>NC_133460.1:25756459-28156459 GCF_048565385.1 Saimiri boliviensis | reverse complement strand
TCGGGGTGGAAGAATTGGAGAGTTCCCTGCCACAGAACCACAGAAGGTTATCTATCCACTTTTTTTTTTTTTTTTTTTTTTTTGAGATGGAGTTTCGCTCTTGTTACCCAGGCTGGAGTGCAATGGCGCGATCTCGGCTCACCGCAACCTCCGCCTCCTGGGTTCAGGCAATTCTCCTGCCTCAGCCTCCTGAGTAGCTGGGATTACAGGCACGCGCCACCATGCCCAGCTAATTTTTTGTATTTTTAGTAGAGACGGGGTTTCACCATGTTGACCAGGATGGTCTCGATCTCTCGACCTTGTGATCCACCCGCCTCGGCCTCCCAAAGTGCTGGGATGACAGGCTTGAGCCACCGTGCCCGGCTTCTATCCACTTTAAGAGAGAGTTAAGGGTGGCAGCCTGAGGGTAAAACCATTAAATATTAGCTGTAATTTCCTGGAGAAAAAGTGTAAACTGGCAACTTAAACAAAAGCAGGGCATGTAAAAGTAAATGAGTACAGTGAATCTGAGCACAGTTAGACAGAAAATAAGAGAAACAGAAACTTTCTGAGGTGTGGTTTAAGTTGTGGGGGCAGCTGCATTAAATAGTGGCGTTAGGAAAAAGATGTAGGGAAGAATAACCCTATATAAACCTAACATACCTTTTTACCGAAGTAAAAGGTACGTTACCAAGAGGTAACTATCCTCCAGTCCTCCAACAGGAGAGACATGAAAATATTTTGTCGGCTAAGGCATTTCCTTGGGCAAGGGGATCCGCTGGTTTTTGGTGTCCTCTGCATTGGATAACTCTGGCCTTGGCTGGAAGGAGAGTGGCCTTAAGGAGGGCCTTTATTAAGGTGGCATTGATAATAGAGGACCCCTGTGTGGTGAGCAAACCTCTTTCTGCCCATATGGCAGTATGGTGGTGTAGGATGTGGAAAGTGTAGAGTTGGTGTAGATATTAACATGTAGTCCTTCGGCCAGGGTAAGAGCTCGGGTTAAGGCAATCAGTTCAGCTTGCTGAGAAGTGGTGGAAGAGGGGAGTGTGGCAGGCTCCATAACAGATGAGTGGGAGACAACAGCGTAGCCAGCTTTGGCCGGTGCCAACCGACTGGGCTTGGGGGAACTGCCATTAATAAACCATGTGTGGTCTGGGTCTGGAATAGGAAAAAGAGAAATATGGGGAAATGGGGAAGATGCTCTATGGATTAGGGAGATACAGTCATGGGGTTCAGGGTTTGTAATGGGTATTAAGTGAGAGGCCGGGTTGAAAACAGGGCTGAGAGCAATGGTTACTGTGGGTGTTTCAATGAATAGCCAATAGAGTTGGAGGAGGTGAGGGGCAGAGAGTATGTGTGTAAGGTGTGAAGAGGAAATAAACTTTGGAGGTTGTGAGAGCTGCAGAGGGTAAGTGGGGCATAGCCTGTACTTTTAGGGGATTTTAGGAGTATTACGGCTGCGGCAGCTGCGGCAGCTGCGGTGCGTAAACACGACGGCCAGCCTGGGACAGTGAGGTCAAGTTGTTTAGACAAGAAGGTGACTGGTTGTGGGCCTGGCTCTTGTGTGAGACCCCAGACTGTGCGGCCTTTTATTTCTGCCGAGTGAAGGGAGAATGGTTGGGAGGAGTTGGAAAGTGTGAGTGCAGATCTGTGTCTAAGGCTCTCTTTAGAAAACAAAAGGTAGAATGGGGAAGGATTTGAGGGTCTGTGAGGTCAGCTGAGTTTCCTTTTATAAGTTTATGAAGTGGTTTGGTTAGGAGACCACTGGTATCCAGAGGCGAAACTATCCTGGGAAAGGGCTTGGCTAAAGTATTGAGGGGCTATCTCGGAAACCCTGGGGAAGAACGGTCCAGGTTAACTGCTGGGACAGTGGGTGGCAGGGTCATCCAAGTAAAGGCAAAAAGAGGCTGAGAGGAGGGGTGTACGGTAATGGTGACAAAGGCGTCTTTCAGGTCAAGAACAGAAGAGTGAGTTGTGGAAGCCGGTGTGGAAGATAGGAGGGTATAGGGGTTTGGCGCAACAGGATGGATGGGAAGTACGATCTGATTAATAAAGCAAAGGTTTTGGACTAACCTGTCGGACTTTTCCTGTTTTTGGATGGGTAGGATGGGGGTGTTGTAGGGAGAGTTGGTGGGAACTAAGAGGCCATGCTGTAGTAAGTGAGTAATAACAGGCTTTAGGCCCTGAAAGGCTTGTGCTGGGCGGGATAAGGGTGATTAGGTTTGAAGGGGATGACGAGGGGTGAGTGAGCAAGGGATGGGGAGGTGGTGTTCTGCACCCTAGGGTTAAGGTAGGGGGACATAAGGGGAGCTATTGAGGGAGGTACAGGTTGGGGGATGAGGGCAGCAATGAGGTGTGGCTGTAGCCCAAGAATAGTTAGAGGAGGCAGACAATTTTGTAAGCTCTCTTGGCCTAACAGGGGGACTGGACAAGTGAGGATGACTAGGAAAGAATGTGGAAAGGAATGCTGGTCTAATTGACACCAGACTTGGGAATTTTGAGAGGCCTGGAGGCCATGCCTAATTCCCACGACAGTTATGGAGGCCAAGAGACAGGTCCTTGAAAGGAAGGCAGCGTGGAGTGGCCCCCGGGTTGATTAAGAAGGGGATGGACTCACCCTCCCCTGTAAAAGTTATCCAAAGCTCGGCATCCCTGATGGTCCAGGGGGCCTCTGAGATGTTTGGGCAATGTCAGTCTTCAGCCGCCAAGCTGGGGAGCTTTGGGTTGGAGCTCCAGGAGCTCTGGGAGCAATAACATGAGTTGGATAGTCTGACTTTCAGTGGGGGCCGTGCACAGATGGGGCAGAGCTTAGAAGGAAACCGGGGCTGTGGGCATTCCTTGGCCCAGTGGCCAGGTTTCCAACACTTGAAACATGGTCCGGGAGGGGTGGCTGGACGCTGCAGGTCTGGGTGCTTTGAAGTCTTTGTGGGCTGGTGGTGTGGCTGGGGTTTGCCTTACAGCAGAGGCAAGCATCTATAGTTCTGAAACTCACTGCCACTGGGCAACTTCTTCACTATTATTGAGCACCTGGAAGGTGAGGTTGAGTTATTCCTGTTGCGGGGTTTGAATTAGTGGCTGACTCGGGTGATAAAATGCACATTAAGCGTTTTTTTAGGGGTGAGAGTAGAGGTAAGGATGACATTTAAGTTACTCCAGGTGAGATTATAAGACTGCGTTAAGTATGGAAATTTTTGTATGTATTTGGCGAGGTCTCATGGGAAAGACCCTAGGAGAGGTTAGACAGAGAAAACGGAGAGTGTACCTGGACAATTCCTTCCGCTCCAGCCACTTTGCAAAGGGGAATTTGTTGGCAGGGGTGGGGGAGTTACCCGTGGGACGAAACTGTAAGCCGAACCTCCTATGAGGTGGGGAGGAGATAAGAGGGGCCTAAGGAGGTGGGCTGCAGGCAGAGGAAGTGGAGAGAGGCTCTTGGGGGCGGGTTAGGGCCTGGATTGGGGTCTGGTTCAGACAGGCAGGGAGGAGAAAGTTCAGAAGGGCTGATGGGTAAGGAGAATTCTAGGTCACTGGTGGCGGATGGAAGGGAGAGAAGGAAAATTTGGGACGAGTTGTGTTGAAAGGAAAGATTAGGGAGGGACGGGAGTGTAAAAACTCCTGGACATCGGGCACCTCAGGCCATTTGCCCATTTGTTGACAAAAATTGTCTAAGTCTTGCAGAATAGAAAAGTTGAAAGCGTCATTTTCTGGCCATTTGGAAGCATTGTCTAATTTGTATTGAGTCCAGGCTGTGTTACCAAAACAATTAGATGTTTAGGTTTCAGAGATCCGTGACAGTTGGAGAGGTTTTAGGATGTAGGCTAGAGGCAAAAACAGAGCAATAGAGAGCGAACATTGCCCCAGCGAAGGAGCTAAGTTTTAAGGAGAGAAGGAGAGACAAGGCGAATGAGAGCAGCTCCCAGGTGTCAGGTCTCCATGTGCAAGCCTGGAGCCTGAAAGTCTGAAGTCTTGCTTGCCTCGGCTGAGGTCTCCACCCACTGCCTACGTTCACCATTGTCACCTATCCCCGGACAAGCCCCTCACCCAATCCTGCCTGCCATCTTAACTGTTCTTATGATAATGTAAATACTCCTCACCCAACCCCACCACTGTAACTGAACTTTCTCTGCAACACCCCCGTCCCCCAAAAAACTACCCAAACTTATAAAACCAACTCCTATCCCACTGCCCTTTGCTAATGCCCTTTTCGGCCTTAGCCCACCTGCACTCGGGTGAATAAACAGCCATGTCGCTCACACAAAGCCTGTTTGGAAGGTCTCTTCATTCAAAGCACACGTTTTTTCAACACCAGGGTTTTCAGTAGGTGCCCCTGACTGAGTCCTGGGCTGTAACATGGGTGAGTGGTCAAGGCAGGTGTCCCTGCTATTGACCAGACACCAATGGAAGAGTGTCTTCCCAAGTCCGTGACCAGCGTTGGAGTTTTTGAGCACACAGAGAGTGTCTCCTTTGTCTTTACTTAGGAGAATGATTTAAAGGAAAAGAGAGAGAGAGAGAGAGCTCTCTACTTAGAAGGAGAAGGGTTTAAAGGAACAGAGAGAGAGGGAGAGACTGCTTACCCCATCTGAAGGTGTTAAGAAGGTTGTCCGGCTGGTCTGATGTACTGAGGTCGCAGGTGGGTCTCTTCACAAAGGAAGAGCGACGACAGGGGGCTGGTCTCCCAAAGGTGTACCCCTGTCCCAGATTTTGGCACCAAATGTTAAGCATGCTCTAAATGAAGAGACCACGTAAACAGGCTTCATGTGAGTAACATGGCTGTTTATTCATCCAAATGTGGGCAGTCTGAGTTTGAAAAGAGAGTCGGCGGACGGTGGTGGGATAGGAGTTGGTTTTATAGGTTTGGGGTAGGCAGTGGAAAGTTACAGAAGTTACAGTTCAGGGTGGTTTCTTCAAGCTGGGGGGTGTTGCGGGGAGGGGGTGTCACATGGTCCAAGGTCCAGTGTCACAAAGTTGGCTTATCCATTGAGGTAGGAACTGTTGAGGAAAGAACAATGACAGAATGTTGTAAAGTCGGTTAATCAGGCTGCAGGGACCAGTGTGACAAGGTTGACTCAGATTTTCTGGCTCCGGGAGTCCATCTGGAGGTGTACGTGCGGGCCACAGGGGTCACCACGGCTTAACTAGGGTGTAGCCCATGGTGCAGTCAGTTCAAAGAACCTTGCACCTAGAAGCAGGAAAAAACTCCAATTTGTCTTCCCTGTTGGAAGCAAGCTCAAACTCCATGAGGTAGTTAGCTGCATTTCATCGTCATGGAAGCAGGAAAAGCTTGCCTTTCTTGTGTTGGAAGCAAGTAAAACTCCAGAAAAAAAAAAAAAAGTTGTACAGCAAAATAAACTTCAGATGTTGGCCAAATTTGGGGAGATCAGTGATTCTCTGTAGGGGGTGCTTCCAGGCCTCAGCAAATTGTCCTATTGGTTTGAGCCATAGAGATAGTTCAAGCTGGTACCAAGCACCAATAGGAGATTTGTCAAAGATCAGGGGTGCCTCCACTCAGAATCCTTTCATGGTTGCCAAATTGTGAGCCTCTAATATCTGAGAAAGGTCTCGGTTAATTTAGAAAGTTTATTTTGCCCAGGTTGAGGATGCACGCCTGTGACACAGTTTCAGCCGGGAGGTCCTGATGACACAGGCCCAAGGTAGTCAGGGCACGGGTTGGTTTTATACATTTTAGGGAGACATGAGACATCAATCAATATATGTAAGATATACATTGGTTCTGTCCAGAAAGGTGGGATAACTCAACCAGGGAGGGGGCTTCCAGGTCACCGGTAGATGAGAGAGAAACGATTGCATTCTTCTGAGTTCCTGATTAGCCTTTTCAAAGGAAGCAATCCGAAACGTACTCATCTCAGTGAAAAGAGGGATGACTTTGAATAGAATGGGAGGCAGGTTTTCCCTAAGCAGTTTCCAGCTTGACTTTTCCCTTTAACTTAGTGATTTGGGGGCCCTAAGATTTATTTTCCATTCACTGTGTGTGTGTGTGTGTGTGTGTGTGTGTGCGTGCGCGTGTGTATGTGTGCATGCGCGCGGGCATACACACACACACACACAAATGAAAAATGTCATTAAGAACAGCACACACACTCACACACACACACACACACACACAGACAAACAAATGAAAAATGTCATTAAGAACAGCGCGCTGTGTGGTATTTTTAACTTGCCCTATTCTATTCTCATCCCCTCCTTGCTGGCTCCACTGCCCGGCTATTGGTCTTTACTGTAATTATGGGCTTGAAAATTAACAGCCCATAATTATAGTGAAGACCAATAGCCTGGCAGCCACTGGCAAGACAGAATGGGGCTGGATTTCCTTCAAAGCCTCATTCCCAGAGAACTGCCATTTGACTTGGCTGGTGGTTTTCAGAAAGATCCCACAGCCGGGATGTTTTTATTTGTCCTGAGAGCTCACTTAATGCAGAAGCCTTTTTCTTGAGGGCATTTGTCAAAAACATTTAAAGGTCATTAAGTTGGTGTTTGTTTGAGGTGATAGACAATATTTTTGGGCAGACAATAGGCTAACCAAAAAGCATTAAAAGAAAAACAGGGGAATGGGATGTCCATAAGGTTTTTGAAAACTCCAACAGAATGATTCCTGGGAATCTATGAGGCTACTCCCAAGTGCAGGGCTGTGTACCTGCTCAGTAAAGACATGAGAAGGCTCAAAGCTCTCACCTCTGACTGACCTTGAAGCTCTGGGCAAGCAAGAGGTGAAGGCTAAGGCAGAGATGGAAACTTCCTGGCTGAGTGTTAAGAGAAGTCCCAGACTACAAAATTATTTCAGAAAGCTCATTAAACACTGGAAAACAATAATAATAATGTAAAAAACAGCAGCAGCAGCAGCAACAACAACAAATAGGGGGTATAGAATCTGATTTCCAGAGTTGTCACATTAGATCAGGGGTCCCCAACTCTGTGGGCCATGGACTGGCACCAGTCCTTTGCCTGTTAGAAACTGGGCCACATAGCAGGAGGAGCAGTGGGCAGGCAAGCAAAGCTTCATCTGTATTTACAGCTGTTCCCCTCACTCGTATTACCACCTAAGTTTTGCCTGCTGTCAGATACATGGTGGCATTAGTTTCTCATAGGAACACCAGTCATATTGTGAACTGAACATCTGAGGGATCTAGGCTGCACACTCCTTATGAGAATCAGATGCCCGATGATCTAATGCACTTCCCCTGCAGTGTGTGCGTCTGTCCCTGTCTCCCATCATCCTCAGATGTGACTGTCTAGTTGCAGAAAAACAAGCTCAGGGCTCCCACTGTTTCTATATTATGATGAGTTGTATAATTATTATATATTATGATGTAATAATAACAGAAATAAAGTGCACGATAAATGTAATGTGCTTGGGCCAGGTGCAGTTGCTCATGGTCATGATCCCAGCACTTTGGGAGGCTGAGGCAGGTGGATCACTCGAGGTCAGAAGTTTGAGACCAGTCTGGCCAACATAGTGAAACTCTATCTCTACTAAAAATACAAAAAAAAAAAAAGCCAGGTATGGTGGAAGGTGCCTGTAATCCCAGCTACTTGAGGGGCTGAGGAAGGAGAATTGCTTGAACCCCAGAGGCAGAGATTGCAGTGAGCCGAGATCATGCCACTGCACTCCAGCCTGGATGACAAGAGTGATACTTCATCTCAAAAAATAATAATGTAAATAAATAAATAAATAAATAAATAAATAAATAAATTTAATGTTCTTGAATCATCCCAAAACCATCTCCCTTATACCCCCGGTCCATGAAACAATTGTCTTCCATGAAACTGGTCCCTAGTGCCAAAAAGGATGGGAACTACTGCATTAGAATATTTTAAATGTTCAGATTTTGTTTATGTTTTTGATTTTTTTTTTTGAGATGGAGTTTCGCTCTTGTTACCCAGGCTGGAGTGCAATGGCACGATCTCTGCTCACCGCAACCTCCACCTCCTGGGTTCAGGCAGTTCTCCTGCCTCAGCCTTCTGAGTAGCTGGGATTACAGGTACGTGCCACCATGGCCAGCTAATTTTTTGTATTTTTAGTAGAGACGGGGTTTCACAATGTTGACCAGGATAGTCTCGATCTCTTGACCTCGTGATCCACCCGTCTCGGCCTCCCAAAGTGCTGGGATTATAGGCGTGAGCCACCGCGCCCGGCCTAAATGTCCAGATTTTAACAAATAATTATAAGATATGCAAAGAAAGAAACTGTGCTCACACCTGTAAGCCAAGCACTTTGGAGGCCAAGGCGGGCAGATCACCTGAGGTCGGGAGTTCAAGACCAGCCTGACCAACATGGTGAAACCCCATCTTTAAAAAAAAATAATTAATTAAAAAAAAAAAGAAAGAGCCGGGCGCGGTGGCTCAAGCCTGTAATCCCAGCACTTTGGGAGGCCGAGGCGGGTGGATCACGAGGTCAAGAGATCGAGACCATCCTGGTCAACATGGTGAAACCCCGTCTCTACTAAAAAAAAATACAAAAAACATTAGCTGGGCATGGTGGCGCGTGCCTGTAATCCCAGCTACTCAGGAGGCTGAGGCAGGAGAATTGCCTGAACCCGGGAGGCGGAGGTTTCGGTGAGCCAAGATCGCGCCATTGCACTCCAGCCTGGGTAACAAGAGCGAAACTCCGTCTCAAAAAAAAAAAAAAGAAAGAAAGAAAGAAAGAAACTGTGGCCCATTCATAGCAGAGAAGAAAAGGGACAATGAAAACTGTCACTGAGTAAGCCCAGATATTGGATTTACTAGAAAAAGATTTTAAATCAACTATTTACACATGTTTAAAGAATTAAAGAAAGCCACAGCTAAAGAATTAAAATGGCCAAGTGAAGTGGCTCATGCTTGTAATCCTAGCACTTTGGGACACTGAGGCAGGTGGATCATGAAGTCAGGAGTTTGAGACCAGCTTGGCCAATATGGTAAAACCCTGTCTTTACTAAAAACACAAAAATTAACTGGGCATGGTGGCATGCGCCTGTAGTCCCAGCTGCTCAGGAGGCTGAAGCAGGAGAATTGCTTGAACCTGGAAGGCAGAGGTTGCAGTGAGCCGAGATTGTGCCACTGCACTCCAGCCTGGGCAACAGAGTAAGACTCTGTTTAAAAAAAAAAAAAAAAAAAAAAAGAATTAAAATGTAACACTGATACCAAGTCGAAAATATGAATAAAGAGTCATGATAAAAAAGAACCACGTGGTAACTGTAGAGTTGAAAGTACAATTGAAATAAAAAATTTAGTAGAGGGGCTCAAAAGCAGATTTGAGCAAGCATACAAAAAAATCAGTGAACTTGAAGATAGGTCAAATTGACACAGGAGTTAAGAAGAAATTACCTAGGCAAATAGTAACGGCAGGGGAGCCCTCAGTAAGGCTTTCCTTTTAATGAAAAGCAGCCCCAAATCATTTTCTAACCAACAGCAGCCTGTAAAGTTGAGCTGCAGACACAGACAAGCAAACTGGGAGCTTGCACAGGTGAATGCTGTGGGAACTAAGGACTAGACCTTTTTAAAATGGCGGCTTCATCCTCCCTTGTCTGCCAGCCACATGTATTGTAAGCAGCAGACAAGATGGCTCCCATCAACTGGAAAGCCTATTTGCATAAGAAGATTAGGCTAGGGAGACCAGCCTTCCCTGTGCAGGCTGTGAAGGTCATACCTGATCAAACCAAACTGTGAGCCCTGTAAATCAGACACTGCCTCCTCAAATTGGACTACAAAACTTGGGGCATTAGCCACCAGCCAGTCCTTTTCTCTCAGAGACCCCTTCCTCTATAGAGGGAGATGTTTTTCTTTTCTTCTCTTCTACCTATTAAGCCTCTGCTCCTAAACTCCTCCTGTG
Organism: Saimiri boliviensis; assembly: GCF_048565385.1. NCBI lineage: Eukaryota > Metazoa > Chordata > Mammalia > Primates > Cebidae > Saimiri > Saimiri boliviensis. The sequence goes on along the minus strand of NC_133460.1, from coordinate 28,146,654 downwards.
TATCCACGTCCTTAATTTTCCCAAAAACATGACAACGAATCCTGGGTTTATACCCCAGACAACGTAGCCCCTGTGAAATGGAATTATCCAACCTGAGGAAAAGAGAGCAAAAATAACACAGAAAAATATTCTTTAAGGATAGCTCATGTCTGTAATCCCAGCACTTTGGGAGGCCAAAGCAAGTGGATCACTTGAGCCCAGGAGTTTGAGACCAGCCTGGAGAACATAACAAGACCCCTTCTTCAAAAAAAAAGAACAAGATTCTTTAACTTACTTTTAGGATTGTTTCATAGTTTTTAGCATTTAAGTCTTTTTACCTTTTCATTAAATTTATTCCTATTTTATTATTTTGGATGCTATTGTAAATAGAATTGCTTTCTTAATTTCCTTTTCAGATTGTTCATTGCCAGTGTGCCAGAACACAGCTGATTAAAAAAAAAAAAATTTTTTTTTTAAGTTCACGGATACTTGTACAGGTCTGTTATATAAGTAAATTTGTGTCACGGGGGTTTGTCGTACACATTATTTTATCACTCAGGAATTAAGTCTATTATCTATTGGTTATTTTTCCTGATCCTTTTCCTCCTTTCAATCTCCACCCTCCGATAGGTCTCGTGTCTGCAGTTTCTTCTTTGTGTCCATGTGTTCTCATCATTTAGCTTACACTTATAAGTGAGAACATGTGGTATTTGGTTTTCTGTTCCTGCACTAGTTTGCTAAGGATAATAGGGTCTAGCTCCATCCATGTTCCTGCAAAGGACATGATCTTGTTTTTTTAATGGCAGTATAATATTCCATGGTGTATATGTATCACATTTTCTTTCTCCAGTCTACCATTGATGGGCATTTAGGTTAATTTCATGTCTTTGCTATTGTAAATAGTGCTGCAAGAGTAAATGCATGTAGTGTCTTTATGCTAGATTTACATTCCTTTGGGTATATACTCAGTAATGAGATTGTTAGTTGAATGGTATTTCTGTTTTTAGATCTTTGAGGAATTGCCACGCTATTTTCCCACAACAGATGAAATAATTTACACTCCCACCAACAGTGTATTAAGTGTTCCTGGCTGGGTACAGTGGTTCACACCTGTAATCCCAGCACTGTGGGAGGCTGAGGTAGGCAGATCACCAAGGTCAGGAGTCACCAAGATCAAGACCAGCCTGGCTAATGTAGCAAAAGCCCGTCTCTACTAAAAACACAAAAAGTAGCTGGACATGCTGGCAGGTGCCTGTAATCCCAGCTACTCGGGAGGCTGAGGCAGGAGAATCACTTGAACATGGGAGGCAGAGGTTGCAGTGAGCCAAAATGGCACCACTGCACTCCAGCCTGGGTGACAGAGCAAGATTGTCTCAGAAAACAACAACAACAACAACAACAACAACAACAACAACAACAACAAAACCAAAAGAACCCAGTGCATAAGTGTTCCTTTTTCTCTACAACCTCGCCAGCATCTGTTATTTTTTGTTCATCTGTTGTTTTTTGTAATAGCCATTCTGACTGGTGTGAGATGGTATCTCGTTGCGGTTTTGATTTGCATTTCTCTAATGATCAATGATGTTGACACTTTTTTTATATGCTTGTTAGCCACATGTATGTTGTATTAGGATTCTCTAAAGGGACAGAATGAATGGGTTCTCTAGAGGGACAGAACTGATAGATCTAATTAAAGCTCTTAATTTAATTAGATCTCATTTGTCAATTTTTGATTTTGTTGCAATTGCTTTTGGTGTCTTCGTCATAAGAAGTCCCACGACAGGCTGCCTGCAGGTTGAAGAGCAAGGAAGGCCGTGGTGGATCAGTCTGACTTCCAAAATCTCAAAAGTAGGGAAGCCCACAGTGCAGCCTTCAGTCTGCAGTGGCCAAAGGCCCGAGAGCCCCTGGCCTAACACTGGTGTAAGTCCAAGAGTCCAAAAGCTGAAGAACCTGGTGTCTGATGTTTTGAGGGCAGGAAGCATTTAGCATGGGAGGGCAGGAAGCATTTAGCATGAAGGCTGGAAGACTCAGCAAGTCAGGTCCTTCCACGTTCTTCTGCCTGCTTTATTATAGCCACAGTGGCAGCTGATGAGATGGTGCCCACCCAGATTAAGGGTGGGTCTGCCTCTGCTAGTCCATTGACTCAAATGTTAATCTCCTTTGGCAACATCCTCAGAGACACACCCAGGAACAATACTTTGTATCCTTCAATCCAATTAAGTTGACGCTCAATATTAACCATCACATATGTCTTCTTTTGAAAAGTGTCTGTTCATATCCTTTGGTTACTTTTTAATGGGACTTTTTTTTCCTGTAAATTTGTGTACATTGCTTGTAGATACTAGATATTAGACCTCTGTTAGATGGGTAATTTGCAAACATTTTCTCCTATTCTGTTGTTATCTGTTTACTCTGTTGATAGTTTCTTTCACTGTGCAGAAGCTCTTAGTTTAATTAGATTTCATTTGTTAATTTTTGCTTCTGTTGCAATTGCTTTTCTTGTCTTTGTTGTAAAATCTTTGTTCATTCCTATGTCCAGAGTGGTATTTCCTAGGTATCTTCTAGGGTTTTTGTTTTGTTTTTGAGACAGAGTCTCATTCTGTCTCAAGTGATTTGCCTGCCTCAGCCTCCTGAGTAGATGGGATTACAGGTGCCCACCACCACACCTGGCTAATTTTTTGTATTTTTAGTAGAGATAGGGTTTCACCATATTGGCCAGGCTGGTCTCAAACGCCTGACTTTGTGATCCACCTATGTCAGCCTTTCGAAGTGCTGGGATTATAGGTGTGAGCCACTACGCCCAGCCCTGTTTCAATTTTTGGAGCTCATTATTGGTCTGTTTAGGGACTCAATTTCTTCCTAGTTCAGTCTTGAGAGGGTGTATGTGTCCAGGAATTTATTCATCTCTTCTAGGGTTTCTAGTTTGTGTGTGCAGAGATGTTCATAGTGGTTGCTGGTTGTTATTTTTATTTCTGTGGGGTCAGTGGTAACATTCCCTTCATCATTTCTATTTATTGGAATCTTCTTTCTTTTCTTCTTTGTTAGTCTACCTAGTGCCCTATCTATCTTATTAATTTTTTCAAAAAACCTTGCTGGACATGGTGGCTCACACCTATAATCCCAGCACTTTGGGAGGCTGAGGTGGGCAGATCACCTGAGGTCAGGTCAGGAGTTCAAGACCAGCCTGGCCAACATGGTGAAACCCTGTCTCTACTAAAAATACAAAAATAAAAACAAAAAATTAGTGGGGCTTGGTGGCCAGTGCCTGTAATCCCAGCTACTCGGAGGCAGAGGCAGGAGAATCTCCTGAACCCAGAGGTGAAGGTTGCAGTGAGCTGAGATCACGTCATTGCACTCCAGCCTGGGTGACAGAGCGAAACTGCATCTCAGAAAATAAATAAATAAATAAATAAATAAATAAATAAATAAGCAAGCCAATAAATAAATAAATAAAACCTTGATTAGGTGATCTTTTGAACAGTTTTTCATGTCTCAATTTCTTTCAGTTCAGCTCTGATTTTAGTTATTTCTTGTCTTCCAGTAGCTTTGTGATTGATTCGTTCTTGCTTCTCTAATTCTTCCAGTTGTGGTGTTAGGTTGTTAATTTGAGATCTAACTTTTTCTTTTTCTTTTTTTTTTTTTTTTGAGACAGAGTTTCGCTCTTGTTACCCAGGCTGGAGTGCAATGGCGCGATCTCGGCTCGCCGCAACCTCCGCCTCCTGGGTTCAGGCAATTCTGCCTCAGCCTCCTAAGTAGCTGGGATTACAGGCACGTGCCACCATGCCCAGCTAGTTTTTTGTATTTTTAGTAGAGACAGGGTTTCACAATGCTGACCAGGATGGTCTCGATCTTTTGACCTCGTGATCCACCCACCTCGGCCTCCCAAAGTTCTGGGATTACAGGCTTGAGCCACCGCGCCTGGCCTGAGATCTAACTTTTTCATGTGGGCATTACTTGTTATGTCCTACCCTAACTTTTCTCTGTCTCCTAGAAAACTCAGAACCATGCTTTCTAAACCAATTAAAACTTCCTCAGTGAACCAACCTGGTCTCCCTGAGGCAAAGTTAGCAATTTCCCGTTACACATGGTCCCCTTTCTCTGTAAGAATATCTAATGCAACAGTGCAAGTGTTTCATCCCCTCTTGGGCATGTGGGAAACTCCTTTTGGCTGAGACCAAGACTTACAACTCTGTGCTTTCAACATTAATGAAGATCTATTTAAAAAGTCTCAATTTTTACAGAAAGGATATATAAATACCAATGAAAATAAATATAAAATGGTATGACATACAATTATATTGTGGAAAGACTGAATAAATAAGTGAACTAAGTTCTAAGAAAAAAAAGGAAGATGATATAAAATGATATGAAAATGAAAACTCTGGGCTGGGCGTGGTGGCTCACACCTGTAATCTAAGCACTTTGGAGGCCAAGGCAGGAGGATCACCTGAGGTCGGGAGTTCAAGACCAGCCTGACCAACATGGCGAAACCCCGTCTTTATACAAATAATAATAATAAAAATAAAATAAAAAAGAAAGAAAGAAAACGAAAACTCTGGGTTGGTATAGCATAGTTAATGGCCAACAAAGTATGTACATTGCAGAAGTGGCAGGAAGACTGCATAGAGAGTGAGACTTGACCAAAAGCTTTCAGGAAAGGTCAGATCTCTGTATGGAGATTGGAAGGGGAGACTGGGAGAGGCCAGAAAATACAAATTGTTTGACCTGCACCCTCAAAAGAGATTAAAGGAGACTCAGGAAAACATGGTCTGCTTTAGGAGAAGGACATACGTTCCAGACTGGCCAAAGCTCAGAGCATCCCACTTTCCCTGGGAAGAAAGAGGAGGCCAAGCAGCAGGTAGAAGACAGCATGGCCCGCTCAGCACAGGGCACCCAGGCCAAGCCAGATGGGCTCCATCATACAGGTAGTGAGGAGCCACTGCAGGGTGGGCTTTATTCATTCGTTTGTTTTCTTTTCTTTTCTTTTTTTTTTTTGAGACGGAGTTTCGCTCTTGTTACCCAGGCTGGAGTGCAATGGCGCCATCTCTGCTCACCGCAACCTCTGCCTCCTTGTTTCAGGCAATTCTCCTGCCTCAGCCACCTGAGTAGCTGGGATTACAGGCACGTGCCACCATGCCCAGCTAACTTTTTTTTTTTTTTTGTATTTTTAGTAGATACGGGGTTTCACCATGTTGACCAGGATGGTCTCGATCTCTTGACCTCATGATCCACCCGCCTCGGCCTCCCAAAGTGCTGGAATTACAGGTGTGAGCCACCGCGCCCGACCTGTTTTGTTTTCTTTAGTAACTAAGACATATGATCAAAGCTGACCTTTGTAAGTGTTGCTATAGCTGAACATAATTTGGATAAAACCAGCATTTTAAAAATTACGTTGTATATTATGTCTATAATCTCAGCCCTTTGGGAGGCCGAGGCAGGTGGAACACGAGGTCAGCCTGGCCAACATGGTGAAACTCTGTCTCTGTTAAAAATACAAAAGCTTAGCTTGCGTGGTGGTGCATCCTTGAAATCCCAGCTACTCGGGAGGCTGAGGCAGGAGAATCGCTTTCCTTGCCTGGCCCTCCCCGATCCTAAGGCAGGTGTTTCATCTGTGTGCACTTTTGGCATCCTGGGATGCTCCCAGCATGTTCCCTGCCACACACCATCAGGTTTTCTCCCCAAGAATCTGGGAGGGCAGCAGCCTTTTCTCCACTGTTCCTTCAATACTCAGCACAGAACACAGGAGCTGACTCCATAACGTTTAGCTGGCCATTTGAGACTAAATGTATGTTCCTCTAAATCTTAAAAAGTTACAATAAGAAACACACCACAATAGTCAAAGAAAGTCTTTAGTCAGGAGTTCTCTATATATGCACAACAGTTTGAAGTCATTATTAAATCTGGGCCCAGTGTGCATCAGTGCAGAGCATCAAGCCCAGCATACAGGTGTACAGTTGCCTACTCCTGTCCAGAAGGAACTGCATCCCACCTACTGTAAAATGCGGAAATGCTGAGAAGCGGATGTAACTGAAGAAGACTGCAGGAGCAACAAGGAGGGACACCCACGACTTAGGAGAGCACCATGCCAGGTCCCGGACCTCCCGCTAGGCTCAGTGCCCGTTATACTCTTAGGACCCAATGCTTTCCCGCTCCATCACTTGGCATACTTGGCATTATTTGTTGCTTAAAATAATGCCCTTAGTGTTCTCCTTTCCCAGGAGACACAGGCAGATCCTGTGACCTATAGCTTTTGGCACATCATAGGTGCATCACAAACACCTGCTGAATATCCACACTCTTACCTTCTCATACCTTCTTGTCACATCTTCAGTGAAAATGAATTGCTGATTGAGTAAGAACTGAACTTCTAGAGACTGCTGGCTCCAGTGAAGTTTGAGACAAGGTGAGATTGTTTACTGCCATATTCCTAGCTCATAGCATACTGTAGTCACTTAATAAATGTTTGTTGAATAAATGAGTGAATCGATTCATATATGTTACTTAGCTATATATTTTCTGAGTAAAATTGATGAATTTAATAGTTTACTTCTGGTATCATTTTACTTTACTTATTCAACAAACCTGATAATTCAACTAAGTGCCAGGCACACAGCTGTTGAAGAGAAAAAGGTTTAAGATACAATTTCTTCTTTTTTTAAAAAAAAATCTTTTTTTTTTTTTTTAAGACAGAATTTCACCACATTTGTCAGGCTGGTCTTGAACTCCTGACCTCAGGTGATCCACCCACCTTGGCCTCCAAAGTGCTTGGATTACAGGCGTGAGCCACCATGCCCGGCCAAGATACAATTTCTGTCTACATGAAAGCCACAGTCTAAAAAGTAGAAACATATGAACAAATTATAACAATAGGTTGGCTAAATTCAAAATCAGAGATTTTTTTTTGTTTTTGTTTTTGTTTTTTCTATTTTAAACAGCTCCAGTCAGGAAGTGTTAAAATAGAAAGTTGGAAACAGGAAATCTTCCCACCAATTATCTAAGAATGAAGCTGAAGCCAGTCATAATTGAGTTTGCTACTGCCAACCCCAACAGCAAGAATGACAATTCTGGTGCTACAAAATAAGTGTCCCTATGATTTTATTACTGCTAGGTAACCCAGATTTATACTCTTTGGTTGTCATTTAATGTTTTAAAAAAGTATTAAAGAGAAAATATTATTGTGGTGATAAGCCCATTCACTGCAGCCATCTCAACACCACACCAATTATAAGCCCTATCATTTAAAAAGAAAACTGTTAGTTTAACTTATTTATCCAGATATCAGTGTTACATAAACATATTTGCCATCAGACTTCAGATTTGTGTGTTAAATAGTAATAAACATGATTAGCGCCTTAAAGTTTATACTTTTCTGGTTCTCTCAAAATTTTTTCAAGATAGTATGTGCTTTTCTAAATAATTGTTAGTATATTTTTTAAACTGAACATGAAAATGTATATTTTCCAAAAACAAAATATAGCTCCCATTAGTAAATGGTGATATTGAGATACAACAGATAACTTCTCTTGGGAACCATTTAATCAGTGCTTACTTTCACACTCTGTCCAGAAATGTCAATGATTTATAGAAGTATATTACACAGCTAAACTTATACTTATTCAGTATTGTACAATATTTAGTATTTGTTCTAGCTATACCTTGCTGAATAGCAAGCCATTCCAAAATGTAAGGCATTATTTATTGTTTAATATTCATTTATTGTTATTTGTTTGGTAATTTTAAATAACATTATTTACCATGTTTTTTGTGGATTGACAGGCACTACAAAAGTTCTCCTTTGGAGTCTTTCTTGCAGTTGTGGTTGGTTGGCTGCTGCTGAAGTCACCTGAAAGCTCAACTAGGCTAAGGAGACTGGATAGGTCACTCACATGGCTGGCTGTGCATATTGGCTGCAGTGTGGGATGCTCATCTCACCTTTCCATGTTACCTGGAGTCCTCACAACATGGTAGTTGGTCCCAAGACACGCAAATACTACCAAGCCTCTTATGACCTACCTTTGGACGTCCTAGAATATGACTTCTGCTACATCCTACTGGTAAAACAAATAATTGTGCCCAGCTCAGATTCAAGAAATGGTAGATTAGACTCTACCTGTCAATGTAAAGAGCAGCATGTGCATGCAGGGAAGAAAGAGACTGAGGGCATCATCTTGAAGACTATCTTATCACACCATTATTCCAACTAATGAACTTTATGTTTTAGATGGGTAATACTAGCTACTCATCTCTCCCCCAGAAATTCAAGTTAGTCATTGACGTGTTGAAGAGAATGTCGGTACCATTAAAAAACTCTAGAAATGCCAGGTGTGGTGGCTCACGCCTGTAATCCTAGACTTTGGGAGGCTGAAGTGGGTGGATCACGGGGTCAGGAGTTCAAGACCAGCCTGACCAACATGTGAAACCCCATCTCTACTAAAAATACAAAAATTAGCTGGGTATGGTGGCTCTTGCCTGTAATCCCAGCTACTCAGGAGAGTGAGGCAGGAGAATCACTTGAATTAAAAAAAAAAAAAAAAAAAAAGAAAACTCCAGAAAAACCACATGTGATGACTGAGGTTAATTCAATCTCTCAATTACATCAATGTAATTCCCTTCTAGTAACCCTAAATATGGTGGAACAGAATTGAATTGTACAAAAGTCTTTTGTCTGTTTTCCTATGGAATAATTAACAAACCCAATAAATTAATAAACCCAATAAAGGTTATGAAGTCCATTTTATTTTATTTTATTTTATTTTTTTATTTTTTATTTTTATTTTTTTGAGACGGAGTTTCGTTCTTGTTACCCAGGCTGGAGTGCAATGGCACGATCTCGGCTCACCGCAACCTCCGCCTCCTGAGTTCAGGCAATTCTCCTGCCTCAGCCTCCTGAGTAGCTGGGATTACAGGCACGCGCCACCATACCCAGCTAATTTTTTTGTATTTTTAGTAGAGACGGGGTTTCACCATGTTGACCAGGATGGTCTCGATCTCTTGACCTCGTGATCCACCCGCCTCGGCCTCCCAAAGTGCTGGGATTACAGGCTTGAGCCACCGCGCCCGGCCTATTTTAAATTTATACCTCTTAATCTTAAAGCTTATAGAAATGCAGAGAATCGTCATAATTCATAATGCCTGGACCAGAAGTCCTTGTTCTAAGAGTGTCCTGTGGCATGCTAAAAATGTATTACAAATTAGGAAATTTAAAACTTTTTTGTTGGTGATTTTAAGAGAACTAACTAGCTCATCAGCACAATTCACACAGATTAAGGATGGAGGTTTCTCTACTGAGTGGATTCATAATGATCAGAAAAAAAATTTCACAAATGAGAAAAGAAGATAGAGAAGGGAAAACATACTGTCAATCCCTAAAATGAAAGTGATTTTTCAAATGGTCTGATTTTGTATTTTTCAAAGGAAAGGGAGCTTATTGTGACAATAAGAATGCCACTTGTATGTCTTCTTTTGAGAAGTGTCTGCTTATGTCCTTTGTCAATGTTTTAATGGGGTTATTTTCTAAATGTTCAACATCACTAATCATCAGAGAAACACACATCAATGTGCGATACCATCTCATATTAGTCAGAATGGCTACTGTTACAAAGTTAAAAAATAAATTCTGGCTAGACTTCAGAGAAGATAAAATGCTTATATACGGTTTGTGAGAATGTAAATTAGTTCAGCCACTGTGTAAAGCAGTTTGGAGATTTTTTTCAAAGAATTTAAAACAGAAGTACCATTCAACCAGCAATTCCATTACTGAGTATATATATTTAAAAAATTAAAAATTCTACAGAAAAAAACCCAAATGTACTTGTATGTTCATCATATTGCTATTCACAATAGGGAAGGCATGGAATTAACTGACGTGTGAATCAATGAATTGGATAGACATATTTGCTACATATACACCATGAAATACTATGCACACATTAAAAAGAATACAATCATGTCCTGTGCAGCAACATGGATGCATCTGGAGGCCATTATCCTAAGGAAATCAACACAGGAACAGAAAACCAAATACCACATGCTCTTGCCTGTAAGTGGGATCTAAACATGGGGTACTCATGAATATAAAAATGTCAACAAGACACACTGAGGACTGATGAAGGAGGGAAGGAGGAGGGTGGGGTGAGACAGTATGGGTGCTATGCTCACTACCTTGGTGATGGCATCAATCATATCCCACGTATCTCAGCATCACACAATATATCCACGTAACAAATGTGCAAATGTACTCCCTGAATCTAAAAAGTTTAAGGCAGGGACAGAGTAAGAAGGCAGAAAAGAAGCCTACACCACTCATCCCTCACACAAAAACACCAAATTTTCACAATTCATTACATACAAGAAGCACTGTCAAAGGGACCAAAAATTAGGTGAGTAATCACAGTACCTGGTACCGACTTCATATTGCTGAAAGAGACATTAGTGAAGACAAAAAAATGACAGTCTGGAAGCACCGATGCCAACCTTTTTCAGCCACCAATAGTGGCCACATGGTGCAGAGATTGCATGTTTGGGAGAGGGAGAGCAGAGACTGCGAGGCTTTGCAATGAACTCAGTACCACCTTGCCACAGCGAAAAGCAGAACCAGGCTGTCCTCACCAGCTGACATCTGCCAATGGAGGAGGCATTTGGATGGACCCTAGCAAGAGGAAAATCTCCCATCTCAGTGCTGGGAGCTTGAGTCTTCATAAGCCTTACCACCATAAGCTGAAGTGCTACTGGACTCTAAGAGAACTTCAGGGACAGTCTAGGCCACAAGGACTTCAATTATTAGGCAAATAATTCTGCCAAGTTGGGCTCAGAGTCAGTGGAATGTGTGTCTGTGTGGCAGGGGGGAGGCGGAGAATGTAGCCTACTGAGACACCAGCCAGAGCAGCTAAGGGAGTGCTCACACCACCACCCACCCTGCCCCCAACCCAGCAGCAGCCACACAACACAGAGAAACCTGTGAATTTGGGAGAGGGAGAGCACAGTGACTGGAGGACTTTGCAGGAAACTCAGTGCTGCCATGTCAGTAAAGACCCAGCAGAATTCATCACCTGCTGACTAAAGAGCCCCTGTACCCAGAATAAAAGCGGTGATACCCAGGAAATACACTGTGATCACCAGCTCTGAGAAGCGCTGACTTCAGGTGTGACCCAGCACTTTCCAGCTGTGGTAGCTATGGTGAAAGACTTCTTCTGTTTGAGAAAAGCAGGGGAGAAAGTAAAGGGAACTCTGTGTTTCACCTCATATACCAGTTCAGCCACAGTGGGGTAGAGAGAGCACCAAGCAGAATCTTAGAGTCCCTGAGTCCAGGCCTAGGGTCTTGGTCAGCATTTCTGCACTTGCCCTGGGCTAAAGGTTGAGTCCCACACATGGCAGAAATTTATCACAGCTAACTAAAGAGTCTTTGGGCTTTAAATGAGAAGTTAATGATGATCTGCCAGGACCCCACCTCCCCATGGGTGGTGGTGTTGGCAGTCATAGAAGAGGCTCCTCTGCCTGCAGACAGGGGAAGGAAGAGTAGAAAATACTTTGTCTTACCAGGTGTGGTGGCTCACACCTGTAATCCCGGCACCTTGGGAGCTGAGGCAGGTGGATCATGAAGTCAGGAGTTCAAGACCAGTCTGTCCAATATGGTGAAAGCCCGTCTTTACTAAAAATACAAAAATTAGTTGGGCATGGTGATGCACATCTGTAGTTCCTGCTGCTTGGGAGGCTGAGGCAGGAGAATTGCTTGAATCTGGGAGGCAGAGGTTGCAGTGAGCCATTGCATCATTGTACTCCAGCCTGGGTGACAGAGCAAGACTCTGTCTCAAAAAAAAACTAAAAAAACCCAAACTTTGTCTTATGGCCTAAGTGCCAGGTTAACTGCAGTAAAATAGAAGAGCAGGTAAATTATGAAGATTCTGTACGTCAATCTCTGCCTCCCAGATGGCATCTATGGCTAGGAGAACTTGCCACCCTGGAGGTAGAGACACAAACGTGACTGGCTGTGCCACCTATTAATCATGGAGCCCTAGTGCTTTGAGTTAACTTACATGGTAGCCAAGTAGTGGTTACAGTGAGACCTTGGGTGAGACTAGCTCTGTGCCTGCTTCAGGTGTGAACCAGTACAGTCCCAGCGGTGGTGGCCACAGTGGTGCTTATGTTTCCCCAACCCGAGCTCCACATGCCTCAGCACAGAAAGAGAGACTCTGATGCTGGGCACAGTGGCTCAAGCCTGTAATCCCAGCACTTTGGGAGGCTGAGGCAGCTGGATCACAAGGTCAGGAGTTTGAGACCAGCCTGACCAACATGGTGAAACCATGTCTCTACTAAAAATACAAAAATTAGCTGGCCGTGGTGGTGTGCACCTGTAATCCCAGCTACTGAGGAGGCCGAAGCAGGAGACTTGCTTGAACTCGGGAGGCAAAGGTTTCAGTGAGCCAAGATTGTGCCATTGCACTCCAGCCTAGGCAGCAGAGTGAGACTCTGTCTCAAAACAATAACAACAACGACAACAACAACAAAAAACAAATAATATTAAACAATATTAAACAAGTTCCCAACATTCGATATCAACATTGAAGTACAAGAAGGTTACAGAATGCCAAGAAGATTTAACTCAAAGAAGAGCACCTCAAGGCACTTAACTGAACTCCCAAAGATTAAGGATAAAGAAATGATTCTAAAAGCAGAGAGACAAGAGAAGTAAGTAACATTCAGTGGAACTCCAGTACATCTGACAGCAGACTTTTCAGTGGAAAATGTACAGGCCGAGAGCATGGCGTAATATATTTAAAGAGCTGAAGGGAAAAAAAAAAAGACTTTCACTTTATAATAATGTATCTGGCAAAAATGTCTTTTAAACTTGAAGGAGAAATAAGAACTTTCCCCGACAAACAAAAACTGAGAGATTTCATTAACACCAGACCTGTTCTACAAGAAATACTTTAGCATTCTCAGGGAGTTTTTAACCTGAAAGAAAAAAAAATGTTAGTGAGCAGTAAGAAATAATCTGAAGGCACAAAACTCACTTGTAATAGCACATGGAAAAACACAGAATATTCTAACGTGGTGATCACGGTGTTCAAAACTCTCAAATAGAAAGAGTAAACAATAAACCAATACAAAAATAATAACTACAACATCTTTCCAAGACATAGACAGTAAAATAGGGACTGAAGAGAAACAAAAAGTTTAAAAGAATGGTGATGAAGTTAAAGCGCAGAGTTTTTATTACTTGTTTTGCCTGTTTCTGTGTTATGTGATCGTTGTTAAATTGCCCACAGTTTAACTGGATGTGTTATATTATTTTCAAGCCTCATGATAATTTCAAATCAAAAATCATACCACAGATGTACAAAAAATAAAAAGCAAGAAATTATACCGTATTACAAGAGAAATCCCCTTCATGAAAAGGAAAACAGAAAGAAACGAAAGAAGGAACAGAGGACAAAAATCAATCAGGGCCCAGTGCAGTGGCCCACGCCTGTAATCCCAGTACTCTGGGCGGTTGAGGCAGGTGGATCACCTGATGTCGGGAGTTCAAGATCAGCCTGAACAACATGGAGAAACCCTGTCTCTACTAAAAATACAAAAAATTAGCCTGGCTGGGTGGCACATGCCTGTAATCCCAGCTACTCGGGAGACTGAGGCAGGAGAATTGCTTGAACCTGGGAGGCGGAGGTTGCAGTGAGCTGAATCACATCATTGCACTCCAGACTGAGCAATAAGAGCGAAACTCTCTCTCAAAACGAAACAAAACAAAACAAAAATAAATCAGAAAACAAATAACAAAATTGCAGGAGTAAATGCTTACTTATCAATAATAACATTGAATGTAAATGAAGTAAATACTCCAGTCAAAAGACAAATAGTTGGTGAATGGATAGAGAAGCAAGACCATAATCTGTGACCTACAAAAGAACAGGCCAGGCATGGTGGTTTATGCCTGTAATCCCAGCACTTTAGGAGGCTGAGGTGGATGGATCACCTGAGGTCAAGAGTTCAAGACCAGCCTGACCAACATGAAGAAACCTTGTCTCTACTAAAAATACAAAATTAGCTGGGCCTGGTGGCATATGACTGTAATCCCAGCTACTTGGGAGGCTGAGGCAGGAAAATTGCTTGAACCTGGGAGGCAGAGGTTGCAGTGAGCTGAGACCACACCATTGCACTCCAGCCTGGGCAACAACATTGAAACTCCATCTCAAAACAAAAACAAAAACAAAAAAACCAAACAAGCAGAAAAACCATACTTTGCCTTTAAAGATACATTTAGACTGAAAATAAAAGGATTGGAAAAGGTATTCCATGCTAACAGAAACCAAAAAAGAGCAGACATACTTATACCAGATAAAAATAGATTTCAACAAGACTGCAGGAAGAGATGAAGAAGGTCATTATATAATAATAAAGAGATCAATTCGAAGCTAGTCACGGTGGCTCACGCCTGTAATCCCAGCACTTTGGGAGGCTGAGGAGGTTGATCACCTGAGGTTGGGAGTTCGAGATCAACCTGACCAACATGGAGAAATGCCATCTCTAAAAAAAAAAAAAGATGAATTCATCAAGAGAATATAATAATTGGAATTATGGTTTCCCTCCCCGGCTTCGTAAGGATAGGCCGCCATCATGAACGACATAGTAACTATCCGCACTAGAAAGTTCATGACCAACCGACTGCTTCAGAGGAAACAAATGGTCATTGATGTCCTTCACCCCGGGAAGGCAACAGTGCCTAAGACAGAAATTCGGGAAAAACTAGCCAAAATGTACAAGACCACACCGGATGTCATCTTTGTATTTGGATTCAGAACTCATTTTGGTGGTGGCAAGACAACTGGCTTTGGCATGATTTATGATTCCCTGGATTATGCAAAGAAAAATGAACCCAAACATAGACTTGCAAGACATGGCCTGTATGAGAAGAAAAAGACCTCAAGAAAGCAACGAAAGGAATGCAAGAACAGAATGAAGAAAGTCAGGGGGACTGCAAAGGCCAATGTTGGTGCTGGCAAAAAGCCGAAGGAGTAAAGATGCTGCAATGATGTTATCTATGGCCGTTGTGGATTTTTCACGAGAAGCTTAATAAACTAAAAACTTGGTGTGAAAAAAAAAAAATAATTGGAATTATGTATGCACCCAGATAAATGAAGCAAATGTTATAAAAGCTACAAAAAGAGACTTCAATACAATAATGGCTGGACACTTCGACACCCCACTTTAATCATTGGATAAACCATCCGGACAGAAAATCAACAAAGAAACATCAGACTTAATCTGCACTGTAGAACAAATGAACCTAATAGATATTTACAGAAACTTTCATCCAACAGCTGCAGAATACACATTCTTCTCCTCAGCACCTAGGTTATTATCAAGGATAGACCGTGTGTTAGGTAACAAAATAAGTCTAAAAACATTCAAAAAATTGAAGTAATATTAAGCATTTTCTCTGTCCACAATGGAATAAAACTAGAAATCAATTTTTAAAAAAGGAATTTCAGAAACTATACAAACATACGGACATTAAACAATATGCTCCTGAATGATCAGTAGATCAATAAAAAAGTTAAGAAGAAAATAGAAAAATTTTTTGAAACAAATGATAATGGAAACATAGCATAGCAAAACCTAGGGAATATGGTAAAAGAGGTACTATTATAAAAGGAAAATGTATAACTGTAAGTGCCTACATTAAAAAAAAAAAAGAAAACGTCAAATAAATAACCTAACAATACATCTTAATTAAGTAGAATAAAAGGCCAAACCAAACCCGAAATTAGAAGAAAAGAAATAATAAAGATTAGAGCAGAAATAAGGTTGAAATAAAGAAAATGATACAAAAGATCAATGAAACAAAAAGTTGATTTTTTGGAAAAGCGAAACAACTGAAAAATATTTAGACAGGCTAAAAAACAGAGAAGATACAAATCAATAAAATCAGAGGTGAAAAAGGAGACGTTACAAGTAATGCTTCAGAAAATCAAAGGATCATTAGTGACGACTATCAGCAATTGTATGCCAACAAATGAGAAAGTTTAGAGGAAATTAATTCTTAGACACACACAACTTACCAAGATTGAACTAGGAAAAAAATCAAAATTCTGAACAGACCATAACAAGTAACAAAATTAAAGCCTTAATTAAAAAGTCTATGCTAGGCGCAGTGGCTCATGCCTGTAATCCCAGCACTTAGGGAGGCTGAGGCAGGTAAATCATGAGCTCAGGAGTTTGAGATCAGCCTGACCAACATGGTGAAACCCTATCTCTACTAAAAATGCAACAATTAGTTGGGCATGGGGGGGCACACCTGTAATCCCAGCTACTCAGGAGGCTGAGGCAGGAGAATTGTTTGAATCCAGGAGGAGGAGGTTGCTATGAGCCAAGATTGTGCCACTGTGGTCCAGTCTGGGCAAAAGAGTGAGACACTCAGTCTCAAAAAAAAAAAAAAAAAAAGAAAAGAAAAAAAAAAAAGTCCTTAGAACTAGACTGAAAAATAGAGAAGTAGGAAACATTTCCAAACTTGTTATTTGAGGCGAGTAGTACCCTGTTAACAAAACCAGACAAAGACATATTATAAAAGCAAACTACGAGCCCATATCTGAGAATATTGATGCAAAAATTTGCAAAAAACCTAGCAAACTAAGTTAAATAATATTTAAATAGGTAATTCATAATGACCAAGTGGGGTTTATCCCAACAATGCAAGGATGGTTCAACATGCAAACCAATCAATGTGATATATCATATAAACAGAATGAAGGATAAAATCTATATGATCATTTTAAGTATGCTTTAAAAATATTTGATAAAATTTAATATATATATATATATTTTTAAGTTTGGGACTTTTTTTATTGCATTTAGGTTTTGGGGTACATGTGAAGAACATGTAAGACTGTTGCATAGGTAAAAATTTAATATTATTTTATAAGAAAAACCCTTTGAAAACTGGGTATGGAATGAACATACCTCAACATAATAAAAGTCATATACAATAGACCCACAGCTAGTGGGGAAAAAACTAAGTCTTTCCTCAAAATCTGGCAGATGACAAGAATATCCACTTTTACCACTGTTATTCAATATAATTCTGAAAGTCCTAGCTGGAGCAATTAGACAAGGGAAAGCAATAAAGGGCATCCCAACTGGAAAATAAGTCAAATTATCTTTTTTTGCTGGCAATATAATTTTATATTTGGAAAAACATAAAGACTCCTCTGATAGGGTCTGAATGTGTGTCCCCTCCCAAATCTCATATTGAGATGTAATTCTCAGTGTTGGAAGTGGGCCTGGTGAAATGTGATTTAATCATCAAGGTGGATTACTCATAAATGGCTTAGCACCATCCCATTTGGTACTATCCTCAGTGAGGGAATTCCCATAAGATCTGGTCAATTAAAAGTGTGTAACAGGCCAGGCGTGGTGGCTCACACCTGTAATCCCAGCACTTTGGGAGGCAGAGGCAGGTGGATCATCTGAGATCGGGAGTTCAAGACCAGCCTGACCAACATGGAGAAACCCCATCTCTATTAAAAAAAAAAAAAAAAAAAAGTGTGCAACAACTTGCCCCTCTGTTTTTTGCTCCTGCTTTTTGCTCTGTGATTTACAAGATTCTGCATCAACTTCTGCCATGATTGTAAACTTGAAGAGGCCTCCCCAGAAGCATATGGCAGTGCCGTGTCTTCTGTACAGCCTATAGACTCATGAGCCAATTAAACCTCCTTTTTAAAAATAAATTACCGAGTCTCAGGTATTTATAGTGATGCAGAAATGGCTTAATACAGAAGATTGTCACCAAAGAGTGAAAAATTGTAACAAGAATACCTGAAAATGTGAAATCAGCTTTGTGACTGGGTAAACAGGCAGAGGCTGGAAGAGTTTGTAGGCCTCAGAAGAAGAGAGAAAAATGAGGGAAAGTTGAGATTTTCTTAGAGACTGGTTGGATGGCTGTGACCAAAATGCTGACAGTAATCTGGACAGTGAAGGCCGGGCTGAGGAAGTCTCGGATGAAAATTAGAAACTTGGACCCCATATTTGGATCCCCTTCCACGAACACTCTCGTGCTTGCAGAAGCTGTTTTTCTCTATCCTGGATTTTCCCTCTGGAGTCCCTTTCCACAAACACTCCCTTCATGGAAGCCTGCCTTCCCCTCCTAAACTCCATCTCTTTCTGTTCTCTTCCACTCAGTGTGGAAGCTGCTTTCCTTTCCTGGATTCCATCTTTCTGGATTCTCTCACTCACTGCGAAAGTTAGCTGTTTATTTCTCTCTCCTTCTCCTGTTTCTCTCTCTCTCTAAATAAATCACTTTCTACAAATGAACAAACAAAAAAAGAAACTTACTGGGACTGAAGCAAAGGGCATGCATGTTATGTCTTAGCAAAGTGGTTGGATGAATTGCTTTCATGTCCTAGGGATATATAAAAGTTTGAATTTGAGAATGATAATTTAGGGTTTCTGTTGGAAGAAATGTCTAAGCAGCGAATAATTCGAGATGTGGCCTAGCTGCTTCTAACAACCTATGCTCACATGTTGGAGCAAAAAATTAAGTTGTAACTATATTTATAAGGGAAGCATAGCACAAAAGCATGAAAACTTTGCAGCCTAGCCGTGTGGCAAAAAAATAGAAAGCTTTTATAAGAGAGGAAGTCAAGCAGGCTGTGGAGCAACCACTTCTTAGAGATATTTGAGTAACTTAAAAAAAAGCAGGTGCTGATAGCCCAGACAATGGGAAACAGAACTTAAAGTCATCTTAGAAATCTAAGAGGCAGCCCTCCCAACCCCCATATCACAGGCCCTGAGGCCTCAAAGAAGACAATAGTTTCTGGGATCAGGTCCAAGACCCTGCTGCCTTGGGTAGCCTTGGGACATTGCTTCCTGCATCCTGGCCACTGCTCCAGTTCCAGGTGTACAGCAAATTGGCAAAGTTACAACTCTAGTCACTGCTTCAGAGGGTGCAAGCCACAGGCCTTGGTAGCTGACATGTGGTGTTAGGCCTGTGGATATAGAAAATGCAAGAGTTGAGACTTGGGAGCCTCCACTCTTATTTCAGAGGATATATGCAAAAGTCTGAGTGTCCATGCACAAAGCATGCTGCAGGGGTGGAGCCCTCATGGAGAACCTCTGCTAAAACAATGCAGAGAGGAAATGTGGGGTTACGGTCCCCATGCAGGCTCCCCACTGGGACACGCCTAGTAGATCTGTGAGAAGAGGATCACTGTCCTCCAGATCCCAGAATGATAGATCTAGCTGCAGCTTGCACCCTGCACCTAGAAAAGCCAGAGGCGCACAATACCAGCCCATGAGAGCAGCTATGGGCGCTGAATCATGCAGAGCCACAAGGTCAGACCTTCCCGAGGCATTACTGTGCCCTGGAAATGGGACAAAGAGTCAAAAACAATTATTTTGGAGCCTTACAATTCAATAACTGCCCTTCTGGGTTTCAGACTTGCATGGGTCCTGTGGCCCCTTTCTTTTGGCCGATTTCTTCCTTTTAGAATAGCAGTATTTACCCAATGCCTATGCCCTCTTTATATCTTGGAAGCACATAACTTGTTTTTTATTTTACAGACTTATAGGAGGAAGAAACTAGCTTTGTCTTAGATGAGACTTTCAACTTTTGACTTAAGGCTGAAATGAGTTAAGATTTTGGGGATTATTGGGAAGCCATAATTGCATTTTGAAATGTAAAAAGGATATGAGATTTGGAATGGCCAGGGACAAAATGATATAGTTTGGGTGTGTGTTCACACCAAAATCTCATATTGAAATGTAATTCTCAATATTGGAAGTTGGCCTAGTGGGGAGGCGATTGAATCAAGAGGGCAGGATTTCCATGAACAGTTTGGCATCATTTCCTTTGGTGCCATCCTGACAATAGTGTTTTCATGACAACTGGCTGTTTAAAAATGTGTGGCACTCCCCCACACCTTCGTACTTACCCTGTGATGTGCAAGCACCGGATTTATCTTTTACCTTGATTGTCAGCTGTCAGAGGCTTCCCCAGAGGCAGAAGCCAGTGCTATGCTTTCTGTACAGCCTGTAGATCCATGAGCCAATTAAACCGCTTTTCTTTAGAGATTGCCTAGTCTGAGATTATTTCTTTTTTCTTTTTCTTTTTTTTTTTTTTTTGAGACGGGGTTTCGCTCTTGTTACCCAGGCTGGAGTGCAATGGCGCGATCTCGGCTCACTGCAACCTCCGCCTCCTGGGTTCAAGCAATTCTCCTGCCTCAGCCTCCTGAGTAGCTGGGATTACAGGCACACGCCACCATGTCCAGCTATTTTTTTGTATTTTTAGTAGAGACGGGGTTTCACCATGTTGACCAGGATGGTCTCGATCTCTTGACCTTGTGATCCACCCGCCTTGGCCTCCCAAAGTGCTGGGATTACAGGCTTGAGCCACCGCACCAGCCCGAGATTATTTCTTTATAGCAATGTGAGAATGGCCTAATGTATCCACCAAAAAACTATTAGCACTAATAAATTGAGTAAATTTCCAGAATACAAAATCAACATATACAAATCAGTAGGATTTCTACATGCCAACAGTCAACAAACTGAAAAAGAATTCAAAAAAGCATTCCTATTTGCAATAGCCACAAATGAAACAAAATGTGTGGGAATTAACCAAAGAAAGAAACATTTTCAACAATTGAAACAATAAAACACTGATAAAAAAATGAAAGAGGACACAAAAAATGGAAAGATATTTCCACATTCACAGATTGGAAGAATCAATATTTTGAAAATGTCCACACAATATAAAGCAATCTATAGATTTCATGTCATTTCTATCAAAATAACAATGACATTAGTCACAGAAATAGAGAAAAGCATTCTGAAATTTATATGGAATCACGAAACACCATCATAGTCAAAGCTATGCTGAGTATATAAAACAAAACTGGAGGAATCCTATTACCTGGCTTCCAATTATACTACTGAGCTATAATAAATAAAATAGCATAGCACTAGCATAAAAACAGACATAAAGAAATGGAACAGAATAGAGAACCTAGAAACAAACTCATATACCTACAGTAAACTTATTTTCAACAAAAATGCCAAGAACATGCAATGAAAAATATGACAGTTCCTTCAATAAACAGGGCTGGGAAAACTGGCAAGCCATAGGCAGAAAAATGAAACCAGAACCCTATTTCTTGCCGCATACAAAAAACAAATTAAAATGGATTAAAGACTTAAACATAACACCTCAAATTATCACATTTTTTTTTCTTCAAGAAAACATTGGGGAAACTCTCTAGGACATTTGGGCAAAAATTTCTTAAATAATGCCTCATAAGCACAGACAACCAAAGCAAACATGAACAAATGGGATTACAAGAGGTCAGAAAGCTTTTTTACAGTGAAGGAAACAATCAACAAAGTGAAGAGAAAATCCACAGAATGAGAGAAAATATTTGTAAATTATAAATCTGAAAAGGGATTCATAGCTACATGATATGGTTAGGCTTTGTGTTCCCACCCAAATCTCATATTGAATTATAATCTTCAGCTGTTGGGGGAGAGACCTGGTAGAAAGTGATTGGATCATGGGAGTGGTTTTCCCCATACTGTTCTCATGATAGTGTGTGAGTTTCCACGAGATCTGATGGTTTTATAAGGGGCTCTCCCTCCTTTGCTTCACATACATGCTCTCTTGCCTGCTGCCATGTAAGAGATGCCTGCTTCCCCATCTACCATGTTTCCTGAGGCCTCCCCAGCCATGTGGAACTGTGAGTCAATTAAACCTATTTTTTTTTTTAAATAAATTACCCAGTCTCAGGTATTTTTTATAGCAGTGCAGAAACAGACTAATATACTACAATATATTAAGAGTTCAAAACATTCTATAGAAAAAAATGTAACAATGCTATTAAAGAGTGGGCAAAAAATTCAATTAGACATTTATGAAAAGAAGACATACAAATGGCAAGCAGGCAAATGAAGAGGTGCTCCACATTACTGATCATCATAGAAATGCAAATCAAACCCACAATGAGATATCATTTCACCCCAGTCAAGGTGGCTTCAATCCAGACGTCAGTCAAAAACAAATGCTGGTGAGGATGTGGAGCAAAGAGAACCCTTGTACACTGTTGTTGGGAACATAATTGAGAACAGTTTGGATGTTCCTGATATAAATAAAAATAGAGCTACTACATCGTCCAGCAATCCCACTGCTCAATATATACCTAAAAGAAATAAAATTGGTAAATCAAAGACATGTCGGCACTCCCATGTTTGCTACAGCACGGTTCATGATAGCCAAGATTTGGAAGGAACTTAAATGTCCATCAACAGAGGACTGGATAGAGAAAATGTGATACGTATACACAATGGAATATGATTCAGCTGTAAGGAGGACAGAGAGTCTGTCTTTTTTTTTTTTTTTTTTTTTTTTTTGTGAGGTGGAGTCTCGCTTTGTAGCCTAGGCTGGAGTGCAGTGGCATGATCTCAGCTCACTGCAACCTCTGCTTCCCTAGTTCAAGTTGATTCCCCTGCCTCAGCCTCCAGAGTATCTGGGACTACAGGTGTGCGCCACCACACCTGGCTAATTTTTTGTATTTTAGTAGAGATGGGTTTCACCCATGTTGGCCAGGATGGTCTTGATCTCCTGACCTTGTGATCTGCCTGCCTTGGCCTGATTTACAGACGTGAGCCTGTGCTGGGATTATAGACATGAGCCACCATGCCCACCACTCCCATGAATGCCCAGCTGAATGTCTGCCATTTGCAATGACAAATGGAACTGAAAGTCTTTATGTTAAGTGAAATAAGTCAGGTACAGAAAGACAAATGTCACATGTTCTCGTTTATTTGTGAATGCTAAAATTCAAAACAATTGCCCTCATAGAGATAGAGAGTATAAGGATGGTTACCAGAGGTTGGGAAAGGCAGTGGGAGAACAAGGGGATGGTGGGGATGCTAAATGGGTACAAAATATTGTTAGAAAGAATGAATAAGACAGTTTGATACCACAGCAAATTGTGATTATAGTCAAATTATAGTCAAAAATAATTTAGCTATACATTTTATAATAACTAAAAGAGCATAATTGGATTGTTTATAACACAAGTGATAAATGCTTGAGGGGATGGATACTCCATTTTTTATTATGTGTTACTGCATGCCTATATCAAAGTATGTTGTGTACCCCCATAAATAAATATACCAACTATGTACCCACAAAAATAAATTAAAAATTAAAATTAAAGAAACCCAAAGAGAGGAGAGTATAATGAGGCATGTGTGCCCCATGGCCTCAACTAGCTTTTCAGATGGACTTTGGAATGTCCTTATCCAAGAAGAGGAGTCCATTTAGTCAATAGGGGCTTAGAAATTTATGTTTTAGTTTACAAGTGGAAGAGGGATTTTTAATCCTGAGTTATAGCTCTCAATCAATCACTGCAGGGAACCCTGTTATTTACTCTGGAGATAAACACTATTTTTCTTTTCCACTGAAGAACACCACATTTCAAGATATGAAATGTGAAAATTATCTGGGTGTGGTGATGCCTGTCTGTAATCCCAGCTTGAATCTGGGAGGTGGAGGTTGCAGTGAGCCAAGATGGTGCCACTGAATTCCAACCTGGGCAACAGAGCAAGACTGTCTCAAAATAATAATAACTATCATTATTATTGATAATAAATAAAAATTAAAACTTCATTGTGTTTCAGACAAAATTCCTTTTGAATATCAATTGTATCAACTTGCATATTAACTGTAATCATTTTGTTTACTTTATATCTAATCCTGAGAAATCTTTGAGAACTAATTTCCCTCTTTAGTGCCATTTTGGTAAACATACCAAATTCCATCAAAAAAATGCACAAAATTCCTGAGAAATAAATTTTATCCTTAAGGAGTAGACTCATGATTACCAAGCCTCTAGTTTCATAAACATGACTAGAGTACTCTATCTTAATATGAGTAGCTAGGCACTCACAAGGCATCTGGAAGGTTAATAATTATGGTCTGAAAATAGCCATTTTTTTTTTAGCTAGCCACCAATTGCAATTGCAGAATATTTATGGTCTATACAAGACATCTTCCACCAAATCTGAAAAATGTATAAATGTCCTAGGAGTGCAGCATTTTTTCTTTTTCTTTTTTTTTTAAAGATGGGTTTCACCATGATGGCCAGGCTGGTTTTGAACTCCTGACCTCAGGTGATCCACCCACCTTGGCCTCCCAAAGTGCTAGGATTACAGGCATGAGCCACCATGCCCGGCCTAGCATTTTTTCTTAAAGATAATATTAATGAGCTAGCTTAGGTCAAAGGGTTAAGGGTCATTGTTAAGACCAATGGCCCCTGCCTTTCGTGAGTACATCTGCACCTTCCAAGTTTAATTATAACTCTTTCTCTTTATAGTTACCTATAAGTAGAGACACTAACAAAAGACAGTGGATTCCTGCTCTTGTTTCCTGAGGATACCCAACTCTGTAATGGAGTCATTTCTAAGAAAAGTGCTTCTTTCACTGTGCTCTCTGACTCACCTCAGATTTTTTTCTGCACAAGATCTAAGAATCCTCCTTTGTGGTCTGTATCGGGACCCTCTTTTCCAGCAACATCTTTCAGCATCACCATGAACGGGCACCAAGACAAGCCTCCCACTCAGAGGAAAACAATCCATACAGAATCTCTCAGCGGCCACTAGGCAAAGTGGGCCGTCTTTTAAAGCCGTGAAGCCATTCTGATGGGTAAGAATGATTATCCACTATTACTTAAGTGAGAGGCCCTAGAGTGAGAGATTCAGCCCAAAAAGTTAGAGGCCTGGGGGTGTCATACTCAGATTAGAGGCCAAGTTCACAGGGTTAGAGGCCCTGGGGTATATTGAGAAGAATAGATTTGGCTAAACAACATGTTCGTCACTTTCTCTTTTTGGACCATCCACCTGCGCTCTCTGCGCCTCACCTGAGCGCTCTGCATCTTGTCACCTTTCTGCTCACTGCTCTGTTTTGTAGCAGCCCGGAGGCTGCCACAGGAAGGAGGCCCCAAACCTGTTTAGCTTTTACTTTTCTCAAGGAACAAAAGACTGGATTCCTGCTCTTGTTTTCTGAGGATACCCAATTCTGTAATGGAGTCATTTCTAAGAAACTTGCTTCTTTCACTGTCAAAATCGGTAAATAGCTTCGCTAATGCTTCGCCAGGATAAAAAATTAAAATGGGCTTGTATTTTTTGTTTGATGGAGGAAAAGACAGAAGAGGGACTGGACATAACTGATTACCCTTTAATGCAAGTGCCTCTTAATATCCAGCTTTTCTTAGCTGGGGCTGAACTCTCCCCTGCAAATCCAAGCACCCTGTAAGAACACAGTCAGACTCCTTCCCGTTTTGGTGAGGTGTGCAACATGTTACCATTTCCTTCTAGTTTTCCTTGCCCCTCGAGTCCTGTCTTACGTACATACTCCACTCTTGAAAGACCTGAGTCTCACTAGAACAACTTGCAGTGGGGCCTCTTATCAGCCGGCAAAGTTGAATCTTTGCCTTCTCTGGGAAGTGGCAGATGATGATGGGAGCACTATACAGGTATATATACCCTTTTCAATGTCTGAATTAGCCATATGCAAGGAAAACAGTTTTCAGAGGATCCAGGAAAATTCATAGACAAACTTAAGAGGCTAACCTTGATGTATGATTTGGCCAGGCAAGATTTGCATATATTTATGTCTACCTGCTGCGTGGTAGAAAATCAGTGTATTAGGGGAGTGGCTAAACATACATGCTAAAAGGGTGGCAGCCTGCAACCAGGGACATGACACCTATCAAGTAGGAGGCACAGCAGTGCCTGACCAGGACCCAAAACTGAATTAGGACCTAGAAAAGAGAGATGAATTAGAAAGAAAGGATGATATATAGAGAAAAGATTATGATCATTTGACTCCTTGAAAGAAGAAAAAAAAAGTGTGACAAAGCTTTTTAATTTTTATGAAATCAGGAAACTTACCCAGGGAAAAGATGAAAACCTAGCCTCATTACAAGGGTGGATAACTTAGACTTTCAGGAAATACCTTAATGCTGCCCCTGACTCCAACAAGGGACAGGCATTGCTAGGAGTTTATTTTATAACCCAGTCTGCTTCTGATATCTGCAGGAAGCCATAAAAAGTAGCCTTAGGCTTCCAGACTCCCATGACTCTGATTTTAGACTTGGCTTTTGCAGTTTTCAATCACAGGAATAGGGCAGAGAAAACATAAACTAAAGCAAACCTCCCAAAAGGCCCAGCTTTTAGCTACAGCCTTGTGCTCTCCACCACTTCAGAGCCAGCTCCTTAGTCCCTGGCCCTCACAGATGAAGTGAGAAGGTAAAAGTCCCAGTCTGGGCCTCTGGGCCACTGGTCATCAGAGCCCAGCAGACCCATAAGTGGTAGGACCTGATACTTCCTGCCTCCGCTCCTATTGGGCTATTAGCCATCGAGAAATTGCTCTTGAAGTGGCAGGTAGGAGTACTAACTTATTAGATATGGGAGCAGAAGACGGTGTCCTGATTCAGTACAGTGGGCTCCTGTGTTCTCATTATGGACAAGCCCCTAAACACGCTTTTCTTATCTTCTAAGTTGATCTCCAGGGCCTCTGGGTTTCTTACCTGCCTTTTTAGTACTGTCTGAATGCTTGACCTCTTACTGGGGAGAGATTTATTGACTCAGGTGACCAAGCCACGGTGACCTCCACAGATCATAAAGCAGAGAAAGTGTTATTTTTGTTCCTGACTCTTCAGGGAAAAAAAAAAAAAAGAAGAAGTTAAGGATGAGCTGTCACATTTACCCCCCGAAGTGTTATCTCAAGTAAATCCTGAGGTTTGGGCCACACAGGCTCTGGGAAACACACTAAACACCTCCCCCATTCAAATCCAACGTCAGCCTAGTGCTCCTTGCCTTTGGAAGAGACAATACACTTTAAGGCAAGAAGCATGAGGGGAAATTCAATCCCTTATTGCTAAATTCTTGCCATATGACTTATTAAGGCCATGAGAGTCTCCTTACGATACTCCCATGTTACCAGATCAAAAGCCTAATGCAAGAACAGATTTGTCAGAAACCTTAGAGCATTAATAAATGCAGTTTTTGGCAGGGTGCGGAGGCTCACGCCTATAATCCCAGTACTTTGGGAGGCCGAGGCGGGTGGATCACAAGGTCAGGAGATCGAGACCATCCTGACAAACATCGTGAAAACTAGTCTCCACTAAAAATACAAAAAAATTAGCTGGGCATGGTGGCACGTGCCTGTAGTCCCAGCTACTCGGGAGGCTGAGGCAGGAGAGTCACTTGAACCTGGGAGGCGGAGGTTGTGGGTGAGCTGAGATTACAACATTGCACTCCAGCCTGGGCAACAAGAGCAAAACGTCATGTCAAAAATAAAATAAAATAATAAAAAAATTTATGGGCCGGGCGCGGTGGCTCAAGTCTGTAATCCCAGCACTTTGGGAGGCCGAGGCGGGTAGATCACAAGGTCAAGAGATCGAGACCAACCTGGTCAACATGGTGAAACCCCGTCTCTACTAAAAATACAAAAAATTAGCTGGGCATGGTGGTGCGTGCCTATAATCCCAGCTACTCAGGAGGCTGAGACAGGAGAATTGCCTGAACCCAGGAGGCGGAGGTTGCGGTGAGCCGAGATCGCGCCATTGCACTCCAGCCTGGGTAACAAGAGCGAAACTCCGTCTCAAAAAAAAAAAAAAAATTATGCAGTTGTTGTCTCCATGCACCCCACTGTATGCTAGCCCAACTAAAGAAGACTTGGATAATAATACTTTTAAACTGATAAATTTCCTGGCAACTAGCAGACATAGGGTATCACTATACAGGGCTCAGATTTTGACTCAAAGACTCAAATATTTGGAATTTGTCTTAACCTCTGGAACTGATAAACATCCCTAGAAGGAAAAAAAAAAAAAAAAAAACCCAACTATTTTCATCATCCAAGAGTCCCCGTCCAACAAATGACTGTGGGCCTTTTTAGGGCATGGCTGGATACTGCAGCTTACGGGTGTCCAGATTTGGATACGTAGCCAAGCCTTTATATGATACACTAAAAGGGAAAGATTTAGAGCTCCTTGAGTGTATTTAGAACTGCAAGCCAACCTTCAATACTCTCAAAGAGAAATTGGGCTCTGCTGCCGCCTTGGGAGTCCCCAAGTTGGATGAACCATTTTTTCTATATGTGGCCAAAAGCAAGGCATAGGCCTCGGGTAATCTTGTCCCAAAAATAGGGAATATTCCAAGGCCAGTAGCTTGCTTTTCTAAGCAGATAGACCAGGTGGCTTCAGGGTGGCCTGGATGTCTTAGAGCTGTTGCTGCTACAACCAAGTTAATAAACTAACATTAGGACAGCACCTAAAGGTTTTTGACCCTACACCAAGGGAAGGTGGTCCCAGAATCTAAAGGGCACCAGTGGATAACAGGAGAACATTTATTAAAGTACCAGGACTTGTTGCTAGACACTCCAGACATAATTGAAGTCTGCCAAACCATAAACCCAGCTACTTATCTGGCAGGGACCACAGGTCCTCCCAATCGTTCCAGCATACAGGTTGTATTAGTTTGTTCTCATGCTGCCAATAAGGACACACCTGAGGCTGGGTAATTTATAAAGGGAAGAGGTTTAATTGACTCACAGTTCCACATGGCTGGAGAAGCCTCACAATCATGGCAGAAGGCAAATGAACAGGAAAGTCACGTATCTTACATTGCAGATGGAAAAAGAGGTTGCGTAGGGAAACTCCCCTTTATAAAACCATCAGCTGTAATCCCAGCACTTTGGGAGGCTGAGGCAGGTGGATTACCTGAGGTCAGGAGTTCGAGACCAGCCTGGCCAACATGGTGAAACGCTCTCTCTACTAAAAATACAAAAATTAGCCAGATTTGGTGGTGGGCACCTGTAATCCCAGCTACTCGTCAGGCTGAGACAGGAGAATCGCTTGAACCCAGAAGACACAGGTTGCAGCGAGCCGAGATCGCACCACTGCACTCCAGCCTGGGCAACAGAGTAAGACTATGTCTCAAAAAATAAATAAATAAAAATAAAACCATTAGATCTCATGAGCCTTATTCATTGTCATGAGAACAGTATGGGAATGATCTGCCTCCCCATTCAAATACCTCCCACTGGATGCCTCCCATGACACACGGGAATTATGGGAGGTAAAATTCAAGGTAAGATTTGACGGGGGACACAGCCACACCATGTCACAGGTTATGAATCAAATTTATTCTAGCAGGCCAGACTTAAGAGAGATGAGTCTCTTGACCATCCCAAGGAGGAGTGGGTAGAAGACACAAGTTATTTCATGCATCAGGAAAACAGGAGGGCTGGATATGCTCTTATTAGTCAGCACAAGATAATCAAGGCACAAACCTTGCTGGCCTCTACTTCAGCTCAAAAAGCCGAGTTAATTGAACTTACTAGAGCCCTTCAGGTTGGGAAAGAATTTCAAAGTTGACATTACCCTGATTCTACCTATGATTTTTGAGTGCTTCATGCTTATGCTGTAGTTTAGAATGGGAAGGGACTCCTGACCACCAAGGGCTTTTCCATACAACATCACTCAGATTTTGAGCTTGTTAGAATTCCGCTTTGCTACCAAAAAAAAAAAGTGACTATAGGGGAACCGCGGCTTAGGTGCAGACATGGCCAAGTCCAAGGACCACATCACACACAACCAGTCCAGAAAATGGCACAGAAATGGTATCAAGGAACATCGATCACAAAGATACGAATCTCTTAAGGGGGTGGACCCCAAGTTCCTGAGGAACATGTGCTTTGCCAAGAAGCGCAACAAGAAGGGCCTAAAGAAGATGCAGGCCAGCAGCACCGAGGCTGTGAGTGCACGTGCCGAGGCCATCGAGGCCCTCGGAAAGTCCAAGGAGGTTACGCCCAAGATCCCAAAGGGCATCAGCTGCAAGCCCAGTCGACTTGCCTACACTGCCACCCCAAGCTTGGGAAGCATGCTCGTGCCTGCATTGCCAAGGGGCTCAGGCTCTGCCGGCCAAAGGCCAAGGCCAAGGATCAAACCAAGGTCCAGGCTGCAGCTCCAGCTCAGGCTCCCAAAAGTGCCCAGGCCCCTGCAAAGGCTTCAGAGTAGATATCTCTGTCTGCCAACGTGAGGACAGAAGGACTGGTGCGGCTCCCCTCCCACCCTGGGCTGCCATCTGCATGGGGCTGGGGCCCTCCTGTGCTATTTGCACAAATAAACCTGAGGCAGGAAACAAAAGTGACCATAATTCATTGCAGAGGACATCAAAAGAGAGATTGACCACGTAAAAGGAAAATGCCCAGGCAGATGCGGCAGCCAAGCTCACTGCACTGAAAGGGCCAATGAAAGCTTATGGGCATGCTGGTCAGCATACACAGAGCTGGGCCAGAATCCTGTGAAAAAGAACAGAAATGGGCCAGGGATTGCAGTTTAGTCCAGGACCCCTCTGGCCGGCTGACTGATGGTAATAAATTACTAATGTCAAGTACCAATCGTAGGAAAATAAGCACTTTCGTGACTCTTTTCACCCAAGAAGGGATTCTTTCAGTTAATGTCTCATTTGTTTATGGAGATACATCTTTTCAACACACTAAAGCAGGTGACTCAGCCCTGTGAGCTCTGTGCCTGAAATAACCCAAACAGCCGGCAATTTTCTCCTCCTGCAGTTAAACCTGTCCAACATTGAGGAACCTACCCAGGTGAGGACTGGCAACCCTAATTTACTCAGATGCCCTTCTGCAGGAGAGTCAAATATTTGCTAATGCTTATGGATACCTTCGCTGGTTAGATCAAGGCCTTCCCCACCCTATCTGAAAAGTGTTTATCAGAAGAAATAATTCCTCCGTTTGGGTCATCTAAAAGCCTGCAAAGTAACAATGACCCATCTTTTCACAGCAGGTGAATCCCAACACCAATCCTCAGCTTTAGGAAACACTGTCACTCTACATGGAGACTGCAGTCTTCTGGAAGGTGAAAGGGCTAATCATACTCTAAAGAAGACTGGCTAAATCAGAGGCCTATCTCTAACACCCATAGCTTACTGCGGGTTTGAGCTGCTCCAGAGGAAAACTTACAATTAAGTCTTGTTGAGCTAACATAAGGAAGGCCTTTCCTAACCACAGATCTCCTAATAGATAAAAGGACTCATCAATTACAAAAATATGTCATCAATCTAGGATAGGTGCAAAGGCATTCTGTGAAAATGGAAACAAGAGGCTTCCCCTCCCACATGGGAGGAAATCCAGTTTCAGCTCAGCTAGGGTTTTACTCTTACTGAAGACATGGGAGGAAGTTCCCCAGCTGACCAGCTTTCCCCAGTGTGGAAAGGATCGAAGCAAGGTCACCTGAGCAGACGTTAAACTCCAGGGGATTCACAGGTGGATACACCTGTGTGGAAGCAAAGCTGTTGCTTATTCTGTGAGCCCAGTTAGAGGCTGCGGGTGGTGGGCATGGGGCTATTTAATCGTTGGTGGTGCTCGGGCCCTGCTGCTGTGCATCTGCTCCTCCTAGCGTTTCTCTTGCCACCCTAGTCCATCCTTGGCCTTGAGGGAGCTCGTGCTCACGCTGATCTTGCAGTGCAAGAACCGGATTCACACCAAGGTGGGTGGCTGGGGTTCTGAGGGCCCAGAGCTGGCCTGCTGGTTGGCTGGGGAAGACGTTGGCAGTGGCGGGGGTGGTGCCCCTGCGTTGCTACCCCTCGGGTCCCTGCCTGGGATGCGGTGGAGCTGGGCGGCTGGTGAGGTGGCCAGGTTGGACTCCCAGGGACCCGGCGGCCTGGGGGTTGGGGTTGAGGTGGGAGTGGGAGAAGGGCTGGGGTACCTCTAGCTCCCTGGCCTCCATGACTCAGCCCTGGCCTGTCTGGCCCCTCCTGTCTCTCGCAATTCTGGGAGGTGATCTCTGATGAACATGCTATCTACCCTGCTGGCACCTACAATGGGGACAGCAACCTGCGGGTGGAGCGCATCAACATGTACTACAAAGAGGCGGGTGATGAGGCCCCAGTCCTTCCCCCACTGCCCTCCTGCAAACGGCCGCCCTTCTCTCACTAATGCCCTCCCATGTCCCTCAGGTGGCAAGTATGTGGCCCGTGCTGTGCTCGTGGATCTGGCGCCGGGTAGCATGGACTCTGTGTGCTCCGGGCCCTTCGGGCAGATCTTCAGACCAGACTACTTCATCTCTGTTGAGCTGCGGGTGAGGACGGGGGTGCAGCTTCTTAGCCAGGGCAGCTCAAAGTCAAGGAGTGCCCCAAGGTCACCGCTGTGAGAATTGTGGAGCCAGGGCCCCTGAACACCCTCCTATGCTCTGAGTCACTCAATCTCCCTCTCCTAAACGGACTTTGGGAGACAGCCCAGTTGGCTCCTCAAGATGAGGAGCTGCTGATGTAATCTCCCTGCAGGGAGCTGAGCTCGGGCCTGGCTGCTGCCTTCCCCGGGAAAGGGCAGGAACCACCCACAGGGAGGACTGCTGTTGGGCTGTTTCAGGTTTGGCTTCTGACTTAATTTCTAACAGGGGAGGCTGCTGTCCTGTAACTTTTGGGGAGGGGGTTCCACCTGCTCCACCTACAGGGTGAATGGTGCTTTCACCTCACATGTGACACTTGGCCCTTTTTGCATTGTGATGGTGACCACTGATGACCTGGCCACCGGGTGACTGGCTATACTGTCTTACAGGTCAGTGTGGGGCCGGGAACGACTGGACCAAGGGGCACTACACAGAAGGTGCAGAGCTGATGGAGTCCGTGATGGACATTGTGAGGAAGGAAGCTGAGAGCTGTGACGGTCTGTAGGGTTTCCAGCGGACCCACTCCCTGGGTGGGGGCACTGGGTCTGGGATGGGTACCCTTCTCATCAGTAAGATCAGAGAGGAGTACTCAGACAGGATCATAAACACATTCAGCGTCCTGCCCTCACCCAAGGTGTCAGACACAGTGGTGGAGCCTAATGCACCCTCAGTCCACCAACTCAGAAAATGCAGATGAGACCTTTTGCATTGATAACGAAGCTCTCCACAACTGCTGTTCCAGAATCTTTAAACTACCACACCCACTACGGTGACCTGAATCACCTGGTGACTGCTACCGTGAGTGGGGTCACCACGTGCCTGCTCTTCCCAGGCCAGCTGAATGCTGACCTTTGGAAGCTGGCCGTGAACATGGTCCCATTTCCCTGGCTGCACTTCATGCCTGGCTTTGCCCCGCTGACCAGCTGGAGCAGCCAGCAGTACCTGGCCCTCACCGTGGCTGAGCTCACCCAGCGGATGTTTGATGCCAAAGCATGATGGCTACCTGTGACCCCTGTCATGGCCACTACCTAATAGTGGCTGCCGTTTCCAGGGGTCACATGTCCATGAGGGAGGTGGAAGAGCAAATATTCAATATTCAAAACAAGAACAGCAGCTGCTTTGCTGACTGGCTCCCCCACAATGTAAACAACTATCTGACATATCACCCAAGGGGCTAAAAATGTCAGCGACCTTCATCAGCAACAACAGCCATCCAGGAGCAACTCAAACATGTCTCAGCAGTTCACTGCTATGTTCAGGTGTAAGGCCTTCCTTCACTGGCACATGGGTGAGGATGAGGGCATGGACGAGACAGTTCACCGAGGCCAAGAGCAACATGAATGACCTGGTGTCTGAGTACCAGCAGTGCCAGGAAGCCTCAGCTGAGGAGGTGGCCTAGAGCCTTTCCTTTCTGGGTAAAGGGGGAAAGCAGTGTGGGTTCTTTAGTGTTTTCTGATAGCCATGTGCCACTACCACACTTGTTCTTTGTGTGTTCACATCTCCTGTTGCTTTTATTTATTTATTTTTTTGAGACGGAGTTTCGCTCTTGTTACCCAGGCTGGAGTGCAATGGCGCGATCTCAGCTCACCGCAACCTCCGCCTCCTGGGTTCAGGCAATTCTCCTGCCTCAGCCTCCCGAGTAGCTGGGATTACAGGCACGTGCCACCATGCCCAGCTAACTTTTTGTGTTTTTAGGAGAGACAGAGTTTCACCATGTTGACCAGGATGGTCTCAATCTCTTGACCTCGTGATCCACCTGCCTCGGCCTCCCAAAGTGCTGGGATTACAGGCTTGCGCCACCGCGCCCGGCCTCCTGTTGCTTTTAAAGCACTTTTATAGTACGTGGTTTTGCCTAATAAAGTATTCTCATAGCATCTTGTTTCACCTCCAACGTCTTTCTATAAGCCCTCTGGGTACGCTGCCTGATGGGTGTAGTGGCACTGCAAGGCTGCAGCTGGCTTGGGCTTATCACATACCCAGGAACAAGCATTCCAGTGGCCCTTGGAGGGGTTGGCAATGGGCTGTGCACAAGGCAGGTGGCAGGCAGCAGGCTTCACAAGAACTTGGGGCTGCCCTGGGTCTTGGGCAGCTACTTGGTGGGAAACCTGTTCTTGAAGGCAAGGGTTGGCTTATCCCACGTACTGAACTTCTGGGGGACCAGCTGGTACTGTTTCTGAAACTTTAAACGTGGCCAGTGACCCTGGTGGACAATGTCCCTCTTGCATTTCTGGGATAAGTCCCACCTGGTCATGGTGTAGACCACTTTTAGTGAGCTGCTGACTTTGGTTTGCCAGTATTTCGTTCAGTGTTTTTGTGTCTATATGCATAAAGGATATTGGTGTGTCATTTTCTTTGCTTGCAGACATCTTTGTCTGGCTTTGGTATCAGGGTTTTACTGGCCCCATAGAAAATACTAGAAGTATTCTCTCATCTTCTATTTTTTGAAAGAGTTTATGAAGGATTGGTGTTAATTCTCCTTTAAGTACTTGTTAGAATTCATCAATGAAGCCACCAGGGCCTGGAATTTTGTGTATTTTTTATTGTAATATATAATATAAAACTTATAATTTTAACAATTTTAAAGTGTACAGTGCCGTTAAGTATATTCATATTGTTGTATAACCATCACCATTCTCCATCTCTAGAACATTTTCATTATTCCATGCTGAAACTCTACCCACTAAACAGTAACTGCCCATTCTCCATCCCCCCAGCCTCTGGTATCCATTGTTCTACTTTCTGTCTCTGTGTTGGGAGGTTTTTGATTACTGATTAATCTCTGTACTACTTGTAGGTCTATTGAGATTTTCTATTTCTTCTTGAGTCACTTTTGGTAATTTGTGTGTTTCTAGGAATCTGTATGTTTTATCTAGATTTCTAATTTGTTGCAATACAATTTTTCATAGTACTGTGTTAGAAATTTTAAAATTTCTGGCCGGGCGCGGTGGCTCAAGCCTGTAATCCCAGCACTTTGGGAGGCCGAGGGGGGTGGATCACGAGGTCAAGAGATCGAGACCATCCTGGTCAACATGGTGAAACCCCGTCTCTACTAAAAATACAAAAAATTAGCTGGGCATGGTGGTGCGTGCCTGTAATCCCAGCTACTCAGGAGGCTGAGGCAGGAGAATTGCCTGAACCCAGGAGGCGGAGGTTTTGGTGAGCCGAGATCGTGCCATTGCACTCCAGCCTGGGTAACAAGAGAGAAACTTCGTCTCAAAAAAAAAAAAAAAATTTTTTTTTAAAATTTCTGTAAGGCCAGTAATGTCTCCATTTTCTTTTTGATTTTAGTTATTTGCTATTTTTCTGAGTCAGTCTAGCTAAAGGTTCATCAAATTTGTTTTTCTTCCATAAATCAACTTTTTTTTTGAGACGGAGTCTTGCTTTGTCACCAGGCTGGAGTGCAGTGGTGCAATCTCGGCTCACTGCAACCTCTGCCTCCTGGGTTCGAGTGATTCTTCCGCCTCAGCCGCCCGAGTAGCTGGGACCACAGGTGCATACCACCACACCTAGCTAATTTTTGTGTTTTTAGTAGAGACGGGGTTTCACCGTGTTAGCCAGGATGATCTGCCTACCTCAGCCTCCCAAAGTGCTGGGATTACAGGTGTGAGCCACCGTGCCCCACCCAAATAAACTTTTTTTTTTTTTGACAGAGTCTTGCTCTGTCGCCAGGTGCCAGGCTGGAGTGCAGTGGTGCAATCTCAGCTCACTGCGACCTCTGCCTCCCAGATTCAAGCAATTCTCCTGCCTTGGCCTCCTGAGTAGCTGGGACTACAGACATGTGCCACCACGCCTAGCTAATTTTTGTATTTTAGTAGAAACGGGGTTTCACCATGTTGGCCAGGATGGTCTTGATCTCTCGACCTCATGATCTGGCCTCCCAAAGTGCTGGGATTACAGGCTTGAGCCACCAGGCCCGGTCTTAACTTTTGTATTTTTAGTAGAGGCAGGCTTTCACTATATTGGCCAGGCTGGTCTTGAACTCCTGACCTTGTGCTGGGATTACAGGTGTGAGCCACCGTGCCCGGTCTATGAACCAACTTTTTGTGTTGTCAATTCATTTTCTATTTTCTATTTCATTCTGCTCTAATCTCTAGTATCTCCTTCCTTCAGCTGGCTGCAGGGTTAGTTCTCTCTTTTACACCTTAGGTCAAGCTTGTCCAACATGCCTCCCAGGAGAGCTTTGAATGCAGCCCAACACATGTTTGTAAACTTTATGAATAACTGAAAACATTGAGATTTTCTTGCGATTTTTCTTTTCATCAGCTATTGTTAGGGTTAGTGTATTTTATGTGCAGCCCAAGACAGTTCTTCAATGTGGCCAGGGAAACCGAAAGATTAAACACACCTGCCTTAGGTATAAAGATAGGTTGTTAATTTGAGATAGTTCTTTTTGTTTGTTTGATTAAATAAAATAAGTATGAAACACTTCATATATCTGCATGTCATCCTTCACAGGAGCCAGGCTCATCTCTGTATTGTTCCAATTTTAGTATATGTGCTGATGAAGGAAACATGATATCTTTTTTTTTTTTATTGTAAGCATTTACAGCTATAAATTTCACTATTACTGTCACATCTCATAAATTTTGGTATCTTGCATTTTATTTTAATTCATCTCAAAGTATTTCAATTTCTCTAGTGATTTCTTCGAGCCACTGGTTAAGAATGCTGTTTAACTGGCCGGGCGCGGTGGCTCACGCCTATAATCCCAGCACTTTGGGAGGCCGAGACGGGTGGATCACAAGGTCAAGAGATCGAGGCCATCCTGGTCAACATGGTGAAACCCCGTCTCTACTAAAAATACAAAAAAAAAAAAAATTAGCTGGGCATGGTGGCACGTGCCTGTAGTCTCAGCTACTCAGGAGGCTGAGGCAGGAGAATTGCTTGAACCCAGGAGACGGAGGTTGCGGTGAGCCGAGATCGTGCCATTGCACTCCAGCCTGGGTAACAAGAGCGAAACTCCGTCTCAAAAAAAAAAAAAAAAAAAAAAAAAAAGTTTAACTTCCACTTCTTTGCAAATTCTCCAGGTTTTCCTGTTACTGACTTCTAGCTTCATTACATTTATTGGGAAAAGACACTTTGTATAACTTTATTTTTTATTTTTTTTGAGATGGAGTCTTGCTCTGGTGCCCAGGTTGGAGTGCAGTGGTATGATCTCGGCTCATTGGAACCTCTGCCTCCCAGATTCAAACAATTCTCCTTCCTCAGCCTCCTCAGTAGCTGGGATTACAGGCGACCGCCACCATGCCCAGCTAATTTTTTGTATTTTTTAGTAGAGATGGGGTTTCACCACATTGGTCAGGCTGGTCTTGAACTCCTGACCTCAGGTGATCCACCCATTACAGGCATGAGCCACCACTCCCTGCCTATTTTGAGACAGGTCCCACTCTGTCCTGCAGGCTGAAGTGTAGTGGTATGATCTCAGGTCACTGCAACCTCTGCCTCCCAGGCTCAAGCCATCTGCTTCAGCCTCCTGAGTAGCTGGGACTATGGGCATTCACTACCACTACACCCGGATTTTTTTTTTTTTTTTTTTTTTTTTTTTTTTTTTTTTTTTTTTTTTTTTGTAGAGACAGGGTTTCACCATGTTGCCCAGGCTGGTCTGGAATTCCTGAGCTCAAGTGATCTGCCTGTCTCAGACTCCCTAAGTGTTGGGATTATAGCTGTGAGCCACCATGCCTAGCCCTTTGTATAATTTTGACCTTTTAAAATGTATTGAGAGTTGTTTTGTTGTCTAACATATGATTTATCATGGGGAATGAATGTTCCATATGCACTTGAGAAGAATACATATTCTGCTCTTGTTAGATGGAGTGCTTTCTATATGTCTGAGAGGTCTAGTGGGGTGAGTGTGTTCAATTATTCTAGTTCCTTATTGATTTTGGTCTAGATGTTCTATTTGCTATTGAAGGTGGGTATTGGCTGGACACACTAGCTCAGACCTGTAATTCCAGCCCTTTGGGAGTCTGAGGTGGCTGGATTGCTTGAGCTTGGGCATTTGAGATCAGCCTGGACAACATGGCAAAACCCCATCTTTATAAAAAATACACAAAGCTGCAGGTGAATCACCTGAGGTCAGGAGCTTGAGCAGGCTGGCCAACATGGTGAAACCCCATCTCCTATAAAACTACAAACAAATTAACTGAGCAGAGTGGTGTGCACCTATAGTCCCGGCTACTAGGGAGGCTGAGGCAGGAGAATAGCTTGAGCCCAGGAGGCGGAGGTTGTAGTGAGCTGAGATCACACCATTGCATTCCAGCCTGGGTGATAAAGTGACACTCCATCTCAAAAAAAAAAAAAAAAAAAAAAGAAAAAATTTTGGCTGGGGAGGCTGAGGTTGGAGAATTGCTTGAGTCTGGGAGGCAGAGGTTGCACTGAGCTGTGACAGAGCCACTGCACTCCAACCTGTATTGAAGTCGCCATTATTGTAAAACTATTTCTTCCTTCAATTTTCTTAGTTTGCTTTGTGGATTTTGGAGCCCTTTTTTGGTTCACATGTGTTTATAATTGTTACATTTTGTGATTTGACTCTCTTACCAACATAAAATATTTTTCTGTAACATTTTAAAATCTATTAAAATCTTAAAATCTATTTTGTTTGATTATTGGTATAGCCACCCTAGCTCTTTTTTTGTTAGTATTTGCATGAATTATCTCTTTCCATCTTTTCAGTTTCAGCCAATTTGTGTCTGAGTCCAACGTGAGGATTTTGCAAGTTGCATGTTTGGATCATGTATTACATCATTAAAAAAAATCGATTCTGCTGGTCTTTCCATCAGTGAGATTATTTACATTTAAAGTGATTACTAAACAAAGAAGTTAATTGGCCAGGCACAAGGTGGCTCACACCTGGAGATGGGGCTGCAGCGAGTCATGACTGCACCACTGCTCTTCAGCCTGGGGAACAGAGTGAGATTGAGATGGACTCAAAAACAAAAAAAACAAAAACTTACTTATGGCTGGGCTCACGCTTGTAATCCTATCACTTTGAAATGCTGAGGCAGGAAGATTGCTTGAGCCCAGGAGTTTGAGACTAGCCTGGGCAACATAGCAAGACTCCTGTCTCTACAATAATAATAATAATAATAATAATAATAAGCTGGGCATGGTGGTACGCACCTGTGGTTCCAGCTACTCAGGAGGCTGAGGTGGGAAGATCAGCTGAGCCTGGGGAGGTCGAGGTTATAGTGAGCCATGATTATGCCACTACATTCCAGCTCTGGGCAGATCTTGTCTCAAAAAAACCCAAAACAGGCCGAGTGCAGTGGCTCACATCTATAATCCCAGCACTTTGGGAGGCTGAGGCAGGTGGATCACCTGAGGCCAGGACCTCGAGATAGCCCGGCCAATGTAGTGAAATCACTCTCTACTAAAAACACAAAAAACTAGCTGAGTGTGGTGGTGGGTGCCTGTAATCCCAGCTACTCAGGAGGCTCAGAATCATATGAACCTGGGAGGCAGGCACTGCAGTTAGCTGAGATTGCAACACTGCACTCCTGCCTAAGTGACAGAGCAAGACTGTCTCAAACCCCAAAAAACAAAAAACCAACATACAAGAATTTACTTATGTCTGTCACGCGATTTAGTTTCTACAGTTTTTTGCTCTTCAATATCTTCTTGTGTGTGTTTTATCCAGTACTATTTTGATCCTTTCTTAGTTCCTTTTTTGTATATTTTAAAAGTTTTCTTAGTGGGTACTATAAAGATTTCATTTAACATGCTGAGTTCTAGCAGTCTAGTTCAGACTGATACCAACTCAGCTTCAATAGCATATATTAACTCTGTTCTTAACTCTGTCCCCTATCTATATTGTTACAAATTTGTCTGTAAACAATTAGTGCTTATTAACATAGGTGTGTATTTTATGCATATTTTTGAACCATAAAGAAGAAAATGAATAACATATCCAAAATACAATACTAGCTTTTATATTTAGTTATATAGTTACCTTTAGAGTGATCTTTATTTCTTCATATAGCTCTGAGTTACTATTTTGTATCCTTTCATTTTAGACTGAAGGACTCACTTTGTCTATATAAATATGTGAACACAAGACTTGGGCTCAAAAAATAAAAAAAAAATATATATGTGTGTATACATATACATTTATATATAAATATATATATATACGTGTGTATATATACATTTATATACATATATATGTATATAAATGTAAATATATGTGTATATATACATTTATAAATGTATATTTGTGTGTATATATATACATATGTAAATGTATATATGTATATACATTTATATATTTATATTTATATATATAAATTATATATATAAATGTATATATATTTTTTACCATGTTGGCTATATATATACATTTATAAATGTATATATATACACGTATACATTTATAAATGTATATATACACATGTATATATATACATTTATATATATACATGTATATATATATTTTATTTTATTTTATTTTTATTTATTTTTTTTGAGACGGAGTTTCACTCTTGTTACCCAGGCTGGAGTGCAATGGCATGATCTCGGCTCACCACAACCTCCGCCTCCTGGGTTCAGGCAATTCTCCTGTCTCAGCCTCCTGAGTAGCTGGGATTACAGGCACACGCCACCATGCCCAGCTAATTTTTTTTATTTTTAGTAGAGACGGGGTTTCACCATGTTGACCAGGATGGTCTCAATCTCTTGACCTTGTGATCCACCCACCTTGGCCTCCCAAAGTGCTGGGATTACAGGCTTGAGCCACCGCGCCTGGCTATTTACTTGATTTTTATTTTTTGAACCCAAGTCTTGCTCTTTTGCCAGTCAAGCTGGAGTGCAATGGCGTGATCTCTGCTCACGGCAACCTCCACCTCCTGGGTTCAAGTGATTCTCCTGTGTCAGCCTCCCAAGTAGCTGGGATTATAGGAGCTGCCATCAGGAATGGCTAATTTTTGTATTTTTAGTATAGATGGGGTTGTACCATATTGGCCAGGCTGGTCTGGAACTCCTGACCTCGGGTGATCTACCCACCTAGACCTCCCAAAGAGCTGGGATTCATAGGCATGAGGCACTGCATCCAGCCAAACATTCTTATATTTATTAAGTGACAGGTTCTTGCTCTGTCAGCCAGGCTGGAATGCAGTGGTGTGATCATAGCTCACTGTGACCTACAACTTCTGGTCTCGAGCGATCCTCCTTTGCAGAGATGAGGTCTCACTATGTTGCCCAGGCTAGTCTTAAACTCCTGGCTGCAAGCAATCCTCTTGCTTCAGCCTCCTGAGTAGCTAGGACCACAGGCCTGAGCCACCCTGTCTGGCTAATTGTTTTTATTTGTAGAGATGGGGTCTTCTTATGTTGCCCAGGCTGGTTGTGGACTCCTGGCCTCAGATAATCCCACCTTGGCCTCCCAAATTGCTGAAATTACAGGCATGAGCCACCATGCTGAGCTTCCTCCAACCCCCTCCTCTTTTTTTTGAGACAGCTGGAATGTGGACTACGGGTGCATGCCACCATGCCCAGCTACTTTTTTTGTATGTTTAGTAGAGATGGGGTTTTACTATGTTGGCTAGGCTGGTCTCGAACTCCTGACCTCAGGTGATCTGCCTGCTTTAGCCTACCACCGTGTCCGGCACCAGCTCCACTTTTGCGTTCTATTTTTTTCTTCCCTGAGAGTAGTATGGGGGAGACTTTAGCATTCTTTATAACACAAGTTTACTAAAGATAAACTCCCTTGACTTTTCTGGGAATGTCTTAATGTTTCGTTTTTAGAGGTTTTTTGCCAGATATAGGATTCTTGGTTGATTTTTTTCCTGTCAGTACTTTAAATATATCTCTTGGTGGGAGAGAGGGGAAAAAGTATACTACTTTCCAGGCTCCCCTGATTTCTGCTAGTAACTGTTAATCTTACTGAAGATCTCTTGTACAGGACGAATCACGTCTCTTGCTGCTTTCCTGTCTTTTAGCGTTCTACAATTTGATTATAATGTGTCTCAGTGTGGTTCTATCTCTTTGATTTTATGCTGCTTTCAATTTGTTGGGCATCTTCAATGTGTAGAATCACAACTCCTATCAAATATGGGATATTTTTGGTCACTATTTCTTAAAAAAAATCTTTCTAGGCTAGGCACCGTAGCTCACATCTGTAATCCCAGCACTTTGGGAGGCCAAGGTGGGAGGATTACTTGAGCCTGGGAGTTCAAGACTGGTCTGTGCAACATGGCAAGACCTTGTATCTCCAAAAATACGGCAATTAGCTGTGCTTGGTGGTATGGGCCTATAGCCTCAGCTACTCGGG
Source organism: Saimiri boliviensis (assembly GCF_048565385.1). Taxonomy (NCBI): domain Eukaryota; kingdom Metazoa; phylum Chordata; class Mammalia; order Primates; family Cebidae; genus Saimiri; species Saimiri boliviensis. The sequence goes on along the minus strand of NC_133460.1, from coordinate 28,104,174 downwards.
AGCCTGAGGGGTAAGGATTGCTTAAGCCTAGGACGTAGAGGCTGCAGTTAGCTGTGAGCCGTGAGATCACACCACTGCACTACAGCCTGGGCGACAGAGCAAGACCATCTCAAACCAAAACCAAAAACAAAAAAGGATATATCTGCATGACTATGGATTAGGCAATGGTTTCTTACATACAACCTAAAGCACACTAACCAGAGGAAAAATAAATTATGCTTTCTTAAGATTAAAAAGGAGACTGTCTGGGTTCCACTTTTCAGACATTGCAGAAAAAAAAAAAAAGACTATCAAGAAAGTGCAAAGACAATGAACAGATTGAGAGGAAATATTTGCAAATTATATACAATGATAAAACTCAATTATCTAGTTGATATTTCAAAAATTCATTTAGAGACATAGTCTTGCTCTGTTGTCTAAACTAGTGTTGAACTTCTGGGCTCAAGTGATCCTCCTGCTTCAGCCTTCTGAGTAGCTGGGACCACAGGCCTATACCACAACACCTGGCTGTGGAATAGATAAAGAACCCTTACCACTCAATAATGCAAACGCAATTTTAAAATGAGCAAAGGCTTTAAATAGAATAAAAATGAAACACTTAAGATTATTGAAAGTGGTTGCCTCTGGGGAATGGAAAATGGCAAAGCAGGTGTCAGAACTTGAGGGGACAAACTTGTGACAATAAACCTTGTATCATTATTTGTCTCTCTGGATCACAGTTCACAAGGGATGAGTTTGTTCCACAGGGGACATTCGGCAATCTGAATGTACTTGTTATTGTTATAACTGAGGGGTCTTACTGACATCTAATGTGCAGAGGCCAGGGGTATCACTCAACATCCTACAAGGCAGAGAGCTCCACCACAAAGAATTACATAGCCTAAAATGTCCCTAGTGTTGATGTGAAAAACTGTCTAATGAATATTTGAGGCTGGGTGTGGTGGCTCATGCCTATAATACTAACACTTTGGGAGGCTGAGGAAGGCAGATTACCTGAGGTCAGGAGTTCAAGACCAGCCTGGTCAACATGGTGAAACCCCGTCTCTACTAACAACACAAATCAGCCAGATGTGGTGGTGCATGCCTGTAATCCCAGCTACTTGGGAGGCTGAGATTTGCTCCACAGAGGACATTTGGCAATCTGAATATATATGTTATTGTTATAACTGAGGGGTCTTACTGACATCTAATGTGTAGAGGCCAGGGATATTACTCAACATCCCAGAGGCAGGAGAATCACTTGAACCCAGGAAGCAGAGGTTGCAGTGAGCTGAGATCGTGCCACTGCACTCCAGCCTGGGTGACAGAGTGAGATTTTGTCTCTAAAGTATGTTTGATAAAAATACAAATATAAGTCAATAAAAGTTATCTGTTAAAAAATCATAAAAACAAACTTTTGTACAATACCCACAGATGTAGTTTCCTTGTGCCATGCTTTGACTGCCTTCATGAACAGCAGGGCTGGGACAGCCTGCCAAGGATGTTTAGAGAGTATGGAATTTACTTGCTTGTGAGTTAAGATGTCAGGCTTTTTAAAAGTAGAAAGTAAATCAACTCTTTGGCTAGAGTCATAGAGTTAAAAAATTTTGGGGAAAAAAGAAAAAAATATACAAAAAGTCATCATTAATCCTACTAGTTAAGGTACCAAAAGCACTGAAAATTATGCCTTCACTTTTCATCTCCTTAATCAGGGTAATCAGAATATGCTCTGGTGCAGAGGCTCCTACAGCAAGTTAAGTCTTCTTCAGCTACTATAGTCATCTACGGCTATTTCAGAAGTAACCTGAGTACCATGTTTGAGTTTTAAAGATAACTGTAAATAGGCTGGGCGAGGTGGCTCACGCCTGTAATCCCAGCACTTTGGGAGGCTGAAGTGGGTGGATCACAAGGTCAGAAGTTCAAGACCAGCCTGGCCAATATGGTGAAACCCATCTCTACTAGAAATACAAAAAAGTTAGTTGGGCATGGTGGCGCGTGCCTGTAGTCCCAGCTGCTTGGGAGGCTGAGGCAGGAGAACTGCTTGAACCCAGAAGGTGGAGGTTGCAGTAAGCAGAGATTGTGCCACTGCACTCCAGCCTGGGAGACAGAGCAAGACTCCATCTCAAAAAACCAAACCAAAACAAACAAACAAAAAAAAAAAAAATAAAAAAACAACAGAAATTGTAAATAAATCTGAAAAAATAAAAGCGTAAAGTAAAGAGCATAATTGACCAGAATTTTAAAAACTAAAACATTCAGGAACCAAAATTACACTAGTGCTCTCATCTTTATATAGGTAGCACAGGCAATTTATTTTTTAATATTACTATCAACAATACTCCTCAACATTAATCTTTAAAAAATTACTATCAGCCAGGCATGGTGGCTCATGCCTGTAATCCCAGTACTTTGGGAGGCCAAGGCGGGAGGACCACTTAAGCCCAGGAGTTTGAGATCAGCCTTGGCAACACAGGGAGACCTCATCTCTCCAAAAAATGAAAACAATTAGCAAGGTATAGTACGCATACCTGTGTCCCAGCTACTTGGAAGGCTGAGGCAAGAGAACTGTTTGAGCCCAGGAGGTGGAGGCTGCAGTGAGTGTGACTGTGTCACTGCATTCCAGCCTCGGTGACAGAGCAAGACCCTGTCTCAAAAAACAAAACCCACCCCCCACAAACCAAAAAACAATCAATACTTCCAATATATAGTCAAAGGCCACCGCTAAGGCTTATCCCACATTCACATGACTTGAATCTGCTGCCTTACCCACTATTTTAACATTCTGGAACTGGTTTTTTTAAATCACTTTCCCCCTTACACATTTTATAGTCCACCTAGAGTGCAGACAGACACCACAATGCTGGGGAAGGGCTCACTATGTTCATGTACTGGGAGCCTGTTTATCTGACTGACTGGATCCTAGAAGCATGCAGAGGCAGAACCGTGACATACAAAGACCAAATGAAAGTCAGGCTTCACATTGGCAGCGAAGTAACTGGTGGAATCAAGTCTAGAATCCAGTTCTGATTACAGTCAGTATTCTTTCTTCAATAGTTGTTACATTCTGTGGCTAAACTATTCCACACAAAATCCCTTTTGGTGAAAAAAGGGCACCAAAAATTACTTCAGTATATCAGCTTTAAACATTAGAGCCTCTTCCTCAAGAACATCCATTGGTATTATTTAATAAAATACAAAATAATTCAAGAATAAAGACTATACTTTCAGCGATCATTTTTATAGTTCGTTACTAGAGAAGTTTCTCTGAACATGTAGAGTACCAAAAAAAAAAAAAAATAAATAAAAATTTCAAGAATAAAATGGAAGGAAATGTTATAAAGGTGGTCACTATAAACATTTCAGAAATCCAATTGTAGTATTATCACTCATGAAAAGAGAAAGTACCACAGGTAGAAACACAGAAAAGAAACGTTAAGTTTTGGAAAATGTAGACTTTTAATAACTGCTTTTATCACCAGGTAAAGCCATGCAGTTACAAAGTTGTTAGAAATTTTTGAAAGGGTGTCATAGTTTAAAAAAAAAAAAAAAAAAGCTCATTCTTACACATATATTATCTAGCACTTCACCGGGACACTACTGTTCAAAAGGCCCTGACAAAGTAACTCCCAAACGCAACACTCAACCCAAGGTTGTTTTCAGCCCACTGTGAGTGAAGCTGGGTGCAGGATGCACAGCCTCTAAGAGGAGAGGACATAAAGTCAGGTGAGTAGAGGCCATTGGCAATGCTCAGAGCCAGCCAGACTCCAAACACGGAGCCCAGTGGTTTTTTTTTTTTCTGGGACATTCTACTTGAATTATTGTTCAATTAGTCAACAATAGATCTTTGAAAGAGAACAATTAGTTAACATGGTAAGGAGGTTATTGCATTCTTTGGCCTACACGTCATAATTATAGTTAGCAAATTCTGACAGTTTTAACGAAAATAGCCTCCATCATCTTTGCAGGTATGAAGATAATTATCCACAGGGCTTTCAATGTTTGCTGGACAACAATACATGACTGAGAAGCTATAAATGACACTGTTTCATGATATAAAAATACTAGTTTTTTCCATTTATTACTTTTATAGGCATTCACTGTTTGAGTCAAGGTTAGGCTTGTTAAGTGATTAAAGGCAATTTTATTACAGCAGCATGTACTTGTTTTATTCTAAAAGAATAAAATTCATAAGCAGAAACAGCTTTTGTATTTGTTTGCAACCTGTAAAATTGAGTTATTTTGCTGATATAAAATACTAAGAACTCACTTGAGGACCATGCCACCTTCTGAAAATGCCACACACCTACTTAAGTGTTAAAGTTACAGTATGTCCCAGACTTGTCCAGAGCAACATAAGTAAGCAACTGTCTGCTCTTGACTGTCCCTTCCCCAGCAATAGCACTGATTGTGTTGGGAAAAGCCACAGGGCAAGGCTGCACAGCCAGATGGAGGAGACTTTAGTTTAAAGGCAAAATACCATAATGGCTCTCTGGTGTAGGTGACTTCTACTTTCACACTTAGCTTGTACATGATCCCCTAACCTTAATTTCTTTCTCCTTAAGGGGTTGATTTGGATTGACTTGTTGAGAATGGTATCCATTATCTAATGAGTCAGGAGAGAAAGGGATTTCTGTGGTTACATGTAAACTCGTGATAGGTCAGCAGAAGTTACAGGTGAAGAGGGTAGTGAGGAAGTCAGCCACGATCCATCTATGTGAAGGTCACACCAGCTTCATTGTACACTTTGAAGACTTTCTCAATGGCATTGACATAGGCAGCTGTTCTCAGGTCCAATCCCAGGTTGTATTTCATGGCTGTGCGCATAATTTGCTGAAATGAAAGGGAAAACACAGTGAAGATGACCCTGATTCAAGTGGCCAGGCCATAAACACACAAGGCCCAGACAGGCCTGGTCCAAGTTACCCTCTTCATTGTTTCAAGGCAGGACGTGGGCAGCCAAAGACAAACTACTCTAGCAGTAAAACCTCCAGGCAGGAGGGACTAATTCTCTGGACTTAACAATGGGGCGATTGGATGCGGTGGCTCACTCCTGTAATCCCAGCACTCTGGGAGGCCAAAGTGCACGGGTCACTTGAAGTTAGAAGTTCAAGACCAGCCTGGCCAACATGGTGAAATCCCATCTCCACTAAAAATATAAAAATTAGTGGGGTGTGGTGGCTCACACCTGTAATCCCAGCTACTCAGCAGGCTGAGGGACAAGAATTGTTCGAACTGGGGAGATGGTGGTTACAGTGAGCTGAAATTGTGCCACTATACTCCAGCCTGGGAACAGAGTGAGACTCTGTCTCAAAAACAAACAAAAAACATAAAAAAACCCTACAACAAAAAACGGGGTGATGAAAATGTTCTAAAATTATATAGTGGTGATGGCTAGAATATATAATAAAGGATGCTGAATTGTATACTTTAAAAGGCTGAATTTATAGCACATAAACCCTATCTCAACAAACAAAATCAACAACAAAAACAAAAGCACTAAGAAGCAACACCTTCTTCATCAATATCTGCTTATGCTATTTTAATATAAATCCAAGCAGATAGAATCTGAGCCCAAGAAATTAGGAAAACTGGACCCAAACTGTAGTTGAAGCCTTAAAGGAGGGATCAAGCAGTCAAAGTAACTTTTGCTTATACCAGATTCTATAGTAAGGTAGCCTCCTGTAGCTCTAACACAGTTTTGGTGCACTGAGCTGCAGTCCAATTTGGCTAACGACTCAATATTGGGCTAGCTGCCGACATCACTACATCCTAACTTGGCCTTATTATTTCTTTCCAAAGGCTCAGAAACATATTTGAAGACTCTAAAAAAATTGCTCATCATCTGAGACTGAAAAAGCATGTGTTTTGCTCAAATGAGGCCCATTTAACAGACTGCTATTTTCTATCAGCACACACAGTCTGGCAGCTGAGATAACACGGCTGAGCTGCACTTCATGTGACTAGCAGGAAGGCAAACAGCATCTGCACACATACCCTGGCGGAACGCTCCATTGTGTACGCCAAGCCAGAGTGCACGATGTCTTTCTCAGACGCACCCTGTTAGGAAAAAGAACACAAGTTTAACAAAACCACAAAGACCTGCTTTGTGTCCTGTATAAGATTACAAAGGATTCTTAATATATAACCAGACAGAACTTTCCTGTCTTTCAGCAAAAATACGTGTCATTTCTGTACAGTATCAAGATACAGAATCAAAATACAGAATCTTGATACTTACTGAAACAGTTGCTTGTTAACCACAATTTATTTTTATTATATTTTACAGCAAACAAATATGAAACAAGATCATGGTAAAACAATAAAGACAGTTTATGGACACAGCGACATGAGGGCATGCAGTAAGATGAGCACCCTCCACTTATGGAGATGTGGATGCACTGAGCAATGTGGTACGCTGTTCATGCCATGGTGCGTTCACCTCAGCTCCGCAGAGAACAGGGACACCAGACAGAACACAGAAAGGAATCTGATTAAACCCCATAGTGGCTAAGGGGTAGAATTCTGCCTATGTATTCAGAAGTACAAGCAACTTTTAAAGCTGTATGGATTTTAGTGGCTTTTTAATTTTACTGATGAGGAAACTAATGGCCAGATAAATTGGCCAAGGTTACAGATATCTATTTTTAGAGCTGGGATATGACCCAGGGCCTCCACCATCAAGTCAGTTTATCTCTTTCCTCATTTGTTTCTTGGAATGCTTTCTAAAAAATTAAAGACAATTAACTCACTATCACTCTTAAAGTGACATATGAAGCTACAAAACACATATGCCAGATAAAAACTTAAAGCGGTTCATTGATACAGTTTGGACGTTTCTTGAGTACCTACTCTTTTTGAGGTACTAGGGGTCACAGCAGAGAATCAAATCAAAATACTGTTCTCACAGAGTTTACATTCTAGTGGGAAGAGAGTGTACATACATGGACTTAAAACCATGATGCTAAGTAGATCACTGAAGTTTTCAATCTAGATAGAAAAGTGGTTTAGGGATTCAGGCTCTCCAATGTTAGAAGAGTGGTGAGTTGATGAGATACCAGCAAGACGCAATTGAGAAGAAATGTTTAGTGAGGTATGAAGAAAACCAGGAGAATGTGGTATCCTGGAAGCTAAGAGAAGAAAATATTTCAAGGTGGGAGTGTTGATTGTGACAAGGGCTGCTAACAGGTCAAGTAAGATGGACTGAAACATAGCTACTGAATTTGGCAATGCTAGTGTCACTCGTCGTCTTGACAAGAATAGTCTTGGTGGAGTAGGTTCAAGTAAAGAAGAATAATTAGAGACCGAGTATATACAACTCTTCCAAGGAGGTTTGCTGTACAGGAAACAAATGGCAATACTGTAAGGGTAAGTGGGAATAAGATTTATATATTTTTTAAAACAGCATTTGGTAAGCTGACAGGAATGACTCATGGAAAACTGCTGAATGTACGAGAGAGGGGCAGACTTGCTAGAGCAGTGTATCTGAGGACAAACCATCCAATGTCCACAACAAGAACTGGACCTAAGAAATGAAAGCACAAAGAGCTGATCCATTAGAAGAGAGATGACAGAGGACTGGGGATAGGTACCAGGAGCTGGGTAGTTGTGGAAGTTCTCAGGGTGCCTCAGGTTTATCTGTGAACAGATAGCAGGTCATGAGCTGGGGTGCAGGGCAGTGAGAAGAGGAGAAAATATGATATAATCACTCAGGAGGTGGGGAGAATGCATGGAACATAGAAAAGCAGCATGATCGCTGTGAAGCTCTGAGTGCCTACTTGAGGTTAGTGGTCAGGGCGTGAACTGCCTCCTATAGGATAGAGGCAAGGAAGAGACCACTGGGACTTAGGGTTAACAATGCCAAAGGAAACAAGACTGGTGAGTGACTGTAACGAAGGAGCATGAAATTTAAGTTAGATAAGGAGGGAAGTGAGGGCACTGCGGGCATGACGGACAGTAGAAACATGGCTGGCTTAGGATTAACAATGACAAAGGAAACAAGACCAGGGAGTAACTGTAATGAAGGAGCATGGAATTTAAGTTGGATAAGGAAGGAAGTGAGGGCACTGGGGGTATGAGGGACAGCAGAAACATGGCAGGGTCAATGATGTGGGTCCTGATAGGGCCAAATGGGGAGGGGAAAACTAGAGAGAGAGCTGGGAAAAAATTTTTTTTAACTGACAAGGCATATGCTGGGCAGTGGGGTGACTAAAGGGAGGGGTCAATAGCCCTCTGGCAGCAGGCCCTTCCAATGCACTGCTAGTCACTTGTGATGGGTATTATGTAAAAACAGTGGCACACAGGAGACTTTTGGAGAGAGCCACAGAGCTGCAGTGACACTTAAGTAGGGAGGGGATCTGTGTATTCCAGACAGAAGGACCAGAACAGAGATGTCCCTCTAGGAAAAAGAAAGGTTTACTGAGGAGCACAGATAGTACCCAGAATGGCTAAAGCAGTCTTTTTCTCCTTTAAAACAGAATCTTTAACTTTTTTCCATATAACAATATAGTCTGAGAACTATTTTCCATCACTGAATATTTCATAAAACTTAGCCATTGCAATATATTCTTAAATTACCTTCTATGATTGAATATTTCCTAAGATGTATTATAACATAGCCATTTCTCTGCCATTGGACTTTAAATGAAACCAAATTTTAAAGCTGTCTACACATAATTTCAATAACATCATCATGCATGGAGTTGTTCCTCCTCTCTTGAATTATTTTCTTAGGATAAATTCCCAGAGGGGAGATTATCATAGGACCAAAGGGCAGGAACACTTCAATAACTTCAAATTTTCCAAAGAGCTGCACCCATCTGCACTGTCACTAGAATAAAGGTACAACTGTTTCACCACATACATGGTATATATAAGATCCATTAATTGTTTCTGTTAATAAATTTTAAAAACCCCTTTAAAATTTGTATTTAATAATGAGGTTAAACTTTTTCCCCAGGCTTATGTGCTGTGACTTTGTTTTTCATGTCTTCCGTCATTTACTGGTAAAGAAGTTTTTTCTTTCTTTTCTTTTAGTAGAGATGGGGATTTGCTACATTCCCCAGGTTGGTTTCAAACTCCTGGACTCCCACATAGTTCAATCTAATGCTTACTTTTCAATTCTTCCTATTTCTCTGAAGTTTAAAATGACTAAAATACATAATAATCCTTCACTGTTAAAACATGTGCATAAAAAATTCCAAAAGCAGAACCATTATTTATTTTAAATTTGTTATTAGGCCAGGCGTGGTGGCTCATGCCTGTAATCCCAGCACTTTGGGAGGCCAAGGCAGGTGGACCACCTGAGGTTGGGAGTTTGAGACCAGCCTGACCAACATGGAGAAACCCCACTTCTACTAAAAATACAAAAATTAGCCTGGCATGATGGCGCATGCCTGTAATCCCAGCTACCTGGGAGGCAGAGACAGGAGAATCCTTTGAACCCGGGAGGCAGAGGTTGCGGTGAGCCGAGATTGCGCGCTGCACTCCAGCCTGGGCAACGAGCAAAGCTCCGTCTCAAAAAAAAAATTTTTGTTAGTAGTCATGAGGATTCTTACTCCAGTATTACAATGTAAAGAAAAAGGAAGGTACAAAACACACATGTCTTGCAGTTACTGTCAAGCTAATTAATTACAAATGACTACGCCGCAACTGAAATCAGTCTAACCAGCTCTTTCTGAAGGAAAGAGCAGAGAGCGTGTGCTAAGTACAACTGTGGGGTCACCACACTCACCGATATCCTGTCTTGGAACTCTGCTGTGGGTACAATGGGAATAGTTCCACCATGCTTTCCAAATTTTCTTTCTAAACTCTCTTGAACAGACACTATAAAAAAAACCCGAGAGATCAAGATACTGCCAACAGGAAAAAAAAAAAAAAAAAATGAAGTAGAACCAAAAGTAGTCCTAAACTGTAACTGTAGCCTGAAAACAAACACAGAGTTCTAATGACATAAAAGGGTTAATCATTTAAAACTCAGTCAAAAAGGAATAAAACACATTGCCAATTTCCTATATAAATGTGAATTTAGGTCACTGCTCTGTTTCCATAACACCCATTACAAGGGTTTTTCCTTGGCTCTATTAAAAAGAAAATGCTGGGGGAAAAAGAAAAGAAAATAGATGGAACACTTCACCCAGATTCTCACAGTGGGCTGAGTGTAGAAGCTCAGTTGGAGGTCTTGGTCTTATTTCAGCTTGATGAGAAATTCTACTCTTAACTGTGGAGCTTACTCTAGTCAAAGGAAAACAAGTATTCTCATCAGGAGTCTCAAAAGCAATTCTTGACACTAGATAGGCCTTTACTAAGAGCAACCAGAGACAAAAATGAGTATCGACAGTGGGGTTTTAAAATCACACTTTAAAAAATATTACTAACTTGTAGAGTATATCCTGTGAACAATACATCACAGAATAAAAATCTGAATATAAGTATATGGGAGAGTTAATATCCAGGAAGACACTGCACATTTTTGGTCTAAGTTTCATGAGACAAAATACTATTTTCTGTTCTGAGACTTCATTCTTTCCCAAAGGGAAAAGTTCTCTGAAATGTACCTTTTTACAGACTTGTAGTGGGCTCAAAGGTCTACAGTCTACAGTCTAGTCTTGAAAGTCTAGTTTTGGAGAACAAGATTATCGGTACTCACTGAGCAAGTGGTAGTTAGAATCCCTTTCATATTTAAAAGTCAAACGGCCATAGCTGACATGATTTAGATTCTTCAGCCACTCAAAGTATGATACTGTCACCCCTCCAGCATTCAAGTAGAGATCCTATACACAAAAATAAGACACCGAAGAAATTAGAAGGTGATGGGTTTAATAAAGGCTTAAAATGAACCTAAGAACTCCCAATTTAAATACCAAGGGGGATTGACCTTCAAATTTCGCAAATATATTTTGGCTGTTATCATGAAATTCACACTTAATTTCACAGTTCCCCACTCCCTGTCCCATTCCACGTAAGGCCTTTTCTATTTAGGGAAAAAAATCATTTTTTTTTTGTTTATTAAACAATGAATGTTAATAATCTTTGGTTAGAGCCTCTTCTCTACCAGTTCTCACACTAAATGACTTGCCCACCAGCTAAGTGGATTGGACTGTCCACAGGGACTCTCAGAAGACAGGATTCTTTCTCCTATATCTAAGGGTAGCCCATTTCAGTTACATTAAATGTCTTTCAGCAAAAGGGGTTCTTTAAAATGCATTCCAAGCCCACACTAATTTCTAATTAACTTTTTGGTGTAGATTCATGCTTACCTGCTAAAAAAACTTGAGCATGTGTTCCTCATATTAGTTTTCTGAGTAAAGCCGAAAGGGCACTTGAAATGCATAAGGTTAGGAATCACACAGAAAATCTTAGAGCTTAAGTTAGAATAGTATTTCTAACACAGTGCACATTTACATAACCAGACTCTTAGAAGGCTAAAGACATTTGGTAAAGAGCCTGAAATCGGAATAAATGTTTAGATCAAAGTGAAAAGTGACAGGCTTATAACTAACCATGCTTCTACTATATTTTCTCAGATGTGAAATAAAGATGAATTCACTAGTGCTTGGGAGACTAATTCCTCTCTTCCTCCAAATTCCTTGCAAAAGACAATTATGATACTAAGTACATATAAAACCTAATAAATATAGATGACTTACTGGAATAACCATAATGTTTCTCTCCAGGAAGATCTTATCAGCTTCTGGAGTTGTTGGCCCATTGGCACCTTCAGCAATAATCTGCAAGAGAGTCAGGAATATAGAGAAATGCCAACAACACCGTGAAATCCCCTCCATTGAGGGCAAGAGATGTGCATATATGAACGGGGGCTGTGGGGGGAGGCACAGTTTCATTAAAATTAAATAAATAGCCAGGCACGGTGGCTCAAGCCTGTAATCCCAGCACTTTGGGAGGCCGAGGCGGGTGGATCATGAGGTCAAGAGATCGAGACCATCCTGGTCAACATGGTGAAACCCTGTCTCTACTAAAAATACAAAAAATTAGCTGGGCATCGTGGTGTGTGCCTGTAATCCCAGCTACTCAGGAGGCTGAGGCAGGAGAATTGCCTGAACCCAGGAGGCGGAGGTTGCGGTGAGCCGAAATCGCGCCATTGCACTCCAGCCTGGGCAACAAGAGCGAAACTCCGTCTCAAAAAAAAAAAAAATAAATAAATAAATAAAGATTACTTTGTTCTACAAAGTGTATAAAACTAACTTTCGCCTTTCTATTTACCTAGGGCTTTTTTTTTTTTTTTTTTTTTTTTTTTTTTTTTTTTTTACAGGAGTGTCAGGCAGATGCATTTTTTTGGTAAGGTTGCACAACACTGTGCAGATAGCTAAAAGCCATTAAATTATGTACTTTAAATGGGTGAACTGTATGGTATGTGCAACATATGCCAATAAAGCTGTTAAAAAGAAAGAGAAAATACAATCAGACTTTTCTATGATCCCACTAACGTCATTCACATTGATAATGTTGATTCCGGTTCCCACAATGTTGTCACCTTGGCTTTGACTCTGGGTGCGTTGGATTTGGTCAACTGCTTCTCACTGGCAGCTGGGATCAGTATGTCACAGTCAGCTTCCAAGATGCTTCCTTCATAGGGCTTTGCCTTGGGGAAGCCCAGAATGGACCCATGTTGCTGCCATTGATTGAAAAACCACAATTAATAGCTGTACCACAGTTAAAATGTTTATATTTAGTGTCTGTGCCATAAAAATGTATTCATACCAATTTGAAGTCCTCCAGTTCCTTTGGGTCAATACCATCTGGATTCCATATACTCCCATCAGACTCACCAACAGCAATACATTTAGCACCAAAACGATGTAAATATCTCATAGAGTGTAGGCCCACATTACCAAATCCCTGTGAAGAACAATTATCCATGACACAAAAATTAAAGTCCTGGTAGAAACAGCAAGAGCCATACTTTGACCAATGTAAATCCACATTCTGTTCATTTGGAAGCCATTCTCAAAATTCTTTTGCTAAAAGAAACAATGTATCAACTGGTTTCTTTTCAACAGTAAAATTCTCTATTTGAGAATGTGATGACTGGGATTACAGGCACCTGCCACCAGGAGTTCAAGACCAGCCTGGCCAACATGGTAAAACCCCATCTTTACTAAAAATACAAAAATTAGCTGGGCATGGTGGCAGGTGCCTGTGATCCCAGCTACTTGGGAGGCTTAGGCAGGAGAATCACTTGAACCCAGGAGGCAGAGGCTGCAGTGAGTCAAGATTGTGCCATTGCACTTCAGCCTGGGTGACAGAGTGAGCCTCGGTCTCAAAAAAAAAAAAACAAAAAAACAAAAAAACAACCAATCAAACATAGAAGTTGTATTTCTCCAAATTATTGACATCTCTTTGTACAATACAGGACATCTGGTCATCAATTCTCCTGCCTCAGCCTCCCAAGTAGTTGGGATTACAGGCACGGGCCACCATACCTGACTAATTTTTGTATTTTTAGTAGAGACAGGGTTTCACCATGTTGGTCAGGTTGGTCTTGAACTCCTGGCCTCAAGTGATCTACCCACCTTGGCCTCCCAAAGTGCTGGGATTACGGGTGTGACCCATCACGCCCAGCCACCACTTCTATTTTAAAGTAATTTCCAACTTAATTAAGAGTATCCTAATTAAAATAGATGTTAACACATCAAACAAATTTGGGTTAATGTGTAAACCTTTCCACATACTTTAAAATTGAGAGAATTATGATAAAAGAGTTACCCTTCTAGATACAATTTCAAGTTTAAATACTGACCAGTATTTTGGTTGAATTTGGTGATAGTTGGTAATAGTTTCACATGTACTTGAGAGATACTTAAATCAGTTCTAGTTACATGAATCATACCAAGGTTCAAAAAACAAAAGATGTATTACTTTGAAAATCATCACTCTTAACTTTCAAGAGATTTGAGATGACTGTATTTTTAAAAATTACAATTCTAAAACCATTAAAAACTTAATGCCTATCAATTATTAAGAAAACTTTTTTTTTTTTTTTTACCTGAACAACAAATGTTTTATCTCCAAATCCTGGTGTCATTCCTAAAATGCTCATGTAAGAAGCTTCATTGATGAAGTTTTCAATCCCATGGAAGACACCACGGCCAGTGGCAGAAATGCGTCCGTGGATGCCCCCTTGACTGATGGGTTTACCAGTAACACAGGCATGTGCGTTAATATCCTGTAAGACGGAGTAATTGAAAGAATGAAATGTCAAGCCAATTTCTCTGTTGAATCAATATAATAAAGCCGAAACACATTTTCATTTAACTAAAAATATGCTCATTAAGAGTGTGTGTGTATGAATGTATTTAAGGTACATGTTACCAATAGAGACAAGACTCACTTTTTTAGCTTTCTGTTCCTAGAAAATATAATAGACTATATTTCCTGACAGAAGAAACAGAGTGTAGAAAAGTAAGTCCAAATAACATCACAAAAGTAGACCTAGCTCAGCCGGAAGCTATCATTCCTTCAACAAGTATTTAAGCGCTACTAAATCAAGGTACACATCCCATTCATGAGTATCTTAAAATCAACTCTATGATTTGAGCATGTCACCAAAATACAGCCTGAGACAGGAAGAGGCTTTACAATTTTCTTGGATGGGAAGACTCAGTGTTGTATTCTGCCACATTTTAAAAAGGAATTTTTAAATATAACTTGATACTTAATATAATATGATATTCAAGTTCATCTAAGAGTAGACTAATGGAAGTATTTAACGAAATTTTTAAAAAAAGGTAGGTGTGGGTGAGAGTCCTGTGCTTCTGTGTGAGCTCAGTATCTTTGGTAGCAGTGATTAGCTCTGTAAAGTGAAGATGGGAGTTGACAGTCTTCACCACCCATTTTACTGTCCTCTTTCAATTGAAGATGCGCATAAATTCTTGTTCAGAAACAGGTATAATTAGAAAAAATAAGAATGGGGCTTAGGAGGTCTTCCCTTCCAAAGCATCAAATGTACTATAAATGTGGCAATCCAGGAGGCTGAGGCAGGAGAATCGCTTGAACCCAGGAGGCGGAGGTTGCAGCGAGCTGATCATGCCATTGTACTCCAGCCTGGGCAACAGAGTGAGACTCTGTCTCAAAAAACAACCAACCAACCAACCAACCAACCGACATGGCAATCAGAACACTGCAGAATAAACTCATCCATGGAGCAGGAGAAACTAGAGACAGTCTTAATTTGTACAGGCAATCAATATAAAATGAAAATCCATATAAAATTTTAAGTTGGTGGCAAAAGTACGAAATAGTCAATAAACTTGTTGAAGCAATTTGCTATCTATGTAAACAAAGTAAAACGCCTTACTTCACACCAAACCCCTAACTCCCAGCATATTCTTAATGTTCCAGCTGGCTGAGTTAAGAAATGGTCTGTTCTTTATCTGTATTGTTTAAATATTTTTACAGAGAGAAGCAGAATTATATTATTTGTATAATTACCAACAAAAAGGATGAAAGTAAGGAAGAAAAATGCAGTCTAGCAAAGTGATTTATAGAATTAGTAGTTTTCCCACGGTTTGCTTTCACAAATAATTAACACTTAGGAAGACAGAAACGCAAACCAAGTGCCAAATGCTTTTAAACAGTGAAAATGCAAATGCTGGAGTTGAAGGAAATACTGTCTGGGGTCAGGGCTGGCGCCAGCTGCCACACTCCCCAGCATACGTAATGGTCCTAAAAGCCCAGAGAAGAATAAATTATCCCACCAACACTGCACTTCTAGGTGAGGCTAGGACAGTGAGTGGCACGTTCCAGTTCACATCTAGAAATGAGCAAACAAAAACAACTGGGCCCTTCACTTAGGCCTTGATTTTAGATTTCTTATGACTTAAAGAAGGAAAATTGTTCACCAGTATAACCAAGGGGCAGTGCTTCACAAGACTTTCTCTTGTTGTTAGCACAGAATGAGCTATTGCCCACTGCCCACTGGTTTGCACTATTCAATGTAGTGTCTTGGTTAAAAAGAAAAAGAGACCAGTTAGGTGCGGTGGCTCAGGCCTGTAATCCCAGCACTTTGGGAGGCTGAGGCGGGTGGGTCACCTGAGGTCAGGAGTTCCAGACCAGCCTGGCCAACATGGTGAAACCTTGTCTCTATTAAAAAAATACAAAAAATTAGCTGGGCATGGTGGTGGGCGACTGTAATCCCAGCTATTTGTGAGGCTAAGGCAGGAGAATTGCTTCAACCTGGGAGGTGGAGGTTGCAGTGAGATCCGGCCACTGTACTCCAGCCTGGGCGAGACAGTGCGAGACTCCATCTCAAAACAAAACAAAAACAGAAACACAAGAGACCACACCCAGAGCTCATTTAGCTATAAAAAGGTGACAGGTGGAAAACTGTCCTTTTTGGGAAAGACAGTCGAAACCACAATTATTTGAAGTGTTTAACACTATTCCTATTTTATTTCAGGAGGCTGAATAATTTATCTGATGTAATACCTATTTATTTTCTGGTACTTACTAAAGGCTGTGTACAGTTCTAAGTGCAGTGGATTATTCATCTAATTCTCATATGATCATTTCAAAAAGTACGTACTTTTTTTTTTTTTTTTTTTTTTTGAGAGGGAGTCTTGCTCTGTCACCAGGCTGGAGTGCAGTGGTGCAATCTCGGCTCACTGCAACCTTTGCCTCCTGGGTTCAAGCGATTCTTCCACCTCAGTCTCCCGAGTAGCTGGGACCACAGGAGCGTGCCACCATGCCCAGTTAATTTTTTTGTATTTTTAGTAGAGATGGGGTTTCATTGTGTTGGCCAGGATGGTCTCGATCTCTTGACCTTGTGATCTGCCCGCCTTGGCCTCCCAAAGTGCTGGGACCACAGGTGTGAGCCACTGCACCCAGCCAAAGTAGGTACTATTATTGCTGTCATTTTGCATATGAGGAATTGGAGGCACAGAGACTCCCAAGTCATAGAGCTGATGGGTGAAGGTACCAGGGGTGGACTCCAGGTGGTCTGCCCATGTTCCCAGCCACAGCATGACATCACCTCAGGAAATGTCCACATTTCCACATTTTTCCTCTTCTCCAAGGACTATCTTTTCACTATTAAAAGAATTCCCCAGTCCTTTATTCCATAGGGGGACTTCCCTGGCCTATCTCTTGCACCAGGGAATCTGTGGCTCACAGCCAATAAACATGCCAAAAGACAACAAAAACCTTTTTCTTTGGGTAACAGCCACTTTTCAAGCTGTCTGCTTTCTGCTTCTCTCCAGTGCCATTTTTCTTAGCTGGAAGCTATACTTTGTGCCCTGGTTCCCTCTTCATATCCCTTTGCAGTCAGGGCACCTGTAGTAGTCTCTCGCCCTCAACGAGGCTTCAAATGCACACTTAGCTGAGTCGCAACTGCTTAAAACCAGCTCTTCACTGGTTTCCCTGTGCTTTCAGGACAAAGACCAAAGTCCTCACGGTTACCTACCAAGCAGTAACCTGGCCTGACCCTTTTTCCTACTGGGCTTTTTTAACCCACCTTTCTCATTCTCAACTCTGGCCACAATAATCAGTCCTTTGCCTCCGAATTCACCTAGCTTCTGAACTTCAGAACCTTCCCTCAGGTACTTCCTTCTGTTCCAAACACTTGCCACTGTCCCTACCTTAGTCCACGTCTGCACACCTATCTGAGTGCAGACCAGAAGGTTATGTCTCCTAGGAGGCCTTTTCTGACATTACCTTGAAAGGACTGAAAGAGTTGGTTGGGCCAGTTCTTCTTTTTCATAGTTTCAAAACAACTTCTAGCAATTTATCCCAATTGCAGGGAATACCTTGCTTACACTTGGCCTTGCATGTACTAGGCATACATGTATTTTTTGACTCTGTTTCTCTTCCTACTTCTTAAATGTTTCATTTTTTAAGGTTGCACTCCTTCCAGGGACAGTAGTTATACGTTGTCCTCTTGTGTTCAGTTCTGTGGTACTACCTCTGCTCAGTCCCCAAACTCACGTTCTCCTGGCTCTCTGGGCTCAACCTGGTCCCTTTCCTTAATGCCACATATACCGAATCCAGTCTTGCTGAGTCTCTCTGTCACATGCCTCACATGTGCCAATGCTCCTCTCCTTGGTCCTCTGGCTCCTGGGCTCGGTGGAAAGGTGGTGACACCACAAGAGGTTCTCTGCTGGCACCAGTACAGCTGGACACTGTTGCTAGCCTATTCTTCCCAAGGAAGGATCAGCAAAGTCTCTCCATGTAAAACACGAACACTAGGGCTTGGTATTTTTGTCCTGGTTCACTTAACCTCTTCATTCTTATTTTCTTCTTTATTTTTGAAAGGAGGGTCTTGCTCTATTGCACAGACTGGAGTGCAGTGGTACAACCACGGCTCACTGCAGCCCCAACCTCCTGGGCTCAAGCGTGCCTCCCAGGTAGCTCTGATTATAGGTATATACCACCATGCTTGCTTAATATTTGTATTTTTTGGAGAGACAGGGTTTCCCCATGTCCAGGCTGGTCTCAAACTCCTAGGCTCAAGTGATCCACCTGGCTTGGCCTCCCAAAGTGCTGGGATTATGGGAATGAGCCACTGCATCCAGCCTTCGCTCTTACTTTCTATTACCTTTACAAATATGCCTTGCCTTCAGACAATCTGAACTCTACTGTTTCTCTTCCTCTTATCCTCCAAATCTCCAGATGTTCATCTTCTACCCATTTTGAAGGTCTAGCCCAAATATCTCTTCTAGAAAGTCTTATTTCAGAATTCATAATCTCTACTGTTGTATCACATTATTTCCATACCTCATCTGATTATGTGCCTTAGTTTTTCTTTAAATGAAAGCTCTTTGAGGAAAAAATCAGAATTGAATACTTCTTGAGCTATGTTCCAGTGTCTTAGCAGAGTGGGCTGCCCTGGTCAGTAAGTGTCCTACCCCAGTGACAAATATAGGGCAGCGTGTAAGTAAGGGCTCCATCTGTGTTCATCACATTTACAATTTAAGAACAGACAAGTAGACACAAAATAATACGCACATAAAGATTATGGCTAAATGATAGAAAAACCCAGGGATTCTCAACTTCTGATATAATCAGTCAAACTGTTAATTCTTGTAGACAGCAAATGTGTAAGCCTTGGGGCTTCCAGTGGGTACTCACGTAGTGGCCTATGGTGCTGGCATAGGTATCAGCGATCCAGGACATCTCCCGCTCACCTGTGCTCATGTCTGGGGCAGGGACATCAATGCCAGGACCTGCGGGGGCACAGGAAAAGAGCAGTGCACCAGTTTTTCAGAAAAATTCTTTTCAAACACAAAGATCCTTGCAAGTGTCTGTAATAACAAAGTTACCATGGCTAGAAAACTTTAGATCTCATTTAGGTAGCTAATCAAAGTCACAGAAATATTCATTAAATGTTTCACTATAAAACTTAGACACATATGGCTGGGCACAGGGGCTCATGCCTGTAATCCCAGCACTTTGTGAGGCCGAGGCGGGTGTATCACCTAAGGTCAGGAGTTCGAGACCAGCCTGACCAACATGGAGAAACCCTATCTCTACTAAAAATACAAAATTAGCTGGGCGTGGTGGCATACGCCTATAATCCCAGCTAGCTGGGAGGCTGAGGCAAGAGAATCACTTGAACCTGGGAGGCAGAGGTAGTGGTGAGCCAAGATCATCCTACTGCATTCCAGCCTGGGCAACAAGAGTGAAACTCCATCTCAAAAAAAAAAAAAAATATATATATATATATATATATATATATATATATATATATATATATAATTAAAACTTAGACACATATAACATTACATAATAATTTCTTCCACTAGCATTTACTTGCTATATGTTTGGAAGTTAGCTATGTATAAGATATAAGCCACCCTACAGGATTTCTGAGTGTGTGACCAGGGGCTAAACATTTTTGCCTCTCTTGACTCATTTCACTAAAAGCAATTAGAGATAATAGTACCACTGTGTTCTATATAAGCAGGATTATTATGGTTAGGGAGTTGACATGTATGAGGTAGTATAGTAATATGCTGCCTAATGTGAGTATAAGTCCTCCTTACCAAGTAGAGAAAAGAGGGAGAAAGTCACATTGCTAAAGCAATTGTGCTAAGCCCCCCACATTATTTTTACTTGTGGAAGAATGTGGTTTTGACCTATTATTTGACAGTTAGCACATATAAAGTTTAGTTCTTACCTTTCAGTTCCTGAGATCACAGCAAATTAAAGTTTTAAGCTAACAAATTAGCTCACGCGCAATAACAAGTATCACTGACAGCACTAATACTGACAGCTACAGTAAGATCTCTGATAAAAACGTGTTAGGTGATGCTTACTCAAATCTGTAAAGGTGCAGAAATACTCCTCCCAAACACAGTAACATGTTACCTATTAAGATTTTATCTAACCTAATTATCTAGTATGTCAGTCAAATGAAAAATGGTATACCTACGAAAAGGATAACTTTTTTTTTTTTAAATATAAATAAACAGAGATGGGGTGTCTCCATGTTGGCCAGGCTGGTCTCGAACTCCTGACCTACGGTGATCCACCCATCTCGGCCTCCCAAAGTGCTGGGATTACAGGTGTGGGCCACCAAGGATAACTTAAAAATTGCAAATCACTTGGAATTGTCATGAACATACATATGGAAAAAGGCAGGTGTAATATAGCATGTATAACACGTTCCCCCTTACATACAATTTTCTTTCTCTTCCCCTTTCTCTCTTCCTCTCTCTCTATATATTGTTTATAATTTTCTATATTATTTCAACTGTTAAATACAAATTCATCTGTACAAAAAGAAAAATAGAACTTTAAAAACAGTTAAACTATTAAACTATTATGTCCCCCTATAAATTAAAGTTCGTTCTAAGGGTTGTACCCAATTCTTCCTATCAATTCAGGAGCTACTTGTAATCTGTGTATCCCTATTCATTAGTTTTGCATGTAGTAGAAAACTCATAAGCCTAATCATTAATATAAAAAGCAATCCTTGACC
This sequence comes from Saimiri boliviensis, assembly GCF_048565385.1. Taxonomy (NCBI): domain Eukaryota; kingdom Metazoa; phylum Chordata; class Mammalia; order Primates; family Cebidae; genus Saimiri; species Saimiri boliviensis. Next base: position 28,083,263 of record NC_133460.1, on the reverse strand, counting down.
ATTTCAAAGTTGTCTTATGCCAGCCCTGTATCTGTTATATCACAACTTGTTCAAAGTTATAGAAAAAAATTACGATATATCAATTCTGTTGACAAAAAGTAAAATTTATAGGAAGAATTGGGTACAGCCCTTAGAACAAACTTTAATTTCTAGGGGGACATAATAGTTTAATAGTTTAACCATTTTTAAAGTTGTATTTTTCTTTTTGTACAGATGAGTTTGCATTTTTAAAGAAAAATTAAAAAATATATATATATTTTTTAATTCTTATTTTTTGAGACAGAGTTTCACTCTTGTTGCCCAGGTTACAGTGCAATGATGCAATCCTGACTCATTGCAACCTCCACCTCCCAGGTTCAAGCAATTCTCCTGCCTCAGCCTTCCCAGTAGCTGGAATTACAGGTGCCCTCCACCATTCCCAGCAATTTTTTTGCATTTTTAGTAGAGAAGGGGTTTCACCATGTTGGCCAGGTTGGTCTCGAACTCCTGACCTCAGGTGATCCACCCACCTCAGCCTTCCAAAGTGCTGGGATTATAGGTGTGAACCACTGTGCCCAGCTCCAACAGATAAATTCTTATATAGAGAACAGGTCTGAGGTGGAAGTTCACCTTTTTTAAAAAAGCAACTTTTGTAACAGCATGTGACTATATATAGAGAAAGAGTTGAAAGGGCAATTTTGGTAAACAGAGACATAGGGATAAGAAGGGTGGAGACATCAGGGACCTGCAGAACTTATTTATACAGGTGATATTTACACTCACACACAAGAATGAACATTGACCTTTCAAAAGCTTTTTCAAAAACAGAAGAGGAAAGGACACTTCTCAACTCATTCCACAAGGCTAGAATTATTCTGATACAAAGACTAGACAAAGACATCCCAAGAAAACTATAGACCAATATCACTTACAAGCATTAAAGGGAATAAAACATTTAGTTGTAAGACTTCTACAATGAGAACTACAAAATATCATTGCAAGAAATCAGAGACCTACATAAATGAAGACATCTCATATTCAGCACTGGAAGGCTTAATATAGTTAAGATGGCAATACTGGTCAGGTGGAGTGGCTCATGTCTATAATCCCAGAACTTTGGGAAGCTGAAGAGGGGTGCTTGAGCCCAGGAGTTCAAGACCAGTCTGAGATATATAGTAAGACCTTGTCCCTACAAAAATTAAAAAATTAGCCAGGCGCAGTGGTGCATGCCTGTGGTTTTAGCTACTTGGGAGGGTGAGGTGAGAGGACTGCTTAAGCCCAGGAGGTCAGGGTTGCAAGTGACTGCTGCCTGGTACTCCAGCCTGGGTGACAGGGCAAATCTCCTTTTGGGGGCCAGGGGGGGAGGTGAGGAAGATGGCAGTATTCCACAAATTGGTATACAGATTCAAAGTAATTGCTATAAAAATCCCAGCCTCTTTTTTGTTTTGTTTTGCAGAAACTGACAAACTGAAAACACCCATGTGACAGAACCAGGGCTCAGGCTCAGGTCTGAGCCTCAATCTGAAACTCTCTGTGGAAAGGGCAGCCAGGAAATAACAGATAAGTAACATCAAATTTGAAGGTCTGGCTAGGAGTGAGAGAAAAAAACTCCCTTTGCCTGCCTCCTAGGCTTCAAAGCTCTCCGGGCTCAGATGTCAATTTAGCCGCATCCTGGGTCAATGAGGCTTTTGCACATTAAGCAAATAAATCAAATTACTAGAATTTAAGCTGTGTTTTCTTTCAGTATTCCAATGAATCACTTTTTGCCCTCTGGAGTTATTAGGTACTGATCAAGACTGGTAAAATTAAGCTGGAGACAATGCAGATACGGGCAATAAATATGACTGAATCAAGTCTGAAATGATTTAAGACTATTAAGTGTGTTGGAGATTTAGGCAAGGAGGAAAATGCTTATAAAAATTATGAAGGCGGCTGGGTACGGTGGCTCATGCCTGTAACCAGCACTTTGGAAGGCTGAGGTGGGTGGATCATGAGGTCAGGAGTTCAAGATCAGCCTGGCCAATATGGTGAAACCCCATCTCTACTAAAAACACAAAAATTAGTCAGGTGTGGTGGCATGCGCCTACAGTCCCAGCTACTAAGGAGGCTGAGGCAGAAGAATCACTTGAACCTGGGAGGCGGAGGTTCAAATGAGCTGAGATCACGCCACTGCACTCCAACCTAGGCAACAGAGCAAGACTTTGTCTCAAAAAAAAAAAAGGAAAAGAAAATTAAAAAATATTATGAAGGCTATTAACAGGCTGAACATGATTTCAATTCACTGTATCTCAAAATCAGTAGATACTCCTGTAAAGGTGTGAGTGAGATAGTTAACTCATGTTAACAGGCTCTGTGCAATGATGCACAAGTTCACAGTAGTACTGGGTATGCAGCATGTCAAAGGCCCAAATGCCTATTACGAAAGACGAGACAAATCTAGTCAAGTTTTAGAGTTACGTATACTTACTGTATTTCTTTTCTTTCTTTTTTTTTGAGACAGAGTTTTGCTCTTGTTGCCCAGGCTGGAGTGCAATGGTGCGATCTCGGCTAACCAAAACCTCTGCCTCCTGGGTTCAAGCCATTCTCCTGACTCAGCCTCCTGAGTAGCATGTGCTACCATGCCCGTCTAATTTTGTATTTTTAGTAGAGACAGGGTTTCTCCATGTTGGTCTGGCTGGTCTCGAACTTCCAACCTCAGGTGATCCGCCCGCCTCAGCCTCCCAAAGTGCTGGGATTACAGGTATGAGCCACTTAGCCCGGCCACTTACTGTATTTCTGTATCAGGTTATTTCATGACATATTTTCCTAAAAATGAATCTGAATAGCTTTATTTCTTTTTTCTTTCTTCTTGAGATGTGGTCTCGTTTTGTTGCTCAGGCCAGAGTGCAGTGGCACGATCATGGCTCACTGTAGCCTCAACCTCTCAGGCTTAAGTGATCCTCCCCTCTTAGCTTCCTGGACAGCTGGGACCAGAGGCATGTACCACCGTGCTTGAATAATGCTTTTATTTTTTGTAGAGACAGGGTCTTGCTATGTTGCCCACAATCTGGTCTCAAACTCCTGGGCTCAAGTGATCCTCCCACCTTAGCCTCCAAAAATGCTGGGATTACAAACACGAGTCACCATGCCCAGGCTTTATAGTTTAATTTCATAGGAACTTGTCCATGGTGGGGGAAATGCTGAGAAAAGAAGTAGAGAAAAATACACTTTATTTCTTATTTAAGTAAACCTTATCTTGTTTAACTATACTGATACTGATAGGGCAAGCATTCTATTAAGTAACTTTGTATATTTTATTCAAACAAATTAGAAGCCTTCTAAATAAAGTAATATACAGAAAGGTTTAAATTGGCTGGGCTCACACCTGTAATCCCAAAACTTTGGGAGGCCAAAGGGGGCAGATTACCTGAGGTCAGGAGTTTGAGACCAGCCTGACCAACATGGAGAAACCTCGTCTGTACTAAAAATACAAAATTCGCTGGGTGTGGTGGTGCATGCCTGTAATTCCAGCTATTTGGGAGGCTGAGGCAGGAGAATTGCTTGGACCTGGGAGGTGGAGGTTGCAGTGAGCTAAGATCATGCTACTGCACTCCAGCCTGGGCGACAGAGCAAGACTCTGTCTTAAAAAACAAAAACAGAAACAAAAAGGAAACCCTCTTACAATGTCTGTATAGAAGAAGAGGTGGAGAGCCCTCTCCCTTGTGTCCACTCTGCACATTAAGAATCTTTTAGGTGTTCCCACTTTATACCAAAATCTATGTGGCCAAACATACCAATAAAGCCCTTCTTTGCTAGCTCCATGGTGAACCTCCTTGTGATCTTTTCCAATTCGTTATCCTGTAAAATAAGAAAACAAAAATGAAAGAACAAATTGATGTAAAAAAAGCTTGAGATTATGGCCAGCATATTATTTTCTATTAATAGTACATTTTCATGTAATCCTTAGATTAACTCATAAAGTAAGCATTGCCATTTTAAAGGTGAGAAAGTAAGTGATCAAAAAAGTAGATCATAAAAACAAGATAGTAGAACTAGGGCTCAAATTCCCATTCTACTAATTCCCCACTGAAAAATATACTATATCTTAATTAAGATTAATTGAAGGCCGAGCATGGTGGCTCAAGCTTGTAATCCCAGCACTTTGGGAGGCCGAGGTGGGTGGATCGTCTGAGGTTAGAAGTTCCAGACCAGCCTGGCCAACATGGTGAAACCTTGTCTCTACTAAAAATACAAAAAAATTAGCTGGGTGTGGTAGGTGTGCTTGTAATCCCAGCTACTTGGGAGGCTGAAGCAGGAGAATCACTTTAAAATGGGAGGCGGAGATTGCAGTGAGCCTAGATCACACCATTGTACTCTAGCCTGGGCAACAAGAGCAAAACTCCGTCTCCAAAAAAAAAAAAGAGAGAGCGAGAGATTAATTGAAATAAATTATATTCCATTTAAATGGTGAATTTTAAAAAGAATAAAATTCATATGCATTTATGTTTGTATATAATTTAGTACTATGTAAAGCATGTGACAACCAGTTTGAATTAACTTGGAACTGACAGGAAAAAGAATAAGATTTCTATAGGCTTACTTAAGGTATTTGTCACTTAAAGATTGAGATCCTGACATAAAAAGTTCAGATGGCAGTCATAATTTTCTTCTTTTTGAGACAGAGTCTTGCTCTGTTGCCCAGACTGGAGTGCAGTGGCGAAACCTCGGCTCACTGCAACCTTTGCCTCCTGGGTTCAGGTGATTCTCATGCCCGAGACTCCTAAGTTGCTGGGATTACAGGTGTGCACCACTACACCTGGCTAATCAGATCACAGTAATTCTTAAATATGAGTGTAACTGTCTATGAATATGAAGATACTAATTACCTTTTGACTAAGTAAGAAAATAATAAAATAAAAAGCCAAAAAAAAAAAAAAAAAACCCCAAAACACTCATAAAAACAAAACCAAACAAAACAGAAAATGGTAAAGGACATATATATTAAGAAGGTGACCTTTATATGGCAAAACACTGAGTTAATTTTTTTTGAGACAGAGTTTGCTCTTGTTGCCCAGGCTGGAGTGCAATGATATGATCTCAGCTTACTCCAACTTCAGCACCCAACACCCAACCACCCTGGGTTCAAGTGATTCTCCTGCCTCAGCCTCCCGAGTAACTGGGATTACAAGTGTACACCACCATGCCCAGCTAATTTTTGTATTTTTAGTAAAGATGGGGTTTCACCATGTTGGCCAGGCTGGTCTTGAACTCCTGACCTCAGGTGATCCACCTGCCTCGGCCTCCCAAAGTGCTAGGATCACGCCATTGCATTCCAGACTGGGCGATAGAGCAAGACTCTGTCTCAAAAATACTAAAACCCCCACAATTATCACTTTAATACTTACAGTATAGTTCTTGGGATTGATCTTAACACCAGCTTTAGCGCCCCCAAACGGCACATCTGAAAGAGAAGGCTGATGGTTGTTACTGCATGTAAAGGTTAAAAAAGTAAAACGACAAAAAGCACCATACAGTATCAGAAAAACAGATGATGCTTTAAGCTTAAATTTCAGAAATTCAAGAAATAACCTACCATCTTTTTCTAAACTATACTTTAACATTTTATTGAACAGAAACTGTTCAATAAAATTGGCTAGCCAAGTTCTAATATGTATTTAATCAGTGCTCTTTGCCACTTCTAAAAGATAATAGCTAATTTACTAACCTTCTACTATACTTTGGTTTTATTTACAGAATGTTAAGGAATTAAAAACAAAGATCTAGACTTAAAATCCAATTAGCTCCTATAAAAAAATCCCCGACTTAAAAAAAGGCTGTATCTTAACTCAGACTAATTGAAAAATGATGCAGGTCTTAAAGAGTATAACTTAAAAAAAAATCAGTTCTGATAAAGTATATTTCTATAGAATCTTAACAGTAACCTTGTGTGTAAATATATTTCCCCAGAACTCTCATTAGGTAGCAAGAAAGGCGATCACTTACCAACCACTGCACATTTGTATGTCATCAGAGAAGCCAAAGCTTTTACTTCATCTACACTCACATCAGTGCTGTAACGGATACCTGGTGGTGTTTTTTTTAAATAAAATGGGTAGGGGTTGGGGGTTGAGAAAGAAGGGGACATATTTAGAACAAACTTCAGTAGGTTTCAAAAAAGAAAGCTACAAATTCAAAATATCCACCTTTTACATTTACACCCAAGCTATGCCCAAAAACACTTGAAGCAGTTCATACGTCAGAATCTCAGAAAAAATGAATATATAAAGTTAAAAGGGGCTGGGTGCAGTGGCTCATGCCTGTAATCTCAGCATTTGGGAGGCCGAGGCAGGCGGATCACCTGAGGTTGTGAGTTCGAGACCAGCCAGACTAACATGGAAAAACCCCGTCTCTACTAAAAATATAAAATTAGCTGGGCGTGGTGGGGCACACCTGTAACCCCAGCTACTCCAGAGGCTGAGGAAGGAGAATTGCTGGAACCCAGGAGGCGGAGGTTGCAGTGAGCTGACACTGCACCACTGCACTCCAGCCTGGGCAATAAGAGCGAAACTCAATCTCAAAAAAAGTTAAAAAGGAGGCCGGGCGCGGTGGCTCAAGCCTGTAATCCCAGCACTTTGGGAGGCCAAGGTGGGTGGATCATGAGGTCAAGAGATCGAGACCGTCCTGGTCAATATGGTGAAACCCCGTCTCTACTAAAAATACAAAAAAAAGTAGCTGGGCATGGTGGCACATGCCTGTAATCCGAGCTACTTAGGAGGCTGAGGCAGGAGAATTGCCCGAACCCAGGAGGCGGAGGTTGCGGTGAGCCGAGATCGCGCCATTGCACTCCAGCCTGGGTAACAAGAGCAAAACTCCGTCTCAAAAAAAAAAAAAAAAAAAAAGTTAAAAAGGAAAAGCTGCTAATAACAGTAACTATGATTTCACAAGACAAAAAAATCACTCTGCAATGAATTTTTTTACATTTTCCAGAACGCATTTTTACGTTCCTTTTACCTTTTGGTTTGGATGACCTAGTTGCAGGGAGTTCAGAATTCAGCTTCTATTTTTGTGGGTGGGGGGTTGGGTGGGGACCAGATCTTGCTCTGTTGCTTAGGCTGAGTGCACTGGCACAGACACAGCTTACTGTATGTAGCCTCAACCTCCTGGGCTCAGGTAATCCTCCCACCTCAGCCTCCTAAGTAGCTGGGACCACAGGTGCACATCACCATGCCCAGCTAGTTTTTGAATTTTTTGTAGAGACAGGATCTCACCATGTTGCCCAGGCTGGTCTCAAACTCCTGGACTGAAGTGATCCTCCTACCCTGGCTTCCCAAAGTACTGGGATTACAGGCATGAGCCACTGTGCCTGGCAACAATTCTGCTTTCCGATAATTCACAAACATGGTCAATGAACAGTTACCAGGTTCAAAATATCTTGTGTCTAAACAGAGGTTTTGGCTTCAAATGAGTATACTAAAAGCCATTTTCCCTTCCTGAGGTTGAGTGATTCCCTTTACCACTTCTGCAAGGAGGGGAGGTAGCCAAGCAGACAGGTACTAATGTTCCTGCATCTAGTAACCATTAGATGTTGGTATAGGGGATACAGGAAGTGGGGATGCCCACTGCTTTGGCTTTGGGGGTCTTGGTCAATTACCCATCCACATTTTGCAGTGCTAAGCCACCTTTCTTTCTCTAGAGTCCACTGCTTCTCGACCCCAAAGAGGAAAGTATGAGTGGGATTGATGTATAACTGCACAGGGCTTGGGGCTCCCTGACACTGTGTTCATGTGTGAATGATACCCACATGAAGCTGCAGCATTTTTTCCACCCTCCTACTCCTAACAGATTCAGCCCCTCCCGAGGGGCTGGGTACAATTTCCACCAGGAGTCACAGGTAAGTAATGGGAGTCCCAGGGACATGACATCTCTTTTAAAGAATTCTGAAAATAAAAGTTTTTCAGGTAGAAAATATATAATACCTCATGAACTGGCAGTTTGAGAGAACTTCCCTAGTCAATTTTAAAAGACCCCATCTCTAGACAGACAGACCTCTAGACAGACAGACTATTTATTGTACACATGATCATAAAGAGCATATTCTGAAGGTGAGCATACTTTTTGGTCTACTGTAAAAGTGATAAATTATATTTAGGGGAGTATGCTTAGAACTATATGTTTATATAATTGGTTCTCAAATTGCGAAATAAATATACTCATTATTAAACTTTTAGAATGCAAACTTACAACCCAGCTTTCTTGCCTCTCCTACCTTATTTCTTCATTTCGTTTATTATTACTAACCTTACATTATATGTGTGTTTATTATCTAGCTTCCCTACCCGGCAAGTTAGTCCATGAGGGTAGACTTTATTTTGTTCGCTGCTTTAATTCCTGGTTCCTGACATAGAAAAGGCATATATTAGGCACTCAAATACATGCTGAATGAATATATGAATACTTTGACTCTTAAAATTTAAGAAAGAAAAGCTGTGGCCACAAAAAATTCTGACATACATGTAAGTTTTAAACAACTTACCATAAGCCTCCGTACATGTCATGAAATAACTAAAAATTATACAAAATTGGGGATGGGGGTGATGGGGAGATGATGGTCAAAGGGTACAAAGCCTCAAGTAGACAAGAGGAATAAGCTTTTTTGAGACAGACTGCACAGCATGGTGAATACAGTAAATAATAGATTGTTACATTTGACCCAACGTGGGTAGCTCATACTTGTAATCCCAGCACTGGAAGGCTGAGGTGGGTCACTTGAGCTCATGAGTTTGAAACCAGCCTGGCCAACACAGAGAGACCTCATTTCTACAACAACAACAAAAAGTACTGCATATTTCAAAATCACTAAGAGTAAATTTCAGATGTCCTCATCACAAAAAATGATTATTTGCAATTATTTCCAGTGGTGAACACGTTAATCAGTTTGACTTAATTATGTCATGCTGTAGCCATGGATCATAAAATTACTTTGTGCCCCATAAATATGTATCTGTAATTTGTCAATTTACAATTTAAAAAATAAAAAAATTTAAAAAGAATTTCCAGTCAGATGAGGTCCACAGAAAAGGAAGAAAATAGTAAAATTTGTAAATAACATTAAGATGAATCATTTGTATCTTAAGAAAAAAAAAAAAAAAAACAAACTAAGCTGGGTGGGGGCATGTGCCTGTAGTCCTAGATGCTCAGGAGGCTATGGCAGGAAGGTCGCTTGAGCCCAGGAGTTGAAGGCTGCAGTAAGGGACACTCAGGTCCCTGTATTCCACCCCAGCAACAGAGCCAGATCTTTTCTCAAATAAAATAAAATAAAATAAAATAGTTTAAACACTAAAATGTGCATTTCAAATTATTCAAAATGCTTCTAAGTAATACCACATATTATTTAATGATAACTAAACTAAGCCAGGAAAACGGTCAGGCATTGTGCCCAGGTGACCCAGCCTGCATCATTTGCTTGTGTCAAGGGGTGCTAATGATGCTCTCCTAGGATAGGTGTCACGACTGAGAGGAACAGTGCACATGGGGAATTTGGCACAGTGCCCTGCAAGTGTTCAATACTCAAATCTCAACTATTACCAATGCTATAACAAGTATTACAAAGTAACGGCATGTAACAAAGCATTAAAAAGTCTAAACTGATCGGAGTTTGAACAAATGGCTTAATAAACCTTGGTTTCATTACTTCTACATAAATTCATGAGGTGGTAAAACAATGCATTAAGAACTAGTATTTCTTCTCTCACACATAAATCACTTTTTTCATTGCTCTTTTAGAGCCTGGGGAAGTAATCACTACATTATTTTTAATTTTCCTTGCTTTCTTAAGTGGAGGAAAAGTTACTTTCTTTTTAACTTAGAGACCTAAAAAGTTTTAACTTGCATTTAGTGTGGAGCTAAAAACTGCTGGAACCAATGATATTCATAAATCAAACCGAAGCATTCAAATGGCAAGCCTAATATTTTAGAAATAGATGCTATTAAAAATCAGAAACTAGACCCGTTCTTCCACACAATAGTATAAACAAAATGTCCATTTTATTATAAGTCATGGATGATATGAGTCAGAAACTGTGTTTGTGTAACAAAAGACATGTTCACTGGATGAAACCCAGAAATTCTTGTTTGTAAAATGAGATTTTCTTTTCCAGCTACACCCATTTAGACAGCTCAACTGCTAAACAGTGAAGAGAGGCCGTTTCACAAATTCTCTCTCATACCACAGGCATTTTCTGTAGGCTATCAACCGATGAAGAACATTTAGTGAATGGAAGCACAGGAGGAGCTATAAGGAAAGGACCAGCTTAGAGGAATAAGTCCCAGAGCAGGTAGAGTGATAACAAGGAGGGGATAGAAACTAATGCAAGTGACATTGCCTGGGCTAAATAAGAAACATGTGCACCCATTAACAAAATACTCTGCAGCAATACTTGAGACAAAACAATCTCTAGTAAAACACGATACACTCACACACAGAAAAAGCCATTGCTCTTCCTTCTCTGGGTTTGGAAACCAAAGATAACTACCAAAAATATACTGTCACCTGAAAATTCTTAACTACAATCTAATGGACACTAAGAGATTTAAGTAAGAGGCTAGACTCAGTGGCTCATTCCTATAATCCCAGCACTTTGGGAGGCCAAGGTGGGCGGCTCATTTGAGGTCAGGAGTTTGAGACCAACTTGGCCAACGTGGTGAAACCCCATCTTTACTAAAAATACAAAAACTAGCTGGGTGTGGTAGCATGCTCCTGTTGTCCCAGCTACTCAGGAGGCTAAGGAGGAGGCTGCAATGAGCAGAGATTGTACCACTCCATTCCAGCCTGGGTGACAGTGTGAGACTCTATTTCAAAAAAATTAAAAAATAAAATATAAAGAATAGGACTGCAAAAAGGAAGGTACACTACTTAACTCAATGGATTGGGAAAATGTAACACAACTAATGTGAAGAGAATGTGAAGGACAAAATGATGTGACATACCTCAAAGTTCTGAAAGCCTAGCACTTTTGAATGTCTACTATCGTTCAAATATACTCAATTTGAAGTTGTTCAATAAAGTCAGATAATTGGTAAATGCAGATATACACAGAAAATATTAAAATATTTAAGCAAAAATGAAGCAAAAAGGATCTTATGTGCTTGAATATTGTCACTTTTTATAAAACAAGTCTTTCCTCCTTCAGCAGAGAAGGCTGAAGGTGAACAGAACCAGAGATCAAACAGGGCACAGAACAGAAACTAGAAGGAGGAAGGAAGAGATGTTTTATTCCAGAAATGGAAGAAGGTAAATTAAGATATTTTTGTATCCTACAGTCTTAGAGGGTTGGGCATGGTGGCTCATGCCTGGATCCTAGAGCATTTGGAGGCTGAGGCAGGATAACTTGAGCTCAGGAATTCAAGACCAGCCTGGTCAACATGGTAAGACCCCATCTCTAGACAGACAGACAGACAGACAGACACACACACACACACACACACACAGACACACAGACACACAGACACACAGACATACACACACACACACACGCCTTAAAACTGTTAAGACTCCATTGATGCATTATTAGTGTTTGGGAAGAGATCACCTGGGTCTCTGGTTGACTGTGTTAGTAGGAATGAAGGTAAATACTTCTAACAAAGAGCAGGAGTCTACGGCTGGCTCAGCTAGATAGTGAATGGGCTCGGTACACAGGTGTTGATCACAGAACTGATGCCATTAGAACGGTGCCTAAAAATCAAGGCCACACTGCTGACAAAATAATCTGTGCATCCAGTTCACCAGAGGAAACTAAAGACACACCACCCATGAACTTTATTATTTATCAATCTCAGTAAAGCTGGAGGGAAGGGCTAGGGACAGAATGACGTACGTATTACAATGGGAACTTTTAAATCATTCCGTCTACTCTCAACAGAAACCAACTAAACAGTTATTTTATGTTAACTGGTATCCAGATGTTTACAAAGAATATTAATGATATGCAGACATCTGCAACTATATACAGCATAAAGCACTGTTCTGATTTTTAACTGAATTACCACAGATATTCCATAGATTGCTCAAGTCTAATGAGCAGTGCATACTAAGTTTCTCTAGGAGAAATAAAAATCAAAAGCAAAAACTAGCTTAAGTTGCTATAGCGATGAAGAAAACAAACCAGCTCATTACTTTAAAAAAGACTCAGTGAAAACCACAATTGACTAGCTTGACTTTTTCTTCCTTTTCCTAGCTGACTCAAAAACAGACACACAAAAGCCTCCAGCTAGAGTCACTGTTTTTTATAATTAATTATTAACAAAACATTTATGAAAATTCAGATGGTTTTAAAATGACTTGAACCTGGTTCTCTTAATAGGGTTTGATTTAGTCAACAAAAATCTGATTGCCAGCTATATTCTCTCACTTTTCAAGAACTATTTATTCAATAAACAAGAGTTCTACCACAAGCACAGAATCCCCAGAAAAGCAAAAAGGCCTCAGAACAACTCCTAATATTCATGCATTAGCACTCTTGCTGCCTACTCCTCAGAACATATTTTTTCACTTAATATTAATGTACCTTCTAACCCACAATAATGTAGTGTAACTTAATTTAAAATGAGGAGAGGAAGGTTAAAAGCAGGGAGGAACTATGAAATGACCATCTGAAATACTATGCCTCAGATAAAAATTTAGACATTCAGCATGAGGAAGGAGCACTGCATATAGGAGCTAAAAAAAATTACATACTTCAGGCTGGGCATGGTGGCTCATACCTGTAATCCCAGCACTTTGGGAGTCTGAGGTGGACGAATCAGTTGAGGTTAGGAGCTTGAGAACAGCCTGGCCAACATGGTGAAACACCATCTCTACTAAATATACAAAAAAACTATCTGGGTGTGGTGACACACGCCTGTAATCCCAGCTACTGGGAAGGCTGAGGCAGGAGAATCGCTTGAACCCAGGAGACCGAGGTTGCAGTAAGCTGAGATCATGTCACTGCACTTCAGCCTGGGCAACAGAGTGAGACTTTCTGGGAAGCAAATGTTTAGCTGATACTGGAAAAATATAACTTAGTGACAGATCAAGGAAAAATATTTTATTTTCATCAAAAATTTAAAATTGGCCGGGTGTGGTAGCTCAAGCCTGTAATCCCAGCACTTTGGGAGGCCAAGGCAGGCGGATCACAAGGTCAGGAGATCGAGACCATACTGGCCAACATGGTGAAACCCTGTCTCTACTAAAAGTACAAAAAAATTAGTTGGGCATGGTGGCATGCGCCTGTAGTCCCAGCTACCCGGGAGGCTGAGGCAGGGGAATTGCTTGAACTCGGGAGGCGGAGGTTGCAGTGAGCTGAGATCGCGCCACTGCACTCCAGCCTGGCGCCTGGCGACAGAGCGAGACTCTGTCTCAACAAACAAACAACAAACAAAATAAATGCAAAAAGAAAGCTGAAGACTCCCTTGACTACCACTTGTGACCCCAGTCTTCTCCTTAAGGATGACTGTTCTTAGCAATTTAAGAGTATATCCTTCCAAATCATGTTCCCTGCAATTATATATGTACATATCCATAACACATAAAGCTTTGTTTTGTGTTCGGTATTTAACTTACAGCCTGGTCTAAGTTATGCATTGGATTAGAGATTATGCATTAGAAGAAGGATCTTATTAATTTTTTTTGGTAGATTCTTTTATTCTGACCTTGATTAACAGTAAACTTAGCCACACTTTCACACCAAACAGGTCTTGGAAATGGAAATGATGCTAGTTAAAAGGGTGAATATAAAGTTGGATTTAGTAAAAGATAACAGTAACAATAAAAGGTTTAAAGCGATAAAGTCTTGAAACCTCAGCTATCCAGTTTCATATAAATTATTCACAAGTCTAGGTGATATTTGAGATGAGTCTTAAGAGAGGAAGAGGAATTCTAGGGAGGAGGAGGCAAGGCATGGCCAGGCAGAGGGACTGCCTATGCAGGGGCATGAGGGAGAAAGTACGTGCCTGGATTTCCAATTTTAACTAAGGATAATTTCACACCAGATCTTCTTTATTTTAAAAATCTAATCATTTTTGCTAATAACCCTTGTCTGTCTCTGATACAACTTTTTTTTTTTTTTTAACCAGTCTCTCAGGCTAGAAATTTTGTAGTTATCTTTGCCTCTTCTCTCCTTCATCCTGTAAAATCCTACCTGTTGGGAATACATTACTCTCCCTTCTTCAGAACGTTTTATCTGTGTTTTCTTTTCCATTCTCTGCTATTAACTGTAACTTCATATTCAGTTCCACTGCTGCCTAGCTTTCTGTGCCCTGCTAGGTTCATCACTATCCATCCAAAAAACATAAAATGAAAACTGTTTCTACTCACACACTTCTGATACTAAATGTGTGGGTTTTCCACACTAAGCAGTTCTCCAGTTGTCTGCAGATACAAACTCGTGTCCCACAATTCAGTTCTGACACTAGTACCAGAGTTAGCACAGACCCCATAGCTAAAGGGCTCACAAGACTGTTCTCTACTTCAAATGCCAGGTGCTCATCCTGGGTGCCCAGGGCATCCTGACTTCTGTCCAACTTGGCTACAAATCAGGGGGTTCCCATGATCCCCTCTTCAGGTTCAATAATTTGTTATAAAGGTTCACAGAACTCACGGAAATGTTACTTATGTAAAGGATACAAATCAACAACCACAAGAAGAGGTACATTGGGTCCTGTCTGGAATGTCCCCAGTGCAGGAGCTTCTGTCCCTCTGGAATTGGGTATGCACCACCTTGCCCATACATGTATGCATTCACCAACTTGGAGGCTCTCTGAACTCTCCCCATAGTCCACATTGGTTAGGGTTTGTATGGAGGTTCCATTTTGAGGGCATGACTGATTGCTGATTAAACTCAATCTTTAGTCCCTTTCCTATCTCCAGAGGTTAGAGGGTGGGGCTTAAAGTTCCAAACTTCTAATTATGGCTTGGTCTTTTTGATGACCAGCCCCGACCTTGAAGCTATCCAGAAGCCCACCAAGAGTGTACTAGTTAGAACAAAAGATGCTCCTATCACTCAGGAAATTGCACAAGATTCAGGAGCTCTGTGTTGGGAACCAGGCAAAGAGAACAAATATATTTACTGTCACAAGTCCTTATTTCTCATTATTTACAAATGTAGTTTGTTCTCATGATCCCCTTACACACAGTTCCACTTCCTACCTTGGCTGAAGCCACATCCCCTCTTTATCTGAAATGGTCTTATCCAACTCCTATCCAGCCTTCTCTATTCCCACATCAAGACTGTCTGTGGAGCTCGGTGGCTCACACCTGTAATACCAGCACTTCTGGAAGGCCAAGGTGGGTGGATCACAAGGTCAGGAGTTTGAGACCAGCCTCAAAGTAACATGCTGAAACCTTGTTTCTACAAAAAATACAAAAATTAGCCAGGCGTGATGGTGTGTGGCTGTAATCCCAACTACTCAGGAGGCTGAGGCAGGAGAATTGCTTGCACCCAGGAAGTGGAGGTTGCAGAGAGCTGAGATCATACCACTGCACTCCAGCCTGGGCACAGAGCAAGACTCCGATTCCAAAGCAAACAAATAACAACAAAAATGCACTTGGAAAAAGTACATATTAGCCACCAACTCTCAAAATCATCTGCTTCCCTTACAGAGATTATCACTAGATTGTTGCTTTGCTTCAACCTGGAGAATTTTAACTTAGAAAACTCAGGTATAAGGTTGCTCTTGGCCGGGCGTGGTGGCTCACGCCTATAATCCCAGCACTTTGGGAGGCCGAGGCGGGTGGATCATGAGGTCAAGAGATCGAGACCATCCTGGTCAACATGGTGAAACCCCGTCTCTACTAAAAATACAAAAAATTAGCTGGGCATGGTGGTGCGTGCCTGTAATCCCAGCTACTCAGGAGGTTGAGGCAGGAGAATTGCTTGAACCCAGGAGGTGGAGGTTGCGGTGAGCCGAGATCGCGCCATTGCACTCCAGCCTGGGCAACAAGAGCGAAACTCCGTCTCAAAAAAAAAAAAAAAAAAAAAAAAAAAAAAAAAAATAAGGTTGCTCTTGAGGGAATGTGAGATATAGAAAGCTGAAGGTTGGAAACAGGATGGAGAGAGGCAGATGAGGTTTGGCAAAAAATCAATGAGAGAGAAGACAGGTTAGTGGGGAAGGGGAAGAAGAGTGTGCTAAAATATGTTTAAGAGGGAAAGACAGAATTTCATAGGGATTACCGAAAGCATTTAAAAAAATCTCAATCACCTAATATATTCTGTGTTTCTAAGACCAGAGTGGGACCACAAAGGCTAACAACTTTCTTAGATGTTAAAAAAAAGCTTTAAGAAAGAAGACCTACTGAAAATAAGCCCCTCTTAAAATGCAAATTTTCTGCAAACGAGGGTGATTAATGAGTAGACAGATGTTGTGTTGTCTTGAACACAAAGCATGGAAGGCTACAGTATCCATATTCTGCTGATGAGCTGTTTAGTATACTGTTTATTATCTTAAGCATAATACAATATTTAAGGGCTTTCATAACTATATAATCTTCCCCAATCCAGAAAGCCTTTCAAATTGCTGAAGATAATAAATTTATCACTTTGTAGATGCCAATTTTCTTTGATGTTCTATCATCTTGCAATGCTTGCAACAGTTTATTAATTACAATTTAGTCTCTCTACGTTTATATGCTGGGGGTAAATAGGACGCTTTTTTTTTGGTAAATGGGATCAATGGAACAGGAAATTGTATCTTACACTCTAGTACAAGCAAGTGCTACAATAACAGTCCTTTGGTATGGCTGACCCGATTTGTTGCTAGGTTCTATATTTTGGCATTAAAACTGCTGTGGTAACAAGATAAAGAGGACCGATAAACTATGGTAAACCGGATGCTTCAGTAAGTTTGTGGAGCTGTGCCTTATAAAAACAGGAGGGGGCTGGGCACCTGAAGAACCCAAGAAAAAGGATTTCAGAGACCAAATCAGACCCTACAGAAAACCACATACACTGGTTTGTCTGCACACCTTTTAAAGTATTGGCAAATGCTGCCAACAAGATAGTAAAAAAATAAACTGATGGCCGTTTTAAGAAAACGATGCAACTCGATATTTGCTCTACACTGCCTCTTCCTCCAACATTCTTATTTGCCTTTCTCAGGAGTCTGAACTTGTATTCCTGGTTTGGCGATTAAGGGAGTGGTAGGAAGAAGGCAGGCAATGAAGGAGATTTGTGCATTTTATACAATTTTGAAGCGAGAAAGGAAATCAGAGGTCAAAGTGGTTCAAACGCTGGTTTTGGCGGAGGAAACCAGAGCTCCAAAGTCCTAGAAGTGGGTGGGCCAAATGCAAATTTGGCAAATCATTAAACCCTTGGAGGCAACCTTTATCCCCCCCTGCTGGGAACACCAGCACCGCTCAAGCTTTTCCAGTACTGAGAGGATTTTAAAAAATCCTTAGAAGTCAGCGGGCATAATTGGAAAAGCACAGAACCAGGTTTACCGAGACAAGAGCCCTACGTCCTCCGTGCTTCTCAGCCAATCCATCTGCAACAAGACTCCTTGCCTCCCTGGGCTCTTTATTCCACGTAATTTTTCTTTTTTACAGTAGGCAAAAGCAGTTTTGTCCTTTCTATTTTAGATTATTAAGGAGGCATGTTGCAATGTATTGGGGGAACAAAGGAAAAAAGCTCCAATTCGTTCGAAGAAAGCAATCTGACGACAGAGGCCAAATCTACAGACATTCAATGATTTAAACTACAAGACAACCCGGTACTACCAAACAGTATCTGACCCCTTTTTTCACGTTCTATATCTTTCCTGAAGCTGAAATCTGGTGCTAGCCAGGACCAGTACACACCCCCAGAGCTATTTCATTCCATTGGCTGGCAGGCCATCCGAAGCCTACACCCTGTAGATTTACTGTCAGGACGCCCGGTGTTTATTTTTCAGAGATATTACACTGCTTGTAATTCTTTGTGTTTTTCCTTTTTTGGGGGGCGTATAAACCTGTCAGAATGGGAAAATTACTTAATTGAAACGATTAACGCGCGATTAGAAAATTCCTTTGGCTAATAAAACTCTAAATTTCAAACACAGAAGCCAAGTCATTTTCTATGTTCCTATATCATCTGTCACTGTTGGGACAGGTGTGAAAAAAAATCAGAAAACGATTTGATAGTTTGCATTTAAGGGAGTCACAGAAGCCCAAGAACATTGACGAGGCATTACCACACCGGCCGGTCATTCCCTTTCCTAGCAGTGCATTTCCGCAGGACCCGCCGACACCGGGACCACAAGGAGACCCGTGCAGCGTCTACTCAGCCGGCAATCTCTGCATTTGCAGAGGCCCGGGGTGACGGCGCGGGGGAGGGGGCAGGCCAACTGCATGACGGTTTTAAGGTGGAAAAAAATCACCCTCCACAGAGCCGGCCACATCCAAGGCGGGGTGACCCTGGAGGGGACTGTGGGAGGGGGACGCCGCCCTCCCCAGCTAGGCTGGGCTGAGCAGCGGCCCCGCACCGGCAGGAGGCCGAAGAGGCAGGGCCGAGGGGAGGCAGGAAGGGCGGGACGGGGCCCGGCCAGCGCTCACCTCCCTTGCAGGGCGTGCGGTGCTGGCTGTGCTGGGCCCGGTAGCCTTCGATGACCTCCCAGGAGCCGTCGTCGCGCCGGATGGGGAAGGAGAGGCTCAGCACATGGTTGCAGGGCTTGATGATCCGCAGGATGCCGCGCACCCGGTTCCGCTTCTGCTCCTCGCTCTCCCGGGTCCTCAGGTCCTCCACCAGCTTGTCCTCCACAATGCTGGCGCCGCGGTCGAAGAAGCCCTCCACCATCTTGAAGAAGTTGGGGTCGTCCTCACGGTCGGCCACCGCCTCGCTGTAGTGGCGCCGGGCGGCCAATGCGAGCCCCGGCTGCGGGGCGGCGGCGGGCTGTCCGCGGGCCCGGCCCAGCAGCGCGGCCGAGTCGGCGGCCGCTGAGCCCAGGGCGGCGGGCCCGGCCCGGGACAGCAGCAGCGCTTCGCCCAGGTAGCGGTACATGGCGGCGGGCGAAGGCGAGGTGCGAGATGGGCGCGGAACAGGCGCGCTTTCTAAGAGTCCCCGCGACTAGGGAGGAAGGGCCCGGCGCGGGTTGCCCTTTTAAGCCACAGCTTCCTGCCTGTCCGGCTGTCCCCTCCCCTCGGGCGCTTGCCACCTAACGGGGAGGACGGACTTCGGGGGCCGGGCGCCGCCCAGGGCGCCGGGCCTCCGCCTTCGCCGCGGCCTCGCCCGGCCTTGCAGGCGGCGGCGCGTGCCGGCGGGGCGTCGGGGGCGCGCAGGCGCGGGCGACTCCGCGCGCATGCTCGCGCGCCCCGAGGGAGGAGCTCCCTAGCAGGCGGCGGGATCTGGAGGGAGGCCGTCCCCGCCTCGGGCTGGGCTCTCAGGTCTGTGCGCAGCGGGGGTAGCCCGGGGTCTGGGGGGAGGGGAAGGGAGGGGAGTTGGGTGGCTCTGTGGGGCGCTGAGAGGTCGAGTCCCGGGAGCGCCGTGCTGGTGAAGCCTGGCGGTCTGGCCGCGGGCCGGGGCGAGTGAGTCACGGACGCCCCTTCTTCCGCCCGCGCGCCCTTGGAACAGGCGGCCCACCCGGGCCTTTCTCCTGGCGGCCTCAGGCCTGGGCTGGGTGCGCGGGGCGCTGGGACGTGGGCAGGGAAGCGAGGCGGAGCCGCCGGCGCGGAAGGCCGGGCTGAGGGCTCCGCGGGGCTGCGCAGAGCCGCGCGACACCCGGAGTTCCATGCTGCGTGGCTGGCGGGAGCTGGAAAGGAGTCACTAGCTCACGGACTCTGACCACGCGAGCTTTTCTTGAACCACTGAACTGCTCCGCAGCGTGGAGATCACACAGTTAGGCACATAGTGGTTGTGTCGCCCCACAGCACTGACTGCTTTACCTTTGCAGACAGAGGCTCTGGGCTGGCGCTTCGGGAGGCCGAGGCGGGAGGATGGCTTGAGCCCAGGAGTTCGAGGCAGCAGTGAGCTACGATCGCTCCACTGCACCCCAGCCTGGGCGACAGAGGGAGACCTTGTCTCTTAGAAAAAAAAAGAGGTTCTGAAATAGTCTAAAATAAAACAAGGAAAGTAAAAATGCGATAATGCCCCCAGGAAATTCTTTCTCAGGCACATATTTGTTAAATGGTTCAGTATATGATTTATTATTTATTTATTTTTTTGAGACGGAATCTCGCTCTGTTGTCCACGCTGGAGTGCAGTAGTGCCACTCAGCTCCGCCCCGCTGGTTGCTGCGATTCTACCTCCTCAGCCTCCCGGTTAGCTGGGATTATAGACCCACCCCACCACGGCCAGCTAATTTTTGTGTTTTTAGTAGAGACGAAGTTTCGCCATGCTGGCCAGGCTGGTCTCCAACGCTTGACCTCAAGTGATCCGCCCGCTTTGGCCTCCCAAAGTGCTGGGATTACAGTCGTGAGCCACCGAATCCCGCCCTAGTATATGATTTATAAACTTTAAGCTATATGAGGGTTCAGTTATGTACTTCTATATATTTGATAGGAAATGCTAAAGTTAAACAATCCTGTGGATAACTTTGGTGCTTTTAAAACTAATGAGGCCGTGTGGCACGGTGGCCCACGCCTGTAACCCCAGGGGCCAAGGCAGGTGGATCGCTTGAGCCCAGGGACTTCAAGACTAGCCTGGCTCATCTCTATAAAGAAAATAAAAAGAGCCGGGTGTGGTGGCTCACATCTGTAATCCCAGTGCTTTGGGACACTGAGGTGCGCCTTGGCCTGAGGTACGGAGTTCGAGACCGGCCTGACGCACATGGAGAA
This sequence comes from Saimiri boliviensis, assembly GCF_048565385.1. NCBI lineage: Eukaryota > Metazoa > Chordata > Mammalia > Primates > Cebidae > Saimiri > Saimiri boliviensis. Next base: position 28,062,529 of record NC_133460.1, on the reverse strand, counting down.
TCCCCGTTTCTACTAAAAATACAAAATTAGCCTGGCGTGGTGGTGCATGCCTGTAATCACAGCCACTCAGGAGGCTGAGGCACGAGAATCTCTTGAACCCGGGAGGCGGAGGTTGCGGTTAGCCGAGATCCCGCCATTGCACTCCAGCCTCAGCAACAAGAACGAAACTCCGTCTCAAAAAAAAAAAAAAAAAAAAAAAAAAAATATATATATATATATATATATATATATATATATATATATATGAAGCTCTAATGACAGTTGTTAAGACGAGCTGCCAAACGCCAAATTACTAACGTTAGCGGTACTTGGGTGGTTTTAAAATGCCACCCATTTGACTTGCCAAACCACTATGCTTCCTGATATGGCCACGTTATTCATCTTTTAAAATATGGAAGAGAAAGTTCTTAGTTCTCGAAATACTGTGTTAGGGCCAGGTGCGGTCACTCACGCCTATAATCCCAGCACTTTGGGAGGCCGAGGCAGGTGGACCACGAGGTCAGGAGATCGAGACCATCTTGGCCAACACGGTGAAACCCTGTTTCTACTAAAAATACAAAAATTAGCTGGGTGTGGTGGCACATGCCTGTAATCCCAGCTACTCCGGAGGCTGACGCAGGATAATCACTTGAACCCAGGAGGTGGAGGTTGAAGTGAGCTGAGATCTCGCCACTGGACTCCAGCCTGGCCACAGCGAGACTCTGTCTCAAAAAAAAAGAAAAAAAAATTGTGTAAAACGTAAGGTAACAACCCTGATCTGTTAAACTACATTCATATATCTCAGTGTACTCTCAAAAATTATCCTTTCATACAGGTGGACCTTACATTTTACCTTATTTGTTAAATACATGATAGTTATTAATTGTATTTCCACTGTGTTTTTCAGTGAAAAGTAGACCCTGACCTGAATCCTGAATTTTCCTTGATGGTCAAAAGATTAAGGTATGGAATTTCCTTTTTACTAGATGAATTATCGTTTTACTCTTTTACATTGCAGTCCCCGAATCCTGCAAAAAACCTGCAAAGCTTAAGAATAACACAACTAGCATCAGTAAACATATGGAAATGTTTTTCTTTTTGGTTTAAATTATTTAGTATGTTCTGAGAAAAATGGTTTAAAAGCTTAGTTTATTGTTTTTGTTTATCTCTCTCCCTTTTTTTTTTTTTTTTTAATAAACATAGCCTTCAGAATAATAAATTTTTAACTTGATTCCTCTGTGGCTTGTTCACCTGATTTCAAGAAGGTGGAGTTGGGCCAGACGAGGTGGCTCATACCTGTAATCCCAGCACTTTGGGAGGCTGAGGCAGGTGGATCACTTGAGGTCAGGAGTTCAAGACCAGCCAAACCAACATCATGAAACACTGTCTCTACTAAAAATACAAAAATTAGCCAAGCATGTTGCGGGACATACAAAAATTAGCCAGGCATGGTGGGGAGTGCTTGTAGTCCCAGTTACTTGGGAGGCTGAGGGAGGAGAATCACTTGATCCAGGGAGATGGAGGTTGCAGTGAGCTGAGATTACGCCATTGCACTCCAGCCTGGGTAACAGAGTGAGACTCCATTTCAAAAAACAAAACAAACAAAAAAACCCCCACAGAATTGAAGAAGCTTTGGAAGAGGTAAGAAATATTTTCTATTGAGAATCTCCTATGTGTAGGTACCTTACAAACTGGTTTTATGAGTACCCTATGAAATAGATGCTTTTATTTTAAAAATCATTATGTTGGTTTTTTTTGGTTGTTGTTGTTGGTTTTTTGAGGCAGTCTTGCTTCGTTGCCCAGGCTGAAGTACAGTGGCGCAATCTCAGTTCACTGCAGCCTCTGCCTCCCAGGTTCCAGGAATTCTCCTGCCTCAGCCTCCCAAGTAGCCAGCATTACAGACATCCACCACCATTCATTAAAAAAAATAATTTAATTTGAAAAGATAATACATACTTTCTGCTTTCTGTCTCACTAGATCGGTCTATTCTGGACCTTTCATATAAAAGGAGACATACAGTATGTGGCCCTTTGTGACTGTCTTCTTTCACTTGGCATAGTATTTTAAAGGTTTATAAACGTAGCATGTATCAGGTACTTCATTTCTTTTTATGATTACATGTTTTTGTTGTATAAACTGTATCATTTTAGAAATCTATTCATCATTGATGGACACTTGGGTTATTTCCACTTTTTGACTATTTTGAATGATGCTGTTATGCACTTAGGTGTGTGTATATCTTTTCAGTTCTCTTGGGTGCATTTATACCTAAGAATGGTTCTTATGTTTAAATTTTTGAGGAACTGTCAAACTGTTTTCCATAGTGGCTATACCCTTTAAATTTCTACCAGCAGTGAATGAAGGTTCCAGATTCTTTATTTCTTCACCAACACTTGTGTGTCTTTTTGATTATAGTCATCCTAGTGGGTATGAAGTATTTATTTGCAGTTCCTTGATGAGTAATAATATTGAACATCTTTTCCTGTGTTTATTGGCCATTCGTATGTCTTGTTTGGAGAAATGTCTATTCAGATCCTTGCTTGTTTTTAAGTTGGGTTGTCTTTTATTATTGAGTTGTAAGGGTCTTAAAAATATATTTAGATATAAGTTCCTTACCAGATACATGATTTAAAAATGTTTTCTTCCATTCTTTAGGTTATATTCTCCCATTTTTAATAGTGTCTTTGGAACACAAAAGTTTTTAATTTTGATGAAATCCAATTATAAATGTTTTCTTGTGATACTTATGATTTTGCTTTCGTATGTAAGAAATCATCTAATGGGAGGTTATGAAGATTTACGCCTTTGTTTTCTTCTCAGCTTTTCATAATTTTAGCTTTTGCATTTTGGTTTTTATCCATCTTGTGTTAATTTTTGTACATAATGTGAGAAAAGGATCCAATTCATTCTTTTGCATGTGGATATCCAGTTGTCCAAGCACCATTTGTTCAAAAGACTATCTCTTCCCCGTTGAATTGTCTTCACACTCTGAAAAATAAATTGACCTAAACTTGAAAGTTTATATTTGGACTGTCAGTTCAGTTCATCCATGTGTGTTTCCTTACACCAATACTATACTGTCTTGATTACTCTAGCTTTGTAGTAAATTTTGAAATTGGGAAATGTGAGTCTTCCAACTTTTTTTTTCCCCCAAGATTGGTTATTCTGTGTCCATATGAATTAGAATCATGTTATCAATTTCTGCAAAGAAGTCAGCCGGAATTTTAATGGGAATTATGTTGAATCTATAGATCAATTTGGGAATGAGTGCCAGTTTCTACAATATTACATCTTCTGATTCATTAACATAAGATATATTTCTGTTTATTTAGGTCTTTTAAACTTCTCGCTGGGCGCAGTGGCGCGTGCCTGTAGTCCCAGCTACTCGGGAGGCTGAGGTGGGAGGATCGCTTGAGCCCAGGAGTTCTGGGCTGTAGAGCGCTATGCCGATCGGGTGTCCGCACTAAGTTCGGCATCAATATGGTGACCTCCGGGGAGTGGGGGACTACCAGGTTGCTTAAGGAGGGGTGAACGGGCCCAGGTCAGAAACGGAGCAGGTAAAAACTCCTGTGCTGATCAGTAGTGGGATCTAGCCTGTGAATAGCCACTGCCCTCCAGCCTGGGCAACATATTGAGACCCTGTCTCTAAAAAAAATAAAATAAAATAAAAATAAAAAAAAATTTAAAAAATGAACTTCTCTCAGCAATGTTTTGTCATTGTCAGAGGATGTTTTTCACTTCTTAATACTGAATAAGCTAATAGCAATTCCCAAAATTTATATGAGATGGTAACTCCCAAAATTCTGTAGCATAACAAGATTGTTTCTTTAGTGGCAAGCATATTCCAGGGTCAGAATAATTTCGAATCAAGTATAGGATTCAAGAGAATCAAGGCTGCAGCAGTAATGCTTTGAGTCTGTACACTTGTGTATATTTGGCTTAAATGTTTTAGGAGAGTCAGCCTTTAAAATTTTAAGAGATTAGTCTGTTATTTCAAAATAAAATATGTAATCAATCATCTAATAAAAAAGCAAGCTGTGTATTTTTTGTTGAATTTATTACTAAGTATTCTTTTTGATGCTATTGTATGAAGATTTATTTATTTATTTAGAGATAGGGTCTTAATTTGTGGCCCAGGCTGGCCTTGAACAACTGGGCTTAAGACATCCTCCTAGGGCCGGGCGTGGTGGTTCATGCCTGTAATCCCAGCACTTTGGGAGGCCAAGGCGGGCAGATCACGAGGAGACTGAGACCGTCCTGGCCAACGTGGTGAAACCCCGTCTCAAAAAAAAAAAAGATATCCTCCTTCCTCAGCCTCCTGAGTAACTGAAAGTACAGGTGTGCGCCACCTCGCCTGAATCAGAGTGGTTTTCTTAACTTCAGTTTCAGCTCGTTCACTATGAGTGTATAGAAATACAATAGTTCAGGCCGGATTACAGGTGGCTCATGCCTGTAATCCCAGCACTTTGGGAGGCTGAGGTGGGTGGATTGCTTGAGGCTGGGAGTTTCAGATCAGCTTGGCCATCATACTGAAACACCATCTCTATCAAAACACAACAAATTAATTAGCTGGGTGTGGTGGTGCATGCCTGCAATCCCAGCTAATAGGGAGGCTGAAGCACAAGAATTACTTGAACCCAGGAGGTGGAGGTTGCAGTGAAACCAGATTGTGCCACTGCACTCTAGCTTGGGTGACAGCGAGACTGTCTCCAAAAAAAAAAAAAGAATAGTTTATTCTATATTGATTTTTGTATGCTACAACCTTACTGGACTCATTTATTCATTCTGCAAAAAAAGAAAAAGAAAAAAATTTTAGTGGATTCTGTGATTTTCTATGTACAAGATGCTGTCATTTGCAAATGGAGATAGTTTTACTTTTTCCTTTCCAATCTGAATGCGTTTTAATTTTCTTATTTAATGCTCCTCATTAGTTTTTAATGTTGCATAGTATTTTATTGCATGGATGCACCATAATTACTTTTGCCAATATCTTACTGATGGACATGAAGGTTATTTCCAATCTCTTGCAGTTATAACAGTACTGTAATAGATAACATATTACAAAGAACAGTTCTCAAATCTTTTCGTCTCAGGACTACTTTACCTTTTTATGCGTAAGTTTGGAGTTTGCACTTAGAATGAATTTAATAATCATGAGACTTTTTTTTCTTTTTTTTTTTTTTCTTTTTTATTTTGAGATAGAGTCTCACTCTGCTGCCCCAGGCTCTAGTGCAGTGGCACCATCACAGCTTACTGCAAGCTTGAACTCCTAGGCTCAAGCAGTCCTTCCACCTCAGCCTCCCAAGTAGCTGGGACTGTAGGGGTGAACCACCACCTGGGCAATTTTTAAATTGTTGGCTGAGCATGGTGGCTCATGCCTGTAATCCTAGCACTTTGGGAGGCTAAGGTGGGCAGATTACCTGAGATTGGGAGTCCAAGACCAGGCTAGCCAACATGGTGAAACCCTGTCTCTACCAAAAATACAAAAAATTAGCCAGGTGCAGTGGTGCATGCCTGTAATCCCAGCTGAGGCAGGGAGGCTGAGGCAGGAGAATTGCTTGAACTCGGGAGGCAGAGGTTGCTGTGAGCCGAGATCGCGCCGCTGCACTTCAGCCTGGGATACAGAGTGAGACTTCATCTCAAAAAAAAAAAAAAAAAGAAAGAAAAAGAGAAAGAAAAAAAAAATTTAACATTGTTTTGAAGGGATAAGGCCTCCCTATATTGCCTAGTCTGGTCTGAAACTTCTGGGTTCATGTGATCCTCCTGCCGTGGCCTCCCAAAGTATTGGGATTACGGGCATGAGACACCATCAATTTGAACAAGCACTTTTTTTTCCCGTTTTTTAAGAGATTGCTTTTCCTGAGTAAACAAGGACTTTTAAAACAAGGAACTAAAGATCTTGAAATTTTTATTAGATCCCAGTATTTCTAATTTTAATATGATTTAGTTCTCAAGCTAATACTTCATTAATCAGCCAGATGGAAGTGGGGATAGAAAGGGACTCCCTACTATGGAAACAACATGTACAAAGCTTAAAGATAAATGAGACCATGGTTTGAAACTTTGGTTAAAAGCAATTTGATCACAACGATTTGGCTTAAACAGCAATTTGATTGAAAATGAATATTCCCTAGATATGGTTTTTTCAAATATTGGTTATTTTGGTACATTGTGAGTTGTTTTTCAAGCTTTTGTGCCAAAGTTTTCGGGAAAACCTTTTCTAGTATTTGCTTTTGTGTTTCTAATTGATTTTCAGAGAAGTTGCAATTTTAACTTTTTTTTCCTTTTAGTGAGCGTGTTTTAACAAAAAACAATAACAGACTGTATCAAAGAAAAGGATCTGTAATCTTCAGGGTTTGTAGTCTTTTTCCTCTTAAAAACTCTTTTCTTCATAAATGTCAGTTATATCCGTATGGTTCGTTTGGGTAAATCTTCATTTTGTTCCATTGCTGAGAAACAGTCAACAGAGGTTTATCAACTCTTGCTTAAGGGTTTCTTTCATGTTGTGAGTAAATGTGAAAAATGTAGGATCTAGTCCTTTTAAGCTATCATGCAAGAAACCTGTGAGGTCTCTTAAAAATTAACTGCGGCTCGGCGCGGTGGCTAATGCCTGTAATCCCAGTACTTTGGGAGGCTGAGGTGGGCAGATCACCTGAGGTGAGGAGTTTGAGACCAGCCTGGCCAACATGGTGAAACCTCATCTCTACTAAAAATACCAAAATTAGCTGGGTGTGGTGGCAGGTGCCTGTAATCCCAGCTACTTGGGAGGCTGAGGAAGAAGAATCACTTGAATCCAGGAGGTGGAGGTTGAAGTGAGCTGAGATGGCACCACTGCACTCCAGCCTGGGTGACAAGAGCAAGATTCCATCTCAAAAAAAAAAAAAAAAGAAAGAAAAATTTACCATGCTTATAAATGGAAGTTAAATTAGGAAAATATAAAGGAAAAAGTAAAAAGAAAATGCAAATTAAAATGTTAACAAATTAACTGTACTAAGGTAGGATTTTTTTTTTTTTTTTTTTTTTTTTGAGATGGAGTCTCACTCCGTCATCCAGGCTGGAGAGCAGTGGCCTAATCGTGGCTCACTGTAACCTCCACTTCCTGAGTTCAAGGGATTCTCCTGCCTCAGCCTCTTGAGTAGCTGGGATTACAGGCATGTATTACCACGCCTGGCTAATTTTTGTATTTTTAGTAGAGACGGGGTTTCACCATGTTGGCCAGGCTAGTCTTGTACTCCTGACCTGTGATCTGCCTGCCTTGGCTGCCTAAAGTGTTGGGATTACAGGTGTAAGCCACTATGCATGATCACTAAGGTAGGATTCTGATCTCACCTATATGTTATGTATTATGCCTCTCTTTATCTTCATTTTAAAATAAAGGTTAGGTTTTTTTGTTTCCTTTATGTATAAAGAATGGCACATTCAGTTATTCATCATTCAAGATGCCTTACCATTCTGCTTTAATGATGTGGACCACATCTAGAAAAGAAAGTCTTTATCTTATATTGAGCATTTTGTTTTTCAAACTTTTAGATCAATTGTAATTTCACTATGGTGTTAGAGGATAATGAGAAAGGAAGTGTAAGGTGAAAATGGGGCACATCTGTAAGGCTGCTAAAAACAGACATAACTGAAAAATACACCAGAGATGCAAAAAGTACCTTTCCCTTGACCATCCTGGAGGAGTTGCAGAAAAAACAGACTTTACCATGAAGCATATACCTGAGTATAATTACATTGAGCTTGCTTCTTAGTGAAAGGTCAGTGAAGGACTAGGGATAAGGTAGAGACACTAATAATGTTGAGCCAGCTCAAAAAATTAAACCTGAAGTAAGCAGGTAGAGATTCCTTAAGATGCTTTGACCCTCAAATAGCAATATCAAAATAAAAGTGGCTTAAAGGAAAGCCATAAACCAAGATAACATTATCTAACAAGAAGCCTAAAGATGAGCTTTTCCATTGTTGGTCCAAGGGCTCAGTGATACCATGAGATACCTAAGTGTTCGTCTCTCTGTTATGTCCAGCAAGTTTGTGATATTTTCCCTAACAGTTGTAAGATGGCTTTAGCAGTTCCAGAGGTCACATGCAGCCATAACTAAGTTGTTTGGAGAAACAGCAGTTTCCTCCTGTGTATATCCCCATATTAGTGAAGAAACCGTTTCCAAAGCCCTGCCAGCTGCCTTCAGCTCTCTTAGACCCCAGTAGCTAAGATTGGGTTGGTTACATGCCACGCCCTGGCTGTAAGAAAGGCAAAAGGAGGACCTAGGACCTGCTGGCACTTTTGACCTCTGAAGTACAGGCACGCTGTGTCAGCCAGGAAGAAAACTAGAAGGAGTAGTTTTTTTTTTTTTTTCCGAAATGGAGTCTTGCTCTTGTAGCCTAGGCTGGAGTGCAGTGGCAGGATCTCGACCCACTGCAACCTCCGCCTCCTTGGTTCAAGTGATTCTCCTGCCTCAGCCTCCTGAGTAGCTGGAATTACAGGAACCTGCCAACACACCTGGCTAATTTTTTGTATTTTTAGTAGAGACAGGGTTTCACCATGTTGGTCAGGCTGGTCTTGAACTCCTGACCTCGGGAGATCCACCCGCCTCAGCCTCCCAAAGTGCTGGGATTTCAGCCATGAGCCACCACGCCTGGCCAGAAGGAATAATTGTTAGAAAACTCACAGTGTCTGCCATATTTGCCACAGAAAACAACTAACTTATTCTCTGCTGTCTTATTGTGGTAATATATTTTTTTAATGCAATTTTCAAGGGGGTAGACATTCTTAAGTATGATACCGAGAATTATGATACTTACAGTTTCATGTTGTCTACACTAAGCTCTTCGAATTTTGGTTCTCCTTGATATCTTACACAATGGTAACAGTTTTAAAATTATGCCTTCTGTTTTTTGAACAGCTTTTTAGTAAGGAAAACTTGCAAGGAAGGAGTTTCACGTTGTCGTGTTTACTCTCTTCCCAGATAGGCAGACAGAAATCCATCCTCAACTTCTGGGGGACATCTGAGGATTATAATGAAATATCAGGTGTTTAAATGATTTCAGCAGACTTTTAGATGAAGTTGCCATTAGCAACTTTTTATTATCAATGTAACACATAGGCAAGTGGCTTAAAATAAGAGGGCTAAACTGGCCTTCATGTTGAAATTAGAAATTCTTGCCTTTCTTTGTCCTATAGGCAGAAATGATAGTTGCATTGGATTCTCTGTGTTATAGTAATATATCATCAGAAGGATAGCTTTGGAGGAGACTATTCTGAAGATACATGGGGTGGATATTCGAAGCACCCTTTACATAGGAACTGTCCTCCGCAGTTTCCACATTAAGTGTGGAATCCTTGTGATAGCATTCTTGGGGGACCACTGAAAACCAGTGAACCACAGAGATTCTCTATAAATACCAATCTAAAGCAATGATTTTTTTTTTTTTAAATAAGATTTAAAAGTAGAATAAAGGCTGGGTGTGGTAGCTCATGCCTATAATCCCAGCACTTTGGGAGGCTGAGGCAGGTGGACCCCTGAGGTCAGAAGTTCGAGACCAGCCTGGCTAACATGGTGAAACCCCGTCTCTACTAAAAATATAAAAACTTAGCTAGGCGTGGTAGCATGCCCCTGTAATCCCAGCTACTTGAGAGGCTGAGGCAGGAGAATCACTTGAACTTGGGCGGCAGAGGTTGCAGTGAGCCGAGATCTTGCCACTGCACCCCAGCCTGGGCAACAAGAGAAAAACTCTGTTTCCAAAAAAAAAAAGTAGATTAAAACCTGAACATTCTGAAAAACTAACTAAAAATGCTTATAAATATGCATCAAGGGCTGGGCACAGTGGCTTACACCTGCAATCCCAGTACTTTGGGAGCCCAAGGTGGGCAGATCACCTGAGGTCGGGAGTTCAAGACCAGCCTGATCAACATGGAGAAACCCCATCTCTACTTAAAATATAAAATTAGGTGGGGTGGGAGGTCACTTGAGCCCAGGAGTTAGAGATCAGCCTAGGCAACAAGGCAAGACCTCATCTCTAGGCCGGGCATGATGGCTCATGCCTGTAATCTCAGCACTTTGGGAGGCCAAAGGGGCATGGATCACTTGAGGTCAGGAGCTTGAGACCAGCCTGGCTAACATAGCAAAATCCTGTCTCCACTAAAAAATACAAAACAAAAGTTAGTGGCTGGGCATGGTGGCTCATGCCTGTAATCCCAGCACTTTGGGAGGCCAGGGTGGGCAGATTATTTGAGGTTGGGAGTTTGAGGCCAGACTGTCCAACATGGAGAAACCCCATCTCTACTAAAAATATGAAATTAGCCAGGAGTGGTGGTGCATGCTTGTAATCCGAGCCACTCGGGAGGCTGAGGCAAGAGAATCACTTGAATCCAGGAGGCGGTGGCTCACACCTGTAATCCCAGCACTCTGGGAGGCTGAGGTGAGCAGATTACCTGAAGTCAGAAATTTGAGACCAGCCTGACCCACAGGGAGAAACCTTGTCTCTACTAAAAGTACAAAATTAGCTGGGCGTGGTGGCGGGCGCCTGTAATCCCAGCTACTTGGGAGGCTGAGGCAGGAGAATTGCTTGAACCTCGTGCTGGGATTACAGATGTGAGCCATTGTGCCTTGGCCAAGTTTATTTCTAAATAATTAAAATTTCCTTAACTCTGTTTCTACTAGGTAATAGAAAACAAGCCTGTTAAACAATTTTGCCACTTTAGGATAAAAAGTCAGTAACATCTGGTTTAACTAAATTAATTCAATGTTAATCTAAACCCTTGGTAAATATTCAGTCCTTTGGATAAATATTCAGTTTCCTCACATAGTCCATCCCTTCACTTTTTTTTTCCTGTGGTAGAGGGTATTGGCAGAGAAATCTTAAAATTTTTCCTGGCATTAAGGAGGAATCATCTTATCTTTGTGCCGTCCTCTGTCCTTCTGAGCCATTGCTAATGACTGGCTTGGTCTTGAATGGCACTGTCTGTCTCTGCCACATCTGAGGCTGATGTCCCTGCTATTACTGTAGCCTCTGGGCAACACATCTGTGCGTGCTGGGTCCTCCTTAATCCCAGGCTCTTTTGGGGCCACTGGCCCAATGGAGAGTCCTTAATGCTGATGTGCTTGGGACTCTAATAAAGCAGCTTTTCAGGAGTGTGGTTTGGGCATGTCATTGGCTATTATGCCTTTACCAACTAATGTAGTATTAGATGCAAGGTTTTGCTAAATGGCTGCAGTCTCTTTACCACAACTTGGGAAGGGGAAACACAATTATTTCTCATTCTGGGTCCTTCCCCACAAACTCTCGAGAGTTTTCTCACCTTTTCTCAAATAAGATTTTTTTTTTTTTTTTTTGAGACGGAGTTTTGCTCTTATTGCCCAGGCTGGAGTGCAATGGCGTGATCTCTGCTTACTGCAGCCTCTGCCTCATGGGTTCAAGCGATTCTACTGCCTCAGCCTCCTGAATAGCTGGGATTTTAGGTGCCTGCCACCATAGCTGGCTAAGTTTTTATATTTTTAGTAGAGACAGGGTATTGCCATTTTGGCTGGGCTGGTCTCAAACTCTTGGCCTCAGGTAATCCACCCACCTTGGCCTCCCAAAGTGCTGGGATTACAGGCTTGAGCCACCTCACTCAGCCCCTCAATTAAGATTTGGCTCCAAAGAGGACAGGAAGTAAAAATTCTGAATTTACATCTACTCTTTCTTCTAACTCTTGTTTTTCTTTGAACCCCTCTCCCAAGTTTTTATGTCATCTTGATCAATGCGAGAGAACTGTACTTACGTTATCACCTGCCTTTCCTCTGTGCCGGAGTTTACATTACAAAGTCTGCCATGAAAGTTTTCTTGATTTGGTTGGTGATGGCTAAAGTTACAGTTTTAGAACTTAAAAAGCTGTCTTGGCCGGGTACAGTGGTATGCTTCTGAGGATGAATTTTATATACACACATATAAACATTCACACATATATATTTGAGTTCAAAATGTATGTTACTACACTTCACAAAGGAATAAGTAATTTCATAGATTCTATATCAATGTTAAATCTTGGCTGGGTGCAGAGGCTCATGCCTGTAATCTCAGCACTTTGGGAGGCTGACACAGTTAAGATCACTTGAGCCCAGGAGTTTGAGACCACCCTAGGCAACATAGTGAGATCCTGTCTCTACAAAAAATACAAAAATTAGCTGAGCATGGTGGCACACGCCTGTAGTCCCAGCTACTTGGGAGGCTGAGGTGGGAGGATTGCATGAGCCCAAGAAGTTGAAGCTGCAGTGAGCTATGACCACCACTGCACTCCAGCCTGGGCAACAAGAGAGAGATCCTGTCTCTCAGAAAACAAGCTCTCTTTCAGCCAGGTGCAGTGGGTCATGCCTGCAATCCGAACACTTTGGGAGGCTGAGGTGGGCAGATCACCTGAGGTCAGGAGTTCGAGACCAGCCTGACCCACATGGAGAAACGTTATCTCTACTAAAAATACAAAATCAGCTAGGTGCGGTGGTGGGTGCCTGTAATCCCAGCTACTTGGGAGGCTGGGGCAGGAGAATCACTTAAACCCAGGAGGCGGAGGTTGTAGTGAGCCAAGATTGTTCCATTGTACCCCAGCCTGGGCAACAAGAGCAAAACTCCGTCTCCAAAAAAAAAAAAAAGCTCTCTTTTCTCTTAGAAAAGAGGATCTTATAATTGAAATTATAGAATCTTATAATTGAAATTCTTAGTTTTCAAGAATTGTGGATGATTTTAATGGACCAAAGACCTAAGTATAAGAACTGAAACTATAAAACTCTTAGAAGAAAATGTAGATGTAAATATTCATGAACTTAGATTAGGCAGGTTTCTAATATGACTTCAAAAGTGCAAAAAGCCGAAGAAAAATAGATAAATTGGACTTTATTAAAATTAAAATATTTTGGCTCACTGCAACCTCTGCCTCCCGGGTTCAGGCAGTTATCCAGCCTCAGTCTCTTGAGTAGCTGGGACTACACATGTGCACCACCATGCCTGGATAAGTTTTGTATTTTTTTTTTTTTTTTGAGACGGAGTTTCGCTCTTGTTACCCAGGCTGGAGTGCAATGGCGCGATCTCGGCTCACCGTAACCTCCGCCTCCTGGGTTCAGGCAATTCTCCTGCCTCAGCCTCCTGAGTAGCTGGGATTACAGGCATGTGCCACCATGCCCAGCTAATTTTTGTATTTTTAGTAGAGACGGGGTTTCACCGTGTTGACCAGGATGGTCTCGATCTCTTGACCTCGTGATGCACCCGCCTCGGCCTCCCAAAGTGCTGGGATTACAGGCGTGAGCCACCGCGCCCAGCCTAAGTTTTGTATTTTTAGTAGACACGGGGTTTCACCATATTGGCCAGACTGATCTTGAACTCCTGACCTCATGATCCACTTGCCTCAGCTTCCCAAAGTGCTGGGATTACAGGCATAAGCCACCAGGCCTGGCCCTTAAAATTAAAACATTTTTTAAAAGTTTTAATTTTTTTGAGACAGAGTCTCACTGTGTTGCCCAGGCTGCAGTACAATGACACCATCATGGCTTACTACAGTCTTGACCTCCCCAGACTCAAGCAGTCTTCCCACCTCAGCCTTCTAAGTAGCTGGGACTGTAGACATGTACCACCACATCCAACTAATTTTTGTATTTTTTAAATCATATAAGTGGGGGCTGGGCATGGTGGCTCACACCTGTAATCCCAACACTTTGGGAGGCTGAAGCACATGGATCACTTGAAGTCAGGATTTCAAGACCAGCCTGGCCAACATGGTGAAACCACATCTCTTGTAAAAACACAAAAATTAGCTGAGTATGTTGGCACATGCTTGTAATCCCAGCTACTCGGGAAGCTGAGGCATGAAAATCTGTTGAGCCTGGGAGGTGGAGGTTGCAGTGAGCCGAGATTGTGCCACTGCACCCCGACAGAGCAAGATACTATCTCAAAAAAAAAAAAAAAAAAAAAGAAAAAGAAATGGGGTTTCACCATGTTGCCTAGACTGGTCTTGAATTCCTGGGCTCAAGCAGTCTGCCTGCCTCAACCTCCTAAAATGCTGGGATTAGAGGTGTGAGCCACCACACTTGTCCAAAATAAAAAACTGTGTTTCAAAGGATATCATTAAGAAAGTGAAAAGACAACCTACAGAATGGGATTAAATATTTGCAAATTGTGTATCTGTTAAGGGTCTGATATTTAAAATATGTAAAGAACTATCACAGCTCCATGATAAAGAAGTAAATAATTCAGTTTAAAAAATGGGGAGAGAATTTGAAGAGATATTTCTCCAAAGAAAATGTACAAATGGCCAAATAAACATATGAAAAGTTGTTCAACATAATTATTCATTAGGGAAATGTAAATAAAAATCACAATGAGGCTGGGCGTGGTGGTTCATGCCTGTAATCCAACACGGAGAGGCTGAGGCAGGAGGATCACTTGAGCCCAGAAATTGGAGACCAGCCTGGGCAACATAGGGAGATGGATGTGATGGTTCGTGCTTGTAGTTTCAGCTATTTGAGATGCTGAGGTGGAAGGATCTGCTTGAGTGTGTGCTGTTGAGGCTGCAGTGAGTCCTGATGGTGCCACTGCACTCCAGCCTGGGCAACAGAACAGGACGCTGTCTCTAAAATTACAATAATAGGCGGAGCGTGGTGGCGCACGCCTGTAGTCCCAGCACTTTGGGAGACAGGGGTGGGTGGATCACGAGGTCAGAAGATCAAGATCATCCTGTCTAACGCGGTGAAACCCCTTTTTAGAAGTCTCTACTAAAAAAATACAAAAAATTAGCTGGGCGTGGTGGCACATGCCTGTAGTCCCAGCTACTCATAGAACTCAGGAAGTGGAGGTTGCAGCGAGCAGAGATCACGCCACTGCACTCCAGCCTGAGCGACAGAGTGAGACTCCGTCTCAAATAATAATAATAATAATAATGATAGTGGAGATACTAAATCACACTCACTAGAATGACTATAATAACTTAAAATCTCAAAAATAAAACCCCAACAAATGTTGGTGAGGATGTGGAGAAATTGGAACCTTTATAGGGTTCCTTACTGATAGGAGTGTAAAGTGGTGCAGATGCTGTGGGAAACAGTGGCAGTTCCTCAAAAAGTTAAACATACAAGCCGAGTGTGGTGGCTCACGCTTGTAATCCCAGCACTTTGGGAGGCCGAGGTGGGCAGATCATGAGGTCAGGAGTTCAAGATCAACCCGACCAACATGGTGAAACCCCATCTCTCCAAAAATACAAAAATTAGGTGTGGTAATGTGAGCCTGTAGTCCCAACTACTCAGGAGGCTGAGGCAGGAGAATCACTTGAACCTCAGGAGGTAGAGGTTGCAGTGAGCCGAGGTTGTGCCACTGCATTCCAGCCTGGTGACAGAGTGAGACTTCATCTCAAAAAAAAAAAAAAAAAAAAGTTAAACATACAGTTGCCATATGACACAGCAGTTCCATTCCTAGGTCATCTCAAGAGAACTGACAACATATATCCCCATTCAAATACTTGTACATGAGTGTTAATAGCAACAATATTCATAATTGTAAAAGTCGGAACAGCCTAAATGTAGATTGGCTGATGAATGGATAAACCATATGTGGTCCGGCTGGGTGTGGGCTCATGCTTGTGATCTCAGCACTTTGGGAGGCCAAGGTAGGCCGATCACCTGAGGTCAGAAGTTTGATAACTGCCTGACCAACATGGAAAAACCCCACCTCTACTAAAGATACAAAATTAGCTGAGCGTGGTGTCGCATGCCTGTAATCCCAGTTAGGAGGCTGGGGCAAGAGAATTGCTTGAACCCAGGAGGTGGAGGTGGCAGTGAGCCGAAATTGCGCTGTTGCACTCCATCCTGGACAACAAGAGCAAGACTGTCTCAAAACACACACACAAACACACAACAAAACAAAAACACACACACAAAACGTGGTCCATCCATACAGTAGAATATTATTTAGCCATAAAAAGGAATGAAATATAGATTCATGCTGCAACATGGATAAACCTTAAAAACATTATGCTAAGAAGCCACAAAAGATCACATATTATATGATCCAACTTATGTAAAAGGTTCAGAACAGGCAAATCCATAGAGATAGAAAATGGTTTCTAGGGATGGGGGGCAGGGAGGCAATTTGGAATGACTGTTAATAGATACGGGGTTCCTTTTAGGTGACGGAAATGTTCTGGAATTAATGGAGATGGTTGCAAAATGTGAATACACTAAAAACTACCAAATTGTGCACTTTGAAATGGTAAATTGTATGCTATGTGAATTTTATCTCAATTTAAAAAAAATTATGGGCTGAGTGCAGTGACTCAAACCTATAATCCCAGCACTTTGGGAGGCTGAGGTGGGCAGGTCACTTGAGGCCAGGAGTTTGAGACCAGCCTGGCCAACATGGTGAAACCCCATCTTTACTAAAAATACAAAAATTGGCTGGTTGTAGTGCTAAACACCTGTAATCCCAGCAACTGGGGAGGCTGAGGCATGACAGTTACTTGAATCCAGGAGGTGGAGGTTGCAGTGAGCCAAGATCATGCTGCTGCCTTCCAGCCTGGTTGACAAAGTGAGACTGTCCGGAAAAAAAAAAAAAAAAAAAAAAAAAAAAAAATTATGGTATTTGCTTTGGAATTAAATAATTAGTAACCTTTAGTAATCCAGTTAACTTCTATGTCTTAAATTTGTCTTTGTACTGAAGTAGTTGAATGCCACTGATCCACAGAATGAGTTGCCAGAGAACTGGGGTAATATTCTCTTTGTGGGAAAGATAATACTTTGTTATTACTTAAAATTAGTTTCCATCCGAGTATAAAACATATCAATTGAAGGGTTTTAAATAGTGAGTGATGTGGTTCAATTTATATTTGTAAAGATCACTTTAGTTGTTTCCTGGAGACTGGATTGGTGGGGACAAGGTGACATTGGTGAACTTGGTTAGAAAGTTAGTCAGAGCCAGGCTCAGTGGCTCATGCCTATAATCCCAGCACTTTGGGAGGCCAAGGCAGGTGGATCATCTGAGGTCAGGAGTTCGAGATCAGCCTGGCCAACATGGCAAAACCCCTACTGTACTAATACAAAAATTAGCTGGGCATGGGGTGGGCACCTGTAATTCCAGCTACTCAGGCGGTTGAAGCAGGAACATCACTTGAACTCAGGAGGCAGAGGTTACAGTGAGCCGAGATCATACCATGGCACTCCAGCCTGGGTGACAGAGTGAGACTCCACCTCAAAAAAAAAAAAAAAAAAAAAAATCAGTGCTCTAGGGAAGAAATAACAATAGTTATATTATGACATGATAATGAGTTGAAGATAATTGAATAGACAAAATATGTTTTGGAGATAGTTTGATATGAGAGGTAAGGGAAAAGAAGTAGTCATGTGTGGCTCTTTGTTTCTGGCTTTAATAACTCCAGTAGTTCTGGAAGAGACTCAGTGGGAAAATTAAGGACATTTTGGATAAATTAAGTTTGTACAAATGGGGTTGCCAAGTGGAGGTGAGTAAATGAAACTAGAGCTTGGAGGGCTAGGTGTGGTGGCTCATGCCTGTAATCTCAGCACTTTGGCTGAGGAGGCTAAGGAGGGCAGATAATGAGGTCAGGAGATCGAGACCATCCTGGACAACATCATAATGAAACCCTGTCTCTACTAAAATACAAAAAATTAGCTGGGCATGGTGGCACGTGCCTGTAATTCCAGTTACTCGGGAGGCTGAGGCAGGGAAATCACTTGAACCCAGGGGGCAGAGGTTGCAGTGAGCTGAGATTAGGCCACTGCACTTGAGCCTGGGTGAGTGAGACTCCATCTCAAAAACAAAACAAAACAAACAAACAAAAAATCTAGAGCTTCAGAAAGATCTGGAGCAGTTATAAATCATATTTAAAACAATGGGTATGGGTAGAAACACCTAGGGATAGAGTACAGGAAATAGAGTAGGGCACAGTATACAGCTGTGCCAAATTTCACACATACAGGTTAGATAGCGGAGTGGGTCTGCTTTGTTGAGAATGCCCTGAAAGTTTGAGTAATGGTAAGCACGTCCATTTTGACATAATGAGGCAGTGGTGATGTTGTAAGAGGAGCTTCAGTGTAGCGGTGGGAATTGAAGTCAAACTGTCATGGGTTAAAACGTGAATTGGAATCCCAGCACTTTGGGAGGCTGAGGTGGGCTGATCGCCTGCGATCAGGAGTTCGAGACCAGCCTGATGAATATGGTGAAACCTCATCTTAAAAAAAAAAAAAAAAATGTGAATTGGATATGAGGAAGTAGAGTGTGCAAAGATAATTTTCTAAAAGTTTTACTTGGAGGAGGACAAAAAATTGAGAGTAGACAGTTTGAGGAGGATGAAGGGTCAAGAATTCTAAGCTAGTGATACAAATTTCATCAACATCAGTGAATAGGTAATGTAAAAACATTAATCCTGGTATGGCAGTGAGAAGAGCAAAGAAAGGAGCCTTGGGGGAATATCAGCTCTAAAGATTGAATAGAGAAGGAAGGAGTGATCTAAGAGGTGGAAGGAGTAGGAATTATCATAGAAACTTTAAGCTTCTTGAGGGCTTGTGAGTATGTCACGTTCATCATTTTATCCAAAGTTCTTATTACAAAGTAGCTTTCAGTAGATATTTATTAAATGAAGACAAATTTTAAGAGCCATCTGCAATGTCAGATGTAGCCCACATTTGAAGGAATGTGAGGACAGAGAAGTGTCCCTTGATTTTGGTGTTAAGCAGCTGATTGCCACCTTGTATAGAACAGCTTCAGTTGAGTCTCCGTGATAGAGATAAATGCCAGGTTGCTGAGGACTAAGCATGGGTATTGGTTGAGAATGGAGAGAGTAAGTGCAGACATTCTGTTCAGAAAGCTTTGCTCTTTTTGAAGCTTTGCTCATAGAGAGATACGAGATATTAGTTAGAGAGGCAGGTTGTGTCTAGATGAGAGAGACTTCAGCATGCTTATATGCTAATTGGAAAAAGTAAGAAGAAAGGGAGAAGTTGAAGAAGTAGAAGGAAGGAGGTGTATGTGATTGTATGTTGTCTTTGAGGTTAGTGGGAATGGGGTGAAGATACTGGGTTGCATGCAGTACAAATGAGAATACAGTTTCCACTGAAGTAGGAATGAAGGAAGAATAGATGGTGCAGATGGGGAAGTGTATGGGTGGCAGGTGAGAATTTGGGATATCAACACCTGAGTTTTTTCAGTGAAGTGGAATGTCATTCACTGAGATTATAGTGGGAAGGAAATGATGATTGCAGGGAACTGTTTGAAGAGAAAGGGAGAATTTTGAGAAAGCCTTTGAGGGAAGTGAGAGGGCAAACTGAATGGGAATACTTAGAAAAAAATGGAATCATAGGTGTTTCACAGCTGTGGTGTATATATTTGTATGAATGATTTCCCCGTTCTCTCAGGGCTCAACAGCCTGAGTGAGCACACAGGTTGAACAATTGGATTGATTTTGGCCTGGATTTTATGTGTCAGTGTGACAGAGAGGGTAAGGAGGCAAGATATTTCAATAGAGAGTGTTTGAAGTAGGGGGTCATTGAGTCTAGGCTGAACAGGGAACATATGAAACCAGAAGGTGGCTCCTGGGACATAAAATGGTTGGTGTTCAAGAATGGACAGTGGAATTGAAGAATGAACAGGAGGAGCAGTTGCTGGTTATGACAGACTATAGAATCCAGCTATGGAGTGGGTTTATGAAGCAGAGACAATGTTCCCAAATCTTTAGTGAACGTGAGACATTGTCATCTATTAGAACTTTAGCACAAAGGCAGGTGGTAGCAGGTAAGAGGTAAGGAAAATTTGGGGGAGAAAAATTCAGTTTTTAAAAATGTTTTAGGCCAGACATGGTAGCTCATGCCTATAATCCCACTACTTTGGGAGGCTGAGGTGGGCAGATGGCCTGAGCCCAGTAGTGTGAAACCAGCTGGGGCAACATGGCAAAACCCTTTTTTGACAAAAAATACAAAAAATTAGCACAGTATGGTGGCATGTACCTGTAGTCCCAACTACTTGAGAGGCTGAGGTGGGAGGATTTCTTGAGCCCAGGAATTTGAGGCTGCAGTGAGCCGTGATTGGGCCACTGCACTCCAGCCTAGGGAACAGAGGGAGACCCTGTCTCAAAAAAAATTCCCCCAAAAAACAACAACAAAAAAATTTTATTTTGGTGATGGAATTCTCTATTGTTTTGAAGAGTTTGTTTTAAAGACATTAACCGTTTTTCTGGAGGGATATTCTATGAAAAAGTGGGTTTCATCATCAGATAAGTTTGAGAAACTGCAAACTCGGTGGTTCACAAGGAACATCAGCTTAGGTTAATAAAGGCTCTGGGAAATGATGTTTCTATTAATTACTTAACATTTATTGGGCACTTTCTAAGGCTCTGTTCTAAGGCTCCCACATGCATTATTGTTTCCAGGCTTTATAGCAACTCTATCTCGTCTAAGTCACATGGCTAAGCTAGAATGGAAGAGCTGGGATTCAAACCCAGGAAAACTGGCCCCATACCGCTCCCAAGCCTATAACCAGTACAGAAACAGGCTTGACATTAAATTCAGAATTTCCCATCTTGTTTGGTTATGGAACCTTATTATCTTTCAGTATTTATACAGGGATTAGTCAGTTGTCCATGGCCTGGGAAATGCTGCCTGAGTCAGCCTACACTGGTGACCGTAGTCTTTTAAACAGCATTGTTTTAGATTAGAACTAGTTTTTTCTAACTTGGTTCTCTGTTGATAATACTTAAATGTTATATTTATTTATTTATTTTTCTATTTGAGAGCCTGGTATTTTGACTTCAAGGCATTTTATATTTCCTTTCACAATGACCTTCCCAGGAATGAAAGATACTGTCACCACCACACATTACAATTGATGTACTAAAACAGTTTATAATCCAAATAACTGTTTGACTTTCCTTTCTCTAGTCTAAGATTATCTTACTGTAATTTGTTTTTTAAATTTAGAGACAGGGTCTTGCTATGTTGTCTAGGCCAGTCTCAAACTCCTGAGTAGCTGAAAATATAGGCATGTGTCATCTCAACCAGTTTATTGTAAAATTTTAATGTTTAGAGATCTTAGAGATAATCTGTCTTTTATTTTTAACATTATTTAGGTTTGCAGGTAAAGAAAATGACCGCTATGTAGTGCTGTGGAAATTATAATAGTTTGTACCCAAGCTGGAATGTCGGCTCTGCTTCTTTACTGTAGCTGTGACCTAAGAAAAGCTACTTCATTTCTTGAAATTTGTTTATTCTCTAAAAAGAGGAGGATAATATCTTGCAGAGTGGCTACGAGAATTAAATAAGGCAATTCATACAGTTTCTGGCACATGGAAAGTTCTCAGTGTTAATTACCCATTTTTTTTCCCACTTAAGGAAATAGTCTCAATTCTATACCATGAATGAATTATGAAAATAGTTGGAAAGGAAACAACAGTTTTAAATGTGAACTGTCTCAGTCTTATGCTGATATCAGCTACATTTCTGGTAAAGTGATGGTGTCATGATACAGGTTGTATGAGAGTTAAAACCAGTTTCTTTCCAGCTTTCCAACTGACATAATAAGCAAAACCTGACTGGGCAAACATAGACCTATTTATTGGCTCACTTATTATTAATGTTAAACTAGCTTTGGTGCTGACTTCTTCTGTTCTTGTTTTAAAATTTCACTGTTGCCATTTAAAATCTGACAGACCTTCAGAGGCTTCATAGAATGCTTAATGGTTTAAATAATCTCTAGAACATTGTGAAGTATCTTTTCCTAAGTGTTTTTCTCAATCTGTCAGTATGTTCAAAGTCATGTACACAGGACTGAATTGCTTATTTTTCACATTTACTACTGGACGCTTGTTTGGTTTTCATGGCAATCAACTTTCAGAGTTTATGGGCAGTACTTAACACATATAACCTAAGCATAGACAATTATTTAAGGCTGTTGAAAGAAAAATCTGCAGAGATTTTCCGTTTCATAACAGCAACTCCCTAAGCAAAGAGAAAATAGGTTGGTTTGAGCTGTATGTGCTGAGATTTCTAATATTCTATTCTAAATGCCTCTTATACCCCCTATAAGCACTAGTTAATGTATATTAATGAGCTGAGTTTGATTTCCAATTCCAACTGTGTGTCTTGCAACTTCTGTAACCTTGAAGGTTTCTCTAAGTTTCAGTTTCTTCATATGTAAAAGAGTTCATCAATATTTTCCTCCCAAGGTTGCTGTAACAGCAAGCATTGAGGTCTATAATATAGCCAGCACAGCGTGTGGCACATAGTAGGGACACAACCATTGCTTGTTTTTCCCAGACAGCTCACTGCCTTTTTCAGTAACATTCTTTTCAAGTACCTTCTTTCTCATTCCTTAATGTTTAGAAGCTGTACTCAGGAGAGAATATTAATGTTTGCCAAGTAAACTGAAAATATTTTTTTTTGTAGCCCACACTTAAGAATGTTTTAGCAAAAAAATGATTTTATGTATGGCATACCTTGGTCTGAATCCTGGCTTTTTAATTTTAATTTTTTATTTTTTGAGACACGGTCTTGCTCTGTAGCCCACGCTGGAATTCAATGGCGTGATCTCTGCTTACTACAACCTCTGCCTCCCAGGCTCAGGTGATTCTCCAACCTCAGCCACCAGAGTAGCTTGGACTACAAGTATGCTTCACCACGCCTGGCTAATTTTTCTATTTTTAGTAGAGACAGAGTTTTGCCATGTTGCTGAGGCTGGTCTCAAACTCCTGGGCTTAAACCCAGCAACCTTGGCCTCCCAGTGTTGGGATTACAGGCATGAGCCATGGAGCCTGGCCTGAACCTGGATTTTTAATGTATTAATGTTGTGACCTTAGGCAAGTTTCTTAACCTATCCGTAAAGTATTATGAGGCTAAAGTGAGTAATGATATGTATAAAACATCTAGTTCATTGTCTGGTTTGTATGGGCCCAAAATAAATGTTATTATTTTAGATGGAAACTCCTGTTTAATAATTTGTATAATTCATGGCTTTTGAGAGCCTACTCTACTCAAACCCCATTAAGAGCAGGACATATTATTATTGCAAGTGACTGAATTTGGCCTTGCCTAGGATCAGGTTCAGCAAAAGTGGTATTTTCTTCCTTTCCTTTCTTTTTCTTTCCCCTTTCCCCTTTCCCTTTCCCTTCCCTTCCCTTCCCTTCCCCCCTTCCCTTCCCTTCCCTTCCCCCTTTCCCCCTTCCCCTTTCCTTCTTCCCCCTTCCCCCTTCTCTTCCCTCCCCACTTCCCTCTTCCCTTCCCCTTTCCCTCCCCTTCCCCTTCTCCTTCCCCTTTCCTTGTCTCGCTCTGTCACCCAGACTGGAGTGTAGTGGTATGATCTCAGCTCACTACAGCCTCTACCCTTGGGTTCAGACGATTCTCCCACCTCAGCCTCCTGAGTAACTGGGATCATAGGCGTGTGTCACCATGCCTGGCTAATTATTGTATTTTTAGTAGAGTGGACTTTTGCCATATTGGCCAGGCTGGTCTTGAACTCCTGAACTCCGGTGATCTGCCCATCTTGGTCTCCCAAAGTTCTGGGATTACAGGCGTGAGCCATCATGCCTGGCCAAAAGTGGTATTTGCTGTTGCATTTGAGGTAAAAGAAATTGATGGGCTTATTATAGCATTTGGCGGGTTTTTTTCCCCCGTCGCCTTTCTCCATAGACTGTCACAAAAAAAGGGCTATATTCATGAGTACTACAAGAGAGTCACAATTCATGACTGCCACAGCAGGCTAAGGTACAGTTTGTCATCTAAAAAGTTTTTCATCTTTTGCTGATCTTATTAGAAGTAAATATGTTACTCTCCTGTATTAAAATCTAACACAATATTGGCAAGCCAAATTTAATCAAATACTCTGCCCATTTTAAAATTCACTTCTTAGCTTGTCCATACTGCCTTTTGTTGTTGTTATTTGATTTTGTTTTGTTGTATGTGTTTAGCAGCCTGAAACTATCGTTTTTACTTTCTGTTTATAGTGGTAAGAGGAAGGGAGGGATGAGGAAGGGACCTTACTGGCCCAACCAGAAACAGAAACTAAGAACCCATGACTGTATTCTCTCCCTTGGATATCCAGCACTATATAAAACTGATGTCCTGCCCTGGCAGACTAAACATTGGAAAGCTGATGCAAAGAGTTTTATGATAATTCCTAATAAATGAAAAGCTTAAGGATTGACATTATAGAAAAAGGTTTCATTCTGAAATGTTTCTATTATAAATATAAACATTTACAATATAAACTTCCCAAGTTAACAACATAATCAATTTATTTTAGAAGGTGACTTTCTTGGATGAGATGTCAGTATCTACTTTCTGTTATATAGTGTTATTTAGTGTCAGGCTGGAGTACAGTGTGGTGATCTTGGATCACTGCCACCTCTGCTACCCAGGTTCAAGTGATTCTTCCACCTCAGCCTCCAGGGTAGCTGGAACTACAGGCGTGCGCCACCATGCCTGGCTAATTTTTACGTTTTTAGTAGAAACAGGGTTTTACCATGTTGGCCAGGCTGGGGTACAATTTCTTTTACTGATTGAGATCTATTTTTACGCAGCATAAAAGTCTCAGTTACATTAAGTGCATTCATATTGTTATGCAACCATCACCATTATCTAGTTCCAGAACTATCTATATATCACCCTAATATAGCTTGAATATATGTACCCACCAAATCTCATGTTGAACTGTAATTCTCAGTGTTTGAGGTGGGGTCTGGTGGGAGATGTTTGGGTCATGGGGCAGATCCCTCATGGCATGGTGTTGTCCTCACAGTATTGAGTGAGTTCTCATGATCTTTTTACTCCATCCACCTACTTCTCCTAAAACTTTGAAATATGCTTGGAATTGAAAGTGTTTACTTTGGTTTGAGGATAGTTGTCTAAGTGACATACAGCGTTCCTGCTTTTTGCTCTTCCTCGGTGAGTTTCCTATTTTATTACATAGTTTACTAATACAGAGGACTTGAGTTTTATTATTTCCATGAAAAATATTACTGAATCAAAATTTAACTAGAGATATGTAGTTCAGGGGGAGTGGTTTTATAATATGAATCTTGGATTTGAAATGGACTTAAATGAATAAAAACTGTTTCATTAATTATAACATCTGCAATAATGCATGTTTTTGTGAATAAAAATTGATGTAAGTTTAAGGAGACAGTAGAAATAACTAATTGTATTTACAACTTATTGGATATAAAATAATATTTTTCAAAAATATTATACAATGACCTCACATACAATAAGCTGATTTAATCTATGTAAGGCTGGACACAGTGGCTCATGGCTGTAATCCCAGCACTTTGGGAGGCTGAGGCAGGTGATTGCTTGAGCCCAGAGCTTCAAGACCAGCCTGGGAAACATATTGAGACCCTGTCTCTACAAAAAATACAAAAATAAGCTGGGCTTGGTGATGCACACCTTTGGTCCCACCTACTTGGGAGGCTGAGGCAGGAGGATCACTTAAGCCCAGGAGGTTGAGGCTGTAGTGAGTTGTGACTGCACCACTATACTCCAGCCTGGGTAATGGAATGAGACCCTATCTCAAAAAAAGAGAAAAAAGTCTATGTGGAAGACACTACATTAATTGTGTCAGGTGGTTTAGAAATGTTTGTCTCTCCACTGATGACACTGTGTCTCTGCTGCTATCACTCACTAGTGATTATCAACTCAACCTCTTACGTTTAACAAATATTTATAGAGCCTTTATGAATTCATTATAGTTAAAAAAATTTTTTTTTTGAGGAAGAATCTTGCTCCGTTGACTAGGCTGAGTGCAATGACACCACAACCTCGATCTCCTGGGCCCAGTTGATCCTCCTGCTTCAGCCTCCTGAGTAGCTGAGACTGCAGGTGCATGGCACCGTGCCCAGCTCATTTTTTATTTTTTGTAGAGACAGGATCTCACTGTGTTGGCAGGCTGGTCTTGAACTCCTGGGTTCAGGTGATCCTTCTGCTTCAGCCTCCCACAGTGTTAGAATTATGGTGTGAGCTACCGTGTCTGTCCTCTGAAGTCATTACAATGAAATTAAATTAATTGGTTTCGTTGGTGGTATTAAATTTCAAAGCAGAAGGGGTGCTTAAGAGAAATAATACCTTTGGAGTAATTTCTGATGCTAGATGAAACTCATATCTCATTTAAGGTGTCAGTCCATCTGAATTTTATGTTTGGAAGAAAAAATATGATTATTATTCTTTCTTTTTTTTTTTTTTTTTTTTGAGATGGAGTTTCGCTCTTATTACCCAGGCTGGAGTGCAATGGCGCGATCTCGGCTCACCACAACCTCCGCCTCCTGGGTTCAAGCAATTCTCCTGCCTCAGCCTCCTGAGTAGCTGAGATTACAGGCACGTGCCACCATGCCCAGCTAATTTTTTGTATTTTTAGTGGAGACGGGGTTTCACCATGTTGACCGGGATGGTCTCGATCTCTTGACCTCGTGATCCACCCGCCTCAGCCTCCCAAAGTGCTGAGATTACAGGCTTAAGCCACCGTGCCCGGCTATTAATTATTCTTTAAAGCTTGAAGTGAACTCTGGCTCTCTAGGATAAATTAATCTTTATTCCTTTAATCATTTTTC
The DNA here is from genome assembly GCF_048565385.1 of Saimiri boliviensis. NCBI lineage: Eukaryota > Metazoa > Chordata > Mammalia > Primates > Cebidae > Saimiri > Saimiri boliviensis. The sequence goes on along the minus strand of NC_133460.1, from coordinate 28,036,004 downwards.
CATTAGGGATATATTAAAGAGATCAAATTGTGTTTTCTTAGAGTAATGTAAAATGAAAGGACTCCTTTTTTAAGGTGAATTTCTTAGGTTTTAAGGTAACAGTATCATTGTGGACATTGAATACATTCTGTTTTAATTCTGTAATTTTAACTTATAATTCTCAGTAATTGGCTGGGCGTGGTGGCTCCCTAGCACTCTGGGAGGCCGAAGTGGGTGGATCACCTGAGGTCAGTGATTCGAGACAAGCCTGACCAACATGGTGAAACATTGTCTCTACTAAAAATACAAAAAATTAGCCAGGCGTGGTGGCTGGTGCCTGTAATCCTAGCTACTCGGGTGGCTGAGGCAGGAGAATCTTTTGAACCCGAGAGGCGGAGGTTGCAGTGAGCCGAGAATGCACTGTTGCACTCCAGCCTGGATGACAAGAGTAAAACTCTGTCTCAAAAAATAAAACAACATAAAAAATAAAAATAAAAATACAAAAATTAGCTAGGTATGGTAGCGGCAGGTGCCTGTAATCCCAGCTACTCAGGAGGCTGAGGCAGGAGAATTGCTTGAACCTGGGAGGTGGAGGTTGCGGTGAGCTGAGATCACACCACTGCACCCCAGCCTGGGCAACAAGAGTGAGACTCTGTCTCAAAAAATAATAATAATAATAATAATAATATAATTCTCAGTAATTTTTGCAATTTTTTGATGCCTAAAGTAATTTCTGTTATTGTGTTGGTTAACTTTGTCAACTTCACTTTGGGAATATCTAAATATAGATAGCTACATTCGAGCCAGAGGAATGCTGGGGTTTTTTGTTGTTCCTTATTTTTGAGGCAGCCTTGCTCTGTCACCCAGGCTGGAGTGCATTGGCATAATCATGGCTCACTGCAGCCTTGACCTCCTGGGCTCATGTGATCCTCCCACCCCAGCCTCCCAAGTAGTTGGGACTACAGGTACATGCCACCAGGCCTAGCTAATTTTTTGAATTTTTTGCAGAAATGGAGTTTTGCTATGTTGCCTAGGTTGGTTTCGATCTCGTAGGCTCAAGCAATCATCTCACCTTGGCCTCCGAAAGTGCTGGATTACAGACATGAGCCACCATACCCAGCTGAGAAATTTTGGGTTTTGATCAAGATTTTTGTCTGAATATTGAGTCTTTTAATGATTTTTTGAGTTTGATGTTTTTGGCCATAATATTAAGTTTGCAGTTGATAACTTTCTGTACTATCTAGTAGTATAGAAAATGCAAATAAAGAAAAACAGATAAAATGTTGATGGCTGCTATTTTTATTTAAGGTATTAGTAAAGGGAGAGAAGTCAGGGACATTTTGGAGGTCAAGTTTTATATTATGAAAACCCAAATTCATGATTTATATATACTTCTTAGTATGAGTGATGTATGACCAAAATGTGATTTCTAGGAGGAGTGATTGTTACATGCATGGAATATCTGCGTGCCCTTTATCATTCTTGGTGCTTATACTCCAGTCATCTTGCTAAGATAAAGGAAGGCATTCTTTCAGTTGGAAATCATAATGTATTTTCCCATTGAAACAGTATGGTTTGGACCTGCTTTACAAGAGCTTCTAAAAGAAGCACTACACATAGAAAGGAACAACCAGTATCAGCCATTCCAAAAATATACCAAAATGTAAAGAGCATCAACATAATGAAGAATCTACATCAACTAAAGGGCAAAACAGACAGCTAGCATTAAATGGAAGTATTAAATTCACATATATTAATATTAATCCTAAATTTAAATCGCCTAAATGCCCCAATCAAAAGACAGAGACAGGCAAATTGGATAAAAAGCCAAAACCCATTGGTGTACTGCATCTAGACCCATCTCATATGCAAGGATACATGAAGACTCAAAACAAAGGGATGGAGGAAGATTTACCAACCAAATGCATCACATTGTCAATATTAGACAGATCCACCAGACAGAAAATTAACAAGAATATCCAGGATTTGAACTCAGACCTGGAACAAGTAAACTTAATAAACATTTACAGAACTCTCCACCCCAAATCCACAAAACATACATTCTTCTCAGTACCACATCACACCTACTCTAAAAGTGACTACATAATTGGAAGTAAATCACTCCTCAGTAATTGTATAGCATTTCACAGGTTTAAATGAAATATTGGTTGGCTGCTTGTTTGTTATTTTCCTCCCTTATTCCTTCCTGTCTTCATTGTTAAGCACAATTATTGGCATAAAAGAGGTTTTCAGTACCCATTTTTAGACTGCATTCTAGCCTGGGCAATAAAGCAAGACTTCCGTTCTCTTTCCCTCTTTTTCTTCCTCTTTCTTTCTTTCATTCTTTTTTTCTCTCTTTCTTTCTTTAAAAAAAAAAAAAGATTAAGCCTAAGGGTGTTCTAGAAAACAACAGCTCTTCTAAATTAAGAGCACCAGCTAAACCATGCACCAGCTATTTCACCAAAAAGAACTCAGGAAAGTGACAGCTAAGAAATACTCTTGGCCAGATGCGGTAGTTCATGCTTATAATCCCAGAATTTTGGGAGGCCGAGGCAGGTGGATCACCTGAGGTCAGGAGTTCAAGACCAACCTGGCCAAACCCTGTAAAAAAAAAAAAAATAGATAAAGTGTTGTCTTATTTCCATGACACATGTAAGACAGGCAAGGAATAAATTACAGACAAGTTAGCTTGTCTGAAACTCTGTCTTTGAGAAGTAGAGTTGTGTTTTCCTAGCATGTATTGTAGAATATGAAGGAGCTGAGTTCTCTGAAGTAGGAAAACTACAAAAGATCGCCAGCTTCTGAGTAAAATGGCATCTAGTAATTCTTGCCATTAGGGCATATATACTCCTTTAAAACATGTAAGACACCCCACATTCAAATACTAATTGTGGTATTAATTAGGTTGGACCTTATAAAATTGCCATTTTAGTAGGTTAAAAATGTTGAATATCAGCAGTTTCATATGACTCACTACAGGGCTGCCCAGTAGAAACAGAATCAAAGTCATATGTAATTTCAAATGTTTTTGTCCAAAGTCTTGGAAATCCAGTGTGTATTTTACACTGAGAACATCCCAGTCAGACAAGTTAAATTTTGGGTGCTTGGTGGCCACATGCAGTGAATGGCTCCCACAGTAGACAATGCAGGTTCCCCGAATGTCTGGGTTCTTCAGTGCCACTCCAAGCCCTCCAGACACACAATTTTATTTGGACCCAGTGTATAAAAAAAAAAGTATAAATAATGGTAAATATCCTATTGGTAGTTAACTGGACCCCGATTCTCTACGATGGAATTTTCTGTAGCTACCATGTACTTGATATTGCATTAGGTTTGTAGAATTAGCATTTTTACATGGACGGAAAGCACAGAATAATAGCAGGTTACTCAGGAGAGGAGGTAGTTTATTAAACTTTGAAGCATTTGCCAAAGAAAATGTTCCCTGCATGTGAAAGTTAGAGTGTGGACTGCAATCTTCTGCAAAAAAGAAAAAGAAAACAACAAAAAACAAAACAAACAAAAAACCAGTATGGTTTGAACAGTGCTATATATTCTTACTCATAATTCATTAAATGAATATTTTAAGCTCTTGACAGAAGGCAGGTACTGTGTCATACGCTGTTTGTGTTTACCAGAATACAAAGATGAAGAAAACAAAGTATTACACATTTCCTAATCTCACATTAAGTGCTGTTTTTTTGCTAGCTGTGGGGAGCACAAAACACGTGGTTGAAAATCATCTGACACAATTATATTTATTCCTTTCCTTTTCCATGGTTCTTAGGAATAAATTGTTCTACTGTATGGATTATATTGGCCTTTGTTTATTGCCTGGGATCTCAACTTTATTTCATAATTTTCTTTCTTTGAGGAAACATTTCACAAGTTTTATAACAAAGTATAACTCAACTTTGAGAACACAATCTGTGCATAAGTTGGAGACTACCTGTTGTGAAATGGAAAAGTGCTTGTCCTAGCATTGCTGAGTTAATGTATAGCTGGTACAAAGTTTTCACTTTTAATTGCTAACTTGCCTAGTGAGAGTAAACGATTGATTATGGCAACTAAAAAGTGTAAGATAAAGCATGGTGACCTGAGTAGTTTTAGATACAGTCAGTTCACAAGTAGAGCAAGAATCTTTAGAAATAACTTTCACTGGCTGGCCGCGGTGGCTCATTCCCAGCACTTTGGGAGGCCGAGGCGGGTGGAACACGAGGTCAAGAGATCGAGACCATCCTGGCCAACATGGTGAAACCCCGTCTCTACTAAAAATACAAAAATTATCTGAGTGTGGTGACGCGCCCTTGTGGTCTCAGCTACTTGGGAGGCTGAGGCAGGAGAATTGCTTGAACCCGGGATGTGGAGGTTGCAGTCAGCCGAGATTGCACCACTGCACTCCAGCCTGGCGACAGAACAACACTGTCTCCAAAAAAAAAAAAAAAAAAAATAACTTTCACTAATTCTTTGCTAATTCTTTTCCTGTTTCTCTTGGATATGGATCATCAGACTGTTTTTTGTCCCTCTTACCCCACCCTGCTTTTCAGGTGGGAGGCTTATGTGAGAACATTAGAGGCTTTGAATGTTTAGGTAGACAATGTAAGTGTTCAAATAAACTTTTCAATATCATTATATTATTTGATATGAAAAAAGATCTCAGTTATTAGAAAAAACATAATAAAATATAAACTGTATTAATACTGACAGCCAGTATTGCTGTAAGTGCTTTATGTGCATTATCTCACTTAAGCTTCACAACAGTAGTCTCTTACTACTGTGGTAGCTGTGGTTATTACACCCCTTTGACAGACCAGGGAGCAGAAGCACAGAAACCCAGGGATTTCTGCCATCAGTGTCACACATTTGGCTAGAGTTGTGATGTCGGGCAAGTAATGTTCCGTATTTTTCCTCTAATTCATTTTTATTTTTTCTTGTTTATATAATTATTATTATTTTTTAACGAGATGGAGTCTCATTCTGTCACCCAGGCTGGAGTGCAGTGGCACGATCTCGGCTCACTGCAACCTCCACCTCCTGGGTTCAAGCCATTCTGCCTCAGCCTCCTGAGTAGCTGGGACTAGGTGCGTGCCACCATGCCCTGCTATATTTTTTTCTTTTATAGGACAATTTTGTTAGATTTAGTTTCCAGGGGTTGGGTTTGTTTGCCAAGTTGGGTTTTATGTCCTTGGGAAATCCTTAGTACCTTATTCCCCTTATTCCAGATTTTTTAATGTTAATTTTTCCCCCCAAAGTTATGTAATGAGTCAAGTGGGCTTTTCAGGGATTGTTAAAGCAAGCAGTAGGCCAGGTGTGGTGGCTCATGCCTGTAATCCCAGCACTTTGGGAGACTGAGGCAGGCAGATCACCTGAGGTCAGGAGTTTGAGACCAGCCTGGCCAACATGGTGAAATCCTGTCTCTACTAATAATACAAAAATTAGCTGGGCGTGGTGGTGCGTGCCTGTAATCCCAGCTACTCCAGAGGCTGAGGCAGGAGAATTGCTTGAATCCAGGAGGTGGAGGTTGCAGTGAGCCGAGATCCAGCCACTGCACTCCGGCCTGGGTGACAGAGTAAGACTCTGTCTCCATCAGTTGCTCTGTCAATTTCATCATCTTGAAGAAGTCCCTTCCAGAGCACAGTGCTCCAACATGGAGTAGGAATTCTCTTTTCTTTTCTCCTGCATTGGCACTTGTATTTCCTCTCCCCTGATGTCTTCCTGTTTTATGGAACGCAAATATTTGATACCTTGTGTTTTTTGAAAACACTTTATTTTCCTCTCATTCTTCATTAGTAGTTTCACTGCATGTTAACATTGAGATTGATGATTTTGCTTCATTGTCTTCTAGCTTATGTTATGCCTGTTGAAAGTTTAAATCATTCTGGAACCTAATTTATTGTTAGCTATTTCTCCCTTCTGGAAGCTTGTGGGATCTTCCCTTTGTTTTCATTCTTTTGAAATTTGTAAATAATATGCTTTGATATGGTTGTACTATATTTTAAACCATTATGCTCTGCACTCAGTGGGTCTTTTTGTTTTTGTTATTTAATTTTTAAATTTATTGTTTTTGTTTTTTGAGACGTAGTCCCGCTCTTGCTCAAGTGGAGTACAGTGGCGTGATCTTGGCTCACTGCAACTTCCCACTCCTAGGTTCAGGTGATTCTGGTGCCTCAGCCTACCTAGTAGCACCGTGACACCAAGCCAAGTTTTGTTTTTTTGTTTTGTGGGTTTTTTTTTTTTTTTTTTGACACAGAGTATCGCTCTGTTGCCCAGGCTGGAGTGCAGTGAAGCAATCTGGGCTCACTGCAGTCTCTGCCTACTGGTTCAAGTGATTCTCATACCTCAGCCTCCCAAGTAGCTGAGATTACAGGTGTGCTATCACTACTGGCTGTGTTTTGTTTTTTGTATTTTTAGTAGAGACGGAGTTTCACCATGTTGGCCAGGCTGGTCTCGTCTTCCTGACCTCAAATAATCCACCTGCCTTGGCCTCCCAAAGTACTGGGATTACAGGCATGAGCCACCATGCCTGACCTCACTCAGTGTTTTCAGTCAGGAAACTTACATTGTTGAATTCTGGGACATTTTCTTGAATGATTTCACTGATTTTTTTTCCTTTCCTTATTTTCCCCTTGGATTTCCCATTGTATAGATGCTGAATTATCTTGACTAGACCTCCAATTTTTTCTTTTTTCCTGTTGCCACCTGTATGATTCTTTATTCTTTCTGATAAATTTCTCTAAGTTTAATTTCCAAGGGCTCTTTGGCAAAGTATCGATTTTTTTTTTCATGGATGGCGTGTCTACTCTTTTGAGACAAGGTCTTGCTCTGTCGTGGCTCACTATAGCCTTGATTGCTCAGGCTCAAGCAGTCCTCCCGCCTTAGCCCTCCCAGTAGCTGATACTACAGGCCTGCACCACCAAACCTAGCCAACTGTTTTCATTTTTAGTAGACGAGGTCTTGTTGTGTTGCCCAGACTGGTCACAAACTCATAAGCATCAAGCAGTTCTCTCCCTTGGCCTCCGAAAATTCTGGGATTACAGTGGAGTATTTACTATACTCTTTCCATGGACACTAATGGTAGGGTATATAAGATATAAAAAGTTTTTTATTAGGCCGGGCGCGGTGGCTCAAGCCTGTAATCCCAGCACTTTGGGAGGCCGAGGCGGGTGGATCACAAGGTCAAGAGATTGAGACCATCCTGGTCAACATGGTGAAACCCCGTCTCTACTAAAAATACAAAAAAAAAACTAGCTGGGCATGGTGGCGCGTGCCTGTAATCCCAGCTACTCAGGAGGCTGAGGCAGGAGAATTGCCTGAGCCCAGGAGGCGGAGGTTGCGGTGAGCCGAGATCGCGCCATTGCACTCCAGCCCGGGTAACAAGAGCGAAACTCCATCTCGGGGCGGGGGAAATAAAATTCTTTTTATTTATTTTTTAATTAACATCAGAAATTCCTGCTAATAAAATTCTTTTTAACTTTTGAGTTTTTTTCTTCCCTCAGTTGTCCATGTTTCCTCCAAGTTCCTTCTCCATTTTTTTGTTTTCCTTTGTTTTCTTTTTGTGGTAGATGCTTTCCTCAGATGAGTGGCAATCCTTGGCTGTTTGCAGTTACGCCTCTAAAAGCTAATTGAAAGCTCTTAGTACTACCTCGTTGGTACTTGTTGACTAGAGTTCACCGTAGGGTGATCTAGCTGTGTCTTCTGCTGGGGAGCCCTTCATGCCCTTCATGTCAGCTTCTGATTACTTTTCCCTTTTCTGAAAAGGAAGAGGGGTCTTTCAGTTTCCTGTCTGGTGGGAGGACGTCCGTATGCCAGTTCTGTGGGAGCTGAGTGAGGGAAGTAGGGCAGTGAAGATTTCAGTATTCAGTACATATGTGTTTACTTAAGCACTCTGTTTTCATTAAGGCTCCCCTGCACCAGTGTGCTTTGTGTCCCCCTGCTCTGAAATCCTCTTCAGAGAATAAACCTCTAGAATTTTGTCTTGGTGGGAGAAGCATAGTAACCTAACCATGTGGTATTTAGGAAGAGACTGAAAGACTGAGTAGTTTTCTAAGGAGCTTTCGCCAGCCTTCTTTATTTAGTGCTCCCTCCATACCTGTTTCTGCAGGCACTATCATCACCAGTTCCTGGGCCCTTTGCGGATCTGTGGACTAAGGTTGGTTTTTGGCTTTCCATACTGTTGGTATCTTGGATCTGTGAAGTCAGTTACCATTCATGCATCTGCTTTCTAGCTTTTACATTTTGTTTATACCTTAAAAATACCTTATTAGGGTCAGGCTTGTAATCCCAGCACTTTGGGAGGTCGAGGCAGGTAAATTGCTTGAGTGTGGGAGTTTGAGAGAAGCCTGGGTAACGTGACAAAACTCCGTCTCTACTGTAGAAAAATTAACCCCGTTGTAATGGTGCGTGCCTGTAGTCCCAGCTACTCGGGAGGCTGAGGCGGGAGGTGGCTTGAGCCTGAGAGGTGCAGGTTGCAGTGTGCCGAGATCATATCACTGCACTCCATCCTGGGTGACAGACTGAGACCTCATCTCAAAAACAAAAACCAAAAAACCCAAAACCCTTATTAGTATTTTAGCACAATTTGGAGAAGAAGTGAAGTTAAGTATGTTTGTTCAACTTTCTCTTTACCAGAACCTATTTCTAATTTTTTAAAGGACCTTTTTATTGTGGTAAAATATACATAAAATTTATTATTTAAAAGTATACAATTCAGTGGCCTTAAGTACGTTCACAGTGTTTTACAGCCATCACTACTTTCTAGTTTTAGAACTTTTCTATCACACCAAAAAGAAACTCCATACTCGTTAAGCAGTCATTCCCCATTCCCTCCCTCCCCCAGGCCCTGGCAGTCACAAATGTACTTTTTGTTTCTGTGGATTTGCCTGTTGTGGATATTTCATATAAATGAATTCATTCAGTATTTGGCCTTTTGTCACATGTTTTCACTTATCATAATATTTTTGTGGTTCATCTATGGTATGGCATAGATCAATGCTTTCTTCTTTTTTATGGCTGAATAATTTTCATTGTATGGCTGTATCACATTTTATCTGTTCGTTGGTTGATGAACTTTCGAGTTGTTTCTCCTTTTTTTGGCTATTGTAAATAGTGCTGTTATAAACACTGATGTATAATTTTTTGGGGTGCATATTTGCTTTTCTTTTGAGTATATATCTAGGTGTGGAATTGCTAGATGATACATGGTAATTCTGTCTTTAACTTATTGAGGAACTACCAAACGGTTTTCCTCAGTGACTGTACCATTTTATATTCCTATTAGCAATATACAAGTGTCTTCGTTTCTCCACATTTTTGCAAACACTTGTTTTCCAGTTTTAAATTTTCATTGTAGCCATTCTAGTGGGTGTAAAATGGTATCTTTTAATTGCATTGTCCCAGTGACTAATGACACCGAGCCTCTTATCATGCGCTTGCTGGCCATTCGTGTATCTTCTTTGGAGAAATGTCTAAGTCCTTTGCCCATTTTAAATTATGTTGTTTGTCTTTTTGTTGTAGAGTTATAAGAGTTCTTTATATATTCTGGATGCTAGACCCTATTTAGGTATATGGTTTTCAAATCTTTTCCCTCTAGGTGTTTTTTACATTTTTATTTTTGGTCTTTGAACTCATCTATATTCTATGATTGAGATGTAAAGATGACAGCAATGGTGTCATTCATCTGTGTTTATTTACCTTTTTATTTGGAAAGATTATATTTTAGGTGTTCTCCTCTACTCCAATAAAATGGTATTATGACACAAGGTTATAAAGGAGTGGTAAGAAGTTACTAAAGACAGAAAGGGAAGATGGCCTTCTTCCAAAATGTGGTCCTAGCAGAAGTGAAATTAGTTACACCAATAACTACAGTCAAAAAGCTATTTTTATCCATGATAATGTATTTGTTGTTATTAAAGATTATATCTTGCCAGATCTAGTGGCTCACACCTGTAATCCCAGCTCTTTGGGAGGCTCAGGTGGGTGGATCACTTGAGCCCAGGAGTTCGAGACCAGCTAGGGCAACATGGCAAAACCCCATCTCTACAAAAAATAAAAAATTAGCCAGGCTTGGTGGTATGTACTTGTAGTCCTAGCTACTCAGGAGTGGGAGGATAGGCTGCAGTCAGCCAAGATCAAGGCTACAGTGAGCTGAGATTGTAGCACCGCACTCCAGCCTGGGCAATAGGATGAGACCCTGTTTCAAAAAAAAAAAAAACAAAAAACAAAAAACCAAAACAAAATGGCTATATTTCTTCATTAAGTGGGCATGTGGAATCTTATCTAATATTTGAGATAATAATTGTTATAGTATTTTATTGAGCTCTTACTGGGTACCAGATGTGTTCTAAGTTTTTTTCATAAATCATTTTCATTAGTCTTATTCATTGTTGTAACCTGAATAAGTACTCACATATTCGTTGAAGGGTTCAGTGGTCCCCGAACCCTTAGATGCTGTTTTGGAAGTTTAACTTGCCAGAGGTCACATAGTTGGCAAATGGTGGAGCTGACTTTAACCCTAAGATCTGATTCAAGAGTTGTCTTTCTTAGCTACATTGCTTTATGTGGAGTTTTGCAATTGATATGTAGACAGAAAATTTCTAGCAAGGGAAAAAACTAATTCTTAATTAATTTTAATTTTTTAAGTGTTTTTCTTCTTTTATTTTTTTATTTTGTGAGCCACCATGCCCCATTAGTTTCTTTTAAAAGACTAGTTAGCTTGTGCTTTAGGCCTCTTGGTTAATCTGAGGTATTTAATTAATATCTTTGAAATGCTAAGGTTTACTGTATCACTTCTGCAAAATTCTTCCTTCTTACTTATTTCTAGTCTCCTTCTACAGTCCTTTGTATTATGGCTAATCATCAAAACATTGTTCTTATTTTCTACTGCAACCTAATTTTTAGTGTTATGCTGTTTCCAGATGCCATTTGGATCATTTTCAAAAAAAGATGAATAATAATTAACAAGTAATGAATATTGTTCTTTTTGCCATTCATTAAGAACAATTGCTAGTTGTCTTATTCTATTGTGAAGAATATCTGTAATTCCTACTTAGAACCTGGGTTGATAGCAAGAGAGGAGGAAGCGGTACGTGTGCACAGAATGATTTAGCTGGAAAAAGCATATATGATAAAGAATAATATGTTTTCTAAGGACAGAGTGGAACTCATCACACAAGTTATTTTTTTTAAGCCTTAAAACTTCTTATCTCCCATAAAAGTACTTTTTCTTTTATAATATGCAACAGTAATTTTCTACTTTTAGTTAATTAGTTTCAAAGCAAGCTAAAACTATAATTCATAAAGAATCATATTTGCTCCCTATCATTGTTTTATAGCTGAGTCTATACTGACAAATAAGAAAAATAAAATTCCTGTCCTTGTGGAGGAGACAGTTAAATAATGAGCCAAATACATTTCAGATAGAAATGAGGGCAGTAGAAGAAAAGTAAAGAAGGATGAGGGCATGAAAGGTGACTGGTGAATTTTAGATAGTGTAATACGGGAAACTGCTTTGAAAAGGTGACTTTTGAGTAGAGACCTTAATATACTGAGGGAGTGAACCATTCAAAGTCTGGGGAGACAATTTGGCTTCCCCTTCAGATACACAAAATTACAAGATATTGCCATTCTTGTAATTGAAAATGTATAGAAGCCGGATAAGAAGTATGGTTTCTAAAGACCCATCAAAGAGCTGAGGATACAAGGGAATCTAAATGAACGAAACTCCAAAAAGTAATCAAACTTTCATAGAGAAGAAACCCATGGCCACTCTAGGATAGAACAACCCAAGGACTGGGAATCCACCATAGATGAGGGGAAAGAAGAAACCAGCCATATTTTTATCAGATTTTTAATGGCCCCGTATGGGCTGGTAGGACAGGTTAGGATCCTGAGAAACCCCACAGCTACTCTTAAGCCAAAGAGCAAGTGTGCACCCATGCTCCAGCTTCTACCCACAGGTGTTCACTGAATGCTCAGGAGTAGTAAGCCTGGGCCAATGATGAGCTGGCCTAGGTACTACCTGAGGCATTTGGAACCTCTTCCAAGTATAGAGCAACCACTCTCAGAAGGCAGGATTGCTGAGAGAAATCCAGCAGAGATAGCCAGGTGGGAGGCTGAGGTGGGCGGATTACCTGAGGTCAGGAGTTTGAGACCAGCCTGGCCAACATGGTGAAACCCCGCCTCCACTGAAAATATAAAAATTAGCTGGGCGTGGTGGCAGGCACCTGTAATCCCAGCTACTTGGGAGGCTGAGGCAGGAGAATTGCTTGAACCCAGGAGGTGGAGGTTGCAGTGAGCTGAGATCATGCCATTGCACTCCAGCCTGGGTGACAAGAGTGAAACTGTCTCAAAAGAAAAAGAAAAAAAAAAAAAAAAAAAGAAAAATAATAAAGAAACCCAGCAGAGGCACTCCAGGCTTTCAGTTCTGGAATGCTGCAGGCAGGGGAAGAGCTGGAGATGAATCTTCACACTTTGGCAGTCCATGCTTTCAGCCACCGAGGATTGGGGACAGGGCAAAAGAGATGAGTGAAACTGCTCTAATTCATTTCAGGCCTTCACAGAGTGTAAGGAAGCTGCGCTCCACAAGGCTGGCTGGGGAGGAGAAGCAGGGCTGCATGAGGGCACCTGAGCTTCAGAAAGCAAGGTATGCGACTGGAGAGCAAAGAGAATCTAGCAAACCAAACTCTGACCGTTGTGCTTAACGCAGAGATAGAGCTCCCATAGTTTTTTTTTTTTCTTTCTCTCTCTTTTTTTTAAACATAAATTTGATGTTTTGAAATAGTTTCAGATGTCAAGAAAAATTGCCAAGATAGTACATATAGAGGTCCCATGAATCCTGCCTCTAGTTTTTCCTATTATTAACACCTTACATTAGTATGGTATATTTTTTATAATTAATGAACTATACTGATCTATTATCATTAACTTTAGTTATCCATACTTTATTTACCTAATGTTTCAGGCTCCCATTTAGTTGTTACATCTCCTTAGGGTCTTCTTGGCTTTGGCAGTTTCTTAGACTTGAGTTTCTCATCTCTTGTTTTTGATGACTGACAGTTTTGAGGAGTATTGTCCAGGTATTTCACAGACTGTTCTTCTGTTGATATCTGCTTGGTATTTTTATCATTGTTAGAGTGGGGTTTTGGATTTTTGAGATGAACAACATAGAGGTTAAGTACAATTTTATTTCCTTATTTTTGAGACAGTGTCTCACTCTGTCACCCAGGCTGGAATGTAGTGGTATGATGACAGCTCACTGCAGTCTTGAACTCCTGGGCTCAAGCAATCCTCTCTCCTCAGCTTCCTGAGTAGCTGAGACTACAGATGCATGCCACCACACCTTCCTAAATTTCTTCTTCTTCTTCTTCTTCTTCTTTTTTTTTAAATAGAGATGGAGTCTCACTGTATTGCCCAGGCTGGTCTTGAACTCCTGGGCTCAAGCAATCCTCCCACTTCAGCCTCCCAAGTAGTTGGGACTACAGACATGTGCCTCTATGGCCTGGCAGTACCATTTTCATCGCATCATATTAAGGGAACATATAGTCAATATGACTAATGTTGCCATTGACCTTGATCATCCGGTTGAGTTTTGTACATTTCTTTACTACAAAGTTACTCTTTTTCCCCCTCTATTTACATACTGTACTCTTTGGAAGGAAGTTATATATGTGCAGCCTACACTTAAAGTATGGAGAGTTATGATACCCCTCCTCAAGGGCAGGGTGTCTACACAAATTATTTAGATTTCTTCTGCATGGGAGATTTGTTTCTTCTTCCTCATTTATTTATCCATTCAATTTTTAAAATATTAGTATGGACTTATGGATATTTTATGACATGGGTTAAAATCTTTAAAATTGCTTTATTTGTTTTATTGGTCAAATTGTTCCAGCTTTGGCCACTGGGAGCTCTTTCAGTTGGTATGACTTTTTGATATATCCCTGTCAATAAAGCCTTCAAAAATAATGGCAAAATAAAGACTTTTCGGACATATCAAAAAGGGAAAGGATTTGTTTCCAGAATATCTGGACTGTCAAAAATATTAAAACAAACACATTAACAAGATGTGGGTTTTACAGCATATATGTGACTATATAACCATGAGAGAACAAAAAGGAGGAGAAGGAATTATACTGTCATACATTTCTTTCTCTGTGAAAGGAGACTGTAGTAACTTCAGTATGCGTATATAATGTCTAGAACAAGCACCCAAAACTAACATAAATCATGAAGTCACTACATCTGCCCAAGAGGGATTAACTGATATGAGAATCATTCTTCTACAGGACAAAAATACATGAAACAACTGTTTTCAGACATTGGACAACAGGCAGCACAGGATAGTGATCCCTTGAGAGAAGAGAAATAACGGATACGAATCCTAGAGGAGTTTCTATAGGCAGTTTCCAGATTGTAGCACAGAGTAGGGGAATCCACATAGAGCCCAGGGGAGTTTGGAGAAGTCAAGGCAACTAGAATTTGTGGGCAGAAAACTGGAATAAAAGGCACTACACAGAAATCTGTAGAAGTAAGAGGATCTTTGATTGGATACTCATCTGCACATGCCAAGTGTGGAAGTTCACAATGCTAGAGAAAGTCACACTGGAAATCAGAACACTTAACAATTCCAGGAGCTCACTCAGAGATGGGAATAGTTTATGTTTCCATTAGGCATAGTGAAGAGACTGTTTTATACATAGGACATTGGCTAGAGTCCTCATAGTGGGGTTAAATTAGCCATAGACTAAAGGCCTTTCTAAACCTACCCTAAACTTCAAGGCAAGGTTTGAAAGGACCAGGCTGATTCTAAGTAACACAATTATGTGCCCAAACTAAATTCTTTAAAAGAATACAGTAAAAGCCAGCATCTAGCAAATAAAATGTTCAGCATTAATAATATATTAATAAAAGATTACTAGGCATCCAAATAAAAAGTAGGAAAATGACCCATAACCAGGAGAAAAATCAATCAATAGAAAAACACCTAGAAATGTGGAATTATTAGAAATAATTCTGATGATTGAATTATCAGCCAAAGATGTTAATACAAGTATTGTAATGACTAGTAGAGAAATGGATGATAAAAAGATGCAAGCTGGATGTGGTAGTTCATACCTGTAATCCCAGCACTTTGGGAGACCGAGGTGGGCAGATCAGTTGAGGTCAGAAGTTTGAGACCAGCCTGCCTAACATGGGGAAACCCTGTCTCTACTAAAAATACAAAAATTAGCTGGGCATGGTGGCATGCACCTGTAATTACAGCTTGGGAGGCTGAGGCATGAGAATTGCTTGAACCTGGGAGGCGGAGGTTGCAATGAGCTGAGAACATGCCACTGTACTCCAGCCTGGGTGATGGAGTAAGATTCCACTGCGCCTGGCCAATTCTGGTGTTCTGTTACACAATGGAATGAGTATAGTTAAGAGTAGATATTGTTACTACAAAATAGCTGGAAGAGGGCTTTGAATGTTCTTCCACAAACAAATGAGAGATGCAGGAGGTGATGGTTACACTAACTGCTCTGATTGGATCATTATGCATCATGGATATGTATCAAAACATCAAATTAAACCCCATAAATATGTACAAATACAATATGTCAGTTTAAAAATGAATTTGTAAAAAATTCTCTTGTACTTATCAGCTGAATAAAAAATAAATTTTTAAAAGGAGAGAAGTCTTGTTAACAGCCAGTTATTTATCCTATCATTGAGTGATAGGGAACTTTCTCATATGAATTCTTTGATAAGGAAGCTCCTTTACACTGAAGTTTTATTCTTTTCATACCTCTTTAGATAAGTCAGTGCTTTAGGAGCATATGTCATATGACTCAACGGCAGTGTTCCAACTTGGATTCTAGCTCCACATTGTGCGAAGGCAAAACACCAGAGAGTCAGTGTGGTAGTTGAAAGAACTTATGTTCTGCTGTTTGATTTCCCGCATTCCAGTCCTCCCTCCACTACCTGCAGTCTTCGTGACCTGGCAAGTTCCTTTTGTAAACTCGGTGTTCTGGGGGGAAGGTGGTGGAAGAAGAATGGTGGTTTGAGCCAGGCAGTAGCAGGTGTAGGTGGAGAAAAGTGGTCAAAGCCTGAACGAATGTTAAAGATAGGACCAAAAAGATTTGATGACAAATTCGAAGTAGAGCATGGGAAAAAGAAAGATATCAGTGATGAGGCCAAGGTTTTTGGCTCGGGGAACTGGGATAGTGGAGTTGTTATTTGCTGAGTATGACTTTTTACAAAGGAATGTCAGGGCATAAGTAGCAAAGCTTTTTTATTTTCTTGATTGTGTTTGTTTCATTTTTCATCTTTTATGGGGGGGTGGGTGGAGATGAAAGCAGGTACAGGGGTTGGCAGGCAGACATACCCCTGGCACCCACCTGTGATTTCATGATTACTTGTTTTAAAGTTCAGTCTTTCTAATTTTTACTTTCTTTTTTTTTTTTTTTAGAGACAGTACCTCACTCTGTCATCCAGGTTGGATTACAGTGACAGTCACAGCTCACTGTAGCCTTGACTTCCTGAGCTCAGGTGATCCTTCACTTCAGCTTCCCGTGTAGCTGGTACTACAGGCACGTGCCACCCTACCTAGCTAATTTTTTTGTATTTTTTTTAGCGACGTGATGTCATCCTGTTGCCTAGGCTGGTTTGGAACTACTGAGCTGAAGCAACCCGCCTGCCTCAGCCTTCCAAAGTACTGTACTTACAAGCTTGAGCCACTGTGAGTGGCCAAATTCAGGGCTTTTGGTGTTGCATGGTGATGGTGGGAAGGTGAAGTGTGGTATTTTAGGAATTTGAGGATTTCTCCTTCGACCTTAGGCATGACATTGAACAAGTGACATCTGGGCCGAGACATTTTCTAGTAATGCTCGATCCAAAAAACTCTTATCCCGTGCTCTCATAACTTCATTACACAGACCTGGCAGCCATGAGCCTCTTTTGTTCCCCCTTAGTTGCCAGACATGAGTTCTCTGTCTTACCATCTTTGAGTCTTACCTCTGTCTTGAGATTCTCAAATGCATATCATAATTTTTAGACACAATTCAACCTTATTTCAATTATCATTGTTATTTAAATATTTTTAACAGGAAAACTGAGCAACGTTTCCTTTTTTTTTTTTTTTTTTTTTGAGACGGCATTTCGCTCTTGTTACCCAGGCTGGAGTGCAATGGCGCAATCTCGGCTCACCGCAACCTCCGTCTCCTGGGTTCAAGCAGTTCTCGTGGCTCAGCCTCCCGAGTAGCTGGGACTATAGGCATGCGCCACCATGCCCAGCTAATTTTTTTGTATTTTTTAGTAGAGACGGGGTTTCACCATGTTGACCAGGATGGTCTCGATCTCTTGACCTTGTGATCCACCCTCCTCGGCCTCCCAAAGTGCTGGGACTACAGGCGTGAGCCACTGTGCCCGTTGCAACGTTTCCTTTTACGTGTTAGTCCTGTTATTGTAATATTTTAGATAAAATGTATTAGAAGGTACATTCTACATTAATAGAATATTTATTCATGTGTTTATGTGGTTCTTAACTAGGAATACCATATAGTTTATCTCCAAACTGAGACACTTTTGAGAATGAAAAGAGATACTGACTAAACAGGACACCAGAAAAGCATGCTTAAACTAGGACTGTTCTGGGCAAATCAGAAGGCATGTTCACCCTATTGGTAAGGCCAGGAAACCAGCTAAAGTTCACTTTCTGTTTGAGTGCTTGGAGTTTATTGGAAGATGGCAAATGCCCTGGAATGAGAGTGAGAGGGAGAAATTTTTTTTTTTGTATTGCAAGCAAGAATAAGGGAAGCTCATCTGCACTGCATGAAATTGATGCATCTCAGGCGCTAATGAGACCATGATTATAGATGTCTCACTTGAATACCAAAGACAATTGCAAAGGATATGAAAGGTTATGCAAAGAGAGTCGAGAACTCAGTTGTCTGCTCACAGGTAGGCTTTAGTGGCTATTACTTTAGATACTAAATGAGTGATAGCTTTAAGCTTCAATTGCTTTTCTTCCTGAGGGGGGAAAAATAGATCTTATATCCTTTCATTAGTCACATAAAATGTGGACATTTTCTGTCATTTTAAATAGTAAATTTAGATACTAGCATTTAGATAGTAATTCTTGAAAGAGTTCAGCATGAATATACACAGTACGTGGGTTATTAGTACTCAGTGTTGTTTGTTAGTACAAGTGAACTAGGATAGCAAATTGAATTTGGTTCAATCAGGTAAAAGAATAAAAGAATGACTTTTTTAACCACAGCAAAGAACAGCATAATGAACCCTATGTACCTATCACTTAACTTCAGTAATTTCAAGTTTGAGTAAGTTGCAGAGTAGGGGATTTGAGCCCGTATCTCTCTTGTTCCAAATCCCTTGTTTTTAATTACAATCCGATGTGGCTTCTTTATTTTGTCATTTGATGCTATTGAGCAACTGTATGGTTTCTTTGGTTCTTTGGTAAAATAGACATGAAAAGGTATTATAAATGGAGTTTTTTCACTCCCTGGTAATAAGAGGGAAAAAGCACTCTCCTTTAATGATACATGTTTTGAGATAAGCATTTTTTTTTTTTAGTTGCAGTGTTCTGCAAAGACAAAACCTGCTGATAGAGTTCATCCTGTTTTATAAATCTTTGACCCATTCATCAGACTCTGACCACTGTAAAGATAAAGGGTATGGTTGTATTGGTCATTCTGACTGGAGTGGCCTTCTGCAGATTGAGAAATTGTGTAATTATTAACTACGGTAATGGATATGTACTTGCAAGTTTTATCTGGTATCTTAATGAGCTTTAACCCTCTGAGTACACCTAAAACATATCCTAGAATCATTGAAATTAATCAGTTGTCCATAACTTTTCTGTCTATATAATTTGGCTGTCATAAATATTTTGTTTCCTCCTGCCTCTACCACTGTCTATCCTCCCACTCACATACTCACAACTCCTATAAATTGGAGTATTCAGTAGCAGTAGACTTCAGTGTAAACATTAAAAAAAGTTTATTTTGAGACGGAGTTTTACTCTTGTTGCACAGGCTGGAGTGCAATGGCACAGTCTTGGCTTATAGCAACCTCTGCCTTCTGGGTTCAAGTGATTCCCCTACCTCAGCCTCCCGAGTAGCTGGGATTACAGGCACACGCCACCATGGCTGGGTAATTTTGTGTTTTTAGTAGCAAAGGGGTTTCACCATGTTGGCCAGGCTGGTCTCAAATTCCTGAACCTCAGGTGAGCCACCGACCTTGGCCTCCCAAAGTGCTGGGATTATAGGCATGAGCCACCACGCCCAGCCTAAACGCTTTTTAACAATTTACTATTTTTTGAATTAATAGGGCCACTTTTGGCCAGAAAAAATAAAAAAAAACAGGGCCACTTTGTAGTCAAGGTTTTTTTTTGGGGGGGAGGGTGGCGTGGGGAGATGAGGTAATAGTTCCATACTTACAAGGCTATTTGTTTAGACCAAACTTGTTTAACCCACTATCTGTGGGACTGCATGTGGCCCAGGATGGCTTTGAATGCAACCCAACATGAGTTCATAAACTTTCTTAAAACATTATAAGTGTTTTGAGATTTTTTTTTTTTTTTTTGAGACAGAGTCTCTTGCTCTGTTGTCCAGGCTGGAGTGCAGTGGCCCAGTCTTGGCTCACTGCAACCTCTGCCTCCTACATTCAAGCAATTCTCCTGCCTCAGCCTCTGGAGTAGCTGGGATTACAGGTGTATGCCACTACACCCAGCTAATTTTTGTATTTTTAATAGAAACGGGGTTTTACCATGTTGACTTGGTTGGTCTGGAACTCCTAATCTCAAGTGATCTGCCCACCTTGGCCTCCCAAAGTGCTGGGATTACAAGCATGAGCCACCACGCCCAGCCTGTGAATTTTTTCTTTAGCTTATTAGCTATTGTTAGTGTTAACTGTATTTTATGTGTGGCTCAAGACGATTCTTCCAGTGTGGCCCAGGGAAGCCAAAAGTTAGACACCCCTGATTTAGACAAATAAGTGAAGGCACACTGAAATAACGGTTATATGTAATAACCTGTGCTTTATGGAACTCGCTTTCATCTCAGATATTTCTTGCCATGGGAGATCCTCTGAACTCTCAGAACTGTTTTGTGTCACCCCTTTATGCTCTACTTCCTCCCCTGCCTAGAAGGCAAGTAGGGCTTTGAATCTCACCTTTGATTCTACTGTGATCCTGTCAAATATAGTAATGCTGGAAATATAGGTCTGAAGTTTGGGAGAGAGATTGGCTCAGTATAGATTTGTAAAGCACAGTTGGATATGTGGTAGTTAAATAAATGGGATTGGATGACATTCTCTAGAATGTGTGGAATGGAAAGAGGTAGCTCAAGGAGGAAGAGAGAGAGAAAAATTGGAGAGGTAGAACTAGTTAGGAAAGAGTAATGTTCTAGAAACTAAGGAGAGAGTTTCACAATTGCTATGGTGAAGTTCTGTGAGTTCTTATTTGGCAATTTGGACTTCATTATTGTCTTATCAGAGATAGGAAATAAAAGTCAGGTTGCAGGACATTTAGGAGAAAATATTAAGTAAGGACACAGAAGCAGTGAATGTCATAAACGCTTTTTAAATATTTTGGAGATTACCTGTAATAGGCCTGACCCTTGGGTAAGACAATCAGGGTAGTTTTCCTGGGCCCTATTTTGAGGTGGGAAATGACTCAGGGGCTTTATTGTATGACTTTTTTTTCTGAATATTAGTAAAATTCAGTTCCGAAATTTTGTAATTAACTGTAGTCCTAGGAGCCTACGAAAAATGCAGATAATGGGCAGTTCTACACCGGTTGAGTTGTCCCAGGTTTCTCTCTTCTAGAGATGCTGTCCCCTCCTTTTAATCCTATAGTAGCTCCTATCACTTCTTGTTTTTGAGACAGAGTCACCTAGGCTGGAGTGCAGTGGTGTGATCTCAGCTCATCGCAACCTCTGACTCCTGGATTTAAGTGATTGTTGTGCTTCAGCCTTCTGAGTAGCTGGGATTACAGGCACCCGCCACCACACCTGGCTAAGTTTTGTATTTTTAGTAGAGACAGAGTTTCACCATGTTGCCTAGGCTGGTCTCAAACTCCTGACTTCAGGTGATTCGCCTGCCTCAGCCTCCCATATTCCTGTGATTACAGGCGTGAACCAAGGCTCCTGGCCTCTTGTCACTTTTTATAATTGTCAGTTTGTTTTTCCTATCAGAATATAAGCTCCTTAAATCTCTTTGTCATTGTTTTGAATTCTCAGGGCCTAGCATTAATGCCCAGCACATAGTGTTGAGTGTTTGTTACGTGAGTGATTAAAGGAATAATCCAATACATATCTATCTTAAATACAAAAGAATTCCAATATGGTGATCTCACAGAGTCAAAAAAGCAGAACGTTTCAGGAAAGAGGGATTAATAAACAGTTTCTAATGGTAGTAAAAGTATTGAAAATTGACCTTTGGATTTGGCTTTCAGAATATCATTGGTTTCTATAGTGAAAACTTTTACAGCAAAATGGTTGGATTGATTGAAGGATAAATGAGAAATGAGATGCAAGAAACAACAAACAAGTTTGTGGGGGTTGTTTAGTTTTATTTTAAAGATTTGTAGCTGAGCATGACAGTTATGTGCCTGTAGTCCCAGCTATTTGCGAGGCTGTAGCTGGATGATAGCTTGAGCCTAGGAGCTTGAGGCTACAGTGAGCCATTATTGCACCACTGCACTCCAGCCTGGGTGACAGAGCAAGACCCTGACTCAAAAAATAAAATCAAATAAAGATTTGAAGCTAAAGGAAAGAAACCTTTAGAGATGTCAAAGATTTGATGGGAGAGAGTTTATTATCATGGTTATGTTATGCATTTGATTTGCATATATCTAAGTATTCCCACCAACATTTCTCTCTCTCTCTCTCTCTCTCTCTCTCTCTCTCTCTCTCTCTCTCCCCCCCCCCCTCTTTCTTTCTTTCTTTTCTTTCTTTGAGACAGTCTCACTCTTTCACCCAGGCTGGAGTGCAGTGGCATGATCTTGGCTCACTGCAACCTCCTGGGTTGAAGCGATTCTTCTGCCTCAGCTTCCCTAGTTGCGAGGATTACAGGCTTGTGCCACCATGCCTTGCTAATTTTTGTATTTTAGTAGAGATGGGGTTTTGCTATGTTGGCCAGGCTGGTCTTGAACTCCTGGCCTCAGGTGATCTGCCCACCTGGGCCTCCCAAAGTGCTGGGATTACAGGTATTAGTCACTGCGCTGGCTCCAACCACATTTCAAGATAATATGTTCTCCTTCCACTTGGGTTTGATACATTAATGTATTTTGAACTTGAAGGCTTTTGCTGTGCTATTTGGGACCCCTAGTGGTAAATCTAATAATGACAAGCAATAAAACATCTAATGTATCAGTTATATTCCATATGAAAGTTATTCTGTTCTATGAGGACTAAATGAGATTAGAATATGTAGTTATAGCAATTATAGTGATTCTTAATCATTTTTTAAAGAGAGGGTCTTGCCAGGCATGGTGGCTCATGCCTGTAATCCCAACACTTTGGGAGGCTGAGGCAGGAGGATCACTTGAGGTCAGGAGTTCGAGACCAGCCTGGGCAACATGGTGAAACCCCATTTCTACTAAAAAATAAAAACTAGCTGGCCGTGGTGGTGGGCGCCTGTAATTCCAGCAACTTGGGAGGCTGAGGCAGGAGAATCGTTGGAACCTGGGAGGCAGAGGTTGCGGTGAGCTGAGGCTGCACTATTGCACTACAGACTGGGCAACAAGAGCAGAACTCTGTCTCAAAAATAATAATAATAAAGAGGGTCTCATTCTGTTGCTCATACTGGAATGTGGTGGTGTGATCATGGCTCACTGCAATGTCCACCTCCCAGGCTCAGGCAGTCCTCTTACCTCAGTCTCCTAGTAGCTGGGACTATAGGCGTTTCACTGCTATGCCCAGCTAATTTTAAGAAAGTTTTTAGTTTAAAATTTTTTTTTTTTTGTAGAGATGGGGGTCTTACTATGTTGTCCAGGCTGGCCTCGAACTCCTGGTCTCAAATGATCCTCCCACCATGGCCTCCCAGAGTGCTGGGATCATAGGTGTGAGCCACCATGCCTGGCCAAAAATGAGTACTGTTTTTTTTCTTTTTTTTTGAGGTGGAGTCTTGCTCTGTCACCCAGGCTGGAGTGTAGTGGTGTGATCTTGGCTCACTGCAACCTCCTCCTCCTGGGTTCAAGTGATTCTCCTACCTCATACTTGTGAGTAATAGGACTATAGGCACGGGCCACCACACTTGACTAATTTTTGTATTTTTAGTAGAGGTGGGGTTTTGTCATGTTGGCCAGGCTGGTCTCAAACTCCTGGCCTCAAGTGATCCACTGCCTTAGCCTCTCAAATTGCTGGCATTACAGGTGTGAGCTACGATGGCCTGTCCAAAAATGAGTAATTTAAAGGTGACTGTAATATAGTTAAACAAATGCCTCTTTTCCCATTCTTTACTAACTTGTTATTTAAATGGGGCAAGTTTTTACAACATAAGAAATAAACAGGCCGGCACGGTGGCTCACACCTGTAATCATAGCACTTTGAGAGGTGGAGGGGGATGGATCACTTGAGGTAAGGAGTTTGAGACTAGCTAGCCAACATGGTGAAACCCCGTCTCTATTAAAAGTACAAAAATTAGGTGGGTGTGGTGGCATAGACTGTAATCTCAGCTAATCAGGAGGCTAAAGCGGGAGAATTGCTTGAACCCAGGGAGCGGAGATTGCAGTCTGTCTAGATCGCAGCACTGCACTCTAGCCTGGGCAACAGAGCAAGACTCCATCTCAAATGAAATAAACATACTAAAAACCTATTTACTTGTTTGATGTGAGTGTGCTTAGTTTTACTTCCCTTAAAGAGAGTCTTTAGGTGAATAATTTTTGTGAATATTTTGATTTCTCCTTAATAATTTATTGTGTATTTATGAATTTTATATAATCAAATGTATCAAAATAGTCACCTATGTTAATTATGTTTTTGACTCAATTATCAGATTTTCTTTTGGTACATTATTAAGTTAATATGCAAAAATATGCTGACAATATATTAATTTTGGATTTTTCATTTTTATCAGAAATCATGAGTGGAGGATCTCAAGTCCACATTTTTTGGGGTGCTCCAGTTGGTCCACTGAAAATGACAGTATCACAAGACACAACTTCTTTAATGTCTGTTGCTGACCCCTGGAAAAAAATTCAGCTTTTATACAATCAACATTCTTTATATCTGAAGGATGAAAAACATGAGCACAAAAATCTTGAAAACTATGAAGTCCCAGAATCTATTGATTCTCCAGATCTTCTTAGTGGTCATTTTTTAGCAAACTATGTGAATAGACATGTTCATGTGAAAGATGACTTTGTACATTCTGTTTTTGAAACACAGAATGTAGAATCCCAGAAGATTCACTCCTCCAGGCTGAGTGATGTAACTAGCTCTCATATGCAAATATGTGGATCTAAAGGCAGAGTCTCATATTTAACTGAAGAAGAAAAGTATCAAAAACTTCTCAGTGAAAATAAAGTTACAGATGAACAGTGTAAACATCAATCAGATATATATAGTCAGAAATTTCAAACAAATTTCTTTCAGTTAGACCATGAGTGTGCAGCTAGGATGGATTTGGTTTGTAGTACTGAACAAATTAATGTAGGGCCTAAAGTGGTACAAAGAGAGTATGTGCCGATAGAATATCAAGAAATACAAAACCAATGTTTGGAATTATTTTCCTCTAATACAGTAGATAAGCCAAGGTCTGAAGGAGCAGTTAGGAAGGTCTCAGACCTTAAAATATCAACTGATACTGAATTTCTCAGTATAATGACCTCCAGCCAGGTTGCTTTTTTAGTTCAAAAGAAAGACAAAGAGCGGAGTCCTATAAATAAAGGGAATGAAAACATGGAGACTGAACCAAAGGCAAGTAATGGAGAAATAAGACTACCTAAAGAGAATTTGCTTCAGCTTGATGATTTTACAGAAACATATGAAAATGGACAAAACCAAGCGTGTTCCCTTGAACTTTTTAGTCCTGTCTGTCCTAAAACAGAAAATAGCCACATTCACATAAATTGTGATAAAGGTCTTGAAGAAAATGCAGCATCTCAAGAACTTTTCAGTTCTGAAGATGAATTGCCACCAAATGAGATACGTATTGAATTGTGTAGCTCAGGAATACTGTGTTCCCAGCTAAATACCTTCCACAAAAGTGCTGTTAAAAGAAGCTGGACCTCTGAAGATAAAATGGGACAATCTGAAACTCTATCTAAAGCTAAGAAAATGAAGTTGATCTCTAATGCAGGAGACTCTGCTGTAGCAATGGATCAGAGGAATGTGTGTGAATTTAAGGGTATTAAAAAAACATCATTAATAAAAAACTGTGATTCTAAAAGACAGAAGTATAATTGTTTAGTCATGGTGCTATTTCCATGTCATGTGAAGGAAATAAACATAAAATTTGGACCAAATTCTGGCTCTAAAGTGCCTTTAGCAACAGTTACAGTGATTGATCAATCAGAAACTAAGAAGAAGGTTTTTCTGTGGAGGACTGCAGCATTTTGGGCATTTACAGTGTTTCTGGGAGATATAATTTTACTCACAGGTGAGGTCATTATGGTATAGTGGTTATAAACCTAGGTTTTGTTTGTTTTTGCTTTTCTCTGACTTTTGGTCTTTAAAGACTCTTTCTTTAGTCATTTGCCTCTTCTGAGCTGAGCCTAATTGATCCTTTTATTGCAT
This sequence comes from Saimiri boliviensis, assembly GCF_048565385.1. Lineage (NCBI taxonomy): Eukaryota > Metazoa > Chordata > Mammalia > Primates > Cebidae > Saimiri > Saimiri boliviensis. The sequence continues at coordinate 28,010,295 of NC_133460.1, read as the reverse complement.
CTGCATTGGTCTCCTTCCCATTGTCCACTCTCCTGCCTGTTGCCACTCCTGGGCCTCTGTTCTGTCCTACTGAGTTCTGCCCCTTCTTTCTACTTATCTCCTCCTTTAATAAGCCTTCCCTAGTCAGGTGCAATGGGTCACATCTGTAATCCCAGTACTTTGGGAAGCTGAGGCAGGAGGATTGCTTGAGGCCAGGTATTTGAGACCAGCCTTGGCAACATAGTGAGACCACGTCTCTGCAAAAAATAAAATAGGTTGTGCCTGTAGTCCCAGCTACAAAGGAGGCTGACATGGGAGGATTGCTTGAGCCCAGGAGGTTGAGACTGCAGTGAGCTTTGATTGGGGCCACTGCATTCCAGCCCAAGCAACAGAGCTAGACCTTTCTGCTTCTTTAACTAATATCTAATAATTTTGTGCACATATGTTCTTACTGAGGGAACAGTTACTGATTTATATGGCTTTATTTTATTAAAATTATATTAATTATACCTGGAAATGTAGAAAGAATAAAACTGGTATACCAGGTTAACTTTATTTTCTATGTTCTTCTTAAAATGTGTGTGCATGTATACATGTATCACACATATAAGCTCATATTTATTGGGAGCTTACTTTGTGTCAGACCCTGTTTTCGACTTTACATGCATACCTCATTGCAGCAAGTATATGAGGAAGGTGCTGATTTTTATCTGCATTTTTCACTTGAGGAAGCTGAAACCCAGAGAGGTAAAGTAACTTGCCCAATGTCATACATCTAAGAAGTGGCAAAGCTATGGTTTCTCCTAAACTCCAAAATCCATACTTTAACCATATAGTTGTAATCATAAAGAACATTTTGTTTTTTAAATTTTTAATTTATTTTTAAGAGACAGTCTTACTAGCTTGCAAATGCACTGGCTGTTCACGGGCACAATCCCACTACTGATCAGCATAAGAACTTTTTAATTGTTATTTTTAACAGAGTCTCACTGCATTACCCAGGCTGATCTCCAGCTCCTGGGCTCAAGTGATACTCCTGCCGCAGCCTCCCAAAGTGCTGGGATTACAGGCATGAGCCACCACGCCCAGCCTAGCATGTTATTTTTGACACACCCTGTTTCCAACCTGGGCCAGTTCACTCCTCCTTAGGGAACCTGTGGTCCTCCACTCCCAGGATGTCATTATATTGGTGCCAAGCTTAGTGCAGACACCTGATCAGCTACAGCTCTGAACTCCTGGGTTCAAGTGAGCCTCCTGCCTCAGTCTCCCCGGTAGCCAGGACTATAGGCACGCATGCCACTGCATTCAGAGAGAATATTTAATTTAATTTTTTTTGAGACAGAACCTTGCCCTGTTAACTAGGCTGGAGTGCAGTGGCACAGTCTCAGCTCACTGCAACCTCCGCCTCCTGATTTTCCTGCCTCAGCCTCCTGAGTAGCTGAGATTACAGGCACACGCCGCCATACCTGGCTAATTTTTGTATTTTTAGTAGAGATGGGGTTTCACCATGTTGGCTAGGCTGGTCTTGAATTCCTGACGTCAGGTGATCCACCTGCCTCGGCCTCCCAAAGTGCTGAGATTACAGGCGTGAACCACCATGCCTGACCAGAATATGTTTTCACCTAACGTAAGAAATCTAACATTGTGTTACATGTTCTTTGTTGATTTAAAATTGACACACAGTGTATTAGAGCCAGGAGAAAGTTGAGTAAGCTTAATAAGATATCTAAAGAAAGAATGTGATAGAGAGGAGGTATAAATTAGTTTTAGAAGCTTAGAAAAAGAAAACTTCAAAGCAATATTGATAGTCCTACCAAATAGTTTACAAGAGGAATGAGAACTTTGGCTAATGTATCTTTGTGTTCCTGTAGGATTGTCAAGTACAATCTTTTATAAAGATGTAAACACAAGATTGTAATGAACAGGCTTAGCATATTTGCATCCCACTGGCAGTATTAGCTATTATTATTTATATGTGATTATATTATTGGAGGTTCAGTTCACCTGACTCCCTCTGTTCTGATTCAGTGCTTGCTGAATACCTCTTTGCTTGTGATTTGGCTTTCTGGTTGTAGAACTGCCCACAGTGTGAGAACAGGCTGAAATATTCTTTTTTGTTTGTTTATTTTGGGCAATTTATGATTCATTATGAATTTTAAAAATGTCTTTTTTTCCTTTAATTTGTCTCATTAACTAATTTAGTTTGAGCTTATGCTGCAAAGCTGAAATCTAGTTTTCGTGTGTTGACAAAATTAAGTTTACTGGACTGTAAAAGAGGGTTGGACCCTGGACCATGGTCATTGTTAACCAAGGTAATTACTGTTACCAGGGGCCTCTCAGGGGCCTTTTCCTTTTTCCCAGGTAGATGGAAACTCAACTCTGCAATCTCTATATTTTTTCCTAATATCTCTACAATTTTAACAACTAGATAACATTCTATCAGGTGGCTTTCATGCAATTTACTTAACCAGTTTCCTATTAGAAGACATTTGGGTGATTTCTATGAACATCTTTTGTAAAAATCAGATTTTTCTTATTTATGCAGCCAACAAACATGAAAAAATGGTCATTATCACTGGTCATTAGAAAAATGCAAATCAAAACCACATTGAGATACCATCTCACACCAGTTAGAATGGCGATCATTAGAAAATCTGGAAGCAATATGCTGGAGAGGATGTGGAGAAATAGGAACACTTTTACATTGTTGGGAGTGTAAATTAGTTCAACCATTGTGGAAGACAGTGTGGCAATTCCTCAAGGATCTAGAAATAGAAATTCCTTTTGACCCACCAATCCCATTACTGGGATTATATACCCAAAGGATTATAAGTCAGTCTGTTATAAAGACACATGCACACGTATGTTCATTGTGGTACTGTTTACAGTAGCAAAGACTTAGAACCAACCCAAATGCCCATCAAAGATAGACTGGACAAAGAAAATGTGGCACATATATACCATGGAATACTATGTATCCATAAAAAAGGATGAGTTCATGTTCTTTGCAGGGACATGGATGAATCTGGAAACCATCATTCTTAGCAAACTGACACAAGCACAGAAAACCAAACACTGCATACTCTCACTCATAAGTGGTATTGAACAATGAGAACGCATGGACACAGGGAGGGGAATATCACACATGTCTGTTGGGAGATGGGGGGCTAGGGGAGGGATAGCAGGGTATGAGGAGATTGGGGAGGGATAACATTAGGAAAAATACCTAACGTAGATGATGGAGGGATAGAGGCAGCAAACCACCATGGCATGCGTATACTTAAGTAACAATCCTGCAAGCTCTGCACAGGTACCCCAGAACTTAAAGTATAATTAAAAGAAAAGAAAAGAAAAACAATGATCTAGTTGACTGATTACTGAATAAGTTTCTTTTGTGTGGAACAGATGGAAATGTTGGGGGAAAAAAATCTACACTTTTCTGTTGGCCTAGTAAAGCATGAACCTACTTTGGATAGCTTGGATAGTTCATACTACCTATGCCCCCAAACAGAAAAATTGTTTTTTTAGATTTTTTTTTTTTTTTGTGAGACAGTCTCACCCTGTTGCCCAGGCTGGAGTGCAGTGGTGCCATCTTAGCTCACTACAACTTCTGCCTCTCAGGTTCAAGAGTTTCTTCTGCCTCAGCCTCCCAAGTAGCTGGGACTAGGTGGTGGGACTAGGTAACTAGCCTGCCACCACCCTGGCTAATTTTTAAATTTTTAGTAGAGACGGGGTTTCACCATGTTGGCCAGGCTGGTCTTGAACTCCCGAAGCTGTGATCCATGGACCTCAGCCTCCTAAAGTGCTAGGATTACAGGTGTGAGCCACTGTGCCCAGCCCAAACTGAAAAATTCTAAGTAACAGATGTATTCCAGGTCTTGTTTAATTTACCAACACAGTAGACAGTTTGCTATTACACTTTTAGCAGTAGAATGAAGAGATGCCAAAAATAAGGATTATCTAAGGAAGACTAGATAATTAGAAGAATTAGAAGAAGACAGGGAGGGGAGCTGGTTAACATTGTGAAAAAACAACATTTAAAGGACAAAAAAAGAACTAGGAGCTGGGGCATGTCAGTGAGAGGGCAGGAGGGAGCCAGGAGGCCAGGGCAGGCTACCCATCCCCTGCATGTACCACTAGTGATTAACGTGTCGCTAATCCGACATAGGCTTCGCAGTCCTAGCTTTCAGAACGCTTTCCTTGAAATTCCTTATCTGTTCCTTTTTTCTGAAGAGCATGCATCCTGAATGTTGGATCTTGAAAAGTCTTGAATGCTGTACCAGCTCTTCTTGGGTAGGCAGTGGGGAGCCACTGTTTTTTAGCAAGTCACCTGAACTCATTAATGCTCTAATATATCACTTGCCTGAACTCATTAATGCTCTGATAAATCACTCACTAGCATTGTAGGACATGGGCTGCAGGGGAGACAAACACCTGTTGGGAAGGAAAGGAATGTGCCATGTAAAACAGTAGTAGTGGCAGGGGATGGGCACATTTAAGAGGCAGAGGGGCGGGTCGGGGCTGGTGGAAAGGAGTGGGAAGGGAGAGGAAAGATGACTTCAGATTTTAGTTTACTTGATTAACAGTATAGTATCAATAGATGAGATGGGCATTATGAAAGGAAAAGCAGGTTTGGAAATTGCTGAGTTTGGGGAGCCAATAGAATATCCAGGTGGGAATTTCCATTAGACAGTTGTAGATAAAAGGCCAAAAAGCCGAGGAAAGGGTCTGGAATCTAAATCTGGAAGTAGTCACTTGGAATTGTTGCATCCTTGTTCTTCTTTCCCATTATCTCTAAATTATTTCATTATTGTTAATTCATGTTTATGTTCCGACACTGTATACTGATTATATTCTGCCTTGGAGATAGCTCCCTTCCCCTCTTTCTCTTTACAGCTCACAAGTTTTGCTCCACCTACAATTGTTTCTACCTGTTGGTATGTTTAGTTCTACATGATTCTATTCTGTCTTAGATACACAGCTCTCTCTTTCCAATTGGGAAATGTTCCCTACTTCCAAAGTCTTTCACTTTTAACTTCTGTAGAAGATAATTATCATGCTAGTTAAAGAAAAATAATCAGTGTGTTAAGATGCGTTATATTATATTCAGATATATTTATAGTAGAAGGGAACCAGTGCATACTGAATATTATTACTCTCCTAGGCACTACTGTTTTGTAACCACTACTTTCCTTTCTGATCCTAAAAAAAGTTGTTTTTTAATTTATCAGAAATATATATGAAAACATTTGCTTTATGTAAACAAAAACAATTAAACCTTTTTTTTATAGAGCAGTGTGCTTCCATACTGATATCATTTGAATATACAGAAGCAATTTTGTTATTTTACCTAGATTTAGATTTTAGATTTGCTGTTTTGTCATTTTGTGCTGTTAGGCAGATAATTTAACCTATTTGATCTCTAGTTGCCTGGTATATGGGAGGTATGTATGCATAATATTTTGCTATGATTGGTAAAGTAACCACATTGTGAAGGAATTTATGGCATGATCAGAATGTTTTTTCTCTCTCTAGATGTTGTTATTCATGAGGACCAATGGGTTGGTGAGACAGTACTACAATCAACATTTACCAGCCAGTTATTAAATCTTGGGAGTTATTCATCTATTCAGCCTGAAGAATGTAAGACACATTTTGAATGAAATAATTTGTTAGTGTTTAAACTATATAAACATACTAGGAAAGATTAGGTTTAAAATGGTTCTTTTACAAAATGTTTTCTAAACAGTTGGAGTGGATTGGTTTCTTTTCGATAGTAAGAATAAAACTATAATTTTAAGAAATTTCTCTTTTGTATATTGTAAATCACATTTATTTTAGGAAGTATTAGGTCTCATGTTTCATTTTCATAGGCAGTCAGTACAGCGGTGTTTCTTCACCTTTTAGGGAGTCAAAGACCTCTTTGAGAATCTGTAGACCATTTCTTCAGAAAAATGGACTTAGGTAGATAGGCAGAAAATTTTGCTTGTAATTCTAAAGCCTTCCATGGACCTCTGAATTTCTTCTGTGGAACTTCTGAGCCTCTGGTTAAGAATTCTTGAGGAAGACCGGGCGCAGTGGCTCAAGCCTGTAATCCCAGCACTTTGGGAGGCCGAGGCGGGTGGATCACGAGGTCAAGAGATCAAGACCATCCTGGTCAACATGGTGAAACCCCGTCTCTATTAAAAATACAAAAAAATTAGCTGGGCATGGTGGCGCGTGCCTGTAATCCCAGCTACTCAGGAGGCTGAGGCAGGAGAATTGCCTGAACCCAGGAGGCGGAGGTTGCAGTGAGCCGAGATCACGCCATTGCACTCCAGCCTGGGTAACAAGAGTGAAACTCTGTCTCAAAAAAAAAAAAAAAAAAAAAAAAAAAAAGAATTCTTGAGGAAATAATGTATTGGTCTCATATTCAGACAGCTGTGGTTTGAATCCTTATTCTACTACCTACCACTGCTAAGAAAAGCTACCTTTCTTCTTTAACATCCAGCTTTATTTTCTTTAAAGGAAGCTGTTTAATGAAGAAACTAGCAGCTATCTTCTCCTCTAGGAAATAAAAAAGAAAACAAAGTAAAGGAAACAGTATAAACTTGTGGTTATGGTCACTGGAATCAGCTAGGATTTAAATCCTAGCTCTCTTACTGCCAGTCTTTGTCTTTAGGCAAGTTACTTCACTTTATTATACTTCTGTCTCCTTGCCTGTGAAATGGAGATGAAAATACATACATACCTCATAGGGTTGTTGTGAAGATTAAGTGAGGAAATGAATATAAGGTGTTGAACCTGCATGTAATGTAGTAATAACATAGTAAGATTAGAGGGAGAAGAAATAAGCTAGCACAATATATTTGATAAAATTCTGAAATATCATAGAAGAAAAAAGTTAGGGAAATATACTGATTTTACAAGAAGATAAATGGAAAAATAGGAAAGTTATAGCGTGTATGTGGAAGATAGAGCATGGAACTCCAACCTTTGAATTCTTAAAAAAAAAGCAGAGCAAGTAGAAGGGAAGAGCAACAATTGGAATATCAAGAATTGTGTTTGGAATGGGCAGGGTTTCACTATACACTAGGGTGGCCCATCAGCAGAAAATCAACTCTGACGTATTTCATAGACAATTAAACGAGAATTCTTCATCTATCCAATATGCATTTATTATGTGTTGACATTGTTTCAGTTACTGTGCTTACTGTACACTGGGGGTATATGGTGCCTGTCCTCATGGAGTTTACTTCTCATGTGGAAGATAGACCAAACAAATGAAGGAAACAGACATATAAGTAAAATATTTGCAGGTGACAAGAAGTGCTATGAAGGAAACTAACAAAGGGCTGAGATACAGAATGCCATGGTTCTAGTTGAGAAGGGTTATCATGGAGTAGAATCAGAGGAAGTTGTTACAATAGCTGAAGTTGAGAGATGATTGGCCAGTGGAGCTAAAGAGTGGAGATATTATTTGTAAATAGAATTAGTAGGATTTTCTGATGATGTGGGTCTGGGGATGAGGGAAGAGGGACAGTCTACTGCTACTGGATTACTGGTTTAAGTGACTAGGTAGCCTTAGTATGAACCTGTAGTAACTAAGATGGTGTGGTTTTGGCCAGTTGAAGTCAGTTAACTTTTTAATTTTGACATTTCTGTAAAAGATACAAGTTTAATATTCTGCTATGAATATTTGAAGGTGTCACCTCTTGGAGAGAGAGAGAGAGAGAGAGAGAGTGTGTGTTTGTGTGTGTGTGTGTGTGTGTATGAGATAGCTAAGTGGCTTCTAAGCAAAATTCACCATATTTTTTATATGTTGATATAATAGAAGGGGAAGGAATGTTTTAAAATAATGAATATAACATGGTATGCAAATGCTTTGCGAGAGATTTGGGAAATGTAGGTATCTCTGGTTTTAAGGCTGATCTGGATTCAGGTTATTACCTGAATAATTTCATAAAATTATTCATAAAATAATGTTATGAATTAAATAAATCAATTAAATAAATAAATAAATAAATAAATTAAATCAGTAATTTCATAAAATTTTATGACAAAATTCTGGATGGAGAATATTCCATGAATCCCCTAGAGAGTTTCAGGTTTTTGTAGAATGATGTGAAAAATCTTGAACTAATTAGATAATCTTAGAAGTTACTTCAAAATCTTTGTTTTTACACATACACAGAAATTTATGATGCTTTATTTATCATAGGTTAGTAGCTAGTGTATTCTAAAGTTTTTTATTGATTTAGGGAAATGGCTACCAGTGAACATTTTGAGAATATTGCAGTTGTTTTTCTTCTGAAAGAGTAAATCAATTTGGTTACTGAGTTTACCAATTTGGTTTTGATTTTGTAAGTGGTTACAACTCATGAGAGCATTCTTACTTGTGATCAATATATTGTGTTTTTGGAAGAGACCTCTGGGAAAGAATTATGACTAAGCACTCAAGAGCAATTGCAGCAAAACCAAAAATTGAAAAGTGTGACCTAATTATATATTTTTAAAATTTATTTTTTAAAAACAGGATCTCACTCTGTTACCCAGGCTGGAGTGCAGTGGCCTAATCATGGCTCACTGTAGCCTCAGTATCCTAGGCTCAGGAGATTTTTCCACCTCAGCCTCCTGAGTAGGTGGGACTATAGGCGCGTGCCACCACACCCAGCTAATTTTTGTATTTTTGGTAGAGGCGGGGTTTTGTCATGTTGCCCAAGCTGGTCTTGAACTCCTGAGCTCAAACAATCCTCTCACCTTAGCCTCCCATAGTGCTGGAATTACAGGTGTGAGCCACCGTTCCCAGCCCCGAAATAACTATTATTAAAGAGTCAAAAAAACAACAGATGTTGGTAGGCTGTGTGGAAAAGGAAATACTCATATACTGTTGGTGGGAATGTAAATTAGTTCAGCCATTGTTGAAAGCAGTTTGGAGATTTCTCAAAGAACTTAAAACTGAACTATCATTTAACCCAGCAATCCCATTACTGGGTGTATATCCAAAAGAAAATAGATTGTTCTACCAAAAAGACATATGCACTGTAGCACTTTCACAATAGCAAAGTTGTGGAGTCAACCTAGGTAGCCATCAATGGAGGATTGAATAAAGAAAATGTGGTACATATACACCGTGGAATTCTACGCAGCCATAAACAAAGAATGAAGTCATGCCAGGTGCGGTGGCTCATGCCTGTTATTTCAGCACTTTGACAGGCTGAGGCAGGCAGATCACTTGAGTCCAGGAGTTTAAGACCAGCCTGGACAATGCAGCAATACACTGTCTCTGCCCAAAAAAAAAAAAAAAAAAACCAGGTGTGGTGTTACACACCTGTGGTCCAAGCCATTTGGGAAGCTGAAGTGAGGGAATCACCTGAACCTGGGAGGTGGAGTTTATAGTGAGCTGAGATCACACCACCGCATTCCAGCCTGGGCAGCAGAGTGACATCTTGTTTCAAAAAACAAACAAAAATCTTTGCACCGACATGGATGCAGCTGGGGGCAATTATCCTAAGTGAATTGAGAGAGGAATAGGAAACCAAATAACATGTATTCTCAATTATAAGTGGGAGCTAAACATGGGCTACTTGTGGACACTGAGGTGGCAGCAGTACACACTGGGGTCTACGGAGGGAGAGGGGCAGGGCTTGGAAAACTACCTGTTGGTTGCTCTGCTCAGTACAGGATCATTTGTACCCCAAAGTTCAGTATCACACAGTATACCCAGGTAACAGACCCCGGAATCCAAAGTAAAAGTTGAAAATACTTCTGTTCTTTCCTCTATATAGTGAGGTGTTATATTTTTTACAAACCTAGTTCTGATAATGTGACAGGAATATAAATTTATCTTGAATATTATTAAATATGTAAGTCAAAGATCAACACAGTATTTCCAGGAGATAGACTGTTTTTGGAATCTAAATAACCAGAGGTTTTCATGTAAATTTTTATGAATCGGGGACAAATATGTAATTTAATATCGAGATCTTTTTTTGACCCAAAACTCTAACTTGTTCATGAAAAATGAAGCCCAGAGAAGTTATGTACAATTTCACAGAGCTTATTACTGACAAAACTAGAATTTGAATACAGCTCTTCTGATTCCAGATTTTCTGGAAATACTGTGAAAGAAGAATTCTGTCTGGTAGTATTATGTGTGGTTTTAATTTTTTTCTTTGTAACTTTAGTTTGAATTTTATGTGTGTGTGAGCATCTGCATGACTTGTTTTTTTTAAATTATTATTATTATTATTATTTTTTAATTAGAGATGGGGTTTCATCATGTTGACCAGGCTGGTCTCAAACTCCTGATCTCAGGCAATCCTCCCACCTTGGCCTCCCAAAGTGCTGGAATTACAGGCGTGAGCCACCGTGCCCGGCCAAACTGCATTTACTTTTAAAAATGTTTATTGTAAAAGCTTTAAAGCATACAAAAGTAGAGAGAATACAAATCATAATGAACTTATTAGGTACCTATTAGGCAGCTTATTAAAACACGGTCAGTTTTGTTTCTTCTGTTGCATCTCTTTTCTTTTACTGTCTAAAGGAAGGAAAGAAGAATCACAAATCAGTTTATGGACTCTGCTTTCTAAAAAGTACTTAAGTGTTTATTACCAATATCTTATTTTGGTCAGCAATCAATCACGTACTCAAACATACTTCTCTTACCTTCAGAGAAATTAAAATTTAATCAGTAAAACTCATCAACCTGTACATGAAAATACATGCATCTTATTGTGTATAAACTATATCTTAATTTAAAAAATGAGAAAAAATATGAGGGGAAAGAGAAAAACATTTAAAAGACATAATAACTGAAGAATTAAATAACCAATTGAACACTTGAAAAATATTACAATGTAGCACATGCTCAAAAGCGTTCTGAGCTCAGGGAGAGAAGCAGCACTGTGAGTCTATAGTGGTCGTCATTCTATGTGGTATTGGGTAGGGAGAAAAGAGAGTGACAGACTTGCAACTGGAAATTGGTGGGGACAGAGGCCTTGCTGTGGAAAGAGTAAGGCACACTCCGGGAGAGAATCAGAGAGGTGGCTCTGAGCTTGTTTCAGAAGGGAAGTCCCCTGGGGCTTGAGGAAGAATGGCAGAGGCTGGGAATAGCTAGGAAAGCAGGATCAAATCAGATTCCAAGTCCTGGGGAACTGATTGGCTGTTGCAGCGTGGTGGAGTCAAAAAAGAACAGAAATTTTGTGTTTGGTTTATTGATAGAAAAATGATGTTATTAACAAAGTAGAGAAGTAAGGGAACAGCACAAGTTTTTTGGGGATAGTAAATAATTCCATTTCCATTGGTTAAAAACACCAAGTTTATTTTTATATCTAAACTGATTCAAGACTTAGCTATTATACGTGTTTTAGAGAAAACAAAACCATGTTGTATATCTAATCATACTTTACAACATAAAATACAGTTCTAAAAAATATTATTTTGTCAAGAAAAATATAATGTTGTCATCTTTTGTCTGTCTGTATGTTTTTTTCCTCCTTAGATTCCAGTGTAGTTAGTGTTGCTGTACTTCAAGACTTACTGGCATATGTCTTCTCAGAACACTCCTACCTCAGAGATCTTCCTCCAAGGCAGCCTCAGAGGGTAAACAGCATAGACTTTGTAGACTTGGAGCACCTTCAGCCTGACATGTTAGTCCACGCAGTAGTAAGAGTTGTTAATTTCACTGTACTGACAGGTAAACATTTTGACTGCCTCCTTAATTGTAGATTATGGAAAAATTAAGATACAAGACCATCTTAGTGTACCATTTGGTTATCACTATATATGTATCATCAGCTATTAAAGTATGGTATCACATATGATAGAGTAATGCCAACTAAGGTACTCATTTTCCTTTTCCAGAGGCAGTATACAGTTATAGAGGACAAAAGCAGAAAAAAATTATGTTAACAGTGGAACAGGCTCAAGATCAACGTTATGTGCTTGTATTATGGGGTCCTGGAGCAGCCTGGTACCCTCAACTTCAAAGGAAAAAAGGTAAACACACCAAAAAGCATTTATCCTATTTATATTTCAGTAAATGATTAATGTTTATGAACCCGAGATGGAGAAGATCTTGGGAAACTAGACAGCATTTGAAATACAATGATCATGATTAAATATTCTTCTGCAAATGTCTTCTGTTAAAATTTTGTATCTCTTGTAGCAATTCAGTTATGGAGTAAGTCCTCAATAATTATTGGTGGTGAAATAAAGGTTTACATTTATTCCCAGATACACTACTTTACCTTTTTAGTTAAGATCTTACCTCCTCCAAATAATGTTCTTTAGACATTTAGTTCTGGAGAAGCTTCTGCAATTTTTTCACCCAAAGTACTCCGATAAATAAACTCTCTGGTTATAACGCAGATTTCAGGGGAGTTATCTTAACTTTTTCAAGTCACAGTTACTGTTCAATAAATTACTGTTTTTCATGTTTTTATTATAGTTGTTTTAAAAGCATTTACTTTTTAGCTATCCCTAGAATGGTCAGTGTTAAAATATGACCCATGATTATGTTTTTCTTTAAAGCATAAATTATTTATGGTATATTGAATTAAATGGAATTGATATTTCATTAAAATAGTGTAATATCTTCTCTTTGCTGTCGTGAGATCCTTTAGTTGTAACAATCAAAGACAGTTTCATTTGTGGCTTATGAGTTACTTTTCCCTGCTAAATTAATTTAGAGATTGATTCAGTATATTACTTATTGTTATTTACCTGAAAGAGTTAATGTCTCTTTCCAAACTTCCGCCTTCCAAATCGTTATTTGGAGGTAGGATCTGTCACATTGTCTCTCTTAATCATTAATAGCTATGACTAGGATTTGAGATAAATCTAACTTTTGACTTTTATGTTAGGATCAAACAGGGACAGATGTTTGTTTGGTTGAGCAAGCTGACAAACGTGTATCAATGATAGACTATGATCATTGAGCACCATAGCCTAGAACACAAGTCTAGTGCATGCTACACAAGAATGTGGGTCACAGGTATAGTGGAGCCATAACAAAATAGATTGCTTCATGTAATGTGAATATTCTTTTAAATTTAATAGTTTTTTGGTTAATAGGAAAGAAATGACAGTTGTCTCTAGGTGATTCTATGGTGTTTAGGTTAGTATTGAAAACATATGAATCCAGGAATTAAGATGTTGTTCTTTGTGCATTAATTCATCCAGCACACCTTTATTTATAAGCATTGTTTTAAAGTTTTTTTTTAAAATGAAATCTGATGGTTTTATATTTTTCTTTTCTTTTTATGTTTTTATGCATTTTAAAGTTTTAACGTCTACTTCAACACCTCACATCCATCTTTTTTAAGAGAAAAATACCAATTTTGAAGGTTTTTATTTCCTTTTACTTTTGAAGAGACCAGCTTCATTTCCAAATTCCCAGCAAAGAGAATCTGATTGCCCAGAGTAAATTTGTTTAAAAAAATTGTGACCAGGAAGACAAGGTCACACAATACAAATATGAGAGTTTGAGCTTATTTCAGTAGATGGGAAAACAGTCAAGGGAATCATTTGTGGTCTGGGCAAATACATAAAAGATATTCACTACCAAAAATGTGTGTTAGCTTAGAAAGATTCAAAAATTCATTAGCTTAGAAAGATATATGTAATGTATTACTTAGTTTAAAAAGTAGATTATAGACCAGGTGCAGTGATTCATGCTTGTTAGCTCAGTACTTTGGGAGGCTGAGGAGGGTGTATTGCTTGAGCCCAAGAGTTCAAGACCAACTTGTGCAACACAGTAAGACCCTGTTTCATCTAAAAAAAAAAAAAAAGTAGATTATAAAACTTGATGTATAGAAAATATATTACGTTAACATATAATAAATATTATTTTCATGTTTATATAAGTTAATAAAAATTTTCAAGAAAACCCTATATGTATAATAGGATCTCATTTTAATAAAAATGTATCTATAACTATGTATGTACATTTAAAAATCTGGAAATATGTATCTATACCAGAATGGTAGGAGTGGTTATTTCTGTATGTAGAAGAAAGAGATGGGGTTTCTCCATGTTGCTCAGGCTGGTCTTGAACCCCCAACCTCAGGTGATGTGCCCACCTTGGACTGCAAAAGTGTTGGGATTACAGGCATGTGCCACTGTGCCCAGCTTTTTTTCTTTATACCTTTAGTTTGAATTTTATGTGTATGTGAGCATCTGCATTTACTTTTAAAAACTTTTATTCTAAAGCCTTCAAGCATATACAAAAGTAGAGAGAATACTTAAGCATAATGAACTTAAGTACCTATTAGCCTGCTTATTAAAATGTGGTCAGTCTTGTTTCACTGTTACCTCCGTTTTCTTTTACTGTTGAAATACTTTACAATAAACATATTTTATTTTATAATTAAAAATAAAATTAAAACTGTTTGCTTTTTAAAATGAAAGAATAATGTTTGGAAAATGTAGCTAACAATTTGAGAAAAAATAGAATTAAATTTTTACTTTATGTTTGTGCCAAAATGAATTTCAGATGCATTAAAGATTCAAATATGAAATAATGAAACAGTGAATAGTAGAAGAAAATATAGGCAGACTTATGTGTAACACAAAGGTTGGTAGAGTACATAAAATGCAGCAACAAAAACTATTATACTTATAAACTACCATATACAGAATTGAAAGGCAACCAAAAAAAAAAAAAGAAAGAAAATTCCATTGTCACAAAATAATGCAGTGAGCAAAAGACATATACGTATAGAGATAAATGGGGAAAGGATATGAGCAGGCAAATCCCTAAAGAAGAAATAAAAATAGCCATTAGGGCCCGGTGTGGTGGCTCATGCCTGTAATCTTAACCCTTTGGGAGGCCGAGGTGGGCAGATCACCTGAGGTTGGGAATTCAAGACCAGCCTGACCAACATGGAGAATCCCCATCTCTACTAAAAATACAAAATTAGCTGGGCATGGTGGTGCATGCCTCTAATCCCCAGCTACTCAGGAGGCTGAGGCTGGAGAATTGCTTGAACCTGGGAGGCGGAGGTTGCAGTGAGCCAAGATCGCGCCACTGCACTCAACCTGGGCAACGAGAGCAAAACTCCGTCTCCAAAAAAAAAAAAAAGCCCATTAAATATATGGAAACATTGTTCTTACAAGTAACTGAAAACACACAAAGTAATAATGATAGATGATTTTTCTTTTAAGAAATTGATAGAGAAGATATGGGAAAATTGCTACTGTCATCAACTATTGGAAATGCAAATTGACAGAAGCTTTCTTGTAGATAACTAACAGTTGATATGAAAAAATTGATACTTTTGTTCAATAATTATAGCTCTAGGAATTTATCGTAACTATTATAAAGATGTAGCTAAAAATGGATTTATCATGGTATCATGTATAATAGTGAAAAATAAAAAACAACCAGAACCCCTCAAAATAGATCCTTGCTGTAATAATTTTTAAGATTTTGGTGTGTCTGGACAAATGGCATATTATGTAATATTTAAAAGCGATGTAGAATAATACACACATATAAAACTATATTTGACATATTAAGTCAATCTCAATAAATAAAATCCTAAACAACTGGTTGTCCGCTAAAATGTTTATTTAGGGTGTTGAGATTATTTATTAGGATGTTTAGGGTGTTGAGATTATGGCTGCTATATGTTTATTTACTTGGCTTCTGTTAGCTTACTTTTCTAAGCATGTATTTTGTAATAAGACAAGAAAGCTATTTTAGTGATTGGTTTTAAGCAATAACTTGGAATATATGCTTTAGTTCTAGTTAGTGATGCTCTGTCTTTAAGATTTACTGATATGTTTTATAATTTCCCACCAAAAAAAAAAAAAAAATCTCCAGTGAAAGAAACTAAGGAGATGGGTAGGTGTAGTAAATAAGATTTCTGGCCTGAAGTAAGTGGGAAACTAAAAAGACAGCTGATGTTATCAGAAAAATTAATGCTAAGAAACCCTCGTTTGTTTTATTATTTTTAAAATTGAGTTTACTAATACAGAATATGATTATTGGGCAAAGTCTGTGTTACTGTGGCTTTAAAAATTAGAATTGTTACTGAGAGTTAAAAATAGGTGCTATTGTGTCTAAATGCTTTTTGTTCTAGAAAAGTTGTCTAAGTAACATAACTAAGGTATTGAAATATGAGTGAGATATTATTCTTGGGTTCATGTCAGTGTCCTTTCTTTAACAAAACAAATCAAAACTTTACCTATAGAAACATACATGAGAATTTTCTACTTTGTAAAGCAGTCAGTTATAAATGATGAACGTTCAGAAGGGCAAGGAATCTTCAGAAAATATTTTATTAAAATTATCTTTAGCGACCAGGTGTGGTGGCTCATGCCTGTAATTCCAGCACTTTGGGAGGCCGAGTTGGGCAAATCAAAAACCCCATCTCTACCAAAAATGCAAAAATTAGCCAGGAGTGGTGGCATGTGCCTGTAATCCCAGCTTCTCAGGAGGCTGAGCCAGGAGAATCACTTGAACCTGGGAGGCAGGGGTTGCAGTGAGCCATGATTGCGCCACTGCACTCTTGGGTGACAGAATGAGACCCCATCTCAAAAGAAAAACAAAATCTCTATCATCCTTATATTGTCTTAATGTACCATTCATATTTTGTCTTTTTATACCCAAATTCTTTGGTGATAAAAGATTATTTAGTATTCAACTGACTTAATCAGATCAATCTATTTAATCTGATACTAAGCCAAGACTTTTTCCTTTTTGGTGACTTTTGTTTTTATTGTTTTTGTTTAAGGTTATATTTGGGAATTTAAATATCTTTTTGTTCAGCGCAATTACACACTAGAAAACCTAGAATTGCATACAACACCTTGGTCATCCTGTGAGTGCTTGTTTGATGATGATAAAAGGGCAATTACATTTAAAGCAAAATTTCAAAAAAGTGCACCCTCCTTTGTGAAGATATCAGACTTAGCAACCCACCTAGAGGATAAGTGTTCAGGTAAGATCTTTATAAATTTTGCCATTTTAATTTCTTTTGAGACAGGGTCTTGCTCTGTTGCCCAGGCTGGAATCCAGTGGTGTGAACACGGCTCACTGCAGCCTCCACCTCCCAGGTGTAAGTGATTCTCCCACCTCAGCCTTTCGAGTAGCTGGGAAGAGAAGGGAAAGCTAGTGCATACCATCAGTGCATGCCACACACCCAGCTTTTTTTTTTTTTAATTTTTTTTTATTTTTGGTAGAGACAGAGTCTCCTTATGTTGCAGAGTCTGATCTCAAATTCCTGGACTCAAGTGAGCCTCTTGCCTTGGCCTTCCAAAGTGCTGGGATTACAGGCATGAGCCACCACACCCAGCCCACTGTTAGTTTTAATATAAGCAAAAGTAAAAATGTATATAATTCTATATAAAAGTGAAATACAAATATTTGCAAATAACTAGAGTTTTAGGAACTGTGTGCCAGGAACCAGGGACAAAGAACAAATACTTATTTTTTTTTATTATATCCCAAATGGGAATGTAAATTCAGTTCCTTCATTATCTTGGCCAAATGCCAGATTAAAATTTTACTAGTTGGGTTAATTCACACATGTATGTATATATGTTTTCCAATATATGATTACAGTTTAGCATTGTTATATCATAAAACTACACTAAGGAGAATACAGGTAGAAAACAAAGGTAACACCTCTCAAAAAACCCAACCTTTAATTAAATACAGATTTCATTCTCAGAGAAGAACTCCTTATTCCTAGTTCTACACTGAAACATTTACTAATACTAGCAGATAATTTAAAGTAATAATATTTCTGGAAGATAAACACAGATGATAGAGAATTTATAAGCTTTTATACTATAAATTTTCATACCACTTTCAAAAATTGAAGTTGCTTATGGCCATAAAAGACTCTAGATTTATACTAACTGGTAAAATCTTGGGTAATGTTATAGCATCATGTAAGTTCCCAAGCTAGTTCCATATTTATGTGTCCCTCCAGTGCTCTGCTCCACAAACTCCACAGACATATAGAGGTGGTCACCACAGGAAGGAATGCCAGACACAGTTGAGGGGCTACATTACTTTGCAGAGATGTTTAGTTTGGCACCATGGAGAAGTCAACTTTGTTATTTACTGCTTATACAAAACAGTTGTCTGCTGGGATTGAGGTCCTAGAATTAGGTTTAGAAATAACATCATGGACAACAGCAAAATAGGCAGCCATCACGCTGATGATGAAAGGTTCTGAGGATATATCCCCACTTGTTTGAGCACGTGTCCAGGAATCGTATGTGTTCTTGGAAACCCTGGAGGTGTGCTCCTCATTGGGAAGCCATGCCAAAACTATGCTGTTAAAATCAGTCCTTCAGAGGCTTTGTTCACAGAGGCCCATTTAGCCCTTTTCACTCTCTTTTAGCCTAGTTCATTCTCTGAACTATGTTCAGCTATAAGGGCTGAATTCATAGTTTCTGTCATAGTGTATGTGTTTTTAAGGCAAAAATGGAGAGACAATATGAAAATAGAAGCAACTTTTTTCCTAACCTATTTTATAGTTAAATAAAAGGAGAAAGAGAGATCAGCATGGGAGCATTTCCTAGGAGAGTCTGCTTGCTAAACAGAGGGGGATGAAGCTAGGCCTGATTGCTCGTAAAGAAATGAAGATGCTTACCCAGTGCCTCATCTTACCGCCAGCAGAATTTCAGTGCTCAGCTGGAGTGACCCCCTTGAAAGCAGAGTCCACATTCAGCATGACCTTTTAATTCAAGAGGTGTGTAAATTTATAAAATGATAGGATTATGTGAACATTCTTTTAAAATTATTGAATTATTAAGAATTTTTGAGGCTGGGTGGGATGGCTCACTTTGGGAGGCTGACGTGGGTGGATCATTTGAGGTCAGGAGTTTGAGACCCTGGCCAGTGTGGTGAAACGCTGTCTCTATTAGCCGGGTGTGATGGTGGGTACCTGTAGTCACAGCTACTTGGGAGGCTGAGGCAGGAAAATCACTTGAACCCAGGAGGTGGAAGTTGCAGTGAGCCGAGATTGTGCCACTGCATTCCAGCCTGGGTGACACAGTGAGACTCTGTCTTAAAAAAAAAAAAAGTACCTTTTGAGTGGAGGGAGGAGAGCAAGGGTTGAAAAACTGTTGGGTACTCTGCTTACTACAGGAGACTCTACTTGGGTGACGATATACCCACGTAACAAACCTGCACATGTAGCCCCTGAATCTAAAATAAAAATTGAATTTTTTTAAAAAAATAATTTTTTAGGCCAGACACATTGGCTCAAGCCTGTAATCTCAGCACTCTGGGAGGCCAAGAAGAGTGGATGGCTTGAGCCCATGAGTTGGAGGTCAGCCTGGGCAACATGGCAAATCCCTCTCTCTACAAAAAATATAAAAATTAGACAGGTGTGGTGGCTTGTGCCTGTAGTCCAACTCAGAAAGCTGAGGTGGGAGGATCGCTTGAGCCCAGGGAGGTTGAGGCTGCAGTCAAGATTACACCACTGAACTCCAGCCTGGATGACAGAGTGAGACACTGTATGAAAACAAAAAAACAAAAAATAGTTTTTTGGTGATTCAGCATGTCTTTGGAAAGATGTGATATTGAATCTTCTACAGTTTGTTACATATTTGTTACCCACTCCTGCTAACTCATGTAGGGATATGTGATACATATATGATGATGATACCATCTTTGGGCATTGAAAGACTAAAGCAAATGGAAGAAGTTAAGAACAGGAGACTCGTTATTAACTGGACTCTGAAAGAGATAACCAGAAAACAATAGGAGACCAGAGTGATTAGTTCTTGACCTGGAGTGTTCTTACTTCTAAGAGGATGACGAAGAACAAATTTGAAGGCTTAAGGCTCAAAGAAGCCTTTAAACTGACTATGGAGAGAAAAGGAGAATAATGCTCAGAAAAACTCATAGACCTCACCAGTACACAGTAAGACAAAAGTAAATTAGGAAAAGATAATGTGTAGGAGAAGTAATGTTCAGTATTTCTTTACCTGTGAATGGATGAGCCATCAGTAGTGAATGAATATGCTTGAGGTTTCTCATGAGTCACCTGAGAAATGAATAATAAATGAGAACTTTCAGTGCTCATGTGGCTATAAACCACACCCAGAGTATATAGATGATGATGAGTGGGAAGTTGGAAAAAAGTTTAAAAGAGGAAAAGCTATTGATATTTTTAGGTAGAGAGAAGAAAAACTCACCTCCTATTTGGCTTTTGACTATGATCAATTAAAAAGACAGAAGACAGGACAAGGAGAGAGGGCATGTTAGCTAGTTTCAAGTATTCGAAGGGATTTTTTCTAAAGGAATTATTGAACTTATTTTGCAAGATTCCAGAGGATGGAGAGGAAGGAAACACCCACATGTTGAGCCAAATTAGCCAAGTAAACCTGCTCTCAGTTGCAGCCAGGCCCCCCTGCCCTTAGATTCTAGGAAAAAAGTAAAGAAGACCAAGAATAAGACCTCAGTCTATCCGTTTACTATAGGTGACTGTAAATCAACTCTCAAACTAGCCATGTTTGTAAATTAAAGTTATAATTTTGGCCCAATAATGTAAAATATATCTGTTTGTCTTTTATAGGAGTGGTTCTAATTAAAGCCCAGATTTCAGAGCTGGCATTTCCTATTACAGCAGCTCAGAAGATAGCTCTAAATGCTCACAGTTCTCTGAAGAGTATTTTCTCTTCTCTTCCCAACATCGTGTATACTGGCTGTGCAAAATGTGGATTGGAACTAGAAACAGATGAGAACAGGATCTACAAACAATGTTTTAGCTGCTTGCCATTTACTATGAAGAAAACGTACTATAGGTAAGGCAACTAAGCAAGCCAATTTGATGGAAAATAATGATTATAAATATGGAAAAATTAGTTCTGTAAACCCTTACTCTTCCTAAAAATGATTAACTGAACTAGTCGAAGAAAATAAAATTTTCCCCATGTGATAGATACCTATTTATGGAAGCAAAAATTTCCCAGGAATCATTACAGGAGTTTCTTAAAGCAGTAATCTGGAGATTTTATTGTCTTTAAACCGCTGTACTGAAGAAACATTTTCCATGGTTTACTTTTTAACCAAGATCTAAGTGGCTTATAAATAACTCATTTTCCCACCTTAACATATAATTAGAATTTAAGGACTAAAAGTATCATATGATCTCACCCCTGAGTTGTTGTTGAAGCTATTAAGACATTTAGCCTGTTTTCCCACCTTTACCTTAGAAATTAAAGATAGCAAATGAATCTTGTATGGTAAAACTGCTAACCAGCTCAGTGAAAAACACGTTGTTTTTTGAATAGTAGGTAGTCAGAAGCTCAGATGATATTTTTCTTTTTACCTTACAAATTACATGTGTTTACAAAATAGTGCTCAGCATTTTATGCTCCTGATTATTTCTAAATACCATAGGATCTAAAAACTAAATGCAGGTATATTCTACACGTTATCATGGCATACTTCAAGAAAAGTTATAGAAGCTTAATTTGTAAACCTTATTTACCTTTACAGATATTGTATTTGTTACAAATAAGTGAATGAATTTTGCTATTACTGTGAAAGTTGCTTTTGTGGAAAAGAAAATTGAATTCAGATTCATGGTAGGCTGGGTGTGGTGGCTTACGCCTGTAATCCCAGCATTTTGGGAAACTGGGGTGAGCAGATTGCTTGAACCCAGGGGTTTAAGACCAGCCTGGTAAACATAGGAGAAAACCCCATCTCTACCAAAAAAAAAAAAACAAAAAACCTGGGCATGGTGACATAGGCCTGTAATCCCAGTTACTTGGGAGGCTAAGGCGGGAGGATCATTTGAGCTCAGGAGATGGATTGTTACAGTGAGCGATGTTTGTACTACTGTACTCCAGCCTAGGCAACAGAGTGAGACCTACCTCAAAATCAAAACAAAAAATGCATGATATGTAACAAACATTGATTTATTAATAGTTAAGTCCCTTCAAAAGTATGTATAGGTAACTTATTTATATCATTCCAAATGTTTCTATTCAATATAAGCATTTATTCGACATAAATGTTGCCCAATACTATTCCTTATGGGTAGGAGGGCCTTTGAATCTTTACTTTACAAAATGACTGTTCAAGAGAAGGACTTCACAGATCAGTATCACCTGATTATGGCATAACTAGTATGAGGTATGTAAGATCTCTTCCTAAACTATACCACATGAAAGATGTAGTGCTGGTTTGTTGTTTTGCTAGAATGTTGATTGGTCATGTTTATTTAAAAGCCTTTAAGTTGTTAGGTTTAGAGTCCAGATGATAAGTCTTCCTTGAAAAGAAAATAATGAAATTAACAAACTCCCTTCACAAACCAAGTATGTGACTCCAAAGGCATCTACATTTTTCAGTCAGCAAACTGAATAAGAGGAAATTCTCACTGATTATTTTTCTAATGCTCAAATATTTATTAGGAATCCATGTATGTTCACATATCACATATTTACTGTGGCTGTCATGCTGGTTGATCTAAGTAGACTTATTGTGCCCAAGAAGCTTGGTAGTCTATGAAACACTTAATGAACATTTGTGTGGCATAACAGTCCCCAACTATGAATGAGTTGATCATATTTTATATTGGTTGTAAATTGGAGCTGATTTTCCAATGGAAGCAACATTAGATACTGTGTTTGAGTCACATACGAGGCCACAGATATTTGTTAAATGAACATGTAAATAGCACAGTTCCTGTTCTTAAAGTTATCCTAGAACTCAAATACCATTTTTAACAATGTTTCTATGGGATATTCAAATTTATGTTTTTGGAACACCAGAAATATATTTATTTTTCTGTTCTAGAAGCAAAAAAAACAACAAAAAAAAAACAAAAAAACCAGCAGGTCAAACCACAGTTAAGGCTCCTATTTAGGCAGCACTAGGAAATGTTTGGGTCTTTCAAGTGGTTGTAGTCAAGGTGTAGGCTGGGACTGCAGTCATTTGAAGACTTAACTGGTTGGAGGATTCATTTCCAAAGTGGTTCATTCATATGGCTAGCAAGTTGAGTTCCTCTTCACTTGGGTGTCTCCACAGGCTGCCTGAATGTTCTCACAAAGTGGCAGCTTATTTCCCCAGAGCAGGAAAGGCAAGAAAGAGAGTTCCAGGTGGAAGCCAACCTTTTTGTTATCTAGCCTCAGAAGTCATGTGGCATTACTTCCACCAAATTCTCCTTATCAGAAGTGAGTTTAGCTGCATATTGGAGAGTGGATTAAAACGAAGCTAGTACAGAGAAGAGGTAACAGGCTGTTGCCTTATTTTGGAGGAGAGATGATGGTAGCTTGACTAGAGAGGAAGTGGTGGGAATGGAAAGAAGTGAACAGATTTGAGAATGGTTGGAAAATAGTGTTGGTAAGATGTAGTGATAGAGTGGTAGGTAAAGAGGGAGCCACAGGTACATTACATATTACTGACAATTGGGTGAACCGTAAGATTATTTATTAAAACGAGTAACCCAATCCTATTGAGCTTGAGTTGCTGAGACATAACAAGTTGGAAAGTGGTTAGATGTACAGAAATGCAATTTGCAAGAGAAGTCTGGGCTAGGTTTATAGAGTTATTTGTGGTGATTGAACTCTTCATTGGTTTCTGCACCCTGTTTTGTTTTTCTTTCTTAATCTTCAGTTATTACCTCTCCTGATGGATTATTCTTACCAGCCTATAAACACACTCCCATACTTCTCATATTAAAAACCAAAATCATCCACTAAAATTACATTACCCTCATATCCCTTCATTTTTTGATTCTGTTTTATACCCAGCCAAACTTTGTTGAAGAGTTGTAAATATATTCTCTCTCCCTTTTATGTTTTTGGGTTCACTTCAGTTATTCCATTCTACTCCCACCATGCTGCAGAAGCTGCTTTTGTGGAAGTTACTGACACATTTGATGTTGCCTGAGGCATGGATACTTCTTTTCCCTGCTCTGACTGGCTCTCAGTTATATTCAGCATGCCAGGCCGCTTCCTCCTTCTTGAAATAACCTCCTCCTGGCTTTTTAACCTATCTCTCAGGCCTGTCCTTCTCAGCTTCTTCTAACCCCTCTTTAAATTCTGGGTCAATCCTGGGTCCTCGTCTTTGTCCTCCCTCTTATTCTTTCTGTACATTCTGCCTGGATGATCACAGCTGTTTCCATGTTTGTACTTACATCTTCACCCTGGTTTTCTCCTCCAGGCATCATATTCTTTGCTAATTTTGTATTTTTAGTAGAGACGGAATTTCTCCATGGGGTTTCTCTGGGTTGGTCAGGCTGGTCTCAAACACCGACCCCAGGTGATCCGCCTGCCTTGGCCTCCCAAAGTACTGGGATTACAGGTGTGAGCCACCACGCCCAGCCACTCCGGCCGTATCTAAGTCACTACTGCCTCTTGTGAAAACCAGCACACCAGCAGGCTCTTGGTGGGGCTTCTTCTGGTCTTGCTTCCTCTCCTTCATTCTCCACCCACCGGCAGTGTGATTACCCCTTGCTTCGTCCATTACTCATCTCCTTAAGCTTATTGCCTCTGCAGTCTCATGTGCTGCCACTCTCCGTCACCTGGCGTTCCAGCCACATGGCCTTCCTTCTCTCAGTTCTTCAGACATTTTGATTTGTATCCTTAGGATGTTCTCAAATTTCTTCCCTCTGTCTGACTCCACAAGGCTGGTTTCTTCATGTCTTAGATTAAATGCTGCTTAATCAGAGAGGCCTTTCCTAGCCACCCTCCTTAAGTTTCTGTTATAGTCGCCTGGGTGTGCTTATTGTAATTTGTTACATACTGTCTTTTCCAAAAAGCATTTTTACTGAAGTAAAATTCATATGCCATCAAATTAATCTTCTGACATATACAATTCAATGGCTTTAATATATTCCCAGGGCTGTGTAGCTGTCACCACAACCAGTTAGGACATTTTCATCACCCAGGCCTGTACAAAGCCTCATACTCATTAGCAGTCACTCTCCATTCCCCATGCCCTGCAACCCATGTCAACTACAAATCTGTTTTCTGTCTCCATA
Source organism: Saimiri boliviensis (assembly GCF_048565385.1). NCBI lineage: Eukaryota > Metazoa > Chordata > Mammalia > Primates > Cebidae > Saimiri > Saimiri boliviensis. Next base: position 27,985,375 of record NC_133460.1, on the reverse strand, counting down.
GATTTGCCTGTTCTAGACATTTTACATAAATGTTATATAATATGTGATTTTTTGTGACTGGCTTCACTTAGCATGATGTTTTCAAGGTCCATCCATGTTGTAGCATGTATCAGTACTTCATTCCTTTCCACTGCAAAATAATATTGCATTGTATGCATATACCACATTTTATTTCTCCATTCATCAGTTGAGAATTGGGTTGTTCCTACTCTTTGGCTTTATGAATGATGCTCCTCTAAACATTTGTGTATAAGTTTTTGTGTGGATATGTGTGTTCATTTCTCTTGGTTATATATCTAAGAGTGGTGGAATTTCTGGGTCATATAGTAACTGTTTAACCTTTTGAGGAACTGCCAGAGTGTTTTCCAAAATTGCTGTGCAGTTTTACATTCTCACCAGTAATCTGAGGGTTATAGTTTCTCCATATCCTTGTCAGTACTTCTTATTCTGTTTTTCTTTTTGTTGCATGTGCTTTTGGGTCATATCTAAGAAAGGTGTCATTTCTAAGCCAAAGTTTGTGATTTGCTCCCATATTTTCTTCTAAGAGTTTAGTAGCTTTAGCTCTTACGTTTAGGTTTATTTTCTATTTTTTGTGTATGGGGTAAGGAAGGGGTCTAATTTTATTCTTTTGCATGTGGTATCTAGTTGTCCCAGCATGAATTTTTGAAAAGACTGTTCCATCCCTGTTTAGTTATCTTGGCACCACTGTTGAAAAGCTCATTTTATTTATTTTTCCTTTTCTTTTTTGTAGAGATGAGGTCTCACTACATTGCCAAGGCTTGTCTCAAACTCCTGGTCTCAAGCAGTCCTCCTTACCTTGGCATCCCAAAGCACTGGGATTCCAGGCATGAGCCACCACACCTGCTTATTTTCTTCCTATTTCACTACAGTTTTATGTTCCTTGAATGAAGGAACCAGATTTGTCTTGTTCACTAGTAAATACCCAGAGCTTACCACAGTCCATGATAGATAATCAGTTTGTATTTGTTGAAATAAATAATGGAGGGAGAGAGAGGCTGAGGAAGGAGTATAAAGTGAAAAGAGGAAGGGACCTAGAGTCTTTGTGTGCATAAAGAGGGAAGCAGGTTCTTCGGGGGGAAAATCAGTAGGGGGAAGCAGGTTTTTCGGGGGAAAATCATGTTTTAGCTCTGTTACACTAAATTTCTCTGCTAATGAGCCTGTTTCTGAATTCTGTTCTCAATTTATTTTTAAAAAGTTAATGTAGTTCTGGCCAGGCATAGTGACTCATGGCTGTAATCCCAGCACTTTGGGAGGCTGAGGTGGGCGGATCACCTGAGGTCAGAGAGACCAGCCTAGCCAGCATAGTGAAACCTGAGGAGTTCGAGACCAGCCTAGCCAACAGAGTGAAACCCTGTCTCTTCTAAAAATACAAAAATTAGCTGGGCATTGTGGCAGGCACCTGTCATCTCAGCTACTTGGTAGGATGAGGCAGGAGAATCGCTTGAACCTGGGAGGCAGAGGTTGAAGTGAGCTGAGATTGTACCACTGTACTCTAGCCTGGGCGACAAGAGCGAGACTCCATCTCAAAGAAAGAAAAGAAAAAAGAAAAAAAATTAATGTAGTTCTAAAATAGGTACCACATGCCATAGTTAAAATGCACACTGCATAGGAGGTTACAAAACAATGAGCAAAAGTCTCCTTCACCATCCAACCCTCTCCCACCAGAGCTACTTCCATGCTGGTGAGAAGGTTTTTTGTATCTCCTGACAGTGATTTCTTATGCTCATCCCAGCACATGTGTATTCTTTTCTTTAGAACCATATAGACAGAAAAATATTGTTCATACTGTTATTCCTTAGAATCTATCCTGTTGCTTCTTCCCTAATAGCATTTGTAAATCTTTTTCATTCTTTTTATCAGCCACATAGCATTAAGATTTAGGAAGCACTGAAAATGGTTAATCCAGTTTCCTGTTTATGGTTATGCAAAACAGTTTATTTCTGATAAGAAAGAATCCAGCAGAAAAAAATAACTTAAAATTGTGATTGTGAAATATGTGATGTTTATTATTATTTTTATTTCTAAAAAAATTTATAAAAGTTACACACACACACACACACACACACATTTTTTTTTTTTTTTGAGACAGAGTCTTGCTCTGTTGTCAGGTGCTAGGCTGGAGTGCAGTGGCATGATGATCTTGGCTCACCGCAACCTCCACCTGCTGGGTTCAAGCAATTCTCCTGTCTCAGCCTCCCAAGTAGCTGGGACTACAGGTGCGCACCACCACGCCCAGCTAAGTTTTGTATTTTTAGTGGAGACGGAGTTTCACTGTGTTGGCCAGGATGGTCTCGATCTCTTGACCTTGTGATCCGCCCGCCTCAGCCTCCCAAAGTGCTGGGATTACAGGTGTGAGCCACCGCACCAGGCCTAGTTTAATATATTTTTATATTAGTATCTGAAATTTAAAAATGGATGTAGAATAAATAAAATATATTAATTTATCATTTGAAACTCTTGGGGAAAAAACCCTTTTTTGTTTCTAGGATGTCACAGAACATCCTAGAGTTGTTTTAGGAATTGAAATTAATCCTTCATAAAAATGAAGTGCTTTTTGAAATTATTTTTCATTTAAGCATTTCTTTTATTTGAAAATCTTTTTGAAGATTGTGTGTTGTTTACTGTTTTGTAGGCCAGCCTTAATGACTGTAGTTGATGGAAGTCATGATGTTTGCATCCGTGTAGGATCACAGCTGATAGAGAAGATTCTTCTCAACATTTCTGCAGACTGCCTCAACAGAGTGATAGGTAATATATCAGTGTGCCATCAAGAGATTGTTTAATTCAGGAGTATAAATGGTTTATTGGAACAGAAGGAGTACTGTACTTTTAAGAGTTTTTCTGTCCATATAAAAGCAGAAGGATATAGCTTCAGTGAAATACAAGCCTATGTAAGTTAAAAGGTTGATTTGCTTTACACCTGTTAGTACATGAATAGTGGGAGGGACCTAATTTCCTCTTAACCTACATTTCCAATTGGTAAACAAAAACTAGTTTACTTAACTCTGGTTTTATAAGAGTGAAGTAAGTGAATGTATGACACAATATCTACGAAGATAGTTCACTGTCAGTAGGATGGATTTGCAGGATCTTCAGCCATGATGTCTTAGTTGTCAGTGGCTAAGAACAAAGCAAAGGTAATCTATTTCTCAGGTATTCACACTCCATTCCTGTTCTCATTAGCCTCAGATCCTCTAACCTGATGAGCTAATCTGGTTCTATAATTGCTTTATCTTTTAATAGTGGATTGTTTTTCTTGTTTTTTATTTAAGTGGGGGGTGTCCAGTAATTTTTGCTTGCATGCTGAACATTGCACATATTAAATAGAACAGTACAAACTGAGGTAAATAGTATTTGTACCTGGAAACAGGCATGCCTCTTCTGGTCCTTTACTGGAGGTGAGGGGTGAGCAGGATGGTCAGTCTTGTCTATGTTGAGTTGGATTCAGGTTTTGTTGTTTCTCTGGTTACCTTCAGGTCACGACTGGTTTCAAGTTCTTCTAGTATTATCTTGTGCTTATAGTGGGAAGTGGTTCCCCAGGATTACTGCTCCACCATCAGCTTAGCCCTTCACTCTGCACCTGGGCCTCAGAAAGAGTTGCTCTCCGTGTTCTTGCACCTCCCCAAGTTGCAAGAGCTTTTGTTGGTTGTTATTTGGTGCATCCTAACCTTGTGGGAGGTGCATCCTAACCTTGTGGGAACAATCCTTGCAGAATTGTTCCTTTTTGACTCTGGTCCAGCCCCAATCTTATACAGGATCTTGTATATGGTGCTTTCTTGGTAGCCCTGTCCCTTATGTGGTGGTGTCAGCTGAGCTCTGCCTTGTGTCTTTGGTGGGTCTTCTGTGGTCCTGGCCCTGCTGCAGCAGTAGGGGACCACTAATGGTTTCACTCAGGGTGGTTTTCTAACCCTCCCTGAGGATGAAGGCTTTTTTTTTTTTTTTTTTTTTTTCTTTTTTCTTTCCCTATCTGTATTGGTTCCTCCCCTATACCCTGGGGCAACAGGATTTGGTGTCCTTCGGCCAGCAGTTGAAGGCTTTTGTTCCTTAAAGGGGAGGCAGGATGGTGTCTTCTGTTTTGTAGTTATAAGCTTTCTCTGATGTCTTGCCCTGCCCTCAGTTTGTGAACACCTGGTGGAGGTGAGAAGTACCATGTGGAAGAGCCTGTGAGGATGCAGATGCAGGTGGCACTGGCAATTCCTTGACTTTTTGCAATTAATTTATTAATAAAAATTAATCACATTCTTCCTTCCTGCCTGTATGGAGTACCTGTCTTCTTCCCAAGGCCTGCCCCAAGTGAACCTGTGCTCCCGTTCTATCTCCCTGGAGGCACCTGTCTCCTCATGTTTCAGTCTTTTTGGCTATTTTACAACCTTGGTTCTCATGTATATTCAAGAAAATGATGATTTTATATTTATTCAGCTTTTTCTAGTAACTGTTCAGGTGGGAGCCACACTCTTTTTAGTTTTTTACATCCTAATTAGAAGCCTCTCTTCTTTTTTTCCCTCCATTTTCCTTATTTTATTTTTATTCATTTGTCTATTTTCATTCCTTTTCTGAATGTTATTTATATATTTTCAGTGTTATCTCTTCTTTTTTACATAAGGTAGTCTTTATCTCTTAGGGAAGCATTATTCTCATATCACATATACTTCAGTGTTTCGTCCATTCTTGAGACAATCGAAGTTGTACTTCTTGGCATTAATTAGATTGTGACCATAAGTGAAAATGTCATTGTTATAAAGTGGTCATCAGACCATCTAGATTATTACTAATATTGGTTATTTTTTAGTTTATCACAGTGAAGATACAAACTTTAAAAGTTACTTATTGAGCAGAAAATCAAACACCGTATATTCTCACTCATAGGCGGGTGTTGAACAATGAGAACACATGGACACAGGGAGGGGAACACTACACACTGGGGTCCGTTGGGGGGAAATGGGGGAGGGACGGGGGGGTGGGGAGGTGGGAAGAGATAGCATGGGGAGAAATGACAGATACAGGTGAGGGGACGGAAGACAGCAAACCACACTGCCATGTGTGTACCTATGCAACAATCTTGCATGTTCTTCACATGTATCCCAAAACCTAAAATGCAATAAAAAAAAAAAGTTACTTATTGTAGAGAATTCTCATGCCCCCCAAAATATGTCATTGGTCTTCCAGCCCCCATCCAGGAAAGACTGATACTTGTCAGGGAGTTAGTATGGTCTGAGCATGGTTGATGGTGCCCTGTCAGTCTGGTATTGAACAACCTGCCAAATGTCTTGATTAGATTGTAGCAGGAACGGCCATGAGAAACAGAGCTCTTGAACACCGAATGGGAAGGAAGAGGTTTATTATTACTGCTGGGAGCCAGGCAATGATTTTTCTAAACCCAGCTTGTCTAACAAAGGAAGGTTCTGCTTTTATATAGGCTTACACTCTAGATATTACACATGAAAGAATCTCAGGCTTACAGCCTTAGAAATCACGAGTAAAAGGGTTTTGGATTTACAGCTTTAGGAATCACATTTGAAAAGATTTCGGGTTTACAGTTTTAGAAATCACATATGAAAGGGTTTCGGGTTTACAGTTTTACGAATCACATGTGGAAAGGTTCTGGTCTCCGGATGGAGGAGTGGGGTGGGGGGTTTGATCTTGTTTAAGTAAAAACAATGTCTTCTGGAGAGTTCTCCCAATACCAAGCCTGCCATCTACAGGAAGGTGATTCAGGAGGCACCAGTCGGCCAGCCTTTTCTTCTATTGAAATGCCGTGTGGAAGTCAAGTGGGGAGGTGATCCCAGATGTCTGGGTCTCCTTCCTCAAGATGTCCTAAAAAAGTGAGAGGAAGAGTATAAGACAAATACAAAATAAAATGACACATTTACCTATACTTTTAGTATTTTTTTATTACTGAGATTCAGAATTTCTTAAAGGACCAATTCAAGATTGTTTTAGATAAAAAAATAAATGTATGCATAAATAACTGTGATAAGAGCTGTGGATTGGGTAAGAACACTCTCTTGATATACTGTACCATAACCAGAACTGCTGTTGGTCTGAATGGTGTGTTATCTGGACCTGTTTCTTGTGTCAGTGGAATCACATGGTGTCACTCTGGAGTTGCCTCAATAGCTTGTAACTAGAAAGGAAAAGTGTAGGAAAAGTAGTTTACTTACTTATTGATTTATTTAGACAGAGTCTTGCTCTGTTGCTCAGGCTGGAGTGCAGTGATGTGATCTCGGCTGACTGCAACCTTCACCTCCTGGGTTCAAGTGATTCTTCTGCCTCAGCCTCCTGAGTAGCTGGAATTACAGGCATGTGCCACCACTCCTGGATAATTTTTGTATTTTTAGTAGAGATGGGGTTTTACTGTGTTGGCCAGGCATGTCTTGAACTCCTGACCTCAAGTGATCCAGCTGCCTCAGCCTCCCGAAGTGTTGGTATTACAGGTGTAAGCCACCGCTACTGACCAGAAAGAGAAATTTAAAATGGGTTTGAGACTTAAGGAACCAAGAGAAAAAATGAAGCCCTTCAATGTGTGTGCTCCTATCAAGCTGGCAGCGATATTGAGGGCTCTGTGTTTTCGCCTTCTGCAGTTCCTTCTTCAGAGATCACCTATGGGATGGTGGTGGCAGACCTGTTCCACTCATTGTTGGCAGTCAGCGCGGAACCTTGTATATTGAAGATTCAGAGCCTTTTTGTGTTAGATGAAAACAGCTATCCATTACAACAAGATTTCTCCCTCCTGGATTTTTATCCTGACATTGTAAAGCATGGAGCCAATGCCCTTCTCTGAGGCCAGAGGAAGAAATTGCAGGTATTTTAAGGAAGAAGTACTGAAATGATTTCTTTTGAAATAAATGAATGACAGGGCTTTTGCTTTGGATTTTTAAATAAATATATTTTACAAAGAGAATTGCACTAAATATATAAATTAAAACTTTTTTCTAAGAAAATCCTGTGAGATTTAAAAAGATTGTTTTCTGTTTTTTGGTTTCTTCCTTTCTTCTGGATAAATAATCTACCAGTCAAGGCAATATATGGCAGATCCCTGGGCATTAAAGGTTTGCCCATTTGTTCACTGTATTTAGCCCTGGTACGTTCCAGGCATTGTACTAAGTATGAACAGAGAACCACACAGAAGACATTCCCTCAGAAACGGTGGCAGTGCTTTCGCTTATCCCCACCTAATAAACTGTCGATGTGAAAGCATTTCCTTGATTATAACTGTACGTGATTAATGAATTTGTTTATATAAACCTATGTTTAAACAAGTTCAAGACAAGCATGTCTTTAAAAAGCATTGAAAATGAAGGAAAGGCGATCATGTTTCAATTCATTAAAGCGGGGAAGAGCATTCTGTTGTTAGTTCATGTCTAGTGCCTTACTGAATGTATTTACCAGCAAACATGTAGCAATCTGTTCTGTCATTCTGATTGTGGAAGAAACTCATGTCAAATGGTAGTGACTAATGAGAAAGTATCGAGTGGTACTTATTCTCTAATTTAAGAGTATGCTGAATGTTAATGGATTATCATATTGCCTGGAGATAATTAAATTTATAATGACATGAACAAGCTTATTTTGCTCTGTGTATGTTTTTAAAAATTCCTTTGGTTCAGAGGTGGTGGTGGTTGTTTTTTAACTTGGCTTTCCTAAGAAAGAACCACAGGAGTTTTGTGATTCTTTCAAAAATAATATGCAAAAATGCCTTTGTGGGAGCAAACACACACAAATGTGTGTTTCTGTGGAGAAGGATCCATAGCTTTCAACAAATCCTCAAGAGGGTTCTGTGATGGGGAAAGGTAACAACAAGGCTTTAAACTGATGATTTCTTTGTGGGGAAGATAAGGGAATTAGAGCAAATGATTGCGAAGGTTTTGTCTAGCAACTAGTAAGGTGGGTAGAGAAAGAACTGACTCCATTTTGTATGTAGAGAGACTGGAAGTCAAACAAAATCATTGACTCTCTTTAATGATTCATCTAATGGGTGATGAAACTTGAGCCTGTAGTTGACACCTTCTAATCCGTGCTCTCTCAACTATATCCACACTAGGCAGAGATTTGGAATTCTGATATAAAATCTGCGCAGTCAATATAGGCCAACCAAGAGGGCTGTTCTCTTAAGTGCGCCCTGCCTCACTTTGTCCTCAAGTGGGGACCGAATCCCTACCTCAACCAGGACATAATTCCCTGGAATAGATGGCTCTCCACATCCCATTTGGAAGAAATCCTTAAACCATTTCAAGTGAGACAGCAGGTCACACCAACATCTCTTCACAGTTGTTGGTATGTATTTCATGAGTTAACACATATTTCCAGGAGCCCTTATTTAGGTTGGGAACCATTTCTTCCAGTCCTTAGGAAGCTGAGCTACCTGCAGAAGTTATGGGCATTTAATTGGGATTAGGATCAGCTCATTGCTCCTGCTGTGGTCTGAATGTGTCACCCCAAAATTCTTATGTTGAAACCTAATCTCTAACATGATGGCATTCAGAAGTGGGGCATCTGTGAGGTGATTAGGTCACAAGGGCTCTGCCATTGTGAATGGGATTAGTGCCCTTACAAAAGAGGCCCGAGGGAGCTTCTTTGTCCTCTTCTGCCACGTGAAGATACAGTCAGAAGGCGTCTTCTTTGAAGCAGAGATCAAGCCCTCACCAGACGCTGAATCTGCTGGCACCTTGTCATCCCAGCCTTCAAACTGTGAACAGGAAGTTTCTTGCCCAGTCTGTTATTTTGTTACAGCAGTCAGAATGGACTAAGACACCTCCTATGTATATTCCTTACCTGAGATGACAAGTAAGTGTCTTTCACCCACTCTGTATCAGTTTTCAAAAAACTCAGTGGGGTAGCCGAAGAATGTCACCTATCCAGCAGTCCCATATCTGGCAGTCTCAGGGTGGGCATTTTAGGAAGACTTCATTCTTCATCTCCTGATAGTTCAGCTTGCAGGGACAGCTCCCCTATTTTTGGAGAACCATTTGTACTTGTTAGTTGCCTCACTGAAACTTCCGTTTTCCGGTTTCAAGCAATTCTGTCTCAGCTTCCTGAGTAGCTGGGACTACAGGCATGCACCACCATGCCCAGCTAATTTTTTGTACTTTTAGTAGAGATGGGGTTTCACCATGTTGGCCAGGATGGTCTCGATCTCTTGACCTCGTGATCCACCCGCCTCGGCTTCCCAAAGTGCTGGGATTACAGGCGTGAGCCACCGCGCCCAGCCTAGGTGTCCTTTTTCTGACAGCATTAGAGGCATTCACCTTTCTCCTGACTTAACAAGGGGATATAAACACCCCAGGTAATATCACAATACATAAATGCTACCTAATTAGCTGCTGTTACATAGTGAGTGGCATCTTTGAAACTTCCCCAACTTCTTTTGAAACTTTTCAGAGCAAGAGTTGAAAGAAGAATATAATGGGCACATTTATACCTTTCATCTACATTAACCAAATGTTACTGTTTGGGCACACTTGCCTTCTCTCTTGTGGCTTACTCTCTATCCTTTTCTTCAACAAAGCATTTGAAAGTAATTTGCAGACATCATGAAATGTAAATACTCAGTGTGTGTCCATTTCTTCAGAATAAGGACATTCCCCTACACAATCACAACTCCAAATATGGCGGACTTTGTTATTTTCATTATCATAAATCATCATGTTATGCTATAATAATTTCCTTTCATCTCCACTTCAGTCTCCAAGCATGATGACCAACCACTGTTCTGATATCTGTCACTATAGAACCTTGTTTTTATCTGTTTTTGGACTTTGTATAATGAAATCATACAATATGTATTCCTTTGTGACTGGCTTTTTAACCTAAGAATGTTTTTCAGGTTTAGTGAATCAGTAGTTTGTTGTTTTTTATTGTTGTGTAATATATCAATGTGTGAAGATATTATCCATTCTCCTGTTGAAGGTCATTTGGGTTCTTTCCAGTTTGGGGCTATTATGAATAAAGCTGCTAAAAACATTTTTAAAACAAGTCTTGTTGTGGACGTTTGTGTCGTTGGGGCAGGGATTTAAATAGCTGTGACTGAGATTGTTGGTTTATTGGATAGGTATATATTTAACTTTAGAAGAATCTGCCAAACAGTGCTCCAGAGTTGTGCAATTTTACACTCTCCTCAGCCAAAACTGAGGCTTTCAGTTGTTCTACTTTCTTGCCAACATTTGAGGTGTCAGTCATTTTCACTGTAGCTATTCTAGAGCCGATGAAGTGGAATCTCCTGGTTTTAGTTTCTCTTTTACTGATGACTAATGATGTGCAACTTTTCATGTGCTCATTGGCCATTTGTATACCTTCACTTGTGAAGTGTATCTCAAGTAATTTGCACATTTATTTTATTGGGTTGTTTGCCTTTTTACTGATTAGACATATCTATTCTAGATAAAAGTCAGATACATGTATTGATACTTTGAAGTGTTTTGTTCAGCATTAGAAATACTGGCTATATGATTTGAGAATAAAAACAGGTATGTAATTGTAATGGAAAGTCTTAATAAATTAAAATGTCGCTATTTTGTATGACGAGAATATATACTAAGAAAAATAATCCCAGGAAATCAACCAAAAATATGCTAGTAATACATTAATTACACATAACTTAAATTTATAAAATTATATTACCATATAACAGTAATATACAGTTCTAAGTAAAAATAATCATGCTCACAGATAAAACCAGAAACTTTAAGAGCTTAATTTATTTAAAGGAAATAATTTAAATATCACAAGGGAAATAAAAGAAGATAAGAATTAGTGGAACACTCTGCTGTGCTCTTGCTGTTTGGAAAGATGTAATATACAGAGTTAATTCAGTATTAACCAAAGTCCCTGAGGGATGGCATATACAAGTTGATAAGTTGATTTAAAAGTTAATTGAGGGGATTAAACAGAAATGTAACTATTCCAATAACCATTGAATTATACATTTTAAATGGATGAATCCTATATGTGAATTACATCTCAATAAAACAATTATTAAATCATATGATATGGGAAGTATATCTCAATAAAACAATTATAAAAAAACAAGGAAATATTTTTTTAAGGTAAAGCAAAAAAAGCCAAACAACAAAAATATTTTAAAAATATGATTTTGGTGTTTACAGATCATTGGGTGAAAAATCTTACTAGGAAACAATATGTAAAATATTTCATTTTTAGAAAACCATACGTTAAATCAATGGAGAGTGGGAAAAAAAACTAACACTGTTTATCTCAAGGAGCTACAACTACAGTACATATTTTTTTTAATAATGAAATGTGGAAAAATTTCTGAGAACAGAAATAAGACAAAGATATCTACTGTCATCACTTGTACTCAATACTTTTCTGGTATTCCTAATGAGTAATAAGGCAAAAAAATTGACATAAAAATATTAAGATTGGAACTAAGATCAAAACTATGTATATTGACAACTCAAAATCATCCAGAGATAAGTTATTAGAATTAGTGACTTTGTCATGACTGTTGAATAAATGACCAAAAAATAGCAAAACCAATTTTATTTCTGTATACCAGCAAGTGCTAGAAAATAAAAAAATTGCCGAGCGTGGTGGCTTATGCCTGTAATCTAAGCACTTTGGAGGCCAAGGTGGGCAGATCACCTGAGGTCGGGAGTTCAAGACCAGCCTAACCAACATGGTGAAACCTCGTCTTAAAAAAATAAATAAAATAAAAAAATTTAAAACAATACCATTTATGGTAGCATAAAAATTCAAATGTCTGGGGGAAAATTTAATGAAAGACGCCCATGATACTTTTAAAAGTTACTTAGGGAAATGAGAGAAGAGATAAATAAATGGAAGTATATACCATGTGAACTGATTAGGTGACCCACTATTTTAAAGATGTCACTTCTCCCCTGAATTGACTTATAAACTCAATGCAGTCCTAATCAAAATCATAATAGACTTCTTTTTAGGGGAATGAGAGGGACTTAGCAAGCTGATTCTAAAATTTATATGGAAATGCAAAGTGCCCAAATAACTAAGATGCTCTTGAAGAAGTAGAATCAGATTGAGGACTTACTCAACGAGATATTATCTTATGATAAATCAGTAATTAGGATGTCGAGGTGTTAGTACACAGGTACGCAAATTGACCAACTTAACAGAAGGAGCCCAGAAATAGACCCAAACATATATGGATCCTTGATTTATTACCTAGCAGGTGCAGCAGACCAGTGGGAAAAATGCCTTTTCAGTAAATGATGCTGGGATAACTGGATACCTTTATGAAAAAAATAACTTGAACTCTATGTCATAACTTACGTAAACATGGGTATCAAGTAGATTCTAGATTTACCTGTGAAAGGGAAAATAATAAAGCTTTAAAAAATAGTATCGGAGAATATATTCATGATCTTAACATATAGAAAAACTTCATAAATAGGTTGCAATAAGCATTAATATAAGAGAAAAATGGTTTCATCTGATAACATTAAAATTAAAAACTCTGTCAATCAAAAAGTCAGAAGTGGGAGTAAGGTTATCTAAAAATACATGAGTAGTTTTTAAAGAACAGACTGGGAAAAAACATTGCAATACATGTAATCAAAATGAGATCCACAAATCAATAAGAAAGCCGCAAATAACCCAACAGAAAAAAAAAAAAGGCAAGACTCATGAACAAAGGCTTCACAAAGAAGAAATTCAAATGACCTTTAACATACCAAGTTGTTCAATCTTATTAATCATCAGAGAAGTACATTAAAGTCACAAGGAAATAGCTGTATGTCCTGAAAAGAATGGCTAAAATTAAAAAGCCTGACAATACCAAGTGTTGACTAGGACCTGAAGCAGTGGGAATTCTCATACACTCCCAATTGCCAGTGAAAATGTAAACTGGCACATCTACCTTGGAGAACAGTATAGCGTTATCTACTAAATTAGAAGGTATGCAAATCCTGTGATCCATCAACTCCATTCCAATGTAATACTCCTCCAAAATACATGCACATTTGCACTAAGATACATATGCAAGAGTATTCAAAGCAGTGTTATTTGTCATAGCCTCAAATAAAAACTATTCCAAAGTCCATTAACAGTAGAATGAATAAAGAGCAAAGTATCAAGCAGTATTACACAGCAATGAACATGAATAAACTGCATACACACAAGAAGAATGACTTACAATTTCGAGTGAAGGAAGCTAAACACAAAATAATACTTCCTTTGTGATGCCTTATGTATATGGATACATTACATATATATGTGAGGGTAATATATAATATATATGACATGTAAAAATGTAAATTACATGATTACATATATAATATGTAATAAGGCTTATGGACTGTAAGCAGAAAACTACTTTATTCTTGTTTTCTATTGACCAATTCGAACTTGCTCTGCAGGTCACTCCTCCCTGCCCCTGGGATAAAATCTAGGGCATGTTCTGTGACTTTCTGGGTCACAAAATTTACATCATTTTTGGATCATTCTTAGTTAAACTAAGTTAACCAAAAATTTCTCCTGCAACTTCTATATATATATATTACATATGTGTGTAATGATGTAATGTATTGCATTGTTATTACATTATTATACATTATTATAATATTGTTACATTATGCATATTATTACCTTATTATAATTACGTAATTTATTGCATTCTTCTTGTGTGTATGCAGAGAGTGATTGAGAGAGAGTTTAAAGCTGCATGGTTAGGTGGTAAAAGCAGTGTTTGCCATAGAAACAAGGTCATTGGTTATTCTGGTGGGGAGAGAGAGGTAGTGTTTGGGAGGGGGCACAAAGGAAAGTTTTGGAACGGCAGGTATACCGGTTGTCAATTTATGGCCTCGCACCTCCATATCCATCCTTTAATACCTGCTCTGCGGTCACAGCCAGAATCCCCTTCCGCGGCTCCCCTCGCGGCGGTAAAGATGTTGAACAGTAGAGAGCGCTGGGCACGCGCTGCGGGAGGCTGGCGCTCCGTCCGGCTGCCCGCCAGAGGCCGCAGATCACGCTCCGCCCTCGGCCCACGCCTGCAAGCGCGGCTCCTCCGCCACCCAGCGGCCTGGCCTGACCTGCCAGTCACGCTCCCACGGCCCTCCCAGCGGGCACACACCGTCTCCAAGCTCCGACCCCACAGTGTCCAGACCCCTGGAAGTTTGTCAGTGAGCACGCTGATGCCAGCCTATTGTCAAAAAGAGCCAGGGGGTTCCAAGCAGATATTTACCAGACGGTACTGTAGCAACGGAGATGAGCAGATAATTCACACGCAATGGAGATGAACAGATAATTCACACAGAAAGAAGGATGGAAGGGAGAGAGGTGCGGGGGTGGGGAGGGCGGAAAGAAGGTCAAGGGGAAGGAGCGGAGGGCGGAGGGAGGAAGGGAAGGAGGAATGCAATGAAAGGAGAAGGGAGGAAGGACGCGTTGAATGCACAGCCTCCCTGCGCTGCACCGCCGGTGCGGCTCTCGCAGGCCTGGGGCCCCCAGCAGATCCTCCCAGGCTGCAGGAATGTTGCTGCGCTGCAGGGGTCTCTGCACTTTTTGAGGTCTCTCTGGCAATATGTGATGATAACATTTTTAGACATCTGGAATCTGATTTAAATTCCAGCTCCATCCTTCTAGCTGTGGGGCCCTGAGAAACGGCACATCGTCCCGGATCCTCCCTTCTCTCTTGTCCACACGTGGGGCAGGCTCCTCCTGGGTGGTTTTGCAGATTTGCCAAGCTGATGTACAAAGATCTACTACTCCAGGTCTGAGGGCTAGACCCTTTCTCCCACGCTGACAGTCACTCCTCTTTGAGTAGCATACCTCTTGAAATAAAGCTCCAAGTGGAGAGGGGAAGGTGATTTGGGCAAATAATTCCATACTAAGTATTAGGACAAAACGTACTAGGCAAACATCACAATCTGGCTTCATAGTGGCATACCAAATTCAACCAAGCAATAGACTCATGATGAGGGCGGGGCGCGGTGGCTCACGCCTGTAATCCCAGCACTTTGGGAGTCGGAGGCGGGCGGATCATGAGATCAGGAAATCGAGACCATCCTGGCCAACATGGTGAAACCCCTTCTCTCCTAAATTACAAGAAGTTAGCCGGGCGTGGTGGCACGCACCTGTAGTCCCAGTTACTCAGGAGGCCGAGGCAGGGGAATTGCTTGAACCCGTGAGGCGGAGGTTGCAGTGAGCCGAGATCACGCCACACCACTCCAGCCTGGCGACCAAAAGAGACTCCATCTCTAAAACAACAACAACGAATACCGTGATGTTGAAAGAGCCAGGCTTTTGGAATGTAAGCAGAAAACTACTTTATTTTTGTTGTCTATTGACCAATTCAAACCTGCTCTGCAGGTCAGTCCTCCCTGCCCCTGGACAAAATCTAGGGCATGTTCTGTGACTTTCTGGGTCACAAAATTCACATGATTTTTGGATTACTCTCGGTTAACCAAGTTAACCAAAAATTTGTCCTGTAACTTATAGCTACAAAAACAGGCTCTGTTGAGCGTTTAAAAAGTCCGATCCCATGTGGGAGGGTAAACTTTGGATTTCATTTTAAGTTTAAGCTTCCTCTTCACTCCTCCCCCTGCCCTGGGCCTGGCTTGCATTTGGCTCCCTGCAGTGGGCGTGGGAGGGTAGCAGTGTTTCCTCTCCATTTTCTACTTTCAATCCTCCCTCCCCAACTAGCTGGCAGTGATTTCTGATTGCCTAGTAGAATCTAGAGGCATAAGGGAAGGCAGTCACCAAGGGGCAGGCCAGGCTTTCTGTGAATAGTGCTGTTGTGAGCCGAGTACTTGAGTACTTCGAGGACCCCTTCTACTCAGACATCTTCCCCATGGTTCCTGTGACCCAGCTTTGTCTCAGAGTGGGGTTAGCACAGTACCATCCCCATCCCCTTTAAAGGTGTTTATTACATTTTTCTGGAAATGGAAGTCTGGAAATTATATATCCCAGACAGTCTTATGAGCAAAGTTCCTGGTTGATTCTGCCAAATGTGAGGCACTCAGATGAGACTTCTTAGCAGAAAAATGGTTTAAAAAATCATTGTTTTCGGCCAGGCACGGTGGCTTCTGCCTGTAATCCCAGCACTCTGGGAGGCTGAGGTGGGTGGATCATGAGGTCAGGAGTTCGAGACTAGCCTGGCCAAGATTGTGAAACCTTATCTCTACTAAAAATACAAAAATTTGCTGGGTGCAGTGGTGGGTGCTTGTAATCCTAGCTACTCGGGAGGCTGAGGCAGGAGAATCGCTTGAACAGGTGAAGCGGAGGTTGCAGTGAGCCAAGATTGTGCCACTGCACTCTAGCCTAGGCGACAGAGCAAGAAATCATCTCAAAAAAAAAAAAAAAATTGTTTTCTTCTTTTGACTCTGAACTTATGACAGTAGGGTGTTCGAGGCTCTTGCAGCAATTTGGGCAAAGATTTCCACAATGCAAAATAGAAAATCATAACCGGCAAGTAGCTGTACAAATGACAGTCCATGGTCATCATGGGATGTCAGTTTGGCAACAATGGCATTGAGGCCCAAAAGCAGCTGTGCAGCGGGGGGGTGGGGGGTCGGGGGGTTCCTCCTTGGTGACTGCATGGTTACAGCCAAGCACACGCTCTTGAAGATCCTGGCTCTAGGAAGCATCAGCGAGTTTTATTGCATTGTCCACCTGAATTCTTCACCCCTCCCTGTGGCTGTGTCCATTGCTCTGTAGTGTTGCAGTTCCCCTCAGGAAAAAGACATCATTTACTTCCCTGCCCCTTGATTTGGAGCTTGGCCATGTGACTTGCTTTGACCAATGGAATATCGGATGACATAACATAAACAGAGACACAGAAATGGGTCTGTACAATGCAGATTGCCTTTTTATGCTTCTGCCTTCACCATTAAAAGAGCTTTCCCTGGGAGTAACAGCTGCCCTTGCAGCCTGCGCTCAGAACGCACACATATGAAGAGCCAAGCCCAGCCAGACCCACAGCTTGAAAGTGAGTTGCCAGGCCCAGCGTGGTGGCGCACGCCTGTAATCCCAGGACTTTGGGAGGCTGACGTGGGTAGATCACCTGAGATTGGGAGTTTGAGGCCAGTGTGACCAATATGGAGAAACCCCGTCTCTACTAAAGAATACAAAATTAGCCGGGCATGGTGGTACACACCTGTAATCCCAGCTACTCAGGAGGCTGAGGCAGGAGAATTGCTTGAACTCGGGAGGCAGAGGTGGTGGTGAGCTGAGATTAGGCGCCACTGTACTCCAGCCTGGGCAACAAGAGAGAAACTCCGTCTCAAAAAAAAAAAAAAAAAAAAAAAAAATGAGCTGCCTACCCTAGATCAGACCACCTCCAGCTGACCCACAGATGTATTAGAAATGAGTGCTCATTTCAGTATGGCATTCACATGCTGCGATTAGTTATTATGCTTCATTATAGCAAAAAACAGCACACTGATACAAGTCACTGTTCCCTTGTTGGCTTCACCAGCCTTCCCAAAAACTGTTGAATCCCATTCCCCTTATAAAATCACTCTTTGCTGAGAATCTTTTCTCTGAGAATTTTTTTTTTTTTTTTTTTTTTTCTGCTTGAGGGAGACCAATGTTCATTCCAAGAACAACTGGAAAAGCTGAATAAAACAAAGTAAACCTTTTAAAAAAAGTTTTTGGAAAGCTTCCCAGTTAACAAGAATTTGAAGGGCCATCATCTCAAAAGAAGGAAAACACAGGAGGCGAGGTGGCCCTCTGTGAACTACCCTTCCCTTCAGGAAGCGTGCTGATTTTAGCTAAGAGGCCGAGCATTAGGGCGGAGGGCCGCAGCTAAGAGGCAGCAAAGGCAGCAGAGTCTAGAGCCAGAGAGGCAAGAAATGGAGACTGAGGTTGTCAGGGCAGCTGGAACTGGTGGGGCCAAGATATTGCATAGAAGGAAGGCACAGAAAAGGAACACTGGCCTCTTGAGGCATCTGCTGAGTTAAGCTACGCAGAAAGCCTGTAAAAGGCTGCAGGTCGGGCAGTGTCATATTAATGAGATAAAAATTGGACTTCAGGACCCATCAGGGAAAAGAAGCCTAATAATCACATAGGACTCTCAATTGGAACCCTGGGAAGACCACACTCTAAACAGGCAGACAAACCAGAGGTGGAGATGGAGCCTCACAAAAACCACAACACAGACTCCAGTCAGTTCAGTACCCCTGGATTAAGGTAAAATCTTCCCATTCTGTCTATCAGATAACATGGTAAGCCCTCCCTGGAGAAAGGCATTGTTTTCAGATAATGTCTCCTGGAGCCACTATAATTTATTATTAGCATTCAACAGTAAATGCTCAAGCACACCACGAAACAGGAAGGAGGGGAAAGCATACACAGCAAAATGGAGCCACTAATGACCTAGAGATTGATGTTATCAGACACAGACTTGATGGATGGAATAGAGACTTTCATCAAAGAACTGGACTCTATGAGAAAGAATGAAATGGAAATTTAAAACTTAAATATACAATAATTGAAATTAACAGCTGGGCATGATGGCTCAAGCCTGTAATCCCAGCACTTTGGGATGCTGAGGTGGGTGGATCATGAGGTCTGGAATTCAAGACCAGCCTAGCCAACATGGTGAAACCGTGTCTCTACTAAAAATACAAAAATTAGCCAGGCGTGGTGGCAAGCGCCTGTAGTCCCAGCTACTCAAGAGGCTGAGGTGGAAGAATCGCTGGAACTTGGGAGGCGGAGGTTGTAGTGAGCTGAAATCGGGCCACTGCACTCCAGCCTGGGTGACAGAGTGAGACTCCATCAAAAACAAACAAACAAACAAACAAAACAACAAGAAACAATAAAAAAGAAATTAACTAGTTAGCCTATGGGTTAACTACAATTAGACTTAGCAGAAGAAACATTCTTTGAACTGTAATATAGGACAGAAGAAAAACTCTAAGCTGAAGAACAAAGAGTATGAAAAGCAAAGAACTTAAGATACTTGTGGGGGGTGGTGAACAGACCTAACACATATGTAACTGGAGTCTTAGAAGAAGAAGAGAGGAAGATGGGGCTAAATAACAGTTAAATAAATACAGGTTGAGAATTTTCCAAAACTGATAAAGCTTTATGATCCCCAAGCAGGATAAATAAAAAGAAAACTGCATCCAGACACATCATAGTTTGTTTATTTATTTATTTATTTATTTATTTATTTTTGAGATGGAGTCTCACTCTGTCCCCCAGGCTGGAGTACAGTGTCACTCGATCTCAGCTCACTGCAACCTCCACCTCCTGGGTTCAAGTGATTCTCTTGCCTCAGTCTCCTGAGTAGCTGGGCTTACAGGTATGTGTCACTGCACCTGGTTAATTTTTGGATTTTTTTTAGTAGAGACAGGGTTTCACCATGTTGGCCGGGTTGGTCTTGAACTCCTGACCTCAGATGATCCACCCGCCTTGGCCTCCCAAAATGCTGGGATTATAGGTGTGAGCCACCGTGCCCAGCCCAGGCACATTATACTTAGACTGCTGAAAATGAAAGACAAGGGGAAAATATTAAAAGCAGCCAGAGGTGGATAGGAGACACATCTTTCTTCTTTTCTCTTTCCCTCCCTCGCTCCCTCCTTTCTTTTTTTTGTAGAGAGGGAGTCTTGCTCTATTGCCTGGGCTTGTTTTGAACTCATGGGCTCAAGGGTGCCAGGATGATAGGTGAGAGCCAGCACACATGACTGACACATTACTTTCAAAGGAGAAACAATAGCACTGAAAATCACTTGTCAACAGAAATCATGGAAGTGAGAAGATAATGGAATGCCATTCTGAAGTTGCTGAAAGAAAAAAGTGTCAAACTGTAATCCTGTATTTGCAAAAATATCCTTTAACAGTGAATTTGAGGCCACGCGTGCACAGTGACTCAGGCTTGTAATCCCAGCACTTTGGGAGGCTGAGGCTGGTAGATCACATGAAGTTGGGAGTTCAAGACCAGTCTGACCAACATGGAGAAACACTGTCTCTACTGAAAATACAAAATTTGCCAGGCAGGGTGGCACATTCCTGTTATCCCAGCTACTTGAGAGGCTGAGGCAGGAGAATCACTTGAACCCAGGAGGCAGAGGCTGCAGTGAGCTGAGACAGCGCCATTGCACTCCAGCCTGGGCAACAACAGCAAAACTCCATCTCAAAAAAAAAAAAAAAAAAAAAAAAAAAACTGAAATAGATGTTTCTTTGTTTCTATTCAAAAACTGATGCAAAAGGCTGGGTGAGGTGGCCTGTAATCCCTGTCCTTTGGGAGGTCAAAGTAGGCAGATTGCTTGAGCTCAGGAGTTCAAGACCAGCCTGGACAACATGTTGATACCCTATCTCTACAAAAAATACAAAAAAATTAGCCAGGTGGGATGGTGCATACCTGCAGTCCCAGCTACTTGGGAGGCCGAGGTGGGAGGATTGCTTAAACCCAGGAGGTTGAGGCTGCAGTGAGCTGTGATTATGCCACTGCACTCCAGCCTGGGTGACAGAGTGAAACCTTGTCTCAAAAACAAACAAACAAACAAACACACAAAAAAAAAACTTGAGAAAATTTGCTGCCAGCAGATGTGCATACACAAAAACTATTAAAGGGAATTCTTCAGGTAGAAGAAAACTGATCTATGATACAATCATAAAAGTGCAGGAAATAATAAAAAACAACAGAGTGAATATGTGAGTGAATACAAATGAATATTGACTGCACAGAGCAATAATAACAGTGTCTTGTTAGATGTAAAATATATGTGGAATTAAAATGAGTAATATCAATAATAAACATGCAAGAGTAGAATGGAGGTAAAGAGAGATTCAGTATTGTGAGATCATAGCATTGTCTGGGAAGCAATGAAAGGTAACATTTTTATTAGACAATAATAATGTATACAAGTTGTAATCTGTGGAGGAAACTGCTAAAGAAATTACAAAAGAACGTTTAAGTAGCAACCAATGGTAGGGGGGAAATGAAATTTAAAAAATAATCTGAAAGAAAGCAACAGATGAGAGAAAAAGAATCGTAAAATGGGTAAGACAAATGGAAATAAATAGTAAGATGGTATTTATGAACACAACTATATCAGTAATTACATTAAATGTAAATGCTCTAAATACACAAAAGATAAAAATTGACAGACTCGATTAAAACAACTCTATTCAAGAGACATGACATCATTTTAAGAACATTAAAAAATTCAAATTAAGGGAAAAAGTGAAAAAATACCATTGTGAATGGTAGAGAAAGCCATTTCACATAACAAAGGGTTCACTCTACCGGAAAATGTCAATTTTAAATGGGTAGGAGCCTAATAGCCTCTAAATGCATAAAAGAAAAACTGACACAACTCAAAGGAGAAATAAATTCATAATAATAGTGGCAGGTTTTAGCATCTCTCAGTAATTTACAGAAAAACAAACAAAAGTATCAGTAAAGATGTAGATAATTTGGCCAACCTGATGAACAAACTTGACCCAGTTGAAATATACATAACACCTGCACACAACTGCAGAATGTGCATTCTTTCAAGTGCAAGAACAGAATGATAAGAATATTATAGGAAAGTCTGTCATGAACATAACTGCAAAAACCCTGGAAAATACAATAGCAAATTAATCTACATTTTATTTATTTATTTATTTTATTTTATTTTTGGAGACAGGGTCTCGCTTTGTCACCCAGGCTGTAGTGCAGTGGCGTGAACACGACTCACTTCCGCCTTAACCTCCTGGGCTCAAGCAATACTCCTGCCTCAGCCTCCTAAGTAGCTGGGACAACAGGAGTATGCCACCACATCTGGCTAATGTTGCATTTTTGGTAGAGACCAAGTTTCCTGAGCCCAGGCAATCTACCTGCCTTGGCCTTCCAAAGTGCTGGGATAACAGGTGTGAGCCGCTGTGCCCAGCTTAAATCTAAATTTTATTTTATTTTATTTTATGGCCATGTTCTCTCTGATAAATCTAAATTTTAAATAAGTAAGTCCAAGTATTGTTGCATTTATGTGTATAAACCTGCATAAACACACAAATGACATTCAACAGTCAATTAGTATAAGTCATCATGTCCAAAGAATAAAGGAGAAAAATATAATTATTTCAAAAGGTGCAGAATAAGTATTTGAGAGAAATTTAACCTCATTCGTGATTTTTTTTAAAAAAAACCTTTTTAACAGCTTGAGAATATATGTTCATGAGCACATTAAAAATCCTATTGCAACTATCATACTTCATGGGGAGTATTGACAGCTGTCCCCATGCCCTGCCCACCACCGCTGAGATTGAGAGTAAGACAAGAATACCCACTATCACCACTTATAGTCAGCATTCTGCTGGAGGTCCTAGCCACTGTAGTTTGGATACCAATTTTGTATCTTGCAACCTTGCTGAATTTATTAGTTCTAGTAGTTTTTATTTGTGTGTGGATCCTTTAGAATTTTCCATAGATAAGATTATGTCATGTGCAAATATAGTTTTACTTCTTCCTTTGCGATCTGGATCCCTTTTCTTTCTTTCTTTTTTTTGGGGGGGGGGGGCAGTTGCTTGGTCACTGCAATTAGGCAAGAGATAAATAAAGCATAGAGATTAAGAAAGGAAGAAATAAAACTGTCATTCACAGAGAACACAATTATACAAAAATAATCTGTAAATTATTATAATTTAAATGAATTTTGCAAGGCCACTCACTGGATAACAAGGTCAACGTAGATTTTTAGCAACAGAATCTGTATATATTAGCCATAAACAAATGTAAAACACCTAAGAATAAATCTCATGGAGGATGTACAAGAACACTTTACTGAAAACCACAAAAATAATTCTAAGACATGGGCAAGAGACTTAAAGAAGAGATATACCATGTTAATGAATAGGAAGATAAATTATTTTAAAGATTTCAAATGGCCCCCAAATTGTTCTACATAATCAATTAAATCCAATAAAATTCTAGCACTTTATTTTGTGGAAATTGACTTGTTGATTATAAGGTCTTTTATGGAAATTTAAGGGGCATCTTTCTTCTAGAGTTGCCATGTGGACAGGATTTGAGACAACCACAGCCAGGTCTCTCTGGTTCATGGTAAGCATGCGTATACTTCTTGCCCTGAATATGTCTGTAGACAACAATGCAAGCAACAACCTCTGCTTCCTCCCCATCAGAACAGAGAGCCTGCTAGTCTCTTGCCATTTAGAGTTTTTCAGGGACAAATCAGATGCACCAGTCCACTCTGTCCTGCAGAAAAGGATACTTACCAGCTTTTCTAAGTGGCCCTGCAAAAGTCACTGCTAGTCAGAAATCTCACCTTGGAATGTAGGGGTGGCTGGCACCTATTGGGATGTTAGGTGAAACAGAAACAGTTCCACTGTGGTAGCCTGCTCTGTAAACATACAGAGAACCCTATTACCTGTGTGTCTTGAAGCTATTAGAAACTACTTTGAAAATGTACAAGTGAAGTAAGTGATAAAAAGCAAACACAAGATATTCTCTCCATATGGACTACCAGGTGACACTTGATTTGTAGATTGACAGAAATCAGAGGTGGAGTTAAAGAGGTACAAACTCAATATAACATTCATTGCCTCTTTTGCTAAAGTTGTTTCATGAATGAGAAAAAGATACTGGTTGGGCCAGGTGCGGTGGCTCACACCTGTAATCCCAGCACTTTGGGAGGTCGAGGCAGGTGGATCACCTAATGCCAGGAGTTCGAGACCAGCCTGGCCAACATGGCGAAATCCTGTCTCTACTAAAAATACAAAAAATTAGCTGGGTGTGATGGTGGGTGCCCGTAATTCCAGCTGCTTGGGAGGCTGAGGCAGTAGAATAATTTGCACCTGGGAGACAGAGGCTGCAGTGAGCTGAAATTGTACCATCCCACTCCAGCCTGGGCGACAAGAGCGAAACTCTGTTTCAAAAACAAAAATAAAAACAAAAACAAAAAAATACTGGTTCCACGTTCTGTTCTAGTTACGCAAAACCACATGTTGACGCGCAGGCTGCACGGTGCCAGGTGCAGATACATACTGCCTGTTATAGTAACTGACAAGCACAAGGCCTACTCACTAGCTTGAGCGCAACTTCTGGGGAGTTGATGGCGGCAATGTGTGGGTACTTTCTTCTTTTCTTCTTAACAAATTTTACATCAGTACTGCAACACAACAATCTCAGCCTGTGGGCTACACCAGAGCCACATGCTTTCACCACTTCCTGCTCAAAGGGAGAGGCCAGGAGCTGAACGCTGTTCAGCAGGGAAACCACAGAAACAGCAGCAGAACAACTGGAGATCCAGGGCTGTGTGGTTTTGGATGGTGGGGAGGGTGGTCCGTGGGCAGACTTGACACCACGTGGGAGGGCATTTGACACAGCCCCGTGGAGGACCTAACGTGTGAGGAGGCCCTCCTCACCCAGCACAGTGAGCCATGCATTTGGTGCCTGTGTGGGCTGCTCACAGCGCTCCCCGTGATTTTCCCCGAAGCAGTGTGTTTTCTCTGCCAGGCAGAAGGCAGAGAAACCCTGGTTGAAAAGCAGTGCGGGTCATCCACCGCATCAACACATCTTTGGCTTTCCCAGATGGAGGCACCCAAGTTTAGCCTGCACGTCCGCAGATAGAGCTGGGTCATCACTAAATAGGATCTTTCTTCTGAGCACCTGAGATTCTGCTCCAAATGGGGGCTATGAGGACCAGGAGCCGGGGTTCCGAGCCCAGGCAGCCCGCAGGTAAGGAGGTTGGAGTGTGTTGGAAGGCTGGATGGCCACAGCTGCTGACCTGCTGACAGGGCTGGGGCTTCCCGGTCCCCTCTTCTCTCCTGCCCATCAGCACTCACATCCCACTGACCTCGCAGCTCAGGGAGCGATTGGATGAAACGTCCATGCTTGTGGCTGTGGCTGTCACGTGCAAACGGCGAGGACGGTAGGCGCTGGGTGAGGGGTCAGGGCTCTGTGGTGTGGCAGAGTGCGTGCCAGCGCTTCACCAGCTCCTTGGGTTTGCTGAGCATCTCATCCCAGTGCTCCAGCTCTCTGCCGCGGGTGTACATGTAGGGGCCCACCACCACCCGGCCCAGCTCTTGGCTCTCTGCAGGGGAGGGAGAGCACCGGTGTGCTCCAGAGCACAGAAGCCACGTCCCCAGTGACCACCCCTCCCTCCTTCCCTCCCTCCCTCCCTCTCTCCTCTTCCTCCCCAGGAGGGAGTAGCAAACCCCCTCCTCTCTGGGCAGGAACTGACAGCCCCCAAAGGGGCCCTGCTTTTGCTCTGGAGCTGGAAGGGCTGCTTCTCCCCCTGTGAGTTTGGGAAGAAGGGCAACCTCACCTTCAGGGCACCCGCTCTGCCCCACACCCTTCTGTAGGGCTGTATTAAGTCTACCTTATGCCAAAGAGCTGAGGGAGGAAAGGCCCTCTAGAAAGAAGGCCTCGGCCTCCAAGAGTACATTCAATAGTAGCGTTCACTGGCCACCGTGGAGAAGGGTCTTAAGTCCAGGCTGTGTGGCCAGCCTGATGGCTCTGCTTCCCCACAGTGGCAGTGGGTGCTGGGCTGTGGGCCGTGTGGGAGAGCTGGCTGACAGAACTCGCCCAGAACCCCAAAGGCTTGTCTAGAAGGCACGAGGAAGCTCAGCGCACCAGGTCCCCAGGCTTGTGGCGGCCCTGCTCCCTCCCACCCTCTCTGTTGATTTAATCCAGGAGAGGGCAGCAGAGGCCATTGCTTAACCTCTTTTTTTTTTTTTTCTTTGACAGAGCCTCCCGGGTTCAAGAGATCCTCCAGCCTCAGGCTCCCAAGCAGCTGGGATTACAAACATGTGGCACCATGCCCAGCTAATTTTTGTATTTTTAATAGAGACAGGAGTTTCACCGTGTTGGCCAGGCTGGTCTTGAACTCCTGCGCTCAAGTGATCCACCCACCTTAGCCTCCCAGAGTATTGGGATTACAGGCGTGAGCCACGGTACCTGGCTGCTTAACCTGTCTCTAGGGTCCCACAGAAAGAGCTCAACTGGACTAAAGGCTGGGTTTTGGGCATGAAACCCAGCCCTCCTACTGGGAAGCTGTGTGTCCTTGGGCAAGTATTTCAGCCTCTCTGAGCACTAGCTTCCTTAACCAGGGAGGGAGCTCGTACAGCTCCTTCCGAAATCAGGACAGGAGGCACTCTCTCTGCCTGAACACTGGCAGCCCCTCGTGGTCCTCCTCCCAGTAGCCCGGGGTGGGGTGTGGCCTTACTGTCCCCTTCCATGTTCTGCACCACGGTCAGGCTGAGGCTGGCGGTATCCAGCTCAGTGGCGTTGGCCTTGAAGCTGAAGGTCTCATTGTACACAGGATTGAGGGAGCCCAGCACGGCGGAAGTCTTCTTGCACTTGACAAATTTGTTGTGGTTCATCAGAGACACTTTGACAAACACACCTGGGGAACAGTGAGCACTCATGGGCTGGCAGAGGTGGGCAGGACCCTGTGGGAGGTCGGGCTAGGAGGGCACGTGCCCAAGCTAGGGGCCAGGGCCCCACCCCTCACACAGCACTTCGGCCCATGGGTGTGGCCAGAGGAAGCAGGCTGAGGAGTGCACTGCCCTGTGGCCCAGGCGGGGCTCCGCTCCCTTTTCCTTCCTCTGTGCCTCAGGAAAGCATTCATAGCTCTGCCTGGCCCTGGTTTACCAGAGCCTGGCACCGCATACCTGTCCCTCCCTGTTGGTGGGCTAATCACTGGGTCCCCAGGTCCCCTGGAGTCCCTTAAACATCTTGTACGGAGGACTAAAATTTGGTGGGTGAGACTCAGAGTCATATGCAACGTCTGGAGCCCGCCTGGCTTATGGTGACCCAGACATGAACACGAACAGGGGGCTGGCCACCACCGCCTCACTGGGGTGGGTGGGACCTGCCAGGTGAGCCCAAATGGGGTGGGACATGCCGGGTAAGCTGAGGCCTCCCCTCCTGCAGCTCCCGTGTTCTGGGAGGCCAAGCATCAGGGCCCAGTGAGCCAGGAGCCCTTCCTTCCCCTGGGGACAGGGAGGTGTCGGCCTCACCCTGGAGGAACTGGACCCATGCATCTGATGCAAAGGTGGAGGTGGAGGCAGCGGGACAGTTCAAGGAGCCAAGATGCTGGCTAGGGAAACAGGAGGGACAGGGCCTGGTCTTGCGGTTGGGTTAGAATCCCTAGCAGGGAAGGCCAAGGAGATGCAGCCTTGGGTTCAACATTGGAAGAGGCTTCCTGTCCCAGAACTGTCCACCGAGGGAGGGCACGTCTTGTGAGGTAGTGAGTGCTTTGTGACGGGGTGTATGCAAGGAGAAACTGGATGGTCAGGCGTTAGGCTGGACTGTAGCCCCAGGCCGTAAGCTCAGTGGGCAGGATCTTCCCCAGGAGGAAAGGGAGGAACTCACTGACAACGCCCCTGTCCTCCTGAAGCCGGAGGCCCTTGGCACGCAGCACCACCACCGTCAGGCGGCTCAGGTAGTCGTTGTAGCTGAGGCAGAACTGGAGGTCGCCAAACTCTGAGGGGGGCTGGGGAGGCCGAGATGGAAGCACCCCACCCTGTTACCCTGACAGGTGCTGAGGGGCTGCGGAACCCCTACAGAGCTTCCCCCTTCTCCCAGTGGTCCATACGACACACCCACATCGTTCCCTATGAGTTTCACTGTCATTTTAAGTCTGGACAGTTTAAGGGGCTTGTGCAGTCCCGTGGACCAGAGCTAAGGATTCACACCCAGTTCTGAGCCACCCATGGCCTTCCCGGGGCTGGCGGGGCTGGGGAAACATTTCCCTGAGCTGGACCATTTGTGGTGTCACTTCTCACAGCTGTCTGACCAGGACGGGAACCCAAATGTGGATATTGCAGGTTGCTCAGGGAGTCTGATGGCTTATGTGACAACGGGACCTCAAGCAGGCCCTCCCTGCTCAGGAGCACGTCCATCACCCCCCATGCTGCGCCGGGCCTGGGCCCTCCTCCCTGAGATCACTGTTGTAGGGTGGTGTGCGGGATGCTGAGGGCCGATGCCACCAGCAGGTGCTGCCAGGCCCTGTGCACAGCTGCCGGCTGACCCTCAGTGGCACAGGCATGGTGACCACGACCTTACCTCCAGGCTCTCGGGCTCCAGGTCTCTCCAGATGATGCGCCGGCAGTCCCCTGCCAGGGTCTCATTATTCAAGGGGAACAACACCTGACCCAGGAGCTGGTGCTTCCTCCGCCTGTCCACATGGTAGATGGAGAACTTCAGCACCCTCTGAGTGACAGTCTTGCTGGACACCTGGGGGAGACAAAGACCCAGCCAGGGTCAGGTGTGGGTGTTTGGGGATGGGATGGTGTGACTTGTTATCTTGGACCTGGGTGTTTTTGGGAAGGGGTGTTTCAGCCAGGGACCCACACCCCCCAGACTCAGGCATTTTCAGGGGACCCTTCTCAGTAACAGAGCCGTGTACCCCTGAAAAGTGGGGGTGGGTGCCAGGGCCTTTCTATACAGAGTGCGGTCCGAGGACCTGTAGCACCCACCACCATCTGGAGCCCTGTTAGAAATACAGGATCTTGGGCCCCAGCCCAGACCCATCGATCAGAGGAATCTGCCCTTTAGCTGGAGCTCCGAGTGACGCAGCTGCACGGTGAGTGTGGCCCTGCCACCACCCTGCACTGTAGCACAGGCCCTTAAAACCCCAGTCATACTGTCTGACCTGCAGCAGATGGCCCATTAACACTGATTTTCTTCTCTTTCCCCTTCTCCCTTTTCCCCTTCCCTCTGAAGGCACAGCGGGACTGGATCAAGCTGGGGCGAGACGGAGTGGGGAAGTGATGAATCAAGAAAAATGAGCTCGCAAGCACGACGTGTTACATGTCACAAGGCTATGGCCTTGGATTCCCATGTCTTGAGAAGAGTGATTCACCTGTGAATTCTGACCCAGCAAGACGGAACCCCCAGAGAGCCCTCCCCTTCCTCCCCGTAGTCTATGTGACCCTGGCTGAAGTTGCCCCACCCTTAAAATGGCAGTGGAACTCAAAGGGGTCCATGTCTGTGTGCTGCAGGGACCTCAGGGAGGAAGGGGGAGCTCTCCGGGGGTTCTGCCTTGGCCCTGGCCCAGCAAGATGGCCCCGTCCTAGGCCCCACAGCACCCCTCTTCCCAGCTCTCTGCCAGGGTGGAAGGCACAAGTCATGGCCCTGGCCTCGGCAGTCACACTCCTGAAAGATGACTGACCGCACCTCACCTCTCGGCCAGCTTGCCGCCCAGCTCTTGAGAACATGTTTGTCCAAGGCCTCCTGGCAGGTCTTGATGGCTGCTTTCCCTAAGGGCCCCCAGTCACCTGGTCAGGCTCCCAGGCCCCTGTGAAACTGGCTCGGTGCCACAACAGCCTCTCCACCTCCACCTCGGGAGCCAGAGCCCAAGCCGGCCAGCCCAAAGTGCAGCAAGGCACCACACCTGCCCCAGGAGAGCACTGGGGCCCCACGCTGGCCTCTGACAGCACAGGCAGCTCCTGCACTCCCTCTAGGGCCCATCTTCTGCCTTCCTTGGATAAACTTGCCAGAAACCCCACACGGCTCCAGGCCTTTGGGATGATTCCCCTGAGCTCCATAGGCTAGGGCCTGGCACTCAGTAGTTGCTCTAAAATAGTGATTTTGCTCACTGTCCTCCAGGCAGTCAGGACAGGGGAGTGCAGGCTTCTGGTCACTACTCACCAAGTCCTTCCCCTGCGCCTCTATCAGGGATCGGCTACTATAGGCCTTAACCTGGCAAACTAGGTAAAGCAGAGCTGTGGGATCGAGGGTCCCAGGGGGCTGCAGGGCCCTGGCTGGTACAGGAGGCTGGGCTCTCCTGAAGGTCTGCACCTTCCCAGGAACACGGTGGGTACCAGAGCCTGCCAGCTCCAGAAGCTGTACCTGGAAGATGAAGTGCTCGTCAAACTGCGGGTTGGAGGTTTTGTGTTTGGTCTTGGACTGGAGGAAGCGCCGCTCATCAGGCAGCAGGTAGAGCTTCACCAGGGGGCTACAGGTCTCCGAGGGGGCTTGCAGCTGCCGCGCCTTGATCAAGCCCACCAGCAACCGCTCGGCCTCCTGCTCGTATTCCACTGAGAACCACAGCCGCCCGAGGCAGCCGGCAGGGAATTCGGTCTCACTGTTGTCTTCTGAGAACTTGTACAGCTCTGGATTGATGGCCCCCACCTTGCATGCATCTCCTATAACAGAGGGTGGGAGGGCTGGCAGGCCAGAGGAAGGCAGGGGCATGGGAGACAGCCCATGGGGCCAGCTCTGGACACCCATCCCCATCCTGGTCCATCCCTCTCTGCTGAGCCTCAACTAGTTTGACCACGTCCACCCCACTCTCCTCTCCAGACTAAACACATTCCCTCTCTCTAGTGCAGCTCTTCCAGGAAGCTTTCTCAGCAGGAAGGCATTGCTTGGCCAGGCTGGGAATCCTAGCAGAGTCCAGATTATTCATACTCCTGCCCCCTGGGATTGGCCTCCAACCTTGGAGGTCAAGGCCTGTTTCAAGGACACAGTAGCCATCACCTGGCGTGGCCCCCTTCCATGGTGTCTAGGGAATGACTCAGTGATAAAGCATGGCCTTTTTCTTCCTCTTCAAATTAAAAGGGCCAAGGTGATTGTTGGGTGGGTCCTGGGATGGTCTCTTGGGAGACTTTCAGGGCACAGAGGTGGCAGAAAGCTGTGTTTGCAGCCCCTACCATCCTTTCTTCTTGGTCAGCCAACCCATCAACCTGGAGTGGGACCCAGTGCAAGTTCTGTACCTGGGATGCTTGGGTTCCAATTCCAATCTGCTGTTTACAGCCTCAGTCTATGTCAAATGGGGTGATCATTCCTCCCCCAGAGTCATGGTGAGGTCTCAGTCTGAATCAGCACCCAAGCCCATGTCTTACTGCATGGGGTGCAGCAAGCACTTCATAAATGGAAGCACCCAGAAAGAGTGGTCCCTGGGCAACCCTGGCATCCCTGGGCTGGTTCAGTCGTGTTCTGAAGCCAGGCTGGTGAAAGCAGATGGGGCTACCTGAGCAGACCCTGACCTCTGGGCAGGCCCTGGCAGGAGCACTCACCAAGGCCACAGCTGGGGTTGTGAGGCAGAAGCTCTGATGCCGAGTGGGGGTCCCATGGGGTGTGGGCCCACTCTCCGCTGTGCAGGGGCACCCAGTCTCGGCCTTGAAGGGAAGGGGGCACCACGAATGGCACACCTGGTAGCCTGTCCAGAGGCAGAGAGACAACATGTAGGTGGCAAGTGAATGATGTGGCCTCAGGGTGCTCAGTCAGGATGCTTGAGCGCCAGGGGCTGGAGGAAGAAAAGCCATCAGGAGCCAGGAGGAGGCTGGGACACCATTTTCTGGGGCCATATCAGGCAACACACACACACACACACACACACACACACACACACACACACACGGAATTTGCAGAAGGAACACAGCCCCCGATGAAGGTGTCAGCCAGTCTGGGTTCAGACTCCTCTTCTGCCACTTACTAATTGTGCCCTCTGGACCAGTTGATTACATGTGCTGAGCCTCAGTTTCCTCACCTGGAACATGGGTTTCATAATGCCTGCCTAACAGCTGATGTGAGATTTCTGAGATTTCTTTGTGATAGCTCCCAGCACCAAGGAGGCTCCCCATAAACAGAACTTTCCTTTTTGACCCCACCCTGAGGGAAACTCCAGGGGCCCATTTGGCCCCACATCCTGCCTTACCTGCTTGGTGGGGTCCTAGCCTGTGGCTGGCAGAGCCTGTCCTGCTGTCCACTGGAGGCAGCTGCAGTGGCCGTAGCTGGTGTTCCAGGCAGCTCCTCATAGGTGAGGGTGGCACAGAACCGTCTCCACAGACAGCAGCTTGCCCCGATCAACAGCAGCAGCAGCAGTCCCCCGATGGTGCCCCCGATCACCAGGGCCAGCTGCTCTGGGGGCAGAGACCACCAGTACTGTGATGCCTGCCTGGGGAAGCCACTCTCCCTCACAGCCCTGGCCTGCTGGGGCAGAACTGAGGCAGCAACCCTGGCCTCTGGGATTGATCTCAGGAGTGGCCCCTGCTGGGGAGGGCTTCCGGGAGGAATGCTGCTGGCTGGGTTCTGCCAGATCTCAGAGGAAAAGCCGTTTACCCCAACCACTCCCCTTCTAGGGTCTGAGGGCCCTGGGCAGAACCCTCTGGTTTTCCTTGGAAAACAGCTGGCCCTGCCCTTGGGATTCTGGCTTAAAGAAACCATTTTCTTGTGTTTCTGAGTAGAAATCAAACCTGCCCTCACCAGAACCTCCATCCCCTGGGCTCCTGTTAAGGACAGAAGGGGCGCTTGGGTGTGGTCATAGTCAGTTAGGGAAAACCCTGGAAGGAACCTTCTTCCTGGTCTGCAATCAGACCGCTACCCTCTGGGGCCCTGGAACCTGCTGTGAGGCTGGACTCCGGCTCAGGTTCCCTGACCTTCTCTAACACCAGCTCCCTCCCCTGGCCCTCTATCAAGGTGAGCACGCGGTGAGCGCTCAGGAGACTGGGTGGGAGGAGGTGGAGGGGGTGGGAGGTGGAGGGGTCAAGGACCCTTTGCTGCTGGCCCTCACAAGTCCACATTTGGGGGGCTTAGGAGGCTTCGCCCAGGGGTGCTCAGACGCTGGGTCCCAACCACCGGCCACCTTGGCTGGGCCAAAAAGGTGCCTCCCTTAGGGTGACAAGCGGGCGCCGGGCATCCCGGGCTCAGGCATCTGGACTGGGTAGGGTGGTGAGAAGGCGGGACCCCCACACCTCTTAAGCTGCAACTGACCGCCAGGAGCGGATCTCAGCTTCCACTCCATCCCACCGCCCCTCTAGGAGTGCGCCGAGTCCGGGCAGGACAGGCACTGCACCCCAGCGGGGGCGGCGGGGCGGAGGCAAGTGCTGAAAGGGCCACAGAGGGGCCGGGGCCGCGCAGGACTGGGGAGGCGAGGGTGCTTACCCGCCATGGGGCTGCTCCCGCAGGCTGGTCTCGCTGGTCTGGGCTCTTGGGGCTGGGCTGCAGGGCTGGCTCTTAAAGCGCGGCAGGACGCCGTCGGGCGGGCGCTGGGGCGGTCCGTGGTGGCGCTGGTGCCCGCTGCGGTGCGAGGAGCGGCGCGGAGCACGGAAGGGGCAGGGACCCAGCGCCCTGAGGCCGCAGCCCCGCCCCAGCCCGGCCCTGGCCCAGGCCCAGGCCCGGAGGTGAAGGGGCGCAGAACCTACCGTGAGCTCCTGGAAACCGCAGGGCTCAGGCGAGGCGGGTCCCGGGCGCCAGTGCCAGCACAGCCTTTCCTAACCTCTCTCGCTCCGGGTCATTTCACATCAACTCTTTCTTGTAGGGACCTCTGTGACTACACGAGGCTCATCAGATAATCCAGGATAACCGCCACCCCCATCTCAAGATCATTAACATAATGGCACCTGCAAAGCCCTTTTGTCATGTACTCATGGGGTTGGGGGATGAGGACGTGACCTCTCTGGGATCATTGTGCCGACCGTGTTGTTCATGCAGTGCCCTGGGACAGGTGGCTTACATTTCCCCTTCCTCTGTCTAGAGCTCCCTGTGCCCCAACACTGAACTCAGGCAGCTAGCAAGGCTCAGGTGACACCTACATGGAACCCCTCAGCTATCCTGACACCTTCCCCCAGCCTCCCTGCACCCTGCCTGACCCGCCCTAATGGTGCATGTGGTCCCACCCACACCAGCCGCCTCCATGATTGGGCTCGAACTGCACTCAGGCTGTTCTGGGGGGTGGGGTGGGTAGTGGGTATTTTTTGAAAAGGAAATCCCTTCTGGTACTTCCTGAGTGCCAGGCCCAGAGCTGCCATCTCTCAACCTCCATGCTGTGCTTTTCCAAAGTCCCCATCTTCCTCTGTGTCGCCAAGTCCTGCCAGCTCTTTCTCCTCTGTCCATCTTTATCATGGCAAAAAACTCGCGCAGCCCTCCACCACCTCTCATCTGGAGCTCTGCGTGGGCCTCCTCTCAGCTCTTCAGATTCGATGCTGTACCACCTCCCCTCCCCGGCTGGTGTCTACCAGTATCCCCTCCCATCCTCATCCCCTCGCACCTCTCTGCAGTGCTCATGCCGGGACTTGTGCAGCTATTTCCACAGCTCTGCTGATGCACTGGTCCTTCCTACCACGCTGCTCTTTCCCTGCCTG
This sequence comes from Saimiri boliviensis, assembly GCF_048565385.1. NCBI lineage: Eukaryota > Metazoa > Chordata > Mammalia > Primates > Cebidae > Saimiri > Saimiri boliviensis. The sequence goes on along the minus strand of NC_133460.1, from coordinate 27,951,382 downwards.
AAATACTCAGTGCCCCTCCCACCCTCCTTCTCCACTGCTCATGTTTCAAGATGAACCCTCAGCATCTTGCCTTCTGTGAAACCCTTCATCTCTCTCTCCTTGTCCTCATGGTCCTTGCAGCTACTGTGCTGAATATGGGACTCTGTGCCTGTGACTGCTGCCCCATCCCACTCTTCCTGGCAGCCCAGGGCTTCCATGAAGGCAGGGGGCCATGTCTTATTCAGCTTGGAATCCCCAGTATCCACCTCCGGGACTGAGGCTGTGCTGCATGGCAGATGAAGGGCTTGCGCCATCTGGATGAGCTATCCCAGCTTCTGCTCACATTGTCCATGCATCGTACACATCCTGAGCTCACAATTGCCCATCAGGAACTCCCTGTCCAATCAGGTTGCCAGCTCTATCTGCAAAATCCTCACACAGCCAGCCAGCCCACTGAGTTTCGAGTCTTTCTTCTTCCACTGGAAGGTGAGAGCAGGTGGCAGGAGGGAGCTCACCTTTCTTGCTGCTCCTCATGTTTTGAGAATCACGATAGAGGCTTGATGTAAACGATCCCATTGAACCTTGCCTTATGTCTACCCTGCAGGGTCATGGCCACCTCCTCAGATGAGGAATCTGAATCAAAGAGGCTTCGTGGCCCACCTTTAAGTGATGGCACCTGGCTCCCTCGTTCCTTCCTCACCAGTGACCAGCTATAGGGCAACCCCAGGAGACCCTCTCCTGTGGTAATGATGATGAACCAGGCAAAGAGCCACAGGCACTGTGGTCAGCCTCCTCTCCAACCACTGTCCCAGGGGCTCTGAGACCTGGCTGGCCTGGAATCAGCTCCCCAGAACAGAAAGGCATTCAGGATCTGGCTGCAGCTCTGGCTCTGCTTCCTGTTTTCAGACTTTGTTCTTTACTGTGTCTCTGGAGCTGGGAAGCCTGGAAACAGCAGCCGACATGAGTTCTCTCTTTTAGGGCCAAGCAGAAGTTATATTTCCATGGCAAAAGCACTTCCAAGGAGGGCTGCAGGAAGTCCAAGAGTTGAAAGACCTGCAAATGCCTACAGGTGATTAATAATTCAGTGCAGCGGATGATTCATGAGAAAGGCCACTTTCAATTAACCTTAAGAATCATCCCTGTCTAAGGAAATGCCATCTCTCATCGCTGAGGAACACCGAGGCCATAGCAGGATAAAGGCCACACTGAGAAGCATGTGGAAGACTGTGTTTCCCACATTCATGCAAATTCCACCAGGTCAGCCCAGCTCCTTCTTTGTGAGGAGGAGGGCTCCCACGCCAGCATCCTGTCTTTTCTTTGTTTCTGCTAGGGCAGCCTCAGGCTTAATTTCCTCCAGCCCCTTCTTTCGGGGAGCTTGGAGGGAATATCTTTCCTTGAATATCTTTCCTCTGTTGTCCCCCACTGAAACATGCTAGTTCCAAATGTGTCCCTTCCTGCAGACAATCACTCCGAGTGGCAGGGTGGACCCGCGCCTGTGGCTTGCTCCTGCTACTGAGAGTGGTTTCTGCCTCCTGCCTTCCTGCTCCCCTGCCTGCTCTCAACCGGCACCAGAACCCTGCCTTTCCTCTGGAGGAAACAACTTTCTTCCCCTTCCCTGTCCACGCAGTACCTGGTACTCCCCTCCTTACCCCTGTTCTAGGGCTTTGTCCATGACCCTGGCCTGGCTGCTCAGCCTAGTTCATTTCTGGCCACAGTGATAGATTCAGGGCCCGTGACCCCACCTTCCCTGCGACAGGCTAATCAGGATCAATGCTGGAATTCTGTGGTATCTGCTGGGGAAGAGACGCCCCCTTTCTTGCAGGAATTGTTGAGCAGGAGGAGCTAAGTCTGGGGCCATGGAGAAGCCCTACGTGGAAGAGCAAGAGAGGACGGAGCCAGCACAGGCACACAGGACTGAAGTGCAAGAAGCTCTTGCATCCTGCCGCAGGCAGCCCCAGTCTCTGAAGGGGTGGCGGAGGGGAGTGAACTGGCCAAGGGCACCGTGCTAGGAAGGAGCTGCGCCGCTGTTGGCATCAGCTGTTCCAGCTCCAGGGTCTTGACCACCAAGGCTGCCCCTCGGCAAGAAGCAGAAGTCAGGAACGGAGGCAAGGCTTGTCCTTCCTCAGTTGTCACCTCAGCTGTCCTAGTTTATTGCTGTTCCCCCACCTTAGGGATGGGGTCTTATCAGCCAGGGCCATTGGTGGCAAACAACAGCTAATTTACTTCTCAGCCTCCATGGCTCACTCCTGCCCCTCGGCCAGCTTCTTTGGTGTTAACAGCTGACCCATATTTTCTTTTTTCTTTTCTTTTTTTTTTCTTTCAGGAACAGCAATGTGCTCCCAGGCGTGCAGGCAGAAAGCATTTTTTTTTTTTTTTTTTTTTGGCGAAAGTCTCAGTTTTGTCCCCCAGGCTTGAGTGCCATGGCATGATCTTGGCTCACGGCAACTTCTGCCTCCCAGGTTCAAGCCATTCTCTGTCTCAGCCTCCAGAGGAGCTGGGATTACAGGTGCCTGCCACCATGCCAGGCTAATTTTTGCATTTTTAGTAGAGACAGGGTTTCACCATGTTGGCTAGGCTGGTCTCGAACTCCTGAGCTCAGGTAATCTGCCTGCCTCGGCTTCCCAAAGTGCTGAGATTACAGGCATGAGCCACCGTGCATGGCTACGGAAAGACTTTAATATGCTAAATTGATGTGTTGGTTGAGACATGAAGAAATTAGCTATCAAACTCCAAAGAGTGGCGACAGACTAAGAGGTAGATTTCCAAAGGTGGCTGAGAACCCGCTGGACAACTGGCCCCTAGTGAAAGGAAGGGCTGAGAGAGTGAATGAGGCAGGGAATTTGCCGGATTCCTTTCCTGAGGGCTAGGGCTGTGATGTGGATTCCCACCTCCCAAGTTTGGCCGGGCCTGGGGTGGGACTCAGGGAGGGAGGGTGCAGGTGGAGCAGAGGATAGCCTGCCCTCTGGCTCAGAGAGCATGGGCTTCAACAACACTGCTCTGAGAGCTTGCTTTCTGTCCCCTGGAGTTTGAGAGGCAGGCTGACTGGCGGTGGGGGGCAACACAGGCAATTGTGGCTTCTTGGTTCTGATGAAGAGAGCAAGCAGCTGCTGCACTGGAAAGCAGCCGGGCTCCCTTGGACGCCAGCCGAAGGTTTGTGGATCCTGCGGACATAGCACGCCACTGGTAGTGCAAGTGTGGATTAGAGTATGATGGGGAATTGTCACCACCCTGTGCCTGGGGACTTGTCAGGCTGCAGAATGTGTGCATATTTCCCACAACCAGATGTTGGCCGTGTGAATGAAAGAGCCGGTGTGTGATCATCTCAGCCCTGACCACAGGGCCTACCTACCCAGAGGGCCGATGCAGCACAGTGGAAGGAAGTAGGAGGTGAACATTCTAGGGGCCGAGGAGGGAGCAAGTGGCTTCTGATTCATTTGCTCAGGTCAAGGGCACTCTGGCTCTTGAGTGGGGATCAGGGGTGAAGGATGGAAGGGTTTCTTACCAAGTGCCCACTTGAACATGAAATCTCTTTCAGATCCAGAGAGGGAAGGCATCTTACGAGACCATCAGGACAGAGCTTTCCAAACCTCTTTCCCTTCCTATGTTCATGCTCTTACCTCAAAGTCTGCTGTGGGCAGTGAGAGAGGAGAGAAAAGGCTGACCACGGCACCATCTCCAAGGGCAGGGGCTGTCTGGCCGGTCCTCACCAGGGGAGACGGGGAGACTTAACTCAAGTTTGCAGATTCGATTATTACCTAGGTGGCCCTTCTGATGACTGCCTTGTGACTGTGGGGACGTGGCTAGAAGGGAATGATCTCGCTGAATACCTGCTCCTTCCAAGTGTGGCCTCCGTAGGGAGCTTGGGTCTCTCCTTTGTTCGCTCAAAGAGATCCTGAGATCTTGAACAATTTTACTGGGCTTTAGCGCTCAAGGCTGAGTTTTCATTTCCACAAACAAATCAGTTAAAAGTGCTGAGCGCCGGGCGCGGTGGCTCAAGCCTGTAATCCCAGCACTTTGGGAGGCCGAGGCAGGTGGATCACGAAGTCAAGAGATCAAGACCGTCCTGATCAACATGGTGAAACCCCGTCTTTACTAAAAATACAAAAAAATTAGCTGGGCATGGTGGCGCGTGCCTGTAATCCCAGCTACTCAGGAGGCTGAGGCAGGAGAATTGCCTGAACCCAGGAGGCGGAGGTTGTGGTGAGCCGAGATCGCGCCATTGCACTCCAGCCTGGATAACAAGAGCGAAACTCCGTCTCAAAAAAAAAAAAAAAAAAGTGCTGAGCCTGTGGGAAGGCTGTTCTTTGGTCACCTTCTGTGGCCAATTAAATGATTGGTCCCAAGCCCTCTCTTCCCTGTACCGGTATTGTACTCCCATACCCTTGCAACATGGTGGGTGTATTAGATTGTTTATGTTGCTAATAAAGGAATACCTGAGACTGGATGATTTATAAAGAAAAGAGGTTTAATTGGCTTACAGTTCTGCAGGCTGTAAAGGAAGCATGGTGCCAGCATCTGCTTCTGGTGAGGCCTCAGGAAGCTTCTACTCATGGCAGAAGATGGAAGAGGAGCAGGTGTGTCAAGTGTCAAGAAAGGGAACGAGAAGGGGGTTGCCACACTTTTTAAAACTACCAGATCTCATGAATGGCATGAATGGCAAGGAGGGCACCAAGCCATTCATGAGGGATCTGCTCCCATGATCCAAACACCTCCTTCCAAGGCCCCCTTGGAACATTGGAAGCCACATTTCAACATGAGATTTGGAGGGGAAAAAAACTTTCAAACCGTATCAGTGGGAAACATATTTCCCTATGATTTGACTTTGAGCATGGCCATAGAACTTGCTTCGGCTGTGGGAACATTGGCAGAGAGAACGCGGCAGAGGCTGGAACTGCACTGTGTGGCTGGCCTTGCTCTCCTGTGCTTCAGCCATGGCAGTGAGATGAGCATGGCCCAGGGAGAGTCGGCTCCAGGGCAATGAGTGCTCTGTGGCGCAGGTCCAAACGCCACCGGGGGCCTGAGATCGAGGGGTCCAGCCTGAGTCAGCAGACCCCAGCCAAACCACAGACATGGAAGGCAGAAATGAATGCTTGTGGATGGTGCCACAGAGACTCTGTAAGCAGCAAAAGTTTAGCGAGACACGATCACTCTTCTGATTCCTTTGATGAGGCTAGAGCTGCGAGCTGGCAGGCCCACAGGACTTGTGTTCTCTCCACACGTCTCAAAGCTGTGGCTGGGGTGGGCAGTCTTGTCACTTTTCCTTACTGAGTGGCCTTGGTCTTCTCTGGATTGGCCTCCGCTGCTGTGGGAGGAAAAAGGGCTGAGAGGTAGTGGGCCTGGGGGAAACAGAAGGTTTGTGGGGGCATCTGGGATTGTCACACAGCATCATTTTTCATTTTTATCATTTTTCTGCTGCAATAGTGCCCCAGTTAAAAGTGCCCTTTGGGAAAGCCCTTCTCTCCTCTTGGGTGTGGTTGACTTGGGTGTGGTTGACTCCACCCTCTGCTTCCAGAGGGTCTTAATTCCTCCACAGGTCCCTCCTGCTGGCTGCAGCGATTGGTTCAGAGAAACACAGAGCTGATGAGCTGCCAGGCTGATTTCCCTGACAGTGCTGGACAGAGGCAAGGGTTCTTCCTGTGGGTCTTGAATTTAATGAGAGAATCTCAAATGATGAGAAAAAAGCCTGTCTGAGGACAGGGTCAACTGAATAGCTGGTACTTAGAGAAAGAGAGGGAGAGAGATACTGGATCCTGGCGTTGGGTGAATGAGATAAGGCATGAGGCTAGAACACCACCTGGTTTTTCACTTAGCTGAGCCCACAAATTCCCATGTGTCCTTAATGCCAGCTCGAGTAGGTATCTGCCATTTGCAACTACAAGTTTTCAGTGATACAAGATTGCTTTGGGTCCTCTGTGGTCCAAACTTGTACCTGGCCCTATATTAGGGACATACACTTTTCTTGAGTTTGCACGCGCAAATGTGTGTTTACATTTGGACGTAGTAGACAAAGAAATTTATATAAGGATTTTGAAACTCTGACCAATTAAATAATCTACATCAAATACTTTACTTACATTGTTTTATTAATTCATTCATTTTAAAAAAATTCATTCATCCTTTACAACCACAATGTATGGCCGGTATTTTTTTTTTTTTTTTTTTTTTTTGAGATGGAGTTTTGTTCTTGTTGCCCAGGCTGGAGTGCAATGGCACAATCTCAGCTCACTGCAACCTCTGCCTCCCGGGTTCAAGTGATTCTCCTGCCTCAACCTCCTGAGTAGCTGGGGTTACAGGTGCCAGCCACCACGCCTGGCTAATTTTTGTATTTTTAGTAGAGACGGGGTTTTACCATGTTGGCTAGGCTGCTCTTGAACTCCTGACCACAGGTGACCCACCTGCCTTGGCCTCCCAAAGTGCTGGGATTACAGGTGTGAGCCACCACGCCCGGCCTATAGGTATTTTTTCACTTAGGAAATCTTTTGGTTACAACTTTTAGCAAATCTGACTAAATAGGGCTTAAACCATAAGAAGGTTTGCTCTCATATTTCATTAGCTCTAAGATGCCATTGATTGTGAAATGCACCACTCTCACACCACTTTCTTTGTATAAGCAAAAACTTTCTACCGAACCATGAAACCATTCTTTACTATTAAATCAGATGTCAGAAGCAACTTGATTTCAATGGTGTCAGAAAGTGAAAAAAATATGTTTCTTGGGACGGGAGAAATGGTGTTACTTAGCAAGACATTTGTTCTTGGGTGGCCTCAGAGTCGACCTGGCAGCTCAACATCATTATCCAAGATTCAGGTTCTGCGCTCTGTCACCTTAAACTTGTAGGATGGCTTGGTGTCTTCTAATACCAAGTTCAAAGGCAGGGAAAGAAGGAAGGGAAGCTGATAGGGCAAGTGTTTATTTCCTCACTCACATCCGTCCTCTCATCAGAAAGCCTCCAGCACACTGACCCTCATGCCTTGGTGCTCACTGGCCAGACCCACACACAGCCATGCTGGTTTCAAGACCAAGAAAGTGAGTATCTGATATTTTCATTCCTACAGTGGGAGATTGCTGAGGGAAGAGGACATAAGAAATGGCTGTCGATGCCACAGGATTTCAATTCCCATTTTACAGATGAGAAAACTAAAGCTGGAAGAGGTTAGATAACTCATCCAAGGTCACGCAACTAGAAATTGATCAACCCCAGATTTAAACCCAGTGTTGAATGATTCAAAGTTCTTCCCATTGAACCACAAATCATCTGTACCTTAAAGACTGAACATTGAGCAACCTCAAATATAGAGCAGGTAAATAGTGAGGAATGTGTTTGGATGAAATACCAGAACATCTGACCATCAGTGGATTGATAGGGATTTATTGTTGTTATGTAACCAGCACCCAGAAATCAGCAGCTCAGGGTGGTTCAGATGCTTAAGGGTTTTATCAAGATCCCAGGCTCCCTCACCACCTTCTGTAGTGTGTGGCTTCTGTCCTCAAGTACACAGTATGGCTGCTGTGTCTCAAGGCATCACATCTAGCTTTCTAAGGAGTCCCTACCTGGTGATTGTCTCTTACATCTCATTGGTCAGAACAAGGTCACATGTTACTACCAGATACAAGGAAGTTACAAGGAAAAATACATTTGGCTAGCCAATTGTCATCCTGGTCAAAACTGGGGCTCTGTTTTGGAAGAAGAGAATAGGGAAATTGGGTAGTGGTTGTCATTAGTGCAGTGTGCATTTGGCCACTATATCTGGTTTTCTTTATTCCAGGCAGATGGTACAACCCTTGGGATTAGTCACGGATGTGTAACTTAGTTTGGCCAATGAAATGGGAGTAGAAGTGACATGTATCCCTTTCTAGTGGAAGCTTTAAGAGTTGGTTCACAAAAAGACACATGCACCCATATGTTCATCACTGCACTATTCATGGTAGCAAGGACATGAAATCAACCCAGGTGCCCATCAATAGTGGGTCGTATAAAAAAAAATGTTGCGCCTATACACCATGGACTACTACACAGCCATAAAAAAGAAGGAAACATGGATGCATCTGGAAACCATGATCCTAAGTGACTTAACATAGGAACAGAAAACTAAGTACTGCATGTTCTCACTTCTTAAATGGGATCTAAACATTGGGCACACATGGTCATAAAAATGGGAACAACAGACACTGGGGAATACAAGAGAGTAGAGGGAGGGAGGGGGTTGAGAGTTTATTAAAAACTGCCTATTGGGTACTATGCTCCTACCTGGGTGATGGATTCATTTGTACTCCAAACCACAGCCTCAAAATACACTTTTGTAACAACCTGCACATGTACCCTCTGATTCTGAAATAAAAGTTTTTTTAAAAAGACAGTTGGTGCATTGTTCCCCAAGTTTTTTTCCATTGATGTGATGACTGTAAAAGCATGTGCCGAGAATCTTCCATGAGGAACAGAACCCTCTTAGCAGCCTGTGATGGACATAGAGCAAGGGTGGGAAATAGACCTGTGCTTAGTTAAGCCACTGCTGTTTTTGTGAGGTTTGCTAGTGCAGCATAACCCAGACTATCCTGACACAGGTCGGCAATCAACAGTGTCCACACGTAGTCCTCAGGCAAGGTCATGATCAGACCAGTGAGGAGTCAGGACCTAGGTCTGAACTGGCATAAACAGTGCCCCAATTTCTCCAAAGTGAGGACTGTGCCAGTGGGCCTCAATTTGAGACAAAAATTGGGAGCCCACAGCTCCCAGACACTGGGGACTCCCTTTTATCTGGAGCTGCCTGGATGCCACGTATGAGCCTGGTGACCCAGCCATATCTACCAGCTCATTAGCAGTGTCCATGTCATCCAAGGCAGAGAAATCCACTTAGCGAGGATTTCACAAGTTAGTCCAGCATCCTTACTTCTCTCTCATAGTAACAGAAATCACGTTCCCGCCTCCATCAGATGCACTGTGCTCTGCACTCCCCTGGTCTGGGGGTGGGTGCAGGAGGCAAATTGGGCCAGTCAGATGCTGTCACTCTGACACTTAAATCTTGAGCGAAATAAGCCGGACTAATTGGAGACTGACTGGAATTCACTCACCCTAGTGGAGGCACTTGGAAGAGACCTGTCGGGTCCTGCTATCTGTGTACTCAGCTTCACATATCACAGTTCTTTCTGGGCTCTCAGAAAGGACAGCACATCCTCCAGAGGTTCTGAACCTGAACGCAGCGACTGGTTGAGAACTTCCGCGTTGCCTTCTATTGAAGTGGGAATGAGTAGGGTTTTGGTGGTGTATGGTATGACTGCATTTCTTGAGCAAGAACATTTTAACAGCTGTGTTTAGGGCAAGGGGGAGATGTGTAGCATTGGACTGCCAATGCTGCAGCTTGCAGAGGACATTTGTCGTTTTCACCTGCTCAGCATCCATTCTTGCTGCTTCTGGTGACAAAATTCAGTGGTCCCATTTCTCTTTTAACTCCAGAGCTACATTTGATCCAGACCTGGCCGGTCATAGCGTCACAAGCTACAGGCCTCAGTGCCTGGTTAGGAGATGGGCGGTGGCCCACCATACTTTACTATGACTTGAAACTGAAATTTGTGGGCAACTTTCGGGAGCCATAATTAACACTACTGGTGGCCAGGCATGGTGGCTCCTGCCTGTAATCCCAGCACTTTGGGAGGCCAAGGTGGGCAGATCATTTGAGGTCAGGAGATTGAGACCAGTCTGGTCAACATGGTGAAACACCATCTCTACTAAAAATACAAAAAATAGCTGAGCATGGTGGTGGGTGCCTATAGTCCCAGGTACTCGAGAGGCTGAGGCAGGAGAATTGCTTGAACCCAGGAGGCAGAGGATACAATGAGCCAAGATAAGGTCACTGCACTTGAGCCGCAGAAATACAGTGAGACTCAGTCTCAACACACACACACACACACACACACACACACACACACACACACACAAACACACACACACACACACCCCCAGTAATGGCTAGTACACTTAACATTGTTCTTGACTCCTTAAACTCTTGTTCATGGACTTAGAGCTGTGAGGACGTAAACACAATCTGAGAGTTGCTAAGACTCACTATGTGGGGAGAGCCTGCCTAAAAGAGAGAGGGGCCAGTTCTGATGATATTGTTTAAGCCAGTGGCTCTGGCCAAGCCCGGCTGCCCTGGACTCTTGACTTACAAGAAACAGTGAAAAGTCCCTTTGGTGCTTAAGCCAATTTGAGTTGGGTTTCTGCATCTTGAAGTCAGAAGAGTATTGTCGAACACAACAATTCTGTGTAGGCATGCAAGACACATCAGTAGTGGTACCTGCCATGCCCACAGCCCTAGAGGGGACAGCCAGCAGGTGGCTTTATTTCAGACCATGTGACAGTTGGACAGTATCAAGGACCTGACTCAGGCTCTTCTGAATACATAGGCTGGCTAGGATTTGTGAGTTTTCCTCCGGCATTAAAGATGACCTATGTCTGTCCAATTTCTCTTTTAAATTAGGAGTTAAGAAACATGGCAGGAGCGAGACAGCCAGCTGCAAGGGAAGAAGCGTGAAGGACACATGAAGAGATGCTACCAGGAGGTGCTGGGGTGGTGGCAACTCTGTTTCAAAGCAGCAGAAATTCAGCGTCAGGAGAGGGCGCCAGTTGGTGGAAAGAGCTGGCAGAGCAAGGTCAGGAGGGAACCCGTCTGGGAAGCTCCAGGAAGGAGGAGACGGAGCTATGGCTGGCTATTTCTGAAGTTGTCTTGCCCATTCCTAAGGACTTTTCAATTCTGGTTCAAATCTTCATGCCTCCTTATAACAAACCCATTCTTTTTCCCCCCAAACAAGTTGCAGGTGGTCTGGGAGCCATGCAGACATCCCACCTCCCTGTTGCCTCTGTAGCCCTCCCACAGTGACCAGCATATCACTAAGGACACTTTCAGTAGCAAAGGATGGAAATATAATGCAAAGTAGTTTTTAAAAAAGGAAATGTATTGTCTCCCTTAATTGAGATGTCAAGGGATGAGACCCCGGGCCTCACTGGGGTCAAGGCTCCCGGGGTGTTCTTGGGAACTTGCTTCTGCATATCCTCACTTTGTCCTTCTCTGGGTGGCTCCAGTATCCGGCTTCATGTAAGATGGCAGCTTTGTTCCCACATCCCTTTGGGGAATAGAGTGATTTTCTTCCTTGGAATTCCCAGATAAATTCTTTATCACTGAATCTAAGTGGGGTATACACTTATCCCGAACGATCTCTGGCCAGGAAACTGTGATGCAGTGATTGGCTGAGGTCCAGCATACGCCTCTCTTCTGAGACGCACTGAAAGCACATGAGCGTAGAGGAGATAGAGGGTGAATAATATCTTTGTGAAATATATGTTGAATTGCTGGAAGAGAGACTTCAAATAAGATTGGTTTAAGCAAGATGGAAGTTTCCTTCTCCCTCACTTGCCTGCAGGTAAGCAGCCTGGGAGTCCAGGGGTTTTTTTTTCCTATCTTGTTGCTTCTCTATCCTTGGGTATTGTGATTTGAGATGTTTCACCGTCACCTCCACTGCCCAGCCTGTGGAAACAGAAAAGGCGGAAGAGGAGGGCGTGCCCTTCTGGTTAAAGATGTCATCTCTCCCCACTTTAATGCTGCTGGTCAGTTACTTGGTCAAATATAGCTTCCTTCTAGAAGGTGAGGAAATACAGTCCTTTTTTCTGGATTTCCATATCTTCAGATGAAAGACAAGCATTCTTCAAACATAGGAGATAAGTGTTGCTGGAAATAGATGTTGGAAATAGATGCTCGGTGCCGCAAAGAAAAATTAGCACTGAGGCCAAAAAATCTTTCAGCAATGCAATTTTTACTTCCTGGGTTGCAGGAAGGGTACTCTTGCTAGCCATCATGTCACAAAAGTACAAATAACAAAGGAAAAATAGACAAATTTATTCCTTGTGCATTTGGGGTCTTCCTTACTGCTGTGTCTGATCTCTGTCGGTTGGAGCCAGATCTCACAATCTAAACTAAAACCCGATTGACTAATAACTTAAAACTTTTCTCAACAGGTAAAAACATGTCCAGTACAGATATCTTGGTTAAAATACAAGGACATAGAATGTACTATGTGACTGTAAGCATGGCATGTCTAATAGCTAATAGATAGGGCTTAACAATGTTATTAGCATACTTGTTTTTTAACAAGAAAAGAAACTTTAAAAAGAAGCTTTTTTACTTCCAGCAAGTGTGATAAAGAAGCAATTAGCAATCTCAGCCCCAGCCTGTCCCTTCGGACAGTCAAATGTCCACGTGTCCTCTCCCTAGGGGAGACAGCCCTAAAGTTGCATCCAGTGCCTGTGTCCAGCTCCAAGCCTAGGATCTGTGGAGGGACAGCATGCACCATCAGATCTGATGTGTGTGTGTATTTTTTTTGAGACAAGTTCTCACTATGTTGCCCAGGCTGGCCTCAAACTCCTGGGCTCAAGCAATCCTCTCACCTTGGCCTCCTAAAGTGCTGGGTTTACAGGTGTGAGCCATGACACCAGGCCTCTGGATGCAGTTTTTTATGATGTGGTACCCTTGAATTCCTACATACATTGCCTGCCTCCTTACACCCAATATGCATCAGCCAGTAAAAATAAGACAATCATGGTGGGAATCCTCATCCAGAAGAGGGAAAAATGTACCCATCAAATCCTGGTGGACAGAAATTGTGAAGGTTCTCAGGGAATGGAGCAGAGTCTTTGGATGACAGCCCTTCTCTCTAGGAGTACGCCCTGGGATAGACTTCTCTGGGTCCTGGTGGTCCCCTCTTCGTCCTCTGCTAAAGGGCATCAACGGGTGTACACCTCTTAGGGATGTACAGCTTAAACATTTTTTTTTTTTTTTAAAGACGGGGTTTCACCATGTTGGTCAGGCTGGTCATGAACTTCAACCTCAGGTGATCCACCTGCCTTGGCCTCTGAAGTGCTTGGATTACAGGTGTGAGCCACCACCCCTGGCCTAAACATTTTTTTAAGAGAGGAGGTCTTGCTGTGTTGCCCAGGCTAGACTTGAGCTCCCGGGGTGCAGGCAATCTTCCCTCCCCAGCCTTCAGAGCAGCAGGGACTACAAGTACATGCCAGCACACTGGGCCAGGGCTGCATAGCTCTTGCAGCTCACTTCTGGCAGGTGTAGGTTTGGTGGCTAGGGGTTGGTTGCTTTAAGGAGTCAAAAATGCAGTCCTGTGCCAGCCAGACTCATGGTTTCTTTGGTAATACATGCCCCCTACAATCTCAGTTGTTTTTCTCCCTATTTGTGGCTAGTTATCCTCTGGGTACAGGTTGGGTAGTTCTTATCCCAAATGCTTGGGGCCAGAGTGTTTCAGATTTCAGATTTTTTTCAGATTTTGGAATATTTGCATTATTCTGGCTGACCATCCCTAATCTGAAAATCCAAAATCTGAAATGCTCCAATGAGCATCTTGTATGTTCAAGAAGTTCCAGATTTTACAGTATTTTGGATTTTGGGTTTTTGGTTTAGTGATGCTTAACCTTCTTTTGGATTAGCAGTATTTAAGCCTGAAAATGGTGGCCTTTTATTTATCAGCCTGTATGTTACATCTGCTCACTTCCCTCTCAACCTGAGACCAAAACACCCACCCAGCTTGGACTGGAAGGCAGCTTCCTTAATCTGGTCTTTGTAGCTGAGCGGCTGTCTTTGACAGGCTGAGAAACTTAATCAAGTGTTTGAGAAAGACTAGGTCCAGAGTCTTGTCTCCTGCTAATCCTCCTTCTTCAGAGAATTCTTCTATATCTGCCTCAGTTTGTGGTACGGAAGCAATATATTTTTCTTTCTTTTTTTTTAAACAAATATAATTTTATTCTAAAGGAATACTATTATATGGCAACATTTTGAGAACCATAGAAGCTCCCTCGAAGTGTTGTTAGGAAATCACTTAAATCATATTTTTTATTAATAAACTGATGCCATTTGCAGGCATAGTATTTTTTATATGCCTTTGGGCAAGTACGATATAGCGTAACTCAAAATATGCCCATTTACAGAATAATTAACTATCTTTCTGCTCACAAATATATGATGGCCGATTTCTGCCTACATTGTGATATGTTAACTGCTCTATAGAACATGAAGCAAAATTTCATGACATCAGTTATTTTTAAACTATGCTTTAAAAATCTTTCAAGAGATAAGAATCTAACTATCAAATATGGAGTTTTCAACAAGCAATGGATTTTTTTTTTAATCCTGAAAATCTTTTTTTTTTTTTTGGAGACAGAGTTTCGCTCTTGTTACCCAGGCTGGAGTGCAATGACACGATCTCGGCTCACCGCAACCTCTGCCTCCTGGTTTCTGGCAATTCTCCTGCCTCAGCCTCCTGAGTAGCTGGAATTACAGGCACGCACCACCATGCCCAGCTAAATTTTTGTATTTTTAGTAGAGATGGGGTTTCACCATGTTGACCAGGACGGTCTCGATCTCTTGACCTCGTGATTCACCCGCCTTGGCCTCCCAAAGTGTTGGGATTACAGACGTGAGCCACCGCGCCCGGCCCAATCCTGAAAATCTTTTAAACTGAGGTCACAGCCCATAGACAAAGGGAGCTTCTTTCAGCATGGTTGTACTCTCTCCCGTGCCTGCCTTCCTTGAGGCTAGCTCTACCCACATTCTTCTGGCTCACATAGGACTCTGTGGAGAGCGGCAAGACGCATCTAGCGAACACCCAGCTTCTGAAATTTTCAACTCTTTCATTTAGAGTAAGCACTGACTTTGCAAGGTATTGTAGGGATCAGTTGATCGACTGCTATGGCATGGCATAACCAGGGTTTTCAGACCACCATATTTATGTACAGCATTTAAAATATATCTTCAGTTTTGTTACCTGCAGCACTGCCCTTCTGGGTAATAATTAGTATACAGCCTTTACTAATAATTAGTATACAGGCTTTCCTTCTGTAAGAGGGCACTCACCCCAAATAGTGGCTGAAGTACGCTGGAGGTTAATTTCTCTTTCATGGAAAACCTAGTTAGAACAAGTCCAGGGCTCATAGGCAACCATAGTGTGTTGGGACACAGGCTCCTTCTCTTCTGTCACACTGACATCCTTAGGGTTTTATTTCATCTGATTGATACAAATTGGCTTGACATCGTGACTTCATTCCTACCAGGGGAGACGGGAAGGGGCAAGGCACATTCCTTCTGAAGCACATGACCTGGAAATTGCAAAAATCACTTCTGCTAACACCTGACTGCTGAGAACCTAATCTATGGCATGTTGGCTGCATGATGCCTGGGAAATGTGGTTACTCTTCTGGGCAGTTATGTACTCGGTTAGAGGACTTCTATTACTGTAGAAGGGGACAATAAGTATTGGGGGACAACTAGCAGTCTCTTTCTTAGGATGATCCCTCAAATGAGATGGGAGATGGATTGTGGGGAGTTGAAAAAGCAACAGATGCCTGCTACAAAGCCTCTCCTCTGAGCACCCCAGCCCCTTCTATTCCCTTCAATCCTTGTGACCTGATTGTCCTTTGGGCATCTGTCTCAGGCCCCCTGAATTCCCCATCATGTAGGTTCTGGGGTCAAGGCACCTCTGGTTCAGTCTACATTGTCGGCTTGCAGCCCAAGACCGACATTTATTAGGGACTCAGGAAAATGTTTGTGGAACTAAACTGTGGTAGTAATGGGCATTTCTGAATCAACTACCTTCCATTCATTCATTCGTCCAGCCAGTCAGCAAGCATCTATTATATACTAGGTCCTGGAGAGTCAGTGTCTTTTTGTCAGACAAAAAGCCTTTTCACTTGCAGCTCTTTTGGCTACAGGGGTCTCTTGTACCCTGGGGATATTTTTGTTAGAAAAGTGGATAGCATTTAACTGAGTCAAGACTGTCTCTTCCTTAAGCACTGATACATTCCAACTTAGCATTTCCTCTAAGACTTGCACAGACGCTGTCCCCAGTGGTCATCTGTGCTTTGGGCCAGCTCAGCGTCAGGTTCGCTTAGTCTAGCATCAGCTCAGCGTCAGGTTCACTTAGTCTAGCATCAGTATCTTATCATTCCTTTGGGGAACAACTCTTTCTCGTCTCTGTGACCCACTGTCAGTCCTACTGCAGGGCCCCACCCTCCTGGGAAGAGCAGTGACACAGGCTGGCCAATTGAAGAGCTCTCTCTCTGGTCCAGGATTGTCAAGCAGGGTCAGTAAGATTTGATTTGCGGGTTGTTTAGATCCAGAGATGAGAGGATATAGATTTAAGGTTGCCAGCAACCTTCTTTCCCAGGAGGAGATAGACTACAGTACCTCGGTACTACCCCCAAATCTTTTCTCCTTGCTCTGCTATTACATAAAGAAATCATCTCCTTCCTCCTATTGAACTCCTGGATCTCAGCCCATTGAAGACCTTATGCCAGTAGCAATTCCTGCTCCTGTATGTCCTGTCCACTCCTTCCCAACAGGTCCTTCTCCCCAGCTGTCAAATGTGCTCAGTTTGTTACAAAGTACAGTGGATATCTGTCTGTTTCTGGCCACTCAGGCTTCAGCTTCCCTGCCGGGGAAAACTGTCTTGTGAGCAGTCTTGACGGGGCAGGGGGTGATCCTAGAGAGGCATTGGGCCAGGTATTCCTCCAGGTATGTGGATCCAAGGGCAGAGGGCATGTGGCCATAGCTCTGCCAGATGAGCTGCCACTCCACTGGGATTCTGCATCTTCAGCTGAGAGACACACCAAGGACTGTGAACAGGAATCCTTTCTATGGTGGTGACACTGGAACAAGTGGTTCCTCCTGTTGGGATCTGGAGTCACCTGGCTCCTGCCTTAAGAACATAGCTGAGAGCATTAGCATCTGGAGCTCCCTGCAATCTTTTGACACATCCCGTTTTTGCTTAACTTTTAATTTAACTTAATTTTTTGAGACAGAGTCCCACTCTGTTGCCTAAGCTGGAGTGCAGTGGCACAATTCCTGCTCACTGCAACCTCCGCCTCTCGGCTTCGTGTGATCCTCCTGCCTCAACCCTGGGAGTACACAGGACTACAGGAGCATGCCACCACAACCAGCTAATTATTTTTTTTTTTATTTTTTTTTTGAGACGGAGTCTTGCTCTGTTGCCTAGGCTGGAGTGCAATGGCGGTGTGCTCTCTGCCCACTGCAACTTCTGCCTCCTGTGTTGAATGATTCTCCTGTCTCAGCCTCCTGAGTAGCTGGGGTTTCAGGTGGGCACCACCATGCCCTGCTACTTTTTTGTATTTTTAGCAGAGATGGGGTTTCACCATGTTGGCCAGGATGGTCCCAAACTCCTGGCCTCAAGTGATCCACCTGCCTCGGCTTCCCAAAGTACTAGGATTACAGGTTTGAGCCACTGTGCCCAGCCGTCCCTTTTTTGCTGAACTTAACCAGACTTATTTTCTGTTGTTTGAAATAAAGGAAACCTACTACATGATGCAGCATATTAAAGCAAGCAAGCAAACAAAAAAAAATTGGAATTAAAAAAATGCCTCTCTTGACCCCACATCCCTTCCCATGTGATACCTTTCTTCTTCCCTTTATGGCTGCATTTAAAAGAGGCATCTACACACGCACCATCTCTGGTTCCCTCCTGCAGCTCATCCCCCAATCCACACTAGTGGCTTCTGCCTCTGCCACCTCACTGAAGGCACTTGCTCCAAGTGCCCTGTGTCACCACGATGTCCCAGTTTCTCTCTGTCCTTTCTGGCTGCTTCTCCACCCTTTGTCACCTGGTGACTCATGGGTGGGTTCTAAGCCCTCTCCTCACTCTACTCTTTCCCTGAAGACCTTATCCACTCCTTTGACTTCAGCAACCACCCCATGCCCATGAAACCCAGGTTTCTGGAAAACTCCAGTCCTTGGCTGGGCGCAGTGGATCACACCTGTAATCCCAGAACCTTGGGAGGCCGAGGCGGCCCATCACCTGAGATCAGGAGTTTGAGACCAGCCTGGCTAACACGGTGAAATCCTGTCTCTACTAAAAATACAAAAATTAGCCGGGCATGGTGGTGGGTGCCTGTAATCCCAGCTGCTCAGGAGGCTGAGGCAGAAGAATTGCTTGAACTCAGGAGGCAGAGGTTGCAGCGAGCCAAGATTGTGCCATTGCACTTTAGCCTGGGTGACAAGAGTGAAATTCCATCGGAAAAAACACACACAAACAAACAAAAGACTCAGGTCCTGTATGTGCAACCCGCCTGTCCACGTGGTGCCTCAAACATCCCAGTGTGACCCAACTGGACCCTTGAGTGCACCTCATGCTCAGTCTTCTTTTGTTAGGGTTCACAGTCTGAGCAAATGGCACTTGGTCCATGTGGTCCTCAGGCCTGAGCTGCTCTCTACCAAAGCAATCTACGAATATCCATCCCCTCCTTCCCCCATGTAGAGGGGCTTGTATCTCCAGGACCTGACCCAGGAGGAGCTCAGTAAATGTTTGATCAAGTGACTGATAGCAGCAACGATACTCCACAGGACACTTTCACAAACACCCTCTTCCCCCAGCCCTGTTAGGGCGGTATAATTACTGCCTCTCTGCAGATGAGGAAACTGATGCCCAGAGAGATGAACAGTTTTGCTTGGGTGTGGGGTTGCAGAGCCAGTGAATATGTGGGGGAGCTGAGATTGGAATTCAACTCTGACTCCCCATCCTGGGTTCTCCCTAGGCAGCTGCCACAGCCAGGGGAGCCTCCTTGCCAGGCCATGAATGGAAGAAGGGGGCCAGTTGAACAAGGAGCCAAGCCAAGGCAACGCCCTGGTGGTGAGAGCCCGCCAGCTGTCTGCATAGTAGACATCTCCTGACACCCACCCAAAGAAGGCTTCCTTGAAACACACACAGTGAGGTTCCTGGTTCTTGAAATGTCCTGGGAGCTGAGAGCCTCAGGTTTAGGGCCTGGATCTGGCACCAACTCTCAGTGTAACCACAAGCAGTTCATCCCTTCCTGGGGCTCAGCTGACTTCACTAAAAAGGGAATATGAGTAAGGTGCCTCAGATGTGGAAGGAGGGGTCCTAATTACGGGACAGGGGCAGAAGTGGGTAGTGGCCTTGGCAAACAAATCCCCTATTTGTCCCCTTTAAGCAGGATCTCCCTACCAAGCAGTGTGTACTGGGGATGCCAGAGGCTGGGGCCTCGCATGGACACCCCCGTGGGCATTTGGCCAAAGGTAGCTATCTGCCAGAATCTGAGAGCTGTTCTCAGTCTTCCCTGGAGAGGGCTACTCGGGGCAGTCTGAGTCTCTAGGCAGACTGAGGTCCCTTGCTTCCCAAACGGGGAGAATTAGAGATTAGTGTTGGCTCCAAAGCACTGGAAGGGAGGAGTGAAAACCGCTCAGCACAGGGCTGGGCAAACAAGTTTAGGGTCCCGGGACAGGGAGCAAGGGAAGGCGACAGACATTGAGACCCAAGTGTCTGAGACTGGGGCCCAGGGATAGTACAGGCACCTCACACCGCATGGCCCTGGGTGAACAGCAGGAATCCCTTGTGGGTGGAGGGAAGCCGGGCTGCCTGTCCCTGCATCCTGAAGCTGGCCGACGGTTGTGGAGACTGAGGGGTGTTGAGGGAACTGTACGCCCAGGTCCTCAGCCTGGTAGGGTGGCTCAGGGCCTGGGCTGGTCCCCGGTGTCATGAGTCCCGGAAGGCGTTTTGGGGAATTGCGGGGAAGAAAGCGGGCTCGGGTGGAGGTGGCTCATCCCCGCACGGCCCTGCGCGTTCGCCCGCTGTTGGGGTCAGCAGTGACGGGCTGGGAGACCAAAGGCCTCAAGTTGGGCTGCGTAGGGGCACGTGGGCGGGGAAAGGGGTGGTAGATTACCCGTCTTGAGGGGCGGGACTGGAGACGAAAACCTGGGGAAGGACTCTACCAGGCTGGGGTCTTGCGTGCGGTGGAGGGCTCCCGGGGCCTGGCCAGGATGATGGAGCTCGAAGGACCGGAGTCAGGTTTGGGGTCCGTGAGGGTGAAGCTCAGAGGGTGGAACTGTGGGTCCAGGATTAGGGACCTGGGGCTGGGAAGTCCGAGGCTAGTGGAGACCCCGCCTGGTATCCGAGGTGAGCTCGCCCTATAGGAAGGGGGTCTCGTGGGCGGGGTCGGGAGCCAGAGAATTGTGAGAGGCGGGGCCAGGATGGCGAAGGCGACTGGAAAGGGGTCGCCACCTGTGCGGAGACCTCAATGCGGGGCGTGGTGCGGCAGGAGAACGGGAGCGAGGGGGCGGGGCTACGAGGAAGTGGACTTGGGAGGCTGGGTCTGGGGCCGGAGGATTGTGGGGAGCTGCGCATATACACCCGGGACGGTGGGGTTGCGTGGGGGAGGTGGGGTGGCAGTCGCGGTGGGGGCGGGGCCGAAAAGATCGAGGGCAGTGGGGACCCGGCCTTAGGAGGTGTCGGGAAGGAGGGCCGGGGGCGCGCGGGCGCAGGTCCCGGGGCGCGGCGGGGCGCGGGTGGGGGCGGGGGCGGGCTCTGGAGCGGGGCGGGCCCAGGTGAGCGAGGTCTCCGCCCGCCGCCCCTCCCGCCGCCCTGGTGCCGGCCGCTCCGCGGGCCCCTCCCTGTCCCCGGCGGGGGCTCAGCGGGCCGGGCCGACGGCGGCGGGCGGCGTCTCGGGCCCAGGCCAGGTCGGCTCCGGCTCCATCTTGGGCCGCGGCGCCGGGCACCTGTGGCGGCCGCAGGAGCAGTGCTTCTCTCGGCCTGCGCAGCCGGGGCGGGCGAGAGGGTGAGAGGCCGGCTCCGCGCACACCCGTGGGGGCGGGGGGCGTGGTGGGCGGACCTCCCCCTTGCGGAGCCCCAGAACCCACTCCTCCCCGCTGCCTGAGCTCGGACCCCGGACATCCCGGCCCCTGCCCAGCGCCGGGCGCCCCCGGTGGCCGCACCGCACTCCCGGCGCTCCGCCTCTCATTGTCCTGTCCTGTGCTGTCCCCTCTTCTACGTCTCCTCTGCCCATCCTCCCATTTTTCACGAGTCTGTCTGGGACCCTGTCTCCTTCGGCCTCCACGCCTCCTGCCATCGCTCCTCCTCCTCTTCTCCCTCTTCCCTCCCTCAGCCTCCTGCGCCGCCTACCCCGCCCCCAGCCTCGCTGCCCTTTGGCTCCTCCTGCCCCGCATCCTTATCCCGGCCCTCAGCCCCATCTGCCTGCAGTGGCTGCCTTTGCTCCCGAGAAGGTCTGTAGCCTCGTTTCGGGGCCGTATTGAGGCCCCTTCTCCCTAAGTCCGGGTGGGCTTTGTGCAGGAGGGGCGGGAAGGGAGCTGTGCTGGGCGAGGCTGCGTGGTGCGGTGCGGTGTCTTCAGGCCTTTGGCCCCGCAGCAGGGGCGGCCTGTGCTTGGTGTGCAGAGTGCAGTTGTGTAGATGCTGGTACTGCAAAGGGGCCTGTGTGTCCCAGGCTGGGGAGTGAGTGCTTGTGAGCGTGCAGTTAGGGACACACCGGCCGCCTAGGCTGCTGCTAGGCTGGGGAACCTTCTCCACCTAGGTGCCCCCAGGGAGTGTGGGTAGATCCTGCCCAGAGGAGGAAGCTCAGGGGGCTGGTGGGCGCTTAGGCCTCTTTCTGGTGAGTAGAGCCGCATCCATGGGGCCACTGACCCCCACGGTTACCCCAGAACCCTTTCCTGGCACAGCATGTGACCAGGGGCATGTAGCCCTTAAGGCACGTTTATTGTGAAGGGTAGATTTTTGTCTCTTCTAAACCCTCTCTTCAGGAGTGCTCCCTGCTGCGCTGCCCACAGTTGGCCCTGAGTGTTCCTATCAGGCCCGGTTCACTCTGGGGTGGATTAAACTACCTCCTGGATGTTGCCCTCTATCCCCACTGTGCAATGGGGGATTTGTGCTGTGTGCATTTCTGTCTGGTCTCTGAGAGGTAAGGTCCGTATTTTAACATAGAACCAGTTTTTCCGCCTGACCATATATGTTTACTTTTCCTGTTTTGGTTTTGCTGGACACATAAGTCATCATCCAAATGCCTGCCACTTAACAAGAGGGGACTTGGATTGGGCGTGGTGGCTCACGCCTATAATCCCAGAGTTTAGGAGGCTGAGGCAGGTGGATCACCTGAGGTCAGTAGTTCGAGACCAGACTGGCCAACATGGCAAAAAACCCTGTCTCTACTAAAAAATACAAAAATTTGCTGGCTGCAGTGGTGCACGCCTGTAATCTCGGCTGCTCTGGAGGCTGAGACAGGATAATCGCTTGAACCCCAGAGTTGGAGGTTGCAGTGAGCTGAGATCGTGACATTGCACTCCAGCCTGGGCAACGAGCAAAACTCCATCTCAAAAACAAACAAACAAAACCTAGGGGGGCTTAGGTAGATGTCACAGTGTAGTCTGAGATGGAACCACCTGTGGTGGTCTTGGTAGTCCCCTAGGCACATACCAAAGGCCTGAGCTCCTCTGCTTCGGCAGCATGGTGGGAGTGGGACTCTAAGTTGACTCCATGGTCTCTGTGTTTGAGCTGGGCTGGAAGTGCCTGAGAACTGGGGGCTTTTACTCAGAATGACATTGGTTGATTGCTGCATATGAGGCTGGTTGATCTTCCAGTTGCTGACAGGCAGAACCTGAGGCAGCAGGACAGCCTGGCACTGGCCACAGGACATTGGCCACAGCCATCGCAACTTCGGCATTAAATGGGGCTGGAGAGAGAATGTTAAGGTAGCGTTCAAAGAACACTACAGGTCTTGGATACCTCTGTATGCCTGTTCTTTATCTCATCTTAAAAAATCTTCCCAGAGTCCCATTAGGGCGAAATCAGACCTTTTGCATGGTTATAAAGGCAAGGTGTGCAAAGGATGTGGCATGTGCCTGGCACTTGGCGAGTGATCAGCCCTGGCAGCTGTTATTATCGTCGCTGTTACCGGCTTTATTGCCCTCCTTTGTACGTTCATCTTAGAGCTCCTTGAGGGCAGAACCTGGGTCAGAGCCCTCTCTTGGCTACTTCCCCTCTTCCTTACCCTCTCAGGGACAAGTCTAACTTCAGCCCCATGAAGCAGCTGGGATGGGACATCATTACCAGGCTGCAGCTGTGTTCAGAGCAGCACGGTTCAATAGGGTAACCATTAGCCTCATGTGGCCAGTTAGATTCAAATAAAACTTCAATGTTGCTACTCGGGAGGCTGAGGCAGGAGAATTGCCTGAACCCAGGAGGCGGAGGTTGCGGTGAGCCGAGATCGTGCCATTGCACTCCAGCCTGGGTAACAAGAGCGAAACTCCGTCTCAAAAAAAAAAAAAAAGAAAACTTCAATGTTCAGTTTCTCAGTTGCCGTAGCCCCCTGCCAAGTGCTTGGGACCCACATGGCATTGGTGCCTACCCAATGGACAGCACAGGGTAGAACCTTTCCATCATCACAGGAAGTTGTGCAGAGCTGGAGTCTCAGGGACTACAGCACCAGTATCATCCTCATGTGGCTCAACAGCCATCAGCTGTCTCCTGAGTGCTGGGCCGGCAAGACATCTGTAATTACACAGAAACCGAGTCCCACAGCCCCTCCTGAATTTCCTCTCGGGTAGCCTTGCTCACCTGGCTGGGAAGCTTGTTTCCTGGCAGTCCTTATCAGCCTGGGGTGGGAGGGCAGGTCTGGGATTGCCCAAATGCAGCTCTCGACTCCTGTCCCCACCCTGTTTCTCCAGCTGGTCCTGCCTGGCAAGGAATCCCAGAGTGATCTTCCTAATTCACTGCTGTGGCCAGGGCTGAGGTGGCCCAGACACTGACCCCACTGCTTCCCTCGTGTGCTCTGCACACATAGCCTCTCTCCTCCTGCCCACCCTGCTCTCCACCTGAACACCTTGCTTCTCTCACTCCAGGCCCAACTTACGTGACTGGTCCTCCAGGAAGCGTTTTCTCATCTCTCACCCTAAGTGAGCTCTCCTGCCCTGGCAGTGCCCACCCACAAATTCCATTTTTGGCACTCAGCACCCTCCTCTGTGGGTACGTTCTTGTATTTGCTTGTTTTCTTGGTCAGGCACACAGCAGATATTCTCTGAGTGCCAACTACACGTCAGATCAATGCTGGGTTTTGGACAGCCGGAGGGGAGCAGACCGCAGGCCAGGCTTTGCCAACTTCAGACTGGTGGGGAGGCTGACAGTTGGCCAGACTGATCCATCCAGGCCTGATGCTCAGCCAGGGACGAAGGCTGCCTGGCTGGAGGGTCAGGAAAGAAATGCTGAGGTGGAAAGGGCCAGAGCTGACTCTAGGCTGCAGCTGGGTCAGGGGCCAAGTCCAGAGTGGTCTTTGTGGCTGGGGGAAGTGACAGCAATGGCAGGGAGGGTGGGAAACAATGAGGGTGCAGGTACACTGGGCAAGTGGGGGTTAAACATCATGTGTGGTGGGTCTGATCGGTGGGCTAGACATCATGTATGGGTGGGCATCTTATCTCACTGCTGCAGTGTCCCCAGGGGTACAGAAAGGTCTGAATGAATCCCATGTTCTCCAGCCCCAGAACTGGGCAGGCAGTAGGGCCTCAGAAGATGGCTGTGGAATCAATGACCAGATGCTGAGTGAGTCCCTCGTGGAAAAAGCTGATGTGTGGGCCTCTCCCTGCCCCTGGAGCTAGAGGTGGGAGTCAGGGAAACCTAGAGACATGCCAGCTCAGCCAGGCTAGGCGAGGGAAGATGGGGGTGGTTGGGGGGAGGCCAGGGAGGATGGGGGTGGTTGGGGGGAGGCCAGGGAGGATGGGGGTGGTTGGGGGGAGGCCAGGGAGGATGAGGGTGGTTGGGGGGAGGCCAGGGAGGATGGGGGTGGTTGGGGGGAGGCCAGGGAGGATGAGGGTGGTTGGGGGGAGGCCAGGGAGGATGGGGGTGGTTGGGGGGAGGCCAGGGAGGATGGGGGTGGTTGGGGGGAGGCCAGGGAGGATGGGGGTGGTTGGGGGGAGGCCAGGGAGGATGGGGGTGGTTGGGGGAAGGCCAGGGAGGATGGGGGTGGTTGGGGGGAGGCCAGGGAGGATGGGGGTGGTTGGGGGGAGGCCAGGGTGATTCTCAGTCATCTAGCCCTCTAGTCATCACTCCCTCATCCCCTGAACTTTCTCTGAGCTCCCACTCTGTACCACGAGGCCCCGTCCACAGTGAGTTGATGCCAGTCCCAGGAGGAAGTAGCCTAGTGTTGGCTTGTCCAGCTGTGTCGGTTGAGGCCGTAGTGCTTCCATGCTGGTTTACCAAGATCCGTCGTCCCACAGTGTTGCAGTTCCATCCCCAAAGCCCCAGCAGATTTGGCCCTCCCCCCTCCCTCCCACACAAGCCAGCCAGTGAAGAGTCAAGAGCTGACATGGTGGCGGCCTCCGGGACCCCACCCTAAGGCAGATTCCAATTGTTTGGGACTGATGATGAGATAATTTGCAGTGTCATCCCTGTGTCTAATGTGGATGACCTTGATTCGAAGTGTCTGGTGTCTTGTCACCACCTTGCATACGGTTCTGACCAGTCAGGCAGGCTGGGACTGAAGCTGTCTCCCCAGTGAAGACACTGTGGGAGCTCACAGTAGAATCAGCTTAGGTGCTGCCACCCAACTCAACTTCACTCCTTCCCTTTCTCTCCCCTGCAGGCAGCCATGAACTCCAGCCACCCGGAGCCGGGTCCCCAGGCACCCCTGAGCCCCCGCCTTCAGCCCCTGTCCCAGAGCTCTTCCAGCCTGCTGGGTGAAGGCCGGGGACAGAGGCCAGAGCTCTGCAAGAGGGCCAGCAGCACCGTGTGGCAGGCCCAGCTGGGCGAGGCCAGCGCCAGATCCCGGGCCCCGGAGGAAGAGGGGGACCAGCCTGAGAGTATGGAGCCGGCACGGGCCTCTGGCCCTGAGGCACGACCCAGTGCTGGAGGCCACTGGCGGAGCAGCACTGTGGGCAATGTGTCCACCATGGGTGGTGGTGACCTGTGTCGCCTGCGGGCCCCCAGCGCAGCCTCTATGCAGAGGAGCCACTCGGACCTGGTTCGTAGCACCCAGATGCGGGGACACAGTGGTGCCCGGAAGGCCAGTCTCAGCTGCTCAGCCCTTGGCAGCTCCCCCATCCACAGGGCTCAGCTGCAGTCAGGTGGTACTTCTGGCCAGGGTGGCCAGGCCCCTGCAGGCCTGGCAAGAGACCTGGCTCCTGAGGATGGGACTTCTAACTCAGCCCGGATGCTGGGGGCAAGTCAGTTGTCGGTGCCACCGCTAGACCTGGGGGACACAACTGCCCACAGCAGCAGTGCCCAGGCTGACTCCAAAGCCCCCAAACAGCCAGCTACCACCACCTGCCATGCTCTGCCCCCAGCTGCTCTACTCTGTGACATGAGGGAGGCAGGGGCTGGTGGCTGCTGCCATGCTCTGCATGCCACAGGGATCCTGGCCTTTCCCAAACTAGTGGCATCAGTGAGCGAGTCTGGGCTGCAGGCTCAGCATGGGGTGAAGATCCACTGTAGGTTGTCTGGAGGGCTCCCTGGGCACTCCCATTGCTGTGCCCACCCTTGGGGTCCCACCAGCTTAGCCCCAGAGCCTGGCTCTAGGACCAAAGATGTGTGGACCATGACCTCAGCCAGTGACTTGGCCCCTGCAGAGGCATCCCCACTGTCAGCCCAAGATGCAGGTGTGCAGGTGGCCCCCGTGGCGACCTGCAAGGCTGTGGCCACCAGTCCATCCCTGGAAGCACCTGTGGCCCTGCATGTGTTCCCAGAGGTAACTCTGGGGTCCAGCCTGGAGGAGGCATCGTCCCCTGTGCGGGATGTGCGATGGGATGCTGAGGGCATGACATGGGAGGTGTACGGAGCTGCAGTGGACCCGGAGGTGCTCGGCGTGGCCATCCAGAAGCACCTCGAGATGCAGTTTGAGCAGCTGCAGCGGGCACCCACCAGCGAAGACAGCCTGTCTGTGGAAGGCCGGAGGGGGCCGCTGCGGGCTGTCATGCAGTCCCTGCGGCGCCCCAGCTGCTGTGGCTGCTCCAGTGCGGTCCCCGAGTGAGGAGCTGCGGCCCCCGAGTGAGGAGCTGCGGCCCCCGGAGCAGGCCTGGGCCCATGGACTTGGTCTTAGACCTGGGCCAGGGACGGTGGGGGCTCATGCTCCCTGCAACCACCGGCAGCTGGGCACGTCTGTCACCTGAACATCGGCTGCTTCCAGACCACAGGACTGCAGCCTGGGCTTCCTGCTCCATGCAGCTGGGCTGTTTTCTTAAGGGCTTGATTTTCAAGGGCCACATCTCTGCACCTTCTGGGCTCTGAACTTTGAGACAGGGATTCAGCACCATGCATAGGGGAGATCCTGAGTTTTCCATAAAAGACCTTTTGTTCACTCCACCTTCAGAACTCTGCTGTGTTTCCTCCTCAGACTCTTGGTGGCTTTATTTTAAGGCAGTGCTGAGAAGTAGTGAATTCTCGACATGAGGTGTGAGGCCACGGTGAGAGGGATTGCCGGAGTTTTTAGGGAAGGCGACTGTTGTAACCAGAGGCCCCCTGTGTGCTGCATACTGTGCTTGTTGAGTCTTCACCTCGTCACCTTGGTTTACAGATGAAACCACAGGCATTTGGCAAGGCTGTAGCCGATGTCCCCCACCCTGGACAGCTGGAAGAGGTGGGACTAAGGTTCAAAGCCAGGGCTGGCTGAGCCTGGGAGATTTCCCTGTAACATGCTCCCAGTCCAGTTCAGTGCAGTTATGTACAAGAAGAATTTACTGAGCGCATCCTCTGTGCCGGGTTCTGTGTTTCTGTGGTGAATGAGCCAGAGGCTGCCCCTGCCCTGGATGAGCTCATGGTGTGGGCTGGGGATGGCAGGGGAGGATGCTGACCATTGCGGAGGGCTACCAGGCATCTGGGGTCATTGTGCCAGAGGCTGGCCTGAGGAAGGGGAGAGTGGGCGGCCACTTGCCCTCAAATAAGTTGCAAAGCCTAAAATTGTACTATTTCACCGCATTCCATTGGCTTAAGGATTTCTTCCTAGCTGGTGCAGTTCGTGGAAGGAGGGAGGGCAGGAATGGAGGGGGACAGGGAGGGAGCTTTACCCTGGGCCCTGGAGTAGGGGCTGTGAGGCTGTGGGGGCTCCCTTGCCCACATAACCTGACCTAGGCTAGGCAGTAGGGGCCAGGGGACTTGGGGAGACAGAAACACAGGGGTTTGGCACGTCTGACTTCATTGCCCAAAGATTTCTCAAGGCCTGTGAAGAATGGGAGTGGGTTTGTGTTCTTATCCTGGGTCTTGGTGTTGAGGACTCCAAGCTCCTGGGACATAGTCCCCCAATCTACCCTTGTGAGGGGCCAAAGGGCTACTGTGGGGTCGTGGCCCATGATCTGGCCTGTGCCTGGGGCCTCTTCTGTACTTAGGAGCCCAGGACTCTCAAACTGGCTCAGCTTTCCCCATCTTCAAGGACCTGGTACTCATTGAGGTGGAAATGATTTGTGCAACGGTGGGTCAATTTGTAAAGCAGAAGTGGCATTTCAACAGGCCACAAGGATAAAGTGAGAAAGGCGTGCTTCAGGTCAGATGCCTCCTGAAGCCCCACGATGGACCATTCTCACCTGTAAATGTGCCTTGCTCTTATGCACAGGTATACCTCTTCTTGGGATTCTGGGCCTGTCGGTTCCTTTGTGTATGGTGCCAGGGCAGGCAGCTCACGTTCTGGGAGTGACACGTGGTATATGCCATCTTCATGCCTGGCCCTGCGTCGGGTCTTCAGGAATCATAACCTGTTGGGGCCACATGGGAGAGAACAAATGACTCTGGGTACATGGGGAGGGACCCTTCACACAGGGCCACAGCTAAGGAGGGTCTTGAGGATAAAGGAGTTAGATGGGTGGGTGGAGGGAGGGCAGGACCTGCCAGCAAGATGGAGCAGCCTGGCCAGCATTTGGATATGCTTGTCCTGCCTGGACCATGATGAGTTTCTGCAGTGGCAGCTCATTTGGGGTGTTTGTTGGGTTGGGAGGTGGCCAGCGGTCCCCATTGTGAAGATCCTGGTGTAACTGAGGAAAGGAATTTCAGGGGAACTGTGGAAGGGGTGTGGGGTGGGGGGGACCAGATTTCAGTTTAGAAATATCCATTTGGCTGCCAGTGGAGAAGAGCAGGGTGCAGAAGAGGTGGGAGGCAGGAGCCCAGGAGGCTGTGCCAGGGGATTCCAAGGAGGGGCCTGTTCAGGGGCAATGGAATGGGCAGCTGGGGGCCGGGTTCATACATGTGCACACTCATGTATACACAGGCACACGTGTGTGTAGTGGATTTAGGAAGGAGGAGGCATTTCAGGAGACTGAAGTTTTCAGTTTGAGCAAGAGGAGGGTAAGACTGCTACCTGGGACAAGGTGAGTGGCAGGTTCAGCAAGGGCAGAAGGGGTCACATGCCACAGGGTTTGGCTGGGACTAGTGAAACCCACTTCATGAAGAGACTTTCTCCTCTGTCACATGCAGATTCTCATGCGTTCATGCTGACTGGGTGCCACTCTGTGCTACCTCCATGCTGCCCTGGCTCGCCAAGATAGCAGGCCGGGCTCAGCCCAGCCAAGCTCCCACTCACCTCATCATCGCTGAGATGAATGTTTGCAGGGTGGTGCTGGAATCCAGACCTGTGTCTCGGCTGGGATCCCAGACCGCTCTCCTGGCTAAACCACAATCCCGGTCTTCCTAGCCCAGCTGCACCTGTAGCTGCTGCTGCTGAGTCTACTTAGGGTGACTGCAGCCTCAGTTCTGACGGGAACTAGAGACCCCTTTCAACTCCCCTAGCTGTGCCTTCTCCTGGGACAGGCCTGATGCCCGCAGTGGTTTAGGGCCCCAGAGCACAGCCAGTAGTTTAGTTTACAGATCTCCTCCCCCTGGACTCTAGATTTCTGGCCAGACTTTCTGGGTCCCTCTCAGGCCCCGCTCTGGGAGGTGTTGGAGTTTACTGATGATGTGTTTGTTTGGTTTTGAATTCAAAATAGATAGAAATTTGGAGATCAGAGCTTTGCCAGGCCCCAGCAGGGACGGGGCATCGGTCCTGGCTGGTCTTGTTTATTTGGTCCTGGTAAATTCTGTTCTTTGGAGCATAAACCCCAGAGTCCTAGAGCCCCTTGCCTCAGCATGAATCCCACCTCTGTCTTCTCCAGGGGCTCCCCGCTTCTCCCCACCTGCTATCCTTCTCTGGCAGTCAGGACCCCCGGCAGCTGAAGCCTGGCTTCCTGGAGCTTGTCTCCTCTGGGCATGTCTGTCTTGTGACCAGGACACAAGACGTGCATTCCTTGTCTGGCCCCAGGCGCCATGATTCTCACAAGAAACTGGTAGAGCTGGCCTGAGGTCACAGTACTGGTGGTGGTGAAAAGCAGGGATTGCCTGTTTCACTGTGACGTTACCTCCTGTGTCACCTGGATGAGGTCTCTGTTCCCCTAGACATGTTAAATCCTACCTAAGTTTACAAGGGCTGAAGGGGTCTTCTACATGCAGGTCCTAATACATTGGGCTGGGGTTGGCCACTGTAGCTTAGTGGGCTAAAGCTGGAGTTTGAATCTGGATCCACACCTATAGCCACGTGATCTTGAACAAGTTACAAGCCTTGATGATCTTCCTCATCTGTAAGATGGGGATGACAATGGTACCTCCTTCACAGGCTTGGTGTGGAGATTAAATAGAGTAACCCATGTAATGCCTGGCACTGAGTTAGTGCTCAGCACACACCGTACTGGTGTTGGGCACCCCTCTCATAGCCACATTCAGGGGCCAGCTCTTACCCTGCCAGCTTGGCTGCCATCACAGCCCACATCCAACTTCTTTAAACGTCCCTCATTCAGAACCTCTGAATTTCCAGGTTCATCACCCACAGCTTTACACCCTGCCCGGGCCTGTGTCCTCTGGCTGTGGCCTCTGAAAATATAGTTCCCAGAGTGCATTGAGGAGGAGGGCTACCCCATCCCTCACCACTCATCTTGGGTTGGGTTCTCCAGAAGGTCCTGCTCAGATGAGGATGCTGGAGTTATTAGGGAGGGGAGAGCAAATTAGGAGGACAGAAGGCAAGGCAGGGTATGATCTCAGTCAAGCCAGACTGTGAAGGGGAGCCCTGGGTGCAATCTCACCTCCGAGTAAGGACCACCCAGGGGTGGATGGAGGCTCTAGGCACTTCTTCTCTCTGGCACGCAGGCTAGGAAGCTCTAAGGGTGCCAGGATAGGTCTCTGCATGGAGTTGTAGGACCTATTTTGGGGGAAGTTGTACACAGAAACCGCCAGGGGGAGTCACAGCCATCTGGGGTGCACCCATCAATATGTGCATCCATGTCATGCCGAGCTTGTGGCCCACAAATGCCCAGATCTTTTCTCCATGCATTTCTTTGTCTCAGTTTTGTTCATGCCAAGCAGCCTTGGTTAGTTAAATGCAGAGCTTGGCATTTGCCCTGTTCAATTCCTTCTCCTTTTTCATTCTGGCCAGCCCAGTTTTGCCATCTGAAGCTATGACTAGTCCTTTATCCGTTTTCATCCAACTTGTCAGGCAGGGCAGGGCTGGTATGGAGCCCAGGACATATCACTGGGACATCCCGTAGGTCTGAGTTTCCCAGGTCCCTCCAAATCCACGCCGTCATCCTGGGCAAATTAGTTTAAGTCTGATCTGTTATGATCTAGATCTCACTCCAGCAGCACCCATCCCTCCTTCCCAAGGCCACGGAAGGAGGGTAGCATAGCCTGACCCGTGTCCTTGTTCTCAGCAAGACTGGTTCTGTAGTGGCCACTTTGCTTTCTCAACTCTTACTTACTTCTGTTTAGCAGGCTGATCTGCAAGTCTGAGAGCAACAGCAAGCTTAGAAGTATGGATTCAGCCAGGCACAGTGCCTCACGCCTGTAATCCCAGCACTTTGGGAGGCCAAGGTGGGCTGATTGCTTGAGCTCAGGAGTTCAAGACCAGCCTGGGCAACATGGCAAAACCGTCTCTACAAAAAATACAAAAATTAGCCAGGCATGGTGGTGTGCCTCTGTAGCCTCAAGCTACTTGGTGGGTTGAGGTGGGAGGATTGCTTGAGCCTAGGAGGCGGAGGTTGCAGTGAGCCAAGACAGTGCCACTGTGCTCCAGCCTGGGTGACAGAGCCAGACCCTGTCTCAAAAAAAGAAAAAGACAAGAAAGAAGTGTGGACTCTACCTTCTTGTCCTTGTGGAAATTGGGAACCACCCGCCCTTGGCTTTCCCCATTCATCTTGTATTAGGAAAGGCTGTTTCCAGCACACCTGGCTCCTCTGCACGTTTTCTGGGAGGTGACTGAGAGTCAAGAGAATGGGGCCCTTTTGCAGCCGGCCACTGGTACCTTCCCCACTGAGCCCTTCTTTAGGTTTTCTCACTCTTTTGATGGGTATCTTTCCAAAGCTGCCTGGGGACCTCCCTGACTGAGAGACACCGGGCTAGTTCTGTTGCTGTGGCTACACGGAAATAATGAACCAGAAAAACACCTGAGGAAGGTTGATGTTTACTAAAAAAACAAGTGAAACAAAGTGACATGGGCCTAACGGATTGGGGTTGGGTGGTGGGGTCTGACTCCCTTGTCCCATGGGTTGGGTGAATGCCACCTTTGCTCACTTGTGCAGTGACTCTCCCGACTCCCGCCTGGTTCCTCCCACTCCAAGCCCAAGACAGCTCAGCAAGGAGGCAGGTCTGGCCCCAAAATACAAGCTCTCCAGGTGGATATCCTGAAATTCATCTTTCACGGCCCTACTTTATTGGGAGGGAATGTGCAAATCGTGGGAATATGGCCATTGACATCTGGGTCTCAGGGCGGGGAAGTGTGTCTAGTTTTAAGATGTGTGCTTTTAGCCATGCGCTCCTTGTCCAGTCTGTCCTGCCCTGGAACTTCTCCTTTCTCTGCAACGTTCCTGAGAAAAGACAGAGTGTGCTTTCTTTGCATCCTGTGAACGTGGCCCCAGGACTGCAGCACCTCTGTGAGCACACAGCCACGGACAAGTAGGGGGACCTCTGCTGGTCCTGCACCTGCTGCTCTGGGTGTTCTGTTATCCCCATCCCTTGTAGGGTCCAGCCCTATAGGGTCCTGTGAGCCCCTCCCTGCTAGTTTGGAGATGAGAAATTGTAGAAATAAAAGACACAAGACACAGAGATAGAGAAGAGTTTGGGCCCAGGGGTCCACTGCCAACCAAAGCTTGTTATCCGGCAGTGGCCCTAAATACCTGGACGCTCTGACGTCCTGGGGGCAGGGTAGGTAGGACATGGCATTGCTGGTCGGAGACTGGGGGCAGGGTAGATAGGGTGTGGCAGTGATAGGGTCAAGTACATCACGTGTCATTCAGGTAGGGCTCAGGAATTTCTAGTAGCCAAGATGAGGTAAGGAGCATAATGTGTCAGTACTTTTCCATACTTGTTAAGAAAGCACAAAGACATTAAGATTAATGTTACTTTTACTGATTATGTCTTCTAAGAAAAAAGGAGCCAGGTGCAGAAGCAGAACGTGAGAGTGGACATGGAACATGACTGCTGAAGCACAGCATCACATAGGGACAGTTAAGTCCCCGGATGTCTGCGGGCCTCCCTGACAGCGACAGGCCCACCGCAAGAGCTTGGAGAGGCAGAGTTTTCTCCTAACTCCCCCAAGGAAGGAGACGTCTCAGCCGTTTTGGATGTCTCCTTCCCTAGCTGGCTAAACTGCAGGTGCTTTTCCAGCACTAGCACTGCTGCACAGCCAAGGCGCCCTCCGGCAGCCTTTACACGGGCATGGCAGAGGGCTTAAAGCATCTTGCCTGAGGGTCATTCATCTCACAATGTTGCCCCAGGTTTACACTTCCGACCTGAGAGGCATTAGTAAAAGAATTAAAATCAGTAGGCTTCAACACAAGGATGCATGGCTGGTTCAACATACCCAAATCTATAAACGTAATCCACTGCATAAACAGAACCAAAGACAAAAGCCACGTGATTCTCTCAATTGATGGCAGAGAAGGCCTTTGACAAAATTCAACAGCCCTTTATGCTAAAAACCCTCAATAAACTAGGTATTGATGGAACATACCTCAAAATAATAAAAGCTATTTATGACAAACCCACAGCCAATATCATACTGAATGGGCAAAAACTAGACACATTCCCTTTAAAAACTGGCACTAGATAAGGATGCCATCTCTTACTACTCCTATTCAATATAGTATTGGAATTCCTAGCCAGAGCAGTTAGGCAAGAAAAGGAAATAAAGGGCATTCAATTAGGAAAAGAAGTCAAATTGTCCCTATTTGCAGACAACATGATCGTATATTTAGAAGACCCCATCATCTCAGCCCCAAATCTCCTGAAACTGATAAGCAATTTCGGCAAAGTCTCAGGTTACAAAATCAGTGTGCAAAAATCACAAGCATTGCTACACACCAACAACAGACAAACAGAGAGCCAAATCGTGAGTGAACTCCCATTCACAATTGCTACAAAGAGAATAAAATACCTAGGAATACAACTAACAAAGGATGTAAAATAACTCTTCAAGGAGAACTATAAACCACTGATCAAGAAAATGAGAGGACACAAACAGATGGAAGAACATTCCATGCTCATGGTTAGGAAGAATCGATATTGCGAAAATGGCCATACTGCCAAAAGTAATTTATAGATTCAATGCTATCTCCATCAAACTACCAACGACCTTCCTCACAGAACTGGAAATTAGAGAAATGAACTGGTCATTAGAGAAATGCAAATCAAAACCACATTGAGATACTATCTCATGCCAGTTAGAATGGTGATCATTAAAAAATCTGTAGACAACAGATGCTGGAGAGGATGTGGAGAAATAGGAACAGTTTTACATTATTGGTGGGAGTATAAATTAGCTCAACTATTATGGAAGATAGTGTGGCGATTCCTCAAGGATCTAGAAATAGAAATTCCATTTGACCCACCAATCCCATTACTGGGTATATACCCAAAGGATTATAAGTTGTTCTAGTATAAAGACACATGCACACCTATGTTTGTTGCAGCACTGTTTACAATAGCAAAGACCTGGAACCAATCCAAATGCCCATCAATGATAGACTAGACAAAGAAAATGTGGCACATATACACCATGGAATACTATGCAGCCATAAAAAATGACGAGTTCATGCCCTTTGTAGAGACATGGACGAATCTAGAAACCATCATTCTCAGCAAACTGACACAAGAACAGAAAACCAAACACTACATGTTTTCACTCATAGGCGGGTGACGAACAATGAGAACACTTGGACATAGGAAAAGGAACAACATTCACTGGGGCAGGTGGGAGGGTGAAGGGGAGGGGAGTGGAGGGACAGCAGAGTGGGGGAGACTGGGGAGGGATAACAGGGGGAATATGCCTGATGTAGACGATGGGGGTTATGGAGACAGCAAACCACCATGGCATGTATGTACCTATGCAACAATCCTGCAGGAGGCAGGATGTGCACATGAACCCCAGATCCCAAAGTACAATTAAAAAAAAATTAAGATCACCTATGAATAACTAATAACTACTACAGTTATATTTCTAGTTACTTTCTTATTCATTATTTATATTGAAATAGGCTGAAGCTTTTGGCTCGTGTCTTGGCACTTATGGGATCTCCCCCCTACAATCCCTCATTCCTTTTTGTCTCTTCTTTTTTGGTTTCATGTTCTCTTTGTTCCAGGCTATTCAGAACCCATCTGCCTCCCCACTGTCCATTGTCCTTGTTCCTGCCCCTTCCCACTTTGTGCCAAGGATCTGCCTTGACTTTACCCTCTGGCTCTGTACAGTAGTCTCCCTCCTGCCGAGTGGGCCATTTCCCCTTACCAGGCCCCCAGTCGTGGCTGTGTCTGGGTCTTGGCATTTCTGATTTACCTGGGTCTAGGCCCTGCCTCTCCACCTGTCCTTCCCCTCTTTGGACACAAGCCAAAATGTCTGAGCATTTCCTTACAGAGCGAGGTCTCTCTGGTGTTGCTGTGCCAGGTTTCCATTGCTTTTGCCCAGAATGAGAAATCATTGTCAGTAGTCCTGCTGGGTGAATGGAAGGACTTTGGTCAGGCTGGAAGGGTACCCCATCAGTCCTAACTTTTGGAAGCCCTTGTTGGGGGCTGGCTGGCTAGGCTGCTGGAGAGGTACACCAGGTGTGTGGCACCCATCTGCTGGCTTTAGGAAGGCCATCTCCTCTTCTATGTTTTCAGAATCTTCTTGCATGGCTTGTAATTGGGTTAGGATGTGGCCTGCGCCCCTGTGGGGACACACTGCACTGTCCCACCTGTGTGCTTCTCTCCTGTCAAGAACTGGATTTGTGTCCAAGGGCCAGGGTGACGGACTGGAGGAGGGGATTTCTGTGTTTGACACCTCCATTTTAGTCTGTTTTTACACTGCTATAAAGAACCGCCCAAGACTGGGCAATTTATAAAGGAAAGAGGTTTAATTGACTCACAGTTCTGCTGGCTGGGGAAGCCTCAGGAAACTTACAATCATGGCAGAAGGCAAAGGGGAAGCATGGCATCTTCTTCACAAGGCAGCAGGAAGGAGAATGAACACAGGGGGATCTGCCAAACACTTGTAAAACCATCAGATCTCGTGAGAACTTACTCACTGTCATGAGAACAGCATGGGGGAACTGCTCCCACAATTGGATCACCTCCACCTGGTTTCTCCTTTGACACTCGGATTATGGGGATCACAATTCAAAATGAGATTTTGGGTGTGGACACAGACAAACCATATCACCGTTCCAGGCCTGAGCAAGGCCCAAGCAGGGAGCCTCTGTCAGGGCTGGAATTGTCCACGTGCTCACCAAGGAGCTAAACTGGGTGCTGGGGCCCCATTGAGAGGGGAAGAATTGTTCCCTCAAACCAGACTTCTTCCTTGTTGCCGGCCCCTCCGCTGCAGCCTTCTGCCTGGCCATCCCTCTATTCTCTTCTCATTTTTAGCAGTCAACGGACTGGGAGATGGGGGCTAAGAGTGTCACTTTGTACTCAAGCTCTGTGGCTTTTGTAAGGCCAGGCTGCAACTCTTGAAGAAAACTCTCTGGTTTGACTTTTTTTCTCTTCAGAGTTGGGGGGATTCAGGGAGAGGAGCAAGGGCTTCTTGCCATGATTCCAACTCTTGAAGGGGTGGAAACCCCCTGGGCTGGGGAAGGGAGTGGGCCAGGCATCAGCAGGGGACACAGGGGGCTGGCACCTAGGACATGTAGGACAGCTGGGTAGGAAGTCGGATCCTACTTTATTGACATTTTTGATATTTTATCATTTTTTCATTAATCTTGATTTTAAAATATTGCATTAAAATAATTAAAATATTATTTATTTTGGTTACCTAATCTTTTAGTGTCACTTTAAATT
The DNA here is from genome assembly GCF_048565385.1 of Saimiri boliviensis. Lineage (NCBI taxonomy): Eukaryota > Metazoa > Chordata > Mammalia > Primates > Cebidae > Saimiri > Saimiri boliviensis. The sequence continues at coordinate 27,914,307 of NC_133460.1, read as the reverse complement.
TTGCACCTAGTCCCTGCCTGGCCTCTCCTCCTCCTCTCCCAGGGCCTTAGGTACTCGTAGTCCCCTGTGTCAAAGGGACTGGGGGACAAAGAGGCCCCCCTCCTTCCTCCTCTAATCTCCTTTCCTGATCTGCGGTGAGGAACTGCACTGGAGGAGGGTGAGTTGCATGCAGCTGATCCGGCCTTGTCTGTGGCCAGGCGTGTGTTCCCAGACAGGCGTGGGTCCCGGGCCAGGCGTTATCCTAGGCGGCGCGGCCGGTGACAGGACCCCATGCCTCCCGGTGGGCAGCTGGGGCCACGCAGGTAGTCTCCGAGCATGGGGGGATTCGCTGCCGGGCGGGGCGGGGTGAGCTCCCAAGACCCCTAGGTGCAGTCCCGCCCTCACTTACGGTCCAGTTCCTGCTCTTCTCCCACCCGCTTCCCCTCCTGTGGGCGCTCCGGGCCCACCTGGACAGCAGAGAAGCTTCCGGAGAGGACAGAGATGGAGAAGGTGGGGAGCGTGAGGCCCAGGCAGGGGACACTACGGCCTTAGGAAGGCAAGGCAGGCCTCACTTTACTTACACCTTTGACTCCCGATGTGACTTATCCTCCAGAGTTGCTGGATGAAGAGGCATTCCTCGCTTTCTCCACTAAGCTGTGCTTCGGTGCAAACCTGGGGCAAACTTTCCGTCTGCCTTCATCCTTTTTTTCTTTCTTGATTTTTTTTTTGAGAGGGAGTCTTGCAAGCTGGGATGCAAGTGGCACAGTCTTGCTCACTGCAACCTCAGCCTCCGGTTCAAGGGATTCTCCTGCCTCAGCCTCCCAGTGGCTGGGATTATAGGTGCTCACCACCACGCCTTGCTAATTTTTGTATTTTTAGTAGAGATGGGGTTTCACCATGTTGGCCAGGCTGGTCTCAAACTCCTGGCCCCAGGTGATCCACCCACTTCTCCCCACCAAAGGGCTGGCATTATAGGGGTGAGGCACTGCAGCCAGCCCCTTTGCTTTCTTAATAAACTTGCTTTCACTTTACTCTGTTGGCTGGCTCTTGAATTCTTTCCTGGGTGAAGCCAAGAACCCACGTAGCCTCCCAGGCTGAACCCCAGTTTGGGAGTTTGCACTATGACACCCGCAAAGGGCTGGGTTTCCCTTCTTCTTGGGGAGAGGGTCAAGGAAGTGGCTGTGTCCTGGACACTCACTCTTCTCTCCTATGTGCACAAGGCCTCTCTGAGCTGCTGTCTTCCTTAGGACACGTTCAGCTGCGAATAACTTAATTTTGAAATCAAAGTTATGTAAACAATTATTATAGAATGTTCACTTTCCCACTGAAGAATTGAGGAGGTAACTGGCTTTGGCATGCGCTGTGTGGCTCAGTGTGGATGTGGATTCAGGCTCTTTCCATATTTGTGCTCTGCCATCTTCAGAGCGTGGGAGGCCTGTCCTTACCTCCATGGTGGCTGCTGCCTTTAAACTCTGGAATTCAGCGGCTGGAATTCACACTCCAGTCTGTGTGACTCAGGCCGGTCATTTTGTCATTTCAAAAATGAAAGTAATACATACTTAGGATAAGAATTTAAAACAGTACAGACCTTGGCCTTTTGTTTTATTCATGACAGGAATTTCAAATAGTGTGTAAACTGAAGGTCTGACCATCGCCCTTCTCTGGAATTCCTGCGGGTTACCACCGAAGATGTTAATAATTTCCGTGGGTCCTCCCACAGACTTCCTTGGTAATTGCTAACTCAGACCTCTGAATATTCCATACACGTGAGATCCCACTTAGATACTATTCTGAATTAGTTTTTAAAAATAGGCCGGGCACGGTGGCTCATGCCTGTTAATCCCAGCACTTTGGGAGGCTTAGGCTGGTGGATCACCTGAGGTCAGGAGTTTGAGACCAACCTGGGCAATGTGGCGAAACCCTATCTCTACTAAAAGTACAAAAATGAGCCGGGTGTGGTGGCAGGTACTTGTAATCCTAGCTACAGGCAGGAGAATTGCTTGAACCCAGGAAGTAGAGGTTGTAGTGAGCCGAGATTGCACCACTACACTCCAGCCTGGGTGTCAGAGCGAGACTCTGCCTAAAAAAAATTTAAGATAATATGTCTTGTAGATAATAGTGCCACATATAGCAGTATTTCCTTCTTTGTCCTGGGCATCTTGTATTGCATAGAATACAAGTGCCTTTTAAAATTAAAGCAGCCCTCTTTTTCTGGACTTTATGTTACACCTTACATGTTTTTTTTTAACTTAATAGATTTATTTCTTAGATGAGATTTAGATTAAGAGAAAAAATATGCAGAAAATACAGTTTCCCTACACGTTCTCACTCTTCTACACTTTCTCCTATTAGAGCTTGCATAGTGTGCAACATGGTACATTTGTTACAATTAATTCGCTAATATTGATACATGACTATTTCCTAAGGTTCATGGTTTACATTAAAGTTTACTCTTTGTGTTGGACCCTTCTCTGGGTTTTGAGAATCCATGTGATACAGAATAGTTGGACCACCTAAAAATCCCCTGTGCTCTGTCCATTCATCCTTCCTATCTTCCCCAGGGCTCCTGGCAACCACTAATCTTTAACTGTCTCTGTAGTTTCCCTGAATGTCATAGAGTTGGCATCATGTAGCATCTAGCCTTTTCAGACAGGCTGATTTCACCTAGCAATATGGATTTAAGCTTCCTCCGTGTCTTTTCAGAGCTTCATAACTCATTTCTTTTTAGTGCTGAAAAATGTTCGATTGTCTGGATATACCGCCATCCATTCATGTACTGAAGGACATCTTGGTTGCTTCCAGCTTTTGGTGATTATGAATAAAACTACTATAAGTGTTCATGGCAGCTTTTGATGTGGACATATGTTTACTTTACTTGGGTAAATATGTAGGACAACATTGCTGTAAGATTATGTTTAGCTTCATAAGAAATTGCCAAACTATTTCTGTGCAATTTTGTATTCCTACCAGTGATGAATGAGAGTTCATTTTTCTTACAAAATAAATATCCTTGTATGTATAGTTTTATGCATGTGTGTGAATATATCTGTAGGATAAATTTTTCATCAAGTGGTACATGTAAAATATCTACGGGTATTGGCAAGTACTACCAATAATTCCGGAAAATGTCCATTTTTTAAGCCCATGCCAATGTTTGATTGTTAATCAAACTTTAATGTTTTGGCTAACTTGGTAAGTGTTGAAATGGCGTCTTCCTGGTGATCATGATATACAGTCTTTTCCCGTGAGTGAGGTTGTGTTCTGCCGGACTGCGTGAGTGAGCATTCCTGTTCTGGCACTCTCAAGCTGTGTGATGCCGTGCAAGCTGCTGAACCTCCCTGGACCTCAGTTTCTTCATCTGTAGAATGAGGATGGTAATGGGTGTTTATTAATTGGATTGGAGGATTTAATGGCATCATTCATGTGAAGTGCTAGCACAATTTCTGGCTCAAAATAAGGGCAAAGTAAATGTAAGTTATTATTCTCTCTGTTTTATTTTATTTTATTTTATTTTATTTTATTTTTTGGCAGAGTTTCATTCTTGTTGCCCAGGCTGCAATGCAATGGCATGATCTCAGCTCACTGCAACCTCCACCACCCGGGTTCAAGCGATTCTCCTGTCTCAGTCTCCTGAGGAGCTGGGATTACAGGTGTGCGCCACCACACCCGGCTAATTTTTGTATTTTTAGTAGAGATGGGGTTTTTGCCATTTTGGTCAGGCTGGTCTCGAACTCCTGACCTCAGGTGATCTGCCTACCTTGACCTCCCAAAATACTGGGATTACAGACATGAGCCACCGCGCCCGGCGCTGCTATTATTCTCTAATATGTTCGTAATCATTTGGATTTCTTTGTTTATGATCTGCCTGTGTTCATATCAATTTCCCATATTCCCTGGATTTTTTCTTATTGATTGGTTAGGGTTCTTTGTATATTAATAACACATTTTTTTCATATAAGTTATAAGCATTTTTGTATTCCCGTGTTTTACTTGTCTCCTATTTATCAGACCCTGGCTCTGAACCAGTGCAACACCCTTCTCAGGGACACAGCATTTTAAATCTTGCAAAACCCCTCACTTCTCATCTGTCATTTACGTCTAAGGACATCCGTATGAGGCAAGCTGATGCGCTCTTCAGTAAAGAAGTAGACTTTATTGACCAGGCAGGGCAAGTGACTTGCCTAAGGACACACAGGGAATCAGTGGCTTGTACAGACTGGAATGGAGTGTCCTGAACGCTAGGTTCAGCCTCTTCTGCTTTTAGATAAGGGGAGAGGAAATCTGGAGGTGCAGGAAGGAAAAGGTCAAGGTCATGAAGACAGGCAGCCTCACCTTGTCTCCTCTCAGAACCCAAGAGCCTGGGTCCTTTTTTTTATGTTCAGCTCTGACCATTCTCTCCTGATAAACCAAGGAAAGAATTTGAGTGAAGGGTACATGTGACCTGGGCGAGCCTCCCTGCTTGGAAGGTCTAGGAGGGGGAGGGGTGTGTGTGTGTGCATGCCTGTGTGCGTGCATCTGTGTGTGTGCGTGCCTGTGTGTGTGCCTGCGTGCATATGTGTGTGTGTGTGTGAGTGCCTGCGTGTGTGCATATATGTGTGCATTCTTTCTGTCAAGTTATCCAGCTGGTGAGCCTAAAGCAAGACTTTAACCTGGCTCTCTCAACTTGGGGATGAACAATAGAGTCAGGTCTCAGTTTGTCATTTTCCAATTTCATCAGCTTTGAAAATATTTTAATAATAAAATCCAAGCATTTGATTTTCCTGACTAGTTGTTTATTCTGATTTATTGGCTATGCATGGTGCCTGGTGCTCCTCCAAACACCTGCATATCCCTGCATATCTCAGGATATGGCACTTAATTCAGTGCCATGTTGGGGACAGAACACAGACCAGGCACTCAGAGCCGGGTGCCGCTGTGCCTACCCTACTCACTGCTAGACCATGCTAGTGAGGTGCTCGCACCTTTCTGGGCTTAGTCCACTCCATTGCAAAGCAAATGGGAGGCCTGCTGTCCCCGCCTTGCTGGGTTGTTGGTGTGGCTGAAATGAGGGGATGAAGGTGATAGGGAAAGCTTGATAGGAGAGTGGCTGCCATGTGTCTATTCTGGTCTCCTGGTCTCATGTCAAGCCCAGGGACTGGTTCTTTCTCTGTCCTCAGATCTGTGATTCCTGGGAATCCTGCTTGCCTCGGGCCTCCTGGTGAGGTGGTACCATGTAGGCTGCTTTAGCACATCACCCAGAGGAACTCTCCAAATCCACGCTAAGTGGTCACTGCAGAACACTTGCATTTGGGCCAGACTGTGCTGGGGTACCTAGCCATGGCTTCCTGGATTCATTTCACAGGGTGAACAGCAACTGAGAGATGTCCAGGAAAATTGTCCTTTTAAAGAGATGGGGGTTCAGGGGCACATAAGGGCAGGAAGCATCCCCAATCACAGGCAAGTTCATGAAGCCCATAGCGGGCAGGATGGAGTCAGTTGCAGGGAGCAGGGAAAGGTTCATGCCTTTGCTCCTCCACGTACCCAGGCACTTAGCACCACCTGGCAGTTGATGGAAAGGCAGAACCTCAACCTACTAGGAGCCCCTGAATCAGAGTCTGAATTTTAACAGGACCCCTAGGGGAGGCAGAAGCCCATTGCAAGTTGAGAAGCACTGCTGTTCACCCCTACTTTGGAGAAAAGGAGGAGTTGCTTATATTGAAATTACTAGTGTCTGGATGCCAGAGGCCCTTTGAGAATCTCATGAGTGCTAAAGACTTCTCCCCAGAAAAACACACAAGGTACTTGCCTACATTTTTGCAGCCAGTTCAGGCCTAGAGCCATCCCTGAATCCCGGGGACAGGACCTCATAACCCAGATAAGCTCCTGCCAGAGTATCAGCAAAGCGAGGACGGTTGACAGTAAACAGGAGGAAAGCTTCGCAGGAAGCTCTGAGATCTCACGAAATGCCACGGGTGTGGACATGGCCCTGCAGGTGGAGGCAGCACCCACACGCAGGTGATCAGATGCGGCCTGCTCATCATCACCCCCTCCGCTCCAAACAGACCCTCCCCAAGAATGACCTGGACCAGGGACCTCGGCATGGTCCCCACACTCCTTGGGTGATCAGCCGATCAGCAGGAATGGCGGCTGTCTCCAGCACTAACGAGCTAGCTGTGTGGCCTCTGGTAAACCATGTCCTCTTTTGGAGCCATATTTTGCATAGCTATAAACTTGGAATACTAAACTCCATCAGGAAGGTTTAGTTGAAGTGCCTAATTCATACATAGCAGGCGCCTGAGCCTTGTGTTTGCACTTTAGGGAGCCCCACTGCTGCCAGGTGGAGAGGGGTGGGGTAGGGAAGGGACGGGCTGCCCCCGGGAAGAAGATGACCCTTTTGGGTGAGTGGTGTTCTGGCTGAGACTTTTGCTGGGGCCCTAAAGCTCCTGGGTGAGGGAGTCAGTGGGCAAGCCTGGCTGGCAGCCTTCCTTGTTGGTTTTGGGTCCACAAGAATCATCGTCATCACAAGCTGAGTGTTTATTACATGCCTGGCACGTTTTATGTATATCTCCTTTAATCCTCACAACAATCTAGGTGGCGGCTGCCATGGTTACCTCAGTTTATCAAGGGGGGATGACTTTAGCTGGCTTAGGATCGTACACTGAGTATGTGGGTGGGACTGGGCAGGTCTCCAGGCCTGATCCACTCAGGATCCCCAAGCTTAACCAGCAGCCATGAGCCCCTCTTTGCTGTAAATTGTACAAAAAGCCTCCCGCAGACCACCTGGTGTGTCCTCTGTCAGCTGTCACATCATTGGAGATGCCCAGGGGCTGTCACTTCTAGGGGTCTCCTCCCTGCTGTTCCTTGGCCTGCCCTCCACACCCTTGGCACCTGCCCAAGCTCTGCCATCTCTCCTGGCTGAAGCTGAAGTCTGTGGTTCCCGGGATGTCGCCATCTCTCACACCTCTCTACTCTACACGCAGGGCTGGTGCTCCAGTGTCACTCATTCATCCACTCATCTAGCAAATACTGCCTGAGGCCTGCTCTGTGCTTTGCCCTGTGCTGAGGAAAACTGGCCAAAAGACCTTGTTCTGGTCTTCCCAAAGCTCAGGCAGAGCAGACACCCCAATGCCCAACAAGTGTGGAGGTTGAGACTATGGTGGGAGCCTGAGGTGGGAGGAGCTAAACTTCCCTGGGGAATTTGGGGTCAGGGAAGCGGTCCTAAGAGGCTGAGTACCTCCTGTGTGGCAGGGGCAAGGGGTTGGCCTTTGCTCCCTAGTATCTTTGCTCCCTAGTATCTTTCTTTTTTTTTTTTTTTTGAGATGAAGTTTTACTCTTGTTACTCAGGCTGGAGTGCAATGGCGCGATCTCGGCTCACTGCAACCTCCACCTCCGGGGTTCAGGCAATTCTCCTGCCTCAGCCTCCTGAGTAGCTGGGATTACAGGCACGCGCCACCATGCCCAGCTAATTTTTGTATTTTTAGTAGAGATGGGGTTTCACCATGTTGACCAGGATGGTCTTGATCTCTTGACCTCATGGTCCACCTGTCTCGACCTCCCAAAGTGCTGGGATTACAGGCTTGAGCCACCGTGCCCGGCCCTTTTTTTTTTTTGAGACAGAGTCTCACTCTGTTGCCCAGGGTGGAGTGCAGTGGAACCATCTTGGCTCACTGCAACCTCTGCCTGTGAGTTCAAGTGATTCTTTTGCTTCAGCCACCTGAGTAGCTGGGATTACAGGCACCTGCCACCATGCATGGCAATTTTTTTTTTTTAAACCAGAGATGGAGTTTGGCCGAATTGGCCAGGCTGGTCTTGAACTCCTGACCTCAGTTGATCCACCTGCCTCAGCCTCCCAGAGTGTTGAGATTACAGGCATGAGCCACTGCGCCTGGCCTGCTCCCCAGTATCAAATACTTGCAGGCACCTACAGAGTGGAGGGTGCCATGGTCAGGATGGTGTTTGGGTCCAGACTGATGGAGCAACCTGAGCAGGGGTGGGGAGGCATTTTGGGAAGAGGGAGCAGCTGAGGTTCGTTTGTTGCATTGGGCCTAGCAGGGAGGTTGGAGAGGTGAGGAAGAGCCCCAGGGGAAAGCACAGACATCAGGAAAAAGTCAGACATTGCCCTGTTGCTAAAGGCACTCCTGGATGGGGTTTAGCCAGGGAACCAGAATCAAGTTGGGGTGTATAGAAAGACCATGAGCATGACCTTGATGGGGAGGAGAAAGAGGAGAAGCAGGAGGACTAGGAGGGAAAGCCATGGTGATTTGACTCAGTATGAGTGAGGCGTGGGGTGGGGTGAGGCGGGGGAGGGGGGGAGAGAGAGAGAGAGAGGAGAGAGAGAGAGAAGAGGCAGAAGAGAAATAGAGAACGAGACAGAGGAGAGAGATAGAGAGAGACAGAGACAAGAAAGAAGAGAGAGAGGAGAGAGAAGAGAGAGACAGAGGAGAGAGAGAGGGGAGAGAGAGAGAGAGGAGAGAGAAAAGAGAGAGAGGAGAGAGAGGAGACAGAGAGGAGTGAGAGAGAGAGGCAGAGAGACAGAGGAGACAGAGAGAGTGAGAGAGAAACCTCACACCTGCAGGCCTGGGCTCTGCAGCTCAGACAGCTGACAGGAGGCGCAGGCAAGGAGGGTGGACCAGCACCTCCCGCGGCTTCTGAGTCCTCGGTGTGGAATGCTGTGGCACTTTCTTCATTCTTTCTTGAGTTATTTAGGACTTATCTTTCCTCCACTGTGAGCTTCCCATGATAGGGGCACTGTCTCTCTCATGTCTGTCTTCCCACATTGCTCCTATCTAGGATGGCAAATACAAGGCTCCCAGGCAACACTTAGTTAAAGGGACAAAGGGTTGTGGCCTTGTCTGAAGTCTCTGCCAGGCTGAATGCCCAGCACTCAGCCCTCAGGAGGGCCTGAGTCATGGTGGGACACGGAGTTTTAACAGGTGAAACAGCAGGCAACCAGGGGTGGGGAACTAACAGTTGACAGACACGTTGCCTGATTTTAAGGCACAGTATAAAGCCACAATAGTCAAGTACGTGTGGTATTGGTAAAGAACAGACAAAGATCAATGGAACAGAACAGAAAATTCAGAAGCAGCTCCACACATGCACAGCCAATCGATTTTCAACAAAGATGCAAATGCAATTCAATGAAGATCATCTTTTATAGTGCTAGAAAAATGGAATATCCATATGTAAACAACTTATTTATTTGTTTATTTTGAGGCAGAGTCTCGATCTGTCACCCAGGCTGGAATGCAGTGGTGCAATCAATCTCGGCTCACTGCAACCTCCACCTCCCGGGTTCAAGCAAATCTCCTGCCTAAGCCTCCCAAATATGGGATTATATGTGTGTGCCACCACACCCAGCTAATTTTTGTAATTTTAGTAGAGACAGGATTACACCATGTTGGCCAGGCTGGTCTCGAACCCCTGACCTCAAGTGATCTGCCTGCCTTGACCTCCCAAAGTGCTGAAATTACAGGTGTGAGCCACCACGCCTGGCCTATTTATTGGTACAAATGTAGGGGGTCCAAATGCACTTTTGATACATGGATATATTGTGTAGTGTGAAGTCTGGGCTTTTAGTAAGTTCATGGCCTGAATAGTGCATACTGAACCCTGTAAGTAACTTCACATCCCTCACCCTGCTCCCACCCTGCTGCCCTTCTGAGTCTCCACTGTCTATTATATCACACCCTATGTCCATGTGCACACAGTAATTCACTCCCACTTGTAAATAACTTGCATTAAGGATGTATGAAGACCTCTCAGAACTCCACAATAAGAAAGCAAGCAACCCAATTTAAAAATGGAAAAATATTTGAACAGATGCTTCATCAAAGAAGATACATGATTGGCCAATAGTTACGTGAAAAAAATGCCTATCATGCTTAGTCATCAGGGAAATGCAAATTAAAATCGTAATAACAGACCAATGCATACACAATGGAATAGCTTAAAAAAATTCTTAACTGTACCAACTGCCTTGAGTGTTCTCAGTACCAACCAAGAACTCCTGCACACTGCTGATGGGAATACAAAGTGGCATCACCACTTTGTCAAACTCTGTGGATGCTTCTTATAAAGTCAAGCAAACACTTATCACATGACTTAGTAAATATACTGCTAGGTAGTTACCCAAGAGAAGTGAAAAATCATGTTTGCACACAAGCCGATACACCAGTGTTTATAGTAGCTTTATTTGTTATCACCAAAACCGGTAAACAACCCTGAAGTCCTTGAATAAACTCTGATATATTTATGCAATAGAATGCTTATCAATAAAAAAGAAATAATTATATATATATGCATATATATGTATATATATATATACATGATGGATAAATCTCAAATGCATCGTGCTATGTTAAAGAAGTCAGACTCAACAGCTGTGTACCTGAATTATTCCATCTATGTGAATTCTGGAAAAGGGAAAATCATTGGGATAGGAAATAAAGAAGAGCTTGCCAGGGGTTGGAGGGTGAGGGAAAGTCTGACTACGAAGAGGCTCAAAGGGATTTTGGGAGTGAAAGCATCCTATATTTTTACTGTGATGTTAACATGGTTGTGTGTGTTTGTCAAAACTCATAGAATTGTACACTAACAAGAGTAAATGTTACTGTAAATTTATATCTCAATGTTTTTTTCAAGCAGCAAAGCATATAATTATACAGATCAATGGGAAGAACAAATAAAACCATATAAGACTCACATCTGCAACATAAGCAGAAGACACAGAACACTATAAAATTCCAGTTAAGCAAGAGAATAAAAATAAGCAACCATCACCAGTGGAGCTCTTTCTGAAGTTCCTGCCCCAAACCTTGGCACCGAGTAAGGCAGAACCTGGATAAAGCTGCATGGGAGGTGGGCAGATCACCCGAGGGCAGGAGTTCGAGGCCAGCCTCCCTAACATAGTGAAACCCCATGTCTCACAAAAATTAGCTGGACATGGTAGTGCATGCCTGTAATCCCAGCTACTAGGGAGACTTGCTTGAACTCAGGGGGCAGAGGTTTCAGTGAACTGAGATGGCGCCACTGCACTCCAATTTGGGCGATAGAGCAAGATTCTGTCTCAAAACAAAACAAAACAAAACAAAACAAAACAAAACAAAACAACAAAAAAACACCAAAACCAAAAACAAACAACAAAACTGCATGGGAGAGAGAACAGGGGAATAGAGTGCTCCAGACTGAGCTAAAACCATCCCCGGAAAGACTGGAAACAGTTGTCCCTCAATAGGTGAATTGTTAAAGGTTAAACCAGTATGGTATATCCACGCCCTGGAATGCTGCTCAGTAATCAAAAGGAAGGAATTGTTGTCTCATAATGTGAATGGATCTCCAGGGCATTCTGCTGAGTGAAAACAGACAATCTCAAAAAGCTACATTCTGTGTGACTCCATTGATGTAACACTCTTGAGACAGAATTTTAGAAATGGAGAGCACATTAGTGGTTGCCCAGGGGTTAAGTAGATGTGGCTGGGACGGCACCACAGGAGGGATCTGGGGCTGATGGAATGCTCTGTATCCTGACTGTGTCCACATCAACACCCTGGTTGTCATGTGGTCATGTAGTGTTCCAAGATGTTACCATTGGGGAAAACTGGGTACAGGGTACACTGGCCTCTCTCTATTATTTCTTATAACTGCTTGTCAATCATGAACCTACAGTTAAAAAGCTCAGTGAAAAAAAAAAGCCCTATTTTACAATGGCATCAAAAAGCGTGAAATACTTGGAGATAAATTTGACAAATATATGTAAGACTTGTAGACAGAAAACTACAAAACATTGCCGAGAAATGAAAGGCTTAAATCACAATACGCTAACAATAGATGGATTTGATGAATGTAAGTGAAGGAAATGGTGTTGATTCCACACTTGAAATTTTTCTTTTCCCTTTTTTTGAGACAGAGTCTTGCTCTGTCATCCGGGCTGGAGTGCAATGGTGTGATCTCGGCTCACTGCGACCTCTGCTGCCTGGTTCAACCAATTCTCCTGCCTCAGCCTCCCAAGCAACTGCGATTTACAGGCACCCACCACCTTGCCCAGCTAATTTTTGTATTTTTAGTAGAGACGGGGTTTCACCATGTTGGTCAGGCTTGTCTGGACCTCCTGACCTCAAATGATCCACTTGCCTAAGCCTCCCAAAGTGCTCAAGCATGAGCCACTATGCCTGGCCTGAAAATTTTCAAAATAAAATGTTGGTAAGAGGGAAAAAAAAAAACAAACAAACCCATGAAGACGATATTAGGAATGCATAGTTAGTTCTGCTATAACATAATTTATGTGTTCCTAAAAAAACCAGTGCCCTGTGCAAAATCACACAGTAAAAACCACTGGGCTTATGGGAAAAGTGGGGTTCATCGTATAACACTCCAAAATTTTGTTAGTGGCCCATGAGAAACAAAAAGATAGGAACTTAATGAAAGTGTGAGTCCTCTAGCTTTGTTCTTCTTTTTTCAAAATTATTTTGGCTAGTCTGTGTTCCTTGATTTTCCATATAAATTTGAGGATTGCCTTGTCAATTTCTGCAAAGAAAGCCATCTGGGATTTTGATAGAGATTGCATTGAACTTACCGATTAACTTTGGGGTATTTTCATTTTTAACAATAATAAGTCTTTGGGTCCAAAAACATGATACATATTTTCATTTATTTTGATTTTGTAAGACCTCTGTCAACAATGTTTTGTATTTTTCAGAGTATAATATTGGCATTTCTTTTGTTACCTTTATTCTTAAGTATTTTTGATGTTATTGTAAATGGAATTATTTTTCTAATTTCATTTTTTTCTGGTTCATTGAGAGTATATGGAAACAGAATTGATTTTTGCAAACTGATTTTGTGTACTAAAATCTTGTTGAATTCATTTAGATATTCTAATTTTTTTGTGAATTGCTTAGGATTTTCTGTACAGAAAATCATGTAATCTGCCAGGTGAGACCATTTCACATCTTTTTTTTTCCTATCTGGGAGACTTTTTTCCCTTATCTAATTGCAATAGCCGAAACCCTCAGTATGATGTTGAATGCAAGTGGTGAGTAGACATCCTTGTTTCCTTTGTGATCTTACTGGGGGAATCATTCAGTTTTTCACCATTAAATGTGATGTTATCTATGTTTTTGTTGTTGTTGCTGCTTTTTAGTAGATATCCTTTATTAGGGTGAGGAAAATTCTCTTTTATTCATTCTGAGTGTTTTATTGGGAAGAAGTTCTGTATTTTGTCGTTTTTTTCTGTATCTATTGGGCTGATTATGAGATTTTGATCCTTTATTCTATTAATATAGTACTAATAGACCAATTAATAATTAATATGGCATTACGTTGATGAATTTTTGGATGTTAAACCAATTCTGCATTCCTGGGATAAATTGCACTTGATCATTGCGTATAATCCTTTTTATATGTTGCTTAACTTAGTTTGCTAGTATTTTGTTACTATTATATCCATATTCATAAGAGGTATTAACTTGTATTGTTCTTTTTTTGTGATGTCATTGTCTGATTTCAGTGTCAGGATAATACTCGCCCCATAGAATGAGTTGGAAAGTGTTTATTCGTATCTTTTTTGCATGTTTGTGAAGAATTGATAATTTTTCTCCAAAAGTTTCTTTAAATGCAAATTATTCTTTAAATGTTTAATTTCACCAATGAAGCCATCGGGGCTTGGCTTTATTTCCAGTTAGTTTTTGGTTTAGTAATTTAATCTCTTTAGTTGTTAAAGGTTTCTTTAGACTTTCTATTTCTTCTTCAGTCAGGTTTGGTTTCTGTGTTTTTCTAGGAATTTCTCCAGTTCATCTAAGTCATTTAACTTATTGACATAATTATTCATCGTATTCACTTATAATTTATCATTTTTGTAAGGTTAGTGGTAATGGCTTCTTTTTTATTTCTGATTTTAATCCTTTCTTTTCTTTGGGTCAATATAGTTAAAGATTTGCCAATTTTGTTAACCTTTTCAAATAGCCAATTTTGGTTTCTTGGTTTCTAAAGATTCTCTATATTTTTTTCCTCATTGGCATTAGTAAGGGTTGGGTGAGTATTTTCTCCATTGTCTTTATTTATTATTAAAGAATTAATCTGGTCTGTGTTATTTCTAGACTAGCCTTTATTATTTCCTTCTTTCTGCTTGGTTAGGTTTGGGCTATGTTCTTAAAATTTGGCTCAACATAGAGCTCGATCAACTGCCAGGTACATGCCTAAATTCCATCTTGTGGTGACAGAGCTGGGATCACAAAGATAAATGATACACATACTCTTCCACTGAAAACTCGTGGTGCAGTGGGAGAGACTCAAATGCACCACTTCCATATAAGAGGCCAGTGCTATAAGGAGCCATTATCAGGAAGGACATGATAGCCTGAGAGAGCCTCAGAGAAGCTTCCCAGAAGAGGTAATGTCAGAATGGGGTTTTGAAGGAGAATAGGAATCAGGTAGGTATTGAACTGAAGGAAGGGAGTTCTGAGAAGGGGCTGGCATGTGGAAAGCCCAGAGCTGAAAGAACAGGATGCATTCTCAGAACTGGAAATTGTGGGGTGTTTTTGGAGCAGGATTGAGACGGCGAGGCTGTGCTGGAGAGAAATGTAAACAGGGGTCCTGTGCAAGAGGCCACTATCTTCCCTGAGCTCCGGCTCAGCTTTGCCAAGTCAGAAGTGACTGCAGAACTGTAGGAGACGTGATCTATCAATGGTATGTGGAACACAGGGAGAATTTTAAAGGACTGAAGTGCAATATTTAGAGAAGCTTCCACATGGCAAGAGGAACTGTAGCTCCTACCCAAAGCCAGAAAGGGGGACCTACCTTACTGTTGCTTTTTTGAGGCCAACTTAGGAGGTGTGAGGCCTATTTTGAGGGTGATAGGAGGCCTCTCTGCATGAGGACAGGCCCTGCTGCCTGGGCAGAAAAGGGCCTCCCTAGGCCAGAACAGACTGGGCCCAAGCCATCCCAGCAAGGACTGCACCAGAGAGCAAAAGATCAGAGCAGATGAAGCAGGATGGACAGAGGCTGGCAGGTCTGTGCCAGGCAGCTAGGGGGACTTATGGGTCTTAAACTCCTGGTCACATGAGGCGCTTTGCATCAGTGGTGTCAAAGGGAAGGCTGGGGTCTGGCCTTAGAAGATACTTCTGAGAGACTGTGCTATGGGTCTGTGAGGGGACTTGGGTTGTGGTAGAAGAAGTCAGGACACATCCAGGCTCTGAAGAGACATGCAGCCTAATTCACGTGTCCCACCCCACTGTAGAAAGCCCTGTCACACATAGGAGCTGGGACACTGAGGACGGTGGAGGAATTCCACTGTGGGGAGACACCAGGAACATAGGGTGTGGTTGCTGGACCTGGAAGGTGAGGATGAGTTCACCAGCCAGAGAAGAGAAAATAACTCCAGGCCAGGTGTGGTGGCTCAAGCCTGTAATCTCAGCACTTTGGGAGGCCAAGGCAGGCAGATCACCTGAGGTCCAGAGTTTGAGACCAACCTGACCAACATGGAAAATCCCATCTCTACAAAAAATACAAAATTAGCCGGGCATGGTGGTGCACGCCTGTAATCCCAGCTACCTGGGAGGCTGAGGCAGGAGAATTGCTTGAACCCAGGAGGTGGCCTGGGCAATGAGAGTGAAAGTCCATCTGAAAAAAAAAAAAAAAAAAAAAAAAAAAAAAGAACTCCATAGAGAAGGCACGGCACATGCAAAGGTGTGGAGCATGCACTACTCCCTGGGCAACTTCCGCCAAAAATCAGGACTCTTTCCTCCTGTACGTCTTTCTCACCTGCCGAGGCTGTCATGCCCATTTACCTATGCAATGCTCCGGGAAGCCGGCGGCACAACCCCATCTCACAGATGAGGAAGCCAAAGTTTGGGAGGTGTGACGGGAGATCTGGGACAAGAGTCCTGGCTCCTGCTTCTGGCCCAGTGCTCCTTTCCCCATACTCTACTCTTGTGTGTGTGAATATATATGTGTGGATGTGTGGATATGGAGGGTGCTGGTGTGACTGCAGGTGTTTGTATGCAAGAATATGTAGGGTGTTTGTGTATGAGTATTTGTGTATATGTGTATATGTGTGTGTGTGTGTGTGTGTGTGTGTATTTATGGGTGTTTGTGTCTATGTGTTTGTGTGTATGCAGGTGTATGTATATATGTGCAAACATGTTTGTGTGCATGTGTGGATATGCACGGTGTTTGTGTGTGTATTTGTGTGCCTGTGTGTGGACCCCCATAGCTGTATGTGTGTGCACGTGTACGCATGTATGTGTGTGTGTGTGTGCGCGCGTGTGTGTGTGTGTGTGTGTGAAGGGTGGGCACACACAAGGGCCCAGTGAGAGAGAAGCCTCTAACCTGCCTATCCGTCCTTCCTACACTGGGGATGAAGGTTTTGTGAGCCGCTGGCTGCTGGCAGGGAAAAATCTTGGGTACTGGAGTTGCCAAGATGTGTTTCATGTCCGTGTTCTGTCACTCGTTGGTTCCATCAAGCCCTTCAGTCCTGGTGTTCTCATTTGTGAAATGGTATCGTCATGTTCTCTCTCATGAGTTGCTGTAAAAAGGAGAAACTGTGAAGTTTTCAGGGCCTGGCCCATGGAGGGGCTCTGTACGAGCTAGGCTGCTCTCCCCTGAAGGTCTCATGGTAGCCCAGCCTGGGGGTTGGCTTCCTGGGGGCCCAACACAACAGGCCTTTTCTGATGGTCCTGGAATTCAGGTCACACTTGGATCCATGGACACGCAGTCTGTCCAGTGTGCAGTTTAGCACCTTCTGGGGCCCTGTGGGGCAGCAGAGGAGGATTGGGGGATGGATATTGGGGTGACTTGGGGGGAGGGTCTGCATCACATGGGCATCTCAAAGCCTGCCTTTCCCTAGCTGGGTGTGCTATTTCTGGTGGGCAGAGCCCTAGGCTTGCCCCCTTCCTTGCCCACCGGTTGGGGCACACAGGCAGGGTCTTCCCTGACAACCGCTCTGTGGCACAAAGGAGGTGGCTGTCCCAAGGCTGGTGTGAGGTATGTGCTGGGAGAAACGGGGTAGGCCATCAGACCCCAGGTGACCTCTATGAGGGAGAGCCCATTGAGAGGGCTGGAACCTGGGTCCTGGATGGGGAGCCAGGACTCGGGAGCCAGTTCTTCATGGAAACTTAAGTCAGAGCTGGAAGAGTCCCAAGTGAAAAGAGGAGCCCGCAGCTAAGGTCAGGATGACCCTGAGGCTGAACAGCCGTGGGTGCAGCATGAGTGGGAAGGTTCAGGTGACATCTGGTATCACTGCCACTAGGTTGTACTTGAGCTATGCAGAGGGGGCCTAATAAGTCCAGGGGCCAGTGGCTAGGGGGTCCAGGGGTTGGACCATCAAGACCCTGGGCCTGGGCTGCCTTCTCTCCATGGCATCTCTGAGTCACATTAGAGATAGTGCTTATGGCTTCAGCTCCTCCTTTAAGACAAGAACCCCGGAGGTTACCTGGTCTGCAGTGTTAGGTCCTGGCCCATACAAACTCGAATGCCTATATGGGGCCAGGAAGGTGCTGTTGGTGAGTGCAGCAGCCTGGAAGAGTCCCAAGTGTCCTGGATGAACACAATTGAAACTGTTGGGAGAAGTGGGTCATTCATCACCGGGAGGGCACGTGCCTGTTCCCAGGGCAGCAGGTGCTCAGCTCCAGCTATTGTTGTCCAGTGTGTGGCCAGAACTTTGGTTTCTTTCGCGAGAAGCTGGACATCTGATTTTTTTTTCTTTTTGAGACAGAGTCTTGCTCTTGTCGCCCACGCTGAAGTGAAATGTTGCAATCTCTGCTCACTGCAGCCTCTGCCTCTTGTGTTCAAGTGATTCTCCTGCCTCAGCTTCCCAAGTAGCTGGGATTACAGGTGTGTGCCACCACACCTGGCTAATTTTTTTGTATTTTTAGTAGAGACAGGGTTTCACCATGTTGGCCAGGGTAGTTTTGAACTCCTGATCTCAGGTGATCCACCCACCTCAGCCTCCCAAAGTGCTGAGATTACAGGCGTGAGTCACTGTGTCCGGCTGAAATCTGAATTGTTTAAATTCAGTAAGCCCTCAGCAAGCCATGGCACCAGGACACCCCAGAGGCAGAAGCCCTTTGTTAGGAGTGACATGGTCGTTGTCGTCAGCATCCACACTCAGGAAAGGGGCAGGGACTGTTTCAAGACTCCTTTGCTGGGCCCTTCCTGAGTGGACAGCCCACTGTTCATGGCCCCTTTTTGCACAGGACTGGGGTTCCTTGATGAGTATGCAGAGGGTGGTAACTCTTTTTAATTCAGAAAGAGGGTCTCTTTCTGAATTAAAAAAAAAAATTAAAAACAAACTTAAAAAACAAAATTGGAAAAAACCCCAAATCTCAGGATGGAAGAATAAATATAATCAATGAAAGTTTTGTTATTTTTAAATGGACATTTTTTTGCCATTAATAATGACATTATACTACTAAAAATTTTTCATTCATATTGATTATAAGGTTTTACCAATTTTTTAATGGACCCTTTGTTTTGTATGACTAGCAAGGTTGTCCAAATTTGGGTAATATTTGCTTAACTGGTGTCATACTAAAAGTAGCTGGGTCTTTTCAAAATGGGATTCTGTTTTCTGGCCAGTTAAAGTTCTCAGGGAGAAAAAATTTGAATAAAAGAGGATCAAAGGAATGCAAGTTTAAAAGAAGAAACATCCAGTGGGCCGGTGACGCCGGCGGGCCCTCCAGGGAAGGTCAGGAACGCTCGGACTCCGTTCTGTACCTGCCTGTGATCCCTGCTCCTTTTCACAATTCAGTGTGTCTTTTCTTTGACTTGTAGTTAGCTGCAATCTGTGAATTCAAGTACCAACTTTGTTTTTGTTTTCCAAATCTTGAAACAAACTCTGGACTACTTTTGGCATGATGTTTTAAGAAAGCAATTCACTTTCTGAAAATGGCTTTCATTGCCTGGCTATTCATGTGGAAACATAATTTGCACATTCAGCCACCTTTTGTAAATAACTTTCCTCTGTTTCATATTGTTTCAAGCATAGAGGAGTAATAATTTCTTGTGCCAGGAGATACTGCTTTCAGTCATTAATTGGTGATTTGATTAAAGAACAAATTCTGAGGTTAGGTGCAGTGGCTCGCGCCTGTATTCCCAGCACTTTGGGAGGCCAAGGCAGGCGGACCATGAGGTCAGGGTTTTGAGACCATCTTGGCTAACATGGCAAAACCCTGTCTCTACTAAAGATACAAAAAAATTAGCCAGGTGTGGTGGTGCGTGCCTATAATCCTAGCTACTTGGAAGGCTGAAGCAGAAGAATTGCTTAAAACTAGGAGGTGGAGGTTGCAGTGAGCCGAGATTGCGCCTCTACTCCAGCCTGGGCAAAAGGGCAAGACCCTGTCTCAAAGCAAAAACAAAACAAATTTTGCCTTCTGCCTGGGTCATAGGGATCCCCAAAGAGCTGTTCTGTTAAGTTTGTGGATCTGAGATAACAATACCCTGCTTCCCAGAACCTTCAGGAAAGTCTGCTGCATGTACAGTACCCTGTATGAATGTCTGGTTTCTTTCTTTGAAGGCGAAAAGAGGATGTGCTCTATGCCTTATCACCATGGCGCAGAACAGGATGGCTCCTGCAGCTTGGTGAGAAGATCACTAAACTGAACTAACTTCATAGGATCTGGTTTTTGGCAGCAGATGTAACCGTGAGACTAGAAGGCCCCAGGAATTCACAAACTTCCTGGCTTTGAGCTGAGCTCCTCCCTGGGGTGGGACTGAATTCAAGTGGGTATCCCTAGGTCTCAGCAAGCAGTGACGGCACTGGTGTCTGAATTGCACTTACAGGTTTTAAGCTCAATCAATCAGAATTGGGGTTTGCTGAATCTCAGTTAACGATGTCAACCAAGTCATCAGAGAAACCAAAATTCTCCTAACCAGAAATTGCATGTGCTAAGGTTCACCAGCAAACAAGTTTTAGCTCCAACTTACGGTGAAGTCCCTGCATTCTGGTTGGCACGCAGCAGCGTGAGAAGGCAGCCAGCACCGCTGCTGGCTAACCAGGATGCTCACACCGCAGTTCGATTTCCATAGGCTGAGGCTGGTCGGCTCCCTTCCTGGTCTCTGGTTCCACTCACAGAAGCTCCGCAGTAAGAGTAATTGTGGTTCTCTGGGTACCACTGGGCACGCCCAGTGTAAATCTATCCCCCCACTGGTCATCAGTGGATGTGACCTCTCTTAATTCTCATCAAAGACAAACTCAAGCATTTCAATGCTCATGATAAAACCCAAATGAAGATCCATTTGATTAAAAACTTCCCTTCTCTCCATTTTCTTACTTGTTTAGATTGGGACAGCAAAAAAAAAAAAAAAAAAAAAAAAAAAAAAATCAAAACAAACTCCAAACTAGCCTCCTCTTTCCCAGTAAACAATAAGAAAGTGGTCCACGGTGAGCTCTCCTGGCTGAGGTGGCAGTGCCAGCATTGCCTGTTGGCCATGTCTCTGTCATCCTTCTGTGCTCTTTGTGGTTCTTGCCGTCCCCACTCAGCCTGGGAACACTCTGGAAGAAAGGATGCCAAGCCAGCAGGAAAGCCTCTGGACTTCTAGGCAAGTCTGTCCTGTACAGGTGAAGAAGTGGAGGAATCATTACTTTTGCATTGCCTGATGTGGGGCTGGAGGCATGAAGCATGTGCTCTGGTCATGGCTTCCTGTCTTAGCCATTTCCTCATTAGCAAGTCTCCATTTGTTTGATGCGTGCTACACGGATGTGTTTTGGTGTCTGGACAGTGCCAGGTCAGTGTCCAGGGCCCCACACAGAAGGAGAGCAGCCTGACCCTGTGTCATTCCCCTGGGGAGGCAATGGCCTTCCCAGACCCCAGGGCCCCTGGTTCCTGGAAATTCATTGCCCATTCATTCCTTCAGTGGACGTTGACCCTCTGGCCAGTCTCCTATCAAGTCATTCTGAGGATGTCCAGGATGCACTAGCTTAGGGAGAAGAGGCAGCAGCCCACTGTGGTTAAGAACAAGATCTCTGGAGCCAGGCAGTCTGGGTTCAACCCCTTGCTGCGGAATCGCTCATGGAGTGACTTTGGAAAGTTGCCCAACCTCTGTGCTCCTATTTCCTCATCATAACGTGAGCACAATAAGAGTGGCCACCTCATAGGGCTGTGGTAAGCAAAGAGGAAGTCGATTGATATTAGGCATTTGGAACCATCAGAGTGACCAACATTCTGGCTGTCATTTAGTTGTTTTTTGGAACATCTCTCCAGTCATCTTGGGTGATCTTGTAGCCCCTTCCAAATTTCATTTATTCATGGTGAATATTTATCCTATACATGCAAAGCTCTGGGCACTGTCTAGGTGCTGGGAATGATGGCGATCCCCAAGAGTCTCACAGAGGGAAAGAAGAAGTCCATATCTGAACATAAACGACCCTTGTGGTATGTGCCACCAAGAAGAGAACTGGGGGCCATGGGAGCACATGACAGGGCCCTGACTGAGTGTGGGGATTTTAGGAGGAGGTCTCCCCAAGTCAGGGACTTCCCTGGAACTGTGGATCCACGTGCTTCATTCTCTAAAGTGCTGGCACAAGACTCCTGTGCTGAATAGCCTTCCTTAGGCCTGAGATAAAATAAGGTAATTATGTTGCAGAAAAGGAAATGTAAGGGTTGATGCCAGACCTCAGTGCCCCCCAAAGCCGTGACTTTTTGTAGCAGGGAAGAGGGGGCTGGGAATCACTTTAGCTTCTGGACAGGAATGTTTCCTTTGAGGTTTTTTCTATCTCAAATCTAAGGCTCTAGCCCCAGAAGCCAAAACCAATTCATGCCGTGATAAACTTTGCCAAGATGTAACTAACCCCCAGGAAGACATAATTATACTGTACTTAAGCAATTGCTGTTATTACTGTCTCAGTTCGAAGCAGCTGCAATTGAATTATTTCCTTTGTTCATTTTTATTTTCTAAACTTTTTTTTTTTTACAGCTATAGTGGATATCCTGCCAGGTCAATAATAGTAGTTTTACCTTCTTTTTCTTTTTTAAAGAGCTTCAGTGGTTCCAGATTGATGATCTTTCATAATTTAGTTATTTTTCTCCCTATAGATGGAACTTTGAATTATTTCCAGGTTTGCTTGTTTGTTTGCTAACATAAAGAACTGTACAAGGGGCATACCCATATACATCTATTTTTAAGTATGGTACAGTCTTTTTGGCTATTGTGGCCGGTGTCTGTTCTGATCAGGGCATGCCTGTGATGTAAGAATAATTTAATGTTTTCATTATGACCCCTGGACTTTCCCAGAAGTGGCATCCAAGAGCATCCAGATTAAAATGTCAGCAGTAACTGCCGGGTTATTTCTTAAAATCACTGGAGCAATTTATAGTGTCATCAACATTAGACTGTTGGTACCAACATTTTAAATGTTTGCCAAACTGATGAATTTTAATTTGCATTATCCCAATACTGTTGTCTCATAACCTGCTATTGTCCATTTGTATAATATCTTGTGTTAATTGCCCTTTGTGTCCTTTGTCTGTTTTATAGCTATCTTTTTATTAATTTCATAAACTCTTTTCATATCAAGGATATAAACCTTGTGTCTGTTTTATGCATTGCAATTATTTTCTTCTAGCCTATTAAAAAACTTTTTAATGGCTTAAAAAATCAGGAGTTAAAAAAGTTTATGTAATCAAATTTATCAAGTTAGTTTCTCTTGGTGGATTCTAGAGTTCATATGTAACACCTAGCCATGGGGGGACTCCACTCAGCTGACTCCCCAGGGCGGGAAACTCGGGTACCAGCTAAGGCGTCCTCGCCTGTCCTGAAGAGAAAGGCTCAGGAGCCTTCAGGGTGAAGGAATCTCCACTCAACACACACACAGCGCACACATCACACACAGACGCCACGCACCAAACACACACCACACAGTGCACCGCACACATCACACACCACACAATACACTACACACACCCCACACATGCACATCACACAATGCACCACACACACACCACACACACCACACACTGCAGCACCCACCGCACCACCCCCACACCACCCACACAGCACACAAACACACATGCACATCACAAAATGCACCACACACACCACACACATGCCACACACTGCACCACACACACACCACACAGACCACACACACCACAAACACCACACACACACCATACATGTGCATCACACGATGCACCCCACACACGCCACACACACGCCACTACACACACCACCCACATACCACACAGACCACCCACACAAGACCACATACACCACCCACACAGCACACACACAACACATAGCACACACATACCAGATATGCACATCACACAATGCACCACACGCACACACACACCACAAGCCACACACTGCACCATACACTGTACTACACACATCACACACACCACATACACCATATACACATCACAGAATACACCACACACACACACCACACACATCACATATAGACACACATACTCACACCCTATACAATACATCATATGCACATTCCACACAATACAGCACAAACACACCACATATACACACCACACATTACAGTACACCACACACACACCACATACACATAACACAGCATACATACGCCACATACAATACACCACACACACCACATGCACACCACTCACACACCCTACACAATATACCAGACACACACAATACACACAGCGTACACACATCACACAGGCCACATAACACATCACACACTACAAACCTCACACACTGCACATACCACACACTACACAATGCATCACATATACCACACAACACACACACATATCCACACAGTATACCACATGCACACAGCTCACACACCATACTTACATATGCCACACACTTACCCCACATGATACATCACATAAACACACACACACACACACACACACACACACACATACACACACACACTTAATTTGGTATAGTCAGCGGGGTAAGCGAGTACAGTACAGGATCTGCACGTGGAATTGGCATTTGGAAGGCCTGGGATGCTCCTGGGGGCGGAGGACTGCTGGGAGGAGGCAATGTGACCGACACCAGCCATTGGGGAGGAGATGGTGCGACCGGGGTAACACCAGCAGTGCTTGAAGGGATGCTCCAAGAAACCGGTTTCCATGGCCCTGTGTGACAGCAAAGGTGCTCCTTAGCCTGATTTGGTGCTCGCTCTAGGACTGGAGTGCCAGAAACCAGACCTAAAGGCATTGGAAGGGAAATGCAGAGAGCCCAGCACAAGGAGGGACCAGTGAGGAGAAGAAGGAGCCTCCGAATAGGCCTGGAGACTGGAATTGCAGGCAGTACATATTTCTAAGTGGTTTTCCTGATGCTTTCTCTAAGAGGGGATGCACTATTGCTCTTGGATAAAGGCACAGTGTTACAGTCCTTCTAATGGGACACTTACCTGCCTTAGCTTTAAGCTCATAGAAGGTGTGCTTCTGGCAATTGCTGTGTATTGACTGGCAGTCCTAGTGAAGCTGATACCAAGGAGCTCTTTTCTTTGCCTCTGTCTGATTCCTTCTCAAAATTGCACCAAATATTGGCCATGGTTTCTAGCTGGAAGTAGGAATGTTGGTCTGAACAATATCATGGGGTGGGGTGGGATGGACTTGAGAGGCATCCTGGACTCGTGGCTGGTCTCTTTCCCTGTATTCCCAGAATCCTGTCACATTACTCTTCATGGTCCAGAAAATACAAGGACTCCTTGAAGGATGAAAGATGGGATTTGGTGAGCAGAGGAACCTATAGCCCACACTGTGTGCAGCGGAAGACTGGTGAGAGGGTGGTGGGGGCTCCTGGAGTGCTTCCAGCAGGGTCAAGGCACATAGAAAGAGCAGAGGCCCCTGGAGCCCCAGCAGGCAAACCTCTTGGGAACGTGAGGTAAAATACTACACATATGAAGCCACGTTTACTTATTCTCCTTGCCAGGAGAATTTCACAAAGCCACTGACTCAGTGGCTGAGTGCAGCCCTTTGCCCTGAAGATAGGATATCTACTAGTAGGAGAGAGCACAGGTTTCCATATCTCTTGCCTAAATCACTACATTTTTAGAAAAAGATAAGTTTAATGATCCTAGCTTTTGCCTCTTCTTATACATAAGATAATGTTCAAGAGGATTAGAGTATGCCTCTATAACCTATGACCAGGTGTACCATTGCACCCAAGCTTTGAGGAGGTTCTGCTTTAATGTAACTTCTGAGCACATGCAAAACCTCCACCACCGGTATAGAAGCTGCGGGCCGCCACACTGCTTTGGGGCAGTCTAACAGAAACTCTGTGAAAGGCTCTCCTGGGTTGCAATCTTCAGTGAGACTTCTGAATAAAACTAACTTTAATTATTAAAAAGCCTGATTTTTTTCTTTCGTTGATGGGAACCAGAGTTGAAATTGTGCAGCACTGAGAGCAGGCTTGAGTAGGAGTGTAAGGGCAGCCCCAGGAGCAGTGGGGGCTTCCCATGCATAGAACACTGACTACTGGCACACCCGGCCCCGTAGTATTCTACCTCTCCAGCCCTGGAGACAGCCTTCACTGCTTGCAGGTATCAAAGATAACAAAGATAATGCTCACTGAAGGATCTTACAGAAACTTAAGCCTAAGATAAGCATTCAAACAAGACACAAACAATTGTGAAAAAAGTCACAATCAAATAGCGGCACCAAGTAAATAGAGTTAATTGAAGACATTTCATTTATTTATTTATATTTTTTGAAATGGAGTCTCGCTCTGGCGCTCAGGCTGGAGTGCAGTGTTGTGATCTTGGCTCACTGCAACCTCTGCCTCCTGGGTTCAAGCAATTCTCCTGCTTCAGCCTCCTGAGTAGATGGGATTACAGGCGCCTGCCACCATGCCCAGCTTATTTTTGTATTTGCAGTAGAGACGGTTTCACCATGTTGGTCAGGCTGGTCTCAAACTCCTGATCTCAAGCGATCTGCCTGCCCTGGCTTCCCAGGGTGCTGGGTGTGAGCCATTGTGCCCCGCCTGAAGAAGAGATTTTAGAAGATGGAAATATCTCAAGAGGAATGAAAGTTTATCAAGAACAAGTGATTATAGAAATGAAATAATTAGATCTTGGCAACGAAAGATATTATTGTCAAAATACATTAAATATCTCAATTGTTAGGATTAATATCATAATAACATACATAAAGAATTGGTGAGGTGGAAGAACAAGGCAGGGGATA
This sequence comes from Saimiri boliviensis, assembly GCF_048565385.1. NCBI lineage: Eukaryota > Metazoa > Chordata > Mammalia > Primates > Cebidae > Saimiri > Saimiri boliviensis. The sequence goes on along the minus strand of NC_133460.1, from coordinate 27,888,229 downwards.
CTCCAGAATTCAGTGCAAAAGAGATAGAAAGGCTGCTAGTGGTCTACCAGATTCCAGTTTCCTCTTCCAGAGCACAAGGCTGGACTACATGCAGGTTGACGTGGCCACGTGACTAAATTCTGTCCAGTGAATGTGAGCGGGGGTCTGTGCGCTGCTGATGAACTGAGGACACGCCTCCTCCCTGCTGTCCTGCTTCCCACTGCCTATGGCCAGCTCTGCGAGCAGGTGAGGATGGCACACTAGAGATGTCAGAGAAATGGCGTGCAGGGAGCTTTGAGCTTGTCAATGTCAAATAAAAGATAAAAGATTTGAGATAAATCTTTACATTTAAAACATTTTATTTGGAAGCAAGAATTGCAATTTGGGGCATACACATAGAGTGTGGGTAGCCTTAGGTTTGTCCAAAGAACAAGGAACAGACTGGAAGTTTTGCAGAAAGCGTAAATGTTATGTATCCTTTTTTTTTTTTTTTTTTTTTTTTTTGAGGCGGAGTTTCGCTCTTGTTACCCAGGCTGGAGTGCAATGGTGCGATCTCGGCTCACCGCAACCTCCGCCTCCTGGGTTCAGGCAATTCTCCTGCCTCAGCCTCCTGAGTAGCTGGGATTACAGGCACGCGCCACCACGCCCAGCTAATATTTTGTATTTTTAGTAGAGACGGGGTTTCACCATGTTGACCACGATGGTCTCGATCTCTCGACCTCGTGATCCACCCGCCTCGGCCTCCCAAAAGTGCTGGGATTACAGGCTTGAGCCACCGCGCCCAGCTATGTATCCTTTTGAAGGCAAGTTCTTTGGCACTAGTAAAGTTTTGGAGAGCTGGTGGCTCTGATTAGTGAGGGATGAGGGGGGGTGAAACTAGTGTCAGAGTCACAGCAGATTGTTTCAGCAGCTGTTAGATAAAATTGGTTTCAGGTGGCAATAGGCAGTTTCAGTAGTTGGGCGTGTAAAAAATGTAATTTCTGGAGCAGGTGGTTATGTGCCTCAGGTAATTCCTCGCCCCCGGGGCCTTGAATTTGGATTTAGTCATTAGAATGACCCAATTTGCATAGTCATCTTTCTCATGTCTTCCTTTTGCTCAAGATCTTTCTCCAAAAGCATTACTGATCAAACACATTCAAGTTAGGCTTAATTGTCGATTAGAGCTGGGATGGACTGGCTGTTGTCTCCGTCCTACATCGGGGGAAGGACCTGGATCCCATTTAAGCAACAGAGAAGCCAGAAGGAAAAATTTTCTTATGATAGGCTTGTCTGGACTCCAGCATCAAGTGCATCAAGCTCCATCTTACTAGTTCCATAGTTATTATAAATCATCCCAAAGGCTTGGGCTAACATCATCCTTTTGGTAAAACTAGCTTTACAAAGATTTGACAGGCAGAAAGAATAAAACTTAAAATTATAACACAAAATTTAACAAGAATATAATAAATTTAGTTTGTACAGTGGTTTTGAACTAAAAGCCCAAGCCTAAGGGCAACAAACTGACACCAGACAGAAGTGCAGATAAGGTCTGACACTTTTCAGCATAGCTAGGGGTGTGGTTAATTCCACACGTCTCTAGCTCTGACCTAGCTGTAAAGCAGACAAGTTGAACAATTTTCAAAAGCCAAAGAAGCAGTTTATGACCTTAAAGCACTTGGCAAACCTAATATCTGATCTGCCTAATTTATTTATTTATTTATTTAATTCTATTTTATTATTATTACTTTTGAGATGGAGTCTTGCTCTGTTACCCAGGCTGGAGTGCCGTGGTGTGATCTCAGCTCACTTCAACCTCTGCTTCCTGGGCTCAAGCAATTCTCCTGCCTTAGCCTCCTGAGTAGCTGGGATTACAGGCACATGCCACCATGCCTGGCTAATTTTTGTATTTTTAGTAGAGATGGGGCTTTACAATGTTGGCTAAGCTGATCTTGAACTTCTGACCTCAAGTGATCCAACCTTGGCCTCCCAAAGTGCTTCACAGTGTTTTTATTTCTCGAAGATTACTAAAGGCACATGAACTACAAGGCACTGTAGTTTTTTCTTTCAAAATATTTGATTTAAACCTTATTTTTCTTTAAGCCAATGACTTGGAGTTCGTTTATGTAAACATCACACACGCAACACATATGTAACTACACAGACAGAAAAAGATCCAGTAGTTGTAAGATGTTTCATTTGCCAGTTTTCCACTTTCTTAATTGAATTACTGGCTTCAGGGTGGAGTCCTTCAAGGAACAGAGCCAGGAGAGAATTCAGTTTCTAGGACCTAATAAGCAGGCACAGCTGGACAACAAAAACAGATTTCCAAAATTAAGGGTCTCATTTTTATATCACATCCTGTATCCCCCAAAAGAAGAAAATGCTATGGGAGAAGACAGTGCAATGCTTTTACCATGTATTTTATTGCATGGCAACCCAAAGCTAAGCAGCCCATTTTGCAGTCAGCCCCCCCAAACCCCCCCACCGTGGGAGGCAATTAATTTGACTCCCAGTGGCTGGGGGGCGGGGATGGGGATTTTTCCATACCTTCTAGGTGGCCAAAGGCATGCTTCTCTGATTCAAGCATGTGAAGAGCCAAGTACTCCCCCCCATAACTGCCATTAAACATCTCTAAAAATATATTTCCTACCTAGTTATTACACACAAAAGTTCTATCACAATGCAAGTATTTTTTCATACCACCAAAACTGAAAACCATCAGGTAACACAATGTAAAATCTATTTACTTTCAATTTCTGGGGTTTCACGAGGAAAACCGAGTCTATGGCAGTTCCTCTGTTTTTCCCAAGGAGCCCCAGAGTATTGGAAGCTATCTTAGGTCTTCTCACATGTGCATTAACACTGGGGTTTGTTGGGGGTGAAATAGGGGAGGGACAGCGGGGGCTGGGGAGGTGGGGAGAGATAGCATGGGGAGAAATGCCAGATATAGGTGATGGGAAGGAAGGCAGCAAATCACACTGCCACGTGTGTACCTATGCAACAATCTTGCATGTTCTTCACATGTAACCCCAAACCTAAAACGCAATAAAAAAAAAGAGTGGCAAAAAGACAAAATGGAGAAAAACAATTCAGTTGACTGAGAAGAAAAAACAAACCTATTTTCTTCAGAAAAATAAGATCCAAGAAGAGAATAAAAACCCTTAAATGCCATTTAAATACACATATAGCTTGGGTATATGTATCCAAGTCAGTTTTAATTAAGCTCATTTTTAACCATAGCACTGTCTAACAAAAATGTCCTTTTAACTTTCTCATGACTCTACTTTAGCCAGGCCAAACAGCCGGTATTCTGGCTTTTAAAGTTTACCAAAAGTAACCCTACAAGTGAAACCAACAAACTCGACTAAGGGTAGGGAATGAATGGTTATAGGGCAGCAGCTGAAGCTTTGCTGTTTTATAATGGTGGCCTGGGTTGAGTCCTCGCGTAGGGAGTGAGGACATGCTGGTGGACATCTCTGCGATCTCTACCATTTTGCTGATCCTCTTCCTCTCCATGAACAACTTGTGACTTCCCTTCTTAAATTTTCTCACTACCCACTACTCACCCTTTGGATGAGTCTATTTCCTTTGGATCGGGGTCATGACTAAGCTAAAAGGTTAGCAGATTTAATTTTTTAAGTCCATGAGCTGCATAAGCTTTTGATTTGCCTTTTGTGAAGTCTCTAAATAAGTGTATAATATATTTTCAAAGAGGGGTAAGCAAGTTTTACAAAATTAAGAATCTTCAACAGTAACTCAGAGAAAGGAAAATGTAAGAAGGGAAGCCACAAGTTGTTTATGGAGAGGAAGAGAATCAACCAAATGGTAAAGATCACAGAGATGTCCACCAGAATGTCCTCATTCCCTAAGCCGGGATTGAACCTAGGCTGCCATTGTAAAATGGCAAAGCTGTAGCTGCTGCCCTGTAACACCGGGCAGTTTTCATTGCTCTTCCCATAAAGAGTCTAGAGCTCGGGAGGTTGAGGCAGGAGAATTCCTTGAACCCGGGAGGCAGAGGTTGCAGTGAGCCCAGATAGAGCCACTGCACTGCAGTCTGGCGCCTGGCGACGGAGTGAAACTCTTATCTCAAAAAAAAAAAAAAAAAAAAAAAAGAGTTTACAGCTGTCCATTTTGAGCTTGCAATGGCTTTTAACCACTCAAGATCATTTTTAGTTAACTATGACATGAACCCCCAAATTCTTCTTCCCTAGATGGCAGAGACCAAGAGAAAGTACTGCCATGTGGTTACAAGGTCAAGCCCCCAAGGATATAAAACAAGATGAAGACCTCATCCAGTTTTGTTTGTTCGTCTGTTTCAGGGACTTGTAGCAAAGTTTGTAACCATAGGCAAAAGCCTCTCAATTTTACAATTGCCACCGAATTGGCTGCATGGAGGGCCCAAGTTAATGTTTTCCATTCTGGCCAGAGCAAAATATATGTGACAAAACATAGACACTAGCCTCTCTGTTCAGCACCCACTATTGAATTGGTGAGGCTCAAACTTGCCCCCAGTCGGTCCCTGTCATCTTTAATACATTCCAGGTGGATTAAAGGAGTTTCAACATGTGGTCTTTGGGCAAGATGGTCGCCGTGAGTAACAGAAAAGAAAGGGAAAGAAGAGAAAGGGAGAAAAGCATTGTCTGTGTCAGAGTGGGGAAGACGAGAAGCTCAGGGAGGCCAGAAAAAGACCCACCCGTTGCAGAGATACTGAATCAAAAGTTGAGGCGGCTGCTTGTTGCTCGTGAAGAGACCTTTTGCATCAGTCCCATCAGCTCTCACATTTTCCCCTTTGGGGAGAAAAAGTTCCTCACACTTTGTGGTCTGGTACACGCCTAATCCTATCACCCACTGCTGTTAGCAGAGTGCAAGGCAGATTACTCCAAAGAGAGTAGTGGTTAACCCCATAGAGCCAAATCCTTTTTTTTTTTTTTTTTTTTTTGAGACGGAGTTTCGCTCTTGTTACCCAGGCTGGAGTGCAATGGCGCGATCTCGGCTCACCGCAACCTCCGCCTCCTGGGTTCAGGCAATTCTCCTGCCTCAGCCTCCTGAGTAGCTGGGATTACAGGCACGTGCCACCATGCCCAGCTAATTTTTTGCACTTTTAGTAGAGACGGGGTTTCACCATGTTGACCAGGATGGTCTCGATATCTCGACCTCGTGATCCACCCGCCTCGGCCTCCCAAAGTGCTGGGATTACAGGCTTGAGCCACCGCGCCCGGCGCCAAATCCATTTTTAACCAAGAAGGACTTTATTGATGGGGAGGGCCTCTAACCCAATCCCATCCTTTATCCAGGTAAAATGAACCCACTACTCACCCAAAGGCAGCTGGTTGGTGCTGCAGTCTATTTCCTTTGGATCGGGATCATAACTAAGCTTAAAGGTTAGCAGATTTAATTTTTTAAGTCAATGAGCTGCATAAGCTTTTGATTTGCCTTTTGTGAAGTCTCTAAATAAAAATACTGAAATCTTTTTCGAAGATTCTGCATATCAGTAGACATCCCTTGATGAGACTAACTTGGGAGCCCTCATTTTCAAATGCACTTGAGGGCAGTTTTGTTCATTTGGAACATTCCACTCTAGGTTATCTTTAGTCAGATTTCGCCATTTCTAAAAGACTTGGCTACTTCTGGGACCTAACACCTATGCATGTGTAAGCCAGAAGGAACTCAGTTCTTCAGAAATTAAGGATCCAATTTTTACCTCAGATATTGGCTTTGCTCTCAGGTTCCTTTGATCAACTTAGCCAATAATTTTTTTCCTATCTGTGTGTAAGAAAACTTGCAGGCCAGGCACGGTGGCTTGCACTTGTAATCTCTACTCTTTGGGAGGCCAAGGTGGGTGGATCACTTGAGGTCAGGAGTTCAAGACCAGCCTGGCCAACGTGGTGAAACCCCATCTCTACTGAAACTGCAAAAAATTAGCTGGGCGTGATGGCAGACGTCTGTAATCCCAGCTGTTTGGAAGTCTGAGGCAGGAGAATCACTTGAAACTGGGAGGTGGAGGTTGCAGTGAGCTAAGATTGCACCATTCTACTCCAGCCTGGGCAACAGGGCGAGACTACTCCATCTAAAAAAAAAAAAGAAACAAAGGGGTAAAACACAAAAATCCCTGTGAATCTTCAATAGCAAATTTTCTACACCCTGCAATATTACCATTTACTACCAGTTTTTTTCTGATCCAGCAGATGTAAGAGGCCTTTAACTGAATCCAAGCCAGTTAACTACTGGATCAGATCCATTCCTCGACCCAGCCCAGTTTCTGTCATGACTTCCAAACCCAGTTTGAAACAGAAATTTGTTCAAAGAAACTCAGCGGGCTCAAAACACAAATCCGTGGAGCTCCGACATTGGAGAGAAAACTTAACCACAATCCCCAGCAGCTCTGAGAGATCAACGGACACAAATGGGTTCTGCGGGTACCTGGCTTTGGTCACTCAGTTCTCCTGGGGGTCGTCAGAAGCTCTCCTTCAGATCCCGCTCTGACACCATCTGATAAAAGAAAAACTTCAGCTGAATTAAATTTAAAGAAGTTTAAGTGAGCAAGCAGTGAATGATTCACAAATTGGGCAGCCTTCTGAGCCAGAGTAGCCTCAGAGACTTCCAGCACAGCCACGTGGTGGAGGAAGATCTATGGACAGAAAAAGGAAAGTGAGGTGCAGAAAACGGAAGTGAGGTACAGAAATAGTGGATTGGTTACAGCTTGGTGTTTGCCTTATTTGAACAGGGTTTGAATAGTTGGCTACATTTGATTGGCCAAAACTCAGTGATTAGCACAAGTGTAGGCTAGTCTGTTTACACTTGCATTTGTTCTAGTTTATGATGTACAGAGAAACTTTTAGGCCGGACTTAAAATGTGTCAGGAGGCAGTTTTAGGCTAAAGTTGATTTATTTTTTTATTATTATTTTTGACATGGAGTCTCAGTCAGTCGCCCAGGCTGGAGTGCAGTGGCGTGATCTTGGCTCACTGCAAACTCCATCTTCCGGGTTTAAGCAATTCTCCTGCTTCAGCCCCCCAAGTATCTGGGACTACAGGCCCATGCCACCATACCTGGCTATTTTTTGTATTTTTATTAGAGATGGGGTTTCACCATGTTGGCCAGGCAGGTCTTGAACTTCTGGCCTCAGGTGATCAGCCCACCTCAGCCACCCAAAGTGTTGGGATTACAGGTGTGAGCCACCGTGCCAGGCCAGCTAAACTTGATTTAACCGTTTTTAGGAGAAAGATTTTGTGTATAATGGAATACTCTAATTATAAGCTGCTATTATAACCTCATTTGGATCTGGGAACGTTCTCATGTGATCACGTGATACACACACACACAGACACACACACATACACACGCACACACACACAAACACACAGATTAATATTGCAATATTCTTTTTTGTCTATGTTTGTGTGTCCTCGTAGAACTTTATATAGCCCAGTCGGAAGTGTAGAGAAACTGTTATCTGTTTCCGAGTAAAACTGCTCTAGGAGATGGGAAATTTTAAGTTTATTATTTCTATAAGAAAATGGAATGGAGCTTCTTTTTGGGGAAGATTTAAAATTATCTGTGGAAAAAATGAGTTGGAGTTGATAATGGAGGATGGGAAATTTTTCATTATTATATTCAGTGAGATAGAAACAAATACGGATTTGCTTAATATTTCTGAAATTGTATTATTGACTGTGATAGATGAGATTACTGTTCAAACATGTTTCACTCTTCACCTCTCCATTTCATTGGAAGAGTGTAGTTCCTGGTTGAATTAATGTTGGGCATGGCTCTGACTTGCTTTCGTCTCAGGGCAGGTGGCGGGCAGCTCTCTGCCTCTTGACTGTGCTCAGCCATGCAGCTTGCTTTGGTCAATGGATGTTAGCAGATGAGACTCACGGGGGAATGGAAATGCCCTTGCAGAGCCAGGTTTGTCCTCTTGAACTGCTGCCAAGTCCATGCATAACTCTTTTGAACTTCCCCTTCAGCCTGAGCCCCAGATGGAACGTCAGTGGAGCTGCTTAAACCTCAGTGAGGAGCCGTCTAGTTGGACTCATGGCTTGAAACAGAGTTGCCCCACTGAGTTCAGACTAGATCAGCTAGCCCCAGCTGAGCTGCAGTCATGTCAACTGTATGTCACTGAGATTTTGTGACTCTTTCTTACTCAGCATTAGCTAATTGATATAATCACCGTATTAGGCAAATTTGCTAGAACAACAAAGTTAAGCACAATCTGAGACTGGGAATAGAATCGGGTAAATTCTTTGTTCAAAGCGTATGGTAATCTGGGTCCATATTTTACTTATCCTATCTGTGCCCTTTTTTATAACATGTCTTTGGAAGTGAAACTGTACATCCAGTGACCATGTAACACTGAGTCTATTGCTCGTGTAACATTCAGTCTACTGAACTGTTTTAAAATATTAGTTGAATGACAGTAGATGGAACGAATTTCTATAGTTCCAGAAGCCCCAGAGAGAAGGATTGGGAAAGTCGATACAAAATGCGCAGGCTGGGCTGCATTGGTATTTCTCTTCTAATGTGCTCCACAGAAGGGTAGCTGACCCACTCTGGGTTGATAAGTTCACTGGTTCACACAAGATAGGGAAGATAGACTTCTAGGGAAATAATGTGCCTTTATCCTTGTCCTTCTCTTATTCTCCATCAAGGGGGATAATGCTGTTCTGGACTGGTCAGATTCAAGGTCATAGATTGGACCATGGGATAAAGCTTTAGTGACAGATGGCAATTTCCTTGAAATAGAGTGGAGGACAAGGGTAGCGGCATTGTTGAGAACAGGGCAGGGAGAAGGCAGTAGGGAAGTCCAGCTTTACCCTGGAGAGAGGCAGAGGTGGGGGTGGGCAGGGCAGGGCCAGCTGTTTGCAGTGGGAGCCAGGGAAAGTGTTGGCTGCCAGCTGACATCTCTTATCTCTGTCCTGGGGCCAGAGTGGGTTATTTTACAGCCCAGCCTCTTTATGGCCTCAGCAGAGAAGCAAAGGCAAACAAAGAATGGGTGATCCCACAGGGCCCAAGGAGACGCCTTCTACAGCAGGTATGCCCACTTCATCAGCCCCACTGGCCAGAATCTACTTAGAAGGCTCCTTGGAAGTGCAGGCCCTTATCGGCTTCCCTCTTGAAGTCCTAGGAGCCCTCCCTCATACCTCCCTCCTATGTGGCTTTTAAAAGAGTTTGATGTTATATCCCTATCCCTTAATTCTTTGAAACTTTACCAGTTTGTAATGAGCCTGAACCAGTCTTGGCTCCATTTTGCAGATGACGAAACTGAGGCTGTAATGGTTGTAGCCAAGCTTCTTTGCCCTTCGTACTATGGGATTTAATTACATATGTTTTCTGGATACTTTCCTTTATAAAATTGTAAGTATTCATTCTTTTTTAAAAGAGAGAAATTTAATAAAGGAAACAAAGCCAAAAAATGACGTAAAATCCTAGGGGTCAGGTAGCTCCTGTTAGTATTCTTTTCTTCTTTCCCCTGGTTCTATTTTCCAGAGGTTACCACATTCAATGTTTATTATTTCTGTTTTATTCTATAAAGATGAAGAAAATTTTGACACCTTTTAAATATAATTTAAATCATCTTAAACTTATAAAAATGTTACAAGTGAAAATAAAGAACGTTGATTTTTCTGCACCATTTGAGAGCATGATCCCAGCTATTTGCATGAACACTTTGCTACCACCTTATCTGCAGGCTCCACGGAAGTTTCATCAGCTGTCCCAAGGTACACAGGTTTCATTACCCTGCCTCTGGTGTCCTTCAATCTGGAATGGTTCTCCTTTCTTTCCTTGACTTCCATGGCCTTATGTTTTCCGATGACAGCCCAGTTATTCTGTAGCGTGTCCCTCACCTGGGGTGAGTCTGATGCTTCCTCGGGGCTGGATTCACTTGCACGCACCTTCGGCAGGAAGATCACAGAAGCTATGCTGGGTTCTCCTTGCATCCTGTCATGCAGTGAGTCATTTGACTCTGGGATTAGTGATGGTGTTCGCTATAATCATTTGATGACAGAGGCGACTGCCAGCCTTCTCCACTGTAAGGTGACTCCTCTCTTTATAATAAACAAGTATTTTGTGATGAGGCACACTGAACCATGAAAATATTCCATTCCTCATCAGACTTTCACTTTATTCCATCATTTACTTATATTGAAATGGACTCAGATTTTTATTTTATTCAGTGGGTTATTATCTGTCATCATTATTATTTACTTTGATGCTCACATGGTTCAATATTTGGCCATCAAGGGTCCCTTCAAGCTGGATTCTGGGCTTTTCCGGCTTGCAGCCATTATTCTTAGAGTACTTCATTACTTTCTAGTCCCCTAGATCTTTTAGGTTTATCTTGGGCTTTCCCTGCCCCAACCCTGGAATCGGCCATTTTCTGAAGAAGCCTTTGATTCTTTTAACAGAGAATGGTATTTAGAAGTCAATATATGGGTGCTAGGAGTGTTCATTGCTATTGGGGTATCACTGCTCCCAGATTCTCTCAGTAGACAAAACAAGGATGTATATGCACACACACTATTACATCAATATTTATCTCTCTATGTAGAAAACCTCGAGCTCAATACTTTCAATTCTAATCAAAACCACAGGGCTCATTCTGAGTTTCTCTCCTTCCATATTCATGACTGCCTTCTCCATGAGTGAGAAAACTGGCTCCAGGTTTTGTTCATTTGGTTCCCCTGCATGCACCCAATCTTCCATAGCAGGACTCTGCCCCTCCACTCATTCTTTGTGGCTCTGGCATCCACACTTGGTAGTTGTCCCCTTCTGTTGTATGGACTTTCACTTGACAGTGCTTGGACTCTAACACCCTGTGCTAGGCCACTGTGCCCCTGCCTTCCTGCATGGCCATGCTTTGTCCTGTTCTGGCTCTGACATAACATGCTAGGCTCCCCTATCCCAGAAGGGTACCATCCTGTGCACATCCAGTGTGCTCATCTCAGACTGCATAGGTGATGATGGCTATTGCACCACCCATGCCCATGCGCTGCATACTACTTATGAAGGCATTTGGTTTCTTTTCCCTGCTCATCAGTTCAATCAGCATCTATTACCAGCATAGTGCACCAGCATACCATCTGTGGATTTGTGGGATGTTCAGAAGATCAAAGCCTCTGTAGACCACACTATAACAGAAAGCTGGAGAATGAACATGATCTGGGAGGAGACATTGGCTTTGTACCTCTATCCTGCCAGGTGAAAGCAAACTTCTGCTGGTCTTATTGATATAGATGGGGAGAAAACATGAACCCAGTCAACATCTACATACTAAGTGCTAGGAGTGGTGAAGTTGTTCTATCTTGCATTTAGAAAAGCAGCTAAAATTGGAGTTATGCCTGATTAAATTTATGATGGCCTATAGTCATTCTCCAAGATTCAACAACTTTCTGCACAGGCTAAAGAGCTAAAGAGGTGAGCCAAGTGGGTAGAAATGTGACAGGCATCCATGTCCCTGCAGCATTCAAATCTTTAATCGTGGTACCAATCCCTGTAATTCTCCTGGAAATATGGTAATGCTGGTTTACTATTTGAGTAGGGAAAGAAAATCTCAGGCTCCTGGGGCAGTTCAACCATTTCTTTGACCTCATCTCTCCTTGTTTGCTTTAAGTACTAGTTGTGTTGGAGTACCTTCTGATATGGTTTGGCTCTGTGTCCCCACCCAAATCTCATCTCTAATTGTCATCTTCATGTGTTGAGGGAGGGACCTGGTGGGAGGTAATTGGACTATGGGGGCAGTTTACTCGATGCTGTTCTCGTGATGGTAAGTTTCCACGAGATCTGATGGTTTAAAAGTGTTTGGCAGTCCCCAGCCTCTCTCCTGCTGCCATGCAAGATGTGCCGTGCTTCCCCTTCTGCCATTGTTGTAAGTTTCCTGAGGCCTCCCCAGCTGTGTGGAACTGTGAGTCAATTAAACCTCTTTTGTTTATAAATTACCCAATCTCAGGTAGTTCTTTACAGTGGTGTGAAAATGGATGAATGCACTTTCTTAATGAACTTCCTCAGAAAAGGTTCAGGAAATATAAACTTGCAAGTTTAGAATATCCTTAATTCTACCCTTACACTTGATATTATGGCTGGGATGAGAGTTTTAGCTTCAAAATATATTTCCAGGAGTCCTAAAAATATAGTTCCATCTTTTCAGAGTCTTCCATCATCCTATGTTGCTGACAAGACTGAGAATGGTCTGTCTCTCCTTTTCTTTGTAGGCGATCTTTCTCTTCCTGCTCCCATTCGTGGAACATTTTAGAATCTTCTCCCTTTTTCTTTGTGTTTTGAAATTATGCAATGACCTGTCTAGGTGTGGAGCAATACCCAGGGCATCCTTTTAATCCATAGCTCTGAAATATTCTTGCCATTGATGATTCCATATGTTGACTATTTTGCTCACACCCCACCTAGATACATTCTCTACTGTGGTTCTCTGCTCTTCCTTGTGGCCAGGGAAGCTGACGGCTCCTTTGCTGGCAGGACTGCAGCTGAGTTTGGTCAATGGGAGGGACTGACAGGAGGCTGGAAGTGGAAGGAAGGAGAGGTTGGTGTAATTCTTTTCTGCTTCCTCTTGCTTCAGTGCTGTCTAGTGGCAGTGGCATGCCTCCACTCTGCAGAAGCTCCCACTGGGTGGCCCTTTCGCCACAGTCCTCCAGTTCTGGTAACATGGTTTTCTCCTCTTGTTCTTTTAGCTGTAGGGTGGTAACTACTTCTCTCACCTGCCAGTCTCTGGGCACCTTACCATTTCTTGTTTTTTTTACCCTTAACCCTTCCCACACCTGTATAAGTTACCTTTTTATTAAAGTCCCTTTGTTTGACAATCTGGGGTGGGGAGGAGGAATAATGTTTCCTTCACAGACTGTGACTGATATGTTGCCTTTCATTGTCTTGATTTTTCCTTCCTGGAAATTTTAGTAATTTGATGATGGGTCATTAATGTTAATCATCCATGTCTCTTATTTTAGCTCCAAAGTTTTCCATCTTTTTGTGTTTTTGCTCTACATGATGGGATGTTTCCTTAGCTTGTTCTCCCATCCCTTCTAATGATATGATTTCAAATTTCAGTAATCATGCTTAGTTTTTAAGAGTTCTTTCTTGTTTTCTTGGTCTCTCTTACTTTATGGCAATTTGCTCTTGTATGGATTCAGTAATTTCTCTAATCTACATATTAAAGGAAGTTTTTCGTCTCTTAAAGTTATTTTCTATTCCTGAAGTTATTTCAGCTTCTTTTGGGATCAGTTACTTTGTTTATTTGTCCTGACCTATCTCCTTTGTGCTGGCGATTTTCTAAATGTGTGAGGATCTTTGGTTCTCTAAGAACCAGAAAATAAACTGGTTTCCCTGGATAGCTGTTGTGGCTTTCCTCTGCTATAGCCTTCCAGGAAAAAAGCAGGATGGCCTCCCAGGAGCTCTATGTGGGTGGGCCATGCTTCACAGCTGCCCTTCAGAATGCACAGGTCAGGGCATGGATGGTCAAGGACATTTCTCAGGGACCTGTGTGTATGGGATGGGTCTCTGAGAGTGGAGAGCTTTATGAGTTCAGGCCGTGGAATCAACATCTACACAAGCCTAGATCTGAGAAGCCCAACCATACTCCCTGAAAATGAAGAGTTTACATGCAGAATGAGTCTGGGGGAGGCAGCACTAGAATGTCTGAAAGAGGACTAGAGTCAGACTAATTTCAGAGGGACCCATTCCAGAGGGACCAGTGTCATGGCTCCATGGGGACATTTCCATGGGGAGCCACAGGAGGTTTCACTGGAGAGTTGTGTATGTCCAGCGTCTAGGAGATGCTCACCATGGCTGAGCTAGCAGGACCTCTTAGGACTGTTCAGGTGAGAGGTCTGGGTCATTATGTGTGTTTGGAGAGGTGTCCAGATGGAGTTGATGGGGCTGCCCATTAGCTCTGGGGCAGAGGCTCAGGGAGGTGGGCAGGCATGCAGGACACAGGAGTGCTAACAGCAGCCACAGCTCTGCAGGGCATTTCCCACTCATAACAGTGCGGAGGGCCATTCTCATCTCAACTCATTTCTCAGCACAACAGCTCCCGAGGCAAACTTCCTTCTTGGCTTCGCTTTGCAGGTGAGAACCTGGGGCATTGCAAGACAGCTTCCATGCCCGGCTTGCAACCATTCACCACACTGACTCTCAATGTGGTGAAAGCAACTGTGAATGGGTGTGATTCCAAATCCCAGCCAATCTGCAGCAAGGAGGGTAGATGGGGTCTATCCAGCCTCCGACTAGCCGACCTTCAGCTTCCTCATAGGACCGGGTGAATACTGACCATGCAATGGACTGAGGGTCAGAGGGGTCATCTGGAGCACTGCACACACCTGAGGCACTCGTGCTCCTGTCTGACTTCTGGGTGATTCATGAGGAACATTCCTGATGGGGTGGGAAGGGAAACTGTCACTAAGCTATTAAGAGGGTCAGTCTCCAGTAAGTCACACCAGCCAGCCACTTTTATGGCAGAAGGACAATCCTACCCAGTCCCTTCCCCAGAGATGATGGAATGCAGCCTGGCTGACTGGCAGAGCCTCTCAGGCTGGGCTTCGGGCCCTGGACTCAAGCAAGAAAGGACAGCAGCTCCCATTTCTTGCTTAGAGTCTCTGGTTTCTTGGGGAGCTTCAAGTGCTCTGGCTGTGATTGGTGCAGGGCTCTGCTGCCTCCAGGGGGTGCTGTCTCCTTTCCCTAGCAGAGGCAAGGGTCTGGCAGCCAGCTCTGGGAGTACTGGTTTAACCTGGACTGACCGCTGGGAAGAGCTACCTACCTCTCTCCCCGGCTCTATGGTCCTAAAAGAAGAGCTTGGACCTTGGATTGAAAGCCCAGCCCTGCTGTCTACAAGTTGGCTGGCTGAGACAAGACACTCTGCTTCTTTGAGGCTCAGTTTTCTTGCCTGTGAAATGGGATGAGCACATCACACCAGTTAGGCATGAGGAGGGAATAAGGGCAGGTGCAGGTGCTTCTGCCTGGCATGAGAGCTGTTCGCTGCTTTTACCACACTTTCGGCTCTTCCACTGTTCTCTGACCCACAAGAACTAGGGCTCAGGCCACGTGCCTTGGGCAATAGTTCTCAAATGCATCTATGTGGAAGCTTGCCTCCAAGGGCTCACTAGCAAGTCCAGACACCACACAGCTGCCCTGCAAGAAGGAAGTGACAGTGACTGAGTTCTTGCCTGCACAGAAGACAGGTGTCCATAGAGCTCCCAGCTGGAGTTGAGTGGTTTCTGGTCTAGCAATGTTCTCTGATTTTACATGTCTGGAAGCTACCATCTCAATCAGGTCCCCTTGAAATCTACCCCCATCTCCCTCCCTCCTTCCCCTCCCTCCCTCCCACCCTCCTTTCTTTCCTTCCCTCCCTCCCTCCCTCCCTCCTTTTTCAGATGCTGTGTGTGGTTCTGTGCTGGCATCTTGGGGCAGAGACAAGAACTGTGGCCTAAAAAGAGGGGAATGGGGAGACAAGGGAGCTCATGCAGACAACCGACCAGGCTGCGACGCCTGCCTTTGCAGCCGAGCATGGGAATGTGGCAGGAATTTGTCATGGCAGAGGGGACATCAGAGCTGGGGTGCAGCGGAGGAGCAGCAGCTTTCCACGTAGTTGAGGCAGGAAGCAGTGTGGTCCAGAAAGAAGAGACGATGGGTGCCAGTCCACAGTGACAATGAGCAGAGGCCTGGGCGCTTGGCAGGTGGGTTCACATCTTGTATCTGGCTGTTTCTTGGCTGAGTGACTTTGGGCAAGTTGCTCAGTTGCTGAGTCTCACTTTGTTTCATCAGCATGACAAGAATAAAAATGCCCATCTCTCAGAACTGTTGTGATGATAACTAAGATAATGTCTTTAGAGTCTATGCACTGTGAATGGCCCCTCTAGAAGGACAAAATGCAGCTGTCCTTGTAGAGGGGCCACTGCCGTGACATCGTGGGGACATTTGCATGGGGAGCCACAGGAGGTTTCACTGGACAGGTGTGTACGTCCAGTATTTGGGAGGTGCTCTTAAAGCAGATCTGTTGCCCTCAGGAGGTCCTCTAAGTATACATGTGACTTTGCCACATAGAGGGAAATTGTAAGCTAGTGTATTCAAAACAGGAGCAGTCCTTGTAAGCAAAGCTGTTCCATTACAGCCAAGTTGCGTGCATCTCAGCTCCAAAAGAGAAAGTGACCATTCTCACTGAATCCTCCTGGCAACAACCTTGGGACTGGCTGAGATAAGACACTCCACTTTCAGGGCCCGCCCTGACTGTTCATTCACACCCTGGATGCCCATCTCCTTCCCTCACCCTGGCTGATGTTCTCAGCCACACACCCTCCCCTGGCCTCTGGGGGCTGAATGCCCCCAGCCTCGGGGCTTTTGCCATGGCTGTGCCATCCATCTGGCCTGTTGGACCCATTTGTAGGGCATCTCACTCTTTGTAGTAACTTGTTTCCCTCTTTCCTTGTCTCCTGTCTGTCTTCTCCCCCAGGGCTGAGAGCTCCAGAAGGAACCAAGGACAGGGAGCCTGTCTTTTCCAGCCCTGGTGCCCAGCAGGAGAGCTAGGCTCATATGAGATCTGCAAGGAATGTTTCTGAATGAACTTATGGAAGGTAGGTCTTTTTATACCCATTTCATAAGTGAGGAAACTGAGGCAGAGACAGATGCACACACCCATAGAGAGAGAAGGTGAGAGAGAGAGACAGACAGAGAGACACAGATACACACACACACACACACACACACACACACACAGAGAGACAGAGAGAGAGAGAGAGAGAGAGAGAGGGAGAGGAGAGAGAGAAAGAAAGAGAAAGCGCAGCTCTAGCCTTGCTATGTGCAGGGTTGAGGTGGGGGCGAGAGAGATGCGTGGGCAGGGCTGTAGCTCCGCGTGTCTCTTAGGGGCCCAAGATGCGGCTCCCGGGAGGGCGAGCGCTGGGGTCCCTGGGCGGGCTGGCGGCTGGAGCTTCTTCGTGGGCGGGCGCAAGGGGCAGGCTGGGCGGGCGCAGGCGGGAGCCTAGCAGACGGCTCTGCTCCACAAGCCGGCAGCATCGAGGCAGCAGCAGGTGAAGCAGGCTCGGCTCTGCCAGGCTCCTGGTGTCTCCTGGGGACAGGAGTGCGGCCGGGGAGGGGGGCCCGAGTGGGTCCAGTGCGAACCCTCCGGGAAGCTGGGAGCCCTACCTGCCCTTGGCCCCACGCAGAGAGTCACACTGGATCTGGGGAGCATCCTGCCCCACTATGGACCTCAGTCTCCTCACCTGAGACATGGGCGGCCCCATCCTCACCCTGTAAGCTGCGAACCGAGGAGGTAAGGGGTGCATCTGAGGTGTCTGGGCGCTGTGGGCATTAGGTGATAGCAGCTTTTGCTGAGATTTCAGGAGACAAAGCAAAGGGCCTTCCCTATTCTAATCCCATTGGAGATTAGCATTGTTTGTTTGATTCATTCATTTTCCTGCGATTGCCTGGGAAGGTAGGCTGCAGGGGGTCCCTGTTGGGGCTTGCAGCTGGCTCTAGTTTTTGATCTGGAGAGCTGCCTGGAGACAAAACGCAGAGACACCATTTTACTGACCTCGTGTAACAATCCACCCTTCCCCTCCTAGACTCGCCACCCCCTTGGGTGTGCCTGAGGACCCTGAGGTCCCTTGTCCTCACTGGTCAGTGTATCCTAAGCCCAGCAGCCCCAGGCAGATGCCAGTCACCACGGTTTTCAGTGCTCCTCCTCCTCTTGTCTTGGCCCTCTCCTCCAATCCATTTTCTATATCCAAATGATCTTTCTGGAACGTTCTTGGGATTGTTGGTCTGGCCCACCGCTCCAGCCTCATCATCTGCCACCCTGGCACCAGTTATTCTGCTTACTTTTCCCAGCAGGCTCTGCTCCTTCCTGCCTCTGTGCCTTTGCATAGGCTGTTCCTTGCACCTCGAGTTCCCTCTTCTCCCTGTCCGTTTGGCTGGTTGACTCCTCTTCAGCCTTCGAGCCCTGCACCATTGCCACCTCTTCTCTTGTCTCCCTGCTCCCTGCTCCTTCTATGATCTCTCAATTCACAGATCTCTCATTCATATTGGCGTCAGCAATGACAATGAGTTCTGTCTGCCTTTGTGCTGGTCAACCCCTCTGGTCTGGGAGGGCCATGGTTGTGGAAGTCATCTTTGCAGCCCTTGTTTCTAGCTCAGGGCTTGACACACATTTACTGAGTGGGTGAATGAAGCAGTGAACATTTTCTGCAGCCCTCCCCTCTCAGTACTTCCACTCTGATCATGCTGTCGGTGATGATCCACACTGCTGGCTGAGCCTGCTGATGGTCACCCAGAGCCTTGGGTGCTGGCCTATTTGCTGCTTCTGAGTGCAGTGCATCTGCCACAGGTTCACGCAGCTGGGGCTGCTCTTTGTCTTATACTGGGCTTGGTGTTTGGCGCTGGAATAGTTTGTCATGTTCAGCCCCAAGTAGACCTTTTTGTCAGAAGACCGTAATGCCAGAGAAATCTTCCTGCCTTTAAGGTCTGGTGTCCTAAATAACCAGACTGTGAACTATCAGGTGAATTTGCAGCTTGATCTTGTAAATGACAAAATGAGACTTTTTGGGGGGGGAGGGTGAGGACAGAGTCTCACTCTGTTGCCCAGGCTGGAGTACAGTGGTGCACTCTCTGCTTACTGCAACCTCTGCCTCCCAGGTTCAAGTGATTCTCCTGTCTCAGCCTCCCAAGTAGCTGGGACTACAGGCACATGCCACCACACTTGGCTAAGTTTTGTATTTTTAGTGGAAACAGGATTTCAGCATGGTGGCCAGGCTGGTGTTGAACTCCTGACCTCAGTGACTCATCTTTATAAATAGATCAAATGCACAGTGAGTGACATTCATGACAGTCGACAAATAGAGTTTACTGAGTTGGCTGATTTTGGCCTTACTTTGTAAAAACTGCCTTAATGTAGCAATCGATCATGAAGAAAATATGTATGCTCAAAAATGCATATGGCCGTTACATGAGACATAAAGAATATCTCAAATAGGGTTTTCTGCTATGAATAGCGTTTCTCAGGATGGGGCCTATGGGCCATGTTCATCAGAATCATGTGGTCTACTTATGAAATACAGATTCCTGGGCCCCATCCTGTACTCACTGAACTACATCTCCTGGTGGAAGGGCCCTGGGGTCTGCACTTTAGATATACTTCTAGAGTGACTCTGATGTTTACTGAAGGTTGAGAACTGCAAAACTGTGGGATTAATAAAGACTCGAGAATCTGAGAGGTGTCACAGTGATGTGGGTGGAGGTATGGTGGTTCCCGTGGAAAACATCCATCATTGGTACTACCGCGGGGGAACTCTGGAGTCTAAATTCCAGCTCAGTCTTTAGTAGGGGATCCATGGTACTGAGGAGGTCCTCAGAAAAGGAACAGGCTCTCCCAGGACATGGAGAGTGTGGAGCAGTCCGGTGTGCTTGTGAGCTGCACACTGCATCAGGTGACTTGAACACAGTCATAAGGTGGGTTCTGGGGAGGGCACTGGACACCTGTGACTTTGGCCAGGTGTGTCTGCACATGGTGGGTGGTAGGAGGAAGCTGCTGTGCTGATGAGCCAGTCTTTGCATACTGGGCAGTGTTCAGCGTTGCCAGGTATCACCTAAAAAAACAAGGCTGGCGGGGCAGGAAGGGGCTGAGACCAGGAGGGTGTACTATGTGGATCCCTGAGGCTTTGGTTCTGTCTCGAAGGGAATAGGGTGCCGTGGAAGGACACAAGCAGCCCTGGTCAGAGCGGTACTTATTGCTGTCTTCATTCAAGTAAAATGTGACAAGGGGCTTTCTACCCATGCTCCCTGAGCAACTCTGTCACTAAACTCTGCATACAACACTCCACCTTCTTTTTCATCAGGACAGCCTCAAATCCCGAGGCTGGAGGGAATTGGTGGAACAAGTTCTGGCATCAGACGGCCTGAGTTTGTAACTGGGCCCCGTTACTTATTAGCTGTGTGACTATGGGCAAGTTGCTTCCGTCCTGGAGTCTTAGATTCCTCATCTATGAAATGGATTGATAATACCTACCTCTGGGAATAAACTAGCCAACAGACGAAAGCCTTGAGCACAGTCCCCAGCATGCAACACGTGCTTCTAACAGGGTGGCAATCACTGGATGCCAGTGTCTTACTGTGAGCCGTAGGTAATAGCTCCTCCAGGTACCAGCCTTGGGACGGAAGCAGCTGAGAGCCTTTCTGCCTGGCCCTGCTCCTCCCTGGATTCTACCCTGGGCATGATCTCTCAGTATTGTTTGTCTGTTTGTCTTACAGGCATCATCCCTGAAGTGTATCGCTTAGTTCGAGTCTTGGAATCTTTTCACATCCACTATGAACACCTCTCACCTCCTGGCCTTGCTGCTCACAGGGTCCCCACAGGGTGACAACAGAAGCAAGACCCCGGACATCCCATACAACTTCTCTGACCATTGCCAGGATTCCGTGGATGTGATGGTCTTCATCGTGACTTCTTACAGCATTGAGACCGTCGTGGGGGTCCTGGGCAACCTCTGCCTGATGTGTGTGACTGTGAAGCAGAAGGAGAAGGCCAACGTCACCAACCTGCTCATTGCCAATCTGGCCTTCTCTGACTTCCTCATGTGCCTCCTCTGCCAGCCGCTGACTGCCATCTACACCATCATGGACTACTGGATCTTCGGAGAGACCCTCTGCAAGATGTCAGCCTTTATCCAGTGCATGTCGGTGACGGTCTCCATCCTCTCGCTCGTCCTCGTGGCCTTGGAGCGGCATCAGCTCATCATCAACCCGACAGGCTGGAAACCCAGCATCTCGCAGGCCTACCTGGGGATTGTGCTCATCTGGGTCATTGCCTGCATCCTCTCCCTGCCCTTCCTGGCCAACAGCATCCTGGAGGATGTCTTCCACAGGAACCACTCCAAGGCTCTGGAGTTCCTGGCGGATAAGGTGGTCTGTACCGAGTCCTGGCCACTGGCTCACCACCGCACCATCTACACCACCTTCCTGCTCCTCTTCCAGTACTGCCTCCCGCTGGCCTTCATCCTGGTCTGTTACGCACGCATCTACCGGCGCCTGCAGAGGCAGGGGCGCGTGTTCCACAAGGGCACCTACAGCTTGCGAGCTGGGCAGATGAAGCGGGTCAATGGGGTGCTGGTGGCGATGGTGGTGGCCTTCGCCGTGCTCTGGCTGCCTCTGCATGTGTTCAACAGCCTGGAGGACTGGCACCATGAGGCCATCCCCATCTGCCATGGCAATCTCATCTTCTTGGTGTGCCACTTGTTTGCCATGGCCTCCACCTGCGTCAACCCATTCATCTATGGCTTCCTCAACACCAACTTTAAGAAGGAGATTAAGGCCCTGGTGCTGACTTGCCAGCAGAGCACCCCCACAGAAGAGCTGGAGCATCTTCCCCTGTCCACAGTGCACACGGAAGTCTCCAAAGGGTCTCTGAGGCTAAGTGGCAGGTCCAACCCCATTTAACCAGGTCTAGGGCTTCTCCCTGCCCTGTCCCTTGCCTTTCACTCAGCTAAGTGGGAACACTGCAAGCTGGGGTGGCACCCAGCATTCCTGGCTTTCTGTGGCCTAGATAGGCTGGCAAGAGCCATTTTTGCATCCATTTGCATCATGAGGACTGGCATTCTGATGCTTCAGCTGTTTGTTCCTGGGAGAATTCTAAACACAGATTCCAGAGGTCACAATAAGCCTTGCAGCTTGAGTTGAAAGATGCCAGAGCCGGAGATGTCTGCTGGTAGCAGGCAGGGGTCATTCTGGTGACACAGCAACAGATGCCTGGCCTGGGAACCCAGGGATTTCACCTCCACCAATGAGACCACAAGGCCACCGTGAGGGGAGGGAAGGTGCACTTGGAGTCAGAGCTCTGGACCTTGGTCAACTCCTCGCCTCTGTGAGAGATGGTGCTTCAGAAGTGGTAAAGAATTTTGCATATGCAAAGCAGTGGAATTACTGTCATATCACTAGAGCATCCAGCTGAAGAGAATGGATCCGGTAGTCTTGGGTCACAGGCTTCTGCAGCAGGAACTCTAGGACTCACTTCCTACTCCATCCTTTTTCTCTATCACAGTGTCTTCCGTCTTACATGGAAATCAGCCTGCAAGTTCCTCTCCTCGATGAGATGTGAGCACCTTGCAGGGGAAATCCATATCGTCATGGAGCTTGTGTCCTACATGCCATGAACAGGCCCTGGCACAGGGAGAGAGCTCCAGGGGTGTTTTCCATGGTGGGTTGATGGCAAAGGTGACACTCACTGCTGAATGTTTGGTGCTGGACAGGAGTCCAGAATGGGAAGGGGCCAGGACTCAGGCTGCTACAGCCACAGTCTCCTGCCTGCCCTTCCTTGCGTCTCAGGACCTCATTTAATATGGCAGCTGGACTGAGACTCTGTGGCTCTCCCCACTGTTGACCCACTACAGAGGGCTCCAGAATTCAAGGCTAAGGCGGCAACCTCCTTCACTCCATGTTCTGACCACTGAGCTGACTTGCCCCAGATAATGTGCCACGAATCTTCCAAAGCTTCCCCAGGATATTGGGCATCCCAGTGGCCTTCAGTAGGATCGGGGCAGGGAGTCCTGGGAGTCTGACTTCATGGGGCACTGGCTGAAAAAATCGGGGGTACCCTTCCTCTAGCCAGCCAGGGTAAAAAAAGAAAGTGCTCCGATGAGTGTGAATATCTTACCTTGGGGGTTATGGCCCAGTCCTCTGGATGCTGAACCAGGCCCAAGGCTTCATCTGTGTGTGGACCAGACAGCCTGTCCTTGCAGGGAAGGAAAGGTCAAGACTGCTTCTGGGCTGCCTTAGATGGGATGTCTCTGCATGGGTCTGTTGGCTCAGACCGACCCTCCAGCAGAAGGGACAGTGGCTGGCCAACTATATCTTCTCAGGGCAGGGTGTTCACATGCTGGAACCCTGGAGAGGCCCCATTGTGAGACAGCATTGGTTCTGCACAGGGGGTCTGGCACAGGGCTTTCACCCCTGACCAAGAACCCGTGTAGCTGACAACCAAGACATGTGCTCTTTGAGCCAGCAGCTCCCTTCCTGGAGCTGTTTAGCTTATTCCTTCTTTTGGTCACATTTCCCATCCAGTTCCTTTGTTCATTTTTGTGTTGGATTTTGGGCAGATTTCTTGAGCCATGCCCTTGGATACAGTTTGTGCTTGTTCTGTGGTGCCATCTGCTGCTGGTTTCTCCAGGTGACCACCTGCCCAAAATAGATGGGTCCTGGAGCAAAGCCCAGGCTCTGGGATCCATCTATTTTGTAAAAAGTCCACATGTGCAAAGCAATCCCCAAATTCCAGAGGAGCCAAGAGACTAAAGAAGGAATGAGACAAATCCAGTTTGTTAGTATTGAGTGATTATTTATTTATTTATTTTTGAGACGGAGTGTCGCTCTGCTACTCAGGCTAGAGTGCAGTGGCACGATCTCGGCTCACTGCAAATTCCACCTCCCAGGTTCAAGCGATTCTCCAGCCTCAGCCTCCTGAGTAGCTGAGACTACAGGTGCGCACCACTGCATCTGGCTAATTTTTGTATTTTTAGTAGAGATGGGGTTTCACCATGTTGGCCAGGCTGGTCTTGAACTCCTGATCTCAGGTGAACCACCCACCACATCAGCCTCCCAAAATGCTGGAATTACAGGTGTGAGCCACTGCACCCAGCCAGTATTGGGTGATTTATTGAGGGAACTTACAGGCAGAAGGGTGGTCTTGGGTCTTCACTGTTACTCTCGGACCCAAGGCTTATATACCATAGAAAGGGATATACGTGCTCCAGCAAGACAATGAATGGCAGCGTGCCACAGCAGTCAAGAATCCCATGTGGACCATAACCCAGAATTTGCATGATAATGTCAAGCTTGCCCTGATCTAAAAGCAGCAGTACATATTCTTATACTCGGGACGGTAAATAAAGTAGGAGTCAGGAGGCATTCGTGGCACTGGAGTTAATCAGAAGTCAACATGGCAAATCCATCTTGGGATGGAGTCACTTTTGTCTTCACATCATCCCAGGAAGATGTCATTGTCCAAGCTTCCCAAGGAATTGGGGGCCTCAGGCCCCTCTGGATCCCATCCCATACAAGTGCCTGGAGCTGCTTCTTATTATTAGTCTCGATGATGCCAAGAAGCTGGTGACAAAGATGATTCCAGGTGCAGACATGCTTGAGGATGGAAGGCCAAGCCAGTTATCTGGGGAAGGTGGTTGGTGCTAGGAATTGGGTAGAAGCCTCATTGAGTGTTATCTGTGCCCCAACATCACCTGGAGCTTGTAGATATGTAGAGTCCTTGTTGCCAGCCCCACTCGATTTAATCTGAATCCACATTTTATCAGGATCCCAGGTTAACTGATGGACATTAAAGTTTGAGAAGCTCTGCTCTAAGAAACGGATTGCCCTGGAGCCTAGAGTCACTGGATAAGCAACTGTAGACACCCATCCTAGTTCCGGAAACCTCTCTAAAATTGTTACTACTGAAAAGGTGTATTCAATTTTGGTTGTCTGTCTCATCTTTGGCTGCATGTGGTCATATTTCTTGTGAGACCTTTATATTCTTTTGATAAATATTTGGCATATGCATGGTTTCCATAGATATGTTCATAGTGAACATGCCTTTTTGTATTCTGCTCTATTTCACTTAAAATTGTATCAACAGGTTTTTTCTTTTTATCTTGCTAGATATCTTTTTTTTTTTGAGATGTAGTTTCACTCTTGCTGCCAAAGCTGAAGTGCAGTGGTGTGATCTCAGCTCACGGCAACCTCCGCCTCCCAGGTTCAAGCAATTCTCCTGTCTCAGCCTCCTGAGTAGCTGGGATTACAGGCACCTGCCACCATGCCCAGCTAATTTTTTTTTATTTTTTATTTTTAGTAGAAATAAGGTTTCACTATATTGGCCAGACTGGTCTCCAACTCCTGACCACAGATGATCTGCCCCACTCTGCCTCCTAAAGTTCTGTGATTATAGGTGTGAACCACTGTGCCCAGCCTAGATATAATTTTTGATGGCTGCTTATGAGTGTAGA
This sequence comes from Saimiri boliviensis, assembly GCF_048565385.1. Classification (NCBI taxonomy): domain Eukaryota; kingdom Metazoa; phylum Chordata; class Mammalia; order Primates; family Cebidae; genus Saimiri; species Saimiri boliviensis. Next base: position 27,863,301 of record NC_133460.1, on the reverse strand, counting down.
AACTGCCCCAATGAAAGCCAGCACCTCTCAATATCTCTAGCTCCCAGGGTGTTGGGAGGGGGGGCATCTCTAGACAGCAGGTGGACCCTCTGCTACTCATTGTGGGAGGAACCCATTTTACAGAGGAGGATCATGACTGGAATTGGAGATTCACACCACAAAGACTGACTGGGAACCCTCAGAGGGTGCAAAATCTTATCACATCCTGGCTGTGAGTACTAAAATCCTGTCTAATGCTAGTCTTTCCTTTCTAAAGTATTGAAGTGGTCTTTTTTTTTTTCATTATAAATGTAGTCATATTCATTCTGAAAGATATACAATATACACAAAAATAAAATGAAAAAAATTATCAGGAGTTCCACCACTCAAACATAATCACTGTTTACATTTTGGGGAATCATTTTAAAAGTTTTTATATGCATAGTCATATATACATATGTCTGTTTTTAAAAAAAATGTTTGAGATCATAGTGTGTCCATATGGGTATTTATATATTATATTTAAGGATTGTTTTATATCTTTTTTGTTTAAGCTGATCGGAATTTTTATTCACTTGTTTATTCATTAAACAAATATGTCCGACACCATGTTAGCTGCGGGGATGCAGTGGTTAGTAATCAGACATTGTCCCTGTTCTATGGAATTTAGAGTCCACCGATAGATACATCCTTTGTTCTTAATCATCATCTGTTGTGGCATTCTGAGCTGTTTCTAGACCTGTTGCATAGAGTTTTATGATGAATGTCTATGCAAAGAACCTTTTCTATATTTGGAATTATTTCCTTAGGAGAGATTTCCAGAGGTGAAATTAACAAAGGGCATGGACATTTCTCAAGACTCTTGATGTCTACTGCAAAATTGATTTCCAAAAAAGGGCTGGAACAATTTGCACTCCCTGGAGAGTGCTCATTTCACCATACCCTGGCAACTGTTGGAGATTTACCACTAACCAAAAGACTTTGACCTGAATCGCCTGGACTGGAGGGTGTCCCCGCTCCTGCCTCCAGGTCCAGCAAGCACTGGGGGCACTGACCTTTGTAATGTTAGCTTGACCTGTCCCTCTGTGAAACCTTTGGGGGCTCCACACAGCCTTTAGGGTTGCGGGACCACATAACTTATCCAAACAGGGATACTTGAGTATGAAAGGGGCTGCCATGAATAATCACACTGGGACCACAGGCAAAATCACCCTGGGAAATGGGAACATGAGATCATCCTACTATAAATAAACCCAATCCCTTTAACATAGCTTGAATTCGACCCTCTCCACCATCTGGCCCCAACTTACCTTTCCAATCTCTTTGCATCCTGACATATCACATGATCCAGTCATAGTGGGCCTACAATTACCAACCATGTGTTGGGTGTTGCTGTCCCTGTACATCTGCTCCTGCCATTCCCTCCTCCTGCCTCCACCCACTCCACCCCCCACCAGGCTGCAATGCCCCGTTGCCCTTCTGTGTCGGTCCAAATCCTACCCTTGCTTCAAAACACACATTAAATTGTACCATTCAATACTGCTTTCATTCAACAAACATTTACTGACTGCTTATGAATTGTGAGGCACATGGGACACAAGACCGAAAACATCCTGCCTCCTGTGGTCCTTTAATTTGTGTGTGCAACTGTGACGAATGGTCCTAAATATGGACACAAAATGATGTGTTGGAGAGTCTGCCCTGTTATGATTTTGAATAGACACACCCACCACCCTACAAGGTTGTGAGCTCCTTGAGGGCAAAATCCAAAAGGCTCATCCTCCACCCCTGCAGAAGCTCTGACACACCCTTGGATGGAGCAAGACCCTCAAGCATTTGCTAAGTGAAGAATTAATACTAAAAAAGCTTACCTATTCAGTCTGCAAGAGTTTTCTAACAGCCAACTTGGGGTTCTCCATGAATCTGAGATAAAGGGAAGCCTGTTTCCACATACCTTAGAGAAACACCCCCAGACCCTACCACTGTGACTCTTGTTCCACCCTGATGCCGGAAGAAACTGAAGTCACGGGATTCACTGATTGCTGCTTCTCGTGAGGTTAAGTGACTCATCCAAGGTCACACAGTTAGTGACTGAGCCACTGGAGGGGTCAGGAGGTGACACAGGAGAGACTCAGAATTGCATGAGTAGATAAGTCATCAAAGGAGTCACTGGAGTGGAGGGGCCTGGAGGGGGAGGTGACCCTGAGAGCTCGAATGGCCAGAGAAGAACAAACAAGCCAATAGCCCCAAGGACCTCAGTTGTTCCCAGATCCCATTCACTGTCATCTGAACACTATTACTACCACTCACTCTGTCAGTGTTCTCTGCTCCTTTTTGCACAGAACTCCTCCAGAGCCTTGTCTAATCTTTTTTTTTTTTTTCTCTCTCTCTTTTTTTGTTCTTTTAGAGACAGGGTCTTGCTCTGCCACCCAGGCTGGAGTGCAGTGGCACGATGATAGCCCGCTGCAACCTCGAACTCCTGGGTTCAAGTGGTCCTCTCACCTCAGCCTCCCGAGTAGCTAGGACCATAGGTGCATACCACCATGTCCAGCTAATTAAACAATTAAAAAATATATATATATATATATATATATAATTTTGGTAGAGACTGGGTCTTCCTACATTGCCCAGGCTGGTTTTTCTTTTCTTTCTTTCTTTCTTTTTTTTTTTTTTTTGTAGAGATGAGGTCTCTCTCTGTTGCCTAGGCTGGTCTTGAACTCCTGGCCTCAAGTGATCCTTTTGTCTCGGCCTCCCAAAGTGCTGGGATTGGCATGGTATACTGGCCCTGGCCCTCTGTCTAATCTTGGAACTTCCATTTCCTCTCCTCTTCTGTGCTCACCAGTCCATTCATACAGTTCTTGCCGAGGTCATCAACGACCTCCATGTTGCCAAATCCTGTGGCCAGTTCTCAGTCTTGTCTGATGTGGGCATCAGCAGTAATGGGCCGTTGGTCACTTCCTTCTCCTTGACACTCCCGCATGTGGCTTTCTCAGGGAATCATGCTCGTGGCTCTTCCTACCTCACCAGGCTCTCCTTCCCCATCTCCTTTCCTGGACTCTTACTGACCTGACTTTGGGACATTGGCACATCCCCACATCCCCAAGGAGAGCCCTGGAGGTCCTCTCATTTCCTTGGTGAGCTCACCCAGTCTTCTGGTGCTAAATGCCCCCAAATGTGTCTCCAGTATGGACGTCTTCCTGACCTCCGGATCTGGGTGTCCAGCATGCTTTGTGTATCCTCGACACCAGTCGGCATCTCAAACTCGGCACATTCAAAAGCACACTCCAGATTTGTCCCCACTACCTCTTTCCTCAGTGTCCCCCTTTTCAGGACAGGGGAAGTCCTGCTTTTCATTTGCTGGGGCCACAATCTTTGGGATCACCTCCTAGTCACACCCCATATCCAATCTATCAGTGAGTTCTGTAAGCACTGCCTTCAAAATGTTCTCAGAATGACCACTTCTCACTGCCTCCAGGCTCTGTCCCCGGTTCAAGCCACCATCCTCCCTGCTGAGATCACGGCAGATGCCTCCTTTCTGGCCTCATTCAAGAGTGATCCATGGAAACCAGTCAGATGCCTAGTTCAAAAACTGTTCAAAACCCTCCAGTGGCTTTCCATCATGCTCAAGGAAGATTTCACGGTCACGGTCTGCACCTTCCCCTCATCCACTCCTCTTCAGCAGTGTTTGCTTCTCTGCTGTCTTTTGAACAGGCTGAGACCACTCCTGCCTCAGCCTTTTCTGCTTCCTACTCTTGCTGCTTAGCATGCCACCCCATTGAAATCAACCTTCTTCCTTGCTCCCTTCACCTAAAGTGAACCTTTATTCCAAGAGTAGTTTCTTGCTTGGGCATGGTGGCTTGTGCCTGTAATCCCAGCATTTTGGGAGGCCAAAGCAGGGGGATCACTGGAGCCCTGGAATTCAAGACCAGTCAAGACAACATAGTGAAACCCCATCTCTACAAAGTTTACAAAAATCAGTTGGGCATGGTGGCACAAGCCTGTATTCTGAGCCACGTGGGAGGCTGAGGTGGGGGGACTGACTGTGCACAAGTTTGAGGCTGCAGTGAGCTGTGACCGCACCACTGCACACCAGCCTGGGCAACAGAGTGAAACCCTGTCTCAAAAGAAAGAAGAGTAATTTTTTAAGCATCCTGTAAAAATATAACCCTCTTCCCTCTCTCTCCCCTCTTCTGTCCACTTTCTGCCACAGGACTTAGCCCAATGGCTGGTTCCTTGCTGAGGGTCCCCCTCCCTCATTAGAACATGAGCCCCATGGAAGCAGGCACTGCAGATGTTTCATTCACTGTCCAGACTCGGCAAGAACAGCCATTCACAAGAGGTTCAGAAGAAACATCCATAGTATAAGTGAATTTCCAACAGTTGTAGTTCATCTCTGGAGAGCTGCACTCCAACCTCTTTTTTTTTTTGTGGAGAGCGAGCATCTGGCTTTGTAGCTGTTTGGTCCCAAGTTTGACAGCCACTGTCTGCTAACTGTGTGACCTTTGCATCCTGGTTTCTGGCTCCTACTTGTAATAATAAACACTGGCTACCATGTATTTAGTGCCCCAAACACTGTGCCAGATGGTTTATGTACATTGCCTCCCCTCAATCCTGAGATCGGGTAGATGAAGAAACTGAGGCTTACAGAGGTGAAACTGTTTTTTCCACATTTTCAATAAGAGCCAGACTTGAAACCCAATCAGTTGTCTTCCAACGTCTATGACTTAGACTGTTGTAGCAGGAAAGACGGTTGGCCCGATGACCTCCAAATGGCCTTGAAGCTCCTAGCTAGAGAGTTTGAGTTTTATGGCAATGGAGGGGCACTGAAGGGTTTTAAGCAGGGGAATGGCATGGTCAGGTTACAATGGAGGAAGAGCCGTCTGGCTGGATTGGCCTGCATTCCCCAAAAAGCAGAAGCTGAGGCAGAGGTCTATGGACTTTTCCTTTATTATGGAGAAAGATCCCAGGGAACAGAATCAGGAAGACAGGGAAGGAGGGAGAGCCGAGCTGAAGCTGTGCTACTGAGCTGGTAGCTGATTCCTTAATATCTCTTACAACCATCTCAGCACAGTTTGAATGGAAAAAGACGGAAGAACTCATCCATCAGTTCCCGTGTTCCCTTGGCAAAGGTTCGTCCATGGAGCATTACCTCCCCACACTCTGGGGGTACACAGGAACGCTGAACATACCTGGATGTGAACAGAGCAGCTTCCGCGGAGGTGAGAAGGGTGTTCGGAGTGTGAGGTGAGGTGCCATCAGTCGCACCTGTGTGAAGCCGGGGAGCTCTCTCAGAACTGGTGCCTCAGTGGGTGCTGGACCAAGAGGTCAGTGAGGACAGGAGGATCAGAAGCAGCGCATAAACAGCATCTGCTTCAGGGTCAGGGGAGGTGGTGTGGGCTGAATTGTGTCCCCCTCAAACTCACATATTGAATTCCAAACCCCCAGCACCTACATTTGGAGGTAGAGTCATCACAGATAGGATTAGTGAAGATGAGGTTGTACTGGAGTATAGTGGGTCCCTAATCTATTATGACTCGTGTCCTTATAAAAAGAGGAAATTTGACCCAGAAACACACACAGGGAGGATGTGTTGTGACAGTGAAGGCAGAGTTCAGGGTAGTCCTTCCACAAGCCAAGGCATGATGAAGATGGAAGTGAGCCACCAGAAGCTGGGGGAGGGGCACCCAACAGGCTCCCACACAGCCCTCCAAAGGAACCAGCCCTGTGGACACCTTGACCTTGGACTCGCAGCCTCCGGAACTGTGAGACCGTAAGTTTCTGTTGTGTTAGCCTCTCTGTCTGTGACGTTTTGTTGTGGCAATCCCAGGAAACTTAACGCAGGAGGTGAGATTGGGGGCATCATGTCTGTTAGGCACTCAGTAGCTGGGGAAAAACCCAAACTCAAGTGGGTGATGGCAAAATGGGGAACTTACCGGCTCATGGAATGAGGCTCTCCAAAGGAAGTTCTTTGACTTCAGCCTTGGTTCAGGGGTCTGAACGAGGATGGTAGGGCTCTCCAGACCTTGTCCCCTTGTCTCCATGTGTTTTGAACTGCATGTTTGTGTGCCCCCAGAATTCCTATGTTGAAACCCTAACCTGCAATGGAATCTGGAGGTGGAGACTTTGAGAAGTGATTAGATTTAGATGAGGTTATGGGGGTTATTCATGATGAGATTAGGCCCTTACAAGAGACCAAAGAGCATTTTCTCTCTCTTTCTCTCTGTCTCTGTCTCTCTCTCTCTCTCTCTCTCTCTCTCTCTCTCTCTCTCTCACTCTCTCTCTCTCTCTCTCTCACTCTCTCTCTCTCTTTCTGTTTCTCTCTCTGCCAAGTGAAGATACATCTGGGAAGCATCCATCTGCAACCCAGGAAGATAGCCCTCACTAGGAAACAAGCAGGCCAGTACCCCAGTGTGTGGGACTTCCCAGCCTCCAGAACTGTGAGAAATAAATTTCTATTGTTTATAAGCTATGGAGATTAAGGCATTTTGCGACAGCAGCCAGAACAGACTGAGAGAGATGCCTGAGTCTTGATCTCTGGAGAGAGATCAGCCATGAGAGAGAGAGAGGCAGGGCTGTGCCGTGGCTGGCTGGGGTGTGGACGCATTCGGAGCTGGTGGTGGGCCAGAGGAAGCCAGCTCTCCAGGGCTGGATCTGGTGAGAGGACATGGAGGTCAGCAAACAAGTTGGGGTCCTGAGGCAGGGGTGGGGGTGGGGTTCAGCAAGGAGGTCTTGGTGGACAGGATGGGGTAGCGGGCAGAGGAGCTAGTTCTCCAGAGCTGAGACCAGAGATGACACGAGGTAAGGGGCCCTTCACCTGTGTTCTGTGGCCTCACTTCTGCAGAGAATTGAGGCCAGCTTCAAGATCAAGCTTCGTGGCTGGAAGCTGGGAGTGGTTGCTGTGGTTCACTGAGTTACAGGATACCGAGATGACTGAGGAAATGCTGGAGAGACCTGGAAGTCTCCCAAAGAAGAAAGTTATAGCCCTTTGGAGAGGCAGTCTGGAAGGCCCTTCCTTCTAGAGTATCTCTTCGATTCTGATATACCTCACAACCCCAGCAAATATAGACGGACTGGACTGGGGCTCCCGGGTCCAGAGGAGATACTGGGAGAAGGTCGGCGGAGCACAGCAAGGTGTGTGCTTGGCCGGCAGCCGCCAGCACTCCCGGCCTGGGCAGCTGAGCAGGCGTTTGCAGGGGGACTTGACAATGAACCTGGAGCAGGAGGGTGTTTGGGAGCGCGGCTGCATTATCGTGGCCTTGAGGTTTCCTGTTGTTTAAATGTCACCACTTGTTTGAAACTAATTCCTGTCAGACTGTGAAAAGTTTATCAGTGTAATTGGGTGCTGGCACAAAGCTCTCTTAAAACACATATCCTTTCATTCAGAAAGCTGTTAATGGGACATTCGATTAGGCATCTTTTCGACTGCCAAGGAAACCGTACTGAAAGTAGGGCATGATTCAGAACAAAGAACTCCCGCTCACGGGCGAAACCTCTGCGATAGCCATATCTCCCCCACCAGATAGTGTGCTTTGTGCCCCTTGGAAATGTCATTTGCAGCCTCTTCTGGATTTATGACTAAGGAGTGGGTGGTGGATCGACAAAGGATTTCCCAAAGAGAGGGCCTCCTGTACATACCTTTTGTTCTGTGGACTGACCCACCTGTCCCATACCTGCAGTAGGTGGGAGACTTGTACCTTCACTGGGCAGCTGTGAGCACCAGTTTTTTGCCCAAATTCCTGGGCGCTGTCTGAGCACGCTGCTGTTTGGTGATGGGGTCTTAGTCACATCCTGATGGAGAAAATGCAGAGGTTTTCTCATCAGCGTATTTAATGATTCAGAGACAGGGTCTATCCCACTTTTTGTCTAGTATGTAGCTTTAAAACAGTTACACACAACATGGGACAGGACGACATGAAAAGAGAGAGGTTTATAGAGGGAGGTGGGAGGAGCGCCAGCCCTGCGTACGGAGTGAGCCTCTCCAGTCTTGAATTCTTCGGCACCCTGCATCCTGCTTGTCTGGAAAATGGCTGCATCCTGCTACCTTGATTCTTGGCTTTCGAAACTGGCTTCCTGGCCCGTCTTTTCACCTCTCTGGAGAAACAAACAAAAAACAATATTCTTGGCATAATTCAAATTCGCCATGATATAAAGCTGTTTTAAAAATAGTGAAATTAAAATTAAAATTTATTTCATTTGTTGAGCTGACGTTTCAGACAGCCCAGGAGCCTCTCGCTGAACTCAAGGGTGATGAATCTCTGCTCAGTTTCATCTCCCGGGCTTCCGGTCAAGTATGAGTCTGAACTCCATTAAACTCTCCCCGGGTCTTTCCAGCTCTAGGTGTAAAGGTTCAGTGTGAACTTGTGGAAGGGCTGGGGCTTTTCAGTTAACAGGTCTGAATTCTTATGAGGACTGTCTCAGTTGGGTCTCAGTTTCCATATTTGTACAGTAAGGATCAGGATGCAGTGTTAGGGCTGGACAGAAAGCCCCCAGACTGGCTTAGGACAGAACGAGTTGTGGTTTGGGTTCCAAGGGGGGTTGGGCAATGAAACCAGAGCTGTCCAGTGCGGGAGCCACAGGCCACATGTGACTCCTGGTCACATGAAATGGGACTGGGACAAATTGAGATGTGCCAAGTATAAACTACACACTGAATTTCAAAGACAGCCCCTCCAAAGAATGTGAAGCGTCTTGTTCATCATTTTTATATTGATTACATGTTGAAATAGCAATATTTTAGATATATTGGCTTAAAGTGTGAAAATCAACATCAACCTTTTCCTTTTCCTTTCACTATTTTTTAGAGCAGCTTTATAGTCACAGCGAAATGGAGCAGAAAACACAGTGATTTCCCATATCCTTCCCAGGCCCCAAACACGCACAGCCTACACCGTCCACAGAGGGGTCCGTTTGTTACAGGTGATGCCAGACTCCATGGTTTATAACAGGGTTTGCTCTCGGTGTTGTATGTTCTATGGGTTTGGACAAACGCATCATGACACATATCCATCATCATAGTGTCACACAGAATAGTTTCATGGCCCTAAAAATCCTCTGTGCTTTACCTATTTATCACCTCCTTTCCTGTTAAACCCTGGCAACCACTGATTTTTTTTTTTACTGTCTGCATAGTTTGGCCTTTTCCGGAAGGCCATGTAGTTGGAATAATACAGTTTGTTGTCCTTTCAGATTGGCTGTTTTTACTTAATAATAAGGATTTCAAGTTCCTGCATTTCTTTTCATGGCTTGACAGCTCATTTCTTTTTATAGCTGAGTGATATTCCATTGTCTGGGTGTGCCGAAGTTCACCTACTCAAGGACATCTTGGTCACTTCCAAGTTCTGGCAATTATGAATAAAGCTACTATAGACATCCATGTGCAGGTTTTTATGTGAACGTAAGCTTTAACTCCTTTGGGTAAATATCAAGGAGTGCTTTAGCTGGACTGTATGGCAATGGTGTGTTTAGTTTCGTAAGCCAGTGCCCAACTTCAGCCCATTTCTGGTTTCCCTATTTCCTGCAGGCTGGCTTCACAAAGTTGGTCTCTGCAGAGCTCCAAGGAAGCTGGTTCTGGCTGAATCTGAAGATGATTAATGCTGATAGGACACTGCTGTGTCATAGGCTGGAACCCCAGCTCCTGACCATGCTGGAGTGGGGCTGCTCCCTGCAACCCCTCCCCTTCCCTGTGAGCTGGAAGAGCAGGGCCAATGGCCAGAGTTCTGCCATACCACACTAAGATCGGATCCCAAGCTCTGATTCCACCAGGCAGGGACTCTGCTTCCCTGATCATATAAGCCCAAGGTCTGGGGTCGCTCTCCTGGAGTCTGACATCAGCCTGGCTAGGTCCCAGTGTGCTGCCCTGGAACGGGTAATATGCTTGTTCCCGATCTTATCTCTGTGGATTTTCCCCGATGAACCCTGATCTAGCAGGCAGTGTGTGGGCTGCTAAGTACTTTTCCCTTGTTTGCTCAAGGAGTTTGGGGCCCCAAGACCATTTCCACAGCCTTTTGCTTCGGCTTGCAAAAGGGAGGCTGCTCTCACTCTCTTCAGCTTGCTAAAGGGAGGCAGAGTTCTGAGGAAGGCAGCACTTGGGGGATGATGAAGGCTGCCTCTGTCTGCTGTGCCTACCGCCTCCTTGTAGACGCCCCCTCGCTGCTCAGATCTCTCCCTGCACTGCATTATCCAGGCCTGCCTCCCACAACCCAGAAGCTATGGGGGCTCTGGTCCAAGCCCCACACTTGTCTGGAAGAGGTGCCCGGGCCCCACAGAAGCCTTGTGAGATGATGGCAGTGGTCTTCTGATCATTCAATGGATCTGCCACCTACTCAGAGTGGTCTAGAAGTCGCGAACTCTCTGTGAGTCTCAGATTCCATAGGAGTCAAATGAAGGGTTTGAACTTAAATATTTTCAGGAATTTGTGTTCTTCTAACGGTCTATGATTTTTTAAAAGCTAATTTAATTTTTAAAGTTTATTTTTCATTAAAAAATTTTTATTTATTTTAAAAAATCTTTTACTTTAGGTTTTGGGGTACACCTGCAGGTTTGTTAGGTAGGTACACTCGTATTGTGGGGATTTGTTGCACAGATTATTTCATCACTCAGGCTCTGAACCTAGTACCCAATAGTCATTCTCCTGATCCTGTCCCTCCTCCCTCAAGTAGGCCCCTCTTTGTGCCCATGGGTTCTCATCATTTAGCTTCCACTTGTAAGTGAGACCATGTGGTATTTGGTTTTCTGTTCCTGCGCTAATTTGCTAAGGATAATGGCCTCCAGCTCCGTCCATGTGCCTGCAAATGACATGAACTTGTTTTTTCTTACGGCTGCATGGTACTCCATAGTGTGTATGTATCACTTTTTTTTTTATCCAATCTACCATTGATGGGCATTTAGGTTGATTCCGTGTCTTTGCCATTGTGAATAGTGCTGCAATGAACGTATATGCATGTGTCTTTATGGTAGAATGATTTATATTCCTTTGAGTACATACCCAGTAATGGGATTTCTAGGTTGAATGGTAGTTCTGTTTTTAGGTCTTTGGGGAATTACCTCATGGTTTTCCACAATGATTGAACTAATTTACACTCCCACCAACAGTGTATAAGCGTTCCATTTTCTCTACAACCTTCCCAGCGTCTGTTACTTTTTGAGTCTATGATTTATCTTTGTGGGAAACAGTAATTTTGTGGCCCTCCAGCCTCTCCGTGGAATGAGTTAGAGAACTGCCGACAAAGCCAGCATCAGGATGGAGCGGAGTATACAGCACATAGCGGGTGCTGTGTGATTTTTTTTGTTAAAATCATAGTCTCATTTGAATGAGGACTGTCCTGATTCTTCTGGCCCTGCACTCATAGGCCAAGCTTGATTCCATGGCTCTTCCAGTTAATTTCCTCATCTAAGTTAGCATTAGCCATCTCCATGTCGAGCTGTGCTATTAAAAGCCAGAACGACAGCCTCATCGCTCCCATCGATGGGCATGTGGTGCTAGATAACAAGTCATAAATATCCAAACTGTTGAGAAAAATGTGAGACGAGTTGGGGTAGACACATGTTGCCAGCCTGCCAGTCCAGGCCCCGTGCTGGCCTGGGTGCAGCCCTGCGTTCCATGATACTGCCCTGTCTCCCGGTGTCAGGCTTGAGACTTCCCAGGCAACTTTTCCATGGGGCTCTGGGCCGCCTCCTCCCTCCTGCTTTGCTTGAATTGGCCCCACATTCGGGACTGGGGAGTGTCAAAGTATCTGAGCCTAGGGAAAGGAACAAATGCAAAGCACGTGAGGATTCCTCCTCTGGGGAGAGTTTATCCCGTAAGTAATGACATCACGATCCTCCAGCCTCCCAGCGTGGCGTCCTCATGGTCATCTTCATCTTCTCTTCCTCTATGGGCTCTGCATCTGCAGCTACAAACCTGGAGAAGGCCCCATTAGGAGAATACTCCCGACGACTTTGCCAGTCCCTGTTCTGGCCCTTCTTCCCCTCAGAGCTGAGCCCTGCGAGAGTGTTCTACCCTCCTGGCCAACACACTCTCACTTTCTCTTTGCTTGTCAGCTGATAGGTATTTTCACGTTCCCGACTGCTGAAACTGCTCTGCGGAAAAGCCTGTCTCTATGAAAAATAAAAAAAAATTAGCTGGATATGGTGGCTGGTGTCTGTAATCCCAGCTAGTTGGGAGGCTGAGGCAGGAGAATTGCTTGAACCTGGGAAGTGGAGGTTGCAGTGAGCCAAGATCGTGCCATTGCACTCCAGCCTGGCCACTAAGAATGAAACTCCATCTTAAAAGAAAAAAAAAAAAAAAGCACAAATGGCATGGTCTTGCCATGTGATTCAGATCCTTGCACTACTTGATCTTTGCAGCTTTGTTCTTTTTTTCTTTTTCTTTCTTTTTTTTTTTTTTGAGACAGAGTCCTGCTCTGTTGCTAGGCTGGAGTGCAATGGCATGATCTAGGCTCATTGCAACCTCTGTCTCCTGGGTTCAAGTAATTACCTGCCTCAGCCTCCCGAGTAGTTGGTATTACAGGTGTGTACCACCATGCCTGGCTAATTTTTTTGTATTTTAGTAGAGATGGGGTTTCACCATGTTGACCAGAATGGTCTTGATCTCCTGACCTCATGATCCACCTGCCTCGGCCTCCCAAAGTGCTGGGATTACAGATGCGAGCCACCGCGCCTGGCCGATATTTGCAGCTTTATTCTTGGTATCACATCCCTGAAATCTCCTCTTCCCTTAGCTCCGATGGCATGACTCCAGCTAGGTCCTCTGTCCCTCACATGTCAGGCTTTCCTGGATCTGCCATAGCTTTTGTGTCCTGCCCCTGAAACACCCCATGAGCAATTGCAACTGTGCCCCATTCCCAGACTTACACCTTCTCCAGTCTCCATCTGCCTGCAGGCTGGATGCTTCCACAGAGTGTTCCACACATACCTCAAGTGCAAGTCCAAAGCAAAATGTGGGTCCTGCTCGGATTCCAGCTAGATTTTCCATCACAGTTATTCCTATTGTGAACCACTGAACTGCCTAGTTAGGGGCATCTGATTCAGTCCTGTTCCTTTAACTTGGACTATCTCAGGAATCTCCTTCAATGGCATCTCTACCTTCAGGCCTTTTGTCTAGTGATCCTTTCTCTGGACAAGGTCACACATCTGACCTTGACTATCCCACTCAGCAGGTCCTGCTTTCTGCGGGATGGGGTCCCCCTGGCCATTCACGGCTTCCTGCTGGCTGGCCTTCCTCTCCTGTATGCTCCGGGATGCCCCCTCACTTCCACCCCATACTTGAATCCACAGACTCCTTATTTTTGGGCCCTCACATATGCCACACTGTGCCCAGCTCAGTGCCTACCGAATCTCATGCTTTCCACTCCAAGTTTCCCTTCTCTGAAAACTTTCCCTGGCTCCCTTGCTTCTTGTCTACATCCCCAGATTTTGCACTCTGCCATGTCCCTGTTGAGCACTCAGGGAATCTTAGAGCTGGAAGGATGGGAGACACTCTCCGTCTTTCCACCTGGCTGTAGACCCTGCAAGCAAAGGGTTTAGGATGTTACATCCTGGACAGCTGGCACAGGGCCTGGCCCCGAATAATGCCTCCTGAGAGGACAGTAAGTTGGTTCCCATGGTGAAGAACAGATGTTGGAGCTTGAAGATGAGCTGGTCTCCAAGAGGGGACCAGAAAGGTGCAAGGCCAGTGAATCATCTTCCCCATGGCGCAGCCAGTCAAGGCTCCAGAGGACTCCAGTAACAGCATGGAAAAAATATCTATACGAAGCATGGAAACTGGGCTTCAGTTTCTAGGAGAATGGGGTTTGTCTGCCTCTTTTTAAAAAAGCAGGACAGTATAATGTAAATTAAACTCAATAAAAGGAGAGAGACAGAGAAGGAGAGAGAAGAAAGAAGGGAGGGAGGGAGAGTGGGAAGGAGGTGGGCAGGCAGGCCACTGTCCCCTGCCAATCCTTTGGGCACCAGTGGAAGCAGGTTCGGCACCTTGGGCTCAGTACTTTATCACCTGATCGCACTTCCTCCACCTTTCCCCAGGCAGAACTGTTGACACAGGGATCTACAACATTTGTATATATCAACACAGAAACCAATTAACAAATGCTTATGTTCCTGTGCAAATATGCAAACTTCCTTCTGCAGAAAGGGGTAAGTAGACACTTGGCGATGTTTCTAGAAATGTTTAAGAAACACAGTCCAGGTGAGATGCAGGCTGCTCTGCCCTCCTCTGGGACAGCCAGTACCTGGAACCGTCTGTTTTTCTCCATCTCCCCTGCTGTGCTCTGAGCATGGGATGGTCCTTGTCCTTAGCTTCATCTTTATTAAAGCTGGCATTTTTGGCCAGGCTTGATGGCTCCTCTCTGTATTCCCAGCACTTTGGGAGGCCAAGGCAGACAGATCACTTGAGGTCAGGAGTTCAAGACTAGCTTGGCCAACATAGGGAAACCCCGTTTTTGCTAAAAATACAAAAATTAGCTGGATATGGTAGTGTGTACCTGTAGATCCAGCTACTTAGGAGGCCGAGGCACTAGGATCGCTTGAACCCGGAAGGTAGAGGTTGCAGTGAGCTGAGATCATGTGACTGCACTCCAGCCGGGGCAACAGAGGGAGACTCTGTCTTAAAAAAAAGGAAAAAAAAAGCTGGTATTTTTGTCACTGTTTATGCTGTGCCAGATACATGCATTTGCTTACCTCACAATGAGAGGGAAGTGACTATGTGTGTCATCAGTGAAGGAGGATCATCAAACACCGCCTACCAAGTGCCAGGACCTGGGTGACTGGAAGCCTTGCCACAGAGAAGGAAAGGCATGTGGAGAAGCTCAGAGCTTACAGGGGAGTCTATATTTGACTGTAAGATTTCTGTACAAAATACCTTTCTGTGTGCTGTATCATATGGTGAGAGATAAGAAACAAACGAATGTCCAGTAATCAGAGAAGTCTTGACATGACAAGCGTGCCTCATTATTTGGAAGTGCATTTATACATTCGCAGAAACAACAACCCTGGAGGAAACACCCCAGTGATTGTGGGATTGTGGCAACATCTTTGTTTGTAACTTTTATATTTCTCAAATTAAAAATTCCAAAGCCTGTCCAGGAAGCTTTGCAGGGTCCCCTGTGTTCTTGGTGTTCTGTCAGTGGAGGCTGGTTTGAGTCACTCCTGTAGGAGAGCTGCCCTAAAGCAAAATGAACGGGAAGCAGGAGATGCAAGTTTCTAAGCTTCTGACACCTTCTGTGAAATTGCTTTCCTGCAAGGCTGTGCTGTTCCACCAGGTCCCCCACCAGCTGGTGTGACAGGTACAGGGTTTGGAGCAGATTGCTGGGTCCTAAAGGGATGGTGTTCTGTCTGGTGACACTTAGTGACACACCACTCCTCTCCCACAGGACGCTGGCTGATCTAGTTGCCAAGGTGCCTGCCCAGGCCTTATCTCCAAACATGCAGGCATGGTTAAGAGATGAGAAATACACTTGTTTGGACAAGAGACTGGAGCACAGTTCAGTCAGCCTCGGCTGCATTATCTGCAAGAGCAAATGAGCCCTGCTGTTGCCGGGGACCCTCCTCTGACTTGGCCGGAAGTGTTTGAGTCTGTCTGAATGGTCTATTATCTCCAGGGCGACATAAAGTTTGCTGGAGGTCTGTTCAGGTGTTATCGCTGTCACTGAGATGGCACTAAGCCTACAGGCGGCAGGAAGCCAACTGCTACAGCAGAGGTAGCCTTGAGCGGGGAACCAGGCAGCCCTTCCTGCTCGAACGTGCAGTCATTCTGTACGTCCCGATAGAGGGACATGCCAGGCAAACCCTTGGGGTAATCCCAGCACTGGGAAATACTTCTCAGTGGGTTTCCTCAGCGTCATTTGAGGATTCCAACCTTGAGGGTTTTGGACTTGGGGTCACATGTTGTTTCAATCAGTGTTAGGATAAGGATCTGTCCAGTTCAGGCATCTCAAGTTAGAGATGAGAAACCAGACTCGAAAGTCTGACGGTTCTTGGAGGCCAGCTGAGGGGAGGACCTGCGGCCGCCCCTCTCCTTGCATGCACACCTCATTCCACCTTGCTTTTCTCTGCCCCATGTGAAGAGCAAGCTGGGGCCAAGTTCGGGGCTCCCAGTTGGGTTCTGAGCATGATTTCCCTCACACGTGATGACCAGGAGGCCGTCTGTAGGAGGCTGGGGCAAGCGAAGTGGGGCAAAGTGGCCTCTGCCTTCAAGTGCTCACATGGAGGTTGGGCAGACAAAAGCCACGGGGGAGAAACCCCAGGACTTTATCAGAACAGAGAGAAGGGCACCCTTCCTTCCCGGCCTGCCAGACTCTTGGCAGAAGGCCAGGGATACTCATGGGGCAGGGAGTAAATAAGCCGGGCATAGTGGCAGATGCCTGTAATCCCAGCTACCCAGGAGGCTGAGGCAGGAGATTGCTTGAACTGGAGAGGTGGAGGTTGCACTGAGCTGAGATCATGCCACTACACTCCAGCCTGGGTAACAGAGTGAGACTCTTTCTCAAAAAAAAAAAAAAAAAAAAAAAAGTAAACGTGTATAATTGGAATGTTCATATCACAAAGAAATGATAAATGCTTGAGGTGATGGATACTTTATTTGCCCTGATATGATTATTACACATTGCATGCCTGTATCAAAACACCTCATGTACTCCATAAATATATACACCTATGATGTGCCCATAAAAAAAAAATTAAAAATCCTCAGAAATTCCTCTCCTGGGTGTTTATTTATTCAAGAGAAATGAAAACACCTGTGTTCACAAGGACTGATAAACAAATATATACAACAATTTTAGTAGCCTCAAACTGAGGAAAAAACCACAAATGGTAGAATGGATAAGCAATTTGTTATATAGCCCCATGATGGAACACTACTCCACACTAAAGCAGGAGAGATTATGGATACACATGACAAGGAGGATGGAGATCAGAAGCATTATGATGAGTGAAAGGAACACACACAAGAGACTATAGTCATGGTGATATGGTTTGGCTGTGTCCCCACCCAAATATCATCTTGAATTCCCATGTGTTGTGAGAGGGGCTCAATGGGAGGTAATGAAATCATGGCGGCAGGTCTTTCCTGTGCTGTTCTCATGATAGTGAATAAACCTCAGGAGATGTGATGGTATTATAAGGGGGAGTTCCCCTGCACAAGCTCTCTCTTTGCCTGCTGCCATCCATGTAAGATGTGACTTGCTCCTCCTTGCCTTCCACCATGATTGTGAGACCTGCTTGGAACTGTAAGTCCATTAAACCTCTTCGTTTAGTAAATTGCCCAGTCTTAGGTATGTCTTTATCAGCAGTGTGAAAATGGACTAATACACAAGGAACGCTTGATGACATTGATGCATTCTCAGAAACACAACATTAGGGAATTTTGTCATTGTATGAACAACATAGAGTGTATGTACACAAACCCAAATGGTACAGCCTACCACATACCTGAGCTCTATGGCATAGCCTGTTGCTCCTAGGCTACCAATCTGTGCAGCATGTGACTGTCCTGAATATTGCAGGCAACTGTAACATGGTAATATTTGTATATTCAAACATAGCTAAACCTAGGAAGGATAGAGTGAAAATACAGCATAAAAGATAGAAAGTAGTGCACCTTTGTAGGGCACCTACCATGAATGAAGCCTGCAGGTCTGGAAGTTGCTCTGGATGAGCCAGCGAGTGAGTGGGGAGTGAATGTGAAATGCCAGGACATTACCGAATATTATCACATACTTTATAATAACTACACACTTAGGCTACACTAAATGTATGTAAATTTTTTTCTTCCTTCAATAAGAAGCGAAACTTAGCTCTTTTATATTATCAACTTTATTTTTTTTAACTTTTTGACTTTTTTATAACACTTAGCTTAAGACACAAACACATTGTACAGCCGTACAAAAATATTTTCTTTCTTTGTATCCTTATCGTATAAACTTTTTTCTATTTTTTAATTTTAAATTAGAAAAAAACAAAAATGAAGACACAAACACACACATTAGCCCACGCCTACCCTGGGTCAGGATGATCAATATCACTGTCTTCCACCTCTGCATCTTGTCCTGCAGATGGTCTTCCAGGGCAATCACACATATGGGGCTGTCATCTCCCGTGATGACAGAGCCTTGTTCTGGAATCCCTCCTAAAGGACCTGCCTGAGGATGTCTTACATTAACTTTTTTCTTTTTTTTAAAAATAAGTAGAAGGAGTGGATTGTAAAATAATCATAAAAGTATAGTATAGTCAATACATAAACTGCTAACAGTCATTTGTTATCATTGTCAGGTACTATGCACTGTACATAATTGTATGTGCTAGATTTTATACAGCTGGCAGTGCGATAGGTTTGTTGACGCCAGCATCATCATAAACACATAAATAATGCATTGCCCTAGGTTGTCACCAGGCCATAGGATTCTTTCAGCTCCGTCATAATCTAATAGGACTACTGTCAAATACGCGGTTTGCAGTGTACTGAAGCGTCACACGGCACAGGACTGTATGCGTATTCACCTCCTAGAACCCGGACTCATATGAAGAAGTAGGAAATGCCCTACTCTCGACCAGGATTGATTTCCTGGTTTCTTCTATTAGCCATTTCTTTTTCAGCTTCACACTTCCCTCCCGTCTGTACTGGTGTTCCCAGTCTCTCTGCCTCCTAAGTCTTCCTCTGTTGCTCTCTGGGGACCAACTTGTACAGCAGTTTTGTGTCACTGTAGGGCAGGGCTTCACTGAGCCCCGTCTTGTGTCCCTCCCTGGCTCTCTGCATCCTGCCTTCCCTTCCTTGCACAGCCCAGGGCCTGACGCTGCCTCCCGCAGTCAGTACCCACATCTGCAAGGGCATTCAGGGGACAAGACAGGTGTTTGCTCTGCTTTGAGTATAGCCTGGGTACCATCCACAAATGCCCTGGTGTTTGAACTCACCTGTGCATCCCAGATACAGGTGTAGTCTCTCCAAAAGAAAGGATGTGGAAAATATTTTTACTTTTCCGTCTTTCCAAAGTATCCCTCCCTTGGTATCTCAGCAGCTGTCCCCGGAGAGGCTCTTCGGGCTGTGGATGGAGTACCCAGCATCCTGGGCTGCAGATTCATTGATTTTCCATGCTTTGATTGGGTGTGATGGTGCTCTGAGGAGCAATGTTGGCAGTGAGTGGGCCATTGACATCAGCTTATGAATATTCATGATCTCTCTGTGCTCTGATTCTGACATAAACTTCCTTTTCTTTCCCAGAGGAGAGAGATTTCAGGGCTGTAAGCCTGAGGAGGGACTGACACGCATGTCAGTTGTGTCTCTGAGGACTAGAGATGGCCAGGACCCAGGGCCTCAGCTAGCCTCTGGATGCTGCTGGCTGCTGGGGACATGTGACTGAAGGCACTCCCCTCGATATATTTACTTTCTGTCAATCTCCTGTCAATCTCCTGTGCTGGTGATTGGACCCCGCTGCTGTCCTCCAGGGCCCCACCTGAGCCTCTGGTCCCCGGGCTCCGTCAGGCCCAGGCCTAGGAGGCTGACTTTTTGTTTCCTTTCCCCAGCGCTCTCGTCCTTACAATAGATTCCAATGTGGTCCTTACAGCAGATTCCAATCCTGGCCACTTTTGAAGTAAACATCGATTTGTATTATTTTCTTAGGGCTGTAATAGTAAATTGCCACAAACTTCATGGTTTAAAAGAACAGAAATGTATCCTCACGGTTTTGGAAGTCAGAAGTCCAAAATCACGCTGTCGCTGGGCTATCCATGCTCCCTACTTAGGCTCCCGCTGAGGTTTGCTTTCCTCCTTTGCTTTCCTGCTTCCAGTAGCTCCAGCATCCCACGGCATTCTCCTCTGGGTGTGTCTCTCCTTCTCTGCCTCTTACAAGGACTGAGTTCTCCAACTTATATCTAACAAAGTACTGATATCAAAAATACAGAAATTATGCCTGCAATTCAATAAGAAGAAGACAAACAACTTAATTAAAAATGGCAAAGTCAGGATGAACTTATGCGAAGAGCCTTAATTTAATTACATGTACGAAGACCTTTTATCCAAATAAGGTTATGGTCACAGGATCCAGGAGTTTGGACGAGGACCAACATTTTGTGGGGGGCCACAATTCAACCCACTCCAGGATTTTCATAATAATTATACCAGAACAAATGGCAGAACACCACGACTATCCCTCTACTGGCCTGTGTGGCCTCCCAAACCTAAGCTTGGAGCTGCTGAGCACCATTGGTGTCTCCTGAGGAGCTGAAGCCCAGCAGAGCCCTGTAGACCTTAGAAGTGGCATCTCTGGCTTGGCGTGGTGGCTCATGCCTGTAATCCCAACAATTTTGGAAGCTGAGGCAGGCGGATCACTTGAGATCAGGAGTTTGAGACCAGGCTGGGCAACATGGCGAAACCCCGTCTCTACTAAAAACACAAAAATTAGCCAGATGAAGTGGTGCATGCCTGTGATCCCAGCTGTGTGGGAGGGAGGCGGAGGTTGCAGTGAGCTGAGATCGAGCCATTGCACTCCATTCTGGGCAATAGAGTGAGGCTCTGTCTCAAAAAAATAAATAAATAAATAAATAAATAAAAAAGAAGTGCCATTTCCATCACTGGCTCCCTGTGCCACAGACAGGCAGGGAGGAAAAGGACTCAGATCCCTTGTGTGCCTTCCACCAATGGCTTCTCCTCCTCGTCTAACAGACCTGTGGTCTGATGTTGAATCTATGTGGCCCCTGGTCCATGCTGGAGATGCTCCCCAGCTTTCCCTAGAAGCTGGTTATATTTGTCCTTTCTCATGCTGCTGTGAAGAAACACCCCAAACTAGGTAATTTCTGAAGAAAAGAGGTTTAATTGACTCACAGCTCTGCATGGCTGGGGAGGCCTTAGGAAGCCTTCAATCACGGTGGAAGACACCTCTTCACAGGGCAGCAGGAGAGAGAATGAGCTCCAGCAGGAGAAATGCTGGGCGTGTGTAAAGCCATCAGATCTCGTGAGACCCACTCACTATCATGAGAACAGCATGGGGGAAACTACCGCTATGATTCAATGACCTCCACCTATCTGATCCTGAACTTGACACGTAGGGATTATGGGGATCGTCATTCAAGATGAGACTTTGGGTGGGGACACAGCCAAATTATATCCTCGCAGTTATCCTCTCAGAACTCAGGAGACAGGTTAGGGTTGGGGAAGGGCTGGGAGAGGGCTGGGGGATGAACTCATCTGGAGGGGCCAGTGGAAGCAGTTGGCCTTTGAGAGAAGGAGGCAGGAAAGGCCAGGGAGGCAGGTAACCTGGGAGGACCAGAGGGTTTTGGGGAGAACCTGAGGGGGGAGTGACAACTGGGCATCCTGAGGCAGGGACTGGAAAAGGAGACCTAGGGAGTTACAGATGCACCTTTCTCTTGGTTACTTGACGCTGGTTGCATGAAGTGTAGGTCACATTGCAGATTTGGGGTACAGTATGAGCTCTGTGGTTCAGGGAACTCTCATGATCAGTAAGATGCCTCCTGAACATTGCTTTATGCATATGCTAAGAAGCTGGGGCCAGAGTAGTTTTTTTTTTTAAATAGGACATTTTATGTAAATTTTTACTGAAGTGAACAGACATATACAAAAATATACAAATTATAATTATATGTTCGATTAATCTTTGCCAAGTGAACCATGTCACCAGCACTCAGATTAAAGAATTGCACATTGTAAGCACCTGAGAAACCCACTTGCACCCTGTGTTGGTCATGCCCACTTGCACCCTGTGTTAGTCACCTCATTCCCCAGAGGCTTTGGGCGCCACCTCAGGATGGTGGTGGAAGCTCCTCTGGGTGGGGCCGCTTGGGGACCAGGCATCCTACAGTGGGCCCATGCTAAGCACCTGTGGCACCACACCCCTGGCCAGCAGGCCTACTGGGAACACCTGTAGGAAGATCTTGGCAGGATCACTGGCCCTGGAGTCAGCTGCTTACTCAACGTCATGACCAGAGATAAAGGTGAATGCAAATACTGTGGCCATGCCATGCTTAAGACTTGAGAATGGTACAGCCTCTCTGTAGGCCAGAGGAGGACCATTAATATGGCTCCCAGCCAAGGGCCTCAGAAATTCTCAATGGCACAGTCTCTGCAGACCTTGCACTGTGTGGCTTCAGGTCATCCAGAACAGCTAAAATGTGTGGGCTCTGAGGGTGTCTTTGGGTGCTCACAGGCTCGTTAGGGAGATGGAGAAATGAGCACATGTCACATATGCCAAGACAGTGGAAGCATCAAGAAAGGAGAAAGGATGGGGAGGATCTCCTCCCAAAAGGATGGGAGAGTGCCTGGTATGTGTGCAAAGTGAAGAAGGTTGTGGTTGGAACAAAAGGCACCTGGCCAGAGAGCTGGGAGGTGAGGGCAGACAAGGAGGAAGGGGCTTTCTAGGCAAGGCTGAAGTCTGGATTTGCCCAGAAGGCAATGAAGAGACGCTGGACACTTTAGGGGACCCATGGTGCTGTAAAATGAAGAATTTGTCTGGGCTTTGTCTCAGGTTCCCGGAAGGGAGTTTCTACGCCCTTGGCATTTTCAGAGTGACAGGAGTGTCTTTGCTCTTCATCATGGGTCCCTGGGGCCACACCTGAGTTTATGCTGAACAGGTGATTCACGGTGGGACTCCTTAGTTTCAGGATGCAGGCTGGCCAACCATGAAAAGACCAGCCATGTGTCATGACTTTGAGCCACATGGTATCAGCCCGAGCTCTGGGGAGAGTGGTTATTGGAATTGAGTACAAAGGTGTGAGCAATGAATCCCTCAATCGTGCCTATGTAACAAAAGCCCAATAAAAACTCTGGACACTGTAGCTCAGTGGCCTCCCTGGTTGATAATTGTATAACCATATTCTGGGAGGCTTTGCATTTGGGAATCTCCCCAGATCTCTCCCTGTGCATCTCTTCATTTAACTCATCCTGATTTGTACCTAATAATAAAAGTGGAATTTTAAGTATAGAGATTGATGAGTCATTCTAGTGAATTATTTTTTCAACTTGAAACCCTCAGTAGGAGTCTCTAACTTGGTAGCCAGTGATCAAAGTGTGGGTGCACTGGGAACACAGCTGGTATCCTTTGGGGCCTTGAGCCTGTGGTATCTGTGCTAACATTGGGTGGTGACTGTCAAGACTTTCTGCATTCAGTCAGGTCTGTGCTTCAGGTGCACTGCTCTGTGGAGTGCGGAGGGATCTGGAGTGCATTTCAGCTCATGGGGCTCTTGCTTCGAACTCAGGCCTAATATGTTAATGAGAAGACACCTGGCCAAGTCCTGGGGGCCTCAAAAAGCCAAGACAGGGGAAGCATCAAGAAAGTGATGAGATAGTACACAGCCATGGGAGTGTCACTCTTGCCTCCTCTTCCCTCTGTGCCTGAAAAGGCTGACCTGTCTGGCTGCTCAAGGATGGATGGGGGGATGTTTAATTAAATCACCTACTGTGTTGGGTAAACTATTGCCATTGCAAGTATAATCAGGACTGTATTTTAATAGTAGAAAATGTGATTATAATGACATATTTATTAGTTCCTTTCACCTGGGTGGATTTGAGGACATTTCAGAAAATAAGTGATTGGAATTGCACTCACACACACACACACATGCACACTCACAGAGACACACACTTGTAAGCACACACGGTCCTGTGCATGCACACGAGTGTATACATACCCACATATTTTCCACTCGCATGTGAGTGTGCACGCTCACATACACAAACATGCAGAGACAACCCTTGCAGGGCATCTGGCGCTCTGTCCTGCTCTGACATGCAGCCCCTCGTGGGAGCAGGCAGTGAGCACTGGGGGGACATGTGGATACTCTCTGGGGAAGCTGGAAGGCTGACCACCTGGCAAGCAGCAGGGCCACTCACTGGAACCCCTGTTTGGATGAGGGGCTGGGCTACTCAGCTCCAGCTGTGATTCCCTCTGTAGACTGTGGGATCGGAAAGCTCTCAACACATGATGTAACTCTCACATGGCTGCAATCTGCTTCCCTGTTCAGGTCCCAGAGGCTCCAGGCTCTTAGTGGAGTCACCTGCTTGGGCCGCCATGGTTCTGTGGGGCTGCTTTCAGACAGTGCACAGGCTCTGGGGTCAGTCAGACCTGGGTTTGACTGCTGACTCCATCTCTTACCTGCTGTGTGGCCTCGGGCAAATGCCTGTTCTCTCTGGGTCTCAAGTTTCCGCATCTGTAAAGTGGAATGCGTTCGTACTTCCCTTATGGTCAGGGAGGATGGAATGGGATAACATTGTGTATCCGACCTGGCACCATAGGCATATGAGGTGTTCGGTAAGTGAAAGGTTTTGATTGTGTCAGACAAGAAAGCTCCCTTTTCTCCTCCTCGGCCCTGTGCAGGGGCTGGAGTGGACGAGAAAGTCGATTTCCTGAACACTTGTTTGCACCAGGCACCTCTTTGGCTGCTGCCTGGATGTCCTTCTCAGGTTCCAGCTCAGGTCTCTTGGACCAGCCCCCTGGTCTGGGGTACGGACGCATAGAATGGCTCTAGAGGCAAGGCCATATCTGGCCAGGCTGCCAGGGTGAACTGAGCATTGTGTCCATGGTAGGTATCTGGAGGAAATAATGTAGACAGTGGTCCCTTTGCAAGACAAAGTGCCTTGAGTCGGCTAGGTCAGCAAACTACGGAAGAAACAGGACTTTCTAAGCCCCTGCTTGGACGGCGATGCCTGCTCGTCCGCCTCCCGCTTCCCGCTTCCCTCCTTTTCCCCCACTCCCTTAATTGCCCTCACCAAACCAAAGAAGTTCAGTTTAAGATAAAAGTTTATTAGTCTGCAAAATAGCTTGCTTTGCCTGTTCTTATCAGCCTGCCCAGCTACTTAGGTCATAAGTCAAATACTTGAAGAACCCCCGAGCTGCCTGGAATTGCAATGTATTATGGGCTGTAACAAGATGCAGCAGGACAACCCTAAAAAAAAAAATACCTAAAGCCCCTGCCTAGCAATCAATAGCAGCATCCAGGAAGATTGTGACCCCACGGTACTCAGCCTGTGAGAAACTGAGGGAGGGATAAATTGCTTGTTGAAACTGTGCTGGGTGTGCCTGTCCATCAGACACTCCATCTTGCAAGACCATCATTAAAAGTTTCCCTGTTCTCAGGGCCTCTGAGTCCATTCTTTGGGTTTGGATGGGTAAGTTTGTTTCTCACATATCTAAGCCAGAGAGAGGTCCGTGGGTGCGAGTCGGGGGCGGAGAAGCTCTGTCCATGGGGATGTAATGGGAGGACAGGGCAGAGGTCGCCAGACTCTGAGGACTGGAGGAAGACATGGTTTCTACCTCTTGTCTCATTTCTTACTCCCTTAGCCTTCGGAGGCAGGCACTGCTGCTATCCCACCGAGGAGCTAACACTGCAGGTGTTGAAGGTCGCAGTTACCCTGTAAGTAGCCGGGCTGGACTCCACCCTTGCTCCCTCCAACAATCGACCTCCTGCTCCTCCCACCAACTTTTCCTGAAAGGAGCGAGTGACCACTGTGTCCTCACGGCCTCCCCGGCAACCGAAGCCTGAATCATCCCACTGCAGAGATCTCATTACCGCGGGGAGTGCGGCTCCAGCCTCCCCTCCCTTGGCCGCTAATGAGAGCCCTAATTTGATTGGCTCCAAATGAATGTGACGCAAAATTAAAAGATGCCAGAAGACATGGCCATAAATCCAATGAGTTGGCTTCAATTTATTATGTTTGAATTCAATTAGATTTCTCCTCCAAGCTTTTCCGAATATTAATCTAGCTGCTGGCTATAGAGTGATAACGGGAGGGGGCCATTATTGTTTAATTCCAGCCTCTTTCATTCAGCTTGGGCTCTGGCAACAGCTGTTGGATGGAAAATCTCAGCCTGGACGTGGGGAGATCAAGGGAGTTCAGGGTCAGCTGCTGAGCCTTCTGCCAGCCAGCCAGCATATTTCCTGTTGGGGAAGGGATTCAAAGCAATATGCTCCATTAAAATGTTTTAAAAATTATTTTTATTGCATAAACACTTCAGGAGACCTCATAGAAGGGAGTGTTGGAATCAAGGCCTTTGTTGTGTGACAGGCAGCTGGGGGACGGGGATCTGGGGTCTGGGCTTAACCTGGCCACACACTTTGCATGACTCGGGAAAATCACTAACCTTTTCCAGCCTTGGCTTCTCCATTTGCAAAATGAAAGAGCTGGACTCTGGGAACTGTTTTCAGTGGCCCTGGATTCTGCACTGCTACTCTCCTTTCAGTTCCAGGGTATCTGCCCACTCTCCTCCACATCCCCTCCACAACTGTCCCACAGCCATGTGTCCTGTTTGGCCCTGGGAACCTGACTTCTTTAAGCTGCCTCTTGGGCTTTCTTACTGACTGGGCAGAGGTTGGAATTAGCCAGTGGGAGACTCTAGCTGGAAGGCAAAAGTATAGGGAGAGAGAGAGTGGTCAGGATATCTCCCCACCCCATCCCCACTGCCCCTGCCCAAGGCTGTGTCTCTCTAAGACATTAGCTCCTGCTGAAAGCCCCTTCTCGACATTTTGAGCTCTTACCGGCCCTGACAACACTATTCATCTCTGTCCCTTTAGCCCCATGGGTAACAGCATCCTAGAGTTGTTTGTCTTCGTGCTTCTCAACATCCCTTGTTCATCCTCTTCACCTGATTTACCTGGAGACATCTGGAGATGAGTAGCTATCAGGAAGGATGGGGTTCCTCTCACTGTAGGTGCTCTGGGCCATCTGAAAGACTGGGACTGATGAAGAAAGGATGTGAACGTCAGAGATGGATGTGGATGGGAGAGGGTGGCCTTAGAGAGCTTCCTGGCCTTGGGGCTTTGGGTGGCTGGGAGCTGTGAGTCAGTAGGAAACTTGGGTACCAGGAAACCAGGCAAGGACTTCTGGGCAAGCAGAGGTTGGGATCTAGGCCAAGAGTCTGGGCTCCAACCCAGACCCCAGAAATGCAAAAGCAAATCAGATCCTGGCCAGCTGCTCTCTCTGGTGGCTCCCAGTCCTCTGCCCAGACCCAGAGCTGCAGGCCAGACTGGCAGGGGTAAAGGGCAGGAGTTGACTGTGACATGTCCAGTGTCCTGGGCAAACACACACTGGACGCAGATAAGCCATGTGCCTGGGAAACACAGAAATGGGGCAGGACCAGGTCTTGTTGTGAGAACCAATGTGCCTTACTCTCTCCTGGAGAGAGGGTGATGACAAGAGTTTCATTCATTCATTCATTCATTCATAATTGCTTTTTTTTTTTTTTTTTTTTTAGCAGATGAGTTTGGTGTTTAACAGGCTGGGAACATCTCTCTTTTATTGAAACGTGTGACCTAGTAGGTTAAACTCCTAGAGGTTCAGCACAGAGGATGAGAATCAAGGAAGTTTCCTTCTTAAAAAGCATAACTTGCATATGAATAAAGATGATTCCAAATTATGTTTTTTCCCATGACCCTAAAATTTGATCACAAATGGAGTTAACGCTCTTAGATATTGATCAGATCAGCACTTCATATCAAGACTCAGGACATCCATCCAAATATTTAAAAATCTTTCACTCCCACAGGTCTTGTGATCCCTGTAAAACAAACACATAGAAACAAATCAAACATGAGAGACGGGTTTATGGTGAAAGAAAACAGTTTCTAAACTCTCCCCTCCCCAGTCCTGGCCTCATTCTCCAGAGGCAACTTCTTGTAAACATTTCCATTTTTAGTACTTCTGGTGGGTGTCTCCACAATACTAAATAGCAGGTATAGGCACCCTTATTTCTTGATTCATCTGTAGAAAATGTATCTACCTCCTACGATGGAACATAAGAAATGGCCTCATTATGCATGTCTCCTTCCTCCCTTCATCCTCCGGAAGTTCTATCATTTTGGCATAATTATTTTTAGTTTTCTGTTATTTACTTTTAAAACTTTAAACCAAATAGTTGTACTTTGAGTCTGCATTCCAGCCACCTCAGGGAGGGTAATGGTCTGGGACAGCCAGGTTGGGTTTGTTCCCATACCCCTCCCCTTCTACTGGAAGGACTCTTCCCTCCCTCCTGGGGGCCTGTGCCCATGACTGGTCAGTCACAGCACATATCTTGGGCTCTGGCCACTGCAGGGTACAGGCATGCTCCCCAATCTTGACCACTAAGAATTCTCCAGGACTTTCATTAGTAAAACTGCTCTCTTCTGCTCTGGGATTACCTCTAGGAAGGAAATGCAGAATTGGCCCTTTAGGGTGCCTCCGGGCTCCTGACATGTGGAAAAATTGTGCAGGAGAAAAGCAACCCAGAGGTCAGTGGAGGTGGAGAGGAAGTTGTGAGAGAGATCCAGCTGCGGCGGTGAGAAAGACAGCCGGACCCGCTCACTGAAGCCTCAGTTGCTTCCGGACTGTCAGTTACACTGACCTGACAATTTCACTATTAGCATCAGAGAATTGTTTTAGTTTTCCAACTGACGCAGGGTGTATTGTACACCCCTCCTCAGGTAAGATGTGAATTAGCATGTAGGCTGCCTGTGCTAGTTTTCTGCTGCTAATGTAACACGTTCCCGCAAATTTATGATTTGCTTATAGCACCACAAATCTTACTGTTCTGGAGGCCAGAAGTCCAGCATGGGTCTCATGGGGCTGAAATCAGTGTCACAGGGTGGCTGTGTTCCCATGAGGTGGCTGTGTTCCCACCAGGCTCCAGGTGGAGATCATTTCCTTGCCTCTTCCGGCTTCTAGAGGCTGACAAGTTCCTTAGCCTGCCACCCTCTTCCTCCGCCATCACAGCAGGTGTCAGTTCACTCTGACCTCCTCTTGTACTTCTCCCTTCCACCAAAAGGCCCTTACGGTTACACCAGGCACACCTGGGTGCTTAGCCTAATATTGCCATGGTCTCTTTTGAATCTTCTTTTTTCTTTTTTAAGAGATGGACTCTCACTCTCTTGTCTAGGCCAGAGTAGAGTGGTATGATCATAACTCACTGCAGGCTTGAACTCTTAGCCTCAAGCGATCCTCCTGCCTCAGCCTCCCAAAGTGCTGGGATTACAGGCGGCAGCCACAGTGCCAGGCCTCCCATGAACCTTGTCTTCCAGAAACATGTTGGACTCTCATCCATTAGTAAGCTGTCTTTCTCTCTTTTTTATGCTTTTCCCTTATAGATTTATTCCATTTTAAATTTATAAGCTTAAATTTCAGTGATGTCTTAGGAAGAACAGGAGAGTAGGAACAAAGGAACAAACCTCTTGAGTAGGAAGCTGAAGGAGCCTTTTAAAAGCGTGCAGTGGGAGAGCCTGGGCTTGGGCTCTGGAAAGACCTGGTGAATGGTGGGTTAGCACTCATTCCCTCACTCGGTGTTGCTCGGAGGATAAGATAGAACATGTGGCGAGCAGTGTCCAATAGCCGCCTCTTGCTATGTGCTGAGTGCTGGGGGAGTGGGGCTCATCCCACTGGGGCCACTCTGGGTCTCGCTCACTGCAGACTTCAGAATCAGGGCCGACTGTGGCACTGAGCCACCTGTGGCACTGAAGAATGTTCTAGGAAAGAAGTTGTGTCCTCCTTGGAGGGGGCAGCTTTGTGGTGGCTGAGCTGATGGTAAGGGGTGGGTGAGGGCCATTTGAAGAGTCACTGCCCCTACACTCTCATCTTTTGCAGGTTCCACCCACACCACGTCAAGCAGTGAAACACACACATCCAACGTCATTAAGTGTACTTTGTGTATATCTGTGTAAGTGATGTGCAATTACTCTATAACGGTTCACTAGCTGACCTGACGTTATTCAATATTTTAGACATGTGACTAATTGCAGGCGTGTAATGAAGTGCTCATCTATTATAAGGCATTTAATTCCTAAGGCATGTCTACAGTTTCATTTGAGAATTTTGGAACCGCCATTTTTTGTTTTCATGTTTCAAATGTTTTTACAGGCCCTGAAAAAACCCAAAGACCCTGTACTCTGCGACGGTAATGGACAAAACAGCCCTGGGAGGTGTGCTTGGGAGGATGGTGAGGGCTGGCTTGCTGAGGGAGGTGCCAGCTAAGGTGCTGGCCACACCAGTGGCAAGGCATCTGGTCCACAACTGTCAGTTGGATGAACACACTAATGGCAGAGTGACCCCACCAGGAGTGGCCAGTGAGCAGCATCCAACAAGAAAGACATCTGGAAGGCTGGCAGGTGGAATCCCAGCTCTGCCACCTTCGTCCTGGGTGGTATCAGCAAAGTTACTTGCCCTCTCTGATTCTCAAATGCTCCAAAGTCCTTTAACCTCTAGAATCTGTGGGACCAGAGTGACCATAAGGCTCTGGTTTGTTGGTGGCTGCTTCTTATTTAACTCCTTTTCTCAAACATGGTCTATGGGCTTTGCTTAAAGTGAGGAGTCCTGTGCACACTCTTCTCTCCGACTTTGAGGCCATGAGGAAGCTTGCCCAGCAGAAGGACTGAGGAAACTAGTGCTGGAATCACTTTTCTTGAATTAGTGAAGGGAAGGGGAGAGAGGAGATACAGTGCTCAGGTTACAGAATGTGAGGATGGTGCCCCTTTTCTCCAACTGAAGACATTCCTAGGGGCTTTATCTCCCCTGCTGCAATTCCTAAATCACAAAAGCCTGCGCACCCAGTTTGGCTTACAGCCACCCGCAGTGGGAGTGAGTGAGGTTGAGCCACTCCTCAGGTGAATGGAAAATTAAGGCCAACTGAGACCCACCCCAGTGCCCCACTGTGGGGCCTGAAAGGAGCAGATACCGGTCAGAAAGCTCTTTGGGGACCCAGCAGAAATAGCGGAGGTGGGGATGCAAGCTTCTGCCTGCGTTTGTTCCCGGCTGGTCCAGTGGGGATTTGGGAGGAACGGTGTGGAAGGGCCCTGCCCAAGAAGGCTGGATGCTGGCCAGGCAATGCCCAGGCTGCCAACTCCCTACTCTGGAGAAAGGCCAGGCTGGCAAAAGCTGGAGCCAGAGTCCAAGGTCACAGAGGGGTCACACCTGGGCACCCCTCCCAGCAAGGGAGCGTCCAAACTGGGAATTACTTCTCTTCTGAAAGTGAGATCCCAGTGTGACATCATGATGGGGATGGTACAGAAATATTGTTATTGTTGCTGTTGTTCTGTCACTTCTGGTGTTGGAAATGAGGTTGAGCTTCTATGTAACAGGGATTGGCTTTGACCTGAAACTCAGGTGAGGCTCATCCCTTTACAAGGCTCACATTCTAGTTAAGGAGAAAGGTGCCTCCTCCTGATAAGAAACAACAAAAGATACAGAATGCAGTAACTGTCCTAAAGAGAAAAACCAGAATAATGGTGGTCAGGATGGGTCAGACTTTAGGATGGTGAACGAGGAGTGGTCTTTGAGGAGGGGTGAAGCAGAAGAAATGAGGCTCAGGGAAGTAAAGCACTTGCCTAAGGCTGCCTGCCGGTCACGGCCGAGCCAGCAAGCTCATTCCCTCCTCATTATGTCAACCTTTTGGGGCCAGGGTCTGGGCAGGGAGGAAACTATGGCATCAGGGCTGTGTGGCCCCAGCAGAGAAAAGCCGAGGCACTCCATTCAACCCATGACCTGAGCCTTCTAGGTTCAGTCTTCAAAGGAATAAATCCAGTTGCGTCTCCTGCCTTTTCTCCACCATCCGGAGCTTTTCCCAGCTCCACTCTGGTGGGCCTGGGCACAGAACCTGCTTTCTGCAAAATTATGACAAAGGATAAGTCAGATTTTAAAGGAGACCTTGGAGAGCACCACCTTCTCAGTTCGCAAAGGAGGAAACGGGTCCGGAGAGGGTTTGCCGTTTTCTCAGCGTCACACAGCTGACCTGGAGCAGAGTTTCCTAAAGGCTCCCCCGGCGCTCTTTCCACTGCTGTGGCTAGACCCCTCCACAGGAACTTACAGGGACCCAAAGGAATGAATCACTCATGGCAGAATCACTAATGTGATGAATGTGATAGAAAGTGGCAGTGAGAGATGGCATAACGTCAATGCTGGCAGACGCCTGGCACGTGGGAAGCTGTCCATGAGTGGTCAGCTTCCCACCACCTCCATCGCCCGGTTTGGGAACATGATTTCTGAGCTCCACTGCTGAGCCTAGGGTCTAGCATGTCACTGGAGCTCCAGAGTTTGCCGATTGACTACATGAATGCGGAGGTGTGGGGCGTGCTCCTTCCTGCTTTCTCATTCTCAAAGAACACTCTTATATACCTGGTCGGGGGGAGGGTATACAGGCAATCAACTTTT
Source organism: Saimiri boliviensis (assembly GCF_048565385.1). Classification (NCBI taxonomy): domain Eukaryota; kingdom Metazoa; phylum Chordata; class Mammalia; order Primates; family Cebidae; genus Saimiri; species Saimiri boliviensis. The sequence goes on along the minus strand of NC_133460.1, from coordinate 27,831,218 downwards.
GCCTGCCCACTTCCATTATATGATCATGCATGCCTGTGCACACACACACACACACACACACACACACACACACATGCACACACACACACACACACCCCTACCTTCTCAAATGTGTGGAACCAGTAAGGATGCTGCAAGGCCTAAGATAATAATTGCTGGTCTCTTTTTCTTATGCTTTAGCAGGAAAAAACCCATTCCTCCAAGCACACAGCTGCAGAGGTCTCCTTCCAGGGGGCATGCAGTCTTTAATCAGGTTGCAGAGGACAGGATGATCTGTGCCTCAGGAATCTGCTTAGTTGATAACTCAATTCCATGGCTGGGTCCCATTTGTAAGCAGTCGTGGCACATCCCACAGAAACCTAGAATCGAATTAGGGCTGCTGCATCAGTCCTCATCCTTCATGCTGTCATCCACAGCTCCTTACCACCCATCTTACTTGGATGGAGGCTCTCTGAGGTCTGAAGGGCAAACATCTGATCCTCCCACTGAAGGCCTGGGCTGCTTTCCTTATCCTCACAGCAGCCACAGGTATTGGGATCACAGCTTGAGAGGCTCTTCTTGGTTCCTGGGACTGGGGCAGTCAGGATAATTCCAGGCCTTCAGTTACTTCAGATCTCACCTGGTGGTGAGATCTTGGAGGTCCTGGACATTTTTAGAACTCACTCAGCTAAGCAGCCACTCAGGGTGAGGCTACCTGGATTGCTTATTGGCAACAAGTGTTGAATCAGAGACTGTTAGAAAACCAGAAATGAAGATTTTTAACAACATACAAAGCAGAATCTAAATAGGTTTAGTCAGTAGGATTGGTAGCAGTTCTTTGTATGTCTGATAGAATTTGGCTGTGAATACATCTAGTCCAGGGCTTTTTTTGTTGTTGTTGTTGATAGTTTTTTTCATTATTGATCTAATTTCAGAGCTTGATATTGGTCTATTCAGGGTATCAGCCTCTTCCTGATTCAATCTTGCGAGACTGTATGCTCCCAGGAATTTATCCATTTCCTCTAGATTTTCTAATTTGTGTAGATAGAGTTACTCTGAGTATTTTCTTAGGATCTTTTGTATTTCTGTGGGATTAATTGTAATATCTTTGTCATTTCTTATTGTACTTATTTGGATATTGTTTTTTCTTAGCTAGTGGTCTCTCAGTCTTTTTTTTTTTTTTTGAAAATCAACTTTTGGTTTCATTTATCTTTTGAATAGATTTTTGCATCTCAATTTCATTAAGTTCTTTAATTTTAGTTATTTATTTTCTTCTGCTAGCTTTGGGGCTGGTTTGCTCTTGTTTTCTAGTTCTTTTAGGTGCAAAGTTAGATTGTTAATTTGAGATTGTTCTAGCTGCTTAGTAAAGTATTTTAGGGTTATAAACTGTCCTCTTAACACTGCTTTGGCTGCAACTCAGATATTTTGTTAAGTTGCATCCCTATTTTCATTACCTTCATAGATTTTTTTATTTCTGCCTTAATTTTGATTTTCACCTAGGAGTTATTCAGGAAAAAGTTGTTTAATATCCATGTATTTGTATAGTTTTGAGAGACCTTGTTGATATTAGTTTCTATTTTTATTGCACTGTAGTCCAAGAGTATTTTCGGTATAATTTCATTTTTTTGAATTTATTGAGACTGGCTTTATGACTGAGCATGTGGTTGATCTGAGAATCTGTTCTGTGTACAGATAGAAAGAATGTATATTCTGTGGTTATTGGGTGAAGTGAATATCTACTAGGCTCCTGTAGAGAAAATAAAAGCTTAAATTAGAAAAAGAGGTTTAAACAGAAAATCAAACACCGTATGTTCTCACTCATAGGTGGGTGTTAAACAATGAGAACACATGGATACAGGGAGGGGAGCATCACACACTGAGGTCTGTGGCAGGGAGGGGACTAGGAGAGAGACAGTAGTGGGTAGGGAGTTGGGGAGGGATAACATGGGGAGAAATGGCAGATATAGGTGATGGGGGGATGGAGGCAGCAAACCACATTGCCGTGTATGTACCTATGCAACAATCCTGCATGTTCTTCACATGTACCCCAGAACCTAAAGTGCAATAATATATATGTATATAAAGAATTTTTTAATACTCCAGAATCAGTAATTAAGTCACTTCTTTATTTTTCATGCATGTTTTCTCCTAGTCTTTGACTTGTCTATTGATTTGTTTCTTAGTGATGAATTTTTTTTTTCTTACGGATGAAGTCCAAGTGTCTTTTACCTCCAGCCAGGTAGCCTGGGCAGGTCGCTTCTCAGGGACCCACGTGGGCCAGGGCGGTGCAGCAGTGTGACCCACAGAGGCCAGTGCACTGAAGTGGCTTTGAAACCTGATTGGAGAAACAGACGGTTCAGCTGTGAGAACACACGGCACTCCAAAAACTGGTGTTCAACAAAACGCTTCGCTCCTGGATCCACTGCAGCTGCGGAGAGCCGGGTTCTCTGGCAGGCCCGCGCGCCCCCGCGCCGCGCGCGCCCGCTTCTTTGTACTGAGAGCGTCTTTCTGAGGGCGGAGGCGACCACGGGAGGGCGCTGCGGGAGCGGGTTTCCAGGCCCGCTTGGCGCCACCAAGCGGCACCGAGGCGGCGCTGCGCCCTGACTGCCGGTTGGAGGCGACAGGGGCTCTGGGGCAGGAGCCACTTTTAGGAGTTTGGGTGATCAGGAGGAGAGGCAGGGGGAGGCGACCTCGTCCAAGATCTGTCTGCAAGGGACCCTTCCCAGCCGATGTGAACACAGCCCGTGGAGCAACGGCAGCCCGGGAAGAGGAGGAGGGGCTGAAACCAGAGGCAGCCTGGGGACCCAGGTGTCCCTAGGCGACACGCCCCCGGTTAGCTGGGCACAGGGAGGCATGGGGGGCGGCAGCGACTGCGTGGGAATGGGGCTGTGCTGTGCCCCCAGCTTGGGTTAGTGGCCCACGTTCCACCGGGCCAGGCTCAGGGCTGAGGTGCCCGACTCCTGTTTCAGTGAAGACCAAGGCATGGTTTGCTGGGGTAGGGGCTTGGGGACGGGCCAGGGAACGTGTCTGTGAGGACCTGTAGATGGGAGGGTCGGGGTAATTCGGTCACCCCAGCAGCAAGGCATTCCGGAGTGGGAGAATTCCTGAGTCCTGGGGAGGAAGCCTTGGTTACAGGGCTGTGGCCCTGAGCTGGAGCTGACTGGCCCAGCAGTCAAGGCTGAGTGCCGGCACCAGGCACTCGGGGCTGAGAGACCTGATGTCTATCCTGCTCCAGAGCAGATCACAGAGGCCCGCATGAATCCCCAGGCTGAGCCCGGAATTTCATGGGTAGATAGATGCCCATGGGCCAGGAACACAGGCGGCCACCGTTCTAGGGCATCACACGGGGCCCACCTTGGCCAAACACCACGAGGGAACTTGGACGCCTGCGTGGGCCACGGAAGTGCTGCAACCTCACACTCAGCCCTAGGGCTCACCCAGATATTTCAGCTATTTGTGGTCTCGGAATACTGGGTAGTCAGTATCTGCTCTTTACTACAGGGGCAGAGCTGCAGTGACCTAGGGCACATCACAAATACTTAAAAAGACGTCCTTGGTCAAAGACAGGTAGCCAAGGCCAACCTTTTCCGGGGAAATTAACCCACGACCCCAAAGCGCAGGGCTGGGAGATGGGAGGGAATTGGTCTGCGTCTCACCAGAGTGTTGCGACATTTCGGCACTGGGCTCCGTGCCCCAGAGGCACCTTCCAAACTCAAGCCAGAGGCTGACGAGCTGGGCTGAGATCTTCCCCTGCCTGCCCCTGTAAATCCGCCCCACTATCCCTGGAAATCCTTTGAGCTTCTCAGTCCCACAGCATGAGTCTGCTCTGACTCAGCCCCTGACAAGCTCTTTCTCTTCTGTCCCTCTCTCCCCTGTTGGTGTGGACACATCATTCCTTTGGCATGTCTGGTAGGGACCAGATCCCCTGCTGTTGTTAGCATCCCTCCCTCTGCCTGGAATGTTCTTCCCTATCTTCTACCTGATAAGCACTGAGTCATCCTGTAAAACTGCACAGCTATCCCCTTTCTGAGGACTCTCCTCTGGCCAGCCCCACCCTGTTGCAGGCAGAATGCTTGGCCGTGGTAACAGACAATGTGGATTTCTGACTACAAATCATTTCCCCTTTATTCCTTGCCAAGAGAATGCTGATTGTGCCCAAGTTGTCAACCCTCAGGAAGGTGGCCCTAAGCAGACTAAGTCAAACACGCTAGCTCTACCCCCGAGAGCCTCATACAAACACGGGTGGGCTAGCATGTGCCCGATTCTGGCCTTGCCCTCACAGACTGTGAGTCAGGGTTGGGAAGCTCTTACAGAGTGGCCCCAGGGGCATCCTGCTGGCCATGCCATCAGAACCCCAGACAGCACCTGGAGTGAAGGAGGGAGTCCACTTTGTCCTGTTAGATCCTTCTCGGAACTGTTTTTATTAGGGTTGGTTGCGTAGGCCTTCTTCCACAGGGAGCCTAAGGGGACCCAGAGAGTCTTCTCAGAATCCCAGGCCATCAAGAATGGGCTCAGCCTCTCTGGCTAGGAGGCTCTCTTGTCTCCAAAGTCTGTACTCCTGCTCGTTGTTATTTATTCAAAAATATTCATCCACGGCCCTACCACCCCGAATGTGCCCGCTCTCGTCTGATCTCGGAAGTTAAGCAGGGTCGGGCCTGGTTAGTACTTGGATGGGAGACCTCCGGGGTATCCCGAGTGCTGTAGGCTTAAAATTTAAAAAAAGTAAAAACTATTTGTTGAATGCCTGCTATCTACTAGGCCCTCAATGTTTAAAAACAAATAAAAGAAAGTCCTTGCCTTCAAGGGGCTCATGGTTTTTCTGCAGGAGGTACATAGACAGATAACATGTCATAATAGAGAGTGTTCTTAGGTGCTACCAAGAGCAGTTACTCTGCAGTTCAAGCAGAAAACAAATGTATGAAAGGCTATTGGACGGCTCACAGAATCCTGTGTAGCACAAACACTATGTTTCAAATCATGCCGCAGGGCAAACTTGAGGCTCAGTATGCTGGACCGTGTTCTGCCTTCTCTCCACGCCAGCATTGCAATGGAAGAAAAGGAATTCAGCTTCTAGGAAACGAAAAACATTGATCCGAGGATAAAGAGGGAGTATATGTAGATATCAGCTCTTGGAAGGAATTAAAAAGCAATGACGTTAGAGCTACAGCAAGGCTACAAGCAGGGAATTCCCATGGCAAAGGAAAACCATAGCTAGACAAAGCAGCAAAACCAGATTTTACGCAGGACTATCACAATAAGCGAAGAGACCTCAATATACAGTCAAGTTCATTCTAGAAACAGCACGAGCTGTCAAGACTTGGAGCCATGGAGCAGGTGGGAGTTGGAAGATGGCAAATTACCAAGAGGAAATGCCAGGAGTGAGGGGGATTCTGGCTAAACTGACCTAACAGGAGTCCTGCTGATGACAGGCCAGGGTGAGCAGACATCACCTGGAAGGTGGAGGATGAGGACCCTGGTCAGATATTGGGAGTGGTCAGATATGAACAAGAGGGTTCTTGCTGAATTGACTTACTGGGGTTCTTGCTCAAATTGGATTTTATAAGAAAGTGCACAGATGGTCCTGGAAGGTTCAGGAGCCTGACTCAAGTTTGCTCAAGCAAAGAATCTTTGTCACTACTCCCTTACTTTCCCCTTAAGCTGAAATTATACTAGGAAGACTCCAAATCATCTTTAAAAGCATAGGCGTGTTTTTTAAAAACCCCAAAGAGCATTTGCAAAAGCACCTGCGGAATGTGTCTGCTTTACCAGAAGTGCCCAAAATGTTACTCCAGCAAACATGATTGGCAGGTGCTGTGGATGCTGCTGGTGTCCTGGTCAGGTCCCCTTTGCTTCCTTCCCCAGGTGCCATGGGGGTCATCTGGTGGAAGCAGCACACGGGCTGAGACCCCCTACACCCATGCTCTGACCCCAGGCAGAGAGAGCATCCCATCTAATCTGAGGAGACCTCCTGCTTCCAGGCCTGTGCCAGATTTCTCTGTTGGCAGGGAGGCAGAGGGGGAGGTGACGTCCATTCTGCCCCATTGGGGGAGAGGAGTCAACTTCGTGACTCAGTTTAAGCAGATTCCCTTGCTGGGCACATACTTGGACAGGACTGAATTTCCTGGGGAGTGTCCTTTGCTGCAGCTCCTCCCAAGGCTCCTGTTTGGCCACTTGAGGCCTGGGGTGGGTTGCAAAGGAATCCTGTGCCCATCGGGGCTTGCAGGGCTGAGAGATCCTCTAAGTTCTTTCTAAAGGGCTTCAGCAGAAAGCAGGCAGTGGCTCAGCACTGAAAGGAAATCTGCACACAGAGTAGTACTTGAACTGAAAGAGGAAAAGAATCGTCACCTGGGGCTGGGATCCAGGACATAGCACATGGATACAGCTGCGAAAGGTTGTTGTTAAACTCCACTCCCCCGCCTTGCTGTGTTATGGTCTGATTGTGTGTTGTTGAAGCCCTTACCCCCAGTTTATGGTGTTTGGAGATGGAGCCTTTGGGAGGTAATTAGGATTAGATGAGATTATGAGGGTGGGGCCCTCATGATGGTATAGTGACCTTATGAAAAGAGTGGGAGTGAGGGAGAGAACTCTTACCCCAATGACCACGGGTAAGCACAGAGGAACGGTCATGGGAGGATGTGTCAAAAAGGCAGGAAGGAAGAGGCCCTCCCCAGGAACTGGATTGGCAGCATCTTGACCTTAGACTTCCCAGACTCCAGATCTGTGCAAAGTAAATGTCTGTTATTTAAGCCACCTATTTATGGTATTTTGTATGTCAGTCTAAAAAGACTAAGACATGTTGGTGAATAGCTGCTGCATCCCCAACTCCCAGGAGCTTCCCCTGGGGCCCCACAGACACCCTGCCATCCAGCACTGAGGGTTGAGGCCTGGCCCTGCAGGGGCCACTCAAGCTCTGCTCCCTTCCTGCAGACAGCGGCCATTCAGGTGAGTGGGTTGTGCCACACCAGTTGTTAAATATTTTGAGCACCACTTGTAGATTTAAAAACAGTCCCTGAATTCTTTGCCACTCTCCTCATTGACAGATGGGGTCTCTGTCCTCTTTCCTTGAAGCTGGGGTGGCTTGTGATGTCTTCAGCTGATAGGGCACTGGGGAAGTGATGCTATGTGACCCCTGACACTAACTCACAGTAGGCAGCGGTGATGTCCTTGTCCGCTGGGAGACGGTGGAGCCCCACCACTTGCTACCCTGAGGCTGCCATGCTGGAGAAGCTACGTGTAGGAGCTCAGGGGACAGTCCCGGTTGAGCCTGGCCTTTCAGCCATCTCACCAGGTGCCCAATGTGTGAGTGAAGAGGCATCCAGGTGATTCCAACCCTCTGCCCTAGAGTCACCCCAGCCTTCAGGTCTTCCCAGCTGAGTCCCCGCAATTGTTGGAGCAGAGATAAGCATCTTGCTGCGCCCGCCAGAACTGACCCACAGAATCCGTACACATTATACATGAGGGTTTTACGCCACTGGCTCTGGGGTGGTTTGAAAGGTGGCAGTTGTACCTGGGAGCCCACCCTGTATAGAAAGGTGAGGAAACTGAGTGAGGCTCAGAGAGAGAGTAAGCAACTCAGTCACTGATACAGTTTGGATGTCCCCTCCAAATCTCATGTTGAAATGTGATCCCCAGTGTTGGAGGTGGGGCCTGGTGGGAGGTGTTTAGGTCAGGGGGCGGACCCCTCATGGCCTGATGCTGTCCTCACCGTAGTGAGCTCTGATGGGCTCTGGTTGTTTAAAGTGTGTGGCACCTCCCCTCCACCTCTTTTGCTCTCACTCTCACTACATGGTGTTGGCTCCCCCTTCACCTTCCGCCATGACTGTGAGCTCCCTCCAGAGGTCTCCCCAGAAGCTGAGCAGATTCCGGCACCATGCTTCCCATATAGCCTACAGGACTGTGAGCCAATTAAACCCCTTTCTAATAAATTACCCAGACTCACGTATTGCTTTATGGCAGCACAAGAATATCCTAACGCAGGCAAAGTCATGGAGCTGGCACAGGGCACAGCCAGAATCTGCCTCCCATCCGAGTGAACTCAGAGCCCACTGTTCCCATCTCCCTGATCGGCCTGGTTCCTGGGCACACGCTTACCCCTCAGGGCCATGGTTTGAGGGGAAGTTTGCAAACTGGAGCATGTTCGGGGGCGATGGTCCCAAACCAGGCTCCAGGAGGGACCACTGAAGGGACCAGGGACACTGGGCTTTGACAGAAGTCATTGTAGAATTTGTGGGCCTTCTTCAGATATCCAAAATGTTGTTACTGGGAATGAGCAAGTGTCGTGGCCATGGATAGCAGAGATGCGAGCTCAATGCGGCTGATTTTGGTTCAGGTAAAGCAAGAATTTTGCTTTGTCGCATTCATTGGAAGAAGACTGGGCCATGAAAGGACACAGTGAGCCCCCATATTTGGAGGCAGCCAAGTGCACCCTGAGGACCCAGGTGCTCCCTGAGTACACCTAATATACCCTGAGTACCCAAGTGCACCCCCAAGCACACCAAAGACCACCCCTGGGTGGATGCCAAGAAAGTAGTAGTCAGGCCGCAGGTTGGAACAGCACCAGCTGACTTTAAGTCCCTCTCTAACCCTGAGATACCAGGATGTAGCCTACACATCAGGAGGTGAACAGAATCTACCCTCATTTGTAAGGGTTGTCCCCAGGGTGGCCACGGGTGCAGGCCACCCAGTGTTCCCACGGGGAGATGCCCATGGGTGCTCAGGCTTCGTGGCTCCCCAAAGCTCTGTCTCTGACAAATTAAATTGGTCCTACTCTGGTCCCTGCTAAACATCCAAAGACACTTTGATTTGAATACAAATCTTTATTATTCTGAAAGCCCATGGCAAAGGCACCTCAGAATCTCCAGGTACCCAGTCTCAGCCGTTCAGTGGGGACAAGAGTGGTTCTGAGGGCATGGCCACGCCCTCCTGTGCTGCATGTGGAGGGGTGCAAGGCCAGGGCAGCTGACCCGGCCAGTGACCAGGGGTGCCCACGCATTTTAGGTTGAAACAGTGTCCTTGGGTCAGAACATTAATTGCTTATTAAGATGGTGAGAGAATTTTTGTCTATCTAGAGCCTAACTTTTTTAGATGAATGTTATGGCATCCCGGTTGGATGGATACGTGTTTCTCAGCTGCTGAGGGATGTGTGTTCTGAAACAAAAGGGCTCCCAGCCAGCTCTCCAGCTGCCTGATAGAGAAGCATATCGGCAAGATGCTTATTAAAAACCCATATTCCCTGGCCTCTCGTGTGGAGACCTTGCTTCAGTAGATGGGAGTGGCGCTGGGTCTGCATAACCTGTGCCCAGGAGATTCTGTGACCAGCTTGGGAAGCTCCTGTCCAGAGAGGAGGGGATGACCCATGAGCCCTCAGGACCCTCATGCCAAGGCACCTGTCGGGCTGCAGAAATGCTAAGCCTGGCATTGTGCTCACATTGGGAAATGACCTGGAAGAAGCTGGGAAGAGGAGTCCAGGCTGGTTCCACCTTCTGGCTCAGAAACCCAGCTGGAAAGCATTGGAAATAGGGAAATAGAAGACTGAAAGGCTGCCCCCACCCGAATCCCTGTCCATGGCCGAGGTTGAGTGAGAAGGCCTGGAGACTCTGGCTTCATGGCCTTTGCTCTTGTTCTTCTGTGCGTCAGGGGTCGCTGCCCACCAGGTTCAACAGGGCATTCTTGTAGTCGCCGCTGGTGTCTTCCTGTGAGCAGGAGATGCAGGAGCGTGAGAAGGGGCTTGTTTGTGCCCACTCTGCAACAGCGGCCGTGTTATTATGACTAAGAGCTGTGTCCCGGCTTAGACCTGGCCCAGCCCTCTGTGGTTCCTAAACCGCAGGATTTAGAAACCTTGTTTTTAATTTCAGGCTATTCCTTTGCATCTCCTTTTGATTCTCTTACCAACTACGAGCAGGATTAATGTGGAAAATGAATCAGAGACCGCTCCACTCCTAAACAAGGAAGGGGTGGGTGGCTCCCTCACCCGTCAGCAGTCATAGGGTTCCTCTATTTGGGAGCCGGGTGTATCTAGCCATTCATTTGCACAACATGATGCATCATTATTCAGCACCTGTTGTGGCAGCTTGGGAACCAAGGCTGAGAGTGGGGTGCCAGCACACACCTGGGGGCAGGGCCGGGGGTGGAGGGAGCCTGGACCATCATGCCCTGACTGTGTGGCGGAGGCAAGTCCCTTCACCTCTGCGGGCCTCATCTATGAAATGAGATTGATGCTGCACTGCCGAGCATCTTGCTGAGACGTGGTGAGGGCACAGGAGGAGAAAGGTGAACTGGTCTGCCCTGCGGCTGGCTCACGACGGGTCCACAGTTTGTCTCCTGATGAGGCTGACCTTGTGGTCCGATGGCTGGGGAGCCCTGTTTCTTAGCTACTGTTGGGTCCTGATGGGACTGGCTAGTCCAGGGTCTGTACACAGAGCTGGGAAATGGGCCAGGTCAGATCACCCAGATTCTTCTTCATGTGGTTGAGGATAGCGGAGCCAAGAGAGGGGAGTGGATTCATCTGCAGGGGCATGGTGAGTAAGGGGTAGGCTGGGGCTAGTCCCACTTTCCACATTCTGGAGCAGCTTAGATCTCATGGTTATTGTCTGTTTTTTCACTGTTTAGTAAAATTTGCCAGTTTTGAGCCTGAAATCTTGTTACAGGTTTTAAGCTACAGTTAAATTTTTTTTTAATTTTTTTCTTTCTAGACATGGTCTCACTCTGTCACCCAGCCTGGAGTGCAGCGGTGCAGTCCTAGCTCACCGAAGCCTTGGACTCCTGGGCTCAAGAGATCCTCCTGCCTTGGCCTCCCAAAGTACTGGGATTACAGGTGTGGGCCACCACGCCTGGTGATTTTACTATTTTGAAGATAATTTTTGTAATAGTTTTTAGAAAGAAAAGCATTAATTTTGTTTCCTTTTTCAAATACATGAATTCTACTTGGTTTATACATTTGCCTCTTAATTTCAATGCAGGAGTTTCTAACTTATATTAGTGTTGAAAACCATTTTTGCTTTAATGACATCTGTGGTCTACACTAAAAAGAAAATGTTTGGTGAACGTATTCACGATTCGAACTCAATTTTCTTAAGTAACAACATTAGATAAAATTTAAAGAGGGTGGCTTCCTGTATCTCTAGAAATCTCTCTGTTGCTGTAGTTACCATGTGTGGCTGGAAGGGCTAATGACAGCCAGCTCGGACCTTCTGCAGGTGAGAGCAGCAGTCCAGGCTGGTATGTGCCTTGCTCTCCTGTCTCCTGACAAGATTGGCTGGGGAGCTTACAGTGAAACCAAGAATAATTCCAACTCTCCCTCTCCCCTGCCCACCTGCTGCCCCACATTGAAACATTTGGAAACAGAAGTCTTTTCAGCATAATGTCAGCTATGTGTTTCTTGAAAAGTGCACTTAACAAGGACATTTGCAGAAGAGCCAGAGACTTGACTTAGTAACCAAAGAAGGCTTGGGGATATATTTGTCCTAATGTGACTTCTGCTGATGAAATCATCAAGACCTCAATTTGTAGACACCCCTGGTGAGCTGCTTTTCCCAATTATCTCAGTGTGATAATCACTCTATGTTTTGAAGGCTCCAGAACTTTTGCTAATTGGAATCTGGTTAGGCAGTCTATTGGTGCTCATCTGACTTATCTCCTTAGAAGTTGGCTGTCAGGACTATTTAAATCTGGATTTGAATGGCGGTCCCGATTCTTACCAGACTAGTTCCTCTCATTGACTCTTCAGAGGTGGCTTGTTCTGCAAGGATTTGGTGTCTTTTCCAAGGAGTAATCATAACTCAAATTCAAAACCAGCTTTCTGAGTGGGACACAGGGGAGCCTCCATGCCTTGATCTGTCCATCTGCCCTCCACCCCCCACTCCCTTCAGGCTCCAGCCACACTGACCTGTGCTGTCCCCTGTGCACACCACATGGTAATCAATGCAAGCGAATGGTGCCCACTGGGAAGGGTGGGGCCCATGTGGCATTGGCCACAGCCTCCAGGTCTCCTGGAATGTCTAGGTTTCAGGCTGGCCTCATCATTGGGAATGCTTGGCTTACCATGATCATGCTGCTGAGGGTCTTGCCATACATCTTCTTGAAGTGACACTTGATAAGATTTAAGTCAATCTCGCTCCTTGAAACGATGTTCCTTATCAGGGTCCCATCACGCGTCCCTGCTCCCTGGGCAAGACAGCGGCCATCAAGAATCCTGCCTCACCTTTACTGTCCATCTCTGAGTAATGGACAAATCTGTGTGGTTGGGTTCTGGGGCTTTTAGAGGGAAAAAGATGCTGAAAGGAGCCTGTGCTTCAGCTGGGGAAGCATTAGGAGGGATGCTTTGGTGGCTTAGGGTGTCCACTTCCTCAGCCCCTTCTCACCCACTGCCCATAGCTCTTCCTTTGTGATGCCAAGTGCTCCAAAATGCCATATATTTGGTTTGCCACATCGGATCCTAGACACAAAATACTCACTGCTCCAGGAACAAGACTTCCTCCTAGAGCAGCAGCACCAGTCAGCTCGGCCAGGAATTTCACAGGCAGGCCCTTCCTGCTCACCTTCGTCCCTGACCAGGGTGAGCTGGTCTTAGGTCAGCCGGGGCCACATGGCCAAGGGAATCACATGCCTTCTCTCCTTTTCTGGGCAGAGGTGGCCAGAGGGCTTGGGTTTTGGGTGTGGAACTAACTTCAGGAGATATCAGCAACCATCAATTAGAGAAAATGGGCAATGATTTTAGTTTCAGGGAATTATTCACCTCCGGAGATGGAGTTTCCCTTTCCCAGCCTCGGTTTCACCTCTGAGAACTAAAATCTTTCTGATCCACAAGAAGTTGAAGGGTAAGAGAACTCCCCAGTGTGGAAGACAGTGGCAGCTTTCAGCTCCTTGGCTTTGCACTTGGTGCTATGTAGGGTGAATGTCAGGAGGCAGAAGACAGAACAGTTACCTTCATGGCGTAGTAGAGTCTCTCTGCAAAGTAGCTGTGGAGGTTTCGGGTGCATTTCACTGGCAAACAGGAAAGCTGTGTTAATGTCTGGAGCTGGGAGGTAGCATTGCCTACAACTTGATTTATTTACGTCTTGCCTTGGGCCCTAAGAATCAGTGTTGTGCAAGGCTTGGCATATTTCTTTGTGCCTTCTTTCCCAAAGTGAGAGGCTTTGTGTCAAGTGGCATGGGACAGGGAGGGAAGCCCGGGGCACTGGGCACAGCTCCAACGGCCCAGAGCAGGCAGGCAGAATGGTGAGATGTGAAATGCACTGGACTGTGGGTCTTGTCTGGAGACACCAGCTCAAGACCCTCTGAGGGCTGCTCAGACCCAGGGCAGGTCCTGGGCTGTCAACCCAGAGACACCTCCACCAAGAATCCAGCCACTCAGCTCCACAGAAGCACCACGGTTTGGTGGCTGCTGGCCTTAGAGTGCCCTCTGTCACTTATCAGCAGGAACCCTGCATTCTGGATTCCCATGTGGTAAGTGGAGCTTGGCCTTGGAAGACTAAGGCATTTGGGGGTATCTGGTCAGAGAGTGGGCCCCACAATTGCCCTCATGGCATCTGGGTGGGGAAGGTTGGTGTTTTCACCCAGGGCTGCAGACGGAGTGTGGGCTTTGAGTGAGGTAGGCCTGTGTTCACCCCTTGCTTTGATGGTGCTGTATGACTTCATTACACGACTCCCTGACTCATCTGGGAAGGGAGACTGAGGTAAGGCTTCAACGGGAAATGAATAGGAAGGCCCAGTACAATGCGGCACTGCATGGTTTCACTGTACCCTGCTGGCAGAGGAATTCACGGAGGAATCCCTTCATTCATGGGAGGTTCAGGCCAGATCCAGAGGTGGACTTTGGAAGCTGAGATTGGAGCAGGGGTGTGATTAGATGCCCCAGCATAGACCAGATTGTATCACAGCAGCCAAGGCTAGCTGAGGTGTCTCAGATGGCCCTGTCCACCCAGAGAGGCAAGGACACAGCAGGGAGCCTGCTGGCTGCTGGGCTCTGCACAGAGACAGCCTGGTGTGGAGGTGAGAGCTGCAGGCCGGGAGTCCCGACCGGGGCCCCGTGTGTAAGTGGGAGAAGAGATACCCCTCTGCCCGGATCTCAGCTTTCTACTCTGCAGTGACTCTTCCCATTGTGATCTCAGCCCTGGACCACATGAGAGCTCTGGAATGGGTCCTCCTGAGTGACCCTGACTTCCTGCTGTGAGGAAGGTCCTCAGTGTTTCTCAACATCAGACCATCCATCACTCAGTTTGGACTCAAGCCACACATCATTTTTTCTTCAACTGGCAAAGAAGGCAGGGGCCAGACTCCTGGCTCACGTCCGGAAAGGTGACTCTGTGCTGGTCAGGGCTTCACAATCAGAGCCAGAGTGCTCCCTGCGTGGCTGCCGTGGGTATGCACAGGGCTGGGGCTGGCATAATCACTGGTGTACGCATTTGTGTGGGCACACACAATGTCTCACACACTGTCTCTCTCACACACACTCCCACCCACACACTCATGCATCCACTCACACACTTACATTCACAAACATACATTGTCTTTCAAACACACACATCCCTACCCACACACTCACATCCCATCCATGCAGTCAGGCACACACACCCTCAGGTACACACACTCTCATACTCTCACTCACACTTTCATGCTCACACATTCTCATGCACACACTCATGCATGCACACACACACTCATGCACACACATCTTCATGCACACAGCCTCATGCACACACACACAGACACTCACACAGTCTTAGGAACACACACTTATGCACACACACTCTCATGCACAGTCTCATGCACACACACCCTTATGTACACACACACTCTCATGCACAGTCTCATGCATGCACACTCATGCACACACATGCACACACACACCCCATGCACACACATTCGCAAGCACACACCCCATACACACACCCTCATGCACACACCCTCATGCACACAGTCTCATGCACACAGTCTCATGCACACACTGTCATGCACATACAGCCTCATGCACACACTGTCATGCACATACAGCCTCATGCACACAGTCTCATGCACACACACTCTCATGCAGATACACTCATGCACACAGTCTCATGCACACACATCCTCATGCACACACACTCATGCAGACACACTCTCATGCATACACCCTCATGCACACACACCCTAATGCACACAGTCTCATGTACACACACTCTTGCAGACACATTCTTATGCACACACACCCTCATGCTCACACACTCTTATGCACACACAGGCCCACATCCTCATACACACATTCTCATGCACACACCCCTCATGCACACATTCATGCACACACCCCCTCATGCACACATTCATGCACATACACCCTCATGCACACACACACACACACTCTCACACACATACACTCGCACACACACTCATGCAGACACTCTCATGCACACAGACCCGCAGACACACACAGTCACACAGCAATGGATACCACGTGGGCAGCACAAAAAGTAATCCTCGGCAGCACACACTGGGACTCTAGGAGTGGAGTAGTCCCTAGGTCCTGGACTGAAGGGAACAGGTAGAGTGTGAGTTGGGTGGACATCTCCTGAAGGTGACACAGAGATTCTGTCTCTTGCGGTCACATCCCTAGGCCCTTTGTTTTTTGGTACTGCCCCATGGTGAGCCCTGTGGCCTGAAAAATGTACATGTCCCAGCTCTTACCCACAGTGAGCATGGCCTCCTCCAGCGAGCCGTGAGTCTCACTCTTGATGCTGTCCTCAATGCTCTTGTTGGCAATTTTCTCATACTCTTCAAACACTGTGGAGAGGGCTCTGCTCAGGGGATGGTCAGACCTCCTCATGTTGCCCTGAGTGTCTCGGATCAGAGACTGCACATCAATGTGTCACCCTGACCTCCCACTTGGTGGCCAGGAGAGTCCTGGGCTCCCTGGCTCTCTCCCTAACTCTAGACAAGGCAGAAGCACGAGGGAAAGGCTCATGGCCAGGGTACCCCCTGAGGCCCCAGCCCTACCCCTTCCCTCCCTGGTACCTCTCAGCAGGTGAGTGGCACTGCGCGTGCACAGGATGGTGATGAATTTCATCTCATCAGTCCCACGAATCTTCTCGCCTGCTGCATGCAAATCCTAGCATTGGGACAACCATGACAAGCCAGTGAGAGAAACCAGGGAGGTGAGGGATGGAGCCCCAGAGTCCCAGAGCTGCGGCCATGGCCAGCCCCGGTCCACTCTGCCAGGCCAGCATGCTCCTCTGCTTGGTCTTCTCTAACAGGGAACTCCCCTTTCTCTAGCAGCTCAGGCTTAGACTATTTTCTCCATCTTGGGCTACAAGGCGCTGTAGGAACTCCCAGTCCCCAGGCTTCCTTCTGCCAGCAGACAGACTTGCAGAGATCTGGACACATGTGTCCAGCACTGGGGCCCAGTGCCCCCAGGTTCATGGGCTGTTCCTACCGGGACAGAGCTTTAGTGCTCCCCCACCCTCAAGTCATGCTCCTTCCTCCTGAGTCTTCCAACACCCTCGCTTTTCTACCCAGACACTAAAGGGCAAAGTCCTATAGGGAGCTGAGCTGGGTGGGTCCCTGCCTAGTGTCAGAGAAAGGCCCCCACAGGCAGAGTCCAGATGGCAGGGCATGGGGGCCACATGGCCAGCTGGGTGCAGCCTCACCTGTGCGTCTTGGAGGGCCAGTCCTGGGTCCACAAAGCCACTCACATCATCCCTGCTGCCCTAGGAACAAAAGAGGTGGCTCTGTAAGGCAGGCTGGCGACCAGAGCAGCAAGGGCTGAGGGGGGAATCCTGGCCTTGGAGGGTAGGCGTGGCGCTGCTGCTTTTTGGCTGTGGAAACTTCAGCAAGCTGGTTATTCTCTTCCACCCTCGGTTTCCTTATCTGGAAAACTGAGGTGATAAGGACTGTCTGATACGGCTTGGGGGATTCAGGGAGCTAAGGTAAGCAAAGCACCTGGCATGATACCTGCAGGAAGGACCTGCTCTCCTCCCTCCTCCAGAAGGCTACACGGCTGAGTCAGGTCAGATGCGGGGGCCCTGGAGTAGGGACACTCTAACCATGCTGAGACACACACAATGAGCCCTGGCCACCAGGACTGTCCTATGCTCCTGCCCTGGAATTGGGACAGCCTAACCATGCTGAGACACACCCAATGAGCCCTGGCCACCAAGACTGTTGCATGCCCCTGCCCTGATTCTGGTGGCTCTGTTCAAGGGCCACTCCCTGGGATGGAGCTGTTGGGACCCACAAACCAAGGAGCTCCCAAGAGTCTGGGCCATGATACCTGCAGGAGGCACACGAGAATCCTCTCTAGGTAGCCACTTGTGTCTGCTTGGATGTCCTCCTCCAGGCTGGACCCATAATCTGCAAGGAAACAGGACCATGAGGTGCAAGCCGAGGCCGAGGGCCTACCTACAGCCTGCTTTCCTCCTTCCAGCCCCGCTCCCCACACTTCTCCTGATTAAAGCCTTCTAGGAAAGAAAGACCTTGGTGCAGGGCATGGATGCAATGCCTAGGTGTCCAAGTGGCAGACGGCTGTCACCTGGGTGGTGGTTCACAACTACAAGCGACATGGATTCTCAACCAAGCTCAAAGCACAAAGATGGACCAGGCCAGAAAGCCAGGCCAGGAACTGCCAATCAATCTCCATTTCATCTCAAGTCCTGGCAAAGCCAAAGCCTCCAGGAAAACTCCCCACTGCGTACACACGTGGAGGACTGGCTACAGCATGGGGTCCACACCCCCCCACTACTGCGGTCCTCAAGGGGAGAGAGTTTAGCTGACCGCATGCCTCTCTCCCCGTAAGAGAAGCTGGCGAGCTCACAGATTGAGTTTGAGTCATGTTCAATGTCACCATCAGGCCCAGGTATTGGCACACAGTAGGTGCTCAGCACCTGTTCGTGAAAAAGTCCCCAAAGGGTCCTTTCCAGTGAGGCCCAGGTTATTTCTTGGACCTTGTTCCCGGCTAGGCTGCCAAAGCTTGTGACCACTCCCGAGCAAGTCTTGAACTCGGACCCCTGCGCCCCACCCTCTGTGCCACCCCCTTACCTTCCTCGTACGCCTTCATTATCTCCTGCAGCTGCTTCTTGGTCCGAGAGGCCAGGATCTCAATGATGACGCCCTCCTTGGTTCCTAAGCCCTGTGGACAGAAACCTCTGCCTGCTGGAGTGCTCTGCCATGACCTCCTGCGCTGGCCACACTTTTATTCTCAAGATGCCTGAGCCTCAGGCTGGAACTCACTGCTCTGTCCCACTTGGAGAGGGAGGATGTGGTGAGAAAATCACATGCTTGTCTTCAGTGATGGACACTGAAGGCAGGTGCTGTGATGGGGAAGCCCTGTCTCAGCTCTCCCTCCTTAGCTGGGTGGTCTCAGACAGGCTGCTCCATGACGCGGAGCCTAAGCATCCTGATCCATAAACGGGAATAAGAAGCCTCCACTGTCCAGAAGGTGGATTAGGGAGCATGCGTGTAAAATTCCTGGTGCTGTCCATGCAGCAAGTGTCCTTTCAAATGAATGACTGTTATTACTGAGTCCCCATTTCCTATTAATCTGCAAAAACAAAGAGTAGTGAGAGGTAAAGGGAAACGTGGGGGACAGGGGCTGTGCCTGGGACTGAAGAGGTGGGTTTCCAATACTGCTCTACACCTGAGCTGGTGAGGTTTTGAGAAATACTGATTTGGCTTCATCACAGCCACTCAATGTGTCAGTCAGGAACCAGTGACTTCAGGTGATGGGTGCAGTTGGAGCAGCAGGCTACTGCTCACTGGGCCTGGCTACGGTCCACATGGCCATTCCAAACAGTGGTTCAAGGGGAGCTCTGGGCTGCCGGTGCCGGTCCCCGCATTGCCCTTATCCAGTCATGTGAGCACCCCTGCCCCTCCTCTGCCCTGCCTGACTGGTTACCTTCATGGCATCGTGCAGCTCCTTGGCTTCGTATCTGTATGGCGGGTACATAAGGGCCACAATGAGCCTCTCAAACTTGCCACTCAGCTCCGACTTCAAGGTCTCAGTGAGGTCCTAATGCAGGAACAGGGAAAGGTGATATTTATCATAAGCCAGGCCCACCTGAGTGCAGGCATCAGGGTAGTGGCTGGGCCCAGGGGGTTGGGTTAGATTCTGCACGGGCTCTGCCACAGGCAGGCTCGGTTTCTTAGACCAGCTCCTTAACTTCTCTGAGCATCAGTATCTTGACCAGTTACATGGAGATGAACGTGCTCCTGCTTCATCCCATTGCTCAAGGGGTTGATAGAGACGTGTGTGACCCAACTCAGCACTCACTGTGGTGCTAGGCACATCATAAGCTCTCAGTAAAATGGAATTGCCATTCCGAACTAGACCACAAGCTCTGAGTGTGGCATCCTCATAAAGTACCTGCCACTTGGGACTCAATGAATGAATGCATGCCTGAATTAAAAAATCTGTCTCACATGTGTCTCCTTCTCAGGGTACATGCTGCTACAAGGAGCCACCAGGCCACATCAGCTGATCTACAGAGTAGCAGAGAGATCAAGGCCTTTGTCAAATCTGGATTTTAATCCCCACTTTGTTGATTAGGGTCTCTGGGACCTTGGTTAACTATCTCTGAGCGTCCGATTCCCCAAATGTTTGAATGCAGAGAATAAATAGGGTATAGCTGTGAGGACTAAGAGAAGGAAATCGTAAAAATGCACACTGGGTTCTCAAGGAGATATTTGAGCTGATCTTCCTTCATTAACTCTCCAAACAAATGATTTGATCACTAGAGGCTTCAGGCAACCATGGCTAGGCACGTATTTAATCTTGTGTTTACTGTATACCCCCACATGTCGGGCTTTGTCCTGGCAGGGAGGGCAAGTGGGAGGAGAAACCAAGGGTCTGGCATTCTTGCTCCCGGCTCTTAGCACTCCCAGGTGGCAGAAGGGACGAGGTGTGGGTGCAGGCAGCTCCACTGAGGAGAGTGTGGCTGCGCCCTAGAACAGAGCGAAGCCAGGCTTTCATGCCTGGGGTGTGGGAAAGAGAAGGGTGGTCTGGGTCCTGGGGGTAGGGTGAGCTAACCTGGGGGCAGGGAGACAGAGCTCCAGTGGGGCCTGTCGGGTGCCTGAGAAGGAACGCAGTGAGGAAGAAGGAGGTGGGAAAGGAGGCAAGGAAGGCCAACCCCAGGCCTGGGCTCTGACACCTAAAAGTAGGTCTGCCAGATAAAACACTGGATGGCCAGTTACATTTGAATTTCAGATAAAGAACAATTGTTTTAGTGCAAGCAGGTCCTATGTGCCCATGCTGCCAGTGGGCTGACTCTAGGGGAAGGTCGTCCAAAATGGAGCTGCCCCCAGGCTGTACCCCCAACCCCAAAGCTCACCTCTTCCCACCCCCACCAGCCTTCCCCTTGCCTTGCCGAACTGAGCCTTGAAGGACTTGGCGATCTGCTGCCGCTGCGTGTTGCTCCTCCTGGTGAGCACATCGATGATGGCCTGCTCGTTGGTCCCTGTAAAGATACAGAGTGAGTGACCCCGCTACACCCAGGGGCACAGGTGAGGGCCGGGGAGGGGAAGGCGAAGGCAGCCGCTTGGTGGCTGAGCGGTGAGGACACGACACCTGGATAGCTCCAAACCCCTGGACCATTTTTTGTGGTGTAAACAAGGCCCTTAGGAAATCTGGCTCCCCATTTTTCACACCCATACCCTAATGTTGGCGTATGCCTAGGCTCAGCCTCACAAGATAGAATTGAAGCCTGGGTGGCTCCAGACATCAGCCTGAGCCTTAGAAGCTTGGCCGAGTGAGACCTCCTTTGTGTTGGTTGCAGTAGGGGAAGGTGAGGACTGAGTCCAACCTCTGGATCCGAGGCCTGGCCCAGCAACGGCACGGCATCGGGCAGCAGGCCTGATCTCCCTGGGCCTCTGTTTCTCGTGTGGGAAGTGGAGATAACTGTAAAGGCTTCACAGAAAGCAGAGGATGTGAGAACGTTTTCTGGGCTCCTCAGAGTGGGAGTTCTCGTTGATACCCCCCATCCTTGGGCAGAGCCGGCTAAGGGGTCGGCCCCAGCTGGGGTGGGGTCAGGCAGGATGTATGCTCTGCTCGCAGGTCAGGAGGGCTTTCTGGGTGAGTTTTAAAATCTGGCCTCAGTCCAGCCCTCGCCCACTCACGGAAGTGCTGAGGGTGGCACTGGGCAAGTGTTGGAGATGGGAAGGGAGCCGGCTCCAGGGCCATTGACATGGGGCAGGAGGGCCCTGAGTCAGCCCGACAAACTCCCCGCACCCCACAGCCCCACCAGCCCTGTGCCTGGCATCATACAGCACCATCCCCTTCATACTTCATGTGACACATAAGACCCAGAATTCTTGGGGCCACTTCACAAGTGACAGAGCTCCGACTGACGGGAAATCACTCACAGGAACACACAGATGACCTCCCACCCCCATTACCCAGGGCGGAGCAACATCCCCCTGTCCAGTTTTGCGGGGTGGGTGCTGACTGCACTGCAGAAATGTGGGCCTGTGTGATTCTCTGGGTAGTGGAGTCAGTCTGAGAGTATCGTGGGACACCCCAGCTCCCCAGATGTCCCCTGGCACCCACTTTCCAGGGCTGTGGGCTTGGGGTCTTGAGCAGAGGTGGCAAGGCTGCCGAAGCCCACTCACCGATCCCCTTCATGGCTTTGTAGAGGGTCTCTGCATCAGGGTCTGGGTTGAAGTGGGAGCTGCTTTTCACTGTGATGCCCTCCTGTTCAACCTGCAAGAGAACCAGGCTTGTTCAAAGCAGGCAGGGACAGGGAGGGCAGCTCAGGCTCCTGGTCCCCACCTTGTAGTCTGCCCTGACAGGGTGAGCCCCTTCCCTGGGCACGGAGATGTCAGCCCTTGCAGGCCAGTGCTCAGCCCTTCAGCCCTTTGGCCAACAAGCTCCTCTGGCAGAGTAGCCAGAGCCAGAGCTTGTGAGGAGAAGCCATGAAACCTTTCCTGTTCCTGCGTGTGCCATCTGAGGGCAGACAGCGGCTCCAGCCACACCTAGCTCCCTCCAGCATCATCCACAGGCAGCAGGAAGGGACACACTCACCCAAAGTTAGGAAAAGAACGCTTAAGCAAAGGCTTCCTGGAGCTGAATGCGCCACCTTCAGAGCATGCAGATGAGGCTGGGAGGCCAGGCATGGCTCTGCCTTTCTGAGGAATGGTTTGAGCTCAGTCTGCCCTCTTCCTGGGGAGTTGGGACTTACAGAAACTTAGAGGGTAGGGGCCCAGCATCCTGACAGCTCAGGGTGTTTGCAAGTCCAGAGGCCCATGGGGCTCAGAGCGTCAGGTTTAGAAAAACCCACAAGATGCTGTGCAGATTGTGAAATAAACCCAATAACCAAGTACCTGAGCCCTTGACTTCCAAGCCTCCAGTTCAGAGCTTGCCTGGGGGCTCTTTAAACTTGTGCCCTGCAGAATTTCTCAGATGCTTAAGATGGACGACCCCTCATAAGTATGTTTTGGGTGGAGGGATGGTAGAGTGTGGAGGAATATTGGAGATAGATACTGAATTAGAGGGAGACTCAGAGATCCTCCAGGATGAAAAGTTTAGTCCCGTACAGTCTGGCTTTCCACTTACCTGTTCACTTATTCCTTCCATCACCTCCATCATTCACCCATCTACTTTCCCACCTACCCGCTTATCCATTTCACTACAACAGCCATCCATCCATCTATCCACCCACCCATCCAGTTATGCATGCATGCATGCATGCATGCATGCATGCATGCATCCATCCATCCATCCATCCATCCATCCATCCATGCATCCACCCACCCACCCATCCATCCACCCACCCATCCAGCTATGCAACAACCATTCCACCCATTCATCTATCCATCCATCCATCCATCCATCCATCCATCCATCCATCCACCCACCCACCCATCCACCCAGCTATGCAACAACCCTTCCACCCATTCATCTATCCATCCATCCATCCATCCATCCATCCATCCACCCACCCACACCCACCCACCCATCCAAGCCCCGGATTAGGTTCTGAAAATAGAGAGATTCCCACGGATGGTATATCTGTAAGGATCTTTTGAGTAAGAGGTAAGGATCCTTTGAATAAGAGGTAAGACTTTTTCGGAACCCTTTGCTTGAATTTCAAATGTTTGGTGACAGCTTTCTGAGTCATTTCTTAGCGCTATGTTTCACAGCAGAAATAGCTAGAAATAATTCCCATGGAAATTCCATTCAGAGAGAGCCAGTCTGGCCCCAGATATTGCCCAGCTGTGTGCACACACACGATCCCTTGCTTGTGGTAACACTCTGCTATTACTCCTCCTAGCACTTGGAGCCCCTTGTGTATGCCGGGCCTGGACCAGGTGCTTTAGATGCAATGCTTACATCATGGCTTCCTCAACAGTTGTGCTAGGTAAGTACTGATGCCTCACTTTACAGAAAGGAAGCTGGACTCCCTTACACAGCTGGTAAGCAGTGCTGCTGGGACTTCACTTGCAACCTGACTCAGAAGCTGAGCTCTGTCTGCCTCCCCTGCCCTATTGATGACTCAACCTTTCCCAGGCAATGAGTGTTCCTGGAATGTTCCACTGAAGGAAGCTTCACCCACAGGAATGCAGGTGGTTTGTGAATGTGGGAGGCGTCTCAGCCCTCAGTGGCTGCCAGCTTCCCTCTGCCCTGGCACTCAGGGGGCTGTGGTGCATGAGCAAGTGGCCAGGCTGTGTGACTGCATCCCTGAGGAGCATGCCGTCCAGCAGGGGTGCGGTAGGGCTCAAGTGCAGCATTTGTAAGCAGCTCCCCAGCTGGTTCTGATTTTGCTGCATTGAGAAGCCTCCACCTCACTTTCCACTCTAAGGTTTTAGAAAATAAGGGGCAATGTTCTGGGAATCGGACCCCTGGTTATCAGTGTGGAGTCCTGGAGCTCAAGACCCCCTGCTGAGGAAAAAGGGCCAGCCTCAGGCCCCTGCAGGGTCTTACCCAGGGCAGTGCTAGTCCAGACAGGCACATTTTCACTGTAAAGGTGACTCAGACCATCCTGTACCTACATTTATTAATATAACTTGTTCTGTGACAGGCGCAGGGGAGCTGCCGCACCTTGGCCTTCCTCCTGGTATGCGGCTGCTCAGAGGCCTGGGAAATGGGTTTGTCTCTACAAGAGAGACACAGAGGAAAAGGCAACACCAAAATGAGAGGCGCAGAGGGGCCCTGCCTGTAGACAGAGCTCTCTCCAGTGGCTCCCTCATCCCCTCCCATCCTGTTCCTGGTCCAGCTTTGTGTTCAGAGGTCACTGGGTCCTTGCTGGCAGCTCAGCTGTCGCAGGTGGGGTCTGCCTGTGAACTGCTGTCCCAAGCCAGCTCTCGCATGGGGCATGGATGTCCAGGGTACAGTTTTGGCCCTGGAGTCAGGCTGTTCAGATTTTCGCCCAGACTCCAGCACTAACTAGTGAGTTTGGGCACCTGACTAGCCTACTTTTTCTCATCTGTGGGTGAGGATACTAGTACCTACTTCATAGAATTCTTGTGAGGCTCAAGGGAGATATTGAAAGTGAGGTGCTCAGAGGAGTGTCTGGCACACAGTAGGGGCTCAGTGAGTGCCACAGTGATCCTGCCAGTTTGACAGAGCCCTTTGTCCAGCTGAACTGGGCGCAAGTCCAGTGTCAGACTGCCTTCACCAGCACCTGACTTTGGAAACCGTCCAGCACTGGGCTCTCCCAGCCACATCCACCTCCTCAAAGGCAGGTTTCCAGCAGCCCACCTCACCCTGGCTTCCTCTGTGTCCCGCCTGTTCAGAGTCTAGCATGTCTGACCCTGAGAGCCCCTGCCTGGGTTATGACATCTATGACCAAGAGATTCCCTGAAGCTGGATAAGCCTGGATCCCCTATGAAAGCTCACAGAGAGCCTGGGGCTGTGCAAAGAGACCCCAGTGCTCTCTCACCAGAGGCTGGCTGAGAGACCTTAGCAAGTCACTCAGTGTCTCTGAGCCTCCATTTCTTCATCTGCAAAACAGAAGTGCAGCCCTGACGTCCTGAGGCTGCCTGTGAGGAAAGGAAGAGGGTGTACAGAGCTGGCAGCTGGGAGATGTCGTCTCTGTCCCCTTCTGGATATGCAGCTCCTTAGCACAACAATGGCCTCAGGCTCAAGCATAGATGGAAAGCTCCTGAGAACCCATCAGTTCTGCTGGGGGTGGGCTGCACTGAGCCCCTGGTTCGTCAAGACTCAGCAGGCCAGGGCCTCCTGCTTCCTCTTTCCCTCTCCAGTCTTTGATCTCCAAGGTGAAGGCATTGATGGGTCCCCAACAGCAGGTTTAGATTACTCTCCCACTCAAAGCCCTTCCATGCCTTCCCACTGCCCTTAAGGTAAAGCCTGATCTCCTCAGCCTGCCATGCAAGGCCTTTCAGGACCTGGCCCTGCCTGCTTCCCTAGGTCTGTCTCCTGAACCCGGACCCTCGGGCTGTGCTGAGCCAAGCTCCCCGCCCTCTGAGCCTCTGCACGCAGTTCCCTCTGCAGGCGCAGTATGCCTGATTCCCCCCAAATGCACACGCGTGTGCACCCCACACACATTTATACACATGACTCAACCGTGACACCCCTCCTTCGAACGGCCCCACCCCTGCAGGGGTCCCTCCCCTGGACTCCTCTCAAACCTCAGCTTCCCCCCGCATTTCCAGATTTCTTCATCGGCCTGTCCCCTGGCCCAGGTCCCGGCCTGCGGTGGGTGCTCTAGGCCTGCACTCTAGGCCTGGGACTGTTTCTTCTCGCCTCCTCCCTGCCCTCCATGCTTGGCTCAGCAGGCAGCCAAAGGCTCCCTCACATCTCTCAGGCCTCCCTGGTGCCCAGCACCCAATGCTGTGCAGGAGCCCAGCTCTCCCGCCAGCTCCTGCTTACCCAGGCTTTCCACCAGGCCATCTTGTTCTCCTCGGAGGCAACTTTCCTGGGGAGATGAAGAGACACAAGTCAGCCTCTGCTGGGACTCCACAGGTCTGGCTCCTGGGGCTGAGGATCAAGCAGGCTGCTCACTTGGGTGTGGGGCTGCAAGCCTGCCCCAGGCCGCACCCAGCACCACACCTGCCTGCCGCCCCCTTGCCCTGGGGCTCTGCTTGGCTTTGGGTGTCTCCTGTGGCTCCCAGGCCCCACCCAGACACTGTCCAGGCCTGCACTGGGGAATTACGAAACTCACTGCCAGATACTTGGGCTGTGGCTGTTACGCATATGGGAAATTCTTAGTTCCAGCCTGCGAAAGCCCCACTCAGTAAACACAGCTGTAGTATTGCACTGTTTTTACTGGACCTTGATCACATCACAAAGAATGTGTCCCTTCACAAGCTTGTACACAATGGACACAATGGGAAGCTCAGCAAAGGACGCAGAGGGACAGCCGCCTCCCTTCACTGGGATGGCCATGTCTAGAAACCTTTTAATCACTCCTGAGAAGTAGGAATGGGTTCAGTGCATGAGAATAAGAAACAGAGGCTCCAGGGTTGAGACAGTTTGCCCAAACCACTCCTCTTGTGGGAAGCACAGTTGCCATGCCCCAGGTCTCCTGCCCTCCCGTGGGCCCCCAGGAGACGCTGGCTGCCAAGAGAAGGAGGAAGCCTCCTGAGCAGAGGTTAATTATTGCCACTCCAGGATTTGCCCACCCTGGGGTCCCTGCCAGGAATGTTTCCCCAGCGCCACCCTCCCCACGCCCCCCCACAACCAACTGTCTCCTTCCCACCATTCAGCAAACACGTCCTACCTCCAGGACCAGCCCCTTCACCCCAGGCAGGTCTCCCATGGGAATAACACCCTGGGTGGGGAGTGGTTTGTTTTCCATGCAGTGCAAGCTTGGAGGTAACAGACAAGAATGTCCTGTGAAGTGAAATGCTCAGCATCCTGACCCCGGGTCCAGTGCCCTTTAGGGAGCAGATCCCATAAGTGCCGAGGCAGGAGCAAAAGGCCTCAGCCTATTTCCATATAAATCATGAAGAAGAAAGTAACTAGAAAGATAACCCTAGTCGTTATTAGGTATTATTCATATGTGATCTTACTTATTCCTAGGTGATCTTCATTCTTTTACGAATGCCTCTCAGGTCGGAAGTGTGAACCTGGGGTGACACTGTGAAATGAATGACACTAAGGCAAGACGCTTTAAGCCCTCTGTCATGCCCGCATAAGGGCTGCTGGAGGGCACTTTGGCTGTGTGGCAGTGCCAGCGCTGGAAAAGTGCTCGCTGTTTAACCAGCTAGGCGAGAAGACGTCCAAAATGGCCGAGACGTCTCCTTCCTGGGGGAGTTAGGAGAAAACTCCATCTCTCCAAGCTCTTGTGGTAGGACTGACGGCTGTCAGGTAGGTCCATGGACATCCGGGGGTTTAACTGTCTATGTGATGCTGTGCTTCAGGGGTCGCGTTCCATGTCGACTCATGTTCTGATCTGCACCTGGTTCCTTTTGTCTTAGAAAAGATAATCGGCCGGGCGCGGTGGCTCAAGTCTGTAATCCCAGCACTTTGGGAGGCCGAGGCGGGTGGATCACGAGGTCGAAAGATCGAGACCATCCTGGTCAACATGGTGAAACCCCGTCTCTACTAAAAATACAATAAAACTAGCTGGGCATGGTGGCGCGTGCCTGTAATCCCGGATACTTAGGAGGCTGAGGCAGGAGAATTGCCTGAGACCAGGAGGCGGAGGTTGCGGTGAGCCGAGATCGCGCCATTGCACTCCAGCCTGGGTAACAAGAGCGAAACTCCGTCTCAAAAAAAAAAAAAAAAAAAAAAAAAAAAAAGAAAAGATAATCAGTAATAGTAATATAAACCCTAATGTTTTAGTTCTTTCTTGATAAGTACGGAAAAAGTGCTGATGCATTATGCTCCTTACCTTAATTTGGGTGCCAGAAATTCCTGAGCCCCTACCTGAATGACATGTGATGTACTTGACCCTACCACCGCCACACCTTACCTACGGTGCCCCGAGGCTCCGACCACCAAGGCCACGCCCTACCTACCCTGCCTCCAGATTTGCAACTCAATAAAAGTGAGAGTGTCCCGGCATTCTGGGCCACTGCTGGTCTCCGAGATTTGCATAGCAGTGGACCCCGGGGCCCAAACTCTCTTTTCTCGATCTCTGTGTCTTGTGTCTTTCATTTCTACAATTTCCTGTCTCTGCACCAGCCGGGAATGGCTCACAGAACCCTGTAGGGTTGCAGCCTACAGTGCCCTTCGCTCTAAGCACACAGCATTCCCAGGCTGTTCCTGGAGGTGTGGGCTGGGGTTGGTAAGGATGAGCTGGGCCAGCTGCATCAGGGGAGGCAGCCATGCCCAGGGCACAGAGCCACTGTCCAAAGCTGCCTCCAGAGCTGGGAGCTGTCCTGCCCATGGCTCTGTGAGATGCCCTCCAGAGAGGAAGATGGCAGCCATCTCCATGTCTTGAGACTGATGAAGGGCCCATTCTAGACCTTTGGATACCCGGGCTCACTACCGTCCTGGGAGCCCTGTCCTGTGGGCCAGGACCAAGGTGCCCTTGCTGCTGGTATTCTCAGGAGCTCAGCCTCTCCCCACACATGTGCATATAGAGGGGTGCCCACTGTCTAGGGACAGTGAGTCTGGGGGTGGGGGTGGGTCCCTTCCAGGAGGGTTTGGCCAAAGTTCAGTTGTGAAGGTGACCTGAGATGGGCTCCCTTGAAGGAGCCATAGTGTGGAGAGTCTTGGGCAGTATCCAGAGAGAAATGCCAGCCCTGAAACTGAGACCCAATCCAGGAAGTGCTGCCGAGAGTGGCAGACACAGCTGCTGAGGCCCCTGGGGCACAGTGAGGCCGTGGGAGAGGGTGGCTCCTCTGTGGCCACTCCCGGCCTGTGCTCACACCCGCTCCTCAGGCCCGTCTCACCAGCTCTTGCAGCCCAGAATCCACATTCTTTCCAAATCTCCTTTCTCTCCTGGCTTCTGGGATCCACAGTGCCCCTCACCATTCCTTCTTACCTCTCCTCTGCCTTCCAGAACTGTTCCCCAGGACTCTCTCCTGGGCCAGCCCTTCCCCTGTCTCCCCACATCGGTGGTTCTGAATCCCAGATGCCTTTGAGATCACCTGGGTGTACTTTAAATCCTTCCAGCCCAGAGCCCCGAGCCCTGAGGCTCCTGCCTGCTCCTGTGGGACCCCTCGGCTCAGCTGATCATCATATCATCATCCATCATGTCCCCTGTCACCAAGGGCCTCTGGGATGTGTTGTCCCCACGCCCACCCTGGCACCCTCCACCCACCAACCTGTGCCCAATTCCTGCGTTGACCCTGTTTACCTTTCTGAGTGGTATTTCCTCACTCCAGGTAGGTACTGGGGCAGCTGGCAGGCCTGGCTGTGAACCTCTGTCCCATCCAAAGAGATCCTGCCCTCAGATTATCCAGTCAAGCTTGACCCCATGATGTCATTGAGTCTGGCCAGAAGAGGGCGTTGAAGCCACGTGTCCCTGAGCCCCACGGAGCTGTACCAGCTTTGGAGTGAGAGAGAGCCTGGGAGATTGAGCACAGAGTGCTGGGTCCCCATGGAAGAAATCATTGTAACCCTCCCTTCCTCCCACTCTCGAGGGCCCTGCGGGAACACAAGGCACATGGAAGATGGCAGAAGAGCCACGTGCCTGGGGTGCTTGGCACCAAGCCAGGGTTCATTTCTGTGAGTTCCCAAGATCGCCAGCCACATGTCGCACTCCTGCCTCACAAAGTGACAGGCAGTCCTGTCTGGACCCTGTGCTGAGTGTCAGATGCTGGCCAGGGAGACCCCAGCTTTGCGGGAAGCACAGACTATCAACACAGTCCCGTCAACACAGAGAGAAGAGCACAGGATGCCGTTTGGAGCACAAAGGCTATGGAGTGGTCTAGTCTGGGAGCTGGGTGTTGGAGGAGGCTGCTCTGAAAGAGGGACCTTCCACAGGGCCTGGAGATCACAAGAATCTTAGGAGTCAGCCAGGTGGAGGTGGGGACCATGGGGGTGGGCACGGTGGAAAGTGAAAGTGAGTAAGGGAGAACCTGAGGGCACTTCTGCACTGACAGGGCAAGTGCATGGGACAGGGTGAGTGTGCACTGGAATGGAGCGTGGATGTAAGGGGCAAGGCTTGCATGCACAGGAGGGAGCAGGTGTTCACGAGGGTGGAGTACACAGCGCAGGGGTGGTGGTGTGTGTACAGGAGGATGGAGTGTGTGCAGGAGGATGAAGCGCGTTTATGTGGGGCCAGGGCATACATGCATGGGACTGAGCATGGTGTCCAGCCTGTTCTTCCTAAGTAGTAGGCACCAGCTGATTCCTCATTGAATAAATGTCAGCCAGAAGGAGAGGAGATGCACCCACAGGCTCATAGCAGGAGAGGCATGGCCCATTGGTGAGCATCCCCACAGGGGACAAGGAGGATAGCGGAAGAGGCGTGTGGGTGGGGTACTGGGTACCTAGCCAGGCTTCGTTCTGGTGAGTGAGTCCAAAGAGTCTGAGGTCAGCCTGAGGACACCGAGGAGATGTGGACAAGCATGAGGAGAAAGGCATGATTCCATGCACATCCTAGAAGTCCGCAGCTGTGCACAGCTGGACTGGACGTGGGACACCAGGGGAAGAATGAGGAGATGGAATTGTAGTGGTCTGCGGGGAGCAGGAGGGATGGAGAGAGGCCAGCCTAGCACAGGAGAGGTGGGAAAGGCAGAGGGATGCCTAGGTGGAGTAGGAGGGGCCAGGAGGGATCGGTGGCTTTCGGCTTCTGATTGGCAGTGGTATGGATGGAAGAGCACGCTCCTCAGAAAGGGCCAGTGGGCCAGTGCTGGAACGCTGAGTCTCCCTTCCGTGCTGGCTGCTGGCTGCACTCTGCCAGGGTCACATCCTTCCTCCCCAGGGTCTGAGCTTTGCTCCTAAAGGGACCTTCCTCTGTGACTTTCCACTGAGGAATGCCCTGGAGATGCAGGAGCCCAGGCAGTGCCCGGAGATTCCATCCCTCCCTGTCCAGCTCAATGACTGGAGAGCTCACTGCCCCTGCCCACGTGGTGCTCACTGCCCTTGCCTCGGCTGAGCAGATGCCATCGCCTCACTGTGTGGCAACCTGGGCCCCGCTGGCCCCTGTCCTCCTTCCCTCAATCCTCCCCAGCTTCCTAGGAGCACTTTGCAAGGGGGTCACTGCAAGCATCATTGTCTCTGCATCTGGACCACTGGACCTCAGACATCCCAGGGAGCTGTTGAGTAGGCAATTGGGAGAAACTCCTGGAACCCAAGAGGAGGATGGGTGTGGAGCCATGGCGTAGGGCACCATCTCAGGGGTAATAATGAAGCGACAGATATGCCTGAGAGCTGCCCAGAGAGAGCCCAAGGCAGAGAGCAAACACTTAGGGAACCAGGGGAGCAGGAGAAAGGTAGGGCCAGGAGTTTGCAGGAGACAGCAGAGTGCAGGCTGTGTCCGACCAGTGGCTGATGAGATTCACGGACAGCGTCCACCGGGGGCCACTGCAGGGTGTGGAGGCTTCTGGGGGTCAGTGGGCTGCCTTGGAGGTTTGGACAGAGGCAAACAGCTCCTGCAGGCAACAGGGGTCGGGGGCAGGGGTGATGGCTGTAAGGGAAGAGGTAAGGGCCAGGGGACAAGGAGGGAGCGCTCTGGGAGTTCTGGAGAGGAGAGTGTGAAGACACAGGAGAAACAGGGAAAAGGAGAGGGAGGGGCGTGGTAGCCAGGGCCCGACTGGAGACTGGACTTCAATTGGGAGGGGAAACAAAGGCAAACGCCCTCTCTCAGGGTACTCAGAGGAAAGGTCAGGAAGCCAGGGCGCATGGGAGAAGAGCGGGTGTCTTCCCATTGTCTGGGTGGGGCGTTTGTTTAGCTGGAGGTGAGAGTCTAGATCAGGTGTTGGGGAGGTGGTGAGGGCAGGGGCTGGGGAGGTTAGAATTAGTCATCATGGTGTAAAAGGGAAATTAACCTACCGGACCTGCTTTGAGCAACCCAGTACTCCAGAGCAGGTAAAGTGAAGGCTTCCCTGCTCTCTGACATGGGCTTGTTCTGACTCCCTTGCATAGGCCCAAGAATGTGTCCTGCCATGTCCACAGCGGAAGGCCTTCACCCTGCTCAGCCTGCCCGTCAGAAATGTCCCCCAGCCTTCCTGGAGCCTCAGCTCCCTGACAGTGCCCTTCAGCAGATGGCTATTAGATTCCTACACTGGTGTTCACTCTGTGGCCGGGCAAGTCAGCCAAATTAAACCTTATATGTGTGCGTGTGCATGTTTATCTGTGTGTGTGTGTTCACATGCATGCATTTCTGGGTGAGTATTTGCCTGTGTGTCAGTGTGCATGTGTGTGGGTATTACGTATACGTGTGTGTTTGCCGACCCGTGCCTTTGTGTTTGCATGTGTGTATATGAGTGTGTGTGTGAGCATTCATGTGTCAGCTCTGTTGTCTTTCCTTCAACTTGTGGCTGCTGAGGATGCTGGAGTGATCTGAGGATGCTGAGGTGAGTTGAAGATGCTGGGGTGAGTTGAGGATGCAGGAGTGAGCTGAGAATGCTGGGGTGAGTTGAGTATGCAGGAGTGAGTTGAGGATGCTGGGGTGAGTTGAGTATGCAGGAGTGAGTTGAGAATGCTGGGGTGAGTTGAGGATGCAGGAGTGAGTTGAGGATGCTGTAGTGAGCTGAGGATGCTGGAGTGAGCTCAGGATGCTGGAGTGAGTTGAGGATGGTGGAATGAACTGAGGATGCTGGAGTGAGTTGAGGATGGTGGAGCGAGCTGAGGATGCTGGGATGAGTTGAGGATGGCGGGATGAACTGAGGATGCTGGTGTGAGCTGAGGATGGTAGAATGAGCTGAGGATGCTGGAGTGAGCCGAGAATGCTGGAGTGAGCTGAGCATGTTGGGGTGAGTTGAAGATGGTGGAATGAGCTGAGAATGCTGGAGTGACAGCTGTCCTGTTAGACACTCCTTATCTGTAACTTGCACGCAGTGTTCTGTTTCTGGTTTCCATCTCGGTCAGTGGTGCTGCAGAGCAGATGCTGCTCAGGTCTGTCTTTGGAGTTATTCCACTTTTTGCTTTAAACTCTCTGGTTGTGTTTCTTTTCTCATTAAGACATTTTAGAACTTTGGTCCTTAAAGCACTGCGTTTGTTACAATGAGTTGTTCTTGTCATATAGTTTTATTCCTTTATTTTTTGAACTTTTTACACACCCTTATTTCAATATTCATTTGAGATCAGTCTACTCTAGTTACTTTCTGGGCCTTGAATCTCCTCATTTCTTGTATCTGCTGCCTCTCTTTGGGGAGATACCTGGGAGTTTTTCTCTGCGCTCCTCTTCCATAGGAAATGGTTTTGCATAAGAATCCTGGCTCCCCTGGATGAGGAAGGTATCTCCTGGGGAGAGTTTCCTGTTCGGTGTTGTGGGAGCCTGGCAGGTTCTCAGTTGCATATGAGTATCATGTTAGCTTCTCAGCTCAGAGTTTCTGCACCAGCTCACTGCAGACTTGGGGCCCTGGTTTCCCGCAGGTTCCCAGGGCAGGTGGCCCTCTTCTGTGCTGGGTGCTGCTCTGTGGTATTTGTTTCATGACTCTGTGAACATTGTTTTAAAATTGGTTCGTGACATTGGCTTAGTAAACAAATGTAACACATGTGTCTCATGGAACAATGGATTGGCATACCACCTCCTTCTCATCTTCAGCCCAGTCGTCAGGGAGACCCCCGTGTCCCTGATGCCCGAGTCCACCAAGGCAGGAATACCCTGGAGGGATAGGAAATGGGAGCTGCCTCTGAGCTCCTGTGCCTGCTGTCTGCTGCACACCAGGGCAGATCTTCTGCAGACTTCCTTCCTTCCCATTTCTGAGACAGCTGAGCTTGGGTCGCCCTCCCCTTCATGGAGTCCCAGCTGTCAAACCATCGCCTCCAGGGCCATCTGCTCTCTGAACGAGAGTTTTCCTCCTGGGATACCCCCATCCATCCACAGAAGCAGGGATATAGTAAAGGAAGGACCATGATTTCTGGCTGCAATAATTGCATCTGTGAGTTTGAGACTTTCAGATGACCTTTGGACTCATGAGCTGAACCGCTGGGCACTCTGGCCCGGATGTCCCTGAGCCTCAGAACCTCCACAGGGATCATGAGCAGGGGGACACTGCCCCAGAACACTGAAGGCACCCACATGGTCTACCACGGCTCCTCACTCATCAGAGGAAATGACGAGATTCCAAGGTCCCTCCAATATTGCAGGCTGGCCTGAGCCAGGGGGCCCTGACCCAACATGGCATCAAATGCCTGGAGCTCATCCTACAGGAGCGGCCACTGAGGAGCCCCAGGTGTGCTGCGGGATGTACAGAACCTCATTCTCTCTGGACACCTGTGGTCTCTGCAGAGACCAGCGAGCCTGTGGCCCCCAACCTAACCATAACGATGCAGTCCAGCCAGAACTGGGGTCTTTTGGCTTCAAATGTGTTGGAATCTTTCTCCAGAGCCCTAGTTTCTTTTAGAAATTACCACTTAGAGAGGGGAGTGCCACGGATAAAGCCTGGCACACACTGAATTGTGTCTGCCCCAAATTTATATATTAATGTCATAACCCCCATTTCCTCAGAATGCAGCTCTACTGAGGGTTGGAGAGAATCTGTAAAGGTTTAATTAAACAAGGTCGTTAGGGTGGTCCCTAATCCAGTACAACTGTTGTCCGTATAGGAACAGCTCAGGCAACAGACACGCACAGAGGGAAAAGCATGGGAGGACACAGGAGGAAGGCGGCCAGCAGCGAAACCCAATCCCATAAGACTCAGAGGAAAACGACTCTCCCCACACCTTGACCCTGGACTTGCAGCCTGCAGAATTCTAAGGGGAAAAAAATGTCTGTTTTTTGGTCACCCAGTGTGTGGAACTTTGTTCTGGCCACCTAGTGGACAAATACAATGGCTTTGTTGTTAGCAGCCCACACTTAAATTTCCTGCACTGAAGGTATGGGACTCCCCCGTCCCCTCTGCCCAAGCCCAGCGCTGGTCTCTGAGCCAGCACGAGCTCACTGGGTAGGCTGCAGGCAGCAGGCCGGAGTGGGGCCCTGATGGAGGGGTGGTGCTGGGCAGTGAGGGTGGGCAGACGGACACTCCCTTGCTCATGGGGCTCAGCTTCGTGGAGGCATCAGAAGCAGGAGTGAAGGAAGCAGAGTGACAGGGGCCACTCACGGGGAGACAGATGGGCAGGCTCCTCCATACGTGGGAGATGACGATGGGGGCACCTGCTCCACCCACAGCCACACACTCAAACTGCCCCACACCCTGTGCTGGGCCCAGCAGCAGCTCTGTTTGAATGGTATGACCTTGGTGGTCAGATCAGGCAGGGACACCTTGACGAGACTAGAGGATCAGAATCTCCCCAGCAACACAGCCATGGGGTCATCTGAACAGAGGACGAGCAACCACAGACTGCAGGGCTATTAACAGCCAAGTGCACAGAGAGGCAGAGGTGGAGCGGAGCAGGTAGGTGCGGAGGGAGGGGAGGGGCTGGGCTGAGGCTGCATGGCCCAAGGAGCGGGGGAGCCTGAAGAAGACCCTAAGCAGAGTTCCTGTGGGCTTTCCAATGTCTGCTCCTGCTGAGGCCTGGCTCTCCTGTGATCACGAGCCGGCGACCTGCAGTCACTGCAGTCCTGTCCTTCAGGTTTCCTCTTGGGTCCTGCCTCTGCACGGCCTGCAGGCAAGCTCAGGCTGGGATCTGCCATATGGACCCTGAGGCAGGCCGTCTTACACTTTCCATGGAAACTCTCCAGCTGATAGAAGAAGTGAACACCCCCAAGCTGGGGCCACATGCTCGAGTGTTCTGTGAAATTTTTGCAAGGTTGGTGGTTTATCTAAAGATTCATGATTTAGAAATGGAACTCTTGATATTTAGGGAGAATTTTCACATACTCCTGAAGAGCTCCTCCTTCTCCAGGGATGTGTCAAAGTCCTGTGTCCAGAATCCCCCTGGCCAGCAGTCCTCTCAGCTTCCCCGATCACCCAGTGTCCAGCCTGAGTGGGCCCTTCAGTCCCGGTGGCCATGGTGAGGCTGGGTCCCTGAGCCAGGTTACCATCTAGGGACCGGCTGGGGGTCCAGTGGTGAGCAGGCTCCATCTCTCACCCCTGACCTCTGCCTGCTCCCTCCCTCCCCACTTCCTCATTCACAGACCCTGAGCGTCGCCTCTCAGGAGATTCCATCTTCACACAAGATGGGAGAGCGTTTAACTTCAGGCCACTGTTTCCCACTGTGTCTTAGGTTATTTTGCCTGCTGTAAAGAAAGTACCACAAACGGTATAATTTTTAAACAACAGGAATTTATTTAAAACGGTTCTGGAGGCTGGGAAGCCCATAGCTAGGCGGATTAGGTTTCCGGTGAGTCAGCTCTCTGGTTCATGTTGGCATCTCTTGGCCAACAATATCTTCTCTGTCCTCCCAGGGTGGAGGGAGCGAGGCAGCCCTCTGGGGCCTCTTCTATAAAGGCACTAATTCCATACATGAGGCTCCACCCTGGTGACCTAATCACCTCCCCAAACCCCAACTTCCTCATACCATCCCTTGGGGGTTAGGATTTCAACATATGAATCTTGAGGGGACACTAACTTTCAGGTCACAGCATTTGGACTTATGCCATGGCCCCCGCCCCTGCCCCTCTAATTCTTGGTTCTGTGGCTTGCAGATCGCAAACTGTGATACTTCTCGGTCTCCATAACCACATGAGCCCATTGCTATAATCAAACTCCTCTCACGTATACCTGTGCATATCCTACTGGTTCTATTTCTCTGGGTAACCCTGGCTAATACACACTGCAAGCACCTGTGAAATACCAAGGGCCTGGCCATCTGCTTGAAATGTAAAATAGAAAACATACACACACACACACACACACACACACACACACACACACACACACACACAGAGAGAGAGAGAGAGAGAGAGAGAGGCCCTGCCCGAAGCCACCTGCCCAGTGCTTGTCCCCAGACTGACACCCAGTCCCCTTTGCCTGTCTCCATCACAAGCGCTGCCAGCCTGTCTGACAAACTGCCCTACAAAGTTACTGACATTGGCCTGGCCTCCTGGGGACAGGAGGCCCCGAACATTGCAGAGAATGAGATGCCGGGCCTGATGTCCATGCAGGAGCTGCACTCGGCCTCCAAGTCACTAAAGGGCAGGCACATGGCTGGCTGCCTGCACAAGACCATGGAGATGGCCATCCACACTGCCACCCTCATTGGCCTGGGGGTCCCAGCGGCAACATCTTCCCCATCCAGGACCATGCGTTGGCTGCTATTGCCAAGGCTGGCATTCCAGTACAGGCCTGGAAGGGCAGAAGAACAAGGAGTACCCGTGGTGCATCGAGCAGTCGCCAATTCAAGGACGGGCCCCTGAATGTGATTCTGGAGGATGAGGGTGATCTCACCAACCTCTTCCACACCAAGTACCCACAGCTCTTGCTGGGCATCTGAGGCACCTCTGAGGAGACCATGGCTGGGGTCCATAACCCACACGGGATGATGGTCAGTTGGATCCTGAAGGTGCCTGCCATCAACATCAGTGACTGTCACCAAGAGCAAGTTCAACAAGCTCTATGGCTGCTGGGAGGACCCCATAGATGATATCAAGTGGGCCACAGAGGTGAGGATTCCTGGCAAGGTAGAGGTGGTAGCAGGCTATGGCAATGTGGGCAAGGGCTGTGCCCAGGCCCTGCACGGTTTCGAGGCCCATGTCATCATCACCAAGGTCAACCCCGTCAGTGCACTGCAGGCTGCCATAGGAGACTAAGAGGCAGCCACCATGAACGAAGCCTGTCAGGAGAGCACCACCTTTGTCACCACCATGGGCCGTGTCAACGTCGTCCTTGGCTGGCACTTAGAGCAGATGAAGGATGAGGACATCGTGTGTAACACTGGACACTTTGACCGTGTGTGACATGGGACACTTTCATGTGGAGATTGATGTTAAGAGGCTTAGTGAGAACACTGTGGGCAAGGTGACCATCAAGCCCCAGGTGGCCGAGTACTGGCTAAAGAACGGACACTGAAGCATCCTGCTGGCTGTGGGTTGGCTGGTCAGCCTTGGTTGTGCCATGGGCCACCCTGGCTTTGTGATGAGTGACTCCTTCATCCACCAGGTGATGGTGCAGGTTGAGCTGTGGACCCACCTAGACAAGTACCCCACTGGGGTTCACGTCCTGCCCAAGAAACTGGATGAGGCAGTGGCTGAAGCCCTCCTGGGCAAGGTGAATGTGAAATTGAGCAAGCTGACTGAGAAGCAGGCCCAGTACCTGGGCATGTCCCCTGATGGCCCCTTGAAGCCTGATCACTGCCACTACTGTGAGCCAGTCCTGTGTTTCACCTTCCAGCTGCTGTCCTTGTCCAGGCCCTACCTCTTCTTCCAAAGAGTAGATGCCACCAACTTTGCAATTGTTTTATCAGTGCCCCTCATTGACTCCCCAGGGATGGTCACTCAGCTTTTGGCTTTGCTGCACCCCTCATGCTATTCCAAGTGTGTCTGGGGGACTGAGAGTCCCCTGCTCAAGCCCTGGTTATGGCGCAGGTACATGGGAGACAGCCACAGGGAACCGGGAGCTGAGAGGTCTCAGAACTGCTCGCTAAGTCAGTCCTTCCTTAGCCTGGTAGGTGGCAGTGGAGTCACAGGGCCCATGTACTTTACCATCTAGGCCTTCATCTGGCCTGCGGACTTACACCGTGTGCTTGGTTTATAGGCTCAGCAGTTCCTCAGCCCCTGACACATGAGAAGGAGCTATATTGAAGGGCAAGGAGATGTTGTTAGAACTTTCATGAGAGCTTGTCTTAGTGCCGGGCCTTCTCTTAAACCTCGTAACAATGAGGCTGGTACTTTCAGTCCCTGTTTTACAGGAGTTAGAACAGACTGTTAAGGGACAACTGAGAAAGAACCGAGAAGTGACAGCAAGAGATTGAGAGGGGCCAGAAAATCATCAAACAGGCACAGATCGGCCACCACTTGGTAACAAGAGGGTTTCTATCACAACCCTGGGTCAAAAAGACAAGAATTTGGCTTATAATGTTGATAATGTTAAAAGAAAGCAAGAAGGTAGGTAAATAAAAGTCTCAATGCCATAATAAAAATAGAAACAGAGAGAGAAAACACAAAACAGAACAAATATTTCAATAGATTACCTGACCATATATGTAAATTACCCAGCACAGCTAGGCAGCACGCGAGACATGGAGTTCCCTCTGCCCCTCTGTCTTCCTGTCCGTGCTGGGCCTACTCAGGACATCCTCGTGAAAAACGGAGGGCCCTCCTGCCCCTCTGTCTTCCTCCACATGCTGGGCCTGCTCAGGGAATCCTGGTGTTCACAGAAGGGGCCAGGGGAACTGCGTGAAGACCACAGCTTTGTGTAAGCACATGAGCTTCAACACAGGCGTGTGGCTGTGTGCTTGTCCATGTGTGCATGCAGAGGGGTCCTGCAGCCATCCGTGGTGGGAGTCTGGGGGAGGATCCTGGCTTCAAAGAGCCCAAGCCATTAGCCCGGGCTTGGAGACTTGTGCTGAGGGATCGGAGGGAGGGGCTGAGCAGCAAGCT
Source organism: Saimiri boliviensis (assembly GCF_048565385.1). Lineage (NCBI taxonomy): Eukaryota > Metazoa > Chordata > Mammalia > Primates > Cebidae > Saimiri > Saimiri boliviensis. Next base: position 27,791,838 of record NC_133460.1, on the reverse strand, counting down.
CAGTAGCAGCCCAGGCCAGCCAGGAGGACAGTCCAGCCAACCATCAGGGGTGAGGGAGGCTCGCCCCAGCCCAGAGCTGGGTCCCCTGGCCAGCCAGGTGGAGGGGTTCCTTCAGGCTTCGGTGATGACCTGGCAGGAGGCTGGGGACATGTTCCAGGCTGTGAGCCTCTGTGGGAGGCAGGTGGACACTTCCCCCATATCCCCACTTCTGGCCACAGGTTCTGCCGTTGAGGACAGGAGCCCAGTGCCCGGTACACCTCTGCAGACAGCTGCTCTGCATTGACTACCTGTTCCTCCACTTAAAGTTGTGAGATCTTCAGCAAGCTGCTATACATTCTCAGACCTGTGGGTTCCTAATCTATCAAATGTGAAGAAAGCAAGCGTGGCTCACAAAGCGTGGCTGAGTGTAAAGCAATTCGCCCGTGGTGATCAGCAGCACACGCCCAGGGAGGATAAGACAACTGACATGCCTCGCTGGTGTTTCTGAGGCGCCGTCCCACCTCCGAGGACCCAGGGTCTAGCACAGAGTAGAGGCTTAGTGTGTATCAAGGCCCCACTTGAGCTCTGGGAGTTCCGGCTGTGCCACTTTCATGATAAATGACCAGAGTCGTTTATCCGCCATCTGGCAGGGCCTGCTGGTTCAGCGCCCGACCGCGGAAGGGGCAGCCTGGGGAAGCGCAGAGGGCCCGGGGCTGCCGTCAGAAGACTCAGCGGCTAAAGCCCAGCCCAGCCCCCCGACACTTCCACCCACCTCACGCCTCCTCTCACGGAGGCTCGAGCCACTGGTTCAGGGTGTGGGATGGGGGATCTGAGGGCTCAACTTGTCATTAGGCAGCCCCTGCCCCAGTCACCTCCATGCCTCCCTGCTGGGGCACTTGGGTTGACAGTTGAAGTTTCAGGACCCCAGGAAAAGTGCCTTAATAACATTTTCCTGTAAATGGAGAGCCATTTATTTTCCCATTGATTTGAGATGTTCACTGCAGCACATCCTGTGTGGGTCTTGTTCCTGCCTTTATCCTGTCCCTCATCATGGTGCTCCCCAGAGGACTCTCCAACAAAATAAACCTCCCACATGTACATTTTCCTCTGCAGTCTGCCTCTAAGCCTCTGTAAGAGGTTCAGCTAATACAGGTGTGCAGACCAGGTGTGCACATCTGCCTCCAAAAGTCCCACAAGTGTCTTCCATCAAGAGAGTTTTCTTAGGAGGCTGAGAAAACCAGTAGGAGATCTAAAGCTCCAGGATCCTTGCCCTCAGTGATTGGTGACCTGCAGAGACAGGGCACTGTCCACAGATCTACTCCAACTCCTTCCTGGAAGCGCAGCTACTAAACTGTAACCTCCCTGCGGCTCAGGGGGCTGTGTCTGAGCTCATGGCAGCGGCAGGTGCACATGCCTGTCACCCAGCCTAGCCCTGCTCCTCCTGTCTGGCTGACTAGAAGGTGATCTCCAAAGAATGCTCTTGCCTGGCAGAGCTTTCCCCTGCATGTTGAGGCCCCTGAATGACCAATGGAGGCCTGCAGTGCCCCTGGGGACCTGACCTCTCTGTGCCATTCCAGGGGTGACAAGTGCCCTGGCTTCTTGTGAGCTTGGTCGTTCCACGTGGGGCTACTCGTGACCTCATCTGCTCTGGCTTATTCCAGCTCTACAGGGGTGCTTCACATGACATCCAGTGGACTCTCAGAAATGTGTGTTCTCATAGTTCTGGTCTACAATAAGGAATAAGCATTGCCCACTGTGTTCCCTTTTGTACACTTCTGTTTTGGGGCAGCTCTGAGGTGAGACTTGTTTTCTAAAAGTATGCTGCTCCCCTCGAGAGGGGGCAGTGGAACAATGGCAGCCTGAGACTAGAAACAGCTAGTGGGTGCCCCTCAGGCATCAAAATAGTGAGTAAATACTAACACTTCAAACAGATCCTCTAGGAGAGCATGCTGAAATTCACCAGAGATGTGACAGGACTCACAGAGAGCAGAGGAGAGGGAAGCCTGCCGAGCTGGGAGCCCCATGGAACGAAAAGGGGTTCCCTGACACAGGGAAGAGGTGAGTGGGTGAGAGAACCTCGAAATTTCACACCTCCACCATAGACCTTTGCAATCCTCCTCCCAGGAGAGCCCCCTCATCGCCCCCGGGCCTCCAGATGAACACAGGAGCCTGCTGGAGACTGTGCAGAGGCAATGCTCAAGCCTACATGGATCCCACAGGCTTTGATCCCTGAGCAGCCCAGTGCCAGCTGCTGCTACCCCACCATGGAGGGGAACTGGGCACTTTTATGTGCCCCAAAGACCGATATGCAGCTGTGGTAAAGAGGAGCGGGCAGACTACGCACTGCCTGGCTTCCCTCTGCTGCTGCTCTCTGCCAAATGGGAGTTGCCTGCTTTGCTGACAGGCTGCCAGTGCCACTGCCCACCCCTGCCTCAGCATGACAGCCACAGCTCAGTGATCCTCTGAGAGCCCAACCCCCAGAGGCTGCCCATTAACCCTTCCCACCACAGCCTGGCCTCTGCTGCCCCAGGCCAGGGAGGGAGCAGGGAGGTCAGGCACCTTCCTGAGTTCCTAACAGCAAAATCCAGCTTTGGGAGAGAAGTGCCCACGGGCCGTGAGCCCAACAAGTACCATTGCTCATTGCTGCAGCTGAAGGGTCCTGCCCTCCTAAGTGAAAGGCACACAGCATTGCCACCCTGCTGCCGCAGAACATTGCCACTGTGGCCTGGAGCCCTTCAGGAAGCCCAGCCCACACAGGCCTGTGATCTGCTAGGCTCCTGGGGACCAGCCTGCCACTCCCTATCACAGCCAGCACCTGAACTCTGGGCTGGCTGGATCCAGGTCCAGCCCCATCAGGACTCCTGCGTGCCATCTAGTGGGTCACTGAGAGGTGTGGGAGTTGGGGAATTACTTAGCCCAGTTCAACAGCGCTGGCACCTGACCACTCTCTAGGCCTGAGGTTGGGCCCACCCAACCAGCCAGCACCGCCATGATGACTCCCACCGCCATGGCTGAGAGGGAGAGCCGCTCCCCCTGTCTCCACGAGGCAGCGGCATTACCACATTGGAGAACAGGCCAGCCATGCAACTGCCTGCATTGGGCCGAGTGCAGAGGTCCCACCCTGAAGCCACTCCTGCGGAGAGGCACACAGGACAGGCAGTTTCCATGTGCCTCAGCCACTGTGGCTGGAGCCAGACCACGGTGTGCAACTGAACTGACAGACACCAGCCCCGGAACAGGGGTGTGATAAGGAAGCTGATTGCATTCCTGCCTGTCTAGGACATGGAGCCAGTGCAGCACCCACATCCCGCCACAGAGACCTCTATGTACTTCATCAGGAGCTCCCCCAGCCACTCTCATAAGGTCTGACGCCTGTGCTTATCACTGGGAGTATTTGTGGGAAAGCCAGGGGGTCCAGCTCTGCCCAGCTGCATCCTCCCTTCCACGCCTCCCAACCTACTCTGAGCAGGAAGCTCAGGGCACCTGGCATTCCGCTGTCCAGCCCATCGCCTGAAACAATAGAGAGCACCTCAGTGAGCAAAGGTCAAGTACACAACCATCTGTTCATACCACAGCCAGCTCTTATTTGTGGGTGTCACCTACTGGTCTGCAGGTTGAACTGCACAGCCCACTAAAAAGTGCTGCAGGAGAAAAGTAAGAACCCCTACCAACATACTCTGCAGTGACACCCTCAAAGTGTGGGAGATAACAGAGAAAATATCCCACATAAATGAAAATAAATGCAAAAATAAGAAGTGTCATCTCCTCCGGATGAGAAGGAACTGGTGTAAAAATTCTGGCACCATGAAAGATCTGAATTGTGACAGCATCAAGTAACCACACTAGCTCTCCAGCAATAAGCAAGCCCCAACCAGCATGAAAACTCAAGTATTGCAGAGAAAGAATTAAAAGCATGGATTTCAGGAAATATCAATGAGAGCCCCAAGAAAGTTGAAAACCAACACGAAGACACCATGAAAACAAACAGGAAATGAAGGAAGATATAAATATCTTAAACAAACAAACAAACAAACAAAAAATCAAGAAATAAAAAATACAGTTAAGGAATTTCAAAATTCCTTATTGTTAAAAAGGAATTCCTTATTGTTAAAAGCTTTAATAATCCAAGTAGAAGAAGAAATTTTCAGATCCTGAAGACTGGTCTTTGAATTAACACAGTGAGACAAAAATAAAGAAAAAGTAATTTAAAAAAGGAAAAGAGTTTTAACAAGGAAATACGGGTTATGTAAAATCACCAAACTTATAATTTATACACATTCCTGAGAGAAAGGAAGAAAAAGTAAGCAAACTGGAAAACATATATGGAAGAATAATTCAGGAAAATTTCCCTAATCTTTTCAGAGGGGTAGGCTTCAAGATATAAGAAACTCAGAATACACCTGCAAGATATTATAGAAGATGAACATCACAAAGACATATAGTTATCAGATCATCCAAGGTCAGCAATAAGAAAAAAATCTTAAAGGCAGCTAGAGAAAATGATCAAATCACCTATAAAGGAAAACCCATTAGACTAACAGCAGGCTTCTTAGCAGAAACCCTACGAGCTGGAAGAGATTGGGGGCCCATTTTTAGCCTCCTTAAGGGAAAAAATGCCAGCCAAGAATTTCATATCTCACTAACTCAAGCTTCATAAATGTAGGAGAAATAAAGTCTTTTCCAGACAAACAAGTGCTAAGAGAATTTGTCACCACTAGATTGGTCCTACAAGAAATGCTCAAAGGAATTCAGAACATGGAAACAAAAGGGCATTACTCACCATCATGGAATGATACGTAAGTACAAGGCTTAAAGATCCCATAAAGCAATTACAAAATTGAAACTCCAAAACAACGAGCTGACATTATAACATGAACAAAACCTCACATATCAGTATTAACCTTGAGTACAAATGACCTAAATCAGGGGTCCTGAAGCCCCAGGCCACAGACTGATACGTCTGTGGCCTGTTAGGAACCCCACCGCACAGCAGGGGCTGAGCAGTGGGCAGGTGTGCATTGTCACCTGAGCTCTGCCTCCTGTCAGACTAGTAGCAGCATCAGATTCTCATAGGAGAATGAACCTTACCGTGAACTGCACATGCGATCTAGGTTACATGCTCCTTATAAGAATCTAATGCCAGATGATCTGAGGTGGGTCAGTTTCATCCTGAAACCATTCCCTGCCATCAGTGAAAAAATTGTCTTCCATGAAACTAGTCCCTGATGCCAAAAAGATTGGGGACTTCTGGCCTAAATGATCCACTTAAAAATCAGCAGATTGGATATAAAACCAAGAACCAACCATCGGCTGCATACAGGAGACCAATCTACTGGCTAAAAACAATTTCAGAATCAAAGTAAAATGGTGAAAAATATATATCATGCAAATAGAAAACAAAAGAAACAGGAGTAATCATTCTCATATTATATAACACAGAATTTAAACCAACAACATTAAAAAAGAAAAAAATACCATTATATGATGATAAAGCATTCAATACAACAGGATTTTACTGATTATACATGTGCCCAACAATGGAGAATTCAGATTTATAAAACAAATCCTTCTAGACCTAAGAAAACAGATTGATGGTAACATAATGATAGTGGGGGACTTCAATATCCCACTGACATTACTAGGCAGACCATCGAGGCAGAAAACAACAAAGAAACTCTGGACTTAAGCTGGATTACAGACTGAATGTCTGTATGTCTGTATGTCTGTCCCTTCCCACACCTGCAAGGGCATGCAACCCGTCTCTCTGGACCCTATCTTGTTGGGCCACACACAGGCCATGCATCTGGTGCCCTTATCATAAATATCTCCACCTGTCCAGCAATGAGGTGAGAACACTCAGTTCTTTGTGAAAAATCTCTCTATTTATAGAGGTGTTTTGTTTTATGAAACAAAAGCTCTCTAAAAAAACAATGCAAGACAAAAAGTTGATGAAGCCAGGCATCCCATTCCAGGAAGAATGTTGAGAAGTGAAGTGTGGAGGGGCAGCCTGTTCTCTTGAGTACCCACAATTGCTCGGGAGATGAACCTCCGCATGGGGAAAAATCAAACGACTGAGTCCCGTCCACCCCCAGGGGCTCTAGTGCCCTCTTCCATTTCCTCAACATTGACCTGGCTTATTTCTCTGGATGCCTTGTGCAGGGCATTGCGTGCCTGGAAAAGCCTCTCATAACCAGCTTGGGAGACACATGTGCCGACATGGAGGGGAGAGGCTGGGGAAGGGCAGGGGAGGCTCACTTCCCATCATGGCAGCTGGCAGGATCCAGGTGCAGAGCCCAGGCTGGGCAGGATAGGAGGGTGTGTGACAGAGATGGGGGAGAAAGAGTAACTCCCCAGGATGAAGACATTGAAGATCAAAGTCATATGACCTAGAGAAAGCTCCCAAAGCCCTACACACATATGCCAGCAATTCCATTGAAACCTTAAACAAGAAAAATGGGAGGGGGGACAGTGTGGTTTCACCGTCAAATTAGTCAATACTGTTTAAAATCCAAACCTGGTATATTTTTAACTTGTCTTTCAGAATTTCTATGGAAAAGCACAAATACTGCATTTCAGTAGATGGCAAAGTGAACTGTTTCTTCACTCTCAAGATGGATTAGGGATGACTGGCCAGCCTCAGCCATGGCCCCCCAGGGGTCTCCTCCGGATGTACTCAGGGGTCCCACGTGGGGTGTCCGTGGCCTGTGTGGGTGGCACCTTGGGAGATCATGTAGCCCCCACATTCACATTCTGGGCAGTAGGACACTGCTTGTTGACACTCATCTCTGTTGAGGCTGTGGCTCCTTCTATGGGGACAAATGACTAAGGAGGGAAGTCTGTCTTTTCTGGTGAGATGAGGAGGATTCCCTGAAATTTACCTGGTCTTGGGGACACTGTGGGGAATCTGGGAAGATGATTTACCTTTCCAGAAAGGGCCTCACCTTCTTCTGGGACACATTCAGAATTTGAGTAGCCAAAAAATGGAAACCAGGGGAAAAAAGACGAGGAGTACAAGTCATGAGATATGCAAGTATTTTTCCTTTCAAAAAGTTATGGAGGGGCCGAGCGCGGTGGCTCATGCCTGTAATCCCAACACTTTGGGGGGCCTAGCGGGGTGGATGGCTTGAGGTTCGAGACCAGCCTGACTGGTATGGTGAAACCCCATTTCTCCTAAAAATACAAACATTAGCTGGGCATTGTGGCAGGCGCCTATAATCCCAACTATTCTGGAGGCTGACGCGGGAGAATTGCTTGAACCCGGAAGGCAGAGGTTGCAGTAAGCCAAGATCGCATCATTGTACTCCAGACTGGGTGACAGAGCAAGACTCTGTCTCAAAAAAAAAAAAAAAAAAAAAAAAAAAGAAAAAGAAAAGAAAAGGTAGGGAGGGAGACACAACATTGAATTCATGTTTCAAAGACTTTTTGGGGCTGGGCACGGTGGCTCATGCCTGTAATCCCAGAACTTTGGGAGGCCGAGGTAGGCAGATCATAAGGTCAAGAGATGGAGAGCATCATGGCTAACACAGTAATACCCCGTCTCTCCTAAAAATATTTAAAAAAAATTAGCTGGGAGTGTTAGCATGTGCCTCTTGTCCCAGCTACTCAGGAGGCTGAGGCAGGAGAATCCTTTGAACCTGGGAGGCGGAGGTTGCAGTGAGCTGAGATTGTGCTACTGCGCTCCAGCCTGAGTGACAGAGCAAGAATCTGTCTCAAAAAAAAAAAAAAAAAAAAAAAAAAAAAGAGTTTTTGGGCTTTTTAAACAGAGAATTTGGAGAATTTGGCCTTAGAACTCATGTGTCCCACCCCTTGGTGACAGATAAAGTCAGGGCTGTTGGGAATGGAATGCATCCATGCCTGGCATCCCCACGGCACCAGGGCGCTGTGTCCCATCAGGCGCAGTTATAAATCCAGCTCACTCAGAGGATAAGCTTGCTGGTGACAAACTCTTGGTTCATCAGCAAGAATTCAACTCCTTTGACCGACAAATGAAGACTTGATGTATATTTCCAGTTCAGTAACAAAAGCTTGTTAATCTTGGGTGTTTGGTGTCTTAGAAGTTGGGCTCTGAGGGAGGGACAGACAAAGGGGGTTGTGCAGTGTGCCCGAACAGTGGGGGGAGCAGCGGCAGCATCCTGGAGGGAGGCCTGGAGCACCTAGCAGGGAGGTGGCCACACCTGGAGGAGCAGGTGAGGGGGAGGCACTTCCGGCTGGGTGGAAGGCAGCTCTTTGGTTTGCACAGAGTTTGTGCTTGGGAAAAGTACCCCTGGCCGTGTCTCAGGCACATCCTTGGGCTGCAGGGAGCCTGTTTAAGGGCGAGGCATTCCCGGCTGTGTCTCAGGCACATTCTTGGGTGGTAGGGAGCCTGTTTAAGGGCGAGGCATTCCTGGCTGTGTCTCAGGCACATCCTTGGGCTGCAGGGAGCCTGTGGTGGGGGAAGGAACTCCTGGCTGAGTGGAAAGCAGATCTCCGGGCAGCAGGGAGCCTGTACACATTGGGACTGTGCAAGGCCTAAGCTGAGGCACCTCCCCTGTGGGGAAGAAAAGAGAGAGAAGGTCACTGTGATGGCACTGGAATTGGGCTCAGAAGGCTGTGGGTGCCTGGCTCAAGGGGTGGGGCCAGGACCCATCTGGACCCACGGGATGGGCCTTGCTGTGCTCCTCCTCTCTCCCCTGTGTGCTGCCTCCAGCCTGGACGACTCCTTCCAGACTCAGCTCAAGGACCAAAAGTCCGCCCTGCCTCTCCAGGCAGCGCTGAGTCTCTGACTGGACTCCCTCAGCCCTGCGGTTGAACTTGTTTCCCCCTGGCAGCCAGGAGGAGGCCCCAGTTCCCTCTGTGCCCCAGCATGGCCCGGAAGGCTCTAGTGAGCCTGTGGAAGGGATGAGCGCACACCACGCCCTCCAGGCTGGCTCCAGGGACCCTTGGGTGGGTGATAAGCTGCAAAGGCAGCAGCTCCGCAGTTCCCTTGGTTTGGGAAGAGGATGATCCAGGCCCGTAGGAAGAGCAAACTCTGTCTTGCAGAAGCAGCTGCTTTGCTTTCATCTTGGGCACACACCAGCGTAGCCAGCCCATCACCCACACAGCTGCAAGCCACACAGTGACTGTCTTCTCTCTCTCTGCGATGCCTTTCCCTCTGCTGCCTTCTTAGGCCCATGATCGGGGCAAGCCTGTCTGAAAACTTGATCAGGGCCTTTCTAAAAGGCCGTCAGGGTCACTCTAAGTAAGGTCAAAGAGACGGAGGTTCAATCTAGCCTCCAACCTCAGGCAAGTCACTCAACCCCTTGGGAATGACTTTCCCATCTCTCAAATGGGCCCAGCAATACCAAACACGCATTGGTCACTCCAAGTCCATTCTTCCTGTCTGCCTTACTAACGAGGCCTGCTTTTGTTAAGAGAGAGAGTGTGGTGCAACAAACCACCATGCACATGTTTACCTACGTAACAAATCTGCACATGTATCCCAGAACTTAAAAGAGAGAGAGAGAGAGAGAGAGAGAGAGAGAGAGAGAGAGAGAGAGAGAGAGGCAATGTGCTCAGCTTAAAATGACATTTTCCCGGTCTCCCTTGCTGAGCAACATGGCCATGTGAATGCGTTCTGGCAATTGGAATATAATAGGAATTGTTGGGCAGTGCTTTAAAGAAGGTTGCTTTCCCTTTTTCCTTCTTGTTTCTGCCTGGAGTGTGAGTGTGATGGCTGGAGCTTCAGAAGCCATCTTGTATGCAGGAAAGCAAACTGAGAGCCTGCCTGGCCTTTTCAAGAATTGTTAAGTTTCCTTAAGGTTATTCTCTTGGGGGCTTATCAGGCTACCAATTAGATAACAGTCTTTCTCAGAGCCTCTCAGCTCTCCCGTTTCAATTTGCATAGCTGTCCTCCATTTCTAGAACGCTCTTCCTAACCCAGTGAACCACCACTCACATTTTCAGATTCAGCTCCAGAGTGGCCTCCTCCAGGAAGCCCCTTATCCATGATCCCAGCTAAAGTGACCACCCTGCTTGGCCTTTCCGTTCATGTCCTGGCAGAAGGCCGAGCCTGTTGTGGGAAATGCTATGTCCTTGTAGGTGTGCCTGTCCCTGCTCTGCATGCCCGAGGACTGTAACTGCTTCCCCTCAGCATCTGCGGCTGGCGAGCTGCAGCAGGCTCCCAGGATGCCCATGGACATGACACTTTGCCTTGACCTCCTCATCTGTGATGTAGGCTGATCACGCTCACAGTCCATGGCAGGGGCAGTAGCCCATCAGTGCCTGTGGCTTCCTTGATGTGTGGCCTGTTCAGGTCCTTCTCTACTCAAGGCTACTCTTCCTAGGCTACCTGGAATCCCAGGGGTCCCCTGCCAGGCCAGTCTCAGCCTGATAGTCTCCAGGAAACCCTCCAGTCCTCACAGGTGCTCCACAGAGCGTGCAGACTTTGAGCTTGCTTAAACCTGCCATTCACACATAAAGCCTCCCCTTGGGCATGTGAGTGACAAATGCCCCAAATGCTGGATTCCCTTATAGAGATGGTCTCTCTCCTCCTGAGAGGGGCCCTTCTTCCCTCTAGGCCCTGCCCTGGGGTCTGCCCGCTCCTGCCCCTGCCCTGCTGGTCCACATCCAAGATGATGCTCACCTTCCCCTTGTGCCCCCTCAGACTCTGTCCTGAGTCACCTGTGTCTGCAGCTGCCTGTCCATCCTCATCCATGCCTGATTGTGCTCCTGCTACCTGTTCAGGGCTTCAGGCTTCCTTCTTAGCACAACCCAAGTGTGTCTGCCTGCTCTCCCTGGCTCCGCCCATCCCCCCAAATCCAGCCCTCCCAGGACCATCTTCCCTCCCAGCTCACACCCTCCAGAGGTGTTCTGCACTGCCGGCAGGATCCAGTCCCTGTTCCCAGGCTGCATGCCAGACCATCCCCTGTCAGGCTTCTGGGCTCCACACACCCCGCTTTCAGGCAGTCACAGCCCTGCTGCTAGAAGAGCTGGTTGTGCCCTGGTACCCTCCCTCGCTTTCTGCCTTGAGGGCTCTGCTTCTCCCCTCTCCATGTTGCACGCCCAAGCCCAGCCATCCTGAACCTCAGCCTCAGCTCTGATGCTGCCTCTGACAAGCTGCCTTCCTTGAAGGGGAGAACCCTGGTCCCAAAGCCTCAGAGCACTAGAGCTGAGTCTCTTTCTCTTTCTCCAGACAGCCTCTCTCTCTCCTTGTGGCACAGAGTTGGGGCTGCTTCACATCGCAGCACCCTCACCCTGCCTGCCCCGGGTCACACACCAAGCTCAAGGCCATACTCAGAGCAAGAGTGACCAGAGAGTCTATGGGCTTGGCCCAGAGCTCCGCCTGGAAGCACAGGAATGATTTCTCCACCTTTCTTTGGGGCTTAAGAAGGCTCAGTGGTGTATTCCACCTACCACTGTCCTGCTGGTCACAAACTGACTGGACCCAGAGTGCAGGTTACTCCATAGGGACGTGCTGGGCCACAATCCAGGCCTCACAGAGGTGGCTCTGTCAGGGGGGCTCGAAGCCCCACCTCACTCCTCCTGGGCACCACTCAGATTATAAGGCCTAGGCGAGATCTTGGCTTCTGGCCAGTTATTTCCTCTGTCCACTCAGACCTCAGCCCCAAACCCACTTTCCTCTGAGGAATCCCTGGGGGCAGCCAAGGCCATTGTGCTCAAACCCTCTTCTGCATGGTTAGGAGACATGGCAGGAACCAGAAAGGATAATGCCACTCCCAGAAGATGGCACCTTCTCCTGGCACTGCCCACCAGCCTGAGGGATCCGTGGTGATGTTGTGAGGGGCGGCCTCTGTTCGTTTTTGTGGGAGGAGGAAGTACTGGCTATGGTACCCCAGGGTACCGGGGCCTGCTGACTGCTTTCCACTCATTTCTCCCTGACTTCATCAACCCTGACACCAGTGCTGGGGTGAGAACAGGGGTGACCCCAGCCCCTGTTCCTTCTTTTTTCCATCTCTACTCACAGTGAACTTAAGTCATTTTTATCAAATTCTCTAAAAGTGTTTCATTACAATTTTCACTAAAACAGCGTATTACGCTCCTAAATTCCTCTGGGAACAGTTGACATTGTACTCTAGATTTTTATATTTCCAAATTTCTCTTATTCTAATAAAGTTTTATAGTTTCATGGGTCAGCACATTTTTGTTACAGCTATACATAGGTATTTGGTTTTTTGTTGCTGTTGTAAAGAGAAAGGAATCAGTCATGTTATTTCCACCTCCTTTGTTTCTACTTACTTATTGCAAAACATTCCCGTAATCATTTACCACACTCATTCCAGACCTACCGTTTGCCCACTTCTGAGGGATCCCTTTGATTTCCTCCTGAGCAGGACCCAGGACACTAACACTGAGGCCACCTCCTCTCCTCTGCCCCAGCCTATCCCAGGAGCTACAGGGAGCAGCTCTGAGGTCTGGGTCTGCACTTGCAGTGAGGGAGAGGAGCAGGGCTGGGCGCCTCACAGTAGAGGAGACCTCCAGCTGGTTGCCCCCTGAATCTTTGGAAAAGTGTAAGGTGCTGAGGAGGTTCCTGAAGTTTGAGGGGTCTCCTTCCTCACTGTCTCTCTACTGACTGCAGATATCTAAGCCAGCAACTAATTATTTCTCACATCAGCTCAACCACTCTAAGGTGAAGGGACATTTCCTGAGGTCATTGGCAAACAATTAATCTGAAACCTTAATTGCCAGTGCTTTGGAGTTTTGGTTCAATCTCTGGTTTTCCTGATTATGTTACAGGAATATGTGTGTGTGTGTGTGTGTGTGTGTGTGTGTGTGTGTGTGTGTGTGTTGGGGTGGTGGGGTGGTGTTGAGGAGTCAAAGGGAAGCTTGCTATCATTGCAATACCAAAGTTATAATCTGAAACTTGCCCAAAAAGCACTAGCTTCAAGAACAGCTGCAAGCTGGGATTCCTAGACAGGTGGAGGCTGCAGCCAGCCTGGCTTTGCCACACCTGTCCCTTGGTCTAGCGCCCTCCATGGGCACGTGGTCAGGAGGAGAACTCAGGAGCTCCATGACTGTGAATGCATCCTAAGGCCCGTCTGCACCGAGCTCCAACTGTTATCCAGAACGGCTCCTCCAGCAAACACGAGTACAAATTTAGAAGAAGGCGTGCAAGTGACGGTGTGAAATCAAGATATTAATGTGCACAAATGTATTATGTGTGAATTTCAGTAAAGCCTCATTAAAAGTTCTCTATAGTTTCTTGGAAATCCTGACTTCCAGTGAAACAGTGTACAAGAAAACTAATTTGACCATAGATTAATTGACATAAGTAATTTAAGTGCCTATGGTGCATATCTAGTCATGAAGACATCACTGGACTTCTAAATAAAAACCAAAGTGCTTCTAATATTAAACAGTGAAATAAATGTGAACTTTACATACCCTTAAGAAAAGTTAATAAAAGAAAATAACATAATTAATTACTCAGTTATTCCAGCTCAGGGTCGCAGGAGGCTGGAGCCTATCCCGGCAGCCCAGGGTGCAAGGTGGGAGCTGACCCTGGGCAGGGCGTCACGCCGATGCAGCGTGCACTCACCACACCCATACCGACTCACACTGGGCCCACAGACGCCCAGTCCACCTGACGTGCACATCTCTGGGGGGTAAGCAAAACTGAAGTACCCAGAAAAATTCCACACAGACATGGGAAGAGCATGCCGACTCCACACAGACAGTGGCCTCAGCCGGGAATGGGTTTGTTTTCTCATCAGCATCATCATTTCTCCCTCAGTGTTCAGATGAAGTTGAGTGAAATGACATTGCGTGAGCACCTGCTGTGTGACATTTTACATCGTAGAGAGATGCACTTGCAGGTGATTCCACAGATCACAATGACAGCAGGACACGGGGTGGATCCTGAGTCAGACACGAGCCTCCCCTGGGGTCAGTTCACAGCCCGGCTCTACCACTCACCAACGCTGCCACGCTGAGCCCATCGCTAAACATCAGAGCCTCGGTGTCCACAGCTGTGAAATGCAGACAGTGGCGACCACCTTGCAGGACAGAGAGATGGCTGTGCACACAGTAAGGACCCGGAGCCAGGCTGTTGGATGCAGGTCCTATTGCTTCCTGGCTGTGTGACTCTGGGTGGGTTACCTAACTGTGCAGGACCTCTATCTTCCTCCCCACATTAAAGCTGTTGGCATATATTAGTTTGTGGAATGCACTTGCAACAGTTTCTGGCCCACGTTAACATCTACGTGAAGGCAGCTGTGAGCCCTCCTGGGTGTTGTGAGAAGGAAAGCAGATCCAGCTTCTAAAGGGCCTCCTGCTGTGCTGTGCACACAGTTAAGCTCACTGGAAAGGCTGTTACGTCATTGTGGGCACTACATTTGGTGAGAGAGAGAAAGTTTCACATTATTAGCCTCTCTTTCCTGATGGATCTAGCAATACTGTTTCCCATGAACGTAATGAGCATCCACAGGATAAGGCGAAGGAGAATCCTCAGCATGGACTGGAGGGAGAGTTTGGCTCAAGAGCCTTGGAGCCTTGCTGCTTCATTTTGTGTGAGTGCGTAGGGGGATGGCCTGTAAGGGGACACTATTAACAAATTTATTCAGGGAACTGAAGGTGATGGAGCAGAGAGACACACTCAATTTTACAAACTGAAAGTAAACAAGACTCACTGCTTTTGCTGCAAAAATGCTGAGATTTTTCATAAACTTAGCCTTTGAGAATTTACTGTATTATCATGTGCTGAAATGCAAAATGTTTGGATTTGCTGAAAGGAGCAAGTAAGCAAGGTTTTAAAAGGCAGCAGCTCCTCTAAATTCAACGGCACACTCCATTTGAACAGGCTCATCAACCTCCTGAGCTCATCCATACCCCAGGTCAGCCTGCAATGTCAAGTCAGGAAGAGGTTGGAAATAGCACCCCCGCAAGGCCAGGGCATGGATGGAGAAAGAGGCCTGCACTGATTCTTTCAGGATCTCCCACTCTGCTGAGGCCTGAGTGAGTCTCTGTCTGAGGGGAGATCCTGGAAGAGGGCAATGCGGCTCCCAGGTCACCTCTTCACTCTGCAGTGAAGGGACAGAAGTCTGTGCCTGGCCCGGGCAGGACATCTCACGGATGCCTCCACAGCCCTGCAGCTGCAGTTGGCCTGCCTGGCTGGGGCTGAGCTACCCAAGCCTGGTCTTCAGTAGGTTCCCACTGAGATGCACTGTCTCCTCCAGTCTCTGGCCTCATTCTCACTTAGGGAGCCCCTGGCTCAGGCAGGAAGGTCACATTCCCAGTGTCTCCAAGCAGGAAGCTGCAGGCTCGCCAGCAGCCTGGCTGATGTCTGGCTCTGTACACCCAGGACTAGGCTTACAGGCTGACCCTGTAGCTCTGCAATTGGTTGCATGTCTCAGGCGGGCCTCATTCAAAAAATAGGGATTGTTTCTCCTGCTCCGAGATCTGCAGGGTGGACTTCACACAATGACAGTCACAAAGGCCTGGCGGGGACCCTGAGCTGTGGTAAATACCCTCTGTAATGCAATTATTCTGCCACTCTCCCCCCAGCGTTAGCTTCAAAGAGCTGTCCTCAGGAATGGGACAATTTCGTGCACCTCTTCAGTGCATGATTCACATTAGATCCTGGGTCCAGCACACTGAAGCCTCAAAGAGGAGAACTGGGAACTCCTGCTAGCCTGTCTGAATTCTTGGGTACCCGACACAAATCTTACAAGACACTCAGTTGGGTCTTCAGGATCACAGTTGGGAAGGACAAGGTAAAATTAGATGGTGGCAGAGGGGCTGGAAGGGAGCCCAGGTCTACACGGCATAGCTGTGGGCCTCCCTGGGTTAGGGAAGATCCGGGTTGATTTCTGATAGCACTGGAGGTGGCCTCGGGCAGCTTTCTGGGCCACTCTGAGCCTCTATTCTGCTATTAGTAAAATAGGGATTGTCTCTCCTCCTCCAAGAATTACAGGGTGGACTTCACGTGTTGACAGTCACAAGGGCCTGGCGGAGCCCTGAGCAGTGGTAAGTGCCCTCCCTCATGCAATTACTCTGCCGCCCTCCCCAAAACCTTAGCTTCAAAGAGCTGCCCTCAGGAAAGGGACAATTTCAGATTCTTGCTCCATCCCTGCATCACCACACTGGGCAGCAAGGCCATTTCTGGCTCTTTCCTGTGCCTACCCCCATGTCTCTTGCTTTCCCTCCGCTTGAGGTGCCCATTTTCACACTCTGCCATCACGTTCTGTCCCTCCTGCCTGACTGAGCGTCTCGCCTGTTCAGTGCACAAGGTTGGACTAGTTCTGTGTGACTGGAGCTGCGCTGTGGCAACGTGGAGAGGCCTATGGGACCTGGGTTGGAGGATGGGCTTCTGTGTAAGCGTGGCTGGGATTGAGAGCCCAGTGCAGAGGCGCAGAGCCAGGAGCCCAGCGGCTGGAGGAGCCCTGCCTGCGTCAGACACCACAATGCCCTGCCAGGTGTCAGCACGCCTCCCGGGGCTCCCGGCCCGTTTCTCATCAGCGGCGTCCAGAGGCTCACAACCTGCAAGGTCTTCTCAGTGCACAGCCACCTGGCCACAGAGAGCCTGCGCCGTCCTGATGCAGGACGTCTGGCCAGTGCAGGTCTCTCTATAAACCCTGGGGATGAGATCGTCTTCCAGGTGCAAAGGGCTGCACTGTGGGAAGTACAGGCAGATGAGCCCCCGGCAGATGAGCAGGGCTCTCCCGGGCCCCAGGGCCTGAGCAGAAAGGCTCTTGGTGCTGATGGGAAAGGAGGGCAGTGCAGGATCAGCGCAGCAGCCATGCCCAGTTCACATCCAGCCCTGTCACTCACGGGCTTTGGGAGCAGGGACCTGGGACTTAATCTCTCAGCGATTCGCTCCCCCTCAGTAAACTGGTTATAATAGCACCAACTGGTGCAGCTGTTGGGAGGATGAAAACAGTGAAAGCCTGGCGTCGGCTAGCAACTGGCCCCTGGGAGGACTCCGTACGTTACTGAGTCCTCGTTAATAACTATTGGTCCTCATTCATAATAAGTTACAAAGAGAAAATTTTAACTGTTTGGTCCTCCCCATGGTCCCAAGGCAGTGACCCAAGGAAGGAATCCTTCTTCCAGAGAACCAGTCAGTGTTGCCCGACAACCCTGTCTGCCACCCCAACAGCACTCCCGGCCCCAGGTGCCAGCAAAGGAAGCGTATGGGTGCCATGTCCAGAAACGCGGGGAGGCCCATGGGTACCATTTCTGTGTTTCTTGTGCTATTCTCCTTGGCAGATGCCTGATATGGCTCTCTGAGCCACAATTCCAGAGGACAGCAGTCAGGGGAAAAGTAGTGGCCTCTGTCCGTCAAGTGTGTCCCTGTGCCCCAGCTCACCTGGTCCCTGTGCTGACACCATATCCATGGCACCTGACTGCAGTCTGGGTGACAGAGGTCACCAAAGGTATCCAGATTGCCCTGAAAAGCAATGTGGTGATGAGGAAACCATGTAGCCTGGCACCGTCTCCGGGAGGCATCAGGACCCCTGAGTCCCCCACAGCTCTGTCCTCAGGAGCACATCCAGACAAAGCTCCCATCTCCCCCTGGGGCAGGGGCCCAGCAGCCTTCTGTGTTGGGGACATGGTCACTGTACCCATAGAGAGTTCTGGAATCTAGAACAAAACAGTATTTTGGTGAAGAAAGTGGAAAAGCCAGGGGCAGATTCAGATGAAAAGTCCAAAGGCGGGAGGAGACTGGGGTTCCGAGCGGAGGTCCTGAAGGGGAGCGTGAGCTGGGCACGGGGGCCTGGGCAGGAGCTCACGGAGGGAAGAAGGAGACCTGCTGCTGGGTCACATGGGGGAAGGCAGGTGAGAGGACCGTGCCCTGCTCAGGGAGTGGTGCCTGAGACCAGGGAAGGAAGAAGAGGAAGGCAGAGAAAAAACAGGCCAGAAAGCAGCCCAGGACCCACGTGGGCAGCCCCTTGGCCACTCGGCGCTGGAGTCAGGCCTTTCTGGACCCTGGTGGGTATGGGATGAGGGCTGTGCAGTGCAAGGCAGTGCAGGCCGCTGGCAGGTGACTTCCTCCCCCTGGAGGCTGTGTTTCAGCTTCTCTGTGCCCCACACCCCAGGGAGAAATAGGCCTGGCTGCCCCAGAAGCTGTGGAGGAACCTGACACTGCCAGGAGTAAGCGCCCATCTTCCCCTGGGGGAGGGGCCAGGACCAAGCGGGGAGCGGCAGAGCCAGGCAGGAACTCTGGGGTCCTTCTCTCTCAACACCAGCCACCCAGGTGCCCTCTCTACCCCTGTGCAGGGCCCTCTGCTGCTGCCCAGCTGGGTTCCCTTCAGCAACATGGGCCTTGGACCCGCTCGTGAAGGAGGTCTTCTCATGGAGGGTGGCTCCTGTGCAGGTGTCTGGTGAGGTAGTTCAGGTCCCCACCTCCTCCCCTCCCTGGAGCACCTGTGAGCCCATCTCAGCAGGCGCCAAGCTCACTCAGTGCCAGCTTTTCCTCACTGCCTGAAGATCCCGCTGCCTGGGCTGGCAGGTGCCTCTGGCATCTCTGCAGTGTTAGTGATGGGGAGAACGTGTGCCAGGACTGGTCATTTCTTTTTTTTTTTCTGATCTGTGTGACCTTTTGTGACTCAGGTTGCTAGACCTAAGCACCTGCAGGCAGGTGGTTTAATAATTAAACCACTTCCAGAGCTGAGGCACCCCTGTGGGAACCAGGGGCTGGCCAGACATCAAAAGCTGCCACTGTACAGAAACACGGATCCTTCTAGAGAGGGAGTTTGATGTGCGGGGACAGATCTTGTGGTGCAGGGGACAGGAGTCCTCATACATGTCTGCCACAGGGGCACTAGGGTGGGCCACAGGTGGGCATCTGATTGCTCTTGGCATCAAGTGACCAAAATCCAGCCCCCACAGAGCCTGCCTTTCTCCAGGGCCCAGGCCTCTGCAGGGGGACCCAGCTGCCCCCTCCTCCCGCAGTCCCAGCCGGGGGTCACAACCCCTCTCCACTGTGCCCTTCTCACCTTTATCCCTCTCATCCCGCACATTTGTTGGCACCCAGAGCAGCAAACAATCACAGTGGGGCAGGTGTTTCCAGGAGGTGGGGGTGGAGGCGGGGGCGGAGGCGGGGGCGGAGGCGGGGGCGGAGGTGGTGGTGGTGGTGGTGGAGGTGGAGGTGGTGGTTTCTCCGGCTCTGGCTCCTAAAACAATAAAGACAATTGTCTGTTGACAGTGCGGGCTGAGCACAGTGCTGGCCACTGCCAGATGTGTGTCTGAGGAATGAAAGGATCAGAGAGAAACCCACACCACAGGGGAGGGTCCTTCATGTGAGAAACACGCAAACTCTGTCCTTGTTGAAAGAGGCCTGCTCTGGGAGCTGTGCAGTGGTCCCAGCATTTGCAGGTGACTGCCCGCACTTAGCTGGCTGCAGATGCAGCCTCCCCGGACCCACTCTGCAGCACCGCAGAGGCCAGCCTTAGCCAGGGAGGCCTGTTCCCACCCCATCCCAGGCCCAGGGCCTCGTGCCTCAGATGCTCACCACTGCCCATGGACTCTGGCAGGGGTTCTCCAACCCAGGTGAGCCACAACCTGCTCCTGGACTCCAGGTCCCTGTGCTCACTGGGCTGGTGTCTCTCCTGGTCCGGTGTCTGCCAGAACTCCCCCATCCCTCAGCCCTGCAGTCCGGAGAAGCTAACCCCAGCCAGCCCCTCCGCCCTGCCTAGAGACAGGGATCCAGAGAGGCCAATGGAGCCACACCCACGTCTGGAACCTGGGGAGGGGGACAGGTCCTTTTCCAGAGCGTGTCCATTCTTAGCATCTTACAACAGGTTCTTGGGATATTGACAGAAGCACCCCACTTATTCAGGAGAGATCATCACGGTTGCTGAATCTGGCCACCCCAGGCTGTGAATTGGTGACAGGCTCAGGTTGAGGGGTCCAGGGAGCGGGAAGGGTGTGCTGGGGACATCACTGTGAGTCCCCGTCCTTCTCAGGCTCCACTCTGCCCCTCTGTCACCTTCTTCTCTGCCCAAGCAGGTGGAGATCATGGGCCGCAGGCTTCATGGCACTCTCGGTGAGGGTCAGTGGACTGTGTGGGATGTGACAATATCTGGACCAGAACCATGACTTACCTCTTTCGGCTTCTGCACAGGTTCTGGCTCCTTGACAGTCTGGAACGTTCAAAAGAGACAAATGTGGGGTGGCTGGGGGTGAGTGGGCTCTGCCTTGGCCTGTGCACAGCTGGGACCCTGGTCTGGAGCAGAAGAACAGAACACTGTCTTTGGAGTGTCACTCTGGCCACCCTGAGCCTGTGAAGTTGGATTCGGCAGGCTCCTCCTCCCGGGCCTCAGCCTCCAGTCTTACCCAAGGGGAACGCCTGTACTGCCGCTGTGGGGGTCCTAGGGGTCATCCAGGCCAGGGACCAGGACCCTAGAGAGCCCCAACTCCTGCAGGTGTCCTTCTCTGCCTACAGCCACATGGAGAAGAGAGTGCCTGCCCCACTTCCCTTCTTCAGGGAGAGCCTGTCTGTTCCCGAGAGCCCTCCCTAACCTCCCAGCCTCACGGCCGAGTCCCCAGCTTCCTCTGCTTGCAGCTCCCTGGGCAGAGATGAGCCCTGCGTGTTCCCTGGGCTGAGCTCTGTCCTATCCTCCCGCTGCTCTGTCCTCTGTCTGCAGCTCTCTGGGCTGGGTCCATCCACCTAGCTCCCAGCACCCCTTCCATTCTCCCTGCACCAGGCTCTGTGTCTGCTTTTAGCTCCTGTTCTGCCTTACAGGGGCCCTTCCCACTCCTGTGGGGGACATTTCACCCTCAGCCCTGACAAGACAGGACTGTGAGCTCCCTGTGGGGAACAGTGGCTGCTTCATTTCTGCTCCTCCCCAGCTCAGCAGGGGGCCTAGGGGAAGCTGGAGCTCAGTAAAGACAGATGGAGGAATGGGGAAGGCATCGGACATGTGCTGAGATCCACGTTGGTTTCTCGAGGCACAGACATCTGGGGGTTTACAGCACCGTCCTCCATGTGGGCCGTCAGGACCTCATGGGGGACCCTCCCTTCCTCCCTCCACACAGAGGCCGCCTCCTGGCACTTGTCCATCTGAGGCTACCGGAAGTCTGGCTTGTTGAGGCAGTCCTGGTTTCAGGGGTTCCGGGGTCACTTTTCTCTGGCAGCCAGGGCAGGGCTCAGCTCCACGTCCAGGGCATCCCAGGCCAGCTCTCTGTGGCCAGCCCGGGGCAGGAGGTCCTGCATAAGCCCAGACTTGCTAGGCTCTGGGAACGTGGGGACAGGTCTGTGCCTTCCCAGGCTCATGTGATGAGCCGGGAGTTGAAGGAAACTTCCCATAGGTAGGATCACGGGGCAGTCACATGTCAGAGTCCCTCGGAGGGCAGGCGTGGGCCTGGGTCCCAGGGCTGGGCGGGCAGAGAGCACTTGCCTTCCTGCGGCACAGCGGCCAGAGACAACACAGCAGCAGTGGCAGCCCCAGGAGCGGCAGAAAATACATCCAGTTGCTGAAAAAGCCCTGGTGGAGAAAGAGAACACCATGAGCCATGCCCAAGAAACAGAGTGATGCCAGGCCTGGGAGGGCCTGGGTGGCCTCTTCCCTGTGCCATCCACTTGGGGCCCCATCTGCCCACTCCTTGCTCTCCCTAGCTGGCCTTGCTTCCGCATACCACAGTGGGACCAGTGGCCACGGCTGGGCCCCAGAGAGCTACAGATGCTTCCTCTGGCCCTACTGAAAAGGTCTGCCCTGGAGCCCTGCAAAGAAAGTCCCAGAAGCTTCCATGGTCTGATGCACCCACCCTCACTGCACACCTTGCCTGCAGCACAGGGCTTCTGTGAGGATCACAAAATCTACAGGTATAAAGACGGGCGAGGGTGGGGGTGCTGCGGCTGAGAGGTGCAGGCACAGGAGCGGGGTCAGGAGACCCAGGTCCATCCCCCACAGCCTCTCTCCCCACTTCCAGGCTCTGCACCGTGGGCACATCCATGCATGGGTCTGAGCCTCAGTCTCCACGCCTGTGCAAGGGGAATGAGCCTCCCTGGGGGCACTTGTGAGGTTTAGAGAGCTCAGAGGAAGTCCTGCTCAGAACCGGGTTGGGGTGTAGCAAAAGGAGCACTTCTCTGGGGGGTCCTCACAGTAAAGGGACCTTGAGCAGCATCCGTGGGAACGCAGGCTGCCCAGGCCTTCCCAAAGTCCAGAGTTCTGCTTAGAGAGAAGGCTGATGGGGAAGGTACGGCAGGGGAGGGGAGGAGGGAGAGCCTGTGCTGGGAACCAGACTGGCTGAAGGAGAGGAACCACTGAGGCCAAGCATGAAGGCCGCTGGTGAGACTGGAGCCCCAGGGCAGCTCCTGATGTGCCTGTCACCATCGAGCCGTCAGTGAGTGGATGACTGATGGGCATGTGTGCGTTCCGCCTGCTGATCTGTGTGTGGATGTGCAGGGACCGGCAAGGGTAGACCCAGAGGGAGGACCCTCAACACTGGTGCGTCCTCACAGGTGAGACTGGGCACGAGGCGGCGGGATGGGCTCAGGCCTCCCGCCCGTCCCTCCAGTGCATCCTCCTGCCTATGTGGCCCTGGGCCAAGCTGCCCAAAGACGTGGATCTCTGAAGAGCCGGGACCCGGGGCACAGCACCTCCATTCCCTGGGGACTCTTGGAGCTGAGCCCCGGTCTGAGTGCCTGAGAGTCTCCACTTCTGCAGCAGGCAGGGACATACTGCAGAGCTCGAGGAAGAAACAGGGACAGCTCAATGGCTCAAGCAAGGAGGAGAGGTAGAAAGGGGGCTGAAGGCATCTGGACAATGACACCAGGTGACCATGAGGCAGGATTGGGGGCCAGGGACATGAGCAGGTTTAGGACCAGATCAGCAGCTGGGGCAGCAGTTCAGCGGCACACACACCCTGACGGCAGTTCGTGGAATCCTCCCGAGCTCCTGGGCCTGGGAAGCCTGCGTGGAGAAACTGGACACTAGAGGCGCTGGACTCTGGCTTCTGGTGGACAGCCTCCCAGCCTCACCCACCTGCCAGCTGGAAGCCAGGATGACGCAGCACCAGGTTCCCGCTGCACACGCTGCTTTCTGGGACTGCCTGGGAACTGGCTGCCCTTTCTGTCCTCCCCAGGGTGCATCTCCTTCTGGCGCAGGAGCTCTAGACAGTCCTCATACATGTTTGCAGCCCTGCACTGGTACTCACACATGTGGTGCCCGTGACGCTGACGTTGCTCTTGAAGAATGAGACACCGTCGTTCAAGCTGACTTCAATTAAGAACTTCCTAAAGCACCAAAAATGCAGGTGGTGAGAGCCAGCCGGGAGAGATACAGTTCTTGCCCTTGGCCAGCGGACAGCACGGGTGATGAGAGGTCACTCCCAGTCACTAGCAGGTTAACTCAGCAATGATGACCAAGGGGGAGGTGGGTCAGGCAGTGAGTGGCCGCGCATGGGGTCTCATGCCACTGTGACCATTTCCTAAGTGACCAGGGAGGTCTGCTTGGTGTCACCATTCCGGCTTTTACAGTCTGTTGGCTTAACTCTGAAAGGCAAGCTGGAGCGAAGGTACCATTCTTTGGGCAATCATCTCCCTCCTCCTCCCTCCTCACAGATCCTAGGACACCACAGATCACTCAACATCTTGGGGCCACCAAAAAGGAATGTGGGGAAGAGGGTGCTCTTTGCCCAGCTCGAGACACCTGCTGCCACAGCAGGGGGCATCCACATTCTGTACACCTCATGGTGCCCAACCCTGACCCCCTGGCCTTTTGTCCACTAAGGCCTCCTGCCAGGGGTACTTACTCTCCAGGTGTTTCTAGTTTTGGCCCAGGGCAAGTCATGGAATTCGGGTTGATCTGCATTGGCTGTTCATCTAAAATAAAATGATGTGAGAAGAATGTCAATGCACATGTCTGCCCACTGTCCCTCCCCACATCTGTCCTCAGCATGCAGAGCTGACCCTGTGGCCCAGGACCAGCATGTGGGCTCTGCCTTCCTCTTGCAGAGACCCCTGTGAACACCCAGCACACTCAGGCACTGTGCAGTGCTCTCCTGTGTAACAGGAACAGGCAGGCAGAGTCCTTGCTCTAAAGGGACTCACCTTTAGAGATTGCAGGGGACACATAAAACAAAATAAAAACAGGACAAAAGAGCTGACAGAGAGTGCAACGTGCTGCGATGTCCATGACCAGAGGAGGTGAGGTGACAAGAGGGGAAGGGACAGCCGCTTCATTATGGGTGACTTCTCTATCTTGTAGACACAATTTCTGGTCTAGAAGAACTGAAACATTTGTACGTGAAATGATGCAAGGCCAGGGGTTTGCTTCAAAATGCTCTGTGGTAAGGGTACCAAGGAAAGCAGGTTGGGGCAGGTTGAGAATTATTAAAAGTAGGTGATGACTGTTTCATGTTCATTGCACAAGTCTTGTTATTTTCCATACTGTTGAAAACTTCCATGAAAAATACATTCCCTCTGAAGAGGTGACATTTCAACTGAGATTAAAAAGATCAGGAGCCAGCTGGACTAAGATCCCAGGTAAGAGTGCTTGTGGCTGAGAGTGGCGTGTGCCAACGCCCCGGGCAGTGACTCGCTGACCTTGTCAAGGAGGGAAAGAAGTGACCCAGGGCAGGTGGCGGGGCCTCATGGGCCCTGGGGAGGGGCTGGGTTTTATTTCTTGGGCAGCGAATCTGTCCGGGTTGAGGAGATCCAGGATATATTTTGTACATGGAGGCAACAGTTCTTGCTGGTGGACTGGGTGTGGCGAGGAGGCTGGGAGGAGTCAAAGGTGATATTTGAGTGTTGTCAGAACAACCGGGTGGACAGTGACACCATTTGCCACGACAGGGAAGCCTGAGGAGGGGACTGCGTTTTTGTTTTTAAGTCTGTAATTTTGTTTTCCAGTTTTTATTTATGCATTGTTTTATTCATTTGTGTGGGAGTGTGGAGGGTTCAGGAGAGATCCGTAACATGTAGACATGGAACCTTCTCACTCCTGAGCCCACACTCTTTCACGCCTCCCGAGCTGTGCGGGAGGGCGTGGGCCGGGCTGCCTCTGCCCGCTGGCTTTGCTCCAGCTCCGTACCCACTGGGCTCAGCTACCAGGGCCCAGGCTTCCCAGGGCCCAGCAACTGCCTGGCCAACCTGAGACTGGCAGAACCTGTGGTATTGACCTGTTCAGCCAAGGATAGTGATTTCAAAACCATTATGTCATTCTCCTCATTTTTCCTTTAAAAACCTTTCTCTGTTTTTTGGGTTTTTTAGCCTCCCTAAATTTGCACACAGTTTACTCTGGCATGTGTTTTCCTGTTGCGATGCCCTGTTCCTGAATAAATAGTATTTCTGTTTACAGAGACTCTCTCTGCTAGGTATTTAGGTTGACAAAAATTGCATCCAGGCACTTCCAGAAGCCAGAACCAGGCTCTGCCCCTGCTGCCCCACAGGGACACATGCAGGACAGAGGGAGGGAAGTCTCTCCCTGACCTACACCTCCAGGCTGGCATCAGAGGCCAGGGAAGGCACGCTGCCATCTAGTGGGGGGCGGAGGAGAGGCGTGTTCAGTGGTGGCCCACACTCCAGGGACATTTTCCAGAGATATCTTCCTAACAGTGAAAATAGGTTTCAAGGTTGTTCTCAATTTTATAAAAATTAAGCTTCTTTTTACTATCAACCAGGAGCAGAATGGCCATCTACACAGGTGCCCAAAGCTGTGGCATGGGCTTCCTGCTGTAAGACATCGGTGTTGGCCTGTGTATGGAGAGGTAGACTGGGAACCTCCAGGGTGGGAAGCCAGTACACCCACAGGCCCACAGAGAAGGTAGATGAATTCACCTCACGGAGGCAGGCTGGGTACCCTCTTCCGCAAAAGCTGCCATCACAGTGGGGCAGAAGGCCCTCGTAGGGCAGGCAGATCGCCTGGGTCTGCTCTCCCGCCCTCCAACGTGAACTGTATGGCCCCGGGCAAGCTCTTCCATCATGCTTCTCTCTAGCTCTCCATCCTTACAGGAAAACTGTCTGAGCTAAAATGGAGTCACTTGTGTTAAAAAAAAAAAAAAAATCCACGACAATAGGGCTGAGAAAGGCTACAAAGAGAGGGTTTTATCCCATATGCCTGATAACAAAAACTATCAGAAAGGACTTTGCTAAAACCATAACCTTCCACTAAAGCCACTGCAAACTTAACGCAAAATAGACTTCCACAGCAACATGTGCCCAGAACTGCCTGTCCAGCCTTGGGCCAGTGTCACCCTATTATTGATCTTTTTAGGCAAGGGTAATGATCTCAAAACAATTCTCTAAGCTTCATTTCTCCTTTAAAAGCCTTGGTCTTCTTTTACCTCCCTGACTATGCACATTACTATGACACACGTATTCCCAGTGCAGGGCACTGTTCCTGAATAAATACTATTTTCTTTTAGAGAGAAACTCTGTTGTTTCCGGAAGTAGGACCAGGAGTAGGACCGCTATTGGAAGAAATCACCGATTCTTGGAACTGGGGTGCAGTCCTCCCTGGAGCCCCCGGAGCTCTCTGCTTCTGTGACTTGCCGTTTCTGCCCTGGAGAGTCTTCACTCAGGCTGAGCCTTCTGCTTTTGAATAGAAGCTCTTCACTTATTCAGCATCTGATTTGGATAAGGCCGCTGTAAGCCAAAGACCTTACATTTTTTGTCTTTTCTGATAAATTCTTTCTGGTATAATGACAAGTGTTTTTCTGATTTGAGCACCTTGTTTCTACATAAGTTACATTTGTTTGTGAGGCATGTCTTTTCTGGCAAATTCACTTTTAGTTCTGCTTGCCTAATTAAATATTTTGTTTGATCTGCACACTGTGGTAAAATCTCTGTCAACACTGATTTCGGTTTGGTTCTGTGTGTCTGTAATTGATTTGGCTCTTTTCTCTTCCTTGTTTCTGAAAATCTGTGCTTGTGAAAATCAGCATTCTAAATCATGGATGCAGGATGGCTAACCAAAAGCCACTAGGGCAGTCGCCTCTGTCCAAAGCACCTGTCCAAACTCCTGACCTTTCCTGACAGGAGGTTTGCAGGATTTTCTTTGCTCTGGAGAGATTAAAAAGAAAATGCATGGGATTCTCAAACATTAAGGCATGCCAGATTTTCTGGGATTCCAGCCAACTACATATTATAGCCCATTTCTGTGCACGTTTTAAACTGATGGGCAAAGTCCATCAAGGAAAGTTCAGAGCCAAATAGTCATTAGTCAAACTCTCTAAAACACTCTGCCAATATAGAGTTAACATGTAGAATATTCTAAGTTCTGTTTCTATCTCTATTTTATTCTATATGCTTCAGATCTTCAGACTTTTCTACTGGCATTGAGATAAGTTCACTGCTCATGGTATTCCAGCCAAGATTTTTTTTAAAAAAGTGTTAAATGGTTTTCAAAGTAATGGCTTTACAAATTACAAAAGCTCCAGGGTAACCAACAACCTAGAAATTTTTTGGAAATGTAAATTTCGGTTTGTCTAACTAACAATTAGAATGATGGAGCAGTTAATTAAAACATGAATAGTCTAAAGAAAGGACTAGGTAAATGTTTACAAAACTTAGGCGGTCAGATTAAACAGGTCAAAATCTTGAACTCAGAGCAATAATATATCTCAGTCTGGTATAACATTTTTGCTCTGTCTGACATACAGGGATGAAAAAAATAAAGAAAAGGAAAATTCAATGCTATAAAACTGCTATGATGCTTTCCTTCCCCTTCAAAAAAACAGACTGTCAAACAAAAGATACAGTCAGGGCTACTTGGAGATTTTGTTTTTATTATATAATTCAACCAGTCATTGCTAAATGTAAACATTGAAAATTTAACTCTAAATTTATTCAAACCTGAAAAATTTTTAAAAAGGCTAAAAGGAGTTGTTAAAAATCAAACTGCTATAAAAAGTTTTACTCAAAACTTTTATCAGTAGCCCTCATTAGACTACTGATAGAAGCAAATAAAGTGTAGCCATGCTAACAGTTACCAATTTTGTCAGAAATATAATTTTTATTCAATAGGCTTTTATTTTTTATGTTTTCAAAATTTATTTTAATTAAATTAATTAATTGTTTATTTATTTTTGAGTTGGGGGTCTCACTCTGTCACCCAGCCTGGAGTGCAGTGGCATTATCTTGGTTCACTGGAACCTCCACTTCCCAAGCTCAAGTGATCCTCCCATCTCAGCTTCCTGAGTAGCTGGTAATACAGGCCTGCCCCACCACGCCCAGCTAGTTTTTTTGTATTTTTGGTAGAGATGAGGTTTTGCTGTGTTGCCCAAGGTGGCATCAAACTCATGAACTCGGGAGATCTGCCCTCCTTGGCCTCCCAGAGTGCTGGGATTATAGGCATGAGCCACCGTGTCTGGTCACAACAGGTTTCTATTAACTGGTTAGTTTGTATGTTTCATTGTCTTATGACTAACATTCTAAAATGTAAGCTATAAAATCCTTGTGTGTGTGTGTGTGTGTGTATATATATATATATATATATATATATATATATATATATATATATATTTAGGTGTGTTTACACATACATACAAGTGTCATGTTGTGTCTACATGGTAAAATCTGGTTGACATAGTCAACCAGAAATCCCTTAAGGAATTCTGTTTAGATTGACTTATATAAATGGTGCTCATATAAAATATGCGATAATTAACCCCAAGGCTCTTGAGTCCACATTACTTAAGTAAATCTTTAATAAATAATCTGGTTTAAACATTTTTGGTAAGATAAAAATCTTCTCAAAATTGTCCCCATACATTTTTGCCTGGGTTTACTGGTCAGTTTTATATTTACTAAATACTCTGTGGTGTCAGGGTTTGGCACAAAGGTTATAAAATTACAAACTCAGCCTAAAATAGAATGATCTTTGGGCATTCTTTTGGTAAGTAAGACTAACTTAATATTTTTGGTTTAATGAAAACAGCTGTATCTTTTCAGTTATCAGCAAAATACCCAATATTTAACTATAAGGTTCTTAATTAGGTGAACACCTGATATTTAGAGGGTATAAAAATGATTGACAGAAAAATAATTTGAAAAGGTTCTAGCTTTGTCTACTATCTCAATATTCATAAGTAATCTAGGTAAATTATTAAAAATAAATGAGGCAAATGTAAATGGGGTAAACCTTTATAAATAAACTTTTCATGTGATTTAAGATCTTAAGATTATGTTATGTTAAATTTATTGATTTCACAGTGAGCTCATTTATTAAAATTCATAGCAGGTATACATTTTAAAACGGGAAAGCAAAGGGAACTAAGATGCTCAGTGGTTGTTAATTTTTTATTTTTTATTTCAGTAGTTTTTGGGGAACTGGTGGTGTTCTGTTACATGGATAAGTTATTTAATGATAACTTCTGAGATTTTGGTGCACCCATCACCCAGATACTGAACACTGTACCCAGTGGGTAGTCTGCTAACCCTCACCCGCCTTGCACCCTTCCCCTCAAGTCCCCAGAGTCTACTGTATTATTCTTATGCCTGAGCATCCTCATAGCTTAGCTCTCACTTATAAGTGAGAACATCCGATGTTTGCGTTTACATTCCTGAGTTACTTCCCTTAGAATAATGATCTCCAGCTCCATCCAGGTTGCTGTGAATACCTTTATTTTTTTACTTTTTATGACTGAGTAGTATTCCATGGTGTGTGTGTGTGTGTGTGTCTGTCTGCGTAATGTGTATATATATCTATATCTATATATAGATATATATATACACACATATATATATATAATGTGTGTGTGTGTATATATATATATATATATATATATATATATATATATCACCTTTTCTTTATTCACTCACTGATTGATGAGTATTTGGGCTGTTACAGACTTTTGAATTTGCAAATTGTGCTTCCATAAACATGCATGTGCTGTGTCTTTTTTAATAAAATGACTTCTTTTCTTTTGAGTAGATATCCAGTAGTAGGATTACTGGACCAAATGGTAGGTCTACTTTTAGTTCTTTAGGGATTCTCCATACTGTTTTCCATAATGGTTGTACTAGTTTACATTCCCACCAGCAGTGTAAAAGTGTTTCCTTTTTGCCACATCCATGCCAAGATCTATTATTTTTCGATTTTTTTAAATTATGGCCATTCTTGCAGGAGTAACATGGTATTGCATTGTGGTTTTGATTTGCTTTTCTCTGATAATTGGTGATGTTGAGCATAGGCATTCTTAAAAGAAGATATACAAATGGCCAACAAACATATGAAGAAATGCATCATAAATGGATGCTGGATTTTGTTATGTGCTTTTTCTGTGTCTATGGAGATGATTATATGATTGTTTTTAATTCTGTTCATATGGTGTATCACATTTATTGACTAGGGTATATTAAACTATCCCTGCATCCCTGGTATGAAACCCACTCGATCCTGGTGGTTTATCTTTTTGATATGCTGTTGGATTCAATTAGCTAGTATTTTGTTGAGGATTATTGCATCTATGTTCATCAGAGATATTGGTCTGTAGTTTTCTCTTTTTGTTTTGTCCTTTTCTGGTTTTGGTATTAGGGTGATAGGGGATTCATAGAATGATTTGGGGAAGATTCCCTCTTTCTCTGTCTTTTGGAATAGCTTTAATAGAATTGATACCAATCCTTCTTTGAATTTCTGATAGAATTCAGCTGTGAATCCATCTGGTCCTAGACTTTTTTGTTGGCAATTCTTAAATTACTGTTTCAACTTCACTGCTTGTTATTGGTCTGTTCAGAGTTTCTAGTTCTTCCTGGTTTTAACTAGGAGGGTTGTATATTTCCAGGAATTTATTCATCTCCTCTAGGTTTTCTAGTTTGTTCACATAAGGATGTTCACAGTAGCCTTGAATCATTTTCTGTTTCTGTGGTATTGGTATCTCCCATTTCGTTTTGAACTTATTTGGGCCTTCTCTCTTATGTTTTTTTTTTTTTCTGTTAATTTCACTAAAGGTCTATCAATTTTGTTCCTTTTCAAAGAACCAGATTTTTGTTTCATTTATCTTTTGTAATTTTTTGTTGCAATTTCATTTGGTTCTGCTCTGATCTTTGTTATTTTCTTTCTTCTGCTGTGTTTGGGTTTGGTCTGTTCTTGTTTCTCTAGTTTCTTGAGGTGTGATCTTATATTGTCTATTTGTGTTCTTTCAGACTTTTTGCTGTGGGCATTTAATGCTATAAACTTATTTCTTAGCACTGCTTTTGTTGTATCACAGAGGTTTTAATAGGTTGTGTCACTATTATTGTTCAGTTCAAAGAATTTTAAAATTTCATTTTGGTTTCATTGTTGACCCAAAAATCATTCAGGAGTTGATTATTTAATTTCCTTGTATTTGCATCGTTTTGAGGGTTCCTTTTGAAGTTGAATTCCAATGTTATTCCACTGTGATCTAAGAGAGTACTTGATACAATCAGAATTTTCTTAAATTTATTGAAACTCGTTTTGTGGCCTAATATTTGATGATTTGGCCTATCTTGAGGAATATTCCATGTGCTGGTGAATAGAATGTATATTGTGCAATTGTTGGGTAAAATGTTCTGTAAATATCTGTTAAGTTCATTTGTTCTAAGGTATAGTTTAAGTCAATTTTTCTTTGTTGACCTTCTGTCTTGATAACCTGTCTAGTGCTGTCGGGAGTATTGAAGCCCCCCAACACTATCGTGTTGCCATCTATCCTATTTTTTAGGTCTAGTAGTAATTGTTTTATAAATTTGGGAGCTCCAGTGTTAGGTGCATATATATTTAGAATTGTGATATTTTCCTGTTGGACTAGTCCTTTTATCATTATATAATTGTCCCTCTTTCTCTTTTTAAACTTGTTACTTTAATGTCTGTTTTGTCTGATATAACAATAGCTATTCCTGCTCACTTTTGTTGTCCATTTGTGTGGAATATCTTTTCCATCTCTTTACCTTAAGTTAATGTGAGTCCTTATGTGTTAAGTGAGTCTCTTGACAAGTATCACAAAACAGATACTTGTTTTGCGAATCCTTATCCATTCTGCTGTTTTGTATCTTTTAAGTTTTTCTTATGGGTTACCTTATGCTTTTGCCTCATAGCTCTCAAAAATTTTTCTTTTATCTCAACTTTAGCTAAGCTGATGACTATGTGCTTATGTGATGATCGTTTTGTAATTAATTTTCCGGATGTTTTTTCAGATTCTTGCATTTGGATATCTGTATCTTTAGCAAGGCCAGAGAAGTTTTCCTCCATGACTCTCAAACACATTTTTCAAACTTTTAGATTTCTCTTCTTCCTCAGTAACAGCAATTATTCTTAGGTTTGGTCACTTAACATAATCCCAAACTTCTTGAAGGCTTTGTTCCTTTTTTTTTTTAATCCTTTTTCTTTGTCTTTTTAAAATTGGGTTAATTCAAAAGCCTTGTCTTTGAGCTCTGAAGTTCTTTCTTCTACTTGTGGGATTCTGTTGTGAAACTTTCCAGTGTATTTTGCACTTCTCTAAGTGTGTCTTTCATTTCCAGAAGTTGTGATTGTTTTTTATTTATGCTACCTATTTCTGTGGAGTTTTTTTGGGGGCGGGGGAAGTCCATATGCTATATACATTTTAAATTTCTTTAAGTTGGCTTTCACCTTTCTCTGGTGCCTCCTTGAGTAGCTTAATAATAAACCTTCTGAATTCTTTTTCTGGCACTTCAGATAGTTCTTATTGGTTTGGATCAATTGACGGTGATGCAGTGTGATCTCTTGCGGTTGTTAAAGAACTCCCTTTTGTCATATTACCAGAATTGTTTTTTCTAGTTCCTTCTCATTTGGCTACACTGTGTCAGAGGAGAGATCTGGGGCTTAAGGCTGCTGTTCAGATTCTTTTGTCTTGTGGGTGTTCTGTTGATGTGGTGCTCTCCCCCTTACCCCAGAGATGGAGTTTTCTGAGAGCCAGACTGCAGGGATTGTTATTGCTCTTCTGGTCTAGCCATCCAGTGAGGTTGCCAGACTCCAGGCTGGTACCAGAGAGTGTCTGCAAAGAGTCCTGTGATGTGATCCATCTTCAGATCTCCCAGCACCTGCTCCAGTGGAGATAGCAGGGGAGTAAGGTGGACTCTGTGAGGGTGTTTGGTTGCAGTTTTGATTAGCATGCTGTTTTTCTCTAATGCTAGTTATGCTAGCAGTGAAGTTGTCATGTGGACAGACTCAGGACCTCTGATTAGCCAGGATATTACAGGTAGTGTAATTAGCTATTGTTTTCTGCTTTCTTGGAGCAGGGTCATTCTGTTATGAGTTGCTGTAATGGCTTGGGTTGATGGCCCTCTAGTCAGGAGGTAGCTTTTTCAAGAAAGTATTAGCTGCTATAGTAAGGGGGTTATACAAGCTTGCCCTAAGTTCACCTAGATAAGTATTCAGGTTTCTCAGGTGATGAGTCTGATACATTTAATTAATAATACTGATTAAATGTCTGGATAATTTCCAAATAAGATTTTTAAAAGAAACAAATTGCTTTGTTTAAAAATTAAATTTTAAAAATTAAATTACTTTGTTTAAAAGTTTTAATTAAAAACAAAAACATAAATGTATGGTGGTTCTTGGTTTCTTAAATTTTATAGGAAAACTAAGTATATTTGGGCATATTAAAAGACATAAAAATTATGTTATGGAGAAACATATTTTTGAAGTAAACTGCAAATCAGGATGAGGAGTTGACCTTTGCACACTATAGACAGCTTTCTTCAAGACATTGAAGCAAGACTCCATAGTATAATAAGACTCTTACACTCCTTAATGCTACCTTACTCACTTGGCAAGATAATGGCGTATTGAAATTTCATAATTAGTGCCTTTTGCTTGTAACTTGACAGAACCTGACTTAAGAGATCCTTTGGTACACATTGGTTAAATAAGAAAATGTCTGTACTATTGCTAATACTAATGCCATACGTGGATAAATTCCTCTGGGAAAGTCAATACCAATATATATATAATAAAAAACCAGGCCACATGGTTAAAGATGATCTCACCTCATTCCCTATGTTCATTTGATTCATTCAATTGGTTGTCTTTAAGCCTAGGTTCAGAGCTCAGAACTATTAATATTATGCAAACTGTATTTCCCATTTTTAAACTTTTTATCTGTTACTGGTTACATTTTTGCAGAAGTACTACTTGTAACAGAACAATGCTAGCCCAGCACTTTGAGATGTGAAAGGAAAATAAGTCTTGGGGCCCCCAAATCACTGAGCTAAGGGGAAAATTCAAGCTGGGAATTGCTTAGGGCAAACCTGCCTCCCATTCTATTCAAAATCATCCCTCTGCTCACTGAGTTAAATGCATATCTGATTGCCTTATTTGGAGAGGTTAATCAGAAACTCAAAAGAATGTGACCATTTGTCTCTTATCTACCTATAACCTGGAAGCCCCCTCCCTGCTTTGAGTTGTCCTGTCTTTTCCGATTGAACCAATGTTCATCTTACATATGTTAACTGATGTCTCATGCCTCCCTAAAATGTGTAAAACCAAACTGGGCTCTAGGCTCTTACAACCTTGGGCATATGCTATCAGGACCTCCTGACTCAGGCTCTCTCATGGGTGCACATCCTCAACCTTGGTAAAATTAACATTCTACATTAAATGAGACCTGTCTCAGATATTTGAGGTTCATACTTTCAGCAACCACAGAGGGATTCTGAGTGAAGGTACCCCTTGACCTTTGACAAATCTCCTGTTGGTGCTTGGTACCAGCATGAACTAACTTTAAAGCTCAAACCAATAGGACAATTTGCTGAGGTGTGGGAACATTCCCTCCATAGAATCCCTGATCTCCTCAAATTTGGTGTATATCTAAAGTTTATTTTGCTGTACAAGTTCCCCCTCTTTTTTTGGAGTTCTACTTGCTTCCAACAGGAAGGCAAGAGTTCCTGCTTCCATGATGTTGGAAGGCAGGTAATTCTCTTATGGAGTTTGAGCTTGCTCTCAGCAGGAAGATGAGTTTGAGTTTTTTCTTGATTCTAGAATGGTAGAGAGTAGTTTTCAGCCTGAGACCCACCCCAAAGTAAGTAGCCGAATTGAGGCTTTGTCTTGGCTAAAGTTTAACAACCATCTGGTCTGAATTTCTCCCTTACCATTAGAGCACTCAGTGACCATATTGTTGGTGTTTTTTGTTGCTGTTTGTTCCAGTCTTTCTCCCATCAGATTTGACTAACTCTACCTGACTTGGTCAAATTCGAGTGAGAATTCCAAATTATAGATAACAAAGCCTTTTTAATTTGGCTAAAATTCCAGCTGCAAAAGAGGAAAAAAACCCTGAAAAACTATGCACTTGGTTTCTGTATTCGCTTCCTGTTATTAACAAAACAAATGTTCTTTTGTTTACTTTTCTTCCATCCTATATCTCCTTCCCTCTTTACTCTCTGCTGTACCAAAAAATCTAGAGAGCACTTCTAATGACTTGAACCTCTTTAGAGAATTCAGAACAAAAGTGTCACTCACCCCTTTTGGAGTGTTCTGTTTTCTATGGGGAGTTTCCAAGAGTCATGGGCAGATTTTTCTTAGGTCTAAAGTTCTGTTTCCCTGCATTGCATGACCTGATCTCTTTGGTTTTGAGGGTACCAGGGATGATCTAGTACTGTGAGAGGATTTGACTTTGGCACGTGTGATGGTAGATGAGAGCTATAAAGTTAAGTGTGGGTAAGTACAGTTTACAGGAAGTGTTCTTGGATGTTGTTTTTTGTTTTTCTCCTAGGAAGTTGTTGAGGATCCTCATTCTAGTTTGGAGATACATTCTAAAGGCTCTTCTCTATTGCTTTTTCTCCCAAAATTAATCTTGATTCAGCTTCTCTGTGTACATTTCCATGTGGATCTGAACAGTTGTTTTCATAGGTAAATAAGAGACTGAGTTTTCTCAGCTCCAGAGAGAAAGGGCATTTTGCTTCTCTCAGTTGAAAGGCGCCCTGGGTGACCAGGAACCTTGTGGGGGTATCTGGGGTTGACCAGTGGTGATGTGCAGTGGCCATACAGAGAAATCCCCAGCAAAAATCAATTTACAAAAGACTCATCTAGGAAACACATATAAGGGTGATCACCTGGCATTTTGAGCAGAGGTTATATATAAACATATATGTATAAACGGAGACATGGAAGGGGGTATAAATGACTCAGCGGTGACACAATGTGGAGTCCTGCCCACAAACAGCATGCACCAGTCCACCACACAAAATCTCTAGGTCACAGCTCAGTTCCTCCTTTTAAGAAAAAACTGGGAAACAAATAATCTAAGAATGAGGAGAAACAAGAAGAATGACCTCCATTTGAGCACTCCATAGGTTTCATGGCACCTCTACTTGCCAGAGTTTATGTAAAATGGAAGTAATATATTTTTGAGCATATTTACATTAAGAAGAAACAGCCCTAAGGTTGACCTGCAAACTATAGAGTTCCTAAGTTCTCCTTTTCTCTATTTACTTTTCTGCCTGTTTTAAATCTGCTGTTATTTTTCTACTAAGATAAAAACCACTGTTTG
Source organism: Saimiri boliviensis (assembly GCF_048565385.1). Lineage (NCBI taxonomy): Eukaryota > Metazoa > Chordata > Mammalia > Primates > Cebidae > Saimiri > Saimiri boliviensis. The sequence goes on along the minus strand of NC_133460.1, from coordinate 27,755,538 downwards.
AAACCAATAGTTTTTTTTTTTTTCCAGTGAATTTGTATTTATCTCATGGCTAAAGTTCTGAAGTAAAAGCTATAGGATCTCTGTGTGTGTGTGTGTGTGTGTGTGTGTGTGTGTGTGTATGTGTGTGTATGTGTGTGCATATATTTAAAAGGCCTTTATAACTTCTATAATTTTATGTTTAATTGGCAATTAAATCCATTTAATTTCCCTCTAGCACACCAGACTTTTTTCTCTCCATATCTTGTGATGTAAATTTTGCTATTTGATTTTCACCTGAGTTGTTTCGTTTAATGCACAAATTTAAGGCTATTTAGCTGACAACTGCCTAGGGTAGTGAAACAGGTTATCAAGAACTTGAAAGTCTAAGATAGTAAAAGAAAGTTCTTTATAAATCTATAAGACATATTTCTATCGACATGTGTAACACATCTATGTATCTGTAAGTCATGTATACAAGATTTCACTACTCAAAATACATAAAAGAATTCTAATTAATTGGCTCAAGAAAATAAACATGCTTGATTCAAATACTTTATCAGGAAAAAATAAAAGACTAGTCAAATCCTTTTTTAAGTTTCTGTAACTTAAGTAAAATCTTCAAAAAAATAAGCTAGCTTTAAAATTATTGATGAAGTAATATAAGAAATGTCTTAAAAATTTCCAGCATACATTTTTGTTTACATTTATTAATCAAACAATTTCATACTTATTCCTGACAAATACTATAAGGTGTCAAAATTTGGCACAGGGGTTACAAAACTATAAACCTAGCCCAAAAGAGAATGATCTTTGCTTCTGTAATTCAATAAATAAGACATTGATATTGGTTTAATGAAAATAGCTACATCTTGAATATAGTGAGATTACCAAAACTTCTAATCTTGTGGCTTTAGGTAGTCTAGTCCACAGGCAGTAAGGCTTGTTTTGGGAAAATACTGTTAAAGTAAGTTCTTTAATCTGAGTTCCTCCCTGATGCCCAGAAATGAACAAGGAAAACTTGGAGGTTAGAAGCAAGATGGAATCAGTTAGGTCAGATCTTTTTCACTGTCTAGGTTGTAATTTGGCAATGGATGTTTCAAAACTTTAAATGATAACTCTCACAATTTTCATAAATAAGCTAGGTAAGTGATTAAAATAATTGGGTAAACGTAATGGGATAAATATTTATAGCTAAACTCATTATAATTTAGCATCTAAAGTTATACTAAATTAAATAATAGGCATTTCATTATTTGAATATTTTCCAATCAAAATATATTGTAGGGAAACATTCTTTCAATAAATATGTGTCCTTTATAAAAAAGTGAACAATTTTTGTCTAATTGAAACTTTATTTAAAGGTTATTTACAAAACAAGGTTAAAGGAACCAGGAAAAAAAAGAGATGTAAAGAAAGTTATGTTGGGAGGCCGAGGCGGGTGGATCACGAGGTCGAGAGATCGAGACCATTCTGGTCAACATGGCGAAACCCCGTCTCTACTAAAAATACAAAAAACTAGCTGGGCATGGTGGTGCGTGCCTGTAATCCCAGCTACTTAGGAGGCTGAGGCAGGAGAACTGCCTGAGCCCAGGAGGCGGAGGTTGCGGTGAGCCGAGATCGCGCCATTGCACTCCAGCCTGGGTAACAGGAGCGAAACTCCGTCTCAAAAAAAAAAGTTATGAAAATAAAGAGTTATTTTTTTGGCAATTGAAATTTTAATTTTATATGAGAATAAAAATTTTAATTTTACCTGAGAAAGAATATTGTATTGTAAATTTAATCCTAGAATAAAATGACTCATAGTTTAAGAAGGAGAGACATTCAGGACAAACAAGAAAGCCCAAGTATGTCATGAATGGTCCGTGAAAGTCACAATGAGAGGATTTATTAAAAAAAATTTTTTTTTATAGGATCAAATTGTCTATAATTAAAAGGAAATTGGCCTTTCCAGAGATTGGGCTTGATGTTAAAGAAAACACTTACATACCAAATAATTGGCTAGAACAATAAAATTTTCTCAAGGGGTTGGTTTCCTCTTAATAAATTATAAGAGATTATATTTTTTTACCCCAAAGTTCAACTTTTCTGACATGACGCTGTTTTTGGTTTTCTCTACCCTTTTAAAGGGTGAAAAATAGTAACACTTTCATTCAACTCATTTTCAGCTTGTATTAAGTTTTTTTTTTCCTCAAAGTTCTGTTTGTTGTGACCTGATGCTAACAATATCTTTTTAATGGTCTAAAGGAAATGCTTTCTTCCAACATAATATTCTGTGCAGTACAGAGGCTCTTTTCTTTTGCCTTTTGGTAACTGGCCTAACAGATTTGATGATTTATTAGAAAAATTCCTATGCCATTATGATTAAGTTTTGGTTTGCTTAGGAAAAAAACAGATTAAAAACATTTTTAAATTAAAGTTATTACATCTGTGCATCTTTCTTTGTATGCTTTTAAAGTTCTTGTGACATTAAGTTATGTGGCTTTGATTCCTGATTCTGAAAAGGACACCAAGTCCTGTTAAATCTTAAACACTAACAACAATTAAAGCCTCATCTTCAGGCCAGGTAGAGGATGCCAATAAAAATAAACTGCATTCTGGAGATGCAGGGTAAGAAATTAAAGCTATTCAACTCCTTAAGGCCCAGGGACTATTGCAGAGGAGGTGGGCATGTGAGATTGTAAGGGCCAATGTTAAGAGCTAAAATAAGCTCAGTTTTTCTACAAATTAATTAATTAATTAATTAATTATTTTTTTTTTTTGAGACGGAGTTTTGCTTTTGTCACCCAGGCTGGAGTGCAATGGCGTGATCTCGGTTCACCGCAACCTCCGCCTCCTGGGTTCAGGCAATTCTCCTGCCTCAGCCTCCTGAGTAGCTGGGATTACAGGCACGCGCCACCATGCCCAGCTAATTTTTTGTATTTTTTGTGGAGACGGGGTTTCACCATGTTGACCAGGTTGGTCTCGATCTCTCGACCTTGTGATCCACCCGCCTTGGCCTCCCAAAGTGCTGGGATTACCGGCTTGAGCCACCGCACCCGGCTACAAATTAATTATTAATGTCAAAGGCACACTGATGCAAGACCAGCATATGGGCCTCTGAATCTGATTAATAAGGTTTTCTTAAAGTATTAACTGATTCCTTAATAAGGTTATAAAAGGGCTATGAAAGTTATATGTTACAGACAAGATTTAAATTTTCTAGGTTATTTATAAAATTTAGAAAAATTTAACTGACTTCATGCTGTTTTTATTAGGGCTTCTTGTTTAGAAAATTAAGTCTTCTTGTGCAAAGAAGAAAGGTTTTCACCTTTTTAAAAAAATCCTTGAGTTATCACTTTTGTCAAATGAATGACTTATTTTACAAAGACCTGTGATATTGAGTATTTTAAGCCTTTGATATTTGACAAACTTTCCAAAATCAATGGCTGCCACCATTTCCCCAGAGTGGACTTGTAGGCTTCAGGTCCTGAGGTCTCAAGGAAAGGGGAAAGTGAGGCCAAGGTGGGCAGATGCAGCTGTGAGTGCAGACCCAGTCTTAAACTCAGCCTCACTGAGGGGGAAGCCCTGATCTGAGATGCTCTTGGGGCACAGGCAGATTTGTTACTTCTCCACTTGGCAGACGAAGGGAGGAGGGTGGCCAGGCTTCCCAGTGCCTCCTTCCACTTGTCCTCATGGCCTCTAACTCCACAACATCTACAGCAAGGACTGGGCAGCTTGGCTGGCTGTGGGGAAAGGTGGCATTGTGTGGGAAATATGTGAGTCAGAGGCACGGAGGAGACAACTCACCAATGATTTTGCTTTGGGTGAAGATAAATCTGCAAATAACTTCTTTCGGTTTCTTTAGATTCTGAAAGCCATTTCCATAAATAAGCACTTCATACAGTTCTGCAAGGAAAGCATTAAAAAATCTGAGTAAGGAAGAGTCGGGGGCTGCCTCCCCTCTGACCTCCCTGTTCCTGGAGGTCCTCCCTCAAAACTGAATTCACAGAGGCTCCTGAAAGGAAGGAGCTGTGTCTGAACCAACATCTGAATGTCCACCAAGTCAAAGCTTCATCCAGGGTCACTGAGGGTCCAGGAGGAGGTGGCTGGGCCTTGAGTACTCAAGGGCCCTGTCCCCACCCTCCCTGAACCAATGGGCTCAGGAAAGGCCTTGGCCCCTGCACAGGGCAGGCTCAGCGTGCTGTTCCCTCCCTGAAATCTGCGGTGCTCCCTCAGGCCCCAGGGGTGCAGGCTGTGCACTCAGCCAGGCATCCCTGGTATGAGGTGTAAGTGGAGCACAAGGCTGCCTGAAGACACCCTGTCCCTTGCTTGAGCTGGGCACCCAGGCCTGGATGCCCCCTTCAGGGCTGCTGAACACTTCGGGTCTCTCCTCCCCGTCTTTCTGTGCGCCTGTGGCAGGCAGGACACCCACAGGGGCAGGGCCAGGACTCCGGTGGTCAGGCACCTAGGACCCTGCTCAGGGGAATCTGTTACAGAAGCCCAGTGTTAGCTGCGATTCCAGAGACCTACAGGTGACTCCTCATCTCCTGCTCTTTCTGACCCACCAAGGACCATGGGCACCCACCCTGAGGCTCAGGGAGTGTGTCCTCCACCAGTGTGGCTCCTGCCCAGAGCCAAAGACTACAGCAGACACAGGGCAGGTGGGGCTGGCCCCAGGAGCCAGCTGGGGTTCCCACAGGCCTGGAGCTGCCAAGGGAATTGGCCTCCCCTCACCTCCTCCTGGCCCAGGCCTGCTCATTCTAATCCCTGCTGATGCCTGGGCTGCCCCGGTTCATGCACCCAAGGAAAGCTTCCTCTGAACCCTGCTTCCTGCCTTCCTGCAGCGCCGTGCCTTCAAGGCGGGCTGTGGGTGAAGCCGGCCTGCCGACATGCTTTCTTAGGCTTTCAAGTATTTTCAAAAATGGGAGCCCACAGTTACAAGCCTGAACATTTCCCCTAAATATCCAGATTTCTAGCTTTCTTGGAGAATGGGAAATGCAGGCCTCAGTGCATTGGTGTTTCTCCATGTCAGCTCCTGGGTGGGGCCTAGGGAACCGCCCTCCTCAGATGAGGAGCTCCCAGGCCCGCCCCACTCCAAGACCCCCCACGCTGACTGATGACATCAGCTGGCTGGGCCTGGACTGATTCACCTGTTCAAGGTGCCAGCCCAGCCCTTATGGGCATCCAGCTGATAGACACTATGCTATCCTAGGAAGAGCCTGGGACTGTTGGGGGCACTGAGGCTGTGAGAGAGAGAGAGCAGGGAGGGCCAGCTTGGTGCCCTGTTCTGAACAACCAGACCTGGGCCCCCGCAGGACAAGCAAGCGGTCCTCTCCTGCCACTAAGGCTGACAGCAGCTCCTTCCAAATCTGATGCTGCCAGGCTATACTCTCAGTGTCTTCCCCACTCGGGCTTCCACAAAGCCCTGGCCAGCCAGACACCGGGCTCAGTGTATGCCTGGGAGGGAGCAGCTGGGCCTGTGGCCTGCAACCCTTGGTCAGCCCAACTCAGCCACCCTGAGCAGGGCTGAGGGCTGCCCCAAAGCTCCATGGATGGGGTAATTGCAGACTACATTCTGGGCTGTGTTAGGACTGTGTATTGCAGGCAAGCATTTTTTTTTTTTTTTTTTTTTTCTCAAGGTGGATGAATGAAAAGAGAGAGGGGGCGGCCGGGCGCACTGGCTTATGCCTGTCACCCCAGCACTTTGGGAGGTTGAGGCAGGTCCTGAGGTCAGGAGTTTGAGACCAGCTTGTCCAACATGGTTAAACTCTGTCTCTACTAAAGGTACAAAAAATTAGTCAGGTCTGGTGGTGGATGCCTGTAATCCCAGCTATTCGGGAGGCTGAGGCAGGAGAATCACTTGAACCCAGGAGTCCGAGGGTGCAGTGAGCCAACTACAGCCTGGGAAACAAAAATGAAACTCCAAAAAAATAAATAGAAAATGAAAACAAAAGAGAGAAAGGGAGACAGAGACAAAGGAGCATGGGCAAACATTCATTGTAGAATCCCAGTGGCGGATGTAGGTGCGTTTATGTTCATTGTACAATCCTTTCCATTCACCTATAGATGTGAAAAGTATGCCTTAGACATAGCCAACTAGAAGACATGGTACAGTCTGGGTGACAAGTGGCTGATGGGAAGGACAGATCAAGCCCTTGGGCTGCAGGGAGTCAGAGGGGCTGGTCATCAGGGAGGGTTTCCAGGACAAGGTGTCCTTCGAGCAGGGCTGCAAAGGACAGGTAGTCTCGGCCCTTCAAGCTGAGGCAGGGCTTGCAGAGTGCCTATGCTCTACCTGGTCCCACCTCTGCACACAGGGCCCAGAGCAGGGAGTGGCCCTTGGAGGGCCTGGGGGTCCTGCCAGGCTGGAGAGGGAGGTGTCTGCTAAAACCCTGAAGCCATGTGTGGGGGATGGGCTCAGGACGGGCCTGGGGAAGTGAGGCCAACAGAGGCCTCTGCCAGGTTGGATATGAGGCCCAGGGCTGAACGGGGAGTCTGGGCTGTATGCCTCCCTCCCTGGCCTCCTTCCTGGGCTCCCTGGAGCCCTCCTGGCCTCTAGGTGGCAGCCTGCTGAGAAGGCTCACTCTGCTGCATTGGGGTTCAAGGCTCCTGCCTTGGCCTTTCCCTCCAGTGACTGTCATCCTCTGTGTGGGGCAGCTTTGCCCAAGTCAGCGAACAGTTTATAGGTCAGGGCTGTGACTGGCGGGTCACATGGGCAGAGGCAGAGGGCCAACCTGGTGGGCAGAGGATACCAGTCACCTCGACTCAGCTGCCTCCAGGGAGGAGTGCCAACTCACATCCTCACCTGGGGTTGACAGGGCTGCTCAGATGCCACAGCCGGTGTGTGTGCAGGGACATCATCAGAGGAGCACGGCTGTCACGATGGCTGCATGGCTGGGTGGCTTTACAGCAGGAGCAGCAGAAAGATTCCCCAAGGGGAAGGGGAGCTCTCTCCTTCACCTCCACCCTCAGCACTGCATTGGGGAGAGGCAGGGTGGGGACCAGAGCCCAGGACCAATCATGGAAGTGTCAGTGCAGCTCCTGTTCCTGGGACCTACCAGCTCTCAGTCCTGTGCCAGTCCCGCACGGCCCAGTGTCGTGGGGCTCACAACAGGCCTGGCAGCGTCCTTTCTGCTCATGGGAGGCACCTCTGGAGCTGGCTGGCATTGCACACTTTGCTCCTGGCCATGTGCCTATGGGGAGCAGCACTCAGACATGGATCATGTGTCTGTCCCCACAGCCCACTGCCAGGGTGTCCTGCCGTGAGGAACCGGGAGGCCAGAGCCCAGCTGCTTGAGGGTCTGGTGGTCTTGCTAAGGGCTTCGTGCTGTCCCCATGGAGGGAGGACGCCCAGGGCTCCCTACCTCTCCAGCAGCCACAGTTGTGCAGATGCCGGCCATGCAGAACCCCAGCACGCACAGACAGAGCTCAGGACAAACCGAGGTATCACAGAGGCCCACACAGGGCTGTCACCACCCATGCAGGGACCCTGGCTGGCAGGAGGGCATACTCGCCACATCCTGGACAGCAGGGATGGGTGCTGGGATTTATCCTGTGGGACTGAGGGAACCAAGGGTGTTTGTGTGGACGCCTTTGTTGGGCTATGGAGGTTTCCTGCTCCCAGAGTGCTGTGGTACGTTGACACTCCCACTTCTTCTTCCTCATCCCCTGAGAACATTGCCTGGTTCCTGTTCCCCATTTTGCTGTTGTGGTAAATTGCACAGGTATTTCAGCTCCTGCACCTGCCTGGCCTTCCTGGGAGGAGCCCTGGCTGCTCCTGGCCTGTGGGCGGGTTTGCTGCTGCTCCATGCCATTTGCTGGTGTTTCCCTGAGAGCTTCTCACACATGCCTTTTCTGGCTTTACAGCTAAACTTACTGTTGTGAGATAACAACACGCTGATGGTACACAGGTGCTCACACTAGCACCCCCACACATTATCCCCCAATAGACACTCATGTACACACCCACGGGGGCCACATGTCCGCACCCACCCACCCATGCACAGTGCACCACAAACACACACAACCCACCCCATACCACACACATCGCACCACACGATGCACACCTGAAGCACACACACCCACACACCACACACACACATAAATAGCAAACACACATCCAACAAAAACACCGAAGACACACCACATATTCCATACACACACCACTCACGTCAGCAACACACTCCCAACTTCCAACAGAACACACACACACACACACACACACACACACACACACATACACTAGACAACATATACCTACACACCAGACACCCTTCCCACACATCAGGCAGCCTTCCCACATACTCCCATAAGACTCCCACTCATGCCACACACTCTGCACATACACCACACACACACACACACACATGCATATATGCCCCGTATATACACTCACACCCCCATACACATATTACACAGCTCCTCAGCTCGCACAGAACATATACCCCACCAAACAACACACACAGATGCAGTTCTCATGCATACCCCACACACATCACACTCACAGCACATATCCACACCCAACACACAGATCACACACACATTTCCACACCACACAGACCACATACTACACTCTCCCAGACTTCACACACATGCAGCCTCCCACAGCACACCTTCCCACACATCCTACACCCATGCAAACTACATACACACAAAGCACACACACCAGAGACATACACACCACACACACATACCACACTTACACAGTCCCCACCCACATCCTTCCCCATACATACCAAACAAATGCACATCCTCCATACACGCATGCACTCGTGCGCACAGCTCTTTGGCTACAGCAGGGCCTCTGCAGCTCTCACCTCCTACACACGCAGTGGGAGGCTCCACCGATGTCACGTCAATACAGACCTTTGAGGTGAGCTGGAACACATGAGGGGTGGGGCGGGGCAGGGGGAATGAGCTCCTGGCCACAGGCACTAGGTCCCCAGCCCCTCACATCCACCTACTCACGGAATCAACGGTGTCTTTCATGGCCTTGAAGCCGTTATCCACCGCAAACACGTTGTCAGGGCTGTCTGCAATTGCTGTTATCTACAGAGAGGGGAAGTGGCCTGGACTCCCTGCCAGCAGGTGAGGATGCAGCAGGCCCCCATCCCAGGGGACAGTGTCTTGCCCCCATCCTTTGCGGGCAGCATAATGTCAGGCTCTGAATGTCACAGCCTTCTCCAGTCAGCAGCCCACCCTTGGAGTGTGTCACTTCTGCAGTGGCCATGAGTTGGCCCAACTCACTTGGGGCAGCTTAGACAACCGTCCTTGGGGTGGCCCTGGGAAAGCCACCTTGGATGCCTTTCCCCACTAGGCTCAAAAGTGGCCCCTTCTGCTGTTTGGAATTCCTGTTTGGAATTACCTGGTCCAGATTATAATCAGCTACACCCACGGTGTAAATGTTGGCCCCCAGTTTCCGAGCCTTTTCAGCCTAAGGGAAAGAAGGCATTGAGTAAGAGTCATCAAAATACGTGGATCGAAATGCTGGTGTCTATGAACTGGACTCACTTCTATAAGAGTGTCCCGAAATGCAAATGCCACTAGTTCTCCATCAGTCATAGCAATAATCATGCTGGTAGCTTTGTTGTCTGCAAAGAAGCAGAGAGTGGCCTGCTCAGCAAAGACCCCAGAAGTGACCTCCAGACGATCCGTAACCCCTGCAGGTGGCGGGGCCCACAATACTGCCCATTCCAGGGCATGACCTGGTGACCCCAGCTCATCCTCCAGCGGAGAGGCTGCCAAGACCCAAGCACCTGCCACACAGAGACCCCTAGAGTGAAGGAGGTCTCAGTCCAGCACCCATTTTACAGAGAAGGGACTGAGAGGGGCGGGGTCTTTCCCACCAGGTTGCCTGAACCCTCACCCACTAGCAGCCTGCACTGCCTCTGCCTGAGGACAGCTCCAGGCAGGACTCCACAAGCAAAGGCCTGTTCCGCAGGCAGAGGGAGGAGCCACGGGGCCCTCCTGTTACCCACAGGTTCATGGAGGCTCCTGGGGGCGGGTCCTGCTGTGAGCAGAGCCTGCAAGCAATCCTGCCAGCTTCATTGGGCCCAGGAGTTCAGGACTCCAGGTCAGTGGCATGTGGGCAGGGGACCCCAAGCCACTTCAATGCCTTTCCTCACCAACCCCACCTTTTCCTGGCAAAAGCTGCAGCCCCACAGCGGGGAGGAGGATTGGGGGTGTGGAAAGCTTTCTGCACCATCTGAGACACGGGCAGCAGATGCAGGACACTTGGAGGGGAGATGAGGAAGGGAGGAGAAGGACTAAGGTGTGTGCAAGGGAGCCAACGCCTTGGCTCTTCTCCCTCACACACAGCCCAGCTGGTGGGCAAGCGCCGGAGGGTTACGAGCACCAGGACTGCACACACAGGATCCTACGCAGTTCTCAGAACCACATGGCGTAGGGGTTTACTATGCTCATTGCACCAGGGGGGACCTGGAGCTCAGAGCAGATGAGCAACTTGCTGCAAGAGGAAGGGCAGGCGTGGCCTTGCGAAATCTGCACACAGAGCTCTCTGAACCCCACGCCCAGCTCTGTTACCCCTACGGGACCACCGTGGGGACGGCAGGTGCTTACTTCCGTAGTTGTTCATTTCCATCTGCCGAATTACCTGCAAGAAATTGAAGAAGTGTAGAGCCTGGACAGTGAGATGATCTCACTGATGCTCTAAGACCTTGTAAACTAATATTGATTCTTGGAGCTTAAGGGGTCTATACCTTTCTAAATCCTGCCTGCATGTATGTATGTCCTTCAGGAACAATTTTCTCAAGCCTCTGAAGACCCTCCTTTATTTTCTTGCTGAAAAAAAATGAAAAATTGTGCTTGACCTGGAAAGACATTGACTGTTAAAAATCAGCTCCCAAGCTCTCTGGGAGCCACTGTTCACCATGCAGGCCCTCCTGGATGGGGGAGGGGGCCAGGTAAGGGCTCTGTCCTGCTCATTCCTCAATGGGATTTTGACCAGAGATTTCAAGGCCTGTTGAGCTCATCCCAGATCCACAGAATGCAAGTCTGGGGAACGTCACCAGGGCCACGCTTGGACCATCTCTGGTGACAGTGGAGGTTCCTGTGGATGAGCAACTGTGAGTCAGGAACTGTAATAGGGCTAACATTCCTAACCCTAACCCTAACCCTGAACCAGGGATGGGCATCGGAGAGTCAGCAACAGGCAACGGGGTTGACATTCATCACTCTAACCCTAACCCTAACCCTAAACCAGAGGTGGGCAACTGAGAGCCACTAGCAACAAGGTTCATATACCTAACCCTATATTTAACCCTAACCCTAATCCTAAACTAACCCTAACAAGATTTTCCTTGTGTTGGGCACCCTGTCCTTTAACAGGTAGGGCTGGATTTGGGAAAAGTCATCCTGCTAAGAAGCCCCTAGCCCTGAACCCAGTCCCCACAGCCCCAGACCCCTGATCTCACTCAGTTGCCTCCTCTCTCTTTACCCGGCTACAGGAAGTAGCGAATCTGCTTAATTAGAGTGCCTGGCCTCCTTGACTTCCTGTGCCCCTGCAACAAAAAGACCAAAGGCTGGAGAGGCAGCCCCCACGGCTGTGCATGCGGGAGCTGAGCACCGATCTGCAGACTGACTGGGAGATGTGGTCTGTCAGCTGCTGTTAAAGCAGACAGGACTGGTTGGGGCAGGCAGGGCTGGCTCTGACGACAGGCCTGGGACGGGTCTGGGACCAGCCTGAGACTTAGGGTCAGGCTAATCCAATGTGATGGGCTGATCCTGCACAGCAAGGCTGGTCAGAGCATGGACCCTGAAGGCTGGTTTCCCACTGCGGACAGAGTCCTTTTTACCACCTCACACCCACTCCAGTCTCTCCCAAACCCACAGCACAGGACACACAGATCCAAGCTCCCCACAGATCAGATGCCACAGCCCACCCTGTATTCCCTCAAAGCTGCAAGTGGGGCCCAGGCCCCCATCCAGTCCTCAGCGTCCTCACCTCTCTTCTGCCCTTCACCTCCTCCTGGCCCAGTTCCGGTCATGCACCTTGGAAGTGCCCTCAGCTGCCGCCACACAGGAACTCTGCAGTGCCCCCTGCTGGACCCGGGCACCTCTCTAGGCCACCTCCAGCCTCTTGAGCTTGCTCCTCCTGCCTCCCTTCAGTTTCCCAGCCTGGCCTGAGCTCAGAACCCCACCCAGGGACTCCCCTGTCTGAGCCTGCCATCATCTCTGCACTAAGAAAGCCCAGGACTCCCACCACCGGCTCTGACCTTGTCTCCCTCCCGCACTGGCCAGGGCAAAGGGAACAGGCACAGAGCAGCAGCCAGCACAGCCGGTGTTCACAGGACACACCCCCCTGCCCCGCCAGCCCCTGCACCCGGGAATTTTCACAGCCACCTCCCAGGGAAGGAGGCAGGGCAGAGGGAGGGCAGGGGAGGGTGAAGAGGGGGAGGCTGAGAACTTCTGGAGCACAGGGGTCTGCAGGGAACCTTGCAGCCACGGGTAGGAGGATGCAGGGGAGCCGGGTGAGGTCAGGGCAGGTTCTGTGAGTTGCCCTGACCGGCCTGCCCTGTGTGCTCTCTGGAGTCCCAACCAAGGTCTCAGGGAGCCCCTCAGCTTCCTGGAGCTCCCTCTGGCCCAGTTCACCAGGCCTCCCTTGGGGGCTCCAACCAACTCACCTTTCTGAGGTGAGCGCCAAGACGGTGTCACCGTCCGTGGAGTAGGTGACAAAAGACATCCGTATACTCGGGCTGAGGAGGAATCATGTGCTGGTGAGAAGCCAGAGGCACCGGCTCAGAAGCCAGGACTGTGAGACCAATTCCCCACCTCCCACCCAACTCTTCCGCTTTGGGGCCTCTTGCTGGACACAAGGGGTTGAAATAAACGTAGTGGAGCACTCTGAGGCCTGTGGAAACAAGGGCCCCACAGAAGAGAGCGTCAGGATGGTGACTCACTGCATCCCACACTCCTAACACCCCAAAGACACTTGCACATGCACACATGCACACACAGAGGCACACACACACATGCACACACATACTTATGCACACATGCGATCACACGCACAACACACACACAGGTACACCACACACATGCACCCACACATGCACACACTCACAAGCACCCCCACCAGGCACATGCACACACAAACACACAGATACACAAATCCTACAATGAACAGGCAGGGAGACACACACACAGCCCTCCCAGCTGGCCTCCCTTCTACTGGAAAATTCTTTGCCTCCTCCCCCTGTCTCCTCCTCCCCTCCTCCCTCTCATCCCTCCTCCATCTCAGAAGAGTGACTCTCCCTATCAGCTGCCATGCATCCAGCCCCCCTTTCCTCTCCCTGACCCTCCTTCCTGCCGGCTGACCGTCACTGGCCCTCAGCGACAGTGCTGCCATTCGTCCCCAGCGCCCCACGGCTCCTGCCCTTGTTGCTGATTCATTTTACCTGCAGTCATCAGACTTTTTCTTCCTTAAGTGCCACCTTGATCATGCCACTCCCCTGCTCAAGAGCTTTCTCTGGCTCTCTATGGCTCACAGCAGGAAATCCCCGCTCCTTGGTCTGGCAAAATGAGCCTCAGTGGCTTTGGCCTCAAGCTGACCTGCCCAGCCCTCTCCCAGCCCTCCCTGAGCTAACCCCATTCCCAGCCAAGCCAGACCACTCACTCCACCACAGGGCCCCTGTCTTTCCCATCCCGCAAGACCCAGTTCAAAGACCTACCTCCCTGGAAGCCACCCTTGACTTTGTTTTCCTTTAACCTTCCATGTGAGTTCTTTGTCTCCTACTTGAACCCTCAGCATTGTGTAACTTGGGGTTCCAGGACTGAGTCACTGCTTTACCTGCCTAATGTCCCTTTCCAGTCTGAGATGTCCCCAAGGGCAAACAGCCTTCCCTAAAATATGCCCAGGTTCATAGGTAGGAGCCAGCCAAGACGGCCAAGACCCGATGGAACCAGTGAGCGCTGGCCTCATTCCTGCTTCAGAATGCCACCCTCTGCTCTGTGTCCCCCACCAAGGGACTCCCACGCCTACCCTATCTGATGGGATGTGCCCTCTGCCTGCCAGAGGAAAAGCTCCCTGCAGCTCAGGGGAGGCTGCCATGCAGAGATCAGTACCTTTGGAACCTCTTCACTGTTTCCTCCACCCACAGATAAAGGTCAACCCAGTTGTTGTTCACGCTGCCAGACCTAAAACAAAAGGAGATGTGGGTCAGGGAGATGAGTGCATCTGTCAGGTGGGAAGGTGTCTACCCTCCCCAGTCTCCCAGTAGGCTCTTAAGAAGTTCTCCTGACCCCATCACCACTGAGGCTGGGGTACACCCCAAGTGACCACTGGATCATCCGAGGTCATGAGTTTCACCAGTTGAGTGTCCACCATAAGGTGACGACCCAGTCCCATCTGCCGGGGACTGAGGAACTTCCTGGGATGTGGGGCTTTTGTTGGCCCTCCAGGTGGCTGATCAGGTAGGTGGGGCATTGTGTAGAGAAGAAATTGGGGTGGATGTATTAGTTGGAAAAACCCCTAATGAACAATCCAAATAAGGAAAATCAACAAAAAAAGTTTCATTTATGATAGCATCAAACAGAACAAAATACTTAGGAATAAATTGAAACAAGGAAGCAAAAGAAATGTATACTGAAAACTATAAAACATTGCCGAAAGAATTTAAAGACACAATAAATGGAAAGATACTGCATGCTTATGAATCAGAAGACACAATAATAATGTTAGGATAATGTCATCTGTATCAAAATCTCTACAGCATTTTTTACAGAAATAAAAAAAATTGCAATAAACTTCATATGGAATTTCAATAGTCATAAAACAAAAAAATCTTAAAAAAAGAAGAGCAAGTTTGAGAATACACACACACTTCCTGAATTCAGAATTCGTTACAAAGTGACAGTAATCAAACTATTATGGCACTGACTTAAGGACTGACATGTAGAGCAATGAACAGAATAGAGAGCTCAGAAAGAACCCTTCATGTCTGTGGTCAAATGATTTCCAACCAGTGTGCGAAGAACTTTCAAAAAACGGATGTTCATGTGCAAAAGAATGAAGTTGGACCCTTCCGTCCACCACCACAGAAATTAACTCAAAGTGAGTCAAAGACCTAAATGTAAAGACTAAAACTCTTAAACTCTCAGCAGGAAGCATAACCTTTATGCCACTGGATCTGTGGATTTGTGTTTGGATATGGCATCAAAAACACAGGCAGCAAAATTAAACATAGAAAAGTTGAGACTGTATGAGACTGTATCCAGATTAAAACCTTTTGTGCGTCAAAGGACGCTACAAGGAAGTGAAGAGATAACGTGCAGAATGGGAGAAAATATTTACAACTCACATACCTTGTAAGGGATTAGTATCCGGAACATGCAAAGAACTCCTACAACAATGATGAAAAAGAAACGACAAAAAAATGCAACACATAAAAAATGGGCAAAGGATTTGAATAGAGATTTCTTCAAAGAAAATCTGCAAATGGCCAGTAAGCACAGGAAAAGATGCTGCACGTCACTGGTCGCCAGGGAAATGCTGGTGAAAGCCAAAAGGGGATACAACTTCATACCCATTGGGGTGGCTATTATTAAAAACCAGAAACTAATAAATGCTGGACCTTTGTCAGAATGCCAAATGGTGTAGCCACTGCGGGAAACAGCTTGGCATTTCCTCAGAAAGCTAAACATAGGATCACGATAGGATCCACCAATTCCACTGCCAGGTATATACCAAAAAGCAGTGAGAGCAGGGACTCGAAGAGATACGTGTGCATGGGTGTTCATTATTACACATGAAGCAGCATTATTAATAATAAGCAAATGGCAGAAGCAGCCCAAATGTCCATCAACAGATAAAAAGATGAACAAAATGTGGTACATGTCCATACAGAGTGTTATTCAGCCACAAAAGGATGAAATTCTGATGGATGATACAACGTGGATGAACCTTGAAAACATTGTGGTAAGTGAAAAAGGCCAGACAGAAAAGGCCAAATGTTATATGTTTGTGTGATTCTATTGTGTGACTCCACTTACATGAGGTACCTACAATAGGCAAACTTATAGATAGGGAAAATACACTAAAGATGACTAGGGCCTGTGGAAGGGAGGAATGGGGAGTTATTGTTTAACGAGAATAGAGGCTTTTTTTGGGTTTTCGTGGAGGTGGGGTGGTTTGAGACAGGGTCTCACTCTGTCACCCAGGCTGGAGTGCAGTGGTGTGATCTTGACACACTGCAGATTCAACCTCTCAGGCTCAAGAGATCCTCCTGCCTCAGCCCAGGCTGAGTAGCTGGGAGTAGAGGTGCACATCGCTATGGCGGCTAATTTTCATATGTTTTGTATAGACAGGATTTTGCATATTTCCAAGGCTGATCTTGAACTCTTAGACTCAATCAGTCATCTTGCCTTGGCTCCCAAATTGCTGGGATTACAAGAGTGAGCTACTGCTTCCGGCTGAGAATAGCTGGAATGATGAAACACAGTGATGTTGTGCTCGGTACAAATGATGAAACATTTCTGGAGATGGATGGTGGTGGTTGCACAACACTGTGAATATACTTAATGTTCCTGAATTGAACACTTAAAAATGGTAAATTTTTGCTGAGCATGGTGGCTCATGCCTGTAATCCTAGTACTTTGGCTGAGGCAGGCAGATCATGAGGTCAAAAGATCAAGACCATCCTGGCTAACATGGTGAAACTCTGTCCCTACTAAAAGTACAAAAATTAGCGGGGTGTGGTGGCATGCATCTGTAATCCCAGCTACATGGGAGGCTGAGGCAAGAGAATTGCTTGAACCTGGGAGGTGGAGGTCACAGTGAGCCGAGATCTTGCCACAGTACTCCAGCCTGGTGACAGAGAGAGACTCCATCTCAAATACACACACACACACACACACACACACACACACACACACACGGTACATTTTTTTTACCACTGTACTCCAGCCTGGTGACAGAGAGAGACTCCATCTCAAATACACACACACACACACACACACACACACACACACACACACACACACGGTACATTTTTTTAAAGTACATTTTCCCATGATTAAAAAATTACTAAAAAAATACCAGGGGTCACTCCCTCTTAGAGCCCTCAAAGGTCACCTGGCCAAGAATGGGAGTGCATGGGAGGCTGACTCATTTTCTTCTAATTCAATCCAATGAATGAACAAATGAATAATGAGTCTCATGAACAAGCGGGATATGAATGACAAACAGCCTCCCTGCAGGCAGTAGACATTGTTTCTGCCTGGAGGACTACCACAGGATGCTCAGGGTCTTGCCCAGCTGCGTGGTCTTTGGATGGGCTTTGGAATCACACAGTTCGGAGCTTCAGTTCAGTGCCATGGATGTCTATCTGGAGGCTGCGGTGGGTCATTCTCTGGCCATGGGCTGCCTCATTGTCTCTCCTTACAATGGGACAATATCCTTTACCCCCAGCCTTGCTAGGTAGACTCACTAAAGTTGCTTTTGTTTGTTCTCTTTACATCCACTCTAGGCACTCCCTCTGCATTCCCCCTCATCCGATTGTCTGGGATTGCATCAGGGCCTCTGCAGTTCCTGTGAGTTTCCAGCCCGTGGTTCTGCCTTGCCTGGCAGGTCCCTTCATTACCCTCCTCTGTTACCGCTTCTGACCTGTAAACCTCCCTTCATCCTCATCACACTTGGCAAGGTGAAAATGAAGATACCCTTTTTACAGATGGGGACATGGAGGCACAGAAAGACGAAGCCACTTGCCCACGACTATGTGGCTAGTGAGTGGAGTCTTCCTGTCTCCAGAATGGAGTTTCTCCTTCCCCAAGAGTAGCTGAGCAGCCACAGACCATAAGAATTGGTGGGCTGGGGTGCACACCCCTCTAAGCATCAGTATCAGGGGGAATGACAAAAATCAGAGGGACTTCAACCTGTGATGCTGGAAAGAGTGCACACAGGAAGCTGAGTCTTGCCACACCAGCTGTCTCTGGGTGCTTGCCCATCCTCCTGGGCCACACTTGTCCAGGAACCAGATAGAAAAATACCTGCACTACTCACAGCCCAGGATTGTGCTGAGGGTGCCAGGAGTGCAGGGGAAGGACTTTGGAAACCAGAAAGTGCTGCTACATTCTCCTGAAAATTGCACCACTGCTGCTAGTGAATAAGCAGTGTGTGTTCCCACCCGGCAGGAGGAGTGGAAAACGGAAACAAGACAATCTCTCCAAAGCTGAACATTTGCCCATTTCCTTCGGTGAGCCAGAAGGTGCCTAATGCACAGCCCTGCTTCCCCAGGGCCACCCTGAAACAGACCAAACTGTTACTGAAAGCGCAAGAACTGCCACGTGGCTCTCCAAGATGCAGAAGAAGCACTTAGAAGCAGCCATCCAAAGCCCTTCTCTAAGCAGTGACATTAGAATACCCAACACAGGCAACAAAGCAATCTCTCTGGTGCCCAGTAAAATAAGAGTTACTTGCGTGAAAAAACAAACAAGCAAAACAACAAAAAACCCCCAAATATCCACAGTGAGCCTCTGAGAACTAATGACAGGCAGGTCCAAGCAATCAGCTGTTGCAGGGGCCTGAGGATGAGGATGCTGACTGAGCTGATGGAGGGACAGGGAATCATCTAGAACTTTGGTGGCTTTTTTCCCAATCAAAGAGACGAAGCACCAGGGAAAAGACAGCCAGGGGATTCTTTCTGCTTCAGAAAACAGGAGGCCTAGGTTTGCTCTGACCAAAGGGTTGGCCCTGCTTCTCTGACAGAAGCTTGCATCTTCTTGGGTGGTGTCTTGTCCCTAGTGAAAAAGAGGTGGTGGCTCTTGAGGGCAACCCAGGACCAGAGCTGGAAGGGACACTCACTTGTCCAAGATGAAGTAGAGGTCAAATGAACCCTTGCATTTGTGACCCTCTCCCTCTTGCGCCTGGCGCCAGTGCGGCCCCCGGCCGAGGCCACTGCGGTGGTGGGCCCTCCTGGAGCCCATGGCCAGGCGGTTGAGGATTCTCCAGCCAGGTCCACGGTACCGAAGTCTTCCTGCTCTAAAAGGTGGCAGAGGAAGCAGCAGCAGCAGCAGGAAGAGCAGGACGCAGGGTCCCTGGGGGCTGTGGCTCCTCATTATCTGGCCATCCCTGTAACCCCACCTCACTCTTGGGTCCCTGTGCAAGGGCCCAGATAGGCTGAGCACAGGCCACCTGTGGCCACCTTCTCTGCCACCTCCCCTTGCGCCCAGGGGCCACAACCCCTTCTCCTGCCCTGTCACCAGTGCGCACTGCGGCTCTCCGCCAGGTACCTCTCCAGATCGCAGGGACTAAGATCGCAGGGACTAGGCTCTGGCAGACCTGCTTCCAGCTACCTGCCTGGCCCTTCCCCCACCCTGGGGACAGAATTCTCTGTTACGATTGACAGGAAGGTTGACATGGTGACTTTGTGACCTGCAGCTCTTCCCAGTGTCCTGCGTGTTGACAACACCAGGGGGAGGCACAGGACCTTTGGAGGGGCTACAAGAGGAACCCTCCATTTCCCTTACCACAGCCCTCACAGTGTCCCTTAAACCCCCCAGACCTGCCGTTTGTTCACTAGAAGAGTTAGTCCAGGTGACTTAGGTGAGGACATCACTGTGAGTGACGAGATCAAGGACTGGGAGGGCAGAGTGTTGGTAGAGAAAGGTCATTTGTGTGATGCTGAAGTCCCTCAGGGCATGGTAGATCTGAAAGGAGATGGAAACTACAGTGTTACCAGTATCCTTGTGAACTAGGGACATTTCGGTTATCTACTGCTGTACACCGGACCACCCCACACTTAGGGATGCAGAACAAGGCCCATTTTATCACGCTGACAGGTTCTGAGGATCAGGCACTCAGGGCAGAGTGGGGAGGGCTCCGCATGTCTGGGGCCCCCAATGGGAAGACTTGAGCAGCCCAGCATGACTTGAATTATCTGGAGGCTGCCCCACTCACAAGTGTGGCTTCAGGGAAGGAGGGTTCAAAAGCTGGGCTCAGCTGGACTGCGAATGGAGGCCCTGCGTGTGGGCTCCCCTTGTGACCTGGGCTCCCTCCCAGCATGGCGGCTTCAGGGTGCTTGGGCTTTCACAGGTGGCCCAGAGTTCCATAGTGAATATTTTCAGTGAGCAAGGCAGAAATTGTAGAGCTTTGATGACATCATCTTGGAAGTCACAGTGCCACTTCCACTGGAGTCTATTAGTTCAAGCAGTCACAGCTGCCACGTCAATGGGAGGAAACACAGGACCCTTCTCTAGAAGAGGAGTGTGGACAGTGTCAAAACTGCTGTACGACCAATGCTTTGAATGGCAGAGAGGTTACAGAGTGTGGAAAAATATGGGCACCAATGAGTGAGCTTCAAACAGGACTCAGAAAAGTCAGACTGTGACTGTCAGAAACATTGTAATCAATTTTATTTTTTATGCACAAGAGTGATGTACCATTAAAAATCCTTCTCTTAAAAAGTCAAAAATATATCTTTCAATGTGTGTAACATACAAATGATAAAAATTATTGGGTTAGTGGGTTTTTTGTTGTTTTTTGATTTTTTTGTTTTGGAATTGTATTTAATATAATGGAGTATCTTAAATAAGGGGTACTTCAGAATGAATGAAGCCTGGTATATTTCCTTCAAAAGCGTATTTGAGTTATCTTGCTTCATATTCCTCTCGACACTTGGTATTAGCATACTGTAATATTTTTGCCTGCTGGTTAGTCATCTCCTTGCAGTTTACTTTTGCAAGCAAGAATTATTCTTATGTTTTTCCCCTAAGGTGACTTCTTGGCCATCATTCTTTGCATCCCCCTCCCTCAACTCCATCCCTCTCTGTTCATCTTGTACTGCCCCGTTATTCTCAGCCGGGGCTTGGGCTAGGCGCTGGCATCATCAGCCCAGATCCTTTCCCTAATGTATTATATCTAAAGATCTGCACATGCAACCCGTTTGGTGCCTTTCCTGGGGAAAAAAATACATAGATGATGGAATTATAAATCTCTCAATTTTCAGGGTTACCTGAAAGAAAATACCTGGTTTTAGATACAAGACAGTTGAATCCTTTTCTTGACATTTTGCCTTTATTCATAGAGGGACAGACAGCACAGCAGGAAGCTAAGCCTTGCAGAAGCTTTTAGGGGACATTGCCACCCACGCCTCCTGTGCAATGCCAGGTGCAGGGGAGATGGGACAGGATACAGACCTGGGTTGGGGGAAGACAGTGGGAGGCCAGCGCTTTGCACTTGAAACATTTGGGTGAGACTGACTGGAAAATAAGAAATTCACAGTAAATTTCTAAAATATGTAGTTGCCAATGGCAGTAATGTGCAGAAACAAAATTCCCTAACTACTCTTGGAGGAGACATTAGACATTTTATAAAAATAATTGTGGCATGTGAAGTTAATGTTTTCCTATACATTAGGTAGAGGACCAAGGTGAAAATAGTTCATGTTACTATAAAAGATTGTTTTAGATGCATATTAAGTGAAAAAATTTAGAAAAGCAAGTCTGATTCATTTTGAGGGATAAAATGGAAACATTGTGTATCTTGGCAATTTTTTCCTTGTTAAAAATTTAATCTTGTCGTAGCGACATGATTTCATTTTTAGTGGTATTTTAATGATATTTCTGAATGTTCAAACACACACACATACATAAGAATATATATATATATATATATATATATATATATATATATATATATATATATGCCTGTTTGTGTGTGTGTGTGTGTGTGTGTGTGTGTGTGCATCTGGTATACATATATCAAATCCTTGCTTGTTTTTGAAGATGTTAATTATCAGCTAAGCTTAAAGCTTTGCCTCCTTAGAAATAATTGAACCTGGTATTGTGGTATATTGTGATCTTTAATGATATTCCAGCTTTTGACCAGCTTCTGTGGAACATTGCTACCCTGCCCTGCACAGCACCCCATGTGACTCCTGGAAGTCCAGGTCCTTTGTCGCATGGAGAGGACGCAAACCACGTGCTTCGGCAGGCTCTGCGCCACTCCTGATGCCCTTTCCAAGTGGATTCCTCAGAGGGGGTGACTGACATCAGAGATGAGTGTCAGCCACTATCTCCCAAAGAAGCAGATGCAGAAACGTCACTCGTCTCAGTGACCCTGAGCATAGCACTCAACCTCTCTGAGCCTCAGGTTTCCATCTGTAAAATGGGCTCAGGCTAAGTTGTCTCTCCAGCCCATCCCAGACCTACCCATGTATGACTAATTGGAGGAGGCCAATTCTCCCCCTTTCTCTAGGAGTAACTTGTCTGCTTGAAGTCCTATTGCTGAGCTTCCATGAGGTCACACAGAGAGACAGACACACTCACACACACTCACACATATAGTGCCCGTCTCACAGTGCCTGCAGACTCATAGCCTTCCTCTTACTCTACGATCTTTCCCAGCGTAAACACCAGATTTGAGTCTCATCCACCTCCAGGTTTCATCCCCAATGCCTCTCACACAGCACCTCAGATGGGAGATCTCATTCCGGGTCACACCATGCCCTGGCCAGGGCATTCTTTGGTTCATGGCCCTGAGCACATGAACAGCAGCCTAGCACTGTCTGACTCCTGCTTCCCTCCGGGGACCCACCCACGCCCTTCGCACCTGCAGACCCTCCTCCATCCCGACCGCTGTGGGCACAGTGGAGCTGCGCCTTCCTCCCCTTCACAGACACCAGCTGCCCCAGACGGCGATGGATCTACAAAGCTCTTGTTCTCCTTGCTCCGAACATGATATGAAAAGATGCTTTATGGTCGTCAGCTCTCCTCAGTAGGCTCAGTGCATGCCCGGGCTCTCGCCCCCTGACGCTCTTTGGTGGTCCTCATCACTCTGTCATTGTGAGTGTCCTGGGGAGGGCTCTTCTTGGCTCTCATTCCTCTGACCTCAGCAAGACATCCCTCTGAACCACACAGACATCTCTTATTACCACCCCACGTCTTTCCTACCTGAAATAATCAAATTTAATTCCAGGACTCCCCCACTGCTTTCAGAGCCCACAGACCACAGGAAATCAAGTGATGATCTTTGAAACTTTCTGAAACTGAGCTCCCCAAGTCTACAGGGGATCTTACCATGCCCAGCCTTCCCCATCAACACAGGGCACATCTCCCCAAGGCTTCCAACCTACCTGGGACACTAATCAGGGTCCCCTATTACTCAACTCAGTAGGTGTTGCATCCTGGGAGATGAAGCCTCACCAACCCCACCATGCTAAAGCTTGTGATTCTTGGTTTATCACCCATCCCTTGGGCGCTGACTGCACACTGATCATTCCATCTGGGAACTACTGGCCATATTCTCCCACATTACCTGTCAGTCTATGCCTTAACCAGGTTGTCCCGGGTAACTGGGACTCCAATCCAGCTCTGCTCTATCCAACCTGTGACCTTGGGGAAATTTGGATGCTCTCCATGCCTCTACTTTCTCACCTGTAAAGAGGGTCACCTTGGTGTTCTCTTCACTGGATTGTTGGAAAGATTAGCTTGATTAAGGTAGTCAAAATGCTAAGGAGCCTGGCTCAGTAAACGTAAGGGGGATCAATTCTTATCACACTGAGTGCAAAGGGAGAGAGTCCACCCCATGGCAGCCTTCCCGTTACTCCTGAGCTCTCAGGGACCAGCGCACAACAGTGGTTAATGAATGAACAAGCAGCCTGGGCACTGTTCTCCTTCCCACTCTACCTACAGAGCAAAGAACTCTCGGCAAACCGCTGGATGACCTCTTTTTCCTGATATGCCTGAAGGCACTTCCTGCCCCAAGCCAACTGGCCAGCCTCCAGCTGTTCTGAGCAGCAGGTCAGGCACCAGATCATATTCAGAGACACCATGTACCCCCACCCCCATGCAGTGCTCTGCTGTATCTGCCTTTCTCTTCAGCTAAAACACAAGAGCAGAAAACACCTCGTCTTCCAATCCTTTGGTGTCCCTAGTCTCTGGAGAAGCTCCCCAGATCCTTTTGGCATATTCCAGGGACAATCATCTACCGGCCTTTTCTGCATTTGGATTGTGAGGTCCTGGGGTTTCCTAAGAAAGGGAATACACCTGTCTCCAGGCATCCTCCTGGCTCTGGCACACTGAGGAAATTCAACACTGAAGGTGATCCAGGCTTTCCCAGAGGCTGGCTGGAGCACTTCCTGGCCAGCCCTTACAGGCTCTGTGGCCGGTTATGCCTGGACCCCTCAAGCAGCAACACCTGCTGCATTCCAGCAAAGCCAAGTGCAGGAGACTGAGGACACGGCCACCCGCATGGCAGCAGGGAGGGCGGCCCTAGAACAACATAACTTGGCCACGTGGACCCTCATGGAGTGGATGTGATCCCATCACCCACTCAGATGCCTGAGACTGTGCAGAAGCGGGGCCAGTGAAAACAGAGGGCACATTCAGTGCTTCAAGGGGCCCTGCTGTGTGGATTGAGAGCCTGCCATGAATGTGCTGAAGATGGCCAGGACGTAGAACAGGGAGCTGCGTTCTGCCAAACAATGCCAATGAGCGATGGCTGGTGCCGTGTGGAGTGATATTTTAGATAATATATGTGCCGAGGCTGCAGCAACATGGAAGTCACATAATGGGACTGAATTAGCCCTGGTCACTCAGGCTCCAGCGCACAACTTGTGTTCCAGTCAGCCCTGCCACTCACTACCTGCCTGACCTGGGACAAGCGCTCTGGGCCTCCGTCTCTTCATAAGTAAAGCAAGAACAGTAATCTTCACTTCAGGGGCTGGCGGATAGGACTCAGCAGGGCTCCGTGCATGCCAGGTAGCAAGAGCACAAGGAACGGCAGCTGTCTTCCTAATACAACTAGAGAATAAAGGTGGAGCCTGAGAGGGTGGTCCCAATTTCACTGGCAGCCTTCAGGAAAAAAGTCCGTGATTTTACTTCAGCGACTCCTTCTGACCTTCCCTGGTTCCAACAAGAGCATCTTCTAAGGATAAAAAGTATTGAAGGCCAAAACTTACCCCTGTAGTTTAAAAAAAAAAAGTGGTGTGATGAAATCTTTACAGATTGTGCCACCTACTGAATTTCTGAACAGAAATCTGCTAAGCCAAGCAGATATGATGATTAAAATCATTTGAAAAGCATGTCTTTTACCCCTTCCCCAGGAATTCTGATGTGCTGGAGGTCAGTGGTTAGATGATTTAAAAGGGAATTTAACTCTTTATTCCAGAAAAAGTTTCATAAATCAAAATTCCACGCACAGACCTGTGATTCTGTCCAACACCCTTTGATCTAAAGTGAGCAAATTCTTTCATTAAACATGCTGCATTCCATCTTTGTCATATTTAATCTCTATTCATTTCTGTGTGATTTCTCTATGGCCAAATTTCCTTTTCTGCATCAACTGAAAAGTTAAATTAGCTCAATGATCACAATAAACTATATCATCAGGTTAAATTATTTCTAAGAATGCAAACTTCAAGCTGTAGCTGGTTATTAACAAGATATATATATATACATATATATATATATGTATATATATACACACACACACACACAAATACCCACAAATATATGTATTGTTTTTGTTTAAATATACAGATACATATATCATAAAAATTATTAAAAATGAAATTACATCTCTCTGGCAATTTTACATATTTTAACAAGCAGCAAAAAATGCCTTGATATATACTTCTATTTTCTCCCTCATAAATGAATCTGACTTGCTTTTCTAGATTTTTTCACTTAGTATACATCTAAGACAATTTTTAATATTAACAAAAAATATTTTTATCTTGGTTCTCCTACCTAATGCACGTGAAAACATTAATTTTAAATGCCACAATTATTGTTATAAAATGTCTCTCTCAGGAGTAATTAACTTCATTTCTGTACATCAGTGGCATTGGTAACTACATATTTTAGAAATTTCCTGTTAATTTCTAATTTCCAGGCTCCCTCAAACGTTTCAGGTTGGAAGTCCTGGCCTCCTGGGGCTCAGCTCGGCGGACGGCCTCCTGCTGGCTCTGACCGCGCAGCGCCAGGGCGTCCTTCGGAGGCTGCTCCTGCTCTCGCCGCCACTCTCA
This sequence comes from Saimiri boliviensis, assembly GCF_048565385.1. Classification (NCBI taxonomy): domain Eukaryota; kingdom Metazoa; phylum Chordata; class Mammalia; order Primates; family Cebidae; genus Saimiri; species Saimiri boliviensis. Next base: position 27,729,601 of record NC_133460.1, on the reverse strand, counting down.
GGCTCTAGGCTCCCCAATCTGTCACTCCAGGTCCGGCGAGGCCGCGGCGTTGAGCCCAGTGCCTGCGGCTGCCTCTGCACAGAGGAGTCCGGCGGCCTCCTGGCCCGCCCTCCCTGCGAGACCTGGCTGCACCGGGAGCGGTACCTCCCCAGCGCCGGAGTAGCCCAGCTGCTCCCGCCCCGTAGGCTCCTCAGGCCCCAGCTGTGACGGCGCAGCGTTCCGCCAGAAAGGCAGCTTGGCTACCCCAGAAGTAGAACTATCCGGGGACTTAACTGCCCCTGGAGGGTGGGAGAGGGCCAGGGCATATGGGTCACGGTCTGGACGGAGTGACTGTGGGTGGCTGGAGATTGCGCTGGGACTTGGAGGACCTGGGGATTTCTCCTGCAGCGGGGAGTGAGGTAGATGGGGTAGAGGCTCAGGTAATTGCAGTTCTTGGTGCTTGAGCCTAGGGTGCAAAGCAGCTTCTTTTGGAGAAGGGAGAATTCTTCCAGTACTGAAAGGGAAACCACCCTAGTCCCTGCTCACTCATTCATTCATTCAGCCACTCAATGGGTGTTCGGACCTGGTGGGGGTGAGTGGGTGTGAGGCAATGTGTTCTCTTTCGGGGTCCACAAGGGGGCGAAGTTTTTTGCCTTTTTTTTTGGAGACAGAGTCTTGCTCTGTCACCTGGCTGGAGTGCAGTGGCAATCTCCGCTCACTGCAACCTCCACTTCCTGGGTTCAAGCATTCTTCCGCCTCAGCCTCCTGAGTAACTGGGACCCCAGGTGCGTGCCACCACGCCCAGCTAGTTTTCGTATTTTTAGTAGAGACGGGGTTTCACCAACTTGGCCAGGATGGTCTCCATCTCTTGCCCTCGTGATACCCCGCCTCGGCCGCCCAAAGTGCTGGGATTACAGGCATGAGCCACCGCACGGGCCAGGGGCATAGTTTTAAGGTAAGAACTTCCCAGCGCTATGCCCCTCTCTCATCTCTCTCCCTCCGGGAGATTTAACAGTTTATGTTTAAATTTCGGGGACGTGGGAAGAAACTAAGAGTCAATCACCCCAGCGGAAGTTTAAAGGACCTCCTTTCATTGGTCAGAGGAACTTGGGAAGGTGGGAATTTCTCCCAGGATAAATTCCCCTGCTCCTTCACCCACACACCCACACCTGATTTCCAGCTCTCTGGAATCCCCTCCAACATAGTGGGAGCTCTTTCCCCTCCTAGATTTCCCCACTGAGGTCCCCTTCCAACCAGTGTGGAAGCTCTTTTGTCTACTGGATTCCGTCTTTCTGGATTCTCTCACTCAGTGTGAGCGGAGCTTTCCTTCTCTGGTTTTCTCCCTCTGGGAACCCTTTTCACTCAGTGTGAGGGTGGCTTTTCTTTCTCTCATTCAATGTGAGAATTAGCTGTTTCTTTCTTTCTCCTCCTGTTTCTCTCTTTGCCTAAATAAATCACGTTTCTGCAACACTTTTGGGGTCTGGTATTTATTTCACGAGTGCACTATGCCATGGTCTCCTCTCTCATTCTTGAGAGAGTGAAAGACCAGGAACCTGGAGAAACATCCTCTCAGGGAAGCTGAGGGCTCCCCTGAACCTCTGAACTCCTGAGCCCCAATAGGTGCATGGAGATACCTTGAGGAAACGCTGAGCTTCTTCCCAAGGCTTTGGAGGGTCTGTTGCAAAGATGAGATCCTAAAGGACGAACATAAGTCTGAGGAACGGTTGGGTTCAGAACATATATCAAAACCATACAGACTGCCCTGTTACAGGAAAGGGGTCCAGACCCCGAGAGAGAATGCTTAGATCTTATGCAAGAAAAAATTAAGGGTGAGTCTGCAGTGCAAAGCAAAAACAAGTTTATTAAGAAAGTAAAGTCACAAAAGTACAGCTACTCTATAGACAGAGTGGGATGCTCCTGAAAGTAAGAGGTGGAAAGTGCCCATTCTAGGTACAATGCTTGCATGTATGGGGAAGTATGCTCTGCCACTGTGACATGGTAATCACCCTATAAACTGCATACTTCGACCATACCTCGGCTTTCTGTTGAAACTGCTCTCTGTAAACCTAATGTAACAGGCAAGCAGTCCAAACCCGCACCATTGTGGCCTCTGCGACTTGTAATAAGTAACTAAGGTCTGTAATTTCCACCCTACCCAGGCAATGTGTAAACTAACACTTATCTTGACTTCTGTGAACCACTTAAGTAATAATCGGAATGTCCAAAGTCCACTGGCCCTCAGAATGTCTGAAGCCCCTCATCCCCACGCCCACCCCTCACCCTCACCCCCGAGGTGGTTTACGGGCATAAAAGGTCTTTTTTTTTTTTTTTTTTTTTTTTTTTTTTTTTTTTTTTTAATGAGACGGAGTTTCGCTCTTGTTACCCAGGCTGGAGTGCAATGGCGCGATCTCGGCTCACCGCAACCTCCGCCTCCTGGGTTCAGGCAATTCTCCTGTCTCAGCCTCCTGAGTAGCTGGGATTACAGGCACACGCCACCATGCCCAGCTAATTTTTTGTATTTTTGGTAGAGACGGGGTTTCACCATGTTGACCAGGATGGTCTCGATCTCTTGACCTCGTGATCCACCCGCCTCGGCCTCCCAAAGTGCTGGGATTACAGGCTTGAGCCACCGCGCCCGGCCGGCGCATAAAAGGTCTTGACACTCTCCTTTTGGGCCACGGGTTGGAGAGACTTGAGCCCTCCGTGGCTGCTGGCAATAAAGACCCTGCAATTTGGCATACTTTTGTCTTGGTGTTGACTTTCTATGCTCGCTCTGGTATAACACTATAAGGGTTTGTGATACAGGATTAATTTTCTTAATTACTATATTTTGCAGGAATCAATATTATTATCTTTAAAGCAAAATTAGTAATACCTTGGTTCTCCAGATGTCGAGAAATCTGAACATTCCCAAGTCTGGGTGTGTTTAGTAAACATGATTAATTTGCTCCCTTCACTGTAATCATCTAGAGGCTAGGAATGCCTGGCTTTCTGAGAATGCAGCCCAGCAAGTCCTGGCCTCATTTTCCTAGCCCTCACTCAAAATGGAGTCGCTCTGGTTTGAAGGCCTCTGACAGTCCCAAAGAAAAACGTTTCTTTTACAGAAGAGAGAACATTGAGGAATAGAGAATGAGACATCAAATCTGAAATGCAGAATATCGCAGACAAAGGAAACAATTTGAAAGTTACCAAGCTCAAAACACAGATGACTCAGGAAGGACTGCTGGTGAAACCAGTGATAACGTTGCCATGGCCACCAGTGATATGTCCTCGAGGCACCGCAAAAATAGAATTCTGTATCTACCTGGGCTATAAATCAAGTGTGAGCACAAAGTGAAGGTATTTTCAGATGTGCAAAGTATGAGTTTGCAACCTGTACAAGTTTGGTGGAAGGACTAAGAATGTATTTTGAAAGAAGGAAACAACTCGGAAGAGTGGAGTTTAAGAAATGACGGTGAGCAGAGATATGGGAACATGCCGATTAAAGTGAGTGGCCAGATACTGAAAATAATGACCATCACCAATTGGGGAGTTTTCTGAACATAAAAGAGGAAAGAATAATTTCAGAGGAGAGAGCAATTCCAGGAAAGTTTATCCAAGCAGATGGGGGTGGTCCTTGAGCCATCTGAGGAGTCTGAGATTTCCTAGGCATGGGCCTGCCTTCATAACCCTGCTGGCCTCAGTCACTGACTAGAAGCAGCCTGTGAGGGCTGTGGTCTTTCTGTGAATGTGGTGGCCCACTGTAGCGGTAGAAAGTGGTTTCCCAAAACACTCCCTTCCCTGGGTCATACTCCTCACAGTCAGAGATCTGATTGGTGCAGTTTCATGCTCCCCACAATGTAAATGGACTTAACTTGCCATTTAAACTCAGATTTTTCTGCTTTAAAAAAAATTCAATCCAGCACTGTGGCTCATGCCTGTAATCCCACAGCTTTGGGAGGCAGATGTGGGAGTATTGCCTGAGGCCAGTCTGTGCAACATAGCAAGAACTTCTCTCTCTGTCTCTCTCTCTCTCTCTCTCTCTCTCACACACACACACACACACACACCCACACACACACAAACCCCAATTATCTGAGTGTGGTGGCACACATCTATAGTCCTAGTTACCAGACTGTGGGAGGCAGGAAGATCACTTGAGCCTAGAAGTTCCAGGTTATAGTGAGCTATGAGTGCACCACTGCACTCTAGCTTGGGCAACAAAGTGAGACCCAAACTCTTAAAAAAAAATTGGCCAGCCATGGTGGGATCACGTCTGTAATTCCAGCACTTTGGGAGGCCGAGGCAGGAGGATCACTTGAGGTCAGGAGTTCGAGACTAGCCTGGCCTTGAGCTGGTGAAACCCCGCCTCTACCAAAAAAATACAAAAATTAACTGAGTGTGTTGGTGTGAGCCTGTAGCCCCAGCTACTCAGGAGGCTGAGGCCGGAGAATGTCTTGAACCCAGAAGGCAGAGGTTGCCATGAGCCAAGATCACACCACTATACTCCAGCCTGGGTAACAGAGTGAGACCATATCTGAAAAAAAAAAAAAATCTAGCTATATACTTCAAAAAGAGGCACATCTAATACCTGAGGACATGAAAAAGTTTAACATGAAAGGATGGGAACAGATATAGCGATATGGCCGGGATGCTGGGGAAACCGAAAGGAAGTGGGAGTCTTTGGCACAGAGAAAGTGTGGAAGGATTTAAGAGGATCAGTTCCCAATCAGCCATAACAATTCTAAACTTGCATCCACCTAATAAAATAAAACAAAAAACACAAACCCACTATACATTTGAGAAATTTCAACACACATGTGTTGAGTAGACACAATATTACTAAAAATTTAGAAGATTTGAACAACACAATTAATAAAGTTGGTTTTAGTGGTCTTCTAAAGAGTTTTCCCCCAAATCATGTATTGAAACAAATCTCAGTAAAATTCATAGAAATAGTATCATACAGACCATGTTCTCTGATTATAATGCAATTAGGGTGGAAATCAATGACAAAAATAATTTTTTAAAACCACATAAAATTGGAAGTTGAAAATTGAATGTATCAAAATAGAAATCAACACTGAAATTAAAATATTAAAATCAACTGATAAAATATTACATATGAAAACTTATGAGAATCGGTGAAAGACTTAGAGGGAAATTTGTGGCCTACTAGGTTTATTTTGCAGGAATGAGGGGTGAAAATAAAGAGCTAATAATCTAAATGAAAACATTAGAAAAAGAGTAGCAAAATAAATCCAAAGAAAGTGAAAGGTAGAGGATATTAAAGAAATAACTATAAATAGAAAACAAAAATACAATAGAGAGTAATAATAAAGCCAAAGCTTATTTGAAAGGTTTGCTAACATAGGCAATACACTGGTGAAATTGATCAGAAAACAAGACAGTGCTTTGTTATAATTGTTCACTAGAAGAATTAGCCCAGGTGACTTAGGTGAGGACATCACTGTGGGTGAGGGGGTCAAGGATTGGGAGGTCAGTGTGTTGGCAGAGAGAGGTCATTGTGTGATACTGAAGTCCCTCAGGGGATGGCAGATCTGGAAGGAAACTACAGTGTTACCAGTGTCCTTTGAGTGGCTCCTGGGCAGTAGGGCTCAAACGCTGGGCTCAGCTGGGACCGTGAATGGAAGCCCTGCATGTGGGCTCCCTGTGTAACCTGGGCTCCCTCCCAGCACGGCGGGTGTTGAGAATTAGTGGTGTTGAGAATTTTTTCATGTGTTTGCTGCTTATATTTCTTCTTTTGAGAAATGTCTGTTTATACCTTTACTCAGTTTTTAATGGAGCTGCTTGCTTTTTCTGTTTAGTTGTTTGACATTCTTATATATTCTGAATATTAGTCCTTTGTTGGAAGCATAATTTGCAAATATTTTCTCCCATCCTGTAAATTTCAGGGATATTCTGAGTTTCTCGTATTTTGGTCTACCTCTCTAGCAAGATTAAGAAATTTTTCCTGAATTATTCCTCCATATAAGTTTTCCAGTTTGCTTACTTTTTCTTCTTCTCTCTCAGGAATGCCTATGAGTTATTGGGTTGGTGATTTTACATAATCCCATGTTGCTTTGTTTTTGTTTAAAATTCTTTCTATTTTTGTCAGACTATGTTCATTCAAAAGACCATTCTTCAAGATCTGAGTTTCTTCTTCTGCTTGGATTGTTAAAGCTTTTAACTGTATTTTGAAATTCCTTAAGTATATTTTTTATTTCCAGAAGTTCCTTTTTTTAAAAAAAGGTATTTATCTCTTCCTTCACTTCCTGGATTGTTTTCATGGTTAATTTGTGTTAGTTTTCAACTTTCACTTGGCTCTCATTGACCTTCCCTGGATTCTATACTTTTAATCCTTTATCTTAAGTTTTGAGTTTTCATGTTGATTGTGGCTTGCTTACTGCTGGAAAGCTACTGTTATTATTTGATGTGGTCACAACATTCAGAGCTTTCATGGTGCCAGAATTTTTACACTGGTTCCTTCTCATTGAGAAGAGATGACACTTCTTATTTTTGCCTTTATTTTCATTTATGTAGGATATTTTCTCTGTTATCTCCCACACCTTGAGGGTGGCACTGCAGAATATGTTGGTAGGGGTTCTTGCTTTTCTCCAGCAGCACTTTTTAGTGGGCTGTGCAGTTCAACCTGCAGGCCAGTAGGTGGCACCCACAAATAAGAGCTGGCTGTGGCATGAACAGATGGGTGTGTACTTGACCTTTGCTCACTGAGGTGCTCTCTATTGTTTCAGGCGATGGGCTAGACAGCGGAATGCCAGGTGCCCTGAGCTTCCTGCTCAGAGTAGGTTGGGAGGCGTGGAAGGGAGGATGCAGCTGGGCAGAGCTGGACCCCCTGGCTTTCCCACAAATACTCCCAGTGATAAGCACAGGCGTCAGACCTTATGAGAGTGGCTGGGGGAGCTCCTGATGAAGTACATAGAGGTCTCTGTGGCGGGATGTGGGTGCTGCACTGGCTCCATGTCCTAGACAGGCAGGAATGCAATCAGCTTCCTTATCACACCCCTGTTCCGGGGCTGGTGTCTGTCAGTTCAGTTGCACACCGTGGTCTGGCTCCAGCCACAGTGGCTGAGGCACATGGAAACTGCCTGTCCTGTGTGCCTCTCCGCAGGAGTGGCTTCAGGGTGGGACCTCTGCACTTGACCCAATGCAGGCAGTTGCATGGCTGGCCTGTTCTCCAATGTGGTAATGCCGCTGCCTCGTGGAGACAGGGGGAGCGGCTCTCTCCCTCTCGGCCTTGTGGGTGGGAGTCATCATGGCGGTGCTGGCTGGTTGGGTGGGCCCAACCTCAGGCCCAGAGAGTGGTCAGGTGCCAGCGCTGTTGGACTGGGCTAAGTAATTCCCCAACTCCCACACCTCTCAGTGACCCACTAGATGGCATGCAGGAGTCCTGATGGGGCTGGACCTGGATCCAGCCAGCCCAGAGTTCAGGTGCTGGCTGTGTTTGGGAGGGGTAGGCTGGTCCCCAGGAGCCTAACAGATCACAGGCCTGTGTTGGCTGGGCTTCCTGAAGGGCTCCAGGCCACAGCGGCAATGTTCAGCCACAGCAAGGTGGCAATGCTGTGTGCCTTTCACTCAGGAGGGCAGGACCCTTCAGCTGTGACAGTGAGCAGTGGCAGTTCTTGGGCTCATGGCCCGCGGGCACTTCTCTCCCAAAGCTGGATTTTGCTGTTAGGAACTCAGGAAGGTGCCTGACTTTCCTGCTCCCTCCCTGGCCTGGGGCAGCAGAGGCCAGGCTGTGGTGGGAAGGGTTAATGGGCAGCCTCTGGGGGTTGGGCTCTCAGAGGAACACTGAGCTGTGGCTGTCATGCTGAGGCAGGGGTGGGCAGTGGCACTGGCAGCCTGTCAGCAAAGCGGGCAACTCCTATTTGGCAGAGAGCAGCAGCAGAGGGAAGCCAGGCAGTGCGTAGTCTGCCCACTCCTCTTTACCGCAGCTGCGGTATCAGTCTTTGGGTCACATAAAAGTGCCCAGTTCCCCTCCATGGTGGGGCAGCCGCAGCTGGCACCAGGCTGCTCAGGGATCAAAGCGTGTGTGATCCATGTAGGCTTGAACATTGTCTCTGCACAGTCTCCAGCAGGCTCCTGTGTTCATCTGGGGGCACAGGGGCGAAGAGGGGGGCTCTTCTGGGAGGAGGATTGCAAAGGTCTATGGTGGAGGTGTGAAATTTCGAGGTTCTCTCACTCACTCACCTCTTCCCTGTGTCAGGGAACCCCTTTTCATTCCATGGGGCTCCAAGCTCAGCAGGCTTCCCTCTCCTCTGCTCTCTGTGAGTCCTGTCACATCTCTGGTGAATTTCAGCATGCTCTCCCAGAGGATGTTTGAAGTGTTAGTATTTACTCACTATTTTGATGCCTGAGGGGCACCCACTAGCTGTTTCTAGTCTCAGGCTGCCATTGTTCCACTGCCCCCTCTCGAGGGGAGCAGCATACTTTTAGAAAACAAGTCTCACCTCAGAGCTGCCCCAAAACAGAAGTGTACAAAAGGGAACACAGTGGGCAATGCTTATTCCTTATTGTAGACCAGAACTATGAGAACACACATTTCTGAGAGTCCACTGGATGTCATGTGAAGCACCCCTGCAGAGCTGGAATAAGTCAGAGCAGATGAGGTTACGAGCAGCCCCACGTGGAACGATCAAGCTCACAAGAAGCCAGGGCGCTTCTCACCCCTGGAATGGCACAGAGAGGTCAGGTCCCCAGGGGTACTGCAGGCCTCCATTGGTCATTCAGGGGCCTCAACATGCAGGGGAAAGCTCTGCCAGGCAAGAGCATTCTTTGGAGATCACCTTCTAGTCAGCCAGACAGGAGGAGCAGGGCTAGGCTGGGTGACAGGCATGTGCACCTGCCGCTGCCATGAGCTCAGACACAGCCCGCTGAGCCGCAGGGAGGTTACAGTTTAGTAGCTGCGCTTCCAAGGAGTTGGGGTAGATCTGTGGACAGTGCCCTGTCTCTGCCAGGGCACCAATCACTGAGGGCAAGGACCCTGGAGCTTTAGATCTCCTACTGGTTTTCCCAGCCTCCTAGGAAAGCTCTCTTGATGGAAGACCCTGGTGGGACTTTTGGAGGCAGATGTGCACACCTGGTCTGCACACCTGTATTAGCTGAACCTCTTACAGAGGCTTAGAGACAGACTGCAGAGGAAAATGTACATGTGGGAGGTTTATTTTGTTGGAGAGTCCTCTGGGGAGCACCATGATGAGGGACAGGATAAAGGCAGGAAGAAGACCCACACAGGATGTGCTGCAGTGAACATCTCAAATCAGTGGGAAAATAAATGGCTATCCATTTGCAGGAAAATGTTATTAAGGCACTTTTCCTGGGGTCCTGAAACTTCAACTGTCAACCCAAGTGCCCCAGCAGGGAGGCATGGAGGTGACTGGGGCAGGGGCTGCCTAGTGACAAGTTAAGCCCTCAGATCCCCCACCCCACACCCTGAACCAGTGGCTTGAGCCTCCGTGAGAGGAGGCGTGATGGGTGGAAGTGTCGGGGGGCTGGGCTGGGCTTTAGCAGCTGAGTCTTCTGACGGCAGCCCCGGGCCCTGTGCGCTTCCCCAGGCTGCCCCTTCCGCGGTCCAGAGCTGAACCAGCAGGCCCTGCCAGATGGCGGCTGAATGATGAAGTTGCCTTCGTGCAGCACTCTGGTCATTTATCACGAAAGTCTCAGTACATTTTCAAAAACGCACATCATATCAAACATCTTAAATCACAGTGCAACGAAATTTGAAATCAATAAAAGGAAGATTTCCAAGACAACATAAATACAGGAAAACTAAAAAACTTGCTTTTGATAAATTTTGGGTAAACAACAAAATTAAGGCAGAACTCAAAAAACTCTTTGAAACAGCAGAAACAGAGACACAGCATACCAAAACCTCTGGGATACAGAAAAGTGTTAAGAGGAAAGTTTGTAGCACTAAATCCTTACATCAAGAAGATAGAACGATCTCAAATTAATAATCTGGTATCACACCTAAATGAACTAGAAAAATAAGAACAAACTAGACCCTGAGCTAGCAGAAGAAACAAAACAACTAAGATCAGAGCAGAACTAAATAAAATTGAGTCCAAAAAACCATACAAAGGATCAATGAAAGGAAGATTGGACCATTAGACCCACTGGGGAGAAACTGCTAGCTAAACTAACCAAGAGAAAAAGAGACAATCTGAATACACACAAAAATGACAAAGATGATATTATAACTGATACCACAGAAATGCAAAGATCTTCAGAGACTACTATGAACATCTCTATGTGCACAAACTAGAAAACCTAGAGGAAATGAATAAATTCCTGGAAACATACAACCTCCAAAGATTGATTTAGGAAGTAATTGAAATCCTAAACAGATCAATAATAAGTTAAGAAATTGAATCAGTAGTATCTACCAACCAAAAATGTCCTGTACCAGAGGGACTCACAGTCAAATTTTACCAGATGTACAAAGAAGAGCTGGTAGTAATCTTAGTGAAACTATTCCAAAAAATCAAGGAGGAGGGATTCCTTCCTAACTCATTCTATAAAACCAGTATCATTCTGATAATGAAGTCTGGCAAGGAAACAACAAAAAAGAAAACTGCAGGCCAATACCCCTGATGAACATGGATGCAAAAATCTTCCACAATATACGAGCAAATCAAATCTAGCAGCACACCAAAAAGATAATTCTTCACAATCAAGTGAGCTTTATACCTGTGATGCAAAATGGTTCAACACATGCAAATCAATAAATATAATTTACCGCATAAACAGAGTTAAAAACCATATGATCATCTTGATAGACCCATGAAAACCATTTGATAAAATTCAACACCACTTCATGATTAGAAACCTCAACAAAGTTGGCATCGAAGGAATGTACTTCAATTTAATAAGACACATCTATGACAAACCACGGTGAATATTATTCTGAATAGGCAAAAGTTGGATGCATTCCCCCTAAGAATTGGAATAAGGCTAGGATGTACACTCTCTTCACTCCTATTCAATGTAGTACAGGAAGTCCTAGCCAGAGCAGTCAGTCAAGAGAGAAAAATAAAAAGCATCCAGATAGAAAAAGAAGGAGTCAAATGATTTGTTTCTTGATGATATACAATTCTATACCTAGAAAACACTTAGGGTTTCTCCAAAAGACTCCTTGACCTGATAAACAACTGCAGTAAAGTTTGAGGATACGAAATCAATGTGCAAAAATCAGTAGCATTTCTATATATCAGTGATGTTCAAGCTGAGAACCAAATCAAGAATGCAATCCCATTTACAATAGACACACAAACACAAATAAAATACCAAGGAATACATTTAACCAGAAAGATGAAAGTCTCCATAAGGAGAATCACAAACACTGATAAAAGAAATCATGGGTGACAAGAACAAAGGGGAAAATATTCCATGTTCATGAATTGGAAGAATCAAAATTGTTAAAATGATCCTGCTACCCAAAAGCAATCTACAGATTCAATGCAATTCCTATCGGATTCCCAACATCATTTTTCATGGAATTAGAAAGACTAATTTTAAAATTCACATGGAACAAGAAACCTTAAATAGCCAAAGCAATCCTAAGCAGAACAAACAAACAAAACAAAGCCTGAGGCTTTTTGTCATATTACCCAACTTCAAATTACATTACAAGGCTGTAGTAACCAAAACAGCATGGTGCTGGTACAAAAATAGATACATAGATCAATGGAATAGGATAGAAAGCCTAGAAGTAAAGCTACATACTGATAACTAACTGAACTTTGATAAAGTTAACAAAATAAACAGTTGGGAAAAAAAAACACCACATTCAATAAATAGTGCTGGGAAAACTGAATAACCATATGTAGAAGAATAAAACTGAATCCCTACCTCTCACCATATATAAAAGTCAACTCAAGATGGATTAAAAACTTAAATGTAACACCTTACATTATAAATATCCTAGAAGAAAATATAATACAAACTCTTCTGGACATTAGTCTAGGTGAAGACTTATGACTAAGACCTTAAAGGAACATGCAACAAAACCAAAAATTGACAAATGGGGCCTAATTAAACTAACAAGCCTCTATGAGTGTACAGACACACACACACACACACACACACACACACACACACACACACACATACACACAGAGAGAGAGAGAGAGAGAGAGAAAGAGAGAGAGAGAGAGAGAAGAGAGAGAGAGAGAGAGAGAGAGAGAGAGAGAGAGAGAGCACTATCAACAGAATAAACAGATGACCTAGAAAAAGGGACAAAATATTTGCACACTATGCATCCTTCAAGGGACAAATATCTAGAATCTATAAGGATCTTAAACAGATCAACAATAGAAAACCCAAAATGACTCCACTATTAAGTAGGCAAAGTACAACAGATGCTTCTCAAAAGAAGACATACAAGTGGCCAAAAAACATATGAAAAAATACTCAACATCACTAATTATCAGAGAGATGCAAATCAAAACCACAATGAGATACCATCTCACATGAGTCAGAATAGATGTCATTAAAATTTTTTTTAAAAACAGATACTAGTTAGGATCAGAGAGTAGCGAGTGTTTATACATGATTAGTTAGAATGTATATTAGTTCAACTCCTGCCAGTATGGAGATTTCTTTTAAATAAATTTTTTTTCTGGAGTATATGTGCAGGTTTATTATATAGGTAAACTTGTATCATGGGGGTTTGTTGTACAGATTATTTCATCACTCAGGTATTAAGCCTAGTATCGATAGTTATTTTTTTTCTGCTCATCTCCTTCCTCCTGCCCTCCATCCTCTAGCAGATCCAACTGTCTGTTGCTTCACTCTTTGTGTTCATGGGCTCTCATCATTTAGCTCCTACTTATAAGAGAAAACCTGTGGTATTTGGTTTTCCCTTCCTGCAATATTTTGCTAAGGATAATAGCCACCAACTCCATCCATGTTCTTGCAAGAGATAGGATCATGTTCTTTTATATGGCTGCATAGTATTCCATGGTGTATATGTGCCACATTTTTAAAAATCTGTCATTGATAGGCAGCTACATTAATTCCATGTCTGCACTATTTTGAATAGTGCTGCAATGAACATTCACATGCATATGTCTTTATGGTATAATGATTTATATTTCCCTGGGTGTATACCTAGTAATGGAATTGCTGAGTCAAATGTTAACTTTGTTTTTAGCTCCTTGAGGAATCGCCATACTGCTTTCCACAATGATTGAATTAATTTACACTTTCACCAACAGCATATGTGTTCTCTTTTCTTTCTTTTTTTCTTACATTTTGAATTTCATTTTATACTTTTCTTAAGAGATGAGATCTCATTATGTTGCTCAGGCTGGTCTTGAACTCCTGGGCTTAATCAATCCTTCCACTTTGGCCTCTCAAATTGAGTGTTCCCTTTTATTGGCAACCTTGTCATCATCTTTTTTTTTTTTTTTCCTTTTAATAATAATCATTTTGACTGGTGTGAGACAGTATCTCTTTGTGGATTTGATTTCCATTGCTCTAATGATCAGTGATATTGAACTTTTTTTTCATATGCTTGTTTGTTGGCCATATGTATGTCTTCTTTGAAAAAGTGTCTGTTCATTTCCTTTGCCCACTTTTTAATTGTGTTGTTTGTTTTTTTCTTGTAAATTTGTTTAAGGTCCTTATGGGTACTGTATATTAAATCTTTGACAGATGCATAATTTGCAAATATTTTTTCCCATTCTGTAGGTTGTTTACTCTGTTGATAGTTTCTTTTGCTGTGTAGAAACTCTTAAGTTTAATTAGATCCCACTTGTCAATTTTTGTTTTTGTTGTGATTGCTTTTGGCAACAGTCAGAAAGTCTTTGCCTGATTCTATGTCCAAGATGGTATTGCCTATTTGTCTTCCAGAGTTTTTACAGTTTTTAGTTTTACATTTAAGTCTTCAACGCATCTTGTGTTGATTTTTGTATAGGTATAAGGAATGGGTCTAGTTTCTAACTTGTGCATATGGCTAGGCAATTATTCTAGCACCATTTATTGGATATGGAGTTTTTTCTCATTGTTGTTTTTGTCAGCTTTGTTGAAGATCCGATGGTCATTGGTGTATAGCCTTATTTCTGGGCTCTCCATACTATTTCACTGGTCAACTTGCCTCTTTTTGTACCAATACCATGCTGTTTTTTGTTACTGTAGGCCTGTAGCACTCTTCGGAGTCAGGTAACATGATGCCTCCAGCTTCGTTCTTTTTGCTTAGGATTGTCTTGGCTATTCATGCTCTTTTTTGGTTCCATATGAATTTTAAAATAGTTTCTTCTAGCTCTGTAAAGAATTTCATTGGTAGTTTGATAGAAATAGCATTGAATATGTAAATTGCTTTGGGGAGTATGACCAAGAATATTGATTCTTCCTATTCATGAGCATGGAATGTCTTTTCATTTGTTTGTGTCTTCTCTGATTTCTTTAAGTAGTGTTTTGTAATTCTATTTGTAGAGAGCTCCCTAGTTAGTTGTATTTCTAGGTATCTTATTGTTTTTGTGGTAACTGTGAATAGAATTGTCTTCCTGATGTGGCTCTCACCTTAGTTGTTGTTGGTGTATAGGAATGCTAGTAATTTTTGTTCACTGATTTTGTATCCTGAAATTTGCTAAAGTTGCTCATCAATTGCAGGAGTTTTGGGTCAAGACTATCAAGTTTTCTAGAGATAGAATCATGCCATTTGCAGACAGGGATAGTTTGACTTCTTCTCTTTTTAGTTGGATGCACTTTCTTTTTTTCTCTTGCTTAGTTGCCCTCACCAGGACTTCCAATACTATGTTGAACAGCAGTGGTGAGAGAGGGAATACTTGCCTTGTGCTGGTTTTCAAGAATAATGCTTTCAGCTTTTGCCCATTCAGTATAATGTTGGTTGTGAGCTTGTCATAGAAGGTTTGTGTTATTTTGAGGTATGTTCCTTCAAGTATCTAGTTTATTGAGACTTTTTAACACAAAGGACATAGAATTTTATCAATAGCCTGTTCTGAATCTATTTAGATAATCACATTTTTTCCTTAATTCTGTTTATGTGATGAATCACATTTATTTATTTGTATATGCTGAACCAACCTTGCATCTTGGGGATGAAGCCTAGTTAATTATGGTAGATTAGTTTTTTGACGTGCTGCTGGATTCAGCTTGTAAGTATTTTATTGAGGATTTTTGCATTGCTGTTCATTAAGAATACTGGCCTGAAGTTCTCTTTTGTTGCTTCTTTGCCAGATTTTGGTATCAAGATGTGAATGAATTGGGAAGGAGTCTCTCTTCCTTAAATTTTTGGAATAGTTTCAGTAGGAATGGTACCAGCTCTTTTTTGTATTCTTCGGCAGAACTTGGCTGTCAATCCCTCTGGTCCTGGGCTTTTTTTGGTGGGGAGGGGGTTTTGGTAGGCTGTTTATTATCTACTCAATTTTGGAGCTTATTATGGGTCTGTTTATACACTTGTTGATTGATGGGCACTTGGCTTGGTTACATGTATTGGCAGTTGCAAATTGTGCTGTATAAGCATGTGTGTACAAGTATCTTTTTCAAATAATGACTTATTTTCTTCTGGCAAGATATCCAGTAGTGGGATTGCTGAATCAAATGGTAGTTCTACTTTTCCTTCTTTAAGGAATCTCTGCACTGTTTGCTATAGTGGTTATAGTAGTTTGCATTCACACTTGCAGTGTAGAAATGTTCTCTGTTTACTGCATCCACGCCAACATAAAAAAACACATTTTTTTTTTTTATTACAGTCATTCTTGTAGAAGTAAGGTGGTATTGCATTGTGGTTTTGATTTGCATTTCCCTGATTATTAGTGATGTTGAGCATTTTTTCACATTTCTTGGCCATTTGTATATCTTCTTTTGAGAATTGTCTACTTATGTCCTTAGCCCACTTTTTGATGGGATTGTTTGTTTCTCTCTTACTGATTTGCTTGAATTTGTTGTAGAGGAAATTAGTCATTTGTCAGGTATGTAGATTGTGAAAATTTTCTCCCACTCTGTGGGTTGTCTGTTTACTCTGTTGACTGTTCCTTTTGCTATGCAAAACTCTTAGTTTAATTAAATCTCAGCTATTTATCTTTGTTTTTATTGTATTTTCTTTTAGGGTCATGAAATCATTGCCTAAGCCAATGTCTAGAAGGGTTTTTCCAATGTTATACCATAGAATTTTTATAGCTTCAGGTCTTAGATATAAGTCCTTGATCCATCTTGTGTTGATTTTTGCATACAGTGAGAGATGAGGATCCAGTTTTATTCTTCCACATGTGGCTAGCCAATTATCCCAGTATCGTTTGTTGAATACAGGGTCCTTTCCCCACTTTAGGTTTTTGTTTGCTTTGTCAAAGATCAGTTGGCTGTAAGTACTAGGGTTTATTTCTAGATTCCCTATTCTCTTCCAGTGTCTATGTACCTATTTTTATGCCAGTACCATGCTATTTTGGTGACTATGGACTTAGAGTATAGTTTGAAATCAGGTAATGTGATACCTGCAGATTTGTTCTTTTTGCTTAGTCTTGATTTTATGTGGAATCTTTTTTGGTTCCATAGGAATTTTAGAATTGTTTTTTCTAGCTGGGCATGGTGGTGTGTGCCTATAATCCCAGCTACTCAGGAGGCTGAGGCAGGAGAATTGCCTGAACCCAGGAGGCGGAGGTTGTAGTGAGCTGAGATCGTGCCATTGCACTTCAGCCTGGGTAACAAGAGCGAAACTCCGTCTTAAAAAAAAAAAAAAAATTGCTTTTTCTAATTCTGTTTAATTCTTTCTAATTGTTTTCTTGATTTGGCCATGTGGGGTCTTTTTTTGTTCCATATAAATTTTAGAATTGTTTTTTCTAATTCTATGAAGAATGATGGTAGTATTTTGATGGAAATTGCATTGAATTTGTAGATTGCTTTTGGCAGTATGGTCATTTTCACAACACTAATTCTACCCATCCATGAGCATGGGATGTGTTTTCATTTGTTTGTGTTGTCTATGGTTTATTTCAGCAGCATTTTGTAGTCTTCCTTGCAGAAGTCTTTCATCTCCTTGGTTAGGTGTATTCCTAAGTATTTTATTTTACTTTTTTGCAGCTACTGTAAAAGGAGTTGAGTTCTTGATTTAATTCTCAACTTGGTCACTGTTGGTGTATAGAAGAACTATTGATCTGTGTACATTGATTTTGTATCTGGAAATTCCGCTGAATTCTTTTATCAGCTTTCTGGAGGAATCTTCAGGGTTTTCTAGGTAAACAATGATATCATCAGCAAACAGCAACAGTTTGACTTCTTTACTGATTTGGATGCCCTTTTATTTCTTTCTCTTGTCTGACTGCTCTGGCTAGGAATTCCAGTACTAATGTTGAATCGGAGTGCTGAGAGTGGGCATCCTTGTCTTGTTCCATTTCTCAGAGGGAATGCTTTCAATTTTTTCCCATTCAGTATTATGTTGGCTGTGGGTTTGTCATAGATGGCTTTTATTACATTAAGATATGTCCCTTGTATGCTGATTTTGCTGAGAGTTTTAATCATAAAGGAATGCAGGATTTTGTCAAATGCCTTTTCTGCATCTATTGAGATGATTATGTGATTTTTTTTTCAAAAAACAGAATTCTGAAATTCTTTCTATGTGGTGTATCACATTTATTGACTTGCATATGTTAAACCATTTCTTCATCTCTGGTTATGAAACCCACACTTGATCATGATGGATTATCTTTTTGATATGTTGTTTGATTTGATTAACTAGCATTTTGTTAAGGATTTCAGTATCTATGTTCATCAGTGATATTGGTCTGTAGTTTTCTTTTTTGGTTACGTCCTTTCCTAGTTTTGGTATTAGGGTGATACTGGCTTCATAGAATGATTTAGGAAGGGTTCCCTCTTTCTCTTGTAGAATAGTGTCAAAATGATTGGTACCAATTCTTTGAATGTCTTGTAGAATTCTGCTGTGAATTTGTCTGGTCCTGGAATTTTCTTTGTTGGTGATTTTTAAATTACCATTTCAATCTAACTGCTTTTTACTGGTCTGTTCAGGATATCTAATTCTTCCTGATTTAAGCTAGGAGTACTGTATCTTTTCAGGAATGTATCCATCTCTTTTAGGTTTTCTAGTTTATGTGCACAAACGTGTCCATAGTAGCTTTGGATGATCATTTGTATTTCTGTGGTGGCAGTTATAATATCTCCTGTTTCATTTCTTATTGAGCTTATTTGGATTTTCTCTCTTCTTTTTTTGGTTAATCTTGCTAATGACCTATCAATTGTATTCATCTTTTCAAAGAACCAGGTGAGAGATCCACAGATGATTCATGTCACAGGACTCTGTGCAGACAACCCCTAGTACCAGCCTGGAGCCTGGTAGACTTGCTGGGTGGCTAGATTTAGAAGAGAGATAACAATCACTACAAGATTTCTTGTAAGACAGGACTGGTGGTAACAAACTTCCTCAATATTTGCTTATTTATCAAAAAAGAATCTTATTTCTTCTTTGCTTAGGAAGCTTAGTTTAGCTGGCTATGACATTCTTGGTTGAAGATTTTTTTTTTTTTTTTTTTTAAAGAATGTTGAATATAGCTCCCCAATCTCTACTGGCTTACAGAATTTCAGCTGAGAGGTCTGCTATTAGTCTTATATAAGATTCGCTTTGTAGGTGACTTGCCCTTTCTGTCTAGCTGCCTTTAACACTCTTTCTTTCATTTTGACCTTGGAAAAAATCCGATGATTATGCGTATTGGGAATGATCTTCTGGTGTAGAATCTTGTGGATATTCTTTATATTTCCTGAATTTGACTGTTGGTCTGTCTAGCAAGGTTGGGGAAGTATTCATGGATAATATCCCAAAATATGTTTTCCAAGTTGTTTACTTTCTCCCTCTCCCTTTCAGGGATGCCAGTGATTCATAGATTTGGCCTCTTTACATAATTGCCTACTTCTTGGAGGTTTTGTTCATTCCTTCTTCTTATTTTTTCTTTATTTCTGTCTATCTTATTTCAGAGAGCTAGTCTTCAAGTTTTGAGATTCTTTCATCAGCTTGATCTATTCTGCTGTTAATACTTATAATTGCATTGTGTAATTTTTATGTTGTGTTTTTCAGCTCTGTCAGATCCATTAGGTTCTTTTTGATACTATTTTGTCCCTCAGCTCCTGTGTCATTTTATTGTGATTATTAGTTTCCTTAAATTGGGTTTTGCATTTTCCTGACTCTTGATGATCTACATTCCTATACATATTCTGAATTTTATTTCTGTCATTTCAGCCAGTTCAGCTTAGTTAAGAACTCTTGTTGGAGAACTGATGTGATAATTTGGAGGACATATGATGCTCTGGCCATTTGAGTTGCTGGAGTTCTTGTGTTAATTCTTTCTCATCTCTGCACTTGGGTGTTCCTATAACTGCAATGTAGATTGGGTATAGTCAATAGGCTTTTTTTCTGAATGTCTTCACAGGGTCAAGACTTTGCGAAGAGTCTTTATTTGAAGCTGACTTCTTGTCTTTGGTTTCACAGAGGGGCATTTTAGTGAGGCATTTTTGTGTTGAAGCTTTGGTGTGTGATCCAGTAGTTGGTGCTTAGGCATATTGGTCAGTTGGTAGACTCTTGCTCAGTTGTGTGACTCCCCTATATTTTCTCACAGTTCCAGCTCTGTTCCCTCTCAATGTTATGAAAGTGTGAGCTCCTGCTACCCTTGGACTCCTCATTGAGTGCTGGGACCCACGGGAGACTGACTGGCCTCTTCTTTGTGGGTTGACTGCAGTTTGTTAGATGTGAATATAAGGCATGTAGGGTCTTTGCCCCTTCCTTAGTCCAAGGGTAGCAAGGGCAATTCCCCTGCAGACACAGTGGCAAAGGCCTTTCATTTGCCCCTATGGGTTCTACCACCAAGAAACAATGAAGCTGCTGTTACTGGGGGTGTACAACTGTGGGGGACGGGGAGGGAGGATACACTGCTGGTGTGAGCTTGAGGTTCCACTTGGGGAGCAGGCAGTTGAAGGCTCACAGGGAGGAGAGATTGTTCTCCTCTCCATGTGGTGGCTGTGACATGTATAAGCTTGGGTTTATACACGTCCTTTG
The DNA here is from genome assembly GCF_048565385.1 of Saimiri boliviensis. Lineage (NCBI taxonomy): Eukaryota > Metazoa > Chordata > Mammalia > Primates > Cebidae > Saimiri > Saimiri boliviensis. The sequence goes on along the minus strand of NC_133460.1, from coordinate 27,709,605 downwards.
TTTCAGGCCCTTTGTTTCTTCCCCAAATCAAGAGCATCAGAAATAAAACTGTTACTGTGAAATTGGCAGGTCTGTGATATGCCTCTGGGACCCTCTTTCCAGGGAAACTGGGCTACTACCAGTGATATTCACTCAGCTGTGGGTGCAGTAAGTGTTCTGTATTCATGAGCCAGGGTTCTTGTCTGATGGAGTGAGGATGGGGGTTCCCAGAAAAAAGGGGCTTGACTCCTGTCTGTATGGTGACTGCAGTGTGCTGGAGCTGTCAGCATAATGACTAGGCCCTTTGTTCCTCCCCAGTCCTAGGGCTGTTAGGGCTATACCACTGCAACTGTAGTGGCAGAGGGGCTATGGTCGACTCTGGGGTTTACTCCTTGGAGAATGCTGGGCTGCCTGTGATTGTGGCAATCAGGCAGGGGCAGGGAGATTCCAGGGGCAGGTGAATCAAGGTCTGGTGGCCCTGTCCAGTGAGAAGGGGTAAGAACTGGGATCTGCATGGAGAACAGTCTGCACTTTTCTGTGAGGAGGTTTCTCTATGCTGGGGATCTGGACCAGCCCCTGGTCCTGACAACCCACCCCTCCCACTGGGAGTTGTGTCCAGGGAGTTGCAGAACTGCTCCTGGCTCCATACCCCTGGTGGGGGGTGGCTGGAGGCCTGGGCATGAAGGACCTTTCCAGTGAAAAGATATGGAAATGGACATCCATGTAACAGTCTGTCCACTTTTCCTTAGGGCTGCTGCGGTATGTTGGTTCACTCCAGTCCCTTGTCACCTCTGATTTTCTAGTATTATCTCTCTGGGTGGGAGAGGTTTTCCTAGCTCTGTGTGTCTCCCTGGTGGGCTGTGGTCCTGCCTTACTTTTCTCCATTTTCCGTGGATTGAGTTGTTTTCTTGATTAGTCCCAATGTGTGTACCTAGATGTTTCAGTTGAAGGTGCTGCATTTACTTACCCTTTCTGTTCCTCTCTGAGAGAGTGGTGCGCATTGGCTGCTTCTGTTTAGCCATCTTGGCCACCTCAGAATTGGAGATTTCTTAAAGAATGAAAAAAATAAAAGTATCAATGAACCCAGCAATCCCACTACTGGGTATATGCCAAAAGCAAAATTTTTTTTCTATCAAAAAGATACCTGCAATCATATGTTTATTGCAGCACTATTCGCAGCAGCAAAGTCAATGAATCAACCTAAGTGCCCATTAGAATTGAATAAAGGAAGTGTGGCACATATATACTATGGAATATTACGTGGCCAACAAAAAGACTGAAAGAACGTCCTTTGCAGCAACATGGATGCTGCTGGAGGCCCATTATCTTAAGTGAATTAATACGGAAGTAGGAAGTCAAATACTGCATGCTCTCACTTGCATGTGGGTGTTAGACGTTGGATACTCACGGACATAAAGATGGAAAAAGTAGACACTGGGGACTTTGTAAGTGGGTAAAAAAGGAAAGCAAGGTATAAAAATTACCTATTGGATACTATGTTCACTATTTGGGTGATGAGTTCAATGGAAGCCTAAACACCAGTATTATGCAATATACCTGTGTAACAAACATGCTCATACACCTCATGAATCTTTAAAAAAACAATAGAGAAACAGAGCTCAGATTATGGGCAATCATCCCTTTAAAGCTAAGTCATTCATCTTGATGAGCGATCCACCTTTAGAAACTCCAGCTTGATTCATGTACAGTAATTATGGCACCATCTCCTGTCAGTATCTAAAAAAATATTCTTACCTAACCTATGAAGATTTAAAACTAAAAAGATCTAAATGGAATACCTTTGAAATACCTAAATTATTTTATTATATGCAGTGGCATGCACCTCCCAATCTTGTTAAAATAAAATAATTTTTATTTTGATTTGGAGGTGACAAAATATCACTACACATAAATAAAAGTATTAAATAAGTAAATAAATTATTAATTATTAAATAATTTTTATTTATGTGCAGTGATATTTTGTCACCTCCAAATCTCATGTTGAAATGTGATCCCCAATATTGGAGGTGGGGCTTGGTGGGAGGAGTTTCTGTCATGGGGGTGGGTCCTGCATGAATGGCTTAGCTTCTCCTCACAGTAATGAATTCTTGCTCTGAGTTCATGGGAGATCTCATTGGTTAAAAGAATGTGGTACCTCCCCCTTCTCTCTTGTTCCCACTCATGCCATATGATATGCCAGTCTCCCTTCCTGTTCTGCCATGATTGTAAGATCCCCGAGCCCTCGCCAGAGGCTGAGCAAACGCTGGCACCATGCATCTTGTACAGCTTGCAGAACCATGAGCCAATAAATCTCTTTTCTCTATAAATTACCCAGTCTCACATATTTCTCCATAAATGCAAAAACGGGCTGATATGAGTCTCACGCCCCTTCAGTAGTGCTGGTATTCCATGATGAGTATCTCCTCTCCAAGGACAAGATTGGGTACAACATCAGAAATGCATTCATGTTTCTCTAAACAGTCATTGATGCTTGACACTAGTATCACTAAGGGTACAGTATGTCACTGACCTACTAATAATACCTTACGGAGTAAAGCTTCTCAGTAAAATAAACTAGTTTGCTTCCTGATATGGTTTGGATTTGTGCCCCCGCCCAAGTCTCATGCTGAATTGAAATTTCCAGTGTCGGAGGAGGAGCTTGGTGGGAGGTGATTGGATAACCAGGGCGGATTTCCCCCTTGCTGTTCTCATGATAGTGAGTGAGTTCTCATGAGACCTGATTGTCCATAAGTGTGTGGCACCTCCCCGTTCTCTCTGTTCCTTTACTCTGGCCATGTAAGACATCCCTGTTTCCCCTTCGCCTTCCACCATGATTGCAAGTTTCTGGAGACCTCCTCAGCCATGCTTCCTGTACAGCCTGCAGAACCAGGAGTCAATTAAACCTCTTTTCTTTATAAATGACCCAGTTTCAAGTATTTATAATAGTGTGAAAATGGACTAATACATTATGTTTAATACTGATGGTGCCCCAACAGAGGGATGAAACAACACTGCCTTATTTGAGAGGTAAGACAACTCGATTTCAAGATAGTATAAAACAAACTTGGGACTGTTTTATCTGGCTTGTCCTCTGCTGTGGTCATCTCAGTCAGCTTGCCCCTTTGTTCTGTGAACAGATCAATTATACCAAAGATACCATACTCAATAGTGCTGGATATATGGGATGGATATTCAACACTACTACATTATAAAGTACTGATTGCCATGCTGGTGAACAGGCACAATGAGCAGGTATTTACTGGTTAGCTCCAAATGGAATATCTTGGCTGTGTAGTATTAACCTGTGGCCACGGTTATCCCCAGGATGGTTGCTGTGTTCCTTGGGTTATGCTTGGGCACAAGGTTAAGTAGTTCATACCCTGTCCAAATCTGTAAATTTTCCTCATTTACAGTCTCATTGTGTCCATTCTGTGTTTCAAAGGTATCATCACTTAGCTTTCATCCTTGTACCATAAATCAGGTATTGAGAATAACATTTGTTATGAAGAGATCCTGATCAATTATACACACAAAAGGCCCTAAGTATTAGCTCCATGGGGAGGTCTTTACTAAACAATTCAGTTGCTTTTAGGAGAACTGCCACATGACAGAAGAGCATGGCTTTAGACACACTCAGTACAGCCTGGGGAGGGACTTGTACTGTCAGAAAAACTCAGTGTTGTGTCTATACCCCAGATGAAGCGAATGACATCACAAAATTAATCACAGATATACAAATTCAAACAAGTCAACTTTCATATTCAATACTCTCTGATTATTTAAGCAGCTGGTTTGTATTTTGGGGAACTTGGTGCAGAAAACTGTTACTGATTCTGGGAATTACAATCGTTTGTTGTTTCACCCTGTCGTTGTCCACACTTTTATTATGGCAAGTGTTTGCAGTTGAGTCAATGCACAACCAAAAAGGCTAGAATAAAGGTTACTCAAAGAACTGCTGTGAATGAGGAGGCAGTCATGCGGCCTGAACCAGGTTTCAGGACCACTTCTCCCTTGTCTACTTTATATGTTGGCTTTAGTTCTCATTCTTCCCCTAGTGGACATGACTTCCTAGGAACAAATCTTCCTAGCAGGGTGAGATTTTGACTTAAATACATGATTCTTCTGCCATGTTTTCTCTGAAAGAATTTGAAGAAAAGGAAGAAGAAATGTAAAAGAAGTAAAATATCAAGACGTTCTAAATTTATTATGCTAAGCAGGAAGTTAAGCCCTGAAGACACAGTCACATATCATGCTTGCAATTCTACTTCATAGATTATAGCTTAACTCTCTTTCTCATTGTTCTGGTTTTGTAAATGACTAGGAGAGACCAGAGACCAAAACACCTCCTTTCCCTCATTGATCCTTGTTATAGATTACCTGCCTTCTTTGTTGTCTTGATCCTGAGAACATAGGGTGCTCAAGATCTCATGATAGTTACATCTTGAGTGTGGAATGTTAAATACACCTTTGCCAAACAGTAAGACTATCTCCACTAATCATATCATTGTGACTATGCATGAAGCCTCCCATAGTCAGATGTTAAAATTCGGTTTAACTTTCCTGAACTTTGCCTAAATGGTCCCTAACTTCTCCACTTTGGAACACTGACTTTTGTGTTTTGGAATCTGTGCTTCCAGGTTGGTCCATCCTCAATCTTTTCAAGTGAATAAATTCTCTTTAATCTACATTCTGACCCTTTGATTATTTCAGGTTGATATTTTTCTGACCTGCGGGAGCTTCTCTGTGACTCAGTTTGTTTGACTCATAAACCTGCAGGCCACTGGTTTGAAACCTAAGTCATTGCCAGAGCTGATTATAAGCTCCGGGAGGGCCAGGACTGGTTAGATGTCACCAGTTGCTATGTCCAGAAACCTGGATCTTCAAAGAGGAAGCTCCTTGTGCTGAGACAGGCCTGGTGGTGCAAGGGACAGGAGTCCTCATACTTGCCCTCCACTAGGGCACCAGAGAGGGGTGGGCCTCTGGTTGCCCCCGGCATCAAGTAACCAAAGGCCAGCACCCATAGTGCCAGACTTCCACCAAGGCCCAGGTCTCTGCAGTGGGACTGGGCTGCCACCTTCTCCCACAGTCCCAGCCCGGGGGTCACAGCTCCTCTCCATTGTGCTTCTCACTTCAATCCCTCTTATTCTGCACACTCCTTGGCACCCACAGCAACAAACAATCACAGTAGGGCAGGTGTTCACAGGAGGCAGGGGCGGAGGCAGTGGAGATGAAGGAGGAGAAAGTGGTTTCGCTCCTAAAAAAGAAAAACAATTGTCTGCTTCTTTTCTGGGCAGATCCTGGGAGCAAGGGCATGGTGTCCAGAGTGCCTCCGTCCTTAGCATCTTATAAATGCTCTGTGGGCTATTGACAGAAGACCCACATTTATTCAGGAGAAATCATCACAGTTGCTGAAACTGGTCACCTCAGGCTGTGAATTGATGACAAGGCTCATGTTGAGGGGTGCAGGGAGAGGGAAGGGCGTGCTGGGGACATCACCATGAGTCCCTGCCCTTCTCAGGCTCCACTCTGTCCCTCTGTCACCTTATTCTCTGCTCGGGCAGGAGGTCATGGGGCACAGGCTTTGTGGCACTCTTGGTGAAGGTCAGTGGACTCTTTGGGATGTGACAATATCGGGACCAGAACCATGACTTACCTTTCCTGGCTTCTGCACAGGTAGTGACTCCTTGACAGTCTAGAAGGTTGAAAAGAGACAAATGTGGGCTGGATGGGGGTGGGTGGGCTCTGCCTTGGCCCTGTGCACAGCTGGGACCTGGTCTGGAGCAGCAAGACAGAGTATGGTCTTGGTGTGTCACTCTGGGACTCTGGGCACCCTGAGCCTGTGGTGCTGTACCGGGCAGGCCTCAGCCTCTAACCTTACTCAAGGAGAACCCCTGCACTCACCTCGGGGGGACTCTAGAGGTCATCCAGGCCAGGGACCACGTCCCTAGAGAGGCCCAGCTCCTGCAACATTCCTCTGCTGCCCACAGCCACATAAAGACTAGAGTGCCCGCCCCACTTCCCTTCCTCAGAAAGAGCCTGTCTGTCCCTGGGAGCCCTCCCTCACCTCCCAGCCTCATGGCTGAGTCCCCAGCTTCTTCCCCTCATGCCTCCCTGGACAGAGATGAGCCCTGTGTATTCCCTGGGCTGAGCTCTGTCCTCTCCTGCCCCTGCTCTGTCCTCTGTTGCGGCTCTCTGGGCTGCGTCCATCCACCCCAGCTCCCAGGGCCTGTGTCGCCTTCCCCACCCTGGGCTCCATCTCTGCTTTTGGCTCCAGCTCCACTCTACAGGAGCCCTTCTCACTCCTGAAGGGGTGGACATTTCACCCTCAGCCCTGACTGGACAGGACTGTGAGCTCCCTGTGGGGAATGGTGGCTACTTTATTTTTGTCCCTCTTCAGCTCAGCATGGGGCCCAGGGGAAGCTGGAGCTCACTAAAGGCAGATGGAGGAATGGGGAAGGCACCAGACATGTGCCAAGAGCCACACTTGTTTCTCAAGGCACAGACAGCTGGGGAGTTAGAGCATCCTCCATTTGGGCCATTAGAACCTCATGGGGGACCCTCTCATCCTCCACACAGAGGCTGCCTCCTGACCCTTGTCCATCTGAGGTTTTCAGAAGTCCAGCTTGTTGAGGCAGCCCTGTTTTCAGGGATTCTGGGGTCACTTCTCTCTAGGATCCAGGGCAGGCCTCAGCTCCATGTCTAGGGCATCCCAGGCCAGCTGTCTGTGGCCAGCCCAGGACAGGAGGCCCTGTGGAAGTCCAGGTTTGCTAGGCTCTGGGAATATGTGGACAGTGTCTGCACTTCCCTTGGCTCATGTGATAACCTGGGAGCTGATGGGAAACTTCCCACAGGCGAGGTCATGTGGCAGTCACATGTTGAAGTCTCTTGGAGGATGGGCCTGTGTCTGGGCCCCAGGGCTGGGCGGGCAGGGAGTATTTATTCTCCTGCCACACAATTGCCAGAAACCACAAAGCAGCAGCAGGGTCAGGAGCAGGGCCGGCAGGAGCTGGATGGTTAGTGGGTTGCTTGTCCAGCCCTGTGGTTGACTTGCCTCCTGTGATGAACCAGTATCCTATGATGGATCAGTGCTCTGCAGCAGATGGGTGCTCTGTGATGAAGGACAAGTGGTCTGTGATGGATGGGTTCTCTGCGATGGATGGGTGGAATGTGATTAACGGATGCTTGGCAGTGAATGGGTGGTCTGTGGTGGACGGGTGGTGTGTGATGGATGGGTGGTTTGTGATGTATGGGTGGTCTGCAGATGAGTGGTCTATGATGGATGGGTGCTCTGTAGTGGATGGGTGGTATGTGATGGATGGCTGGTTTGCGGTAGAAGAGTGCTCTGTGATGGATGGGTATTCTGTGGTGAATGGGAGGACTGCTATGAATGGGTGCCCTCTGGTGGATGAGTGGCCTGTGATGGATGGGTGCTCTGTGGAGAATGGGTGGCCTGTGATGGATGGGTGGCCTGCGATGAATGGGTGGCCTGTGATGGATGGGTGCTCTGTGGTGGATGAGTGGCCTGTGGTGAATGGGTGGCCTGAGATGGATGGGGGCTCTGTGGAGAATGGGTGGCCTGTGATGGATGGGTGGCCTGAGATGGATGGGGGCTCTGTGGAGAATGGGTGGCCTGTGATGGATGGGTGGCCTGAGATGGATGGGGGCTCTGTGGAGAATGGGTGGCCTGTGATGGATGGGGGCTCTGTGGTGAATGGGTGGCCTGTGATGGATGGGGGCTCTGTGGAGAATGGGTGGCCTGTAATGGATGGGGGCTCTGTGGTGAATGCGTGGCCTGTGATGGATGGGGGCTCTGTGGTGAATGGGTGGCCTGTGATGGATGGGGGCTCTGTGGTGAATGGGTGGCCTGTGATGGATGGGGGCTCTGTGGTGAATGCGTGGCCTGTGATGGATGGGGGCTCTGTGGTGAATCCATGGCCTGTGGTGAATCCGTGGCCTGTGATGGATGGGGGCTCTGTGGTGAATGCATGGCCTGTGGTGAATGGGTGGCCTGTGATGGATGGGGGCTCTGTGGTGAATGCGTGGCCTGTGGTGAATGGGTGGCCTGTGATGGATGGGGGCTCTGTGGTGAATGCGTGTCCTGTGGTGAATGGGTGGCCTGTGATGGATGGGGGCTCTGTGGTGAATGCGTGTCCTGTGGTGAATGGGTGGCCTGTGATGGATGGGGGCTCTGTGGTGAATGCGTGGCCTGTGGTGAATGGGTGGCCTGTGATGGATGGGGGCTCTGTGGTGAATGCGTGGCCTGTGGTGAATGGGTGGCCTGTGATGGATGGGGGCTCTGTGGTGAATGCGTGGCCTGTGGTGAATGGGTGGCCTGTGATGGATGGGGGCTCTGTGGTGAATGCGTGTCCTGTGGTGAATGGGTGGCCTGTGATGGATGGGGGCTCTGTGGTGAATCCGTGGCCTGTGGTGAATGGGTGGCCTGTGATGGATGGGGGCTCTGTGGTGAATGCATGGCCTGTGATGGATGGGTGTCCTGTGGTGAACAGGTAGTCTGTAGTGGATACACGTTCTGTGATGGATGGGTGGCCTGTGATGAATGGATGTTCTTTGGTGGATGGGTGCTCTGTGTTGGATGGGTGCTCTGTGGTGGATGGGTGCTCTGTGGTGGATGGGTTCTCTGTAGTAAATGGGTGGTCTGTGATGAATGGATGTCCTGTGGTGAACAGGTAGTCTGTGGCGGATGCATGTTCTTTGATGGATGGGTGGTGTGTGATGGATGCGTGGTCTGTAGTGCACTGGCACCCTGTAGGAGAGAGGTAGTAACGTGCACTATGTCTTAGACAATGTGCATGTCAGTGGCCTTGAAGGGCCTGGGTAGCCTCTTCCTGGTGCCCACCATTTGGCATCCCATCTGCCTACTCCTCGTTCCCTCTAGCTGGTCGCTCCTCCAGCTACCACAGTGGGGCCAGTGGCCAGGGCTGGGACCCAGAGAGTTATAGACCCATCCTTTGGTGCTGCTCAAGGGCTCTGCCCTAGAGGCCTGCCAAGAAAGTTTGAAGCTTCCATGGTCTGAAGAACCCACCCTCACTGCACACCTCGCCTGCAGCACAGGGCTTCTGTGAGGATAACAAAATCTACAGGTACAAAGACGGGTGAGGGTGGGGATGCTGCAACCAAGAGAGGTGCAGGCGCAGGAGCAGGGTCAGGAGACCCGGGTCCATTCCCCGCAGCCTCTCTTCCCACTTCCAGGCTCTGCACCATGGACGCATCAAGGGGAATGAGCCTCCCTCCCTCGGGGTACTTGTGAGGTTTAGAGAGCTCAGAGGAAGTCCTGACTCAGAACCAGGGCCATGTAGGGTATAAGCAACAGGAACAGTTCTCTGAGTGTTCCTCACAAGAAAGGGATCTTGAGCAGCATCTATGGGAACTGCCCAGACCTTCCCCAGATCCAGAACTCCACTTAGAGAGAAGGCTGGGATGGGGGAGAGGAGGGGAGCAAGCCTATGATGAGCCTGACCTGGCCTGCATGCCTGACAGCCTCCCCATCAGCAGCAAGAGGGGATTTACTTCAGGGCTCAGCGAGGGAGCAGAGAGGGACAGCTTAGGGGCCTGAGAAAGGAGGAGATGCAGAAAAGAGGCTGATGGCAGCTGGGAAATGACAGCAAGTGACTACCAGGCAGGCTTGGGGACCGGGGTCTTGAGTGGATTTAGGACCAGATCAGTAGCTGGGGCACCGGTTCAGCGGCACAGTCACCCTGAAGGTAGCACGTGGAATCCTCCAGATACCCTGGACCTGAGAGACCTGCTTGGAGAAGCTGGACACCCTAGAGGTCCTGGGATCTGGCTCCTGGCAGACAGCCTCCCAGCCTCACCCACATGTGCCAGCTGGAACAGGATCGAGCAGCCCCAGAAGCCTGCTGCACATGCTACTTTCTAGGACTTCCTGGGAACTGTGTGCCCTTTTTGTTCTCGCAGGGTGTATCTCCTTCCAGTGCAGGGGCTCTGGACAGCCCAGGTTGGTGGCATCCCCATCCTGATACTCACACAGGTGGTGCTCTTCATGGTGATGTCATTAGAAAAGACGTTTCTGCCGTTGTCCAGCTGGCTTCAGCAAAGACCTCCCTAAAGCACAGAAAGCAAAGATGGTGAGAGCCAGTCCGGGAGATGCAGTTCTTGCCCTTGGTGAGTGGACAGCATAAGACGTCACTCCCCAAAGCCCTGTGAGGTCAACCTCAGCAATGATGGCCAAGGGGGATGTGGGTCCAGCAGTGAGGGGCCCTGCATGAGGTCTACTGTCATCGTAACTGTGTCCTAAGTGACCACAGATGGCTGCTTGTTGTCACCATTCTGGTTCTTCTGTATTTACAGAGTCCATTGGCTTAACTCTGAAAGGCGGCCTGGAGTGAAGATCCGTTCCTTGGGCAATCATCTCCTGCATCCTGCCCTCCTCACAGACCCTAGGGCACTGCAGATCCCTCAGCACCTTGGGGCCACCAACAAGGGAGGTAAGCAGTGTGCCCTTAGCCCAGCTGCAGACACATGCTGCCCCAGTAGGGGGCCATCCACATTCTGTACACCTCAGGGTGCCCAACCCTGACCCCTGGCCTCCTGCCCTCTAGGGCCTTCTACCAAGGACACTTACTGTCCAGATTTTTCTATCTTTGGTCCAGGAAAGTCATGAAAGTCTTGTCCATACTGATGTTGTTGTTTTTTTTTCTAAAAGGAAATGATGTGGGAAGAATGTCGATGCACATGTTCATCCACTGTCCCTCCCGCCTCCAGTCCTCATTACACAGAGCTGACCCTGTGGGCCATGACTGGCATCTGGGCTCTGCTTTCCTATTGCAGAGACCCCCGCGAGCACCCGCCACGCCCAGGCCCTGTGCACCACTCCGCTATGTAACAGGAGCAGGCGGGCAGAGCCCCTGCTCTCAAAAGACTCACCTTTAGGGACTGCATGGGAGACAGAAGACAGAATTAAAAACAGACCACAGAGATGGCAGAGTGCAGTGTGTTGTGATGTCCATGAGCAGAGGGAAGGAGAGGCACGAAGGGGAAGGGACAGCTGCTTCGTCACAGGCCACGAGGAACATTCGCGTGACGCCGCTTCGTCACAGGCCACCAGGAGCATTCGCGTGACGCCGCTTCGTCACAGGCCACCAGGAGCATTCGCGTGATGCCGCTTCGTCACAGGCCACCAGGAACATTCGCGTGACGCCGCTTCGTCACAGGCCACCAGGAGCATTCGCGTGACGCCGCTTCGTCACAGGCCACCAGGAGCATTCGCGTGACGCCGCTTCGTCACAGGCCACCAGGAGCATTCGCGTGACGCCGCTTCGTCACAGGCCACCAGGAGCATTCGCGTGACGCCGCTTCGTCACAGGCCACCAGGAGCATTCGCGTGACGCCGCTTCGTCACAGGCCACCAGGAGCATTCGCGTGACGCCGCTTCGTCACAGGCCACCAGGAGCATTCGCGTGACGCCGCTTCGTCACAGGCCACCAGGAGCATTCGCGTGACGCCGCTTCGTCACAGGCCACCAGGAGCATTTGCGTGATGCTCCACAGTTTCTTCAACCCCATTTCATTTTCTTTTTTTCCCATCATATTTAAGCAAAGTTAAATTTATTGTGCTCTAGTTGAAAATGTTAACAGCAGCACTTGTCTTTGAGTTGGGATTTTGGGGTAATGATTTAATTTATTATGTATTAATTTATTATGTATTATGTTTTGTCTATGTCTTTTTTCTACATTGCATCATTTTTATAATAAAATATAATTAACACTTTAAAAATAATTATACAAATGTATAACCAAATATATCATAATTTTATAAATTAAAATTTCATGTATACGTAAAAATAATTTATATTGTTTTTCTCTTTTTCATGTAGGCCAGGGTTATTATACACAAAATGACTCATTTCCACATGGTAAGATTTGTTGTGCTGAACCCAGTTGTCAGATTAGCCACGAACTTCTAAACTGTTGACCTTTTCTTTGGTGCTGATAAAGATAACAATCAGGAAAACATGATTAGGGAAACAGATTTACTTTGAAAGCTGGAAAGGTTGGAATTACTGGGTTAAAAGTCCCCAAAGTGGTGTGACCTGACTGCCTTATGGCATTCAGGACAGTGCGGGGAGCTCCTGACGAGGACGGGTGGGACTGGCCCCCTGAGGCCATGGCTCAAGGTCAAGATGGGCAGAGGGCCCAAAAATCCTGGGCTGCCGGGAAAAGTTTTCAAACAGATTGAGCGATTAAACCCGTACTTCAGTTACCATATTAAAAAACTTCTTAAATTACGAAAGCATAGCCTATAAAGACAGAAAACGTGAAGCATATAGAAACAACAAGTTTTGAATACGTCTTCTTGCTTCCCTATTTCTAAAGTGTTCCTCAGATGTTTTCATCCGCAGAAAATGTACTTAATGACAAAGTCACTCCTCAGTGCATATGAGCTCCCTGCAATACACAGGCATGCCCGGCCACTCCTGCACAGGCACTGACCGGGAGCAGGGTGGCCATCTGCAGAGGCACCCAGGACTGCAGCATGGGCTTTCCTATGTGAGACCTGGTGCTAACCGACCTTGGAGAAAAGACCGGTCTCCCCCAGGCAACCAGTGCACCCACAGGCAAACAGAGGAGGCATCTGAGCACCCTTCCAGCAGGTAGGCAGGGACATGCCTTCCCCAAGAACCATCATCTCAGGGAGACAGAAGGCTCCCCTTGGGTAGACAGGCAGATCTCCAGCTGTGTGGCCCTGGAAAATCTCTTCCATCACCCCTGCCCTGGCTATCCATCCAAGCAAAGGAGGTGCAGTAGGGCTGCTTTGAGATTTCATGGAGGTAGTGAGCATAAAGCACTTGGCCCAGTACAAGAAGCGCTCAGTACACAGTAGCTCTCCTTAGGAAGGGGAGATTTCACTCCCATGAAATTACAGGTCAGTGAAATGTCAATGCCCCGAGACCATCTACACAACTCTGCCACACAAGAATGTGACAATGACAGCCTCTGCCCCGTTTTATGAACTCAGGGACAGGAGGAGAGATGGCCGAGAAGCATCCTGCAGGGAGAGGAGTCATTCCAAGTTTACCACATGGCCCTGAATAAGAGGCCATTGGACATATCGTGATCAGATGGAATGACTGTATCAAAGGGTCAAGAGGGAGAATTAAGGGGAATGCAGAAAATCCAACTGCACCCCAGGCGCTCAGCAGGAAAGAGCACATTCCCTCAGTACCCAGGGCACAGTGTCTGCCTGGGCTGTGTGCTTCCTCAGTCCACTCCCACATCGCAGAGGTCCCCTGATGCCTGAGTGTTGCCAAGCAATAGGAGAATGTAAAATATTATGAAGTCTTTCCATGCACCAGCTGCTCTACACAGGTGATCTTGTTACTTAGGTCGAGTATCCCTAATCTAAGAATCTGGAAGCCATTATTCTCAGCAAACTGACCCAAGAACAGAAAACCAAACACTGCATGTTCTCACTCACAGATGGGTGTTGAATAATGAGAACACGTGGACTCAGGGAGAGAAGCATTATACACTGAGGGCAGCGGGGTGGGGGAGGGGATTTAGGGGAGGGACAGCTGGGGGTGGGGAGCGGGGGAGGGATAACATGGGGAGAAATGCCAGATAGAGTATACACCTAAAGTAAAATAAAAAAAATAAAAAATAATAAAAATAAAAACACACAAAATCCCAAGTGCTCCAAAATCTGAAATTGAATGTCAACATGACGTTCAGAGGAAAAGCTCATTGGAATCATTTCAGATTTCAGAGGAAGCTACTTATCAATGACTTTGGTTTTGCTGAACTTGAATCTGCAAATAACTTGGTCCTGGCTCTTTGCATTATTAAAGCCGTATCCATGAATAATCACTTGCTTGGATTCTGCACAGACAACACTCAAAAGTCTGAGTGAGGAAGAGTGGAGGGCTGTTTCACTCTGACCTCCCTGTTTTTGGTGGTCCATCCTCGACACTGAATGCCCAGGGGACTCACCTACAAGGAAGTGGCTGTGTCTCAATGAACATTGGTGTGTCCACTGGACCAAATCTTCATCTGGTGTCACTGAGGGTCCACAAGGAGGTGGTTGGGGCCTTGAGCACACAGGAGGACTCCCACACCCTTCCTAATCCCAGGAACCCAGGAATGGCACCCTGCCTCTGCCTCTGCACAGCGCCAGGTCAGCCAGAGCTTTCCACCTGGACATCCCACAGTGCTCCCTCGGGCCACAGGGGTCAAGTCCTTGCAGTCCTGATCAGTGTCGTAGAGCTGACAGCTAACCAGGAGAAGGGCAGCAGGACATGGATAGAAGTCACCTGTGCTGGGGAGAGATGGGGGACTGGGACTCCCACACACTGCTTGGTGTGCGGGAGTCCCAGTCCCCATCTGGGAGAGATAAGCAACACTACTGAACAACATTTCACAGGTGTGTGCCCTTAACGCAGCAACTCCACCTCTTGCCTCAATCCCAGGAGACTACTGAGCCACATGTACGGAAGGTAACAGTTGAGTGTCCACGGCAGCACGGCTAGTAAAAGTGATGCATCAAGCATACTGTGCGTGTCCACCAAGGGAGACTGACGAAACTTGGCTCATCCATATCGTGCAATACGGATTGAGTATTCTGTGTCCAGGATGCTTGGAATGAGAAGGGTTTAAGATTTCAGATCTTTTTTTTTAAATTTTGAAATGTTTGTATTTACTGAGTGATTGAGCATCTCAAACACGAAAGTCCAAGATCTTAATCGCTGTAATAAGCATTTCCTTTGATCATCAGGTCTGTGCTCAAAAAGTTTTACATCTCACAGCATTCCAGATTTTGGAATTTCAAATTTAGAATGCTCAACCTGTACTATGCAGGAGGTTGAATGTACTGCATGATTATGTTTGTGTAAAGAAATATTTTTAAACAATGTATAGACAGATATCTTCATATGAAGTATCAGCTGTTTATGGATCTCTGGGAAGAGACAAAGATAGGACCAAGGTGGACCCTTAGCATAGTGGAGGGATAGTGGCTACTTGGGCTGGCTACTCAGGGGTGTCCCTGCATGCATGGTGGCCCTGCCTTGCCCTGCCTCACACAGTCTGCCCCAACCCCCTCCATGGAAAGGGTCTCCTGGCCTCACTCCAGGTACCTGGAGCAGCATCCCCTGGACACCTCATCTGAGAGGAAAGGCATCCCTGCTCCATGTCCTGCTCTGTGTCTCCCCTGCATGTGCCCAGCCCACCAGGATGCTTTGCAGACACCCATTCAGGGACAGTCACGTTTATGCCTGCGACCTGCCTCTTGGAACAGGTAGCAAACACATATGGCATAAACAAATCTTGGACCCAGAGTACCAAATGCAGGAAGCCAGACCCAGAGTTCCTACCCTGTGATCCATCCGTGGATGTTTTAGAAAGGCAAACTCTCCTATGGACGGAAAAAGCAGAGCAGTAGCTGCCTCCAGGGCAGTGGGTCGGGACCGCCTGGGGCAGGTCTGAGGGGATTTTCTGGGGGCCATGGTAACATTCTGCATCTTCACTGGGTCTGCGGTTACAGATGTGGTGTGCTCTTGTCAAAACTCATCAGATGACACACTTAAGATTTATGTACTGCAAAAAGAGAACTTAAATACTGGTTCCTAGTTAAAGATACACAACTGAAGGGTTTAGGGGTAAGGTACCCTGATGACTGCAAACTACTTTGAATGCATTCAAAAATAAGATGGACTGGTGGAGAGAAAGAGAGAGAGCGAGCGAGAGAGAGAGAGAAAGAAACACATAGAGACAGGATAAAGCAAGAATGGTCAAGCATTAATTAAAACTCCTCACGAAGGATACAGGCGTGTTCATTGCACAATTCTTTCTACTTGGCTGTAAAGTTTGAAAATTTTAATAATAAAGGGTTAGAAGAAAAACAAAGAACTAGAGAAGAAAATTATGCTTGGACACAGACACCAGAGGTCATGGGACATCCTGGGTGACACCTGGCTAATAAGAGGGACAGACCAAGCCCTTGGGCTGCAGGGAGTCAGAGGAGCTGATCATCAGGGAGGGCTTCCAAGATGATGTGCCCATCAAGCAGGGCTGCAAAGGACAAGTGGGCTCGGCCCTTCCAGCTGAAGCAGGATTTGCCGAATACCTATGCTCTACGTGGTCCCACCTCTGCACAGGACCCAGAGCGGGAGTGGCCCCTGGAGGGCCTCACTGCCCCAGGCTGGTCCTGAGCCCAGCAGAGGCCACTGCCAGGCTGGATATGAGGCCCAGGGCTGAATGGGGGAGTCTGGGCTGTGTGCCTCCCTCCCTGACCTCCTTCCTGGGCTCCCAGAGCCCTGTTGCTTCTCGGTGGCAGCCTGCTGAGAAGACTCATCCTGTTGCATTGGGATTCCAGGCTCCTGCCTTGGCCTTTCCCTCCCATGACTGTCACCATCTGTGTGGGGCAGCTTTGCCCAAGTCAACGAAGAGCTGACACGTCAGGGCTGTGACTGGCGGGTCACATGGGCAGAGGCAGAGGGCACCTGTCACCTCGACTTAGCTGCCTCCAGGGAGGAGTGCCAACTCACATCCTCACCTGGGGCTGACAGGGCTGCTCAGACGCCACAGCCTGTGCATGTGCAGGGACATCATCATGCTGACTGCATGGCTGGGTGGCTTTACATCAGGAGCAGCGGAAAGATTCCCCGAGGGGATGGGGAGCTCTCTCCTCCACCCCCACTCTCAGCACTGCATGAGGGAGAGGCGGGGTGGGGACCAGAGCCCAGGACCAATCATGGAAGTGTCAGTGCAGCTCCTGTTCCTGGGACCTACCAGCTCTCAGTCCTGTGCCAGTCCCGCACAGCCCAGTGCCTTGGGGCTCACGACAGGCCTGGCAGCATCCTTTCTGCTCATGGGAGGCACCTCTGGAGCTTGCTGGCATTGCACA
The DNA here is from genome assembly GCF_048565385.1 of Saimiri boliviensis. Lineage (NCBI taxonomy): Eukaryota > Metazoa > Chordata > Mammalia > Primates > Cebidae > Saimiri > Saimiri boliviensis. Next base: position 27,692,748 of record NC_133460.1, on the reverse strand, counting down.
ATTTGCTCCTGGCCATGTGCCTATGGGGAGCAGCGCTCAGACATGGATCATGTGTCTGTCCCCACAACCCACTGCCAGGGTGTCCTGCAGTGAGGAACCGAGAGGCCAGAGCCCAGCTGCTGGAGGGTCTGGTGGTCTTGCTAAGGGCTTCGTGCTGTCCCCATGGAGGGAGGACGCCCAGGGCTCCCTTCCTCTCCAGAAGCTGCAATTGTGCAGATGCCGGCCATTCAGAGCCCCAGTGTGCACAGACGGAGCTCAGGACAGACAGAGGCATCACAGAGGCCCACACAGGGCTGTCACCACCCATGCAGGGACCCTGGCTGGCAGGAGGGCATCCTCGCCACGTCCTGGACAGCAGGGATGGGTGCTGGGATTTATCCTGTGGGGACGAGAAGAGCCAAAGGTGTTTGCGTGGATGCCTTTGTTGGGCTATGGAGGTTTCCTTCTGCTCCCAGGGTGCTGTGGGATGTTGACAGCCCCACGTCTTCTTCCTCATCCCCTGAGATAACCACTTGGTTCCTGTTCACCGTTTTGTTGTTGTGGGAAATTGCACAGATATTTCAGCTTCTGCACCTGCCTGGCCTTGCTGGGAGGAGCCCTGACTGCTTCTGGCCTGTGGACCTGGTTAACAGTGTGCATGCCCACACCACATACACACAGATACAACACACACACCACAAACACACTATATCACACACAACTAGCACGCACACACCACAGATACAACACACACACCACAGACACACTGTACACACACAGCTAATGCACACACACACCACAGACACACTATACTATACACAACTAGCACACATACACCACAGATACAACACACATGCCACAGACACACTATACCACACACAACTAGCACACACACACCACAGACACACTATACCACTCTCAACTAGCACACGTATACCACAGACACAACATAAACATACCATACTAGAGAAGTACGTGATCTACACACCACATACATACCACACACAACACACACCATACATGATGCATAATATACCTCACACAGCACGTGCACACATGCAGACACCACATGCATCCCAACACAACTTCCACAGCACACATACCATGGCACGCACACTCACACACCATATACCCACTATGACCAACACACACATCACAAAACATGCCACGCACACCCTATGTCCCACATGCGACACACATGCTTCTTACTACAGCAGGGCCTCCTCGGTTCTTACCTCCTGCACACATGGCAGAGACTCCACACACTTCACCTCAAGACACCTTGTGTTCTGATCTGGAATAGAGAGCGGGCTATAAAGGGGCAGGGTGTGTGAGCCTCAGGACATAGGAGCCAGGCCCCCATCCCGTCTCAAATCTGCCCTACTCACTCTGTCCAGTAGGCCATGATGTTCAGAAATTCCATGGCCTACTGCAAACATGTGGTCCGGGCTGTATGCAATTGCTGTTACAGAGAGGGAAGGTAGTTTGGACCCCTGGCCAGGAGGTGAGGATGCAGTGGGTCACAGGCCCAGGGTACAGTGTCTTGCCCTCATGCTTTGGGACAGAGGGATGTCAGGGTCTAAGTGTCATAGCCTTCTCTAGCCAGCAGCCCACTATCAGGGAGTGAGGAGCTCTTACGCCCTCCTCTTTGGTATGGCGGGATTTATACAACACGCAAACAGTCGCTTCTGCAGTGGTCATGGGTTGGCTCAATTCACTTGGTGGAAGTTAGATGACCATCCTTTGGGTGGCCATGGGAAAACTGCCTGGGATGCCTTTCCCAGTCAGTTCAAGAGTGGCGTGTGGTTACCTGTTTGGAATGACCTGGTCTACTTGTAATCAGCCACACCCATGGCCCCCAGGCTCTGAGCCTTTTCAGCCTAAGGGAAAGAAAGCATTGAGTATTAGTCATCAAAATACATGGAGCAACATGCTGGTAGCTGTGAACCTGACTCACTTGTTTGAGAGTGTCCTGAAATGCATTTGGCAACAGTGCTCCATCAGTCATAGCAACAATCATGATGGTCACCCTGTCTACAGGAGAAGCAAGGAGTGACCTACTCAGCAAAGGCCCCAGGAGTGATCTCCAGAAGATCTGAGACCCCTACAGGCACCGGGCTTGCAGCACTGCTAATTCTAAGGCATGCCACCTGCCCCCACCTCATCCTCCAGGGTAGAGGTTGCCAAGACCCAAGCACTTGCCATCCAGAGACCCCTAGAGTGAGTGAGGGGCCTCAGCCTGGTACCCATTTTACAGAGGAGAGATGAAGAGGGGCAGGGCCCTTCCCATCAGGATTCCTGAACCCTCACCCACTAGCAGCCTGCACCACCTATGCCTGAGGACAGCTCCCGCCAGGATTCCCCAAGCACAGGCCTGTCTCATGGGCAGCAGGAGGAGCCACTGGGCCCTCCTGTAACAGGCAGGCTCAGGGAGGCTCCCCGGGGGCCAGGTTCTGCCTTGGGCAGAGCCAGCAGGCAGCATTGCCGGCCACTCTGGGCCCAGGAGTTCAGGACTCCAGGTCAGTGGCATCTGGGCAGGGGACCCCATGGCCACCTCAATGCCTTTCCCCACTGGCCCCACCTTTTCCTGACAAGAGCTGCAGCCCCACAGTGGGGAGCGGGAGTCGGGGGCCATATAAAGCTTCTGCACTGTCTGAGACACGGTCAAAGGATGCAAGTTAGTCGAAGGGGAGACAAGGAAGAGAGAAAAAAGACTAAGATGTCTGCAAGGGGGCAAAACCTTTGCCTCTTCTCTTCCTTTTCCCACAGCCCAGCTGGAGGGTAAGCACCTCCAGGTTATGAGCACCAGGACTGCACACGCAAGACCCCATGAAGTTCGCAGGATTCCATGGGGTGGGGGCTTATTATACTCATTGCACTGGGCAGGGACCTGGAGCTCAGAGCAGGTGAACAGTTTGCTCCAAGAGGCAGGGCAGAAATCTGCACACAGCTCTCTGAGACCCACACCCAGCTGTTTCTCCTAGGGGACCACCATGGGGACAGCAGGCACATGGAGTCAACACACTGAATCTGCTACTTTGCTTGTAAGGAAAGGAAGATGTTTTAAAAGTGCATTGTGAGGCAATCCCAGCAATACTCTAAGAGCTTGATGAACTAGAGCACATTGTCTGAGCTCCAGTGGTCGGTACCTTTTTACCTCATTCCTGCATGAATGTGTGTCCTTAGGGCTCAAGATCCTCTATAGGAATAAGATGTTCATGGATTGTTTTTCTGAGAAAATTAAACAAAGAGGATTGAGGTGGAGAGGGGCTGACTGTTACAAAACAGTTCCCGCGCTCTCCTGGGTGAAGGAGGGAGGAGGGTGCCAGGCACATAACTGGTCCTGCTCATTCATCGCTGTGACTTTGACTAGAGATATTTTTGTTTTCTCTGTCTTTGATCTGTTTAGCACATTGAGAGGGAGGGTGTGGGGTCGAGGGGCTGCTTAGCTGGTACCCTGGGTATGGTCAGGCTTTCTCTGAGCTCATGCCTGTCTCAGGGCACTTAGGCTTTGGAGAGCTTGTAAAGGCCCAGCATGACCCTCCATGGTTAAGAGGGAGCAGCCCATAGATGTGCAACTACAAATCAGGCCCTTCCAATGGGACAAGTTTTCTTAACCCTAGCCATAACCCTAATCCTAACCACTAACCCCAACTGCTAACCCTAACCCTAACCCTAACCCTTACCATTAACCCTAACCCCTAATCCTAACCCTAACCCTAACCCAAAGGCATGCAACTGAGATTAAGGGAAAGGCAATGGGGATGGCATTCCTAACCTTAACTCTAATCCTAATCCTAAACCTAATCCTACGGGCTTCTCTTGTGTTGGGCACTATATCCTTCAATAGGAAGGGCTGAGTTTGGAAAAGATCATCCTTCTAAGCCCCCAACCCTGCACCCAGCACCCACAGCTCCAGACCCCTAACCCTGACTCAATCTCCCACACTCTATTCTACCAAAGTGGCAAATCTGCTTCATTAGAAAGCCACAGCTCCAGAAACAAAAAGACCAAAGGCTGAGAGCAGCAGCCCCACAGGGTGTGCAGGCAGCTGAGCACTGATCTGCAGGCTGGCTCGGGGATGTGGCCTGTCAGCCTCTGTTAAAGCAAACAGGACTGGTTGGGCCAGGCAGGGCTGCTCTGGTGGCAGGACTGGGACAGGCTAATCTAATGTGACGGGCTGAGCTAGCACAGCAAGGCTCGGCCGAGCATGGACCCTGAAGGCTGGCTTCACACTGCAGGCAGAGCATCCCTGCCATGTGGGGGAGCTCCGAGAGCCCCCGAGGGAAGGTGGCCAGGCCCTGCCCAGCCCCTGCTGCCCCTCTGGTCACCACCCAGAGTCTTTCCCCATGAACTCGCTTTCTTCGCCCTCATGCCCACCTAGGTCTCCCTCTCCCAAACCCACAGCACACGACGCACAAACTCAAGCCTCCCTCGGTGCAGGGAGCAGAACCCCCTCCCAGCTCCTCCTCAGAGCTGTAAGTGCGGCCCAGGCCCCAGTCCAGTCCTCAGGGGCCTCACCTCTCTTCTGTGCTTTACCCTCCCAGTGCCCAGTTTCAGGAATTTGCCTCAGGAGTGTTCTCACCTCCTGCCAGTCAGGAGCTCTGCAGTGCCTCCTGCTGGGCCCGGCCACCCCTCTAGGCCAGCTCCAGCTGCCTGAGCTTGCTCCTCCTGCCTCCCTCCAGCTCCCCAGCCTGGCCTGAGGCTCAGGACCCCACCCATGGGCTCCCTTTTCTGAGACTCACCAGGGGACCAAGCTCTTCTGCACTGAACTCCCAGCACTCCCCCGACCCTGACCGTGACCTTGACCCTGTCTCCCTCCCACGGTGAGGGTCAGAGCAGAGAGGGACACACAGAGACCAGTGGCCAGCACAAGAAGGTGTTTCCTGGACGCAAACACCTGCCCACCAGCCCCTGCAGCCCAGAGAAGGAGGCAGAGCAGAGGGAGGGCAGGGGAGGGAGAAGGTCAGGGAGGAGGAGAGCTTCGGGAGCACAGGGGCCTGCAGGTCACAGTGCAGCCAGGCGTCAGAGGGGCCTGGTCAGGAGAACAGGCACTGGGGTGAGGGTGGGTTCTGTGAGTTGCCCTGAACTACCTGTCCTGTGTGCTGTCAGGCTACCACCCAAGGTCTCAGAGAGCCCCTCAGCTCCCTGGAGCTCGCTCTGGCCCAGGACCTCAGGCCTCCCTTGGGGACTCGAAGCAGCACTCCCATCCTGAGATGAATGTGAGCTGCAGGGTGTTGCTGCCCTCCATGGAGTAGGTGATGAAGGACAGCACACTCTCAGGCTGGAGAGGAAGCACGGGGCCCTGAGAAGCCAGGGGCACCAGCTGCACGGGACCCAAGCACAGCCAGGGCAGGTGAGGCCCATTCCCCACCTCTCACCCCAGCTCTTCCACCTCGGGGCCTCTAGCTGGACACAGGACGGTGAGATAAATAGTGGAGGACTCTGAGGCTTATGGAGACGAGGGGTCCATAAAAGAGAGGAGTCAGCATGGCACCTTGCGGCATCTCCACACTCTCAACATCCCCAAAGAAATTGAACTCACACGCATGCACTCACACACACACCCCACGTTCACACACACACATGCACGCATGCACACTCACGCATGCATGCCACACACACACAGTCACACATGCACATACGCACACATACCCCACACTGAACAGGTGAGGAGACACACACACAGCCCTCCCAGCTGGCCTCCCTTCTACTGGAAAATTCTTTGCCTCCTCCCCCTGTCTCCTCCTCCCCTCCTCCCTCTCATCCCTCCTCCATCTCAGAAGAGTGACTCTCCCTATCAGCTGCCATGCATCCAGCCCCCGTTTCCTCTCCCTGACCCTCCTTCCTGCCAGCTGACACTCACTGGCCCTCAGCGACAGTGCTGCCATTCGTCCCCAGCGCCCCACGGCTCCTGCCCTTGTTGCTGATTCATTTTACTCGCAGTCATCAGACTTTTCTTCCTTAAGTGCCACCTTGATCATGCCACTCCCCTGCTCAAGAGCTTTCTCTGGCTCTCTGTGGCTCACAGCAGGAAATCCCAGCTCCTTGGTCTGGCAAAATGAGCCTCAGTGGCCTTGGCCTCAAGCTGACCTGCCCAGCCCTCTCCCAGCCCTCCCTGAGCTAACCCCATTCCCAGCCAAGCCAGACCACTCACTCCACCACAGGGCCCCTGTCTTTCCCATCCCGCAAGACCCAGTTCAAAGGCCCACCTCCCTGGAAGCCACCCTTGACTTTGTTTTCCTCTAACCTTCCGTGTGAGTTCTTTGTCCCTTTCCTGAGCCCTCGGCACTGTGTAACCCGGGATTCCAGGACTGCGCCTGATGTCCCTTCCCAACCTGTGATGTCCCCAAGAGCAAACTGCCTTCCCTGCAATACCCATGGGCTAGCAGGCAGGAGCCTAGACCAGATGGAACGAGTGAGCGCCGGCCTCGTTCCCATTTCCCATTGCCACCCTCTGCTCTGTGTTCCCCACCGAGGGATGCCACACCCAGCCCATCTGATGGGATGTGCTTTCTGCCTGCCAGAGGAAAGGGTTCCTGCAGTGCAGGGGAGGCTGCAGCAGTACTTTACATTTTTCTGAAGTCTGTTTCATATTGCAGAGCTATAAAGGTCAAGACAGGAGCCCAGGCGGCTGGGCCTGAAAACAAAGGATACTTGTGTCAGGGAGATGAGGCGTCTGTCCGGCGGGCAGGTGTCTGCCCTCCCAAGTCTCCCGGCAGTCTCTTAATAAACTCCTCTGACCCCAGCACAGTTTGGCTGGGGTACACCCCCAGCAACCATAGTGGATCATGTGGGGTGGTGATTTTCATCCGGGTGACCACCCAGACCTGTTTGCCTGGGACCAACAGGCTTTCAGGGATAAGGTGCATTTTTTGGCTAATAGTTGACTATTACCCTAGTCAGCTGACTAGGAGGATAGCTGACTGGTTACCCTAGCCGGGGGTTGTGTAGATAAGAACTATGGGAGGGTGCTTCAGCTGAAAACCCTGAGCAATTCTGATATGCTGGCTCTCCTGTTTCCCACTTACCCTGGGGTCGATGCATCCCCAGCTGTCTGTGGTGGGATGGAACAGAACTCTCGGGAATCATGGTCCATCAGAAGCCTCAGGAGAGCAACAGACCTAGAGGGGCAGTGATCCAGACCTGGTCTGTCATTCCTCTGTTGGACTCTTGGTTTCCTGGGAATCAGACTTGCCCCTTGGGTTGGGGAATCCTTTTGGCAGCCTGTGTGTGACCTGCTAACCCTATTCATGACATCCCCAGATTCTGCTCACTGCCCCACATTTCCCAGCACCCACAGAGGAGGGTAGTGACATTCCCTGTAAGAGCCTGGGCCTCAGGCAAGTGATGTTGTGCACTTTAGGCCATTTTGCTTCCCAGATTTCTTATCAGTCTGCAGAGCCAAGCCACTCTGGACAGGAGGGCCTTCTCCAGCAGACACCGCTGGGGAGGGAAGGAGCACACCCGGCCAGTGCTGTCCTGGCGTCATCATTCCCCCAGCAGCAGGGAAAGCCACACACCTTTCTTGTCTTGACTTCCAGATCTTTGCTTGTATTCTCCCACTTAGTCTCCGGACAGAGAGTGAGGAGCCTGAGGGGGGTTGGAGCCTGGTGAGACTTCCATCTAGGTGGGGTCACTCACACCTGCCCTACTTGCCCAGGATGCAAAGGTCTGTGCAATCCCACAGCTCTGTCGATGTGAACAGCTTGACAGAAATGGGAAATATTTCAGTTTTGCAGGGAAAATGTAAGGCTTGTGAATTAAGTGTTTTGTCCAAGATCCTGGAGACGGTATCAGTTAAAACTAAGGCTGGGCCCTCATCTGAGTCCTTTCTCTGTGTCTGTGTTGCTTTATGGTCTTTTGCGAATTACATACTCAAGGGAGCCTACCAGGAGTCTCTTCTCCCCTCCTGCAATGGCCATGTCTGTAAATGTTTACCTCCTGAACATCATGCTTATATGTGGCGGTTCTCATGCCTCCAAGAGCAGCCTTTTCCACCCCACTGTTCTACGGCCTCCTGTAGCCTGCATCTAAATATGCATACTATATTATTTCCGTTTTACAGATGACAAACTTGAGGCTCTGACCGATTAAGCAATGTATCACAATTTCTATAGCTGTGAGGTACGTCTGTCTTATGGGCAGATGTCTGTTCTTTCTCATCTACTCCACTGGAGTGTCCACCCTGACCCCACCATGGAGGGTCCAGGCAGGGCCTTTTGTAAACTCTCCAAAGCCTGAGTTCCCTGAGACAGGCATGAGCTCAGAGAAAGCCCGGCCATACCCAGGGTACCAGCTAAGCAGCCCCTAACCTCACACCCTCCCTCCCACTGTGCTCACCAGATGTGGGATCTGTACACATAGCTATCCGAGGCCCACACCCAGAGGCAGATGCACCAGTAGAAACAAGCAGTGGGAGCCTGGTCCTCCCTTAGCTGAGGATCAAGCACCACAGGGAATGTCACTACCTGCCTCCATAACTAAAGTTTCCAGCTGTACATTTTAAATCTTTATAACTAGACTCAAACACATCTTTGCTAATCAAAATGAAAACCATTACAATCAACACATTTTTGCCAATGAGAAATAAGTGTTTATTCCTGTAATGTAAAAATCCATGCATGGGGATTGGACGGACTCTTGGAAAGCATTTTCGGCATCCTGCTAGTTGTGAAATCATTTTCCCTGCAAAAAGTTGTGGCGATGCTTGAAGAAGTGGCAGTTGGTTGACGAGAGCTCAGGTGAATCTGGCAGAGGAGGCAAAACTCTGTGGCCCAATTCCTTCAATTTTTGACGAGCTGGTTGTGCGACATGTGGTCCAGCATCATCGCGGTCCAGCATCATCGCGGAGAACTGGGCCCTTTCTGTTGACCAATGCCGGCTGCAGACGTTGCAGTTTTCCATGCATTGCAACGATGTGCTGAGCATACTTCTTAGATATAGTGGTTTTGCCAGAATTCAGAAAGCTGTGGTGGATCAGACCAGCTGCAGGCCACCAAACAGTGACCATGACCTTTGTTTCGTGCATGTTTGGCTTTGGAAAGTGCTTGGGAGCTTCTTCTTGGTCTAACCACTGAGGTGGTCATCACTGTTTATCATATAAAATACACTTTTTGGTTGAATCAAGAAATGGCTCATTATTGCATAGACTAAGAGAAGACGATACTTCAAAATGACAATTTTTAACCTTTTTGCTCAGCTCATGAGGCACCCACTTGTCGAACTTTTTCACCTTTCCCATTTGCTTCAAATGCTGAATGACGGCAGAATAGTTCACATGCTGAATTATTTGGCAAATTCTCGAGCCATTGTAGGAAGATCAGTTTCAATGACTGCTTTCAATTGGTTGTGGTCAGCTTCCAATGGCCTGCCTCTAGGGTCCTCATCTTCAAGCCTCGTCTCCTATGCAAGTCTTCCTGAACCACCAGTGCACTGTACGCTCCTTAGCAGTTCCTGCGCCAAATGCATTACTGATGCTGCGAGTTGTCTCTGTTGCTTTATGATCCACTTTGAACTCAAATAAGAAAACCACTTGAATTTGCTTTTTGTCTAACATCATTTCCATAGCCTAAAATAAATATAAAATAAACAGCAAGTAATAAGTCATTAGCAAAAAAAATAAAATAAAATAAAGTGAGGAATGCACATTAAAATAATGTATAACATAACCACATTTATTTAAGAATGTATTCCGCCGGGCGCGGCGGCTCAAGCCTGTAATCCCAGCACTTTGGGAGGCCGAGGCGGGTGGATCACGAGGTCGAGAGATCGAGACCATCCTAGTCAACATGGTGAAACCCCGTCTCTACCAAAAATACAAAAAATTAGCTGGGCATGGTGGTGCGTGCCTGTAATCCCAGCTACTCAGGAGGCTGAGGCAGGAGAATTGCCTGACCCCAGGAGGCGGAGGTTGCGGTAAGCCGAGATCGCGCCATTGCACTCCAGCCTGGGTAACAAGGGCGAAACTCCTTCTCAAAAAAAAAAAAAAAAAAAAAAAAAAGAATGTATTCCAATATCAAACAGCAAATTTTAACAATGCAAAAATCAGAATTACTTTTGCACCAACCTAATAGCATGGATCTGAACCCAGGTCTAGCTGAAAAACCATACTTTAACCACTGCACTTAGGATATCTAGGTGACACTATGGTGTCCAACAATGACTGGAAAGCAAAGCACTGGACTCTCAAAACTCATCTACATCACAGACTTTGCCCTTGGAAGCTCCCACACTAACAAGCAAGACCACCCCTTTTTATTTTATTTTATTTTATTTTATTTATTTATTTATTTTTATTTTTTTATTTTTTATTTTTTTTATTGCATTTTAGGTTTTGGGGTACATGTGATGAACATGCAAGATTGTTTTTTTACTAATTAACGATAACAGTTTCCAACTTCCTTGTCTTTACAGTTTCCTCTCTTTTTCCTTCAGCAAAAAGGATCTTCCAATGAAGGTTTATAGGGAGCAAGAGTCTTCAACCCACTCACCTACTCTGGTAAAACTTCCAGTTTGAGATGACTTTGAAGAAGGGTCTACCCTTTAGACCACAGAGGAAGCCAGTGCTCTTGAATGGAGAAGGGCCACATGAACTGACAGGTCCCTAGGAGGAGGCAGCATGGAACACAGACCACGTGGGCTTCTAGCACACAGAGCTCTGATTATGGTTTAGTGCCCCAGTTGTACATGAGAACGGAGAGACCAGGATCACCAAACACTTGAGAACACATCTACCATTACAATTTGAGACCAAAACATCATGGTGATATTACCATATTGTGGAAATTGAAGTGGATAGGATTGAATTGTGTAGGGAAGCTCAGCTATGAGAAAGCTAAAAAATACTCTTCCTCCATAGAAACAAGTCAACAGAGAATGTATAACTGCCAACAACAAGAAATAGCAGTCAGTAAAAGCATATTTTTAAAAACAAGGACACAAAATTAGAAGAAAAAACTAAAATATTTGCAAGTGGCTGCCTCTGGAGAGTGGGATCAGAAGTGGGAAGGAGTCTGGCAGGAGCCTTGAGTTTTTATTGTGAGCCTTCATAGAGTATTTGATATTTATATTTACCTTCAAGCTTTTCCTTAATTAATGTAAAAATGAATCTACAAGCAAAAATGAGTAGCACGGAATGATGTCAGCAAAATGCTGGCTTGAAAGCTCCAAGCCCTTGCTCCCCCACAAAAGTATTGAAAGAGAAAAACAGAATCCATGCATGCTAACTTTTTAGGAACTCAGGCAAACAGTGATCAAAGATTTACTGCAATATACCAGGTGCCCAACTAAGAAAAAGCTACCTTCAAAATCACAGGAAAGTTTTGTGGTGTTTTTACACACCCTTTCCTAAATACTTTCACAGCATATTGGCAGTTCTGGCTTTGAGCAATGACCCAGTTCCAAGTGGTTGTCTAAGAACTAGAAGGAGTAGTATAGGTCTTACTTGCACATTTCTGTCTGTGTCTGTTCTAACCTGGCTGGAAGACACCCAAAAGACTAGCTCCCTCTACCCTATCTCAAATAGCTCAGTCAGAACACATGTAGAAAAAGTGGTGGGCACTTCTTGCAAATGTCATGACAAACCTACAGAGGACCAAAAAAAAAAAAAAGAAAAAATGAAAAAATGAAAAATAGAAACCCATAGATGCCTGAGGCAAGAGAGTTTGGGTGAATACACAGTAGACATTAAAGACCCTAAGGAGAAGCTAGGTGTGACTCTTTGGGGATTAGGATGTTTATAATAAGCTATATACACAGGGGAATTTAGAAATTCATGCACATGCCCAGGCAAGGTGTGTGCTCAGAGAAGTCCACACTTTAAGCTTTCCATAGACTTAGAGCAAGTCTAGCTAAGTTGTGAAGGAGTGCCCCAGAGCAAAACCAATCTGCAAAGACAGGGAAATGTGGTTGTTCTTTCTGTTAAATTTTTTTAGTGGTTTTCCTTCTGTCTTAGCTCCTGGCATTCAAAATAATCTGTCAAAACATCACCTGAACATGAACTACAGAAAAAGAAATTCCAGTGGTCTTACGTAACTAGGAATGGTCTTTCAATAATAGTTTGAAAAATTTTCAAAATGAACAAACTGCTACAGGATTCTACAATTAAAAAACAAAAAAATTAAAAAACCTCATTAACCTATGAGAAAGTGGGGGTAAACATAATTATTTAGAGTTATTACATTATAATAATCAAACACCCAACTTTCAACAACAAAAACCAAGTGAAAAAGACAAGACTTAAAAAGAAACAGGGAAACATAGCACATTCAAAGAAACCAAATAAATTGATAAAAACCACCACACAAGGAAGTCAATACTTTAAACATACTGGACAAAGACTTAAAACATCTATCTTAGATATGCTCAAAGAAGTGAGGAAAAACAAGAGTAAAGAAATAAAAAGGCAAGGCATGGTAGCTTATACCTATAATCCTGGCACTTTGGAAGATCAAGATGGGAGAATCTGATTGTAGGAGTTTGAGACCAGCCTGGGAAACATAATGAAAAAAAAGACAAAACTGGGTTTGGTGGTGCATCCCTTTAGCCCAAGACACTTGGGAGGCTGAGGTGGGAGGATTTCTTGAGCCTGGGAGGTTGAGGCTGGAGTGAACTATGATCATGCCACTGCACTTCACCCCAAAAGACAGAATGAGACTTTGTGTGAACCAACAAACAAACAAAAAATAAAGAAAAAAGAAGTAAAGGAAATCAAGAATTATTGATTTGTTTAAATAATTGAAATAAAAAAGCTATTAACAAAGAATTCTATATTCTGCAACACTATCTTCCAAAAATAAAGAATGTATTTGAGGCATTAACAAATTAACAAAAGCTGAGGGACTTCATTACTACTTGCCTTATAAGAAATGCTAAAGGGGATCTTTTAGGTGAAAATTCAAGGGCACTAGACAATGGCTTGAAGCCATATAAACATAGATTTCTGGTAAAAATAAATACATGAGCAAATATAAAAGTCAGTAATATTGTAATCTTGGTTTACAAAACCCTACTAATTTCTATAGAATTTAAAAGACAAATGTACAAAAATTACTATAAATCTGTTATTGGGCATATAAAACATTGATAAAGAAGGACGCAAAGCTGTACATGGGCACAAAGCTGTACTCAAGACTGCTGTTTACAATTAAAGTTAAAGTTGGTAGCAATTCAAATTATATAATTATAACTCTAGTATGTTACAGGTAATCACATGTAATAAAAAGGAAATATCTGTAATACAATATGCACAAAAGGAAATAAGAAAGATATCAAAATGTGTCATTGCAAGAAATCAACTAAACACAACTGAAGACAGAAATAGAGAAAATGAGGAACAGAAAATCTAGAGAATACAAAGAGAACAAATATAAAATGACAGAAGTAAGTTCTTCCCTATCAGTAATTAATGATCCAACTACATACGGTCAAGAGACTTATTTCAGATTGAAAAGCACAAATATGTTGAAAATTAAAGGATAGAAAAAGACACCACATGCAAATGAAGACCAAAAGAGAGTGAGGATGGTCACACTAATATTAGACAAAATGGAATTTGATTTTAAAAAACTGGCATAAGAGACAAAGAAGGACTTATATTAATAAAAGGGCCAATTCACTAAGAAGATGAAACAACCATAAACAGATCTGTACCAAAAATCAGAGCTCTGAAATTTATTAAACAAACATTGGCACAATTTAAGAGACAAATAGAAAGATCTACATTAATAGTTGGAGACTTCAGTACCCTGTTTTATTCATGTAAAGAATTAGAATGTAAGGAAAAAGAGAAATAAGAAAATAGAGGACTTGAACATCTCTTTTAACTAAGTGTACATAACACATATATAGAAAACTTTCTGCTCAAAGTTAGCAGAATACATGATTTTCTCAAGTGCACATAGAATATTCTCCAGGATAGAGCACGTTAGGTTACAAAACAAGTCTTTAAAAATCTAGAAAGATTTAAATCATACAGAGTATCTTTTCCAGTCGCAATGGAATAAACTAGAAATCAATACTAGAGGGAAAACTAAAAAAATCACCAGTGTGAGAAAATTAAACAAAATACTCTCAAATAAACAATAGGACAAAGAAGAAATCTCAATGCATTTTCATTAGAAAATACAAATACTTCTTGGTGTACAATGGGGGTACATCCCATTAAGCCCACTGTTAAGTCAAAAAGTCATTAGTTGAACAATCATAAGTCAGGGACAGTCTGTACCTTGAGATTAATTACTATGAAAACACAACATACTAAAACTTATGGGATGCAAAAAAAGCAGTGCCAAGAGGCAAATTTATAGCTCCAAATGAATAAGATAGAAAGCTCTTTAATCAATAAACTGATCTTACATCTTATAAAACTAGAAAACCAAAAGAAAATTATACCCTAAGATAGAAAAAGAAAAAAAAAAGATGATAGCAGAGATAAATGAAAAAGAGAGCAGAAAAACAGAATATCAGTGAAATCATAAGTTTGTTTCTTTGGAAAGATCAACAATATTGACAAGTTTCTATCCTGGATGACTTAGAATTAAAGAAAGATTACTCTAATTACTAAAATAAGAAAATGAGAGTGGGACTATGACTACCAATTTAACAGAAATAAAACAGATTATAAGGACATGCAATGAACATCTGTATACCAACAAATGGAATTAAATAGATGAAATGGGATAATTCCTAGAAACACACAGCCTATCAAAACTGAATTATGTTCTTTATGAATTTGGGTGCTCTTATGAGTCTGGGTGCTCATAAAGAATATTTCACTCTTTATGAATATGGGTGCACTTGAACATGATTCTGTTTTGATAGAATGTGTGTCTCTAGGAATTATCCCACTTCATCTATTTAATTCTATTTGTTGGTGTACAGATGTTCATAGTATATTCTTATAATCTTTTTTATTACTGTTAAATTGGTAGTCATATCCTCACTCTCATTTTCAGAAATAAGACTACACATCTATAACCATCTGATCATCAAAGAGACTGTGAAAAACAAGCAATAGGGAATAAATTCCTTATTTAATAGATGGTGCTGGGCAAACTGGCTGACCATATGCAGAAAATTGAAACTGGATTCCTTTCTTACACCTTATACAAAAATTAATTCAAGATGAATTAAATACTTAAATGTAAAACTCAAAACTCTAGAAGAAAGTCTAGACGATACCATCCAGACATAGGCATGGACAAAGATTTCATGACGAAAAGAGCCAAAGCAATTGCACCAAAAGAAAAATGTGACCAAAGAAACTATAATCAGACTGAACAGACGACCTATGAAATGGGAGAAAATTTTTGCAATCTAGCCATCTTACAAACTTCTAAAATCCAGAGTCTACAAGGAACTTAAACAAATTTACAAGAAAAAAAAACCAACTCCATTAAAAAGTGGGCAAAGGACATGAACAGACACTTCTCAAGAGAAGACATTGATGTAGCCAACAAACATATGAAAAAAAAGTTCATCATCATTGATCATTAGAGAAATGCAAATCAAAACCACAATGAAATACCATCACACCAGTCAGAATGGTGATATTAAAAAGTCAAAAGACAACAGATGCTGGCGAGGTTGCAGAGAAAAAGAAATGCTTTTACACTGTTGGTGGGAGTGTAAATTAGTTCAACCACTGTGGAAGACAGTGTGGTGATTCCTCAAACACCTAGAGGCAGAAATACCATTTGACCCAGCAATCACATTACTAGGTGTATGACCAAAGATATAGAAATCATTCTACTTTAAAGATCCATGAATGTGTATGTTCCTTACAACAGTATTCATGATAACGAAAACATGAAGTCAACCTAAATTTCATCAATGATAGAATGGAAAAAGAAAATGTGGTATATATACACCATGTAATACTATGTAGCCATGAAAAAGAATGAGATTATGTGACTTCCAGGGACATGAATGGAGTTGAAACTATTATCCTTAGCAAACTAATGCAGGAACAGGAAACCAAACACCACATGTTCTCACTCATGAGGGGGTGCTGAATGATGAGAACACATGGACACATGAGGGTGAACAACACACACTGGGGCCTGTTGCAGGTGTGAGGGAAGGGACAGCATCAGGAATAATAGCTCATGGATGTGGGATTACTATCTAGGTGATGGGATAATCTGTGCAGCAAACTACCACAGCCCACATTTACCTATGTAACAAACCTGCACATCCTGCATGTGTACCCAGAACTTAAAGTAAAAGTTAATGAAAAAAAATTTTTTTTGGCCGGGCGCGGTGGCTCAAGCCTGTAATCCCAGCACTTTGGGAGGCCGAGGTGGGTGGATCACAAGGTCGAGAGATCGAGACCATCCTGGTCAACATGGTGAAACCCCGTCTCTACTAAAAATACAAAAAGTTAGCTGGGCGTGGTGGTGCATGCCTGTAATCCCAGCTACTCAGGAGGCTGAGGCAGGAGAATTGCCTGAGCCCAGGAGGCGGAGGTTGCGGTGAGCCGAGATCGTGCCATTGCACTCCAGCCTGGGTAACAAGAGCGAAACTCCGTCTCAAAAAAAAAAAAAAAAAAAATTTTTAAACTCATGAATAAACAGAAAATCAGAACAGTCCTGTAATAGTAAGAAGATTGAATCAGTAATAAAAAACTCTCAACAAAGAAAAGTCCAGAACCAGATGGCTTCACTGATAAATTCTACCAAATATGTAAAGAAAAATCCTTTGCAAACTCTCACAAAAAACTGTAGGTGATGGAACACTTCTAAACAAAATCTACAAAGGCCAGCATTACACTGATACAAAAGCCAGACAAAGACATTGTGAGAAAAGAAAATTATAGACCAAATCCCTTATGAATATTAGCGCAAACATCCTCAACAAAATACTGCAAACTGAATTCCACAGTTTATTAAAAGATTTGTATATCCTCAACAAATGAGATTTATTTCCGTAATTTTAAAATGATTCCGAATTTAAAAATTCAGTGTTATACACCTCATTAGTAGAATAAAGAAAGCTGCATGATCTCGATTGATAACAGTATTTGATAAAATTCAATACTTGTTTTGATTATAGCACTGAAATTAAGAACAGAGAAAAGTCCTTCAACACGAAAAAAAATATGTGAAAACACACAGCTAAAATAGTCAATGGTGAAAGATTGAAAATGTTTCACCTAAGATCAAGACCAATACAGGGATGTCCATTTGCATTGTGTCCATTCAACACAGTATGGAAATTTAAGCCAGAAAATAAAAATAAAAGGCATCTAAATTGCAAAAAAGAGACAAAATTGTCTCTTGTTATGAATGATATAGTCTTACATGTAAAAATCCTAAAGATTCCACAAAAAATTATTAGAGGTAATAAACACATTTAGTAAAGTTGCAAGATAGACAACTAACATGCAACATTAGTTGTATTTCTATAGACTAACAAAAAATCAAGGGAAATTCAGATAACAATTCTACTTACAATAGCATCACACAAATAAAATACTTAGGAATAAATTAAATGAAGGAGGCAAAACCAGGTGTACTGAGAACTACAAACCATGGTTAAAATAATTTAAAGATAGAAATAAATTGAGACATTTTATATTTAAAGATTAGAAGACTTAATATTGCTAGACTGACAATACTAGCCAAAGACATATAGAGATTCGGTGTAATTTTTACCAAAATCCCAACAGCATTTTTGTTGCAGAAATAGAAAAATCCATATGAAATTCACATGGAATCTCAAGAGATTACAAATACTACCCCAGCTCCCCCACGCCCCAAATATTCAAAAGGAGAAAATAGAGTACTTGTATTTTCTGATTCAATATTTAGTACAAAGCTACAGCAATCAAACATTGTGGTACTGGATTAAAGACAGATATATAGGCCAATGAAGAGTATAGAAAGCCCAGAAAGAAACCTTTATGTATATGGTTGATTGATTTTTAAAAATGTTGCCAAGACCGTGTAATCTGGACAAGGACAGTAGTTTCAACAAATGGTCTGTAAAAACTGGATGTCCACATGCAAAAGAATGAAATTGCACCCTTACTACACGCAATTACAGAAAGTAACTCAAAATGGACCAAAATCTCAATATATGAGATAAAACTACTAAAATCTTAGTAGAGAACATAGGAGAGCACCTTTATAACATTTGATTTGTTAATGATTTTTTGAATATGATACCAAATGCACAGATAATGAAAGAAAGAAGACAAAAACTGAACTTTGTCCATGCCAATTACATTTTTATGCATCGAAGAATACTATCAAAAAGTGAAAAGACAGTCCACAGGATGGAAAAGGATATTTGCAAATTAAGTATCTGATAAGAGATTAATATCTGTAATATATAAAGAACTACAAGTCAACAATCAAAATAAAAAAAGTGCAACAAAAACTAGACAAAGGACCTAAGTAAGTAGACATTTCTCCAAAGAAGATATACAAATTTCCAATAAGCACATGAAAAGATGTTCAACATCACTAGTTATTAGGGAAATGACAATGAAAACCAAAAGGAGATATAACTTCACATCCATTGGGATGGCTATTATCAAAAAAGAGAAAATAACAAGTGTGGGAGAGACTGTAGAAAACTTGGACCCATTGTGCATTGTTGCTAAGAGTGTAAAATGGTGCATCCACCGTGGTAAACAGCTTGGCAGTTGCTCAGAAAGTTAAACATAGAATTACCATATGATCTATCAATTGCACTCGTAAGTATGTATATACCCAAAAGAAGTGACAGCATAAACCTAAACAGATGTGTGTATGCCAATATTCATAGCAGCATTATTCACAATAGCTGGATGGTAGAAGCAACCTAAATATTCATCAGTAGATGAATGGGTAAACAAAATGTGGCACATCTGCATACAGAGAAACGTTATTCAGCCATAAAAAGGGATGACATTTGGTAGATGGTATAACATGTATATACCTTGAAAACCTTTTGCTAAATGAAATAGGTCAGACAGAAAAAGACAAATATTGTATGTTTGTATGAATCTATTGTATAATTCTACTTACATGAGATACCTACAATGGGCAAATTCATACATACAGGAAACAAAATAGGTATTACCAGGGGTTGGAGGAGGGAGAAGTGGGGAGTAATTGTTTAGTGAGTAGACAGTTTCAGTATTTGAGGATGAGAAAATTCTGGAGATGAATGGTGGTGATGGGTGCAAAACTGAATATACTTAATATCACAGAATTATACACTTAAAACTAATTAAAACAAGTTTGTGTTCTATATATGTTGCATATATTTTATCGCAATTAATAGCTTTAAAATCCTAATAGCATGGATCGTGGATCAGGCAGACACAAATTAGAAGACCCAAGTTTGAGTCTGCTGAGTGTGTCATGCTACTTAACCTCTCTGAGCTACTTCCTCCTCTTTCCAGGGATAAACATAGTCCCCACCCCTACTTCATGGCTAGCGGTAAAGATAAGCGGGACACAGGGACTGGTGCAGGGGACCCCACAGCGCAGGCCCCGGTGTACTGTCACTAGGTCAGCCTGAAATCAGAGACCCACACTGAAGGAAGTGAGCAAAGAAGCCAGCAGGTGAGGAAGGTGTAAAGACCGAGGACTTGTCAGCATGGAACAGGAAACGTTCCTGGGGAACACAACAGTATTAAGCAGAAAAACAAAACGAAACCAAAAGGAAACTTGCTGCATTGCTAAGAGGACAATGGAGCCTATTTATTATAGATGAAGTAATTTTGGGGGAAGTATAAAAATGGTGCTTTATGCAAGGAAGTATTACCCGAAATTCAGTTTTCCCCAAAAAAGTGGGATGGGTCAGGAGGTTGTGTTCCCCAGGTCACTGGGTTGTGTGAGCAGAGATAAGGGATCTCTGCCCCAAGCAGGATGGGAAGAAACTGGACTTGACCAGCTCTGAGGCCCTCAGAGTGTCCAGGTTCTAATCACTCTGAGCTGTGAATCCTGAAACTCAGCAAACAAAGCAGAGCAGAGGGAACACGATTCAAGCCAAACCCACAGCTTCCCCACCCCATCTTACCATCACCTGCATTTACTGAGGTCGAACTACAAAAGCCCTCTGGGGCCACCACGCAGCTAGAGGATCCAGTGAGCTGCTGGAATCCTGAGCAGTTTGGGAAGAGGCCCCTGGATTCTTGTGGGCAGCAACATCTGGTGCAAGGGCAGCCTGGGGCAGGCTGATGTGTGGGGCAGGCTGATGTGTGGGGCAGTCAGCCAGCACCTGCCGCCCAGTGCCGGAGGCCGGGAGCGCCGGAGAATGGAAGGACAGCAGGGCTCAGCCAGGACCAGGGGCCCATTCTGCCCTGACCCCATGCACAGGCTGGAATGTTCTGTACCTCCCCACCTAGCACATAAGCATGGCTGGGTCCTTGGGCTCTGGATGTGCTCAGCACCTTGCTTGGCACAAGGTAAGCACTGAATATGATCTCACATTCCCTACCTGTGTCCAGAGATCTTACCCATCCATCCCAGGCCTGAGTTGAGCCCTCACTGGGGTCTCCAGCAGAACACTAGGGGAGTGGGCAGGGGACATGTAACAGGGAGCCGCTGAGAGGACCCTCTGGCCCCTCACTGCCACTCTGGAAGAACAGACTCAACAAGGCTGCCAGCCCCCCATGATGTCCATCTGTTATCCAAGTCCAACCCAGATGCCCAAGAGGGAAATAACCACCCCTAAGGATCAAGGGGCAAGACCTGTCCAGGGCATCTTGGAAGTCCTTAAGATGAACATGGAGGAGGAACTTCCCTGTCAGCAAGGAGGAAGTCTCCTTCATAGCTGGGTTTGTTTAGGAACTGGTGGGTTGGAGTCTGTGTTCTCCAACATCAGCATACAGCAGCGATGAGAAAAATCAGAAGGAGTTCAACATGTGATCCTGGAAACAGCTCAGTACAGGAAGCCTGAGTCTTGTCCCACCACCTGCCTCTGGGTAATTCTCCAACTTCCAGGAGTCAGCCCTGACCAGGAAGCCAGACAGAAAAATACCTGAGCTATTCACAGTCCAGGATTGTAGTGAGGTTGCTGGGAGTGCAGGGGAAGGGTTTTGGAGACCAGAAAGGGCTTCAGCGTTCTCCTGCAGATTGCACCACTGATACTGGTGAATAAGCACAGAGTATATTCCCACCCAGCAGGAGGAACTGGAGAGGGAAGCAATACAATTTCTCCAAGGCTCAACACTGGCCCTTTTCCTTCTTTGAGAGCCAGAAGGTGCCTAATGCACAACCTAGCTTTCCCAGGGCCACCCCAAGACAGACCAAACTTCCTAAAAGTGCAAAGACTGTCACATGGCTCTCCAAGTTGTAGAAGTGCTTATATGACAGTATTCTAGAATCTTCTCCTTGTGGCCTTCGCCATGGATTGCACTCTGGTCTTGGTAGTCTTGGAAGTTTATGAAGATTGGTGCAGGTGGTGGCGGAAGTTTCTCCAGCCAGGGTTGTCGAAGCTTCCCCAAATAAGTAGCCGAGAAGGCAGCAGCAACTGCAGGAAGCGTGCCCAGAAGGGCTCACTGTGGCAGGAGCTCCCCATTTCCTGGCTACTCCTGTGACCCAACCTCACTCTTGGGTCCCTGTGCCAGGGCCCGGGTAGGCTGAGCACAGGCTACCTCTGGCCACCTTCTCTGCTGCCTCCCTCTGTGCCCAGGGGCCACAACCCTCCTCCTCTGTCAGCAGCACACACTGAGGCCCTCCACCTGGAAACTGCCCAGGTCGCAGGGACTGGAGTCAGCAGCTGGCTCTGGGAGACCTGCCTCCAGTTACCTGCCTGGCCCTTTCCCTATGCTGGGGACAGAATTTCTTTATGACTGCCAGAAGGGTGACAAGGTAACTCTGTGACCTGCAGCTCTGCCCAATGCCCTGCATGTTGGCAACACCAGGGGGAGTCATAGGACCTATGGAGGGTCTGGAAGACAAAACCTCTGTTTCCCTTACAACAGCCCTCACAGTGTCCCTTAAAACCCAAATTCTGCCTTTTTGTTGTTGTTGTTGACTGGAAGAGTTAGCCCAAGTGACTTAGGTGTGGGTGAGAAGGTCAAGAACTGGGAGGCCAGAGTGTTGGCAGTGAGAGGTCATTTGTGTGATACTGAAGCCCCCCAGGTGATGGCAGACATGGAAAGAGGTAGAAACTGCAGTGTTAGCAGTGTCCTTTGAATGAGGAACATTCTCATTCTCTACTGCTGTGCACCAGACCATCCCACACTTAGGGACACAGAACAAAGCTCATTTTATTATGCTTACAGGTTCCGAGGATCAGGCACTCAGGGCAGAGTCAGGAGGGCTCCATGTGTCTGGAGCACCCAGCGGGAAGGCTTGAACAGCCCAATATTACTTGAATGATTGGGCACTGGAATTATCTAGAGGCTTCTCCACTCACAAGTGTGGTTCCTGGGCAGGAAGACTCAAAAACTGGGCTCAGCTGGGACCATGAATGGAGGCCTTGCCTGTGGCCTCCCCATGTGACCTGGGCTTCCTCCCAGCATGGCAGCTTCAGGGTGCTTGGGCTTTAACAGGTGGCTCAAAGTTCCAATGGTAAGTATTTTCAGTGAGCAAGGCAGAAATTGTACAGCCTTTTACGGCATCACCTTGGGAATCACACAGCACCACTTCCACTGTATGCTATTAGTCCAAGCAGTCACAGCTGCCAAGAGTCAATGGGAGGGAACACAGGACCCAGCTCTAGGGCAGGAGTGGGAATGAGTTCACACCCCAGTGTCAAAGCTGCTGTATGACCAAGGCTTAAATGGCAGAGAGGGTATAGTGTGTGAAAAAATATGGGCACAACCAAGTGGTATTCAAACAGGACTCAGAAGTTAGATTGTTACTATAAAACATTTTTAGAAATACTGTAATCAATTTTATTTTCTCCATTTTTGTATGCACAAGAATGGCATATAATTTTTGAAAATTTATAGCAAGTGTATGATATGGTCTGGCTTTGTGTTCCTACCCAAATCTCACTTTGAATTATAATTCAAATTGTAATCCCTGCGTGCTGGGGGAGGGACCTCATGGCAAGTGATTGAATCATGAGGGTGGTGTGCTGTTCTCGTGATAGTGAGTGAGTTCTCATGAGATCTGATGGTTTTGTGAGGGTCTTTCCCCCACCTCCCTCTGCGCTTTTCTCATTCTTCTCCTTCCTGCCATCAAGTGAAGAAGGACATGCTTGCTTCCCCTTTTGCCATGACTGTGAGTTTCCTGAGGCCTCACCATCCATGCTTAACTGTGAGTCAATTAAGCCTCTTTCCTTTATAAATTGCCCAGTCTCAAGCAGTTCTTTACAGCAGCATGAGAATGGACTAATACAATAAATTGGTACCTGGTAGTGGGGTTGCTGCTGTAAATATACCAAAAAAATGTGGAAACAGCTTTGGAACTGGGTTGCAGGCAGAGGTTGGAACAGTTTGGAGGGCTCAGAAGAAGATGGGCCGGATGATGTGGAAAAGTTTTGAACTTCCTAGAGACTTGTTGAATCGCTTTGACCAAAATGCTGATAGTGGTATGGACAATGAAGTTCAGGCTTAGGTGGTCTCAGATGGAGATGAGGAACTTATTGGGAACTAGGATAAAGGTGACTCTTGCTATGTTTTGACAAAGAGGTTGTTAAAACCTCTTTGGCATTTTGCCCTTGCCCTGGCTATCTGTGGAACTTTGAACTTGAGAGAGATGATTTAGGGTATCTAGTGGAAAAAATTTCTAAGCAACAAAGTGTTCAAGAGAAAGCAGAGCATAAAAGTTCAGAAAATTTGCAGCCTTAAGATGTGATAGAAACGAAAAACCCGTTTTCTGGGGAGAAATTCAAGCCTGCTGCAGAAATTTGCATACATAATGAGGAGATGAATGTTAATCAACAGGACAATGGGGAAAGTGTCTCCAGGGCATCTCAGAGACCTACAGCAGCCCCTCTCATCACAGGCCCAGAGGCTTCCGAGAAAAAAATGCTTTTGTGGGCCAGGCCCATTGGCCTGCATAGAGGCTCCTCTATGCAGCCTCGGGACATGGTGCGCTGTGTCTCAGCTGCTTCAGCTCCTGCCATGGCTAAAAAGGGCCAAAGTACAGCTTGGGCCATTGTTTCAGCAGGTTCAAGCCCCAAGCATTGGCAGCTTGCACATGTTGTTGGGTCTGTGGGTACACAGAATTCAAGAATTGAGGTTTGGGGCCAGGCATGGTGGCTCACGCTTATAATCCCAGAACTTTGGGAGGCCAAAGATGGCAGATCACCTGAGGTCAGGAGTTCAAGACCAGCCTGGACAACATGGTGAAACCCTGTCTGTACTAAAAATACAAAAATTAACCTGGCATGGTGGTGGGTGCCTGTAATCCCAGCTACTTGGGAGGCTGAAGCAAAGGAATCACTTGAACCCAGGAGGTAGAGGTTACAGTGAACTGAGTTCGTGTCACTGCACTCCAGCCTGGGTGACAGAGTGAGACTGTGTGTCAGGAAAAAGAAAGAATTGAGGTGTGGGATTCTCTGCCTAGAGATTTGAGAGGGTGTATGGAAACACCTGGATGCCCAGGCAGAAGTTTGCTGCAAGGGCAGAGCCCTCATGGAGAACTTCTGCTAGGGCAGTGCTGAAGGGAAATGTGGGGTTAGAGCTCCCACACTGAGTCCCCACTGGGCACTACTTAGTGGAACTGTGAGGAGGGGACCACTGCCCTTCAGACTCAAGAATGGTAGATCCACGGACAGTTTGGATTGTGTGCCTGGAACAACCATAGGGACTCAATGCCAACCTGTGAAAGCAGCTGGGAGAAGAGCCGTACTCTGAAAAGTCACAGAGCCAGAGCTGCCCAAGGCTGTGGGAGCCCACCTTTTGCATCAGCACCACCTGGGTGTAAGACATGGAGTCAAAGGAGGTCACTTTGGAACTTTTAAGGTTTAATGACTGCCCTATTGGGTTTCAAACCTGCATGCGGCCTGTAGTCCCTTTGTTTAGGTCAATTTCTCCCGTTTGGAATGGGTGTGTTTACCCAATGCCTGCTCTTGCACTGTATCTAGGAAATAACTAACTTCCTTTTGATTTTACAGGTTCATAGGTGGAAAGCACTTCCTTTGTCTCAGATGAGACTTTGAACTTGGACTTTTGGGTTAATGCTGGAATGAGTTAAGACTTTGGTGGACTGTTGGAAAGGCAGGACTATGTTTTGAAATACGAGGACATAAGATTTGGGAGGAGCCAGAGGTGGAATGATATGGTCGGCTTCTGTTTCCCCACCCAAATCTCAACTTGTAGTCTTTATTGGAATCCCCGCGTGTAGGGGGAGGGACTTAGTGAGAAGTGATTGAATCAAGCAGTGGTTGCCCCCTGCTGTTCTCATGATAGTGAGTGAATTTTCAGGAGGTCTAATGGTTTTGTGAGGGTCTTTTACCCTCTTCACTCTGCTCTTCTCTAATTCTTCTCCTTCCTGACACCATGTGAAGAAGGACCTGTTTGCTTCCCTTTCCACCATGATTGTTGTGGGGCACGTTGGGAGCCCAATGTAAGGCTAAGTGCCCCACAGGGTCGTGGGTTGAGCCTTATGCTGTGCTGAGGTGCAGGATCCGAGAAATAAAGAGACAGGACACAGAAGTACAAAGAAAAAGCAGCTGGGCTCAGGGCGCCACGCCACCTGTAAGCAGAGACAGGCGAGGCTGGCTGGTGAGGCGGTGAAGCCCCAAATGTCCAGAAGCGTGAGTATTTATTGTGTATAGGTTAGAGGGCAGGGCAGTGAGTGAAATCATCTTTAAGGATAGTGATAGAGTCGTGAGCAATAAAACATTGGGTCCACCCCCACTAGGTCACCTAGGCCAGGAGGTGGACAGCGTGCAGCAAGGGGCCCGTTCCCATGAAGGCGAGGACCCGGTTCCCACGAAGGCAAGGGCCAGGTGCAGTAAGGGGGTATAGTGTGCAATACATCTATCTATGGGAAACTACTTCTAAGAAAATTTATCGGAGGATGCTTAAATCACATAGCAGTGACAGAGCTGTCAAGGTTACCGCCACCTTCTGGCAGCTTCCAATGGCTTCTATGGGAAGATGCTTTTCAAGCAGCACAGTAGCAAGAGCTGATAAAGTTCACAGTCACCAAGGTGGATTGCCGTTCTGAGGGCAGCCTTCCACAAGAACTGGAGCAAGGTCCTACAACTCCTTTATCAGGAGTGGCTCTCACTCCAAGCCTGCCATACAGCGGGTATCTTTACGATACTGAACGCTGCTGCCTGGGCCATGGATTCTTGTCCTGGTATAACTGTCTTCCCTTAAACCATGCTCTGCATTGTGTTTGCTCTAGGCATTCCTCCGATTATAAGCTGCTTATTCCTTAATTCATGCTCTGTACTGTGTCCACTCTAGGCATTCCTCCAATTATGAACTAAGATATCATTATAGGTATATATGTAAGGAAATATTCTTTAGGCACTCATACGATCAACTACTATATGATTATATCTAGAGGATATATAAAGGAAGCCTACAAGCCCTATTTCTATAAACTAATATATGATTATGTAAAGGATTACATAAAAGGAAATAGCTGAGTAGTAACACTATAAAGTGAGATATTCCTCAAACCCTAACTGTGCCAGGGCTCTGCTTAGCTCTCATTCCTCGGTGCCCATATGGGGGGGTTACCCACAATTGTAAGTTTCCTGAGGTCTTCCCAGGCATGCTGAACTGTGAATCAATTAAAACCTCTTTTCTGTATAAATTACCCAGTCTCAGGCAGTTCTTTGTAGCAGTGTGAGAATGGACTGATAATATATACTTTATATTACTTAAAAATTACAAGTGATGAGAAGCATTGAGTTGGTTCGTTGTCAGTTCCCCCCTCCCCTTTTGGAGTTGTATTTAGTGTAATAGAATATCTTAAATTAGTGGTGTTTTATAATTAATAAAATTGGGTGTACTTCTCCACCCAATTAGGATTCTCTTGCTTCATGCCTTTCATGGAACTTGTTATTGTTATATTTTAATATTTATGCCTAATGATTAAATATCTCTCTGTGGTCTTAATTTGCATTTTCTAATTACTCTAGAGACTTATCCGTTCACATGATTTTGGTCATTCACGGTTCCTCTCTGAAGTGCCTATTCACGGCTGTGTCCATTCTTTGCTTTGAGTGTTCCTCTCTTTCACACTATTTTATTAAAAGTCTTCACATATCCTGGATACTAATCCTTTATCAATTGCTACAAATATCTTCTTTCAATGTGTGGCTTGCTTTTTCACTCCGTCTATTGTTTTTTAATCAAAGCCTGAGTTCTTAATTGTAACGCACTTGAACTGTCATTTTCCACCCTGACCCCCTTCCACCCTCCAGGGGCAGTTAAGTTCCCTGACACCTTCGCGTTCAGGGGTCGCCGAGCCCGCCTTCCCCGCTGAGCGCTACGCGGTCAGAACTGGAGCCTAGAGAGCAGAGGTGGCCAGGCACTCCGGGGAGGAGCTGGGTGATTCCAGTGCTGGGGAGGTTCTGCTCTAGGGGCCGCCAGGCTACGAGGGGGAAAAGGGCCAGGAGGCCGCAGGGGTCCTCGGTGCAGACGGGAGCCGCAGGCACCGGGCACAGCCCCCGCCCGCATCGCCGAGGCCCCGCGGGCCCAGTAGCTGGAGGTCGGGGCGCCCAGGACTGGGTGGCGGCGGCGGGAGCGGGTGATACCGCCAAAGGACGCCCTAGCTCTCCCGCAGGCGCCGGAGCGGGGTTCAACCGGAGCCAGACGGGGGCGCCTCCGCGGGGCCGAGCCCGGGGAGGGCCGGGTCGCCCAGCGGATAAGACCGAGTTTTCTCCCGCTATTGCGGGTTCTCGGATCCGCTGCGCCCGCCCCCGCCAGGGCCGCCCACTCGCAAGCCCCGCCCCGAAGGCTGGAGCTTCCCTGGGGGTTGGAGACGCTGAGGCCACGCCCCGAAGGCGGGAGCGGCTGTGGGGCGGTACCTGGCCACCCTCAGGGCTCCAGCGCCAAGTTCAGAGCCGCGCGCTGGGCTCTGGGCCCGGAGGAGGCTGTGCTGCACCAGCGCCCCGTGCCCCACTTCTCCGGAGAGCCCAGGTGAGGCGCCCCCTCCTGTCTGCAGGGACGGAGCCGCGAGCGGGCGCGGGCGGCGGGGTCCATCTCACTTCCACTGCATTAAGGACGGGGCTGTTGAGTCCTGCCTTTGACTGTGGGGTCCTTTCTTTCCCTCTGCCGCCAGCTTCCTCCAGCTCTCTCCCACGTCCTCTCCGAGTCCCAACCCCGTTTCTGTTCCCTTTCTTTTTTCCCACTTTTTCTCCTCTATCTCCTCTTTATTGTCTTCCTGTTTTCATTTCCTTCTCTCTCTCTCTCTCTCTCTCTCTCTCTCTCTCTCCCTCTCTATCTCTATCTCTCTCTCCCCCTTCTCTCTCCCGCCCCCCGCCCCGCTTCCCTCTCTTTCTTTATTCTTCTCCCCCACCTTCTCCCTCTCCCCGTTGGTTTTTCAGCACTCAAGAATTCTGCCTATGATTTTTTTTTTTTTTTTTTTTTTTTTTTTTTTCTGCTCGGTGACTTTCAGGCTGCAGTTCTTTTTATCCCTCCCTCTGTCCCTCCCTGGGTTTATCCTGTATTGCTCTTTTATTCTCAGCCCAGACTCGGGCTGGGCAGTAGGGTAAGAACCATGCATTGGCCCCAGATCCTTTCTCCAACAGATTATATCCAAAGATTGGGGCATGTAACCTGTTCATTGCTTTCCTGGGGGGAAAAATACCAATGGTCTCATTATAATGAGTTTTTAGAATGAGCTGAAAGAGCATACCTGGTTTTAGAGACAAGGGGTTGACTGAATCCTTTCCTGAATCTTTGCCTTTACTAATAGACACAGACAGCACAGCAGGAAGCTAAGCCTTACGGAAGCGTTTAGGGGACGTTCCCACCCATACCTGCCTTCTGGGCAGGGTGTGCAGTGCCAGGTGCAGGGGAGGAAAGGGACAGTATTCAGAGCAGAGTTGTGGGAAGACAGTGGGAGGCCAGGACTTTGCACTTGAAACATTTGAGGGAGCTTGGAAATAAGAAATTAACAGTAAATCTCTAAAATACGTAGTTGCCAATGCCACTGATGTGAAGAAATGAAGTTACTTAATTACTCCTGAGGGAGACATTAGACATTTTATGGCAGTAATTATGGCATTTTGAAATTAATGATTTTATGTACATTAGGTAGGAGGGCCAAGGGGAAGGTATTTCATGTTAGTGTCAAAGATTGTTGTAGATGCAGAAGTGATGAACTCTAGAAAATCAAGCCTCATTCATTTTTGAGGAAAAACAGAACTACATCGAGACGATTTTTCATTTCTTGATTAAAAACGTAAACTTGTCAGAGAGATGTGATTTAATTTTTAATATTTTATAACACATATATTTATATGTGCAAATACACACCAATACATAATATATATACACTAAGTTATAAAAGAGCCATTATTTGTTGCTAAAGATCTGAATACCAATCAAAGCATGAAGCTTTTGCTTCTTGGAAATAATTTAACCTGATATTGTAGCTTATTATGATCTTTAATGAAAATTCAACTAATTTAACTTTTGATTGATACAGAAATGG
Source organism: Saimiri boliviensis (assembly GCF_048565385.1). NCBI lineage: Eukaryota > Metazoa > Chordata > Mammalia > Primates > Cebidae > Saimiri > Saimiri boliviensis. Next base: position 27,663,247 of record NC_133460.1, on the reverse strand, counting down.
AAATTCCATCATAGATAAATCACAAAGAATTAAACAGAAATTAAATTTGATGAAGGAACACATTGCAGTATGTTCAGTGAAAAAATTTGCATATGCTAGATTCGAAGAATTTTGGACAAATTTGTAGGTATGTGCATGAAACTGTGATTTGTGAGGCTTTTTTTTTTTTTTTCTAGCTTAAAAAGTTAAATTGTCTGCTGGGCATGGTGGCTTGTGCCTGTAGTCCCAGCACTTTGGATCATGAGGCCAGGAGTTCGAAACCAGTCTGGCCAACATAATGAAACCCCATCTTTAGTAAAAATACAAAACAAAACAAAAATTAGTCAGGTGTGGTGTTGTGTGCCTGTAATCCCAGATACTTGGGAGGCTGAGGCAGGAGAATCACATGAACCTGGGAGGCAGAGGTTGCAGTGAGCTGAGATCCCGCCATTGCACTCCAGCCTGGGTGACAGTGCGAGACTCCATCTCAAAAAAAAAAAAAAAAAAAGTTAAATTGTCTTTTATATTTAATCCCTGATCCCCAGTGTATGAGGATTCTGGGGGGAGGGATAATAGGCCTTCCAAATGATTTAGAATCATCATGTCTGCTTTGCATGTCAGATTTCTTTTCAGACATCCAAGAGGTGGCAACTTTTGTTTGAAACAGATATTCACACCCATTATTTAAAAAATAAGACAAGTTTCAATACTTTTAAACTTATTTTTATTCATTAGTGGTCTGTGTCTCTGTAAGAATGTCACTGTGTTTTTATCCTTAGAAGATGCTATTGCTGGAATCTGGGAAGGTCAGAAGGAGCAGCCTAAGTAAAATCATGGACTTTTTTCCTGAAGGCTGCCAGTGAAATTGGGACCACCCTCTCAGGCTCCACCTTTATTCTCTAGTTGTATTAGGAAGAGAGCTGCCGTTCCTTGTGCTCTTGCTACCTGGCATGCACAGAGCCCTGCTGAGTCCTGTCCGCCAGCCCCTGAAGTGAAGATCGCCGTTCTTGCTTTACTTATGAAGAAACAGAGGCCCAGAGTGCTTGTCCCAGGTCAGGCAGGTAGTGAGTGGCAGGGCTGACTGGAACACAAGTTGTGCTCTGGAGCCTGAGTGACCAGGGCTAATTCAGTCCCATTATGTGACTTCCATGTTGCTGCAGCCTCGGCACATATAATATCTAAAATATCACTCCACACGGCACCAGCCATTGCTTATCGGCATTGTTTGGCAGAACGCAGCTCCCTGTTCTACGTCCTGGCCATCTTCAGCACATTCATGGCCGGCTCTCAATCCACACAGCAGGGCCCCTTGAAGCACTGAATGTGCCCTCTGCTGTCACTGGTCCCGCTTCTGCACAGTCTCAGGCATCTGAGTGGGTGATGGGATCACATCCACTCCATGAGGGTCCACGTGGCCAAGTTATGTTGTCCTAGGGCCGCCCTCCCTGCTGCCATGCGGGTGGCCGTGTCCTCAGTCTCCTGCACTTGGCTTTGCTGGAATGCAGCAGGTGTTGCTGCTTGAGGGGTCCAGGCATAACCGGCCACAGAGCCTGTAAGGGCTGGCCAGGAAGTGCTCCAGCCAGCCTCTGGGAAAGCCTGGATCACCTTCAGTGTTGAATTTCCTCAGTGTGCCAGAGCCAGGAGGATGCCTGGAGACAGGTGTATTCCCTTTCTTAGGAAACCCCAGGACCTCACAATCCAAATGCAGAAAAGGCCGGTAGATGATTGTCCCTGGAATATTCCAAAAGGATCTGGGGAGCTTCTCCAGAGACTAGGGACACCAAAGGATTGGAAGACGAGGTGTTTTCTGCTCTTGTGTGTTTTAGCTGAAGAGAAAGGCAGATCCAGCAAAGCACTGCATGGGGGTGGGGGTACATGGTGTCTCTGAATAAGATCTGGTGCCTGACCTGCTGCTCAGAACAGCTGGAGGCTGGCCAGTTGGCTTGGGGCAGGAAGTGCCTTCAGACATCTCAGGAAAAAGAGGTCATCCAGCTGTTTGCCAAGAGTTTTTTGCTCTGTAGGTAGAGTGGGAAGGAGAACAGTGCCCAGGCTGCTTTTTCATTCATTAACCACTGTTGTGTGCTGGTCCCTGAGAGCTCAGGAGTAACGGGAAGGCCGCCATGGGGTGGACTCTGTCCATTTGCACTCAGTGTGATAAGAACTGATCTCTCTTACGTTTACTGAGCCAGGCTGCTTGGCATTTTCTCTGCATCAAACCTTCTAATCTTTCCAACAACCTGGTGAAGAGAGCACCAAGGTGATCCCCTTTGCAGATCAGAAGACAGAGGCATGGAGAGGATCCATACCTTGCCCAAGGCCACGGGTTGGATAGAGCAGAGCTGGATTGGAGTCCAGGCCTCTGACCCTGGAGCCTGTGCACTTAATGTCTGTTTTGGATGGAAGGCTTGAAGGTTACATGAGATAACCTGGTTAAGGTATAGACAGACAAGTAATGTGGGAGAATGTGGCCAGTGGTTCCAAAATGAGGGAGTGATCGGTGTACAGTCAGGGCCCAGGGGATGGGTAATAAACCGAGAATCACAAGCTCTTAACACCATGGGGTTGTGAGGCTTCATCTCCCAGGATTCAACACCTGCTGAGCTCGGTAATAGGGGACCCTGATTGGTGACCCAAATGGGTCAGGAGCCTTGGGGAGATATGTTCTGTGTTGGTGGGGAGGGCCAGCATAGTAAGATCCCCTGTAGACTTGGAGAGCTCAGTTTCAGTAAGTTTCGAAGATCATCACTCATTCCCCATGATGCGAGAGCTCTGAAAGCAGTGGGAGAGTCCTGAAATTAAATCTGTTTTTTTCAAGTAGGAAGGACATCAGTGGCAATGAGAGACATCTGTGTGGCTCAGAAAGATGTCTTGCTGAGGTCAGAGGGATGAGGGCCAAGGAGGACAAGAGGAGCCCTCCCCAGGACACTCACAATGACAGAGTGAAGAGGACCACTAAAGAGTGTCAGGGGGTGAGAGCCCGGGCATGCACTGAGCCTACTGAGGAGAGCTGACGACCACAAAGCATCTTTTCATATCATGTTCGGAGCAAGGAGAACAAGGGCTGTGTAGATCCATCGCCGTCTGGGGCAGCTGGTGTCTGTAAAGGGGAGGAAGGCGCAGCTCCACTGTGCCCACAGCGGTCTGGATGGAGGAGGGTCTGCAGGTGCGAAGGGCGTAGGTGGGTCCCCGGAGGAAAGCAGGAGTCAGGCAGTGCTGGGCTGCTGTGTGTGCGCTCAGGGCCCTGACTCAGAGAATGCCCTGGCCAGGGCATGGTGTGACCTGGAATGAGATCCTGCATCTGAGGTGCTGTGTGACAGGTGCTGGACATGAAGCCTGGAGGTGGATGAGACTCAAATCTGACGTTGGCCCTGAGAAAGATCCTAGAGAGAGGAAGGCAGTGAGTCTGTAGGCAAGGGAGAGATGGGCATGAGGAGCTGGCAGGGGCTGCCTGGGGTCAAACCATGCCAGACTCTTTTTCTACCTTTCCGGGCTTCGATCTGGCCCTTGTTCTGTTGGGGTTCTGGAGGACATCCCGTGCCCTTGCGTCACTGACCTTACTCCATGCAGTGCTGATGCATGCGACAGTGGTGACCCTTGGGGGTCCCAGATGGGATGAAAGGTCCCCAGCTAGTTCCTAATTTCCTCTCCTCCTTTTCTCCATCCTCCTCCTCCTTCTTATTAAGATGTGGGTGTTAACATTGTTGGAGCATGAAGCCGGGTGGGATATTTAATTCATCAGGTGGTGGTGTCTGGATCCACAATGGTCTCTAAAAGCTGGGACTGCCCTGAGTTTATCAGGATGGCATTTGGCAGATTGGAGATAAATGCACCTGGATTGAGACACATAGCTCCCCTCGTGGTTTTTATGAAAATGCAATGAACAAGGTACCTTATTTCATTTATTAATACTATTGTTTGTCATGTCAACACTTACGTAGCCGATAAATGGTGACTCCTATTTTCATACCATGAAGCATCCTGATAGCAAATGATCTGTCCTGCTGTAAAGGTGTTACCCTTTTTAGTGCTGAGAAGGGGTTGTCGTGTCCCAGCTCAGGGAACTACACACCGTTCTCATGTTCAGGCTATGTGGCTGTGGACAGCAAATGTAGCCCAGGGAGGCACCTGCAAAGGTGGTTCCAGGCACAGCAGGACCAGGAAGACTAGGGACAGTCTTCTGTGCTTGGGAAGGACATTGTGTGGGTTGCAGCTGTCCTCTAGAGAACTGTCTTTGAGAGAGAAGGAAAGAGCGAATGTGAATGCAAGTCGGCATGTGTGTATTCATTTGTGTGTGTGTGTGTGTGTGTGTGTGTGTGTGTGTGTGCATGTGCGTTTGTCTGTAATGTCTATATGAGTGGTGTGAGTTTATGTGTATGTGTATGTGAGAGTGTATGTATGTGTGTGAGTTTGTGTGTATGTATGACTATATAAGTGTATGCGTTTGAGTGCATATATGTCTGTGTACACATACTCTGTGTGTGTGTGTGTGTGTGTGTATGTGTGTCTTTCTGTGTGAGATCATGGAAGCTCAGCAATGGGGCTTCAAGCAGACAAGTTATTCCTGGAGAAAGGGGGAGAATTGGTTTCATCCAATTAGTCATACATGGGTAGGTCTGGGATGGGCTGGAGAGACAACTTAGCCTGAGCCCATTTTACAGATGGAAACCTGAGGCTCAGAGAGGTTGAGTGCTTTGCTCAGGGTCACTGAGAGGAGTGACGTTTCTGCATCTGCCTCTTTGGGAGACACAGGTCGACATTCATCTCTGATGTCAGGCACCCCCTCTGAGGAATCTGCTCGGAAAGAACAGCAGGAGTGGCGCAGAGCCTGCCGAAGCACGTGGTTTGCGTTCTCTCCATGCGACAAAGGACCTGGACTTCCAGGAGTCACACGGAGTGGTGTGCAGGGCAGGGTGGGGTGGCAATGTCCCACAGGAGCTGGTCCAAAGCTTGTGGCAAAAGGACACGCTGAGGTTTTGGGTTCACTTTTCCTGCTTTCTCTCTGATTGCTCTTGTGCTTTCACTCCCTAAGAAGGTTGCCTTCTCTGTCTCATCTCCTTGAGAGCTCTTACAAGAAGGGGCTGGACGCAGGTACCTCTTTTCTTGGGTGGGCAAGAAGCAGGGAGAGGAAGGAGCTGGTTTGGCCCAGGTTATATTTATGAGTAGCAAGCTGGGGAGGCCCCAGTGAATAAGGCACTCACCCACTCCTAGATTATCCCTGAGCCCTGGGATAAATATTTTCTAAGGGTGAAAATTCTGGAATGCTCAGTGGAATCTGGTTCTGCCAGTATTGCTCACCAGCGGTGGGGGCACTTGAAGAATTGGAGTTCTAGCTTCCAGAACTTGGGGGTGGGGCTGGTGAGGGCAGGTAGAGATGAAGGCATCCCAGCAGGGCTGATGCCACCTCCCCATGGGTGCCACCTTCACATGTGGTCACTGCATGTCTTCCCTTCTGCACTGTGGGCACTTCCAGGGTGAGGTTGAAAGCTGGTCAACCCATGGGTGCCCAGCAGATTGGCACAGGCAGACAGTTGGTAAACCTCTGCTGGGGAGCAGAGGAGAAGTGAGTGGATTTATGTGTGGGGAGAAGTAAGCGTGAGCACTTCTCGTGAGTGGAGATGGGGTTACCTATGATCTTTCCAGGGGCAGGGCCAGCTGGTGAGGTGGCTGTCCCCCAGTGCGGGGGTGGGGCCAGGCACAGCCAGACCCATCCTGCCAAGGCTGCATGTGCATTGCTCCAGCGATTGTCCCTCTGTGCACCTGTGCCTGCAGAGCTTCTATCCCCAGTGCCTGAAGAGGCCTGGCACTCCTGAGGGTCAGGAGAAAGTGGGCATGGCAACCAGCAAGGAAGGAAAGCTGCCCTCAACCAGGGTGCAGACACTGTCAGATTAAGTCAGAGCTGACAGGCGGAAGCCCTGTGTGCTCTATGAATGTGGCAGCTGCTGTTAGATGCTGACAGGTGCAGGGGCAGGGCTGAGCCGGCACCTCTGGGTGGCAGCCGTGTGTGTGTGTGTGTGTGTGTGTGTGTGTGTGTGTGTGTGATTGTTATTGTTCCCTGGGAGAGTCCTGGAGGCATAGCACTCTGAGATGGGGTGAGTTGTTACATCCATAGCAATCAGTTACAGACTCTGGCCAACTTTGTCAAGAAGGAATTAATTAGAAGGTTATTGTGGCAGGTAGATCACAGTGTCAGAAGGAGAACTGCAGAAATAAGCTCAAAAAAAGACCAGGATTGAGCTATTTGGAGAGTTCCAGTAACAGACACACATAAGCAGCTTCTCAAACTGAAAGTGGGTTTGGTTAGGAAGGATGCTGAGTAGCATAAAACAGAACCAAGCCATCTGATGCCTGCTCTTGTCATAGAGAGCACATATTCCTCCCTTCCTGCCAGCTGGTTTAAGAACCTGGGTCAAAGGGGGACCACCCTGCTCTTCCTGAGATACCCTGTGGGGGCTACAGAGATAGATCAGACACAGGCTCTCTCTCCGCAGGGGCCAGCAGTCCAGTGGGTGGTAGGGGTGACACTGATCCTGGCCAGGCCAGCTGCTGAAGGTGGTCTCTGTGCCCTGAGTCTCAGCACGGCAGCCCTGATGGTGTTTCAGTGTGAGCAGGTCACAGATGCAGCTCAGTCATTTTTCTTTCTGGGCTGCTTCTTGAGGGTCATCTGAAGTCTGCACACAGGGCAGAGCTGCAGGCTCTGGAGGGAAATAGCACTGTGTTATAATTTCCCCTGGAGGACATCTGTCATCTCAGGTCTCTGAGTGTGAGTTTGCCAACAGGCTCCAGAATTGTGGATGGAACCTCTGTAGGTGTCTGCGCTGGGGAACCAGCAAGGACCCTGAGGCTTGAGTGCCCATTCTGCTGGACCTGATGGTCTGGAAGGCTGGGCATAGTGTGACTGCTTCAGCCCCTCCATCTGTGCTAGGGCTGGGGGAGAAGGAGGGTAGGGTGGGGAGTTCTCTGACATTGCATTGTAAGAGTACACTCTCCATGGAGGATATGAGCGCTAATGGGTGTCAAAGAGCCCAGAGCTCTTTGGAGAAAGGAGCTGGGCAAATTCCTGGCTCCCACTCTAACTCTCTCCCCTTATTCTCCCATGCCTCCCTTGGCAGAATTGAATTTCACAATTGAGTCTGACTTGGCTTAGTGCAAATGAAAAGGTGTCATTTACAGGGGTCTTTCTATCTGGCTTAATTCCTGCCCCTCTGCCTTTTCCTCACGACTGAAATATACCCAGCCTTTCTTTGCCACTATGATTTTGCCTGTGCCATTTTACCATCTCCGATTGGTGAACTAGTATTCATCCATCGACACCCAGAGATAATATCACCTCCTCAATGGAACATTCCTCAGGCACCCCAGGCAGCACATGGTCTATCTCCAGTCTTGAGGCATTTCTCCCAAACTACTCGCGTGGGCTTGTCTCTATCCCAGGTCCTGTTACGACGCGGTGTTTTTCTCCCTCACTGAATGTGGAGCAGCCCTTCCATGGTATTCATCCTGCTATCACAGAATAAATGAATGACTGTCTCCCCTAAGAGATATGGTATAGGTCCTTGTAGCTAGGCCATGTGATCTTACCCATAAACAGTCCTCAGAAACACTCTCGATTTACTTCAAACCCACTCTTGTCATTACCTGGCGTTTGTGTGTGCCGTTCCCTCCGCCCTCTTCTTTCTTTGCATCTGTCTGCCCTTTGGAGGCCTCCTGCCTCTTCGAGGAAGGTCTGTCTGATTATTCGGGTGCCCAGAATTAGAAAATATATGAGGTACACACTGTGGTATGCTGGTAAGTGTTTAACCACTGGTTCTCAGCATGTAGTTCCAACATGGATTGCCGGGTGATATTTTCATATTTTCATCTTATACAATAAAGTATAAGATGGAAGTGCAACAATGAACATATGTCAGAACTTCACTTGTTTGTCAGTGATTTAAATAACTCCTACATCACATAATAACTTTGGAATACTAGAAGAATAGTCCTTCCACTTTTCGTGAGCTATTCGCAATATAGCAGCCATTGACAAGACAACAGTTTCAGTTTAGTCTGCATTATTGACAATTTTTCCCATTGCCTTCTTAAGTCCAGACAGTGAGCAAAACAAGATAGCATTTCCATAAATGATCCCATTCTGGCTGATTTCCAGCCACTCACGACATCGCTGGATGTGGCGTGAGGAGGAGTGGACCGTGGCAAGCCCCCGTGCCCGCAGGAGGAGCAGCGTCCACAGCGGAGGCAACGGGAGCGTGTCGTAGAATGACTAGTACGTGATGAGTTCAGAGTATGTGTTGCCTTTGTTTTTAATAGAATTTCTTTGAATGTAAGTTTGTATAATTTAGTTTTGAATAATGTCTGAGTTAAAGCAGCTAACTCAGAACATTCCTGATCATCTCCCAAGCCGCCGTGAGCTGGCTCCAAGACACCAGCGGCCGCATGCCAAGAAAATCAAGTGGCAGGCAGAAAGGAAAACCTGCAGACAGAGTTGCATGCTGAGTCCTCTCAGTTTCCTCACCGGGTGAGCTTTATCAAGTGCTACAGTAACAGATGCTGTCATTGGTTCAATCAACAACCGTTTCTAACCCATCTCACTTGGCTTTCCTGCACTGCAGAGGTTGGAAAGCTAAATCCATGTTTCCCAGACTTCTTTGCAGCCAGGGTGCAGGCCTTTGACATAGATCCCCCCAAGCAGCCAGGTGCATCATCCGGCCCTGGATGTGCAGGCGAGTCCCGTGAGCTGAAGTCTTTGGCAGGCAGGTGACATCTTCTGTCAGTCACAGTGGCAGGGACATCTGGTCTTGTGGGGTGGCTGTAGCGGAGTTTGTAGGAGTTTGGTCTCTTGTGATGGGTGCTGATTCCAGGAGAGTTTCTAATAGACAGTGCTAGGGTGTGGTTAGGCACTTTTCTGGCTATTTTGACCCTTGGAGAGCACCCAAGCTTGGTCTCTGGCTCTCACAGAGATTTAATGAGCTACATGATACCCTTTAATGAGTTTCTTGCTGTTTAAACTACCTGGGTAGAGGCCGCTGTCTGCAGCAAGGAAGCCCTGACTGCTGGAACCTAAGGGATGTGAGAAATCACTGTGGAGTGTCACGGTATCCAGGGATCTGCTCCTGGGACCTATTAATCACCTCCTTTAGAGGGAGGTGGATTAGTCCTGTTTGTGTTTGAATATTCATGAACATTAGAAGAGCAGCGTAGTCTGGGTATGGCTATGGCTGACAGAAGTGTCAGGCTGTGGCACGGTTGATTATTAGATCTGTCATGGATCATTACTCTATATTTTGCCCATTAAGCTTGTCAAAGTAATGCCTAAAAAACCAGACTGATCACAAAAGATGCATCATAATGTCACATAAAAATATCACTTGGCGCTTTTTGGCATTAGGACCATAGGGGCCACCTGGTCCAGCCTGCTCATTTTGCAGCTGAGTGAGGACTTTGAAGGAGAGGGGCTTGCCCAAGGTCACCTAGAAACCTTGAAGCTGAGACTCTTACCTGCGTCTTAACCTTCGCCCGCCCTGCGCTGTTTCTGTCTCAGACAGCAAGCTTTCCTTGCTGTTTTGCTTTGTGTTACGTCTCCGTTTGACTCGGCAGCACGTTTTGACATCTGGTGAAGGCGTGGGAATGACAGTGTAGGTGCGTGGAGCGCCTAAGAGCGGAATGTTTGCTGTTTTCTCAGGGTGCACTGGGCAAGGCCTCTGGGCTGTCCTTCCCCACCATCCTCCCTGCATTTATTCAGTTAAAGCGGCATATTTTGTATCTTTGAGAATGCAGGTATTTTAGTCATGAGGGTGATGCCCCATCTATGGAAACCTTTGCCTCTCTCCATCGTGAGCTTGGAGAAGGTGCCCCAGCAGCTTCTGTGCAGTCACTGATTCTTTTGTTTACCTCTCCATGCCCTTCATTTTGTTCCTGTCCCTTGGCCACAAAGAAAGAAATGAACATTCCTGAGGAACTGACATAGGCCGGGCGAGGTGGGAGCCTCCTTCTGGATATTTTTATCCTTTTAAATGCATGATTTTTCCACTTGTTTACATGATTGCTCAGTATTCAGAGAAGTTACACTACACACCTGCAGCTCCATAATGAATCTGTGGATGTGAGATTCGAACCCACGTCCTTCCCATTCTACTTTTTGTACCTTTCTGTTTTATTTTGCTTCTTGGTATTTCTGTGCATTATTAATCGTCTAAAGCTTGGAAGTAGATGCAATAGCCATTAGAGTAAAGCACATACAGTATTGTGCCCTCTGAAGGATAACAGGACATTTTTACTGTAATTGCTATTTTGAATTTTCTTTTAAGAATGTTGCCGAGGTAGGAAAACAGAGGGAGAACCAGCAATGCTCACTGTGTCTAACTTTTGCCACATGCGTGGACCTAATTTCTTCTTTGCCAAGCAATAGAGGCTTTCTTTTTGAGATGGTGTGAGCGTGGCTGAGTTCTGCATGCTTGCTGGGGTTGGGAAAATCTGGTGTGGTGGGGGTCAGTGGCCCCATGACACGCCAAGGCAGAGTAAGCCACGGAGCTCAGTCTGCCATGTGTGTGGCCTCCTTCCTTCCTCACATTTGTGTCAGCACCAGGCAAGAGGTGCCTAATTCCAGTGGGGATGAGGCAGTCTCCGCCCAGCCCTCTCCTCCATCAAGAGCTCTGGACACATGTGAGGTTGAACCCCCAGATGGTGGCTGCCCTGATCTGATCTGATCTAAGTGCCCAGGCATTTCACCCTTCTTCCAAAGCTCACTTTTGTTACTGTGGCCTGGGGAATGCTCAATTCCGGGCTTGGCAGAGGTGAGGTCTCTCTAGGTGGCGTGAAACAGACCATGAAGCCCCCATGAGAAGCAGCCCACCCACTGGACAGGCCCCTCCACTCCCAGGAGACTCCAGCCGGAGCACTCCAGCATGGGGGGCTAGCACTCCTCTTTTCCGAGGGAGAGTAGACAGTGGGAGGAATTCAACTCAGAATTATTTCCTCGAGTGGTTAGGGAAGTAGCGTCTCCGAAGTCACAGAGGCTTCACTGTGGGAATCCCCTACAGAATTCCGACCCTGACCAAGCAGAAAAGGGCACTGCCCCCTTTGAAACAATTGACTTCTGAACAAAACAACATGCTAATATAAAACCAGAATAGTTTGAAAATATTGGAAAGTTGAGAGAACCCCCCCAATTCCATCATACTAGCATCATCATAGTTTATAGTATAGTACACATACGGCATATTATATGGTATATTATGTATGCATACTGTGTATACTGTATATTATATAGTGCATGTATGTAGTATAAATTACTTTTCACATATATGTTGCTTTGGTATATTTTCTTTCATGTTTTTGTTGATTTGGTAGATAGACTTGTTCTCCTGTTTTGTTTTACAACATATTTATATTGAACACTAACATTGTATCATAAGCTTCCCCCCCCCCATACTATGACATAGTCTTTACGGCCAAACTTAAAAAATGAATCATTTATTTCTGAAAACAGTCAGGTCCATTTTATTCCAGCTTCTGGGTTCCACCCCACTGCAGAACTGCCTTAGGCTCAATTCTCCGGAGAGCCCTCAGGTCCTCCACACCACAGGCCCCACGCAAGCTTTTTGTGAATCTTGGACAGCCCCTCTGGGTCTTCAGGGCTCCGTTGGGATGCCACCATTGCCGTTTGCAACACTGGCACATGTGCAGGTCCCTGTGCTCTGTACAGCCAAACTCACGACTGCCTCGTCACCACTGTCACCACAGCACCTCGCACAGGGCCGGCATGCTGGACGCTCTCAGCGCCTGCGTACTGAATGAATGGAAGGGCGAATCATGAAAAAATGACCTGGTGGTCATTCTCCATGCTTCCTCCTGGGGTTTTTCCTTTGATGTATGCGTCTTGCGTGTGTGTGCATAGAATAGGCAACAGGAAGTCTATAATGTTGTCCTTTTGCCTCCTCAGAGTTCAATCATAAGCACAGCAAGCATCACTGTCCAAGGCTGTACTGTGCTCCTTCGTGCGTCTGTATCCTGCTTTCTTCACCATGTCTCTGGAGAGACGCATCTACTTGCGTGTTGCTTTCACCGCTCTAAACCACACTTCATTTCCTTCTCCTGTTAGGCAGATCTGACCCCTCAGGCTGCCTCTTCCAGCCCTGGTCAGACTGTTATTAGTTCAGCACCTGAGACAGAGTACTTCAAGAGTTCCGGGCCCTTGTGTGACCCCCACCCTTAAAGTGACTCTCAGCACCCATGGGCCAATCAGCTGTATTCATAATGAGTTCCTATGGCTGGTGGGCTATTTCCCTAAGGAAAAGCTGGGTGGGTTCTCACTGGGGTTGGAACTAGGGCCAAGGGGAGATGAGGGAATGGGAGAGGCTGGATGCCCTCGGTGGGGCTTCACGGTTTGATCTTACATCAGAGTTGGAAAGCAAAGCATGCCCTTCTGCCACAGCTAGCAGTTTCCCCAGCTGTGCCTGAGCTGTGAACTGGGCAGGGGCCAAGTGCCCGCTGAGGAGCACAGGGTAGGAGCAGGAGGCAGAGAAGCTCTGAGGCAGGCTGCGGCTGTCTCCTCCCTTGGCCCTGTGAGAGCATGGGGGGCTCACATTCTCCTCTCTGTGCAGGAGCAGGGCATGGGCCACACTCTTTGGGAGAATAAAGTTGACTTCTTTTTAACAGTTGCTGTGCTGTCCCTCATTCATTCATTCAGCAAAGGCTTCCTGAGCTCCTGTGCTGTTGCAGGCATGACCAAATGCTGCAGATGTGAAGGTGAATTGACATATTTGGGTCCTTAGAGTTTGCCTTCTAGCAGACCACAAACAAGTAAATATAATGTTGTGTGTGGTGCATGCAGGTGTTTGGTGCCTGGGACAGTTGTGGTATGGAGGAAGGAGTGTTGTCTGTGTCTGAGAGCACTGGGGAAGCCTAAAGGGGAGGCTGTGCCTGAGCTGCATTTTGGAATGAGTTCACAGGTCCAATGGGAATGATGCTGTTCACATGTACTTGGGTGTCGGGAGGAGAGTGGGGACACATGGCTCTCACAAACAAGAAGAGTGGCTCTGAGAAAATCGGAGACTGTGCAGAAGCTGACAGGGAATGTGATATGGACAAAGGGGCCGCCATGCCGGGAGGCAGGTCTGGTAGCCTGAGGAGTGATGGGTTGATGTTAGGGCCAAGACAGAGAGGGCTGTGTGAGGAGCAAAGACCATGAAGTCCATGGTCCTCCAGTGCTGTGACCCTCATGCTGCCGCCTCCCTGTGTCCTCAATGCTCGGCCAGGGCCAGAGGAAGCTCGAGCATGGAGCAGGGGCTTCCACATGAAGGAGTCTACTTGTTGACAGATGACCCAGAAACTTCTAATGACCCAGAAACTTCTGTAGTGTCCGCAAGTCCCTAACGCAGCCCCCAGAGCAGGCTCTTTCCCTTCCACTCTGGACACTCTGCTTCATGCCTGGTTAATGCCCAGGAACTGCTTCTGCCAGGGGAATCCTATGTTTCTCTCTACTGGGCTATAGGGGTAGCTGCCCATGGGCATTTTCAGCAGAGACCCCTGTCCTCACTCTGCCTCTGGGAGGTGGGCCCTGGAGGACGGTGCCGTCCACACTCCTTGTCTCCTCAGAGGCAGTGCAGTCAGCACACCCATCCTACAGACAGTGGAGGAGGCCTGAGCATCAGGGTCCTGTCTGATGCCACCTCATGGTGTGCTGTGCCTGACTGCCAAATGCCCGTCTTACTGCTTGTTGCTTCCTCTCTCCGCAGGGCCCCATAGCCGTGTGTCCAGTCCAGTGTCACAGCGAGCTCTCCCATCTCGTGGTTCCTTGTTGGGCCAAGCCCTCCAGAACCCCAAACTCCCGAAGACTGATGGCTGCCAGAGCAGCCACCTTGCTCGTCCTGTGGCCCTGGCCCTGCTGATCACTATGGCAGGGAAGGGGGCCCCGTCGAGCCCATTGGCTGAAAACAGGCGGCAATTTAGCGAACCTGAGTTGGGCCGGGGCCGCAAGCCAGTGCTGCTGGAGAAGACGAACTGCCTGGACCCTGAGGCCGCTGTGGGCAGGGCGGGCTGGGATATGGGCAGTGCAGAGCCGACAGTGTCGGCAGCCCCAGGCAGTCCCCGATCCGGCCAGCCGCTGCCCCCGAAGGCATGTGGGGAGCAGAGGCAGAGCGCCTTCGCAGAGCTGCCGAGGATGAAAGACCGGTGCGGGGATGCTCAGACCCAGGAGAGGGATCATGATGACCCTGCAGGCCAGCCTGGCGCCCTGCACCTGGCCCAGGCTGTCCCCAGAGACCCAGCTAGAAGCACAGTCTTCTCTGTGTGGCCCAGCAGAGTGCGAGACGAGCAGAGAAGCGCCTTTAGCAAACCAACCAAGAGACCCGCAGAGAGGCCGGCACCAACCCTGGTCTTCCCTGCAGCGGAGTCTGCAGACACCCTTGGGGAGCTGTCTGGACTCTTCAGCACCGCAGGCCTCCCTTGTTGGGGTCGACTTTCAACTCCCAAGCTTTTGGTTGGCGATTTCTGGAACTTGCAAACGTTGCCACAGAATGCTCCACTCTGCAGCGCTTTCCTGGGTGCTCCCACACTGTGGCTCGAGCACACCCAGGCCCAGGTGCCCCCACCTTCATCATCCTCCACCATTTCGTGGGCCCTCCTGCCACCCACCCTCACCTCCCTGGGCTTGTCCACCCAGAACTGGTGTGCAAAGTGCAACCTGTCCTTCCGCCTGACATCCGATCTGGTCTTCCACATGCGGTCCCACCACAAAAAGGAGTATGCAGGGCCTGACCCACATTCTCAGAAGAGGAGAGAAGAGGCCCTTGCCTGCCCTGTGTGCCAGGAGCCCTTCCGGGAGCGCCACCACCTCTCCCGGCACATGACTTCTCACAGCTAGCAGATGGCCGCAGAATGACCTGCTGCATGAGTCGGCGAGCCTTTGTCAGAGGGGGGCTCCCTGGGCTTGCCTTGAGGGGGCTGTTGCGGTCCTCTGTGGAGTTGCTGCGTTCGGCATCCATAGATGAACAGTTCAGGCATAATTTGAAAAAGCCACACCTGAGTGATATGTTTTGAAGAAAATGAAGTCCTGAAATAAAGGGATGGGCTTTGCAAATCCAGGGTAGAGGCCCTAACAGGCAGAGAGTGGGGACAACTCTGGTGCACATGATGGGCTTCGGAGGCACAAAAGCCTGGATTCGAATCTGGGCTCTTTTCCATACTATCTGCGACCTTGGACAAAGACCTGCTGAGCCCCCATTTTCTCATCTGTGAAATGGAGACGATAGCACTGTGTCTTAGGTTGGCATCTGGGTCACATGAACGGTGTGTGCAAAGTGACCGGCATTCTGCCTACAGACCCTGAGTGCTGAGTCAACAAGGTTTGTGATAGTGTCCATACGAGTCAGCTATTGTTATTAACAAGACCTCCATGGCAGACAAGCTAAAGTCGTGGGTCTGTGGGCTGGCTCAGGTTAAGCTGAGCTTGGCTGGGCTTGGCAGCAGGTCTCACATTTGATCATGTCATGTCCTTTTGCTTCTTTTACTGAAGGGCTACCCAGAGCAAGACTGCATCTCTTGCAGTTATGCCAGGAACATAAGAGGGTGAGTCTAACAAGCACACCTCAAGCCTCTGCTTGGGTCACATTGCCAGCGTCCTCTCAGCCCATGCAAGTGGCAGGATCAGGCCCAATACTGAGGAGCGGGAAAGCGCAGGCTGCCCTTGGTGCAGCTGTGGCAAGGGAGTGAGCATCCATTCCCTCCACAGGAGGGTGAGGAACTGGGACTGGTAATTCCACCCACCACCTGGTCTATCGTTCTTCACATTGTGAATATATGAATAGGGGGAAATAGAACCCCCTCCCCACCACCTACACGCATGCCCTTTTACCTTCCAAGAATAGGGCATGCGCAAAAACTCAGCTTCCAGATCGCGAGGCTGGGGAGCATTCCAGGTACCATGTACTATCTACTGTGTTTCAGTCAGTAGCTGCTGTAGGTACCCATGTCGGCCCTTGTGCCTAAGGATGTGTGGGGCCCAGGCCATACTCTTGGACATTACACAGGTCAGTCTGATGAAAGCCCTTTGTGGGGAGTTTCTGAGCCAGTGTCATTTTTGCACTGGTTTCCACCTCACTGTCAGGTTTTGGTCTTTTGATGTGCAGTATCCAGCCCTCCAATGGGGCCCCCAGCGCAGAGCTCAGGCTTGTGGCTGGGAAGAAATCAGAGTGAGAGGGTGGGGATCCCAGGCAGCCTCCCAGACTGCTCCTCTTCTCTCGCTCTCCTCTGTCCCCGCTTCCAAGCAGCAGCACTCCCTCCTGGCTGCTCTGGTGTCCTCGCTCCCTCCACTCCTGCCTTTCACCACGCACTCATCCATTGTTTACAGGCACACAACCATATTAACTTCTGAAAGTGTAAGTAAGATGATGCCTCCAACCTCGTGGCTGCCCTTCACACTTACAGTCCTAACCCCGGCAGGACCTGCCAGGTGCTTTATGAACAAGTCCCTGCCTGATGTTAATTGCAGGCACTCATTTCACTCTCCCTGTGTGCCAGGCAACAGCATAAGCACTGGAAGAATTTAGTTGTTATAGCGAGTCCTACAACAGCCCTGGGAGGCAAGAGCTGTTTCCTTTCCATTTCGACAATGAGTCAATTACAGACAATGCTATAGCACTTCCAGGGTTTCTGATACTCCTCTCTATACCTACTACCTTCACAGGCTGAGCTTGCCCTTAGGAGGCCCATAGGTGGCAGTGGGCAGAGGGGACTCCGCTATACCGCCTCGCTGCTGTTCTGCTGTCTGCTCCCGTGTTCTGACCGCAGCTCTCGTGCCGTTTCTCAAGCCTGGGCTTCGTCCAGCATTTGCTGTCCAGCTCCTGTTGGTGCTGCTCCCGCTATGGTGCCACAGGGCTTCTTCTCTCAGGTCAGCTCCTTAGAGAGGCCTCCCAGATTCCCCGTAAAGCAGCCCTGCAACCTCTGTCTCTCAGCCGCGTGTCCCTGTGGTTTCCTTCACAGCACGTCTCACCATCTGCAAACATATTTATGTTTGTCGTTTTGTTAATTTGCTGTATCCACACTGTCAGCTCCTTGGGAGTAGAGACTGGTTTGTTTACTGTGCATCCTCAGTGCCCAGAACAGGGCATTGCATATTGTCAGTGCATAATAAATATTGTGGAAATAATGTCTGTGTGAGAAGTTGGGTCTGAATATGTGTGTACTCTTCCTTTGGCTATGGAGGCTAGCGGGGGGCTGCTGTGCAGCTGGAATGCTCCATATGTACTAAGCTTCCTTCACTCACCCTGTCTCCCTGGTCTGGCAAGGGACTGAGTGAGTGGGTCCATTTCCATTCACTTCTTCAGCATCCCTTGCTCAGCCTCAAAGACAAGCACATGCTGGTGATTTCGTGATGCAGGCAGCAGAGCAGTGGCTGGGGAGAAAGGCCAGTCCAGAGTCTGCAAATGTGTCAGGGTGTCAGGAGTAGAAAACGGAGGGGCAGGGATAGGAGGGCCTCACAGGAGAGTGGTTTGGATGAAGGGTACTGAGTGCTTGGCTTGGAGAGGCACTGAGGATGCTCTCCAGCTGCAGTGGGGAGCGTGGTCTGGAGGAGGGAACCTGGACCTTCTGAGCTCTTTGTCTTCCACATCTAGAAAAGGGCAGATGCTCCCTGCAGGTGCCAATGAAGCATCTCCATTCTCACAGGGACACTGGGAGGTCCCTTGCTCGCTGAGAAAACACAAGGAAAGCTTAGCCTTGCCAGTCTCTTTAGGTGCTATGTTGGGGTGTAATTTACACACCGAGAGGCTGAGCACAGAAGGCAGGTGAAGCTACGAGAGCCTCCCACTGTGCTGTCCCGGGTGAGGCAGGAAAGGGCAACTCAGGGTCTTGGAATGAGGCCCCGCACTATGAATTTGACAGGCGGCAGCCGGGAGGCAGTTTGTTTTTAATAATTCCTACTGTACTGCAGATGACGTTAAGCTCCAAGAGGTCAAGGACGTTCCTAAGACCATAGGCTCAGGAGCAGCTGTGCCAGAATAAGACTCTAGGACCCCAGATTGAGCTCACGTCCTTTTCAGGCTG
Organism: Saimiri boliviensis; assembly: GCF_048565385.1. NCBI lineage: Eukaryota > Metazoa > Chordata > Mammalia > Primates > Cebidae > Saimiri > Saimiri boliviensis. The sequence continues at coordinate 27,645,229 of NC_133460.1, read as the reverse complement.
CCACCTGTCTGCTCAGCCCAGTGTGGTCACGTGGCACTGTAGATGGTTCAGAAACTGGGACAGCAGCAGGTGTAGGCTCCCTGTCTCAAATTTCAATTCATACCTGCTGCTTGTGAACACACATACTTTCCTATCGCCTTCTCTCCAGCACTTTCACTATCTTGCACACTAAGACTTTCACTGATTTATCTTATTTACCTTGTCTCCCGTCACTAGAATGTAAGCTCTGTGAGGGATTTTTGCTGGGTTTTTTACCTGCAGTGTTGCTGGCATCTAGAGAAATGTAGGCACATAGTAGGTGTTCAACAGACATTTGTTGAATGAATGAATGAATAAATAAATGAATGAATGAGTGAGATGCCTGGTTTTGGCCTGGCTCTTGCCACATCTCAAATCAGCTTCTCAGGAGAATTTTAGGATCTGTCAAACACTGTGCACAATTGTCCTTCTCTGGCTTCATGGATTGTTTTGTAATTTCTGTGAAATCTCTTTGAAAGGCAGAAGTGTGCCAAGACGTGATAGACATTTAGAACAGAAGGGACTTTAGATTTCTAGACCATCTCCTCACTGTATAATATTGGACTTTGAGGTCCACAGACATGAGCTGATGCGCCCAGTGTTGCAGGGCAAGTGGTAGTGAGGTCAAGGTTAGAGCCACTGAGAGGTCTGGACCTTGCCCCATCCACAATCCATGAAGAACCTCAGCTAGGCCAAGGGACAGTTTCCATTGCACATGAATAGAATGGCCTCACATGTAATTATTATGAACCCTGACCAGTTATACCGTTCCCAAGCAGGATGGGCATTTAGGAAAATTTGAAGTTATAAAAAACAAATATCTTCCTCCAACTCTGATTTTAAAGATAGAGTTAATTCTAGTAAAAATGGATGAAGATCCAAATTGCTTAAAGTCATTTAAATGGACAAACTGAAAAGTGATTTATGGAAGTGATGGGTTTACAGCTTATTAATGTTGCGGTTCCTAATTATCACTAAGCTGGGTTCCCAGAGTCTCTTTGGGAGTCAAATCCTCTCTTAGCCCTTTTTCTTTTTCTTTTCTTTTCTTTTTTTTTTTTTTGAGACGGAGTTTCGCTCTTGTTACCCAGGCTGGAATGCAATGGCGCGATCTCGGCTCACCGCAACCTCCGCCTCCTGGGTTCAGGCAATTCTCCTGCCTCAGCCTCCTGAGTAGCTGGGATTATAGGCACGCACCACCATGCCCAGCTAATTTTTTTTTGTATTTTTTAGTAGAGACGGGGTTTCACCATGTTGACCAGGATGGTCTCGATCTCTTGACCTTGTGATCCACCCGCCTCGGCCTCCCAAAGTGCTGGGATTACAGGCTTGAGCCACCGCGCCCGGCTCTTAGCCCTTTTTCATTTGTGCTCTCCTGTATCTACTGGAGAGCAAACACATTCAATCATGGCTTTGCCCAACACTCTCTACCCCTGCTATGGTCTGAATGTTTGTGTCTCCCAAAATTTATTTAAAATCCTAATCCCCAAGATAATGGAATTAGAAGGTGGGGCTTTTAAGAGGTTGGGATTAGTGCCCTTAGAAAAGAGAGCCCCCTGGTTTGGCACAGTGGCTCATGCCCATAATCCTAGCACTTTGGGGGGCTGAGGTGGGAAGATCGCTCAAGGATAGTAGAGTGAGACCAGTCTGGACAACACAGTGAGACACCCCTCTCTAACAAAAAATACAAAAATTAGCTGAATATGGTGGTGTGTGTGTCTGTAGTCCCAGCTACTCAGGAGGCTGAGATGGGTGGGGTGTGGGGGATGGTTACTTCAACTCAGGAGTTCAAGGCTGCAGTGAGCTATGATTGTGCCAACTGCATTCCAGCCTGAGCATCAGAGTGAGACCCTGTTTCTAAAACATAAATAAATAAACCACAGAGAGCTAGTTCCCTGCTTCCACCATGTGAAAATGCAGTTGAAATTTGCACCTCCCAACTAGGAAGATGGCACCAAACACCAAAGCTGCTGGTGCCTTGATCTGGGACGTCCCCACCTCTGGAACTGTGAGCAACAAATTTTCCTTGTTTATAAGTCACCCGGTTTATGGTATTTTGTTATAGCATCCCAAATGGACTAGGCATTCACTTTCTATATGGCAGTTAAGAGTTGGCATGCAATGTTTTCACAATATATCACATCAGTAGGTATGAATTTTACAATCCTGGGTAAGAATTACCACATTCCTTAAATTCTCTATGTCTAATTGAGTCAGCTCAGCAGCCCATCCCATGGTCCTGGTGAGATCTGCACCCTGTCACTATTGAATTCCTAACCTGTCTCTCAAGCTCACAGAAGCTCCTCCATGCCCCACCTCAAGATTGTACCCTGTCACTTGGTGCCCCAGGGTGTCCCCTTACTGTTCTGGCTGGCTTTGCCTCTATCTTCTACTCGCCTAGGATCTAGGACCATGGTGGCTTTCTGGCAAAGCTGTCGGAAGCCATGTGACTCGAAGACACTGAGTGGATGAGCAGGAAGCCTTGGCTGACCTTGCGGAACAGAGGAGGGAAATGATCTCCAGTAGCTGGAAACATGACAAATTCTATCTTCATAAATTATCTCCCAGTGGCAGCCATTCAGTTCAGACTTACGAAAGTCCTCCACGAATATGCCAATGAGGCTAAACTAATACATTCTGAATTTAGATTCATTTTGGTTCTCAATTTTAACAAAGGTCAAGTTTTCTTTCTGTTTTTACCTGGGAGAGAAATAAAGTCACAACAAAGGTGGGCTCCTAGAATCCAACTTCTTGCCAATTCCTGCATCTTCAGGCCAGGGATGCTAAGCTCAGATGCCTACTGAAGTAGGCGAATGAGTGGCTGGAGTTGCCCGGAAGTGGTGATGGTGGGGAGCCCAGGTGCCTGGGTGAAGACTGCGCAGCCAGGGTGGATGCAGGCCTCGAGAAAGGCCAGAGTTCAGGTCTTTATATGAAATTCGTTGTCAGCTGACTCTGGTTTTGTAAACACTGATGGATGGCCACAGTGGCAGGGATTCATAGCAGCATGTCAGTGGTGGCAATGGTGCAGGGATGCCACCGGCTGGTGACCCCTAACTCTTCTGCGTTCCCAGCTTTAGAACAGGCCAGTGTTGGGCCTGGCGTGTGTAATCTCAGCCATACAACCTTGTTCCTGTGAGCCTGGAGAGAGAGCCCTTTCCAAGGGTGAAAGTCAGCCAGAGTAGCCCCCAGGCCAGGCTTGCATCCTCATTCCCTTGGAAAGTGATGGTGCCATCTGGAAGCAGCGAGCCTTCCTGCAGGCCACCTCCCTTCAGAGAGGGATTCACATACCCTTGTCATTTGCTTAATTATGTTGTGGTTTTAGAAGTCGTGTGGTAGGTCTACAGACTGCACAGCAAGATCAGAACCTCACAGAACAAACCCTTTATTTGAAAAATAAACCATTCTCTAACATGTGTTGGGTCGTGACACTTCCTAGGAGAGAAGTTTCAGAAACCTTTTGTTTTGTCTCGTTTTTTGATTTTTTTTTTTTTAAGACAGAGTCTTGCTCTGTCGCCCAGGCTAGAGTGCAATGGCACGATCTCAGCTGACTGCAGCTTCAGCCTCCCAGGTTTAAGTGATTCTCTTGCCTCAGCTTTCCAAGTAGCTGGGATTACAGGCACCCGGCATCACACCCAGCTAATTTTTGTATTTTTGCAGAGATGGGATTTCACCATGTTGGCCAGGCTGGTTTTGAACTCCTGACCTCAGGTGATCTGCCCACCTCAGCCTCCCAAAGTGCAGGGATTACAGGCGTGAGCCACCATGCCCGGCCCAGAAATTAGTTTTGAGAGGGGGTTGGGAAGGCAGGGAGGACAGGATGGGGTCTCTAACATTTTCTTTCCATCCATCTTGCCATCTCGTGTTTTCTTGGGGCAAGACGGAGGAAGCCTGTGTCGTCTGATCCCATTGCTATTCTAAGCTGCTTGGATTATGAGGCTATTTTTAGTGCCAGCTGCTCTGGTCAGCAAAGCAGAGAGGGTGCCTAGGCCAGGTGGCAGCTAAATCCCATAGGAAGCAGGAGGAGGGAGGTGGGTGCCCCCGGGCGGGGACCTTGGAGGCAGGTTTCCTGGCCCGGTGTGTGATCTGGACGCATTGCTTTTTTTTCTGAGTCAAATGGTCTCGCTACGTCTCAGCTGTGTGGGTAGCCAGGTTCCTCTGGCACAGTCAGAGCCATCTACTGTGTGGGCCTGTGTGGGGCAGACGCAGGGATGCAGGAAGAGGAGGGTGAGAGAGAAGAAGAAGAGATGGGCTCCTCCCACAGTGCTTCAGCCCAGCCTGAAAGCAGGAGACCTGCAGGGGTCCCCACCTGGTCCCTTTGCATTCCCTTTGGATGAGGCATATCACTGCAGTACTCCCTGGTGCTTCCTTCCCTGGAGGGGGTCACCACTTCTCCAGCAAGGACTTGGAGGTGAAGGTCACCTTTTCCTTCCTCTCCTTACAGAGCCTGGCAGAGGCATGGCTTGTTGCTGACCAAGAGCACCCAGAGTCACCACCCCCATCCTGCCCCCCAGCTCTGTGCTGTCAGTTTCTGTTGAGACTGCAAAGATGCCCTTGAGTGGACTCTGCCCATGCCCTGCCCCTGCTCTAAGATCTGGTCCACAAGTCTTCTCTGGTGCTGGGGAACAGGTCTGAGACCACTCTGTTTCCACCACTTGCCCTGTGGCTGGCCTGGCATCCTCAAGATCTGCTCTTGGAGGGGACAGAAAGGCAGGAAGAGATGGGCCCAGTATACCTTGAGTTCTTTTCTCCACCCAATGACCCTGTGGCTTGGCTGCCCAGAGTGTGGCCTGGGCTTTGATGGTGAACAATAGGGAAGATCCTAAGCCTGTCTTACCCTGGAGAGCCAGCTTTGAGTCCCTGCCAGGGCCTTTATAATCCATTTGTTACACATGCTGTCACAGCAGGGCTCAGCTGACTCCTGGGAGCACTCCAGCACACCTGGATGCCAACCCCTGCTTGGTCCTGGGTGACTTACCTCTCCACCACATCTGCAAGAAGGACAGATAAATATGACCTTCCAGAAGTGTCTCCATCACCTAACAATGCCCTTCCAGTGAAGATGAGCCCCTAGCTGCAGGCCAGGGCACAGAGATGGGGCAGGAGGCTGTGTCAGAGATTTAGGCACAAAGCTGGAACCCTAAGAGGAGGCAAAGAAGATGACAGGCTGGGTGCAGAGCAGAGTGATGTTAACTCAGGTATTAATTTACCTTGGGTACTGATCATTGGTTGACACTGGGTGAGAGATGATGCGGGGGGTGGGCAGAAAGGAGGGAGTCTGAGTGGAGGGAGCTGTGGCTGTGTGCAAGATGTGAGCTGGAGGCAAGCAGGGTTGGGCAGGGTGCAGACCATGAGCCCAGACCAGGGCATAGAGAGTTGAAGGGGTCCAGGGCTCGTCTAAACAGAGACTTCTAGGCAGCTGTCGGCCATCTGGGTCTCCCACCAGAAAAGAGAGCAGATAGGATTTTGTTTTCCTTTTCCTTTTTCTCCAGTCTTGTGCCTGCAAGCAGGTAACAGTGCAGGAAGGCTTGCATTTAGGAAGGCTGAGCCTGTGCTTTGCTATGCAGAGGACTTCCGCTCCTCTCTGTCTCAACCCCCCTTTCCAGATCAGGCCCGGCGTCTCTTCATGATGTGATGGAAACAGAAGGATCTTTGGAACTGAACAGAGATGGGTTCAGATTCCACCTACCCTTTAACCAGCTACACCAGACTGTTCATTAAAGAAAAATGAAGTGCTGTTCATTAAAGAAAAATGAAGTCTTTGGTGGATGGAAGCAGGCAGGGATGTCATGAAGGAGCCAGGATGGTGCCTAGTCCTGGATGGGTGGGCTGGGGGACTTGGCTGGGCAGTGGGTAGGGACAATGGGTCACTCCATCAGGACCACAACCAAAGTCACACCAGGAAACCCAGAAGCACCTCTTGAGGATGCTGCTGCTGTCCCTGCTAAGCACAGGGCACGGCTGTGCTGTCCCTGTACACTAGGTTTCTAGTAGACGGCCACTGCCCAGGCTCCCTGGCCACTGGCTCCAGATTAAGCGTCTTGCACAGGAGCCTCTGGAGGACCAAGGCAGGGCCACATGCCCATGCCCTACTGCCAGAAGGGCTGGAAAAGTGGGCTTCCAGGGTGTTCAGCTTTGTGGTGGGGAAATTACGACAGCTACCGTTGGCTGGGCACTGGATTCATTCACTTCATTCTTACAACCCCAAGTGCAGTATTATTTCTCCCATTGAACAGATGAAGAAACTGAGGCCCAGAGAGGTGAATTAGCTGGGAAGTGGCTGGGCTGATTTCCCACCCAGGCGGGGCTGATGTCACTGTTTCCTACCGGTTCCTATGGGCAGTGATTCTCTGCACATCCAAAGGTGCTGCAAATCTGGGTGGCCCCAAGGAGAACACAGGTCCACTGTGCTGGATGTGAGACCCTGGGTGAGCTACAGAGCTTGCCTGAGTCTCAGCTGGCTCCTGGGTAGGAGATGAGAGTGGCTGGCCATACAGCCGGCTTGAGGCTCAGAAGAGACACAGCCAGCGTTATGTACGTCACCAGCAGAAGGGCTGCACCAGCCTTTTCCCTATTTAAGACCCACAGGATCTTTGCTACCTGCTGACCCCACAGCATCTAGCACCACATCTCAAACAAAATCAGTGGTCCATAGAAGCCAGCAGGGTAGATCCGGAAGACCCAAATGATGTGAAAGAAAAACCCTTGGAAAAAGGAGATTTAACAACCGCTAGTGATCGCCAAGTTACAGGTAATGGCTCAGTTATGTAATTTGTTTTATCATCTTTATTTTATATTTTGGAATAATGACAGCTGCATCTGAAAATAATAATATATGCATGTTACGAGTATTTAAGAAAAAGAGCAAAGTATGAAGAAGAAAGGTAAAAATACCAACCCAAATTCTACTACTTAGAAGGAACCTTTGTTAAAATTTAGGGGGCTATTGGAAAGGCATATATATAGGTACATATACATACACATACATATGTGTATATACGTGTGTGTGTGCGTGTGTGTGTGTGTGTGTGTGTGTGTGTGTGTACACCTCCAGCTCTAGCATAACTGGAGTTCAGCAGGCCCCTTTGCTGCCCCGGGAACCTTAGGCCAGGCCATCTTCGGGAGTACCCTTGGTGTGTGGCCCAGAGGCTCTTTCTGCCCTGGGGCTCTGCCTATGGGGCCCCTCTCTACAGGCGGCTCTGCAGGCCTGGGCTCCGCTTCACCCTCAGCTGGTTTTGCTGGAGCATCTCCGTGGCCTTGGCAAGAGCCTCTTCTGCAGGGACAACCACATGGGGTGTCACCCCCACCCCTTCCCAGGAGCTGCCATCCGAGGCCCCCACAGAACGAGCAGTGGGGATAGTGAGGTAGAGGTTGGTGTCATCCACGTGGTAGGTTTGTGGTGGCTGGCAGCCTCCGCTGGTCACCTCCCCGATGACCAAGGCCCGGCCTAGCCTCTTCATGATGTAGGTGAACTCCTCCGCCGTGCCAGCCGTCACACTGCTGGTCAGAATGACCATGCTCTTCTTGGAGCCGTAGCGTTCACCTGGAAGACAGAAGGCCCTTCAGGGTGGGGATTGGGCCAGGATCCTGGAGCACCTGACTTCTCTATCCTGCCTGGACCTGCAGTGAGGGAGGAGGCCCTGGACTTTAGGTCTGTGTCCTTGTGTCTACTTGCGAGCCACTTGGCTCCTTTGAGCCTTGATTTCTGCATCCGTAACGTGGGATCAAGAATGCGTGCCCAGTGACAAGGATTTCAGTGCTTGACAACTCTCAAGAACGGCTCTTTTATGCCAGGTAATAGGAAAGGCTTGATCTAGTCAATACTTGACCTAGTCAATCCCCCTCTTTTTTTCCCTCTAGAAAATGGACATAGTGATACACGCTTTGCAGGGATTCAGGATCATGCGCAAAACGTCCGGACTAGAAAGCCGTGTGCTCGCTCTCCATGAATAATGAGAACACCTAAACTGACTGGACCTCCTCGGTACGCTGGACTCAGAAAAGCTCAGTTTGTGATGTCACAAGAACAACCCTCCAGGACAGCGCCATCCAACATGAATGTAACGTGAGCCAGAATGCCGGCCATAGATGTCATTTTAGGTTCCCTGGTAGCCATGTTAAGCAAGCAAAAGGAACCCGTGGTATTAATTTTAATCATGTTTTGTTTAAGCTAATGTATCCAAAATACATTCATTTCAAAACGTAATCAAATAAAATATGAATGAGGTATTTTCTTTTCCTTTTTCCATAATGTCTTCAAAATCTGGAATGCTCTTTATACCTCTAGCACATCTCAACTTGGGAGAGTCACATTTCAGATGTTTGGTGGCTGCAGGTGGCTTGGGGCTCTCGTTTTGGACCTCGTAGTTCTGGGACATCACGGTCTATAGAACTGAGTCTTTAACTTCCAGTCTTGAAGATAGATTTGAATTTAAAATTCACCTGGTTCTGATTTGTGTTTACATTTTGTAATATTATTGTATGTATGTCCTAGAAGCTACAGCAAAATGCCTGTGCATTACAGAAGTATGGGCGTGAAAATGGTGGGGTGTTGCTCTGGTCACAGGCACGCCCCCATTGGCCTCTCCAGTGCTTTTTTGTTGGGTAGGAGCACAGGTTCCTTGGTTCTGCACCCTGGGCAGGGAAGATAGATGGAGGCCATCCACCCTGGAATCAGGCTTTGAGAGTCATGGTTCTATAAAGCTCAGGGCCGACTTTGCCCCGTAGCCACTGCTCTGGATCCACGGCAGGGAACAGAAGCCCCATCAGCATCAGGACCTTTCCAGGTAAGTGTGTGGCACTGTGGCTGAGAGTTCAAGTATGGTGAGCACGGGAAGTGCCTGCTGGGTTTGGTGAGGGGCGAGGAGAATCCTTCACATTACGCATTTGACCTGCAGGCTGGTGATTATGGTGCTAAGACTGGGGGAAATGTTGGTATTATACAAACTAATATTCACATTTTGGCTTCCACTTATTAGCTAGAGTAGAAAAGATATTTGACCTAGTCAATCCTCACTTTTTTTTCCCCTCTAGAAAACGTGGGTAGCGACACATGCTTTGCAGGGATTCAGGATCATGAGCATCTAGTCCTTGGACTAGGACAGAGCCTTACATTCCAGTTACTATGACTTTTACCTACACCCAAGCTGTCTTTCCCTGGTTTCCCAGAAGCTTCTAGAATGACGACAGGAAGGGGAAGGCTTCTCCACATACCTACGACCTGGGCATGTGTCCAGAGTTCATTGACGGAGTCGTCAGGCCGGCTGTAGATCTTGTCCAGCAGAACCGGAGGGCCTTCGTCAAAGAAGTAGGAGCACAAGATGGGGATGGAGGATATGGGGCCACCGATGTTGAACCTGAGGGACAGGAAGCGGAGGCTGTTCAGGGGCTGAGCTCACAGGGAGGCCCTCTGTGCCCCTTGGGGAGGCCGGGATCTTTGTCCCATGGAGGGTTCTAATTCTTGGAAGAATTCCATAGGCTGGCATTTTCCAGAGTATTTCCAAAAGCTCTAGCCTCTTGGAATATATTTTCAAATATGGTTAGAAAATACGGAATATCATATCTTTTCCTTCTGCTATATAATTAATATATGTTAATATATTAATGGCCCTGACAAGTCCTGCGGTCAGAAAATAAATTTTCCCCATTTATTGGCCATGGACTGCTCCCCTGCACCCATATCTGCCTACAAGTGGAACACATTTTGGGAAACATTGTTCTTCCTAGTTGCATTCTGTGACAGTTTTATGACACCTACTAGCTGTCTTAATGCAGGTGTCTTAACAGGGCACTTAGTGTGTTGAAGTCTTCAGGTTTGTGGAACTGCATTGGGAGTGAGGAAGCCCGGATTTCTCCCGGGCCATTTAGATTTGGCCCACTGTGTGGCCTCATCGGGCCCCTATCTCTCCCACTAGGCTAGCGATATGTCAGGGAGCCTTGTCTGGTTGATGGTCTGTGATGGCCTGACTGGGTTCGGGGTCTGTGATGTCAGTGTCTGAACCTCCAAACAAATCTCAGGAGTGGAAGGGTCTTTAAGCAACGTGCTTTTGCAGGCTGGGGCCATCTCCTCTTTAAAAAGTGTAAATGGCATATTCAGAAGAAAGGGACTTAGCATGAGTATCATTTGGGTGCTCAACAGAACTTCTAAAGAATAAAATGATCAGAGAGACCACAGGAGCCTCAAGCTCAGGCTGTGAATACGCACAAAACCGGAGCCAGGGCGACTGTTTTATCTCCCAGGGAGGAGAAGCGGCCTATAAAGGACCGAGAGCCACCTAGTGACTGCTTAGAAGCATGTGAGTGAGCTCTGAAGGCCGGAGGACTAGAACTGGGTGCCTCTGCCCTGCCACTCTTTGCCACTTCTTTCAGACAACAGGGGAGAGTGGGACTGTCCTGTCTAAGGGGGACAGACTGCTCATAGAGGGTGCCAGGGCATGTCCACCAATGGACCCTGGAGTTACAGGATGCCGGGCCTGGCCACTGCCTGAGGGTGCTCATGCACCTCCTACCCCTGGTCTATGATGTGAACTCATGACATATGAGGCACATTTTTACAGAAACAAAGGGGATGTGGCTAGCTGAAGACATCTTTCCGACAATAATTTGGTGATGCAAAGACTTCTTTTGATCACAGTATTGATTAATTTCCAAATTCTCCCTGTGTGATTTCCAAATTCTGCCTGTACGACTCATGTGACCGGGGTTGTCATGAGTTGAATTGGTATGATGTGAGGTGCACTCCCAGGTGGGGGACCTAGCTGTCCCACACGCCACTGACCATCAGAATCATCTGGGATGCCTGTCAAATACAGATTACTGGGCCTGTTCACTGGAGTTTCTGACTCAGTAAGGGTGGAGTGGGGCCCAGGAATCAGTGTTTTTAGTATCTCCTTCCTCTCCTCCCCACTGAATCCTATGATCAGGCAAATTTGGGGGCAGTTCTCAACCTGGAATGTACCTTAGAATCATTGAAGAAGCTTGCAAACACTACTAGTGCTGGGCCCCACCTGCAATGAAACCAGAACCCCTGGGCTAGCTGGCTGGAGCCCTGATGGGCAGGAGGCCGGCTCCCTCAGGTGCTCTGCCGTGTTGCAGGGTCCTTATTGTTCCCTGCAGCGGCCCATAGCTTTGATCGCCCCCTGGTGGTCCTGCGGCGCGGCTGGGAAGCAGCGAGCCCTGGCCACTGACCTCATGTCGAGGATCATGGCATCCGTGTGCATGATCTTCTTCCAGATGTGCTCCACCAGCAGCGTGGAGACCTGGGTGAGCAGCTCACCGTCCCCAAACATGTCGAACCTCAAGTAGCCGATGTTGTCCTCAAGCACGTTAGTGTGGAAGGAAAACTTGATCAGCTCTTCAAAGACTTCAGGGGAAGGGATCTGCAAGAGTTGGAGGTCCTGCTCAGTATCAGGAGGGCAGCCGGTTTTAGAGCCCAGGAAAGCAGGCGCCACGGATTGCCTTCATGTCACGGGAAATATTAAGGGCATGGGACAGGAACTGGTATTTCTGAAGGAGTCAGTAGGCACCCAGGACTTTCCCAGTGGCATGTCTGGGATGTGACATGCCACCGGGACATGTGTGATCCATGGGAAGCCTCCTTGCAGAGGATGCTCCTGTCTGCTCTGGTGTTCAGAGCTGGAAGGCCCAGGTATGGTCTCCTCTCTGATTCTTCCAACCTCGCCAGATACTTCCCAACATCTCTAAGCTCATCTTCCCCTCCACTGGGGCAGGGTTGAAAAGCTGTTAGTTACGTTTAACAGGTGCCTGGCCCTGTACTAAGCACTTTGTAGAGCTTATCACCATCCTCACAGCCATCTGTACAGGAGATAACATGATCCCCATCTTTTCCATGAAAAAACTGAAGCACAGAGAGATTAAGTAACTAGTCCCAGGTTACACAGTCAGTAAGTGGTGGAGCCAGACTCTGAATCCACATCTGACTCCAAATTGTGAACATTGGCTACACCAGAAAGGAAGGAGCAATTAATTTGGAAACTGGGGATTCTGAAAGCCTAGCACAGGCTACTTCCACGGGGCTGCAGCTCCTCCTCCCTCTCTAAGGCTGCGGGAGGGCGGCGGGACTTGGTGAGCTGGACTGGGACAAGGAGCCTGTGCTGGCAGAGACACTGCCCTCCAGGCCCTGCCTGCCTTCAGTCACGGCTCTCTGGCTCCAGCCACTCCCCTCTGCACCTCTCTGGGTCTCAGCTATGCAAAATGGGGATGGGAATTCTGTAGCAGATGCTGTTGGCACTCGCAGCCCCCTCTGGTTTCAGCTGCACCTGGCCTCACTGACAGGCTCTCCCACAGCACCATCCTGTCTTTCCACCCTCAGCTCAGGCCTTCTCCAAGAGAGGGCAGCCTGCCCCTCCCCGAGTTACATCCTCAGGGCAACTCTTGGCCAGTGCAGGACGGGAGCCCTGGGGCCCACCTGCAGAGGGCTGTGCCTGGAAGCATCCCCATACTTGTCAGCGTCCTGGCTTCGGCAGAACAGCTTTGAGGGACCTGCCTGTCACCTTCCTATCTCACTCTCCCTGCTCCCTCCTTCACACCTGCTTCAGCAACCACCTCCCAGACAAACTGCCTGCACCCAACCCTGGTCTCAGACCCTCCTTGCAAGGGATTCATGACACATGCTGCCTTGCCCAACTGCGACAACGCAGCAAAGCCACAGGTCGGAGAACAGTGTGGAGTGAGTGCTGCCTGGGCAGAGCTCTCGGCCTGCAGTGGGGCACGCGGTGAAGCCCACGGCCGCCTCTGCCACGTGCTGGCCTCTTCCCCACATTGACGATGAGAAGCCCCGCCAGCGCTCACCTTCCACCCAGCCAAGGCTGAAACTCCGTCTATCCCAGGGGCTTCCAAACTGGCTTCCTGTGAGTATCGCTTGGCTTTCAAACTGGCTTCCCGTGAGATTGATGCAAAAGTAATTGTGGGTTTTGCCATTTAAAGTGCTTTCACACCAACCTAACGTGAATGCTCTACAGAGCTTCTACAGCAGCGCCAGGGTCCCAGAGAGTGGATGGAGCAGGGTGAGAAAGAGGAAAGGACTCAACTGGCTAAAACTTAAACATGGGAACAAATCTAAAAGCCATTGTCATGCACTGTGCACAGAGCCCTGCATGTGCAAATGACAGGTCAACTCACTCCCGGGACGGGGCCCGGCCAGGTCTCCCTTGGGTCTCACCTGCATGGGCACAATTCCAGGAATGCGGTCCTTGGCATTCTCAGGGATATGGGCTGCCTTCAGGTGTGGGTCTCTGGAAAGCATCTGCAGGTCAGCCCCCAGGATCTCGGCCAGGGCCACTTCTGAGGTTACCCTGGAGTAGCGGCTCTGCAGACCGCTCAGTTCGGCAGCTACCTTGGCCCCCAGCTCGGGCGAGGCGTAGTTATCGGCCACCAGCTTCCCAGCTGTCTGCAGCACCGTGGGCACCTTGGCACGCAGAGCCACTATGTCCTGCGCTGTGGAAAGAGCTTCGCTCATGGGCACAGTGATGTCAGGCTCCACACCAGCCAGGTCCCAGGCTTTGCCCGTGGTGGAACTCAGGGCCATCTGGGTGGGCATGGATGCATATAAGGGGCTGCTGCCCACCTGGTAGATGCCCACAGAGAGTGCTCCTCCCGCTGTGGGCTCCCCAATGACCGTGGCCCGCTGCAGGTCCTGCATGGTGTGTGCAAAGGCCTCAGCCGCAGAGCCACTGGTGTGGCTCATCAGGATGTAGAGGTCCTTGTGTGAGCCGTAGCGCTGGCCGGCGACCTGGGGCAGGGTCCACACCTCCATGACCTGCGAAGTGGCCCTGTCAAAGACAGAATACAGGTGCCGGCGAGGCTCTGCCTCAAAGAAGTAGGAGCAGAGCAGCGGGATGGCTGTGGAGTAGCTGCCAGGGTTGTAGCGCAGGTCAACCACCAGCGCAGCCGTGTCTACGAGCTGCTGCCACACCAGCCGCACCAGCTGTGGCCCGACGGCCTTCACTGTCTCCAGTTCAGCCATGGCGTCAAAACGCAGGTAGCCCAGCTGGCCGGGCAGCACTTCTGTCTTGAACAGGGCCTCAATAAGATAGGTGAGCTCCTCTGGTGAGGGGACAGCCGGGGGTGGTGGGGGTGCCTCTTCTACCACCAGCTCATCCGGGCTATGGAACACTAGCAGGCGGTGGTCCCCAGACACCTCCTGCAGGTCCGCCGTGAGCTGGGAGGCCAGAGACTCCAAGTCGACAGCTGTGCGGTAGGCGCCCTGGGCCAGCTTGGCTTGCAGCAGGGCAGTTGTCTGCCCCACGACCTCTGGCTGACCATAGTGGGCCTGCAGCAGGTGTCCCGTGCCCTCCACCAAGGCCCCCAGGCTCTGGTGGAACTCCAGCACTTCCTGGGCTTTGTCCAGGGCCTCCTCGGCCAGCACGATGGCATCAGGCACCACTCCACCGCCCAGCCACGCCTCACCGTGATTGTCGATGAAGGTGAGCACCGGCACGGTAAGCGTGAGGCTGCCCTCGGGTGTGTCCAGCAGCGGCACCGTGCGGGTGTGCAGCAGGTTGCCCGCGGTGATCTCACCCACCAGCGTGGCCCAGCCCAGCGACTGCATGAGGAAGGCGAACTCCTCTGCCGCCGTGGCTGTGCGGTGGCTGGTGAGCAGATACACCCCACGCTGGGTGCTGTAGCGTGGGCCCGGCAGTTCCACGTGGCTGAAGTGCTCCTGTGTGACATTAGTGCGGCGATCGTAGGTGGTGAAGAGGTGCACGGGACCGGCCTCAGGGCCCTGGAAATAGGAGAGGAGCAGAGGCACAGCTGAGGATGGCCCTCCGGGGTTGTGGCGCAGGTCCATGATGAGGTGCTCCGTGTCCTGTAGCGGCTCCCACACTTGGCGCAGGACATAGGGGGCCAACACCCCCAGCACGGAGGCGTCAGCAAAACTGTCGAAGCGCAGGTAGCCCACATTGCCCGGCAGCACTGACACCTGGAACACGGAGTTCACCAGTGCTTGCCTGATAGCCTCGTCCTCAGGCAGCTCTGGGACTGCCCCTGGTGGGTCTTCAGCTGCAGCATCGAGCCCAGAAGGGGTTTCTCTGGGCCCAATGGCTCGCACCAGGAGCCTGGGATCCTCGGATGCAACCTGCAGGCCGGCATTGAGCTTGGTGACTAGATCTTCCTCAGAAACCACCGTGGAGAAGTCCATGCTGGCCAGGTGCTGCAGCAGGGTGGGCACGCGGTCCACCAGCGTGTAATAGTCCTTCAGTGCCTGCTGGAGGCAGTGGATCACCCCTGGAAGGGCACTGCGCAGAGTGAGGATGGCCAGGGCTTTCTCCAGGGCCTGCTCGGCCGGCGTCCCCACACAAGGCAGCACCCCGCTGCCCTCCCATGTCTGGCTGCCTCCGCTCAGGGGTCCCAGGGACCTGGACACGGGCACGGTGAAGAAGAAGTCGGACTCACCTATCCTCAGCTTCTGGAGGTCCAGGGCCCCCCCAACAGTCCGCTCGCCCACCACGATTGCCCTGCGCATCTGCTTGAGGATGTGCGCGATGTCCTCGGCCACGCCCCTGGTGTGACTGCTGGTGAGGACCACCACATCCTTGTCCGCACCATACCTTTCTCCCAGGACATGGGGCAAGGTCCAGATCTCTGTGGTGGTGTTGGAGGGGCGGTTGTAGATCGTGTCCACGTGCAGGACGGTGTCCCCTGAGTGTAGGTAGGAGATGATGTAGGGAATGCCGGAGACCTGGCCGCCCACGCAGTGCCGGAGATCCAGCACTAGGGCATCTGTGCTCATCAGCTTCCCCCAGACGTGGGCCACCAGGAACTCCCCCATCATGCTCAGCACCTCCTGGCCGGGGACGCTGTCCACCCGCAGGTAGCCCACATTACCCTCTAGAACCTCATGGCGGAGTCCCCTTTGCAGCCAGGCTAGTAGTTCCTCTTCTGAGAGGCTGGAGAGTGCTGGGATTTGCGGGGGAGGTTCGGGGGTGCTGGGCTCATAGGAGATGACCAGGCGAGGGTCGTTCAGGGAGTTCTGCACCCCGGCTGTCAGCACACTGGCCAGCGTCTGTGGGTCTGAGATGCTGAGAATCTCGTCGCTCTTGATGGCTTGCTGGATGGCTTCCTGCATGCCCACCAGGTTCTCCGGGAAGCAGTAGTTATCCAAGAGGACCTTGGCCATGTCCAGCACCAGACTTGGCTGGAACAGGTGTGTGGGGCCAGCCAGGCCGCAGAGCAGTGTGGACAAAAGCAGAACCCATTCTCTCATCATGGGGTCCCAGAGGGAGGTCTGGCTCCTGCACAAAATCTCCCTGAACTGTGTGCAAAGCTGTGGCCCCGCTCTGGGCAGCTGCCTTCCGCCCTTGTCCTTCTCAGCTGGTGGACAGAAGGTCTGGGGCTAAACTCCTGAGTTGGGGGCAAGGCTTCCCGTGCTAGTAAGCCTTTAATCCTGTCTAATTCAAGCACATCAACCCTGGGTACCGGGGAGGCGTGGCCGGGGTGGTTTGACCCAGAGGGTATATTGCATCTTATCTTGCTGTGCTGCGTCTGCATATCACATATTAATAACTGCCATTGTTTTGAATTCCTGCCTCATGCCAGGTACTACTCTCCATCCTTTACAAGCTGATAGTTTCCATCAGTGCCTTGCAAAGTCCCGTTATTAACCTGCAAGTCCTCCTTGGAGGACTGGTTCTACCACTCTCTCTCCCGAGGCCTCAGGGAAGTTATCTTAATTGCTTAATGTGTAGATTAAATGAGGAAATATGTGTAAAGTCCCAGTACCCAGCAAGTAGGAAGCACTCATTACTGGTAAGTTCTCTGCAAAGGATGTTATCTCTGTTCCATAGCTCAAAAAACTGGCCCAAGAGTTCTGTAACTAATAGAAGCTCATTGTTTTCGGAGGGGCAGATGCAGGGGCAGCAGGAAGAAGTCCTTGGGGCTGCAGTTGGCCCATACAGTGCAGAGGCTCAGTCTGAGGCTGGCATCAGCCTCAGGGCTTGAGATTTATTTCTGTGTCCTATTAATGCCTCCAGGGAAAGGATGGGTCCCCCTACAGCTTTCTAATACCAGGAATGATATGTCTGGACCACCACATACATGTGGAGTATAGAGGTGCCCACTTTCCAGACATCATGGGGCTAGTGTTCCCACTCAGATGAGGTTAGCTCTGAGAGTTAATGGCTAAAGGGGACTCCTGCTTCTTGAGGTCTCAGCCCACAGCCTGCAGTTTGCAGGGAGAACCAAGCAGGAAGTCTTGGGTCTCTGTGGTCCCAGTCTTTAAATGGAATCTCGATCATTCCTCTCGTCTGCGTGGAGTACAGTGGACTGCAGGACACTTCAGATCTCAGCTCCTGCCATATCTCATAGAAATTATGTGGGTGCTGCTAGCACCTGACTGGCTGTAGAAATCCAAGAATTCCTGCTGTGGGGTGGGAACTTGGAAGCCCTGCTTTGCCTCTGAATGTCTCTGTAGATGGGCACTTCCCTCACTTAACAGACAGACAACCGAGGCCCAGATGGTGGTCACAAGGCCAGGGCGGAGCGTCGGGAGAACTGTCCCAAGCTGGCTCCAGCAACACCGCCTTGGCAGAGTGGGCAGCAGGCAGATACCCCTGTGTGCCTCCGTAGGCAGCTGGAGAAGGTGGTCTCAGGGACGTGGGCTTTCCCTGCACAGCTGAGACCCACAATCCGCTCTTTAGAAATCATTATCTGAGGATGTTTACCAACTGCTTTATGAAGGCCAAACAGGTCAATTAGCTAAAACAAACATATTTTTAGCTCATTAGGATTTGTGTAATGCTCAAGTGACATATGGTCACATCACTCCACCGTATGCAGCCAATGGAAGTGAGCCTGATTTACTATGAGAATGGGGCAGGGCTAGGGTGCCGCTCCTGATGAATGCACTCCTTGCATATCCTTAGGCCTGCTGGGAAGGCTGGGCCTTCTCCACTTGGGAATCACAGTTCTGAGCATGCACTTCCATGTCCTCAGCGGGCACTTGTCTGCCATTGCTTGAGTCCCGGAAGAGCTTCTGGCCCAGAAAAGGCTGGGGATAGAGCAGGACTAAGACTGTCTTTGGGGAAAGGATCCCCTGGAGTCTTACTAAGATGTAGTTTCAGGATAGGATGTCCGGACCTGTCACTGGGACTTGATTTGTGTGGCTAGCCCGGAGCCTTAGGAAGGACATGAGAAAAATCAGTCTGTTGCCAGTCCCTGAGGTGCCTGAGTTGCATGGGGCATGGGTAGAGAGGCAGTGCTTCCCACACAGAGGGAGGGGCAAGTTCTGTCCTTCGAGTTGTCTAATCTCTAGGGGCCACAGTGTCCTTGCCCCCAGGCAGTTGGCGGAGGTAAGCAGATGGCAGCCGGCCTCCTTAGCTCATGCAGAGAGTATGTTCTGAGTAAGTCCCCAGAGTGAAAGCCAGGAGCTCTGCATCTTCCCATCCAGGCCCTGACAACTGTAGGCCCAGGGTGGGTTCAGAGAGTACACTTGATCTTGGGGGCTGAGTTTTGGAGTTGGAAGGGGACTGGAAGGTCCGGCACACCCTCACTTATAGGAATCATCCTGTGGGCAGAGCTGTGGAAGGTAGCCTAGAAGCCACCCTGAGCTGAACTGGTGAGAACTGAATAGGTGAGTAGGTGAGACCTTGATGAGGTGACATGAGTCCTTGATGAGGTGACATGAGACCGTGATTACGTGACTTGACTGCTGGGAGTCTCGCCTGCTTCAAAAGGGCAAACAGAATAAGGGGAAAAGCCTCAGTATTGCTGGAGGATTAGGTGTTACCGTCCTAGAGGTTATGAAAGGAAGTTGAGGACGTAGGAGTTGGTGAGGGGCAGCTTGGCTCTGCCTGGGATTCGAATGCCCCTGTGGTATCGGGGAAAGTCATTCCAAGATGCTGGGGCTGCCCTGGGCACCTGGAGTCCTGGGGCTTCTTAGGCTCCAAACCTTTCGTGGGCCTCTACATATATAGGGAGAAATGCTCAGACCCAGGCTCCAGAGCCCAGCCCTGCAGCACCCACAGCGCAGGTTAAGAGGGGGACAATGGCACAACAGGGCTGCTGCAGGGCTGGTCAGGGAGCATGCGGAGGTGCGCTGTCCAGGAAGGACTGCCCTGCCTATTGCAGCACAGATGTCTTTTTAGTGCCCAAAGCCCTCGGCTGTCTGCCTATTGTTTCATGTTGGTTTTCCCCTCAATGTTTTACAAGGGAAATGTTCAAGTGGTACGGCAAATGTCTATATACTATCATTTAAAGAAATGCTTGGACTTGTTAACCTTTGAAAGAGCTTATTTGAGTCGACAGCGATTCATGAATTTGGTAGCTCCCACAAGAGGCGGTTTGGGGCTCTGCAAGTGAGCACACTGGGAGGCTTCTGAGGGTGAAGGCGGAAGTGGGGTAAATATTACAGATGCTTGGGTTGGTTAGCATTCAGGCCCTTGCATGATTTGGAACATCCCGGTGGAAAGTTCCAGACCATATAACTGATGTCCAGTGGGCCCTCTGTGATTGGCTGGACTTAAGCTTCTGTTTCTTTTAAATTAGCTGCTTACAGAAAATGAGTCTGAGTTAGGTTTCAATTTGCTCTTGTAGGAACTCAGTATGTTAGGGCCATCTTAGTTTAACACCTGCTTCTCTAGATTCTACTGCTGATAATTTATTACTGCTTTATCATCTCATCTCTGCCTCTCCAGCCTCCTCTACCCTGCAAGCCAACCCATTCTTTAATGCATTTCAAAGTAATTGAACCTTGACTTTTTATTCATTTTAATATATTTTCATTTTACTTTTTTCTTAAATCAGGGTAGTGAAACAGACTCATTTTTGCAGAAATTTGCAAACAACCTTTTCCCAAAGCTTTAAAAATCCAGCCTCCTTTAGTAACAAATGATCAGCATTGAATGTCTAGCCATCTCCATCTGTCTCTGTGTTCCCATAGGGAGGTGCACGTGTAGGGGAGATCCATCCACACATCTATGGGCTCACCATCTGTTTGTCCATCCTATTATCAGCCCATTATAGCATAGGCAGTAATTTGCATTTTGTTTACTCCCTGAAACATACAACATAAACATCCTTCCGAGTTGAAGCATACTCATTAAATTCATCCTTTTAATGGATACATATAGTCTAGGCATTCCTAATCCAAAAATCAGAAATCTGAAATGCTCCAAAGTCTGAAACTTTTTGAGCACTGACACAACACCACAAGTGGAAAGTTTCACACATAAGTACTTAACACCAACTTTGTTTCGTGGGCAAAATTATTTAAAATATTGACATAATTACCTTTAGGGTATGTGTATAAGGCATAAATGAGACATAAATACTATGTTTAGGCTAGGGTCCCGCTCCCAAGATATCTCATTGTGTACAAGCAAGTATTCCAAAATCCAAAAAGAATCCAAAATCTAAAACACTTCTTTCTCCTAAATTTTCAGATAAGGGATGCTCATCCTGGAGTAGTTCTTGATGATTTACTGATCTATTCCCTTTGTGAGGCATATTAAGTTGTCTCTGTTTTTGCTTCAATACTGCTTCAGCGATATTGCGATACATGGTTTTGAACACATGTGATTAAGGGCCTAAGGTGCTTTTTGGCTTGTGTATAAATTCCCAAAAGCTGGCATGCTGAGTCAAAGGGCATAAGTACTTGTTTTCTTTATTGTATTTTTCAGTACCTTTTAAATTATCTAATAAATGTGTCCTTTTTTTCCCAATTTAATGGATGTGTAATTAACAGCTCCGATTTGAAGTGTATCATTTAGTCAGTTTTGACACAAGCATACCCCCCAAAAACTCTCACCACCACCTGGGCGGCATATATTGCTGTGACCCTCAAGTCTTCCCGTCCTCCCTTGCTCCCCAATCTCCTCTGCATTCGCATATCCAGACAAACATGGATTTACTTGCTGCCAACACTATAGATTAGCTCGCAGTTTCTAGAATTTCCTATAAATGGAATGGTACCATGTGTATTATTTCTTATCCGTTTTCTTTTGCCCAGCATAATGATTGTGGGATTCACTCACATTGTTGAATGTACCAATGGTTCATTTATTTATTTATTTATTTACTTTTTGCTGAGTAGGCTTCCATTGCACAGATAGACTACAATTTGTTATCCATGTCCCTGTTGATAGCCTTTCAGGTTGCTTCCAGTGTATGAATATTACAAAGAAAGCTGATATGAGCCAGGCGTGGTGGCTCACGCCTGTAATCCCAGCACTTTGGGAGGCGGAGGTGGGCAGATAACATAAAGTCAGGAGTTTGAGACCAGCTGGCCAACATGGTGAAACCCAGTCTCTATTAAAAATACAAAAATTAGCTGGGTGTGGTGGTGAATGTCTGTAATCCCAGCTACTTGGGAGGCTGAGGCAGGAGAATTGCTTGAACCCGAAAGGCGGAGGTTGCAGTGAGCCGAGATCACGACACTGCAATTCAACCTGGGCAATAGAGCGAAGTTGCTTAAAAAAAAAAAAAAAAAAAAAAAACCTGACGTGAATATTTGAATGCAAATCTTTGTGTGGATATATGTCTTTCTTTTGGCTGGAGTAATATAATACCTAGGATAGGAATGTATGTTTAACATTTTAAGAAACAACTCAACTGTTTTCCAAAATTTAAATTCCTACCAGCAGCATGAGACTGCCAACTCTTCCATATCAATGCCAACAATTGGTAAGGGCAGACATTTAAATTTTAGCCATTCAAATAGCTATGTTGTGGCATCTCATTGTGATGATACTTTGCATTTGCTTGACAATTAATGATGTTGACCATCTTATTATGTACTCATTGGCCATTTGTATATCTTCTGTGGTGAAATCACTGTTCAAATCTTTTGCCCATTTGTTGGGGAAGGGAGGCAGTTGTTTGTCTTATCATAAATAAAGTAAAAGTTATTTTTATATACTGGATGTAAGTCTTTTGCCTGATACATGTGTTGCAAATATTTTCTTCCAGTGTGTGACTTCTCTTTTCATGCTGTCAACAGTGTCTTTTGAAGATTAAAAGTTTTTCTTTGATGAATCCAAATTTATCATTTTTTTCCTTTACAATTCATGCTTTTAGTGACACAGCTAAGAAGTCATTGCTGATCTCAAGGCCACAAATCTTTCCTTTAGGATTTTGTTCTAGAATTTTCATACTATTAGGTTTCAAATGAGTCTATGATCTGTTTTAAGTTAATCAGATGTTTAGTTGACCCCAGGCTGGCTGTTGCAAAGACTTTCCTTGTTCTAGTGAATTGCATTGTCATCTTGACAAAAAAGCGATTGATCCCACCTGTGTGGGCCTAGTTCTACACAGGCTGTTCTGCTGCGTTCATTAATTTGTCTGTTTTCTATTCACATCACACGCTCTTGTTTACTATGCTTTATAACATGTCTTGAAATTATGTAGTCCGAGTCTACCAACTTTGTTATTCTTTATCAAGATTATTTTGGCTATCCTAGTTCCTTTGATTATCCACATAAATGTTCAATTCAGACCACTGACTTTACAATCAGATAACTGATCGGGATTGAGTTGAAAGTATAGATCAGTTTGGCAGACAATTTACATCCTAACAACGCTGAGTCTTCCAACCCATGAGTATGTTATACCTCTTTACTTACCTAGGCCTTATTTGCTTTATTTATCAGCGTTGTGTGGTATCACTATATAGATCACATAAGTATTTTGCTAGGTTTATATCCATGTATTTCTTGGGATTTTTTGGTGCTGTTGTAAATGGTACTTTTATCTTTCAATTTTAACGTCCATATATTCATTGTGTTTTGATCATGTATCCTGCAACTTGCTAAACTCCTTTATTTGTTCTAGTATGCATTTGGAAGATGCTTGGAATTTTCTTTTCTTTTTTTTCTTTTTTTGAGAGAGAATCTCCCTTTGCCGCCAGGCGCCAGGCTGGAGTGCCGTGGCACAATCTCGGCTCACCGCAAACTCCACCTCCTGTGTTCAAGCAATTCTCCTGCATCAGTTTACCAATTTCTTGGAATTTTCTAAGTGGGTGTTCGTGCTGCATTTTTTGATTGACAGCCAATGGATGCTATTTTATTCTTGCCTTACTGCCCTTGCTAGATGGCTTGTTCATCATCTTAGGGGAAAACATCCAGTTTACCATTAAGTATGAAGTTAGCTGTAGATGTTTGTTTGTTTTTTTTTGGTAGATGCTCTTTATCCATTAAAAAATCTTTTCTATTCCTAGTATTTTGAGAATGTTTTAAAAAATCATGAATGTGTTTTGAACATAGTCAGATGCATCTGTTGACATCATGTTTTTTCTTTAGTTCGTTAACATAGTTAATAATATTGACTGGTTTTCTTATCTAGAGCCAGCTTCTCATTTATGGGCTAAATCTCACATGTTAGTGGTGTAATAGCCTTTGAATATGTTCCTGGATTTAATTTACTGGTATTCTGTGGAGGGCTTTTGCATGCTTATGAGGAATATTGCTCTGAAGTTTTCTTTTCTTTTGGTTTTGGTATCAAAGGTAATGTCCACTTTATAAATGAGTTGGAAGGTATTTTTTTTCCTCCTCCTATTCCATCCTCTTTCTATTAGCTGGGAAAAGTTTGTATGGAATTGATATTATTTCAAATAGTTGAGGGGCTGAGAAGTATTGCATTAGCATGAAAGGAGGGAGGGTTGTGCTTATGTTATTCCTACTTTTCTACTGAGAATTTCACAGTTTTGTGTCATCCAAGGAAAATGATAACTAAAGTCTCAGCTGTTAATCACTTATGTTAGATAGGATTCACAGCCTCAAAGATGACATCACTTGCCTGATGTAAAAGCAGGAGCGGGAGTCATGGGGGCGCATTACCCACTACTGCCTCCAGGGGGTGCTGTGCGCCAGGCAGCGGAGCCCAGGGCCTTTGAACCTGGCTGAGTTCTGAGGTGTGTAAGGGGCTCCGAATAGTGACCAAGTGCCATCAGCCAGGGTCCCATCACCCACACACGTTCTCTGCAGGAGCGAAGCCCCTCAGAAACACATGGCTGTCCTGCTCCTCCCTGTGCCACACCTTTTCTGTGCAGTGAGGACAGGAATTCAACTTTTCAATTAGAGTAAATTTCGGTTAGAGAGATCCTAGAGAATATGCTCAGGAGGGCGGGGCCGTAGGCGGTTTGGAAGGCTGGATTCACACCAAAAAATGCGAGATTTGCATCTGGAGAGAATGCATGCATGACGTTAACAGGAAGGTAAGACCTCAAGGCTGGCGACCGAGGGTCGGAGTCGCGTTCCTGCTGCCTGCATCTGCAGGGCATGTGCAGCGTTTGCTTATGGATGATGCCTCATCACTCCTCACCCAAAGGCGTTTCTCCCAAACCACTGCTCCTCCTACTTTGCGGATGAGGAAGCTGGGGCTCAGGGAGAGCACAGAACGTTTTCAAGAGCACAGAGCCGAGGAGCCAAGAACCAGCAGAAGGGAGAGACGATTCCACACACACGTCCCTGAGCTTTGATTCCCGTTTGTGTCATAATCCCAGGCACAGATTTGTGGCAGGAGGTGGGGTGGGGAGAGAGGCTCCAGCAGGGACGAGGACCTGTGGCCCTGGCAAGGCTGTGTCTCCAGTCACTGCGGGGCATTAGTCTAGAGGAGACGGAGGAGCTATACCCTGCACTGACAGATGCAGGGGTGAAGCCTGAACCCAGCAGGCAGAGCACCCCGGCCCGCTTCAGGAATCCAGACCATCAGATGGGATGACACAGGGGGTTGGGAGTTGTTAGTGGAGCACAGCCTTGGGAATCTAAGAGCAGGGCATTGCAGGGTTTGGGAAGCAGGGTTCACCTGGGAAGCTGAGAGCAGGGAGCAGAGCTGACCCAGAGGGCTCAGGGCCCAGGGTCAGCTTAAAGTCCAGGGAGCAAGGCAGGGTCCACTCATTGGGATGTGGGCTGGACGTGAGGACGGTCTTCTGGGCAAGGCAGAGGTGTAGGGAGCAGGGGGTGCAGAGCGTGGCCAGGCAGCAGGAGGCAGCCTTCTCTCTCTCTCTCTCTCTCTCTCTCTCTCTCTCTCTTTCTCTCTCATTCTCTCTCTTGCCTAAGGTATCTGATCCAGGGAAGTGGGGATGCTGGTCCAGGGGCTCAGGATGGTATAAGGCAAGGAGACCCCTAGCAAGCACTGGCAAGAGTCCTCCTCCTCCCTGAGTGTTCTCCTGCACCAGCACCCAAGGCACTTTCTAGAAGTTGAGCAGGGATGCCGGGGTAGGTGTCTCAGCAAAGCACCACAAACACGAAGCCCAGTGCCGGGCACTGCCCTGAGAGTCCTGTGCTTTGGAAACCTGGGCTTGTGTGTCCTGAGCCTCGCTGCAGAGAGGTTGGTCTGCAGAGGGCATCTGGTTCCCCGCTGGTGGGTCTGTCTCTGAGAAGAAAAGCTTGGACTCTGGCATCTGAGGACAGCCTAACCACGAGGGATTGGAGGAGGCGCTTTGACTCATAAAAGGGAAGCCAGACAAAGGCGGAATGACTTTTGAAGGCAGAATGGATTTGGAAAATACTGTTTGTACCCTGTTGTATTACTGTCATTAAGATTGTCTCACTTAGTCTTTTCTAAAAAATGCCTTTCTTGATATACAATTCACTCATTTAAAGCATATAATTCAATATTTTTTTAGTATTCACAGAAACGTACAACAATCACCACAATCAGTAATATTAGAACATTTTCATCACCTCAAAATGAAACCCTGTAACCTTACGCTCTTACCCACTATCCACACCCACATCTCTGCCTCCCAGCTCTAAGAAACCACTCGTCTACTTTTGATTTCTATAGATTTTCCCGTTCTGGAAATTTTTCATGTGAATAGAATCATATAATATGTGATTTTTTGTGACTGTCTTATTTCACTTAGCAAAATGTATTCAAGGTTCATCCATGTAGCATGTTTCAGTACTTCATTCCTTTTTCTTTTTTTTTAAGCAAGGTCTTCCTCTTGCCCTGTCACCCAGGCTGCAGTACAGTGACATGATCATGGCTCACTGCAGTCTTGACCTCTCAGGCTCAAGTTCATCCCTTTTTATGGTTGAATAATATTCCATCCTATGCATATACCACATTTTGTTTATTCATTCATTAACAGATGCAAATTTGGGTTATTGCCACCTTTTGGCTAGTATGAATAATCATGCTATAAAAATGTCTGTACAAGTTTTTGTGTGAGCATACATTTTCATTTCTCTTGGACACATGCCTGGGCATGGGATTGTTGGGTCATATGGTAACTCTATGTTTAACTTTTTGAGGAACTGCCAGTTTTCCAAAGAGACTGTATATTTTGCACTCCCACCAGCAATGTGTGAGATCTGATTTCTCCATATCCTTGCAAACAATTATTATCTAACTTTTTGATCCTGGCCATCCCAGTGGGTGTGACGTAGTGTCTCATTACAGCACTGATCTGCACTGCCTGATGGCTAATGGTGTTGGGCATCTTTTCATGTGCTTATTGGCCATTTGTGTATCTTTCTTGCAGAAATGTCTATTTAGATGATTTGCTTATTTTTAAAATTGGGTTATTTATCATTTTATTATTGAGTTGTAAGAGTTTTTTATTTATGCTAGATTCAGGTCCCCATCATATTTGTAATTAGCAAGTGTTCTCTCTCACTCTGTGGATTATGTTTTCACTTTCTTGATGATGTCCTTTGAAGCACAAAAGCTTTTCATTTTGATAAAGTCCAGGTTATCTAATTTTTCCTTCATTGCTCTTGCTTTTGATTTTACACCTAGGAATTCTTTTCCAAAGCCAGGGTCATGAAGATTTACCCTTACGTTTTCTTCTAAGGGATACATAGTTTTAGCTCTTACATTTAGATCCTTGGTGCATTTTGAGTTAATTTTTGTATATGCTATGAGATAAGGAAGCAAATTTATTCTTTTGCATATGGAAATCCAGTTGTTTCAGTATGTTCTCATTTAACCATTACAATCCAGAGATATCATGAGCCTATTCTTTAAAATAAACATCTCCGTTTTACGTCTCCCAATAAGACTCCTTAAAGGGGAGATGTTAAAGGGAGATGCTTATTTTAAAGAATAGGCTCACGTGATTGCGGGAGCTGGAAATTCTGAATTGTATTGTGCAAGCCCCAGCGACTGCAAATGCAGGCAAGAATTGACGCTGTAGTCTTGACGGCAGGCAGCTGTCTGGCAACTCAGGCAGGGTTTCTCTGTTGCAGTCTTGAGGCTGAATTGCTTCTTCCCCAGGAAACGGATTAGATGAGACCCACCCGCATTTTGGTGGATAATCTGCTTCATGCACAGGCTGCTGATAGCAAATGTATATCACATTGACTAAATACCTTCCCAGCAGCATCTAAACTAGGTCTGCACCGAACAACTTGGCACCATAGGGTAGTCAAGTTAACATAAAATCAGTTACCACAGGTAGTATGGTTGCTGTTTCTTAGAAGAAACTGAGGCTTGGAGAGGTTAAAAGCTTTCTCCAGGAGCACAGTCAGTAGCAGAGTCTAAACATAAACTGGATTATCAGGTGTTAGGCGGGGAGTCAAGAAAGGGAAATGAGAAAATGTTGGGGAAATGGTACAAAGGATACATAAATTCCAGAAATCTTCTGCGTAGCTTAGTGACTGTGGTTAATAATGCTGTATTGTACACTTGAAAATTACAAGAGAGCTGGGTACGATGGGCCAGCACTTTGGGAGGCCAAGGCGGGTAGATCACAAGGTCAGGAGATCAAGACCATCCTGGCTAACCTGGTGAAACCCTGTCTCTACTAAAAATACAAAAAAAAAAAAAAAAAAAAAAAAATTAGCTGGGTGGGGTGGCACACACCTGTAGTCCCAGCTACTCAGGAGGTTGAGGCTGGAGAATCCCTTGCATCTGGGAGGCAGAGCTACTGCGCTCTAGCCTGGTGACAGAGCGAGACTCCATTTCAAAAAAAAAAAAAAAGAGAGAAAGAAAATTACAGGAGAGTGTGGATTTTAACCATTTTCATCACATAACGTGTAAGGTATTGGATATGTTAATTAGCTTGATTCAATCATTTTGCAATGTGTACATAAACATCACATTGTACACTGTAAATATATGCAATTTTATGTGTCAATGACACCTCCTAAAGCTTGCAGACAAAAACGACACTTGGCCTGGAAGCTGGCTCCTCGTCATTCCATTCTTACGCCCATACTAAGTCTTCCTGTTCTGAGAACAGTCCAGGCTTAGAGAGCACTTGACTTCTCAGAACTCCAAGTAGATTCCAGAAAAGAATACCATTTCATTGATGGCGGACACACACACTGTGTAAATGACTAGAATTTCTCTAAAGCATACATTCCTCCTGTCACTGTGCCTCAACTCTTAGTCACAGCGATGTCGAGCCTGCTGGCCGGGTGCCATCCTCATTTAGGGAAGTTTTTCTATGATGTGGCCTCTCTCCTTGTGTTCCTTCCTGCTCTTTCTCCTAAGCCCATCAGACATGTGCGTGTGTCTGAACCCCAGCAATGAACAGGCATCAGGATCTTTTCCCTGAGAGGCAGGGGCACTTGGCTCGCCTTCGGGAGGCTGTGGCTGCCAGGTGGACGGAGGGCCTGCGGGTTTGCGCGTGCGATAACTTCCAGCCGGCGGCACTAGGAGAGCATGGGAAAGATAATGAAGAGGAGGAAGGGAAAAAAGAATGAGGAACAAAAAGAAGGTTTCAGGTGACAGAAGACTGAGTAGCTCTAACGTTTTCCTGAGCATGGCACACGAAGAGAAGCAGGCAAGGATGGAGTGCAGGCTTCCTGAGAACCCACGAAGCATTTGTCTATGTGGCACTTTGTGGATGATGAGCAAGGACCCAGTGAGCCACGTTGCCTGGCTGTGACCATGCAGCCGGTACATGACCTGGTCGGGATTTGAACACAGTTGGGGCCAACCCTCCCCGCCACGCCCTGCCAGCTACCGCACTGCTTCCAGTTGGCCTCTGCTTCTGAGCTTCCCCTAACTGTGGATGCTGCTCTGCATCATATCGTCAGTGCCCTAGTACTCGTTCCACACACAGGAACAGCAGGCATTAACCAGAGTCATGCCAGGCAAGCAAGCTAGGAGGATGGACGCTGAGCCAGAGGAAGAGGTGGCTCAAGCACTGCCTGGTGGGAGCACTGTCCAGGGAAGGAAAGAATGGTCCAGGCACTCACACAGATGACCTCAAAAGGTGCCAGAGGTTAGGGTATAGCCTGGCCTCCAGGATTCGAGGGTGACGCGGGGGTCCTGAGCACTCACACACTCACCGCCTGGCTCACATGAGGTGGTCACACCTTGGGCATTGTCGGGGATTTGAGAAATGTTTGCAGCTTCATGTCCTTTGAGCTAGGTCTCCCTTTGGTGTCCACTGCTGAGCCTCAGAGGTGCCTGGGCCGAGTTGGCCTGGGACAGCCTGTTGCCTCCAAGAGTCGTTTCCAGGGTCAGCTTCATTTTACTTATGCTGAGACCTCCAAATGCCCTTAGTACTAGGGATGTCACCCCCTCCCCAGCTGAGGACAAACGTCAGTGTGTGAGTTCAGAACAATAGGAGACTGGGAGTGCCTGGAATTTGAGACCTCTCTCCCCAGCTTTCTGCCTAAATGCTCTCCAAAGAGTTAACAGGTCAGTAAAACACATCAGGTGTGAAGACATCAGTGCAGTGGCGGGGAGGGGGCACCATCACCCAGAACCACCTGCCCTCAACAGCCGTTCATTCACTTCCATTCTGGTTTCCATGTAGGGAGTTTACAAAATCACAGTAGAAAAGAAGACCGTTATCAAGAAGGCGACAGGTTTTTTTGACATTCTTCTCCTTCCTGACATTTGCTGTGTGTCTTTCTGGTCCTTTGATGAACTACTTCCTTATATATATGCATATCCTTGGAACACAGACATTCTGTGCATTTTTATTTATGTGCTAGATAGCACATACCAGTCCGCAGCCTGCTCGTTTTGCTCAGCACTATATTTTTGACATCTAGCCATGTGGGTGTGCCTCAACTAGTGTGATTTCCCATGGCTCTACATTATGTCACCATAGGCATGTGTCACTCTTTAGTCAGCTCTTTGCTGACCGGTGGATATTTGGTCTGTCACAGTTCTGGTTTCCAGTGAAAGACACTGAGATGGGACTGACTTCAGGAAGCATGCAGGTGAGCCTAGGGAGCTGCACGTGTCAGGAGGGGAGGGCCTTGGACTGCAGAGAGAAGGAAAGGTTGAGGGTGGTGCAGCTGCCGCGGGACCTCAGCCAGTTCCAAGAGGAGTGGGGTTGTCTCTTCACAGTCACCTCAAGTTGAAGCCAGAGCCAAGCCTCCATGCCCCTCATCACATTCTCGGAGGGAATGGATGAGACCTGGGCAAATTGCTCCCTATAGACTGCTGAGGGCAATTCCAGGGAGAGAGGTCCTGATCTGGGCAGGTGCTTGGCACCCACTCTGAGGTCATGCCAGCCTTTCATGATTACAAGTGCTGCTGCAGTAATCTCAGTATTCTGCAGCTTATCTCTGAAGTGCCTGTTTGCTCATGTGCAAGCGTGTCTCCAGAACACGTGTAAATAAGTAGACTTTCTGGGTCTTTCATTTCTATTTGATGCTGCGAATTGTCCTCCAAGGTGACTGAAGCCATGACAGTCCCACCAGCCACTGATGATAATGCTCATTCTTCCCCTTGCCAGCCAGTGCCACTTTGCTGTGTTGTCACCTGCTTTCATTTTTGCAAATCCAGTGACTATAGAATGGAGTCTTGTTTTCATTTCCATTTGCTTTCCCATAATTATAAATGAGGCTGAGCACACACACACACACACACACACACACACACTGTTGCAAATTCTCTCTTTTGCATCCTACTTTGTCCCTGAATGTAAACCATAGCATCCTCAGACACCGTTTCTTCTCTTCCCCCCTTTCTTTCTCAGTTTATCCAAGAAGAGGGTGTTTCCTTTGAGTCTTTTAGTAGTTTCAGAAGTTGCCTAATGCATCAGAAAGTCCTGCTGCGCATGTGTGAGCCTGTGCAGGTGTGCACATGTGTGGTGCACATGTGTACACATGTGCTCATTGCATGTGTTAATGCGTGGTATGTCCACGCATGCACACATGTGATGCATATGTAATCAATGAGAAGTTTCTGTTAAAGAGTCTTGCCATGCACATACTCATAGAAAGAGGAATCCTGACTCGGAGTCTCTATCTTAAAAAATATATGAAATATGGAAAGATTGAATATATTAAGTTATAATGTAATACATTAAGTTATAGATGGTGTGCCCATGTGTGAACGTGTCCATGTGTGATGTACAGTATGTCTATGTGCACGTGTGTATCCAGCTGTGTGTATAGTGTGGGTGAGGGAACTGTCACCCCTGGTCAGGCTCTGCTTCAACTCAAACCAGTGTTGTTAAAGGCTTAAAAAGAGGCTGGTCTCTGGGATAACTGGAGAAACACAGTCTTGTTATCTTCTGTCTCCTGCTGCCCCTCAGCCATGTGCCCCAGTGACTTCTGGAGAAAAACCGGATGCTTTCCAACCTTACCCCAAATCAGGTCCAGGAAGAAAGAGGAAGGGAACTAACCACAGTTCATTAAATTACTCTCCTATTGTCTCCTATTTTAGATAGTTTCCTGTTTTCACTAGGAAAAACAATGTTCAGTTAACATCAAATTATACTAAATTAAAGCTAAACTTATTTTTTTAAGTGATTTAATTAAAATTAATATACTGAATCTTTCCACATTAAATTTTGATTTTTAAGATACAGACACGGAGTCAAGATTTCTCTTTCAAAGAGTATGAGTATTGGGAAGCTCTTTATAGAAACTTCTTGTTGATCTGATCTTGAATCCCCCAAGGCACTGATGCACAATGTCACAGGCCGGCCTTTGAGAGATGAACAGTTTTCCTGCCCTTGGTTGACCAATTGGAGAAACCTCAGGGATTCCTCATCCTGCACCTGGGGAGGCGGGCAGGGCCGTCTTAGCAGCAAAGTTCAGACTCCTGTCTTCCCAGGACCAAGTCACTCCTGAGGCCTGAAATAGCTCCCGAGTATCTCAGGGACTTGAAAAACCAAGATGCCGCCCTCTGCGTGCATTCAAAATTGGCTGTGTCGTTGGTGGGGCTGAGTGCAGAATGAAAACGTCGGCCCCTTGTTCAAAACTTATTACACATTTCAAGATGGCAACAGCAGACCATTCAACCAAGCCCGGAGCCTGAGCACCTACTGGGCCACACACCGGAGCCTGTGAACACTGGAGCGCTCTCGGAGCCAGGTCCCTTGTAGGTGAAAGGCCAGCGTGGCCCTACTGGCCTCTCCTCTGTCTCTTTGCACCGTCGCAGCTGGAGGCCGGGCCTGCTGCAGGGGCTGTCACGGAAGGGAGCGCACCCCCAGAGGTGAGGGTGGTCCAGGCTCGCTGCTGCCTGCCCGGCACTGCCTCCTCCACCTCCCTTCCTCGTCTGTAGAGGAGCAAACCCATCTTACTGAGGGCTACAGTAAGGATGACCGGAGGTGATGGCGTGCAGCCTTCCAGGTCCAGGCGGGCCTATTTTAGGGGCCCAGAATAAGAGTTCCCAGGGGCAGGCATAGCAGAAACCCTAAGGAAGACTCTGAGGAGGAGCTGATGTCCAGGGCAGAGAGAGCGAATCAGAAGAGCTGGATACAGAACGAAAGCCTTGGTGTCCCACAGGGAAAAAGAGCTTTGGAGTTCAGTGGAGTGGGGCCTCCCATTCCACCTGTGCTGGGGAGTTAAGCCAGGCTCAAAAAAGGCCAGGCTGCACACTCTCAGAAGCACTGACCTGGGATTCCACCTCTCTTCCAACTCTGGTAGATTTCTGAAAGAGAGCACCTACTCCAGGTAGAAATCTGCAGAACAGTGACCTCGGCTTCCCTCGAGCACTTTGGCTCAGCCACCCACCACTCCTCCAGAAAGCCTGGCTTATGTGAACATGCCCCAGTGTTCACACCACATCACTCGCCCCAGTGTTTAGTGACCCTGCTAACAGGACCTCTCCTCAAGCGAGTAGTACCCCACAGGTGCCGGGCTGACCAGGGATTCTCTCAGTGGGAGGGCAAGAAAGGCAATGCCCAGGGAGGCTGGTTACCAGGGAGGGAAGAGCCCATGGAGAGAAGAATCCAAGGAAGGAAGGGTCAAGGGCAGAGAGAACTCAGGGAGGATAGTGCCCAGGGAAGTCAATGCCCAGGGAGGAGTGATCCCAGAGAGGGCAGAATCCAGAGAGGCAGAGTCCAGGGAGGGGAGAGTCCAGGGAGTGTGGAGCCCAGGGAGGGGAGAGTCCAGAGAGGCAAAGTCCAGAGAGGCAGAGTCCAGGGAGGGTAGACCCCAGGGAGTGTGAAGCCCAGGGAGGGGAGAGTCCAGGGAGGGTTGAGCCCAGGGAGGGCAGGGTTCAGAAAGGCAGAGTCCAGGGAGGGTGGAGCCCAGGGAGGGGAGAGTCCAGGGAGGGTGGAGCCCAAGGAGGGGAGAGTCTAGGGAGGACAGAGCCCAGGGAGGGTGGAGCCCAGGGAGGACAGAGCCCAGGGAGGGTGGAACCCAGGGAGGGGAGAATCCAGGGAGGGTAGAACCCAGGGAGGGGAGAGTCCAGGGAGGGTAGAACCCAGGGAGGGGAGAGTCCAGGGAGGGTGGAGCCCAGGGAGGGGAGAGTCCAGGGATGGTGGAGGACAGAGCCCAGGGAGGGTGGAGTCCAGGGAGGGTGGAGCCCAGGGAGGGAAGAGTCTGGGGAAGGGAGAGTCCATGGAGGGGAGAGTTCAGGGAGGGAAGAGTCCAGAGATGGCAGAGCCCAGGACTGGGAGAGTCCAAGGTGGGGGAGTTCAGGGAGGGGAGAGTCCAAGGAGGGCAGAGCCCAAGACAGGGCAGCACCTTAATAGAGCAGAATTTGCCCAGGAGAGTACAGATGATTTATTTTATCTTATTTATGCCCATGTTTTGATTTTTCCTGCCAGTATGACTTTGATCTTGACACTGAAGAAAGCACCAGGACTCCATACAGTAGTGAGAATCTGGGCTTGGTGTCACAAACTGGAGCTCAAATTCTGGCTCCAGCAGTCGCTGGCTTGGCTTGTGGTTCTAGCAAAGCGTGAGGGCTTCACATGCTTCTGTCTTCTGCATGTTTGTAAAAGGCAGAACGAAGACTCCTACTCATCTGCTGGTTATTTAGAGCCACTGAAGGCAGCTCTGGGCCAGGGCCAGTGCTCAGAAGTGCTCCTGGCAGCCTCTCTGCGTCCCCCTTGTCTCGCTGCCTCTGTCTCTCCATGTGTCTGGCTGCTGCTTTCTACATGGCATTCCTGAGCCTCTCTCCCCTTGCTATGGTACAGAGGTCAGAGCACAATGAGGGACAGAGGACAGCCTGGTCATCCCGCCAAGTCAGTGCATGGGTAGGGACAGGCCCCTGGCTTTGCTGGACTTATACTTCTTCATCCATGTGACAGTGATAAGATCGTCATCTTGATAGAATGCAAGGGAAATGCTTCAGGAAACATGACAAATGCAGTCTTGAACTGGTGGTCATCAGGCAGAGGAAATGTGATCAGATGAATAACCCTGTGCTATGGAGTCCGGGAATCATGCCAGGGGTGTTTCCTTGCATGCTCTGTCACTGCACATGGTACAAATCATGTTTGCCCTCCGGAAGTGGCTAAGGTAAGAAGCACACGGGCCTTGTCCCAAGGAGACTCAAGACAAGATGTCAGCAGCTCTCAGTGCCAGGCCCATGAGGACTGTGCAGGAAGAGTGCTGTGGCCCTCCTCAGAGCCCGAGAGGTCCAACCAGAGCACTGGGAGGTGGGTAGGATGGCGGAACAGTAGCTAGGCCACCAGAAGACTGGCTGGGGCTGTGGGACTGGAGTGGGGTCGGCAGGGCAGCCCCCCTGGAGGCAGAGAATAAGAAGGTGATGTTAGGCTGGAGAGGAGGGGAGGACTCAAGCGTTGTGTTTTAGGGCGTTCAGGATCTGCCTCTCCTGACATATGGGGAGGTAGAGGAAGGCAGGGAAGTAAGTGTCGTCTTTGATTTGCAAACCCCTACAAACAGGCACCCCACCCCCTCACACACAGAAGCCCATACACGAGCATTCCACACACTGTAATGCGCAGACAGCACATCACTCACCTCAGCATGCACACACATCAATCACCCCAGTGTTCACACCACGTCACTCACCCCAGTGTGCACGCGCCACATCACTCACCTCAGCGTGCACACCAACATCACTCACCCCAGTGTGCACACCACATCACTCACCCCAGTATTCACACCACATCACTCACCCCAGCGTGCACACCAACATCACTCACCCCAGTGTGCACACCACATTACTCACCCCAGTATTCACACCACATCACTCACCCCAGCATGCACACACCACATCTCTCACCCCAGTGTTCACACCACGTAACTCACCCGAGTGTTCACACCACATCACTCACTCTAATGTGCACGCACATCACTCACCCCAGTGTTCATACATCACTCACCCCAGTGTGCACGCACCATATCACTCACCTCAGTGTTCACAGTACATCATTCACCCCAGTGTGCACACACCACATCACTCACCCCAGTGTGCACACCACATCACTCACCCCAGTGTTCACACCACATCACTTGCCCCAGTGTGCACACCACATCACTCGCCCCAGTGTGCACACCACATCACTCGCCCCAGTGTTCACACCACATCATTCACCCCAGTGTTCACACCACATCACTCACCCCAGTGTGCACACACCACATCAGTCACCCCAGTGTGCACACCACATCACTCAACCCAGTGTGCACACCACATCACTCACCCCAGTGTGCACACGCATCACTCACCCTATTGTGCACACACATCACTCACTTCAATGTGCACACATCACTTACCCCAGTGTGCACACACTTCACTCACCCCAGTGTGCAGACACCAGCCACCTACATCCACTTAGCCCTGGGTCAGCTGCTTGTCCCTTCTCTCTGCCCCCTTAGGAAGGGGAGGCCCATCCCAGTGGGGTCTGGAGGGTGTAGCAGGCAGAGTATGGGTCTACAGCGCCCTTAAGATCGGGTCTCACATTCAGGAGGGACTGCAAATTAGACATTTGACTTTATTTCCAAGTGAGACTTTCAAGCAGGCACAGAAACACCACCAGTACTGAAAAAAGATGCTCAACACCCAACTTGGAACAGCATTGTAACACCACACTGCCCGGCATGTACCAGAAATTCATATTTTCTTTAACACCAGTAATTAAACCAGAATGTTTCATTGTATTTTTGTGTTAAAGCTGTTCATTGGTTCCATGTAAACATTTAACATAATGCTTTCCCACCCCCTCCCACACACACTGTTTAAAAAAATAAATGGGGGCTTCAACCATGGGGAGTAGCCCTGGCCTCTCTAAGCCTCCCCTAGGCCCTGCTCTGGCTGGAGGTCAGAGGGCCATGGGTGCACTCTTCACTACTTTCGGAATCTTCCTTACACCTCCCCATTCCATGTGTAGCCAGGAGATTCGGAGGAGAGGGTGAAACACTGAGCAAGTGGAAGGCATGTCCTTCCTTGGGTTCGTGGAGGCTGGGTCTGGTCCCACAATCCAAGCTCAGGCAGGGCTCTGGGATGCATGACTCAAGAGAGCTGGCAAATGCAGGCAGAGCCAGTGACTGCCCGTAGGGACTGTAGCTCTTCCGAGGCTGGGGAGGCTTCCCCCAGGAAGGCTGGAGTCTTGTCACTTGAGGACATGTCACCAAGGCATAAAAATAGGAATGTTTCAAAGACCAAGCACAAGCACATTTAATTCCAACAAATTCAAATCCAGGCCTGTCTCCCATGGGGTTGTCTCTGGGGGCACCCTGGGTGCCATATGCTGGTGATCTGGCTGTGCTGAGTAACTGCAGAGATGCCAGCCCCAGGCTGTCCCATCCCTCAGGGGAAAGTGTGGCCCGCCTTCTCAAACGGTCGCATGGTTTCAGCCATGGACAGCGAGTGGTCCTATGTGCGCCACTGGCCACGGGAGCACTGCACGAGGGGGTCACAGTGTATCATGCAGCCCACAAGGCTGCTGTCCTGACCGCTCTGTCCTGCTGTTGGCCTGAGATAGTTTCTCAGTGCCTCAGAGGAGATATTAAAAAACATTTGGCCACTGAGTGAGCACTGGCAACAGTGACCAGACCATGCCCCGGATGTGACAAGCAGCCTAGTCACACTTGTGACTGATGAGCCTCAGTGCAGCCTGGCCTGAACACTCCTGGGCTCCCAGTGACTCACTGCTCTTTAGCTAGAGAGGAACTGCTGAACTGCAGTGGGGCACTTGGGGAGATCCTGGGCTTTGGGGTCCCTCAGAGCTGGGTTGGAATCATGCCACTGATCAATGCTACTTCATGTGCCTGCGTCTTTGTCTCTGCGTCTCTAAATTGGAAGCCATGCCCCTCTAACTGGGTTGTGGGAAATAACGGGCAGTGATGGATGTGGAGCGTGGCCTGCTCCTTCCCTCCACTACGCAGGGTTTTGGAATGAGCCCGCCCTCCTCCACCTCTCTAACTTCTGTCAGTCTCTGCAGTCACCTGCCTGCCTGTGCTCCTCTGGCTCACTGCTGCTCAGTTTTCTGCTGACTCTGGATTATTTTTTCCCTTGTCTCCTTTTTGTCACCTCCTTGCACCCCAACAAACCTCCCAGGCTTTCCCGTTGTGCTCAAACCCCCATTTCCTTAGGGTTTCCTGGCAGTTGAATCGGTGGTGTGTGCTTT
This sequence comes from Saimiri boliviensis, assembly GCF_048565385.1. Lineage (NCBI taxonomy): Eukaryota > Metazoa > Chordata > Mammalia > Primates > Cebidae > Saimiri > Saimiri boliviensis. The sequence continues at coordinate 27,607,572 of NC_133460.1, read as the reverse complement.
GGCTGGGAGATGGGGTGGGACAGCAGGCTCCCTTTCCCCCTCCAGGCTGGCATGCAGATGGAATCAGTCCTTGTTGTGCCCAGGGGGACGCAGGACCTCTCGTGAGGAGCCCCTTTCACCTGCCTCCCCAGCCCCGCAGGCAGGTACTACCTGCACCCACACTCTGCCACACTCATGCCCTCATAGTGGTACTTGAGGGTGGGTACCCCCCTGTCATCCTTGTAGAGGACAGAGATGGAGCTCAGTTTGGTGGGCACACAGCAGGCCTTGCCCACCTTTGTGGGGAACTTGAGATGCACCAGGGTCTGCACAATCGCGTGTTTCGTCGGCGTCACATCATCGGCCAAGGGAAAGAAGCAGCCCCCCTTACACTCATAGGCTTCGTACTCCTTGGGCGCGATAATCCAGCTGTCCCAGCCAATGTCCTTAAAGTTCACCAGCAGGGAGGTCTTCTGACAGTGGCTGCCCACCCCGGCGCTCCTTTTCTGTCTGGCTAAAGTTGGTCCTGCAGCCACATGGCTGTCCACGTCCTCCTCGTGGCTGCTCTCACTTGCCTCTGTGGAGCCATCCTTGGACAGCTTCTTGAGCACGCTGTCTTGCTCATGGCCGATCATCTCCCTGAGCTCCAGCCTGGCCTCCTTGGCCCCACTGCTGTGGTCATTGGAGAAGACGACAAAGAAGGGCAGGTTTCCGGAACCTGGAGGAACACTGATGTCCAGCTTGTCACAGCCCTTCCTATGGCTCTCCACAGTCACTTCCAGCTTATTTTTGCTCTTGGTGGAGTCGGCCCGGACCCAGCGCTTCACGGCGCTGGACACTTCCAAGGTCTCCCAGCCCTCATCCCGAATGTCCTGCGACACCAGGAAGTTCTTGGTCCCGGCAGCACTATCCCAGGCATCTGTTCCATCCAGAACATCGTAAATGATCATGCTTCCTTTCAGGTCGTGAGAGGGATCCACGTGATTTTGACAGGAGACATAGAGTCGGAGCTCGGCTCTGGTGATCTGCTCGTGCCTGGGAATGGAGATGTTGAAGAGCAAGATGTGCTTCTGGAAGGGGAAGTCCTCCGTGGGAGTTACCGAGATGGCATCTGAAATGCAAACACACCTGGTGGGCATCTGCCGGCCACCAGCTTCTGTGGCCTGAAGCTGAGTCTCAGTGTTTAGACAGAAGAACATCTGGGATAACAGTTTTGGTCTCTATTATCTCTATTTGGTTTCACCCAAGCGCTTAAGATAGAAGAGTATTTTGAAAGGTACATTTAAGATCTTCCAAAGAAAAGTAAAGGCAGGAGATGCCTCCAATTGAGACTGACAACTCCTACTGTTTCCTGAGCATCTACTATGTGACAAGCATTACACGGGAAGCGCGGCAGAATACATTTCACATTAATCCTCACACTCACCCTGGGAGGATCTAATTATTATTCCACGTTTGCAGATGTGGAGACTGGGATTCAAGGCAGTTAATTACCAAAATGCACACAGCTAGTTAAGTATCCTGGCACTTAGTAGCACACAGCTAGTTGAGTACATAAAGAAAACAGCAAAACTCACTGTCAGGTCCTGAGTAAAGACCCTGAGTGTATGAATTTAAAGAAGAGATCCTGAGTGGAGACAGTGAAAGCTCAATATTAAGACAATGTTAAAAATCTCAGCATTTAAACAGCGTATACGTCGTCTGGAATTGTGATTTCCAAACAGAGTGAAAGTGGACAATCGTTTTCAGTGTTTGAGGGAAAAAAAACTATTGGCTTAAATTGCTTTGTCGTGTCAAGTGAAAATGGGGCTTGCCTTTTAGCCACATAGTTAACTCAATTTCCCATTTATCCTGGGCTGACACTTTGTCATTAGCACGCTCCTGCTATGCCGTGGCTGGCTCACAGGCAGGGGAAAGGTTGCATTTTTTGAGCACTGGCTATGTGCCCACATGTGTGGAGACCCTGTGCTGTAGGGAAACCCAGCCGGCAGGTTTTGAAGTTCCAGTCCTGCCGCTGCAGACGGGTTAGGTCTGGCCTGGCCGTGGTATGGAGCTGGGGCCCTTAGCCATTTGCAAGTCTCAGACCCAGGAGGGGAGAGGCCCTGTGCTCCTGGACATTCAAAGGAAGACAGCAGCAGCAAAAGCTGGCTGTGCAGGCAGACAGGCCTAGGTCAGAATCCAGTGGCTTAACGCTTCTTAGGAGACTTGGGTGGGTACCCTTGGTGGCTGCAAGCTTTGACTGAACAGTTTCGCTGTTCAGAAACTCGTTTCGCCTGCATCATGTGAGCTTGACTGAGTTAGGACGTAGGTTCTAGGTCCACGTTTGTTATCTTCTAGTCCTTCTAAGTCAGATGTGTTTCTACTTAAAAACGATTAGATTATCTTCCAACACTTCTCTGTTAAAGAATTTTATCTGATTTTTAAAACCCTTTCACAAGAAAGGAATAGATGTGCTTTCAAAGTTTAAAAATATACGAGTTAGTTGGGGAAGAAATAGGTTGTCTGATCTGTTTTGAAGTAGGAAGGGGACAGGAAGAGAAGGAGGAAAGGAAGAGAAGTGAATCAGAGCAGGGGGATGGAAAGAAGAGGAGGGCAAAGGGAAGCGGGGAAAGGGGAGCTGGCATCCCTGTGCACCTGCTGTGTGAAACATGGCATGCAGCCCAGAGAAGGTGAACCGTTCAGAGCAGAGTGGCCAAGTAGCGCTCTCAGTGACAATGAAAATGTCCTGCAATCTGCCCTGCCTGATAGTGAAGTCATTAGCCACACATTTGAAAGGAAGCTGGTGAGGCTAAAGAACTACGTTTTAATTTTATTTCATTGTAACTCATTTAAATGGAAGTTTGAAGAGCCTCCTATGGCCAGCAGCCTCCACGATGGTCAGGGCAGCTGTGGACCCGTGAGCCCCACCCCAGTGCGCCTGATGCAGGCGGAGACCTTACCTTCCACGCTGAAGCTCCGCACGATGTTGGACGCGGGTGTGGTTGACTTATCGGACGTGTACCTGTTGTACAGATCGATCATGTACTGCGGTGGCTCCACTCTGGTTTTGTCCTGCGAAGGGACCCCACTCAGGTTAAGGCTGCGTAAGAAATCCACCTTCATGTTCTCCAGAAACAGCTTCAGGTTGAAGGTGTGCTCTGGCAGCTCACCTCCAGGCACCCCCAGTGGGCTGTGGGCGTTTCCCCCAGCAGACCCTTGTCCCCAGCTCTGCAGTGGCTTCCCCTGTAGGGAGCCGGCCAGCAGGGACAGCAGGGCCACCCACAGTGCCTCAGGACACATCTTGGGCCCACGCAATCACCCGGAGAGGAGACTGCAGGCGGCCGTGCTGTGTTAGCGGGCACAGGGAGGAGCCGGGCAGGAGCGGGAGGGCATCTCCCTGCTGTTTGCTCTGGAGGAACCGTCCTGGCCAGTGCCCACTCTTGCCTCCCGCCAGGCTGGATTGTCCTCCGCTTGTGCTAATTTGGCCCTCGATGCCGTGCTCCAACCTCTTATCTGAGGGGGCCCTTCGTTAATGAAGGCTCTATAAACATCTGACAAACACACAGGGCATGTGGGAAGGACACGGCCTACTGTAAAGAATCTGCGCTTCTCCCGGGGGTTATTGCCCCCTAATTAGGATCCTTTCTCATTTCCTTGCCAGGGTTGTTCAGAAGAATCTCCAGTCAGGGTGACATATACTCCATCTCCTGGGCCATGGGAGTGAAGAATCCAGGAAACAAGACCAGTAAGTCCTCCAAATAAAGAAAGGACAGCGCAAGATCACAGTGAACCATGGAGGCTGGGGAGATGGGGGTAGGGTGGGGACCCCGTCAGGGCTTGGAGGAGGCCTGCTCCTTGTAGAGTCAGAACCTGCCAGCAAGGCTCCCTGCTCTGTTGGTGGGATACATTGCTGAGCGTTAGAGATCACGGGTGAATATGACCCCCATGCAAATTAGTGTGGTGATGAGTCCGACTAGACAGAGGCTGGGATCTCAGCTCACCAATTCCTCGCAAGTGTCACCTGGAGAAAGCCACCACAGCTCTTGGAGCTTCTCATTCAGAAGATAGTTGTAGATGGTTAAGAGGATGCTGTGCCCCAGGCTGGATTGGTGGCTGCATTCTAGCTGCCCCATCTCCAGCCCAGGGCTGATTGAGCTGGAGGTGGGGGAGGAAGTCCCAGGTTTCCCTGGCCTGCTCTGAGGGAGCTCCACAACACACTGCAGCCTGTGGGGACCTCCCCACATCCCTGCATCCCAGCCCTGTCACTGGTTTGTTGTGAGGTGGTCTTAGCTCACATCGACCTGGCAGACACCTGGGCCACACTCATCAGCAGGGAGAACGACTCAATCTGATAGACAGGGGAGTAGGTGGGTTGTTCAGAGACTGGTACATGCCAGGAAGATGATCTCCTGGCCTGCGGAGGCCAACAAGCTGTGGCCCAGGCAAGGGACCCAAGGACTGCGTTAGGAGCAACGTGTCCACACTTAGACTCTGTCCATTTCCATCACGTGGGGCTTTGAGCAAAGCAAAGAAGGAGCATGGTCAGAAATACTCTGGGGTGTGGTGTGCCTGGTGGTTTACTCCAGGAAGATGCTGTTGGGGAGAGGTTGCAGAGAGCTGAGCAGGTTCAGGGGGTGCAGGAGGGGCCACGGCATGCTGTGGTCAGAGATTGCAGAGGGGGATGGGTGAAAGCAGGAACCCCTGAATGGCCAGGCCTGGATGGAACTTGCTATCTCTGTCCTTTGACAACATGGGCCAGGGGAAGACGGGAAGGGTGTTGCTTCAGAAACGCTGCTTGGGAAGATGACTGGAAGTGTGCTGGGCTTTCCAGCCCAGTGCAAGAATTCCATGGAGAAGAGAAAAGATAAACAAATGGGTGCCATGTCCAAGAAATGGAGCTGCAAATGCGAAGGAGGGTGTGGTCTGGGAGGAGTGAGAACAGGGCAGATGTCTGCAACGTGCTCTGGCGAGGAGCCTTTCACACCCGAAAGGCTGAACAGAGGGATAGCCTAGTGGCCCGGATGTGTGCAGGGAGGAGCAAGGGGCTGCTACCTGATGTTATTTTTTAACTGTGACATTTTTGTCCTGGTTATAACAGTAGTCTGTAGCGTAGAAAACTTGAGGAATGGAAAACATTATTATTATTACTTTTAAGACACTGTTTTGCTCTTGTTGCCCAGGCTGGAGTGCAATGGCATGATCTTGGCTCACTGAAACCTCCATCTCCCAAGTTCAAGCGATTCTCCTGCCTCAGCCTCCCAAGTAGCTGGGATTACAGGCATGTACCACCACTCCTGGCTATTTTTTATTGTTGTATTTTTAATAGAGACGGGGTTTCACCATGTTGGCCAGGCTGGTCTCAAACGCCTGACCTCAGGTAATCCTCCTGCCTCAGCCTCCCAAAGTACTGGGATTATAGGCGTGAGCCACCATGCTCAGCCAGAAAACATTATTAAAGAGAAAATAAAAATAACTTACAATTTAGTCATCCAGTGATGTGCACAGCTAACATGAGACACCTCCAGCTCCACAATCCTGTATCTGAAATCCTTCTGGCCAGGAGTGTGTTGAGACTCTGACAGCTTCAGATTTGGGTGATTTTGTATTGTGTACGTACAATAACATCTCCAAAGGGGTCAGAGAAAACACCTCATAATGACACACATGAATATTTCTGTGGTGAAACCAATAAAGACACAAATATCATTCAGGTCAAGTTTTCCCAGAAAATGAATTAAAAGAAACTTTAAGTCCTCTGATGGTTTTGTATTTAGGGGATCTCAGATGAAAATGAATTAAAAGAAACTAGATTCTCTGATGGTTTCATATTTGGGGGGGGTCTCAGATGAAGGACTATGGACCTGACTGTATCCAGCACCGTCACAGCTGCCTGTGGTGCTGGTCACAGTCTGACATGGGTGGCTTTCCCTGGAACTTTACAATGCACCATGCCAGTGTATATCTGAAACAATCTGATCTGCCTCACAAACTCAAGGTATCAACATGTTCACATCTGTTTTATCGTTTTTAACGGATTGCTTGAGCTTTCCTGATCCATATTAGCAGGAAGTCCAGTCTTCTCCCTTCCCAAATTGTCCAAGTGCCCCACGGGTCAATAAGGCCAAAGGAGTTGGGGGAGAAGGTGTTAGTCCAGCTTCTTCCTGCTGGGAAATGGGAGGGAGAGAGGGGTCCCACCCGCTGCTGCTTCTCAACACCACTGGCTTTGCTGTTGGGTACCGGTCCTACATATGTAAACAACTGTTATTCATAGCTGTTGGGATGCCCTCTAGCCCAGGTCTCTGGGGTGGTCCCCATGTGGCAACAAGGTTACAGTGTTCACTGACGTGTGCCGGGCTTACCCATCTCCAGCATGCATGCCTCGGTGGCCAGTGGCTGAGTGGAGAGAAGAGACCAGCTACGATCACACTCCAATTCCAACCCGCCCTTTCTCATACCTAGGTTCTTACAAGGGACCTAGGTCATCAGTGGGACTCTCACTTTCATCAGGTGGTGATTTCAGGGACCTGGTTACCTTTTCATACAAATGGGCCTTGGTCCATCTGAGAAAATCCCCCTAACTCCGGATTTTAGGGGACAAGTCTTGGCCTTTTGCTGCCTTTCCGAGGAGGAGACAGACCCTGGACATTTCCCTCCTGCAGGAGAACCCCTCCCTCTGCCATCACCAGTTTGCATTGTTGGGGCCCCAGGAAGGAGCTGCCTTACTTGAACAACAGAAGGTCTTACTTCTCCTTCCTTTCCCCTCCTCCTCCAAACTGTGTACTTTCTAATTGTTCACTGACTTGCCAGAGAAGTCCATGATTATTCAAAGCCTAAAGATCTGAATTACAGTAGTGTTCTGTGTCTATGCCTAAATAAAGCAAAAGCTGGCATAAAATTTAAGAATATCTACTCCAAAGTGTCTTCCATCTCTGCCTTAGGTTTGCTTTCGAAGCCACTTGAGGTATGCAAGGTTTGATGTTATATAGGCTTGTTTCTCTTTTAAAATATTTTCTAATTAAAAAAAAATTAAAAATGCTGTCATTTAGATTCCTTTGTCACAAGTTGCAGAAAAGCTGAATCCAAAGAGGCTTAAGCAAAGTGGATTGTGCCTGACTAGTGAAATCTTCTCAGTTGGCAACGGTTTGGCTTTAGCATGGCTTGAGCTATAGAACAGGCAAAGATCTAGCCGTACTTTCTTCTCTCTCAGACCTGCCTTCCACCTTGCGGGCTTCACACTCCATCTCTGCGTTTCTTGGCAAGGTGACTGATCACTGCAGCTGGCCTGCATCCCTTTCCAATGGGGGCAAGGTGGGGTCCAGGAGGAGCAAAAGCCTCTTTTCCAAGAAGTGACAGGGAGTCTCATGGTGTCTCTCTGATCCTGATTGGATCATCTGCCAACACCCCAGCCAATCACCTTGGCTAGGGAAACGCAATATCCTGAACGTCCTTACTGGCTGAGGACCCTGGGATGGGCGTGGCACAGGCGGCACAGGGAGAGAGTCCGGTTGGCATGAACTCAAGAAGGGTCTAGATCTGGGCACTAGGAGGAGGTACTGTGGAAGGATTGCATAAATATCTTCCCACGTCGTGAAAAACTTTTCATGAACTTATTTATTTATTTATTTGTTTATGAGAAAAGCTCTCACTCTGTCACCCAGGCTGGAGTGCAGTGGCGTGATCATGGCTCACTGTAGCCTCGACCTCTGTGGGCCCAGGTGATCCTTACACCTTAGCCTCCTGATAGCTGGGACCACAGGCATGACCCACCATGCCAGCCTAATTTTTATATTTTTTATAGAGGTAGGGTTCCAACATGTTGTCCAGTTTGGTCTCAAACCCCTGAACTCAGCAATCTGCCAGCCTCCACTACACCAAGTGCTGGGGTTACAGGCGTAGGCACTGCGCCCAACCTTTGAACTCCATTTTTAATGACTAAACATTTTCCAATTCTATGGACATATCCTAATATATTCAAGTGTTTTCCAATAGTAGGACAATCAAAACTATTAAGACGATGTACATTATCAGAGTGTATATTTTGCGTCATTTTTTGGACAGGTCATTGGAAGTGGAATATCTAGGTCAAGGTATACATAAACATTTGCAAAGCTCTTGGTAAGCATTGCTAAGCGGCTTTCCAGAAATGCTTGTTAAATATACACTCTCATTAGCTGAGCCTAAGAACTTGTCTTACCACACTGTTACCAATACTCCTTTCTAATCTTTAGCGAATTGTTGAACAGCAGCAACAAAAAATGCTAATTTGCACTGCTCCGTAGTCTGGACTATATTTCCCCCCACTGTTTTCAGGAGACAAACCACAGGATCTGGGCTTCAGCCTCCGAGGAGATATAGCCGTGGCCAGGTCTCATCTGTGCTGGTCTAGGGCTGTGCTCAGGAATCACATTTGTTACCGTGCTATGAGTCTAGGGAGAGGGCCCAAGGGCTCCACAGATTCCCGGGTGTTCCAGGGGAATATGGCTCAGGGTAAGCTCTCAGTAACGAGTCATTAGCATTGCTCTTGTCAGTACATGATCTTTCTGTGACTGTTTCTCTCTTCCCCACCCCTGGGGCGGCTCTGCCCTTCCTTTCTGCGGAGCCAAATAGTGGGCTGTGCTCTTGCTTCAGGACTACTTCACGCCCCTCCCCACTGTCCTCTGCCTGGATCAGTCCCAACTGCCCTTTAGTAACTGCCTGGGACTCCCACACCACACAACCTCTGTGTTCAAGCAACAGTGGATTCACCTAACAAGCACTAGCCGGCCCTAGGGCTGTCAGCCTCCTCTGCTGTCAGCAATTTGACGTGCTCCGCGAGTCTTCCCAGCCTTCATAGCCACAGAGGCTCCTCCAGGGCAGGCTTCCCATGCTCGTCTCTGCATATGTCTTTGAACACCTCCAAGTTCTCTGTGGTGGGTGCTGGTCAGGCTGGGTTCTGTCCCAGTGGCTGCCAGCTCGGTCCTCTTCTCCTGTCTATTCTCAATATCCAGACAGTTTCTCATGACTGTGCTGTGATTTTTAACCAAAACTTCCACAGCATCACAAACATCAGGACTTGCGAGTTACAGAAATCATGGTGTCACTGCAATTGCTATGGAAGAAGCACAATTCAATAAACAAGAAAAGTAAATTTGACTCATCCATGTAATTCAAGCATCCTTGAAGCCCGTTCCTCCAAAAAGTTGGCATTGACTTCAGCGTTCATTCATGGAGGGAGAAAGGATCTGTCTGAGTTTCTGTTACACCATGACTCTAGAGCAGGCGTCCCCAGACTTTTTACACAGGGGGCCAGTTCACTGTCCCTCAGACCGTTGGAGGGCCGCCACATACTGTGCTCCTCTCACTGACCACCAATGAAAGAGGTACCCCTTCCTAAAGTGCGGCGGGGGGCCGGATAAATGGCCTCAGGGGGCCGCATGCGGCCCGCAGGCCGTAGTTTGGGGACGCCTGCTCTAGAGCATCAGGAACCCCTTCCCACCCAGGAGCCATCACCAGGAGAACATGATCTCAAAGTGTGGCTCTGGAGCCAGCAGCAGCAGCACCTGACTGGATGGAATTAGAGCCTCAACCTGAATCAGAAACAATGCTAGGGGTGAGGTCCAACCTGCATCAAGCTCTCCAGGTGATTCTGATCTGCATTCTGCACAGTGGTTTTGACAAAATAGGAAGCTACTAAGAGCCTTCCAAGAGAAAACGTATGAATACATTGTCTAGCATGGTACTTGGCAAGCAGGAAATGCTACATAGTTGTACAAATCAACGTGTTTCTTCTCCAGCCCACCCACCGACCCTTGACTCATAAAAACAAGCCTGCTGGGAGAGACAGAAGAGCTTGGCTTGGGGTTGGGCTGAGTATGAGTGAGGTGGACTGGAGGCAGGGTACACAGAGGCTGCGTGGACATCACTGTCGCAGGGAACAGAGAGAAGGGAAATGGAAATCTCAGAAGGACCGGTGAAGGAGCTTACGTTTCCAGGTTTTGGTAAAGGGAAATAGTCTTGAACTCTAATGTCAATGTTTTTGGTGCACAAGTCACAGCAGAGCTGGCCAGCTGGACTGCCCTCCTGGTTTCCCACTGAAACTACCTTCCAGCTCTTCTTGGTATGTGTTGCTGCAAGCTCTCTTTTTGATGTCCTTATTCTACCAGCCAAGCCCAGCTCTTTCATCCTTCTTGGCCTCAAAGTTCGCCTCTCTGTGGAGTTGTCTCCATTCTTCCTCCTCAAGAGTCTAGAGTCCCCCCACTCTAGAGTCCCCTCCTCTCACTCTCCCCTTCCCACTTCAGACATCCGTAAGTTCCTCAGTTGCAGTTCTGTCTCCATCCTGATCACAGAAGAAGCATGAGTTAGAAGCTTCTGCTCTGATGATATTTTATGAGTGACTTAGTCATAGAGAAGCACCTACTGGGACACCCCGGGCAAAACACGTGCCAGTACCAGGACTCAGTCTCCCCATTTCTCCAGTATAAAGGTTGCATTGAAAGCCTTCTGAAGTTTTCTCCTAGCCTTCGAGTTTCTAGCTCTTTATGTTTGTCACATGAATTAATGTATAAGAGGCCTTGCCCTTCTAGAGGATGTGTAAGTTCAGAGATGGGGCCCAGCTGCAGGCCACCACCCTGCTCCCTCCAAAATGAAACAGGCCCAGGTGAGTGACATCAGCAAACCAGGCACATCTAGACTATGTGCTGGAACTTTTCTGAGCTCTTATGAAAATGTAATGTTGGTATTTTTTGTTTTAAGGGAAAAAAAGTTATTTCATAAACACATTTCTTTATAACCTCACTTTACTGTGTCCCAACTTCAGTGTTGTTGGGACAACCCTTTTAGACTGGGGGTCACTGGACAGGAAGTTCAGGGGCAGTGCCAGCCATGTAGGCCTTGAATCAGGCAGCCTTGACTATCAAACTTAATGTTCCCTGTGGTCTTGGCAAGACATCAGTGGATCTGCTACTTACTCTTCCTGAGCCCATTTTTCTGCAGCTCTAATTGGGCAGTAAGTTGCAAGGCTGCTGTGAGGCTAAGCAAGATCCTTTAAGTGCATGGTCTTCTATAAGTTGGAGGAGTCACTAATGATACCATAGAGTTGGGACATGTCATCCACATGCCCCATTCCATACTCCAAGGTCTTCCAGACATGCCCAGGAAAGATGACAACTACTGATCACCTTTCACCCAGGCACAGGCTTGGAGCCCACGCCCACGGCTGGACCCAGGGAGCGTGTCCCAGCCTGTCCTCCTCAGTCCCAGCAAGCCAGAAGTGAGGACTCAGAGGCATTCCAGGTATTTGGAGGGAATCCAGAAGGTCTCCAGGAAACTGTAAGTGCCGGAAAGAATCAGATGAAACTGCTATGTGACAGCCCATACTCAGCAAAAATAGAAAGGGGCAGCTGAATGAGAGTAAAATGAGGGATGGAATATTTGGAAGAAAGGACTTGGAGTTCATCAAGCCCCAATATTTTTACTTATTTTGCTATTAACTTATATCCTGTCACATTCCCAAAAGAATTAGACGTGGCAAACCAAGCATTATGTACAGGCCAGTCTGTGCCAGCCCAGCAACTTACAGCAGCTTGAAGGGAACAATTTGGTCCGATGTCCAATTCCTGCGAGTGAGGGAATAAGGCAGTGAGTGTGGAAGGCCATCCGTACCTCCCCTCCCCTGAGCTCTGGCAGCAGGCAAGGCCATGTGCCCAGCAGGCTGGGGTCCCCACCCCACGGCAGCTGTTCACATGTGTCCCAGGACCCCTTGGAGCACCTCATAGGAGACACTGAGCAGAAGCTGCAGGGCCTCACGCGGGAACCCTCACGCCCCCCTCACGTACCAGTTCTGGCTAATCATTCTCCAGTTTCAGTGACTTGGTCTCCAGGGGTTGCCGCACTTCAGGTGCTACCTAGACTCCTAGAATCACTGTGGTTGCCTGTGCAGAAGGCCAGGGAAGGGGACTTGCCATCTCCTCTCCCAGGGCGGCTGGAAGCCAAGAGGCCCTGAACACCTAGCTCCCTTGCTCGAGACCAGACTGCCCTGAGGAGTAAGTAAGCGCCTAAGCTCCTCACAGGATTGCTCCTAGCTCGCTTTCCTGCCTCACTCCACCCTTGCTCATGTCTCCTGGGAGCACTTCCCCACACATCTCTTGCACAGGAATCCTGGTCTCCAGAGCCCAGTCTAAAGCCCAAGGTAGACACCAGGGCTGCTTATCTCCTTGGACATCCCCTCTTAGAAAAGCACTGTGGCTTTGCAGTCTCCTCTACAACTTGTCTGTATGTCATCTGTAGGTCCCAGCTGATGGGACTGCTGCATATATACCTGTCTCAAGCTGAACCCAGATTCTCCTTTAGAAATGCTGGTCAAGCAGCTTCAGCACTCCACTGTAAGGCAATGTAAATGAAGGGTATAAGGGAAGGATTTGGGGTGGCTATTTGGGAACAGGGCTGCTGGGTGACCCTTCTACACACATGCAAAGGAGAAGCACGTGCAGGGGACCACATGGCCCACCCACTTCCTCAGGAGTCCCTGGACCTTGCGAGAGACCCCTACTTATGCTAAATCTCTTGTTCCTTTAATTTTACCAGAAGTAAAAGATCTCTGACCAGGCAACCATAGATGATCCTTTAAACACCCCAGGCACCTCCCCATCAATCAATGTCCTTGAGGGCAGGAGATGAGAGGAAACCCCGAGAGGCCACTGTCCCTGTCTGGGGCCATGTCCATTCTCGACATCCGCCCAGGTTGGGGATTTTCAGGAACCAGTGGTGGGGCAGTCCCCTGGAAGGCATGGAAAAGTCTGGGTGTCTGGAGCCTGGGACAGATACCAGAAAGTATAGAGATGGCCTAGGGGACACCAGAGACCCTAAAAGAGGCTGAGTTCCCAGCAACCACCAGATGTTTTACTTACAGATTGAGAGCCAGTGAGATTTTGAAATGGGTGGCATTCAGTTTTTCAAGACACCACTGTATCTTTAATTTATTAGCTTTCCATAAAAACACATAACATACACAATCTACAGTATAGAAAGTATAATTTACAAAAATATAACATCTTGGTTATTTTTTAGTATTCCCAGGTTACTGTATGTGTTATTTCAATATGCATGTTTAAACAACTCACACTCATTATGACTATCTCTGTGGGGAATGTCGTCAATGCCCTCCTCTTTTGTTGTTTTAAAATAAAATATATATATTAAGAAAAAAACCAACAGCGGTTACATGTGCATAATGTATGGATAAAAGCTCTGCAGTGGATTTTGAAAGGAAACACCCATTTACACCACGATTATCCTGTTTTCCAAAATCACTACGTGGCCCAAAGTGTTCTGAACATTTAAACAGAGTTCCTTCCGCGGGCAGGGAATGAGTGCCCTAGGATTTGCATAGTCTTCCTGCTCAATCATGAGATCATGGTCACATCAAGTCAACGTGTGGACACCTTTTGTTTTCAGGCCTTCAGAACGCTGGGCATGGACGAGGGGCCACTTTCAGGCCAGGGCTGATTCCTGAATTCCTTCAGGGACTCAGGCTGGCATTTAAGGGGCCAGTCACGAGCAATGAAAGACCCCAAAATGATGCCCTGGCGGACAGCTCTTTCTGGGCCCCGGCGATGTTGCCTATGAGCTCTGCTCTGTGTCTGCAGCTGCACCGCCAGTGAAGTCCTGGCTGAAGAAGGCTCCGAGAAGGCGGCTCTGCTGGGCATAGCTTCTTTCCACCCTGGAGCGGTCTCACCGGCAGGCACAGGTGTCCACGGACATGTTGGGGTACACCTTCAGAACCACATTTCGGTTCTCATCCAGGAAGAGGACCCCAAGGGAGTTCATCTTATCAGGAACACAGCAGGGCTCTGGGATGCCAGGGACAATGCCCACAGCCCTGACAATGCTCTGGATGGTGGCATGGTTGGACGGGCGGACGATCTGCAAGGTAGGAAAGGAGGAGGGTTACTCAGCTCTGCCCTCCTCCACCCACCCGTGCCATCCTCACAGTCCCAGCCCATACTGCTCTGCTGTTGTTCCCCGGCTGAGGCCACGGAAGAGGCGTCCACCTAGAGGAATGGACGAGATCCCAGGGCTGGGTACACGATTCTTCTAAAATCACACGTCTGTTGAATCCCGGGCTGAGGTCTGTAGGAAGCCCCAGGCCCCTAGGCTTCCCTGAGGCATGCTGTGTCCCCAACAAGGCACAGCCACATGGGGGCGCCTGAGTGTCACACATCCCTGCGGAGCACCAAGAACCAGGCAGAAGATGCCCAGAGGGAAAGCTCAGCAGACGCCAGCACAGCCCTGATCTCGGGATCTGAGGAGGACAGGCATGCTTCCCACGAGGTCGTGCTCTTGTCACTGAAGGGAAGGCCTGGCACGTGCATGGCAGCGTGACAGGCTGGACTCTGACATTTCCCAGGGGCTGCTCTGCCTGCATCCCCCCGACCCTTTTTTTTTTTTTTTGGTCAGCATAGCAATTTTATGGAGTGGGTATTGCCTGGACTTTACTGGGAAGACACCGAGGCTTAAAATGGCTGAATAACTTGACCAAGGCCCCCAGTAGAAAGTGACCTGGTTTGGGAAACTGCGCCCACCTCTGATAAGACAACCCAACCAGGCTGTCCACTTTGGAGTATCACCAGCCAAACAGGTTTTCCTATGTAGTGTGGTCGAGGAGGAAGCCCTCTTGTGTGCGGTGGTGGGAGGGGAGCAGGGCAGGGACACCTGCCTTTGCAGTGTTCTGGCTGGTGTCCCAGAAGGTGAGACAAGCCAGAGTGATAAGCTAAGCGCATGGCTGGCCAGCTGCAAGCCTGCAGGGTTCCGGGCTTGCATCTGGCTGGGTCCGTGCTAGGCCCTCTTAGCAGGCCCTATCTCTCTGTCAGGTACCTCCCTTCCTCTTTCTTGCATATACATGGTTTTGAGGAGAAACCATTTAATTCCCAAACATGTTACTGCTGTTCCATGTCTGGGTCTGGACTTCCCCATCTGGCTGATTTATTTAAGTTCAAATTGGATTTATGTACTGACTTCCTTTTCTTGGAGGGAAAGGCATGACCTGCACTGGGCAGAGTAACTAAGCAGAAGGAAACTGTGTGCTGAGCTTCGAGGGCTGACATCACAGGCAGCCAGGCTGCTGTAGGGCAGGCTGCACGGAGAGGGGTGGATTCAGCCACAGACCAGGCTGGAGCGAAGGTGAGAACAGGAAAGCCTGGGCTGCACAACAGACAAAACAGCCCAGTGCTGTGTGTCCTGCAGACCCTGTGCACAGTGAAGGCTGGTTGCCTGTGGATTCCTGCCCCGAGCTGCAAGGAGGAGGGAGCCACACTGGGAGAGCCACTGAGGCTAGCACTGTGCTGGTCACAGATCGCCACACCCTGGGGTACAGGCTGGGAACAGAAATGAGAGCCTTGGTCAGGAGGGAGCATCTGGGACCTGTCCTGTGTACAGGAGACAGCATCTACTCAACCTCTGCAGATAGTTGCTATGTGGGGATGCATTTCTAAAGAGATGAATTCTCTTGTATTTCAAGAAAATATTCTGATTTTGAAGTCCCAATTCAACCAAGACAATGAAAAACAGGGCCAAACACAACACATATGTGGGCAGCAACTATCCAACGGGCTGCCACTTGGTGACCTATGTCTATCTACGTCCTGCCTGGAACAGATGGGATAGTGCTTTATCCCCATTTTGCAGATGGGGAAACAGAGATCATGCAGGCTGAGGGGCTTGAAGGTAGCGGCAAAGCTGAGCCTTAGAATCTGACAACAGGTGGAAGGCACCCTACCTTAGGCATGGGGAATTCACATGCTCCCGCGCAGTAGTAGGCATCGAAAGATTTGGGTGAGATTATCCACTCATTCCAGCCGATGTCTGCGAAGTCCACCTTCAGATACCTCCGGGAGCATACCCTGGGCTCGCCCCACTGCTTCCTCCGGGCTTTCTGCATCGTCTTCTCGTCGAAGTCCAGCACCTGCGAGGAGGCAATGAACACCTCCTGGCCCTTCTTCCTGCGGTCTTTGCGCCCTGGCCTGGGTTTCAGCGCCCGGAAGGGGCTGGACCACAGCTGGTGCTTGTGGAAGTGCTGCGCGTGGGTGCGCGGCGGCCTCTCATCCAGCCCCGGCAGCTCGTTGTCCTGGAGGGGCCCGGTGGCCTGGGCGGCTCGGCGCACGCGGGGGTCTGCTGAGCTGTTGGGGGCTGCACCGGGCTCGGGGTCTCCGGCAGGGAAGGGGTCGTATCTCTGCAGCGTCACCGCCACGCTGTTGGGCTCCGAGATGGCCAGGTCGTTGGCGTAGACGAGGATGTAGGGCGCGTAGGGGCTGGGCCGGGGCACCCCGGAGTCCCGGGCCCCAGAATCCAGCTGGGCAGAGAGGAGCAGCTCGCCATCCCGGCGGGCCGCCTTGACGATGGGGGAGATGTCCTTGGCCTGCCACAGGCCGCGCGGCGGGGACGCCAGGGCCATGGCCCCGCGGAGTAGCCCCTGCGTGGCCGCGTTCTGCGAGAGGCTGCGGAAGAGCAAGTGCTGGCGTGGGGGCGGGCCCGGGGGCAGCGGGCCGCCTGAAACGTTCTTGGCCCGCGGCTTGCATAGCACCTCGCGCGCACGGGGCCACCGAGGCGGCTCTGAGTAGAAGTGGAAAGTGGCCGTAAGGATCATTTCCGAGTCCTGCATGGAAGTCAGGTTGAAGAAATACACGGCCTTCTGGTCGATCACTTCTGTGGGGGAAGGAGAGACCACAGGCTGTGAAGTTCTCCTTGGCGCTGCCTGCCGACGGTCTCCCCACCCAGGGCTGCAGGAGCAGTGCTCACCTAGCCACACTTCCAGGACGTGCCCCTCCCCTGCTTTGCTTCCTTCATTTCATGCAGTCCTCACATTAAACTGATGAGGGCGCCCTTTGCAGTCCTCAGTGCACAGGTGAGGAATTAAGGTTGAGATGGTCAATAGCCCACAGCAAACAAACAAACAAAAAGAAGCAGCAGCAGAGAAATAGAAGCAGACAGGGAGGCACTCAGGCCTGCAGACTCTACAGCTCCTGTTTGCTCCCCCTGCCCTCTACTGCCTCTGCATGCACAAATGAACAAATGTCACTGACACCTTCATTAAGTGCTCAGGGCAGCTTGGGTTGGGTCCAAGCCCTGCATCAAGGCAGCCCCTCCTGTATTTGCACAGCCCTCTATTTATGCAATCAGTTTTTAAGTGCACGCATTAAATACACTTCACACTAAACCCAAACATTCTTCCAAAAGAGATGAGATAAATAAACACTCATGCTTTCTGAGCACCTCCTAAGGGAAACCGGGGTGAAACGCGCAGCCATTTCGGCATCTGCTCTTTGTCCTGCCTGAAGACTTTTAAGATTTTTTTTAAAAAAAGCAAAGAGCAATATCAGAATTACACAAGGCCACTTGACTAAATCTTCAAGGTCCAGGTAAGGACCGGGAAGTCTCAACCATTACATCTCCAACTTGGGTGAAGAATGATCCAGCTCCTATTTCCCTGGGGCTGATGGCCACTCCTTCCTATTTGTCTGGGGGAAGCAGGCTTTCCCCAAGGCCCCAGGGCAGCACAGCCACGTCTGCAGCTCCAGGAGGCTGCCCACGCCTTGGCAGCAGCATGACTATCGTGTCTGATTCAGGTTTCAATCACCTAAACATTATTATCTATCAGTGAGCACTCTCAGATAGCCAAGTCCCCTCTAGGCTTCGGAGCGGTGAGGAGTCTCTCCTGGTGCCTCCCTGGTATGCTACACACTTCACAGGACACCAGAGAGGCCAGGTGGGCTTTCTGCTTCCCACTGCTTCCTTTCCTGACAACCAAGTGTCCTTCTGCTGGGGAACATCTGGAGAGGAGCAGAGCTGCCAAGCCCGGGAAGTATGGTGGGGGGACACTGAGCTCTCTTGGGGCATGGATGGGGGCCACACCTCTCTGACACCTGTACCCACAGGATCTGCTGGGATTTTTTTTTAACAGAAATATTCCACTTCCTCTTCTTTGTTTCTGTTGGGAAGAAGGCATAATTCAATTGGGATTGTTCTCATCCTCTTAAGGGACACGAAAGGGAAGAAACAGAGAAGCACATGTAAGGAGGACCCGATAGAGAAAGGCCGGTAAAGGCTCAGGTGACACTTACCTTATTTAATCCTCACAACACACCTGCCAGGGCAGTGTTGCAGCCCCTCAACCTGCTCCACATGTCAGCAGCAGCCCAGGGTCTCCAGGCACATTTGAACGTGGCTCCCCCAAGCCTATGGCCTTAACTGCATAACAATGACTTCACATTTTAATCAGCACCCCAGGGGACTCTGGCCCTTTGGGAAGTGAGCAGCAGCTGATAGCTCATTCTGGTAGTAGTGACTGTGTATTTGCAGCATCTGCGTTGACCTATGGGTAGGGTGAAAGTTCACCAATAATGCTGCACCCCCACCCCTAAGCTAAGAAATGCCTTAGGAACCAAGCTTTCAGGACTCAGTCGGGCCACTCCCTGAGCCTTGCTTTCCCCATCTGCCTCACAAGAACAACAGCCTCTATCTCACGTAGAGGATTACCTGGAGGATCACAGAAATAACCTAGTGAAATGCCAGGCACAAAGGAGATGCCTCCAAATGTACTTTCTGCCACTTGCATCTGAAGGACCAAGGAGCAAGCTCCCCTCCATCCACTAGGGTACCTTGCATTCACCAGTCCAAGTATCTGAGCTGCAACACAGCCAACACAGCACATGTTTTTTTTTTTTTTTAATCTAGTTCAAGTCACAACTCTTCCATTGTTCTGCTAACAGATTCAGAGTGGGATGGAGCCTTTGAGGTTATGCAAAAGGGTATGAGTCCTACCTCCATGTGGCTTGAACACAGCCAGAGGAGGAGGCTGGAGGCTCACCCCTCACTGGGAAGCCGGCTCCGTGAAGACCCTCTCTGCTGGGGACTGCTGGGGACAAGATAGGTCACCCCCAGCCCCAGTGCATGAGGGCCACAGACTGGCCCTCTCTCTGGATGTGCCTGCATGTACGCAGTGCAGGGGGCTCCAGGTTGTGGCTCAGAGAAGAAACCTCAACCTGAAGGCTCTCAGTTTTACTGAGCCCAGGCCATAAAAGAGAAGCCCCGAAGAGAAAGTCCTTATTTCCTACGATGGGTGCCGGTGCCCTGCGGGTCATGTCTTTTCTCTCTGCTTTCTTCTCTCCCTTCTTCCCTTCTTTTTTCTTCTCCTCTTTCCCCTTTTCTATCCACCCTCTTTTCCTTTCTTTCTTCTTCTTCTCTTTGTTTTCCCAATAAACATTTGTAAAACTCCTACTGGGGGCTAAGTTGGGCTGACCAGGGTCATAGCAAAGTTGCCCAGGAGGAGTTCAGCCTAGAAGGGAGACAGACTCGTCATGGCCATGATGACCATCTTCAGTGTACCCTCATGTCACAGTTTTATAGAGCACTGTCCAAGTGAGGCCCTTAGTGGGCTGGGTGCATTCTATCACAGGTCACGCCCAAGCTTGGAGCCCTCCATTGCCCCCAAATAAAACTCAACCCCTTACCAAGGCCTTACTTTATCGGGCCTGCCTACCTCTGGAACTTTATCTCCTATCCTCAGCCCAACTCTATCCCTCTGCCCCCATCACACTGGCCTTCTTGTCCTTCCAACATGTGGCCTTCTTCTCAGGACTATGCTCCACACTTCCTTCCACCTTCATGGCTCCCTATCCAGGTACCAATCAGCCCTCTTCAGGTATCTGCTCGAATGGAACCTCCCACAATGGGTCCCTTGGGCTCCCATGGCTGGACAAGCAGCCCCATCACTCTGTCTGTTCCTGATTCTTTGACCTTCCTGACACCCTGCTCTATACTGATTTGTTCATTGCTCTTATCATTCACCCTAAAACACAAACTCTAACAGGACAGGGCATTGCCAGTTTTATTCACTACTGCACCCCTAGACCCCAGCATAAGGCTCAGGTGTCAGCTGGAGCTCAGAGATGCATGTTGAATGATGGGATTCTCTGCGCAAAGCCTGCCCAAGTGCGGACAAGAGAAAAGTGTGGTCTGTTGTTTCAGTTAACACTGGAGGTTCCAGACATGCTGCTCTAGAATGCAGTAACCACAGTCTAAAGAAATTCAGAAATCCTCATTCTTTACAAAGATGCAGCTGATAATGCAAAGCCTATTGGAGACAGTGGACAGCCAGATCTTTAGCCTGACTTCCCCTTGAGCTTCAGTGTTCCCATCTTTAAATTGGAACAAAATTGTTTATTAATTATGACATTCTAAGCTCCAAGTGCATGTGCTCAGCCTTGCGCTGAGTGTCTTCCATGCTTGATTCATCATTTCCACCATGAGGAGAGTAGGGAGGGGTCATTCATTCTGTGAACCAAGAGCTGAAGCTTCAGAGAGGATGTGCAATTTGCCTAAAGTCACACAGTTGGCAAGGGGTGGAGTCAGGGCTTGTACCCAGGTCTGTGTGACCCCAAGCCCATGCCTTTTGCCTCTCTGTGTGTTCTGGATGTGTTCATGATCTGCCTAAGAGCAAATGGACAAAGATCACGTGCTGTGAACTGCAGCATGTTTTGCAAACAGAGGTCATTATTTTGATATTTTGAAGTTCTCACTCCCTAAGAAGGGAAAGACTAACTTTATTTAGACAAGCTGATCACTCAGAGGCTCTTGGGAATTCCCAGAACTGTGATCAGGTCCACTTTGCTGGGCATCTAACCTCCTTTCTGAGGGCAGTGGGGATGGGACTGGGGGAAGGGACCTTCTCATCCAAAGGTCTGTCCAGCCCCCCTGCTGGTCAACTCTCAGCCAAGAGCAGCCCCTCAGATGCTCTGCCCTAGGTAAAAAGACTTCAAGACATTTTGGAGATCTGTCCTTTCACCCACTAACCCTCAAACAGCCATCAGGGCAATCAGAGTGAGAACACTGGGCTTAGATGCACGAATCAACAGAAGCTGGAGGAAGGGGCAGTGGGAAGGGGCAGTGGGCCAGACGGTGCTGCAGAGAAGAGCAGGGAACTAAAACGGATTTAGTACTTACTGCCCATTTCCATGCAGGCTGTAGGGTTGAGGTTCAACTCCTGCTTGCATCCCTTACTAGCTTTGGGGCCGCAGGCAAGTCATGGAAGCACTCTGTGCCTCAGTTTCCTCCTCCATAAACTGGATAGAGTATTTGCACCTCCAAAAGTTACTGCGAGATCAACTCTGCAGAGCGCACTAGCACCACTGTGCCTGGCACCCAGCAAGGGCTCAGAACAGCTGTGGCCGCCGGAGCTGTTGCCACCCTCAGGGCACCACACCCTTACTCCCTGACCTCCTGTCCGGTTGGAGGCCTCCCTTTCCCTCCAGCCCCTCCAGCAGGAGCCTGATAGCTCTGACCTCTCTCCCTCCCACTTTTAACCAATCTCTGGGCTCTGTTTGCTCCGCTTCCTGTTTCTACACAACCATCCTGAGCACAGCATCTTTCCGCCCTGCATTCAGGGCCCGGGACCCAACCACAACAGTGATGGCAGAGCTCTGTGGCCTCTTACGTCACACCACTCGTGCCTCAAAAGCAAATCGTCTATTAGAGGTGAAAGGTTAAGATCTTTACTATGTAAAGAATATCTGCATATCAGGAAGAGAAAGCAGGCATCCCCATACAAGGAGGCAGTTTCCACAGGAAAAAGTGCAAATGGCCAGCAGGCACGGGGAGAAGTTCACGATGACCAGTACTGAAGAGAAGTAATTTCAAATGGAAATACCTGCAGGTTTTACCTACATGCTGAAAATATAATCCATAAAAGCTATGGATATTTGTGAGATATATGCACCTATATCTCACATATATCTATCTTATATATATCCATATATGTCTTACATATAAGGGTAAAACAATGGAGGTATGAATAGATAGTGGAGATAGATAGATAGATAGGCAGATAAATGATATAGCTGGAATGATTCTACCAAAATATCACACTAACAACTCTGGTTATATCTGGCTATGTGATTAGGGATGACTTATGCGCTTTACTTTGATTTGCTATAATTTCCAAATTTTCCCCAATAAGCATGCATTTCATATAATCGCTCTCTCTCCTTTCTCCCTCTTTCCCTGCAGTCCTTCCTCTTCCTCTCTCTTCTCTCTCTCCCTTCCCTCCTTCTTTCTCTCCCTCCCTTCTTTCCTCTCTCCCTCCCTCCCTCCCTCCTTCCGTCTCTCATGCACGCTGCCTGTGGGGGACACACTCATAATACTCCTGGCTCTCCATGGCCTGCTTGCTTGTCCTCCTCCATCTCCTGCCTTTCTCTCCTTGCGTTATCTTCTCATTAAAACCAAACTCCTGCCAGTCTCTAAACACAGTGGACTGCTTCACTTCTGCACCTGGCTAAGCCCCACCTGCCCTTCAAAGTGGCTGGGGCCTGGCCCACTCTGGGAAGACCTTCAGGGTCCCAACCAAAGGCCCCACCCCTGCCAGGTCAATGGGCCCTTGGGTTCCTGCAGCACCCCAACCCTCCTTCCTCCATTGGCACCCCAGGCCCACTGCCCTATTCTGCTGCTTACTTTGATCCGCCCTGCCAGTTTATGAACTTTTCTGGGCATCTTTGTGTCCCCTGAGCTTACAGCACTTGCCACCAAACCAAGCGCTTAGGATATACTTGGGGAACTAAAATTAACTTGAATTGTGGCATTTTTGACAGGCGAGTATGTAGTATTATTCTCATTTTAGAGATGACAAAAACCAACTCAGTATCACACTGGTAGGTGGCAAAGCTTAAATCTAAACACAGGTCATTCAGTGGGGATTGGGGGTGGTTTAACCTTAACCCTTAGGGTCAGGCTCGCGGGCTTTCTCCACTGATGCAAATTTAATAGGGAACAAAATGTACTTCAGGAAGCAATAGGAAGGGAAGGAAGGGGTGGCTGTATAATAACTGCAAGAGCTAATACATCATTGACACTTCCATGTGTCAAGAATGGTGTAAGCACTTGACATACCTCAGTTCCCATTAAAAAAAAATCTTATAAGAAAGGCAGCATCATTACCTCCATTTAGAAGTAAACAAACAAACAAACAAAACAACAACAACAACAAAAAAAAACGGAGTCACAGACAACTTCAGTCCCTTGCCCAGATCGTAAAATTGGGATTTGGACCCCACCAGGCCAGCTCACAGCCAGCACTTGGCAGCTGAGCTGCGCTGCCTGGTAGCAGGTGAGGCATAGTTGTGTGCTGCAGGCTGTGGGGATGGAGGCATTTGTTCTTCAGGATGAGCTGCTACCCTACTGAGGCAGGAGATACCCACCACTGGGGAACAGACTGAGACTTAGACGTTCTCAGACCAGAGCTGAAGCCTACTACATGGGTGGCATCATCCATGAGAGAAGGGTACCTGCCCAAACTCATACCTCCTCACAGATGGGTTACTGGATCAGGAAGCAGGTGCATCTGAGGGCAGGCAAGAGACTGGGTGAGAAACACATAGATGAATCGAGGAAGGGGAGGATCAAGCAACCTGCCTGGGTCCCCACTGTATGTAAGGCACAAAACCTACTTAGCTCATTTAATCCTCACCTCTTCACTGTACCACAAGGGAACTGATGCTCAGAGAGGTAAGCTAATCTGTGCCACAGCACACAGCTGGTAGCTGGTACAGCTGGGATTCACACTCAAATGTGCCTTAGGCTTCCAAAGAAGAGGGATTTGTCAAACACTCTGGACTGTACCAGAATCCGGATTTCCCAGGTTTGTCTGTTTCGTCCTACCTCTCCCAGACCCTGGTCATAGCTCTGATGGAGATGGTAAGGTGTGGGGAGTGGCAGAGAGAATAGCAATGGCCTGGCAGATGGGAGGTGCCAACCCCTGCCCCTCTGAACCACTCCTGAATCTCAGTTTTCTTATCTGTAAAGTGGAAGTGCTGGATTTGAGGTACTGTCTTCAGGTCCTTTTTGAGAATAATATTCTGAACGCCACTGTTACTTGTACTACCCCTTTTCTGTGAAAACAGAATGACACAAGCGGGCATCTCTACGCCTGGCTGCAGCAAGTGGCTGGGCTCAGTGGGCAGGCTCACCCATGTTGCAGCAGTGACCCTGCTGGCTTCAAGGATTGAGTTAACAGAGATGCAAGGTCAAGCCTAAACCCACAAGAATACACAATACTTAGCACAATTCTTTGTGCTGGAGAATCCCATACATCAACACTTAATCTGGCCAGTGCTGGGCTCTGAGCTTACACATACGACCTCATTTCATCTTTCCTTCAGCCCCACAGGGGAGATACTGGCAAGCCTTATCCATTTTATCGATGAATACGCTCAAGTCCACATAGCTTTAGTGATTTACCCAAAGTCATATCCATGCCAAATGATTCTTAAATGGCTTAATTTAACAATGTTCCTCCAGAAATGGACCCCACATGGTGCAAGAAAGTTATGAATGAGGATGGAGTTAGATCCAATTGGCCCGGAGCCCAGGGCCACTGACCTGGTTGGTCTGCTAAGTGGAGGAGGAGGGCATGGGGCCTCTTTGTGCCAGGGGCTCCCCAGTTCATGGTTACGGGATGCCACAGATGTTACCTTGAGTCACACAGTCAGTGATAAACCTGACCCCAGGCTGTCTAGCCCCACAGCCGGGCTTGTTTCCCTCTCCCTCAGGGGGGAGCCTGTAGACTGCAGATTTTTCTCCTGTTGAATGACCTCATCCTCTACAGAGCTGCAGGGGACCCTCACCCACATTTTCTGGAACAGTATTCTGCAACCAGGAGTAATCACCATGACAACCAGTGTCTTCTCACCACCCCTGTGGCCCAGGTGGCACCTCCTCTCTACCCAGGGCCTGCAAAGGTGGGCGGGCTGATGAGGCAGGAGCCTGAAAGCGCTCTCAGAGCAGGGTAGCCTGGGCCTCTGCAAGTGCCCTCTGCTCAGCTCCATCCAACGGGCTGGGAAAGGGGAAAGATGGGACAGATACTGGAGCCCAGCAGAGTGTTCCCACTGACTAAGCCCCTGGACCCTTCCTTAAACCCCTGCGGTCTGAACGCTTCATACCAGTGCGTGGAAGTCCTCAGTCCGGGACAGCCAAGGCCCTTCTCAGTCCACTCGGCTTCCCGCGGCACAGGAGTCATGACGGCCACCAGCCAGAGGCTGCTGCTTCTTGATAGGGCCCAGTGCCTGGGACTTCTGTCAGCACTACCTATGTTCACCGCCTGTGCCCTCCTCATTTGTAAAGTGCCTACATAATTGACCCTATGACAGGGATACTCCCCTGGCCCATGTCCCGTCTGCCACTATGTGCTTAGAGCCTTATGTAGGGGAAGTCTGTGTCCAGCAGTGTGGGAGCACCCCAGGGGCAGGACCTTTGTGCCACCCTGTGCCACTCTTGAGGTTCAGGGTCTGGCATGGAGAGATCGGTGAATTATTAGTGAAAGAATGAATGAACCACTCACCGCTGGCCAGACTGAAGAGGAAAAGTAGAGGCGCGCGGGTGGGGAGACAGAAAAGTGAGGAAGGCGGAGAATGGGGAGAAGGGGTCCCCGGGGCACCCTCTACTTACCCAGCCTGGCCCGGAAGCTGCGGACCGTGTTGCCCCCTCCGGGTCTCGCGCCCTGCCGGCTGTACTTCTCATAGAGCCGGTGCATGTGGACAGCGACCATGTCCTGGGCGCCGGGGCCCAGCGTGGCAG
The DNA here is from genome assembly GCF_048565385.1 of Saimiri boliviensis. NCBI lineage: Eukaryota > Metazoa > Chordata > Mammalia > Primates > Cebidae > Saimiri > Saimiri boliviensis. The sequence continues at coordinate 27,582,021 of NC_133460.1, read as the reverse complement.
CCGCGTCCCCAGGGAGCCGCTGGGGATCCCCGTCCCCCTGCAGGCCGTCGGCGGCGGCGGGCGGTGCGGACCAGGCGCGGGCCATGTGGCTGCCGCCCGCGTCCCGGAGTAGCAGCAGAAGCAGCGGCAGCAGTTGGGGCCCGGGTCCCCGGCTGGTCCGAGCGGGGTCACGAGCCATGGCGCGGTGAGGGCGGCGAAGGGCGAAGTCCAGGAGGAGGAGGGCGAGCGCGGGCGCACCGGAGGCTGCAGACGGATCTCGCGGCGGGAGGGCGCGCGGGGAGCCCGGGCAGCACGGCGCTGGGTACCGAGGTCCGCCTGGGGCGAGGGGCTTAGCGGGGGTGGCAGCGAGCGCGTGGTCTGTGGGTCCAGGCGACCCGAGCCCCGGGCCGGCAGTCACTGCCGTCCGGAGCAACGCAGAGCCGAACCGAGCCCTAGCCGGCGCGCTGCCTCGGCGCACTCGCGCCACGAAACTTTGCAGCTCACAGCGCTCCCGGCCCGGCGGGTTCGAGGGGAGGGGCGGGGCGGGGCGGGGCGGCCGGCGGCGCCCTCGGGGGAACCCGGCTGCACGCCCCGGACCTCTGGGGCTGCCGGCGAGAGGGCCGTCCCCGGCCGGGCTGCAGTGTGGGTGCGCCCGTGTGTGGCGGCGTGCGCGCGCCGGGGAGTGCGCCCGCGAATGTGGGGGGCGTGGGCGTGGGCGAGCGCGCTCCCCGCTCCCCTGCCGAGAGCCCGAGACCCAGCCCCGCGGCCGGCTCCTGTGTGTCGGCGCCGCAGCCTGGCCTGGCCGCGAGGGGGGCTGGGCTGCATTTGGAGGGGGGCTTGCCTGCTGGGTTGCCCCTGCAAAGGCATGCGATGGCTATGTGGTTGCAAGATGACAGCTCCCCTGTGAGGACCAGAGAAGGGAGGTGTGTGCCCCAGTTGCCTCTGAGCCGGCGTGCGTCCAAAATGCGAGTGTGGGGAGCAGGGATCCCCTCTGGGCTGACTCCGAAAAGAGAAGCCCTCACCCCAAAGCTCATGGCGTCCAAGGCAAGTGGAACAAGATCCTGATTAAAATTCAGAATTAGCTGATTAACCGTCGCCTTATTTGGCAACAGTAATTCCAGTTGTCGAAGGAAAACATCAAAGGTTCTTAATCTTTGGACATGTAGCCTTCAGGATTGTAGGGGTAAGACATGCTTTCAATTTGCCTTTCAAAATATGTCCAAAGCATCAGGAGGACAGAAAGCAGTGGCTTTCCCAAGAAGGCTTCCCAGTGAAGTGAGGGTGTAGTGAGTCCCTGGCCCCTGCCCCTCAGCTTAACCCTGGGGCAGAAGGTCCTGAACTTTATCTTGCCTCTAGCAGGATTTCTTCCCCATGGATAGAATTTAAGGGCTCCTATGAACTTGGTGGGGGAAAAAAAATACATCTTTATTTTCATTAACTGTAGCTGAAACTTACCATTAACTAATATTATAAATGCAAGCAACCAACCACAGGGGTATTAGTGACTTTGTCACCGATAGGCACCATCCACAGATATTTTCACATCGTGTGAGAGTGGTTGCAGATTTATCACAGTATTATGTTTGCTCAGTACTACTTCAGTTAGGCCTATTGCTAGTTAATTAAATACTTAACAGAAAGAACATAGTTACTATGTTGCAAAATTGTTTTAAAATATTTTTGAGAACTATATTCTAATATGATTGTCTTCCTCTGTAAATCTGCATATTTCATTTTATGTATTTAAAAACATTATTTTAATAAAGGGACCACAAGCTTCCCCAGACTTAGAAAGGGGCTCAAGACCCACCTAAAAAGTTTAAGGACCTTTGGGAGGGAAGAATAGGGCCGCTTCAAGCCCATGTTCTTCCGGAAAGCTCCCCGATACGTACAATCCATGCTACATTTCAAAGGACTATTTGCAAACTTGTGAACAGGCTGTTCCCTTTACTTGGTAACTTTGGGCTCTGTGAGCCAAAATGGTTACTTTTCTTGGAGGGCTCACAATGCAATAATTGAAAAATTGCTGGAAAAAGCTTCTGTTGGTGTGTAAAACACAACCCATTTGTAATTTTTTAAAATCTTGCAGTGTCAAATTAGAGGCCATCCTATTAAGAGCTTCTGAACGTCAGACCTGTAGCTTTTGGAAAACCAGAGAGAAGCATTTTATTTCTTTTGAAAATTAGATCACAGTGTGTTCAACTTCCCATTAGGATAGCTCCCATTTGTTCTGAACCAGATTTCCAAAATGGTTTGTCTGGAGGTGAGATGATTGAGTCTCAGCCTGGGACTTAGTGAAGCTCTCCTTATAAATGATCCGGACCATCCTTCAGTGATCCCTTCCCCCACTCCCACCCCTGTTTCCCTCCTTCTCCATGTGCCCCTCACTTCCCCTCTGTCCCCCTCTCCCCTTCTCCCCCAGAATGCCTCTGACCTGCACCGGCTGGGGGTAACCTCTGCTCATGGGTAGTTTTGTCTTTGCTGGGGCCATACACAATCGAGGCCTGTGAAAAGGAGGGTGAGTCCGCAGGAGGCCCTCACAAGCTGGGCTATTCGGAATCCACGTCCATTAAAGCCTTCTCGCTCTCCTTAACTCATTCCCGCTCCATTCAAGCCAGCCTGAGGGTCAGGCTTTAGCCGGCACTAAAACCTGTAGGGTACAGATTCTCTGACATTGTTGGGAAAGAATTAAGGCATCAGCCAGGGACGGCTAATATTTCTTGCCTCATTTTATTGCTGAACAGCGGGACTGTAAAGTCTTGAACACGAGCACTGTGGCCTCCTTTCATGTAGCCGAGATGATGGGATAAAAATGTGTTTGGTGAAGCAATTCAGATTACCACTGGGTCACATCCTTGCTGACTCTCAGCACGGCCCTTGAAACAGCATCGCTAAGACAAGAAACAATCTCTGTGCAATTTCAGCTCATGCAGAACAGTTTTTCTAGCGTAGAAATGAGGCTAATTGTGGAGCTTGCCCACGAGAGTGTTTTGTTTTTTAATAGCTCAGGCCGCAGCTCAAAATAAGAGTTGAGATGGCAGATTGTGGAGACAAGTCCTCAGAGCTGTGATTTCTGACAGCTTCCTACAAAATTATCCTGGTCCTAGGAATTCCGTACATTTCAGTTACCCAGGGAGGTCTTGAACTTGCCGACTGGAGTGGAGAGTGTTCTCTCCAGGGAGATGAGAGGTAGTTTGGCGACCCTCAGTCCTCTAGGCCTTCTTGCCATAGACTCCGGGGTAGCAGGGTTTTCTTCAGCTCAGAAAGTCATGAGCAAGGAGTGAAGAGACTCCATAGTTATGAAGCTCTGCACCCAAGTAAGGAAGTAAAGCAAAGCCTGGGTAGTTTCGAAAAGCAAGCTCATTTGGTCTCATCAAGAACCTCTCCCCAAATAAATGTTCTCAAGCGATTGTTTCATGGCATTGTCCAGTTAATTTGTGGCAGAGCCAGTGTATGATTCCAACTAGCTCTGCAACCCTGGGGCAGCCCCATTGCCTCTCTGGAATCCTGGGAGCCCCTCGTTTAAGTGACAAGTCTGGCCTCCAGACTTTGCCACTGCTCCTGGACTCTGGTTCTGTAGTCCCATGTCAACACGTTCTTGGAAGTTGTGGGGGGGGGAGGGGGCGGTTCCCATGACCCTGTGGAGTCAACTGGGACTAGATTCATGTCCGTTTTCACTGCTACTTGGCTGTGTGATGTTAAGCCAGTTACTTGCCTTCCCTGGACCTCAGTTTTTCAACTCTACGATGGGGACAAAGGCAGGATAGTATGAGGATTCTTGGCAAGGTTTTAAAGTGAGATAATATTAACCGATTTGCATTTATCATTGGGACCGGTCTTTTCATTTATTGTGGGTTTGAAAGAAGTTGTAGCACATTTAAAGTGGACCCAGACTGGCAGATTTGGTGAGAAGTTCAAGCCTGGCTATTCCTTACTCTGCAGAGGAAATTTGTTTCTTAGTACACAGTGCCAACAACTAAAAAAAAAAAGTGGGGGGCGGGGAGAAGGGAATGTTTTCTTGATGAGGAAGGCATAGACCTCTACCAAGGAGCTGTTATGCTGTTATTGTCTGTGTCTGCAGGTTCTTATCCAAAGATTGGGAGGATGATTCACAGCTCTTCATCTAGATTTTCAAAGCTCCTCGCCCTTAAGGACAAAAGCAATGCAAGTGAGTCCCTGTTCCCATTGGGGCATGAGCTGTGGGGCGCTAGAGACAGGAACCCCAGGGCCTCCCCAGGCCGCCAGGCCAGAGCGTAATAAATCTGTGAAATAACAAGCACAAAGGACTTTATAATCAATGACAGATTTTATTTTTGCTCTGGCAAAATCCATCCGTGGAGTTAACATTTTATAGGGAAATAACTACCCACTTTGTGACTCCTCCTCAGCCCATATTCTCTTTCCTAAAGTTGGAAAAAACTCAGAGAATCAAAGTCGGCTCCTCTGAGAACCGTGGCAAGCGAAAGCATGACTTCCCCTGGGCGGGAACCCAACTCTCCCGTTACTTCCTAGGGTGGTGGGGGCCATTCATTTCTGTTTTGCTAAAATACCCGTGACATGTGAATAAACCAGGATTACAGAACATTGTCTCGGTCAGTAATCTGAGCCGGCATGGGCTCTGGTTTGATGAAATATGGTGCTCTCTGAGCAAACATGGGAATTGGTATTACTTCTCGTTAAAGCTGAACAGTGGGGCTATTTAGAACTGACGCATGAATGCAGCACTGTGGGGAGTGACAATCTGAAGGGAACCGATTTGGGGGAGGAGGGCAGTGGGGTGTGTGTGTGTGTGTGTGTGTGTGTGTGTGTGTGTGTGTGTGAGAGAGAGAGAGAGAGAGAGAGAGAGAGAGAAATCTCTTTCTCTCAAGTTGGCCGGAGCCAGCCAGTTAAGAGGAGTCTATGGGAGAGGCAGCGAAGAGGACACTTGGAAAATTAGGGCCCCTTTGTGGCTGCACAGTCTCCTTATCACCCCCAAATAATCTTGCTCAAAACCTTTGACTGCTGTCCTTCACAGGATGGATAAAGCCTTCTGTCCTTGTCCTGGCATTCAAGCCCTAACCAATCTGACCTCTCTGTACTGCTGCAGTCTTTCCCAGCTTCTGTTCTTATGCATCTTCTTCTGCCCCAGGATTTAGGGCAGCTTCATTCCCTGAGTTCTCATCCCAGGCCCTTCCCCATGGCCTTCGGGTGACTGTAGCTAATCCCCCTGTTGCCAGCATCCAGGTGTTCATGGCCTCAGCTGCCAGGACTGCTGTCTGCTGAGGGCTCACAGTGGAGTGCCTCCCCAGGAAGGCTGACAGGAGTGGCCTCACTCAAAGTCATCTCACATCTGGGGACAGCCAAACACAGTGACCGGGTGCTCCATAGGGCCACCTGCCTCCAAGGCTCTCTATACCACTGTGTCATTTAGCTGCTCCCTCTGGCTGTCCTGTTCCCTCCACTTCCTTATCGGTGTTTCCACCTAGCACTCTCCCATACACTTCTGCACTCAAATTTCTCTCTCAGAGGTCCTACCCTGAAACACCGACCTGAGATAGTTCATTCCAGAAGTGATCTAAGCAAGTGGGCTGTAAGGTGGGACCTGAGGCCCTGGTCATCTGATGTCCACTGGCAATGAGGACTCTGTGGCTAAGTCCCCATAACCTGACGCTGTGGTGGTGAGTTGGAGGGGTCACTTTCTTATGGCTTAGAGAGGTTCAGGGGAAGGAATAATTTTGAGGACTATGGGATGGTTGAGCGCCATGGACACATTGAAGAGAGACAATAAAAGGTTGAGAGGGATGAAACACTAATTTAAGGCAGAGTGTGAGAATTGGAGGGTCTTCTTGGCAGCATCTAAAGAAACCCTCAGTTCTTACAGCCAGTTCTGCTGAGGACTGGGTCCAGGACTTATGTTACATATGAAGGTAATAGCTCCAGAGATGGTTTCATTCTTAACCCCAGAGCTTCTGTTATGCCAAAGTCAGGCCCTGGTGGAGAAGGAATGAGGACCCTGAGGCTTAGGGTGGGAGCATCTTGGTGGATGTACTCAAGAGTCTTAAAACCCTATACTTCCTTGAACACTCTGGGCCTGGGGAGGTGGCCTCTGTCCACCATGCTTGAAGATGATAAAGATGTAGCACATGCCCCTCTCATAATCTACCCTTACGTGTATCTGGCTGCCAGATGAAAGCCGGGCTTATCTCATCACCTCGCCCAGTCAGGGAATTGCCAGGGCCAACTAAGGGGCTGGAGAATCTGTAGAGTCAACGTGTATAAGCAGGATCTGAGAGAGTATGCTTGTGGCGGGTTGCACGGGTGCTGAATCAAGGCGGACTGGATATGGAAGTGGATAAGGGAGAGTTCATCAAGCCGGGAGCACGGTCCCGTGATGCAGGAGTTCCACCATGGCAAGGGCCCTAGGGCATGGGGCTGATATACTTATGAGTTGGCCTTTAGATGCTTGGAAAAAACAATGGCCTTCACTAAATGAAATGTCAATGCTGAAATAGCTGTGGTAAGTGATAGAGGAATGGACTACAGGCTCAGAGAGCAGACATGCTGGATTAGAAATGGTACACACAAGCTGGAAAGCCACCAGCCTATATGTTCTGTGGAAGGACTCAGAGGATTCTCCATTTACCAAAGTGATAAGAAATCCACTGGTGAGAGGGGCATCAGCAACATGCAAAGGTCAGGGATGGCTTTTGTCTGTAGGCTGGGGCTGAGGATAGAGGGTATTATTGTTACTCATCTGGGCTAGCAAACATGGGGTTGAAAGGATCCCAGAATAATGGAGTACTTTGCTATCCAAATCAACGTAGATGCAATTGTCCAAATGAGAGGTGTGGTCAGATTGCAGCCAGGATTCCCAACTCACGTGGAGCTATGAAGATACTTAATCAAATCTGCAGTCATATTGATGGGCAGCCCGCAAGAGCACCACTCAATTTGTACAATCCAAGGATGGATAAATGAGGCCGAGGGCAGCCATTCCCAAAACAGTTACACTTCCTTGCTGGGCTTGAGCCAGTTTATATACCTGAACACTTTGAGTGAAGGAGAGGCTGGGATCTCAGGAGGAAGGAACCTGTAACACCACAGCAAGGATAGATGTTCATGATTTCCTGTCCTTCCTGAAAGAGACGTATCACCATTTACTCAGGTAACCACTGAATCTGAGGGAAGGGGAGCATCCAGACACTTCAGGAATAAATGGATACATGGTCCAAGGTGACACTGATACCAAAGACCTAAGGCCTCATTATAACTCTCTTGCTAGAGTGGATTTTGTGGGAACCAGATGGTCAATGATTCCTGGTGCAGCCCAGCTCACTGGGCTTATGGACTCATCCACAGCTATTTCCCTATACCTTGAATGTAGAGTTGCAACAAACATCCTTCGTAGCTGCCAGAAGTTTGCACTGGTTCCTTGGTTACAGGGCAAGAGTTAGAGGAGTGGGGAAGGCAAATTGAAACTTGTAGGGTAAGAGTTACCATAGTAGGGAAGTCCAAGGAGAAGCCTCTGAAACCATTCCCTCATCCCCGTCCTGGGCAGATGAATAAGTCAAAATCAGTGTCCTGTCCCAAGAGAAACGGTAGAGATTAGTGCCATCCTTAAAAACCTAAAGGATGCAGCTGTGAGAGTTACAGGCTCTCCTCATTTAATTCACAAGTCTGGCCCCTACAAAAAAACCAGAAAGATGCTAGAGAATGACAGTGATTGCTGCAAATTCACCAAATGATGTGTCAATAGCCCTTACTGCAGTGTCTGTGCCAGATGTCGGATCTTGGCTAGAGCAGACTGACATGGCCTCTGGTATGCAGCCTCTGACCTAAGCGATGTGTTCTTTTTCATCCTATTCAAGAATGTAGAAGCAGTTTTTATTCCCATGGGACAGGTACCAGTATGCATTTACTAGTATGTGTATTTCTTGCCCTAGGGCCATGTTAACTGTACCACCTCTGTCATGAGGGATCAACTGGACCTGGGTCTTCTGCATATTCCACTGAGCATAACATTGGTCCTCTGTATTAATGACATTGTGTTAACCAGAATGAATCAGTAAGAAGTGGAATCGGTAATCAGTAAGAATACTTGAGAGACCTTGGTAAGATGCCTGCACTCCAGAGGGTGGGAGATGAACCCCATGATGATTCTGGGGTCTGCCTCATCACTGAGACTATTAGGTGGTGTGTTAGTCCATTTGTGTTGCTAAAACAAATACCCGAGACTGGGTGATTTATAAAGAAAAGAGGTATATTTGGCTCACAGTTCTGCAGGCTGTACAAGAAGCATGACCCCAACATCTGCTTCTGAGGAGGGCCTCAGAAAGCTTCCACTCATGGTTGAAGACAAAGGTGGAGCAGGTGTCACATGGTGAGAGAGGGTGCATGAAGGAGAGAGGGAGGAGGTGCCAGATTCTTTTAAGCAAGAGATCTCACGTGAATTCACAGAGTGAGAGTAAAGTCATTACTGTGAGGACAGCACCAAGCCATTCATGAGAGATACACCCACATGACCCAAACACCTCCCACTAGACCCGCCTCCAACATTGGAGGTCACATTTCAACGTGAGATTTGGAGGAGGCATCCAAGCCATATTAGGTAATGAGTGGCCAGAGCACCTTGGGACATCCCCTTTAAAGTAGAAAACACATTGTGTCTTGCACTTCCCCTCTCTAAGAATTAAAAACAATCCTCGTAGGCTTTTTCGGGATCTGGAGATGACAAGTTTCATCCTTGTGAATGTACTCTGACCTAGAGGGACACAGAAGGCTGCCAGCTTTGAGTGAACCCAGAGCAGAAAAGAACTCCACAACCCATCCAGGCTGTGAAAGCCCAGCTTCTTGGATCATAGGAGATGTCAGACCTGTGGTATTACAGGTATCTGTGAAGGAAAGACATCACATGGGATTTATGGCAAGAGCCAATAGGAACAAATCCAAGCCCTCTGCAACAGTGAATTATCCGCCCTTTGAAAAGCACCTCCTGATGCTGGGCTTCATTTGAGACGAAGAGCCTAACCATGGGCCATCAGCTGATCAAGCAGCCAGAACTGCCTGTCATGAGCTGTGTTCTCATAGATCCACCACACCCATGTGGTCCGTAAGCTTGGGCGGGCCCAGCAGTAACTCATCAAAGATAGAAGAGGTCCTCTGGGATGGGCATGAGTAGTGCCAGGGGGTGCAATGAGGCTGCACTAGCAGGTGGCTCATGCCTCCATGCCATCTACCACTGGGCACCTGTGCTTCTTTTTCAGTTCACACCTGTGGCCACATGGGGGTCTCTTATAATAAGGTGATGGAGAAAGAAAATGTCTGAGCTTGGTTCAGGGAGAGGTAGACTTGGTATACGGCTGCAAAGTGAAAATGGACTTTTGATGCACTGTACCCTAACTCAGGGACGACCCTGAAAGACAGCAACAAGGAGGGGAAATCCTCCTTGTGGGCAGAGCTTTGGGGGTACAGCTGGCATCCACCTTATATGGAAAGAAAAGTGACCTGAGGGGTTTTGGGGCAGTGGGAAATGGCTTGGTTAGTTGACTGGGGGCCTGGAAGAAAGCATCTGAAACGTCAGGGCTACAGAGGCTTGTGGACAAGGCATGTGATTAGGCCCACAGGAGTCAGCAGGAAGTGAGAGGATCTTTATGTTGCATGTGAACGCCCACCAGAGAGCACCCACTATGAAAAATGCACTGAACAACAAGGGCGTAGCCTGGCTCTGCAGTGGACATCAGCAGCCTCCGTCATCAGTCAGAATGAGCGCCTGCCTGGAGCTGCTGTGGCAAGAATGGCAGCTGTGGACAGCATGGCAGCATGAGCACCAACCCACCAGGGCCTGTCTAGCTCTGCCACTTTCCAGTGTCTGGCCAACCAGCAAGGGAGACCAGTGCCAAGCCTGTAATATGGCCCATCCCCAGCTGAGCACACGAGTTACTTGGCGGAAGGATGATCAACTGAATTCTTTCCACCCTGGAAAGAGCAGTGATTCGTCTGGTCTGCAGTCTACACACATTCTTGGTTTGGTTTGTTGTTTTTGCCTTCAGAGCCTCAGCCAGCACCACAAAACTTAGAGAGCATTTGATATCCTCCGTCAGGATCCTATGTGACAGAGCATGGAACCGAGGGACTCACATTGCAGCAAAGGAGGCACCACAGTGAACACAGGCCGATGGGGTTTACCAGTTCCAGCACATCCCCACGACAGAGCATTGGAAAGTATGGCCGAAGCTCCATCTGGAGCAGATGCTCCGAGAGGGTGGGAGGCCATCCTCCACAACACAGCACTCACCTTAAACCAACGGCCAATATGTGGTGCTGTGCTTCAGTCAGTAGAAGTCATGGGTCCAGGAACCAAGGCACAGAAACAGGAGTAGCACTGCTCATGGTCACACTCATGGCCCAGGGGAATCTGTGCTCCCTGAAAGCTAGGTGCAGTGGGACTAAAGGTCCTGGTGCCCAGAGGAGGAGTGCTTCTTCCAGAGGACATGGCAAGATTCCCTTTTCATGTTCAGCGACAGAGGCTGCCAACCACTCCCAGCTCCTACGTCTAGAGACTGGAGGGAAGGGGAGTCTTCATCCTATATGTATCTTCAGCCCTTCGCTGTCACTCATTGGGGAAGGGAGGCTGTGCTTAGCATCCAGGTGATCTACTGGGCCATTTCCTGGTACCTCCCTGCCAATTCTGATGACAAATGGACAAGGGCAGGAGCCATAGCTGGAGAAGGGCATGACCACCCTCTGGGGCAAGGGTCTGTGCCACCCATCAGGTGAGCCCCTAGAGCAGCAGAAGCACAAGCCTAAGTGGAGGACCTGGCACGGGTGGCAGAGGACAGAGGTGGTGAGTACCCGAGGTCCCCAGCCCAGCCACAGCACAGGCACTGTGCTCATCTCTTTAACTTTCCTCTTGTAAGTTTTCCTAGGAAAAGAGACCGGGCATCCTGGGGAAGCTGTTCCCAGGTAGGACCAGATTGTACAAAACAAGTGAATGCAACTGTGGAGAGGGAGGCCTGCAGAGGAAGCTGTGGAGCTGCCCAGCTCTGCCCTTCAGGGTCGAGGCCCTCATCTCCCAGCTTTCAAGGGTGGTGTCTGCTGATGGCTCCTGGCTGGGACCCTCCCCAGGAATTGCCCTCTGAGGCCTAAAGGAGATGCCCTGCCTACGGCCATACCTACTCTTTCCCAGGGCCGCTGCACCTCCTAGCTAGGACCATTTAGCAGTACAAAAGCCTGGGCTCCCTAGTCTCAATCTGGGACAACTTTGAGGAGCCATCCTAGCTCCAGAGCCGCCTGGGGGAGCAACCACAGCCCCTGTTGTAATCACATCCCAGTCAGCTTCTCGTCTGTCCAGCAGCCTCTCTCACCCCTTCCAGGAGGCGATGTTCCCAGGTGCGGGCCTCATAAACCTGCCACACTCACCTCTCCACCCCTGAGCCTGGTTTCCGGGTGCTGCACGTGAGGCGGCAGGACTCGGGCACCCAGAGTGGCCGTGAGTCTCAACACGACAACTGCTGACTTCCTCATTTCCTTTCCACCTTTCTGAAAAATGTCCTCCTTCTTCTGGTATTTCTCTAACATCTCCCTCGTAATTCCTGATTCCCTGCGTTCACAAGGAATAGCAGCCTGCAGATTCATAAGAAATTCATGAGCCCATGCTTCTTTTATTTATTTTTTTGGTTGGCTTCTATTTATAACAAGGAATGCTGATTTTCCATTTATACTTGAGATGTAAAGATTCTGTTTAAAATACTTTGTAAGTAAAACAGAGTGAGTAGGCTTTTCAAAAAAACAGCTAAATGCACGACAGCGACCACAGGCACGGTGAAGGTGGTTCACTGGAGGATGGTAACCTGGGCGATGCCTACACCAGCGATTTCTCCTGCCTGGGGCCCCTCTGAGTCAGGTGAATATGTGCCCTGCAAAACCCACCCCCAAGACTCTCTTCTTTGCAAAGGCTCTGTCCTACATTTCAGAGAGAGTCTTGCCTTCCCATCAGATGTGTTCCACTGTGTGGAGCAATCTGTCTCCTCATCGCAGCTGCAGCCAGCCAGCAAGGCCTCGAGCACTGAGTCTTTCTTTCCTTCCCTTTCTTTCTTCCTTTCTTTCTTTCTTTCTTTCTTTCTTTCTTTCTTTCTTTCTTTCTCTTTCTTTCTTTCTTTCTTTCTTTTTCTTTCTTTCTCTCTTTCTTTCTTTCTTTTTCTTTCTTTTTCTTTCTTTCTTTCTCTCTCTCTTTTTTTCTTTCTTTCTCTTTCTTTCTTTCTCTCTCTCTTTTTTCTTTCTTTCTTTCTCTTTCTTTCTCTTTCTTTCTTTCTTTTTCTTTCTTTCTCTCTCTCTTTTTTCTTTCTTTCTTTCTCTTTCTTTCTTTCTCTTTCTTTCTTTCTCTTTCTTTCTTTCTTTTTCTTTCTTTCTTTCTCTCTCTCTCTTTTTCTTTCTTTCTTTCTTTCTCTTTCTTTCTTTCTTTCTTTCTCTCTTTCTTTCTTTTTCTTTCTTTCTTTCTCTCTCTCTTTTTTTCTTTCTTTCTTTCTCTTTCTTTCTTTCTTTCTTTCTTTCTTTCTTTCTTTCTTTCTTTCTTTCTTTCTTTCTTTCTTTCTTTTCTTTCCTTCTCTTTCTGAGATAGAGTCTTGCCCTGTCTCCAGGCTGGAGTGCAGTGGCACAATCTCTGCTCACTGCAACCTCCACCTCCTGGGTTGAAGTGATTTTTCTGTCTCAGCCTCTGGAGTAGCTGGGATTACAGGCATGTGTCACCACACCTGGCTAATTTTTTGTATTTTTAGTAGAGACGGGGTTTCACCATGTTGGCTAGGATGGTCTCGATCTCCTGACCCTGTGATCTGCCCGCCTTGGTCTCCCAAAGTGCTGGGATTACAGGCGTGGGCCATGGCGCCCCGCCCAAGTCTTTCTTACTCCCTGTTGTTACTCCAGAACTTAGTAACAGGGACCGAGACTCAGGGAAGCTTGAGGGTAGGATTCTAAAGTGGTCCCCATAAGTCTGCCCCTGGTACATTCGCCCATAGCAATTCTATCCTGAGTTGGGGTGGGGCCTTTGACTATGACTCCTGGGATTCACTTGTGTTATCTGGTACAGGTGATGAGATTTTGTGTATGTAATTGAAGGCCCCAAACCAACTGACTTTGATGGAATGAAAAGGAAGATTATCCTGGGTGTGCCTGCCTTAATCCGGTGGCAGCCCTTGAATGGAGGCCCGGGCCCTTTATGAAGAGAGGGCTGCGTGCTGGCTATGTCCTGAGACAGGGCCCCATCACGAGGCTCTAGGAACTGGGAGCTGGTCCTACTTACTGCCCAGAGGAAAGTGGGGCGCTCAGTACTACAGCTGCTAGGGGCTTGGGAGAGGGAGGGCTCGGGCTCCGGAAGGGTCTGCAGCCTGGCGGACACCTGCATGTCAGCCATGCGGGGACCCGACTGGAGGGCCCAGCCAAGCATGCCCAGACTCCAGGCCCGTGGAAGTTGTGAGGTAACACGTGTGTGCTGTTTGAAGCTGTGAAACTTGTGGACGTGTGCTATACAGTGTTAGAAAACTGGCCCTGCAGCCTGGCAGACATGGGCCCAGCGAGTGTGCCAGCCTTCAGGGTGCCCTGTCCACTGGCTCCTGAGATTCACGGGCACTTCCCACCTGGGGAGATGGGGCTGCCGGTGCAGGGAAGGGGTGGCAGCTGCTGCCATCCTTGCCTGGCCCCTCATCTCACATGGTGCAGACGAGGAACAGGCTGAGGACTGCTCAGGGTCACTTAGAGGGGAGGACGTCCAGGAACCCCTCTGAGCCTGGTCACGCTCTCCTCAGTCACACTCTCAGTGCTGGCCAGCACGGTGCCCCCTCCATGCCCTGGAAGACATCACCATCTCCTCTTTCTTTGGTGACTTCAGCTGTCAGTGGCTCTCTCCACCCTGCCGCCTCCTGATGGGGTCTGAGCATCTGAGCGGCAGGTGGAATGTACCCTCTCTCCTCTCCCCCACGCTCTGGCTCTGGAACACAGTGGCTCTCCCCTCTGCCCCAGGCAGGAAGGACTTCATCCTGGAAGTCTGCCTTGGGTGCTCGGATAGCCTGGCCCCTCGCTCCAGTCTCCCTCACCCCCATCCTGCCACTCCACCCCTCGCTAGCTGTTTTGTCTGCCTGGCCTGGCTTCCTGCCTTCTTTTTGAAACAGCTCTCTCCTTTCTGTGGAGGAAGGCTTGCCCCAAACCACACATGATGCTCAGTGGAGCTGCCTGTCTGACAGGCTAAGTGCCATGCCAGGGGGTTGCTTCATGGCCTTGCCAGCCCTAACACCTTCCCCCAGTCACCGTGAATCCCAGGAGAAACCCTAAGCTGGGCTTGTCATTGTTCCATAGGATTCCTCGAAGCAGACTTGGTGGTGAGAGCCCCGCTCTTCAGTTTGCTGAGGGGGAGTAAAGTCAGGTGGCCAGACCTGGCTGTGCAGCCAAGGTTCCTGTAACACGGAGACACGTGTCTCTAATGGAAGGGAACTGAGGCAGCAGAGGAGAGGAGGCAGAGGTGGAGGAGCAGGAAGAAGAGAAGGAGGAGGAGGAGGGAGGGGAAGAGGAACAAAAGGCGGGGGAGAATGAAGAGGAGGACGAGGGAGGTGAAGATGAGAGAAGAGGGGTGTGCGCTAGTTACAAATCATCCCCGAACTTACATTGCCTTAAAACAATACCCAGGTCCTGTCTCACAGCTTCTGTGGGTCAGTGGTTCAGCTGTGGTTGAGCTCAGGGTCTTTCTCAAGACTGCAGTCAAGGTGCGGGCTGGAATCACGCTCTTCTCACACCTGCTTCAAAGACCTCTCGAGGCTAGGGGCAGGGCTCAGTTCTGGGCTCTTGGACTGGCAGCTCAGTTTCTTGCTAAGTTCTGAGCTAAGGATTCCCTGCTTATTCTGGGCCTTCTCTTTAGAACGTCCCCATCCACTTCCCAATCCGGCATCTCCACCCAGACCGCAGGCCGGCATTCCCCAGCAGCTCCAGGATGCCAAGCTCGCTTCCAGGGATCACCTGCTCCTCATCCTGTGCCTGCTCCCCTCCTGTGATGGCGCCGTGGAGCTGAAGGTTCATGGCTGGCTCCTCCCTCTTTTCACCTCATCCCAGCCATCTGCCATCCTGTCAAGCGTCTCCTGGCTCCGCCTCTGCCTGCTCTGCACATGGACGCTTTCTTATCCAGGTCTCGATGCTCTCTTGCTGCTGGTCCCCAAGTCAGTCCCACTCCCTTCGGTCTCCTTTCTCAAGACCGCAGGGCGATCTTCCTCACCACAGAGATGTCCCCACCGTCCTTCTGCTTGTGGGACCCCGCCTGTTTCCTCTCCATGGCATGACGCCTGTGTCTGACCCCTACACGCGGTCCCCGCCCCTCCTCCACGCCTCTCTTCCAGGCACCTGCCTGTCTTCTCATTTCCTGCCCACACACTCCTTCCTCCCAAGCACAGGTCTCCTCAGCCCTTCTCAGCCTGACATGTCCGCCCCCAGACCCACCCTTGAATCTTCTCCACCCACAAGCCCCAGGGTCAAGTTCGTCTAGCCCAGGAGCCCTCTCAGAAGCCCCCCTGCCTCCACAGCCCTTTCCTTCCCCCAGAAATGGGACTTGCTCCAGACGGCCCTGTGTAGCACTGTCCTACAGGTTGCTGTCCCCTGCCCCAGGCTCATGAGGGGACCCTGGCTAATGACACCCATGAAAGGTGCCTGAAAGTTAGGGAATTTGCTCCAGGACCACGGGAAGGGAAGAAGTGGTCCATGACGCTTGGGGGTGACGCCCTCGATGGCATGAAGCCCCTCTGCCCACTTCTTTCCTCAGCCTCCCTTCTGAGCCCTGATCATGAGGCAGGAGGGAGGAAAAGTTCACGGTCAGAAAATGCTCAGCTCTGAGCAATTGTTGGTTTCCTGTGGCTCTCCAGGATTTGCTACTCCTCCATTATTTACTCAGACATCACTGACGACAGAGGCCAAACCTAAACTAGAACCACGGAGAGTGAAGGACTGATTGGCTGAGATAACAAAACTGCCTAGACGGAGTGGGAAGCTAGGCTTGCAGAAAACTCAAAGTAGGGACTTCCACATTGTCAGCCTCCCTCCCTCTCCTCCCTCTCTCCCCTCCCCTTCCCTCGCTTCCCTTCCTCCCTCCCGTCGTCCCTTCCCTTCTCCTCCATCCTCCCTGCCTCCTCATTCTTTCTCTCTCTCCCTTTCTCCTTTTCCCTCTCTCTTTCCCTTCCTTCTTCTCCCTTCTCTCCCTCTTCAGAACGAAAACAGCTTTGCTGTTAATTGACAATGTAATTACTGCTTGGCTGCTGAAAAGTGAGAGTGATGTATAAGGTAGCCCTATCCACATTCTGACTGTCATGTGGACCCACAGGCAGCAAATGGTTGCTCCAGGGGCCAGACAGTCAATATCACAGGCTTTGTGGGCCATATGGTTTTATGAATGCAACCATAGACAATATGTCAATGCATGGGTATGGCTGTGTGCCAATAAAACTTTATATCAAAAAAGATGGTGGGTTGGAATTTGCCCAAGTCTCGATCAACTGTGGAGGGAGGTGTGTGGCTCTTGGTGGCAGAGGGATGTGCTTTTTGATGAAGGGTGAGTTGTTTCGGACACGCAACATGATGAATGTCCAGTACATTCTATATTCCTTGAACGGAGCCCAGCTTTTATGAAACCAGTCTTGCTTATTACTATGGCATGACACGTTTTAAGAAGTAGATTGTTTTCATTTACTCTGTCCCATCGTTGACTGTTTACACGGAAGTTCAGTACATCCTCTGACTCCTTCCCACCTTTATGAATGGGCTCCAGGCTAGGTAGTGTCTCCCAACCGGTGTTACTCAGTCCAGAGGACTCACAATATTGGCCTCCTGGGACCTACTTGGCTTCTTGCTGACATTTCCCCTGTCCCTATGGCCCATCTCCACACCTCACCTCCTGCCTTGGGCAGGTCAGACTCTGGGAGGCATTGGCAGG
Source organism: Saimiri boliviensis (assembly GCF_048565385.1). Taxonomy (NCBI): domain Eukaryota; kingdom Metazoa; phylum Chordata; class Mammalia; order Primates; family Cebidae; genus Saimiri; species Saimiri boliviensis. The sequence continues at coordinate 27,565,106 of NC_133460.1, read as the reverse complement.
CTCACATCCAGCTAGACACCGTCCTAGCTAAAGCAGTGCTGTGATCTGTGCACTTCTGCCTCTGCGGGTGGAGCCCTGATCCCCTCCTGTGGACCTAACCTGCCCAGTGCAGGCTCAGGTGTCTGTCTGGACCCAGCAAGCAGAGCTGTGGAGTCAGGCTGGTGGCTGAGCCACTTGCACCTTGGAAACTCTGGGGTTCCTGCCTGTTGACTCAGCGCTGCCTCCTTTCTAGCTGCTGGGGCTGCTATGCCGGGCTCACTCTGGGGTCAGCCTCTTTGGGGCCAGCTTCTCGATGCAGGGATAAGGCCTTGGCAGGCTCCTCTGCTGGAAAATGCAGATAATGATGACTGTTCCTCGGGGTGCTGTAAAGAGCAAAACGATTGAGAAAGCAAGTGCAGCTCTTGGCTCATCACCAGGCAAGGGTGACCATCTTCATCTGCCCTGAATCCTCCCGGTTTCAGCACTGAATGTCCTGCGTTTCAGAAAACCCTCAGTCCTGGGCAAAGGAAGGCTATGGTAAGTGCCACCGGGGCTGGCATTGCTGGTTTCTTCTTGTCCCACCATGGCCTGCACAGGGACAATATCCTCCCACACCTCCATTTCCAGGGTGGAGACAACCCAAGGCCATCGCATGAACAGCTCTTCTGCCTGCTGGGTGAAGAACGCAGAGATCGAACCCACACTCTGGCCTCCACCTGGGTGTTCCAGCCTCAGCCTTGGTTGCTTCCCTCTCAGGCCACCCTAGGAGAGGCCAGGTCCTCTGGGAGGGTTGTGGTGGTGCCCAGCCACCCACCAAACCTGGCTCCTGACTCCCCCATACTCACACTGCTGCTCAGTCAGGGCTGTGGGACCACCAGCCACCAGCCGCCAGCCCCCAGCCACCCCTCTTCTCCATTCTTCCTCCTGCTGTGCTGACCGGCCCCCATACATGTGTGTATGATGACCCCCTGCCTGGCCAAGCTCTGTGCATACCCCTCCCTCCTCCTCCGATGCCAGGTGCTGCCTCCCGGGACTCCCTCTGTTCATGATAGCACGCATTGATGCCCTTCTCTGACGTTTAGCTATTTTCAGGGAGGAGTAAACAGCATGGTGGGCTGGACATGGTGAGCACAGGGTGAAACAGACTGCGAAAGGTCGGCGCCTTCTATAGACATGGGAGCCGTGGGGAAGGCAGTCAGCAGCGAGGGGTGGCATCTGGAGGGGCTTGGAAGGTAGGCTGGGGAGAGCCCCAGGAGGGAGGTAGTGAGGGGCTGCCACCTGAGTCTTCTGCTTCCTGGGAAGGACTCCAGGGGTAGACCTCTTCTCCCTCTGTGTCCACGGTGCCTGTATAAGGCTGTGGCTGCTGCTGACTCCACGGGACAGGAGCCCCTCAGCTTCTGCATCGTTCCTGCTGCCAGGACCAACCTTACAGATAAAGCCAATTCCCTCCAAAGCCAACTAGACTCTGGGTGGATTCTTCTAGTGCCACTTTGCCCAATAATGCCCTTGCTTCAGGTTAAACTAGCTAAATGAACTAGCCCAGTATGTTCATTTGGTTAGTTTGAACCTGAAGCATGAGATGGTTTCAGCCCTATACGCAGCAGTTGGATTTCTATTAGATTTCCCCTGATTTTCTTCCTTGTGGATGTTTTTTGTTACCCAGTCTAGCACTCTAGCGTTTATCACGTTTCTACTTCAGATACAATTCCTCAGACAGAGTGCTTCTCAAGATGCATTTCTCTGTGGGGCTTGCTACTTCCTTCTGCCCATTTTAGTGCACAGTACGGCTTTTGGTGTTTGTCCCTGCTTTCAGGGGTGCCCTTTATAACCAGGGACCCCAAGAAAACCATACCCAGGGTGCTATATTAGCCCTTGCACCCCAATGTCAGAGCCATAAAGAAAAATACCAACTCACAAGGGGCTGAAAAAACGCTTCCTTATTATAAAAGTACTTACAACTCATTGAGCAATATATGGAACATCTCCAAAGCAGAGAGAGACCAAATCCTCTTTTTGTAGCACCCAAACTTACCATTACCAGGTGGTTCAAGTCTCTTCCATTTTTTCTCTGTGAATGTCTTCTTTTTCATACAGTTGATCTTTCTTTAGGCAACAGATTTGGATTTTCTTTTTGTCACTAAGTGTTAGAACATAAGCATTTTTTAAATATCGCAAATAAAATTTCAAAAACATATTGCCATACAGTGTGGAATAATAGACATTAGGGACTTGGAAGGGTGGGAGGGGTGAGAAATCACCTGAAGTGTATAGTATACACTAGTTGGGTGATAGTTACAGTGAAAGCCCAGACTGTGGCATATATCCATGTAACAAAACTGCATTTGCATCCTCTAAATAGATATTAAAACATATTTTAACTGACTTTCTTTCCTTTCTTTCTTCCTTCCTTCTCTTTCTCTCTTTCTTTCTTTCTTTTGTTTTTCTGAGACACAGTCTCACTCTGTTGCCCAGACTGGAGTGCGGTGGTGCAATCTTAGTTCACCGCAAACCTCTACCTCCTGAATTCAGGCAAGTCCTGTGCTTCAGCCTTCTAATTAGCTGGGGCTACAGGTGTGTACCACCACGCATGGCTAATTTGTGTGTGTGTATGTGTGTGTGTGTGTGTGTGTGTGTGTGTGTGTGTATTTTAAGTAGAGACAGGGTTTCACCGTGTTGGCCAAGCTGTTCTGGAACTCCTGGCCTGAAGTGATTCACCCATCTCAGCCTCCCAAAGTGCTGGGTCTACAGGCATGAGCCACTATGCTCAGCCAATTGACTGTATATTTCACTGGTTAGCTTTGCCATGGTTCAGCTAAGCAATCTACCCTTACTGTTTATTCCAGTTTTTACATATTATAAAAAATAGCAAAAAAAATCTTTGTGCCTAAATAACTTTTTTCTATATTTATAATTATTTTGGCTTTGGCAAATACTTTACTAAATAGTACCAAAGAACAGATTTGCCTAAGTGAAATTGTTTGCTCAAAGAATACAAATATTTGCAGAGCTCTTGTACATATTTAAAACTGCTATCCCAAAATAGTGATATTACTCAGTTTATTTTTTTATGTATCAAGTTTCACACTTTTATAAAAGCAAGTCTAATTCTTCATGTCATTGATACTTCTAAGCCTTGTGACGTCTCTCTCCCTAGATTAAATATTCAGCTATAGCGTCTTCCTGCATCACGTATCCTTTTGCATTTAATTGCTATTGCATGTTGTTACAGCTACCTGTTTGGTCTGGGTAGGATTTCTTTTGGCTCACCCTGTGAGACACATGGGCTCGAATGGCTGGCTGTGACTCACCTGGGCATGAAAATTACGACTAACCTGGGCTTCTCAGCCATGCTCCTTCTCTGAACCCATCAGCTTCAGTGCATTCTTCCTGGCGGCTGGAGGGGCTTCCATTTGGGGTGTCAGGAAATGTGAGATACTGTGAGGCTTCACAGAATGGGTGGATGGGTGGCCCCCACATGATGTGGCAGACGAAGCCTGCCCCAGGTGGCCCTGCTGTCATCTCTGCACCTCAGCACCCTGGCCTAACCCCGGGACTCCACAAGTTCTGCTGAGCAGCTGGGCTGGCCCCTCATCTTGAGTAGCCACTCTGTCAGGTGGCGTCTGGCAGGAAGGATAAGCTCTATGTCATCTGCTGAGGACAGGAGGCTGGGGCAGATGCTGGAACACTCATTGGGTGCAGGTAGGGAGGCGCTGGTCCTGCCTCCCTAAACCAGGCTCACAGGGCTTTTGGAGTCCTGATTTTGCACTTCCACTGCACCCAGTGGGACTTGGAGAGTTTTTTCTCTTCAACATCCATGTGAAAATGCTTCCTGAGGGCCTTCCATGAGCTGAGCACTGGGGTAGATAGTTCTGGGGATGAAGAAACTAAGAGCAAGGGTGCCCAAAGCTGGTGGGGGGTGGGCATGGCAGCTTCTGGGGACTAAGAGTAAGGTCAGGACACAAGGTGAGGACAGAGGGGCAGGTGGGAGGTGGCAGTGATGGCAGGGCTCTCACTGAGGGACCCTAGCTGGGCCTGAATGGAGAGGCCCAGAAGACTTCCTGGAGGTGGTGACTCAGCTGGGAAGGAAGCAGCACAGACAAAGAAGGACAGGCTTTGCCGGCAGGGCTCAGAGACACGAAGGCAGAGAAGGGAGCTGGCATGAGCTTTCCGGGAACTGCAAGTGTCTGGGTAAAGTGGGAGGTCAGGATGCCCCTGGCCTTCAGAGGCCTTCAGACAATCACAGACAGGAGGACCATGGCATCAGAACCCTGGGAGAGAAGGAGGAGGCAGTGGCATCTGGTAGCTGCTGGAGAAGAGTGACCTTGTAGGCAGCTCAGGGGCCCAGGCACCGTTATGGGCAGAGGCATGGGGCTGGGTCCTTGCTGAGGCCGGGTCCTTGCTGAACATGTTGGTGCATGAGGTAAAGCTTGGAAGTTGGTCATCAACCCTCTTCTCAAGTTGCCACCCTAGCTGGAGGTGGATTCAAAAGATGACAGCCCTCTGCTCTCATGGAGGTGTTACCTGACCTCACACAGATCTTAAGGAGGCTCTCTCCAGACCTGGAGGAGGTCTATGGAGGGCAGCAGGCAGGGGGAGTGGCTGTCCTGACCAGACAGCAAAGGGAGGAGTCGGAGTCGGCTGTGGCTACATGACCTTGAATGACCTTTGACTCCGCAAGCACAGTGTCTGTGTGTAACATGCACCTTGACCATGCATCTTAAGGTTTAAACATCATTTTTCAAATCACCCTCCATGATGCCAGGTCTCCTAGCCCTCAGAGTGAGAGGGCAGCCAGCTGGTGTTTTTCAAGTGGACCACCCACAGCCTCGCCGAGACACCTCTTTATGCCCAGGAACCAGGTGTCCGGGTCCCTGTGTGGCTGTGGTGCCATCCTGTCCTGGACCTTTGCCACCCTGGGGGCCCGTCAGCGCCTCTCTGGAGCCTACAGAGGCACCTGGCAGGCTGGCAGGCAGATTTTATGTGCCTAGTTAGGGTTTTATGGTGCAGCCGGGAGGATCTGCGTCTGACAAGGAATGCGTGTGGCTGTGGCGTCTGTGATCCTGGCTGAGCCTGCCTGAGAGCACAGACTGGTGGGGTCACCATGAGGACCATGCTCCGAGGCCCAGCCACAGAACAGGGGTCCAGGCCATCCCAGCTACACCTTGCTTCTCCAGAGATACTCATTTCCATTTATTCATGAATGGGCAGGGCTGAGCCAGACCCAGGGGCTGGCGGATGTGGGGCAGGGAGGCCTCCTGGCCTGGGGCAGTTCTGGGAGTGTCTCTCCACCCCCCAGGGCCAGCTCCAGGTCTTGGCAACTCAGAGGACAAGCCACAGGACCAGCCACCTCCCATCCGTCTCTGTGCAACTTGTATTCCAGTGGGCAAGGTGACAATAAACCCATAAGTAGACAAAGTAGTCACAAGATGGTTTCTAGCAGGGTGGCTCTAGGAAAGACAGAAGGCAGGGCCAACTGGGAGGGTATGACAGTGGCAGGTGGTTGGGCTTATCGGGGAAGAAAGACCTGCTGAGACATGATGAAGCTTAGTTGCCAGCCATCAAAGGGCAGGCAAGGGGGCCATGTAGCAGTGAGTTTAGAGTGTTCATGGTACAGGATGCAGACCAGAGCCAGGGAGAGGCAAGAGGTGGCAGGGCCAGGCCCGGGTCTTCTTGTCTTTGGTGAGGAATTTGCATTTCTGTTTGATTGGCACTGGAGCACTTGCAAGGGCTCACAGTCATGTGAGGCAGGTAATTATTAGGGGAAGTAGGGACACACTTGGCTGCATACAGCCTAGAGAGATCAGCTCTGCCTGGGCCCTCATGGACAGGGTATGCCTGGGACCATCCCCACTCACACCTAGTGGCCTCTGTCATTCTCAGAAGTGCCCCAGTCTGGATGATTAGTTATGCAGTCAGCTTCATGATAACCGTCCTCATAGAAGGAGAGATGCTGAATTCTGACTCCTGAAAGCAGAGGATGCTCACCAGGCAGGCAACAGGGAAGAGAATTCTAAGTCCTGGAATTAGGAAATGCACAAATGTGTTGGGAATTGCATGAAGCTCTGTAGGGATGACTCCTGAACCATCAGGGAAGGGGTGCAGAAGAGGCAGGAGTGGCACTTGACAAGACTCCATGAAGTTTGGACTCAGCCTTTTAGCCTTGTGTTGTTGAGAGTCACAAGAGAGTTCAAGGTCTGGGAGGAAGCTGGTCAGCCTTATGTTTAGAGAGAACTCTGTGGGAACTCAGGCAGGGGAGCCAGGAAAGTGAGGAGCCGAGGCAGGGGGTAAGGAAGGAGGCTGTCATAGTGTCCCAGGCAGGAAGTATCAGGGGCCTGACCTATAGCAGGATCATGGGACTGCAGAGAAGGATGGATATGGGGAACTAACGAGGCAAGCTCAGCGAGGACGAGCAGATGCAGGAGGGAGATCCCGGCTGGGGCCCAGGTATAGGGGTCTAGGTGGAAGCCATGGAAAACTGGAGAACCCGGGGTGAAGACAGCAGAGCTTGTCTTGTGCAGTCAGAGGGTGGCAGGGATGATTGATGCTCCCCTCCCAAGTGTCTGTAGCCTTCTTCTGTATTTCCCAGACTTCTTTGAAGTTGGTGGAGGCCACGTGGCTAGCTCTTGCCCGTAAGAGTGTGAGTGGAAGTCAGGTATCACTTCCTGTCCAAGAAGAGCGTGTAGGGAGTGAGGTCCTCCACATTTCCGGTCTCCTGAGCTCTCCAAGATGACAGAAGAATGAAGTGGAAGCTACTGGACCCCTGATCTCCCAATCAAGGAAGGATGTCTGACTTACATAGTGAGCCTGCAATGAGAGTGAAGCTGCTGGGGCTTGGGGGCTTACCACCACTGACCATGGGGTTCCTCTGTCCTGATTGCTCACATGGAGGGCAGTGGGACAGGAGGAGGTGACAAGGCACAGTGTCATCCTCAGTGTCCATCCCAGATTCACCAGTCAGGGAGCCCTCCTGCTCCCTGGGGAGACTGAAGAGACACAGGCTTCAGCTGCTCTTTCCAATGCCTCTGCAAGGGCAGGAACTCTTGAGTGTTCATTTCATCTCTGAACCTCTCATGGCTTAGCCTGTGGTCAACTGAGACAAGGCTGTCCTGGAGGAGAAGTCAGCAGCCAGGGGACTGCCCAGCTCTTGCTGCTATGAGGCTACTGCTCCCTGTGGTCAACTATTGCCCCTTTATTCATGCACCTGGCATCCCTGGTGAGTAATTTAGCTTCTTCCCATAGAAGACTCTAAAAGTAGTCAAAAGAGAACAGAACCTTCTCCCCATAGAAGACTCAAAAATTAGTCAGAAAACAGAAAGGAATCCCAAGGCTCTAAGAAACTCTGGACTTTTAATTATAGCACCATTCTGGTACCTACTGAAATTACAAAACAGAGGCAAATCCTTAGCTACTCGGGTAGTTAATCCAGGCAAAGCAATGTTCCCAGACTTTTGTGTTTAGTGAAAGCCACATTGAGGTTACTGTTGTCAAAATCCAAAGCAGAGATTTGGTGGTAGCTGAGGGAAAGAAAGTAAATTATGTTTATTGAGTCTGTTCTGCAAAATTTCTTTACTATTCTTTTGTTGTTGTTTTTCCTTTCCTAGTAGCTTTCTGTAGATTTTTGTCCTGGGAAATCCCACTAAAGAAGGATATGAGTTTAGTAAGTTCCAGTCTGAGGGGCATCCATTGTCCACATTTATCTTATCCAGTGCTATTCTCCCAAGTCAAATAATCCCCTGCAAAAGGCAACTTCCATTTTAGCAATGTCTCAGCAGGCCCGGACTCCATCTGTCGCCATCCTGCCTGGCTATGCTTTGGGGTTCTTGTCTTCTCTCTGACTATCATTGATGTCGCAGTTTGATTTATTTCTTCTTGGTCTTTTTCCTAAAGGCATATCATTGTTAACACTGGAACTATCCAAGCTTCCAGAATGCCTACTGAGAAGTTTAATGTCCTGTATTTCTGTTTTCTTTGTAACCTATCTTTCTTCTCCAGTTTTTTTCTCTGGAAGCCTTAGGATCTTCTTTTGATTCCTCATGTTCTAAGTCTTCATGCCGATGCAGCTTCATGGGGTTTCTGCTATGCATAGTGCTGGACACTGTGTAGACTCCTTCTATGTAGAAACACATATTCTTCCAATCTAAGAAATTTTCTAATTACTTCCTTAAGTTTCTTCCACGTGTCCCCTGTTTCCCATCACTCTCTCTCTCTCTCTTTAAATATTTATTTATTCAACATTTATTTTACATTCAGGGGGCGCATGTGGAAATTTGTTACATGAGTAAATTGTGTGTTGCTGAGGTTTGAAGTATGAATGATCCCATTATTGAAGTAGCAAGCATCATACCTGATAGGTAGTTTTCCCACACTCCCTCCCCTTTTACACTTCTTGTAGTCATCAGAGTCTATTGTTCTCATCTTTTTAGCCATGTATACTCAATGTTTATCTCCCATTTATAAGTGAGAATGCATGGTATTTGATTTCCTGTTATTGAGTTAATTTGCTTAAGATATTGGTCACCAGCTGCATCCATGAGAGGAATTTTTTTATGGTTGCATAATATTCCACAGTATATAGACTGATTCCATGTCTTTGCTATTGTAAATAGTGCTGTGATGAACATACAAATACATGTGCTTTTTGGTGGAACAAATTATTTTGGTTTTTTTGGTATGCACCCAGTAATGTGATTACTGGGTCAAACGGTAGTTCTGTTTCGAGTTATTTGAAAAACCTCCAAAGTAATTTCCATAGTAGTTGCACTAATTCGAATTCCCACCCACAGTGTACGAGCATGCCCTTTTCTCTGCAACCTCTCCAACATCTGTTATTTCTTGACTTTTTAGTAATAGCCATTCTGACTGGGGTGAGATGGTATCATGTTGTGATTTTTACTTACCTTTCTCAAAATAATAAGAGCCACCTATGACAAACCCACAGCCAACATCACACTAAATGGGCAAAAGCTGGAAGCATTCCACTTAAGAAATGTAACAAGACAAGGATGCTTATTCTCACCTCTCCTTTTCAACATAGTACTGGCAGTCTTAGCCAGAGCAATCAGGCAAGAGAAAGTAATAGATGGTATCCAAATAGAAAAAGAAGACATCAAATTATCTCTCTTTTCTGATGATGTGAGATTCTATACCTAGAAAACCCTGAAGACTCTGCTATAAGGCTCCTAGTCTGATAAATCACTTCGGATAATAATAAGGCTCAGGATGCAAAATCAATGAACAAATATCAGTAGTGTTTCTATACACCAGTAATGTTCAAGTTGAGAGCCAAATCAAGAATGCAATTCTATTTACAATGCACACACACACACACACACACACACCCTAGAAATACATTTAACCAAGGAGGTGAGAGATCTCTATAAGGTGAAGTATGAAACACTGCTGAAAGAAATCATAGATGACACAAACAAATGGAAAAATATCCCATGCTCATTGATCAGAAGAATCAATATTGTTAAAATGGCTATACTCCCCAAAGCAATCTATAGATTCATTGCTATTCCTATCAAAGCACCAGTGTTCTTTCAAAGAATTAGAAAAAAACTATTCTAAAATTGATATGAAATCAAAAAAGAGCCCGAACAGCCTAAGCAATCCTAAGTAATCCTAAGTAAAAGCAATCCTAAGCAATCCTAAGTAAAAAGAACAAAGCCAGAGGCATCAAACTATCCAACTTCAAACTATATCACAAGGCTACAGTAACAAAAACAGAATGGTATTAGTACAAAACAGGCACATAGATCAATGGAATAGAATATAGAGCCAAGAAATAAAGGTGCACACCTACAACCATCTGATCTTCAACAAAGTTGATAATAACAAGTAATGGAGAAAGGACTCCCTACGTCATATGCAGAAGAATGAAACTGGACCTCTACCTTTCACTATATACAAAAATTAGCTCAAAATTGATTAAAGATGTAAATATAATATTCAAAACTATAAAAATCCTCTCGGAAAACCTAGGAAATGCCATTCTGGACATTGTCCTTGGCAAATAATTTATAACTAAGTCTCCAAAAGAAATTGCAACAAGGCTGGACGAGGTGGCTCACTCCTGTAATCCCAGCACTTTGGGGGGCCAAGGCGGGTGGATCACTTGAGGTCAGGAGTTCAAGACCAGCCTGCTCAACATGATGAAAACCTGTCTCTACATACAAAACATACAAAAAATTAGCCAGGCATAATGGCAGGCACTTGTAATCCCAGCTACTCAGGAGGCTGAGGCAGAGGAATTGCTTGGACCCAGGAGGTGGAGGTTGCAGTGAGCCGAGATCACACTACTGCAGTCCAGCCTGGGTGACAAGAGTGAAACTCCATCTCAAAAACAAAACAAAACAAAACAACCAAAAAGAAGTTGCAAGAAAAACAAAAATTGATGAGCAGGACCTAATTAAACTCAACTGTTTCTTCATAGCAAAACAAAGTACCAAAGGAGTAAGTAGACAACCTGCAGAAGGGGCAAAGATATTCACAAACTACACATCCAACAAAGGTCGAATATCCAGAATCTATAAGGAACTTCAACAATTCAATAAGCAAAAAACAAAGAATCTCATTTAAAAGTGGGCAAAGGGCATGAACAGACACTTCTCAAAAGAAGACATACATGTAGTCAGCAAATATATGAAAAAATTTCAAGTACTCCTATACACCAATAAGAGAGAGCCAAATCATGAGTGAACTCCCATTCACAATTGCTACAAAGAGAAAATACCTAGGAATACAACTAATAAGGGGTGTGAAGGACCTCTTCAAGGAGAAATACAAACCATTGTTCCAGGGAATAAGAGAAGACACAAACAGATGGAAAAACATTCCATGCTCGTGATTAGGAAGAATCAATATTGTGAAAATGGCCATACTTCCTAAAGTAATTTATAGATTCAATGCTATCCCCACCAAACTCCCATTGACTTTCTTCACAGAATTGAAAAAAAATAAAAACACCTTAAACTTCATATGGAACCATAAAAGAGCCTGCATAGCCAAGACAATCCTAATCGAATAAAATAAAAAATAAAAAAAAAAAACAACAAAGCTGGAGACATCACGCTACCAGACTTCGAACTATACTACAAGGCTACAGTAATCAAAACAGCATGATACTGGTACAAAACAGAGATATAGACCAATGGAACAGAACAGAGGCCTCAGAAATAGTGCCACACATCTACAGCCATCTGACCTTTGACAACCAGACAAAAACAAGCAATGAGGAAAGGATTCCCTACTTAATAAATGGTGTTGGGAAAACTGGCTAGCCATATGCAGAAAGCTGAAACTGGATCCCTTCCTTACACCTTATACAAAAATGAACTCCAGATGGATTAAAGATTTAAACGTAAGACCTAACACCATAAAAACCCTAGAAGAAAACCTAGGCAATACCATTCAGGACATAGGCATAGGCAAGGACTTCATGACTAAAACACCAAAAGCAATGGCAACAAAAGCCAAAATAGACAAATTGGATCTAAACAAACTTAAGAGCTTCTGTGCAGCAAAAGAAACCATCATTAGAGTGAACCAGAAACCAACAGAATGGGAAAAAGTTTTTGCAATTTACTTATCTGAAAAAGGGCTAATATTCAGAATCTACAAAGAACTTAAAAAATTTTACAAGAAAAATACAAAAACACCATCAAAAAGTGGGCAAAGGACATGAACAGACACTTTTCAAAACAAGACATTTATGCAGGCAACAAATATATGAAAAGAAGTTCATCACCACTGGTCATTAGAAAAACGCAAATCAAAACCACATTGAGATATCACCTCATGCCAGTTAGAATGGCAATCATTAACAAATCAGGAGACAACATATGCTGGAGAGGATGTGGAGAAAAAGGAATGCTTTTATTTAATTAATTAATTTATTTATTTTTGAGGCGGAGTTTCGCTCTTGTTACCCAGGCTGGAGTGCAATGGCACGACCTCGGCTCACCGCAGCCTCCGCCTCCTGGGTTCAGGCAATTCTCCTGCCTCAGCCTCCTGAGTAGCTGGGATTACAGGCACGCACCGCCATGCCCAGCTAATTTTTAGTATTTTTAGTAGAGACAGGGTTTCACCATGTTGACCAGGATGGTCTCGATCTCTTGACCTCGTGATCCACCCGCCTCGGCCTCCCAAAGTGCTGGGATTACAGGCTTGAGCCACCGCGCCCAGCCAAAGGAATGCTTTTATATTGTTGGTAGGAGTGTAAATTAGTTCAACTATTGTGGAAGACAGTGTGGCTATTCCTCAAGGATCTAGAAATAGAAATACCATTTGACCCAGCAATTTCATTATTGGGTATATACCCAAAGGATTATAAATCATTCTAGTATAAAGACACATGCACATGCATGTTTATTGCAGCACTGTTTACAATAGCAAAGATTTGGAACCAATGCAAATGCCCATCAGTGATAAACTGGATAAAGAAAATGTGGCACATATACACCATGGAATACTCTGCAGCCATAAAAAAGGATGAGTTCATGTCCTTTGCAGGGACATGGATGAAGCTGGAAACCATCATTCTCAGCAAACTGACACAAGAAAAGAAAACCAAACACCATGTGTTCTCACTCATAAGTAGGTATTGAACAATGAGAACACATGGTCATAGGGAGGGGAACATCACACACTGAAGGCTGTCATGGGGAAAGGGGCTAGGGAAGGGATAGAAAGAGGTGAGGGAATTAGGGAGAGAGAGCGTTAGGAGAAATATCTAATGTAGATGATGGGGAGATGGATGCAGCAAACCACCATGGCATGTGTATACCTATATATCAAGCCTGCACATTCTGCACATGGACCCCAGAACATAAAGTATAGTAAAAATAAAATTTTAAAAAGTCAATCTTTGTTTGTTGTAGTTCTAGTTACTGGGAAATTTTTAAACTTTTATTTCCAAATGTCTTTGTTCTTTAAAAGATTTTTGTTATTATGTATTTTTATTTATAATAACCCTTTTGAGTTTCAGTTTAATACTTATACGTTCTTGTTCTTTTTCTGATGCAATTTTTTTCTCTGGCCTCTCTGAGAAATCTTAATGCAAGTCTATTGGAGGTTTTCTTTTGCTTCCTGCATCACCTCTGTTTTATTTGACATCTGTCTTTCATGCTGCAGAATTTCCTCGAATGCCTGAGGATCCTTTGCCATTCATTCAAATTGAAGAGTTAGTCACTAGGAACCCAAGAATGAAACAAAACAAATAAGAGAAAATCTGTGAGAAGTCACAAGAAAGTTTAGTAATGTAGCTGGATACATTTCCTCAAAGCAAGAAAGCTTATGGAGATGATATCTAACTATAACGAGTAGTAGAAAATCACATGTCACTCACAGTGAGGGACCTTGAAATTATGCTAGCAAAGGAGAGAAATTGTTTTGTATTAGTCAGGGTTCTCCAGAGAAACTGAACCAATAGGCTATATACAGATGCATATAATAGAGAAGATTTATTATGATAATTGGCTCACACAGTTATAGAGGCCAAAAAGTCCCATGATCTGCCATCAGCAAGCTAGAGACCCAGAAAAGACACTGGCGTAAATCAGGCTTGAGGTTCCAAGTGCTGAAAATGTAAGTCCCAGATTGAGCCCAAAAGCTGAGAACCAGTAGCACCGATGACTGAAGGCAGGAGAATATGGATGTCCCAGTTCAAGCAGAGAGAATTTCTCTCTTTTCCTCCCTTGTTTATTCTAATTAGGACCTTGAGAGATTGGACGATGCCCACCCACACTGGGAAGGGTCATCTGCTTTACTCAGTTCCTCTGTTCAAATGTGGATCTCGTCAGGAATTATTCTCCCAGAAACACTCAGCAATGATGCTTTACCAGCTGTCTGGACACGCCTTAGCCAAGTCAAGTTAACACATTAACAGCCTTCTTGGTGACAACATGAATGCCTCATTAAAATGTCTAAGATAAGAACTGATTCATACATGGAAAGAATTAACATTGCATTTATGTTAGTCTTCTTATATTTAATCTATGAATCCAATGCAATTCCTATTAAAATTCTGGAAGGATTTTTCTTAATGAACTCAACAAAATGGTTATAAAATTATATGGAAGAGTAAAAGTGTGTGAATAACTAACATGCTTTGAAAAAGAAGAGCATCTATTAAAAAGCTGGTAGGGTTAGGTAGGAGAAATAAGGTCAAGAGATCTTACTGTACAACATGATGATGATAGTTAATACCAATGCACTGCATTCTTGAAAACAACTCAGAGTAGATTTTAAGTGTATCATCACAGAAAAGATAATTATGTGAAGTAATGCATGTCAATTAGCTCATTAGCCATTCCACGATGTATGCATATTTCAAAGCAACACGTTGTACATCGTAAAGATATAGATAATATTTATTTCTCAACTAAAAATAAGTTTAACATCCACTAGAACCGACAAATGAGTGCAACAAAGTTGTAGAATGCAAGTTCAATATAAAAATTTGTATTTATATCTACCAACAGCCAAAATTTAGAAATTAAAATTAGAAAACAGCCCCCTTTATAATAAGATCAAAAAGTTGTGACACATCTAGAAATACATCTGATAAAGAGATGAAAGAATAGGATACTGACAATTCTAGGTCATTGTTGAGAGATTGAAGATCTAAACAAATGGAGAGAAAGACTATATTCACAGATCAGAAAACTTAATATCAGGATGTCGATTTTCCTCAAATTGATTTACAAATTCAATGCAATGCCAATAAAAACCTAAAAGGATTTTTTTTTTGTAAAATTGGGAAACAATTCTAAAATTCACGTGGAAATTCAAAGGACCTAGAATAACCAAAACACTGAAAAAGAAGAACAAATTTGGAAAACTAATATTTACCAATTTCAAAACTTAGAGAACTGCAGTAATCAAAACAGTGTCGTATTTGTGTCAAGACAAAGAGGCTGTGGAACAAAACCCAAAATCCAGAAATGGATTCACACATACATAGACAACCAGTTTTGAAATTGATACTAAGATAATTCAGGGAAGAAAGGATAGTATTTTGAGCAAAGGCTGATGGAGCAATTATATATCCATATGCACAAAAAAAAAAAGGTTTGATCCATACCTCATTCTCATCATGTATATGAGAGAAGGAACAAAAATAAACTTAAAAGGCATCACTTACAAGTAAAACCTACAACTATAAAATTTTTAGAAGAAAAATTTCTAGAAGAAAAATAGACAGAAAATAAGAGATTGGGAGAAAATATTTATAAATTGCATATCTCATAATTTTTGCTGAGAGAATATTAAAAACTCTTAAAAGTCAACAATAAAAAAATCAACCCAATTAAACACTGGCAAAAGATCTGATCAGATGTTTTACTAATGAAGTTATAGAGACGGCAAATCGCATATGAAAAAATGCTCAACAGAATTAGTCATTAAGGAAGTACAAATTAAAATCACTATGAGACAGCACTATTCTTCTACCAGAATGTCTAAAATTGAAAAAGAAATAACTGACAATATTGCATATTGGTGACATGTGGAGCACTGGGAACTCTTATTAGTAATTTAGTAATTGACAGGAATGCAAACGATATAGACACTTTGGAAAACGCTTTGGTCGTTTCTTATAAAACTCCGCTTGCTTGATGACCCAGCATTCCCACATCCAGGGATTTACTCAAGTGAACTGAAAACTTACTTCCATGCAAAAACCTGCAATTGCTTTTCGTGGTATTACTCACAATCAACAAAAGCTGGGAATAATGACGATACCCTTCAAGAGGTGAACAGATAAACAAGCTGTGGTACAGCCGGGCAATGGAATACAACTCAGAAATAAAAAGAAATAAACTACTGACTTACATAACAATAAGGATAAATTTCAAATACATGGGTCTAAGTAAAAGAAGTTAGACCCAAAGAATGCCACTGATGTGACATTCTAAAAAAACCAAAATTATAGAATGGGAAAGATTAATCGTTGCCAGGAGCTGGGGGAGGGGAGGAGGTTTGACCACAAGAGGGCCTCAATAGAGTGTTTAGGGGGTTGGAACAGTCTGTAAGCTACTCAAGTCATAGACACTTGATTCTATGCCTTTGTCAAAGGCCATGGAACCATGTACCACAAGGAGTGCACCTAGCATTGAGTGAAGAAAGTAAATGAAATCTCTCAAAGCTGTATCTGTAAATTGGAAATTCACACATGTACACGATAATAATATGTATCTTAAGAAATTGCATTAAGTACATTCTAATGACTGCTTATGGGGAGACAGGATGGCGGCTTGAGAATAAAAAGGAAACAGACTAAAACAATAGAGAACCTTGCATGGGCCAATGGTGAGAATGTGTGCTGAGCTGAGAAGTTTGATGAGTTCAAGCATGTCTATTTGAAATTCAAACAAAACAAATGTAAAACTAAAATTCCGACCAAGTTACAAAAAGCTGATTGGAAACTGAGTCCCAGGCAGGTGTGTGAGTGAGGACTGGAGCGGTTCTATTGAGAACCTTCCCAGTAGTGTGATTAGGAGGGCCTGGTCATCCATTGAAGGACCCCAAATGTCAATCCATGTTCTCCTGGAAAGATCTGGAACTTCCATCGCCTCTCAGAGGAGGGGCAGATGTAGCTGCCAGGCTTGAGGCAGTGGAGGAGGGAAACCAAGGAGGGTGTGACAGGTCATCTGGAAGTTCATCTCACCACCTTTGCGTGATGCACCTACCCAAGTCCTTAGCAGGAACTCACGTCCCTGAATCCAGAGCGTCTTCTCTCCAGGTTTCCTGGGACAGATACTGCGAGCGTTCTGAGGGCTCTGGGAAGGAACTCACCTGGCTCTGCTGGGTGTGGAGAGGACGGGAGAATGCATTCTTTCTTACTCAGAGTTCCACAAAACCTCTGTTTTTAGCTCCACACCTAATTCCCACATTCATCGTTTCTGGAACCTCCAATTCCAGAGCCTTTCCAAGGTGTTACTGAGCCAGATTGCAGGCTTCTTATTGTCTTCGTTGCTGCAGCCTTAGCTTTCATCTTTCTAACTTCCTCAAATTTTGACATCTCTAATCCACTGCCGTCTCTCTTCTTCTTTTCTCCTTTATAGATTTATGGATTTTAATTCCATTTGGCCATTTTACTGGAATTTGGGGGACTAAGTAGGCACAATGCCACCTTTATGTGCTGTATTTGATTGAAGACAACACGTGCTATTTTGCTGGGCCTCCATTTTCTCCTCCCTAATGTGGGGTTAATGGCACGATGATGAAATGAACTCAAGGCCACAGCGTGGTATGGAGGAGACAGGACAAGATGGGAAGGTAAACATGCCTAGTTTGGATCCCAGCCCCACTGCATACTGCCTAGGTGAGTTTGAGCAAGTCACTAACCGTTTGTGAGCCTCAGTTTCCTCTGTAGTAAAATGGAGGTGTTCATGCTGCTTCTACCCAGTACCACAAGGCATATAGTAGGTGTTCACTCTATGTTATTTTTTTCTTTCCTTAAGGGAATGCATAAGTCAGCAGTCTTAGCACTACCCTGGAGAGATTTGTTATAAGTGGCAATTGTGGCAATGGGATCCCAGTGAGGATCTGAGGCAGGGCAGAGTCCTGTGAGAATTTTTCCTAAGCAGGATGCTCTGCCCTGTTGTTCATGGGTGGAAGCAGATTCCAGACCCACTATCTGAACCGTGGGGGTCATCAGGAGATTTCCGGCAGAGCTGGGCTGCTTTCTATGCACAAGCAGGAGTCCATAGGTCTGACCACGAAGGCGGGAGGGAGGGAGCAAGGAGTCCTTTCCTTGGTGTGTCATGGTGTGGGGTTAGGTAGGGGTAGGTTGCCCACTGGCTGGCAACTGATGACAGAGCTTTCAGGTAGAAAACAGGAGTTCTTTGAAATCTTGTGAGTTGAGAGATTACAGAAAGACCTTGCCATCCAGAAGTAATACATGAGGTTCCAAATATGCATGTTCCCTGGGTCATTTTTCTGCTTAGCTGCATGCATGCAAGATGTAAGCCTTAGGTTGCAAGGGTTCCGACGGTAACATGCATCTTAGATCTTGTCCTGGTTCTTCCAGGAATTTGGGCCAGCCACTTCCTCCCTCTCTGAGCTTAGTTTTCTCATCTGTAAGAAGGGTAAATACATAGCAAGCGTACTCCTCACGTACACAGCTCCAGTGATTGCTGGAGTACTTTCCAAGTCTTCAGAAGCTGTGTTTGGAACACTGAGCTCATATATCTGTCTTCAGGTTGACCCAGTGGAAGATTCTGCACTAATTACTTTGCTGATGGCTTTTAATCCCTTAAGAGACAGATACTCTTTGTGAGACCATGACACTATTTTGGCACAAATCTGTGGTTCTGGAAGCATAACCATGGTCAGAAACATCCTCCTTCGGTGGGGATAACAGAAAAATAGTAGTGGTGATGGAATAACACAGAGATGTGTGCCAAGTCTTGCCACATGCAGGTCATCTCATCCTGACACAGGATTGCCAGTTCTCTGTGATCAGGAAGTGGGACACATGCGGCAATTGTGCCTCTCTGTCATGGGGCCTGACCCCTGGGAACAGTGAAGAAATAATTTATCCTTGATTATCAATGTGGGAAGAAGAGATGGAGATGAGAGTCAGGGGACAAAGGGAGACCTGACCCAGGTGACCACCTGCCACCTCTTCTGGTCAGTGATGCTCCTTCAGTGCTGACCACCTGGGGCTGAGAACACACATAGTCAGTCGACTCTCTGGGTCTTCCATCCATGAGCTTTGTCATGGGGTGCCCCGAGGATAGACATCGCCTCCCATGCAGAACCATAGGGGATGCTCAGTCCCCTGGAGAATGGCCAGATTTCTCTGGGGCTTTGTGGGGACTCCTGTGGGCAGGGCAAGATGAAGCTCTGACCAACGGGCTCATGATGGAGCCAGCACCTTCACTTCCACCCCTGCAACTTTCTGTAGATTATGAGTCTTCAAATGCCATCAAGTTCCATCAACATGGGAGCCTTTGCAGGGAGAGGCTTCTTCTGTCACCTCCCATGAGCCATGTACAGACTCTTGGCAGGGCTGTTGACTTGCTTTCAGCCTGAAGTTATTTTGTAAAGCAAAAACATAATGATCAAACACATCCATTCATCAGCGACAGTTTGGAAAATGCCCAATAGAAAAAAATACATAATTCTCATTCCCATCACACAAAGTTAACTCCCAGTTCGATACTGCTCCATTCCTGACTTTTTCTGTAGATGCTTTTGTCCTTTTACACAGCTGTGATTATACAATTACACACTTGTTTTTCTTTTTCAACTTTTATTTTAGGCTCAGGGGACGTATATGCAGGTTTGTTACATGGGTAAATTGCATGTTGCTGGGGTTTGCTGTACAAATGATTTCATTACCCAGCTAGTGAGCATAGTGCCTGATAAGTAGTTTTTTGACCCTCACCCTCCTCCCAACCTCCACCCTCAAGTAAGCCTCTGTGTCTGTTGTTCTCAACTTTGTGTCCACACGTACTCAGTGCTTAGCTTCTACTTACAAGTGAGAACATGTGATATTTTGTTTTCTGTTCCTGCGTTAATTCACTTAGGATAATGGCCTCCAGCTACATCCATGTTGCTGCAAAGGACATGATCGTGGCCTTTTTATGGCTGCATAGTATTTAAGAGTGCGTGTATACCACATTTTCATTATTTTGTCCACTGTTGATGAGCATTGAGGTTGAGTTCATACCTTTGCTATTTTGAATGAAATTGCACTCTCTCATATCGTGATTTTATATTTTTTACTGGATGCATAAACATATTCCCATGTGCTTACAAATTTTTCCTAAAGATCACACATCGTGGCTGAGAATGTGCAGTAGATTAATTAGCCAATCTCTGTTTTTGGTTAGTTAGTCTATTGTAACTTCAGCTGTTATGAATAATACTGAAGTCACTATTTTTATGTATTTTTTTAAAACTCAGGATCAATTATGGTCATTTCCAGAGTAGATTATCTACACGTTTAAGTTCTTGATTTCCTAAGGGAAAGGCTTGCCTTAGGATTCTAATTTTCATGTGCCCAGGGAGAGCAGCATGAGTTCTCAGTTCACAAAACTCCTTGTCCAAGACCAGGAGACTGGTTTGAGTCTGACCATGAGCTAAACTACAAGCCTCCTCCTCCCCTCCCACTTCCCCTCTATGCACCTCTCTTGGTGAAGGCTGTGGGCAGCAGTGGTCTGTGAGGGCCTTGAAGAGCATTCTGGGCTGCAGGTGCTTCCCTAGGCTTAAACAATTCCACTGGAAGCTGTTGCCCTGACCATGCTGGTCCCCACCCGTGGAAAGCCTGTCAGACCAACACATGTGAGCAGCCTTTGTTCCCCAGTGTGGCCCCACAGAAACAGAGTGACTAATGAGGGTGCCTTCCTGTCTCCTCAGAGTTCAGCCGGGGCTCCCAGGTTCAAAGAACGGTGTCTGACTCATTTTTTCCCATTTCCCAAAGGCAACTGCAAATGAACAACACTGAAAACGCCTCCCACTCTACCCAAACAGACCCCATCCTGGGGGAACTACTTAGTCCAGGGCCCAGGCAGAGCTGGCAAAAACAACAGCATCCCAGCCAGGGATAGGCACAAGCTGCTTCAGGAAGGATGCTTCCTCCCCACCCCAGGGGCCCCCGAGGGCAGCGGACTCTTCTTCCAACCTACCTCCCCCTTCGTCCTCCCACTCCAGTTGCTGCATATTCTACTGTTGGCTTTAATTTTCCTTTGTATGTGAGCACTGGAGAGAGTTGATTTGGGAGTCCCCATGCCTGATGGTGAGGACAGGAGCCTGTGGTCACCAAGGACTGGTCAAGGGCTGGGAAAATGAACTTTGTTAGAGGAGGACACACTTTTTAGGAGAAAGGAAGTTTCCAAGCCAACTTTGCAGTCTCACGGATTTGTCTGGATAGCTGAGCTTCATGGGAAGGTCCCAGTGTTGTCATGCAAGAATTGTGGCTCCACTTCCATGCCCAGTGTTGGAGGTCCACCGTCAACAAAGACTTCCATGCTGGACACGGATGACAACCACGTGGCCACTACCAGAGGCACAGATCAAAGCCTAGCAAAACACTCTGTTTCACTTGTGGATTGCCTTGTTCTTTTCACTTACTTTGAATCTTTTTAGGAATAAGGAACTACCTAGTTAAATAATTATCCTATTTCTTATGGGAACAAAGCATCTGTCTCTCAGAAAGTCCACCCACTGTCTATTCTCCCACCCAAAGGAGCCAGCAGAGGGAGGTGAGAACTTTGCTTGCAATGGGTCAAATGTTTAGATGTCCCAAGTGTCTGTCTTCTTTCCAAATTAAACACTGCTCTCCCTTTACTTGTTTCCATGTGACCTGGATCCTACCTGCTCACTCTTCCTAGGACAAGTCCCTTTCCCTCATAGAATGTGGGTGGAAAACTACATAAGTCTTCCATCTAACCCCAGCACTCCATGGGAGCTATTGGTACCCATGCTCTGGATACCCTGTCCCTCCAGACTCCATCATACTCCGACCTGGAGCAGTGTGGGCAGCTGCAGCCCACCATGCTCTTAGACCCAATTTTTGCTCAGTGACCACGCCCAGGCCTTTAATATGAATATTTGGGCCACCAAGTCAGGACAGTAGTCTTCTCTTTACATTCAATGTCCCGTGATTGTATTTTATTTCAATTATACCTACAAGACTAGCACTGTAGAGACTGAGCATCTCCAACAGATCTTGGTGATCATGACAAAAGGTGCAGTTCCTGGGGTTGCTGCCAGGCATAGTGATGCTTTTGAACTGGGAGGTGGGAAGATCCACATGGAGCTTCCAAGGTATGTGTGAGGGATGGGAGGACGGGAGAGGAACAAGCTCTGTGTACCTGGGACTTGTTTACAAAACGCAACAACATTGTATCAATATGGACCCATCACAATTCCCTGGTGATTAAGGACATAGACCAAGTTGCAGAGCAAGCCTTAAAGAAATGCAAGCAGGTACATTGAAAGATGTTGCCTCAAAACTCAACTTTTCAAACAGAAGAATATTGACAACTTTTTTGGTGTTCCTTGACTTCTTCTCACTGTCTGTGCTGCTTAGAGCTCCATCTTTAAAAGCCACTAGGCTTGCAGCTGGTGCTGATTAGGAGAGTGTCGACAGCATGGATTTCTCTTCCTACTAACTAGGGAGTTAGAAACAAAAATTTATTGAGTTTTTACTGGGCAGCAAACTCCTGTTAGGGATTCTACACACTTGATTCCATCACCACTGGTAGTCTTCACTATGACACTGTAAAATATGTTCTTTTCCCCACTTCATTTACAGGAAGGCTGAGGGTCACAGAGGTGAGGTCATTTGCCCATGTTGACAAAGCTGGTTATGACAGAGTTTGGATGGGAATGCAGAGCTTCTTGACTCAAAAGCCCAGGCTTTGTGTACTGCTTCAGACTCTAGACCAGCACTGTGCGAGAGAAATAAAAGGCGAGCCACAAATATGAGCCGAATGTGTCGTATTTTCTCAGAGCCACATCAAAGAAAAGAAAACCAGGTAACATTAAGTTCAATCGTATGTGCTATTTAACTTAATGGATCCCAAACATTAGTATTTTAACATGTAATCAATATAAAAATTGTGGGTTGTATATTCTGTTTTTGCTGTAAGTCCGGAACCCGTGGTATAATTTTCATGTGCTGCACATCTCAATTAGGACTGGCCACGTTTCAAGTGCTCAGTAGCCTCATGTGGTAGTTGGCCACCATATTAGACAGCTCAGCCATAAAATATAAAAATAGCTGCTTTCTTTTTCTCTCCTAGATATTTCTTTAAAGAGAATTATTTTTTCTTAACATTTTTCATTACATTTGAGTATTATAAGAAAATCATTGAATTCTTAACAAGTAAGAATAACAAATAGATTTTGACTCAGAGTAGTCTGCTCAGGCTGCCATAACAAAATCCCACAGACTGGGTGGCTTAAGCCACCAAAATTTATTTGTAATAGTTCAGGACGGTGGGAATGTGAGATCAAGGTGCCAGCATGGTTGGGTTTGGTGAAGGCTCTCTTCCTGGCTTGCAGACAGCTGCCTTCTCACTGGGTCCATACGTGGCAGAGAAAGGAAGGTGTGGTATCTCTTTTTATAAGAGTTCTAATCCCAACATGAGGGCCTCCACTCAGACCTCATCTAACTCTAATCACCTCCCCAAATCTCCTCCAAATACGATCACCACTGCAGGCTAGGGTTTTAGGGCTTCAACACAGGAATTTGGGGGAGACACAAACGTTCAGTTCACAACATCACTGAATAAAACACAGAGTGAGAGTTTCTCACAGTGCTCAGTGATGCAAAATGTCCTGGAGTAACCTCTCAGGACAACGCAGAAACTTCTGTTGGTGGTATTGTAAGGCGGCATGTTGCAGAAATGCCCCTGCAAAGTAAAGATTTCCATGCAAACCCTACTTTTTACAAATCTACGGTCATTCTCTTTCTCGATTCTTATACATGGGGAGGTGTTTTTAAGTCAATTTTTAGGATTCACACAGGGAGGTTCTGAGATCGAGTGATATTTGGAATTTCTATAATATATATTTGAAACCCAAGACACACAGGTAGACAGAGCAGGAGCTAAGGCCTCCCCAGCAGCCTTCAAAGCCCTGGGTCTCTTCTATGGCCAGTGCCTGCTGCTTTGCTTGGGAACAGTTGCTGATGGCACGTTGCTATCTTTCATGGCAACTGAGGTGAGCCTGGGCCCTGTTCTACATACATTTGTCTTTGTGTCCTTTTCGAGGATCATGGAGCTTTAATGGGTTTTGGTTTATCATCTGAGCCAAGTACTTGGTGGCTTGCGCAGTGGGCCTCTATGCTGATGCCCAGAGAGCAGGATCTCTTTGCACATGCCTGGGGAATTTTTAGAGAGAGATGGCTGGGGGGTGGCGGGGTGGGAGACAAGCATTTGAACAGGTTTCACTTTCGTTGTGATTTGTATTGCTACAGTTTCTTTCCATTTGGTCTTGTGGTGTCTCTTGAGAGTGGCCGTGAGCCCAGATAACCACTTTCTCGGGGAGCCCTGATGGGGGACATTAGGCTCGGGTGTGTGTGTCAGGTTAGACACAGTGAAGAAGTGAAACCAGAATGCACGAAACAGGGGAAGCATTTCACTCACAGGTCTCAGGGCAGATGGTCACACACTGGAGGCCTACAGGAAGCCAGGAGGTGGCAGGCAGCTTACCCAGTGCGTTGGAAGGGATAACACCTGTGGGACCATGCTTTCATTAAGGTCAATGGCCATTATCCTAAGGCTTTCCTCTGGGGTTGTGGACTGGCTGGTTTAAAGAAAACACTTAGGAAGTGGGGACTTATTTTCCTGATGCTGGCATGACCATTTGGTTTTATTATAGTCAGGTATTGGGTTTTGGGTCAGTGGGATGAGGAATAACCACATGGGGAGGGGGAGTTTTGAGCCCAAAGGTGACTGTATACAACTGAGTTCCAATCAGCTTATGTCAGGCGTAAAAATGGATGCTGAGGCAGCGACTGTATTAAACAAATGTATGACAACCTTGTTATTGAAGCTGCTGTTCCTTCATTCCTACATCCTTCAAACCCTCACTAGAGACTATCTCTGCGAGACCCCAGCTGGATCAGGGGTGCACAGCGTTGGAGTGGCAGTCCCTGCTCTCAGCAACCATGGCATGGCCACAGGATGAGGAGAGAGGCAGACACACTCTGAAATCAGGACACACATCAGCAAGCATTGGCTTATCAGCAAACGACCGCAGACAGGAGCTTCTTGGGCTCCGGGGAAATGCTGCTGTCCGCTGACCAAAGGAGCTGATGGATGGGCTCATGCAGTGGGAGAGACTTGGCGGAAGCAGCATGGGTGGGTGATCCCAACCTAGAGAACCCACTGAGAAATGTGGTGGCTTCCCTCTTCCCCCTTCATTGCTTCTTTCCACCCAGATGCTGGCAAGAGGGGACTTTGTGGACAAAGTGAGCTGCAATTCACTCAGGAGCTATGTCACGCCAGTCACTTTACCTGCGTCACTGGCTCTGGGTTAAATTGTGCCTCTCTTCACTCATATGTTGAAGTCCTAATGTTCGTTACCTCAGAATGGAAGCTTATTTGGAAATAGGGTCATTACAGGTCATTAGGGTGGGCTGTTAATCCAGTATGACTGTTACCCTTATAAAAAGGGGAAATTTGGGCCCAGTGCGGTGGCTCCTGCCTATAATCCCAGCACTTTGGGAGGCCGAGGCAGGTGGATCAGGAAGTCAGGAGTTTGAGACCAGCCTGGCCAACGTGGTGAAACTTCATCTCTACTAAAAATAAAAAAATTATCTGGGCATGGTGGTGCATGCCTGTAATCCCAGCTACTCAGGAGGCTGAGGCAGGAGAATTGCTTGAACCTGGGAGGCAGAGGTTGCGGTGAGCTGAGATTGTGCCACTGTACTTCAGCCTGGGCGAAGAGCGAGACTCTGTCATTTTAAAAAAAAAAAATATATATATAGAGAGAGAAGGGGAAATTTGGACACAGACAAACATAGAAGGAAAATAACACATGAAGGTAAAGGCAGAGATTTGAGTGAAGATTTTACAAGCCTAGGAATACCAAATATAGAAAGAAACCACCAGAAACTCAGAGAAAGCCTTGGAGTAGATTCTCTCTCACAGCTCTCAGAAGAAACAAAACTTACCAGCACCGTGATCTCAAAGTTCCAGCCCCCACAACTGTGCAACAATAAACTTCTGTTGTCTAAGCCACCCAGTTTGTGGTACTCTCTTACAACAGCCCTGGGAGACAAATCCATTATTTCAATGAATCTGTAGAACACCTCCACGAAGAGGATAATATCGTGCCCATTTTATAGAGGAGGAAAACAAGGCTCAGGGAAGTGACTTTCCTAACGCTACTCAAAGCTACGGCTTGAGCCCAAATCTGCTTCACGCCCCAGCCCACTACGTCCCAGTATTCCAGCAGGGATTTGCCTTCAGCCTTGGTGTCACACTCAAGTGGGAGGCAGGCAGATTAGTCCCTCAGGAAAGCACTCATTTCTTGGAAATACATTCTCCTGCATGTTCTGAAATGCAGGTCAGCCCACTGGGAACAGGAGCTGTGTATCACGTTTCAGAAATCAGGCTCCTGGACAAGCCAGCTCCACCTATCCCCCTGAGCCATGCTTAGAAAGCTCCCAGCATGGACAATATGTATTTAGTTCAGGATGGAGCTACGCACCTGCCTCAGGACCCACCTCAGATGGAAGTCCCCTTTTGGAAGACAGAAACGTCCACCGACACAGACATGCAAACATCCCACAGGAGGTTCCTGAGTTTCACCCAATCCTGTTATAGGCAGCCATATCTTTTCACCTTCTCTACGAAATGAAATGGAAAGCGAGGCTGAAAAGTAGTTGTACCGACTGTGTCTTTCATTGACTTTGGCTCCATAAATCAAACAGCTGTCAGGCAGTCAGCCCCCCAGTAATGTTCCAACAGATGTGCCGCAGGCATGGTAGATCGTACTTACTGGGTCAAATAAATACCTTTTCATTTGTCCACAATGTAGGTGTTTCTCCTACTAACTTGATCTAGGCTCTGGAGGGATTTTCTTGAAGCCATGGGATGAAACCAGACACTCTTCATGCCTCCTCCTGTCCTCCTGTAACTTCCCAAGCAGGAAGGCAGAGGGCACAGGCCAAGATCCACCCTGCACCAAGGCTAGCTACGACCCCCACAGGTTCACAAGGATTCAAGACAGTGAAGAAATATTGGTACAAATCTACCCCGAAAGGTATCTCCTGTGGACTCCAATTCCTTTTGACTTTTAGTTTTGCTTAGGAATTGCAAAAGTAAAACATGCTGGCTTTACAATATTGCTTGTTACAGAGGTGTGAAAAGTCTAACTTGAATGTAACTGCTTCCTTGCAATTAAAACAAAATTAAAAGAGAAATTGGATCATACCATATAGAGTGCTTTGCAATCACTTTTTTTTTTTTCTCACTAGAGAATAAACCAGCTGGGTGAGGTGGTGCATACCTGTAATCCTAGAATTTTGGGAGGCCAAGGTGGGAGGATCTCTTGAGCCCAGGAGTTCAAGACCAGCCTGGGCAATGTAGCAAGACCCCCATCTCTACAAAAATTAGATTGGCAGGGTGGACATGCCTGTAGTCCCAGCTACTTGGGAGGCTGAGATGAGAGGATCACTTGATCCCAGGAGGCAGTGTTTATAGTGAGCCAAGATCATGACATTGCACTGCAGCCTAGGCAACAGATCCTAACTCAAAAAAGGGAAAAAAAATAAATAAATAAAGCAAGGATAAACCAAGGAGCCTTTTAGATCAGTAAATATAATTCCATTAAACACTTTTTACTTTTCCTCAGTTCTCCATATTTTGTTTTGTTCCATATTTTAATTATTTTGGAAGTAAGTATTATCCCCTGTTGATGTTATTTAGATTGCCTGCAGTTTGGGGCTGCTGTAAATAAGTCAGCTATTAATACCTTCATGCTTTTGTCCAAGTATTTCTATTGGGATAAAAACTGAGAAATAACATTTTTGAGTAGAGGAAACTCCCACTTTAAAAGCTGGGAGCTGTCTTTCAATTCATCTGAAAATGTCACCTCTTTGCATTGTCCAGGGCTTTGTAAGAGATCCCATTTTTGTACCCAGTGACACCTTGGATATTATGTATCATTTATGTATTTTTGTGCTAATCTACATGGAAAAATGGTATTTCACTGTTTCCTTTGGAAGAGAGAATGAGCATCTTACTCTGTGTTTACCAGCCTTCCTTTCTTCTGTGCTGTGACCCTTAAGAACTTGGCCCTTTCACTTTTCCTATTGGATTGTTTCAAGTTTTGTGGTTGAATTAGTCAGTCTTTTACTTTTAAAACAATATTTCTTGTTTCCTGCCTTGCTTACAAAATACTACTTTCACTCAAGATTGGAAAACTCATTGTGCCAGTTCTTGGTTGTAAGCAATAGAAATCCACTTTATTAAACACAGGCAGCAAAGGGACTTATTAGAAGGATAATGGATGTCTTAGTAAGAGATTGTGCTGTTTAGAAACAACCCTTGGACAGAGCTAAAAAAAAGCCAAATGGTACCACTGGAGACATTGCCCTGGACTCCTGCTGCCAACAGGCTGTTCTGATTCTGCTGCCATTGTCTCCATTAGACCCTGGATGCTGGGTGCTGCCAACCCACCATCACCCCCACCACTGGCTCCTCCATCACTACCACCCACAGACTACCAGCACCTCCCACCACTTCCCTTCCACCTCTTCCTCCGCCATCTCCACCATCACCATCACCATAACTAGAGTGAATTCTAAACTATCCCCTGATTCTTTGCAGCACAGGCTTCCCATTCAAAGTCCTCCGTGGGAGTCTTTAATTGTTCATACACAAGCTTTCACTGTCAAGAGTCAAGGAGAGAAATCTAATACTTGTGTTCATTTGGGGAGAATTGGTATCCTAGTAATATTAAGTCCTCCCATCTAGGAACACGTTATTGTTACCAAGCAATCAATGGGCTTGCTGCCCAGTTCACATAGAGGCCAATGCCTTGGCACCAGCTTTTGAGAAAAGAAAAACTTTATTGCTGATTAACGGGAAAGGAGGCAGGAGAAAACTCTCAAATCTGTCTCCTCGAGCAGGGATTTGGGTCAGGCTTCATAAGCGCAGGGTAATGAGGTGTGATCTGATTAGATCTTGCAATGAGGTGATGCCAGGAGGCATGATCTGACTGGATCCTGCCAGGGCACAATACCAGAGCTTCATCTAATTGGGTCCTGCGTCTTGCCTATCTGCTTTTATTTCAGTCCCAGTTCTTCGGCACCGGCACTTAGGTTCCGCCTACACTGCCCACTTGGTTCACCTGGGCACGCTCAGACCACATGACCTTCTGTCTGAGGGGGTCCATGGTGACCGGAAAACAACTCACAACTTAGTTTCATAAAAGTTGAATCAGATAGGTCTGATTCAGTTACAGTAGGTGCTGAAACCTCCCACTCTGATTGTGAAACTGTCAAATTCTAGGTTTTGGAATTCCAACAATATAGTCACAGTAAGTTTCATGAATGAGATGCCAGTCTTATTTATTAATAGGTGATGATGTTTCCTGTCTCTATGTTTCTGATTTTTAGTCTTCATGTTTTAAAATGTTACAATTTTTTTTCAGTCATCCTAACAGCATATATGAGTCACTTTAATCTGAAGTTCCTTCTCCTCGTCTTACTACCCTATATTCTGACAGATTTTCTTGACTTTATCTTTTGGTTCATTTACTGATGTTCGCTTTGGGGACAGGAAACGGTGGGTCACACTTATAATATCTAAGAAGATATATTCCCAGAAGAATCCACGTTTCCTAAGTTTCTGAGAACAGCAATTGGAGCGTTTTAAAAGTTCTCCTTAGTTCATTGCATCATCGAGGCACTCGGTGCCTCTTCCATCTGCCCTTCAGTCTTCACGGCCGCATGCTGACTGGCTCTTCTGCCTGATGTACTCCCGTTTGAAAACTGGGCTGGTTCTTCCAGATGGCTGCTGCAGTGATTTAGTTCCTGCAGTCCTCTTCTCTAGGAGGCTTCTGCCTGGGCTGAGCTGATGGCTTGGAGCTCTGGGTACCTGGGCTCATCTGTGAAAGCCCCACCTAGCATGCGTGATGGACAGCTGGTCTTGAGGCAGAAGACATGGCTGTAAATCAATAGTTGATGTCAGAAGGCAGGACACTTTATGTTCACCTGCATCTCCTCCAGCCCCTCTGGCTGACCCGGACTCTGCCTGGCTTCAAGGGGGAGACCCCTTTTCCTGTATCCATTTGTTTAGAGGAGCTGACAAATGGCTTCCTCTGAGTTCCCACTTTCTGCTGGGATTTTCCATTCCATCCTCTGGCCTGTGCCAGTAATAACATTTTACACTTGTCTGACACCTTTTCTCCTCTGAGCTCCAAGCACTTTACAAGCTAGCAGTTACTATTATTGCCCTTTGAATTCTGATGGAGAGGCTGAGAGTCGTGGGATCAAAGCTACCATGATTGGGCAGTGAAGACAAGGCTCCCAGACACCAGGCCAACCCCTGGCCCTTGGCAGGACCAGAGAGAGCACCCCAGCTGCTGCGGAGGGGCAGGCCAGAGGAGGGCTTTCAGCACGGGCTCCCCAGAGGCTTCCCAGAGCCTCTTATCCTGCTGTGAAGTGATGCATTGTCCTTTACTGCAGAAGAGAATGGGACCCCTGAGACTCTTCCCTGCCAGGAAAGCTGATCTGATGGCTCATGGTTTTTCTGGGAATGAGAAGACTCTGGAATCTGTAAAGTGTCTTCGTCTTGTCTTGAGGAACAGGAAGCAGGTCTGTATTTCACGGCCCAGGCAGCGGAATAAGGTTCAGTTGCTACAGGTCTTTACCAGTCTAGGCCTTGCTGGCACTGAGAGCTGCCCAAAGGGGAGTGCGTTTGCATCCCTGGTTTTGTCCCGAGGGAAGTGTCTCTAGCCGATGCTGGGGAGATGTTCTGCATCACATGAGGCTAGGGAAGGGTGACACATAAGGCCTCTTCCAACCCAGGTTTTGCATTATAAGGACAGACTCTAGTGCTGTCTCCTCTGAGTGGTGGAGGTTCTGGGGCTGAGACCCTGAAATCTTGGGGCATGTTACATCTTGCTGGATCTGCAAAGCTCCTTAGTTCCCATCTTCTTCTTTCATTTAGCAAAACTTGGTTTGAGGTCTGCATTTTCCATCTTTTGCATGAAGCTTTGCTCAGTAGCAGCTCACTGTTTAACTAGAAAGAACATCTGTGACCATGAAATTTTCAGCAACCAAAAAATGCCCCGTTAAGTTATGTCTGCTAAGCTAGTGTTGAGAGTTAGCAGAGAGAGAGAGAGAGAGAGAGAGAGAGAGAGAGAGAGAGAGAGAGAGAGAGTGAGAGTGTGTGTGTGTGCGCACGCATATGTGTCTGTGTCTGTGTGAATTCAGCTGCCCTCAGGCAGGTGGCTGGAAACTGGCCCTCCTTTATCTGGGAACACATCAATCTTGGGAAGAATCATCCATGGAACTGTGAGTATGGAGAGATAACCTGACCAGAAAGAAACTGAGAATAAGTCATTCCTACTTCAGAGACCACAGAAGGAGGCAGACAGCTGGAAGGATGATTGTGTGTGTGTGTGTGTGTGTGTGTGTGTGTGTGTGTGTGAATTAGAGAAGGGGAGGGGACTACATTTTCTGAACAGACAGAATTCTGAGCACATCTGTGTGTGTTAATGCTCGCATGAAACCTTTCAAAGCTTGGAGAGATGGGTATTATAATTCTATTTTCCCAATGAGGGATTAGAGGTCAAATAAGCTGCCCACAGCCCCAGCACCAGCCAGAGCAGAGCCGGGATTTGAACCCAGTTAGTTGTCTTTGGCTCTGATGTCCTTTCTCCTCTGTATCCCTGCCTGCCTTCAATGCAGGTGCCACAAATGAGGTCCCACAGACCCCGTCTGACCGGCTCTGAGTCTTCCGGCTAGTCCAGCCGTCCCAGGCCCCAAGTGCTCTTTCTCAAGGGCTGGCTGCCTTGCAAGTCCCCAGAAGCCTCCGGGTCCACCCCTATGCCTCCCTAGATGCTCTAGAGAGCTCTGGGCCCAGGCCCAGGCCCAGCAGGGCAGCCCTTGTGCAGCTCTGTGGTTTGCGATCTGGCCATGCATAGCTGGCTCTGAGCAGGCACTTATCATTCTTCCACGACCACCCAGTCAGCCCAACACTGCCTGGACGTGCAGCTCTAGCTGCCCAGGCTGGTGGCGGCTCAGCCCTCACTGGGCCCTGCGTCTCCCACTCGCTGTCTGCCACCCCCGCTGCAGCCAGCCCCGCCTGCCCAGCCGAGTGAGTGGTCGCTGGAGCCCAGAAACAGCAGGGTCTGAGCATCCCCAACAAACCACAAAGGGGGTTTCACAAATCAAAAGGACCAGAGAGAACAAAGCTGTCACATCAGTCCATCATGGAGCCGGATCTCAAAATACCGCCGGGCCAGAGTCCTGCCAGCTGTGAGTCACCACCCGGCCAGAGCAGCCACAGCAGGCCCCCGGCCGCATGGAAAAACACCTCGGCGGCCAGCTGGCTGCTCTCTGGCCAGACCTGGGAGGCACAGGGTGTCTGTGGGGTGGTTCCACACCTCCATGCTGCCGTGTGGAGAGGAGTCCGCCCTGTTTGCTGGCTATAGGAGCAGGAGGGAGGGGACAAGGGAACGGCCATATCAACAATGGATTGGTGAGTGAGGACATAGTCCAGGCCTGCTTCATCCCTCCAGCCCTGTTCCAAGCCTCTCGGATAACCAGCAGCGTGATGTCACCTTTTCATGCCTCCCTATGGCCCTACGCTGCTGGCCCACCTCTTTCCAGGTGACGAGGAGTTGGGTTCAGGTGCCTGAGTGAATCCAGCAGCTCGTGGTACCAATGGCAACGGCAATGCACAGACCGAGAGCCTGCACTCGGTGTGCCCAGTCCGTCTTCATGCGCTGCTCCAGCTCCTACCCCAAGCCCTATCATCACACGTGGTGGGGAGAGACCTGGGGGCACGCACATAGGGATCATGTCCTTTCATAGGAGTTCAGGCGCTCTCCTGCATTGCTTCTCTCTCATTCACCGTCCTGAGACCTCTCTCCTTCCAAACAGCATTCTTTGTTTCTCCTGGCTTTGAGGCCATGGCACGTGTGTCAATAAATATGAGGTGGCCTGGAGGACAAAACATAAAGTTCTGATCTTATTTTTACAGCCAGCACACTTCTTCCTTCGGCATCTCATTTTCCTCTTTGTCAATATGAAGAGTGAGACGAGATCTTACAGAGATTTGGGTTGCCACCTGCCACCCCTCCCTGAGCTGGAGCCAAAGCAAATTCTTAAGGGCTTCATCTTTAGTGAACTGAACATTAATGAGGAGAATATGTTTTATTCAGGTGAGGAGGCAACAAGGGCTCAACTTAAGAGAATATAAGGTGTCAGTCCCAGCCCCTCCCCGCTCTGAGCGCCCCCTTGCTGTCTCGTCCTCGGCACTTTCCTCTAAATCCTGGCCTTTCAGGCTATGGCCCCGTCAGAGCTGAGTGCCGGGGCACTGGTTGGAGGTTTCACTCACCACCTTGCCCTGCAGAAATGCTCAGAGGCTGCCTTGAACTTTTTTGCTTGCAGCCAGAGTCTCCTGCCCTCAGCTGGGAATTGACCAGGTGGAGGCATGAGTTATAATGCCCCTTTCCCCCTCTCTTCTGCTGTCCATCCCTATGCAGCCCCTCTCCATGCTGCCCATGGCCTCTGCTGGGCTGCTCTGGGTTGCGGTGTGATCGAGCTTTCCTTCTCAGAGGCCATGATGCTGAAGGCATGGAGATAACCCGGAGTGGCAGAGTCCTGGCCACTGTGCAGTGCCCTCTGCAGACCTGGGCCAGGAGGCCCTTAGGGAGACTGGGCATGGGCTTTAGCCCACGGGATGAAGGCTACTGAGCAGCAGCTCTGCAGAACAAGCGTAAGCGGTGACATCCTCTCTGTCCCAGATGCCGCGGAGCACAGGGGTGTGCCCAGATATGTGTGTTACTAGGTGAGGTGAAAGAAAAGCACTGGCCACCTGCCACCTACCACCCATCCCTAAGCTGAAGCCATAACAAATTCCTGAGTACCAAGTGTCCCTCTACCCAGCAGTCAAAGTCTCTGAGAGCTCAGATACACCTGAGTCCCTTCTCAAGTTCATAGGAAAGGGCATGACTCTTTGCTCTCTGTTGTTACCTGCCCTCCAAGGAATCAGTAACTGAAGCTAGAGAGTTGCTTCTTATGATTCCCCACTCTCTTCCCTTTGGGCCCCCCACCATTTACTTTATTTAGTTATTGTATTCAGTAAATACCTTTGAGGGGTCTGAAAATTTCCATTTGGCATGTAGAAACCGTTCATTAGTTTGTAGCTACCCAATCTGGGGGATCCTGAGAGTCAGAGATAAATGTGTTCCTGTGATTAACTTAAAAGTACTTGCTTCCCCTTTTAAGCATAACCTTAAAAATACGTTTTAAAAAATTAAGATGAAATTCACATAACATACAATCAGCTGTTCTGAAGTGCATACTTCAGTAATATTTAATGTGTTCTCAATACTGTGCAACTCCCAGCTGTCTAGTTTCAAAACTTTTTCCTCACCCTACAACAACACCTGTATTTACTAAGTAGTCACTCCCCGGCCCACCACCTGTCATGCCCTGGTAATCTCTAATCTGCTTCCCATCTCTGTGGATTTGCTTATTCTAGATATATCATATAAAAACAAACACAACATACGACTTTTTCTGTCTGATGTCTTACAGCAGCTAGCCTAATAGCACTTAGCACTTAGTTTTCTAGGTCCATCCATGAACCTTTTCAATGTTTTTCCTTTTTTATAGCTGAATAGGATTCCATCTTATGGATTAACCAAATTGTGCATGCTTTCATCCTTTGATGGATTTTTAGGTTGTTACCATTTGGCTATCACGGATAATGCTGCTATAAACATTTATATACAAGATTTTGTGTGGACAGATGTCATCCTTTCTCTTAGCTATATGACTAGGACTGGAATTGCTGGATCATACAGTAACTCGACTTTTAACTGTTTGAAGTGCTGACAAACTATTGTTCAAAATGGCTGCACAGTTTTACATTTCCCCCAGCAGCATACGTGCGTTTCAACGTCTTCACTTTCCCACCAACACTTCTTATTATTGGTCTTTTCAACTCAAGCCATCCTAGTCAGTATGAAGCAGTACCTCATTATAGTGTTAGGTTGCATTTCCCCAATGACTAACAGTATCAATCATGTTTTCATTTGCTTATTGGCCATTTTTATAGCTTCCTTTGAGAATGTCTATTCAGAAATGTTCCCATTTAAAGTTTTTTATTATTGAGTTATAAGAATTATTTATAAATTATGGATACTAGGCACTTATCAGATACATGATTTGCAAGTATTTGCTCCTATTCCATTGCTTACCTTTTCATGTCCTTAATAAGGCCCTTTGATGCACTGATGTTTTAAGTTTTGATAAAGTCCAATTTATCTAATTTTTTCTTTTGTAGTTCAGATATTTGGTGTCATATCTAAGAATTCTTTGCCAAAACTATGATTGTTATTTTTTTCTCATATTTTCTTCCAAGAGTTTAATACTTTTAGCTCTTATATTTAGGTGTTGACTGATTTTGAGTTGATTTTTGAATATGACATGAGGTAGCAGTACAAATGAACTCTTTGCTTGAGGATATCGAGTTGTCCCACTTGAATGAGCATGTTTAGAGAAAGGATAAATCAGTAAACTGACATCTTTTGCTAATTAGATAATCAAAGGTGTTCACATAAAAACACATGTAAACCGGTTCAGGTTTTTCATGTTCAGCATTGTCGTGAGGATATAAAATAATGTGTATAATACTCATGGGGTTGAATAGGACCTAACGGTGCCACTGAAGGGAATTTAGGAGACATGAGTCATCGAATTGTGCACAGAAACAGGTACAGGAATCCTTCCCCTCATGGGGGCTGCACTCGTCTGCATGGCATTTTCTGTTTTGCTTTGAAGCCCTGCAGGATGCCTCAGCCCACATTTGCCCTGAGTGTGCTCGTGGCATCTACCTCATTGCTGGGTCATTGGGGCAGACAAGGCCAGTCCTCAGAGACAGCTCCTACCCTGGGAAGGCAAGACTGCCACCTGGAGCATCTCCCAGAGACCACAGTGCCTTGTATCTGGCTGTGGGGACCAGCTCTGGGTCTCTCCCTGTTGGCGGACTGGTCTCAGATGTCACCACCACATGTCTGGCAATTCATCAACACAGGAGCGAGCTGAACTAAGAATGTGATTTTTCCACTGGTTCACATCCCAGGGACATGGTGATGAGCTCCACTGAGCTCCGTTCTTAAATAGTCACTATCCGGGGCTGCCGCCCTTGGGAGTGAGTGCTCTGCCCTCTGGGACTTCAGTTCCTTCAGTGATCTCTTGCCTGATCACTTCTAATGATTGTGCTTGCTTCTCTGCTACCCGCTTATGCCATCATCCAGGACTAAATGTTCTTTCTTACTACAGAGCTTCCTCCCTTCTAACCGTCTCAGTCAGTCACTTGGGACACACAGCTGTGACTCTCCCAGAGCGTCACTACGTCTGCTTTCTCACTGCCTCTCGGTTCTCCACTGCCTTCATCTGCTCCTCTCCTGCTTAGACCCCACTGACCACCGCTGCAGCCACTCTCCCGCACGTCTCTCCTGCTTTACTTTCCTTTGGTTTAAGCCCCGGCAACATCCGAGCCATGGCTCGGCCCATCCACCCCTGTCTCAGCACTGACACCTGGCCCGTTTGATGCTGCTGGAGAACATCAGACCACTGGTGTATGCCTGGAACCAGAGCCATCAGAACCCATGCTCCTCCTTCACCGCAGCACTGCCTCATCTCCAGCCTGAAGCCACAGTGGGATCAGTGGACACTTTCTTCCACCCATCTGTCACCCTCAACATGGCTCCCTGTGCCCATGCCCTTAAGGACTGCCTACTGGGACTTTGGTGGCACATTTTTGTTCCTGTCATCCTCTTTATTTACCCCTTTTTGGTTCTTGGTTCCTGACTTGCTCTTCCTTCTTAAAAAAAGGAGCCCAGATTTGCCCTGTTCCCTCAGGTCCAGCCCCTTCCTTTGCTCACTGGCTTCTTCTATTCCATTTCCCCAGTGAGCCACTGCAGCGCAGTGATTGAGCCCCCTGTGGCTGAACTCAACCCAAGGAGCACCCTCCAGCATTGAGCTGTCCTGGGTTCTCTGCAACACTGGAGGGTGAACCACTTCCTCCTTGGTGTCCACGGTGACACCTCCTTTACAGGTGCTCTCTACATTTCCCAGCATGCTTCTTCTCCGTTTCCTTTGCAGGCACCTTTTCTCTGCTGGTAGCTTAGATGTTGGGTTTTCTCCAGCTCAGCCCTTGCTCGTCCTTTCTTCTTTCCCTGGATCACTTTGCAAGCCTGGAGTCTCCCATGATCTGGTGAAGCCTGGAGTGGGTGGCTCTTCCCAGCCTGTGCTATCTGCCACACTCTCTGTGTGGCAGCCGGGCTGGAAGCAGCTGGTGGCTCCACAAGGAGCACCGTGAAGGCACTGGCCTCTGGGGGTTTGGGCAGATGACCTTTTGCACAGCAATTCTGAGGAGGCCCCTGTGACTGTGCAGTCTGTGAAGCAGCGTCGTGGGCGTCACCTGAGAGCTTGTTAGATCTAACCGAGAGCTTGTTACCTCTGCAGGATCTCGGCCTCCCAAACTCCTGAACCAAATGCGCATGTTGACAAGGCCCCAGAAGCGTCCACACAGCACAGCGTGAGGGACTGCGGAGTAACCGTGTCACCCTGCTGAGATGGGGCCGAGCAGGGAGAGAGTCAGGGAACTCAGTTTCTTAAGATGCTTTTGCTTCAAAATACAGGCCAGGTTTCCAGTGGAAATTTAATGAAGGAGCCCTATATTTTTTTTTTCTAATGGAATGGAAGCTTATACTTGGTAAACAAGAGATTCTTCTTTGAAAATAACACTTGCTCCAACTTTGTGGGCTACCAAGGGAATCAAATTAGAGGGGAAAGAAGCGGTAGCAGCGAAACAACCTGGCCATCCGTGCCCGATGTGGGCGGATCTCAGGGCTGAACTTTTCCCACCCTCAGTCTGGGGACAGGCCTGAGCCCAACACCGCTCTGCGGGAGCGAGACGAGGATTTTCTCTGAGGGGTTGTGTGCACCCCCTCCGTTCCCTCCTTCCTAAGGCAGCCAAGGGCAGTGCCGTCCAGGGTACTGCATGTGCCCAGCAAGGTCCTTCCTCCCAGCCCTGCCTCCCTCTACCCCTCAGGCCGAAGTTGGTACACTTCGCTCACTGAGCTGGGCCTGCAGAACTGGAGCACACAGGCCTGCGACAGCTGCGTGTGACCAAAATCACCTCTGGCTTTTGAGCCGACTCCTGAGGCCAAAAACAACAGCTCCTCCTGCTGTGTATGACCAGGGTGGTTTGGGTTTAGTTGGTAACTCGCCGTGTCGCCAGCCCTGCCTCCATAATGAGCACCCCCGGGCTGGGCAGACAAGGCCCGGGCTGTTTGTAAGAAACAAGAGCCCTGCTGTGGGGCCAGTGTGTCCTGCTTCCACGCTCCAAATAGAGATGATGGGGATGGAGAGGAAGTGAACTTGGGACGGCATCAGGCTCTTATGGTTTTAAACAGAAGAGAAATGACAGAATAAGAAAGCTCCTGGCAGTCTCTGGAAAGGGCCAGGGTCTGGGCTTCAGTCCTGCAGCCACAGTCCAGGGCGTGGCCATGACTGGCCATCATCTCCTGACCCTTCTTGCACGGGGATCTGTGCTGTCCCTAGCCAGAGACACCCTCATCCTCTGCAGCTGCGTGCCTCTCATCCCCTATCCCCGGCCTTCTGGGGCAGGTGTGTCCCACATCTCCATGGGGCGTACGAAGGCATATAGCATATGAAGACATGCTCTATGCATTGCAGACTCATGAACTATTGCTATAATGAGAGCAACAGTTGTAACCACATCTTGCCTTTCTTGGCAGGCACAGAGACGCACTGCCTAGGACCCCTTTAAGAAAGTGCTCGCTGCTGCCCAGATGCCAGAGGTGTGGTTAGCTGAGGGCTAACCTCCTAGCCAATGCCACTCCTCCTGAGGCAGCCCCCAGGCACTGAATAAGCAGAGTGGTGGCACCAGGGCATAACTGTTCCTGTCCGGCAGGGTGTCTCCTAACAGCAAATCCCTGCTCCAGAGCTCTCTGGCCTGGCAGAGGTCGTGTCTCAGCTGCATGGGCCACTCCCTGCCCAGTCCCACTCCCCGCCTTTCCTTCCCATGTGCTTCTCCCAGGACATCTTTTGCACTCTTAGCTCTGCCTCACCCTCTGCTGCCCAGAGAATCCAGCTGGAGCAACCTGGCAGGGCTGGGGCCAATGAAGCTCCAGCATCTGGCATGCAGCTGTCACCAAGCCCAGCGGCCAGGTCAGTCTTCCAAGTAGGAAGGTGAGGGCCAGGCCAGAGCACAGAGAACTATACCCTTAATGAGGACCACATTCCTGCCTTCTGGAGAGAGAGTGAGGAGGCCCGGTGATCCAGAGCCTCCTTTACCACCTCATCTGCCTGGGGCATCCTCTGGCTGACATCATGGTTGCAGGATTCCCAAGGATGTCTGCTCAATGTTATATCCCTGAAGGTGCAGCTGAGGTAGAAAAGCATGGGATAGCGTGTGCATGGGTGTGTGCATGTGAGTGGAGGGGCAGCTGTGGTACGTCTGTGGGCAGCGGGTGGTAGGGGACCCTGGACATCCCCCTGTGGGCCTCCTAGGCCTGAGGACTGGACGTGGGGAGGGAGTCAGGATGGATGAGCTCTGGGCCTCAGCCCAACTCCCTCCTCAAACACTGGCAGGATGTGAGAGTTTGGAAGAAACCTAGGAGGCTCTGTCTAAGGGTCTCAGCCCCAGGGTCAACCCCACATGGATCTGAGTCCCTCAGGGTGTGGTGTAAGTGGGGCCAGGAGGAGGTCTTGACCCCCTGGCCTCTCCCTGCCTGTCCCTCAAAGCCTAAAATGCCACCAAGTGGGAGGCCTGCCTTTGCAGCTACACAGCTTCATTTTTGGGGGAGCAAATCCTAGGAGGTGGTGAAGCTTTGCGACAAATTCAGCCTTGCAGAAGCTGCCTCCACCTTCAGCTCCAGCTCCTGTGCCCTCCCTTGTGCCTTTGCCCCACCTTGGGGCACCCACAGCAGCAACATGGCCTGTACTGCAGGTCTTCTCACAGCTCTGAGGGGCTGAGCCCGGTTATCCCCTCTCCTGGCACTGCCTGGCACAGGGCACAGGCTCATCCAATGAAGATGGGGTGCAAGGTCAGGTCGACGGCAAGGGAGACAGCACCGTCACTCACGAGTGTGTTGGGTGCTGGTTTACCCCATGCAGAAGGAGCCTTCTGAACACTCCACGTCAGTCCCTTCATTTCATCCTCAGAGCTTCACCCTCATGAGGTTGGTGCTATTACTATCCATTCATGAGGAGAACAGAGGCACAGAGCAGTTAAGGAATGTGCTTGGGTGTCACACAGCCTGGTGGTGGAAGGAAGACCTCGCGTAATGAGTCAGGCTGTGGTGGGGTGGGAGTGGGGGTCCTGGGGCTGACGCCAGCAGCCAGCTCAGGCTGCAGGGTCATCTCCAAGAATCATTCATGTTTCATCAGGCTTACATTGTCCTTGGGAGTTCTCAAAGAGGCCCAGGGAGCGTGGTGGGAACAGGAAGAGACACTGGTCTGGGCATCTGTTTCCAGTGACATCTGTATCAGATGTCTGTCTAGGCTGCAGCCAGGCTTCCCTGCTGCCAAGGCGCCAGCTCCACAGTGCTGCTGGCTGTGCCTCAGCAGGTCTGCACTGTGCTTGGAAGCCTCATCAGCGTGTTTTTCCCCAGGAGGCTGGGGGATGGCGGGCACCCTGGGACACGGCTGTGAGTGGAGGAGGCCAGGGTTCTGGGGCAGGGGCAGCTCACGGCCACTGCGGTGCTGGCCTATCCTGTGCTCCTGGAGGGCACAAGGACAAGCACCTGCCAGGTGATCCTGTGCCCAGCATACCTGTGGTGCATTCACACCCCTGTCTCACTGAATCCCACGGCACCTCTGTGATCTCCACTTTCCAGGAGAAAACAGTCAGGGAGTTCTAAGGCCACCCAGAGGTGAGTAGGTCGGGCGGCCAGGATTTGGACTCGACACTCAAAGAGATGGAGAAATGTATCCAGCCCAGGTCTGAGTCTCAGCGGTGAGTCCCTTGGGTCAGGCATTAATCCAGACCATTCTCATCTAGATGAGAAAATGGCAGGTGAGGCTCTCCAGAGAGCCAGCACCCCACACGCAGTGGGGCAGGCC
The DNA here is from genome assembly GCF_048565385.1 of Saimiri boliviensis. NCBI lineage: Eukaryota > Metazoa > Chordata > Mammalia > Primates > Cebidae > Saimiri > Saimiri boliviensis. The sequence goes on along the minus strand of NC_133460.1, from coordinate 27,524,314 downwards.
CAGGCCCCCGGCTTCAGGCAGGTCAGCCAGCTCCTGGCTCCCGCATGACACATCCACATCGGTCTGGGCACTTCTCCACCTCATCTTCATGCATGGGTCAGGAGGGAGCTCTGCCTTTCAGCCTGGACATAGAGAAGCCCCCGGTGGTCCCACGTGGTGGTCCTACAGAGCGGCCCTTGTCCTGAAGCACAAGGCAGGCTGGAGTCCTGCTGACCTGTTTTGGTTTTCTGTCTGCTAACCTGGAATGCTAATGTCCTTTTCACAGAGTGGTGGGGAGGACAGGGAGGGGTATTCTATGCATTACAGAGCTGCAGACTCATGAACTATTGCTATAATGAGAAGCCGAGGAAGAAAACGGAATTCAAGTATCGAAAGAAAGGGTTAGTCTGTGGGGCAGGGATTTCTAAATTTCTGGTCAGGAGTCTCTGGGTGAGGCCCTCTGCCCTTGTCTGTCCCTGCCTGTGGCCAATGTCAGAACAACTTTCTGAGGGTCCTGAGAGGCATGGTCCTCCTTCGGGTGCCACACTGGTGAGATGCTGTCTGGGTTTTTATTAAGCCTGATCAAAAGCCATAAACTAGCCATGAAGCAGATGCTGGGCCTTGTTCCAGAAGTGTCCACTACATATGAGAGCCTCCTGAGTGGCCAGGCAGAACCCTGTCTGGAGCTCATCGGGGCTTGGCCGGCAGCCTCCCTGGCTCTCTGGAGGCTCTAGGGAGAAGGATGGCTGTGCTAGGAAGAAGGACCCCCTGGTCACTTTGCTTTATTACCAGTGATAAGAAGCTGCAACTGACTTGTATGAGATGGTGCAACCCACTCCCAGGGGGGCTGGAAGTCAACAGAGGCTTGAGTGTCAGGCCTGCCCTTGGCTGTGGCTTTCCTGGAGACAGAAGGCTGGCTCTGACATGCTAGGAGGCTCCTCCTGATTTTACATTTCTTCTCTGGGGCCCAGTAGGGCCTCTTAGCTCAGAGCTGCTGGAGTAGAGTGGCTGGGAAACCCACGTGTCCAACTCCCTCACAGAGCCCCTGGCTTACGCTGGGCTAAGTTTGCCACTCTGTATATTCCCTTCCATTTTTTGGCTATTTGTGAAGGTCTACAGGTGGCCTGCCCTGGTCAGAGAATCAACCCAACCTGCCACCCTTTTGGGATCTGTGGGACAGAGGAGGGAGAGTCCGGCGGGCCCTACTGGCTTGCTGTCGAACTGGAAACCCAGGCCACCTTCAGGCGGGAGAAGCAGCATAGGCCCAGCAGAACATGGCCCGTGGGGAGAAGTAGGACTCGGCAATCCAGAGCATGTGCTTGAAGGGAGGCAGGGCCTGGGTTCAAATTCAGACGCAGACTTCCCAGCTGCACTACTGACCCCCTGTGGCTCCCAGGGCTGTGTATGAGCACCCTGTATAGCAATTAGAGGTGAGCCCTTCAGTGCAATGTCTGAGCCTCATATGCAAGGGGCTGGGGAAGTCATAGGAGTTGTTACTGGTGCCACGTCAGACAACGTATTTGGCTCATCTCAGCCCCTGTGATGGTTTAGGAGGTAATATTATAACCATTTCACAGGTGGGGAAAGCTTAGGTAGAGAAGACAATAGACCATTTTGATTTGCTCCAATCTCACTGAAATCCTGATGTTTTTAGCCCCAAAGCCTGGGCTGCTATCTACTAAACTTCGCATTATCTACTGGGGTTGAAGTTTGATGCTCCCAGTACTCTGGATGCTGGTAGAATCGGGTTTCTCTAGTGCAGGACTTTGAGCAACAAGCTTATTTTGGCACAGGCAAGACCCACCGTAATTGAGCATTTCAGAGATGAGAAAGTATTACTTTCTTCTACTCCCAACCATCTTCTAACAGACACATCTATCATGACGCCACGAAAATAACAAACCAGGCCTAGGAAAGCAGCAAGTAAAAGTGGAGAAGCAAGGCTAGGTAAATAAGACACGGATCTGTCCACGGCAAAGACCAACACAGATGCTGTAATTGAGCTCTAGAGTTCACTCTGAACTTCTGGCAGCAAAAGAGAGCCTCAATAGATGATAACATTCTCACAGCCACAGAGAAACCCCACGGGCTCTGGTTGTTCAGGGACACTCAAGATTTCCGTGACAGGGTTCGGCATGTGAGGCGGGCTTCCAGACCTTCCCAGCTGCAAACGGTAATGGCCCTCCCTCCCTCGGCTGCCCTTGAGGCATCTCCTCCTTGGAAGCCAAGATCTCAACTTCTGTTATGAGATTCAGTTATGTGAGGGCTCTTGGAAGTGTGAGTATTTCTGGGGAGGGACAGGCCTCTCCTTTCATGAAACACAGGTGGTTAACTCCACCAAAAGTCACTCACTCAGGCGGAGAATGGAGCTAATGGGGAGATGCCTGTCAGAACAGCTGTTTGACTTCTAGACAATGACTAAGTAATTCCCAAAGGTTCCCGTTGTCCGGAGACATTCTGGCTTCATGGACACCTGCGGCTGTGGTCACACAGAGGGTGGGTGTGGATTCTGGTGCTGCACTTGGCTACAAGTAGCAGAGAGGTGGGCTGGGCTTCGGGCATGTGGGGCTAGCGACTGGAATGGTGATGTGGTTAATCAGAGTCCCATGCCCATGCTCCCTTTCTGCTCCCTGGCACCCTCCAAAGGAAGCCAGACATTTTCTCAGTGACCTGTGTTTAGCTGTGTGCCAGAGGCTGATTCCTTTTGATTGGTCCTAGGGTGAAGCCATGGGAAGATTGCTCTGAAAGGCACGTCTGTCTATTCCAGGCTCTGGAGGGGCCTCTAAGTCCAAAGGCCCTGCTCTCTTCCCCTCCCCAGGGAAAGTGAAGGGCGGTCCCAGCTTCTTGCTTGAAGAATACTACAACTTTCACTCTCAGAAGAGAAGTATGAGCCAAGAGGGAGGGAAGTAATTCCTGAGCATCTTGTACCTGGTGCCCCCAGTGGAAGAGTCAGCTTCTCAGTTTGCCCACAATGGAGGACTTTTCTGGGACACTCGAAACGGAACAGCTGGTCACCCAGCTCCAATAACCCCATGGCATTCTCGTGAGGTGGGAGCTCTCACTGCTCATTACAGATGCAAAAGCTGGGGCTCCAGGAGGCCCTTTGCCCCATCTGGGGTCTCCAAGGTCATGGTCCATCCACTCCTGCATCTTGTGACTCCTGAGGATGTGAGAAGACATTCAAAACCTAGCAAGCTGAGTTCCCCGAAACCTCTGGCTTTCCTGGGCTTGTTCTTTGCTTTCTGGTAAGGAGGCCCTCCTTCCCCCAGCTCCATTCTCTGTGGAGAAGGAATCCCTCCAGTAACCTCTGAGACCTCTGTGTGCCCCAGATGTCACTGAAATCCTGTGACTGAGGAATCCTGTGCTTCATGTGGCTCAGAGCCAAATTACCAGGCTGTGCTCAGACTTCTGTCCCATGTCGGGATTGCCCGCGCTGCAGAGAACACTCTTGGCCATGTGGGGTTGGAGGAGGAGCTACGTCTACCTGGCAGGTCTGTAGAGCTGCGTATCTAAGGCCACATTCTCCAATCAGCTTCACCAGAACGAAGGTGACATCTTGCTTCTGCTTGTACCTCCCAGTGGATGCCTAAGAGGAATGTTGTATTTTGAACCCCCTAAAGCCCCAATGTGTAAGATTTCCTATTTGTCAGAGACTTCTAGCAAGACCTTTTATCTCAGGAAAAGCAGCAGAGTGCTTTCCTTCTAGCAAAGCACTTTGAGGCTTTTCCTGGGGGACCCATGGATGACCGCAGTTTTGTTTCTCAGAAGAAAGGAACCCTGTGTGAAGAGGCTAGTTAGAGTCTTGTGGGAAGTCGAGGAAAACAGGCTCTGAGCTTTCCCAGCTGAGGGTCCAGCATTAATGCCAAACCTTTCTGTGGCTCCCAGAAATGGGAGACTTGAGGGCTCATGGAACAACACAGGGGCTTCCAAATCGTCCTCCCGAGAAAAGGCATGCAGGGACTGTGGGAGTCCTCTGTTTCTTTCCTGCCCCTCTGGTCTCTGGCTGGAGCCAGAAAGAATTCTACCCTCCTTCCCCTTCCCTCCTCCTCATCCTAGAGGATCTTGAATCAAAGGGGACCTCACGCCTGGCTTGTTCTTATCTTGATTGGTGCCCTAAGCTTCCCCGCTTGGTATTTTCAGAGAAAGGGCTTAGGCTAATCTGAAAGTCCTGCTAGAGACCACCCACCTCCCTTAAACAAGCAGCTCACCTTTCAGCCCTGCCTGTGCTGCCTGTGCTCGGGAGGTTTGACAGGCATGCACACTGAACGTGGCTGGTCAGCCCTGAGAGCTGTGGCTTTCACAGATGTCAGAGCCAGAAAGCTCACTGGCAGAGTCCTTCCTCCAAATGGCATCACTTTGTCCATTGGCCTGGGAGAGAGCAGTGAAGGTCAAAGCTGAGAAGCTGTGGCAAGGAGACAAGCACTGTGGTCCCCTGGCAGGAGGATGGACGTGGGAGGCTAGAAAGCTCCCAGCCTCGTAACAGAGCTTCACAGGGGGCTTACCCGCACTACCCAAATATGCCTCTGGGGCAAGGATTTGGGGGCGAAGATCAAATAGAGCTCAGAGTTTGGTTTGCAAATCTTCAGACACTTCTCCTGGTGTCCTCTGAAGAGGAAGTCACCACCTCAGAACATTACATGCAGGGCCCCATCAGAAGGCACTTTCCTGGATTTGTCACTCTGTTGTCTCATCCTTGCCCCTGCAGGCAACCTGTAGGGAGACCCTTAAATTGAGAGTGACCCTGGGCTTATTTGTGCGAACAGCAGAAAGTAGGGAATGATGATACCAAGGGACGGGATGAGAGAAGTCCACATTAGGAAGATGAAGCTGTTCAGAGAGTAGGGTCTCAGGCAGGAGAACCAGGGGGTTCAGGTGCCTGTAGGTCTATGAAGAGCTGTTGCAGTTAAACATTCCACCCCAAAACCTAGTGGCGTAAAGAGACAACTTATGATTATTTCTCCTGGTTCTGTTTTGGGTTGACTGGGCTCAGCTGGGTGGTTCGTGTTGAGGGTCCTCATGCAGTTGGAAGTCATAAGGTGCTTGGGCTAGAGTATGTGAGGGCTCTGCTAGGCAGGGCACAGCTGGCTGCTGATGCTGGCCTTTGGCTGGACACTCAGTCGGCATGTCAACACCTATCTGTGGTCTCTCGATGTGGCAATGTGGCTTGGACTTCCCACAGCATGGAAGCAAGAGGCCCAGAGAATATCCCAAGGGTGAGTTGGCAAGAGGCCCAGGTAGAAGCTACAAGGCTTCTTTCAACCCAGCCTCAGATGTCTTAAAACATTACTTTCATCACACTGTGTTAGCCAGTAAGTTAATAAGGTCAGCCCATTTTTGAGGGGATGAAGATTAGACGCCACCTCCTGGCATGAGGAGTTGTTTGTGCATGTACGTGGAGGCAAGGACTAGAGGGCAGCACCTGACACCTGTCTCTTGCTGGAATTCCCAGGTAGAGTACGGGAGGCAGGGATGAGGGTTTTCTTCAGGCCAGTTTTTTTCCTCTTTAGGCCACTGGTCCACAGGGAGCACAGGTCAAGGGTAAGCTGCTGGTCAGATCCCTAACCCAGGGAAAGCCCAGAAGCTCCAGTTATGTGTAGAACTGCAACACCTACCTGGTGTTGCTGTTGGCAGCAATGCAGTTCACAAAACATTTTCGCATCTGTGTAATTTACCAGTGAGTAAGCAAGAGGTTCGTGAGAAGCAGAATATTCTTTACCTACCTGTGTTAAAGGTGAAGAGACAGGCTTGAAGCAGTCAAGTGACTTTGCTCACATGACATGAGTCTTCTGCCATTGCCCCAGCTCAAGCCCACCCATCCTCACAGGAGACACCCTCCATGTATTAATGTGCTCCTGTCCCAGGCTTTGCCAGCATCCCCAAGCCCTCTTTAAGTCCCTGGGCAATGGATCTCCTGGGCTCTGACCTGGCTCTCTTGCTGTCTGCTGAATGCCCAGCTAAATGGCTTCACTTCCATGTGACTCCGTTTTTCCATCCTTAGTGTGGAATTGGAGCCAGGACTGGGGAGCAAGGAAAGGAGTTGGAGAAAGCAAAACCTTTCTGGGTGGTGCAGAGTGAGCTCAGGGAATGGCCTGGGGGCAGACAAGGAGGCCAATTCCAGCTGGCCTCATGGCCCCCCTGCTGGCTGTCACTGGGTGGCTTCCCTTTATGCCACTGGTCCAAGGGGAGCATAGGTCAAGGGTAAGCTGCTGGTCAGATCCCCAACCCAGGGCGAGCCCAGAGGCTGCAGTTATGTGTGGAACTGCAACTGCCCTGATCTTCAGCTGTTGAAACATGAAAAGTAATCCTGTTTTGCCTAATGTACTCAAATCATTTAGAAGTGTGTGCGTGTGTGGGGGGTGGGGTGGGGTGGGGGGGTATCAAATGAGTAGATATTTTAAAACAGTTTTCATTAATCGACTGTACTTACCATTCCCTGCCCAAGTCCCTACCCTACCTCTGCCAACTCTGAGCCATCTGGGGGTGGTCTTGGCTAGTATTACACTCAACACAGGTGAGGACCATCAGAAACACTGGCTGGAGTTCCCTGAATGTGCCAGCCAGTCTGGAAACTGTCGGCCCAAACACCAGCAATGCCAGTGGCTGACCCCTGTCTCCCTGTCACATCCTGGTAATGTTATGGGGCCCTGGCCCTCAAACTCGGGGAGCACATTGGTCACATCTGTGAGAAAACACACAGTGCCTGTGATGAGGTAAAAGTGCTTCATCTATGGAGTGAGTTTGTGTATCTTACAAAAGGGCTCAGCATGGGGATAAGAGTGGAATTTCACCCCAAAGATCAAGCTCTGTTTCGACCTTGATATAGGAGGAGGAGGACAAGGAGGAGGAAGGGGAAGAGGAGAAGAAAACTAACATCATACAGAAGAATTAAACCCCTGACACATAATTTTCCTCCCCTGGATGCCAGCCCAAAAAATGCTGCCCCCTGTTGCCAGCATAAACACTATTTGCAGCTTCTGCCTTGGGCTACCAGTCATAAAATATAAAATACACAGAGCCCTAAATCAACAGCAAGAAGAGCCAGCACATGTGGTGGGTTCCAGTATGGCCTGGGAGTCTGCTGGCATGGATTCCTTGAGACCCTGCCTTTTCTAGATCCTTCCCAAGTTCCCTCGGGGAAGCCTCACCATGCCTGCGATGGGGAGCAGCAGGACATTTCAGAGCTCTGGGTTGGAGAAAGGGAGATTCAACAAGGAGACAAACAATGGGGCCCTAAGCATTGCTCATATCACTGGCTGCTGACAGTGAAACTAGCAGTCAGCAGCAAGAAACCCCAGGAGGCTCTAGCGCTCCATGCTCAGAAGAGCTGTTTGGAAACTCTCTGTCTCCCACAGGCAAGAGTGAAGTGGGGAGAGGCTGGTATCCTTGGTATCCACATCTAGCAGAACTACTAAAGCCAGTGGGGGTTGGGGTCAGAGGTGACACTCCCCTCTTACTCCAATCCAGGGAAGTGGTCCCAGTGTCTGCAGAGAGGGTGGCCTCATGTGGCTTCTTGAATTAATGTTCCAGTTAATTATTTCTGTGTGATAGACTACCCCCAAACTTAGATACTCAAAATAATTTACCATGCTCTTTCAGAGTTCTGAGGGTTTACGAGACTCAGAAGGGTGACGCTCTTTCATGTGTATGCAGTCAGATGCCACCTAGGACTAAAGTCATCTGAAATCTCTCCTAGGCTGGACACTCAAGACAGCATTTTGTCTCTCATGCCTAGTGCCCAGACTTAGATGACTGGCTGGGAGTCTCTCTCTACAGATGACCTCTTTGTGTGGGTAGCTTGGGCTTCCTCACATCATGGTGGCTTCTGAAGAGTTGTACTTCTTACCTGATATCATGGTTATTGTGAATTAAATGAGGATGTGAATATTAGGAAACATGGTTCATTAGGGAGTCATCTTTAGAGACCAGCTTCTACAGGTAAAAAGAGAGGAGCTAATTAGCTGGACATGGTGGCACGTGCCTGTAATCCCAGCTACTCAGGAGGCTGAGGCAGGAGAATTGCCTGAACCCAGGAGGCGGAGGTTGCGGTGAGCTGAGATCACGCCATTGCACTCCAGCCTGGGTAACAAGAGCGAAACTCCATCTCAAAAAAAAAAAAAAAAAAAAAGAGAGGAGCTAATACTGGGGTGATTTGAAGACCTTTATTTCTCCTTGTTAAACTCACTGTGAAGGCAAAATGGCTAACAGGGATCATCTGGTGCACTACTTCAGACTGTCAAACAGGGCTTCCTAGTGCCCTGAGGGTTCTGGGGTCATGTCCAGGCAGACCCCCTGGTCCCTGCAGCAGTCTACCTGCTGTAACTATATCCTGAAACGCTCTTCAGACAGCTTGGTTCCTTGTTTCCATGTGTCCTGCTATCCTGTTGTCAAAGCAGCCACTCAATCCTGGGATGTCTTATTATCTATCATTGTTTATTATAGCCATCCGAGTTCTTGATTCTTGATTTCCTACGGCCATTTCTTTTCCATTGCTTTCACTGTCTCTAGTGTCTCTTTGCTCCAACCCATGGAACACATAGATGTTGCTCTTAGCCTAATATTCTCCTATAGAGGAACTTGGAGTAGATATAATAATTCCTAAATGAGAAGTTTAGGGAAAAGAAAAGATATCAGGTCCATATGAAGTCAAAGTCATTTCTTTTTGTTTTATCCTTAAGTGCATAGATTGCTTCTTTGAGTTTTTGGTGTCATATACACACAATTCCAGTATTCATGAAATGCACTTCTTAGTGTGCAAGTCAATGATTCTTAGTATATTTACAATGTTCTACAATTATCATTCTTATACAATTGCAGAATGTTTTTATCACCCCAGAAGGAAATCCCATACCCATTAACATTCACTCTCCATTGCCTCCTCCCAACTCCCTGACAATTTAATCTATTTTTGTCTGCATGGAATTGCTTATCTGGATATTTTCTATAAGTGGAATTATACAATATGAAGCCTTTTGTGCCTGGATGCCTTCACTTGTATCATTGTCAAGGTTCATCCATATTGTAATATGTATCAGTACTTCATTCTTTTTTACAGCCGAATAATATTTTATTGCATAAGTATACCACATTTTGTTTTCCATTCATCTATTGATGCACACTTGCTTTGTTTATACTTTTTGGCTATTCTGAATAATGCTGTTATGTCTATCCATATTCAAACTTTTGCATGCACATGTTTTCATTTCTCTTAACTAAATACCTAGAAAGAGCATTGCTGAGTCACAGAGTAACTCTATGTTTAATATTTTGAGGGACTGCTGGACTGTTTTCCAAAAAGCCTGAAGCATTTCATATTCCCACAGCAGTGTATGAGGGCTCCATTTTCTCATGTGCTCACCAACACTTTGTATTACCTGTGTTTTTAATTATAGCCCCCTTGGTTGATATGAGCGGCATCACATTGTGGGCTTTATTGCATTAAAAAAATAGGGCTAATGAAAAGATACAAGTATCAGTTGGTCCAAGTGTGAACAACCCTGAGATAATGAAGGCAGAGTTGCAATACTAATGCAAGTGGGGAGAGGTCCCTGCTCTTCCGCGTCATAAAGTCCAAAGAGTTTTTGATGGCACAGAGACCTCTGTAAGGGCACAGAATCAGGGCTGGCAGACTCCTTTCTAATTCTTACAACATGGGCTTCCTTCAAGAAAGCTGGAGTCCCATCACTTTTAGTAGAGCTGACTGGCTGCTTCTACCATCATCATGAACAGGACCTGGTCCACAGGTCAAAAACTTAACCTGATGCAGAGGCGAGGCCTCACTCACACACATGAACCCAGCAAGCCAAGGCAGGACATTGTGTGAAAGGACCAGCAGCATGAGAGCACTGACCTTGAGGAAAGTGCTCAGGCCTCTCTCAGGCTCAGCCAACCCATTTCAAAGGTGAGCAGGTGGGATTGCTGCTCTACTCAACTGCTTTTGAAAGAATGCAATCAACAGCCCCTGCCTGTGTTGGTTTCCTGGGGCAAAGATAACGAAGTACCACAGACTGATGGCTAAATGACAGAAATTGATGCTCTCATGGCTCAGGAGACCAGAAGTACAAAATCAAGGCATCAGCAGGGCCATGCTTTCTCTCCTCATTTCTTGTGGTTTCCAGTGATCTTAGGCCTTCTTTGGTGTGCAGCTGCATAACTCCAGTCCCTGTCTCTGTCACCACAAAGCTGTCTTCCCTCTGTGTGTCTGTGTCTTCACATGGCTTTCTCCTCTGTGTGTGTCTGTGTGTGCTTCTCCTCCCCTTATTAGAATATTCAACATATTAGATTAGGGGCCCACTTCACTTCAGTATGACCTCATTTTAATGTATAACTTAACTATATATGCAAAGGCCTTATTTCCAAAAAAGATCACATTCACAGGTGCCAGGGGACAGGACCTCAACATATCTTTCAGGGAAACACAATTAAATCCACAGAACTGCCCATGGCTCAATCTCAATCTCTCTTGCCATATTCTCTACACCGCTTCTCAATCCATCATGAATGTCTCTCTTCTTTTCTATTCCCTCACCCTCCACCACACTTCCCTCCAGCCCTCTACAGCTCCTCCCAGCTTCTACCATCTGAGTGCCTCTCTCTCTATGCCCTGAGGGCAAAAGCGGTAGACTTAGCCACTGCATCGTACCTGGCACTAAGTAGTACCTTTCTCCATCTGAAGTTAAGCAATGTGGACATACTAACTTCAGCTTCAGAAAGCATAGAGTCCTTCCCTGTGCTTGCTCTGACTTCTTGAACAGATGGAGGGATGGAGAGTTGCCTACAAAAAGATGTGTACCTGGTTCTGTGGTTTGCATAGAGCAGTGTGCTCTGCAAATCAGCAGCATCTAGAAAGCTCTCAGGATCTCCCGAGAACTTGTCAATCACAGAGATTTTCCGTCCCTAGCTCAGACCTATTGAATCAGAAACTCTAGGTGGACCCTGGCATTCTATGTTCTGACAAATCTTCCAAGTGATTCTGATGCACGCTGAAGACTGAGAGCCACTGGCATAGACAAGGGCTTTAGATCTCTTGGAGGGGCTGATAAGTTAGAAGACAATAATAAAATGCCAAACATATAGGCTGCAAGTGTTAAAGTGAGACCAAAGTGTATGTCTGGCTGACCTGACAAGAGCTGTCCATGGGGCTGCTAGCTCCTGGGGCAAGGGACAAAGCCAGTCTTTAACAACTGGAGGGAATTGGTGGCCTGGTTCCATCATGCTGCCCCAACGAATCTCTGCAGAGTGAAAAGATAAAAGAAAAGGGGTAGAAAAGTAAAAAGTAAAACTCACATGTGAGGAAACTAGAAAACAGGTACACTAGAGCCACAATTGGTGAGGAAGCATGCATGACCTTCCAAAGGCAAGTTGCACAGCCTGAGGGGTCTAAGGCCTGACTCCCCCGTTAGAATGACACTGGTTGGGGACACGGGAGGGTTCTTCATGCAGCACAGTGTATGGAGGGTAGGAAGGCAGGGCAAAGTGATAGCACGTGGGGAAGCATGTGGACATGCATCTTTGCAAAAATGTGGATACCAGCATGAGGGCCAAAGCAGGGAAGGCAGACCAGCAGACTTACCATACTGATCTTGGTCCCCAGAAGGAAAGGAAACATGAAGTCCTAAAGCTATGCATAGAGAAATAGAAATAAACCAATTTCCTGCATACAACCATAATATTAGGGGCTTCACTCTAAGCTTGGGAGGTCTTGTGACTTGGCAACATCAGATTTTCAGGGAAGAATGTAGATGAAAATATATTCACAAACAGCAGGCCAAAACCAAGCTACCTACTTATCTGCTGTTCTTTAACACTTGGCAAGAATTAAAGACTCTCTTCCAAGATAAGCAATGATCAACAAAAAGCCAGGAGGATATCTATGCAAAGTATTGACAAAAACATGAAAAGGAAGAGTAAAGACAAAGGGCAGATGTGAAACACATACCTGGAACGTGATGTAATCCCACACATGAAATTAGACCCGAAAGCCATGAAATCAACAAAATTAGAGGAAGTGTCATCGCTTTAAAATGACAGCTCAAAGAAGAGGTATGAGGACTTGAAGAAGAGATGATAAGATAGCTAAGAAGATTTTATAAATGAATCTGTAGCAATAACTTTGAAAACTGTATAGAAAGAAAAGTTACACAAGAGTCATCAAAAAGAGACCAGATACTGTTGAGTAAATAGACAGTGACAAGAAGGACAGAATTGAGAAAATGAAGTGAAATGAAGTGGAAAAAAATAAATCTAAAATATAGATGAGAAGAAAGTGAGATTTGAAAGAAAGAAAAATGCTGTCTCGCATATAAATAATTTATTTTTCTGAAGACAATAGCAGAAAAAACAGAATTGACAAATAAAGATATACTAGAAGAAACTGTATCTTTATTTTTCAATATAAAAGAAGAGCTCATATAAAGGAAGAGCTAAATTTACCTGAAATTTCATGACCCAGAAAAATGGTCATAGCACAACAAAATATGAGAGAGATTCTGATGGAGATACTTTAATTAAAATGTAAAACAAAAATCAAAAAACAAAACACCTCATTCTCTGTGTAGGTTGAAAAACAATCAACTCAATTGCAAGAGGAGAAAGTTTCTGAAAGTGTCCTGTAGTTTTCACAACAGAATCATTCAAAGTCAAAGACAATATGGTAATCTTAATCTTCATAGAAGAAAACATTAAGTTTGAACAAGTAAAGCTGTCGTTTAAGAGTAAATGGTAGGCTGGGTATGGTGGCTCATGCCTGTAATTCCAGCACTTTGGGAGGCCAAGGCGGGTGGATTGCTTGAGCTCAGGAGTTCAAGACGAGCCTGGGCAATGTGGTGAAACCCCGTCTCTACCAAACATACTAAAACTTAGCTAGGCGTGGTGTCATGTGTCTGTGGTCCCAGCTCCTTGGAAGGCTGAGGAAGTAGAATTGCTTGAGTCCAGGGGCAAAGGTCGCAGTAAGCTGAGATCTCACTACTGCACTGCAGCCTGGGCAAGAGTAAGACTCCATTCCAGAAGAAAAAAAAAAAAAAGGATTAAATAATAATAATGGTAATAATCAATTTTACTCAAAGCCAGACCCTTTTTAAGTGCCTGGCATGTGCAAGTATGTGCCAGAGAGAAAGGGGATGAAATACTGTTTACTGCTGTCATCCTATCACCTCAGTCAGACAACTCCACAGCATTTCACATGCACATTCTCCTGATAGGAGGCATGCGTGTCTGTGTGCGTAGGGGTGGTGGTTGGGGCTGGTTATTAAAATCACTTCACCAGCCTTGATAAAAATAGGGACCACAATCATTGAGTCATGGCTTCCATTTAGCAACTGAAACAGAATTAACCTTTTCTTTAAACAAAATGAATTCTTTTTATTATAAAATAATACTCATATAGACAATTTAGAAAATACAGAAAAGAGGAAAATAATAGTTGCTAGTAGTACAACTTTAACAAAGAAGAATTTCTTTCCATTTTTTCAGTGCAAAGTCTTTCATTTTTACATAACTGTTTCCAAATGAATATAGTTTTTATTTTGCATGTCACATTTATTGTTTTTGTATCACTGGCATTTTTTATGTCTTCATACATTTTATTTTCATGGTCTAATAATATCTCTTATGTACAATACATGTATACATAGCTCAAGGCATAAAGGTTATTTCCATGTGCTGGCGAGAAAAGGGTTTGGCTTCTCCTGACAACTCTTATAAATAGCAGTCCAGGGTATAAAGCCTTTGGAAGGTGGATTGCTTCTTGGAATAAATTCTCATGAGTGAAAATAATTAGTTGCAAGATATATCTGGGCCTGACACAGAATGCCAAATTGTTTTTTGGAAGGGTCATGATGGTTCACACTGCCATTGACAGGGCAGGGAGAACCATTTCATTATACCTACTTATCCCTTGAGTGTTCTTCCAGAGAAGAAAAAGGACTCTGCAAGAGGCTTTCAATTTTTTGTTTCACTGATTGCTAGTGAGGCTAAACCTTCATTGCATGTTCTGCAGCTGAGTAAATTATCTGCTCCTGCAGAAGTGACCTGTGCATCCACTGCCTGGCCTCCAGCCGTGTTTTACTTATACCTAGTCTTCAGCTCTCCAGCCAGATGTCACCTACCCCAGCCCCAGTCTGGGCCAATGTCCTGAGCACACCCACCTCCACCCAGCTAGGAGACTCCTGAACTGAGATCTGTCCCCCACTAAAGCACAACCTCCCGAGAGCAGGGAGACAAGCAGGGCAGACACGTCATCTGTGCTCAGTGCTGAGCCAATCTGTGTCTTCCTCCTAGTGCCATCTGATGGGATTGCCTTTGAACTGTTATTTTCATTTTGGAGTCTTGACCTAAAACTGGCTGCCACCAGCTACAAAAATTATCCCAAAAGTCTTCAATTTCTTAATAAAGTCAGTCTTTCTGGGCCTCAGGAATCTCAAATCCCTTCTGAAGAGCCTCCCAGCACAGGGCTGCTAAGAGTTAATTAATCCACTTGGGAAGCTAGTCTGCCCTGGGACGGTTCAGTCAATGGAGACGATCACATTTATCAGATAGTTAAAGGCTTCATTTAGCCCCTGCCCTGAGGCGTGCACAGAGACGTTTTCTTGGGCAAACTTAATTATTGCATCAGAAAAAAAAACATATTCTCATGTTAGTTTTGGGGAGAGAGCAAGCACCAGCAAGGCTTCCTGTAATTTTCATTACCAGTAATGACATTTTCCACAATCCTGAATTCATTGGGTTATTTTCATTTTTTTTATGTTCCTTGTCTAAATGGTATAGGAATCTATCAAGGGCAGGCATGATATCAGTTTTTATAAGCTCAAGAAATTGTAGGGTATTTTGAAAATCACCTAACCCATGCCTCCACCTTCAGACAGCAGAACCATAACTATGTCCTCCGATGGCTAAAAACTTCCTGGATCAGTCAAGATTTCTGGAGAAATGACTTCCACAGTCTCCCTGAACAAGCTGTTCCTTCCACAGTCTCCCTGAACAAGCTGTTCTGTGGTTTGGAAACTCAGAATCAGGGAGGTCTCCCCAGGTCTGATAATCGTCCTTTGAAATAGCAGTGACAGCTAAGGCTCCCTTTTATCGGCTGCAGGGTTCTCAACCTGGGCTGCACACGGAAATCACCGGGAAAATTTGAAGGTCCTGATACCCAGGTCACACCCAGACCAATGAGATCCCCTGCCTCATGGAGGAGACAGAAACCTGTGTTTTCAATGTCCCTACCCCGGGTCGGGGGGATGCTAATGTGGAGCCAGAGTGAAGACCCTAGCTCCGTTTCTGCTTATTTGTCAAATGTCTCACCTGGGAAGCGACATTAAAGTCCACTTGGTTGGTGGCTCCCAGACCTGCCTCAACAACAGTATCACCTGGGAAGATTAAACAACCTACTGATGCAGGGACCCCACTCCCACTGGCCCTGACTGAATTGATCTAGGGCCCGGCTACTTTTTGGGAGCTCCCCAGGGCTCTCTGTCTTAGTGAGGAAGGTTGGCCAAGTCTGTTATCTTGTGTGAGAGGAGCTAAGGTGGACTCCAAGAGCCTTCCCATATGCAAATACATTCATTTTGCAAGAGCATTAAGAATCCCCGAGTTCTGCTATCAGGCCAGAAGCTCCACTAGGACCCAGCAGCCACTCCAAGTGGGTTACTCAGAAAGATGGTTTCTTCTTGTCTGGGTGCCTGAGAAGGTCCTAATCCCTGCAATCTGTGACTGAATTTCTAGGCAAAAACAATGTACTACACATGTGATTTGGTTAAGGAATTTGATAAGGGAGATTATCCTGGAGTATCCAGGTATGCTCTAAATGTGTCACAAATGTCTTTATAAGAGAGGCAGAGGGAGATTGAAAACAGACAGAAAAGAAGTGATGTGACCATGTAGACGGAGAGTGGAGTGATGGGGCCACAAACCGAGGAATGCTGGTAGCCACCAGAAGCTCAGCCAGGCAAGGACCAGACTCTCCCCTGTGACCCCAGAAGGAGTGTTCCCCAGCTTGTTACTTGTAGAGGATCTCGACTGCAAGTTGTCCAGGTTCTTGGTGTTTTGAACAAAGAATTGACCAAAACACATGGTAAAGCAAGGAAAGACGGAAGCAACAAAAGTAGAAATTATTGAAAATGAAAGTACACTTCACAGGGTGGGAGGGGACCAGAGCAGTGGCTCAAGGGCCCCCGTTACAGTATCTTCTGGGGTCCAAATAGCCCCTAGAGGTTTCCCATTGGCCACCTGGTGTTCACCCCATGTAAATGAAGTGGTGGCCAACAATCAGTCTAATTGGTTTTGGAAAGCAACCAGAAGCTGAAGTGAAATTGCAAAGTTACACTCTATGCAAACATCGGATTGGCTACTGCAACCAACCAGAGGTACTTTCAATTTCTATCTGCCTCAAATAATGACAGCTTTGATTATTGCTTTCCAATCTCTCTTACTTCCACTTCTTTTTTCTTCTTATTGCACTGGCTAAGTTTTTTAATACATTACTGAGAAAAAATAAAAGCAAGCAGTCTTGCCATTTTCCTGATACTAAAGGGAATGTCTTAAACACCTTTACGTGCGATTTGCCACAGGCTTGTTAGGTGTTCTTATTAAGTCATGAGTGGATGTTGTATTTTATTAAACAGATCTTTGCATCTATAAACGTAAGCATAGATTTTCTGCCTTCAGTCTGTTGATATGACATGTTACATTAATTGATTTTCAAAATTAAACATGCCACTGACATTCTGGTGGCCTCCTAACCTTGCTGTCTTGTATGGATCTTCCAGCTTCTACCATTTTTTCTCTGTTCCCATGAGGGTCTCTTTGGAAGAGAGTGACCCTGCTCACCCTGAATGAGACGTTACATTGTTCATGACTCCAACAGTGCACTTGCAATAGGGCTCATGTTGATGGACAGGGCTGCGTTTCTTCCATTATGCTGCCTCCCTCGGCTGCCCGATCTTGGGACATTTGACAGCAAGCCTCTCAGGGGTCCCTCAAACCATCTTTCTGACAGTGTACCCCATTGCCTGTGGCCTTGGGACCTCTCTCTTCATCATTCTCCTGCATCTCTGATTCTCTAGGACCTCAGTCCTGGGGGCCAGCACCTCCCTGGCTGAGGAGCATACCCTCCCCTCTGCTCCCCTTCTTGCTGGACTATGAGACTGGCCAGAATGTCTAATGGGAGCCCCCATTTCTGGGTCTCCTGTTGCCCAGTTTGGTCTTTAAGAGAGCACCCTTCAAAATCCAGAGCACCAGATGGCAGCTGCCCTCAGGTCTCCACGTCACATATGAGAAGTGTGCAGACCCTGCATACCGCCTGGCCCCAGAGTGGTGCTTAAGAAACGTGTGTTGTTTCTAGCTCATTTTTACAGCTGAGCCCAGGTCTAATGATGCCCACCCTGGCCAGGCTATGGCTAAGAGGTGGGAAGAGGGGCTTCATGGGTTCGCCCGTGTCCCCTGCAGCACACCTCACTGCAGCCTCGAGCTTACTGGGACCCCCACTACTGACTAAACACACATGTCGGATCCTCCCATTAAAAGCAATGAGAATTTAATCCTTCAGACTTCAGCTTAAATATCCTTTTCTCAGAAGCTCCCTAACCTCCCAGACGAGGTCACTGGATCGGTCAGAGTCCCTGTAAGAAACAGATGGTATATTTAAATTGGGTAATTTGATCAGAGTTCAATGAAGGAACAGTCTACAAAGTGTGACTGGTTTAGGAAAGCCTCTGGGGTGGGGTGATCCGCTAAGCCAGTGGAGTTACCTTATAGTGGGGAACTCTACCTCCCTGGGCCAATGGAGTAGGGGTAGGACTGATTCTCAGAACCTGTGTGGAGCCTGAAGGTTGGGCGGGAACAGGGCCTGCTGCAGAGAATGCAGAGGGCAGGGAGTCGGGAAACCAGCGTCCACGTTCCTCCCAGCTGCCTCCAGCCTCTGGTCCCCAGCTGGCCCTCCTATCAGGTAAACTCAGCTGGAAGACATGGGCCAGCCTGCAGGAAGACTCTGCACACTGCACATGCATGCGATTTCGTGACTGTGTGTCTGCCCCATGAAAATGAGAGCTGCACGAGGAAGGACATGTACACATCTTGCTCATAGCACAGTATCCGGCACCTTACTAGTGCTCACTAAAAATCTCATGCAAGGGTATCATCAATGGACCATCCTGGAAGACGTTGCTGCCGAACCCAATAGGGACTCATCAGCCCTCATTCCCTTCAGCAACAGTGCCTTTACTGTCTTCTCTTGTCTCTTCATGGAACTTGATAGGTCCTAGATGAAAGGTCTGAAGGGCAACCCCTGCCTCATCTCCAACTTTATGGCTAGAGCATGCTCACCCAAGCAACGCTGCATGGCTAGGGGCCTCCAAACATGTGACTGCTGTCTTGCAATATGTGGGTGTCTCCCCTGCTCTCATGCCCCAACTTCCCCATGCATCTTGCTATGGACTAAATGTCTGTGTTCCTCCAAATCCATATGTGGGAGCCCCAAGCCCCAGGGTGATATTTTGGGGAGGTGGAGCCTTTGGAAGGTAATTAGGATTAAATGAGGCCGTGAAGGTAGCACCTCCATGATGGGATTGGTCCTTAAGAGGGGATGAAGAGACCAGAGCTTTTTCTCCTGCACATGAGGACACAGTGAGAAGTCAGCTGTCTGCGAGCCGGGAAGAAAGCCCTCACCAGGGACCGATCATGCCGGCTGATCCTGATCTCCAACATCCAACCTCCAGAACTGTGAGAAATACATGTCTATGGTTTTAGTCTCCAGACCCTCCGTTGATGGTATTTTGCTGCCACAGTGAAGACATCTCCTGGAAGCTTCTTTCAGAGCAGCTCCCCACCCCACCACCACTCCCCGCCACGAGCTTCCCTGTCTCTGGCCCTTGACGCCACTTTTGAAGTTTGTTCTTTCCTGTCCTACATGTGGTATCCAAGGAGCAGTCAGTGTTCCTTCTGGATGGTGAAAGACCCTGAACAGTCAGGAGTGGCTCCGGCTTCCAAAAAGTGAAAGTTAGTCCTGGAGTGACAGCTGTGGGCTAGAGGGAACAGCCCCTCCATCCTCAGGACAAGTGGGGATCGGGGCATTCCAAAGCTGTCTCTTCAGGTGCAGAGGAGGACAGGCTCATGTGAAGCAGCTACTGGCTCCTTCCCTTGATCTGCATGAGGCCCCACCCTGCTCTGGGCCACCTGAAACTGAGTGCTGGGGATGTGAAGGGACCAGCCTTGAGGGATTCATTCTGGTCCTCAGAGAGGCAGATGAAGACCAAGATGGCAGGGTGGGATGGGGGTGTGTAGACTGCCAGGCCTCAGGGTGGAAGGAGTCATGAGGTGGTCTGCAGCGCTGGGGACCCTGGGACTCAGAGGGAACCTGAGCAAAGAGGAGGACTTGAGTTGAGTCGTGGGGGACCAGGCCACTTTCCACATGCAGGGAAGATGTCAGCAAAAGCCCTGAAGAGATGCTGTGCCTGCTGAGAACCATCAGACACAGGATGGACCCATACAGGGCTGGCTCAAGGGCATGGCAACCTTGAGGCCCCAGCTTCAGATAGGTACGTTGCCTGCATTCTTCTGTCATCTCCCGCTCCTCTCATTTGACTAGGTGTGAGTGATAGCATCGGTGTCCTAATTCAAGAGCTATCACCCTGGCCAACATCAAAGTCATGTAGGGAGCTCTGTGAAAAGACTCTGGTTTTGGGGTTCCTCCTTCTGAGATACGTGTTGACTGTGCTGGGCAGAGGCTGGAAGATTTGGCAGTTTTTAAACCTCTTCCAGCTACTTGAGTGTGTAGCTGGGATTTAGAACCACTCATCCAAGGAAAGTCTGCAGAGGCAGGCAAGCTCTTTCTCTGCATGTCCCAGCCTATTAGCAGCCAGGATGATTCCAAAGTCCATTCTTTGCACTTTAAAATACAAGATGCTGTTGGATAGATCTCATTTTTTGTTTTTGAAAGCAATTTTTCTTTTTCTTTCTTTTTTTTTTTTTTTTGCAGAATTGAATGACTGTGGAGTTTGGGGAGAAATAGAGGCCGAGTGCCAGCTTGTCTTCTCCCTTTTGGAACTGGCACATCAGCTTGTGGAAGCACGTGGCGCTTCTGCGGGGTCCTGGGGCCCGCAGGAATCAGTCAGCTGACGGTTCAGCAGGGCGCAGGGAGTGAAGCTTTGACTGCACCCAGGAGAGCTGTAGAAAAAGTCACCATGAGATATTAAATGTCATCACTTTGAGATTATTCATTTTATATATAGAGAGGAATAATTTTAAAAGCCGCTTGAGAGATCAGCTGAAGAGGTGTGGAGAGAGTTTTATGCACAGAGATACACACATTGAAAACCACCAACTTCTTCAGCAAAAAGAAAAAGCTGTTGTGCCAGATGACAGAATCCAGTGGAGAAAAAATTTAGTGACAGAGAGATCGTCATATAGTGTTAAACCAAAGAAATATATTAGCCTACACATAAAGTATCATCTCAACCCTGTAAAATTCAAGAATTAGGACATAATTTTAAAGTATTTTTAAATATTGCAGTATTTCAAATGTCAGTTAATGGTATTACATATGAGTCATTATCTTCTTTCTTATTTATTAGTATTTTTAAAGATTTTCTATAATAAGTACATTATTTTCATAATCAGAAAAAAATTATAACAAAAAAGTTAATTAAGTGGCCAATGGCCAGCTGGAGAAAGGGTTTCCACATTTAGCAAAAAAAGAGATAGAATGTTGACTGCATTTGAATTTTGGATAAATGACAAATAAATGCTTAGTATAAGTATGTCCCAATATTGACTAAGATATACTTATGCTAAAAAAGTGTTTGTTACGTCTCTGAAATTCTAATTTAGTTATGTATTTTTTTTTTTTTTTTTTTTTTTTGAGACGGAGTTTCGCTCCTGTTACCCAGGCTGGAGTGCAATGGCGCGATCTCGGCTCACCGCAACCTCCGCCCCCTGGGTTCAGGCAATTCTCCTGCCTCAGCCTCCTGAGTAGCTGGGATTACAGGCACGTGCCACCATGCCCAGCTAATTTTTTGTATTTTTAGTAGAGACGGGGTTTCACTATGTTGACCAGGATGGTCTCGATCTCTTGACCTTGTGATCCACCCTCCTCGGCCTCCCAAAGTGCTGGGATTACAGGCTTGAGCCACCGCGCCCGGCCTAGTTATGTATTTCTTTAATTTATCTGATAACCCTTCCTGGAGGAGACGGTGAGCAGGCCCAGGTCAGGTGGGGGATTTTGAGCCATCCTGAGAGCACCCAGGCTGCTCAAAACATAGGCTTTAGCTTGGCTTCCCTACGCCTTGCAATGGAGGGCACCGTGTATGCAGCAGTCAAGCTCTCTCCCGAGTCCTCTGATCAATTGTCTTCCTGTTTCTGGACTTAAATACAGCTACACCTATTTCATGCAAATGACAACAATAATATTGTGTTGCATGCCAACATTCTCAATGGGTGCCACATTACTAATCACCTTTGTGGATTTTTTTCTCTGATGGGTCACCCAGCAAATGGTAGGTCTTAATCCAGCTCCTCTAAGACAGGGTCTATTCTTAGCCCCATTTTGTGGTTAAGGAAATCAGTGTTCAGAGAGGACAGAAGCTTGTTGGAGGCCACACAGCTGCAGGGTCTGGTCTCAGAGCCCGCTGTCCTGCCCCCACTGAGCCTGGTGCAGGAAAGCCTTCCTCTGCGCTGTGTTGTCACTGTAACCTTGGAAGCAGCCCTGGGAGGTGCCTGCAGTGGGAAAGCCAAGGGTCCCCCACCCCTCCCCTCACAGCAGGATCCCATCGGTTTCTTCAGATCTTTCCCCTCCCTCTCTGCAATAAAGGTTTTTGGAATTTGCTGGGTCTGCTAGATCCTCTCACTATCTCTGGGCCTCAGGCAAGTCACCAGAGCTCACAGTGCTTCAGTACTCTTCCCTAATCCAGAGACAGGATTGTGGTTCTCAGTGCAAACACCCTTCCCACTGGGTTGCAGCATTCCCAGGTGGCTTTTAACTGGGTTACAGTCACAGTTTCTTCAAAAGCATCTCTTTCCCTGCTATCCAGGGCTTTAACTGCTGATTAATGATTTATAATAGAACAAACAGAAAAGTGTTTATTTTATGATTGAATTTCTGGCTTCAGCTCTTATCCATCTTATATTATCTAGAAAAAAACCAAGATCGTGACTTCTGAGGAAAACCCCCACAAATCTTTGTACTTATTTCTTTCTTTCTTTCTTTTTTTTTTTTGAGACAGAGTTTCACTCTTGTTACCCAGGCTGGAGTGCAATGGCGCGATCTCGGCTCACCGCAACCTCCACCTCCTGGGATCAGGCAATTCTCCTGCCTCAGCCTCCTGAATAGCTGGTATTACAGGCATGCGCCACCATGCCCAGCTAATGTTTTGTATTTTTAGTAGAGACAGGGTTTCACCATGTTGACCAGGATGGTCTCGATCTCTTGACCTCATGATCCACCCGCCTCGGCCTCCCAAAGTGCTGGGATTACAGGCTTGAGCCACCACGCCCGGCCTTCATTGTACTTATTTCTTAGTGAGATCCTTAAACCAAAGTCTTGTTGCGAATACATTGTTTCTCATTTTCCTTATTTCTTTGAGTCCCTTCAAGGCCTTCCACCAAACCAAATCCTAACGCTTTCTTGGAAATCCAGAAAATTAAGTGAAACAAGAACACTGCAGAATATATTAAATGGCCTGGCACAAATTAATGAAAAGCTCTTTGCTTGTAAAAGAAAAATAAAGATTCAGTTCACTCAAACAAGGAAAGCTCTGTGGTGAAAGCCCATATTTTCCATTTGGCTTCAGCGCCTCCAAGTGCAGTGAGTGGTGAGTGAGCAGCTCAGTGTGCACATGCCTCTGTCTACACGGGTGGCGTGAGGAGGAAGAGTGGTCCAGCACAAGGCAGGGTCTGCTCAAGAACGGTGAGAGATAGAGAATGTCATGTTCACTTTCTGCATGAAGAAACAGGCACAGAGGGGTCCAGCAACATGCCCAGCGTCTCCCAGCCAGTAAGTCCCTGCTCTGACCCCGAGCTTTCCAGCACATGGCTCTGCTCCCTCATGGGCCAACATCTCCAAAATCTAAGGAAGGATCGGTCCTTCAAAGTCAGAATGGACTGCAGTTCAGAGACTTATGAACCTGGGGTTGGCTCTGAACCATTTCCAGGGCCTGCCTTTGGACTGCCCTGGACGCTTTCTTGGCACCTTCAGTCATCATTGGGCTAGTCCCCCTCATTCCTGTCTCCCTCTGGACTGATTCTCTTTTCCAGCTTCAGCATGAGGGAGAATGCCAAGATCATAGACCCTGGCCAACAAATAAACTTCGAAGATTTGTCCCCTTCACAGTGTGGTGACCTAGGGCAAGTTATTTGACCTCCAGGACTCAGCCTCCTCATCTGCAAAGTGGGTACACTAACGATGACTCCCAGGACTGTTGCAAAGATTTATGAGACACTGAAGATGTTATTAACCTCGTTCATCCTCCAGCTCTTTGCAGGCTTAAATATTTCAGATAAACCATACCCTGAATGAGTGGGAGAATGAACATGTGAAGAAAGCCAGGAGTTCACAACTTTTCCCTCTTTGCACTAGGTAATACAGCTCTACTTGTAAAAATTATTCTCCAATAAAACTACATCTATGGTAGAATCATGTCCCAGGATATTTGGTATCTCTCTGGGGTCAATGATAGGACTAAGTGGGACATGAGAGATGCTATTCTCAAAATTAAGGGTCAGGGAATACAGTGTGGTGACTGCAACCTGGTACGCGGCTACCCATTAAGCTCTTTAAAAAGTAAAATCATGCTGACATTCAGGGATGGTGGTGTGGCCAGTTCAGGTGACAGACACTCGAAGCTCTACGTGGAATAGGAGAGAAGGCTCAAACTGTTCCCTGGCCCAGGCCAGAAGGAAATGCCCACACCAGGCATCCTGGGCATGGCGTTCCTGCCTCTTGCCTGGCTCCCCATCCAATCTGCAGCCCTCTGCCAAGGATTGAAGTCATGGCCACCTCCACTTCCAACACCCGCTCTGTGGCTGTGTCAGGAGTTGGGCATTAGCTCCCTTTCACTTATTTGTAGAGGATGAATTATGCCAGGGTCGTGTTAGCCATCATTTGGAGATTATTTTTGGAGACAGAAAACTCTTTAGCAACAAGTGCTGGAGGTTCTACAATGACTGCGTGAGCGAGACTCTTGGCTACGCAAAATAGACCTGCCAAGGTGAGGTCATCATCGAATGGCGCTCCGGGGACAGAGTTTATGGACTCACCTTTGGAATATTCTGTGGTGAGCGTGCTGTTGCCCCAGCCAAGAGCAGGGCCTGCCTGTTCTGCTGGTGGCAGGACTCGCCCTCATTTATGTTGGGATGGTGCTCAGGGTGGATTGATGGAAAGAGGTGAAGCAGGATCCAGAAACATCCACTGCCTCGCTCCTGTTATCTCATCACACAAGGGATCCACTGTTAGGGAGACCCAGGGCCTGGCCCTGGACATTTCACATGGCCAGTTCTTTGTTAACCCTTTGCTGCTATGTGCTGTGGATTCTGTGGCCGGTTCCCACATGCTTTGGTTTTTTTTCCTGTCTTCATGATGAGAACTGGAGCTCTAGGTCTTTGAAGCTTGATTTTGCTTGGGGACCCACTGTACGAGAGAGCATTGCATCATAGAAAATGCTGTTAAGTTCCAAATATCCCCAAGGAGAGCTTCCCTTGCAAACTGCAGAATAGGACTCTACTCTTTTCAACCTCTAATGAGGTTTAAAATTTGAAAGGCCAGCCAGAGAATATCTAATGTTTTTGACTGAATTCACCGCATAAGAATTATATTGTATGTCTGTGTTAGTCAGCTAGGGCTGCCGTAACAAACTGTCACAGACTGAATTGCTGAAAACAACACAAATTTAATTACCCCAGTTCTGGAAACTGGAAGCTGGAGATCAAGTTGCCAGTAGAGTTGGTTTTTCCCAAGGCCTCTCTCGTTGGCTTGTAGATCCCATCTTCTCCCTCGTCCTGACATGCTCTTTCCTCTGTGTGTCCATGTCTGTGTCCCTGTCTCCTCTTCTTATAAGGACACCAGTCATGCTAATTAGCATCCACTCTAAGGACCTCATTTTAACTTCATCACCTCTTTAAAGACCCTGCCTCCAAACACAGTTCCATTCTGAGGTTCTGGGCGGCAGAGATTCCACTATGAATTTGGAGGGGGTACAACCCAGCCCGTAACAGTGTCGACACTCAGCATATAAAGATAACTAACTAAGGCTAGGCATGGCAGCTCATGCCTGTAATCCCAGCACTTTGGGAGGCCAAGGCAGGTGGATCACTTCATCTGAGATCAGAAGTTCAAGACCAGCCTGGCCAACAGGGTGAAACCCTCTCTACTAAAAATACAAAAATTAGCCAGATGTGGTGGTGCATGCCTGTAATCCCAGCTACTTGGGAGGCTCAAGCAGGAGAATCACTTGAATCTGGGAGGCAGAGGTTGCAGTGAGCTGAGATCATGCCACTGCACTCCAGCCTGGGTGACAGAGGGAGACCCTGTCTCAATAATAATAATAATAATAACTGAGATGTGAATTAACAAACAGAACAAAATAGTACTTACCTGATACGGTTTGGCTGTGTCCCCACCCAAATCTGCACTTGAATTGTATCTCCCAGAATTCCCACATATTGTAGGCGGGACCCAGGGGGAGGTATTGAATCTTTCCCGTGCTATTCCTGCGATAATGAGTAAGTCTCATGAGATCTGATGGGTTTATTGGGGGATTCTGCTTTTGCTTCCTCCTCATTTTTTCTTGCCATTGCCATGTAAGAAGGGACTTTCACCTCCTGCCATGATTCTGAGGCCTCCTCAGCCATGTAGAACTGCAAGTCCAATTAAACCTCTTATTCTTCCCAGTCTTGGGTATGTCTTTGTCAGCAGCATGAAAACGGACTAATACATTACCTTTATGATGTGGGAGATCATTTGATCTTTGCTATTCTATCCTATTTCTTTAAAATAACCCTCATTATGACCCACCAAAATGATTTCACAATCCACTAAAGGTCACAACCCACAGTTTTTCCAGCTGTGATCAAGGCCAATCCCTGAGAATATCTATTTCCACTCTGATCTAAGAAGCTAAGCAAACACTAATGAGAACCAAAGCCTTTATCTTAATCATGGGTGAGCTGAGACCATGGATAGGCTTGAGCAGGCCTGGCCAGGGAATGGTGGTTGCATCTGTGGCCCAGGTCTGGGGACCAGGGATCTGAGCTTCTTCCAGAAAGAAGGATGGCCAGGCAAGGTCAGGATGGAGGGAGAGTAAAACTGTGCCTGAGATGCAATGCCAGGAGGGCAAAACCAGGGAACCATTCAAAGAACAAGTGCTGGGCAGAGAAAAGAAGGAGCTGCCAAAAAGGCCAGACTCGGGGCAGATGCAGGGACAGAGGGATGAGCTGGGGCCACGTGGCTGCAAGCATCCTAAAGGTCAGAGCTCATCCACACTGGGGACGGTGGTGGCACGGGCTTGGTGCCTGCATGTTGTAGGCTGCAGAACAAGTGTTGCCCTGTTAGGTCCACCTCATCTCGTTAGCCTTGTTCTTAGAACACTGAGGAGCTCTGGCTGAGTCCATGTGGCAGGACATCTCACAGCTGAGGGGCCCTGACACTTTACGCTTGAAAAGCTTGGGGAAGCCAAGGAGAGAAGACTTTAGCAACTGGAAAATCACCAGAGACAGTCAAGTTGCATAGAAAGCCATTTCTAAAATCCAAAACGGTCATCCCAGCATTATGCCAATTACCTTCCTAAAACACGTGCACCGTACAGTCAGTCCCTTGATTGTGTGAACACATATTGTTTCCTGATGGAGCATACAGTTATTTCTTTAGAACAGAGTAAACATTCTTTAACATGAAATTTAAGCTCTGGATTTTTTATAACAGCCTTCAACTGAAACCCTTCCAGATTCTTAATTTGTCATTTATACCCCTGCCACTTCCCACTGGATATGCATATTCCAAGGGGCATGCTTAACATAATGGTAATAGTACCAGAGATATGGTGCTCTGCTTTTTTAAAAATAGCATGAAATAATTTCAAATAATATTATACATAAAAAGTATTTAAATTCTTTTTAATAAGAAGAATTGCAAAAATAATCAAATATCACAAGCACACGAAAAGAGTATATGTACAGCTAAAACAAGAAAAAATCCAATAGACATTATGAATCTACCACCCAGCTTAAGAAGCAGATCTTTACAAATGTACTAGAAACACATTATGTCCCCTTCCTCAGTTATGCTACACCTACTCCCTGCAAGTGACTGCCATCCTGAATAATGAATGTCTTCATCACCTGTTGCTTTTCTGTGTCATTTTCAACACAGTATCAAACTTTAAAAGATCATATTTTGTAAATAAGTTTGCTGATGTTCAGAAATACAATGTGACTTTTGTGTTTAAAACATAAAAAAATTCAACTAGTAAGTTGTCTATTAGTTCTAAAAAAAGTCATCTGTGGGTTCTTTGGGATTTTCTATATAGAAAATCTTAACTTCTACAAATAATGACACTTTGATTACTGCTTTCCAATCTCTCTATCTTTTGTTTCTTTTTTCTTCTGATTGCACTGGTTAAGCACTTTAATACATGACTGAGTCGGAAAAGAAAATCAGGCATTCTTGCCATTTTTCTGATCTTAATGTGAATGTCTTAAACACCTTTACATGTGATTTGCATGGGCTTTGTTAGGTGTTCTTTATTAAGTTAAGGAAATTTCTCTTATTCTTGCTTTGTTACAAGTTTTATATTGTTTTAAGTCATGAGTGGATGTTGAATTTTATCAAACAGATCTTTGCATCTATAAACCTCAGCATGAACTTTATGCCTTCGATCTGCTGATGTGATGTATTACATTAATTGATTTTCAAAATTAACTTCATATTCCTGGGATAACCTCAACGTGATTATGATGTATGATTCTTTATACATTTTTCTTTGTTTGCTCTTTATGGTAGTTGCATTTAGATGTTTTTATTTTTATTTTAAAGAAAATCTGTAGCTTTACTTTCTTGCAGTTACTTTTCTGTTCTTAGTATCAGGTATATGATCACCTCATAAAATAAGTTAGGATGTGCTTTCACTTTTTCTATCATTTGGAAGAGCATGTGCAAGATAAAACTGTTTGATCATTGATGTATGATAGAAATCAACTGGAAGGCCGCTTGAGTCTGGGGTTTCCTTTGTGAAAGAATTTTAGCAACTAATGAGGCCTCCTGTTTCTTCCTGAAGTAATTTTAGCAAGGTTTTTTATAGATGCGTACCTTTCTAATTGGTTATTGCCATGACATTGTCCATAACATCTCTTTGTTATTAGTTCAGAGCATTTCTTTTTTGTCTTCTCCTTTTGTGCTTCATTTTGGATGGAGTGCTTTAAAATCAGATTCCACTGTCATCCCTCTACTTGTTTTAAAGATAGAATTCTCTCTACTCTATTAAATGATTATCTTAGCTATTTCAGTATGCTTGTTTAAGAATGTCTAAAGTTGATCAACATCCACTGTCATCTCAACGGATACACTTGATATACTTCATTTCTAGGTTAATGGTCTTCCAGAAGTGGATGTACTGTGAAGGTAATGAAACATGAATTTTTCAGAATTCTTCATTTACAGATGCTGTTTCTAAACTACTGAGCCTAATTTTGCTTTTAAAATTTGGTATCCTTTTTGTTAACAAGAGATATGTTACATATTTACAGTCTCACAGAACCTGGATTGACCCCTGATTATTTTCAAATCATTCTGTGGATTTCTAACTTCTGTGCCAGCTCAGCATTATATTTAAAAATATATTATTTGTGGCTGGAAGTGGTGGCTCACACCTGTAATCTCAGCACTTTGGGAGGCTTTGGTATTGTATCTGTTGTTTCACACACACACACACACACACACACACACACACACACACATATATATATATACATATATATATATATATATATATATATATATATATATATATATATATATATTAGATGAGGCTTTACTCTCTTGCCAGGGCTGGAGTGCAGTGATGCAATCTCGGTTCACTGCAGCCTCCACCTCCTGGGTTCAGATGATTCTCCTGCCTCAGCCTCCCAAGTAGCTAGGATTATAGGCATCTGCCACCATGCCTGGCTAATTTTTGTATTTTTAGTAGAGATGGGTTGGTCATTTTGGCCAGGCTGGTCTCAAATTGGCCAAAATGGCCAAAACAGCCAGATGATTCACCCACCTCAGCCTCCCAAAGTGCTGGGATTTCAGGTGTGAGCCATCAGTTCTGGCCACAAACAATATATTTTTAAATATATATGTATGTATATATATATATACGTGTGTGTGTGTGTGTGTGTGTGTGTGTGTGTGTGTATGTATATATGTGTGTATATACATATAATTGGTATTATATCTGTTATTTACAATTATATATATACAATTGGTATTGTATCTGTTGTTTCATTTGTCTCAGCAGATCTAAGGGACCTCACTGCTGTGGCAGGGACTGAGATCATGAAACTTGCTGCTCGCCTGCAAATATGGACTTTTTTTTTAATAGAAAAATCAAAATATCAAACAGTGGATCCCAAAGCTTTTGAAAACAGTGAATTATGGAGTCAGTTCCAGGGAACAGTACCAGTTTCTAATCAGAGATGTCCTCTTATCCCAGAGCAGGAGGCTCTGCCAGCACCCAGGTAGATTTCAGTTGCTGTAAAGTGCCCCCTTTCATCTCCTTCTAGGTGGAAGCATCTAGTTAGTTATTCTGTCTGTCTCACGACTGTATTCTGAATTAGGAATGAGGGGCAAATAATTTCTTTTTTAGTTCTTAGGTCTCTGTGCCTGACTTAGATGACAAGATCCTGAACTTTAAAGACCTTAATATTATACTGAGATGAAACTTTTGGGTCTAGGGGTGAGAACACATAGCCAGATGATGCTGCTTTGGACTCAGAAAATCCCTTGACCAGAGCCTGGTTCTGCTTCCTGGGGTGGCTCCACAGTCAGTTCTCAGAGGCACCTGGAGTTTGCTCTGCCTCCGAAGCTAATGAGGATATTTCTGGAAAGAGAAGTCCATGTTGGGAGTACTCTGAACCCCTCTGTGGTAGCTGAGCAACCCCAAGCTTCTGGAAGAATGGCAAAACCCAAGCTATCTGAAATAACAAGAAGGAATTGTTGATCACTTTTAACCTGTAAATTCTCTTAGAATTCAGTTTCCCTGAAATGAGTTATTTGCTTTGTAATGATTGTTACTTGCTGTATCAATTATGCTTGAGAAAATAAAGGGCAATGTGAAATGCTGAGATGTGACTCGTAACTTTGGCTCTGCTGAGCTGTTCTGGCAGAAACAGGAACTCTGTGAAAGGGACTAACCACATAGCTTGACTACCAGAGAGAGATGACAGGCTGCTAACTGCAGAGAGCCTATAAACGGACGTGTAGTAGAGAGGTTTATTACCTGGATTCCTTTCCCAGGAGAGGTACATGGATTAGGGCCCTGGAAAGGGGATGCGACCCTGATGGAGAGCCTATCAAGGGACGCGTGAGGGGCATCTGTCTCCGTGGTTGAGATAAGGATGTAAAAGTCTTTCTTCTCCCATTGCTCCTCCAGCCCGGCTTGGAGGCCCCTCCTCTTGTAGTTTTGTGGTCAGGCTGGTTGTCCTGTGTCAGATCCTGTTCCGCCTGTAGCTGTGAGCCAACATGTTCTTGCTGATAATCCTAGGTTTACGTTTAACCTACAGTCTTGCTAAGGTGTATGGTTTCTATGCTGACACACAGAAATTTATCTTTACATTGTTCTGCTTTTATAATACCACATTGTGATTTCTGTGCGTCAGTTTTTGCAAATGTATTCTTTTTGTATAATTATCACTGAAACTTTTCATAACCTCGCTCCCCCTCCCCTATTGAAAGAGCACAATAAAACACCGAGGCTTTCAGGGGAATGTCAGACATCCATGGAGCAACACTATGTGGTGTCTCCCCTGGGCCCAGCTTCAAGAAAAACTTTGTCCTTGTTTCTCTTTTTCACCAACCACTGGATCACTTCGAGAGATCTTAAACCCACATTGATGCATTGGGAGCTGGTCTCGCCAATATTTGGTGCCCAATGTGGCTTTTTATTATTATTATTATTCTCTCTTAGGTGCACTCTGAGTGCAGGTTTTGCTGCAATTTTTTTCGTCAAGTACGGTCTCCAAGTACAGTGCCTTCTCTCCCTGTTGACTGGTGAGTTGTTCGGTAATTGTTCCAGGGTTACAATGGGTCAAACAGAGTCTAAGCACCGTGCTTTATTTCTGTTTCATTAAACTCCTGTTAAAACGGGGGCGGGAGGGAATTAAGGCACACACTGAGAATTTGGTTTAGTTGTTCCTAACTATTGAAAAATATTGCTCTTGATTTCCTGATAAGGACACTATAGATTTATAGGACTGGGATAAAGTTGGTGCTAAATTTCATAGTTTGATGAGAGATGGTGTCATGCTGACTATTTCTGTTTGGACTGATTGGGCTTTGGTTCAAATGGCCCTTTGCCTTTTCAAACTGGGGAAGTTATT
This sequence comes from Saimiri boliviensis, assembly GCF_048565385.1. Classification (NCBI taxonomy): domain Eukaryota; kingdom Metazoa; phylum Chordata; class Mammalia; order Primates; family Cebidae; genus Saimiri; species Saimiri boliviensis. Next base: position 27,492,790 of record NC_133460.1, on the reverse strand, counting down.
TCCCTGCCACAATTTACAGAAACCGGGGAACCTCTTCCTGTTCCACCTTTTCCTTCTGCTTCTCAGGACTATACTGCAGTTAAGCCATAGCTTTCACCTGACCCCTTTCCCCCTCCTCTGGAAGAAGCAGCTGCGGATCCTCTTTTTTCTTTTTTTTTTCTTCATTAAGACCTATTTATTTCTCTAACCTCAACAAATGGAAATCACCAGTTAAGAGGAAAGGAATTCTGAATAGCTAAGAACACTAATAAAATTGCAGAATTTTGACAAACAAAGAAATAATGAATTACGGACTATTATTGTTGTGAATCACAGATAAGCTGCTAAAAATTAAACAGTCTCTTGGAGCTGTTTATAAATATAAATTTGGGGACAAAAGCTAAGAAGTATTTATTTAGAAACTTTAAACAGCTAGCCAACATGCATCACCTTAATTTTGTTACTACAATGTCAGTAGACAAAGTTTGAATCCTCTTTTTTCACACTTTCTCTTTGGTCCCTTTCTCCAGCTCCCTGCCCCTCCTGTTTTGTTTCCTTTCATGTTTTTTTTTTTTTTTTTTTTTTTTTTTTTTTTTTTTTTTTTTTTTTTTTTCTTTTTTCCTGTTTTGAGTGTCTTTCTTTGCAGGTTTCTGTAGCTGGAAAATCTCCATTCTGTTCCCAGTGGCTCCAGTGTAAATTCCCCTTCCTCCTGAGAAAATGCACTACCTTGTTTGGGGGTTTAGGAGTGTTTTCGTTTTTCAGTTTTTTGTTTTGTTTTGCTTTCCTTTGTGGGCAGCCCCCATGCCTTTAAACCCCAACCTCTTATCCCTTTCTTTTTTCTTCTTTTTTTTTTTTGAGACGGAGTTTCGCTCTTGCTACCCAGGCTGGAGTGCAATGGCACGATCTTGGCTCACCGCAACCTCCGCCTCCTGGGTTCAGGCAATTCTTCTGCCTCAGCCTCCTGAGTAGCTGGGATTACAGGCACGCGCCACCATGCCCAGCTACTTTTTTGTATTTTCAGTAGAGACGGGGTTTCACCATGTTGACCAGGATGGTCTCGATCTCTTGACCTCGTGATCCGCCCGCCTCGGCCTCCCAAAGTGCTGAGATTACAGGCTTGAGCCACCGCGCCCGGCCTCTTATCCCTTTCTTCTTTGCCTGACCTATTGATGAACAGAGTTAAAGGGCTGGCTATGTGGAAGTGCTACTTTGAATTGCTCTTTACTTGAAGTAATTTTAGTAATGCTGGAATTAACTTACCAATTTACTGTATTGCTTGTTAGGACGACAAATTGAGATTGGTAGCATAAAGTTTTAGAGAGAAATTTGAAAACATCTCTAGAAACAGAGACTTCAATGGTATACTTTAACCATGTGCTCAAAGCCAGAGTGGCTTGAGTCTGGCAATTGAGTTTTTGGGCTGGATTTGTGGACTTCAAACTGGTAGACTGTTTAGAAAACAGTCACTAGCTGTGCAAAGACTAGACGCTGCTAAAAAATCTATTCCAGAATCCAGATCTCATAAAATTATTGTAAACTTGATGGCCTATAAAAATGCTAATTTGGAATGTCAGGTGGCTATGCACCCTGTTAAAAAGAAACCCTTCAGTGACAAGGATGTTATCCCTGCCTATATTAAGGCTTGTGATGGCATTGGCTCATCCACTCACAGGGCTGTCCTTATGGCCCCAACCTCTGCTGGTATAAAACTCCCTGGGGCTCCGACCACCTTTCCTGGCCCTTGCTATAAGTGTGGCCAAGTAGGTCATACTGAAAAACAGTGCAGGCTAAAATTCCAGTTAACTCCCCCCAGGCTGTTACAGGACAATGTAATCAAGGGCAGCCTGTTGTTCATTCGAAGGCTCCTGCCACCATTTGCCCACGGTGCCAAAAAGGGAAGCACTGGGCTAACGCTTGTAAATCCAAAACTGATATTGACGGTAACACTTTAACTCCTTACAATTATTTGTGCCAGCTCAAACCCCAAGTTAATTCATTTCCAATTTGGGAAACGGGATGTGGGACCCACCCCAGTCCCCTCAAATAACAGGGAAGCCCCCAACCTGCAGCTTACCCCCTACAAACAGTTGCTCCAGTGGACAGCAGCTCAGCCCCAGTGCTCATGTCCCAGTACAATACTTGTCCACCGCCACCACAGGGAGCGGGGCAATAGATTTATGAACCACCATACCTTTCACCTCTATTGCCCAGGGACTTTCCAGTTATTGTCCCTACTGGTGTAAAGGGACGCTTGCCTCAAGGCATTGCAGGCTTTGTTTTGGGCCAAACCTGTTTAACACTTAAAGGCCTCAATGTCTATATTGGACTTATCAATTCTGACTCCTGTAATGAAATTAAGGTCATTCTTTCCACAACTGCTCCTCTTAAACTCTCCCCGTGGGACAGAATTGCTCAATTGCTCATACTTCCTAACTTAGTTTTTAATAAGGGATTAGGTACTTGACAACCTGGCATCAGCAGTTCTGAAGCCGAGGGAAAGGCCGCCTGCTGGGTTAATGCACTCTCTAAGGAAAGGTCTACTTGCACCATTACAATTCAAGAAAAAAGAATTTGAGGATTTGGTGGATACTGGGGCTGATGTTACTTTTTTTTTTTTTTTTGAGACGGAGTTTCGCTCTTGTTACCCAGGCTGGAGTGCAATGGCGCGATCTCGGCTCACCGCAACCTCCGCCTCCTGGGTTCAGGCAATTCTCCTGCCTCAGCCTCCTGAGTAGCTGGGATTACAGGCACGCGCCACCATGCCCAGCTCATGTTTTGTATTTTTAGTAGAGACGGGGTTTCACCATGTTGACCAGGATGGTCTCGATCTCTTGACCTCGTGATCCGCCCGCCTCGGCCTCCCAAAGTGCTGGGATTACAGGCTTGAGCCACCGCGCCCGGCCTGATGTTACTTTTATTTCCTCAAATCGGTGGCCTTCAAAATGGCCCAGGCAACCCACCACTACTGGATTAGTGGGAGTAGAAACTGCCTCGCAGGTATTCCAGAGTTCCTCTATTTTATAATGTTTGGGCCCTGACGGACAGTCAGGACATATACAGCCATACATCACCCCTATTCCCATTAATCTTTGGGGAAGAGATCTGTTACAACAATGGGGAGCTGAAGTCACTATCCCTTTTCGAAATTATGGGAAAGCTAGTCAACACATTATGAATCAACAAGGTTAAGTCCACAGTTTGGGACTAGGTTCAAAATGCACAGGGCCTCTGGAGCCCATACCTATCACAGTTAAAAATGGCAGGTTTGGTGTTGGCTACCCTAATCATTTTTAGGGGCAGTCACTGAAGGGCCTCCTGATCCTATTGCTTTACAATGGATCAGTATTTCTCCTATATGGATTGAGCAATGGCCGCTAAATGACGCCAGACTAGAGGCTTTAACTAAATTAGTTCAGGAACAAATTTTATTAGGTAATATTGAGGAGTCTCTGTCTCACCATGGAATTCTCCTGTTTTTACGGTGAAGAAAAAATCAGAAAAATGGAGATTGGTTACAGACTTAAGGGCCATTAATCCTGTGATAAAACCTATCGGGACCTTACAACCAGGAATGCCCTCCTTCACAGTGATTCCTAAACACTGGCCCTTGATAATTATGGACTTAAAAGATGGCTTTTTTTTCATATTGCTCTACATCCTGATGAATGTAAAAAAAAAAAATTGCCTTTACTATTCTTTCAAAAAATTACCAACAACCAGTCTCTGGATATCAATGGAAAGTATTGCCACAGGGAATGATAAATAGCACCACTATCTGTCAATTATTTGTGGAACGTTCCATTTTACCTGTTCAACATCTGTTCCCTGAGGCCTGTATTCTTCACTACGTGGATGATATTTTAGTTGCTTGCTGTAATAGGGAACCTTTAATTAAGTGCTATGAGGCCTTAAAACAGTATGTACAGTCCGCAGGTTTGCATATTGCTCCTGACAAAGTCCAACAGGTTACCCCGGTTCAATATTTAGGAATGAAAGTAGATTCGGAAATTATTAAACCACAAAAGGTTCAAATTAGACGAGATTATTTACAAACTTTAAATGATTTTCAAAATGTTAGGTAACATTCATTATCTGAGACCCTCCCTAGGTGTGACCACTTACGCATTGCCTAACCTGTTTTCCATACTTAGGGGAGAGTCTAATCTTAAGAGTCCTCATTCACTCTCCCCTCAGGCGATGCTGGAACTGGAGTTTGTAGAAGAAAGAATCCATTCTGCTCAACTTCAAAGAATTGACTCCTTTCAGCTGTTATAGTTTTTGGTTTTTTCTTCCCATCATTCCCCAATGGGGGTAATAATTTCATCTGATAATTTAATTGAATGGTGCTTTCTGCCAAATAATCTCAAAAACACTGGCTGTATATTTAGACCAAATAGCCACTCTTATTGGACAAGGGTGCAGCCGGATAATTAAACTTTCTGGATTTGATCCTAATCTCATTGCTGTCCCCTTCAATAGACATGAGGTGCAATCTCCCTTGGCCAATTCTTTGCTGTGGCAAATTCATTTGGCTGATTTTGTTGGAAAAATTGGCAACTATTATCCTAAAATTAAACTGATTTCATTAAAAACACAAATTGGATTTTGCCCTGGATAACAAGAGACATTCCAATACCTGAAGCCATTACTGATTTTAGTAATGGCTCCAGCAGTGGTAAGACAGCCTATGTAGGGCCTTGGGACAAAGTTATCCAAACTCCCTGTAAGACTGCCCAAAGATCAGAAGTTATTGCCGTCACAGAGGCCTTGAAAGATTTTGATGTTCCTTTAAATATTGTTTCTGGTTCTGCTTATGTAGTAAATGCCACAAAAGTTACCGAAATGGCTACTGTAAAAAAATATCAATGATAATGAACTGTTAAGGCTGTTCCTTAATCTTCCACAAGCATTACATGGCCATCGTCATCACTTCCATATCACTCACATCAGATCCCATTCCTAATTACCAGGGCCTCTTGCTGAAAGTAATACTAAAGTTGATTTACTTATTTCCACTGTCTTTAATAATGCTCAAGAGTTTCATAATATTGCTCATGTAAATGCCAAGGGAATAAAAATTAAACTTTCCTTACCTTGGAAACAAGCCAAACATATTGCTCGAAGTTGCCCTCCATGTCAGGTGTTTGTTCTGCCTACTCAAACTCCAGGAGTTAACCCTTGAGAATTGATTCCTAACAACATCTGGCAAATGGATGTTACCCATGTCCACTCTTTTGGATGCCTGTCATATGTACACGTCACTGTTGATACCAACTCTGGCTTTATTTGGGCTACCTGTCAAACAGATGAAAGCTCGGCTCATGTAAAACATCACCTCCTGTCTTGCTTTGCAGTTTTGGGAATTCCCCATACTGTTAAAACAGATAATGGACCCAAATATACAAGCCACACTAAAAAGATTTTTCTACATTGGACATCAATCATTTAACAGGCATTCCATATAATCCTCAGGGTCAGGCCATTGTGGAAAGGGCCAATAAAACCCTTAAAACACAACTGCAAAAAAACAGAAGGGGCCTTTACAGGATAAGGATTTGGCTACTCCTCAGGCTCAATTACAAAGTGCTTTATTTACCTTAAATTACCTTAATGTCTCTAAACAAAGTGAAATCGCTAGTACTGAACAACGTTTCTCATCTTTTGACTTGCCTCCAAATAAATTAGAGGGCAGAGAGGTATGTGGTGGAAAGATTCAGTGACCCAAAAATGGGAAAAAGAAAAGGTGATAACACCGGGGAGGAGATATGCTTGTGTCTCTTCAGGAAAGAACCAGGATCCTGCTTGGGTGCTGTCTCGGCAGTTAGAACTGTGTCACGGCCCCAAGCCTGAGGATTCTCCAGAAGCAGAAGAGGAAGGCTAACCCACCAATACTCAGACTTCAAAATCTGGCCATCTCATCACTGGCTCGCCATCTGATTCCTAATACTACATATTCCAGACCACCTTCGTAGGGTCAAATTAAGATAATGTCTAAACAGCTTAAAAAAAAAAAAAAAAAAGAAATATTTACAGGAACAAGGAATTCCAAAGACAATTGGTAATCTTATCTTGGCTGCCTTTATGGTAGTTGCAGCGGTGGTGAGAGTCTGCGGAGTCGGGGCAGAACAGAGTTATACTTACTGGGCTTACGTTCCTTTTCCCTCTTTAATTGGATCTGTTTCATGGATGGACTCCTCAGTGGACGTCTATTAGAACAATAGTGCCCTGCTAAATCTTCTGACCACCAACTACAACTTTGGTCTGGAAAGACAGTGTTCCTGAATTTGCCACTGTACTTTTAAATGCCTCCTCTACTGTCATTGTTGATTGGGCACCTAAAGGATACTTGAAAAGAGATTGCTCCTCACAAACCTTAAGAAATTACACTGGAAGCACATACAACTTAAATTATCAAGAAAGTGAGGACAATTCTCCTACTCTATATAGAAGGTTTATTTCCTGGTGGCCTTTTAAGTGGGAAACAAAAGGAGTTGCCCCTCCTAGACCTAAAATGATTCCTCTTCATATTGGTTCTGAACATCTCAAACTCTGGAAATTAACTATGGCTATGTCAGGACTTAGAGTTTGGGAAGGAGAAATTTTTAAATCTGTTGTTAACAACCCAAGAAACCGACAGAGGAGAGTGGCTAGGTTTTACAGGGCTTCAAGAGGAGTCCCTAAATTTAAAAATTCCAATGAGAAATATAAAATGCCTAATGCTAAGGTTAAAGCTTCTCTTCCTCCCTTGTCTAGGGAAGTATATAATACAGCACCCAACTATCAATATGTAGATTTGCTTATTTCTAATCTATCCACCCCTATTCAGAGTTGTGTTAAACCCCCTTATCTGATATTGGTTGGTAATCTGAATTTTAAAAAGGACACCAAAATAATTGAGTGTAAACACTGTCAACTACATAATTGCATTAAACTCCTTTAAGCCGCAGGAAAGTGGTTTGCTGGTTTGCACTCGGGAGGGTATTTGGATTCCTGTTTCCCTTAACTGTCCTTGGGAAGCTTCCCCCTCTGTTCATGTAATTAATGGTATTCTTCAAAGAATTCTCAAGAGAACTAGATGGTTTATTTTCAAACGTATTGCTGTAATTGTAGGGTTAATAGCAGTGACTGCTACAGCAGCAACTGCTGGAGTAGCCTTCCACTCCTCTATTCAAACTGCTCATTTTGTAAATGAATGGCAAAAAAACAATTCAACCAGGTGGTAGAACTCACAGACAGGAATTGATCAAAAATTGGCAAATCAAATCAGTGATCTCCATCAAACTGTAATTTGGATGGGAGACAGAATTATGAGTTTGGAACACAGAATACAGATGCAGTGTGCTTGGAATACCTCTGACTATATTGCATTACCCTCATAGTTATAATGAATCCCTACATTCTTGGGATTCTATCAATGATAGACTGGACAAAGAAAATGTGGTACAGATACACCATGGAATATCATGCAGCCTTAAAAAACAATGAGTTCCTGTCCTTTGTAGGGACTTAGATGAATCTGGAAACCATCATTTTCAGCAAACTGACACAAGAACAGAAAGCCAAACACCGCATGTTCTCACTCCCAGGTGGGTGTCGAACGAGAACACGTGGACTCAGGGAAAGGAGCATCATACACTGGGGGCAGCTGGGGGGATAGGGAAGTGACAGCAGGGTGTGGGGAGGGATAACATGGGGAGAAATGCCAGATATAGTATGCACCTAAAGTTAAATAAATAATTTTTTTTAAAAAAAAGACATTTTCACAATCAAGAGGACAACCACACTTTAGGCATTAGCCGCATAAAAGAACAAGTTTTTGCGGCTTCTGAAGCTCACTTCACTTTGTTTCCCGGAGCTGATACTCTTGACTATTTCCAATGGTCTCTCTAATTTAAACCCTGTAAAATGGGTACAATCCATTGGAGAAACAGTTGTATTAAATTCTGGACTAATTTTCTTATGCTTAATCAGACTTGTGTTTGTGTATTGCAGCAGCATTCAAATTCTCCAACTGCATCACAACAATGAACAGGCCCTGATTGCAATGGTCCATTCAAGTAAAAGAAGAGAAGGAGATGTTGGGAATATTCTGAACCCCTCTGTGGTGACTGAACAATCCCAAGCTTCTGGAAGAACTGGCAAAACCCAAGCTATCTGAAATAACAAGAAAAAATTGTTGACTTTTAACTTGTAAATTCTCTTAGAATTCAGTTTCCCTGAAATGAGTTATTTGCTTTGTGATGCTTGTCACTTGTATCGATTATGCTTGAAAAAATAAAGGAAATGTGAAATGCTGAGATGTGACTCGTAACTTTGGCTCTGCTGAGCTGCGACTTGTAACTTTGGCTCTGCTGAGCTGTTCTGGTAGAAACAGGAACTCTGTGAAAGGGACTAACCACATAGCTTGACTACCAGAGAGAAATGACAGGCTGCTCACTGCAGAGAGCCTATAAACGGATGTGTAATAGAGAGGTTTATTACCTGGATTCCTTTCCCAGGAGAGGCGCATGGATTAGTGCCCTAGAAAGGGAATGAGACCCTCATGGAGAGCCTATCAACGGACACACGAGGGGCGTCTGTCTCCGTGATTGAGATATGGATGTAAAAGTCTTTCTTCTCCCATTGCTCCTCCAGCCCGGCTTGGAGGCCCCTTCTCTTGTAGTTTTGTGGTCAGGTTGGTTGTCCTGTGTCAGATCCTGTTCCCCCTGTAGCTGTGAGCCAACATGTTCTTGCTGATAATCCTAGGTTTACGTTTAACCTACAGTCTTGCTAAGGTGTATGGTTTCTATGCTGACACACAGAAATTTATCTTTACATTGTTCTGCTTTTGTAATATCACATTGTGATTTTTGTGCATCAGTTTTTGCAAATGTATTCTTTTTGTATAATTATCACTGAAACTTCATAACCTCGCTCCCCCTCCCCTATTGAAAGAGCACAATAAAACACTGAGGCTTTCAGGGGAATGTCAGACATCCACGGAGCAACACTATGTGGTGTCTCCCCTGGGCCCAGCTTCAAGGAAAACTTTGTCCTTGTTTCTCTTTCTTTTTTACCAAACACTCTATCACTTTGACAGATCTTAAACCCACGTTGATGTATTGGGAGCTGGTCTTGCCAGTAAGTCCATCCTGGGCTTTTCTTTTCTGAACATTAAATCTTGACATTAAGTATAAACCCTAAATAAATACAAATAAAATATTAAATAGAAATAAGTAAAATGCAAATATTTTCCAAGATGTTATTTCATTTTAAAACATATAAGTGAATAAAGTATCTTTGGGTGGCTACTATAGTTAAGTTATCTATTTAATTTTAAATATCCATGCTCCTCTTCATATAAATCATTATTAGAGGTGGCTTATGAAAATTGATATGGGTTGGAAAAGAGTCAGTGGGGCTAAGATAGTAGAAATAGTAAGATGAAGCCCGAAATGTGCTCTTTAAGATCCCACACACGAAGGAGTCTTAAAGTGTTTCTGAGACTCCGAGCAACCCACGAGAAAAGGAAAACACGATCCTGTGACGTGACTTACAGTGTCCTTGAGATAAACAAACCGTAACAACTGCATACTGCAACTTTATGCTGCAGAGTCTTGAGACCCACGGCCCTGTCGCTGTGTAGGGCCAGGGACAGAGTCCTTTACCAGTATCCTCACAGAGTAAGCAACGGTGGGTTTCCCAGCTGCCTTTGGGTTTGCTTTCCACGTGCCTGAGCTTTAAGCAAGAAGCACAGCTTCATGAAAAGAGTTCCATGGGAGGGGCTCCGAGAACGAGGTCCATGCTGCTCTGGATAAATCCTTTGCCAAGTCCTCAATGAATAATTTTTTCTCAACTTTAAATGTGAGGTGATGATGTTTTCAAAGTTTGACTCCCTGATACAGGAATGAAGATGGTCTTCCTTGCCTTTTCATTTGAAGAATGACAGAAAAATGCTTGGTCAGAGCGAATTCCAGATTCCATGCTCTACAGAGAGCTGGACAGCCTCTTAACCAAGACACCTGCCTGAGAGCAGGTCATGCTGCCTATCCCACCCCCTTTCCAGCATCTGGGGTTGACCTTTCTCCACTGCACAGGAAGCTTCCTGAGGGCCAAGCCCATCCCTGACTTGCTCATTGTCTGTATTGGTCTGCAGGGGCTGCTATAACAAAGAGCCACAAGTTGAGCAGCTTAGAGAACAAAATGTTTTGTCTTGAAATTCTGGAGAATGTGAGTTGGAAATCACAGTGTCCTCAGGCCTGGTCCCAGGCTGCTCTCCTTGGCTCTAGATGGCCATTGGCATGTTCACATGGCCTTCTCGTGACTGTATGGGTGTCTGTCTCCAAATTTCCCCTTCTTCCAACGACGCCACTTCTCCTATTAGATTGGGGCCCATTCTAATGACCTCACTACACCTCTGTGAAGTTTCTATCTCCAAATAAAGGTCACATTCTGAGGTTCTGTGTATTAGAATATCAACATATGAATTTCGGGTAAACACCATTTAACCTTAACACCATCAAAACTCCAGTTCCTAACACAGGATCTGGCCCTAAAAAAATATTTGGAGAATTAATGTATGAAGACATAAATTGGAATCTATTTTATCAATAGACAGAGTGTGTTCAAGGCCCAAGATTTTTATGTTACAGTAATAATTCTGGGCTGGAAAATCTAAAATAGGTGTTACTAAATGCTCATGTTGGTTATAAAAAGCCTTAGCCAAGTTTAGCAGAGGATGTCTCACTTTAAGGTATGTGACTTCCTGAGGAACACTCCAGATAAACCCATTGTAAAAAGTACTTCTCAGTAAACGAATGAGTTGAACTTGCACCTACACAGTGTCACTACCCAAACATGTAGGCACACCTTGGAGATATTACAGGTTTGGTTCCACACCACTGCAATAGAGCATTTCAATAAAGCAAGTTGTATTCATCCATTTTCATACTGCCATGAAGAAAGACCCCAAACTGGGTAATTTATAAAGAAAAAGAAGTTTAATGGACTCATAGCTCCACATGGCTGGAAAGGACTCACAGTCATGGCGGAAGGCAAAGGAGAAGCAAAGGCACATCTTACATGGCAGCAAGCAAGAGAGCATGTGTAGGGGAACCATCAGATCTCGTGAGACTTATTCACTATCATGTTTACAGCATGGGAAAACCCCACCTCCCACTTCATGATTCAATTACCTCCCACTGGCTCCCTCACATAAAACATGGGGATTATGGGAGCTTCAATTCAAGATGAGATTTGAGTGGGGACACAACCAAACTATACCACAAGTCACACAGGTTTTTTGGTGTCCCAGTAAATACAAAAGTTATGTTTACAGTATACTGTAGTATACTAAGTGTGCGCTGTCTAAAAAACATAACAATTTAAAAATAGTTTGCTGCTAAAAATGTTAACAATCATCTAAGCTTTCAATTAGTCATAATCTTTTTGCCGGTGGAGGGTCTTATCTCAGTGTTGATGGTTGCTGACTGATTAGGGTGATGGTTGCTGAAGGTTGAGGTGGCTGTGTCAATTTCCTAAGAGAAGACATCACGAAAGTTTTTAGCATCAATTGAGCCTTCCTTTAATGAAAGATTTCTCTGTAGCATCCAGTGCTGTTTGGTAGCATTTTGTACACAGAACTTCTTTCAGATTTGGAGTGAATCCTCACAAACGCTGATTTATCAACTAAGTTTATGCAATATTCTACATCCTTTGTTGTCGTTTCAATGATGTTCACAGCATCTTTACCTGGAGTAGATTCCATTTCAAGGAACCTTTTTTTTTTTTTTTTGCTCATCCATAAGTAACTCCTCTTTCTTTCTAGTTTGATCACCAAAAATCAACAATTCAGCCACATATTCAGGCTCTGCTTCTAATTCTAAGTCTTTTGCTATTTCCACCACATCTGCAGTTACTTTCTCTACTGAAATCTTGAATCCCTTAAAGTTATCCATAAGAATTGAAATTAACTTCTTCCAAACACCCATTAATGTTGATATTTTGACCTCCTCCCATGAATGATGAATTCTCTTAATGGCATCTACAGTGATGAATCCTTTCAGAAGGTTTTCAACATATTTTTTCCAGACTATCAGAGTAATCATCATCTGTGGAAGCAATGGCCTGCCTAACAAAATGTGTTTCTTAAGTAGTAAGACTTGAAAATTGAAATTACTTCTGGATCATTGGGTTACATAAAGAATGTTGTGTTAGTAGGCATGAAACCAACATTCATCTCCTTGCACATCTCCATCAGAGTTCTTAGGTGACCAGGTATATTGCCAATAAGCAGTAATATTTTGAAAAAAACCTTTTTTTCTGAGCAGTGGGTCTCAAAAGTGGACATAAAATATGCAGTAAACCATGCTATAAACTGATGTGCTGTCATCTAGACTGTATTATTCCATTTACAGAACTGGAGACCAGTGAACTATGGCCCATAGGTCAAATCTGCCCACGGCCTGTTTTTATATGACCCTCTAGATAAGAATCATTCTTACATTTTTAAAGGGTTATTAGAAAAAACACAAAGAAGAATGTGATAGAAAATATATGTGACTCATAAAATTTCAAACATTTATAACATTTTCCTTTGCGGAAAAAGTTTGTCAACCCTAATATAAATAAAAATATTTTGGAGTTTAAAAAGACATGAAACAAATTGCTTTGTGGACAGATTTAGATGGAATAACTTGTCTGGGAAGTGGTAAAAGTACTGATTTATATTAAACTTTCATAATCAAGGGTGCATATTATCACCTCAAACACCAAAATAATGATAAAAATGGTATAATCCATAAGCTAATGTTGGCCAGGCTGGGGTGATGAAACCTGAACAGTAAAAATACTTAATCCTAAAGGAGGCAAGAAATCAGGAGAAGGCCAGGCACAGCGGCTTTCTTATCATTCATGTGTTCACTGGAGTAGCACTTTTAATTTCCTTTAAGAACTTTCTCTTGGCATTCACAACTTGGCTAACTATTTGGCACAAGAGACCTAATGTTTGGCCTACTTTGGCTTTCAACATGCCTTCCTCACTAAGCTTCATCGTTTCTAGTGTTAGATTGAAAGTGAGAGACGTGCGACTCTTCCTTTCACCTAAATGCTTACAGTCCATTGTCGGCTTATTAATTGGCCTAATTTTAATATCGTTGCTTCAGGGAATAAGGAGGCCTGCAGAGAAGGAAAGAGACAGGTGGATGGCCAGTTGGTGGAGCAGTAAGAACACTCCCATTTATCAATGGAGTTTCCTGCCTTATAAGGGCATGGTTCCTGGTGCCTCAAAACAATTACAATAGTAACATCAAAGATCATAGATCACCATAACCAATGCAATAATTGTGAAAAAGTTCAAACTATTGTGAGAATTACCAAAATGTGACACATACATGACTCAAGCACACACTGTTGGAAGAATGATGCTGATAGACTTGCTCGACACAGGTTTGCCACAGACCTTCAATTTGAAAAAACATGCAACATCTGCAAAGCACAATAAAGTAAAAAGCAAAGCAATAAGGTATGCTTGCAGTTAACTTGAAAGGAAATCTTCCAAAGTGATGACTTGGTCTTGAAAGAGCTGATCTTGATCTAACACTAAGGAGACATCCAGTGAGCTGTCTGGCCTCATAACTTTAACATGAGCACTTCTGCACCAAGAGAAGACATTTCTCTGCAGTCTGTGCCATTACAGCTGCAATTGAGAGGCATTCCTTATTCTCCTTCCCCCACCAAAATGAAAATAGCTGTGTTTATTTTTCTGGTGGGTAACGCATGCTAATTGTAAAAAAGATAACTAATAATTCTGAAAATTAAAAAGAAAAATGTTCCTTATAAACTTCTAGAAGTCTGATAGCAATTTTACAATAAAACTGTATATCATTCCAAACATTCAAATGTGCATATTCACATTTTATATATAATAGATATTTATCCAAATGGGATTATACAATATGCACTATTTCATCACTTGAATTTGGCACATAAATCATGGCCATGAAGCATGCTGAAACCTGCTTGGTAGCATTGTAGGATGTAGCTCTCCCTAGAAACCCAGCTCTTTGCTGAGGAACATGCAGTATTTCTAGTTTTTGCTGTTATAAATATCATTTTTGTAAAATGATATTTTACAGATATCTCAGATATGTACACATTTGTCTGATTACCCAATAATTTCCTAACAAAGTGTCTGGAAGTAGAATTGCCACATTAAAATGAATATGTCTTACCCTACAGATTTTTACGACGTCCTTCAGAAATGTTGTACCCGTACTCGCCCTTACCAATAGTCCTTGAAACTGTGTTTACCCACAACTTAAACAATATAAGATGTTATTCTTCTTAAATTTTGCCAATTTGGTGGATATAACTAATACCTCATGGTCAGTATAATTTACATTTCTTTTATAACTTAGTCTGTTCATTGGCAACTTGCCTTTTTTTCCTTTTTGAGTTTCTTTTTCCATTTTGTTATGTTTATTATTTATTTGTCCATTTTCTCCCCTGCGTCTTCTCCATTGTCCCTTTCTGAAACTTCGACTCATTCCATTTTGGATGTATATTACATTTTTGTTTTTTTTTTTTTTTTTTTTTTTTTGCTTTATATTGTGGGAGAATTCTCTATATTTTTTAGAATGTCTAATGAATTACTATCTCGACAATTATATCTCTAAGAAGTCTTTATTGTTCTCAGATTGTTCCCTTTTCATAGTCCCTTCTTAGTGTTTTAAATATATATATATATATATATATATATATATATATATATAAATTTTTTCTGCTCCTTAATTAACTTATTTGTTTATATCTATCTATCTGTCATCTATTATCATCACGTGTAGTTACAGCCTTTAAGTATTTTGGCTTCGGAGAGAATAGGTTGAAGTATCAGCACTATCAGTTGATATGGGATTGCCTATATTGTGCACAAGTTCCACTCCCTGCAAGCAGTTTTGGAATGGATGGAGGGAGAGAAGTGTTAGCAGGTCTGTGACTGCCTTATAGTTCTCATATCCTCTGTTTCTTTTTTCTTCACTTTGGAAACATTTGTCCGTTTTCACAGAAGCCATGATTACCATATTAGTTAGAGTCTGTGTTTTGACACAAATAATGCAATGCACTCAAGAGTAGCGCTGGGCGCGGTGGCTCAAGCCTGTAATCCCAGCACTTTGGGAGGCTGAGGCGGGTGAATCACGAGGTCAAGAGATCGAGACCATCGTGGTCAACATGGTGAAACCCCGTCTCTACTAAAGATTCAAAAAAAGTAGCTGGGCATGGTGGCACGTGCCTGTAATCCCAGCTACTCAGGAGGCTGAGGCAGGAGAATTGCTTGAATCCAGGAGGCGGAGGTTGCGGTGAGCCGAGATCGCGCCATTGCACTCCAGCCTGGGTAACAAGAGCGAAACTCCGTCTCAAAAAAAAATAAATAAATAAAAAATAAAAAGAGTAGCCTGACATTTTACTATTACAGGATGCATGCTGTTTTTCCTCATGTACCTGGGATCTGGTTTAGAGGCTCAGGACTGTCAGAACCATGATCTGAAATTCTTGTGGCCTTTCCTAAATGGCTGCAAGATGGAAATACTCTCTTGTTTTCTGGGAGGGGGAGAGTGAAGAGATAAGGAAGAAAGAGTAACACTTAGAGCTGGAAGCAGAAATCCCCTGCTGATGCTGCTCTCATCTCATTGGCGATTTAGAACTATTTCCCAGTGTCCCTGGAGTTCCAGGTGATCATATGACACCGTGACTGGTGCAGACACTGCTAGCTTCCTATCTACTGCCCATTCTGAACTTATTTCTTACTAATATGCCTCAGAGTTTTGCTTAGTCTGTTTTTGTTTTGGTTCCTGATAGATTTTAGGACATTTCAGAGTGACCTGTTAGTTATCTTATTTGAAAACTCCCCAACAGTGCTTAGCTTAGGCTTGAGCACGCAACAGCTGTCCACAGTTCCTGGAATTTGGTTGGCTGCCAGTCAAGAACTTAATAAAACGTACTACTACTTCTTGAAATTCACCTATGCCAAGTGCACTTCCAAACGCATCACATATACTAATATATGTTATCCCACCATAACCTTATGTGATAGATGTGATTATTACACCCATTTAACTGATGAGGAAACTGAAGCACAGAGTGGCTAAGTAACTTGCCTCAAAGCACACAGCTAGAAAGTAGAAAGCAAGGAACTGGGATTTGAAGGCAGGCAGGCTGCTTCCTGCGCTTGTTCTCTGCTGAATTACATTAGTAAATTAAGCCTTAACTGGCTTACGCCTTCAAATCTTCATGATGTGATGAAAAGTGATAAAAAGCAAACAAATATACAACTACTTTAAACCTATGCTTTAAGGGTAAAGTGACGACGATGCCAAGCCAAAGAGCTGAGGAAACCTTGGCGCTGCAGATGATCCACTCCTCACCTCTCGTCCACGTGGATCACACTGAAAACCTACCACCTTCTTTCTCATTCATTCTGTGTTTGTGGAAACTTCACAGTGATCAAAGCCATCTTGGGGCGAAGGGGGAGCCGTGTTACAAAGGGAGCTCTGTGAAGAGTGCTGCTTTTTCTCCAGCCCAGGGTTGTCGACACGGTGGCTGGGGAGTATTGTGTGACTCTCCTTTGAGGCAGTAAGTCCATTGTGCAATCTTCACAGCATGGCCTAGCGAGAAGACAGAAGCCCAAAGGGCCCAGTGTAAGCTCATCCAGAACCTAGGAGAACTCACTTCCACATCTATAAAATAAGGCTAGTTTGGATTCTTTGGAAGGAAGTAGTTTATAAAATCAGCAGATAATGTGTAGATCCAGATGTGATTTCTTTGCAGACATAATGGGGGTGGCTTTTTCTCATCAAAGAGAGTCTTTGACCTTTGCACAGAGCCAAGGTGGCTGCCAGTGCAGCCTAAGCCAAGTGCACTTCCAAATGCATCACATATATGTCAGTTTACCCTTAAACTGACAACTCTAGTAGCCTAGTTTAACTTCATTTCACTGTCTGTGACCTTCCTGGTTCCCAGACTTCCATGTAAGGTACTGTCCATTTAACAGGGAAGGAGACCTAGTCAGGGCCTCTGGGAACTGGAGAAATATGTACAGTGCTCCAAGCCTCCATGAAAATGGGCAGTCCCAGGGATCTGACTCTCCTTTTATCTGTCTCATTAGAACCCTGCTCAGCTTCTCTAGTCTCTTCTGTGATCCAACAGGAAACTAACATGCCCTTTGTTCTCAAAGCATAGCAGCCAGGGTAGGCTAAATTGTGCTGTGGCAGCAAATCACCTAAAACTCTCTGTGGCTTACCACTTGATGTCTTGCTCTCGTAAAGTCAACTGCAGATCTGGGTGACTCTCCAGGGCTGTTTTCCTTCATATTTAGCAAGTCAGATTGTTGTCTTCTTTTGGCCTTTCCATTTCAACACTAAGCCACCCACTCATTGGTGCAGATGAAGAAAGATGTGAAGCGTCAAGCAGCCCTCTAGTTAACTGCTTTGGCCTAGGAGTGACATTCTTTCTATTCATGTTTCTTTGGTGAGAACTAGTTACTTGGTCTTACCTAAATTCAAGGAATAGCTTATGATTCTCTGTGTAACTGAAAGTAGCAGAGTACTAAATATTGGTGAACATTAACTCTGTTGATCCTACAGACCAAAGCTCTCTTCATTTGCTCAAGAGTTCCATCTGGCTAACCTCTGAGCTATTATCTTTGAGTTAGCCAGATTCAGGATTATAGAGTCTTGGTGAGGAAGGAACTTGGAGATCACTAGTCCAGTTTAGCCCATGTCAGGATCCTGGACATCAGTCCTCCTAACAAATGATTATCGAGCCTCTCTTCAGACACTTTCATGATGGAGTCTCACTATCTTATGAACCAGAAAATTCCACCTTGAGACAGCTCTTTGGAAAATTCCTCCATGTTCTGAGCCTGTCTACTTTCCTGGCAGGCCCAGTTCTCAAGTCCATTTCTCTTTGCTTAACAGAGCTGACACTATCCATACCCACAGTCCTATGCCCCTTCAAATGCCTGAGGCCATTGACATGTTTCCATTTCATCTCCTCCTTGCTCAGTTCCATTGCCTCAGTTCCCGCCACCATCCCTCACATGACCTCCAATTTCTCCTTGACTCCTTTTAGTGTGGTGTTCAGAAGCAAGCCCCGTTCCTCATGGTCTGATGGTTGCCGGATAAAGTGTTATCACTGCTCTTGTTCTAGGTGTTGCATGATTCTAGCAATGTCACCTAAGATAGTATTAGTTTTCCCAGCAATGACATCACACTCTGGGCTTATATTCCAACTGGAGCTATTAGGATTTGAAGTCTAAAACTGACTCCCTCTTCCCTTCCAGGGTTCTGTCCCATGGTTTGTAGGCAAAAAGAGATGAAAATAAAAATGACAGGCTGATTAATGGTTGGGCATGCATCCCAAGATTGACAAAAGGCAGGCCTCTTTGATCTAACCTGGAATAGAGAATTCATGTTGAATATTTGAGGCTGAAGGGTGACCACACAGCTCTCTGCATTCTTTATTGAAGACAACTGGAAACTAATGTAAGGCTGACTTAACTCATTCATTTGTAGGTAAAGAAACTGGAATGCACACAGGTATGCATGCACACACACACACACACACACACACACACACACACACACACAAATATACATTAGAAGATGTCCAGGCCTGCCTAAAGAAGTTAAGTCTTTGGCCTGGCCACTTGTGCTTAGACTGCAAAGAAGGAGGAAGAGGCCTCTGGCTCTTCTGCTGGCCTTGAAAGCAAGCTGCGAAATAAATGGGTGAAAAGACACAGAAGCCCTGTCCATTAGCTAAGGGCTCTCAGTAATATACTTTATTTTTTTTATTTAAATGTCTATTAGACCACTTCCCAATCTAACAGGATCATTTTCAATCATAATTTGATGATCCAGTAGATTAACTGCCCCCCATCCCAGGTGGTATGGTGTTATCCAACTTACTGAGGGGCAGGTTAAATTGTCACTGCAACACAATTTAACTCACCCTGGCTCTGTGCTTTGAGAACAGAGAGCATTTGAGTTTCCTTTTGGGACAGAGAATAGACTAGAGAGGCTGGGCAGGGGTCTGGTGAGACAGGAAAACAACAGTTACAGAGAAGTGGGACATACATCTTAATATTTCTTACCAGGCTGATGCTCCTTGAGCACTATTTTTAGCTATAAATTAATATGTCAGATAGCATAAAGTTAAAGCAAATAGTCTTTGAATGTGTTCTGCTAAAATGTTACTGATAGTAAAGCCTTCCTGAAGAGGAAAGGGTGTTGGTTTGTCACGGCTTCCTCTTGGTGATCCCCTCTTGGCTCACCTTTTCCAAGTGTGCCACCATCTTCAATGTAAAGGCTTCCCTTATGATCTGTCTGAGTCCACCATTTTCTCCTTTATGCTCACCAGGACAACATCTGTCCATCTACCTCTTTACTAGGCTGATAGATTCTTTAAAGTTCGAAAGGTTTTTGCACAAGAAGAATGGTTATACTTGTACATCTTGGATTTGATAGGAAGTTTATGAATCTTAAGATTTTAATAATAAATATTTCTACATGAGGATAATGAACATTATCTCCAATCATATATTTCTAGTATCTTTCATAATTATGAATATAAGAAATCAAACATTTCCTAATATTAACACATCATCACAAATCTATTCAATCAAACTTTCCAAACACTTAATAAAAAATGCAAATCAAATATATGAGATTCTCTTTAATGTCTTGCATGCTTTGTAATAGTCGTTACATATCTGGATCTCTTCTGCGTAGCTGCCCCAATCTAGGTCTCCTCTCTTCTTGAGTGCATGGGAGGAGTCTGTGGCCCCTAGCAATCTGATATGACTCATTGGCCAATTCTGGCTGAAGGGCTGAGAGCAGAAATGAAGTGTGCTTCTTCTGGCTAAAACACTAAACTGCTAGAACAAGACCTTCCAGTGCTCTTTCCTTCTGTCTCATGGTATTGGTTGTTTTTAGCTACATAATAAATTGTCCCAAAACTTAGGAGTGAGAGACAACAGACAATTGTTATTTCACAGTTTCTGTGGGTTAGGAATTCAGAAATGGCTCCCCTTGGTGGTTCTGGCTCCATGAGTTACAGCCCAGATGTGCTCTGGGCTGTAGTTATCTCCAGAGTGGGCTGGAGGATTTGCTTGTATGACTGCTCACTTACATGCTGTCGGGGCAAGGCCTCAGTTCCTCACTGGCTGTTGGAAAGAGGCCTCCACTCCATGCCACATGGACCTCTCCCAGGACTCATTGAGTGGCCTCAAACATGATAGCTGGCTTCCCCAGGAGTGAGTTTTCCAAGAAAGAATAAGGCAGAAGTCACAATGGCATCTATGACTGGTCTTGGAAATCACAAGCTGTTACTTCTGACACATTCTATTCATCAAAGGCAAGTGACGAAGAACAGTCTACACTTAAGGGGAAAAAAATCTGTCTCTAATTTTTGAATTTTTGAGGGGAGAAGTATAAAATAATTTGTAAACAAAATTTTAAAACTACCACACTGAGTGAATGAAGAGGCCACATTTTCTGGATGAGGCAACTGTGGGGCTGTGAATCCCATCAGCCTGGGTCCATGAGTGACCTGATGGAGCAGAGCTCTTTGCTGAAGTAAGATGGATATGAAGGACGAGAAAGAAATAAACCTTCTTTGTATCAAGTCATTGGAATTTTGCCTAGACTATCCTGGCTAGCAGTCATTTTAAGACAAAAATGTAAATAAAATCACACTGATAATATGTAAATGTGGTTATGAAATTATGAATTCTCTGTGCTTAAATGATTTTTATTTTTGTATCATTCAAAAAGCTTCATTTTTAATATTCATATAGGGCTTCAGTAATATTATGAGATACTAATAATCTCAGCAGACCCCAAACCAGGTGCATGTCATTTCAGGAGAGAAGAGGCCACAGATTCTGGTCCAGGATAAGTCTGTTTG
The DNA here is from genome assembly GCF_048565385.1 of Saimiri boliviensis. Classification (NCBI taxonomy): domain Eukaryota; kingdom Metazoa; phylum Chordata; class Mammalia; order Primates; family Cebidae; genus Saimiri; species Saimiri boliviensis. The sequence continues at coordinate 27,471,871 of NC_133460.1, read as the reverse complement.
TTTAAAGTGATCAAAACCAAACCCCTGATTGTCTTTTGATAATAAAGTTCTATTTGTTACATCCGGACTTTTCAGCCTCTGCCTTTCAAAATCTAAATTCAAAGATTTAATTTTTAAAAACTTGGTGTCTTTCCCAGAAATGATGTATTGTAAAAAGTTTCTTATGGCTGGCTGGCAGTACCTAAACTATTGTCCTGTCATTATGATGAATTGGCCTACTCTATAAATATTAATTGGAAACTTATGCATGCCTTATCAATATTGCATTATAATTAGTGGGGTCATCTTGAGGTTCCATCTACTAAGAGATGAGAGATGGAATATGTACAATGTTTAGCTAATTAATCATCCTAGAACACTGAAATTCTCTGTTTAATTGGTTGATGTGTAGGATCACAAAAGCAATCAATTGCTTGACTCCCTCTACTATGCATGTTTGGGAGGATTATTTTGGTTTATTGATAGTTCCCTGTGTTTATTCTTTCTTATGCACAAGTATAGTGAGACAGATAACTCTATACTTTGTAAATAGATATACGCTCCATAGAAAAACATAAATACAAACATAAATACTTTTCTATTTATTAAAGCAATAAAACTAAAATCCTAATATATGCATTCTTTTGCATACATTATACTAGCTTTGCTTTTTTGAATATTGTTATAAATTCATGATCTTTCACAAAATCAAATTGTTTTGGGTAACCTTGAGTATTTTATTTTCATGCCCTACTTTATTGATGGGACCCTTCAAATTGGTACCTTTGTCCTTTCAACAGCAACTTACTGTCATTTTTAAAACAATTTTATTTTCTGACATTGAGTTTGTCCATACTCAGTACTTTTTCTGTCTTAAGATTTGGGATCAAGAGTCTTAATTCCTTTTGATAGAAAAAAAAAATCAAATCTGGAACCCGAGTCACACACGAGCTATGGCAGTTGCTTCAGCCACCTAGCCTATATCCTTTCTCACCTTCTGTGATAGTTAATTTTATGTGTCAACTTGACTGGGCCACAGGGTGCCCAGAGAGTTGGTCTAACATCATTCTGGATGCTTGTGGATGAGGTTAGCATTTGAATGGGTAGACTAAACAAGTAGATTTCCCTCCCTGATGCTGGTGAACCTCATAAAACATTTGAAGACTTGAATAGAACAGAAAGGCTGACCCTTCCGAGAGTAAGAGGGAACTCCTCCTCCCTGACTGCTCTGAGCTGGGACTTAGGTCCTCTCCTTTGAACTTCAACAGAAACATCAGCTCTTCCTAGATCTTGAGTCTACTGGCCTTTGGATTGGAACTACATTCAGTCTCTTGGTTCTCAGGCCTTCAAATTCAAACTGGAACTACACCACCAGCTCTCCTGGGTCTCCATCTTGCCAACTGCAGATCCCGGGACTTCTCAGTCTTTATAATTGTGTGTGAGCCTCTTTCTTATCGTAAGACACACACACTCTCTCTCTTTCTCTCTCTTTCTTTCTCTCTCTCCCTCTCTCTCTCTCTATATATATGCGTGTGTATATATATGTATATATATATATATATATATGCGTGTGTGTGTATATATATGTATATATATACACACACATACACACACACGCATATATATATATGTATATAACCATATACACACATATATATGTGTTTATATATAGTTATGTTTCTCTGGACAACTCTGGCTAATATGCCTTGTTCCTTATGAGAACTCTGACTGTGGGTGATGATGTGCTCAGCTAGACAGATGTGCTTTCACGTTCTCTTGCAGCTGAAGATGGCCCAGTCTGGCATGGTCTAAGCCACATCAACTCTTGCCCGGATCATTATAGCCAGCTTCTATTTCCTGATCCCCCTGTGCTACCTAAACCAGTTCTTTTCATGGCATCCGGAGTAATCCTCTCACAGTGTAACCTGGTCACGTCACTCTTCTGCCCAAGACTCCACAGTGGTTTCCATTCCTGCAAGACAAGAACAACATCTCCACAGTGGTCTCCAAAGCCCTGTGTGATATGAATTCTGAAAATGTGCCTCAAACATGAAAAGGAATTACATTCCACACCTGTTTCTCCCATGTCAACTTCATTGTTCTTCAGCAATGCAGCAGTGTGTGGAGAAAATCTTTCCATGTCTCACTGGATTCACAGTCTTGAGGCACAGTCATCAAATATTACAGTAGACATGGTGCCCATTGACTTGTTCCAGGCCTCTTTATGCTGTCCTCATAGCATGCTATACCTTGTCCTCCAACTCATTGCGTGATTATGTTCCGTGTGCTGGTCCTAGGTGCTCTGGCACCTCAGCAGAGAACCTCTGACACAGATAGTTACAGGCAAATGCTCATCCTTCTGTTTTACTCCCCTGGATTTCTACTATAAAGATTTGGGGTGGAAGGTGGGGTCCAACATACACAGTGGATACAAATGAGAAAGATTCAACTTGGTACTTATTTATTCATTTCATCCCACAAATAATTGAAAGGGGCTTATATTTCAGCTTAATATTAAGGAGAGCTGCCCAACGAAGACTCCTAATGGAGCAGAAAAATTTAGGAGGCAGGGAGTTCCCCATCTCAGCAGGCATTCAAGCACAAACTGAAAAACAGGTCACTAGGGCTGTTGGAACGAGGCGCTCTGAGAGTAGGCCACTCTGGATGCTCAGTCTGCTTCTTCCCCAGTTTTATCTTGGATGTTCTTCTTCTGAGTTCCACTGCCTGTGCTGAACGGTGGTGCTGTTCCTTCAGAAATCCTAGAGAAGCCAAGGGCTCGTCACCATGGTTATTCTCATCATAGACGTAACCGTGACAAAAGACAGAAGACCCCACCTGTCTTTCCACAGGTTCATCTTCTGACAGCAATGGTACAGAGGGGAAGGAAGCTGGGGAAATGCACCACCTGAAGACATGACATCAGCATCACAGGTGGATTAGAAGTTAGGCTGCTCTCTACTGCTCTCTAAACTAGTGAAATGAGTTTGATTTTTCTATCCTTTCTCAAGAATTCCTCCCTCTCTATCGCTTCTTCTAGAGAATTGATATTTAAAGTTGTTTTTGGCATTTGTCAACATGCATTCCTTCCAAATGTTAACCAAAAGTCCCAGATGAGTTTTGATGGCATGGAAGTGCTCAAATAAGTCATAAGAATTTTTTAAAAGACTAAATTGGTGGTGAGTCCAGCCTGTGTCTTGAACAGGATTTTTTATTTGCTGAAGGCAAAAGCCTGTCCTCAATGCTCTGCTGGCCAAAAATATTATTTGCATTTAAAGAAAAATAATCAAATGCTTTTTTGGGTGCTTACACTTTTTCCCTTCTGTTTAGACTGAGGACAGTGGGGCCCTGTTCTCGGTTAACGTCAACATCCCCAGCCCCCACCTTCATCTCTAATTAGAGAGATAAGGCCAATAGCATTTTAAATTTCTTTACATGTTCAGTAAAGAAACACATTTCAGCATCTATCATTCTAAGTATTCTAAGATGTTCAGAATAAACAGAACAATTTATGTTCTTTGTTCCCCACTTCATTTTATATGCCTTGAATGAAACATCTCCCCCTCTTTTTAGAAAATAGGACATCTATTTCAATGAGATAGATGACGATACTGAGTTGAAAAACAGTCTGTTTTTACTTGCCCAAATTCCTGCAGAAATGAACCCAGTAGAACCTGGGAGCTCTTGGCTGGAACAAATTTGTTGATGGAGATTAGGGCCTAATGTTTTTCTCTTAGTTTTCAACTTAGATCAAGAAACAGTCTGTTTTTGGAAATTACCCTCTAGGAAAGATGGAATAAATAATTTTTTTTCAGAGTCTGGGATGTCACATTTTACATATGCACAAGAATGTGTGCCTGCGAACGAGCTTTCTTTGAGCAGATGGCTGTTAGTGCCTGCTTGCTTTCATCATTGTGCTGAAAACCTGATTTTGGAGGAAGGAGGATCAGTGTCAATTTCTCAGAGGGAAAAAGAAGAAAATTTCAACTGCATATATGTATTTCAATTATTTGCTATTCATTTTGTGGCAGGTTGTATATTCCAAAAAGGAGTACAACAGTATCTTCTGTCCTACATTCTCTTTGACAACGTGACTTTGCAACCCTCTCATAAACAAATGGACCCCATGCTCCATCCCCTTGAATTCCATCAGCTCATAAAAGAAAATTAAGGCAATACAGCTTCCTTCTTAACTACTTGAACAGTAGTGCTAGAGGTCTGAACTGATTATCCTGTGGCCACCATCTTGTGAGGAAGCCCAGGTGACATAGAGAGGTCACAAATAGGGGCTGAATGAAGAGGTCTTCAGATGGTTTCTGCTGCCAGTCATCAAGTCACCCCCAGCTATTCTAAGAGTCCCAGCAGTGGCTGCAGATCGTATTGAGCAGAGACAAGCCATCCTACTGTGCTGTAACTGAATTCCAGATGCAACAGCCATGAGCATAATAACTGAGGATGGTGCCTGGGGCTGCTCAAGAAAAGCCCCTGTGATATTCTTGTTCTCAGGATCCTGCAGGAGCTCTGCAGCGCCCCCTTCCCTAAGGGTAAGCAGAGCAGCCTCTGGGCAGTTAGCGGGCCTTAGGCAAAGGCCCAGGCACAGGCTCTAGTGAGTGGCAGAGCCAGCAGGGGACTCCCGGAAGTTGCAGCCTCCTGTGGGGGCTGTGACTGTGCTGAAATGGATCTGTCTTGAGGCAGCTTTGCTTTGAATTCTAGGGCAACTTCGAAAGTTGAAAGTACCATCCACCTGAATGGCTGATACATGAACTGGGCACAAAGGTTGGCTTAACTTGACAGAGGGGTTGGCAGTCAGCTCACATGTATGGAGCATCCCTTCTGTCCTGGACCTTAAGATTTTCTCTGCTGCACATCCTAGGCAATGAGCCCTGAACCCAACGACTCTCAGTTTCCTCGACTTAGAGTTGCTCGCTCTGTAGGACCTCAAGGTTGAGGAGAGGCAGATCCTCATCCCCTCATCACTTGGTGAAAAACTTGGCACTGGGCAGAGTGTGGCCAATATTTGCTATTATTATTACTATCATTATATCCTTAGTACCTAAAGTCAACTCCACAAAGAGAGTATTGCCACCCCCATCTCATGTGCAGCAATGAGCAGTCAGGAGGCTGAGAACTTGCTAACAGCCACAAGCCTCTGAGAACTTGAGCTAGAATTCAACCCAGGTCTCCTGTCCTCCGGGCGGGCCACGCAGCCACCACCTCAGCAAGCAGCCCTTGTCTTCGGCTTGGACCCTTGCAGTGGCCGCCAGTGAGGTCTTTGTCCAACTCACTTTCTACTCTGCAGTTATAGCTGTGGGAGGGACCACCCCTCACAGTGTCCCCCTTCCCAGGTTCCACAACAGTTTAATCCATAGCGATGGGAAGAAGAATGAAGGTTGTCAGGGGCTGGGGCTGGGACTGGGGCTGGGGGCTGGGGTTGTTGTTTAAGGGGAACAGAGTTTCTTTGGGGTGATGGGGATGAATGGCAATGATGGTTGCAAGCAACACGAAGGAACTTAATGCCACTGAACTTAACAATGGCTAATATGGTACGTTTTCTGTTATGTGTATTTTCCCACAATTTGAAAGAATAACTGCATCCCCTGAAGGATGAGGCCCTAGCTCTTTCACTTGGCATGTGGAACCCTCCTCAAAGACCATCTGGTGGGGTTTGGGCCACTCTGTCCCTGTCTCCCCAGCATCCTGCAGCTCCACTGCTGGCTTCCTTGCACATAATGAACCATTTCTCCTTCCTTTTGCTCAGGCTGTTCCTGAGACTCTCCTTCATCCTCCCTTCCTTCTCATCCTCAAGGCTTGGCCCAGGCAGGTGGGCAAGGCCACCTCTCCTCACTGGCCTCAGGCTTGGAACTGGTGCTCTGCGCTCTGATGTATTTGCGGCCCACCCTGCAGAGGATTATAGTGATCTCACCGTCTCTCTCTGTTAACATGGGGGCTTCTCAGACTAAGAACTACCCGCAAGTCATCCTGTGACTCCAGCTTATCATACCAGTGCTGGCCAATGACCCACCAGTGGGAGCAACAGCAAGCAAGTGGGGCAGCAGCCTGGAGCTTCTGCCTGGGAGTGGAGGTCCTGGGGAAAGGTGTGACCCTGAACTCACCCTGACATCCACATCTTGGTCCAGGGATGTGGGGTAGAGGAGACTGGCCTGAGGGGTATAGGGTTGCACAGGTGGGACACGCCCTCACCTTGTGTGGCAGAGTGCTGCTTGGAGAGCGGGAGAGGGTAGAGGAAGACATGACAGAAAGGTGTCCTCTTCCTGTGTAGATGCCAGGGCTGTGAGCCAGGGCCAGAGGCCTCAGTGCTCACCTTCCCCAACTCTGGCAGACCTTCTGAACTGTGACATCCCAGGGAGCTTGTATCAGAGCTTCTGGGACAGCAGAGGCAGAGATGGGACCAAGGGGCATGTGGCTGTCAGGTGGCTGTAGGTGGGAGAGATGGAAGAGGGTGGTGAATTTCATGCTACCCCTTGCTCCTGAGATCTGTGGCTGAGGTGTGATCTGGTGCCTGGCCCAGTCTGGACCCAAGCCCACCACGCTGGTGTCTGCAAGGAGGCGGGAGCCCCAGAGCTCTGTGGCGACAGGCCATGCCAAGTAGCTGGCACAGGGCCCTTCCCCACAGCATCTCCCTCGGCAAACCTCTCTGGGGGCAATGCCACAGTGATCAAAGGCAGCATTATGGAACTAGCCTGCCCTGGTTAGAATCCCAGTTCTAGCACTGACTGCCTCCGTGACCTTGAGCAAGTTGTTTAAACTCTCTGTGTCTCCATTTACTCAATAATAAAATGGGGATACTGGTAGCACCCACATCCTCAGGTTGTTCAGTGCCGGTCCTGTAGAAAACATTATGTAGATCCTGGCTGTTAAAATTATGACCCTGTTCCTGGCATCTCCCTGAGAGGCCAGCAGGGAGACTTTTGAATGACCATTCTGAGGATGACCTGGTGGATGAGGTCCTGTGATTTGTCCCCTTGGGGACGAAGCCAGGCCACTGTCACTGCAGGTTAGCTCCTTTAACGTTTCCATGAGGCGCCTGGAGCCTGGGGCTCTCCCTGCCTTCTTGCCCTGCACACCAGTGACCCCACGTCCAGGGCAGGTTTGGGGGTCCAGGTCTCGGGGGCATGTTGGGGCAGCAGGAAGCTCCTCCCACTCCATGCAGGCTGGCCCGAGCAGTGCTGGGGAAGGAGGGCCGCTTCGAGCCAGAAGATAAACATATTAACTGAACTTTCCATCTGTCATTTCAGAGAGTCATTTACTGCCTAGCTGTGGTTGGAAAAATTAAGTCCTTGTAATTTAGAGTCAACATTTCTCGCGGAATCATGTTAGACAAGTTGGCGGCATTTGCAGCCTCTCGGCAGTTGCCTACAATCAAAACAACTCTGCCCCAGCCCCATGGACTCCCCTGCCCGTGGCATGGCCGGCTGTCCTGCACTGGATGCAGAGCACAGAAGGCCAGGGGCCCCAGGAGGAACAGCAAGGCAGAGCGCCTTCCTCTCACATTTCCCCTCTGACTAATACAGAACCAATCTGCCGTCTGTTAGTGTGCTAGGGCTGCCATGCAAAACACCACAGACTGTCCTTAAACCACGGACATTTATTTTCTCACAATTCTGGAGCCCTGGAGCCTATGATCAAGGTGCCAGCAGGGAGATTTCTCCTGAAGCCTCTCTCCTTGGCTTGGAGATGCTGCCTTCTCCCTGTGCCTTCACACGGTCTTACCCTGTATCCATCCGTGTCCTAATCACTTCTTCTTCTTCTTTTTTGAAAAGGGGGGCGGATTCTTGCTCTGTCACCCAGGCTGGAGTGCAGTGGCTCAATCTCGGTTCATTGCAACGTCCGCCTCCTGAGCTTTTCTCGTGCCTTAGCCTTATACAAAAAATAGCCAGTAGCTGGCAAATTTTTGTATTTTTAGTAGAGATGGGATTTCACCATGTTGGCCAGGCTGATCTCGAACTCCTGACCTCAGGTGATCCTGCCACTTCAGCCTCCCAAAGTACTGGGATTACAGGTGTGAGCCACCACACCCAGCCCTAATAGCTTCCTATAAGGATGCCAGTCATATTGGATTTGGACTCACCCTACTGACCTCATCTTAACCTCATCACCTCTTGAAAGGCCTTATCTCTACATACAGTCACATTCTGAGGCACCGGAGTTTAGGACTTCAACATATGAATTTGTTTAAGGGGAGGGTCACAATTTAGCCCACAACAACCAGTCCATTCTGGATTGGTTCATTCCCAGTCTACCCAGGAGAAACGGTTTCAGTGGGTCCATTTTCCAGAGAAGGAAACCGAGACTTTGGAAAGACAGGTGGTGGTCCCCAGGTCCCACAGCAGCAATGCCAGGCCAGGAAGCCAGGGGTGGGAGTTCTGGTCCACACATGTTGCATCACAACTCGGCTGTGTCTGCCTCACAGCCCCCAGGTGAGCATTCTACTGGGCCCCCGGCACAGGCCCCAGAAAGCGCCCAGAGACTCCATGCAGATGACGAGGAGATGGGCTGCAGCCCAGACAGAAGTGTCCAGCAGTGGGCAGGGGACCCTGGGAAGCCTCAGGCAGAGACCCCTGCTTGCCTTGGGAGGTTGTCATCAGTGGTGGACTCTCTCATACGCCGTCTACTCTTGCTGACCCTCCATCCTTACTCAGCCTGAGGGTCTTCCCCAGAGACCTTCTCATTATTCAACCTAGTTTCAGTAAGAGAAATACTGAGGCCCACTAAGTACGGGCGCTAGACAACTTAGTTTAAAAAGGGACCGGGCATGGTGGCTTACTCCTGTAATCCCAGCACTTTAGGAGGCCAAGATGGGCAGATTTCCTGAGGTCAGGAGTTCAAAACCAGCCTGGCCAATGTGGTGAAACCCTGCCTCTACTAAAAATACAAAAAGTAGCTGGGCATCATGGTGGGCACCTGTAATCTTAGGTTCTCGGGAGGCTGAGGCAGGAGAATCACTTGAACCCGGGAGGTGGAGTTTGCAGTGAGTCAAGATAGTGCCACTGAACTTAAGCCTGGGTGGCAGAGTGACTCTGTCTCAAAAAAAAAAAAAATCACAGCAGGCTTCCCCAGAATCAAGGGGGCTTATTCCTAGACCTTAGGCTACATAGTGGATATTGTAGGACCATCCCAAATTCATCATTTTGATATGGGGAACTGAGGCTCAGAGTACAGCTCTGGCTTATCCAAGGTGACTGTCTCCGTCTGTCTGCATTGCTGAAAAGGAATAGCTGAGGCTGGGTAACTTATAAAGAAAAGAGGTTTCTTTGGTTCATGGTTCTGCAGGCTCTACAGGAAGTGTGGTGCCAGCGTCTCCTGATGGTCACCTTTGGTTGCCTTGACTCTGGTGAAGTCTGTCACAGCTTTGTGTGTGAGAGATGGCAGGCACAGGCAGGCAGAGGAGAGATCGACCTTTCAAACCAGGCTCAGGCCGACCCGGCTTCTTCCCCGGGGAGCAGAGCGGGCCCCTGCCATACAGATCTGCACTGTGGTCTCAGGAGCAAAAAGCACGTGGAACATATCAGCTATATGTGGCCATCAGAAAACTGGCTCTCGTAAAGGTCTCTCTCCATCCTGCACCCACCCCCGTATTCTGAGGTGGAGACTGAGGCTCAGCCAAGCTCAGTGACCTGCCCCAGGACAATAGCAAGAGAGAACCCAAGTTCCCAGCACCAACCCAAGGATGGTCCCTCAGACTCAGGGTTGACTTTCAGGTCCCACATGGGTTTTCAGCCTTATGATCAGAGGTCCAAATTCTGGTTACTGGGCTGTGGTCCGTGTTCGGAAGCCCTGCTGCCAGGGAGTTGAGTGGGGCATGCCTCTGAGTGACAGCCCCTGGACTGAGGCCAGGGCATCTGTTTCCAAAGTGGGGAGGGTTTTCTGACACCCCTCACGCTGTGTGCCAAGGCCCCACACACATCTGCTATCACTTCCCGACCCCCTGCCCTCTGCTTCCCCCGGCTGGGGAGAAGAAAATATTAGTGTGGCTGCCCCAGGGGTCCGAGGTCTGCTGCCCCTCTGTGTGTGGCATTGCCCTAATCCCCCAGCCCTGCCCTCCCACAGGCTGCTCTGCTCCCCCACCCCTGAACTTCCTTAGGAAGATGCTCAGGGAAGGAAGAACAGAGCATGCAAATGAGAAATCCATCTCCTGCCTGCTCCAGCCCTCTGCCTTGGGGACTGCAGAAGGCTCCTCTTCTGACCAAGGGCATCCAAACCAGAAGGAAGAGCTCTCCTTGCAAAGTGTGGTTCTTAACAGCTGCCCAGGACAGCTTAGCATGTGTGGTCTGGAGGCTCCTCTAACTGTGAATCCAATGACCTTGGAAGAGGGGACCCCTGTGGTGGGCAGACTCTAAAATGGCCCCAAGATTCCTGCCTCTGCATATAGACACCCATATAATCTCTTTCCCTGGGCCGTGGACAGGACCCGTGAATATGCCATGGAGTCACCCTTGTGGTCAGGTTACAGTTTCCTACATAGGGGCCTGGGCAGATAGAATTAAAGTCTTTGATTGCTTGGCTTTGATTTAATAAAAAGGAAGATTGTCCTAGGTGGGTCTGACTTTATTAAGTGAGGCTTTAAAGGAGACACCTTCAAAGCTTTCCTGCTGGCTTGGGAGAAAGCAAGCAGCCATACTGTGGAGGGGACCACAGGGCCAGCACTGCCTGCCAGATCTCTAGCAGCTGAGTGTGGCCTCTGGTTGACAGTCTCCAAGAAAGCAGGGACTATCACCACAAGATGCTGGATTCTGCCCATCACTGGAATGAGCCAGCCGGCCGTCATCATGATTTCAGCCCAGGAATGACCCTAGGCAGAGGACTTTACCCACCTGCACCTGGAATCTTGGCCCCTGGAAACTGAGATGACAGGCTCGTGTTGTTTCAATTCACTGAGGTTTGTAGCCACCCAAAACTAACATGGCCCTCTTCACCCCCAGGTTCCTCCTTCTGATAAATCTCTCAGAGCTCAGCCTGGCACCACAGTCGGCCGGGATGCATCTCAGTTCAAGCATGTTTGATAGGAAAAACTAATCATCATGCTGCCAACTTAACATTGAAGCAAAAATAAATCCATTAGTATCACGGATGTGGGGCAGAGGTGGGACCAATGAGAAGGAGAAAGGGGAAGAGAGACCAATAGACACAGAGAGAGACAAAGAAAGAAAGAGACACACACAGAGAGACAGAGAGAAAGAAAGAGAGACTCAGAGCCAGACTCCTCAGCTTTCACACACATGGTGCTTCAGTTACAAATGTTTTCATCTTGCTTCTGTTTTACTCATTCATTTATTTTTAAACCTTGTCATCCTAATAGTGCCAGGAATGAAATAAAGCTTAGTGAACTAATCCTCACTACTTCTGATTAGAACTTTATTTTCTTTTCTGGGGAATGGCTGGTCCCTGCAGGCAAGGGAGCTAGCTCTGGAGAGAGAGCAAGCCTGGATCGAGAGGCTCTCCGGGCATGGCCCTGTAGCTCCGCAGCAGGTGTGGCCCTTGGACTGTCTGGGCATCAACATGCTGCCCACTCTGTAAAGCTCCGCAGGAGCAATAATTTTGTAGAAGATAAATATCTCCATTTTGAAGCTGGAACACAGAAAATCAGGATGGCAGGTGAATCATTTGCTGTGATTTCAAGGTGTGTCTGGGACCTCCTGTCTGGTGTGCCTTCCTTAGGTCACGGTCAGGGTACTGAAGAGTGACACTGGGCCTTACACACCAGGACATTTTCCCAAGGGATCTCCTGGCGGCACTCCCCTCACACCAGGCCCTTGTGGTGGCCAGTGGTGCTGCCCTGAGGTAGCCAGTCCCCTCTTTTTCCCAGCGCAGAGCAGGCTAGCCTCCTCTGCTGGGAAGGCCATGTGACTGGTTTTGGCCGGTGGGGTGTGAGTGGGGGTGATATGAGCTGCCTCCAGGATGTAGCATTTAGTTATGGACAGGAGCCTCTTTACATCTTCTGCTCCTCTACAATCTGCAAGGGGGACCCGCAAACCTCCAGGCCCCGCAGCTTGCATTCTGAGTGAGGACAGTGAGGAGCAGAGTGCCCCATTGAGCCACTCTGGACGTGCAACCTGAGTGAGGATTAGAACTGTGCTGTTTAGAACCACTGACATTTCATGGTTGGTTGTTACTGTGCACCACCTAACTCATACTGACCAGTGGAGCCTGTGGGGCCACTTGGTGCAAGCAAGTGTCCTTACTGGCCATGTGCCTCAATGACATGTGTATCGACCTGAGCCATGCAGGGGTGCTGCCTTGTAGAGTATGATCTGGAGTTAGGGAGTGGAGTGTGGGACAGATAGGTTTCCTGGTTAACAGAGGAACATTTAAATCTATTAGAATTCTGAAGATCCTGAGTTTTATTTTCTTGTATACAGAGATATTTGAATTTTTATTTACTTGCACACAGATATACTCATACTATATATGCAGTTATGTTTCCCACTTTTTTGCTCATTGTAAACATTTCTCCTTGTTGCTACAGAATGTGTAAGCATCACTTTTAATGGCTGAGTAAATATTTCAGAGTGGATTATGAAACAACTTAATCATCATTCCCTGTGGTGGGACATCTGGATTGTTTGCAATTCTGTGCTCATATAAGTACCACTGCAATAAACATCTTTGTGCATAAAGCTTGTTTTCTGTTTAATATTATTTACTTTGGATATGTTCCCAGAAATGGAATACCTGGGAAGAAATGTCACTAAGCCTCGCCTTTTTCAAACATAGATTTTTAAAGCAAAGCATTCATATATGCTGACACCATGGGACGGTCAGTCTGGGGAAAGTAATGGACTCTGACCTTAATTATGAACACTGAGCCGGGCCTTGGTCCCAGGCTGACCGTCGGTTATCACTCTCCAGGACTTCAGGGATGCAGGCCAAGCCCCCTTGGGGGGTCTGACCCAAGAACAGCCCCCAACAGCTGCAGCTCAGTACTCTCCAGCTCTAGCCCGGCTCACAGAACTTTTGAGGGTCACCACTGTCCCCCCAGGCATCTCCACTGACCCATCGGCCCCCAGGGTGTCTCCTGTTAGTCAGTGGCAGCCTTCCTTCTCCACCTTAAGGTTCCCAAGCACATCTGCCTTTGGCTGCTGACACCATCTCTACAGGCCCAGAGCTGCTGCCCTGACCCAGGCCACATCCCTGCCTTCCGTGACTCCTCCTTCTGAGGCTCCTCCTTCTGAGGCTCCTCCTTCTGAGGCTCCTCCTTCTGAGATGCAGTGCCTGCAGCTCCCTGGGATCCCACAGCTGGAGCCCTATAGGGATATCCTCTATCCACTGGGAAAACACCTGTGTTGAGCTACACACCAGGATCCCTGGGGCCCAGCTTTTTCCTGCCACCTCTTCTACCTTTCCCCTAACCCACAGTACTGGCTTATTTCCCTGGGAGCCAGAGAGACCTCTGAGGGACTCCACAGTGCTCTGCTCAAATCATTCCTTCCCTTTGGTCCCCTTGCTTACCTGTGCCCTAAGTCTTTCTCTCATCAAGGGTGACAAGGACTCTCTCTTTGATAAAATTTTAATCAGGCTCCTCTGAGCCCTCTTTCCACCTAGACCTTGGCCTTGGTCTGTCCTTTGCAGGCCAAGCTCAGTTTTAGCAAGGAATCCTACTAACTCAGTTGATGAAAATCTCCCCACCCTCGATAGCTGATCAAAGTCCTCTGCCTTCATCCCGATTCCTATCCAAACTCCTCAGTAATTTTCATTCCACTCCTTCACCCTGCCTTCTGGCTATAAATCTCCACTTTCCCCTGGTGTATTCAAAGTTGAGTTCAATCTCTCTCCCCTACTGCAATAATCCCAAATAAAGCCTATTTTTATTTGACCCAGCAATCCCATTACTGGGTATATATCCAAAGGTTTATAAATCATTCTACTATAAGGACACATGCACACAAATGTTCATTGCAGCACTGTTTACAATAGCAAAGACCTGGAACCAACCCAAATGCCCATCGATGATAGACTGGACAGGGAAAATGTGGCACATATACACCATGGAATATTATGCAGCCATCAAAAACGATGAGTTTGTGTCCTTTGTAGGGACATGGATGAACCTGGAAACCATCATTCTCAGCAAACTGACACAAGAGCAGAAAATCAAACACCGCATGTTCTCATTCATAGGCGGGTATTGAACAATGAGAACACATGGACACGGGGAGGGGAGCACTACACACTGGGGTCCGTTGGGGGGAAATGCGGGAGGGACGGAGGGTGGGGAGGTGGGGAGAGACAGCATGGGGAGAAATGACAGATATAGATGAAGGGGAGGAAGGCGTAAATCACACTGCCATGTGTGTACCTATGCAACAATCTTGCATGTTCTTCACATGTACCCCAAAACCTAAAACGCAATTAAAAAAAGAAAGAAAGAAAGAAAAGAAAAAAACAAGTGTCAGAATAATTCTTTTTGACTGGGGACATTTCTTCCGTCCAGAACAAGAAACACCATGGGAGAAGTTGGCATGTGGGGTAAAGTTAGCCCTGGGGAATGGTTGTCACCACTCCCCCCACCCCAGCCTACAGCCTTATCTCTCCTATAAAGCACATGATCCTTGGTACCAAACCAACTCATCACATACACACCAGTGGATGGGTCAGGAGATGGCCCCTGGAAACTGGAGTATCGCACAGGACATCTGTGCTGTGAAATTTCTGTGCTGTGTTGGAGAGCTGGGACGTTCTGAGCATCTTCTCTTGAGAACAGAGAATCCCATGGCCCCTACCTAGCGTCCCAGCCTCACCTTCACCCCACAGCATTCCCCTTTAGGCCAAGTATCCATTCATTCAGCACGCCTTGATTGTGCTCCTCCTATATCATCTTGTCTTCAATTATTGGTGGAAACTCAGTATCTTCAGGGTTTTTTTTTTTCTCCCTTAATATTTAGTTCTATTTTATTCATTCAGCAAACATTTTTGAGTAGCTGAGCGCCTGTGAGGTTCGGAGGACACCACCATGGGGTGGGAGGTGGACCAAGGCTCTGCCTTCATGCGGCTCCCAGTCTCAGAAAGAAACGGGCCTGAAGCAGTTTTGTGTCTGGTGGGATGATGCCTGATTTCAAGGCTGAGTTATCAAAGACGGGGTCACAGAGTGGAAAGTCAAGACAGTGGCTTCATTGTGTGCGTGTGGTAGCAAACATTTCAAGTAGCTTGCAGTAATTTTCAGGGTGTGATAGAAAATAACTTCTTTGTACCTGTCCCACTTCCTGCTTCCTCTCCTCTTCCTCTCTTCTTTCTCTTCCCATTCCGTTCTTCCCTGGTTGTCCCAGAAGGTTCCTGAGGTCGTTCCACCATAGGCCGTGCAAACTCACCCTCACTGCATTCTGGTGAGAAGGCAGGGCCTCAGGTTAGCAGCAGCTCAGGATGGCAGAGGCTGAGCCTTCCTCCAGTGTCCCAGTGGGAACCCCACCTCGGGGGCTGGCGCCTCCTCTCTCTCCTACCTCCTCCGCCTTATCTCCTCTTCCCCACCACCCACCTCCGCTCTGCCACCGTGAAACCCTTGCCTGGTCCTCTGAGGAGTCGCCACCCCTGCCTCACTTTCCTGCATGCATGTGCCTCCTTTGTGTCCCTGGAGCCCAGTTACTCCTTGGCAGAGGGTGTTGGCAGATGTCTCGCCCTTATCAAACAGCTTACCCTGAGGATAGAGATCGTCTTTCTCTCAGACCCCCTGATACACAGTAGGTGTTCAGAAGACGCACATTTAGAAGATGAAGGGGAAACCACTGACCCATCATAGTCTAGCTCTATAGTGGCCACACAGGGCTTCCCCCTGCCGTGGCCTCACACACTGGCCCTGGCCCTCCTGCTTCAGCTCAAGGCCTCTCTCAGAGGCCAAGGCTCTCAGAAGAGGCAGTGTCTGGCCAGGCTCACCTCACCTGGGGCCCATTCAGAGAAGGCCCAACTATGCCATGTTTCTGAGAACTTGTTCTAGAAATGTTTCTATTCCTGAAGCTTCCGTTGCAGGCAGGGCTGTGGGACCATCCTGCAGCAGGTGAGCCTGTCTGCTCTTCCTCAGGGATGTGCATTCTCACGGCCAGCTGCCTGCATCTGTGGTCCACCGAGGGCAGGGGTAAAGACAGCAGTTCAAAGGTCAGCAGTTCAAACCAGGTGTCCCTGCAGTCCACACAGAAGTAGAGGAATGGACCCAGCCCCTACTGTGGGCAAGGGTGCTAGCAAACCACTCCCTTCCCTTGGGCCCCTGCTCAGGTGGGTGGGGAGTATATGTACTTTAGAGTTCAGATGAGAAAGAGAGACAGAAGGGGGCAGGTGTGACACAGAAGCAGAGAGTGCCACAGGGTGACAAAGCAAAGGGCCAGCAACAAAGTGGCCAGATGAAGGGGACACACACCCTGGAGTTCTGCTCAGTGAAGCTCTGCAAGGCTGCTGAGTGAAGAGGACCTTTCTGCTTCACCTCTGCAGCCAGCCTTGCCTCTGCCTTTAGACGTGTAGCATGGCGCACACTTGGGCACACTGTGGCTTCTCTGTCGAGGAATTCACTCCCAGGCACTTCCTAGCACAGTGTTACCCTAAACGCCTTTCTTCTCTCGGGTCCCATCTCTCCCTACTGTCATGACTGTCTCCTGCCTGCTTCCCAGCCCCAGCCATCATGTATGTTTGTTCAGAACCTTGCACCTTAGGGTCCCCTTTCTGCCCACATTAGTCCACACAGCAGCTTCCGAGGTGACACTGCTATTCCCATTGCAAGGACAGTCAAGGTGGCACCCATGAGGGCCAACTCGCAACTGCATGTCTACTTCTGAGGTCAAGATAGTTTTCCACCTTGGGTATACAGGGAAGCTGCCATGCAGAGGCTGCATAACTGCTCCAAAGTCCCACACAGCCCATGAGAAGAGACCGGCTGTCTTTGTGACTGGCTTTTCACTCAGCACAATGCATTTGAGATTCAGCCATACTGCCATTACTGGATCAGTAATTATTTCCTTTTTATTGATGAGTAGCATTGTATTGTTAGATGTACCATGATTTGGTTATTCACTCACGGACATCCATGTGGGTTCCAGTGTTTGGTAATTACGAACATAGCTGCCATAAACATCCGTGAGCAGGTCTTTGCATGAGTTCCACCTGGGTCCCTCTAACTACCGAACCTCTGTTCCTTAGCTACGAGCTTTCATTGACACAGAACGCAATTGCGAGAGCTTGCATCCTGTCAAAGGGCCACTTCTCTCGTGTCCAAGCTGGCCCTGCACAGCCTTATCTTAGGCAGCAAGATACATCTGGATCCCGGGTGGTGTCCCTGGGGCAACCCAATGTGGCCCCCTCCAGACAAACTGATCCAGACATGGGGTGACGGGGAGCTGGTGTCAGAGAAGTATTGGCCTCTGCAGCCATCTAACTCCAGCACAGTGAGGTGGTGACATCTGTCACCCCTCTGCAACTTATGGCCCTGGCTTTCCAGCTACACCTCTTAAGGGTGCTGCAGAGCCATGCGGTCAAAGAAGTAACCCTTTCCCTCTGAAGTGAGCACCTGGAAAGCCCACATTTGCTGGAGAGCAGGGGAGGCCTCTGCAGGATGGTTACGCCACCTGCCAACCAAACGATCCAACCCGGCCTCAGTAGGGGGTTGGGCAGAACAATTTGCTCCCTTTCAACGTCTAGGTCTGTGTCCTGCAGCAGCTTAGGGAGTGGCCCAAGGGGGTCTCTCTAATTAAGTCCTGCCAGTTCATCACCCCAGACTCAATACGCACCTGGCATTAGGCACAAGTGGTGAGCCCAGAAGCATAAAACAAGGCCAAGGCTTATAGCCAGTCTTACCCACTGGCTGGAGATAAAGCATATCCAGGGATGGTCCAGCTGCCTGGTGCCCATCCCTGGGAGAAGCAGGTGGCTATGCCTCTGCGGTTGGGCCACTGCACCAACTGTGAGTTTAGAAGACCTGGTTCCTCAGGTGCTGGGAACACTTCCTGTGTTCTTCCCTTTCTCGTGGCTTGTCCTGCACCTGCACCTCTAAAGGTTTTATTTTTATTATATTTCATTGCTGGGCTCTGCTCTAGGGAGGGGGCCCGCTTAAAAGGCGCCTGTTCCTTGGCACCAAAATTGTCCTGGGCCCACTCATGAGGCATCTGCCTCATTGTGCACTCCCCGGGGGCCGCTCTGCCTCCGGCTTTGTCCCTCATCCTGACTCCTCTGTGTGAGGCCCTCTGCCCTCCAACCACAGAGGTGCTGCCCCAGTTTGCACCTGGCTCCTTGGCTCCAGGGAAAGCCTGTGCTTTGCATGGTGAGTTGGTTCCTTCGGCCTTGCTGGAATGTCATGTACCCGTCCTGGTGGGATTTCATGATCCAGAAATGTGAGGTCTTCTTTGCCTACAGAGTCCTGAGTAACGAAAGAAGCCTGGAAACTACAACCTGTGACAGGCTAGGACTTCTCCAAACCTGGAATATCCCTCAGACAAAACTACAAAGCCAACTGGGAAGCCCTGGCAGCTTGTGGTCGTGGCTGCTCTGTTTGCCACACACAGCTGGACCATCAGAGCTGCAGGCAGATGGGTGGAGGGACCGGGGCTGACTCTTGCAACTAGCTTTCATCACAGTAGTGTGCTCCAGATCTCCAGGCATTGGAATGAATGTGTAAGGAGTGAAGACAGGGAATTGTGGCCTTTGTCATCTCCCTCTACCCAGGTGGTGGGTGTGGGAGGCCCAGCAGTGCCAGATCTCAGGGATAACTTCTCTGCTGCTAGACTCTGATTATGTCAGAGTCTCCTGGGCAGACTCCCTATGTGAGAAATGGGGCGGGGTGTCATGGGACAAGTCCAGCCAACGAGTCCTCTAGGCACAGCATCTGCCCACTTGGTGGGGGTGGCACCTGGAGGCCAGATGTGTGCCCACAGGGCACCTGATGAGGTGGGAGGGTGACGAGAATCTCCTCCGTGTGTTAACTATGTCCTCTGAGTAGGGAAAACCCCCACCCAAGCCTTTTCAAATATTTACGTATCTACCTAGGCCTGGGCAGCTGTTTGGCAAGGGAAGCAGCTGGTCAACCTCCAAATGTTTTCTAACTTGAGACAGTACAGATGAGCTGGTCCTTGCTAAATGAATTAGGCTCTGACTATCTGAGTCCAAAACCTGTCTGGCTCAAGATATCTCGTCCTTCACTCCCAGACACTAAATGATCCGTGCCATGTTTCTCTATCCTCAGCCATCCAGCACCAATGTCCCGCGTTCTATGATTTACTTAATATTTTCTTTAAATTGATCCACTCATACTGCCTACATAAATAGAATTTAAAGGGAAACTTTACACCACAAGTATAAATAGGAAACTATTAATACTTGCCATAAGTAGAAGGGAACTGTACTTTAAAATACAATGAAAATAAAGCAAGTTTATTAAATTCTAGCAGGACACTGTTTTGCCAAGTTTCTCAGACTGAAACTGTTCTCTCTTTGTTAAACAGTGAAATTATCATGTGTTAGAGTGGTGTTACAGACATGCCTTTAAGAATCTAAGGAGAACTAGAAATAAAATCACAGTTATATTACAAAAGTCAGTGTTATTTTATTCATCCACTTATTAAGCACCCAGCAAGTGGCTGAGTGGAGTGGACAGTTCTTGGGATTACAAAGGCGAAATTAAATATAAAATTGGGAAGCCTGTTTCCTTGCAGAGCTTATGATCTAGCAAGGAAAACAGACAAGGAACAACTAAATAAATTTTAAAAAAATAGATTTCAGTTTAAGGGAAGAAGAAAAAGCAAAGAACACGAATAGAGAGGAGTATATTTTGAGTAGGTGTGTGTGGCTATGTGGGGGCTGCACCTAGAGTGACCTTTATACAGTTTGAGACTCCAAATGTATATTTGAATGGTGACTTGAACTGGGTCCGTGAGGAAAAGCCGGAGCTGAAATGATAAATTTAGGGATAATGGAGCATAGATGGCATTCGAAGTCACAGGCCTGAATGTGGTTACCTAGGGGGCATACATGCATGAGGAGTGGCACCTGAGGGCTGAGCCCTTGATTCCCCACGTTCAGGAGTCAGGAGAGAAGCCAGCCAGGGGGATGAAAGCAGGCAGGCCACTGTGTCCTCTGTGGTTCCGTAGAAACACAATGAGAGTGCTTGGGACGAACTGAACAATCAACTGGAAAACGTTGCTGAGGTATGGAGTCAGATGAGGACTCCTAGATTTGACAAGATGGTAGTCATTGGAGCAGTTTTGTTGGAACAGTAAGAGTGACCACTTCACTGGAGCGGGTTAGAGAGAAGGCATGGAGTGAGGAGGGGTAGACAGGGAGCAGAGGCTTCCCTTGACTCTTTCAAGGAGCGGTGCTGGTGCTGCAGAGCACGTCTGTGCAGCTGAGCCTACGGCAGCTCACGAGCCACTTGAAATCAAACCGTGGTTCACAGAGCCTGAAAATCCACCTGGATACCTGGCCCTTGAGACTGGTAACACGTCCAGGAGGGTGCCCTCTAGGTTCATTTCCCCCCAGGAAGGGTCCTTCCTCTCTGGGTCCTGGGGACCCGGGGGCCCACGCTCAACACAGACATGTATAGCGGCAGGGCAGGCTTGTGCCAGGGCCGCATGGCCGCACACAACCCGGACCCTTATCCCAGAGCACAGCAAGGCGCCGGGCTAGCCATGCTGCAGCATGGATATTTATTGATCTTGATTCACACCATCCAAGGAAAGCTTGGCCACAGAGCCTCTGATTCAATCACAAGGATATGGGGGTTGGGCATGGGCGAGAGAGAAGGAAATGGAATTTAAAGAAATCTGTCCTTAAGAAAATAACTCTTTGTAAACCTGATTTCTGGGAGCCTGGCGCATGCCATAGTGAAATGCTCTGTTACTCCTCGGAGGCGGTGTGAATAGGGGCTCTGTTAGCCACTGGCGGGACCTCCAGAAGCAAAACATGCCAGTGGGATGGAAGAGCGGCCTTCCTGGAGTCAATCTCTAGCAGGGCTTGTGAGGAAGTGGGCCTTCCTCCTCCAGCCCTCAGCTGGCAGCCTGGGAGACAGAAGAGCACTCACACTGATGCGCATTTTTATTTTGAATGAACAGAGCAATTAAAGTGCACCAGAGCCAGATTTATATTTTCTCCTCAGGCTGTTTCAAGGCTGTCTTCAGTCTTCACTCACATTTTCTTTTACATATTTGGCCACAGACTTTTTTTTTGTCATTGAGAAGGGACTCACTCTGTCACTCAGGCTGGAGTTCAGTGGCACAATCGTCGTTCACTGCATCCTCGACCTTCTGGGCTCCAGCAGTCCTCCCTCCTCAGCCTCCCAAGTAGCTGGGATTACAGGTGCATGCTACCACCCCGGATATATATATTTTTTAAATTTTGTAGAAAAGGGGGGTTCTCACTATCTTGCCCAGTCTGATCTAGAACTCTTGATCTCAAGAGATCATCCTGTCTCTGCCTCCCAAAGTGCTGGGATTATAGGTGTGAGCCACCACACTGGCCAGCCGCAGAAATTTTAAAAGGCCTGCACTAGCCATCAGAACAAATGTTGGAATAGCTTGACTTATTTTGTGGGAGAAGAAAGAAGCAAAAACAACTGCTGAGGGCCCACCATGTTTGTTTGCCTTCTTCCTTAATCTTCACCAACACCCTCTTTTACAGATAGGGTAAAAGGCTGAGCAAGGGAAAGGGCTTTCCCTAGGCTGCAGTGTGACAGAGGCATGCCCTCTCTGATAAATGGCCTCTTCTGATGTTTTCCCAGCTGTCTGACTTCTGGGCAGCCAGTGGAGACTTCTGTCCTTGACTGCGACATTTTCATAATTGCACAGAATGTAAAGTGATGGGCACCGTTGTCCAGAGGTTGCATCCTGGCTCCTCAGGGCTGCCTGCTCTGGTTAGCATGCATGGTCAGTGTGGTTCCTTCTAGTAGGGTGATGGCATTTGTGCCCTCTTCGCACCCTCCATCCCTATGACTCTACTCCCTATTTCCTCCCATAGGTGGGCTCTTACTCCTGCACCTGCTTGGCTCAGTGAGTAGGCCTGTGACCCCTGCCTAGCACTCTATCCACTCACACGTGGGTTTTCTCATGAAATCTTTGTTGTAAGTCCCATTTATTCAGATAAAGCAACTGAGGCCCAGAGAGGTTCAGCAACTTGCCTAAAGTCACAAAACTGAAACTCAAACCTAGGTCTCAGGATTTCAAACTCCCAAGCTAGTGATCTTTCCCTGATTTGCACATACCCACTGTGTAAGCTCTTAAAACCCCACCTCGACTCCCTTTATCAGGACTAAGGCCTAATGGCCAAGTTGGAAAATAGAGTCACCTACAATTGACTCAGCTAGCCAGTTCACAGGGCTGCAGAACTTTACTCATCTGCTAACAGCCCTATAATAAAATCCTCTATGAAACACTTTGTGTGTTTTCTTGTACCTTCCCAATTATCAGAGGTTGATGTTGCTATACCCATTTTTCAGAGGAAGAAACTGAGGTGCATGGACTTGCCCAAGATCACATGACTACTAAGTGGTAGATTCAGGATGCAAACTCAGACTCATCTGGCTCCCAAGTCCACTAACTTTGTACCGTATCTGGCGGCTGCCGTTCAGGCCCATGGCTAGGGTGCAAATGAGAGTGATTCCCGGCACCTTGCATTTGCCTTGTTGATGCACATGTTTTCCTCTTGTGTCTGTCACACAGACCCTAAGTGGCACATTCCATACTCTTGCTGAAATGCTCCAGTCAGAAGGGATGTGCAGCCTGCTTTGTCCTGGGGATGGTCTCGCTGCCCCTTCTTCTTATCTTCCTAGTGCATGGCTCTCCAGAAAAACCATGTTGCTTCCCCTTCTTCCTCCAGGCTGGTAACACTAAGTTGGAAAGGGCTGAATTCGGATCTTCATTCATGTCCTTCTGCCCTGAATCTCAGCAGCTGTGGATATTACGTGTTGACAGTTTGCAGGCTGATTCAACCTTTTAGCTTTGGGGTCCATCACACATCTCTTTTCTTGCTCCAGACACTATGCAACGCCTCAAAACCAGAAGGTAAAGCCATCAGTTCTGGGCTCAAAGCTTCATTTCAACCACCTCCAAAGACCATGACTGATGAGCTCCCTCAGGGTTGAGATTCTGTCCTGACACTGCCATGCTCCAAGGAAAGCTGTAACGAATAAGCATGAAATATGCAGAGGCCGAGGATGGGAAGGCTTCAGGCGACCCAGTGAAAGCTTCTCCTCTGAAACTGCATCTGGTCAGGGATGAGAGCACTTTCTCTGAGGCTGAGCTTTCACTTAAGCCTTCTGGCTTCAAGGGTGCAGACCCAACATGAACTTTTGGAGATGCCAATTCATTTATTCTTGGCAAAACCCGGCTTCCTCTCTCAATACAAATGAAAGCATGGAAGGCTTGTAAAGTTGACTCCAAAGGCATTGTGCATATCTACGAACACTTAAAATCCAACATTTGGATGAGCTGCGAGGAGATGGATCAGAAACACATGGAGTAGATTTTCTGTAAATTGCACTGTGGGCCTCTGAAATTAAAGGGAAAGAGCTTGGCATAGTCCATTTGGGAGTTACAGATATCCCAGCACTTGAAGCATCAGTGAATGTTCCCCAGGCAGAAGATTCTTTGGCTCACTTCCCCAGACTCTCATTTTCCTCCCAGCAGAACCTGTTAAGGGAGAAAGGAAATGAGAAACTGAAGAGGAAGCGAGAAGGTATTGAGAAGGCCTTCAGGAAGATGGACTTACAAACTCGGGGATTGTAAAGCATGTGGACAATTTGGGAAGTGTGGGATGAAGCCAGTTCTTAAAATCTGTATCTGTAACCAGGCTCTCTTGGCTTCTCCTGCAGTGATTCAGGCAGAGATTTTTCTGGCCTGGCCATGGAGTTTGCAAATGAGTATGCACATCATTTAGAAACTATTCGCATCCTGGAGTGGCCAGAGCACGTAGAGTGATTGGAACCATACAGACGATTTCCACGAAGCCTGGTGACACATAAGGTCATGCTGTCGTGTGCTATTACTCGGCTGGTGTTTGAAGGCATGATCTGTTATTTTCCACCTGTTTACTCTTAAAACAAAGCCCTGATGACTAAGTGAATTCTATTTTGAATACTCCAAGTGAATGATACTTTGAGACCAAGTCAGCTGTTGACATTCAGCCAAGACTACATCCCATATGTTCAAGGTTAATGACCATCTGGTCTAGAAAGGGCCAGAGGATCGCAAGATGTGTAGAAAGCACAATGCAGACAATCTCTGACTTTCTGAAGCACTTACAGACCCACCAAGAGCTGACAGCCCATCACCAAGGCCACCACCACTGAGCAATAACCTGTCTAATGTCAGTCCCCAGCACTGGGCACAAAGTCCCATCAGAATAATCTCATTCTTGTTTGTTGCTGGGTGAGGATCAATGTAGAGCAATGGGCAGGGCATGTGTTTAGGCATCAGTCTGGCCTAGCATTTAATCTCAGCTCAGTCAGCCTTCCAGCTCTGGTAGAGTCCACCACTCATTGTTTTCCTTCCCTGCTCCTTGCGAGGTGCAGCCATCAGAGGTCTGGGTTTACACACCTTCGTTGAGCCTGTCAGTTTAAAAATCAGAGTTCTCACTTGATCTATCCCAGTCAAACATCTGCAGCATGAAGTCCGCTCTGTGCACTAAATGTGTCATGAGATTTACCTTTTTCCAGGACCTTACCAGTAGGAGGGTGGGGCTGTCAGGGACAGACCCACAGGCACTGGGGACTTTGAAACAGAGGCTCGTGGGCTTTAGACATGATTTCCCAGAATGAGTAGGTTCCTGGCATCAGTTCTGCCTAGCTCTGTATCATCCACTGCTCCTGGGCATGGCTTCAGTTGGTGGGAGGTATCTCCGTCTGTATCCAGGGGTACCCTTTGTATGAGGAGACAGAGAGATAATTACAGAAAAACTGAACTGCACACTGATGTTAGCAGAGTTGCAGGGCAGATCCCTTCTGAAGCACATGCATGCCTGTATTTTCTATTTTACAATAAACACATAGCCCTTTGGAAATTAGAACAAAGAGGCTAAAGATCTAAACAAGGACAATGTAGTACCCAAAACAATGAGACATAGGAAGGGACAGACATAAGATATAACAGCGGGATGAGGGATTTGGCTCTGCTGAGGTCAGGAGCGGCTTCTTAGGCAGCCAGGAGGAAAATGCTTCCTGGCAGCCACCTGGACACCAGGAGCGCAGTCCCCATGGAGGAGACAGGGTGGCACGGGCTGGGAACTAGGATCAGCTCAGAGTTGCTGAAATGCTCAGGAAGGCAGGGCAGGAAGCGAGGAAGAAGAGATCAGGGCTTTATCGGAGAAGTCCTATGTGCCAGCTTCAATTTTTATCCCGAAGGGAGTAACAAAAGGTAATCAAGCTAGGGCCTGACCAAAGGGGCTGCATTTGTATTTGAAAATTTCTTCAGGGTATGTGGAAGGTGTTTGGAGACGGACAGGGCTAGGATCAAGAGACAAAGCCAATCAGGGCTTATTTTTCACCTGCTAACCAAGACCATCAGTAAGACAGCTAATTTTGCTAAGGGTCTGAGCAAGAAGGACTTGCGGATGCAGCCGCCAGCTGGCATCTGCCCCCTAAGGCTCCGCACAGTCTCTCTTCCCACAGTGGGGAAGGGGGCCCAGCGGGGCTTCCCTGGGCCATCAATCTTCATTAAGTCCATCATTGTCCTCAAGAGGCGCGCAGTACTTGGAAGGGCTGCTTGATGGAAGCACTGTGACCCCAAAGTATTTAGAAATAAAGGCTAATTGACCATAGGAAAATCAAACAGATACCATCACTGGTGTTTCAGCTCCTGGCTCTTGGACACATCTCCCAGTCACACTTCGACCTCGTCCCCAACAATGGAGATGCCTGCGAGGCACTCGCCGACCCTCCCAGCAGTGGAGCTACCCAGGGACATGATGAATGGCTCTTCGCTGGGCACTTTGGAGACAGGGTGGAAGTAGCAAGTGGGACAGAAGGGAGGTCAAATGGCAGGAGAGCAGGCCCTTTGCTGCCACTCCAGCCCAGCATGATGCACTGTCACATCATTTTGGAGACTTATTTTTTAAGCTTTATTGAGGTATAATGGACAAATGAAAATTATATATATTTATCATGTATGACTTGGTGTTGATGTACATATACACTGTGAGATCGTCTCCACAATCAAGTTAATATATCTATTACTTTTTATAGTTACCCCTTCCCTCCCTCCCTTCCTTCCTTCTTTCCTTCCTTCCTTCCATCTCTCTCTCTCTCTCTCTCTCTCTCTCTCTCTCTCTCTCTCTCCCCCCTTGCCTCTTTCTGTCTCTCTCTCTGTATCTTTCTTGGAGTGAGAATACTTAAGATCAACCCTCAGCAAATTTCAGGCACAACTATACTTTCTTATCAGAGTAAAACTCCTGCTGCTAGAGGGCATTCAATGGCAGGGCCAGGTTTGTGTCGTATTATTCTCAGCTGGATATTTGATAGGATTTAGTTTGTACAGAAATTGACCACTAGCGATGTGCTCCTCCACACAACATTAAGTAAATTTTCAGTGGGCTGGGACTGGTGGTCCAGAGGTGAAGACCTGCCTCTAGGCAGCTAATGGTCACTGTCAATGTGTGTGCATGTTGTGGGTGCCTGTGTGTGTGTGTCTGTGTGTATGTGCATATAAGAAGTGCTTTAAAGAACAAGAGCCACCAAGGAAATCCAGGGTTTCTAAGGAAAGCACAGCACAGGGAGGGATTGAGAGCATAGATAAGGTCAGCTAACTAGGTGAGGACCTTTAAAACATTGGGCTTGCAGATGGCTGCCCTCTCACTATGTCCTCACATGGCAGAGAGCGAGAAGGGGAGATGGTACCTCAGTTCTGTCAGATCAAGACTCCAACCTTATAACCTCATTTTACTCTCACCAGAAGTGGAACCCTGTCAGAACCTTGGTCTTGGACATTCCAGCCTCCAGACTGTGATAAAGGTGATTACTGCTGCTGCAGCCCCTCCGCTTGTGATGTTTTGTGGTGGAGCCCGTGATTAATGCAAACACCCTCCAATCGAGTAGCAGCTCCTCAGTGTGATGAGCTGATTAAACACCCAGGCCATCACAACCATGGGGTGGGCTTTTCTCTTGAACCCCTCACTCATCCTCATTAACTCTATAGACACGGTCCCATGGGGTTTCAGAAAGGGAATCCTGTCATTAAAAAGATGATTTTCTGTTCCCTGCAAATTTAATTGAAAGATATAGGATCCAAACGTTGCCTTATTCTTGGTTGACATTGTATGTCAGGGTTTCCCAAGCCAATGTTTTCCACACATAGCCAGAGGACTTAACATACAGACTAATATTAGTTCAACTGTCCACCACTGGGGGAACATATAATTATGTTGGTTTGTTGACGAATTTCAAGCTGTGACTTGTTTATGAATGAAGCTTCCTTAGGTCAATAAAGAGTTTTGCTTTTGAATCGTGGGCCAAGCTTGCAGAACGTAAACTGTGAGCCAGGAGGAATTATCTCTTGACAGAATAGAACCTTAAATGTTTCCAGTGGTGATACTAGTTCATAATCATTGACTGGCTCTGTCAATCCACCTACCTATCTTTGATGTTCTCCAAATTTCTAATGATTAAAAAAAAGGAACACAGAAGCAACAAATTTCATAACGACAGTGAAACTAAGAAAACGATATATCAGCAGAGGGCTGTGCCTGCCTCTTTAATCATAATCATGTTTAATCATAATTTATTCATAACCAGGACTGTATGGCCAAAGATAATCAGATTGTTGAGGGACACATCTGCAAACCTAAATACGCTGTGAATAAACCCTGTCCGCAGCCCCTCCTCACTCTCCACCCGCACAGAGGTGGACTGAGGGGCACCAGTCAGCACCTGTGGGTGTTCAGGGGTTGTGTTGGATTGCTCAGACATTAACCATTTGAGGTTTGATTCTCCTCAGCCACTTACTATTTATCCTTCTCCTTTTTAGTTTACAACATTATATTGATATTAACTACCCTTCTGTCTCCTTTTTAAAAAAATGTTTGTGCTTTTAAAAATCACTTTACTACCACTTCGGTGGGGCTTGGTGAGGGAGCAGAGAAAATGAACACATTCAGTTAACTCCAGATCTGTAAAAAATACACTTTCTTCTCACTCTTCTAAAAAAAAAAATGACTTGAGGATGTATTACAAAACAATGAAGAAGGGATCTATTCCTAAAGAGGTGTGTACTTTCCACAAAATGAAGATGGAAGCGATGTTCAGTACTGGGAGAAGCTAGTGACAGCAGCAATGTGGCTGGTCTAGAAACCAACTGGTCCAGCCAGAGCGTCCCTGAAGAACGTTTGAAGACAAATGAGGAATTTTCAGAACACATATTTTGATTTAGAATCCAGACAGTCTTTGTGATAAGGTGAACACAAAATATTTTTTAATGCTAAATAAAATATAGGCAGTCCAGGAAAGGAACATAAAATCAAAGCTCTACATGAAGGGACTAGTTTAGTGACAAAAGCTTGTATCCCTCTTCTACGATCCTAAGCCATTGCAATGAAATATTACACAATAGCAGTATTATAAAAGTAGTTTATTTTTATTTTTAGATTTACCTACAAACAAAGCACAGGAGACTAATTACTATCTTTTATAAAATCTAATAGCACTTCCCCCACCCCCACATTTTAGCCTCCTTGAAATTGGAATGTATTTTGTAATCAATAAAATATCATTGGCAGCATTAACTTAATGAAACATAAAGCAGTTACGTGGCATGTTAGTTTTGGTAAAATATGGTATACTGAGAGAGGAGAATGAAAATATTATAAATCTTACAGTTTGACGTAAGAACAGAATTGACAGATGATGAGATGGAGAAGGAAGGGGAAGAGCAGGAAAAGCAAAGGTTTTCATTCTTTCAGTGTATGTGGTGGAGAGTCAAAGGGTGCCCTGCAAATAGAGATCAAGAAATAGCTTCGACATATTTTAAAGTCATAAAAATAAAACAAAAGAACTAAAAGAGAACTAAAATAATCATGCATATATAAATAAAGCTTAGGCTGAGTAAAATTTAATGTCTGTAATTTAATTTTTTCTTAATGGAGAGAAGCCAAGAGACACTGTTGAGAGTTGGCAGATCAAGAACTAGGGCCCTGAACATATTATGTAGAGCTATGAAAACCATGGCCAGAAAAAGTAAAAGCAGAAACTTTGGAAAGTTATTTCCCTTGGCAAGAAGGGTGAGAGGGAAAGGGAGGGTTTTATTCTATAGTTTCAGCATTGTTTGAGTTTTTACTACTAAGTGCATTACTATCAAAAAGTTAATTCATTCATTTGGAATGGAGCAATTCCCACAAATTAAGAAAAGCAGAAACTCAATGCACTCAAGTAATATATTCTAGAACTTAAAATTATCACTTCTGTAACATTTATTTGTTAATTACCTTATACTATTCACAGCTAAGGTGGCTACGAAATTGCCTGGTACGGAGAATGTCGGTAATATGAACACATGCATCTTCTTCTAGATGGGTGATGAGGTGCCATCTCTATCTAGCTATGACTCAAACAGTTAAGCATTGTAACTCCGAATTGCTTCCAAGTAACGCCAACTAGGGTCAAATTTAAGTTATGGTTTTGTAGATAATCCTGATTTCAAAAGGTTTATAAACAAAGATTCATTTAAATAAATCATTTCACTAAAAATTTGCTTGCTCAAATTCAAACTTGAGGTGTTTCTGGAGATTCTTTTTGATTGGGATGGTTAATTGGTTTCACTTACTCTGAACAGTCCCAAGACTACAATGACTGCGTTCATTTAATAAGGAGTGCAAATGTTAGAGCTCTGGTCATCCATCATAGTTTGTATATTCTGGCGGATCCAAAGTCATCTTCTACAGAGGACTGTGGAATACATACACACATACCCCTGAGCAAGGACTCGGGCCTGAGTCATTGTTAGGCATCTTCATTTCCTCAGGAGGCAACCAGCACTTTCTCCACTCAACTTCTTGCCAAAGCTTATGGGTCTGCATTTAATCAACAACGGAGAACAGCTGCCCATCCTGTAGCTGTTGGAGAGGACAGTCTTCAATTTGTTGACGATGATAGGGATGATTTCTTGAAAGTTCATCAGCTATTTCATGCTTCCTAGCATTGTGAAACCAACATCTATATCAAGTCTGCTCAACAAGCAGTCCGGGACCTGGAGTGCACACAGAATCACTTTCACTAGTTGCTTGATGCTGTCTTTCCAAGCTGAGAGATTATCTGATGGAAGAAACTGATGGAACTGCCCTGGGACTTCATTCATAATCTTACATCACAATCTCTGAACAAAGATTACCAGGTGAAAACATTTGAAATCTACTCTTAGTGAACTTTATATGTGTAATACTTTATTATTTATTATATTTACTATGCTCACCACAAAAATGGTTTTTGAGGGGATGGATATAGTAATTAGCTTGATTTAATTATTTTACATTTCACAATTGAGACGTGAACAATATGGGGGATAGGTGTACAAACTCCAGACAGTGAAAAATCTGTGTATAACTTTTGACTTCCCCAAAACTTACAATAGCCGACTCTTGACCTGAAGCCTTACTAATATCATAAACAATCAATTAACACATATTTTGTATGTTTTATGTATTATGTACTGCATCCTTAGAATAAAGCAAATTAAAGAAATGTTATAAAGAAAATCATATGGAAGAAAAATATATTTACTATTCATTAAGTGGAAGTGAATCATCAGAAAGGTCTTCATCCTCGCTGCCTTCATGCTGAGTAGGCTGAGGAGGAGGAAGGGAAAGGGTTGGCCGTGCTGACTCAAAGTGACAGGGCAGAGGAAATTTGCATATAAGTGAACACATGCAGTTCGAACCCATGTTGTCCAAGGGTCAACAGTATTTATAAATCATAACGTTACTTATACACAAATGTAATTTGTCAATTCATAATTAAATAAATACTTTTCTAAAAAAGACTACCAGCCTTATTTTACACCTCATCCTGGTAACAAGAACAGTTGAGATTCTTATGGGGACCTGGTCTGCTTCATTCTATGACTTCCACGAACTACAGAACACGCAGGGTCCTGTTCTCATGCGGGTAAGAACCCTTGAAGATACAAATGTTCTCTACCCTCAGAAAGTGAAAGATTCTTATGGTACATGGTTTTTAATTATTATTTAATTCATTTTCTATTCTCTCTTTTGCTTATCTTCCTTCTTTTATTCTTCTGCCACTTTATTCTATTTCACGTATCTACAAGTCACCCTTACCTTATTGTAATAAGGACCCCAAAATAACTAATCCCCACACCAAATCCTTCAAGCAGGTGTCTTCGTTCCTATTTCAGAGGTAAGAAAACTGAGGACTGGCAATGAGTCAGCCAAGAAGGTGCCACTGAAACCACTGATCTCTGATCCCAACGTCCATTGCTCTCAGACCTTTTCCTGTTATATAAGAGTCTCTGTAAAATTCTTACGAGCAATAATGCTTTCTGGAGATTGCAAGGAAATTAATAATGCAGGGAATGTTATATTGTAAAGGATATTTATTTATAAGACTCTGAAGCTAAGTTACAAACCTAGTAACTAACCACATGTGAGCGACAACCAGGCATGACAACTCACAGGCCAGTTGCCCATCCCTGCCACAGACTGATGGAGCTGTGCTGTTCTTCCTGGTGAGGCTTCCTTCAAGCCAGACAGGGTGGAGCTGGCTCAGATGCCCAGGGGCAAAAGCACCGGCTTTCTTCAGACAGGGTAATGCTGCCCGGCTGCTGAGACTCCTCCCGCCCCCGGAGCCTCCCTCCTTCGCTCCTCACTGCCCCTCCCCGCCCTACCCCAGGCCCCGTTGTTTTCCCTGGGACCCAAGGCCAGTCTTCTCTCTGACCTCCCTGGGGCTCTGGGCTGAGGCCAGGCCCTGATCCACCCGTGCTCCAGGAGGAGAAAGAAAGAGAATCCAAAAGGCTCCTCCTGGGCTTACCCAAATTCCCCTCTGCTTGGTCCAAACAGGCGCACACGAGGAAAGTGCACAGCTCACAGTGAAGCCTCCTTAGCCAGGGAGCCCTTCCTCCTGGTGGCCACACTCTCCAGTGGCGCCTGGTCTAAGACAGCTGTGTCTCTGTCTCCAGGGGGCTCAGGGCAGGTCCGGGGGCACTTCTCCCGCTGGCGGTGGCTGAGTCAGCACCTCAGGCGCATGCAGTAGGTGCTCAAGAGCGGTTCCCTCCTCTTGCCCAGGCCTCCAGTCGGCCTGGATTCTGGGGACCCTGCAAGACCCCCCCCCCCTTCTGGCTTTCGTTTGCACACACTGGTCCTGATAAAAGTTCCAGCATGATTTATCAAACACCCTGGCTCCTCCAGGCCGAGCCCCTGGGGGATTTTGAAAGGAAACAGGCTCCATGTGCTTCCAATCCACTCCATGCAGCTCATCGCGCTGCTGTTCCGTCCAGCGGGGGATGTGCGGGACACCCTGGAACCGTTCGTGGCTCTGTTTAAAGATGTTTTTCTTAGAAGCAGGAAGTTACGTCCTGCCAAGAAGAAATGAAAATAAAGCCCGAGGGTTCACTTGGGGTTCGCTGGGAGCCGCGCTGAGCTGTTGCAGCGTCTTGGCCCAGCCGGGGAGGAAGTTTAAAGAGGCCTCTGTCTGGAGCTCTGAAGACGGGCAAGGCGGCCTGGCAGTGACCTTCGGGCAAGTCGGAGGCACACGCGAGCCCTCTGTCCCAGGGGCCCCAGGGCGGCCTCACAGGGCACTGCAGAGCCCTCCTTCTCTGCGGTCACCCTGCACTCAGGTTGGCTGCTCCTTCCCATGCGTTCCTCTGAATCTCCACAGAGGCCGGGGCCGTGTAGGAAGGGCCCAGGAAAACCTCAGGTCCAAATCCTGGCTCTCTGTCTGATGTACGCGTATTTTGCACAAATTTCTTCACCTCTCTGGGCAGCAAATGTGCTGCGAACTCTGGGGCTGCTCTTTCCCCTGCCCGAGGCTTCCTTACACCCTTCCTACTAGCCCCCGGCCTCCCTCCTGGGCAGGTTCAGACAAGACTGTCCATCAAAGTCTCTCCCCGGGTGAGTGCGACTGAGCAAAACAAACAGCCCAGCCCGGGAGTGCCAAGAGGCTCCAGGCCTCCCAAGGAGGGAGGGGCTCCTCCCAGCCTGTGGGTACAGGTGTTCCAGTGGGGCTCCCAGGGCCAGCCGGGCAGGAACACTGCAGAGCCCCACGGAAGGACAATGAACACAATTGCAATTGCTCTTTTTTTTTTTTTTTTTTTTTTTTTTGAGACGGAGTTTCACTCTTGTTACCCGGGCTGGAGTGCAATGGCACGATCTCGGCTCACCACAACCTCCGCCTCCTGGGTTCAGGCAATTCTCCTGCCTCAGCCTCCTGAGTAGCTGGGATTACAGGCACGCGCCACCATGCCCAGCTAATTTTTTGTATTTTTAGTAGAGACGGGGTTTCACCATGTTGACCAGGATGGTCTCGATCTCTTGACCTCGTGATCCACCCGCCTCAGCCTCCCAAAGTGCTGGAATTACAGGCTTGAGCCACCGCACCCGGCCCACAATTGCTCTTTCTTGCCTCTGAGGAAACTTCTTGGCAGATAATGTAGAATTCGTTTCTACCTCTTTCCATTCATTCAACAAATACTGAGAGCACTGGGTGAGGGGGGATGGAGGCAGCAAACCACCGTGGCATATATGTACCTATGCAGCAATCCTGCAGGATGCAGGATGTGCCTATGTACCCCAGAGCCCAAAGTCCAATAAAAACAAAATAAAATAAAAGCCAAAAAAGAAAAAGCGGCTAGGACTTTGAAAGCCAAAACTGTATCTGTCATTTACTGACTTTGCGATCTTGGAAAACTATGTATAAGTCTCTGTTTTCTAACTACAGAATGAGAATAAACGTTTCTACCTTTTAGGTCCTCAAAAAGATCAAGCACTCTTAGATGTCCCTTGCACCATAGGGAATCGTGGCTGCCGCTTCCCCTGGTTGCCTGCAGCTCTTTGCATAGAGTTCACCTTAGCCCTGGTGATTCAGGAGTGCATGCTTGCCAGCAACAGGTGTTTCGGAGTCCTGAAGGGCAGGGGCTGTGCTTTATGCCTCAATCTGTCCCCAGATTCTGGAAGAGTCCTCTGCTCACTTGAGGGTGGGTTGAATAAATAGCAGACTGATTTATTTCCTCCATTACATCTTGAGAGGATACCTGGGCTGCGAAGATGAACATTCCTGAGGTCTAGTAGATCTGGGCAGCATGGTGGACAGAAGGACAACTGAAGGCTGATATCATAGTCACCACTCAGCCAGCTGAAGGGCTGCTGGGGCACCGGGTAGACAAGACATCTAAAGCCAGCTAGGAAGACTCCAGGGCTTAGAACACTGCTCAGTTCCTGAAAGTGACATCCTGCAGGCACAAGAGAGCACACTGTCCAAGTCATACTTGGAGGCACGTTGAAGGCACCAGCACCATCTGGCCCTTCACCCCAGAACTTGAAACCAGGGGGAATCACAGGACTATAGGTTTCAGCTCCACCAAGCAAAGGAGTTCTCAACAATCAGAACTGTCTGACTATGTAATGAGCTGCCCCAGAGGTGGTGAGTTTTCCAGCCCTGAGAGTTTTTATGTAAAGCACCTACAGCTATATTCCAGAAATGTCTTATTGGTGTGGGGAGTCCTGAACCACTGGAGGCTTGACTTCATCCCAAAGTGGGGCACACGCAGGCTTGGTGGTCCATGCACTGATTTTACAAAGCACATAGACCAATTTTTAAGAAACTGTGTTTTCTTTCAGTTAAATTATATACATTTTGTAGTTATTCCCTATTTTATGAGAAGTGGTACCTGCTTTGCATTTTATGGAACAACAAAAAGTTTTGTTTTAAACAAATATATCAAATACAATACCATTTATAATTGCTCAAAAATAAGATACTTAGGTGTGAATCTAATAACATATGCATAGAACTTGCATGCTGAAAATTTCAAATACTGATGAAAGAAAAAGAAGATCTAAACAAATGGAAAGGCATATCATAGGCTGAAAGATGCAGCAGGCTGAAGATGTCACTTCTCCCCAAATTGACACACAGGTTTGATGCAATTCTGTCAAAACCTCGGCAAGATGTTTCTATAGGAAAAAATTATTCTAAAATTTATATGGAAAGGCACAAAAACTTGAATAAATAAATATAAAAATTTAAAGGATAGTCAAGTGAAAAGAATCAGTCTCTCTGATTTCGAGACTTATTGTATACCTATAGTAATTGAGGTTGTGTGGTATTGGTGGAAGCCTAGGCACATAAATAGATCAACACAATAGGATAAAGAATCAAGAAATGGATCCAGAAAAATATGCTTATCTAATCTTTGACAGTAAAAAGAAATTACTTTCATGTGAAAGTAATTCACTGGAGAAAAGTGCCTTTTTAACAGATGGTGCTAAAGCAATTAGATATTCATAGGCAAAAAACAAAACAAAACAAAACAAAACTGAAAGACCCTCAACCTGAGTCTTACACCCTTTGAAAAATTTAACTTAAACTATATCATGGGCCAGGTGCACTGACTCATGCCTGTAATCCCAGCACTTTGGGAGGCTGACGCAGGCAGATCACCAGAGGTCAGGAGTTTGAGACCAGCCTGCCCAACATGGTGAAGCCCCATCTCTACTAAAATACAAAAATTAGCCAGGCGTGGTGGCAGGTGCCTATAATCCCAGCTACTCAGGTGGCTGAGGCACAAGAATCGCTTGAACCTGGGAGGTGGAGGTTGCAGTGAGCCAAAATCATGTCTCTACACTCCAGCCTGGGCAACAGAGCTGGACTCCCTCTAAAAAATAGAAGGAAATCATCAGGACATAGGATGAGATAAGAATTCTTAGACTTGATACCAAAAGCACAATCCATAAGTGAAAAAAATAATAAATTAGACTTCTTAAATATAAAAACCTTTGCTCTACAAAAATCCTATTGATAATTCTTTCAAAAGCCACAGACTGGAAGAAAATATTTGTAAACATCATGTATGACAATGTCATAGTATCTAGACTATATAATAAACTCTTAAAATTCAACAGTAAAAAATTCAATCAAATCAGAAAATGGGAAAAAGTCATGAAGAGATATTTCACCAAGGAAAATACACACTTATCAAATAAACACATCAAGAGATGTTCAAGATTATTAACCATTAGGGAAATACAAATTAAAATCACCATGATATATCATTACACGCCTACCCAAAATGGCTAATAAAAAAAAAAAAAAAAAAAACAGTGACCGTACAAATGCTAGCAAGCATCTGGTGAAACGGGGTCAACTCATACATTGCTGATGCAAGTATAAACAATACAATCACTCTTGAAAAATGATAGTCAATTTTTTAAAAAAGTTAAACATGCAACTATCATGCAACCAATTGCAGTCCCGGACATTTCTCTCAGATAAAAGGAAGCAAATCTATGCAAAATCTTGTACACAAATGTGTATAGTAGCTTTATTTTACACACACACACACACACACACACATATACACACACATACACATATATACACACATATATATATTTTTTATTGCACTTTAGGTTCTGGGATACATATGCAGGTCATGCAGGATTGTTGCATAGGTACATACATGGCAATGTAGTTTGCTGCCTCCATCCCCTCCTTCACCTAGATCTGGTATTTCTTCTTATATTATCCCTCCCCCACCTCCCTATCCCCCACTGTCCCTCCCATAGTCCCCCCCAACAGACCCCAGTGTGTGATGCTCCCGTCCCTGTGTCTGTGTGTTCTCATTGACAACACCCACCTATGAGTGAGAACATGCGGTGTTTGATTTTCTGTTCTTGTGTCAGTTTGCTGAGAATGATGGTTTCCAGATTCATCCATGTCCCTACAAAGGACACAAACTCATCATTTTTTATGGCTGCATAGTATTCCATGGTGTATATGTGCCATATTTTCCTTGTCCAGTCTATCATTGATGAGCATTTAGGTTGGTTCCAAATGCCTGGTCTTTGCTATTGTAAACAGTGCTGCAGTGAACATATGTGTGCATGTGTCTTTATAATAGAATGATTTACAATCCTGTGGATATATACCCAATAATGGGATTGCTGGGTCAAATGGAATTTCTATTGCTAGGTCCTTGAGGAATCACCACACTGTCTTCCACAATGGTTAAACTAATTTACAGTCCCTTGACCAAGAGTGTAAAAGTGTTCCTATTTCTCCACATCCTCTCCAGCATCTGTCATCTCCAGATTTTTTAATGATTGCCATTCTAACTGGGGTGAGATGCTATCTCAATGTGGTTTTGATTTGCATTTCTCTAACGACCAATGATGATGAGCATTTTTTCATATGTTTGTTGGCCTCATATATATCATCTTTTGAAAAGTGTCTGTTCACATCCCTTGCCCACTTTTGAATGCGGTTGTTTGTTTTTTTTCTTGTAAATATGTTTTAGTTCTTTGTAGACTCTGGATATTAGCTCTTTTTCAGATGGGTAGCTTGCAAAACATTTTTCCATTCTGCTGGTTGCCAGTTCACTCTAATGATTGTGTCTTTTGCTGTGCAGAAGCTCTTAAGTTTAATTAGATCCCATTTGTCTTTTTTTTTTTTTTTTTTTCCAATGCTTTTGGTGTTTTAATCAGAAAGTCCTTGCCTAAGCCTATGTCCTGAGTGGTTTTGCCTAGGTTTTCTTCTAGGTTTTTATGGTGTTAGGTCTTATGTTTAAGTCTTTAATCCATCTGTAGTTAATTTTAGTGCAAAGTGTCAAGAAGGGGTCCAGTTTCTGCTTTCTGCACATGGCTAGCCAGTTTTCCCAACACCGTTTATTAAACAGGGAATCCTTTCCCTGGGATTGCTTGCTTTTGTCAGGTTTGTCAAAGATCAGATGGTTGTAAATGTGTGGTGTTGCCTCTGAGGCTTCTGTTCTGTTCCATTGATCTATATCTCTGTTTTGTACCAGTACCATGCTATTTTGATTACTGTAGCCTTGTAGCATAGTTTGAAGTAAGGTAGTGTGATGCCTCCAGCTTTATTCTTTTTGCTTAGGATTGTCTTGGCTATGTGGGCTCTCTTTTGGTTCCATATGAAGTTTAATATGGTTTCTTTCAGTTCTATGAAGAAGGTCTTAGGTAGCTTGATGGGAATAGCATTGAATCTATAAATTATTTTGGGCAGTATGGCCATTTTTACAATATTGATTCTTCCTAACCATGAGCATGGATTGTTTTTTCATCTGTTTGTGTCTTCTCTTATTTCCTTGAGCAGTGGTTTATAGTTCTTCTTGAAGAGGTCCTTTACATCCTTTGTTAGTTGTATTCCTAGGTATTTTATTCTCTTTGTAGCAATTGTGAGTGGGAATTCATTCTTGATTTGGCTCTCTTTTAGTCTGTTGTTGGTGTATAGGAATGCTTGTGATTTTTGCATGTTGATTTTGTATCCTGAGACTTTGCTGAAGCTGCTTATCTGTTTCAGGATATTTTGGACAGAGATGATGGGGTCTTTTAAATACACAATCATGTTGTCTGCAACTAGAGACAATTGGACAGGTACTCTGTCCTCGGAAGGTGGGGCTTTATTTGTAAGTTCCTGACATGCTGCTGCCTTTTTTCAGAGATGTCCTGAACAGCCAGGAGATAGCCTAGTCACAGTCTGCCAGCAGAGGCGTTGCTGAGCTGCCATGGGCTCTTCCCAGCTGCTGTGTGAACTTCTTTGCAGTTTTGTTTACAGAGGTGTAGTTAGAACTGCCTTGATAATGGCAGACTGTGTCAGTAGTTGTGGACTGTCTTGCTAATGGTGGACTGCCTCAGTAGTGGTGGATGTCCTTCCCCCACCGAGCTGGACTGTCCTGGGTCCAGCTGCACTTGTTGCAAAACTCTCAATCCAGAGTGTTTCAGATTGCTGATGTTTGTGGGGGTGGGAACTGCCAGGCCAGATCACCTGGCTGCCTGTTTCAGCCCCCTTTTTTTTCAGTTGAATGGGTGGCTCCATCTCCCAGGTGTTCCAGGCACTGGTTGAAATGGCTGCCCAGATCTGTGTGTTTTTCTTGTGGAGACCTGCTAGCTGAAACAGCCATGCTAGAAACTCGTGGCACCTTTCATCCCAGGAACCTCCTGGTCTGTGGGCAACACAAACTCGTTTGGAAATGCAGTGATCATTCACCCTCTGCATTGTTCTCACTGGGAACTGAGCTCCAGGGCTGTTCTTATTCGACCATCTTGGGAAATCCTCAGTAGCTTTATTTTTAATAGCCAATAAGTGGAAGCAACCCAGATGTCTTTCAATGGTGAATAGGTAGAGGATAGAATACTATTGCCAAATACTAGTCAGAAATGAAAAGGAAGTTTATTTAACTTTTATTTCTAACTAATACAACAATCTAGATGAATCTCCGGAGAGTAATGATAAATGAAGAAAGCCAGTTTGAAAAGGTGATTAGGTATACCAAATGATTTTATTTATGTAACATTCTTTTTACTTTTGTATTTTTAGTTTTTTTAATGTAACATTCTTTAAATGACAAATTTATAGAAATGGAGAGCAAATTAGTGTTGGCAAGGATAAGGAGGGGGCTGGAGTGGAAGTGGGCCACAAAAAGACAATAGGAAGGGCCTTGTGGTCATGGAATGCTATGTATCTTGACAGTATCAATGTCAACATCGTGGTGCTGATAGTACTATAGTTTTGCAAGTTGATATCATTGGGGAAAACTGGGGTACAAAGATCTCTAGGTATTATTTCTTACAATTGCATATAAAACTGCAGCTATCTCAAAATAAAAATGCTTAATTAAAAACTAATAAATGTACTAAAGTTAAAATGGGTCTATGCAAAGAAAATAAAGTAAACAAAATGACAGTGGCAAGTGGAACATGGAAATGACAAAACTTTTGAAGGTGTCATTCTAATAATTGGGGCATAGGAAGCACTGAACCCGAGGACTGCCACGTAGGATGTTAGTGGGTGTTAAAAGTTAGAAATCCTGGCTTGAATTCTGCCATCCACACAGAACGGTGTCACGATGCTGGGCAAGCCATTTAAGTCCTCTGCCCTACTCTCTTCACTGTCAGATAGGAATGAAAATGATCTTTTATGACTGCTGTCATGAAGGTCAGGCAAAATCATTGCAAAAAAGATTTTATGAATGTCTGTCATATTAAAGAAGTCCTGACCACACTATTTATGTAATTATTACATTAAAAGTGCTGTGTGTGGGTACCAGTAGGAACCTCCCTTCCTCCCTCCATCCTGCCTTCCTTCCACAAATGTATATTGAGGACCTATTGTGCGTCAGTTCCTTTGCTGTAAACATGAGCTACAAGGACAAATAAACATATTCCACACTTTGAGGGTCTAGCATATAGTCTGGCAGAGATAATAGACACACTCTAAATTATTACACAAGGAAGTCATTTCCATGCTACAAACACCAACAACATAGCTCCTGAGTCATCCTGGAGGATTGAAAGAGATCTTTAAAGTGCACTTAAAGGGCTGAGAAAAAAGAAGAGGTGGAGGGGGATTGGACTTCCTGTCTTTTATCTTCCAGAACTTTCCCTAGACCTAATCGCATGGCAGCAGGGCTCTAAGAGCAGCAAAGGGCAAAGTGAGTGAGCAAGAGAGTCGCTGCTTGCACCACATTTGCTACTATCCCATTAGCCAAAGCAAATCACAGGCCAGCTCAGATCCTAGGGGGCTGAGAGAGATTCTAACACTCCATGGGAGGAGCTGTAAGCTCTGATCTGTCACAGAAAGCGAGCTCAATAAATATAGTTGCATCTACCCAGCTTGTCTGACTGAAGGTAGGAGCCTTCCATGGGTCCCCTGGGGCCAAGGCCCATGTTAAGGAATATGGCCCGCACCCTGTCCAGCTGAACCCATTTCCTTCCTGGTCCCTCTGCCAAGGAAGTATATTCAATCCTTGGAAAACTCAGTTCACAGTGGGGGCCTGGATGCCAGGGATCAACACAAGAAACTCCCAGGACACTCAGCTGAGCCCACTGATGGACACATTTCCCCTTGCACTCTTGGGTCCCTAAGCATCCTGTCCTCGCCTCCCCCAGGGGAGAGGACAATCATCTGCTACCTGTGCATTTTCTTACCAGTGCCCCTGCTTCTTGGAAAGCTCCCAGGGCACTCTGGCACCACATTAAGAAGGTGGTGTTGGAATGCCTCCCTTTCCAACACATCCTAATGCTAAGATTCTGGCTTCAAACAACACCAGCTTACAAGTAGCACTCCTCAGCCAGGGACGTGGGGGCTTCCCAGGGCAGTCGCCTGGTTGCTGACATGGCTATGGCACAGAAAGCTGCTCTTTCTGTAACTTATTTGGAAAATTGAGGAGCAGGTTTTGCCAAAGTCCTTTTGACAGCAACTTAAGAAACTGTGGGATGAAGGATCCAGGATGCTCCCTGATTCTGTCAGCAACCTCCCCCCAGGGTACCAAAATGTGATCTTTACACAGACAGAGCCTCATTAGAATGCAGACCTCTGCCAGAGCATCCTGCCGGCCAGCTGAGGCCCAGGGAGTGCTCAGTTGATATGGACCAGATTGCTCTGGAAGTCAGAGGTGCCATACAGGGCTTGCCAGTGCTGAGGCGACATGCCCAGACCTAGACAAATCTTAATTTACTAATGTATCCAGGGAAGGATACATCACCCTTCCAGCCTCCCTCATGGAGGTGAGCTCTCTGACCCAGCAGCAAGCACTTGGCGATTGCAAAAGTGTTTTGTTAACATAACGGGATGTGCTGTGGAGAGGGGGTGATTAAAAGCAGATGAGGGCAGGAGCCGGTGATCAGGCCCCGCCCGGGGTGCATTCCACTCTGGGCAGAGGGGCCTGGCAGGCTGGTGTGGGGAGGGCTCTGCGTCTCCAGCACCACCTCCAGATTGGCTGGATTCATGGGAAATGTTCCCCAGTGTGGAGGAACATGCTGAGCACAGGACGGAGAGTTCCGATGCTGAAGTTCATTGCACATTCAGATGCCGCAGCTGCAGATTTTACACGAGTTGGGGTGGGTGATCACCAGGTCCCCCCTGGTCACAGATAGGCTGAGTCCCACCCCTGGATGGAAGACTTCCTCTCAGAAAACAAAAATAAAGACACCTGACTGATACCTGACCAACGGGAGCCTCTTCTGCTGTTCTCTTTACCTGACAAGCTCTTATTTGCTTCTCAAAACCCTGCCACCACCCTGGGGCCACCTCCTGCAAGAAGCCCTCCCTCCTAGCCCTGCAGGCATCACCACACTGCATGTGTGCCATGCATCAGCACAGGTGATTCAGGTGTTTCTTTACTCATCTGGGCATTCCCTGTGGGCAGACCATGTTGATTCTGTGTACCTACCACCTAATTTGGGTTCTGGCATAAAATAGGTGCTAACTAAACAAATTTATTTGATCCATAAATAAATATTTTTGCCTCAATTACCTTGACTTCAAAATAGTAGTGGTAATTCACGACCTTGGTGTACAAAACAAAGTCTTATTGCTTCTAATATTTCCATTTAAACATAGCATGTATTTATCCTCCTCTTTTCTTCTCCAAGGAGCATATTCCCCACCTGCAGGATTAGATCATCATCCAAAGAATCTCCAAAGATCGGTGCAGGCCCCAGGGCAAGATAACCAGTTTCACCAGCATCTACCATGGTGCCACTCTCTTCTGAGCGTCTCTCCTTCTGTTGAACACTGTTTGGGAAGCCCTGGTCAGATGTAACAAGTTCTGGGCACATGGCAACGGTGGTTCAGAACCCGGGACAGGGCATGGCTCTCTGACCTGTATAGTGATGCTCAGCACTGGCGGATCCCGGGGTATGTGCCTGGATTCCCAAGGTTAAATTACTCGGGTAGATGACTACTTTAACTTACCTACCCACACATGCACATGGAGACATGCTTACACTCACACATGCTCCTGAGACATGCCCATAGAAACTGGGCAGAAGGTTTGTCAGCTTCTGCCACATCTTTGTGTGGCCACCTAGGTCCTTAGTTGGGCCAGGATGACCAGTCCCTCTCTCTCTGCTTTCACAGCGCATTTGCCATCAGGGACTCCCCTGTTCCTTCCTGTCATCTTTCTCCAATAGAGTCCTCCTTCATCCACTCCTTAACATTGAGCCTCAAAGGGCTTGAGATTTTGAATTCTTCCCAGAAATCATGAGAAATATTAGAAAAGATGGCTTTCTCGATGCAGAACAGTAAATACATGCTGTAAATGCTACAGGCATTTGCTTGCTGGCATCTAGTTACGAAAAGGAGCTTGGCTAAAATTTAGTTATCAAAGAACGTCTACTCCAAGGTAATGCGATGTTTTCATGAATAGACAGCAGTTAATCTTACTAAAATAATTTGAAGTTCAGCCTTAATGGGTACCACCTCCATACACTCATAACACACAATCACGGAGATCATTGAATGTTACAGCATTTGTGCACAGGAGTGGTGCTTGTGAACTTCAAATCATAAAAGGCAATGATTGCTTCATTTTTGGTGTTGAGACCATTGACTGAGGGAAGAGAAAGACCAAATGCATAAATATCTATTTGCCTCATTATTTACGTTCAATTCTAAGGTTTTAGTAGGAGTTTTATGGATTGAATTATGTCCTCCTAAAAATTCATATACTGGAGCCCTCACTTCCAATGGGACTGTATTTGGAGGTAGAATCTTTGGAAGAAATAAAGTTAAACGAAGTCAAAAGAGTATAAACCCTAATCCAATTTGACTAATAGCTTTATAAAATGAGGGTGAGACACTGAGGGTGTGTGTACAGGCAAAAGTCCACGTGAGGACAACTGGGAGGCGGCCACCTGTAGGCCACATGGAGAGAGAATGTGGGAGAAACCAAACCTGCTACAACCTTCACCTCAGACGTCCAGTCTCCAGAACTGGAAGAAAATTAATTTCTGTTCTTTAAGTCACTCAGTCTGTGCTATTTCGTTATGGCAGCTCAAGCAGACTAATGCAGGCATAAAACCTAGACATCCTGCTCAAAGAAGATGATGGCTGAGATGCCCAGTGAAAAAGTAGGAAGTAAAGAAAATAGACGCATGGGTATTTGAGGGGGTGGGGGGTAATGTTTGATGTTTGGAGTGTTTTCTGCCAGACTTTATGGGCTCAGAGGATGGTGCTGGAGCTAAAATGCAGAGAGAAAGAAAAGATCAACACTTGACTTTCAAATTTCAAAATAGACTTGTGAAATTCATCAAAGTGATGATAAAGTTGTTTTAAAACGTTATTTTAGGGATATATTAAAGATGTTGAAAAGCTAGAGCTACACTCACAAACAAAATAAACATCTGCACTGACAAGAGAGAGAATGTGAACTCACATAGCCCAAGGCTGAAGCTGCAGAAACGGATGCTGGTCCCACAAAGCCAACTGCCACTGGGAACAGGGACCAAGCTCTCTCTACTGTTGGGGAGTGGTCCCG
The DNA here is from genome assembly GCF_048565385.1 of Saimiri boliviensis. Classification (NCBI taxonomy): domain Eukaryota; kingdom Metazoa; phylum Chordata; class Mammalia; order Primates; family Cebidae; genus Saimiri; species Saimiri boliviensis. The sequence goes on along the minus strand of NC_133460.1, from coordinate 27,427,499 downwards.
AGCCAGGTTCCCTGTGTGAAATCCACAGGAACGTTGGGCTTCTGGGCACACAGATATGAGATCATGACTGAGATGCTTTTCTGTGGCAGCAGATGGTGATGAATAATTCCCTGGGGTAACAGGAGGGAAAGGTGGTAGCCATTCATTCTCTGGGACCCATGACAAGCTGTGCTTTGGTCTGGGCACAGGATCAGCAATATCTTTATGGGTGCAAACCTTGGGCCACAAATATGAGAGCTTTGGTGGTACAGAACACCCAAGGGCTGGGTAAAGGCAACAGCAAAACTATCAGGCAGAAGAAGTGAATGCAGGGACAGAAAAAACCAGTACCACTCCATGGGCACAGGAGGATACTTGTAGCACACGAGGAAAGCTCACTATAGCAATCATCCAACAAACAAAGCAACTGGAAGGATTTACTCAGAGGAAATGAAGACAACATAGACCAATCCATCCACTGATCAATTCAACAAATGTGTTGGGAAGCTACACGTTTACAGTGCCATGTACCGTTCTAGGTACCAGAGATGCATGGACAAGCAGACGGAAGTCCCTGTCTGGACTGGGGGAAGGAGCTAGCCAAACTAACTCATTTAGTACGTTAGGAATTAGTAAGTGCTACAGAAAAAAAATGGAGCAAAGTCAAGTCAATTCAGAATATGCAGAACATGAGCCCGGGGAACAGTGGCTTACAATTTAAGTTGGATTTAAAAATCAAGATGTTAAGCACTTCTCCAAGAAATAATGAAAGAAATACTATCTATAAAAACTCCAGTTGGTCAAAATAAAAATTGGTGAATGTGAATAAAAAATAAGTGAATGCAGAAAAAATAACCATTAGAAGCTCATGAAATGAAAAATATAATTTTTAAAGTAAAAGACTGAAAGCTCAGTAGATGGGATTAAAACAAATTGGATGCAGTATAAGACACAATTAATAAAATGGAAAATAACATTGGAAAATATATGCATAATGCCACACAGAGATATATAGCAATGAAAGGCTATTAAAAAAAATTGGTTAAGGCCAAAGGTTGATTTGGAGCAAATGCTCCAAATTAGGATACAAGGATACAGGAACCTCATACATAGCTAGTGGAAGTAAAAGCTATTATTATTCTGAAAGGCAATCTTGCACTAATTAAATTAGGTATATTCCTGGAGCTAGGTAGATGATACCAATGAATATAGAGAGAGTGAGAGAAAGAGAGAGAGAGAGATGGATAGATCAATATGTGTATAGAGGTAGGAAGAGGGATATCTCAAAGAAATGTTCACAGTCCAGTAAGAGGACAAATACAAACAGGATTTACGTGTAGTGTCAAGGAGATGGAAAAGATTCCCTGCTATCACTGAGAAATGAATTGGTAACACTTGGATGGAGTACACCAAGCATTAATATGCAGCAATTGGATGTAATGAACCTGATGTGCACACAACAATATGTATGGCTCTTGTAAAATACAGTGTGACATGTATAATTGTTTCCATAAATCAAAAATACATGTTTGAAAGACAATACATGTTTTAATATCATATATGAACAAAATAATACACATTAAACACACAGGAGTGGTTCTTCTGTGGGAGTGGAGAGAGAAATAAATCATGGTAAAATAGATAAAACAGGAAGTGAGGGACCTTGTATAGACTAGTTGCCACGGAGTGAAGTGTGTGATTAACTCAACCCTCAGTATCTGAGCTCCATGAAAAGGAAAAACAAATAATTAAAAGCACAGTCACTTAAAGAGAAGTTAAGATATACGAAACCTTATTGAGAACTTACAACATTCATCAAATGCAACTTTCAGAAGTCACAAGTAGAAAAGAAGGAGGAGGGGCAACATTAGGAGTCACAATGGGTGAGAGTTTTCAAAAGTTAACAAAGAATGGGAACTTTATATTGAAATCATATACTGAGAATAATAAGTCTGCAGGTGAATATTAATCATAAAATATAACAGCTCAAAGTTAAAAGGAGTTCTCCAAGTCTACCTCAGAGATTGTCTACTGCTATGGTCTAAATGTTTGTTTCCCCCTGAAATTTTTATTTTGAAATTCTAACCCCCAAGGTGATGGTATTAAGAGGTGGGCCCTTTGGGAGATGATCAGCTCATAAATATGGGGCCATCATGAATGAGATCATAATATTTTAATTTTTATTCATTTATTTTGAGCCAGAGTCTCACTCTGTTGCCTAGGCTGTAGTGCAGTGATACAATCTCAGTTCAATGCAGCCTCTGCCTTCTAGGCTCAAGAGGTTCTTATGCTTCAGCCTTCTGAGTAGCTGGGATTACAGGTAAATGCCACCAAGTCTGGCTAATTTTTGTATTTTTAGTAGAGATGGGGTTTCACCATGTTATCCAGGATGGTCTCAAACTTCTGACCACAAGTAATCTGTCTGTCTCGGCCTCCCAAAGTGCTGAGATTACAGGCATGAGTTGACATGCGCAGCCCATAATGCTTTTATAAAGTAAATTTCAAAAAGATCTCTTGATCTACCATGTGAGAACAGAATGAGAAGGTGCCATCTATGAACCCAGAAACAGACTTTTACCAGACACTGAATCTGCCATAGCCTTAATCTTGGACTTTCCAGCTTCCAGAACCATGAGAAATAAATTTCTGTTGTTTACAAGTCACCCAGTCTGTAAGATTTTGTTACAGTAGCCTAAACAAACTAAGATGTCTACCAAAGAATTATACCCAGACTGACAGCAGATTTCCAATCAGCCACAGTAGGGGTGAGAGGAAAGTGGAAAGCCATATTCAAAGGAGCTGTGGGCCTAAATTCTGCACCCAGTTAGCTGTCATTCCAGAGTATTTGAATTAAGGGGATTTTCAGACATATAAGAATAAGATAGTTTATACCTCCACTGAAAGAACTACTAAAAGATAAATTTTACCAAGAAGGAAACTACATTCAGAGGTGTAGAATACAAGAAGAAATAGTGAACAAAGAAATTGGTAAACTGTGTTAGTAGATGCAATGACTTCTTGATAGAAAAAATAAATATGGAACTGAAGTTACAGAGCAATAACACAGATGATGGCAGGGATTGTGGATGGCATTTGAAGCATGCTAAGAGCAGTGTCGTATTTGGAATGAAGACAGAGATACTGAATAATTTTAGATACTGCTTGAAAATATAAATGTAATTTTGTAAAGTGAAAATCCTAGGGGACAATCCATTCCACCCAACTGTAATAGGATCTCCAACTTCCAAAGCAAATAATAGAAAAAAAGGAAGATATCTAACATTATTAATCCAACAGAAGGCAGAAAAGAAAGGGGGAAAGGGAGGGAAAAAGAAAAAAAGCATGAGAAATGGAACACGTTAAGTGGCCGAAATCATAATGAACCTAAAGGAATTACATTAGCTCACTAGAAAACACAATCAAATTTGATTTTTAAAATGTTATCATAAGCTGTTTACAAAAGAGTTACCCAAGTAAAACTAAACACAAAGATTGAGAATAAAAGTGTGTGTGCTGAGGGAGGGGAGGGGGTAAAACGAAATAATCTAAGCAAAGTCTGGCTCTACTGCAGAGTCAAGGTAACCAAAAACTTGCAGACACCTAACAACTTAGCTTTAATGTATATTTATTGAATATGTACTTATAAATGCATACATATATACATACATATGTGCCTGTGTGTATGTGTCTGTGCACACATAACTATATAGATATCAAAATGTGTGCAAAGACACATGCAATGAATTACAAGGAGAATTTGAAAAACTAATAACTACAATAGGAGATTTTAAGAATACTTTTCTTCAAAGTGGGTGAAGCTCTAGAAGAAAAAGACCTTCCTCAAAGGGCAAGAAGGGAAACCCTCAGCTGGTGGTGTGGTGTGTGCATGCTTTAGAATTGGCCTGTAGAATCTGATCCTCTTCTGATCACCTTGAACTCTTCATTGACCTGCTCACCCACTCACAGCAAGGCATGCTTACTGAGTGGCCAGTCAGCATCAGGCATGGGGCAAGGAATAGAAGTGAGCAGGGCCCAACTTCCATCTTCAAGGAGCTCACAGATCTTCAAACAGATGGTCCTATGAGAGACAACCATGGCATTCTGGCAGGCAGAGAATAAGAGGCTTCTGAGGTCCTGGAAGACTTCCTGGAGGAAGAGTCATCTTACTTGGCTAAGTGAGGAAGGCGGATGGGGTTGTAGGAAAGAGGGATAGACCTAGAGTATGAGAGAGCATGTTGTGTCAGGAACCTTGGCTGAGTATCCTAGAACATAGCAGCGGGCAGGGGAGGGGAGGAGAGCAGCAGAAGAGGTAGCAACTCAGTCATGAAGCTCAGAGACAGGTTGCCTTGATGAGGAATCCGGACTGTATCCTGAAGGTGATGGGCGAAGAGCATGATGGGACTAACACCAGATTTCATCAAGACCAAGGTCTCAGCGTTGCAGAGGGGAAGAGACTGCAGGTCAGATGGCAGCTTTTCTTATGCCACATGAGAGTATTGTGTCATTCAAGTAATTACTCACTCAGTTGTTTTTCCCTTCAACTTTTTAGTAGAAACTTCATGAGCTATTCCTCTTCTCTCCACCAGGGAAATGAAAACAATCAGACCTGGTCTGTTCTCTGCGGGTTAATACTTTAGGTGGGGTGGTTGTGGTATTGTGCAGTGAAAGCTGCCAGAACTAGCTGCATGCAAGGTTTCTGGAATGACTGAGAATGAGCGGCTGATTCTGCTTGGGGGAGCCAGGGAGGGCTTCCTTGGGGAGGTGGTATATCTGTTGAGTTCTAGGATGATGATGAAGGTCTGGTGGAATGCAGTTGGCAGAGGAACTGTCACACGAAGGCACAAACGCATGAACATGTCAGGTTGCAGGTGGGTTATAAGAGGTAAATGATGGAGGTGGTTTCATCATTCACATTTTTCATGTGTGGAAATTCAGAGCTGGAGAAAGTATGCTGTTCATCAAAGGTCATGATCAGCCTAAGGTCTCCGGACGCCAAGTCAGTGCTCTTTCTACTATTCTGCCTACATCTCTTTCTTTATTGTTGTCTTAATTTTATTCAAAGAAATGATCATGGAAAAGTGTTTTTTGGAGGGACACATTTGGGGCATGTGCATTGGTGTACGTGCCTAAACATGTGTGCGGGTGTGGGTGTAAATTTGCTGCAAATGAGTGTGGTTCTGTGTACTCTGTGAGCCAGATATCCATTAATCGACCTCTAAAACCATGCCTTTGTGGGTGACAGATGTTTGGATTCAATTATGATGATGGGAAAGTTGCTTTTCCTTCCAAGGAAAGAAGGTATTATTTGAGGGTGAAAGTCAGCCATATATAACATTGGTGATGAATATTGTTCATTGTGGAAACACTCTAAAAGTGGCCTGTTTAAAAGAGGGTAATGCATTCAGAAGCTTTTAACCCACTGGATTTAATTGCAACTGAGTGCCAAAATAAACCCCCTGTTAACAAACCTCCAGCTTTCCACTGATTTCTCATACTTGCTCCCAGCTGTGAGTGAAGAATGGAAGTCAGATGCTTGGATTGCTTGCAATATGTATGAACAACTCACATGTGAGTCTTTGGCTGCTGTACAAACAGGAAAGTGTCCTTTCATAAAAAAGGATGTTCAGGCTGGGGAAGAGGGAAACCCAGGGCCACGTCATTATCTGTTGACTAGCTCCAGTTCCTTACGCATAATCAAGACTTCGCTAAATAACTACCATGGACTGAACTGAATAAGAATCATTTTCAGCTCATCTAGGACTGATTAAAGGTAAATATTTTTTGTAAGTCATCCAGAATAATATAATCCACTAGTACTCCAAAGCTTTCCCAAAGGGCTTCACTTTGGTTTAACTCAATACAAGTACGTTTTGTTCATTTGAGCAGATATGAAACAATACAGAATAGATGCCAGGCACTATGAGTAGCCCAATGCTCTTCCTCAGAGAAAATTGCCAGGAATTGGGACAGACAAATTTAGCAAAATCTTTTGTTGCCAACCCCAATTAGTTAATTAAGTAAAATGTTAAATGCTAAGAGTAGACCAAAAAAAAAAAAAAAAGAAAGAAAAAAAAGAAAAAAGGAAGAGAGGGAAGGGAAGCAGTCAGTTGTCACTGCCCAGCCTGTGGCCCACAGGGGCTGCTATCTCAAAAGTGGCATTCAACATGCTCTGTGGTCCTTGTTCTGGCCCTTGTGCAACTTTCATGCTATCTCTCATCTCTGCCATCTTCTAACCCTCCAGGTATACACAGTGTGTTTCCTTATAAATGTAACTTCTCCTGCCTAGAAGCTTACAGATTTGTCTTCCTCAATGAAGCACCTTCAACACACAGGGCAATGTGACCTTTGGGTAATCACAGTTGCCTGCCCAGTACCTAGCACAGATGTCCAATAAACATCAGCTGAAAGAATGAATGTTTGCAGCATATATTCTGTGGGCTCTAGAGCCATTATGATATCCAAAAAGTAAACATCAACTTAGAGGTTTTATATTCAAAATTGGTATACATCTGTAAGACTAAGAACATGCACAAGAAGAGAGCACTAGTGTATCCTTACCACCAGCTACAATAGATGTCAAGTCCTTCGTTGCCTGCATCCTCCAGCAATTGTGTGAGGTGGATGCTTTGTCCCAGAGTACAAAGCAAGCTTAAGGAAATTCACTAACTTAATCAGAATTACTCAACCAAAAAGTGGTGAGATGGAGAATTGATCCTATATCTAGGGGCCTGACGACCATACCACCCTGCATCTGCATCTGGTTGAGAAAGCCAGTCATGCTCATTTCTGGGGGTCTGTCTGCCATGTGGGAGCAGATGGGACCCTATCATGCTCTCTGTGTTGGGGTCATTGCTTTGTTCATGGGGGCTCATACTGTGAGTGAGCATCACGTGGCACACTTGATGCTGTGGCTGAGAAGACCTTCCAGAAGCCTATAAAAGGTGTTTGGCTGCTCACATGTTTTCAGCCCTTCTCCTGTTTGAATAGTCAAGAGTGGGCGAGGGGAGGTATACATCATACCTGGATGCTCTGCTGACTCTCCTGGGTGACTGGGGCTGCTCTCACAGGGTTATCCTGAGGCCTTGTGCAGACCTAACCATCTAGCCTAAATGAACCAGATGCCTACATTTTCCCCTTTGGTGGCTGCAGCATCTTTCTCTCTACTGGTTCTCCGCCTGCTTCTCTGGCTGATGCTTCTCAGTCTCCTCTGTTGGCTGTTCTCGTTCTGCCCACAGCTTGATGGCTGGTCAGAACAAGGACTCCATGTACTCAGTGCCATAGATTCTGGGGATACAAAGACAAATGGTACCAGGGATACTGTCCATTTTTTTCAACAATCTGTGGTCCCGTTGGGGAAAAAGGTTATGCAAGATTGTTCTAGAGAATTCAATGGGAAATGAATGGGTTCTGATTTGGACATAGAGAAGAGTCATAACTGGAGCCTGGAACCTTTTCTGTAGAGCAAGAAGTGAACTGTGGAGCTGAGTAATAAGAGATGAGCAGGTTTTCACAGTAGACGTGACATGAGGAAAGCAGAGGGCAATTTATGCAGGTGGAGACAACACCAGGAAATGTGTGGATATCTGAACAGTTTGTCAAGTCAGGGGAACTGTGAGTAGCCCCGGTGCCTGGAGCATCGGCTGCAAAATGGGTGTTGTGGACACTGGAAGTAGGCTGGAGCAGTCAGCCTGGTCTGGATTTGGAAGATCCAAGGGTCCTAGCCTTCCCCTTGAAGTCAGTAGATATCCACTGAAGGAGTTTGGGGAACCTGATCCTATTTGTATTTTAGGAATATTATTCATGATCTGAAGGGGACATGCCTACTGAATTTGGGTAAGAGAGGAAAGATAAAGGCAAGACTGAATTCAGGAAGATCCGTGAGGAGTTTTTGCTTCAGTTCAGGGGACAGATGAGGATGCCCTGAACCAAGAATGACCAATGAAAATTGACAAATGGCAATTTGGACGAGATGATCCGGAGATAGAATCCACAGGGCTTCATCTGAAATTGAGTCAAAAAATGAAGTGAATGAAAATAGGTAGCCCAGCTAACTACTCTACTCCCTTTATTTCCGGATTGCACATCTGAAAGAAGGGTAGTTGGGTTTTTGTTGCCATTTTTAAAAAAGCAAACTTTCTAATTCTAGATTTACAGAAAAGTTTAAAATATAGTACACAGCATCCGCATCTATCCCACACCCAGTTTTCTCTGTTCATTCTAATGAATCGATATTGATGTGTTATCTTTAACTCAAGTCCATACTTTGTTTAGACTTCCTTAGTTTTTGCCCAGTGTCCTTTTTCTGTTTCAGAATGCCATTCAGGATTCACGGCTTTTAGTTATCACATCTCCTTAGGCTCCTCTTGGCTATGGTAGTTTCTCAGATTTGAGGAGTACCAATCAGGCATTTGTCTATTTTTCCTTTCAGACCTATCATTTTTTGCTTCATGTGTTATGGTGCTCAATTGTTTAACCACTAAATATTTAGGATCACTGTGTCTTCTTGGTTGATTTATTATATAATATCCCTCCCTGCCTGTAGTAATTTTCTTAGCTTTGAAATCTATCTGATCTTACTATAGCTACGCCTGCTTTCTTTAATGTTTGTCTGTTATATGGTTTCCATCAATTTATTTTCAACTCATCTACATTGCTATGTTGAAGGCGAGTTTTCTGGAAATAGCATATAATTGAGTAGTGTTTTGTAATCCAGTCTCCCAACATCTGCCTTTCAATTGGTATATTTAGACCCATTTATATTTAATTAAATGATGATATTTTAGGGCTTTATATCTGTCTTTTTAGTGTTTTTGTTTTCTGTTTTGCATGTCTTACTTTTCTTTTGTTCCTGCTACCTATGGGCTACTTAAGCATTTTTATAGTTACATTTTGATTATATTTAGTTTTTTGGTGTATCGCTTTGTATAGCTCTTCTTAGTGGTTGCTGTATTACTAGATATATATAGATGTGTATACATATACACACATAACTTATCACAATGTACTTAAATGTCATCTTACCAGTTTGCATAAAGTATAGAAAAAAATTACCTTCTTTTAATTTATCTCTTTTCTTAACATAAATGTCTTGAATATTTTCTCTGCATATATTTAGAGCCACATTAGACAATGATCTAATTTTTGCTTTAATTGACCAAAATAATTTAGAAAACTCAAGAGGAAAAGGCAAGTCAATGGTATTCGCCGATATTTTTTGCTTACCGTGTTTTCTTCCTTTCTTATGTTCCAAGGTCCTTTGTTATTTTATCTCTGTTCAGATAACTTTCTTCAACTATTATTTTAGGATCTATCTGCTGTCAGTAAATTCTTTACCTGTTCTTCATCTGTGAATCTCTTTATTTCTCCTTCATTTCTGAAGGATATTTTCACTTCTGAAATATAGTTTCACTTATATTTGGAATTCCAGGTTGAACATCCTTTTCCTTCAACCCTTGAAAAATGTCGTCTCACTTCCTTCTTGTCTTCATGGTTTCTGGTGGTAAATCCACATTCATTCCAATTATTTTTCCCTTGTAGCTAAGGTGTTCTCTCTCCTCGACTGCTTTCAATTTTCTTTGTCGTCGGTTTTCAAAAGGCTGAGTCTGATGTGCTTTGATACGGGTTTCTATGGTTCATCCTGTTGAGATCACTCAGCTTTAAAAATCTGTAGATTTATGTCTCTTACCAAATGTGAGAAGTCTGGGGACATGGTTTGAGTACTTTTTCAGCCCGATTCTTTTTATCCTCTTCTTGTAGGACTCCAATAATACAAATGTTCGATCTTTTGTTACAGTCCCACAGGTGCTTCAGGCTTTGCTGTTTTTGCTTAGTCTGTCTTCTCTCTGTTGCTCAAATTGGGCCCAGACAGAGTCCTCAGGAGGCCCAACAATTAAGCTGTGGGCAGAATAAGAAAAGCCATATGGAAAACTGAGAAACAGCAGCCAGAGAAGCCGAATGAGAACCAGCAGAGAGATGCCGCAGAAATCAAAAGGAAGATATTACAAGCAAGGGCAGTTGGCAGGGCTGGATACCAGAGAGGCTACAGGAGGTGAGAACAGAACAGAGCCTTTGGGATTTGACGGGAAGCTGTCATTGTACGGGCAAAAGACTGTCACGGGCTTACAGGCTGAGCAAAAAGAAGGAGCTATTACTTCCATTTTACAGACTAGAAAACTGAGGTTTGGGAAGATTATCTAGGTAATGTATCCAATGTCATTCAACTGATAAAATTACTCAACAGGGACATAAATCCAGATCTTCCAAAGCCGAGTCCAGGCTTTTCCTTTATAGTGCTGAAAGGAAAGGAAAGAGGGTCAGTGATTAGCCCATCCCCAGGGTGACCAGGGAACGGAGAGAATTACAGTTTGTGGCTGTTATTTTGATATACCTGTTGGCATTGAGAGACAGAGAAACACAGATATCTGGATCCCCTTTTGTTCTCTCTCTCTGTACCTCTCTGTCTGTCTGTCTTTCTCTGTCTCTCTTCCACCCCCACTTCATTCTCAAACTGCTCCACGTTAAAGGATAAATTATGTGGTCACACTAGTTACTACTCATCACCCACTTCCCAGTTTGACCTTTAACAGTATATTGTCTGGACATCCCCATGGCTGCCTCGCTGTTTATAAACCTTACATAAGATGGCAGAGGTGGACTGTGAACCAGCTCCTCAAATTTAGTGGCGCAAAACAAAAATCAATTTGTTATTGTCATGGATTTTGTGGGTCAGGAATTTGAATAACATGGAGAAGATGGTTTGTCCCTGCTCTCTGATATCTGGGGCTCAGCTGGAGACTAGAATCTTCAGATGACTTCTTCGCTTATCCATCTGCCTGAGCTGGGAATACTGCAAGTCTGGGCTTAGCCAGATGTCTGTTGACTGCTACTCTTTTGGGCATGGACTCATAACATGGCAACTGAGTTCCAAGAGGAACTAACCCATAAGGCTTGGCAGGGACCAACAAAGACTCTTCTGATCAAACCAGAACCATGTGCCATCATTTCCACTGCATTCTATGGGTTACAAGCGAGTGGCTACAGCCTGACAAGATTCACCATGGAGGGGCCTGGCCTCCCTCTCTTGTGGGGATAGTAGCAAAGTCTCATTGCAGAAGAACATGTGGGAAGGAGATGTTGCTGGTGTAATCTTTGAAAAAATGCACTCAGCCGCAATGACCCACACCTTTCTGCTCCCAGACTGGAGCAGAAAACAAAGAGGGAGCCAGGTAGTCTGGCTAGCATGAACTGTAGACCAGTTTCAAAAGAACCTTGCTGTCAGGTGGATAAGCAACAGCAAAACTGTCATGGGGCAGGTCAAAAATGCAGTTATGTGAAGGCACCTTAGAGCAAACTCCCCCACCTGAGTGCTCCAGAGCTGCTCTGTAGCGCTAGAGCAGTGAGTGCACAAGGTCTGCTAAGGTTTGAACGTGTCCCCAAAAGCATGTGTTGGAGACTTAATCCCCAATGCATCAGGGTTGGGAAGTGGGGCCTACTGCAAGGTGTTTAGGTCATGAGAGCTGTGCCCCCATAAAAGGATTAATGCTTATTACAAAAGGGATTGAGGCTGCGAGTTTGATCTTTTGCTCTCTCTCGCCTCCTCTTTTCTCTTTGCTGTGCTATGACAGAGCAAGAAGGCCCTCACAAGAGGCCAGGCCAGCAGTCTTAGACTTCCAAGCCTCCAGAACCATGATCCAATAGATGTTTATTATATATTAATTACCCAGTCTTGGGAATTCTGTTAGAGCAGCATAAAAAGGAATAATTAGCGATTAGGGCTGGGCAAGGTGGCTCACACCTATAATCCCAGCACTTTGGGAGGCCGAGGCAGGGGGATAGCCTGAGGTCAGGAGTTCAAGACCAGCCTGACCAACATGGAGAAACCTCATCTCTATTTAAAATACAGAATTAGCCAGGCATGGTGGCACATGCCTGGAATCCCAGCTACACTGAGGCAGGAGAATAGCTTGAACCCGGGAGACGGAGGTTGTGGTGAGCTGATATCGCACCATTGCACTCCAGCCTGGGCAACAAGAGTGAAACTTCGCCCCCCCCCCTCCCAAAAAAAAGGAATAAAATAGTGTCCCAGGAGAGGATTCTTTATATGCCTTAAAATTTTTTCATTTCATGGAAAAAAAATTTAAGGCATATAAAGTTAACTTACAATTTGGCAAACATGTAGCAAGTCACCTGATTAAAGCAGACACTTGCCCAGTGTGGATAAGACAGGCTTACACACCAGGCTCTGTAGGAGCTGCTCATTCAGGGACACCACCACAGCCTTGTAGGTGAGGGAACGGAAACTCTGTCACTTACCCAGCTAACCTGCTAGAGATCGCAGAGCTGGACTGGGAACCACAGCCCTCTGTGCAGAAGCATCACTCTTCTCGTTAACTCCTGCTACCTCGCAGAAAAGAAACAGCTATGTAGGCTCAGGGGCCTGCAGGGCGGCGGTGGGTTTCTGTGTGTCTCCAGCCCATGTATGTGTATGCTGGTGGTGGGGGATTAGTGTGAATGTGCACACAGGTCCTACATAGCCTTTCCTCATTTCAAAAGCTCCATCACACAATCGGCACATTCACAGAGAAAACACATTTTGGGCTTCAGCAGGGACTTCAAAGGGCTTTACAAAGCTCTCTTACTTGGTTTATAGGTCTCCAAGGCTTCAAGTGTTTTTGGTTTTTTTGCACCGAGTGGTGAAGAATGTAATAAAATGTGAACATTAAAATGTCAGGTAGTAATTAACAAAGAAAAAGGGCCTGTGTTACCTGCCAGGGGTCCTCCTCTATTAGGCAGGCAGGCCCAAGCCGGCAGGCTGGACATGCCCAGTAGGAGCCCGGGCAAGGCCTGGACCTCCCGACCACCGCTCCAGCCCCAGAGGAGGGGACGCGAAAGCCCACAGCACTGGGACTAAAACATCACCACTTCTATTAGGGACCGGTCACTTCTATTAGATGCCTGCTCTGTGAGGAACCTGGGCTGGGCCTGGGGACACTGAGGCCCTGAACATGGCCCCTGACACAGGCAGCAAGACATACCAGGGCATTGCCAAGCCTTCATGAAAACCTCACTAGAACCTCATGAGGCCCTCACTAGGCCTCACCAGGGCCTCATCACAGCCTCCCCGGGCCTCACCAGGTCTCACCAGGTCTCTCCAGGGCCTCACGAGGTCTCACCAGCGCCTTACCAAGTCTCTCCAGGGCCTCACCGGGTCTCTCCAGGGCCTCACCAGGTCTCACCAGGGCCTCACTAGGCTTCACCAGGGCCTTACCAGGCCTTCGGCTGGGCCTCACCAAGCTTTACCAGGGCCTCAGTTGGGCCTTGCCAGGGCTTCAGCTGAGCCTCACCAGGGCCTCACCAGGGCTTCAGCTGGGCCTCACTAAGCTTTACCAGGGCCTCAGCTGGGCTTCACCAGGGCCTAGCCTCTCTCTGGCTTCCCCTTGCCACCCCTTAGTACCATGCTACAGCCCCCTGCACTGTTCTCTGCCGCTCCAGGGCACACGTGCCCCACCTGTTCAAAGGCTTGTCCTGCAATTGTCCACGCACCTGGAAGACCTCTCCTCACTCTTTACCTGAACAACTCCCACGGGCATCTCAGGATTCCGTTTCAAAGCGGCTTCTGGGGGACGTCTTCTCTGACTTGCTCGTAGTAAATCCTCGCTCCTTTTTCTCTAAGGGCACTTTCTTCCATTCTTCCCTCCTCTGACCACAGTGTGTCATTAGATTTTTCTTTGTGTGTTTATTCTTTAGCCCAGCCCCATGTGGGTTTCTTAGGACAAGGACTAAATCTCACTCTCCCTGAGAGAGTGCCCAGTGCTTAGTACCAGTGTGTGCCTGACCAGTACATATAACAGTGAGTGAGGGGCCTGGTCAGGGAGACCCCCATGCCTGGATGGTGGCAACACAGAAGGAAGAAGAGCCCAGCTGGGGGCATCTGGGGATTACTGAAGCATTCAGGACCCAACTAGTTTGTGGGTCTCTGGAGTTTTCTGAAAAGGATAGGAGCCAGCTCATGACACTGATGACCCTTCCTTCACCATGAGGATGATCCCTCTGCCTGTTGCTGTCCTCCAGAGCCTGAGGCCAATGGATGGAGCAAGACATGGGGGCTCTTATTACTATCTGTGACCACTGCAGGCTCTGCTGTTGGGTGAGCTCCACCCTGAGCGGGTGGTGAGTTCAGACTCCCATGTAGCAGATGCCAGGCAAGAGGCTGGCTTCCATCTCAGCTGTCTGTCCCTGCGGCACACGCCATAGACCACCTTCATCCAGGCCTCCCCTCCTCTGGCTGGGGTGTGACCACAGCCTCTTTCCCTCCCCCAGCCCTCTGGCTCTTCTCTGGATGAGCTCCCCATCCTTCCTGCAGCGGACAACCTGGTGGAAGTCCCTTAGTGGCTCACACTCTGTCCTGTCCTGTCGCCTGAGCTCTTTCTCCCAGCACTTCCCATGAAGACCACCAATGACTATGTCCTGAACATGCCACACCTGTCCCCAAGCTCCACACTTTTACCTACACCCCTGCCCCCCAACACTCCTCTAGGCCCACCTGAAGAGCCTTCATGTTTGAAGACAGATCCTGATCCTCGAACAATCTCTTCGGGGACGTGTCTGGCTGCCCCTGCTCTCCCAACGGAGCTGGCTGTGGGACTGTAGGTCTTCCCTGCTGGCTCGGACAAATGGAGCTGAAGGAGCCAAAAGTAGTTCTGGCCCATCCTGGCACTTTGGTTTTGAGACCTGAGTACTCGGTTGTGATTCAGGCCCTGCTTCAGGGAGATGTGGCATAACTCAGTGGGTGTAACTCCCACTGTCACAGCCGTATGTGCTCCAACTGTGTATCTAAGAGTGTGTGTGATCCGAGCCCAGCCGCAGCCCGAGGGCATCCATTGCTTACCAGAACGCTGATGCAAAAGGCCTCGATCAGCAGCCTTCTGCCCCTCTTTCTGTTCCCGACATAAATCAGGGAGCCTCAGGCCTCCTCTGGATGCTGTGGATCCAGAATGTAACCAGAATGAAGAACAAAGAGGTGTGGACTCTTTGTCCCCTCTACTTCACATGATTGGTGTCATACGTGAAAGCTGCTCTTCTGGGGTGATGGAGAGCCACAGAATCTCAGTGCTGAGTAAGCCACCGTGGGCTTGATAGTCCACTCAGCCCCTCCCTGGGCTACAGGGGCTCCTGCCTCTCCTAGTTGGGGAAGGAGGCAGATAGGAATTCAGGGAATGGCCTTCTCAAAATAAAAAAGTGCTGCTGTGGCGAAGGCCCTGAAAGAGCGGCCTGTGAGGTGCACACACATCCACATGTGCTAGAGCTTGGATAAGTTTGTTACTGCACTGCTATAAAGAAATACCTGAGCCTGGGTAATTTATAAAGAAAAGAAGTTTAATTTGGTCCTGGTTCTGCAGGCTTACAGGAAGCACAGTGGCTTCTCCTTCTGGGGAGGCCTCAGGAAACTTACAGTCACGGTGGAAGGCGGAGAAGAAGCAGGTATCTCATATGGCAGAAGCAGGAGTGAGAAACAAGTGGCAGATGCCACATACTTTGAAACAACCAGATCTTATGAGAACTCTAGTAGGAGAATAGCCACGTGGATGGTGCTTAACCATCTGTGAAGGATCCACCCCCGTGATACAATTGCCTTCCACCAGGCCCCACCTCCAACACTGGGGATTATAATTATACATGAAATTTGGGTCAGGGACACAAATCCAAACCATATCAGAGCTACTTTCTCATCAGAAACACCAACTACCTGAAGGAGAGAGGAAGCATGGGAAGAGGAGAGGGGAGAGGAACGGAGGCACACAGCACATGCAGGACGGCCCTGGGCTGGGCGGGAGTGTGGGGTGAGGATGTG
Organism: Saimiri boliviensis; assembly: GCF_048565385.1. Lineage (NCBI taxonomy): Eukaryota > Metazoa > Chordata > Mammalia > Primates > Cebidae > Saimiri > Saimiri boliviensis. The sequence goes on along the minus strand of NC_133460.1, from coordinate 27,411,670 downwards.
GTGGGGCGGAGGCTTGATAGGTAGAGGGACTAGGTGGGGAGGAGGCAGGAGAGGAGGGCAGGGCAGTCCACACCTGGACTCTGGCAAAGTGGAGGGATTTTCTCCATCCCACAAGCAAGAATAAACCCAGACAGGGTTGAGCAGTGGACAGGATCCTCAGATGCAAATGTGGCTGCTGCCTGGGAAGAGGTGTGGGCCCGAGACAGAGAATAGATTTGGGTAAGATGAGGGTGGGGAACACAAAGTGAGGTGAGTGGGCTTGGAGGGTTTAGGGGTGATGAAAGTGTGAGTCTTGACTGTGTTGGGCACAAGACACAGTAGAGCAAGATGCCAGGGAAGCCCCTGGTCTCCGACCTCTGCACCTGCTCATGGATGCTGGTCCCTCTGTGGACCTCAGATGGGCTGCTTTTCAACTTGGGCCCATCTCCCACCTGCAATAAATACTCCTAAACCCTGATGACAGAATCTCTGCCATCTCTTGCTTCCCTCCTTGTCTACTACCTCCGTCTACAAGGCACCAACCACCTGGCCTCCCACCTCCTGCCAGTCCATTCTCCCATGGCAGCCCTTTGGGGAGCCATCACTGTCTTATTTGGCAAATGAGAAAACTGAGGCTCAGCAAGGTTTGTGGCCTCAGCTGAGTCTGGGCAGCAATGACTCGGGAGCTCCTGCTCCATGGCATGTGCCCAAGGACACATGGAGGACCCCCATGAAAACAAGTCCCTCTTGCTCCTGACACCGAAGACACAGGTGCAGACCCCTAAACCTGCTAAGCAGTGGCTTGGTCACCTATTGGCTTAATTGTGGCAGCTGAGGGTGGCCCTTTGGCCCTCAGACATGCTTGGTGAGGCAGGCTGAGTGGCTGGGGATCCCGTGCACAGAGCACCCGGGCAATTTGGGATTTTCATAGGTTGGGAATTGAAAATGGATTATTTGTGGGACATTGTTTAGCAAATATGCCCTCTTTCAAGGCACTGTCAGAGTTATACAGTTACACGGCTCTCCTGTTCTGTGTGAAGTCTGCCTTCTTTGCCTGTCCTGTCTTTCAGGTGTTGACACCGCAAAGAAAAAACTGTCCAGCAAGTGCAGGCGGCCAGCAGCTAACCTCAGCAGGGCCTCCTGACTTTCCGGCGAGGGAAGCTCATGTGCAGCTTGGCTCTCGCACTGCGAGTGAAATGTCCCCCAGCACTTAACCCTCACTCCCTTCTGTTTTATTATCACATTATTCACCTGAGATGGCTTTTGAATCATGTGCACTTCAACGGCTTCCTGCATCTGGAGAGTGTCAGGGGAGAATTTCAAACATGAAATATGTCAGGTTTAAAATGCGCCACATCCTCGCACCTCCAAACCCTCCCACAGCTCGTGGCATCCTGCCTGACAGGCCTTTTCCCACATCTGCCAGGGTGCGGCTCCCTCCACTCTGACGCCAGGCTCCAGGAGACGAAGGGCTTGCAGAGCCTGGGAGGCCAAGCCACCTGATGGCCAGTGAGTAGACACTGGAAGCCGACATTTGTGTTCAAGCCTATTCATGCCTCTGTGCCTCAATTGCCTCATCTGTAAAATGGAGAGAACCACCCTCCCTGCTTCACCGGAACACAGTGAAGTGAACCAAGTTAAAGTACGTAGGGCACCAGGAGCAGAGCCTGGCATGTGCTCAAACCAAATCCACGCATGAGTTGCTATCATCACAAACATTTCTCAAGCACCTGCTAGGTGTCAGCCCCCGTGTAATTTACTTTCCATTCTGATTCGGGCTGGAGACCCGTAGGTCTCACTAGAGGATGGAAGGCAGGAAAAACAGACAGAGGCCAGTGTAGTACCTGGCCCTACCCTCCACAGTGGGAATGCTCCTGGGTGAGACAGAAAAAAAAGGCACAGACACTTGCTCTCAGATTGTGCCAGGACCAGGGGGACTCCCTTCACAGAGGGCCTGAGGGGGGCTGTCACTTCCCCCTAGCTACACATGCTGGACCCCAAGCCTCATTTTCTTGTGCTGGGCCTGTTCAGCTGTAAACGCCGTCCCAGTGTCCAGCGTCTGCATCTGACCATACCTCTTCTTGGTCCTTGTTGCATTTTTCTCTTTCATTGAAGTCAAGGGCACAGAAAAGTGCTTGACCAGCCCCGCAGAGGCCCTGTCTGCCCTCTGACCACAAACATCATGACCCAGAAATTCTGCTAACTCAGAGAGAAACCCAGTTGCCACCTTTCTCCTGAGTTTGGGTAATAATTGCGTGTGTATTTCCTTTTTCTTTCTGTCTCTTTCTCTCTTTTGTTTGGCCAGGAATAGCAATATGTCAACCCAATAGTTTAAAAAAATCACTGAGTTATTATCATAAGCTACAGCAGTGTGGGGTGGGAGAGGCTGTTGTATTACTCAAACTTGCATTACAGAATAAACTTCCCTATGAAACATGGTAAGCTGTGTTTGGAACTCCAGCAGCTCATGGGAGCGTTGCTTTAGGTGCTGTCGTCTTTGTTTTGATGGCCTCCTGGAAGGGCGCTTCAGTGGGGCTTGGGTCCTAGATACGTAAGAGGCTGTGAGCAGGCAGCTTGGGCTCACTGAGTCCCAGCCTTCCTCTGCCTCCAGGATAGCAGTGTCCCTGGTCAGGATCATGAGGGGACAGTCATTGAGCAATTGTGCTCGAACGAGCAGGACAAACACGGAAGGATGGGGGTCTTATAAGTGCAGCATGCCTCCAGGGTGCCTGATCTCTTCCAGGTACCTTCATCGTCATCCTCATGGCTGATTTCCATCATCTAATTAAAGCGCAAAGGTATCATTTACTTACCAAAGGCACCTACTTAGAAAATTAAAGAACTTGAATTCAAACCTAGATCTTCCCCCAAAACTGTGCCCTCATCAACGAAGAGCCTCTGATGGCGGGGACAGGGAGGGGGTGGGGGTGGTGGAAAGAACAAGTTGAATAACACATTTTTTTCTGGATAAGTGAGGGAACAAATCAAGTGTGGCTATGGGCCTGGGGGTGCTGCAAGCTTCGGACATACTTCATTCCTCTTCCAGAAGGGCCCAGGCTGGGGATTTGAGGGAAAGAGACAGGGGAGATGATGGGAAGGAAGGCGAATTGGGGCTAGTACCCTGCTGTACCCTGGAACCCGGAGGCCTGGTGGGGCCAAGAGGAGAAGTAGTCTCCTGCCTGTTCTCCTACCTGATTCCCTGGTCTGAGGGGGGATGGGGCAGATTCCAGGAGGAGCTAGAATCCGTGTTAGTGGGTGCTGACTTTGCAGTATCCCACATATCAGATCCCCAGCCTTCTATGATGATCTCACCTCAGGAGAATGTGTGGCTTCAGCTGAAGAAGTCAGAGGAATTGCTTTCTTGCTTTTCATCTCACATCTTGTAGAATCTCTGAGACCACCTGAAACCACAGTTAATGGGGAGGGGCAGAGCACTTCGTGTCCGCAAGAGCTCCCAGGAGGTGCTTGAATTCACGCTCTACATGGCTCTGTGGCTCCTGTGCTTGCTCCCAGGTGTCCCAGGGAAATTAGAGAGGACCTATTTCCTTTTGAGGCCCAGGCTGTCAGATTCATCCGGGTTTTGGAAGCTCATAGCAATTTTTAAGCAAATCCTGTAGACCTGACTGCAACTATCCCCACAGAAATTATGCAGAAACAGACATTTGCTCTCACAGATGCCACCATCGGCCTGAATGAAGCTCCCAGCAGACCTTGACCTAAGATCTGTAGCAATACTAAACAGCCATGAGTCAATCCCTAAGCCTTCAACTTTCCCCTGAATCTTTCTCTTCTGAGCCCCACAAAATGTCTGAGTTTCCTTGGGATTGTCTGTCTTGAAAGAAGTCTTTGTTTCAAGCTATGAGAATCAATAAGATAGTACTAATGGGTGGGAGGATGCTTATCAAGTGTAAATGGTGTGTATACATGTCTGGAAACCCTAGAGCTAAGGAGTCAGGGTGGACCAAGGGTGAGGTGGAGTCTGCTGGCATTCTGCTCTTGCTGCTCAGAGTTTTGGAGGTTAGTTAGCTTCTGTGGAAATGCAGAAACTAGGGAATTAGTCTCACTGACCCCTTATTATGATGAAAAGGCCTGAACTGGGGGCTGAGCCACTTCCCTGGGAAGATAAGCAAGACCACTTAACAGAACCTCAGGTCTTGGACAATAGCAGTGAGGAAACAGACCAAAAAGAGGGTCACATCTAGTCCTCTCTTTACCTCTACCAGAACCCTGAACCATGGGACCAGGGGGTAAGGGTCCTGGAATGTTCAGTGACTACAGAAGCCAGTTAACCACAGAGAATCAGGCGAAAAACCTCGGCCAGTTCATGTGGCTCTACTCCACTCCGTGTCCGCCTTGAGCATGAGGGGCATGGGCAGCGGGGCCCCTAAGGAAAGCCGTGTCTCCTCCAGGCCTTGCCAACGTCATGCAGCTGAAGTCTGTGGAAGCTGCAGTGCTGAGACTAGCAGAGGGCCTGCCAAGCCTGAGATGCTGACGGGCAATCATAAGAAAGGGGAGCTCCGGCCTGGCTTGGCGCTGAGTCTCTGGGAAGAAAACCAAACAAATCCAAGGTGGGTTAGGTTTCTCTTGTGGCTGCACTCTCTCTTCTGCAGTCAGGAGAAAGGAAGAGAGAAAGAAGGAAGGAAGGAAGGAGAGAAAGAAAGAAGAAACGGAAGGAAGGAAGGAAGGAGAGAAAGAAAGAAGAAACGGAAGGAAGGAAGGAAGGAGAGAAAGAAAGAAGAAACGGAAGGAAGGAAGGAGACAGAGAAGGAAAGAAAGAAAGGAAGGAAGGAAGAAGAAAGAAAGAAGAAGGAAAGAAAGAGAAAGAAAGAGAGAGAAAGAGAGGAAGGGAGGGAGGGAGAGAAGGAGGGAAGGAAGGAGAAGCAGGCAGGAACTAGGAGCCCCTGACACTGACTGAGCCCTGCAGAAGGGTCTGTGATGAGGAGCTCAGAAAGCAGACGTCACCGGGACCCTGAAGCTCACTCCAGGTGTTTTGCTGTGATGCCAGCACTGGACACCAGAGCACCTGCTATGGCAAGGCCTCAACACTCCTCTCCAGGTCACCTGAAGGTATCAGGGGTTTCTGACACGGAGATGAACAGACAGCGGTAGGCGCTGCTGCCTCGCAATATCTGAGGGGCTGACGAGGAGGGAGGAAGGACAGGCTTCTTCCTTATGACACCCAGAGCTCAAGCTGGATCCCGCAAGGACCATTGAAAAGAAACTCAATTTCAGTGTAATCGGAGTGCACGAATTGGGGTTTACCCGGAGAAGCAGACCCGGTAAGAGATCGATGATTTGTTGTCAGGCGTTGAGCTAACACTCTTCTGGGGGTGGTTTTGTTAAGCGGTCTCTGCAAGGTTACGGTCCCCCCAGCTGATGCTGAAGCTTGAAGTCTATGAGGTAGGCCATCAGGAAAGGAAGGGCCTGAGCAAGCTGGAACCTGCGAGCAGGAGGGATGGTGGAGACCGTGTCCATTCTTGTTGCCTCTGACCATGGTGACCAGGGTGTCCTGCAGAAGCAGGGGCTCTCCCTCATGGGGTTAAACACACACCTGGGCCAGGAGGCAGAGAAGGTGGCCTAGCTGTGTCTTCATGCCACTGGGTGAATCACCAGACCAGCAACAACAGGTGTGTGCTGCCACTTCCCTAGCGACCCTCCAGTCTCCCAAGACTCTCTGTGTCCCGCACCTCATGTGTGAGGTCTGCCCTGCCCACACACTACCTGGTGCCTCCTCCGTGTTTCTAACGCTTGTGTGTGTGTTATCATGAGAATGGAGGCCTACATCCTGCAGCCCATGCTGTTTCCTAGACACATGGGAATATATTTAGTCTCTGGAAGAATTTTGATTCAAGGTTCCTGGGTGACCAAGGACCCAAGTTGGAGGCACCCTAGTTGGGGCCCTGACTTATAAAACTAAAATCGTATTTAAATAAAGTGTCCTTCAAATGCAAGCCGTTATTACAAAATATACTTTTTAAAAAATTGTGAGGTGGATGGATCACGAGGTGAAGAGATCCAGACCATCCTGGCCAACATAGTGAAACCCCGTCTCTACTAAAAATACAAAAAATTAGCCGGACGTGGTGGCGTATGCCTGTAATCCCAGCTACTTGGGAGGCTGAGACAGGAGAATCGCTTGAACCCAGGAGGCAGAGGTTGCCGTGAGCCAAGAATGCACCATTGCACTCCAGCCTGGGCAACAAGAGCAAAATTGGGTCTGAAAAAAAAATAATTGTGAACATAAGGCCACAGAGTTACTAAATGTCCATAGAATACGCATGTCCTGAGAATACATCTGTGAACTCAGTGGGGATCTGCAGACTGTGGCCAGCGGGGCCATAGCCATACTCGCGGGCATCCACTTGGGGCTGTAAACCAAAAGTAAAATTCAAAGACCCGCCCCCGGCAACCATCTGAATGTACTTCCTCCTTCACGGAGCCACTCTAAAATGTAACCTGAAAGACTGGTTGAGGCCATGACCCGAAGTGGGGGTTGGACATGCCTCATTGTAAGCCCCCAGAATTAACATCAGCACAGGCCTTCAGCCTGATAAGAAACACTTACTGTCTTCTTTCTAAAGCCTGCTACTTGGAGGCTTCATCTGCATAAAACCCACAACTCCACAACCTCTTGTCGTCACTCAGACGTTTCCTTTCTATTGATGACGACTCTTTCAACTAATTGCCAATCCGAATATGTTTAAATCTACCCACAAGCTGGAAGTCCTGCCTTTCCAGATGGAACCAATGGATCATGTCTCCCTAAAATGTATAAAAGCAAGTTGCACATGTCATCAGGACCTCCTGAGGTTGTGTTGTGGGCATATTCTTAACCTTGGCAAAATAAACTTTCTAAATGGCCTGAGACCTGTCTCAGATATTTGAGGCTCACATGGCCTCCACTCTTGCTCCTAACCTCATCTTTGCCCTGCCCTGCTCTAATTCTACCAAACCACAGGGGATTCCCTGAAGGCTGCACGTTGCCTCCTATGCACATGCTGTTCCCCTGCCTGGATCACACCCGCCATTCGGAAACAGCACCCGAAACACCACTGTTCTTCACAATTCAACTCCCACATCTCATTTGGGAAGCTTCCTAGATTTCCTGGCTAGGTTGTAAATAATAATAACAAATATATGACATTCATTGGGTATTAATTATGTTTTAGTCACTATTAGAAGTAATTTACATGTATTAACTCATCTATACTTCGCAGAAACCCTCAGCTAAGTATACTATATCCTATCACTTTATTTCATATTAATTCCCGTTTTACGGCTGCTGACAAGACCCAAAGAAGTACAGCCGCTTAGGCAAGCTCGCACTTCAGGCAGTCTCGCTCCAGAGCACATGCTCTTGCCTGCTCCACAATCCTGCCACTCTCAGCTAGTTGCTCTTCGTATCTCATCTTTACTTCCTCTGTGCACAGACCACATTGGCTTGTGTCCATTTGCTTATGTGGTTTGTTCTTTCTTGAGTCCAGGGCTTTGTTCTATTCAATGCTGTGTTTCCAGTACTTATCAGAATGACTGATACAAAAAGGTTTTCAACGAGTATTACCAAAATGGAAGAGCGTCACATCAATGCCCATGCATCACCTTTCCTTCATCCAGGCCTCCTCCAAACAGTGGCAGACCGTCAGCTGGCCCATCCTACATGAGCAAGAGACAAGGCCGAGCCCCCAGGGTTGTCCGCCAGCCTCCTTCTGAACCAGACACCAGACGCAGATCCTTGGAGGGTACCCACTGTTTGGTTTTAACAGAGGACCCTGGCTCGCCCCCAAGGCCTTCTCACCTACCTAGGTAGATGCCCCTGCCCAGTGAGCTGAGCAGGACTTTTCTGACTCTGGAGGGATATTTGTGCCTATGAGAGACCATGCCAGGGAGCGTGCTGCCTCCAAACATCAGGACAGGTACCTGCTGTGAAGGTGGTTCTTGTGGGTGCAGTCCAGGAGTCTCCTCCCATGCTCCAGCTTCCTGGCTTGTGAAATCAAACTTTCCCTCAAAGCCTAACCCAAAACTTCCTCCTGTAACCGTCAGCTTTCTAGTCATCTTCCTCAGTTCCTTTCCCACCTGCCTCCTCACGTTGTGAGGCCATGGTTCCCAGCTGTGCTGAAGTCAATTATGAGGTCACTTATAAGTGAGGCCTTCTAAGTGACCATAACCTCGCTTTATTCGCAAACGTAAGCAAAGCTTAACTCAAGCTACTTCTTGTAAATGCCAATTTTAAAGAAAACTGAGGCCAAGCATTGTGGCTCATGCCTGTAATCCCAGGGTTTTGGAAGACTGAGGCAGGAGGATCACTTGAGGTCAGGAGTTCAATACAAGCGTGGACAACAAAGCAAACCCGATTTCTACAATAAAGAGAAAAAAGAAAAATGAAACGTAAGGCTAATCAATTAGAACTCTCAGCTAACTGACAATTATGATAATTTGATTTATCTGACAAATCAAATCAGTCAACTCTATAACTGTAACCAATCAAATATTTCCTTTTTATCTCTTCATACGCCCTTTAAAAAAAGCCTTTTCCTTTGCATCTCAGTGCAGCCTGAAACCACCTTTGGATTAGTATTTCCAAGTTTATGAATTGCTCCTTGCTCCGTGGAACTCTGTTAATTGTATCATGCTGTAGTTGAGCTTTTAACAGTCTCATGCGCCTTAGAAACTCCATAAGAGTATTTTATAAATACTGATGTCCATGTCTCATTCTAGACAGGCTCACTCAGACTGACATTTTGTTAAAGCCCCCAGGTGATGCCAGCATGCAGACAGGGTTGCACTGACAACCCTGCTAGTACTGACCACCTTGTACTGACCACCCAAGCCCTATGAGGGAATTAACTGCCTTGTTACTAAGTGCACAGAAGAAGTGCTCAAGAAATAGTAATGAAATGAGTGGTTAGAATTATGAACACTCAGCTTCCCCTTATTGATAAATCCTTTAATATTTGAGAAACTTTAATGCATGGGAAAATAATAGCCTTAATATTTGTACTTTGATAATGTCCAATTTATTCACTGTATAAAGAACCAAATCGTATTTCTTTGAATATTAAATAAGCCTCCCTCCAAGTATTCAGTTCACACTACAAATACATCAACAACTTAAATTTCCCTAAGCATTCAAATGTGGCAGTTGTAAATACTTTGTATCATTAAATTAGAATCAAAAGTTTAATATGCCAGATCTTTTGAAGGAAATCTTAAAATTAAAAAAAAAATCTTACAAAATATTACAACGGTGACAAATTGATCAATGATCTTGTGCAAAAGGACCCAGTTAGAAAAAGGTGAACCCAAAGATTTCAATGCATGCTTTCTTATCTCTATTCTCATTGTAGTTTTTAAATTTTTATTCTTACTCTTTTCCTGGATAGCAGATCCTAGCCCCTGCCCTGTCCCAAGTTGTTCAGATTCCTTTCTTTTCAAAGATTTTATTATTCTTGAATAATTATAGGGCTATTCTGATTATATATTTCTTTTTTGTTGCATTTTGACGTTTTGTGGTTTTTGAGAAAGTGGTTCATTCTTTTAAGTTATAGAATTTATGAGAGTAAAGTTGTTCATAATATTTTCTTATTATTCTTTTCGTGACTGCGAAGATCTGCAGTGATAGTACTATTTTATTTCTAATATTGGTGATTTATGTCTTTTTTCCTGTTAGAGGTGTATCAATTTTATTGAATTTTCTCAAAGAATCAGCTTTTTGTTTCATTGATTTTCCTTTTTTTTTTTTTTTTTTTCCGCTATCACTGATTTCTGCTCTTACCTTTATTTCCTTTCTTCAGCTTGCTGTGGTTTATTCAGATCCTTTTCTCATTCCTTCAGGTAGGAACTTAGATTATTGACTTGAGATCTTCATTTTCCTGATGTACGGGTTTGCTGCTGTAAATTTTCCTTTCAGCAGTGCTTTAGCTGTGTCTCATATATTTTAATATACTTTAAAATTTTTTCATTCAGTTCCATGTTTTTTTTTTTTTTTTTTTTTTTTTTTTAGTTTCCTTTGAGGCTTTTCCTTTCATTCGTGGATTATTTAATTTTTAACTGTTTAGTTTCCTTTTTTTCTTTCTGTTACTGATTTATAGTTGATTGCATTATGATCAGAGACTATCCTCTGGAAGACTTCTTTTAAATGTGTTGATGGCTTTTTATGGGCCAGAGAATAATCTGTCTTAGTGAATTTTTCATGAATATTTAATTTTTTAAAGAAAATATATTCTGCTGCTACTGGGTAGAGAGTTCTATGTATCTCAATTAGATATTACTGGCTGATTGTGTTCAGGTCATCAATACACTTACTGTTTTTCTGTCTAGTAGTTCAGTTGCTAAAAGGAGGGTGTTGCAGTTTTTAATTATAATTGTGAATCTGTCTATTCTTTCATTTCTATCAACATTTGTTTCATGTATTTTGAGGCTCTGTTGTTTGGTACACACAGATGTAGGATGTCATTTTCCTGGATTAATTCTTTTATCATTATTTTATCATAATGTCCTTCTTCATTTTTAGTAATTCTCTTTGCTCTAGAGTTTACTCTATCTGATATTGATATAGCCAGTTCTGCCTTTTTTTCTAGTCAGTGTTTGCAGGGTATATATTTTCCCATTCTTCTGCTTTCAACCTACATAAGCCATTGAAATTCAAGTGAATTTCTTATAAACAGCATATAGTTAGGCCATGCTTTTTATTCCACTTTACAAGTCTCTGCTTTCTAATTTGTATATTAAGACAATTTACACTTAAGGTCATTCTATGTTAGAGCTTAAGTCTACCGTTTTGTTATTCGTTTTTGTTTGTTTGTTTGTTTGTTTTTTCTGTTTCTCTTTTCTTGTCTTCTGATGGGTTACTTGAAAAATTTTTTTTTATGATTCCATCCTGATTTACTTACAGTGCTTTTACATGCGTCTCTTTTTATAGCTTTCTAGTTCCGGATATTGCAATATACGAATGTGTCTTACTGTAGTCTACTGGTATCAGTATTTCATCATTTTAAATGATGCATTAAAACCTGACTTTTATTAAATCACTTTACTTTCCCCCACTTTTAAATATTATTATCTTGAGTATTAGATAGTGTCATAGCTTTTATTTCAATCATCAAATATAACTGATAAAACTCATGAGGACAGTCTTGTATGTACCTATATTTCTGCTCTTTCTTTTGTTCTACCTTTCTGATACTCCTTTCTTTATTATTTATTTCTAATTAAAGAACTTCAGCCATTCTTTACAGGTAGGTCTGTTGATGACAATTTCTTCTAGATTTTTCTTTGTCTGAGAATATTCTTATTTCCCTTTCTTTCTGATGTATAGTTTCTCTGGATATAGAATTACTAGTTGACAGTTCTTTTATTTCTATGCTTGAAAAATGTCATGTCACTTCCTTCTGCCTCCACTATTCCAGATGAGAATCCCACTGTTATTCAAATTGGTGGTCCCCTTTAGGTCATGTATTGTTTTTTCCTGGCAACTTTTAATTTTCTTTCCTTTTGTTTTCCAAAGTTTAATTATGATGTGTCTTGGCATGAATTTCTTTAGGTTTAGCAAATTATGAGTTGGATCACCTTCTTGAGTCTGCTAAATTTGGAAGCTTTTCAGCCATTATTTTCTTCAAATACTCTTTCATTGTATTTTTATTTCTTCTTTCTTTCTGGAATTCCAATGATGTAAATTTTGTCTCTTTTGTTACTATCCCACAGGTCTCTGAGTCTCTGTCCATTCCTCTTTTCTTGTTTTTAATCTATTTTATTTCTGTTCTTCAGATTGAGTGAATTATTTTGAAGTATCTTCATTGATTCTACTATCACCTCCACTGAGCTCATTCAGCACGTTTAAGAAATTTTTATTACTGTATTTCTCAATTCCACAATTTTTATTTGATTATTTTAAATAATTTCCATTGTTTTGCTGAAATGTTTTATTAGTCCATTTGTTTCAAGAAAATCTGTAATTGATTGTCGAAGCATTTTTAGAACGGGTGCTTTTCAGATAATTCCAACATCTGATTCGTATCAACGTTCAGGGTTGGCTGATTGCCTTTTCTCATTCAAGTTGTAATTTTTCAGGTTCTTAGTATGATGGATAATATCAGTTATATTCTGGAAAATTTGACTATTCTAACACTCTAGATTCTCTTTAAATATCTTATTTTAACAGCCAGGGACCCTGTTTAGGATTAGCCCACAGGTCTGTTCTACTTTTGTCAGCTGTGATTCCAATGACAACATAATTTCCAAGGCCTGTGTGGTGTTATTTTGGTTTGCTTCATTTATCTCATTTTCCCACTGCTTCCTGTTGGTGCTGCCTGAGGGGAGGGAAGACATTTAGCCACCTGGCACCACCCAGTGGGGGAAGGGAGTTTCCCAACTGCCTTTTGGAAGAATCTCCCTTGCTTCTGGGGGGATAGAGAGGGCTTTCTGGTTGGCCACTTGTGAAAGAATCTCCTTGCCCATGCTGCTTTGCTAGTGGGGTGTCTGTCATGTGAGAGAGGAGCCTTGGACTTAAGGAGACGAAGAGGCTTCCTGAGCTGGGAGCCTGGACTTGCAGGGCCTCTACCCCAGTATTGCTTCCTGAAGTCTTTTGGGAGAGGGGAGTCTCACAGGCAGCAGGAAAGGAGAGTGCTTTCCCTGCCCACCTATTATCAGTGGAGTCCCTGATTGATCCCATGTGAAATGCCAAGGGCTCACCTGCTGTGGCCATTAGAAGGACTCCCATTCAATCTGGGAACCTTCTACCTGGGCTGCCTTCTGTTGCTGAGCTAGGTTTCAGAAACACTAAAACTGAGCACTCCTTCTTCTTTTGGGTGAGGGGAAATTGCAAGACACCTTGACTCTATATCAGGCATCCCCCAAACTACGGCCCTACGGGCTGCATGTGGCCCCCTGAGGCCATTTATCCAGCCCCCCGCCGCACTTCAGGAAGGGGCACCTCTTTCATTGGTGGTCAGTGAGAGGAGCACAGTATGTGGCGGCCCTCCAACGGTCTGAGGGACAGTGAACTGGCCCCCTGTGTAAAAAGTTTGGGGACGCCTGCTCTATATTATCCCTCCAGCCCATAGGTTTCTAACCAGTTTACCTTCCTTTTCCCACCTTTCAGAGTTCTCTTCATTATTTTCAGGGTTTACTGTTGTACTTGGTGGGCAGGAGTAGGGAGAAACAGATATATTTCACCTTGTCCAGACCAGAGTGTCTAGTTTTCTTTCTGTTATAGATTTCTAGCTTAATTTTCTCAAAAGAGAATTTTCATAAAGAAAATATTTTATAGATTTAGTATGATGGCATCAAATCCGTAAGTCGACTTCCTTCCTGATAGGAAAAGAGAAACACCAATAACAACATAGAGACGTATGACCTTCCGACTGTTGTAGCAGTGGCAGAAGGAAGGCAGACAGAAGATGGTTAACATGGTGATATGAAAGATGGGAATATTTATGGGAATGAAACAGCATTTTTGCTGGAGATCACTACAGTGAGAAGGAATGAAACAGCATTTTTACTGAAAGATCACTACAGTGAGAAAGAGATCACTACAGTGAGAAGGAAAGACATTTTTGTGGCGTCTGAAATGATGCTGCCTAAGAGGCATGGCCAACTAGAGGCAAAGAAGTATTGGCTTTGGGATCCCAAAACTACCCTCAAATTTCCCTTCCCATTATGCTATCCAAGAGCTTACGAAAACATGCATAAACCTATTAAAATAGAAATTCGAGTTAGCTCTTAGCCTTGACATATAATCTACAGATGTCTTAGTGTTGCATACTTTTCTCTGTAAATGAACCTCTTTCTATAACCTTGTATTAATAGTGTTTACAACTAGATGGTGTGAGACTGGCAAAACAGAGCGTATCTATCCCAAATAACAGATATTCTCAGGAGTGCCAGTCAGGGACATGTCCCTTAAATTCATGTTCTTAAAACCAGGAAGTGGGAGCTTTGTGGACAGGTACTGCTAAAATAATTAAGCCAAAGCTAACATTTGAGATTCGTTTTCCAAACACCCTCAAATCTTTTCATTTCTCACTGTGTGGTTTGCAGTTTACTCTGGCTCTTTTTGGTGGAAAAACTTGCTCACTAACATATGAACCTCACATCTCACATATCAGTAGGTTTGACCTTCCTATGATCCTTCTATCATATATGCAATGTAAAATTTAGAGATAATTACTGATTGTAGAGAGTTTCTTGAACTAATATACAAATGAACTGAAGTTTGTATGGAATTATAATCAGTTAATTTAAGAAATTAAATTAACTTGTTACTCTTGTCCAAGAGTAGTAAGAAGCCAAAGAAAGCACACAGTCTTGATTTTCTGACAAAAGTTTAAACTTTTTATATTTAATGCATTTTTGTACATTGGCTAAAATGTAACTTCATGGCCCTAAAAATAAAACCTTTGCTAGAAAAGATGAAGTTGAACATAGACTGAGCTGGCGTTCTTATTAGTTATAAGAGTTTTAAGAAGAAAACATGAACCACATGTCTAAGAGACAAATAGCCATTTTAAAGGCATGGTGGTTCTTGGCAAAAGCGCATGTGACTATTAGGTGTTGCCAAGTGAAAGTGTGGCTGAAATGGCCCAAGCAGTTTTGGTGAAACTTGCAGAGACAGTATAGCCATCAGGGTCATTCACAAATCTTCCAACTTTACACACATCCCTCCCCCAAGTGTATTCTAAAATTTGCTTCCCTGCTCCTTTAAAGTTATGTGCAACTAAATTACTTACTTGGCCAGTGAAATGTGCAAAACCCCTTAAGATCCAGCAAGGACTGCATTGTTCTATTTCCCTGTCTCAGTGATAATACAAGTACCTATAGAGAAGTAGTCTTGGTAACCTGGCATCTCTAAGAAATTACAATGAGCAAAATCCTTTTTCTTGCTGGACATGGTGGCTCATGCCTGTAATCCCAGCACTTTGGGAGGCTGAGGCAGGAGGATCCCTTGAGCCCAGGAGTTCAAAACCAATCTGGGTGACATAGGGAGACCTTATCTCTAAATTAAATAAATAACTCCCTTACCTGAATCTGACATGTAGCATGAGTGAGAAGCAAACTTGCATTGTTGTCTTATTCTGTTTGGACTGCTACAGCAGAATACCATCATCTTGGTAGCTTATAAACAACATAAATTTATTTCTCACAGTTCTGGAGGCTGGGAAGTCCAAAATCAAAATGCTGACAGATTCAGTGTCTGGTGAGGACCCACTTTGTGGTTCCTAAATGACCATCTTCTTGCTACAGCCTCACATGGCAGAAAAGGAGAGGGAGCTTTCTGGCGTCCCTCTTACAAAGGCTCTGCTCTTACGACCCAATCACCTCCCAAAGGCCTCATCTCCTACTACCATCACCTTTGGGTTTAGGATTTCAACATGAGAATTTTGGAGGGACACAAACCATAGCATTCTATCCCCCATCTCCCCAAAAGTTCATGTCCTTTTTGCATGCAAAATACATTCATTTTATCCCAACAGTCCCAAAAGTCTTAACTTGTTCTAAAGTCCAAGGTGTCATCTAAATACCATCTAAGTCAGTTATGGGTGATCCTCAAGCTACAATTCATTCTGAGACAAATTGCTCTCCAGCTGTGAGCCTGCAAAATCAAACATGGATGTGCTTCCAAAATATCATGGTGAGAGAGGCATAAGATAGACATTGCATTTCCAAAAGGAGAGATAAGAAAGACGAAGGGAATGACAGGCCCTAGGTAAGTCCAAAACCCAATTAGACAAGTGCCTTTCAACCTTAAGGCTTCAGAATCATCATCTTTGGCTTGATGCTCTGTCCTCCAGGCCCACACTCCAGGTCCCACCTTTTAGACCTACTTGACAGGGCTCTGCGTTAAGGACCCACCAGAATGGGTTCCTGCCTCTGTAGGTCTTCCAAACAGGAGTCAAGCCCTCAGTGTTCTAGGCAGCTCCACATCAGTGGTGGCTCTGTGCCTGAGCCCTGCTCCTCTAGCAGTCTTCTGCCTAGGCCCTACAGCTCTTTAGTGCTGGGGTTCCAAGCTCTTGGCTCTGCCAGCAGATCCAGTTCTCTGATGTACAGGTGAAGATATCCATGCCCCTACTGGGCACAGCCCACACCAAACTGGGGCTCACCAAAGCTGCACCTGGGGTAGCCAAGAGGTGCAGTTCCAGAATGTGAGGAGCACATGCTCAGAGGAGCCTGCTACGTGAGGCAGTGTTGGGTGGGCGCTGAGGTCCTGCGGGTGCCAGTGAGCCTTCCTTTGCGTATTTTCATTGTCTTTAACAATAGCTCCTGTCTTCTGTTGAGGCAGCTGACTAATCTTCCTTAGCAGTCCTTTGACTCCCCCACCCCATCCTTAGTGTTCTCTTCTGACCATGCTTTCTCATTTTTGCAATATGAATTAGCTGAGAATTTTCCAAGTGTTTGAATTCTACTTCCCTTTTGATGAACAATTTTGCCTTTAAATCATTTTCCTCTTCTTGCATTTTACTATAACCAATCAAGAGAAACCAGGCTGATCCTCAGGCACTTTGCTTAGAAATTTCCTCAGCCAAATATCCAATTCCATTGTTGATGAGTTCACTTTCCATAGAATGCTAGCATATGAACACAATTTAGCAAAGTCCTTTGCCGCTTTATGACGTGGTCCTCTTCTCTGTCCGAGACCTCTTCAGATGGCTTTTAGCATCCATATTTCTACCAACGTTCTGTTCAGGATTACTTAGATATTCTCTAAGAAGATGGAAGCTTTCTTTATAGTTCTTCTCTTTTCTCTCTGAGCCCTCACCTTTAAAGATTCACTCACAACAATGAATGAAACTTTCTGGGATGATGAAAGTGCTCTATATCTGGATTTAGGTTGTTGGTTATGCAGGTTTGTCAATACTCTTCGTTTATATGTTTAAGATTTGTATATTTCACTATATATAATTTTAACATCTTTTTAATGGGATAATTTGTCATTTTAGATGTCCTGAATCATGCTATCAAGCTGAAGGCTTTTTCTAGCATTCACTTCAAAACTCTGCCAGCCTCTACCCATTACTCAGTTCCAAAGTCCCTTTCACATTTTTGAGTATTTGTTACAGCAGCACCTGCACTTTTAGTAAACAATTTTCAACCTTAACCTGTTTGAGCTGCTGTAACAAAATATCATAAACTGAACTTATAAACAACAAACACTTACTTCTTGCATTTCTGGAGGTTAAGGAGGCCAGATCAAGGTGCCAGAATATTCAGTGTCTGATGAGGGCCTGCCTCCTAGTTCATAGGCAGCTATCATCTTGCTATAGCCTCACATGGTAGAAAGGGGGAGTGAGTTCTGTGGGGCCTCTTTTATAAGGGCACAGATGCCATTCATGAGGGTTCTGCCATCTTGACTTGGTTACCTCTCAAAACCCAACCTCCTACTTCTATCACTTTGTTAAGTTTTTAATATATGAATTTGAGGGAGGCACAAATATTCAGTCCATAGCAGTTGTGTTAAATCTCTGAGATTTGGGAACTATTTGTTACTGAAATTTAACCCAGACCACACTGACTGATATGAAGTTTCTTCAACATTCTTGGTGAAGAAAGCTGTTACCTGCTGAGTACTGGGGAAAAAAAATTCAGTTGTCTCAGAATATTAGTGGTTAATTAAACCTCGCTTTTGATAATTTCTTTATTACTTCAAATTTGTAATAATTCAAACATTTAATGCCTTTAAATGTTTGAGAACTTGCAATAGATCTAATACTGTAGGTCTCATAGGTCTAATATATTCAAGTAGGAAACTGGCTCGTAACATCCACAGCATCAGTTCTTTCACATCCAAGAGTCAGTCGGTCACCCATGCTTGGAGGAGGCTGAACATCTCCCAGTTGTTGGCAGAGACAAAATAAAACCTCCAGGATGAGGAATGAACACCAAGTGATAGCATTCAGACAGAGATTTGCCACTGGGCTGTCAGGCCCCACCTGAGTCCCAGAATCTTAAATTTCCTCTTCCTAATCCCCAGGGCCACTTGGCCATTAAAGAGAGCATTATTTCTATGCTCACAAAGCATGTGCATGTTTAAAGCACTTAGAAAAATTCCTGGTACAGGGTGAGTATTCTATGAATGTTCTCTCTCAGCATCGGCATTATCATCATCATTATTATTATTATTGCCTCCATTTCTAGATGAGAAAACTGGAAGTTAGAGTGATTAATTGGTCTGAAGTCCTAAGATTATAAATGATTGAGCTAGGATTTGAAGTAAGATCCAAATTAAATGCTCTTTCCATGGCACTAGCTACCTCTTCATTGCTTAAGCTTGAGCTGGAAAGTGACTTCTCCCAAAAACAAATGTCAAGGAGCCAAAACTGAAAGGCAAGTAGAAATGGCTGTACAAAAAAATAAATTACTGAGGCCTTAAACCAAAGATTGGTCCAGACTTATGCTTCTTGCCATCACAGAGGAACTGATTCCAGACTTATCCTTCTGCTGAAAATAATTAGAAAACTGGATGACTTTTCAAGTATTGAATAAAGAAAGCACAGGTTTGTGATCTTGAAGAGAAAAGAATCAAACGAAGTGAGCTCCAGTTTCACTCAGGTTTTCTGCCTGAAGGCAGCTTGAATACAGGGAGGTGGAAGCAGAGCTCAAGCAGAAGATGACAAAATAGTGAGGAGACAAAAATCACAAGTACAGGAGACATAAGCTGCTGAAGCGGCTGGAATTTGTGACATAGAGTACTAGAGGAAAGGGAGTTTCCCGGAGATTCCCAGAAGACTCCACAGGTTTTCTGTATGTCTTTTATGAAGAATGGACTACAAATGGCCAAGGTGAGACTTCCTAAGACCTGGAAGTGATCGAGTACTGTGGAGCTGACAGCTTGGTAGAAATACCAAAGTTGTGAAATGCCGGGACACTCCTGAGTTCCTGCTGAGTGAGAGGGCAGGGATAGCTGACTACACCAGAGATTCACTGGAGACCCCAGAAAGGCCATGCCTAGGAGCAAGGACCACCCTAGAGGAAAGGACTTTCTCTAGGACTAAGTTAAGAAGCCAGGTTAAAAATCTAAACAAGCAAGCAACAAACAAACAAACAAACAAACTACATTTACACCCTTCCTAAGAGAGACAGAAGCCAAGCCTGACAGACAGAAAATGATTTAGTGGCAATTCAATTGCCTGCCAAAGAAAACTCAATGCCCTGTGAGAAAAATGACACCATTTGGATACCCTATAATATGTCATCTAAAGTGTTTAATATTCAGTGAAAATATCGACATGTGAAGAAGTTAGAAAACATAACCCTTTATCAAAGAAGCAGAAAAGTGTGACCCATAATAGAGACAAAAAGGGAGTCACTAGAAACTGAACTCAAGGTGGTTCAGATGTGGAATAAAGGCAAAGTTGTTAAAGTAGCTGTGATCAATACATTAAAGCCCTTAAAAATGTGGTCATACTGAAACAAATATGAGTTCTAAAAATGAAAAGAAAATGTCAATTTGAGAAATTCATTTAATAGGATTAACAGCACACAAAAGGCCGCTGACGGATGAGTTAGTGACTGTGATGCAGATCAACTGACATTTTCAAATCCAATGAGAAAACAATCTAAAAATAAGAGCAGCTCCTCAGTCACCTGTGGAATCATACCAAGCAGTCCAACATAGGTATAATTAGAACCCCAGAAAAATAGAAGAGAGAATGTGGCAGAAAAATATATTTGAAGAAATAATGCCCCTATTTTTCAAATTTAGTGAAAAGCAAACATACAGATTTAAGGAGCTAAGCAAACCACAGGCAAGATAAATACAAAGAAAACTCCATGTAGTCACATCATAGTCAAAATGCCATAAACTAAAGATAATGGGAAAATCTTAAAAGCAATTAAAGAAAAAAGGCATGTTGCATCAAATGAAAAATGTTTCAAATTATGGCTAACTTTAGTATTGTAAACTATGGAAACCAGAAGACAATGGAACATCTTTTAAATTCTGTTGAAAAAAAAAGTGTCAATCTACAATTCTATATCCAGTAGAGCTATTTTTTAAATGAATTTTTTACATATAGATGAAAATGGTTATAATGTGTAATCAGCAGAGTTGTTATATAAGAATTGCTAAAAAAAAAAAAAATTCTTCAGACTAACAGGAAATGACACCAGATAAACACTTGTATTTGGGAATAGAGAGTAGCAGAAATGGTACACATGTGGGTAAATGTAAAAGAATAATGTATTCTCCAGTATACATGCAGATCTTATCAGAATGGAAAATAAAACATACCTAACTATATATTGATTATGAGAGAAACACTTGAAATATAAAGGCACCAGAGAGTTTGAAAGTAAAAAAAGGAGAAAAGATGCATTATGAAAACAGGAAATATAAGAAAGCAGGTATGTGCATACTAAAATTAGAAAAAAGAGACTTCAAGTAGAAAGTATTTTCAGAGATGCAGAGGTCCAATTTTATAATAATAAAAGGATCAACTCATTAATAAGGCATAACAATTCCAAAATAATATGCATCTTATAATTGTTAAAAATATATAAATCAGGCCGGGCGCGGTGGCTCAAGCCTGTAATCCCAGCACTTTCGGAGGCCAAGGCGGGTGGATCACGAGGTCAAGAGATCGAGACCATCCTGGTCAACATGGTGAAACCCCGTCTCTACTAAAAATACAAAAAAGTAGCTGGGCATGGTGGCATATGCCTGTAATCCCAGCTACTCAGGAGGCTGAGGCAGGAGAATTGCCTGAGCCCAGGAGGCGGAGGTTGCGGTGAGCCGAGATCGCGCCATTGCACTCCAGCCTGGGTAACAAGAGCGAAACTCCGTCACAAAAAAAAAATATATATATATATATAAATCAAAATTGACAAGTAGAGAAATAAAAAGCTGTACAATTTTAGTTGGAGATCTTAACACCACTTTTTATTTTATTTTATTTATTTTATTTTTTATTATACCTTAAGTTCTGGGGTACATGTGCAGGATTTAACACCCCTTTTTAAATAATTTATGAGACTACATATACATACATACCCCCCAAAAATCCTAGCATGATATAGTAAGTTAAAGCAAAATTAACAACCAACCTGGCTTAATTGATATTACAGAACACTACACCAAAAAACTGCAGCACATACATTGTTTTAAAGTGTATTCAGAATATTCACAAGACAGATCATATTCTTGCCTATAAAATGCCTCAATAAGTTTTAAAGGATTAAACTATAACAAAGCATATTCTCTGATTCACGGTGACATTGTAAATTAATAACAATAAATATAAAAATCTCAAATATATGAAAATCAAGAGGTGTACTTCAAAATAATCTACCTCTGGGGAAGAATGAAAAGTTAGAATTTAGAAAATAATTTTAACCAAATGATACTTGAAAATACAGCATATCAAAATCTGTGGGATGCAATTAAGTAATGCTTAGTGATCAATTTATAACTTTAAATGCTTCTATTAGAAGGAAGGAAGAATTAAAAATCAATGATCTAAGTCTTCACCTAAAGAAGCTTGAAAAAGAAGAAAAGGTAAGTAGAAGGAAATCCTGAATAAACACTTTGCAAAAGTTCAAAATAGTGATAGCCACTTTGGAATTCGTTTTGAAGTTTCTTCTAAAATTAACTAACAATGGCTCAGCAATTGGACTCATGGGTATTTGCCTTAAAAAAATGAAAACATATGTTCATAGAAAGACTTGTAAAAGAACGCTCATAGTACCATTTTTCAACTTTATTCAAAAAAGCATAATACTAGAAATAACTCAAGTGTTTATCAACAGCAAAATGGATGAATTGTCCTATATCCATCCAATGAAATATGACAACATGAATGAATCTTACACACATACTGTTAAACAAATAAAACCGGGTAAGACAGAATATATATTGTATTATTTCATTTTTCCGAAGTTCAAGGACAAAATTAATCTACGGTAATTATGTTAGTTAGTTATTGCCACATAACAAATTATGCCAAAACTATTTGGCTTAAAACAGCAAACGTACTATCGCAAAGTTTCAGAGTTAGGAGTTGAGGCACAGCTTAGCTGGATGCTTCACATTCAGATCTCCAGCAAGGCTACTTCAAAGTGTTGGCTGGGGCTGTGGCCATCTCAAGGCTCGCCTGGGGGACTATGTGCTTCC
Organism: Saimiri boliviensis; assembly: GCF_048565385.1. Classification (NCBI taxonomy): domain Eukaryota; kingdom Metazoa; phylum Chordata; class Mammalia; order Primates; family Cebidae; genus Saimiri; species Saimiri boliviensis. The sequence goes on along the minus strand of NC_133460.1, from coordinate 27,389,592 downwards.
AAGCTCACTCACATGGCTGTTGGCTGGAGACATCAGTTCTTTGCCATGTGGGCTTCTTCTTATGGGTCTGTCCCATGGCAGTCAGCTTCCTCTAGAGCTGGAGCTCCAGAAGAGAATGAAACAAACAATGAGAAAGACAGAAGTCACGGTGTCTTCGTAACCTAACCTCAGAAGGGACAGCAGGTTACTTGGAACCGCATACAGGCTGGTGGAGGGTATGGCACTAGGGCATGAATGACAAGACAGGGATCACTAAGGCCATCTTAGCAGCTGCCCATTATGGTGACAGAAATCAGAACAGCAGTTGCGTATGTATAATGGGAACTGACTGGAAGGGGGACAAATAAACCTTCTTGAATGAAGGATATGCTCTCTATCTGGATTTAGGTTGTTGGTTATGCAGGTATCTATGTTTCTCAAGATTCCTCAGTTTATACACTTAAAATCTGCATATTTCACTGCATATAATTTTAAAAAAGGGATTTTAGATATCATGAGAATGAATGCAGACCCTTCTACAGTAGACCAAACAGAGGTAACCACAGAAAAACACACTCATTTATCATGCTACACTGCAAATATATAAACTTCATAAAGTAAAAAGAACACAAATGCTGTATTTTTACAAGGCTCTATTTACTCTCTTCTGGGAAGGGTGTTAAAGAATTTTAGCCAAACCTCTAAGACTTGGTTGGGGATCTGAGGATAACCAACCACAGTTTCTTCGTTTAAAGACTCTGTCTAGTTCCCAAAAAGGGAAGAGACAGGCAGCCTTCTTTAGGACTTTAGATCCCTCCAAAAAGATGAGAAATGGAGCTAAGATCAGGATTGGGGCTGAGGACAATTCACCATAACCCAATCCCTGTCTCAGGATGCAGTACTTCTAACACAGCTCACATGGATTTTTGAATGACGAACACCTCGTACAAAAGAGTACTTTGACAAATCAAGAATAAGTGAATCAGAAATGGCAGCTTACCTTTCTCTTAAAACAGACTGGGATTTTAAAACTAAGAATGATCTTGGTTGGCCAAGTACTCTGAAGCTTTCCAGATCTAAACACTTAGAAAAGCAGTTTTATTTACTTTCAAAACCCCAAATGCATGCAGATTGTCATTCCTTGGAAGTGGATCCACTGGAGGGGAACCACCTTGCTATTTATCCGTTTACCATTTGGATGGTGACAGTGGCTAGTTCCTTTATTATGCGCAAATTATTTTCCTTTTAGTTGCTGACAGTTACTCATGTGCTGAGCTCCATGCTAGGCACAGGGGAAGCCAGCTGGCAGCTCTACCACTGCATAGGACAGGCTTAGTTAAAGGAGTGGGTTTGAACCTTCCTTCCAAAGATCTGATTGGTTGAACTTGCAGTCAGTTCCCATGGTAGCCTTGAGATCTTTTCTTTGGTGATGGGGTTTTAGCAGGAGAGACTTCAAGCACTGGCCTCCAGTAACCAGTGACCCTCGGAATTTGCAGTGCCAAAATCAAATATTTCCAGGATTACTGAACCCATGAGGTCATATATAAGAGAAGAAATGTGCAAATGCTTATGAGTGTATATTTACTAACTCTTCATCTGGGCTCCATCTTCTTTCTCCAAAGCAGTGGGGGAGGGTGCCCAACAATGATGCAAACTCAAAGTGAAGCTTGGTTTTGGAAAATCACATCCAATAAAAGTGTAACAAAACCCTGGGACTGCTTAAAATCCAGAGAGTTCTAACCAAAGAGCATGGCATCTGTCATTCTCTGTAGTGGTAGAGGAACTGCAAGAATCACAGCTAGTTCTGCCCATACACACGCACAGCCCAGTCTCTGGCGTCCGCTGAGGACTCAGCCAGTTCAGCCATTATAGCAAGCATGGGGCAATCTGGAGGCAGTGAAGCCACAACGAGTCTCTTCTCATGAACCACTCTCCCCACACACATCCACACACACATGGAAAAATGTGAGGAATCCATTTTCAGTTGATTCGAGAAATATCTTCAATGCCAATCTTCAAGGGCCCATTTGTTTTCTACAGCATTCTTTAGTAGTGCTGGGGTACAATGGTGTAGCAGGAAAATGTATGAGCTTTGGGCTATTCTTCACTAAATTTCCTTAAGCAAATGATTTACATTCTCTGCGCCTCAGATAGTGGTACCTGCAAGGGGTGAAAGACAATAGAAAATAAATATTAAGATTGGAAATGGGCCAGCACCAGGGCCACCTTATTGCACACTTCTAAGCTGCTCTCTTAACATCATATTTCATGTAATGGTGCCCCTGGAATCGTACGCTTGGTGCTTCTGATTGCCACTCACAGGTTCAGAGACGGAGACTGGGAGTTCCCAAGGGGAAAGATCCCTGAGCTCTTTTAAAAGACTTTGTTCTGAGATGTAGACCACAGGAAGCCTGGCAGAATCTGGAAAACCAACATACAATAACAAGAGAATTTGCAAAGAAAATATTTAAAGTAACAACCACAAAAATAAAACCCAAAGCAAGACGAGCTCAAAAGCCAAAAGTTGAAACAAACAAGAAAGTGTAATACTATGAATGACTATTAACAAATCCAGTAAATGGAAGAATTCATTTCCAGAAAAAAAAGTGAAAATAATTAAGTAATCTGAAAATTGAAATTGGTCATCTTAAAATTCCTAAAGAGACAAAGAAAGTAATATATTCATAAAATAAAAATAGGAGATTGTGAATCAAATATTAGAGATTATGAACTACAACAGAAGCATACAAAAAAATCAGAAATCTGGAAGTGAAAAGTATGCTCATTTGAAAATAAAAATCAATGAAGAGATAAACAGGAGACTGAACAGAGTCAAGAAGTGATTTACACAACGAAACTGAGAAATCTCTTATAACCTAGTTAGTAAAGAGACCAAAACAGACAAAGACATTATCCTTTTCCTATTCCCAAATCCCCTGTCTTTCTCTACCAGCCTCATATATCCCGTAGCTCTTCCCCTTCAGAAATGAATCACTGGCCACGAGGTTTAGGTTGCAGGAGGAACATTTTGGCTCCCCTCACAACTGCTCTTGCCAGCTGCCATCTTTCTACATGCTAGAGTTCACGCAGTCGGTCTCTAGATGGGCCAGTCTCTAGCTAGCTTGGCCATTTCTTCCAGGCATCCTCACCAAAGGTTATTTAGTCCCTGCTGGAACATTCCAGTGACAGGGGACCATCTACATTTAGTGCCTCTACCTACTAGGGGAAAGAATTTCCCCAACACAGAGGCGCACTCAATCTACAAACCCAATTCTACTTAATTTCTATTAGAAAATCTGATGTTACCGAAGTTAGGGAAAAAATGAATTCAGTCCGTTGTGATCCCCTTTCCTCCCCAGGGATGCGAGTATGTTGTAGAGGGGACATAGGTACAGGGAGCATCTGCCTCTTGAGTCCTCTGTCCACTCGGCTTTCTGCCAAGATGAGCACGGTGTCATCTGTTCCTTGACCTTGGGTCACAGAGTCTCTACCTGAGTCCCTGTGGTTCCTGTAGATCCTGAGCTGGCACCAGCCCACCTGTGCCATTCCTGGGTGGGTGGCAGGGTGGTCACAGGAGCCTGCCTGTGTCTTAGAGAGGTGTGCCAGGGCACTGAAAGCCTGGAGAGACTCTCAATGGTGAGGCATCAAACGGTCAGCTACTCCCATGGCCTCCCTGCCTCCTGGAGGCTCCACCGTGGCCTGCCTGAGAAGTGGAGCCTCTCCTCTTTCATCCTATATCCTCATCTCTCTTCCACTTTTGCCCCATCCAACACCACTTTACCACCCCAAGTTTTTTCCAGTCTCTGGAGGAAGTTCTTCCCTGCCTAATGGTGATGATCCTTCTCTCAGAGGTACAGGATATTGTTTCATAACAAACTCGTGTTTTTAGAAACACAAAAATCAGGAAAGGCCATTTCCCCATCACTCTTCAAAATGGAAGCTGAGAAGGAAAAAGGAAAAAGGAAATAGCAGAGAATGTAGACAGTCACGGTGTAAAATACAAACTTTTACTCCACTACGCTCACATCAAACTGAATGCCCCTGTCTGTAGCTCCCTCCTGGAGGTGTCAGCTCCTGCCCGGGACTCAGGGCACGTGGCCTCTGGAGTCTTCTCTTCTCCGAGGGAAGCATCCCGAGCTCCTTCAACCATGTGACAGCTCTGTGGTTCTCCACCAGGTTGGAAAATCTTTCTGAGAAAGTTGAATGACCTTGGAAAATTTCCTTCATGTTTCTTTGCCCTGATACCTTTCTCTGTACAATGAGGCTAAGAATAGGCCAGGCCTCCTGGGCTGCAGCAGCTCGGTGATTGATATTGTGTGAGGCCCAGGAGGCCAAGGCTGGCTTCTCTCCCCAGCTCTGCCCCTGCCACATCCCCGTTAAGTGACATGGATTAACTCACTCAATCTTTGCAAAAAGCCTTAAGGGTTAGGCTATTATGACGCTCTGCATTTCACAGAAGGGAACAGGCAAAGGAATAAGTTAGGTAACTTGCTGCGAAGCGGTGACATTCAGCTGTGGCATTCGGCTCACAAGCCAAACGCTGTTCCATTCACTTTCTCAAAGCGTGGTGCCATGGCCTCACACCCTGAAATTGTTCTCCATGCTTCATCAGCCATTTTCATTTCTAAGCTTGTCAGCGTCTATTCTCTCTCTTTTTTTTCTGTTAAAAATATTTTCCAGAGCTTATAGATTTGGTGAATTTATATTTTAAGGAATTCACTCACATCATGTAGCCTATTGTCTGTCTTTCTAGTTTATTTCTCTATGTCATTTGTATTTCTTTCCTCTGCTCATGTTCTATGAACCAGCATTGTTCTTTATTAACTTTTTAGATCATTAAAGGTCACTTAGCATTTTTATTAAAATTACCATTTAAAGAAATTACTTTTCCTCTGAGAATGCGTTGGCCTGAGTCCATACATTTTGTTAGAGTATCTGTGTTTTAATTGTTTTCTTAAATGTTCGTTACTTTCTTTAAATTTCCTCCCTGCCTGGTTAGTACTTAGGAGACTACTTTAGATTCTGTGTGGTTAGGTACTTTTAGGTTCTGCGTCTTCTGATTATTCCTAATTTTATTGTCTGAGGCACAGAATGTAGTACATATAATGGAGGGAGTTTTTGATGTTTCTATTCTTTTCTTTCTTTCTTTCCTTTTTTTTCTTTTCTTTTCTTTTTTTTTTTTTTTTTTTTTTTTTTTTTTTTTGGCATGCTTTGAGAGCTCCTTGGTTGCCCAGAAAGTTCCACTGAGTACACTTAATCCCTTGCAGGGATCCCTTGCTCAGACATCGATGGCCTTAAACAACCATGGTGGCTGGTGAAGATCCTATTCCCTGTGGGTTTTTCCCAATTGCATTGAGGTCCCTGATGAAGTGGGTAGGACAATCAAAGGCATGAAGGGCTTGGTAGCAGTTGGGGAGCCAGGGCTGGACACAGAGAGGTCATCGTGAAAAACAGCCAGAGCACCCACCACTGGGGAGGATGAAGCCACATGTGGTGGCCACAGCCACGGCAACCTGGGGATCCCTCTGTGGTCTGTGGGGAAGAAACACCTGGGTCGACTGTGATATGAGCAACAAGTACGTAGATTCTAGGTGAGTCAAACGTCAAAAACTGATGGGGACCAGCTTGCATGAGCTTCATATCAAGCACATCACACACTTTGAATTAATGGAGATGAACAAGGACACAGAGCATTTAGCCTTTAGCCAACTACATATTTTCTCATTTATTTAATGAGATAAAGTGTATTTATGTATCTATTTATTCAACTAATATCTGTAGAAGGCCTACTGTGCACCTCTCTGGTCCCTGCTAAAACACTGCCTTTCTTTCCGTTGGGAAGTAGAACACGTGGGTCTCAGGACCTTCGGAGGTTTCACTCACTCCTCTAACAATGAAATACTCTTTCCACTTTTTATTTCCAATTTCTAAGTTTAGGGGTGCTTCCGTGGTACAGTGGAAAAAAAAGGCTGGGCTGCACTTTATTCTCTGTGTCACTCTGCGCAGATCATTGAACTTTCTGGATGCCATTTTGCCGTCTATGAACAAGGAGTGAGGGGCTGTGAAACAAGGATTTCAGAGCAATCGTGGGCACTAAACTGGAGAAGCCCAAACAGAGAGCAGACTGTGAATCACCCACAGCCACGGGTGACAGCAGTGGAGGGAGGAGGTGAGGTGATGGTTAAAGCAGCAGAAGCCCCTCAGAGTTAACCATGCCACGACAGAACTCAGAGTCTGAAATCCATGCAGCTGCCCCAGAGTATGCTCCTTCTTGCAGGGATTTCACATACTAGCAAGAGGCGTGGTCTTTCTCCTTTTGGCTCTATTAGCCTTTCCAAATAGTCAAGATTTTAAGTAACAGCCACACTCAAGCAAGAAGAAACACTGGACGAGGGAATGCCTAGCCTCCCTCTGCCTGCCTCTTGCTCTTCTCATTCACACTCCAGTCTAGATTTGTGACTGGGGCATTTAGACAGCCTGACTCCTCACATGGGTTGAGTTTAGGTCTCATCTGCTGCTGGTTCACTTCTAGTAATTGGAGTTCTGCCTTGTTTCTAAGGGTTGATTCTCAACCCGGCTCTGCTACCCTGGAGCTAGAGCTACTTATGCTTAGGAGAGTAATTCCTACTCATATCTTAAGACTGGAGGCCTAACCCTAAATCTACTTGGGAGTCTAGGGCCATAGGGCACTGGCCAGTTTTCTGGAAGTCTGAATATCGGCCATCTTTGCCATCCTGTGAGTAACCACCATTCCCCAGTGAGACTGTCTCACGGTTTGGGTGCAGGACTGCCCCTATGGTCTGTCTTGTGCTACCCAGACATAGATGTCCTGCCACCTGGATATGTTGTTTGTTTTGCCTGTTAACCCAGAGTCCTTCCCCGACTCCCATCCCCTCGTCTCCCCATCAATGTTTGTCAGGTTGAACTACAGATCTAGGACATTTCTACCTTAGCCCATCCCTCCATGTTCAACCAATAAAGGAATTTTCTCCACCTATGTTTCAAAGGGAGCCTAGAAGTACCCATTAGACAAATCCCTGAGAATTCCAAACACAATAGCTCAAAGAGCAATTGACATAGCTGATTCACAAATGGAGAAAGGTTTACAGGAGTCTAAAGGCTAAACTAGGAAATTCTAGGGCCACACTAGAAAGGAAAAGGCAAAGAAGGAGGCTTACTTATGTGATTTTTTTTTTTAAATAAGAAAATGAAAGTAAAAGGGCATTGGGCATTCCTTCATTCTTTCTTTTGACAACCATGTAACTGACCACTGACCATATTCCAGGTTCTACATTGTATTCAACAGGGAACAATATGAACGGGGTCCCTCAGAGCCTTTTGGAGTCAAGATCAACTGGTTTCATCTGCACAGGAAGATCAGAAAGAGGAAGTGATTCATGTGTGAGAATAAAACCAAAGCCAAGGCTGAACCCAATCACTCAGAGAGCCCAGGGCACAAACCAACAACTTGGAATGAACTCACTGAGTCCCGGCCGTGTTTACGGTATTCACCTCTACCCCTAGGACACCAGGTCCTTTCCTGGAAAAGCTGCTCCCATTGATCTAATTGCTTCCAACTAGGCTGAGAATCATCTCAGCAACACCAAGACATCTGTACCTCCAGGAGCTGCAGATAAAGGCAAAGGCACTGCCCAGCCCTAACTTGACTTCTAATCCAATTCTGAACCTACCTAGAAACACAAAGCTAGGGGAATTTTCCAGGTTTCTGATTTCACTGCAAAAGTGCCATGTGCCTCAGTTGAATTATGTTTGTAATTTGACTTTAAGATGACTTTTTGAAAGAATAAATCAGTGGCACTTACCTAATCATTTATTTAAAGGGACATGGAATCTAAAAGAATCAAAATATAGTGTTAGCCAAAGAAGGCACTCCTCAACCAAGCCTTCCATTTGGGGTTCTGACCCTTTCTTAGACCTAGGGACATCAGAGATTGCTCATTCTAAGTTCAGTGCAGCCTCCTTTCCTAATAAAGGAACCATCAGAACATTCAATCGCTCTTGCAGAACAATTGCAGTGACTTAAGGAGTAAATGGATGGGAGACAAAAGGCTTGCATTTTCCTTGACATACAAAGGGCTTTAAAAATTAAGAGGAAGTCAGTAGGGAAGGATTTTTGCTGAATCTAATGCATTTTTCAAAACAGTCTGAAAAGAGCTATGGGCCCAGAGCCAGCTGAGCTCAATCTCCTGAATTTTATTTTAAGCAGATCAAGCTTGTAGGTTATACTATTTATACTATTTGCCATGTTTTCCATTGAGACAAAAATCCCCTAGAATCTACAGGAAAGGAAAAGGAAACAGCATTTTATGGCCTCCGCTTGCAATGGCTCACTGGTTTATAGAAAGACTGAAGGCATTTGGCTTCAAACGACAACCTCGGGATTCCAGGGGCAGCCAGCAAGGTTCCTGGAGGGTTCTGGGCTGCTCTGGGCACTGGCATGGAGAGAAGCCACAGTCAGTCAGCTCTGCCTTCCCTGTGGCTGGACAGGAGGACAGAGCCAGAAAGCCCCCTGGAGCAGACCATGTCCCATCTCCTTGAGGCCTGCAAAAACCTGGCTGAGTCTATTTTGTGCTGCTATAACAGAATACCACAGAGTAGGTAATGTATAAAGAACAGATTTATTTCCTACAGTTCTGCAGACTGGAAAGTCCAAGATCAAGGGGCCCCCATCTGGAAAAGGACTTCTGGCTGCATCATCCCATGGTGAAAGGCAGAGGGCAAGAGGGGACAGACAAAGGTTTTATAACAATGATATAATAAGAACACTCCCACAAAAAGGACATGAATCCATTTGTGAGGGCAGAGGCCCCATGACCTAATCACTTCTTCAAGGTTCCGCTTGCAACACTGTTGTACTGGGGATTAAGTTTCCAGCCCATGAAGTCTATAGTTTGATGTGTCTCCCCATGAGAAAACGATGAGAAAACCAAGGCCCGGGGAGGGAAGGAACTCTCCACTATCATCCCAATCTGTTAGTCCTGGAGCTGGACTTACGTTTGCTTGTGTCCAGAGGGAAGCACCTGCCCCAAGAGCATGACTTGGAGGACTTTGTCTGTGTGGGAGCTGTGGCTGGTCCTGGGCGTGCCATAAGGAGAATCAGGACTGGGCTTGATTTCCAGCCCCACCAACAATAAAGGCTCAGACACCTTATTAACAGCTTTCAGCCCCTTCCTCATCGGTAGAAAATGAAGACAGCACATGCGGAGTTTGTGCGATGATAAAGGAGACAAGAGAGACAAAGCAGGCGTGCCCAGGCAGTGCCCAGCACAGAGTGGTGGTCTGCCACTGTAAGTGCCATCAACCCGCTGGGGGTCCTGTGGCCTCGGTCCTTTCAAGGGAAGCTCCATGCTCGGGCTTTCCCACCTGGTCTTAAACAACTGCTAAGTCACTTTGATTTCATGTTGAAGGCAGCAAGAAAAGCAAAATCTCTGCCTAGCTTCTGGTTTCCTTGTGGCATTAGCCTTCAAATTCAGTATATATAAAACCCACACGGTTTAACCACAAACAAACCTCCATAAACCAGTTCACATATCCTGAACAAAACTGCTTCCAAATGACAAGAGGCATGGTTGAAAAGCTTACTGAAAATAACCACATTTCATAAAAAGCAAAATCCATAACTCAACCCCACTCAGAGGGTAAGGATGGGAACGGAGGAGGACATCAGCAGCCATGGAGTGATCAAATCTCCAAGCAGGCAGAACCCAGAGAACTCAGGTTGGGACAAAGAACCCATTAGAGGGCAGGGGCTTGGAAGAAAGGTCGGCACAGAGGTGGGGGGCAGAGAGGCTTGGCCTAGGACACTCACAGGGGAGCCCACAGATTCTGCTGGAAGCCGGTCACAGGAAGCATCAGGGAACATGACATATGACACCCACCTTTACAGATGTCCTGCTGAGGAGCTGGGGAATTGTGGCTGCAGGAAAAGGACACATTTGGGACCCAGAACATTCTTTTTATGATGCCAATTTCAAGAGTAAGGGGAGTCCATAAAACATGCAGGGGGCTCTGATTTCAGACTCTGCTGTGCATACAAGTGTGAAATCGAACAGTGTTTTGTGCTAGGCAGAGGAAACTGCACGTTCAGTCCACAGATCTTGGCTCATAAGTCACTTCTGTAGGATTGCCCAGCCAGCTGTGTCTCTCATTTCTCACTCTCACTTCTAAAGCTTGTTTGAATGAAATATGTATGCCATAGATTCCCAAGGAGTGTCTCTTGTTCCCCCCTTACACAGGTGTCGTTTGCATCCATTCTGTTAAGCAACTTGGCTGTACTTACATCATCTCAAGGACCTGTGAGGTGTTATCACTCCCCCATTTCTCAAATATGGAAATCACATCCACAGGAGGAAGGCCTTCCCTAAGTTCCACAGCTAGTCAAGGATAGAGAGCAGGCCTGTTAACTCAGCTGCACCCACCTCTGAAAGCAGCTTTCCTTCTGCCGGTGTTCCAAATGGGAGAGGCGTGGTGACACAGGGATCACAGGAGACCAGGCCTAAGTGGTCTCTTGGGTTAGTCCCAGCCATGCTGAGTGGCTCTGGCTTTAGGGGTGGGGTGTTACGCCCTGGCTTTAGTAGAGGGATGCACCAACTGCCCTCCCCATCATCTGATAATTTGTAGGACAGAAAAGTCTCTAGGGTGCTAAGACGCATAGGATTCACTCTTTATTGATCAAACTTCTGCTTGGCCTTGCAGAAAATACACAGGAAACCAGCGTAAAGTCATAAAGTTACCAAAACAGCCAATGCTTCCACCTGCTGTTTCTGCATCTACATCTGCCCCAGGAACCTCCCAGGCAATGACCTTTGGCCAGCGCCATCTGTTCCCCAGTGCTCTCGGCTCCAGGTGTGGCCCATAGGCCAGCAGCCTGAGCAGCGCCTGAGGCTTGTTAGACTGTGGACCCCCAGGCCTGTGCACAGCTGTTGAATCAGACCCCCAGGGGATTTGTGAGCACTGCGAAGGGTGAGAAGCACTGCCCAGGTGGCACTAAGAAGTAGAATGCCAGCTTTGTCCTGAGACACTTCTGTCTGGGCCTCCCTGGTGGGGCTTCTCCGTTGCAGCTGGTTGCGTGGTTTTAAGTTCTAGGAAGGCCAGTGAGACCACAGAGAAGTTACTCAACTGCGAAGGACATGTTTCCTAACCTATAAATGAGAACAGCAGTGGAGCCTATGCAGGCGGATTCTCCAGAGGAAGGAATCAGGACAGGGTCTGTGCGGATGCTCCCTGCCCTTCTGACTGGGACATGTGCTTTGCTGACTCATGCAGCTTGATTACAGTCACAACTTACTGACGTGGGAGTCTTTAAAAGAATGTTATAATCTCTGCTATGAACTCAATAGGAGTTCATTATAAACTTTCCATCCATGTATATTTCTCCCATCACCAACCCCTTGTGGTAATTGTTATGAACTGACCAGGTTTTACATTCACTCATGTGCCTTCCGACGCCTGCATGCGTTCATGAAGCTGCTCGTTCAGGGGCAGATGCTTACAGAGGATTCTATGGTGTGTGAATAGCTAGCACAGTACAGATACTTAATCTGAAGGCTGATGCCACAAGGAAGCCAGAAGCTGGGCAGAGATCTTGTTTTTCTTGTTTCCTTTACCCTCATGATCCAATCAATGATAGAGAGTGATGTGGTACAGGATTAAAGAAGCTCTGTTCTCCCTGGGGATAAAGAAGCCTAATCCAGTTGGGAGAGGGCTCCCCAGAAGGGGCTACACTGAGCTGTGGTCTTCCGGAGCTGAAGGTTTGATTAAATACCGGGGGAGCTGCTGGGGGCCATGTCCTTCCCCCACCCCTATTTCTCATTAAAAGAAACCCAGTCTCATACATCAAGCCGAGAATGGGGATATATTCGTTTGTTGGAGAATTCAAAGAACAAGATGCTGTAATTGGACAAAAAGAAATGGCTGCTTTTTGAGGAAGGAAATCTGACATGGGCCACCATGTGGATGAACCTTGAGGACATCATGCTTAGTGAAATAAGCCAGTCAGAAAAGGACAAATCCTGTGTGATTCCACTTACATGAGTGTCCTAGAGGAGTTAAATTTATGGAGACAGAAAGGAGAATGGTGGTTGCCAGGTCCTGGGGAGAGGCAGGAATGCGAAGTGGCTGTTTCACGGGTTCAGAGCTTCAGTTTTGTGAGATGAAAAGAGTTCTGGAGATGGACGGTGGTGAAGATTGCACAGCAACAAGAATGTTCTTAGTGCCACTGAACTGTTCACTTAAATTGGTTGAGAAGGTCCACTTCATGTTATGTGTAATTTATCATTTAAAAACTGAGAAAAAATAAATGATATTTATCATATCACTGTCTATGATATGTTAAAGTGAAAAAAGAGAGAGAAGGGGGAGTAAAAGATACCTGTTCTTATTCTGATCACTCAATCAAGTAAAATAGTACAAATCCTCAATTTAAGGTAAAAGTTACTCCTTGGCTTTGAAAAGAGTGTCAGACTCTGAGATAGAGAGAACCAGCTTCCTGCCTTGCTCTTACAGTTACTGGCTTAATGGACTTTACCTTTAGAACCCTCCATCTGTTCACCTATAAAATGCAACAAAATAATACACAGGTTTTTGAAATCTTAGGTGAGATCTCATTAAACACTCTCTGTAGCCTGGTGCATCCTGCAAACGGCAGAGAAAGAGGTTTATAAACCTGGATGATAGAGCAGGCCCTGGGCATTGCAGAGGCGTTATCTGGAACTCTCAGTGAATCTCACAATTCATAAATAATATCATGACACAAACTCTTTTTCAGTCATTCCAAAAATATCCTGCTTCCAGAGGTGTTACTTTTATTATTTTTTAACTTGGATGTCCAAGAGAGGACAGGTGGTTCTTAACGTTATCCTTTAATGCCTTAGACTGGCCAGGAGGTGGGACACCCTTGCTCCGTGTTGGAGGCTTCCATGTGACAGTATAGACTGAGTTTGGCATGTCCCCATATGGACTCGTGTCTGCTATTAAATGCTGTCCTCAACTTTAACGTTTCTCCTAGATGAGTTTTATATGAGCTTTTAATGCAGCCAATGTATCTATCGCTGCATTAAAAAATTACTCCAAGGCATTAGTGGCTTAAAACAATACTTACTTTGCTCATGAATCTGAAGATCAGACAATGTGGCTCATGTGGCATATGTCGCATAAGTTGGGTTAGAGCGTCTACTTCCAGGTTGGCTCATTCACTTGGCTGGCAAGTGGACACTGGCTGTGGGCCAGCAGTTCAGCTGGGGCCAGGCACTTGGGATCAGTTCTTCTACATGTGGGCCCCTCCACAGGCTGCTTGGGCTTTCTCACGGTATGGTGGGAGGGTTCCAAAAGTAACTATCCCCAGAGAACCTGGCAGAAATGCATGACAATATTATGACCTACCCCAGCCTTGGATGTCACATGGTGTCACTTCCTCTTCAGTCTATTACTCAAAGTCATGACCCAGGCCTGGTTCCAGGGTAGAGGTGGTAGGTGTCACCTCTAGATGAGGGAAGTGGTGAGACTGGAAAGTCGCATGGGACAACTGATACTGTTATGGACCTCTTTGGAAATGCAATCTGCCACAAGTCCCATCCTCAGCTGGGAAGAGAGCTGCCCCTGTTTGAAAGTTCTTCAAGTTTCCCTGACTTAATTTTACTAAGAGGAAGGGCCTGTTTACTCAAATCCCTAATGCCTTCCTCCCCCTCCCAGAGGGGTGTGAATCACTTTCCTGCTTTCCCCCAAAATCTTACTTCTGCTGAGAATCAGGAGTGCAGCTTCCTGTTAGTGTCACTTCACCACCATCCCCATTAAGCATCCTTCGCACTTGGTAATTAGTTATCCAGCTACAGCACCTCAGAGATCACTCCAGAAATCTTGACTCCCGGCATGAGGACCTGTACTAATCTGAGCGGGGTCTTGAAGTAGCACCCTTGGGGCCTACTTCCCAGACACTCCATCAGAAACAAGACACAGTGCCTCCCACCCCAGCAGCTCACCCAAATGGGGGGGCCATGAGCCCCTCTCCCTTCATCCACCACTGCCTGGCCCTTGCCAGATCTCAGCCATCACCATTCTCATGGAGCCAGAGCTATGATAGAAGTCCCAGTCCACAAGCCATTCAGGCAGGTAGGTAGACACAGGCCTGGGAAGCTGGACTTCTCAAGCCAGTGATGAAAGCACTCGTGAACACAGCTGAGGGAGTGCTATCATGACTCTCTCCCATCCTGCAGGAGAGGAAGGTCTGGGGAGCGTTAATGATGTGTTCATGGTTACACAGCTGGAACAGTTCAACTAAAAATTTTAAAGATTGTGTCCAGAATGTTTCCTATAACATTCTGACTTTCCAGAAAAAAGATGTAATTGCTCTATTTCTCATATTTACCTTATGCATCAAAGTATGATGTAAAAGCAATAAAAAAGGAATGAACTATTGATATATACAGCAACATGAATGAATCTTAATTATGCTGAGTAAAAGAAGCTACAGAAGAAAGAATGTACACTCATCCATGCGTAGAAAACTCCAGAAAATGCAAACTAGTGCATAGGGACAAAACAGATCAATGCTTGCCTGAGGATGGGGGTACCGGGGTGGGAGAGAAGGATTATATAGGGGTGCAAGGAAACAAGGAAATGATGGATGTCTTTGTTATCTTGATATGGTGGTGATTTCATATGCGTCACAATGTTTCAGATTGTGCACTTTAAATGAGCAGTTGATTGTATGTCTACTATAACTCAAAAAAGCTATTAAATATGAATAAAAATTATGTGACGCAGGGCTAAAATTATTTTACATTCAGGAAAAAGAATCAAGATTCCTTTCTATAAATGTGTTTGAATAATTTTAATCTGTCAAAAATTTGCACTAATTTCATAGAGAAAGGAAAATACACATACATGCTGAAAATGTAAATACATTGTTTTTGCTAAAAGGAGAAATTCACATGCCAGGAACTTGGCTGTCTCTTACTCAAAAAAAGAAATATGTCGTCATGATTTTGCCCTAAATTAAATTGAAAATGTCATTTCGTTTCATCATCAAGACCATCATCCCAGGGAGGTGTTTTTGCTATTCTGATTTTACAGATTAAAAAACAGTCTCAAAAATTTCTAGGACATCTCTGTGGCAAAGGTGTGATTGGACTAAGGTCTGGCTCTAAAACTCACTCTTTCATCCATAGCACACCAATTCTTCTCAAACAAAGACAAAGGAAAAGAGAGGCATAAATGGAGATATGAGGGCCCTTTTCATCCAGCTGCCCCAGGAAGAGAATGTTGGAATCCACTGAATACCATCTTGGGAGATGGAGATGCAGAGGGATTATACCATCCTTGTCTTCCATGGCGACTCTCCTACAGACACCTCTCCTCTCCGTCCTCTCTTTGGTTCCAGAGGGGCCCTTCCTCAACTGGCCTGAATGCAGCCTTCTGGTGGGAGAGATGAAAGGCTGTGACATGCTCTCTCCTCCTTCCTCCTCAGTTTGTTGGTAAGAATAGAGAAGAACATTAGAGCTAGAGGATGTCTTCTAAGTGCAAGGCCCGTTTGATTCTGGAGGAGCCAAAATGTGCCCCAAAGACAAGAAGCTGACCTTCCCAAAGGTGTTTGACCTGGAGAGGTAGGAATTTCAGCAGGGAGGTTTTGGGTAGACGTTAGCAATGTAGGGCTAGTGGATGGAAGCCAGGCAGCAACTCAGGGCTGATCTCCGTAAGGATGAGGAGGCCACAGGTATCCACGATGACATAAGTGTGAGCTGCACGCTGCCATGAGGTCTTCCCCAGGGCAAGCAGAGTCTCAGGCATCTCTGGACAGTGACTTTGCCTGTTCTCAAGTGTCTCTGTTTCAGGTTCCATGGCCAAGGGATAGAAGGCTCTTTCTAGATCCTCCTGCCAGTAGGAAAGGGTTCAGAAGTAAGGCTGGGTATGGGAGGAGAAGACCCTTCAGGAACAACACCTAATGAGCCAAGGTAGTCTCTAAGGAGCACCCCCAAACCTCTTCCTTACAGCTCTACACTTCTGGGCTGTGACAGCCTGCTGAAAAGAAAGGATTGTGGTGTCATTAAAATATATTTGTGAAAGATTGGGTTAAACAATGTTAAACAAGCTTCCTTACATCATACACACCCATGAGCGGGATGTGAAGGACAGCCCTGGAGTGGCTGCTGTGATCCACATCCCCCCGCCACCACCACCTTTATCACCCTTAGGACCAAAAGCTCCAAGCTGCTGGGGGAGCTACTGGCAGTCAGCCCCCTGTGCTGGCCATCTCAGAATTGTTTCAGCTAAGAGACTGCCTTGAGAGTCACCTTGACTCTACGTCTTCCAAAAAATTCATGTCCAGTAACTGGCCAATCCAGGGTATGAAGTCCTGTCCCTGCACCTCACCTGCCAATGCTGTGGGGCCATCCAGCTTTAGAGCTCTTTGGGGGATCAGCAAGGCCTCTGTCACAACTGCATGAAGCCCCATTTCTCCCTCTGCTTCTATTCCTTTCACAGGTGCTGATCTGAGAGTGTCCCCAGGGGACCTTGTGTCTTGAATCTTGGCCTGAGATTTTCCTTCCAGGGATCCCAGCCTGCAGCCATCCTGATACCAAATCTGGAGAAAGTGCTCTAACATTTGACTGTGATGGGACGTGGGCTGTACTTTTAGATAAATGTTGCTAATTACATGAGAAAGTTACTTCCCATCCAGTGTTCGTGTAGCAGGAGCTGAAACTGAACTTTAGCAAAGACCTTTTGGCAGCTAGCAAGATGGTCGTGGGTCTCCCTTTCCTGGAACCTGTTGCTATGAGAGTACAAAAGGGATGTGGCAAAGCCTTTCTTTCCTTTGCCCAGAGATTTGTCCTTTGCAGTAGAAGAAACAATCTCCTTAGTTCAAGTGGATGGTGGGGAGTTGTCTCAGCAGAAGATGGAGAAGGTCCCCACAGTGTCCTCCAGGCCTGCAGCAGCAGCCACTGCCAGAGCTCCTACTTCCCATTCCCTGGGCCCGAGTTCAGCCTCCAGCAGAATCCCGCCCAGGCTTCCGACCATTGAGAGAAACTGTGGCTCACCAACATGCTGGAGCAAGGCACTGTTTTAAGAGGCAATTTTCGGGTTCCACAGAATGTCAAAACTGACCCTTGAAAAAAAGACTGGGCTCCAAGGCAGCTGCCTGCCGAGCCTGGCCTCTGAATCCCTGCTCTTCCCTGGATGGGCTGCAGGGAACCCATGAGAGCTTCATGGTCCTGGAAATGCGTCTTCAGCCCATCCACATCCTGTGCAGAGTATGGTGCTTTATAAAGCATTTCATCTTTTCAGCTAAATTTAATACACCTTTTATTTAAGTGGATAGAAAGGATTTAGTTGGCTTTTTTCAAAACCACAAAGAGGAGGAGTAAAGTCCTCCGGGGAACGGGGGAGTGGGGGCAACAGGGACCTGCAGACTGGGAGAAGTTGGAGAACACTCTTACTGTCCCACCTTTGTAGCAAAAAAACCCAGACTCAGGGAGGGGATCTCATTGGCTAGAAGTAAAACTAATGGATTCGAAATTTGAACTCAGGGCATCTAAATCTATAATAGCCCTGATGCTGACAATTGTTAGGTATCCAGAATTGTCTTAGTCTGCTCCAGCTGCTATAACCAAATCCTCTGTATAGTACTAGGTGATTTTTAAACAACATAGATTTATTTATCACAGTTCCAGAGGCTGGGAATGCCAAGATAGAGGCACTTGCAGATTTGGTGTCTGGTGAGGGCCTGTTTCTCACAGATATTACCTTCTATGTGTCCTCACGTGGCAGAATGGGAGGCAAATAGGAATCCCTTTCCTGGCACTGGAGTCAATTCCAGGTTAAATAGCAAGGTGGGGTTCCCCTCATCCACTGTCTTTGTGATCCCTGACGCTTTCCCCTCTGAAAGGGGTCTCTTGTGAAATGGGAAGTCCCCTTCTTTTAAGAAACTGCACATCTCCTGTTGCTGCAGTTCGGGGGCCTGAAAATGACTTTAGGGAATGAGGATCCAAAGTCCCCATGTTCCGATTTAGCAGATGGTGCTCTAGTGTTGCAGGTTAGGTCTGAGCCCTCTCTCCCTGCCTCTGACCTCAGGGCCTCTTTCTCAGCTCCCTTGAGCTTCTGGGCACTGCTAAGGCTGGCACTGCCGTGTAATGTGGGATCAGACTGAACCATGTGAAAGTACGATTTTGTAAAACAAAAATGATCAAATAAGTTCAAATGATTTGACCTAGTACAAACGTTACTTATTGCTGAGGGGGCTTCATTTGAAACTGAATTTGACATAAGGAGTAAATACAAGCAAAATATTTAAACAGTGGCTGACACATTGCAAGCAATCAATAAATAGTGACTGTGTATCGATACTGTCGTTGAACACGTGACATTAACCAAAATTAGTTATTGTGGAAAGTTCAAGTGGAATTGGTGAAAGCTATTTTGGACTCTAGGTTGTCCTGGCTAGTATTTCCTCCCCACCATGCCCCGGGTTAAACAGTGCCGCATTCAACCACAGTCTGTAGCCACACTCACTAGCCACAGTCTGTGGAGACTACACACATTGAACGCTCTCATCTCAGACTCTGTCACTTTTTTTCCCAGTTCATTCTGGCTGAACCTTAGACTCATTTGGGGGTAATTTTTAAAGGATGAATCAGAGACTTGGAGGTGAGGTTTGGATGTTAGTGTGATTCTAATATAGGGCAAGAGTTAAGAACCACAGCCCTAGCTGATATGTAGAATCTATGATTCTTTGGTCTGGTCCATCGATTCTGGTGGAGGGCAGAGATGGACTCACCAGAGCATCCAGGAGCACTCAGTAGGAGGGGAAGGGATGGGCGTTGGCCAAGGTGGGGGTGACTCCTCCCTGGTTCTGCAAGAAGCTACCTGGAGGAGGGAACCATGGGCTAATGCAACAGGTGACAGCAAGGTTATGTGGCACTCATTATATGCAGGTGCCTCAATTATCTATTCTATTGTTATTGACATTGGGATTATTTCCAGTTTGGAACAAATGCATGGAAAAATGTTCTTGTCTATTTTTGTGGATATAGGCAAAATCTCTTATTATTGTAGATTAATAGATTTCTGTTTTCACAGTGTTATACTTCTTGGTACTTGAAATATAGTCAATGGGACTGCCTTAAAGCTGGCTTCTGTATTCTTTTGATGTATTTACAGTATTCTTCAAGCATTTCCTTACTTTCTGAGATAACAAGGTGCTCCAGGCTTATCTTATCATTTTCTTTCTCCAGACCTGTAATTATCCATTTCTCCAAGAATATCTGATTCATTTTAGTGAAAAATGGTATTTAGAAACCAAGCTTTGGGTTACTAGATAGACTCATTGCTACTGGTATATTGTCCTTTGGTAGACAGAACTTGGAAGGATGGATGGATGAGTGAAAGGGATATACCTAAAATTGTGAATTTATAGGGATATTTTTAATTCAAATTTAATAAAATGGAGTTTTTCTTTACTTTAGTTTTTACTCATATGTTCTTTTCCTTAGAGTGAAAATCTTAGATTTACCCAGCTTACAATATTTTCAGTTTATGATGGGTTTATCTGGACATAATTAATTTGTATAATGAGAAACAATATGCACTAGCATTAACATAATGAGCTCTGGATCCAAATTTTATGCTGAACTGCCAGTTGGGTGAGTTAATTGCTTTCTGTGTGCCTGTTTGCTTATCTGTGAAATGCGGTGCGTAGTGGTAGCCACCTCCACAGGGCTATGGTGAGAACTGAATGAAATAGTTCATGTCTGGGTGCCTAGAACAGGACCTGGCATAAAGGAAGTGTTCAATAAGTATTAAATAGAAGATGTGCTTGATGGGAATCTCTTCCTTCTCCTTGGATTCCATTTTTTTTGGAATCCCTTTTTCATCTGTTTTTGGCAAACTTCATTCCCTCCTTTCTCCCCTTACATCCTCCCTTCCTTCTCTCCATTTTTATCCCTTTTGCTAAGTGTGTTTGCATAGCAGCTGTGCCATTTCGGAATCCTGCCCCTGCTTAATATGGGCAGCTTTGTCTAGATCTTCTATTTGTTTTGACATAGTATAGGTAAAATCTCCCTGACAATTTTTCCCTGAATAATTTGAGGTCTGTTTTCTTCCCCTCTAAGCTAGAGTTCTAGGCATTGACTTTTCTGCACATTTACAAAGGAAACTGTGTGGCTGGGCCAGTGTGCAGGCTTCAAAGAAAAAGCAGCCGGGATTCTCTGGTAGTCTTTTTTGGGAGTCTGGAACCTCAGTTCACCCACTTCCTACAGTGTTGGAGAACCGTGGAGCTTCAGCTGTCTCCCTCAATCGAGCGAGGGCTTTGCTGCCATCCAGAGAGCTATCTGGGTGGAGGTCCTATGGCCTGCTTCCCAAGTAGCCATCTCACAACCCCCCAAAACGGAAGACAGAAGCCTGGACCACAGCTTACCTTGACCGCGTGTCAAGAATGCACAGATGAGGAAACACTCTCTGCTATAGGGACATCCTGCAGCCTTCTCTCTGCTCTTTGCTGTCGTTGAGGGCAAGGCCTTTGAATTTTCTCTCATGGCTTTGGCTGAGCCCCTCTATCTTGCTAGAGAAATTGAGCTCTGAGGTCTCTGCACACCCGCGGTCTCCTTTCCCGCCAGCAAGAAGCCACTGCCTTGAGATTGGTGGCTTTCCTTCTCCTCTCCTGGGAGGATGCCCTGTTCTTGTGCCGGCTCTGTGACAGCTTCTGCAGCAGATCTTTGTCAGTCCTTTGGTTTAGCCTGTTGCCCTCCCAGCCTCTTCCTCGCCTGTGTTCCTGAGTCGGGACTGATCTTCAAGCGGGGGCGGGCAGCTGCCTGCGACGCTGTGGCTGAATGACAGCAACCACTTAGGGTGGTCCTCTGGAGACCACCAGGACCCCCACTCAACTTTGCAGGTGAGAGGAGCCCTCACTGCATGAAAGGGAAGAGAGGGTCAGGACAAGCGGGTTAAAGGTTGCCAGCCCCCAGTTCTCCCTCCCCAGCCTTCCGCCCTGACCTGAGGGGACCTCTCCACACCCAGCAGCCCAGCACCACTCGGTGGCCTGAAATGGAAGCCCCGCCCCTGTCTGATGGAAGACAGGAGCTGCTTCCATCTAAGCTTGCTTCCAAATTCTAAGCTTGGCTCCACAAACTCCTGTTTTGCATTAAAAACTCATCTTTCCTCTCTCCTGGGAGCCTGGTCTGGCCTGTGTCTTCGGAACGGGAAGCGCTAGGAGTGAGACCTAAAGCTGCCGGAGGGCAAGCGGAGGGCGGAGGGCAAGCAGGGGGAGGAGCCTGCCTGCCTCCTCCATCCTCGGGACCTTGTCTGGTCCAAGCTGACGACTGTGGACCCTGCGAGCATCCTTTCTCTCCCTAGGCAGGCGTGGCATGGCAGACCCCATCAGGGACAGCCATCCTTGCCTTGACCCCCCGACCCGGGAGTGGAAGGCTTCACCTGGCTTTGAGTGTTCTTTCTATAACAAACTGCATCCAATTAGCCTTCTTTCACGAGGACTTTTGGAAAACGAGATCACTTGAAAATAACATACTCATAACGTGGATAAACTTGCAAATCAAATTTGCTGGGCAGTTGAGTTTGAGAGAAATAACTAATTAGGGGACCGATTTTCCAGTGTGAGTTATTTTGACCACCACCTCCCACATCCACTCATGCTTGTCCACAGTGTGCACCTCACATGCCCGTCAAACACATGGGCATCAACCCTGGCGATGGGACCCCCCTGGGAGGATGAGGAGCTGGACAGGTGATCAGCCGTGCTCTTGGGCAGTCCTCACACTGTGGTTCAAATCCTGCGATTCTATAGCTGGGCTTCCTGCCTTCACCACATTCCTTTCCACAAATTCTCTCTCTCCTACCTGCCTCCCATTTCTGTTCCCTGCTCATAGCAGAGGCCACAAACCTCCTCCATGCTGGGTCCTTTCTCTCTTCTTCTGCTGAAATCCACCTCATTGCCAAGGAAACCACATTTATCAAGTGCCCACCATGTCCCAGGCACTTCTGATACGTGGATTCACATTTATTTTATTTAATTTCTATGACAAATATAAGGGGCAAATATCATGCCCTGCTTTCTAGATGAGGAGAGAGGCTCTGAGAAATACCTAGGGGTACAAGAACCCAACAGATGCACGTGACCCAAGCATGGGGGAAGCCAGCAAGACCTCAGTCTCTCTTTCTCTCATGAAGAGCTGCAGCTCATCCCTCTCCAGGACCCTAACACTGCACCAGTGGGCTTTCTGCTTGTAGCTTCTAACAGGCTGGCTCTTTGTCCTGGAAGGAACTGTTATTTATGTCACTTAGGAAAGCTTATATATATAGGTCACAGAAGTGGATTTCCTGAACAGCATCAGAGCCCAGCCACTCAGGATGGAGCTGGTCCCTCTCTGCAAAGCCTTCTAGACCTTTAACTTATCTGCCTCCCTAAGACCCATGAGAACCCAGGGGCTCTCCATTGCTTTCCTCCGGGGCTTCCCTGGCAGGTCAAGTGACATGTGACACACAAACTAATGGGCCCTCCTGGGTCTCAGCCATTTCCACAGTACTAGTGGAAATGCCACAACTTTCTTGCCTATGGGGAAAAAAAAAATGTCCAACTGAGAATCTTGCATTTTTCTTCTGTCTCAGTCCCCTGAGTAGCTGGGATTACCGGCGTGTGCCACCATTCCTGGCTAATTTTTGTACTGTTTAGTAGAGATGGAGTTTCACCATGTTGGCGAGGCTGGTCTCAAACTCCTGACCTCATGATCCTCTCAGCTCAACTTCCCAAAGTGCTGGGATTACAGCCATGAGCCACCGTGCCCGGCCCTACTGAGAATCTTACAATGGTGACAATTGTAGGAAAGGCCTCAGCTCCCTCAACAAACCCAGCTAGAAGCATTCAGAAAGCAATGCTGTTGCCCCAGGCAGAGGAGGGCTGCTGGTATTGACCTCCTCGAATCCCTACCAGGCAAAGAATTCTCCATAAAGCTATCAAGATGTTATTGGGAGGAGAAGTGCATGCTAGGCAGGAATAAATACAGAAATGTGTATTCTTCCTACAGAGACAGACCAGGGGCCCAGCTGGGAGCGGTGTGTAGCTCAGAGTGATGTGGGTGTGGATGTGGATGGATATGGGATACCTCGTGTGTGTTTTCAATCCACTCAGACTTTGTGGAACTGATGTGGTTGCCTTTATCCAACAGGAAAACACCTCAGGGCTCAACAAGGTGAAGACCCGACACAGCTACACTCTACCATTTATTAACCCAAGCAGATTAAAACAACTATTGAGTGAATAGAAAATGCACGTTATACGGAGAACTTGAAAATGTATTTTATTTAAAGCATTTCTTTTTATTTTTACTTTTTGAGACAGAGCCTTGTTGTCTGTATTGCCCAGGCTGGAGCACAGTGGCATGATCACGGCTCATTTCAGTCACAACCTCCTGGGCTCAAGCAACCTTCCCACCTCAGCCTCCCAAGATTGCTGGGACCACAGGCGCCGCTATGACCACCACGACAGCAAGCGCCATAATGCCCAACTAATTTTTTTAAAAATGTTGTAGGGACAGATTCTCACTTTGTTGCCAGGCTGGTCTCCCCAGCCACGCCACACCTGGCTGTCGTGGTCTCTCTCATTCATCAGATTCCTTCACCTCCCTGCTGTCCAGCCCCCTCTGGGATTTCAGTGACAGTTCTTTTCTTTCCTCTGCACTGCTGGCTCCTGAAATTCAATAGAACTTCAAGGAGGGAACTGTTGTATTCAGCCACTTGAGAGGAGCGGCAGCCTTTGAGAGCATCCAGGGACCTGCTGGGCCTTTCTTTGCAAACTCTAGTGGGCAAGGTGCTTGGCAAAGCCACAGCCTGAACTGGGAACAGGAGCCAGGCACCCTGCCAACCGCCCTGCCCGGTGTCAGAACCATGTCCAAGTAAACTTTTCAGGAAATAAGTCGTGGACCCTGGAGGCTTCTCTGTTCAGCCCCCTTGAGAGACGGGGCTGGAGTGAGGGGGGAGTCCTAAGTGTGTCTGGGTCTAGGCATCTCTGTGCTTGGGACACAGCTGGCATGACCCAGGGGTCAGGCATCAGTACACAGAAATGAGCCATGATCGACTCCTACCCACCTCTATGGGGCGAGGAGTGAGGAGCTTTGGGATCATACAGAGGCTGAGAGTTGCAGGAGCCATGGCATGGCCAAGGAAGGGCCTCTGATAATCCTCACAGGTGGCCCAGGCAAGAGGCCAGGCACCCAGCCCACCTGGCAGGTACACCTAAGGGCATCAGAGGGCCACTGAGGGGGGCTATCAGGGGCACAGGCAGGTGCACCTTCCTTGTTCGAAGTCCTTGCTCTTCTGATCCTCGAGCCGGGGCTGCCACCTCCTCCCTGAGGGTCATGCCTTTGCCAGGGATGTGAATTCACATGAGTGCTCTGCTTGGAAAAGGCCTGGCAGAGCCTCTCAATCTCCCAGTGCAATGCTCTGGGGTAATAACCTCAATCGATAATCCCAATCAATGAACCCAGTCAATAACTAATTCGATGAGCCCACTGAACGGCCCCAGTCAGTCAGGCCTGCCCAGGAGTCACAGCCAAACAAGTGCCTTTCCTGGTTTAGGTCTTCAAGCCCTCACCTCATCCTATTTTATGCTACCTACACTCTCACCTCAGGGATGCCAAGCCTGATGGGAAGACCACACATGAAACCTTATTAGTCATTTACATTTCAGGGTGAATTAGATTACCAGTCCCTGTTCTTAGAGCATTTATTCATTTGATAAGCGCTTACTAATCCATCTTCGGCACCAGGCTCCATGCTGGGGCAGCAGCAGACTGAGTTGAATAAAGATGAACAAGCTGTGTGCCTGGTCCCACGGAGGCTCTAGAAAGACAGAAGACATGAATGGCTGCAACTTCAGGTACAAGTCATGGTAGAGACACCAGTGCTTGCCATGGGGCTCCGGGAAACCAGAGGAATGTCACCGGGACATGGGATCAGGCCTGGGAGGATGGATAGCTTCTGTAGGCAGAAGTAGAAGACACCAAGAATATGGCAAGCATAGGACCCAAAACAAGGAGCAGGAAAGTGCTGGACTCTGAGAAACAGCGGGATGCCCAATTGGTTGAACCCATGGTAGACCCATGTAGGAGAGAAAGGGAAGATGCTCTTGGGTACAGAATGCACATGGCCTGGAATGCTAAGCTAAGCTGGGATGTAATCAACTGGGGTCACAGGACGTCACAAGGGGTGGGGCACAGCAGCACCTGAGCAGGCAGCCAAGGGTAGGTGGCAAGAGGCCACATAAGCAGGCAGGCAGGCCAAGCCTAGGAGGCAGTCAGGCTCTTGGCACCTCTGCATTTCTTTCTTTGTAGCCAGGCAGTGTAGTAGGAGCCAGGGAGTTACTTCTGGGAAGACTGGGCTGGAGCTCTGGGGATCACCCTCCTCCACAGACACCAGCTCCCAAACTTTCCTTGCCCTTAGCTCTTTGTTTCTGTCATATTCCAGAGCATGACTGCTAAGGAAAAGGTGAGTGGAGTCTCATTGAGCTTTTGCTTTGCTTGTCTGCCCTGCTTCGATCACCTAAACTCATTTGAGAATGCTCGAGCCCACAGCGAGGATGAGGAAGACACGCTTGCATTTTCTGGGCTGTAGTTTCTGGGATGCAGTCATGTCCAAGGCGCAACCGGCCTCCGGCAAGCCCGCCATACTGCCTGTGGGGTCCCCCTCCACCAGGAAGGGCACTTCTACCCGGACAGTCCCAGCTGCAGCCCCACCACGGGAACCCTGGGCTCTTCACGCTCCGTTGAGATTTCTCAATTGACTGTAACTTCCTTTTCAGAAATCCTATTTGGCTTCAAAGTTACAGAAGATTGTTCTCCTCGGGGACTGCCGAGATGTTCAAAGTATGCCTCCCAGGGATGACCGGAATTTGCTTGAAGTGTTAAAAAAAAAAAACAAAAAACCGCAAGGCATAATAATACGACTATTGTCCTTGACCCTCAGATGCACAAATTAAAATCCTCAGTCATAAAGCAATTTTGAAAATCTCATGGAAATATATTCTCTTTAGAGTTGTAGCCAAAAAAAAATTAAAACTTTTCTCCCCAAGAGGAAACTAGTTAGCTTGGAGTGAGAGGCACAGACAATAAGAGAAGATTATCAAGGTACTGAGGCCACTCTAGGTCTCTCAACCCCAATTCCAAGACTTCACCACCCTTAACATGGGAGAAGATCAGAGACCGGTGAAGGAATAAAGTCTGGAATATAATCTAGGGGAGGGGAGTGCTGCAAAGAAAGGATTAAAGCCTGACAAGGTTGGGGGTTGATATTGTAGGAGTCAGGGAGGACATTTTGAGGAGGTCCTATCAGAGAAGACAGTTGATGGACAGGAGCAAATGCATGGTGCTGAAAAGAGGGAGGAGGGAAGAGGGAAAATGGGACTGAAGAAGGAAATGAAGTTGAGGGGAAGGCAGAGCCAAGGTCACACAGGGCAGGACTTTACAACCTGTCTTTGTAGAGCCAGGGAGGGAATATTTCAGTTTGGTGGCCATACGGTCTCTGTTGTATCTACTCATCTCTGCTGTTGTAGCATGCAAACGGCTACAGCTGACATGTAAATAAATAGGTGGGACTGTGCTCCAATAAAACTTTATTGACAAAGATAGGCAGAGGGCTGGATTTGACTGGAGGGCTGTGGTTTGCTGACCCTTGTTTTGGAGCCTTGCAGGCCAGGGTGAGAATTTTACTTTTATTGTTAAAGAAATGGAAGCCATTTGGGGGTTTTAAGCCTAAGAGTAAAGTGATGTGATTTGTGTTTTAGAAGATCATTCTAGCTGCTACATGGAGAAAAGATTGTAAGGCAAGAGCAGAAGCAGGGAGGCCAGTTTGAGGGTCCTTAAAGTACTTTGGGCAAACAGGCTGGAGACTGGATCTAAAGTGTCTATGGCAGGAATTCAAGTGCTCACCTGCATCTTTAGATCTCCCCCTTGATCCATAATGGAACTGTTCCTCCCACCTCTGTGAGTTTCCATGTGGTCATGTGATCAGCTCAGCCAATAAAACGCAAGGAGTAGAAAACCCTGAGAACCAGTGCATGATTCGCCCTGCCTGTCCCCTACCATGGCGGCTTATACCTTCTAGACACTCATTCTGCACAAGCACTCCAGAACTGAAAAATAAATTAAAATTAAGTTAAAAATAAAAATAAACTAAATTATAGAAACTCAGTCATTGTGGGTCCTTGAGTGAGGAACACATGGAGCGGAGCCTCCCTGGCAACTCCTTGGGCCTGCAGTGCACACAGAGCAAGCAAGGGCCGGGAATGACCTTTCGTTATTTTAGCCACTGGGAGTTGGAAGTGCCTGCCACTGAGGCATCTCCCCGCTCACTGTGACTGCCGTGGTGGGAGTTGGCACATTATAACAAGTGGGCATGTTGAGGTTACATTTTCAGGGAAAGATGATGGGGCTTGCTGGTAAGTTCGCTGTAGGGTGTTTGAGAAGGGAAATGGAGGGTGACTGCCAGGGAATCTGACCTGAACCACTAGGTAACCAATCTCACCAATTAGTGAGAAACAGAAGCTGAGGGAGGGCCTCAGGGTCTAATAGAAAACTGTCTGGTTTAAATAATGGCTCATCATCTACTAGCTTTGTAACATGGGTAATTTAACCAGCCTCTCTTGGTGCGTTTGCTTATCTGTACAAGGATAAAAATAGTATTGGCTTCCTAGGACTGTCAGGAAGACTAATGGGGATAATTCAGGCAAAAGGGAGCTCCACAAATGGTAGCTATTGTCATTCTTCTCATTGTTATCATTATTACTGTTATCATTATCAGTATCTTAAGAGCTTGTTCATTTTGAGTCAATCTCTTGTACTCAGCCAGGTCCAGGTACCCTGGAAAGCCAAGTTCTTGGAGCTGCGTAGCTGCCAAGAACAGCCTGGACTGGCATGGTCCTCTCTCAGTTCTCCCTCCAACCTTCCACTGGCCTGACGCTGGCCAGCACCCTGCATGTGCTCCAGCTCCCTGGCTGAGCTTCCCACGGCCGGTGTGCAACGGTCATCCAAAGGGAGCCTGACCCTGCTTCCGCCTGCTATGCCAACTCCAGATGGCATGAGCCGTATTTCCACAGTGAGTCTGGAGTAAGAAGAAGACAGCCCTGTCTGGCATGACGCTGGCACTGCCTTTTCTCTTTTCTGGACGTGCCCTTACTTGGGGCAAGTGGCATCACAATGGGAGTTCTAGGAAGTGCTAGAACAGTGTCACGAGTCAGTTGCATCTATCTGGTCATGAAAAGGACTGAAAACAGGCTGAATTCGATGAATTGGCACCTTTCCAAGATCAGAGTGCCACATTTGAGGGGTTTTATAGCCCTGATGCTTACAGGGCCAAGTCCCTATCCTCCCAGCTCTGTACAGCCACATCCCCTCCCGATCCCAGCCCATGTTCAACAGGGCCTCAGTGCGAGGATACAAAGTCTCGGCCCCTCAACTCTCTGCCTCCATTTAGGACTACTCCACTGGGCCATGCCTGCTTCCCTTGTGATCAGCCGAGGCACCTGTCAGAAGGGCCTCGTGCCCACCTCCTCTCTCTGCCCAAGACTTCTCTGCACTTCTTCCCCGGAAATTCCTTGCATGGGAGCTGAGACCCAGAGCCTGCCTCCTGGGGAACCCTGTCTGTGACAGGCTGGTTCCAGCCACACAGGCCAAGGACCTAGATCACAGTTGCCTGCCGCATGTCGATCCATAGAAAGTGATTCAGGTCTCTTGTCACTTTAAAACAAACCTATTTAGAAGAGAAAAATCCTTCGGGTTACCCTGGCCACTATACACAATTCTTGCCCTGTATATGCTGATGTCTTGAAGAAATGCAGTGTGTGAGGCCAGCCCCACAGAGCAGCAGCATCACAAGTCCCAGGTTTCCTGTGCAGCCTCTTGGCCCTACAAAGCACCCCCAAACCCCGCCACCAGCAACATTCCTCCTCCACCCCTTGGTCTTTATCTTAGCACTGAAATGCACTTTTCAAAAAGCTTCCTGCTTGTGGGGCTTTTTGCTCCTGCATGAGCAGGTGCAGGGTGAGAATGAGGAGCTCCTCCCCCTTCCTTTCACAATCTGAGAAGGATTTAGATAGGGTGAGTGTGAACCTCTGGAAATGATGTGCAAAATTATAACAACACTTTTTTTTAAATTGGAGAGATTGAGAACGTTCATTGCTTTTATCAGATTCCCAAAGGCCTATGACCCCAAATAGGTGAAGACCCATGGCTGCCTTGAAGAAATCGCTGAGCTGCTTAGCTGCCCAGCTCCCAGAACAGAAGAGAATGCCCACCATCTCCAACCTTCAGCAGATCAGCCACCTAGCTGAGAGTATTTATTTTTCTTTTATAAAAAGTTTTCATCAAAAGCAAACTCGGGTGTTGTTTTGTCGTGGTGGTGGTGTTTTATTGTTTTGTTTTGTTTTGTTTTCCGTTTTTTAGAGACAGGGTCTCTGTGTCCCTGGCTGGAATGCAGTAGCATGATCATAGCTCACTGCAGCCTCCAACTCTCGGGATCAAGCACGCCTCCTCAGCCTCAGCCTCTCGAGTAACTGAATGCTGAGAGCACTTAAAACACAGGACAACGTTTTGTGAGTTACGAATAAACACACGAGCACATGACGCTTGATAACTTAACACAGCGCTGGCCCTCCTCATGTGTATGCCCCAAGCATGCCCGGTGCTACGTCACCACCACCCCGGGAGCTCCAACAGGCAGGACTCATGGCCCCCTTCTTCCTGGTGAAGAGCCTATGGCTCATTCGGGTGAAGTGACACGCCCACGGTCACACATCTTACCAGTGATAGAGTCCACAGCAGAGCAGCTCTTGGACAGTTGAAGGCCAGCTCTGGTCCTCAGTGAGGAGACGTGGGGGTGAAGGAAGATGAATTAGTTTCAAGGTCCAGCCAGGGCTTCCTGCCTGCTTAGCCCAGAGCCAGAAGCTTCAATCTCTATAATTAAGGACCTGCTGCCTAATTAAACCAGCTGGTGTCTGTAAGCATAGGGACAGGACTGTGGGCCATCTGGGTTAGAGCTGGGGCTCCTCCCCTCTGGCCAGGCTGCCTTTATCCCCTGGTATTCCTGATCTCCTGCTGTGTGCAGACCCAAAGCTGCCTCCTTCCGTCATTGTTGTCAACAGCCATTGTCTAGGAAGGCTCATAAATGTCCAAGGCATAGTGCAGATGGTGTTCTCCAAAGATGGCCACAATGTTACCCACCCACAAGCTCTTCTGCAGTGTCACCTCTCACTGTCCCATAGGAGACAGAGTGGGAGGTCCCTCCTGTCTAATCTGAGCTGGTCTCTGTGGCTCATTTGTAACCCACAGTATGCGGCAGCAGTGACAGTGGGTGACTCCCAAGGTAGCTCAGGGAGGCCAGGTGGCTCCTGCTTGTTCTCTTGGGATGCCAGCTTCCTGGGTGCTGTCTCATGATGCTCCCTCTAGAACACCAGCCACCATGCTGGGAGCAGCCCAGACCCAGGGAGAGTACCCCAGTTACCCGGTTGACAATCCCACTCTAAGTCCAGGCTTGCAGTCATCACAGCTCAGGTGCTGGACCTGCAAGTGAAGAGCCTCCAGCCAAGTCCAGCCCTTGGCCCTTCAAGTCATGGCCAGCTTGCTGTGTCTCTCAGCCAGAGTCAGATATTATGGAGTAGAGACACAGCAGCCCTGTTGTTCCCCGTATGATTCCTGACCCATACAATCCAAGAGCATAACGAAGTGACTTTTGATTTATGCCACTAAGTTTGAGGTGCTTTTTCGCAAGAGGAGAACATGAAGCACTTAGTAGCCCACCTCCCCACTCCTCCCTCTACTGCCTCTGAAAGGTGGTGGTAAATGCAGAGGGAGCCGCTCCTTTCCACCTGCGGTGGCTCCAGGAGGACCCAAGGCCCAAGCCATGAGGTGCTCACATGCTCAGATGGAAATGGCACGTGGGGTGGTCCAAGACCCTAGCCAGCCAGGCAGACCAAGGTGTGCAGCCCTAGGGGCTGCTTGTCTCCCAGGTGTTCCGTCAGGAGCTGCAGCTGCAGAGGCTGCCTCCAGCCACCCCATGTGTGGTGTGTAAGAAGAGAGACCAGTCCTGTAACCCACCTCAAACCACACCATGGCCCAACAACATCTCGTGGGCTAAAGGGAAGGAGACACAAGGCATCCTCCATGCATCTTGTTTTCCCTTCCATCTGGGCCTCCACCTTCAGAATGCAAGGCCCCCTCTCACAGGGCGAAGCGGGCAGGAGCCGACCGGAAGGACCTTCGCAGGAAGGGATGGTGTGTTCACATACAAGGACAGTGGTCTGGCTGCTTCACTTTCAATGGTTGCCAGGCCTGGGAGGTCTGGGGGCTACAGCAGGGAAATTTGTGAATAAGCTAGATCTGAGATCACATTGCGGTATTATTTTCTTAGGTGTGGATGATGTGGTGGTTATAATGGGAAGATATCCTTATTTTTAGAAAATGAGAGCTGAGGTGTCTAAGGGTGAAGGCAGGATTTGCAGAACTTCCTAATGGTTTAGTAAAAGTAAAGACGTGCACAGACAGGCAGGCGGATGCACGTGTCGCTGTGGCCGAAGGTAAATAATTGCTGAATCTGGGTTGAGAGCCTTCAAGTATTTATTGCACTATTCTTTTAACTTTCTGTGTTTTTGAGATATTTATAAAAATGTTGGGAGAAAAATAAAACATGTCTAAAGTTGATGGATAGCTCCTCATTATGCCGCTTGGAGATTCCCACTGTTATCTCCGCCTCGTTTGAAACAGGAAGAGGAAAGCAGAAAAAATGAAGGCAGACCCATGGGAAACCCAAAGCATAAATATTTTGAACGGATGATTGAAAGGAAACCCCTCTGTGTGTGTGGTTGCCTGTATGTGCACGTGTGTGTTTGCAAATCAGAGGTAATTTGAAATTGCTCACAACAGCTTATGAAACTGAAGCTCTTCACACACATTATTACATGCGGGACCTTCTCCTAGCCCCACCTGGGCTTTAGAAACTCCCTTCTTCTCCCGACCACAATCCCCTGCTAACTTATTCTGGATGAATAAATACCCCTACATAGCTTTATTCATTCCGTGTCTGATCCAATGACCTTAATAAGATGTATTTGAGTGTTAATCAAATCTGTTATGAGGTAGTGATTAGTGTGTGCCTACAGCCATTTTCCTAGAGATTTGAATTTCCATGAACACTGAATGGTATGAAATATACTATTTAGGAGATATATAGCAATGAAGGCTGCAATGTCCTCAGGTTGTAAGTTAGTCACTTTATTAAGAGAGATAAATCAAGAAAGACTGGGTTGAAAGACCAAAGAG
The DNA here is from genome assembly GCF_048565385.1 of Saimiri boliviensis. Lineage (NCBI taxonomy): Eukaryota > Metazoa > Chordata > Mammalia > Primates > Cebidae > Saimiri > Saimiri boliviensis. The sequence goes on along the minus strand of NC_133460.1, from coordinate 27,357,289 downwards.
AGCAAACAATGACAGCCCGCGTGCACTCGCGTGAAGGACAAGGGAGTCTGTGCACATAAACACCTATGTTATGCACACATGGGGGACTCGTCAGTAATGGTCAGGTGTATGGAGTGTGGACTTTCTCATTTCTGATGTGCAAGGGAATATTAAAACGCAAGACAAGTGCTCTTACCACAAAGTTCTATTAGGAGATGTAATTAATGTGAAAGACACATATTGCACTCCCTTTCTCAAGCATTGCTACATTCAGACCTGGAGAAGCCATGAAAAACCTAAACCCCTCACTTGTCTAAGAAACTAGGGGTGGTCCGAGGCGTGCTGGCTCACACCTGTAATCCCGGCACTTTGGGAGGCTGAGCAGGTGGATCATCTGGGTCAAGAGTTCAAGAGTTCAAGACCAGCCTGGCCAACATGGTGAAACCCTGTCTACCAAAAATATAAAAATGGCTGGGCATGGTGGTGGTACATGCCTGTAATCCCAGCTACTTGGGAGACTGAGGCAGGAAAATCTCCTGAACCCAGGAGGCGGAGGTTGCAGTGAGCCGAGATCACGCCACTGCACTCCAACCTGGGTGACAGAGTGAGGCTTGGTCTGAAAAACAAACAAAAGCAGCTAGGAGTGTGTGCTGTTTTAGAATCCGGGCTGCTTGTCTCCAAGCCGTCCCATCAGGAGCTTCAGGCATGTCTCCAGCCACCCAGTGTGTGGTGTGTAAGAAGAAAGCATATGCTGTAGCCAGCCTGAAACCCCAGTTTGTGGGATGCAAGGCCCAACATCCCACAAGGTTGGGGGACAGGAGCTGACCTGAAGGAACCTGGCGGGAAGGGAGACCTTCCTGGCTGGGCTGGTTTTGTCCTTGTAAGATCTGCTTTCTCCTTCTTGAAAAGCCTGCCTGCTGCCACAAAGAGGTCTTTGTAGGCCCCTGGACCCAGGGCACAGGGCTTTTCATGGCAGGCATCTCAGGCAGGAGGAGGTGTCATTCCTTTCCTGGATGTCAGGTCATTCTCATCTCCATCCTTTCATCCAGCTGGCCAGAGTTTGGGACCACCTCTTTCAAGGTCCCATATCCCCAGTTGCCCCTCATCATTACAGACCGCGCTCTCACCCTTACCTCCCTCTCTTCTTTTGGGACATTCTTAAAGTTATTTACTGCATAAGGACGTGGATGCAACACACACACACACACGCACACACACACGCACACACCACACACACAGACAAAGATTAGAAGTAAAGAAAGGATTAAGAGCCCAGGTAGGGTGGGGGGCTTTGGTATTGGCCCTGCCACATTTTCACTGCCCACTCATGACCACCCAAGGGACTCCACCTCTCTGATCCTTGGTTTCCTCTTCCAAAATGTGGTGAGGAAGTCTTACTCGCTGTGTGCGGTTGTATGAAAGTTAGCTGATGTGAAGAAGCTCTGACCCTGCCTGGTCTGGCGTAAGCCCTGACTAGCACCATGTGGAGGTATCATGTGGCAGATGCAGCAGTCCACAGACCTTGGCTGTAAAAGCCAAGGGAGATGTTTTACTCTCTGCAATGGACGTTAGAGCAGAGATCATCAGTTGGATTTGTGATCAGTAAATGCAATAGTACCTAGTCAAAGTAACTTAGTCACTTACAGTTTAAGGCTCCACTCTTTCATGTTAATACAGCTGTATTTTCATGTTAATTAAGTTGTCCTTGCACTGCCATTAAAAAAAAAAAAGAAAGAAAAAAATACCTGAGGGCTGAGGCCAGTGGATCACTGGAGGCCAGAAGTTTGAGACCAGAAGTTTGAGACCAGTCTGATCAATATGGTGAAACCCTGTGTCTACCAAACAAACAAACAAACAAACAAACAAACAAAATAAGACAGGCGTGGTGGCACACACCTGTAATCCCAGCTACTCAGGAGGCTGGGCCATGAGAATCACTTGAACCCTGGAGGTGGAGGTTACAGTGATCTGATATCAAGCCACAAGCCACTGCACTCCAGCTTGGGCAACAGAGCAAGACTCTTTCTAAAAAAGAAAAAAAAAAAAAACAGGAAAAAAAAATGAAACACCTGAGACTGAGCGATTCACAAGAGAGATTTAATTGGCTCACAGTTCTCCGGGCTATGCAGGAAGCTTAGAGGCATCTGCTTCTGGGGAGGCCTTGGAAAGCTTCCAATCATGGTGGAAAGCAGTGGCAGGGCAGGCATATCACATGGCGAGAGCAGAAGCAAGAGAAAGATGGGGAATGCCGCACACTTGTAAACAACCAGATAGCTTGTGAACTCAGAGCGAGAACTCACTCATCACCAAGGAGATGGCCCAAGCCACTCATGAGGGATCCGCCCCATGATCCAAACACCTGGCCCCACCTCCAACACTGGGGATTACAATTTAACATGAGATCTGGAGGGGACAAATACCAAAATCATATCAACATCTTTGGTGAAGACCCAGGGATTCTTTCCTTTTCTCTCTGTTCTCCCCCTTCTTCCTCTCTGACTCCCAAGAGAGGGCAGGGCATTGGAATTGCTCCTGTCTGGCTGCCCACCCCTAATAGAGTGAGTGTCTGATCTCACCTCTTTCTTGCTCCTTGGATGCCTCCTTGATGTGGGTGGTCTCTGAGGTTTGTCCTGGGGTCATCAGGAGACCCCTTGCCCACCAGCTCCCTGGCATGAAAGAATGCAAGAGCCTCTAGTGGTGACTGTCCTCCACATGGAAGGGTTGTTGTGTGCCCCCTACCTCTGAGCCAGGACTTCAGCCCATCTCCCGATGAATCATGTGGGACATCAAGACTGGCCTTATGTGTGGGTCACCAGCACAGGCCACAGGTTCTGCTCTCAGAAGGGCCCTGAATTTGGGGCCTAATGCACTGCAATTGCTGAGTGCCCTCAGGAAAGTCCTCGTAATCTTTGCATCTGTGTTTCCTAAGTGAAGTCAGATGGGTGGTAGAGCATACATGGAGGAACAGAGACTCGGCTTACACCCTTGCCTTTCCCTGCCTCCCAGGAGAGGTTCTTGGCCATCTGGTCACTTGACCCAGCATTTCGGATCCTTCTCAGCCATTCCTTCACACCTCCGACTAGTGACAGCTATCACCTCTGCCCCCAGGGGAGGCTGGTGTATGGGGGAAGACTGAAATCTGGTGTGGGTGGCCCAGAGCATTTTAGGGTGGGGTCTGGCAATGGCATACCCCAGCCAGGCAGCACTATGGTGTGTTCAGGAGGTGACCTGGCAGGTGCAAGCCCCTCGCTAACCCCCGATCCAGGAACTAGCACACCCTGATGTGAAGATTGCAACACCCTGGGGTCTCCTACCCACTGTGAGTTGGGGGGCAGGCTTATGGAGAAAGAAGACATGGGGCTGAATGTACCCATGCTTGGCTGGAGCATGATGCATCAGTTCTGTGGCTGGCGGGAGTGGGAGCAAGCTGAGAGGGTCAGCACTCATCCCAACTGTCCCCATGCCTCAGAGAGCAGGAGATTCAGTAACAAATGGAAAATGTCCTAAAAGGAACAAAAGGGAGACCATGAAAGAGAAAAATCTCTACATTTTTCTTCCTTTAACGGCCTTTTTTTTTTTTTTTTTTTGCTTTTTTTACAAGAGTTCTGCATTTTCAATTTGCCCTGAGCCCCCCAGTTAATATTGCTGGCTCTCTGGTAAACCTTTGAAACCCTCCTCTTCCCTCAGGTGCTGTGGGAATTCGGGGTTGAGGGGAGAAGTGGCCCTACATTCCCTGACCAGCTGTTTTTGAAGACAGTCGGGAAGATCCTCAAAAAGGTGAACATGAAGTCACCTTACAACCAGGAGTTTCAGCCCCAGGTATATACCCAAAAAGAAGTGACAAAAAATGTTCACACCAAAACTTATACCCAAGTGTTAATAGCAACCATATTCATAGCAGTAAAAAAGTGGGAACAACTTAACTGTAGATCAGCTGGTGAATGGATAAATGATCTGTGGTCCGTCCATCCACTGGAATATTACTCAGCCATAAAAAGAAACAGAGTGCTGACACATGCTACAACACGGATGAACCTTACGATTGTCAGGCTAAGTGAGAGAAGCCAGCCACAAAAGCCTGTGTCTTGCATGGTTTTATTTATATGAAATGTCTGGAGTCAGCAAATCTATAGAAACAGAAAGCGGATTAGTGGTTTCTTACAGCTGGGGGTTGGGGGTCACAGTTAAGGGGTGCAGCGTTTCTGTTTGGGGTGATGAAAATATTCTGAAATTGACAGTGTTGATGGTGGCACAATGCTGAATACACCAAAATCAAAAACTAAACTGTACACTTTAAGTGGGTGAATTGCATAGTAAGTGAGCGGGTGAATTGTGTAGTAAGTGAGGCATACCTTAAAAAGCTGTCTTTAAAAAAGGTATCTGTGGTTTTACTTGACAAACTTGTTGCGTTATCTCCCCTGCAGCCCTGCTGCTAGAGGGCTTACGTGCTTAGGAACCAACTGGACACCAAGCTCTGACCTCCCCATGCCCTCACCACCCCTAGCCCTGGAAGTCTCCGTTAGTATGATTGCTTTTGTGCTGATTCTTTCTGCTTCCTGGAAACCTAGCCAAGCCCACCCCCCACTGGCAGAGGCCCAGTGTGATGGGGTGTGAGTCTGTTTAGAGGCTAGGGCTTGCCAGTTGCCCCGGGACATGTCTGACCCCAAGGTGTGAGAGGAGTCTGTCTGGAGCCCACTCACACTGCTCTGGCCCATGTGCTCTGTGCAAGGTCACACATCCATGCCTAAGGTCACACACTCAAGCCCCTAATGCCGGCAAAACAGAGAAGGGTCTGTGTCCCATTCAGCAGACTCGTGGCCGTTCAGACCACATGATGAGGGAAAACCCAGAGGACAGTGCCAAGGCCCCACAGTGAGATGTTCCCTCATTCTCAGGAAAGGATGCAGGGTCCCTCCTGAGGTTCAGGCCCACGCCCTCTCATCTCTGTGGATGGTACAGTGGCTTGCAGATTGTGGGAAAGAAATAAGTGATTGCTGACTTCCGGAGAAGCTGGGCTCCAGACCCTCCTCTCTACATCACTAATGCAAGTCTGGGCCTCCCCTCTTGGGAGTCCTCACCCCGTCTTTGCTTTGTCCCAACTTTCTGTGATAGGTCACGAGGCACCAGGCAGAGAGTACTGCACAGAGCCATCAGAGCAGCAGTACCAGACGCCACACAAGGGACATCACCTGGGCAATCCCTGAAGGCAGAAAGGGAGACTCCTCAACTGGGTGAAAAAATGCTCCTCCAGCCCCCGCCAAGTTCACATTCTTCTTGGAACCTCAGAATGTGACCTCATTTGTAAATGTCATTGTTGTAGTATAAGTAGTAAAGATGAGGGCATACTGGTGTGTGGTGGGTCCTTAATCCGATATGACTGCTGTCCTCATGAGAAAGGGAATAGAGACAGAAAGAGACACACAGGGTGACGCCACGTGACAGCAGACACAGAGACTGGAGCGACATGTCTACAAGCCAAGAAACTTCAAGGACTGCCGGCAGCACCAGCAGCTGAGAGGCGAGGAAGGGTCCTGCCCTAGAGACTTCAGAGGGAAGTAATGTTTTTGCTTTTTCCTTTTAGATGGAAAATCAAACCCAAGCCCCCTTTGAATGACTAGTCTTTGAAGGAAGGAAGCAATGGTTCACAACTGTAGCGTGGACTTTGCATGCAAAAGTATGCAAGCCTCTTCTCCCTGGCCTTCTCTTCCACTCTGCATTGAGGATGCTTACCAACAAAGCTCCACGCTCAGGGGAGGAGCTTCTATAGCCCCAGACCCTGTGGACACTCAGGTGGTCGTTTTAAAGGGGAAGGAGTGATAAAGAGGGGACAGGCACTGGAGAGACACTTAGGTGCATGGGCCAGCTTTGTAAGTGGTGGTGTATCCTGGCTGCAGTAAGGGTAAGAGTCACAGCCGCTATAGGTTATGAAGCAGGCAGTGATACTGAAATAAGAGTCGAAGGTGGAGGCTTTTTTTCTCTTTTTTTCTTTTGTTGTTGTTCTATGTCTTCTATTAACTTGGCTGCGAAAGGGGAAAAATCAAGATCTGATTGATATTTGAAGAGAAGGCTTGGGATGGCGGGAAGGAGAAAGTGAAGGAATAGAATTCTCGGCCAGAGGGGAGGTGTCAGAAAGGGCGAGGTGGAAGGTGTACCAACGAGAGAGTGCAATGGGCTCACTCCACTAGGAAGAGGGGCATCGCCCTCAGAGACTGCAGGCTGCTAAAGACAGGAAAGGTCTAAACCCTCTGGGGTCTGGGGAGGTTGTAAACAAATTCTCGAAGCTCAGTTTGATGGGTACAAATATTGACCAGTTGTCATATTCAGTCACCACGCTCAAACGCCTTCCACTTCACGCTGAATTCATCTCTGGTCTTTTCATTATCTCTCACAGTGAGAAATAAAGAATACATAAGAAGAAAAGAAATATTTTCACAGTAAATATCACAAAGGATTAATATTCTTAATATACAGTCTCTATAAAATTTAGTAAGAAAAAAGGAATCTAAAAGGAAATGCTTGAATTATTTTTTTTAAAAAAAGAGAGAGACCTAGTTTCAGGTTCAATACATAAAAAGTCTAGAAATCATCTCTCCCATCCTCACAGGAAGAAAAGCCTGAAACACTGAAAATCAACCAATAGTCTAGAACCCGTCAGAGACTCAAGCGCTCAGGGCAAACCTCCACCTGGAAATCTGAATTGTCCAGCAGGTTTGCAGTCCCAGCTGGGCTCAGCTCACTTAGAGCAGAAGCCGTTAGAGCCATAGACTGGTGGAAACACTCAGGTGGTATTTTGAGGAATTGCTGGGAACTGAGTGTGATATAGAACAAAACTGAGACGTTCTAGGGGGCTGCAGTCTTAGAGGGGTCCTCACTTTCACGGCCTCACATCTAGGAGCCCCATAGGTGGTCATGGTGAAGATCTGAGAAAGATCCCCTTACACGTCTTGCAGAGGACAGGGAAATGACCTTTTACCAAAAATACAGGATGGCAAAGGATTTTTTTAAGAGTAACTTTACAATGGAGAAACCTGGCAAACACTGCCTGGGCCAGGTTGCCAAGGTCATTGTCAACAGTGATAAGTCATGTGGATAGCTTGTTCCCTTGACACAGTGTGGTGAGAATGGCACTTTACCTCCGTGGGCTTCCTCCCAAGAACCCAGACCCTTGCACAATCGTGAGAAAAACATCAGACAAATCCCAGCTGTGGGACATTCTACAAAACTCCTGATCAGCACTCCTCGAAACCGTCACGGTCATCAAACATAAGGAAAACCTAAGAAACTGTCACAGCCAAGAGACATCTAAAGAGATGTGAAGATGAAATGTTATGTGGGACCCTGGATAGGATGGGAACGTGGACTAGGAAAGGGACACTAAGTGAAAATTAAGGAAATCTGAATCAAGTGTAGACTTGAGTTAATGGAAACGCATCACTGCGGGTTCATTACTTGTAGAAAATGTGCCACACTAATATAAGTTGTTAACAATGGGACAAATGGCATAGGGTACCAGCTTCACAATAATCTGTAAATCTAGAACTGTTATAAAAGTAAACACTTATTTGTAAAAGTAGGAAAACCCATTTGAATCATCAAACAAATGTAAATTAAAAGTATAAGGTGTAACTTTTTTTCATCAATACATTCGTCAAAACTTGAAGTTTAATAGTAATCAATCCTGGCTTAGGTGCAATAAAACACACTATCCTGGATTGCTGTCAATGAGTATAGTCATTTAGAAAGCAAGCTTTGCAATACAAATCAAAAACACACTAAGTAATTCTATTTATAAGCATCTATTTTCGTAAAATAATCAGAAAACAGGTGAATAATTATTTATAAAATTTTCCATATTCACATCATAAAAAATAGTGAAAATAAGTGAAACTTAAAAACTAGGAAAAGGATATAATACTAATTAGTATAGGAGATACTGTCCCAATGGGGATCATATAAAAGCTGGGCTGAACACAGAAAACAACTGTTCCCTGGCTTTGGACAGCGGAAACTCCCTGGCTATCCTCTCTGAAAGAAGAGCGCATCTGAGTGGGAACTATCTCCAGGCTGGCTTTCCCCAGGGATGCCCTTCAAAGTGTAACCCAGGGTTCACCATTCAGGGTTCAAAATTGTTCAGTATTTGAAAATTTGCCAAGGAAATCTTTTCAATGAACAAGTTAAAGAAGAAAATTCCTAATATTATTTTTAAAGATGTAGGAAATGCATTTGAAAAAAATCAAAACGCATTTATAGTCATAACTTTGAGCTGAACAAGAATGGAAGGGAAGTTCTTTAGAGATGGGTATATACTGAAGTCTCTATCAAATAATGCACTGAAAGGTAAGCATTTGCTATATTACCACTAAAGGAAGGAAGAAGGAAAAGGATGTCTTTCCCCATCACCACCATTAAGTACTCAACATATATGGACATGTTAATTAAGGCCGTAACACCAGAAATGTTTACTAGAGATATGATATTGGAGCAAAAGATCTAACTCTGACATCATTAGCAGATAATATGATTATCTAGGAAGTTCAAGAGATTTATCTTTAAAATATGCTATAACCAATAAGACATTCAGTAACATCTCCAGTAACTCCTGTGTGAAGAAAATTATAAAACTTCAATTAAAAAAGGAAACCCAAATAAATAGATGTGCGGTATTTCTGAAGGAAAGGCTTGATATTGTGAAGATATACATTCTCCCCTAATTATCTATACATTTTGAACCATTCTAATAAAAATCCTAACATGATATCTACAGAATAAGAGAAGCTAACCCAAATTTCACCTGATTGTGTAAATAAGCCAGGATTATGGCAAATTCTAGAGCAGGAGTCAATGATGGAGCACCAGATCACTAGATATCAAAAGATAAACCACAAGAATCAAAACAGAACAGAGACAGCCAAGAAAAGACAAATCAGTGAAACAGAATACAGAGCCCAGAAAAAGAAAAGGATTATTTCAATTCAATGATTAAAGAAAAATGAAATAGCTGGCACAGGCATAATTGGGTATCCACTTGTGTGGCAGATCAAAGATGGAGTCTAGATACACCTGCCATCCAGAGATGGGGTCTTTGCCTTCTCACTTTGAATCCAGGCTGTTGAAAGTGATACTATGCCAGCTCCAGCCCACGCCTTTAAGAGAATAGCAGATTCTGCTTCTTTTCGCTGGTAGCCCCGTGCGGCCCCGTGGGAAGTTTGATTGTCCTGAGTTGGCCATGCTGTGAGGAAACTAGGTGAAGATACATAGGAACTCTGTCTTATTTTTCACAACGTGCAAGTGAATCTGTAGTTAACTGAATAAAAATTGAAATTAAAATCCTTTTTAAAATACTATAACAAAATCTATAATACAGTTAAAAAGTAGCTTCCGAGGTATTTAAACACCATCTTCCCATTTTGGTAAAACAAGACAAAATCAAACTTCATATATTTGTATATACATTTGAATAAGCACAAGGTGTGATAGAGCTTAAACTGTTGCCACTGGTTAAGCATGGAAGCTAGTCTGGAGAAGAAAAGAGATGACTTCATCAAGTTATTTAGTTACTATTCTATGTTGACTTTTTTGCTACATTAGGATGCATTTTTATAATAAAAATAAATATTAGAAAGAGCTAAATGGAAAAACAAAACCATAAAAGTGATAGGGGAAATATATTATTTTTACAAGTTTAGGGTGGAGATTCCCTTTCCAAGGAAGGAAGATTCAACACCCAGAAGCCATAAAGGAAACAACAGATTCATCCCGTAAAAAAAAATAAAAATAAAAACTCCCACAGATCAAAACACATCATAAAGAAAGTTGAAAAACAAGTAACATGCGGAATTTTCTAACAAATGAAAGATTGATAGCCAAAAATTGGTCTTACAAATCACAAAGAGAAAAATGAAATAGAAAAATGGGTGAAGAGTTCGGCCAGACCACTAAGATAAGGCAATCATGTTGACTGCTACAGCAGGACTCTTTCAGCCTTGGTTTGGCTTGCGACTCTGAAGGTCAAGAACAAGGCAGCAGGTGCCAACTAACCCCAGTATCTAAATGCTGGACCCCGATGCAAGACCCACTCAGATTATGATGTAACCCTCCGTCTCTCACTTTAAGGAGAGGCAGAGGTAGACAGGGCTTATTGGGGAGAGTCAGCAGTGCTCCCTGAACTTCCTCAGAGACATACCTGGGCACACACAAGCATGCACACTCAGACACGCACAGAGGAGGAAGACAGTCTGCCTCTCGACCCATGCCAGGGGGCAGTCACACTGTGAGAGGAACTTCAAGATGAGTCACCAGGAGAATGTAACATGTGTCCCTCCAAAGACTGAAGGTGAGGGGATGTGGCTATGCCCACTCTGCCCAAGCTGGCACAAGGGGAAGCAAAGGACAGCAATGAGAGGGGAAGGAGCCAGGGCATCCAGACCCCAAATTAAAGGCTGACAGGGGCACTATGAGTGGCCCCAGTGACAGACCTTCCCTCTGCCAAGGAAAGGACAATCTGGGCCCACTGTGGATTGGGCCTTCATGAGCCCAAAGCATCATTCAGAGAGAACATCAGAAATAGCACCCAGAAGCCTGAAAAAACCCAAGCTGTATGACATCAGCCACTCTGTGGCCTTTTCTCCGAATCCTTTCTCCTTCCTGATTCTAGCTTAAAAGGATAATAAGCAGTTCCTGTTGGGTTGGGGGAAAAGAAGGATGAGAACAGCTGAGCTTCTCCAGGCAGCTCCCACTGGAGGCTGGGGAAGCTTTTACTGGGACGAGAGCCCGGAATCAGATGTATGTTGGTCTTGACTGTGCTGTGCAATCCTAACCTGACCAACTAGAGTGGGCCACTGGAAAAGTCAGTGGAAATTGCCCCAGGTTTTATCTAACAGCAGGAAAGGACAACCAGAAATGCAGATTGGGGTCCTCCTTTGCCCTCAGTGAAGTCCCCTGGATCCTGTCCAGAAAGGTCCTCCTCACCACCAATCATAAAAACACAAATTAAGACAAAAAGATTTCTCTCACTTCAGAGGGGCAAATATGCAGTATACCAATGTGGTCTCAGGATGGTGGGGAGATTGGTCGTGCATCACTGAAGAGCCTGGGAGTGCAAAAACTCCTTCCAGAAGGAAAAATGCAGATTTGCTGAAATTAAACTTACACTTTACAAAAATCCCACTCCTAAGAATATGTTCTAAAGCATCTCTCATATGTGCATAAAGTTGAATATAGAGTCATTGCTTCATTAGAAAAGTGCAAATTTAAAACAGCTATGTTTCCGTCAGTAAGTGTGGCTAAACAATCATATGAAAAAAGTTTAACATCGCTGATCATTAGAGAATGGCAAATTAAAACCGCAATGTGATACTATCTCACACCAGTCAGAATGGTTACTCAAAAAAATAACAGATACTGGCTAGGTTGTGGAGAGAAAAAAAATGCTTACACACTGTTGGTGGGAGTATAAATTAGTTCAATCAATGTGGAAGATAGTGTGGAGATTCCTCAAGACCTAAACACAGAAATACCATTCAACCCCGCAATCCCATTACTGGGTGTATACCCAGAGCAATATAAATCATTCTGTTATAAAGACACGTGTATGTGTATGTTCACTGCAGCACTAATCACAATAGCAAAAACATGGAATCAACCTAAATGCCCATCAAATGGTGGATTCGATAAAGAAAATGTGGTAAATATACATCTTGGAATACTCTGAAGCCATAAACAAGAAGGAAGTCATGTCTTCTGCAGGAACATAGATGGAGCTGGAGGTCATTATCCTTAGCAAACTAACGCAGGAAGAGAAAACCAAATACTGCATGTTCTCCCTTATAAGTGGGAGGTCAATGATGGGAACACATGAGCATGCAGAAGGGAACAACACACACTGGGACCTGTCGGAGGGTCAGAGGGAGGAGGGAGAGGACCAGGAGAAACAACTAATGGATACTATGCTAATACCTGAGTGATAAAACGATCTGTACAACAAACCCCCGATACGTGTTTACCTGTGCAACAAACCTGCACATCTTGCACGGGCACCCCCAAACTTAAAATAAAAGTTAAAAAAGACAGAGCAAAAACAAAACACCATGACTGCATCCACACCCAGAAGAAAATGCAGCTGGTAGAAAGAATGGCTCCATCTTCTGATATAAAAAAGTCTCCAAGATACAGGAAGTGCCAAAGGCAAATCACAGAATTGTATCCAAGGTATGACATTATTTACGTTAAAAAGCAAATATATATGTATGCATGTGTGTATATAGATAGATAGATAGATAGATAGATAGATAGATAGATAGATAGATTAGATAGATAGATACATATATAAATAAATATGTAAACAATTAATTAGAGAATTCTCATCAAAATGCTGCGAGTGGTTACCTCTGGGAAGCTGGTGGGTACCTGTGAGGAGAGGTTTTGTTTTTTCCTTGGAGAGGGAGTCTCAGTCTGTCATCCAGGCTGGAGTGCAGTGACACAATCTCAGGCCACTGCAAGCTCTGCCTCTTGGATTCAAGTGATTCTCATGCCTCAGCCTCCTGAGTAGCTGGGATTACAGGTGCCCGCCACCACGCCCAGCTCATTTTTTTGTATTTTTAGTAGAGACAGGGTTTCACCCTGTTGGCCAGGCTGGTTTCAAACTCTCGACCCTAACAATTCACCTGCCTTGGCCTCCCAAAGTGCTGGGGCCACAGTTGGGAGCCACCACACCTGGTCTCATGTTTTTTACTGAGTAAACTTCAGTGTTATGTGAATCTTTTGTAATGGCAATGTGTGTATATGTGTATAGATGTGTACAATCAATATTAACAAAGGTTAGAGAAGTTAAAAGAAGAAAGAGTAGTGTGGAGGATGGAGTGGATGCAAGGAAAAGCCAATCAGAGGAGCAAACTAGGGTACTATAGCAATAGTCCAGGGGACACCTGTGAATCAGACGTGGGCATGGGAGGAGAAGGGGGAGCAGGTGAGCGTGGGCCTTGGGAGGATAACTGGCAGAGTTTGTTGACTCTCTGGACATGTGGGCCAAGAGGAAGAAAATAATATAGTGTGATGAGAAATGTAGCTGATGACCACTGTCCCACCCTTCGAGCAAGGGCCCGGGGCAAGGAACAGGGCAGTGAAGGAAGCAGAGGTAAGAGTTCATATCCCAGGAGATACACTTCACACCCATCAGGCAGTGGAGTGTGTGGGTATAGACCTCAGGCAGCAGATCCTGGAGATTCCAATTTATATTTCTGAACATGTAAGTGGCTTTGAGCATAACGAAAGTGAACAAGAATAGGAATATGGAAGGCACCAACAGATGATGGCCAGGTGAGGGAGGAGATGATAATTATAGCAAAAAGGCCAGTCACAGGAGAGGCTGGCATCTGTTGAGCAAGTGAGATATGCTGTACGCTGTCCCTTTACTTTATTCAATCGCTATAACCCTAGGAGTTGGGTGTTATCATGATACCCATTTTATAAATGAGCATATGGAAGCTTAGAGCCACCAAATAATTTTCCCAACATAGCAAGTGACAAATTCACTGTTCGAATCCAGCTCTGACTGACTCCACACTCACAGCAACTCACACACTCTTCGCCCCTGCCAGTGCAATTCTCCCTGCACACATCCTTTTGGATGGTAGAGAAGCATTACCATCTAATTACCATAAAGCTCCTTCCTCTCCATCCCTATCTTTGTCCTTGTCTGGGACCTCTTTATCCTTCCCATCCCTACCCAGTCTATCCTGCCTCAATCGATCCTGCACAGGACTGTCAAAGTCAGCTCCCAGAATCACAAGCATGACCACATCAACAGTCTACTTAAAATCCTTCAGTAAGTATTCGCTCTGCCAGTCACGATACTCGAGCAAGGAACAGACAGATTCTATTGTCTGAAACAAACACAAAGACAACAAAACACATGGAACAACAGGTTTCTTTTCTTATTTGTTTTTGTTTTGTTTTGTTATTGTTGTTGTTGTTGTTTTTCAGCTTATATTTTAGATTCAGGAGCAAGAAACGATTTTACCCGAAGGCTTAGCAGGAGCATGAACCTTGAGAACTCGAGTTTGGACTCCTAGCCTCAGGACTGAGATGGAATGCGTTCCTGTTGTTTTAAGCCACGCAGTTTATGGTACTTTGTGACAGCAGCCCTAGGAAATATTATAATAGGTTTATGGATTTCATCAGACTTGGAAAATAATTGACCATTAGTTCTTCAGTTTTTTTTCTTTCTCACCTTCTCTTTTTCTCCTTTGAGGACTCAAATGACCTGTAAATTAGGCCACATTAAATTGTCCCACAGTTCATTGATGCTCTGAGATTTTAGACTTTTTTTTTTTTTTTTTTTTTTTTTTTTTGAGATGGAGTGTCTCTCTTGTCACCTGGGCTGGGGTGCAGTGGTGCAATCTCAGCTCACTGCAACCTCCTCCTCCCCATTCAAGTGATTCTCCTGCCTCAGCCTCCTGAGTAGCTGGGATTACAGGCACCTGCCACCACACCAGCTAATTTTTGTATTTTTAGTAGAGATGGGATTTCACCATGTTGGCCAGACTGATCTTGAACTCCTGACCTCAAGTGATCCACCCCATCAGACTCATAAACTGCTGGGATTACAGGCATGAGCCACTGCGCCTGGCCTAAAGACTGTTTAAAATTTTATCTCTGTGCTTTCTATTGCTACATCTTTATGATCACAAATCTCTTGTGATGCCTAATGTGATATGGAATCCATCCAGTGTATTTTAAATCATATATTGTCTTTAGTCTGGATCTTTTAACTATCTTCTACATCTCTACTTAACTTTTTGAACATATGGAATGCAGTTATAGTAACAGTTTTGCTGTCCATGTTTACTAATTGTAACATCCATGTCAGTTTTGGGTTGGTTTCAATCGATGAACTGTCTCTTCATTATGGGTTGCATTCTTTTGCTTTTTCTATTGATGCTAGACATTGTGCATTTGACCTTATTTGGTGCTGGCTGATTTTGTATTCCTATGAATAATCTTGAACTTTGTTTTATGCAGTTGAATTAACTGAAAATCATTTGATCCCTTCAAGTCTTGCTTTCAAAGTTTATTAGGCGGGACAAGAGCTGGGTTTAGTGTAGGACTAATGACAGCCTGCTAATGAGGCAAGACCTTTTGAATACTCAGTGCCTATGAACTGGGAAGATCTCCAATCTGGCTGGTGGAGACAGGTGTCATTCCTGGCAGCACTCCACTCTCTGCCTTTGTCATCACATGATACTTTTTCCTCTGTATCTCCCCTTCTTTTGTACAAGAATGTCAGTCCTATCAAATTAAGCTTCTCCCTAACGACCTCATCTTAACTTGAGAAAGTTTAACTGATTGCTTTACAATCAGAGACACCTTCAAATTTCCATCTGCCAAGGAGAAAAGGGGAGGGGATTTGCAAAGGGAGCAGAACCCTCGGGTCCTTTTGTTACTGAGTCATGGAAAGTTGGGGTTTTCCTCTCAGTTTAGTTCTAGGAAGACATCGTGAATTGATCGTAGATTCCCTGCCTCCAGACCCTGTTCTCCTGCCTCAATAGGAGAGAAAAGCTACAATGAGTGAATCAGCCTAGGAAGTCCATGACTAAAAAACAAAGTTTAGGAAAGAGAACAGAGAAAGTATATGGGGTGTGGGTCAGTAATTAAAGAAAACGATAACAATAAAATGTATCAGATTTTGCATAATGATCATCAGTCTCTAGTGTGAAAAGACCCACTGAATAACTTCTAAGTGAAATGAGACCCACTCCGCACCAGAGCACTCTCAGGATAAAAGAGAAAAATCCCGAAAGAGTTCAGAGAAGGATCTGGCCACCTATGAAAGGAGAGGGGTGAGAATGGCATCTGACTTCCGGTGGCGACTCTATGAGCCAGAAGTTAGTGGCCATGGCTTCAAAACCTGAGGTCAAGAGTCTCCAACCAAGTCGCCGATCAAATATGAAGGTGGAATAACTAGTTTTTGCACAAACTAGCTCTCAAAACATTTCCCAGTACAAAATATTCTTTAGGAAACTATAGAGAGGAAGAAAATCAAGAGAGGACCCATCTTTCAGCAACTAGAGACCCAGTGCAGGGAAGGCAAAGAGGACTCCAAGAATCCAAGACACCAGCTGGATGGCCATGTGTGCTGGTGCGGGGGTCTGGTGGGTTAGCAGGAGAGGAAGCCCAGCCAAGATGCATCTGCACCACTGCAAAGAGAGCCCCCTTCTGGCCCAGAGTCTAGGGATGAATGGAAAGAGAGATCTAAAGTGAAGGAAATCTTGGCAACTGTTCATTCCAAGTAAAATAAAAAGTTGTACAACGTAGGAAATGTGCACTGCATGGTTTAGCTGTGAATAATATGAACGTAGTCATAACTTTGTAAATATCAAATATTGATTTGGCCAAAAAATAGGCTGTAACTACCACGATGGGGCTGAGATGGGGAGACGGCACGTATGCACAGGAGGGAGGTGTTTTAAAAGAGCAACATCCTCCTCTTGCATGGTGGAAGTTCGTTCCATGACGTATAAACTGAAAAATCAAGGAACGGCCCTCTAAGCTTGTTGTTTTAAAGTCAGAAGGAAAGCACCAGAAGAAAAGGCAGGAATTCAACCCGATTGCCTCTGGGGAATGGGAATCTGGAGTGGGAAGAGGAACGCTGTTTCTCATTACAAGCCTTGAAGAACCATTTAACTTTTAAAGCTCCATACATGTTTGACTCTGATAAACATACACTTTTACCTAAGAAACAACAAAGAAAAGATTAAGATGGGTGAAGGCTGCACATTTTCAAACTCTTTCAGAGACCTAGCTCCAGTGAGTGAATACGTGACTCATTCATTTGCACATGACCTAAAGGGGTGGCATCCAGAAATTTCCTCAAAGTCTTACTTATTATTTTTAAAATTCAGGCAGAAGTTTTTACTCTCTTTCATAATACATCCATTTGTTTTTATAGTATGTGGCATATCCGGAAGAAGGTTTTTTTTTTTTCCTTTCCTTTTGCCTTCTTTCTCTTTCCTGAGACACACGTCAGGCTGGGATTGACAGAGAAAGACATTCTTTCAGTAGAATAAGGTGCAGGAGGTGCCCATAGGATTAACTGGGGAGGGTGAAACATCTGATCATCTTTCAGTCACTGAGGACTAGCACTGCCGAAGCCCCTTGTTCCACCTGCTCACCCCATAGTCTAAGCCTAGTGCCTCTCAGCAGGGAACTCAGGTAGCTTAAAGACTGGATCCCCAGCACAAGGACAGGGTGGGACCCTCTGGGATCAGGTGGCAGACAAAGCCCTGGAGGAGGGGAAGGAGATGGAGTCCAAGAAAAACCGGGTATCTCAGTCTTAGCATCAGAAAGACCATGGGGGTTCTCCCAAAGGGTTAGAACTAAAGCCCTCCAGCAGAGAAGGAATCTGGGAAGGTGGACTTTGAGGAACAAAGTAGACAATCCCATCCCAAATCTCCAACTCCTCTTATAAATTCTGCAATCAGTACAATTGTTACATTCACACCAAATATCCTTCAGGGGGTTCTCCTTGCACAAAAGAGATTTCAGAAATATGCTATAATTTCAATCAGTGACCTTTATTGGCCATTGACATGCAAAGTGTATCCTAAGGCTCAGGACACCCACCCCCAAGTTCTTCCAAAGACCCTCGGGCCCCAGTCTAGGAAGCATGGAGGTGTCGAGTGGAACGCAGTGACGTCACACACAGGACAGATGATGCAATGTTGGCAGGATAATTCCCTGAGATATGACTTCTGTGGGTTCTCTCCACGTTCTGCCCTGTTGGAAGCTGGAAGGTGGCCTCTGTGCTGTCTCCCTCCCGGGGGGCAGCAGCAGGGCAGAAAACAGAAGCTTCTCAGAGAGGACCCCTGTTCCCAGGTTTGTTCTTCAAAAGTCAGAAAGTGTGATGGGAAGAAGAAAGAAGTTAGCTGTAGAAGCCAGGTGGGAAAGAGGAAAGATTGTGCAGACAAGGGAGGCAGTCCATGGCTCCTGGAGGAGAAACCCTGCCCCACTAGCTGTCGGTGCTGAGGGAAGCAACTTCTGAAGGCAACAGCTAGAGGGAGGCATGGAATTTCCACTCCTGTGTAGGTTGCTGTGATCTTGGGGTCCAGGTGCACGGTACACCTGACCTGGAGGAGACCAGGTAAGCTGTGTCCTCCACATTTGTAGCCTTAACGGGGGGGTTGGAGGACTTACCTGCTGCTCTTGTGAGACCCTCAGGACCTTCATAACCTGGGGATGCAAAGGGAACCTCCAATATTACTGAGACTGAACTTTTTCCAGCCAGGCAGAAATGCCAGAAATTCAAAGAGCATTTGGGAAGCAAGATATATGCCTGCCACCTAAGTTATTCTTGTTGTTTTCAATTATGAACTCCTTTGCTTCAGGTGATGCCCCATCTGGCCTCGCATCCAAGGCAGGTGAGAAGCTTCCTCCGCCAGGCTCTGCTTGGCCTGGGATGAGGAATTCAGACTGGAATCACACTCACTCCACCTTCCCACATCCAGACACAAACATTCACCTTTAGGGTTTTGCCTCTCTCTGGTCCAGACAGCTGGTTCCAGAGTCAGCTGTCACAGCAGACCCTGACAGCTCTAGGGAGGATTAGCAAGGCGGGGGAGAGAGGAGGGTGGACAAGGAGGAGAGGAGACTTTAGAAACAGGCGCATCCCATACCCTGATGTTATGATATCCCACAGGCAGACTGAGCCGCACTGAGCCCTGGGCAGAAGTAGGTGATCTCTGAGCTGGGGCTGGGTTTCACTTTTCTTGTCTCTCTGGGCTCAGCCACCAGGTGATACTCAAATCAACATACTCCACCCACACTGTGGCAGTGTCCCAGTGCCCCAGACACCACATGGAAGGGAGCTAGTCTCAGACTGCAGAGCTCGCATGTGATAATCAATGAAGGAGAAAGAGTCTCCCCTTCATGATTCTGAAGTCAGGACCTAAAGGAGAGAGTGGGGAGGCAGCAAGGCATAGCCACCCCCCCCGCCCCCGTGGAGGTCGGAAGAAAGAGCTCCCAGCGTTCAGAGGCAGACAGGAGACACAGCCACCATTTCCACTACCCCATCTCAGGGCCACCCTTAGGACCCACCCAAAACTCAATGAAGGCGAGGGAGGAGGGGCCCTCAGGGACAAGCTGCAGGCACCAAAACCCCACCTTCAGGCACAGCCAGACTGGAGTGGAAAGCCGTGTGCACCTTCTGGCTCCTCTGCTTGTTGGTCCTGGCTTTACGTGTAAGTGAAGGAATGGGGCCAGTGTGTGCAATGGTTGGAGGCATGGCGGAGGGTGAGCCCCTTCTCCCCAGGCTCTCTGAGGCCATGTGGAGGGACACTGCCTGCCTCCACCCATACACCCCACTGCTGGTGGCCACGGCACAGTCCACAGTCCTAGTTTGGGTGGGACAGGGCCATAAAAAGGCAACCCCCCACCCTGAAGTCTCATTCCCTCCTCTCTGGGTCACTTTGACAGTCCTGCCAGCCCCAGCATTTCCTCAGGGCCATTGGAGGAGTGACAGAGAGTGGGCGCAGGGCGGGAAGGTGAGCACGGGCCAGCTGCTCTGTCAGCAGTGCCGTGAGGAAGCGGCTCTCCTTCTCCAGTTCTCTATCTCCTGCCTCTCACTTCTCAGCTGGATCTAAGTGAAGGAGAGGAATAATGGGGTGATATTTATGAGTCCCTTAAAACCTCAACAGCCCAACCATGTGTCAGGCACAGTGCCTGGAGCTTTGTCAATGCCTCATGTCATTTTGCACCACAACTCTCCAGGCAGGAGTTATCACCCTGTGCATCTAAGCCTCGGTCTCTGCCATTCCCACCCCTGCACTCTTTCCTCCACACTGCGAAGTCCCATGGGTAGGAGTACACTTGTCTCTCAGGGTTTGGGTGCGGAGCCCTGCGGACCTCATTTGACGGGAAGCCTTTGTCAGCTGCAGAACCTCAAGCAAGCCTTGGGCTCTAGACTTTGCTGTGCACACACTGCTGGTAATCCAATGGCATCTTGGCTCCAGCTCCCGAAGGCCACAGATGTGGCAGCGATCATGGCCCTGTTCTCTGCTCTCCTCAGCCCACACGTTCCCCTTAGATGATTTCATCCACCACACGGCTCCAATTACTGGCTCTCTGCTCAGATTTATGTCTCCCGCCCAGGCTGTGCGCAGGGCTCCAGGTGCACACATCCATCCTGTGAGCATTTCCCTCAGCCGGCTGACAGCCACCCATGCTCCCAGGTCCACATTCACTTGACATCTGCTTCTCCAGATCTGCTCCTCCAGGTCCTCCAGAACATGGTACTGTCCCCGGACACTGGCCCCTCTGACAGCCCCCATGTCCAATCAGGCTCTGCGTCTGGGTAGGTCAAACTGAGAACTCCTGGCCCTGTCCATGTCTCTCTCTGCAAAGGCCAATGTGGTTTCTTTGTCTGGGTTATGTGATAGCCCCTTAGCTAGTCTTCCATTCCCACCTTGGCCCCATCAAATTCATTCTGTGTACTGTCCAGTATAATAGCTCTTAGATGCAGATCTGATTATGTCACAGTTGTTTAAAGCCTTTCAAATCCTCCCGATGCGTTTGGAGGGAAATTGGATGGCTGGCGGAGGCCCAGGCACTTACAGGACTGGCTTCTGCCCCTTCTTCAGAACTCCAGCCACAGAAGTCTCCTTTTCCTACCTGGAGGCACCGGCTCTTCCCATCCAGGTTCCCATGCATGTGACCCTTTGTGTGGCTCCTCTCTCCCACACTTTGCTCAGCCAACTGCAGCCACCTTCAGTCTCAGATGGCATCAGATGGCACTTCTGCAGGGAATCCCCTCAGCCTCCAGATTTGCCTGAGGCCCCCTGCTCCCTGGCTTACAGGAGGACTGAGGAAGCCTGACTGTGATCTGAATTGTAACGTGTTGCTTGTACTTGTGCAAGGACTTTCTTCCCTGAGGGATTATGGTGGCTTGAATCCAGAAACCAGGGTAGCCTGTTTCTCAACTGTGTCCTCAGGGGTTAGTAAACATGAGGCAGGGGTTAGTAAACATCAATTGAACAGATTCCATGGAAGTGGCTATTAAAATAAGTTGCAAGATACTAAATATATATTTTTTAGTCAACTATAATTTTAGGGCAACTTTAGGTTCGTAGCAAAAACTACAGAGATTTCCCATATACCCTCTGCCCCACACATGTACCGCCTTCCCCATTATCAACGTCTCCCACAGGAGTAGGGCATTTGTTACAATTGATGAGCCTACAGTGACACATCAGTATCATTCAGTGTCCATGATGAATTAGAGCTCACTCTTGGTGTTGCACATTCTAGGGGTGGGTGGGGGGTGGTTAATAATGGCATGTGTCCTCCATTGCGTCAAGTGAGGGAATGGGGCCAGTGTGCAAACACCTATCGCTGGAGGTGTGGTGGAGGGTGACGCCTTTCTCCCCAGGACTTCAGAGGCCATGTGGCGAGACCTCCACCAGAGTGACACTGCCTGCCTCCCACTCCAGCCCCTGCTGCTGGAGGTGACAACACAGTCCATAGTCCTAGTTTGGGTGGGACGGAGGCATAAAAAGGCAACCCCCCACCCCAAAGTCTCATTCTCTCCTCTCTGGTTCACTTTGACAGTCCTGCCAGCCCCAGCATTCTCTCAATGGTCTCTACCATTATAGTATCACAAAAAATAGCTTCACAGCCCTACAAATCCTCTGTGCTCTGCTTATGCATCCCTTTCTCCCTGCACCCCCCGGCAACCACTGATCTTTTCATTGTCTCCATTGTTTTGCCTTTTCCGGAATGCCATACAGTCAGAATCATGCAGCATATAGCCTTCTGAGAGTGGCCCTTTTCACTTGGCGATAAGTTTCCCCCATGTCTGTCCATGGTGTGGCAGCTCGTTGCTTGCTAGTGCTAACATTCCACTGTCTGGATGTGCCACAGTTCATCCGTTCACCTACTGAAGGACAATTGGATGATTCCAAGTTTTGGCAATTATAAATAAAGCTGCAATAAACATTAGCTCGGGACCTACTGGTTGTGTGGACATAAATTTTCAACTCTTGGGAGGAAATGCCAAGGAGTGTAACTGCTGAATCACATAGCGAGTGGATGCTTAGTTTTTAAATGCCAAACTGTCTTCCAAAGGGACTGTACCGTGTTCCATTCCCACCAATAAATGAGGGTACTGTTGCTTCACATCCTCCCAGCATCGGCGTTTCCCAGGCTTTGGATTTTGCCCATTGCCCTGGTATAGAGTTGGGTCTTGTTTTAATTTGCAATTCCCTAATGATATATGACGTTGGGCATCTATTCAAATGCTCATTTACCTTACTTATATCTTCTTTGGTGAGGTATCTATTCAAGTCTTTTGTCCATTTTTTTAATCAGGTCGTTTTCTTATTGAGTTGTAAGAGTTATTTGTATATTTTAGGTGACAGTCGTTTGTAAGATGTGTCTTTTTCAAATGTTTTCTCCCAGTCTGTGGCTTGTCTTCTCATTATTTTGAATTATATTCACTCTTAAAGACAAAAGTAAACTATTTTAAAGAATTTGTAATGAGAGCGAGTACGGCACCTTCTCCTAGATCTAGAAGCAGTGCACAGCTGTTGTTTCCGGGCTTTGCTGGCCATGAGAGGAGGGTTCGTCCCGAGCCCACCCCGGCCAGCTAAGCTGCGGCCACTAGACCCACATCTCCTGGGCAGACTCTGCTCTTTTGAAGACACTGCCCAGACTAATGCTGTGGGATAGAAAGGCCAAAAGTCCTTCCACTAGAGACTCCATCAGGCAGGGCTCACTCTCCATGGAGGAGGTGGTGGTGCCTCAAAGAAGACGAATTCCCACTTTTGGTCATTCTAGCAAGGGATGGGAAATGAGATTAGTGACTGGGGGAGGCACAGGGACTTACTTGGAGCATTCTCAGGGAAGGGGAGGGTGATCCTATTCCCTGATGGTGAGGAAGGTCATGGGAGAGGCAGCCAGGAATCCCCCTTCCTCCAGGTATCAGGGAGCCCACCCTGACAGAGGCAACTGTGAATTGGTATGCCTGGGATGATGACCCTGATGACCCTGATGACCCTGATGACCCTTTAATTTAAAGGGTAAAGGTAGGCTGCTGTGCTCTGGGCCAGGCCACTTGGTTTTGCACTCCTTTTTATTTTATTCTATGTGGACACTTGTGCATCTCATAGCACTCCACATGCCTAAGACCACGATGGTGGGTACATGTGGAAGACAGGCTCCCACCAACTTTTCCTGCCCACCTTAGTGCAACCAGAGCCACAGCTAGAGCTTCAGGAGGCCCCGGAGCCATGTCCAGTGCACACTGCCCTCCCTGAGTGTTCTATCGGGAGCTGGATGAGAGCCAAGGATCCAGAGGGGCTGGAGAAACAGAACAAGGCCCTGGGCACAGACTGACCCCAGAGCAAGCTCAGCCAAAGAGGCAGTGCTGTGCCCGGTTTCTTTTCTCTGTCTTCCCTCCTCCTTCTTCCCTGTTTAACTGTTCTGCTGGGAGCCTCCCGATCCTGGATCAGGGATTGTGGTGGGACCCTGTCAGACTCACCATGTTGGAGCAAGTCACCAAAGACCACACAGTTCCCAGGGCACTGCCCATCACAACCCTGAGGATGTGCCCAGCTGAGAATGCCTGTGTCCAGGGACTCATCAGGTGGAGTGAGGAGCTGAGATGTGATCCCTTTGCCAGGCTTCTTCTGCAATTGCCCAGTTACCATAAGACAAGAATAAAAGGAGCCACAGAAATCAAAGAGCTGGAGTGAGCAGGAATGCATGGTGAGAAGGGAGAGCCCAAAATGACCTGTGTCCCTGATTATGGGAACTGCTGAGTCTTCTAGGAGACCTAGAGGGAAGCAGAGCAGCAGAGTTGAAGAGGCTTGTCCTCCAGGAATCAGGAAGGAAAGGGAAATCAGGCAACCAGAGTTTATGGGTCAGTGCTGGGTCCCAAAGCCCAGCCATACAAAGGGTTTGGGCTCCACCTCCAGCAGCTGTCTGATGATGTGTCCTGGGATGGGGTCTCCAACAGCCCGCCCACCCACTGATGCTCACCCTGCACCTAGAACCACTCAGGGAACAGCGGGGTTGGGATGAGCCTCCAGGGAGCCTGCAGATGGGGCAGATTCAGGAGTGTGATTTAGGACTGATGTAAGTGGTAGATTTACCTTGAAGCTAATGATGCTTCCAGCACAGGCCCCTCATTTACAGGAGCCCCCTTGAAAGGGGCCAGGAGAGGCTAGACCCAGGAGAGGCTCCAGCAATGTAAGTAAGGAAGACAGCCTCTCATTCCACGGGGACCTGCCCTCTGTCCCACATAATGTACTCTTCCCCCATCAAGTGACATTGAAGTGGCCCCAGGCATTTGGGGGATCCAGAGAGGTTCAGTTGAAAATATGCTATTTAATCTATAATCTGGAAAGATACTTTTAGATGTTGCAATAAAACAAATGAGAAGTTATAGTCTCACTTTGGACAGAAATATGATTTTGTCATACTTAAATTTTTAATTAAGGAAGAGAAGGGAAAATTTAGATAATAATTAATAGGGCCAGGCATGGTGGCTCACATCTTTAATCTCAGCCCTTTGGGAGACTGAGGTGGGAGGATCGCTTGAGCTCAGGAAGTTGAGGCTGCAGTAAGCTATGATCACACTACTGCACTCCAGCCAGGGTGACAGAGCAAGAGCCTGTTTCCAAAAAAGAAAGAAATTACTGTTAATCAAATTACATTCTTAAATGTTCAGATTTTACCATGAAGAAGTAGAAATTAAAAAGATAATAAGCAGGCTCTTGTAATATTTAGTAATCTAATTAAAAGAAGTGAGTCCTATGAATATATTGAAGAAACATTTAAATTTCTCAATGAATTAATCAAAACTGACAACAACAACAACAAAAACACTAAACATGAATGCCGTTAAAGTGGCCTAGATGTGAATGTTGTCATTCAGAGAGCATTTCAGGTCAATTACCATACAGAAAACTTGAAATGCCCTAAAGTCATACAGCTCAGATGGGATAGAAATATGGTTCAAGTCTTCACTATTTTTTTCAATAACATAGTATAATTTACGTGGTACTATCAATTCGTTATGAGGTTTAAAAACATTTTTCTAAACTACCAATTTTTTAAAGAAAATGTTTGAACAGCGCTGCCAGAGGAAAGACTGAATTACCTTTCTATTATGACTCCAGAAAATCATTGTCATATGAAGAGGGAAACAGAAGTACCCAGCCAAAAAGGCAAGAAGGAAAATATTACAGAAGTATGTCTGGCAGCTAGTAAATAATATGTTTTTGTAGACTTTTGTGATGTTTACATAATGTATCAGCTTTTTAAAAATGTGTAGTTCATTTTGATTATTGTAACATTTGAAATAAGTATTCACTTTTACGCCTAGTTTTGTATTCATAGTTTTGTATTCTTTTTCTTTACAAAGTTCCCATCACTGAATATGGAATAGTAGAAACTAGATGGGCTGTGACTGAGGTGGTGACCAGGCCTGAGTGCAGTCACAAACTCTGCATAGCCTCAGGTACCTTAGCCAGGAAGCCACCTGGAGACCCTGGGACCCAGACTCAACCCCACAGCCCACAGGTGTGGACCCCCACTGACAGGGGCCAGCTCTTCAACCCCCGACACCTTCCCATGGCTCGGGCACCCCTGATCCAAATGGGGATTGAACTGGCATCTGGTCACTAGATATCTCATCCCCAGATTAACTTTTGGGTCATATCCAATCCTGTTCTTTTTTAAAGACTGGTGGTGTGGCCCGTCACACTCCTAGAAAGGAAATAACATGACTTTCTGGAGGACAAATTGGCAAAACATAGTCAAAAAGTTCCTAGTCTTTGGCCCAGCAATCCCCCTTCCACAGATTTATGAATAAGAATGATCTGGAAAACAGACAAATATGTAAGCAAAATAAGGTTCCCACAGCATTGCATGACACAATGATGACACAGTAACAACAGTGTTAACAGAAGGAAAATCCTTCTCTTATTCTCTCCCTTATCACCAGTATCCACAGCCAGAAGAAATTTACCAGCATATTAACTAAAATGCTCTGAGTGATACAATTTGGAGTGATGGTTGTTTTCTTCTTTATGCATCTGTGTGTGTGTGTGTGTGTGTGTGTGTGTGTGTGTGTGTAACACAGATGACTTTATCAGAAGAAAATGCACTTTTAAAATGAAGCAGTTGTAGAAAGAAATCAATCAGATACCTAAACTAGGAGGCTGACGCAACTACTCCCAAAGGAATGTCTCAGTACCCACCAGTATTTCTTCAAAATATATGGCTTCAACAAGCTAAAAAATGGGCCCTGCCCACCTCTTTTCTCAGGAATCCCTGGAGCCTTTGCTCAGACACTTTGATTCAGTAATGCTCATAAATATGGAGAGGCCCTTTGCAAGATTCCTGTATTTTGATGTGGAGGTAGTGCTCACCTCCTCTGGGGATGGGCTATGGCAAGCATTCTCTTGGTCCTCATTTCTACAAGAGCCAGTGAGGTGTGTGGACCGGGATGCCTAAGAGGGAGACACATGGAAATGCCTATCTTCTGATAAGGGAGTCCCTTGGCCATGGAAACAACCAGAGAGCAAACAAAGAACCGCAGCCCATGCAAATGACCTCACCTCCCGCTTCTGGCCTTGCTCTTATCTTCTGTCAAGTGGGAAGAAGGCTCCGAGTGATCTCCAAGGGCTCTCCCGTTCTGCATGTGAGCTTCCTATGAGCAGGGAAGTTGCCTGGCATGGTGCCTCATGTGAAGGACACAGGGAAGACAGGGAGTTCGCCCCATCCAGCGCCAACGCCCCTGCTTCACCTTAGCTTGGGCAGGTCAGAATTTCTCATCATGAAGTCAAGCTACCTGCTGTGGTCTCCTGCAGTCTCTTTTGAAACAATGCTAAGATATGTAAATACACAAACTAAACATGCTTTGCAGGCCTAATTTTTATGAGATGAGGAATGGAGGGCTTGTACCCGATTTCATGGAATCCAACAGACTATACACATGCGACAAGCCTATGAACTTGGCAACCACCTCTGAGTTCCGGGAGGTAGGTGAACAGACAAGGACAGGCTGGCGCCCCCACCCAGCACAGCTGCCTCCCTGCAGAGGACACCCACACATGGGGACTTGGTGTGGGTCTTGGTGGCATAGGGGAGTCTACCTTGGCCAGAGGAGCCCTCGGGCCCAGTCCCAAGAAGGGAGGTGCCACAGGGAAATGGAGGGCCAGAGGAGATTAAAGTGGAGATTTGTCTCTGTGTATGGTGCAGAGAGGTCCCCAGGGACAAACTAGCATGTCACGACTGCAGGGTAGGTGCAGGGCACCTCAGAGGGCATGTGCAGGGAAGCATCCCCGCTGACTAGGCACCTGAACACAGTATGACCTGCAGACCCATCCTTCCCAGAGGCTCTGTACCCACACACTCTCTGATCTCCCTCACCTGGGCTTCTATTAGCTTGCCAAGGCCACCAACAGCCACAGAAATGCGGTGGGGCAGAACCCATCCAGGAGTCCACCTTTGATCCTATTTATTTAGGCCAGTTTGTGACTTGGAGGAACCATCTGACTGATACAGATGGTGCGTCAGCTAGGAAGCACTGTGTATAGGCTTTGAGCTCATTCTCACAGATTTAGTGGTCAGAGAAGAATGGGCAATACCTTGGAGAAGCTTGGGAAACTCGGGCCCAAGAGATGAGGGTGGGGTGGGGGGGTTAACTCACTCAGTCTCCACTGGCAAAAGCAGATTTGGAAGCAGCTAGAAAACCACACTGAATAATGTAGTCTGGCTTGGCCCCCCGCATTGCCTTGTCGTGGGCTTCCAAACCATCCACTTGGAAGTGCCCCATCACCAGCCTCTAATGAAATGCAATTGGTGTTTCTGACCACTTCCCCACCTTCACCAGTCCCTCGGTCCCAGCCACAGACACAGGCTGCAGCAGCCCTCAGTCCCGGCCGCACACACAGGCACGCCACGCCAGCTGCACCAGGCCAATCTGCTGTGAGATGCCGGGAAATGGTGCAGATATTTATTACTTTCCAAATGTATCACACTTGGCCTGGTACCGTGGAAAAAGATGGTTTTGATTTCACCATGGATGATCCGGAAGCCCCAGTCTGTGTCTTGCTGGAGCTGGCTGTGGGTACTGAGGCCGGGGCCTGTGCTCAGAGAGGGGCTGGATCTTCTCAAGTGGTCCTGCTGCCGAGAAAGATGCCGGCCCCTCCACTGACCACTGGCCACCTTCGGAAGCCCACGCGGCCATGCTGGGCCTTTCCCAGCACTTTCCAAGCCGGCAAAGGTGATCTCTCTCTGGCAAACAGAAATCTGCGCAGTTGGGAGACAGAGCAGCAGGGATCTATCTTCCCAGAGCCATCCTGAGCACCTGGTATGCACCATGTTGTTCGCACAGAACTCTCTCTCCATCCCTGTCTTAGCGGCCCCAGCAGGGAGCCAGCAGCAGGCCTGAGGAGAACGAGGGAGGGGCCCCCCAGCCGTCCCAAGTTAGGAGAGTACCCCAGGCCCAGTAAGAGGGTCCCGGTTGCCCGTCATAAACACCCAGTCTCAATCTGTGGCTCTCAAGCTCCGAGTCTTCCTGTCTCTCTCTCTTTTCTGTTTCTTTGTGTCTTCTCTTCTGTCTCCCTCTCCCTCTCTGCTTCTCCATCTCTGTCTCTCCTCTCTGTCTCTGTCTGTCTCTGTCTCTCCCTCCTCTCCTCTCCCTCTTTTTTTCTCTCCTTCCTCCCCCTTTCCTTGCATTTCCCAAAGGGAAATGGAGTTTTCCTCCGCGTCACTGTGTGGCTAGGCAAATCAGCCCTGACCTTTTCTCTCCTGCATGAGAGGAGAAGCCCCCACAAAGTCCCTCAGGTTCCGTGGTGGCCCCTCCAGCCAGATCCCCCTCCCAAAACCCTCTGAATCACTGGCTCTGGGAATGGGCAGAGCCCTCCTTCCCTGGTCCTCACTCCATCCCAGACTATTGAGACCAATGACCTGGAGTGCCTATCGCATGCCTCAGGTCGCCCTTTAGGGAAACTGGCCACAGTAGGGGATCACAGCCAGATTGCAGGTCATGGGCAAGGGGCTGGGGGTTCATGTCTGTGAACAGAGGGGCCTTGAGGGGCCCAGGCAGGGAAAGACAGTGCCAGGAGTACTAAGGAGAGTGGTGGGGTCTGCAGGAAGCTGCCACCAACTAGATTGGGCACCCGCTCTCCTGCCGCACGCCTCCTTTCACGTCTGTGGCCAGAGCCTCTAACTTTTCAGGAGAAATTGCAGATCTAGATTTTCATATGAAAATGTCAAGACATAATTCAAAGTTTTTGCAGAAGCATTCTGCAAGCCAAATAAAACGCAACAGCAGGACGGATCTGGCCGGCACAGCACACTTATGACCTCTGTTTGGTGTCCCCTAACAACCACTCCTGAGCCCCAACCACCTTCAGGGCTGGCAGGGAGGCCTCGGCTTCCAGGGCCCACGCTCCTCCCTTCCCTTCTTCCTGGTCACGGGGCTCTGCCTTCCCCGGAGCTGTCCCAGCGCTCAGATGACCCCTATGCAGGAGCCCATGCTGAGTACACAGCCTCCAGACTGGTCAGCCCGTGAGGAAGCCTGATCGCTCTTCATGTCCCTCACCCTGCCCGGCTGGTCACGAAGCAGAGGTCCAAGGCCCAGGAAGCCCAGAAGCACCAGCCTGCAGAGGAGAGGGGCTTGCTGGGGCTTGATGGCCCTTCTTTGCTGTTACCAAAGCTCATGTTTAAATGCAATTACTTTCTGCCCCACTCAGGCAACCCAGTTGGCACACCCTGACAGGGGCCAAGTCCCATGGCCTTTAAGGAAACCCCAGCATGGGATAGCTGGTTCTTCAGACGTGAAAGGCAGTTAGTAACTTTGCTTCTCATTAGCTATGGGGCCTCGGCAGGTGACTTAGTTTGGATGGACTCAGTTTCTTCATCCATAAAATGGGAACATTATCTCATACTAGATAAAAAGGGACACAATTAGACAAATTGGATTAATTCCCTCCCACCTTCACCCATGTGCAAAAATCCTGGAAGAAGAACAAAAGGAGGAGAAGGAGAAGGAAAAGGAGATAGAGATGGAGGAGAGGAAGAAGGGGAGTTAACATTTACTGAACCTGACGCATGAGGCACCTTGACAAGGGCTCACAAATGTCATCTCAACTCACCCTCCAATCAGCCTTGCAGGCTGCCATCCCACTGTTCACGCAGCCCTCATTTCCACTTCACAGACGAAATCCTGAGCTCCAGAGAAGTTGAGCTATTTGTCCCTGGAAGGGCCCAAGATTTGAACCAAGATTCAAATTTGGTCGGTCTCAACATCAAACCTAGAAATCCCAGGGCAGGACCTGGGGCCACCCAGCCAGCTGCAGTGACTCCCCCCGCCCCGCGGTGCCTTCAGTCCCCCGGCCCTGAACCAACACTCCCTCCCAAGGAGCCTGCATTGGCCCTAGGCTCCAACATGTGTGGGCTCAGGCTCCTGCGCCCTCTCAGAGGCTGCCTGCCTCTGCCACCCAGCCCATGCTTCCTGTCTGTGCCGCAGGGGCGCTCAACCCCTTGCTGGCCTCCTCCTCTTGGGGTTGCAGGTGGCCTGCCAATGCCATTCCATGGCTTAAATGGAACCTGTGGACAAGAAAACACTCCACCATTCACTGCCTTCTTGGCCCAGCCAACTCCTTCTCATCCTTCAGAGCCCAGTTCAGACATACCTTGTACTGAGGGCTGTGCCAACAACCCCAGCTCCCCAGGCTGGGCTGAACGCCTCCTTGGGCCACACCAGTACCCACCTTAGCCTTGATCTCATGCTCTGTTGGAGAGCCGCTCTGCAGAGAGGGGCGCCACCAAGCTGAGGTAAGGCAGCTCTCCCAGGGCCACTACCTTAACCTGAGGGTCCCAGCAGCTGTCCCCGGGGCCCCTGGTCCTTGCCTCTGATGCTACCCTCTGATGCCACCTTCTGATGCCACCCTGTGCTGCTGTGTCCCACTCTCAACCAAACCACACCCTGCTGGGCAGCCCTGGGGCTGCAGAGGCTGTGAGGACAGAGCCTGAAGTCTGTACTGGGGCCCCACCCTGAGCTCTGAGAGAACCCCCAAGTTGAAACCCCCAGCCTCTGGGTTGCACTTTGCTCTCCGTGTGGCCGCAGGTCCTGGGCTGGGGACCGAGCCACCTTCCCCTTCTCCTGCTTTAGTTTCATTCCCAGCTCTGAGTGTCTTCTTGTCAGAGCCTGTGCATGTCTTTCTCAGGGCTGAGCAGAGCTGAGGGGTCCAGGAGCCCTGGCTACCTCCAGGTGACATCCCATGGCATTCCTAGCATGGGAAGTGATGCAGTGAAGGCATCTTGTCAGCTAGGCGGGGACGACATGACCATTTAAGCAATGTCAGAGCAGAGCAGGCACTCAAAAATGTACAAACGTGTCTTCCAGCTGTTGGAAGGGCTTGGGCCACCCGGGGACACAGCACCCCCTGCTGGCTTACTTAGCTCCCAGGCTTTTCTCTGCTTCGTCTCGCCAGATTCCAGAGCAGGGGAGTGCTGGGCAGGGTGGGTAGGGGTGTGCATGCATGGGCCATTTCTCACCCTCTCACGTATACACACTCTGACACCTCTCTTAAGGACCTCTTGTGCCCACTGGCAATTAATTACATAGCCAATTACATAACCAATTACATAGCCAATCAACAAATTAACAAACCAGTGTGCACACACTGGCCCAGACTTACCTTACCTGGATGTCCTCGAGCTCCACTCCCTATGTTCCATTTGCCAGAGCCCTCCTGTCCCACCTTCCATGGCCCCCACCCCACAGAACTGGCCTTTGTGCGTTTCCTCCTCATCCAGGTCCTCACGCCCCCCCAGGACACACTCCCAGGGCCCAACCAAGGGGACTGGCTCTGGATCTCCCTGCACCCATCCATCCTGCACACCGCCCACACTCTATTCCTCTTGCTAAAAACACTGCAGCGCTCTCACCACGGGCGCCATGACCTCCAGGGCTTCCCTGTCCTTGAGAAAGAACCCAGGGAAAGCCTTGGGTGATCGGACCCAACCTGCAGACGCAGCCCTGCCTTCCTGACTCCTGCTCACATCTGCCCTCTAAGCAAACCTCAGCAGCACATCACCATTCCCGGAAAGCAGCCCTCACAGCAACCTCCACACACCTCCACGGCCCCCACCTGTGCAGGCGCACTCAGCCTCACTGAGCCCCCGCCTCCCCACGGCCCTGGCCCCTGGCTCCTGCGGAAGACTCATGCCAAGACCATCTTGCCCATTCCCATTGCACGTGGACCCACCAGGCCACTCGCCTCCACCTGAGCCCCCCACACCCAGAGTACCCACACCCCGGACACCCCCTCTGGTGCCCACCCTCCCACCCGCACTCAGGGCTCTGTGCAGAAAGGAGGGATGCAGAAAGCATGGTGAGCACAGGCTTTGATGACCAGTTTCCCTGGAGAAGCTTTTCAGAGGAACTGCTTTCATAGGGCAGCTTTGGTCCTCAGGGAGGGCAGCGGCTGAGGAGGGGACAAGATCGGGCAGCCAGAGACCATTGTTCACGCCTTGGCTGCTGGAGCCGGGCCCCTACCCCAGCGCCCCTTATCCGTTGGAGGACGAGGTCTGGTATCCGAGGGGCCCAGTGACCCGTTTGAGCAGCTCCCCTCAAGCAGAAGTTTCCCACATGACCTTCCAGCCAGGCCCTGGCTTTCCTGCCTTCGCAGCAACCGCAGCCCCTCGCTTGGCACTGGTTCTTGGCCCAGGCACAGGGGAGGGGAGGAAACAGGGACAGGAGGAGAGGATGTGCAGGCCTGGCCCAGGCTCCCAGCTGGCAGCAGCCCTTCCTGTAAGAAATTCTGGGCCCTTTGGGTCTTCTGATCGCCTCTTTCCACCACCCAGAACTAGTCAGGGCCTGCACGAGTTTGGGGACCCAGCGGGCTACACCACATCACTGGGATGCTGCGAAGCAGCTGTGTGATTCCAGGCAAGTGTCAGGACCAGAGGCGCCTCATACCCTCCTGGCTAAATCAAGCTCGAAGGCCCACACAGAGATCAGAGGGGAAATGCACACTCAGCCCCAGGAGCTGCACCTGGCATCAGCAAAAGGCGTTCCCTTCCAACACGTTCTTGGGTATCGCCTCCACCCAAGGTCTGTTTGTCCCCACATTTGAGCTTCCTGGGTTCTACATTGGGCCCAGTGGTGTAGTCTCTGCCCAGCTGGACGTCAGCCTCACCTCGGCCTCAAGGGCCCAGTGCCACCAACCGTGTCTCCTGACCATGACTCTGAGCAGTACTGGCCCCTCTCTGAGTCCCGGGAATGGTGCTTGTCTGCTACACGTGTCTCCACTCCAGAGAACTTCCTCGCCCGTCCTACTGGGTCATCCAGGGCTTGTGGCCCTCTTTGGCCTTCCGACAGCCTCTGCAGCAAGCCCAGACCCTCCTCACTCTCACTCCAAGCCGCCCAGCATCAAGACACCTTAGCAGGGGCTTGGCCAAGGGTGACAGGGCCAAGTTGAACACACAGGTTTCCTCTATGAGACTTTGTGGGGAGGTTGGAGGGCCTGCCGGCAGCCTGGTTTCTTGTCCCGTGCCCTAGGCCCTTTGAAGGGAGCCCCTGCCCTGCCCCTGTGGCCTCTCCACATCTTGCACTACTGCCTTGTGTCCTGTACAGACCCTCACACCTCCCAAGCCCATGTTGGCATGGAGGCCCTGCCACTCACGGACCACACCTGCCATATCCTTGGAGTCTTAGGATGCAGGTGCTGAGAGTTCAGTGTTGCCTGCAAAGGTCCCCCTGGAGGGGTCCCTCCCATGAGGCCTGGAGGCTTGGGTCTATATGCATGCATCTACAGGGGGCATGACTGTTTTCCAGAACCTCAGAGCCCAGCCCACCTGTCCACATAGACCACACCAGCTGACCAATGACAGTGAGGCCGATCATCAGGCTCCTCCTCGCTCTGAGGCCACCCTGTTCCGACTCTGTCCTCAACCTTTAATTCCTCCTTCTTACAGCCCAGCTCCCCCACTGGACTCAGTCCTGGGATTTGGGATCTGGCTGTGACCTCCAACCTTAGACTGTGTCTTGGACTTGGCCCAGTCCGTGCTCAGGTGGGCCGTCTGGAGCCACTTGGGGCCTCTCAGAGCCTACTTCTTTTGGTGATTGGTGCTGTGGACAGAGAGGGGTCTGGGGGAGAGGGGAGCTGAGACATGCATGACGCTGGTTCCAGGAATGGCCGGCGCTGAGCCACTGCTGCCTGGAACCACTGGCTACCTCCTCTCTGGAGCTTGTCTTTGCCACAGTCTGTGAGTCTGGGGCCCATACCCCATGAAGCACCATGGCCAGACCCAGGCAGCAAAGGTGAGGTTGGCCCACAGAGGGACCCGTGGACTCTGGCCCCTGCCCCATCCTAGGCTCACCCTGCAGCACAGAAAGCCCAGAAGATCCCTGGCACTGGAACTGGAGCCTGAGGCATCTCTTACAATGTCCTCCAGATTATAAAAAATATTTAATGTGACATCTCAATTCTTCTTAAACAACATGAAGTGACATCTATAGGGCACTTCCGTTATGCTGAACATCTGGGTCAGCAGTAGAAATGACTCCAGCCATTGGGCTGGTGCCTAATATACAGATGTCAGGCACCAGGGAACTCAACTTAGGGACTAAGATCCTCACGTGGGACTGGTCCTGGGGGCCGTCAGAGGCAGGGCCATCACTCGCAGGTCAGCAAGTGTGCACATCTGGATTCATTTCCATGACTCAGCATCACACTAGGCAGCATTTGGGCCCCAGGAGGGATGAGGGTGGCAGGCTCCTACCCTCCTCTTTGTTCTGGAAACATGAGGGCCTCCCATGCCTCCTCTAATACCACCCATAAGTGCCACCTGTGAGTGTCTGGCACACAGTAGGTGCCCAGTGAATGCCAGTAAGTGCCTGCTGACCAGAGCTCTAATCGGGGAGTGCAGTTCCCTGGCAGGCTGGATACCAGCTGTGTTGGCCCACATGTGCACCAGCCTCGTCTCAGCCCGGAGAGTCGCGTCCGGACAACAGGAAAGCTTCTCCCGTTCCCCTGCCAGGTGGGCCCAGCGCCAGAGCCGTGATCCAGGGTGTTGCTGCCAAGTTTCCAGGCTCCCATCAGGCACCGCTCCCACCCAGAGGGACCCTGCACTGCCTCACTTCTTTAGAGACAGATCAAATTGGAGAGAGTTGGCTTGCATCGAAGACAAGGCCTATATTGTTTACAACATTTTTGGGGGAAGAAGGAACAAATTATTTTCCTTCTTGTCCATAGGATGCCGATAACGAGCTCTGGGGGAACCACTCAGAGGCACCTGTTGAGAATTCCCAGGGCAGGGCGAGTGGAGACGGAGCGACCCGCCTACAGTGCAGGCTCCTGATTTCTAAGGGAAAGTGCAGCGTGGGTTCTCTAAAGTCCAGAGGCAGCAGCTTGCAGGAGACACTGGGGCGCTCACAGTGCCCTGAAAGTCACACGGTATAGAGGCCACGGTGGACGATGCGTGCTGAAGACAACAGCAAGAAGGGCAGGTCTCCACTCAGCCCGAGGGCACTTCTCTCCAGGGCCTGCACTCCTGAACTCCTGGGCACACTCATCAGGGTCAAGGGGAGAGGCAGGCTCACGGCCCGAGGTCTGGGGCACCCTGAAACACCCACACAGTGGCGGAGCCTTGAGGGCAGGTTGCTGCCTGCTGTAGGTGTCCCAGGGAAGAGGACGTGGGGATCTGTGCCTGCCCCATTGGAACGCCTCCCCCACAGGGATCGCTGCATGCTGGGTATCTCTGGGGGAAACCTCACCAGGACCCTGCACAGAGGTTTCCCTAATGCACTGGAGCACGAAGCAAGGATAGTCTGCCTGTCCCAGGGGCACCCTGTCTGGAGAGAGTGACCATGGCACTGGCCATCCTATCAGCAGGGAGCCTCAGGGAACTGAGGAAGGAAGAGTCTCCAGAGGAGGTGACAGCTCAGGTGAGCCTCACATGATGACCTGCAAGAAAAAAATTTCCACGAGGGGAGCATGAGTCAACCGCAGGAGTTAGGACTCTTGGGGGTGCGTCTATTTATTTTATTTTATTTTATTTTATTTTTGGCTAAAAAGAAGAAAGAAAAGTCCCATTCAGCTTTACCATCCAGATCGAATTCAGCAGAGGCTCAAGGAACCTGTGTGTGCCGCCCTGGGTGGAGGAACGCTCTGGTCCCTCCTCCCTGCAAACCTGGATACCAGTGTCCCTCTCGCTGAGGCCTTCCCTGACTCCCCAACACCCGCACCCCATTTCCCTTCCCTGCCCTCCGCTCTCTGCAGCCTGAACATCACAGACATAGCATGGGCTCCACTCACTTGTGGGGACTGCCAGCCCCTCCGTGGCAGCGCCTTGCTTTCACAGGGCTCATGGTCCTGAGCTTTGCTCTGAGTGCCTTCCATGCACAGTGTTCATTCGTTTTGGTTCATTCAGCACCTTCTCATTTTACAGGTGGGGAAATTTAGGCCCAGAGAGGCTAAGTAACTTGTCCAAAGCAACCAGATGGTGCAAGGCAGAGCAAGGACTCCATCCAGGCTTCCTGACCCTAGGGTCTATGCAGCAAATTCTTGGGCCATAGTGTCTAAAATGTTAACGTTACCTAAATTCCTAGATTTTTGCGGTTGCAATGTTCCCAGAGCCGAAAACACATAATGAGAGCTTCATAAATGTTTGTGAAGTGAATAAATGTAGACCATCTCCCCAGCCCTCCTGACACTGGATTTGCAACCCGCCCCCCTCCACCATACACATGCATTACAGCGAGAGACGTTTATCATCTCAGATGCACTGAACCACGTGGCATTTCAGCCGGGGGTCCCCACCAGCTGTGTCATAACCCTGTGAAAACAGCGCACCCCATGCACTTGAGTACGGATCAACCCAAACTACCAGGAAGCAACGTTTGTGTGCAGAGAGCAGGACCTTTGGGCCAAGCAGAAGGTGCTTTCTTTCCCGTTTCTCCTCCTGCCCACAGTTCTCTTCCCTTCCCAGAACAACGTGGAGGTCAGAAGCCTCTGTAGAAGCCTCATTGAAGAGAAGGCAGTTTGTTACTAGAAACTTTAGGGTTAGCACTGGGGTTGAATCCTACCATTCCACTCAGAAGCCGTGTGATCCTGGGCAAGTGTTCCAACCTCTCTGAGCTCCAGATACGTCTGAATTGACAGCAGGGTCAGGGTTTCTCCTTGAGAAGTAACTTTCTAACACCTTGGCATACACACTCTCTAGGCCTGTGTCTGAACCCACTGGGCCAGTTTCAACCTGGAGGCGGCAGCAAGGCCCCTGGACGACCCCTATGTTAAAAGTCCCCTTGCCGCCGCCTCCAGCCGCCTGTCTGCCATTCCCCAGGCCTCAGCGCTATTCTGTGGCGAGCACAGAAGTGTCCTTGCCCAGTCTCAGTTTTTATTTATTTATTATTGCCAGCTTCAGTTCTTACGATCTTACCATTTCCTTAGAGCAAGGTATATTTTTGACGACTTTATCCGCTTTTACCTTAAATCAAGGTGTCATATACGGAGCTCCAAGACTAAAGATGCTTTTCAACATAAAAATCAATTTGATGATGAAAA
This sequence comes from Saimiri boliviensis, assembly GCF_048565385.1. NCBI lineage: Eukaryota > Metazoa > Chordata > Mammalia > Primates > Cebidae > Saimiri > Saimiri boliviensis. The sequence continues at coordinate 27,319,733 of NC_133460.1, read as the reverse complement.
GGCTGTTGAGAATCCCTCTGGAAATTTCATCAGCCAGTACTCAGAGGGCTTCTGGATTTGACTAACACAGTGGAATCTCCTCTTGGTAAAGGACCTCAGATCTAGATGTTGTCCCAATGGAAAAAAAGAAAAAAAGAACTTTTTCCAACATTCCTTTATAAGGAAGCTGGCACTTGGGATATGATGCCCACTTCACTGGGACAAACCAAAATATCTTGATAAGTGGAAATGTTTTTTTACAAACAATCTGCTGTTGGAAATGTAAAAAAATAAGTAAATAAATAAACACGGTTCTGTAATCTAGGTCAAGTTCAGTGGTAAATTATATAAAAAACTTTAAGAACTAAGAAAGTCGATTGTCATCTAGGAACCAGTAAACTCAACGTAAGTGGTGGTTCGACCAGAGAGCTTAGGTTTTAAAAATGTGCTTTAAATTTTTTTGTTAATTTGAAAATGTACTTTTAATTTTCTGAAATGAGTTAACTTCTTAATAAAATCTAAATAAAATGTCAAATATGTTATGTATTAAAGGCTGGCATAAAATAATTTCCATGCATGCGAAGTCTGCACCCATTTAGCAGTGGGGACTATGATCTTTCAGAAACTGGAACTCTCCCGACAACTTTAGTGTCTTGCTCTGCAAATTGGGAATGACGGCGCCTACCTCTCAGAGTTGACTGTTCACTTCCCCTGCCCCGCAATCCAGGTGAATCCCCGAGACTGGGTGCTTAGTTCCCCAAGTCAGGATTTAAGCCCAGGTGTGTGGGTCCCTATGCCACATCCTGAGTGACAGCATGCAGGCTCTGCCTCTTAACACAGCCCTTCCCTCCCTCCCTTCCTCCTTCCCTTGACTCCCACCTCCACATGGAGCATCTAGTGGGCATAGGTCAGTCAGTGCTTTAGGACTTGGTGATACCACCAACAGTGAGCAAAGTCTCTGTCCTCACAGCGCTTACCATGTAGAACAAGAAGAAAGATATTAACGGAACACACAGATGTCTAAAGTTTAATGCAAATACAATAAAAGCAGAGACAGTAGAGTCCCAGGCCTTTCCCACCCTCCCCCTTTCCAAAGGAATCCCATCTGCTTTGCATGCAGGCTTCTCTCCTTCTACCCCAGCCCAGATGAGGACATTCAGAGAGCTCCAGGGGGAATCAAATGGGGGAATCAAATGAGGTCTCGCCATCTTGCAGCCACAGCGGCGAGTGGCCACTGCCTCTGTCCAGAGTCCAAGCAAGCTAAGAGGGCTTGGGTCTGGTCAGCAGCCACAGGCCACACTTCTTCCAAACCCATGTATGGAGGCAGGCAGGTGCCCTGCTGTGGCTGTGGGGCAGGATTCAGGGGATGGACCAGCTCCAGGAATGGGTGTAGGGCAGATTCATGTCGCAGCCTGGTGGGCAGTTTGATCATGCCAGCATCAGAGCACAGGCCTGCCATGGAGGCTGGAACCTGTGGGCTGGACTGCCAGGCTTTGGGCTGGCAGAGGAACACACCTGCCACTCGGGATGGGGCTTTATCTACAGCGCTGCCTGGCAGACAGTGGGGTTGGATGGGGGAGCAGCAGAGCAGCAGACCAAGCCTGGTCCATCCGCTGTGGCAAGCCCGGTTTGGGGACTTAAGGTGGCTGTACCCTCATAGTGGTTATTACATGGGTTTTCAGAACCAGTCTTAGGATCAAATCCCACTCCTGCTCCTTCTCAGCCAGGTGACCTTCAGCGAGGCTTCCTCATCTGTAACTTGGGAACAGTGACACGTGCCTTACAAAGCTGGCTTGAGACTTGCAGAGATGGTGAAATCTAAACCTCAAACTAAAGCAAGTGGGGAGACAATAGTCACTGCTGTGAACAGACGTATCAGCAACGGCTGTGGTGCGTGGCAGAACATTCCCCACCCCCACAGCATCGTTCCAGCATGGCTGAGTAGGCTGTGCGGGGCCAGCACATTCTTACCCTGCCCACCTACCAGGGCCTGTTTGTGTTAATGTCACAGCTCTGAAGTATTATCACCAGAGGCCATGAGATTTCAAAGGCGTTTCCTTTGCAGAGTCACATTGCTCTATCCATAATTAGCGCAAGTTTTCATAAGCATGATGAGGCCAGAGGAGCTGCCCTGCGGGCTGGTTTGTTAGTGTAAAACATTCCTGGGGCTTCTGCATAGCCTGGGCTGTGCTTCTCCTGCCCTCGATCCCCATGGCCCCTGCCCTCAGCAGCCCCCAGGCCCTCATTAAGGGATTAGCGACATGGGCCATGCAATGCCTTGGCCATCTGCTCCAGCACTGCTGAGCTCTCTGCTCTGGGCCCCTGAACCTTATCAGCGGTCCACCCGAAATGTTTGTGCTGCCAAAATCAAAGCGGGGCTTGGGCGGAAATTATAGACCACTGGTGTCATGAGCTAATTAAAGATTACAGGGTCACACACAAGGGAAAGGACACAGATTTCTCCCACTGTCTGTCCTTCTGCTAATGGGAAGCACATTAACTGAATAGCACAGACCAGGCAGAATGCTGAGAAAGCCAACAGCCCGTGAGAGTGTGATAAAGGTGACAGCGACAGGCTTTGCTTCACCAAGTACAGATTGGGGGACGCTCCTATCGGGGCCCAGCACCCCTGTCACAGAGGGTGTGGCTGCGGGGCCTGGTGGCAGGCTAGGAGCACACCCCCAGCAGCCATCCAGAGCCTGAGGGAGGGGGTCTGTGGGGGGACAGTCTCGTGTTAATGGCAACACATTTATGACCTAGGAGGACATTTAGGACAGTTCCGAATGTCTACCTCTTCATCATCAAAACATAGATTTGAATTCAAGAATAATCCTGAATAATGGAAAATAGGCAGACAGAGAAAGACCAAAATGTAACCTTGAATAGTTTCAACTGTTGTTCTCTGTTTACCAGGAGGCTGTGGGCTTCTTGGAGGCCTTGGCTCCCTCACATGCGAGGTGGGGGCATGGGGTGATCTGAGTGAGTGATGGGAACCTTGCACGTGGGGTGAAATAATACCCTCAGGTACCATCTGAGTATTCTCTCCTCCCCCACACTCACCCCAGTTCTCAGACCCAGGCAGATGGACCAGAGACTCCACTGCTGGAGTCTCTAACATAAAGGCTGCAAATGTATGACCACTGGAGTCAATATCTGGTGACTTAGGTCCTGACTAGAGCATGTGGCATGGATTCCTGCACAGAGGGTGATCCTATACTCCGGGACTGGCTCCAAAGCTTCCACAGGTGAGGGAAGGGGTCGCAGAAGCACACCCCGATCCAAGCAAGTGTGATCCCTGCCAGGAATAGTGGTGCTATAGTAGCCTTGTCCAGTCCCCTGTGGTCAGGCCCCCCAGTGGTGGCACATGTCATCCAGTTTGGAAAGATCATCAAGCCTTAAGACCGGGCAGCACTCCCCAACTCAACGCACCCATGTGGCCAGCCCCTCTAGGCGTCCAGGACAACTTTGGCCTCCCTCAGTGGAGGGTGCGGGGTATTTGAGGAAGGACTTCCCTGGCTGTCAGGGGGTGCTGGAAGCAGATGCTGTATGGTACAATTCAATAATTTTCTGGGGAGACCTTCTGAGCCCCTCCCCTTCCTTCTGCCATTCTCCATGCCCCTTTTTGTTGAGCATAATTCTCAATTTCTTTATCACTCAATCAGCCTTCTCTGGCAGAGGAGAACCTACTATTTCCCAGGAGAGGCTTCTCAAACTAAGACCTGGAGGCAAAATCCAGCCTGCTGTCCATTTTTATCAATAAAGTTTTATTGGAACAGCCAGGTTCATCTATTTATGCATTGCCTATGGCTACTTTCAGGCTACGATGGCAGAGTTGAGTGGCAATGAGACGCTATGGCCTGAAAGCGAAATTTACTATCTGACTCTTAGAAAGTTTGCTGTCTCCAATCCTAGGAGGTATAAAAAAAAAACTATTTTAGTTTAGCTTCGTAATGTCCCTTGGCAATAGATCCCGACTTTCATTTGAAGGAAAGCCACTGAGGTTTGGGAAAGTCAAATAGAACCCAGGTGTTAGGGACGGTGTGGGGGGCGGGTCTCAAACTCACATGCATCGACTCTGAAGTCTGTCCTTGGCATTTGCCATGTTGCATCTTTGGCAGAATAAGCCACCCAGCCCGACCTCCAAGTTGACCTCGGTGGTCAGGCTTGCCTTGATTCCTGCCTGTTTCCCATGCCTGTGCCCCAGGCTTCTCTGTCAACCACCCCATCAATTCAATACATTCGTTTTCTACTGAAGTCAGCCCACACCTGTGCAGAAACGGAGTTCGAGCAATTAGGTGTCTTGTCCAAAGTGATAGCAGATGGGAAAAGACAGAGCTGGGATTCAAGCCCAGCTCCTCTGAACCTAACAAGCACAGGCCTCGCTAGCTCACACCCCCTCAAGGAGCGGCACTGCTCTTTCTAAACCCTCAGAAATGGGCCACCTCCCAGATGCCGCTTGAGTGTCCCGACACCCGCCCCTCACTCTCCTCCCCAGCCAGCACTCCTCTGATGAATTTTTCCAAGACAGCCTCTTACACTAACGCCTGCCTTCCTGAGAAACACCTTCAAACCCGCAGAGGACGAAGTGGGCTCCAGAAGTGAAAATGGAGTGTTTTGCCCTGTGTGGAGCAGTAAGGAAGGGAGGGGTGGGCTTGGAGAATGCAGTCCGCCTGCGGTGAGCAGCCTGACATGTCAGGCCCCAGGACGGGGGGCACTGGGGTCTCTAGTCCCAGGAGGCCCTTGTGGGGACAAGGCCTAGTTGAGGAATGAGGCAGAGGGCCAGGTCCCAGCACACCTGCCAGGCCCCACACCCAGGGCCTTGAGGTGCCAGAGATTTTCCTTCAATGCCTAAAGCTTTGCTCTCTGAGCCTAAAGACATGTGGACGGGACAAGGCAGGACAGCCGTAGACTTGACATCCGTCCCCTTGTTCCCTGAGCCACACCCTCCAGACATGGGCTGGCTGCACACATAGGCTGGACACTCAGGGGGAAGGTCAGACTCCTCAATTTGGGACCCTGATTTTGCTATTCATGGCCAGGTGTCTTTGTCCATTAGCTGTGGGCTGTGTTCACCAGGTGTGCGTCCCCTCAGAAGCTGAGAGGCTCCTCCAGTGGGAGCGTTAGGAGAATAAAGGAGAGTGTTCTGCAGGTCCGCCCTGCTGTGACTGCGTGTGGCCGAGTGCCCCACACTCTGTGCACAGGGCCGCCTGTCTCCCCTATTACAACTGAATATGCTGACCAGGATATTCCAGATCTAGGTTCCTCTGGTGGTAAAGGTGACCCTGTGGCTCCATCTCAGGGGTGTGGCTCCCTGAGACAGGCTTTCACCCAAGAGAGACTTGCCGGAGATCAAGACAGCAAAGTACTGAAGCCCAGCTGCCCCTCCAACCCCTCTCTGGCCGACCTCAGGAATCCGGAGGCTCCCCACTTATTTCCTCCCATGTTCCAGGGCTAAGCCTTTGGCTTGACACACACACCTGCCTGCATTTAACACCTCCAGTCATCAGCCCTGCTCGAATCAGGTTGCTTATCAGCCAGGGAAGTGGCGGAGGCGACCGCTCCTGACCATTCACCAGCCCCGCTCCTGGCTGGGAGCAGTGAGGATGGAAAAGTCATTTTCTCAAGCATTGGATGGAGGCTGGAGGGAAGCAGGCACGCTCTATGGTGGGCTTTGGGGACACAGATTCCTTGTTCTGGGTGAGCAGTCGTGAGGTGATCCCCATTTTCTCATCTATAAAATGGAAAAAGAACCTGAGAATGACCTCATGACCTCATTGTGGGGTACACACAGGAGGGATCAGTCCCGTGGTGGGCGATGCCCCTCCACGGCAGGTGCTCCAGCAGTGACAGTCTCATCCATAGCTGTGGCAACCCCCCAACACCCCCTCCTTACCTTGTGGTCATTGTCATCCGCACCCTCCCTGTCATTAACCTCCCCACGCCCCACGCCCTCCCTTTCACATCCTGGCCGGGCAGTCCATGGCAGCTCTCCAGCAGCCCATGGAAATCCGGACAATGATTGGAGGGAACAGTAATGAATACAAATTTTTCTCCGGGCACCGCAGAGCCTCTCTTGGGTGATGCGGCCTCAGGGTGCTAACCATCCTTGGTCCCTCCTGGAACGGCTGTCAGGACACCGAGGCCGTAGGCTTGATGAAGACGGATGATGGCCCGCGCCTGGGTGATGCTGTGCGAATGCAGAGCCCAGCGTTTAATCAGAGCTCTGCTCTCTGCCAGAGCCGAGTAATTGGAGGCAGGTGCTCGGCGCAATTGGAATAAAATGTGGAGTTAATAAGGACAGTCGACAAGGATGTTACAAGTCCCCTGTCCAAGTTTTCAACAGGAATTGGAAGGCAACTTGGAGGCCTCAGAAACTGTGAGTTAATTTCCTACGTTTCTCTTCAAAAACAAGTACCATCAACTTTAGGGTTATTTTTAAAGCTTTCGCATTTTCACATTTGCGATTCAAAAATAAGGTGGTCAGAAACGCAGTACACGTCTAAGATACTTGTGATGGACTACAGGGGACACCCACTCCATGGAGGCCCAGACACCCCTTTCCCTGCCTTCATGCTCCCACGTGGCCCCAAAGCCCTCCAATCTGCCTCTCTGGCTGTTCCCTTCTCTCCCAGACCATTCCTCCCAGCTGCCGCACCCCTCACCTCGTATCATCCAGGCCCTGGCTACCAAGGCAGTCTTGCTAGTATGTACACGCCCTGCAGAAACTCCTATCCTCTCCCAAGTAGAGCTAAACCCCAAGTCTCCCTGGCGTGGCCCGAGCTGCCCCCCAGCCTTATCTCCCACTGCTCCCATTCCCTTTTGCTGCTCCAGTCATGCTGAAAATCCTCCACCTGCCCGGAGGATCCTTGCCACTCCACCCTTAATACATTCACTCCCTGGTCTGCAAGGGCCTTCCCTTCTTCATTGGCATGCTCAGATAGTGCCCCAAGACCTGTCCCGAGCCTCGCGCCTGCTTCCTGTGCCCAGTCATCCCACCAACAGCATTGTCTATCACATCACACCCTCCACAGGCTGCTGCCAGGGTCCTGTCTCCCATCCCACGACACTCTGCAGTGCCCAGGTCAGACTGTGATGCACGCAGGACTGCACCCGGCACAGCACCTGCACCCTGTCAGGCGCCAGGGAGGCACTGGACCTGCCTGAGGCTGTTCTTGTATCATGTGCTATCACTAGCCAATATGTTCCCTCAGAGCTGCACAGGTGACTTTGGCATGGCCTGTGCCCACCTTCATCCTCAAAACAGTCCCAGTTTGTGATTTCATTTCATAAATGACCGCCCACCCCCCAACCAAGAACCAGAACTATAAGAGGCAGATGAATGAAAGGAAAATAGATTCAAGCCTGAACCCTCCCCGACCAGCCAGCAAGGCTGCCTCGAGTGCCCTCTCAGGCTCAGTCTGCAGCGAAGTGACATCTGGTGAGGATGGGTTGTGGATTGTCCCCCTCACCAGCTAATACACCTGGAGTATACAGTCGCCTGGAGAATGAGCCTCAGATTGGCTCACTTCAGGGCCAAGCGGACTTGAGATCCATGAGACCCAGCTCCCATGCGAGGGGACCATTCTGCATTATCCACACAGTTGGAGTGCACGGAGCTACCATATGATCCAGCAACCCCACTGCTGGGTCTGGACCCTGAACAATCAGCTTATCAAAGCGATATCTGTACTCCCATGTTTATTCCTGCACTATTCACAAGAGCCAACATGTGGAATCAACTTGTGTCCATCAGTAACTGACTGGATAAAGAAATGAGTGGACAACGGAATACTATTCACCCATAAAAAAGAATGGAATTCTGTCATTCATGCCACATGGATGAGCTTGTAGGACATCATGATAAGTCCAACAAGCCAAGCACAGAAGGACAAATATCACATTCCACTCATATGTGGAAGCTTAAAAAGTGGATCTCATGAAGATAGAGAGCAGGTTGGTGGTTACCAGTTGCCAGGAAGGTTAGGGGGAGCAAGGGATAAAGAGAGGTTGATTGACAGGTACAACTATATGGTAACATAAAAGAGACAAGACTTCGTGTTTACTAGATCAATACAGTGACAATAGTTTAAAAAATCTATTGTACTTTTTAAAGTAACTAGAAGAGAATAATGGGAATGTTTCTAGCATAAAGAAAAGACAAATGTTTGAGGTGATGAGTATCCCAATTACCTTGATTTGATCTTTACACATTACATGAATATTTCAAAATATTATATCCCTAAAATATACATAACCATTATGTAGCAATAAAAAAAAGTTGGAGTCCAACTTCCCCCAAGACACCCCAGGGAAGGGATTTCATGATGAGCAACAGCTCACAGGTCAGAAAGCCCCCTCTAACTCTTGCCAAGACCCTCCTGTCTCTGGCAGGAGGCTACAGAGCTACCCTGGAAGCAAATGCTCCCTTCCCCACTGCTCAAATGGAACAGTCCCTTCTGGACATTGTTCCAAGCCCATCTCTTTCCTGCTCAGCCACAACACCTCTTCAGAGGACCCTGGTGGGGTTTGAGCAGCCCCGAGGAGGTCTCACTCCATTTGGGCAGTTCTGCCTCTATGGAAGACAGAAGCACAGAGAGCAAGAGAGTGCCCTCTGGAACCCTCTGTGGCTCTGGTTCACACCCAGGCATGACCTTCCCTCTCCCCAACCCAAGTCTCTGATCACGTGAGGGGCTTTGCACACAATGTCCCTAATTCTCTTGCATCCTTGTCCTCAAGTCAGAGTGGACTCTGCAAAGTGCAATGATCTGAGGGCTATGCTCACGTGAGGCCCATCCAGGCCTGTTCTTTCCTGCCACCCCCAGGGGAGTGCTCCCACCCCCACAGCACCCCCAGCCCCATCTTCCCTGGCTCCAAACTCCAGGCTCCAGGCTCCATTGCAATCTGAAAGTTCTATAGGCAGCTCAAACTCAGATCCCAAATGGAACTCATTATGGATTCCTCCAAACTCACTCCTCCTTCATCTGCTGCTCCAAAGAATGACGTCACCACCAGCTGGTCCCCACGCCAGAAACCTGGGAATCATTTGAGATGTCTCTGACCCTCATCTCTACCCCCAGCAATCAGTCAGCATTGCGGCTGCACCAGCCTGAGGGTTCCTGAGCCCAGCCCACCCCCGTGCCCGCTGTCATTCCCTGGCCCAGGCTCTCATCTTTTGCCAAGGCTGTTACTGCACCAGCGCCCTGACTGTCCTTCTGATTGTAAGCTGGCTCCCTGCCAGTCCTCCCCCAGCACAGGTCTCAAGACGATCTTTCTAAGGTCCAACATGGTTGTGTCATTCCAGCTCTAAATCCCTCAAGGGCTCCCCCTACATTTCAAGGAGAACTCAAATGTGGTGACAGAGAGGGAGAACTTCAATACCTGACTCAGACCTGTGCCTCCTCCTGGGTGCCATTCCTTCCTGCAGACTCAACACTCCTTTTATCTCACTATCATCCCTTGTCCTCCAACCTCATCCCTGGGCAGTGGCTCTCAAACCTAAGTGTACATCGGAACCAACATAGGGGCTTGTTCAAGCACACAGGACACTGGGATCCCCTTGGGGTTTCTGATTGTCGAGTTTGGGGCGGGGCCTGAGAATTTGCATTTCCAATGTCAAGTTCACATGATGGCGCTGCTGCTAACCTGGTGGCCACACTTTGAGAGACAGCACCACTGTTAAAAGACTTCAATAAGTGCTACAAAGGACCCAAAAATGTTGGATGAATGAATGAATGAGTGGCATATGTTCTGGCCAGACAAAGTGTTGCAGCCACTCCTTAGTACTCTGCTGAGTGGGTCTCATGTATGTGACTGATCTTGAGTGGAATTTCTGAATAAGTTCAAAGAGACAAAGCTACATGCTGCCTTTATCGGGGTTTGGAGGACCCCTGTGAGTTTCTCTCTGCTGTCAGCTCCTGCTGTGCGCCCTGAGGGTCAGTATCTTTCCCAGACGCAGAGGTGGAAATTGGAGGGCCTGGGCCTGGGACCTCTGAATGCATTCCTGTTACGTCATTTGGATTTCTTTATAGACTGGAGAGTTTACAACATCATCAAAACACATGTTTTTGTGATTTTCCAATAGCCCTGATTCCTGCTACCATGTCCCGTTCCCAGGCCACCACCGAGCACAGCAGACAGATGCCAGCAAGCATCTGAGCTCTCAAATGCACACAGCATGTCCCTTCTCATGGGCAGGGGAGCTTTGGAAAATGGGACACTGGCTGTGAAAGACCCAGAAAGGGCTCTGTGAGGCTGTGGGAGAAGGGGTGAGGGTGGGGCCAGCCTGCCGGCCAGGCGGTAACTGTGGAGACTCCGTGAGTTTCCAGAGTCGTGATCAGCATGAAGAAGCCCCTGGCACCCAGCACAGCCATGATGACCAGCACAGTTGGCCCACATCAGCCACTGACGGCCGGGGCCCCATGGAACTAGCGGGGGTGGTGCTGTTATCCTGCTCCTCAGCTTATCCGGACTAGGAACCCCGAGGTGGCCAGGACACCCAGGGGAGCTGATGGTCTGTGGTCACATCACTCTTCCCCTCAGACCCACCAGGCTGAAAGGGCAAATTCCAGCCTCCTTCAGAGAGTTCTCCCTGGGGCCTTGGGATCCACTGCTCTCTTGGGGCGCTGTTATGGGCTAAACTCTGCTTACAAAAACTTCAGATGTTGACATCTCAACCCCCAGTACCCCTGAATGTGACCGAAGGTAAGGCATTTAAAGACACGACTGAGTTAAAATGAAGTCGTTAGGGTGGGCCCTGATCCAGTACGGCTGATGTCCATATAAGAAGAGGCGATGAGGACATAGACACACACAGGGAGGGCCGTGTGAGGACACGGGGAGAAGGGGCGTCTGCAAGGCAGGGAGACAGGCCTGGGAGAACCGGCCCTGCCAACTCGCTGATCTTGGACGTCCAGCCCTGTGGGAACTATGTGGGAAACTGCGGGAAAAGGACTGTCTGTAGTTTAAGCCCCCTCGTCTGTGGTTCTTTGTTTCAGCAACTCATGCCGACTGAGATAGAGGCTCCAGAGCCCTGGCCAGTGCGGGCCCCTCTGCTGGGTGAGGAGCCAAGCTGAGTGTGCCTCGTGCAGGGGTGCAGGGGTGTCCCTGAGGCCTGTGCCCACTGCCTGCTCTGTCTTCCCCCTGGGGAGGCCCCTTCAGCTCTATCTGCCCCAGGCATCTCAGCCCAGTCCGGACTTTCCATTCCCACAGGGCGAGCTGCTGGAAATGCAGATGCGCTCCTTGAGAAAGCAGTGCTGGCCCCGGGTTTCCAGGCAGTGCTCTGCGGACTGAGCCCCCAGTGGCTGCACTTTGGGTCCCAGCCCCCAGGCGCGGCCTGCTCCCCTGGAGCTGCACAGAGGATGTGGGGCTGTTTCCCAGAGCTGATCCTTGGTGCCATAAAGCCCTCTTCTCTCTGGACTGAGCATTAGTCCTCTCCCCAAGGGGGTCCCGCCTCCTACCCTCAGAGGAGTGTGCTTCCCTTGAATTTCTTGCTTCTTCCATGAGGATCTGGAAGCCACCCTGCTTCCGGGTAGGATCTGGACCACACACCTGTAGCTGGAGATGCTGCCACGGAAAGGGGAAGGAAGGAGGTGAGATAACAGTAGGGGTGGGTGACAATCCTCTGACACCAACAGAGGACCCAAAATTCAGCTCAATTCTAACCCTGCCTGGAGGTAGCACAGAACCCACAGGCTAGGGACGCTACCCTGCAAGATGGCACCCACTTCAAGACGCCAGCCACAAATCTCAGGGCCTGGGCTATCCGCGCTTCTGCCTAGCAGACTTCCCACAAACTGCCCCCTTGAGAATTTGCTAGAACAACTCACAAAACTCAGAAAAGAGCTGTCCTTACTATTACAGTTTGGGATAAACACTACAGATGGATGGCTGGATGAAGAAGTACTTGGGGCCAGATCTGGGGTGGGGCACAGGGCTCCCACGCCCTCCGGATCCCCTTCCAGCACACCCTTGTGTTTCGGCATCAGAAACCCCGAGCCTACTGCTGCAGGGGCTTTGTTGGGGTTCCATTACACAGACATAACCATGCAATCGCTGGCCATGTGATGGAACTCAGTCTCCAGCCCCGGAGCCTCCCCCAGCCTCTGCGCCTCCCTGGAGGTCAGAGGTGGGTAGGGCTGACAGCACCAGTCCAGTAATCGAGTGCTTGGGTTTTCGGATGCCCACTGCTACCTCATCCCACTCCAGGATACTGACCGCCGGCTTCTCAGCATCTTCATGTGGCAGAAAGAGGGTGAGAAATATTCTGGGGGTCCCTTTCATAAGGCACTAATCTCACTCCAGAGGGCTCTACCTTCATGACCCAAATCACCTCCCAAAGGCCCCAATTCTAATCCCATCACCCTGGGGTTTAAGATTTCAACACACAAATTTGGGGGGACATAAACATTCCATTCATCATCTCTCCCCTCCCTTCCAAGTGACCTTCAAGGGCTCCTGGGTGAGGGCTCCACCCCGGCCTTCAGGCCCCACTCCTCCTGCCACTGCCGAAGCTGTCTAGACCCAAAGGAGAAGACCCAGCCCCGAGGCACGCTGCTCCCACACTGCAGCCAGGCTGCCGGGATGCTGGGTGGGGGTGGGGGGCTGCAGAGGCAGGCAGGGGCCCTGAGAGCGGTGTTAGGGAGCTCCACCCTATCGTCTAAGTGACAGGGAGTGGGGGGCTGTTTTGCTGTCCATGTGGAGAGTCATATCATGGTGTACAGCCTCAGCAAAGTTCTCACTAAACCATGCCTGAATGGAATGGGCGGGGCCTGAGGCAGGGAGGTTGAGGGGAGCCTCCATGCGTCTGAGACCTAAGAGCAGGGCTAACTTGGTGACTGCCAGCTGAGTGGGCAGAGCAGGGAATCCGGTCTTCTGTCTGGGCTGTGAGTAGCCTCGTGGACGCAGGACAGGGAGGCAGGAAAGAGCGTGGAGATGCCATTCCTGTGGAGTGGCATCATTGCAGGCATACTGAGGATGAGGACATGGGAGCCTACAGAGGGGCAGCCACTGGACACGGGGACACCTGTGCCTGGAACTCAGAAGTCAGGGCTAGAGGCACAGAGCTGGGGCTAGCCATGCCGTGGCTGCTGGGGAGGGCATGCTGGGGCTGGATGGAGAAGTCTCCCATGTAGCCCTGTCCCCGACCTCCCACCCTGGCTCTCTCTCTCTCCCCAGGGCATGGCTTCCCAGAAAAAGAAAGTCAATCCTATGAAATATTGGTGGTGTAAGCCTGGCAGCGTCTGTAATGCTCTCACTGCGCTGTTCCTTATTGAGGCTAAGTCAGCCCCACCAGCAGCCTTCCCGAAAGACTGGGTGAGGCCACCCTGTGGAGCACCTGGCCCCCAGGTCTGTGCTCTGCCATGCCCTGGCTGGGGTGGGCACTGGTTAGCCCTTCTCCATTGGCCTCAGGATCTGGGTTTCCAGGCTTGTGGAGACTTGTGCCCTCTTCTGATTAGGCAACTGTGGAGGCTTCCAGAAGAGCAGGGTGACAAGCCTGGCCCCGTGAACCCCATCAAACGCCCAAGTGCTTCCCTTCCCACTCCGATACCTCTGCATCTGAGGCTGGGAGGTGCCTGGCTTCTTTCCAGGGCTCTGGCATGTCGTCTCACCCTGGCAAAACACTCATAAAATGTTAACACAAGACTGTTGGGGCACTGAGGCAGCCGATGGGGAGAACCCGACAGGTGTGGCCTCAGGCTGGCAGCTTCTGACCAGCCCTATGACCCCTGGGTGGCCACAGTTCCCTTCTCTACAAAGAGGCCATGAGTGGCCCCCTCCTCGGGTGGGGTGAAGCCTTGAGATGGAACCCTGTCTGCCTGGCACCCAGCTCCTACTGGCACCGGTGGACCTTCAGTGCAGGCCTTCCCTCTGCCCTCCCCCTCCCCACCTCTCCTATCCTCACTCTGGTTTCTCCGGGGGCCCAGGGCTGGGCAGAGGGCTCGCTGGATAGTACAGGCTCCTCCAGAGCCCAACTCCCCGCTTGTTCTACCCACCAGTGCCTTGTGGGCAAGTTCCCCTCCCACCCAGAGCCCGAGGGCCCAGAACAGCAGCCCCTCTTGACAACTGCTATGAGGTCTGCTTGTCCAGTCAGGAGCAGTGGCCAGGCTCCTGGCTTCTGGCAGAGGCCTGCTGGGAACTCCAGGAAGGGAGTGGCGCCTGGGAGTCCCTGGCCTTCTTCACGTATCGGGATGGTGAAGGGCTCAAGGCAGCTGGGCCCCACGAGAAGCCTGGGTCAGAGGGGCTGGGCCCCGGGGTTGGGGGGTCAGGAGAGGCCAGAACCAGTACGCACTGGGTGCAGGTCCAATCCCGCGGAATCTTCACCCTCTTCACAGGAGGTGGGTACTCTCATGAACCCCATTTTATGGAAGGTGAAACTGAGGCTCAAGGAGGGTTAGTTCCCCAGCATCACACAGCTGGGGGCAGAGCTGGGGTTAAACCAGCTTGGATGGAGCCAGGGACCCTGGGTAAATGCACCACCCAGGCTGCCCTGCAGGACCATGTGGAGATAAGCACAATGACCAGAGGTGGCCTTAAGGGTCAATGACATTTGCAGGCAGCAGTATGGCTCTGGCTGCCTGTAGCATTTCCTGCAGGGAGGCAGCAGGCAGACGGGGTCTCTGCCTGAGTGCTCTGCAGGGAATCTGTCGTCTTAGCACCGGAGCACCTGTGGGCACCTGATCCTGTCCAGCTCCAGCTCTGTCATCCCCAGGAGGGGACAGAGTGGCAGACAGACCTCAGTGCCCCTCCTCAGGAAGCTAAGGGTGACTGGGGTTCACGGGCCTCCACCCAGCCTGGACTCCTCTCTCCCAGGCTTCTGGGAGTCATCTCAGAGGAGCTGGGGCCCAGAGTCCAGCCCATCCAAGGGCCACAGACTTGGATTCCTGCAAGGGCCAGGAGGGACAAGTAAAGTGCTGAGGACGGGGCCTGGTGGGGGCTCTGGCCACCCAGAAAGCACCAGCCTCTAAGAAGGGCACAGCCACTGACTGCACCTCTGTGTGCCACCAGGCTACAGCCTCATGTGGACAGGGTCGGTGAGCTGCCACTCACACAGGTCTGAGCTCACAAAGCCACACAGCCACCCTACTGCACCACATGGTGGGGGTGCGGGGAGCAAAGGCCCCCGACTGCAGAAGCCCCTCCCCATCTGCTTCAGTCTTCTGTCTCTGGTCCTGATGCCCCCACACGTTCCCTACCCTGTGCCCAGCACGCCCTCTTTCACCAACCTTTCCAGACTCCCTCTGAGAGCAGGGCACAGGCAGCAGGCTACAGAAGTGAGGGGCTGTGGAGTTAGGCCTGGCTCCCTCTGCCTCCCCGCTGTGTGACCCTGGGCAGGGGCGTAACCTCTCTGAGCTTCGGTTTTCTCACTTGACAGGTGGCTGTGAAGATCCAAAGCAATAATGTGCGTCAAGTGCTTCGCATGGAGCAGATGAAGCCTTCCTTTCCTCCCTGAAATCAACACGTGCAGCACTGGGAAATGGAAGTCAGGCCTAACATTAAGTCCATGCTCAGACAGGATGTGGGTCTGATGGCAGAGGTTTCCAGCTGGGGCTCATCTCTTAGCCATGAACTTCTGACCCAGAACAGAGCAGCAGAGGCAGGTTCAGCAGCTGAGAGTGTGGGTGGGGAGTCCGATCCTACTTCCCGGGAACTGTCTCTGGCTAGGCCCTGATTGCTGCGCAGGCGGGTAGCGCCACCTAGTGGGCTTACTTAGTGCTGTGACTCAGGGCGGAGTTTGTCCTCTCAATCTTTCTCTCTCTCTCTCTCTCTCTCTCTCTCTCTCTCTCTCACACACACACACACACACACACACACACAGCCGTGAACACACACCTCAGGCCCCTACCCACACCTGCACCTGCACACAAAAGTTTCCCAGCCACCTACCCCTTGGATCCCATCTTGGAGCTGACCATCAGCAGCCATGAAACCAAACGTCCTTCCTCTTTTCAGAAGCTAATTTGGGGATTCTGAGGACAGCCAGCTTGTCTGAAATGGAAAGGGGGTGAGGTCACATATGCTAAGGGCATGCTAGCGCACGCCAGGCTCCAAGCCATGAGGGAGGTGTCTCTGTCACGCTGAAAGGTTAAGAGCTTGCCCAAGCCCACCCAGAGAACACAGGACTGCAAGCCCCAGGCTGTGCAGCTGGACCGCCTGGTTCCTGCGAGCTCCAAAATTATTCCATCATAAAAAAAGGTTTGTCTGGATCCTTTAACTTCCTTCTTGAACTAGGTTTTATTTGAAATGGAATCAGCTTGGCTCATAATTCTATTTAAGATCCCAAGATGATTTTCTAAGTGACAGCAGAACCTGCATTCTCAGCAGCCACTGTCTAACCTATGCTGTTCTCCTCCTCCTCCATTTCCCAGCAACGGTGTGTGTGTGTGTGACTGTGTGGCTTGTGTGTACACAAATGTATATGTGCATGTGCGTGTGCATATGTGGTGTGTGTGATGTGATGTGTGTGATGTAGAGTGTGTGTGGTACGTGTGGTATAGTGTGTGTGGTGTGTGTGTGGAGTGTGGAGTATGTGTGGTGTGGTGTGTATGTGTCTGTGGTATATGTGTTGTGTGTGTGATGTGCTGTTCATGTCTGGTGTGTGTAATGTGTGGTTTGTGTTGTGTGATGTGTGTTTGCAGATTGTGGGTGGTGTGTGGTGTGCATATGTGTGATGTGTGTGATGTATGTGTGTTATGTGTGGTGTGCATGTGTGTGGTGGGTGTGGTGGGTGTAATGTGTGGTGTGTGTGGTGTGTGTGTGGAGTGTGTGGTGTGTGGTGTGTATGTGTATAGTATGTGTGTGTGGTGTGGCATGTGCGGAGTGTGTGGTATGGTGTGTGGGGTGTGTATGTGTGTGGTGTGTGTGGTATATGTGTGGTGTGCATGCATGGTGTGTGTAATGTGTAGTGTGTGCAGTGCGTGTGGTGTGTGGTGTTTATGTGGGAGGTATGGGGTTTGTATGTGTGTGGTGTGTGGTATGTGTGTGGTGTGTGTGCTGTGTGTGGTTTGTGTGTGGTGTGCTGTGCTGTTCATGTGTAGTGTGTGTGATGTGTGATGTGTGTGATGTGTGCGGTGCATGTGGTTTGTTGTGTGTGGAATGTGTGGTGTGTATGTGTGTGTTGTGTGTGTATGTGTGTGGTGTGCTGTGCTGCACATGTGTAGTGTGTGTGATGTGTGATGTCTATGATATGTGGTGCATGTTGTATGTTGTGTGTGGAGTGTGTGGTGTGTATATGTGTGCGGTTTATGTGTGTGGTGTACTGTGCATGTGTGGTGTGTGTGGTGTGAGTGCGTGTGTGGTGACTGGGGTTTGAGCACTGACAGGCACTCAGAGTGGGGTTGAGCCCCTGCTCTCACTGGAGATCCTGGATGTGCTCCTGTGGAACCCCTGACTGAACTGTGGGCTACTCCTGGTGTATTGCTTCCAATGAACAGAACCAGGAAGAAGTCATCAGCAGCCACTTCCAACATTAGGTCACAAAAAAAACTCCAGGTTCCACCCTGGGTGCCTCCTGCCTGCTCGCTTGCCTGTTCCAGGGAAAGCCGGTGGCCAGGCTGTGACCTGGAGAGGCCCACACAGCAGAGAACTAAGCCCGGCCTCAGCCTACAGCCCACAAGTGACAGATGTGCCAGCCACCTCCTGAGTGAGCTTGGAAGCAGAGCCTCTGTGTGAGGGGAGCCTGTGGGACCCCCTGAGGCAGATGACCCAGCAAAGCCACCCTGAATCTGCCCCATAGCAACTGTATGAGGATAACTGTTGTTGAAAGCCACCAAAGGGAGTGCAGTTTGTGATCTTGCCACAGAAAACTAACTCGGTGGGCATTTCTGTGCCCTTCTGAGCCCCACACTACCTGCTATAAAGTAGGGATTGGGTCACAGGCCATGCTTGCTTAACACAGTGCTTGGCACCAAGGACAGACTCAACAAAACTCCCTTTTTCCTGTCCACACTCAGAGGCACGCTCACCCAGACAGCCTGGTGGTGTGATGAAAACCCTAAGTCAGGCTCCATCCACGGCTGACAGCCCCCCCTTGCCAGCCGCAGCAGCTGCAGAAGCAGGACGCCAGCAGCAGGGCTGGAGAGCAGATCTGATGTCATTAGCTCAGGCTCGCTCTGTCCACACCAGGCTGGAGTGTGGCCATCATGCCCAGCCATAGAAGCTCCTTGATCTGTGACCTCCCTGGTGGGAACAAGCCCTTCTCCAGGATGAGCCAGAACAGGGCACCTGCGCTCAGACAATCTGTAGGTGCTCTCTAGATCAAGGCTGATGGCCCCGATGGAAGGGTAACGCCTTGCCTTTGGTACCATGAGCCCAGGAAGAGGCATCTATCCACCACCCACATTTATGGGAGACATGCTTAGCCAAATCTTGCTTCTCTAGCCTCAATCCAGGCCCCTCCAAATGCTCCATCCATCCCCCTGACTAAAGGGCAAGAAGCAGCCTCCCACCCTCCAACCCCTGCTGCTGCCCCAGGTTAGCTCAATGAGCCCCATCTACAGTCTCACGGGGTGGACCCCAGGACCCTGAGTCTCCAGGGTGTGCCCTGGGAGGAGTTTCAGAGCTGCTATCTCCCAGGGGGAGGCTGACCCAGCCCCTCATATCCTGATCTCCCTCCTGTCAGGCACAGCACCCCTGGCTCTGTGAAAGTACAAAGACCTCACCTCTGAGACCCATAAACCTTTGAAGCTCTAAAACCAGGATTCTCGCATGATCCACCCTAACAGCAGCCCTGAAAAGATGTCCTTTCTACTTTCTAGATGAGGAAAGTCACACTCCAAGGCTCCGAGTCATACAGCCAGGGTGGCAGTCTTACACATAGCCCCAGCATCCCTTGACCTTCCTTCCATCGAGGGGCGGGATTCATGCCCTCTCTGCGGGCCTAGGCTCTGTGGCTGCTTGGCCAAGAGAACACTGTGGACGTGATGTTGGGCCGGTTTCTGGGCTCAGGCTATAAGAAATCTGAATTCTCTTGGAACCCAATCACCCTCCTATGGGGGTGCCCAAGTGGTCCCGGGAGAGGAACCAAGGCCTCTAGCGCTTTGTTCTGGCTTGGCTCCCTGCTGACAGCCATGTGGTGTGCCACCTCGACCGTGGACCCTCCACCCCACCTGGAGTTGCCCAGGTGATGCAATGGGGAGCCATCCCATGAAGACTGACCCACACTGCAATGCCATGAGCTAAATGTTTTTTAAAAAAAACCACTAGGTTTCAGGGTAAATTTAAGTAACTGATACAGCGAGAAGAGACACACCGTTCAGATGACATCCAAGTCCGTGGTCTTTTTGATTCCCAACCATGGCTGCCTCCCTGATTCTCACTGCATTCGTCTGAAGAGCTTATTAGAGGAGGAAGAGAGGCCTTGAGAAGACCCCTAAACTGAACTCCCCTTCCCACCAGGGCCAGCCAGCCCCCACCAGGAACTTCCTTTCAGGGCTGTCCTCGCTGCATTTCATCTCTAGCCCTGTGGTAGGGGTAGGATTCTCAGATGACCTGTAATGACTCTTGTCTTTTTTATAATCTTCCTCGAGTAAAATGTGAGTGTGAAAATCAATCACTCCCGTGACTATGTTACTTACTTGGTGTGAGGACTCTGCAAATGTTATGAAGGTCACTAGTCAGTCAGTTGATCTTAAGGAGATTTTTTTCTGGGTGGGTCTAACCCAATCACAGGAGACTTTTAAGAGTAGAACATTTTTTCTGGTGGTGGGAGATGAGGTAGTCAGAGAGATTTGATGCCTGAAGAGGCCTGGACACTAAGGAGGTTCTCTCCTGAGATGGGGGGCCATGGGCCAGGCCCTGAGAACAGCCTCTGGGAGCTGGGGTGGTCCCCAGATATCAGCCAGTAAGAAAGAGAGGACCTCAGTGCAACAACCGCAAGGACATGAATCCTGCCCACCACCCGAATAAGCTCAGAAACAATTTTTTTCCCCAAATTGTCCGGAAAAGAATGCAGTCCTACCAACAACTCAATGTCACTCATGAGATTCTGGGCAGACAACACAGCTGAGCCCACCGAGACCTCTTTTCTACAGAACTATGAGATAAATGAGTCGTTTTAAGTTGCTAACCTTGTAATTTGTTATATAGGAATAACAAAATTAATACGACGCCATTCTTGTTTCCAGACTCTTCCTTCTCTGAAAGTGTCCTTCCTTTTTTTCACTGCAGACCTTGTAAATGGGGTAACACGTAGATCTTCAAGCCGTGGCTGGGGTGTGGGTCTACAGCCTTGACCAAGCCCCCTGGGGCAGCCCTTGGGAGGAATGTTACCACCCATTGCTGAGGGCTGAGTGTGGACCCACAGTGGAATGCCTGAGCGTGCACTAGCTGGGCCTGCATGGCCTCACAGAACCTTCCCAGGCTGGGCCAGCTGAGTTTCTGAGTTCTGGGGATGCCTCCAATGATCAAGTTCCCAGACTTCCTGTTAGGGTGACTCAGCTCAGCCTTAATTAGGTGGCCTCTGATGACCTGGACTCTCCCAATTTCCTCATTTCTAAGACAATAATGGCTCTCTGTTCATACCAGACTTTCCTCCTGAAGAACCAGCCCAGACTCTTCACACAGTTTATTCAATCTTCTCCCTGTGAAGCCCAGCCTTTCCCATCTCTTACCTTCTCTGAAACCCAGAAGCACTTACAGCACCAGCTCACACAGCTGTACAGGCAGGGCTGAGCATGCACGAAGCCCCTCCGCCTCCCCTCCTCACCCCAGTTCTTGGCCTCGCTCTAGAAGGCAGACAGCAAGGGTCTTCTTATGTCCATCTTTCAGATGAGAAGCCTGAGGCCCAGAGCCCTCAGCAAGGAACGCAAGGCTTTGAATGCAAACCTAGAGGGTTCCTAGTTACTTTCTGTCTCTGCAATTACTTTCCAGGTTTTTACGGCCAATGATGTTTGTCTTCTATCACCACTCCTTCAGAATGAAGCGTCGGTCTAGATATGCAACAGATTGTTTTAGAAAAAAAAAAAAAAAACTTTCTAATAATTGCAGGGTGGTGTATTTACTTATCATATCAAGCAGCAACATATGATTTTGACTCTCCATTTCCTTACCAATCATCTTGTCATCTGTGCAGTTCCTCAGCTTCTATAGAAGTAAATGAAAATCTGCCATTATGATTATCGTTTTCCGGTGTCTTACCATTTGCCTCCTTTATGCATGTTGAGATGACAGTTTCACATTCTCTAGTGCACACAGCTCATAATTACAGATTGTTCTTTATAAGATAATGTATTGTCCAGCATTATTCCTTGAATGCCTTTTTCTTTCTTTTTTTTTTTTCTTTTTTTCTTTCTTTTTTTTTTTTTTGAGACGGAGTTTCGCTCTTGTTACCCAGGCTGGAGTGCAATGGCGCGATCTCGGCTCACCGCAACCTCCGCCTCCTGGGTTCAGGCAATTCTCCTGCCTCAGCCTCCTGAGTAGCTGGGATTACAGGCACGCACCACCATGCCCAGCTAATTTTTTGTATTTTTAGTAGAGACGGGGTTTCACCATGTTGACCGGGATGGTCTCGATCTCTTGACCTCGTGATTCACCCGCCTCGGCCTCCCAAAGTGCTGGGATTACAGGCTTGAGCCACTGCGCCTGGCATGCCTTTTTCCTAAATCCTATTTTATCTATTATTAACACGGCTTCATCATCATTACTTTGGTTTGTGTTTGCCTAGTATATTTTTTTCTAACCCTTCATTTTTCTGTGAAGTTTTGAGTTGGGTCTCTTGTAAACAGCATATATTATAAATGAATTTTTAAAATTTTCATCTGATGGTATGTAGACAAGTAAATCTGTTTACTTTTTTGATTACTCATATATTTCAACTTCACTTACTTTATTTTATAGTTTTTATTTCCCATAATTTTCCTTTGCTTTCCTCATGGTTTTGAAGTTATATATTATTTTTCTGCTCCTGTAGTCAGTACTCTTACCTTTCAATCTGCATATTGAATTTTTACCTTTTCTCTGAGAAAACAAATTATTATTTTATTCTTCTCTCAAGCAGACTTGGCATTACGGGGACCTTGTCAGACTTTGACCACCGAATCACCTCTTCTTCTCAATTTGCTATTTTGTCTAAAGTTAGTTCTGTCTCTCATCTTTAGATATGAAATGTTACTTTTAACTTTTCCTATCAAAAGTGAATTCTAGTGTGTGACACATGTGATCAAGTGCATGGTCACCATAGTTTCCTGCCTCTCCATGTCCCCTGTCCCACCTGTTTTGTCCTTGTGGAAGTGCAGGCAGCCCTCACTGTACCATCTGAGATGCGTGAATTTCACTTACTGCAGTTTCCTTAAGTGACATCGTCCCCAACAATAGGGCTCAGATTGCTATTACTATTACATGGTAACTGCAAGGTATTATGAAAAATACAATTTCTGCTGCTAGCTCTTCAGTTTGCGAATCATGACCAGTGACTGATAGCCTCACTTCTTCAACGTCCTCCAGCGATGGCCGCCATATGCCAGTCACTCGGTTCACACGCAGACCACAAACACGCAGTTGCATGGCCTCCCTGTTGCCCAGTGATATCTTACAAAAGCAGAATTTTTCAAAAATGTAATAGGCTGAGAAAAAATGAACAATGCAGCACAGAAATAAAAAGTGATAATGTATTGAACAGGGAAATGCTGTTCAACTACTTTTTCCAAGTTTTTTAACGAAGACATAAAAGGATAATCCCTTTATTCATATTTCTAATATGTTAGATTCTAGTGTTCTAAATATGTATTATTTTGCCTATATTTTTGTCCCATTGATGACAATTGCTTTCTTGACTGAGTCTGCACAGCTGTTTGTATTTGTCTCACACCACCAAGCAAAGCAAAGGGCGCCTCTGCATATTGTGGTAGTATCTCTTTTCCCAGGAATCAGAAGACAGTAACTTTCACAGTATTGGTTTATATACCCTTATATTCTTACTCTTGTTTTTCAGCTTAGCTGATATGAAAGTCAGGTGGTAATTATTTTCCAAGCAGCATTTGGAAATTGTTACTCAATGTATCCTGGCATCTTTTGCTGCTGACGGGACATCTGTCATCACCGTCATTCCTTTGAAGGTTGTCTTTACCCTCCTGCACCTTTATGTACCTTTATCTTTTTTGTTTTACTTATTTTCCTTTTTATTTTGAAAGAATTATCAATTCACGAACACTTGCAAATAGTACCAAGAGGTCCCATACAAACTTCACCCAGTTTCTTCCAATGGTTTTTGTCTTACGATCTACAGTACTGTACTGAAACCAGGAATCAGACATTGGCACATTGAGTGCATGGTTCTGAGCCATCTTATCACTTGCATAGATTTATGAAAACACTGCCACAATCCACATACAGAGTCATTCCACCACCACAAAGATCTTCCTCCCTCGGGCTACCCTTTTATAGACACATTCACCCTCCATCCCTAGTCTCTGGGGACTGCTAATGTGTTCCCTTAACTCTATGATATTGCCATTTAGGGAATGCTGTCTAAATGAAGTCATACAGCATGTGACCTTTCCAAGCTGGCTTTTGTCACTGAGCATCCTGACCTTCAGATCCACTTCGGAAGTTGTAGCATATTTCCAGAGTCCATTCCTTTGTGTTACTAAGTCGTATTCTATGATGTGGATATACCGTGTTCTATTCTAAGACATTGTGGTTGTTTCCAATTTGGGGCTGTTACAGATAAACCTGCTATGGACAGTCACGTACAGATTCCTGCGGAGAGAAGTTTTCATTTCCCTGGGACAAATGTCCAAGGGGGCAGTGGCTAGGTCCTATGAGAAGAGTATGTTTAGTTTTATCAAGAATTACCTAATTATTTTCCAGAATGGCCAAACATCTTACATTTATACCAGCAGGGTATGCGACACCCAGTGCCCCAGTCGTTGCTAGCATTTGGCTTTGCTATGTTTTTCCATGCTGGCTGTCCTGAAGCACTGTGAGATGTGAGATATCTCACTGTGATCTTAAATGGCATTGACCCAATGGCTGGCCAGGCTGAGTGTCTTTTTAGTGCTTATTTGCCATCCATATCCTCTTCCATGAAATGCCTCTTCATGTCTTTTCCCATTTTCCAGCAATGGATTTTGAAAGTCTTTATGTATTCTAGATGTGAGTGCTCTGTCAGACACATGGCTTATGAATTTTTTATTTCTGCTTCACTTCTGAAGGATATTTTTACTGGATCTAGGATTTCAGGTTGACGATTCTTGTATTTCAGCACCTAAAGCACTTCATTCAGGCTCCTCCTGGCTTCCTTTTCCGATGAGAAATCCATCACCATTCTAACTGCTTCTCCCCTGTAGGCAGCGTGCTGTTTCTCTCACTGCTCTCAAGATTCCTTTCTTCATGTTTAGTTTTCAGATTTTTTATTCTTGTGTATCTTCTTGTGGATTCCTGAGGGTTCATCCTGTTTGGGATTTGCTCAGGTTCTTGAATCTGTATGTTTATGTCTTTTTCGAAATTGGGGAAATTTTGAGCCATTACTCCTTGGAATCCTGTCTCAGCCTTACCTTTTTTCTGTTTTTCTGAAACTCTCATGACATGAATGTTAGATGTTTTATAGAGTCCAGTGTGCTGAGGCTCCGTTCTCTCTCTCTCTCTCTCTCTCTCTCTCTCTCTCTCTCTCTCTCTTCTCTCTCTCCAGTCTATTTTTTATTCCCCATGGTTGGCTCCAGGTCTTCATCTTCCTCAATTTTCCAGAAGCCTCGGGCGCCATAGTCCCCTCCCCGTTCCTGGACCGCCTTCCCTGACGGCGCTTCTCCTGGGTTTCCTGCCACACTGTGGGCACCTCGTGATCTTATTTGCTGGAGCTTTCTCATCTCAATGGTTGAATGGTAAGTTCTTGGTTTTTAATCTTCTTTTTCCTTCTACACTATCCCAGGTGGTTCAACTTGTTTCATGGCTTTTACTATCTCCTTGATGTTAACATTGCTGAAATTTATATTTCAGGCTCTGATCTCTCCCCAACTCCAGATTCAACATCTCCACTTAGATGACAACTGCAGAGTCATGCAGCAACCTTCCCCTTCCCCCTCCTGTCTTAAAACCGCAGCCCCCGACCCTCTATTCCCACCTCCATCTCAATTCCACTCACCAGTTTGATGGCTTCAATATCCACTCAAACTCTCAACTTCTTTTCTCCATTTTGGTGGCTCTTAACATTTTCAAATCCCACCACTTTCTGTCTCCCTGTCTTAGGAATATCAATTGCTGTTCTAACACCTAGCTTTATTACTCATGTTGACCTCATCCCATCATGTACGTTATTCTGTGACTCAGCACCAACATTTGAAACACTCATAAAGAAAACAGAGTTTACCTTCGATTTTGAGACCCCCTCCCTTGCTATCGCCCCACCGTGTTATCTGTGTCCACTCCACGATGGCGTGTTCACTACATCACTGGAAAATAATGCCACTCCCTGATAGCACCCCGGACAAAGTTTCCTGTCTTCTCAGAGGATGGGGGCCCAGACTCTCAGCACCCTCTTCACTCTGCCCCCTGCCATTGTCTCCAGGATGGAGGAAGAGAGGACACCAATCTCCATGCTCCGACTCTGCTGGAACTCTGCTCCCAGGTCCTCTGGTGGCCTCTGACTCCACTCTTCTCAGCCACACACAGAAACATCCTCACCTTGGGTTTCTTCATCCCTTGAGAATCATACCAGCTCCCAGGCCAAGCCCTCTGACATTGCCCTCGTTGGCCACAATCTGCCTCCCCTTCACCTCTCCGCAGGCCTGGTTCACCTTTTTATTTCCATAAAGAACATCCCATTCTTTTATCCTGCAAGTCCCTCCTAAAAACCATTTTTAGCTCTCCCGTCACACACAGACAAAACCCTTTCAGAGTGCCACTTTCTGTGGCTGCCTTGTCAGAAACCCACCATGGATAAGCCACCACCTGCTTTCCTCTCGCTCCTGGCCAGTGCAACATCCCGGGGAAACCGTACAACTGTGTGCCTTGGCTCCTTGACAAGCCAGGCAACCTCCACCAGCCCCCCAGGCTGCGGCACAGCCCAGCTCTTTGTCCCTTGCTAGCGTCCCAACAGCTGTTCCCAATCTCCTTCTTTTCCCCTAGTCGACAATCCCACCCCCACTTCCCAACTCATACCAGATGAATTCACTTTGTAATTTATTGAGAAGTTCATCTCATAACGACATTCTCACCTTCTCTCCCCTTCTCCTCAGAATGTCTCTATCTTCCCCCAGTGTGTCTTTTTCTGAGAAATATCCTTTCTCTTTTTGAGACAAACATTTCCCTCTGGGCTCTAAATCTCTGAGCTTCTTGATTCTTTCCTGAACTCCTTCCATTTTCCTGTATTCTAACTTCTGCCAGTTTTCTGTCTCCTAACTTTTTAAACTTTTATTTTTCAGCTGTATTGAGATAGAACTGATATACAGAAAATGGCACACATTTAATGTCTACATACATCTTGATGAGTTTGGACATATGCATACACCATCACCACAACCAAGAAACTAAACATATTCATCACCTCCAAAAATTGTGTACTTTTGTGGGTCTTTTTTTTTTTTCTGTAAGAACACATAACGTGAACTCTGTCCTCTTAATGTATTTTAAAATGCACACTACTATATTGTTAACCAAAGGTACTATGCTGTACAGCAGGTCTCCAGAATCAACTCACCTTGCACGACAGGAACTTTATACCTTGAAAAACAATTCTCCATTTCTCCCGCCCCCCAGCCCCTGGCAGCCACCATTCCACCCTCTGTTTCTATGAGTTTGACTATCTTAGATACCTCATATAAGTGACATTCTGCAGCATTTGTCCTTCTGTGACTGGTTTATTTTACTTAGTATGTCTTCCAGGTTCATCCTTTTTGTTGCAAATGGCAGGATTTTCTTCTTTTGAAAGGCTGAACAATATTCCCTTGTGTATATATGCAGTTTCTGCATCCAGCCGTTGACGGACGTAGTTTGACTTCTTATCTTGGCTATTGTGAATAGTGCTGCAAGAATGTGGGAGTGCAGAGATCTCTTTGATATACCAATTCCTTTTCTTTTGGGTTAATTGATATACCGATTTCTTTTCTTTTGAATTCATGGAATGGCTGGATCATACAGCACTATTTTCAGTTTTTTGAGGAACCACCATGCTGTTTTCCATAATGACTGTACTAATTGACATCACCAACAGTGTGTCAATGTTGCCCTTTCTTCACATCTTGCCAGCATGCTATCTTTTGTCTTCTTGAAAATAGCCATTTTAACTGTGGCGAGATGATATTGCACTGTTTTGATTTGCGTTTCTCTGATGATTAGTGACGTTTAGCATTTTTTTCATGTATCTGGTGGCCATTTGTATGTCTTCTTTTGAGAAATGTCTATTCAGATCTTTTTCTCATTTTTTTTCATTGGATTGCCATTATTATTCTTGCTATTGAGTGATTTGAGTTCCTTACATATTCTGGTTATTAATCTCTCATCAGACAGATATTTTGCAAATATTTTCTCCCATTCTGTAGGTTGTCTCTTCACTTTGTTAACTGTTTCCTTTGCTGTGTACAAGTTTTTCAGCTTCATGTGATCCCATTTGTCCATTTTTGTTTTGGTTTCCTTCACTTTTAAGGTATTACTTAATGATCTTTGCCCACACTGATGTCCTGAAGCATTTTGAACTGGGACACTTTTTAAAGTGAAGGAGGTGTCATTAATAATTATGTAGGTCAATAGGCATCAGATGGACTACCCTCATCACCCTACTCCCAGGGCTTGCTGTAAGGATATTTGGGATTTGTTTTAATCGGGTGTGGTAAGACATGCAGGGATTAAAATGACTGTCATGAAGGAAGAGGCTTCCGCACAGGTCCCTAGAAACAGAAGCCATGGTTTCCCAGTCAGAGCCCAACAAGGAAGTCCTGGGTTTGGTCAGGGGGCAAGGAAAGTTGGGGATCTGTAGGCAAGAGCCTTTATTGAGGTTTCTGAGAGAAGCTACAGGCAAGGCAAGGTCAACAGGCCTAGAACGGCTAACTTGAAAAACAGAAGAGGGCTCTGGGGCACGGGGGCTGCCCAGGTGTCTGGCACCCAGTCCTGGGTGATTAGGGCAGGTGAGTAGCAGTCATGAGTGAGAGTCCCCTGGAGGGGGTGGTTCAGGGTATAGGCTCTGGACTGGTTGGTTTGTGCCTGAAAAGCACAACCTTGGGTGAGTTGTTCACCATCCTTAGGAACTGGCAACCCTGGGAGGGGCAGCAAGGTCCCACAACTGTCAGAGCAGCAGAATACAGAAAATAAAAGGCCTGACGAATATAGTGACTATCAGAGTCACTCAAGAGGCTTTTTCATAAAGTACATGTTCCCTTCCCATCCCCTCCCCTCCCCCAGGTAAGAATGACTGCCTGAGTGAGCCAGAGCCACCCATATGCATGTGCACACACCAGATGTGCACTGGAAAAGGGAAAGTTTGAGAGACAGGGTTTGCCTGCTGCCCCCGCCCCCAACCCCAATCTTATGCTGACTTGACACAGCTAATGCCTCAAGTCTAAGTCTGTGTCCTTCACCTGCTAGACCGGATCCCACCTCCTGCCTGGTGCTGCTGTGACTCCTACTTTCTCCTTCACCTGGAACGCCTCCTCCCTCCACCTGTCAAAGACCCAGCTCTCTCAAGTCCCCCCTACAAGGCTGTTTCCTGGAAACTCAGCACAGGCCTCTCTCCTTGCCTGAGTCCTGGCCACAGTTCGCACTCTCTCCCAGCGCCCCATCCTGCCTTCCGCCATGTCCACCTCTCCTATAAGTGTGCACTTTCTAACCAGCTCCCCTGGGGCAGAGGAGAGTGCAGACACCCTTAGAATGAACGATGCTGCCCACCTCCGGGGTAAGGCATGTGTGCCGATGTGCCAGCGCCTTACTCCCTGGTAGCATAGTCAATGGGAACAGAGGCCTCTGGGGAAAACGCTGTCTTAGCCTAGTGTTTCCCATAGTAGGTTACAGGGGATGCGCTCTTCCTGGGGAGGAAAGGCATCATGCAGAACAAACAAGCTTGCCTCTAGATTAAACCAAGTTACACATCTGATGAACCGCAAAACCTCTCACAGCTTAGATACCTAGGAGCCTGTGATAAAGATGATATTCCCGAGGGCATTGAAAACGTTTTTTTTTTTTTTTTTTTTTTTTTTTGGTAATTTATGCAGTTGGCCTCTTTTCTCTCAGACTCATGGGACTGGTGGTTTTGAAAAACAAATGTCTAAGAAAAGTGCTTTCAGGAGACTGTGGGGCCATGCTTCAGGAGGTGGGTCCTCCTGCAGATCACACTGGCTGGACTATCACCTATTTCACTGATGATCCCGAACCTCCAGTTAAGGTGACCTTTGCCCGGTGAAGCTAAAATGTCCCATCTGCTCCTTGTCTTTGGTCCCCCAAGGGACATACACTAAGCCGGCCCCTCCCCTCGCCCTTGGCTCCAGCCAAGCTAATCAGCTTTTGGTTCCCCGAACACACCATGCTGCTTCTCACCTCTGCACCTTTCTCACATAGCCTGCTTCAACCACAAATCTCTCTCATATACATCATCTAAGGTATATAGAACCATATATACAGACATGTAGATGTATAAAACATAAATATACATACGTATGAGGTTGGACATGCATGTGTGTATATTAGGCTAGAAAGACGATAGATGATATAGATCAGGTGTCCCCAAACTACGGCCCACAGGCCACATGCGGCCCCCTGAAGCCATTTATCCGGTCCCCCACTGCACTTCAGGAAGGGGCACCTCTTTCACTGGTGGTCAGTGAGAGGAGCACAGTATGTAGTGGCCCTCCAACGGTCTGAGGGACAGTGAACTGGCCCCCTGTGTAAAAAGTTTGGGGACGCCTGATATAGATGATAGGTATAGATGATATAGATGATAAACGATGGATAGATGATAAACAGATACATAGGTAATAGGTAGATGATAGATGATACAGATGATAGATTAGATAGGAGAGATTGCTTATTAGGTTGCCTCTGTTAATGAGGATGTATCTAGAAATATTCACTAAATGAGAAAGAAAAATGAAACTAGAGAGTAAGTGACTAGATGGATGGATGGGTGGAAGGATGCGTGGATGGAAGTAGACTCTGTGTTGTCCATATTGGAGAATTTTAATCTGATAATAAATAGAAGGCGTGGCTTGGCAAGGACTCCTTCCTTCTCGGACTTTGGTCCGTCTCCTCTGAGTCCCCTTCTTGATGAGGCCTTGGCCTGTCAAACTCAGTTTATGGAGACTCCGCCAACCCTTGACATCTAACTAGGTTCCTCTCAGTGATTTCCCACCCCCAGACCCCTGACTGTATCCCTGCACCATGGCTATGAACCCTCAGCAGTCTTTGTTGTATGCAGAGTTGAGCTCAGTTCTATACTTGTCTTTCTTCCCTACTGGAAAAACCTTTCTTGCCATTTTTAACAACTGTCCAAGTGCCATTTCTCCTGGACAGGCTGTGAATGTGCAAATATAGATCCCACTCTGGGTTTCACTTGGCTGCTTTGGGCAAATCTTAGGCATTGCCGGTTGTCACCGTCACATTTGTGAAATGGGTATGCTGCCCACTGGGCTGTCTGAGGAAAGGCTTCCAGAAAGGGTCAGAGAGCAATTCTCACAGGCAATGTGTGCTTGACAAGTCAGGCTAGATTTGAAGTGGTGTATCAGCACTTATGAACACTGTGCTCTCCTTCAGCATGCCGGGAAGAGCAGCAAAGTGTGACTCAACCATGTTTCTCCTCTGGGCCCTAGGGCTGCCAGAGTAAAAGGTGGCTTCTCTAGAGTCAGATGGGCAAGAAAACTGGGGGGCAGGAAGTGAACACTGGTCCAACTGCTAGTGCGTTCCTGGCTCATGCTAAGCACTCTGTTCATGTGGCCTCATGCAATCTTGCCAGAAACCTGCTTGGGTAGATATCATCACTGTTTCAGACCTGGGTGCTCATCTGTGTGGCTTCTTTTCACCTGGCCTCTCGGCATTAGTCTAACCCAAGCTTCTTTATAGCATGATGGTGGCTTCCCTAGGGTGGCAGAAGCTGCTGGTCTTCTTAAGGGCTTAGAATCCTCACTTTGTCTACATTTTATTGGTCAGGGAGTGTCAAAGTTTGCCCTCAATTCAAGGGGCAGGACAAGTCTCCATCTCTTGAAAGCAGAGCAGTATTCCTGCATAGGGAGGGGAGGAATCAATGGACACTGTCTACTGCAGGCCCTGACTCAGGGACAGGGACATGGTAGGGGTGCTGCTAATTGAGGCCAGGAAACACCAGAAGTGCATTACACCTACCTGGGCCAGGTACAGGTGCTGACAGACTCAGAAACGAAGGTCAGGATACAGTGCTGACTCCAGGACAAACTTACCCTTGCTTCCAGTAAGACTGAGTGTCACAAATCCCAAGTGGCCCTGGAGAAGGAGCATTTTTCTGCTAGGTTGGGCTAGCCCTGGGCCACAGCAGCCAGCTTGCTGGTCAAGGGAGAGCCTGGAACATGGGGCGAGGCCCTCCATGGTGCTTGCTGGCGAAGCTGTCTGGGCTGTGTGGCTATATCACAGTCCTGACCGCACCCTCCCAGCCTTCCCAGAATAGAGCTTCCAAGGCGAAAACACCTCCTGGCTGTTCTCATTCCCCAAATGGCTATGTTTTATGATGTGCTAAGTTTGGGGGAAAAAAAGAAAATTCCTCCAGCTGGGGCGTGATCCCATCTGAAGGCATTCCAGGGATTTGATTTATGATCTCTGGGCATCAGCCGCATGCTTGGCTCTGTGAGAGGGGCGCCTGTCCAGGGCGCTGCAGGACCAGGACCATCGAGGTCCTCCAGGTGAAGCTGCCTCCTTTGTGGGCTCCGGCTCCTGGCATGCCGGAGCTGTCTCCAAGCCCAAGACCTGCATGGAACAGGCATGCAGCTAATATTCAGAGTCAGGATGAGCTCACTCTGCTACCCCTTTGCGTGATATTTTATTCACTCATTTAACAAATGTTTCTGGAGGGCTAGAAAATACCTTAGGTACTGATAACACGAAATGAGTATGGCAAAGATTGAAATATGTTTGAACCAAGGTTAATATCAGAGGTAGATATTGAAATGATCGACCCAACAATCAGCTTGTAAAACAGTGATCTGTTTTCTTTCCTTTTTTTTTCAATGTGGGGTTGTATTTTTTTGGTAGGGGGTGTGTGATAAGAGGAAGTTCTATATTAATTATTGGACAGTAACAGTTTTGAGATGAGACGTGGCTGTTCTAAGCCCAGCCTGGTGCTGGTCTCTCCAGTGTCTTTCTCTCAAGAAAGAAACAAGAAAGTAGTTCTCAGCAGCCAGAACCATCTGGGTCCTCACACCTTTCCTTCCCAGCAGCCCTGCAGGGTTAAGCCTTGTTCTCACAGCCTGGAACACAAGCACAGTGTGTGTTCCAGCCAGATGGAGCAGAACGATTCTGGCCTGGGACAGACAGACGTGCCGAACGGGCTTTGGATCCTTACCAGTATCTGGGAAAGGATGGTCACTTCTACTTAAGGAAATGCCCACAATCCACTTCCCATCACGGGCAGAACATGCATATGAACCGCACCCTGCAGAGGACCCTGCGTGCAGGGTGGTGAGAGGCCAACGTAAGATCAAGTTGGGCCAGAGAGGACAAGTGTCTTAGCCCAACTCCAGTATTGTGAAGGCCTTGCACAGCTGAGTCACTATTTTGATTCAAAGATTCTTTCTTTTTGTCCTCCCTTTGTCCCTTTGGTTCTTTGGTTGAGGTTGTGCTGGGTGAGTGAGCTGTCCCTGGCCCGCTTCAAGAGTCAGCAGGGCCTGAGTCCCATGTCACCTTTGATCACCATTGGCAGCTTCTCCAGCTTCCTGAGACAGACAGGGCAGGGGGCTGCAAAATCTTTGAGCAGCTATACACATAGAGGGCTGAATCCTAGACACAGCTAACATATTCTATGACTTATTTCATTTTTAGCCAGTAAGTCTTGGGTCTGTTATTAGCAGAAGCTTCTAAGCAAAAGAGGAATTCCAAAATTCAGGAGGATTAGCTTGACAGATTTCCAAAATACCTTGGGCAAACAGCAGCATGAGTTAAATGTGACCCCTATCACCACTACACATTCATCATGACTAACTTGCCTCTCTCAAAAAATGGCCTGGGAGAGAATGGACCAGAGGTGCTGTTCCATCTGTCAAATGTGATATATGTGGTAACCTTAGTTGGCACTGCAGAATGAAAACTCAAATGTGTCTCTTCTCATTCCATGAAAAAGGAAAGCTCCTGAGGGTCCTCTGTGACAATACTTACACTGCGTATGCTTGGTGCCGTGGTGGCACTCAGTTTCTCTAAAAGTGAAAGGGCATTGTGGTGGCCTACTTCACCCAAACGCTGAGAAATCACACAGTGAAAGTCAGGTATCTGCATTTCTTCACTCATTCAAAACTATGTACTACTTGAAACTGAGGAGCAGAAACACCCCCTGTCCCTATGGGACAGTATTGGTAAGGATGGGTTTAGAGACAACAGAGCAAACTCTGGGCTTCTCCCTGCCCCACGTCAATACCAGCTGTCAGCATCAGCCGGCAGACAGAAGGAAGAGCGGCTTCCAAAAAGGAAAGAAACAACCAAAAAAGCCATCAGAACACAGCAGAAAAGAAGGCAACAGGCAGCTGAAGAATACACAGTAGATGAAAACTACGGCTTCCACACAGGAAGAGCTAAAGGAGAGATGCCTTCAAAAAAAGGTAACAGGATAACGAACAGAGTTTAAAAGTGAGTTGGCCATTTTAATGATACTGATTCTTCCTATCCATGAGCATGGAACGTTCTTCCATTTGTTTACATGATCTATGATTTCTTTCAGCAGTGTAATGTAATTCTCCTTACAGAGATCTTTCACCTCCTTGGTTAGATGTATTCCTAGATATTTTTTGTGGCTGTTGTCAATAGGTTGGTATTGCTGATTTGGCTCTCAGATTGAATGTTATTGGTGTGTAGAAATGCTACTGATTTTTGCACATTGATTTCATCTGATGAAACTTTACAGAAATTGTTTATCAGTTCTAGGAGGCTTCTGGTGACGTCTTTAGAGTTTTCTAAGTATAGAATTATATTATCTCTTATTTCTTTTTCTTGCCTGATTGCTCTGGCTAGGACTTCTGTTATACTGGACGGAGCATAGAAAGTCAACACCAAGACAAAAGTATGCCAAATTACAGGGTTTATTGTTGCTGGCAGCCATGGAGGACCTGCGTCTCTCTAACCTGTGGCCCTGAAAGGAGGGTGATAAGACCTTTTTATGCCCACCTTTGGGGGTGAGAGTGTGGGGTGGGGGTGGAGGTGAAGGGATTCAGACATTCTGAGGGCCAAGGGATTCCGTAAATCACTTCCCGGGCAGGGAGGACATTCCGAGGGCTAGAGGACTTGTTGTGACTTCAGTTGTTACCTAAGTGGCTTACAGAAGTCAAGATAAGCCTTAGTTTGCACGTTGTCTGAGTTAAGGTAGAAATAACAGATCTTAATCACTTATTACAAGCTGCAGGAGCCAGGATGGAATTAGATGGGGATGCTTATTCTGGTTATTACCGGTAAGCAAAGACTAGCAACTCTGGTAGTTACTGATAAGCGGCTTTACCATTTTTGCATTTTTCTTTTCTTTTCTTTTCTTTTTTGAGACGGAGTTTCACTCGTTACCCAGGCTGGAGTGCAATGGCGCGATCTCGGCTCACCGCAACCTCGGCCTCCTGGGTTCAGGCAATTCTCCTCCCTCAGCCTCCTGAGTAGCTGGGATTACAGGCACGCGCCACCATGCCCAGCTAATTTTTTGTATTTTTAGTAGAGACGGGGTTTCGCTATGTTGACCGGGATGGTCTCGATCTCTTGACCTCGTGATCCACCCGCCTCGGCCTCCCAAAGTGCTGGGATTACAGGCTTGAGCCACCGCACCCGGCTACCATTTTGCATTTTGCAAAGTAAACTAGTAGTTGTATTTACAGAGGCCAAGGCCCGCAGTTATTGTGAGGAGAATGGGGCAGCCTTTACAACTTATTTTTTTTGAAAATCAGCTTTTTCTTTTTTTACGATGGTGTTGTTTAGGCTGTAATTCTAGGCCAGCACACTTCCAGTACTATGTTGAAAAGAAGCTGTGGGTATGGGCACGAACAGACACTTCCCAAAAGAAGACATAAATGCAGCCAAAAAACATATGAGAAAATGCGGAACATCACTAACAATCAGAGAAATGCAAATCAAAACCACAATGAAATACCAGCTCACACCAATCAGAATTGCTATTATTAAAAAGTCAAAAAATAACAGATGCTGATGAGGCTGTGGAGAAAAGAGGTTGCCTATACACTGTTGGTGAGAGTGTAATTAGTTCAGCCACGGTAGAAAGCAGTTTGGATATTTCTCAAAGAACTTAAAACAGAGCTACCATTCAATCCAGCAATCCCATGACTGGGTAGACATCCAAAGAAAAATAAATTCTTCTACCAAAAAGAGGCATGCACTTGTATGTGCATCGCAGCACAGTTCACAATAGCAAAGACATGGAATCAACCTGGCTTCCCATCAGTGATGGATTGGATAAAGAAAATGCGGTACATATACACTGAGAATACTACACAGCCATATGAAAAGAACAAAATCATGTCCTTCGAGGCAACATGGATGCAGCTGGATGCCATTATCCTAAATGAATTAATGCAGAAACGAAAAGCCAAATACTGCATATTCTCACTTACAACTGGGAGCTAAACAATGAGTACTCATGGACATAAAGATAGAAACAATAAGCACTGGGGACTCCCAGAGTGGGAAGAGAGGGGCGGAGGCAAGGGTTGAAAAATGACCTAGTGGGTACTATGCTGACTACCTGGGTGGTCGGATCAGTCATGTCCCAAACCTCAGCATCACACAATATACCCATGTCACAAATCTGCACATGTATCCCCTGAATCTAAACTAAAAGTTGACATTTTTTTAAAAAGAAAGAAATGACTCCGCATGTCAATGAAAGACTATGTTAATGACAAAGTCTAGTGGAATACATACCTATTTTCTTCACTGTTACATAATAAAATTTAAAACTTTCAGAAATAAAAAATAAATGAGTTGACAACAGTGCTTGGGGAAAACAATGCTTTTTCCTTAATGCCCTCCAACCCAGCTCTTTTGCCTTCATGCTGGCTAGGTCATTAAAGAGTTAAAAGAAACAATAAAATGTGCTTGCTTCCTATGTGTATGAGAATGATGTTTCCAACACAATAAATTCCTCCATAACAACACTGAATGTTAAGAGAAAGTAAGTGAAACAATGTCTACAAAGCCCTCCAAGTGAGAGAAGAATGACACGTGAATTTTATACAGGGCCAAAATGTCATGCACATACAAAGAATTTCAAGAAACCGAAAGAATGCCAGAAATCAAGGACAATGGAACTCATGAGCCCATCTTGAAAAAACTTTTGGAGAATGAACTCACATTAACCAAGTTATGCATAATGAAATTTCTATGTAACAGCTAGAGAGACAAATTTGTCACTACATTATGCTCTTCAATTATTAAATTCACTCCTCCTTATCCTTATAGTCCTAATTTCATGCCAGAAGCTGAAGTGATGCCATTTTATCCATGTAAGTTATTCTTTAGGCCCTTCAGGTGCTAATATGCTTAAATCTCTGCAAATATTTTACAGTGTTTGACTGTTTTCTTCGACAATTGTGATATGATCATGTTCCCGCCTATCCTACTATTAGACAGGTATGTCAAAGGGCAAGTGTGTCACAGGGCAAGTGGCGTAGTGCCAGGTGATACACACCTCCATGAATGTTCATGTGTTTGGGTGTGGGCAACCAGAGTAGCATGAGAAGGGCTACTTCTGTGAGTTTCCAGGACCAAAAGTCCCAATAGAGCCAGGCTAGAGCAAAACCATAGCCTCCTCACCCAAAGGCGTCTCCCCCAGCATTGATCTATCTGGGAGCCCCCAGCCCATCTCCAAGTGTTGCATGGCAACCTCAAGTTCCTCCTCACCCCCTCAGGCAGCTGCTCCGGGGGTCCTTGGGCTCCTCAAACTCTGATTCCCCTGGCAGAACACCCTCCCAACTGCAGGTGTGACTCCTGTCCCAGCTTCAAAGCAACAAGTTCCTATGCTCTCATCATTACAGCGAAGAGTTGAGGGCTGTTTTCTTTTCATGGAAACCCCCTGAGGAGCCCCCCAACAAAAGGATATGCCCAGGCTATCTGTTCTTACCATACTCATACTGTTTGGACTTTATCATACCATTTATCCAGCCTCAACTTGACATAATTTCCCTGAAGTTCTAGATCCAGACAGAAATATGAACAACACTTCTCAACACTTGGCCTCCCTAACATTATTACAAATCCCTTATTCATGGTCCTTGGCAGTCTCTTTATGCCTCGATGATTTTCTCACATACGATGTGACCTGAGAAGTCAGGAATGGCCATTGTGCTCTAATGTCATAGCAAATGGCATGCCACCCAGCATTGGGGGTGGAAGTTGGTGCCAGGGGCCCAGTCATTATCTTCCCTAGAGGCTGTAAGAACCCTCACAGAAATAAGTTGACCCCACCGGTATGCCAGCCCAGACATCCTGGGGAGGCCCCAGCATGCCCCAGTTCCCAGTGGGAAGCAGCTCGGGAAGTCACAAAGAGACCCAGGCACCATTTGGTTTTGTAAGGCCATATAGTAAGGCTCCTACTCCTGGAAAGCCGGCCTCTTGATTCAGTCCTTTGTTGCTTTTCACTTAAATGTTTTTGTGTTCTGCTTCATGCAGGCAGAATTCCTGGTAAATAAGCCCTTCAGCACCCATAGAGTGCTATGCTTTGCTGGAGGTGTATTTTCCTGGTGAATGAAATACTGTTGACATACACATTTTGGTTTGGTCTGTGAAGTGCCTTCTATACAACTGATTTATAGGAGAGATGGTTCTAATCACTAGCATCTCAGTGGTGATCTTGAGGAGAAAGGCTTAACAGAGAATTTTTAAGGTGCTCTGTGGAGTATACTTAACCAAATCCACTCCCTCACCATACCTGAAAAAGAATTCGGGCATTGTTACTAGTGAGGAAGATGTGTTCTTTTACATAAAGGAATGTTTACTTGTTTTCCTGGGGTTTTGGTCTCCAAGCTAGGCTATATGATGAACTCAGCTTCCCAGTTGCGCTCCAATCCATTCTTTTTTTTTTTTTTTTTTTTGAGATGGAGTTTCACTCTTGTTGCTGTGGAGGCTGGAGTGCAATGGTGTGATCTCAGCTCACTGAAACCTCTGTCCACCTCCTGGGTTCAAGGGATTCTCCTGCCTCAGCCTCCCAAGTAGCTGGGATTACAGGCATGCGCCACCACACCTGGCAAATTTTGTATTTTTAGTTGAGACAGGGTTTCTCCATGTTGGTCACATTGGTCTCGAACTCCTGACCTCAGATAATCCACCCACCTGGGCCTCCCAAAGTGCTGGGATTACAGGTGTGAGCCACCACACTCGGCCCTATCCATTCTTTAGAATAGTCCAAGACAATACTTGATTTGTAGGAGAGAAACAATGTTTTACCATAAAATGTACTTCTGTTGTCAGTTTGCTGTAGATATCCTCTAGCAGATTAAGGTAATTGCCTTTTATTCCAAGTTCACTTTTAAAAAATATAGAACAGATGTCAAATTTGATTAGAATTTTTTCTGCATCTATTGAAGAATGGCTCTTGGGAACAGTATTTTCTGAGCTCTGGCATGTTAATTTCAATTTGCACCCTGTGCATCAAGGTCAGTTTTTCTTGATATAAAATATTTGGCGCATGAAAATCTTTCCATGGACTTATTAACCCTTTACTATATTATTAACTAACTTATTAACTCTTGACTATATTATCTCATCTTCTTTTGTTCTTTTGTACTAAAGCCTTACTCTTAAAAATCAGAAAATAATCTAATTTTCTTTTCCTCATATTCTTTTGCATAAATTCTTCCTCCCATTTTCTTTCTTCAAAATACAGCAATTTTACTAAAAACTTTATTTTTTAATAAATTATTTATTAACAAATTTATTAAACCTTGGTATTGGTCATACTCATTTGATGGTTTCAGATATGTACTATATTTCCACATATAATTTTAAGAACAATTATTTCAAGAATATTTTCTTTAGTTATTATTCTAAATATTTCTTGAATTAGTGAATTTGTTCTGAACGCTTGCTTTGGTTTTTTTCCTTTAAACTTCCTACTAATAGTCTTCTTTACCTATCATTGAGTTGTTTATGCTCTTAAGTCCTGTTTTCTTTCTACATTTTGTTTTGAAATTATTCCTAAGCTTTCTATTTCCTGTAAAGCATCAGTTATCAAATTTGTTGTGTTCCTTCTAGCTTATTGTTTTTATTCTAATTTTGTTACTTTCTTGATTTGTCATAGTGCTTTAAATTTGCCTTGTTCTGATTTTTATTGTTTCATCATGTTTTACTCAATTTTCCTATTGTCTTTAAGCTCATTTTGAAATAGTAGGGTATTGTTTTCTTCCCGAGCTGCTCGCCATTGAGAACTGTGTATTCAGGATATCCTTCTGGTGTACCTTCATTGTTTGTAGGGGATGCCATTCAGCTCCTTGGTTTTTTTTTTTTTTTTTTTTTTTTCTTAAGGTAACTTGTATGGGATTTGATCATAATCCTTTCTACTGCTTGTTTCCATGTGAATTTGGTTTTCCTGAACTAACCTTGACTTGGACAGACAGCTCTTAT
This sequence comes from Saimiri boliviensis, assembly GCF_048565385.1. Classification (NCBI taxonomy): domain Eukaryota; kingdom Metazoa; phylum Chordata; class Mammalia; order Primates; family Cebidae; genus Saimiri; species Saimiri boliviensis. Next base: position 27,280,064 of record NC_133460.1, on the reverse strand, counting down.
ATTTTCACTAAGCTTACTTTCTGAGGTTTTCTGGCTCTATACTCCTCACTCACTTTTATGTGACCTCTTTTCTTCACCCCATTCTCTTCATTCCACTCAATTTTGATTCTAAGGTTTCTGCTTAGTGTGACTCTGTTCTGGAAAGGAGCCTTGACTAATCACCTTTTAGAGTAGATAAGAGCTACACTGCTCTAACCCCTTGAGGCCCTACCATGTGCTCCTCACACTTTTCCACTTTGAAAGTGAGCAATGCCCATCTGGTTTCAGATGCCATCCTTGCTTAGCCCCACCACACATCCTAGTAAAGATCTGTTGGATCTTCTGGCTGGGTTCAGGCCCATTAGTTGGTAAATAAAACTGGCCCTTCACCAGAGTTTGAGAAGCATTGCTGAAGGAATCAGAGGAGGGAGAGATGAGCGTTAGAAGGCTTCGTGGAAGAGAGGCCCTGGAAGGCAATCAGGATGGAAGCGAATGTTGAAGTTCCCCAGCTCATCCAGTCCCATCCGTTCCCTCAAACATCACTTTCAAGGCAAGCATTCCTCCAGGTCTGGGTTTTCAGCTCAGGAATCTTTTTTAACATGAAACTTGTAGAGATTGCATAGGTATACCAAATTCAGCAGGAACCCAACGAGTGCATTACTTTCCTCCCCAAATGTTTTCCCTGCATCTCACACGTTTTGTTGTGTTTTCATTTTCATTCCATTCCAAATATTTTGTAACTTCTAATTTTTTCCTTGACTCATGAGTTATTTAGAAGTATGCTGTTTAATTTCCAAATATTTTGGGATTTAAAAAATATCTTTATTGATTTCTAGTTAATTCCATAAGTATATTTTATATAGTTCCCTTCTTTTGAAATACGGTGAAACTAATGGCCTAAAATATAGTCTCTTTTGGTGAATGTTCTATGTCCACTTGAAAAGAATGTGTATTCTGCTGTAGTTTAGTGTTCTCTAAGTATCAGTTAGGTCAAGCAGGTTGGTAGAGTTATTCAAATCTTTTACATCTTTACTTATTTTTCATTTACTTGTTCCATCAATTACTCAGAGACATGCTAAAATCTCAAACTCTATGGATTTGCATATTTTTCCAATTTTACCTATCAACTTTTGTTTCATGTATCTGAAGCTCTGTATTTGAAATGCTATCTTTAGCATATAATAGATTCACAAATATAAAGGGGTCTGTAATGCTCAACTCTATTTTGTTTCATCTATCTATCTATATATCCAGGTACTAGAATCACATTGTTTTAATTAATGTGACTTCAGATAATACTTTGACTATTGCTAAAGCAAACCCTTTTCCTTTCCTCCAGTTAATTTTTCTTTCTCAAAAATATCTTGGCTCTTTTCATACATTTACTGTTCTTTTAGAATGTAAGCATCATCTGTTACTTAATGTTTTTGTTAAGTTTAATCTTAGTTACTTCATCTCTTTTATAAAATATATATCTTAAAATTGCCTGTTGTGTAGGGATATTTTTCCTGTTGAAGATATAGAACGGGGGTTGGCAAACATTTTCTTTAAAGGGCTAGGTGGTAAAGACTGTGGGCTTTAGAAGCCATGTGATCTCTGCTGATACTATCACTCAGCCATTGCCATAATACAAAAGCAGCCATAGACAATATGCAAACGAATGGGCATAAAACTTTATTTACAAAAAAAAGAACAAGTCAGATATGGCCTGTGGGTCATAGTTTGCCAGCTATAGATGAAGAGACAGATAATAGATATAGAGAAAGATTAATTTTTACATAGTTATCTTGTATCTTAACTTCATAATAAATGTGCTAATACTATTTTGGAGTTGAGTCTATTGTTTCTATGCAGACAACATACAAACAAAAGATAATTTTGTCCTAGCTTTCCAATTTTTACAGCAAATATTCTACTTTTGTAGTCTTACTGCATTGGCTAGAAAACTCTAGAGCAATACTCAGCTACTGTGCTAACAGGAGGTATTGTTTTGTTAATAGGAGGGCTTTTTTTCACCTACAAATTTAATGTTGCTGTTGGTTTCTAAAAAATGTTCTTTGTCACATTCAAGTTTCAGATACCATGGTTGTCTTCAATCTTTTAAGATCCCTTCTAATTCCAGTTGTTTAATTATGAGGTAATGTTTTTTGATTGTGGCTATAGACAAATGAGTGTTCCAGTGTGCAATCCATCACCCCCATTGAATATTAATGATTTGATTTCACTTAACAGAGATCTTCTCAATCTTCTTCTTCAATTACATGAACCTCAAGACAACATAGAAGAAAATGAATTCTTCCTGGGAATTAGAAAAAATTAAAGTAGAAAATAAAAGTTTTTGGCTTTAGAATTTTTAAAGGTGTTTTCCTTTGAGGACTTTTTCAATAAAAATAAATCACTAAAATAACTTTTGAGTAATAAAGGTAAACTTAGCTGAAAATTCAATAATGTTCTAGGGAGATTGAGGTAAAAAGTTCAAAGAAAAATAAATTACTAATTCTAATTAAAGAAAAAAATACACAATGTTTATTTCCAAAAAGCTTTGGTCTCACATGTAAGCCTCAAGAACATACTTTAAAAATATGTATTTAAAATTGCAAGTTAATAAATGTATATATGCTTATATTTAAATTTCCCTTTCCTCCAGTTAATTTTTCTTTCTCAAAAACAACTTGGCTCTTTTCATACATTTACTGTTCATTTAGATGTAAGCATTATCTGGACATGTTTAAAAGTACTTTAAAACTTCCTTTAGCATTCATATACTCACAGGTGTCGATCAGAGTTTTGTATTCATATCACAGGCAGAAACTGATTCATTATTGATATAAAATTATTTCAAATAGTCAAAAGTTTTCAGTTTGGCATTCACCTTCCAAGAATGAAGTGAAAACAAGTGCAATTAGTATTTCCATAGTCACTCCTTTAATTTCCCTGGAAAACTAAAAATTAGTCCAGCTGTAAAAATATGAGGCACACATTAAAGAAGAGACATGTTTAACATCAAACATTGTGGGATTTTTCTTTACAAGACTATTTCAAGGCCCAGATAAATAAAAATACTTCAGGCAATACACAGTAAATATTTTATTTTAATGATAGCACAGAATTCTTCTCAAGAAAACTGTTATACATTATATCTATTATTTTAAGGTAACAGAGAGAAAATAAAATTAGATACAAATATTAAAGGCCAATTATCAAAATGAAATTAATGTTTAACAGACTATTATTTATATGAACAGTGTAAACAGAATCATCTATTTGATTTCATATCAAATATATTTCTGGCATATAATTATTTTTTAAATGAGAATTATCAATTATTCAACCAATTCAAATATACTCATTCAGCCAAAAGAACAAAACAAGCCTCTTAGAAATTCAAGATTTATAGATTAATATTAAACATTTTCTCAATACATAGAATAGTCTGATCTTCAAAGTTAAACTGTAAAACACACATATCAATTGTTTTATAGCTTATAATTAGGTATAACTGGTCACCAAAACTCCTTGTATAAAATATCACTATTAATTGTATGAGGAAATTAATGCAATAATGGCCACAATCTTTTCAAAAACAGAATATGGAAGTTTCCATTTTCATGACTATGAATCTGGTTTTCCAAAATCTGGTTCCCAAATCTAGTTTCTAAATGTTTCAGCAGAGGTGAGATAGTAATGGAAATAAATGATTTAATGGAACTCTGGAGAAAAAACTACCATAGATCTGAGTTTGAAAAATACATCAGGCATGAGAGATATCATGAATGACTCAGAATTATATAATAATGCCTATATCAAACTTTATTAGTTAGCTAAAGGGCAAAGAGTAAGAGGCAAGTTAAATATAATACTTGCTTTTAACAAAGCAGACTGAGTAATACGTTAAGTGTTAGGGTGGGATAGGAAAGAACTCAGGCCTGGCAAAAATTTCCTCTTGGACTTTCTATATAAACATCTATTTTAGTTTTGGACTGTTCCCCAAAAGGAGCCCTGCCCATCTATGAAATGCTTCCCAGACCAACAGGTCCTGGTCTAGCTGCTGCAGGAGGGCAGCAGCGTGAAAATGTAGGAAATGCAAGCCAATTTGTGTCCAAAGTCAGTCCACCCTAACTGGACTCTTTTTAAATTGAGTTATTCAAATGCCAGCTAGAAGTACAGACTCCAGCTAAAGAACATGAATAGATATCTGTCTTAAAAATGCCTGGAAGAGGTCATGATGTGATCCTGTAGTTTACTGGCCTTATTTTCTCCCAGAACAAGGGCTTATAAAGTCTTGGAAATTCTCAGCTCTCTCCAGCCACCTTTCCAAATAAAATCTTAATGAATATAGTTTAAATCCTTTATTGGGCTCTGTAATCCCTTCAACCAAACAGCCAAGCTGCCATTATTTTATGTAACATCTGTTTCACTGGAAAACGTGGGAAGATATTTTTATATCGTCTAGCAAGATCAATGAATAAACACTGTTCACCCCAAGCCAAACGATGTTGCCCTTCAGGGATTTTTAAAAAAGAAAATAAATTGATAAACCAAGAAAGCAGATTGTATGCATAGCAAAGCCCTTCAGCACAGTGCGAAGGTGTTCTTTATGAGGAAGCTCAAAGCCATGCCACTTGGTAATTTCAAATGAGAGGCAACAGATGTTTTTCTTAATCCAAAGTCAGAAGTTTCCGAAGAACTTCAAGCACGATACTGTAACAAAAGTGATACTGCTCCTATATACGTATATATGAAAAACAACAGAATGTTAAGTAATCAAATTATCAGGATGAACTTTCAGAAAACACATTTGAAATTTTCAACCACACTGGAAAGTTTCTAAAAAGAGCAAACATTTAACTATAAGCTCTTAAGAACTTTATGCGAATACATTTTTAGAACTATGAGGAAGATAAATGATCATAATATAGTTCTGGGCCTAGAACTAGTTACCTGAAGGCTTAACACAACTGATTTTTATTATTATTTATACTCTATTAGTCTGCTCTCCCAATGATTACTAACGAATCTGTGACATAAATGATGTATTTTTATGACATCCGAATAACTTTGAAAGTTTAGTGGCAAGTTAATATCTAAAAGTGCTATCTAGAAATGTTTTTAAAATAACTTCAGATGTTACTGAAATAGCACGGCATTATGGACAAGGCATGTGTTTGGACATCAGGAGACCTCAGCTTCAGGCTTGCCTCCTCCCCTTCTATCTGAGTGATCCCATAGAGCACCTTCCTTGCTCTGAATTTGAAGGACTTGGTCAGGAATACCAGAGCACCAGAGCAAAACTGATGTTTCCCTCAAACAGTAGGAATTCAGTTAGATTATGTCAAAAAAGAGGTTTATAAGCAGTAAAGTGTTATGCAATGTCAATCTTTATATTCATTATTCTTATTATAATGTATGTGGTGAAAGCTTACCTTGGTTTGAACCATGCCAGAACGTTGTTCTCTCATTTGGGCCACTATATCCATGATGTTGAACTGTAAGAAGATGACAGCAATTCTGTATGATCCACATAGGGGGAAAAACAAACCCACAGATTGCCAAAAGGGTAAAAGAGATGTCAAGATTTAACCAGAAAGATCTCATTTTTCAGCACAAGAAAATGTACTATTTTTAACCTAGTCCAATAGATCAGGAAAACTTGTTTTAACAGGTTTCCCAGAGAAAGCAGGAAGCAATCATTGATAATAAGAAATGCTCTCTAAAAGAAGTAACAAATTTGTTCTTGTGTGTCCCTGTTTGTTATCCAAAGGCAGAATTTAAAGCAGCACTGTAATTCTGGAAAGGCACAGAAGACTTTGTGGCCCCAACAAAAGCGTATCTGTTTCTTATATGAAGAGCTGAGCCCTGTTGGCTCACACGGAGACCAGGAGCAACACTCAGCCCAACACTAGATTCTGCACTGTGTGTGGACACCAGTACAGCTGGGTGTGGCCATTGAGTTGGTGCAGGCCTACAGAGGCCTGTTGCTGGTCCACAGTGAGTCGAGAAACTGGGAGTAAGTGCTCAGAAACTCTTATGGCAATTTGATACTGTCAGAGCGCTGAGAAGTGTGCTCAGCTGAACAGGATATAAACCAGCTCAGGTGTTGCTGAACTTGCTTGTAGAGTCACATGTGCTACAAGCTGAGTATGAGTCATTTCAGCAAGACATTGTGGACACATGTAAGTTGTGTCAACTGTAACTCCAAAGTATATAAAAACAAACAAACAAAAAAAAGCATTCCTTTTTTTATAACTTTTCATGTCATTTTTATACTTAAAATTTTTAAGCCTTTTTAAAAAAATCTTTTTTTTGTTTTTTAGAAACAGGGTCTTGCTCTGTTGTCTCAGCTGCTAGAGTGCAGTAGTGTCATCGTATCTCCCTGCAATATCAAACTCAAATCCTCCCTCCTCAACCCCTTGAGTAGCAAGAACTATAGGTATGTGCCACCATGCCCAGCTAACTTTTTTATTTTTGTTTTTGTAGAGATGGGGGTTGCACTATGTTGCCCAGGCTGGTCTCAAACTCCTGGCCAAAAATGATCCTCAGCCTTGGCCTCCTAAAGTATTGGGATTATAGGCATGAGCCGCCACATCTACCATAAAAACATTTTATTTTACATTATAGATATACAGGAAATTGTTCAGGGTGGCCCTGTGTATCTTTCACCCAGTTTGCCTCCCATGATGTCATCTTGTTTAAACATATATAATAACAAAACCTGGAAACCAACATTGGGACAGTCCACAAAGCTTAATTTAGATTTCACCAGTTTTACATTCAGCTGGGAGTGTATGAGAGTGTGTGCACACACATGCACACAGCTCCATGCAATTGTATCACACGTGAAGATTCATATAACTATAACCATAGTCCAGATACAGAGCTGTTCCACCACATGACTTCCTCCTGCTCTCCCTATAAAGTCACACTCACCCACCCCAATCTCTAACCCTTGGCAAATGGTAATCAGTTCTTCTTCTCTATACTTTTGCTATTTCGAGAAGAAACAGCAAAAATTCATTTTATGAATAAAATCACACAATATCTAACCTTTTGTGATTAACTTTTTTCCCACCCAGAATAACTTGGAGATAATTTGCTTCTTTTTATTGCTAAACAATATTCCAGGATGTGGATGTGTGCCAGTTTATTTAACCATTAATTTGTTGAAGGACATCTGGGTTGTTCCAGTTTTTGGCTACTGTGAATATAATCTGCTATGAACATTTATATACAGGTTTCTGTGTGAATATAAATTTTGATTTCTCTGGTATAAATGCCCCAAAGAGTGCTATTGCTGGGTAATATGGAAAGTTTTTTTTTTTTTTTTTTTCAAGAAACTGACAAATTGTTTTCCACAGTGGCAGTACCAGTCTACATTCCCAGTGTATGAGTATGGGTAAAGTATGAGCAATTCAGTTTCTCCAAATCTTCATGTAATTCTCCAAATCCTCACCAGCATTTCTCGAAATTTTCATCAGCATGGGGTGTTGTCACTATTTTTACGTAAGCCTTTCTGATAGGTGTGTAATGCTACTCATCCAGGTTTTAATGAGCAGTTCCCCAAAGGCAAATGAAGATGAACATCTTCTTATGTGCTTGCCATCTGCATATTCTCTTTGGTGAATTGTCTGTTCACGTCTTTTACCTATTTCTGCTTTTCTTTTTTTTTTTTTAACTATTGATTTTTGAGGATTCCTTATAAATTCTAGATCCAAGGCCATTGTTGGGCATGTGACCTACATATAGCTTCTCTCTAGCTTGTTTTTTTGTTTTTTATCTTCTTCATAGGGTTTTTCACAGAAAGTAAGATTTTAGTTTGCTTTCCCTATAAGATCATCATAGCAACAATGCCTGTTCTCACCACTCTTATTCAACATAGCACTTGGCATTTTAGTACAGCAATAAGATCAGAAAAATAAGTTAGATGTACCCATACCAAAAAGAAAGTGAAAAATCTATATGCAAATGGCATGACTATTTATATAGGATAATACCAAAGAATCTAAAAAAAAAAAAAAAAAGAAAAAAACCAACAAAACCTCTAAGAACTAATAAGTGAGTTCAACAAGGTCACAGGGTATAAGATCAACAAACAAAAATCAACTGAATTTGTACATACTAGCAATGAATATGTGGAAACTGAAAGTAAAAACACAATACCAATACCATTTACAATTGCTCCAAAGAAAATGAAATACAATAAATTTAACAAAACATATACAAGATCTATACATTGAAAATGACAAAATGCTGATGAAAGAATTCAAAGACCTAAATAAATAGAGATATTTAGCATGTTCATGGACTGGAAGATTCAATACAGTAAAAATGTCAGTTCTCTCCAACTTATCTGCAGATTTAAAGCAATTTCCATCCAAATCCCAGCAAGTTTTTTTTTATAGATGTAGCCAAACTAATTCTAAAATTATTAGGGAAGGCACAGACCCTAGGATAGCTCAAACAATTTTGAAAAGAAAGAATAAAGTCGGAGGAATCATTCTATCTGATGTTAAAGCTTACTGTATCACCACAGTAAGGTATCAGCAGAAGGACAGACATATTGATCGATAGAACAGAATACAGAACCAGAAACAGGCCCATACAAATATGCCCAATGATTTTTGGCAAAGGTACAACAATAATTCGATGGAAGGAGAATAGAATTTTCAATAAATGATATTGAAGCAACTGGCCATCAATAGGCCAAAAAAAATGAATCTTCATCTAAATTTCATAATTTATTAACTCAAAATGGACTATGAACTTAAATGTCAAATATGAAATTATAGAATTTTCATAAAAGAACATGAAAAATTATTCAGGCCCTCAGCTAAGTGATGAGCTGTTAGACTTGACATCAAAAGCATGATCCATAAAAAGAAAAACTAATAAAATACAATCTCATCGAATTAAAAACTGTTACTTCTTTAAAAGCATTTTTTTAAATTGTAATTTAAGATTAGGCAAATTATGGAAACACATTTAAATTATTAATTTTTAATCAATTTACTGACTATAAAATAGGCATCACTGGACTATTTAGTTAAGACACAGCTTTCTGAATGTGGCTATAGTGGTTAATGAAATAATGAAAATGGAAGTGACTGCAAATAAATGAAGACCAAGAGTTATATTATTTTCACTTGGAGTTATGATTCCTCATATATTGAGTTTTGTAGTCATTATTGATTGTGAAGCTCTAAAACTACACTTGTGTTATTTGCAAAGATGTACTGGTTAACAAAGCAAAGGAACCATTTTTTTTTTTTTTTTTTTTTGTAATTTACAAAAAAATAATTCAAAGATAAAATAACTTTCTTAAAGAGAATTAGCTTAAAAAGCCAACAGAGGACTTCTTTTTCCAAAATAATAGTGTAGAAGCAGGCTGGCTTCACATTTTTACAAAGAAAACCAAAACCAAATATACAGCACTGCAAGCATCACCAACAATATCCCAGAAATCAAATACAAGGAGAATACACCTGGGTCCACAGAGATGAAGAAAAAATTCTTAAGTAGACAGTAAGAGAATTGGGTTTCCACATCTATGATGACTATCTGTCCAACTTGCCCAGCACCAAGTGTGCAAAAAATCTCCACCTGTCTCATGATTTCTACACTAGAAAAAGTGACAGCATTAAAGTGGAAAACCAGGTTTCCCACCATCTGTGTTCCCTGACAGGACACCTGTCCCTACCTCAACCCACAGGAAGCACACTACATGTGCCTGAAGAAAGAAATATCCTGAGAACAGTCAGAGACAACAGGTGAGGTGGGACTACCATCCCCAGCCCTGGAAACTCTGGTCTGTAACTCAGCTAAAGGAGATGCCAAACCAGAGTCATTGTTTAGTAGCACCACGTTGCAAAAGATATGTTGCACAGGTCCCCTGGGCATGAATCCCTAGCCACTTTTCTCACATTGCCATGATATCCCCTTTGAGACCTTCCCTATTTGGGATGAGCCGCTCTCTGATTTTTTACTGGAACCAAGGCACACTTGGTCATAAGGTGACATCTAGTGCCAAAAAGAAGGCAGCAATTTAGCCTCTCACCAAACAAAACAAAACAAAACAAAACAAAACAAAACAAAACAAAACACAGGTACATTACAAAGAATCTATAAGCAAACATATTCATATAAAAACAAAAATAAACTAGACAGAGAACACTGGAATAAATAACTAATCCTTCATTCAAAGACATTAATACAAAATATATATTTCTTGCGCATCCACAAAAAACTGCAGCCAACTGGAAACCATGACCTCCCCAGATAGATAAAGCAAGGAACCAGTGATTGACCCTAATGAGATGGCTCTATGAGAGCTCCGTAATCGGTAATTCAAACTAGTATTAATAGCTTTGAGGAAATTCAGAGATCTCCAAGGCAACAGAAAAGCAATCCACAAATTTATTAGACAAATTTTAAAAACAGATTGAAATAATTTAAAAATCAAATAGAAACCTTGGAGCTGAGATATATATTAGCTGAACTGAAAAATTTATCACAGCCTCCCAATAGCAGAATAAATCAAGCAGAGAAAAGAATCAGTGAGCTTGAAAATAGGATAGTTGAAAATACAGTCATAGGAGAAAAAATAATAAAAAGGAATGAAGATCGTCACCAGGTACAGAAAATTACCTCAAAAGACCAAATACAAAAATTACCGGTGTTCAAGAGGGAGCTGAACAAAAGCAAGGGGTAGAAAGCTTACTCAAAGAAATAATGACAAAAATTTCCAAAATGTGACATATATAAATATTCAGGTATAAAAGGGTCAAAGAATATAAAACTGATTCAACCCAAATAAGGTCACACCAAAGCATATAACAATAAAACTCTCAAAGTTCAAGGATACAGAGAGGATCTTAAAAAGTAGCAGGAGAAAAGAGGCAATTAACATACAAAAGAGCTCCAATTCATCTGGCAATTGACTCTCAACAGAAATCATATAGGCCAAGAACAAGTGTGATAAATTTTCCAAGTAGTGAAGTAAAAAACCATAAAAACCAAAACCTGTTATCCAAGAATACTGTATTCAGCAAAGGTACTTTCAAATATGAAGGAGCGATAAAGTATTTTTCAGGTAGGCAAAATCAGGATTCACCACAACCAGACCTGACTTGCAGGAAATGCTAATGCTAAAAGTTCTTCAGAATGAAAAATAAGTAAATAAATAAACATTCAAAAAAAGAAAACTTTTCAAGGCATAAAATCTACCGGTAACATTAACAATATGGACAAAGCCAGAATACTCTGTTACTGTAATGATGGTATGCAATCCACGCCTAACTCTGGTACGAAGCTGAATAAATTCATGAAAAGCTATAAGATAAATTCATGAAAAGCTATAATAGCTACAGCAACCTATTAAAAGAAAGGTGATATAAAAAACATAAATTTAGACAAGAAGCTGATGAAATGTGATAGATATGGAGTTAAAGCATAGATAATTTTTTTTAAAAATTTTTTCTTTGTTTCTATTCTTTACTTTGTGATATAAGTTGTCACTTTCTAAAAATAGCTTCTTGAGATCCAGTCAAGGCAAAAAGAACTGGGAAGTTCCTATGCCTGTCTGCTGAGCAGAAGACCCTGGGCTATGGGTGCCACATCAGCTGTATACCCATGGCAACATGGCCCTGCCTGGAGACCTCACACCCTTAACCCACTATATCAACAAACCACCTGTAGACATACTACACAATTAGCTCTGACCCCCAAGCACAGAGGACCAGCAGACCTCCAACGTGCTGTGGATCTCCTGGTGACCTAATCTTTGGCTCAAGGTGCCCCAAGAGAGGGGAGAGCACAGGCCACTATGGTCCCCCTTGAGGTTAAGGAGACGTAGGCATGGTGCCAGTTACTGGAGGGGGCTCCCCTAAGGCCTGGAAATGGACCTGGCACAGAATCATTGCTACTTCTCCCCACCCTTATTGCTACAAATGCACTGAAATAGAAAAGAGCTGTGTGGCTGAAGAAGAGTCTTACTATCAAGCACCATCTACTATCAAACACCATCTACTGAAGTGAAGCCTAAATTACAACACCAAAAACTCTTCCAGTAAACATTGCCTGTGAAATCCAGTGCCAGACTCTATCCACAAATATTAATAAATATCCCATACAGAGCCTTGGCCCTCTGAAAGCACCCAGAAATAAAGTCAACTGACTATACTCAGCTTACACCACAGTCAAAATCTTAAGGGATAAAAAGAATATAAAAACAAAAAGCCTCATCGAAATGACAGCAAATTCAAAAACATAACAGAACACCAGCCTTCTCAGAGGAGAAAAAATTTAGTGCAAGAACTTTGGTAATTCAAACAGTCAGTGCCTCCTTATCTCCAAATAATTGCACTGGTTCACCAGAAATTGCTCTTGACTATATTGAAATGGCTGAAATGGCAAACATAGAATTCAGAATATGGGTGGGAAGTTTAATGAGTTTCATGAGACAGCTGAAACCCAATCTAAGGAATTCAGTATAATGATCCAAGAGTTAAAAAGCTGACAAAGTCATTTTAAGAAACTAACAAACTGACCTTCTGGAATTGAAAAATTCACTACAGAAATTTCATAATACAGTTGGAAGCATTAACAACAGAATAGACCAAGATGAGAAAAGAATCTCAGAACTTGAAGACTGGTCCTTCAAATCAATTCAGTCAGACAAACACAAAGAAAAAAGAATTTCAGGTCAGGCATGGTGGCTGATGCCTGTAATCCCAGCACTTTGGGAAGTTGAGGTGGGCAGATCACTTGAGGCCAGGAGTTCGAGACCTGCTTGGCCAACATGGTGAAACCCCATCTCTACTAAAAATACAAAAACTAGCCGGGAATGGTGGCACACACCTGTAGTCCCAGTTACTTAGGAGGCTTAGGCACAAGAATTGCTTGAACCTGAGAGGCGGAGGAGATCTCAGTCAGCTGAGATCACACCACTGCACTCCAGCCTGGGCCACAGAGCAAGAGTCTGAGAAAGAAAAGAAAAAAAAGGAAAGGAAAGAAGGAAAGGAGAGGAAAGAGGAGAGAGAGGAAAGGAACTTTGAAAATGAACAAAACCCCCAAGAAATAAGAGATTATGTAAAGAGACCAAGCCTATGACTCACTGGCATTTCTGAAAGAGAAGACGAAAAAACAACTTGGAGAACATATTTGAAAATGTAGTGCACAAAACTTTTCTCAATCTCAGTAGAAGTCAACAGGCAAATTTAAGAAATTCAGAAAAGTCCTGTGAGATACCATACAAGAAGACCATTCTCAAGACAAATAGTTAACAGATTCACCAAGGTCAATGCAAAAGAAAAAATCCTACAGGCAGCTAGAGAGAAGGGTCAGATCATTTACAAAGGGAATCCCATCAGGTTAGGGGAGGATCTCGCAGTAGAAACTTACAAGTGAAAAGAAACTGTGGACCTATTTTCAGCATTATTAAATAAAAGGAATTCCAAACAATAATTTGATATCCTGCCAAACTAAGCTTCATAAGGGGAAATAAAATTCTTTTCAGACAAGCAAAGCTAAGGAAATTCATGAACACTAGACCAGCCTTACGAGAGGTCCTTTAAAAAGTGCTAAATGTGGAAATGAAAAAAGAGTACCTGGCACCACAAACACGAAAGTACATGGCCCACAGACACTATAAAGCAAATATACAATCAAGTCTACAAAGCAACCAGCTAACAACATGATTACAGCATCAAAATCTCACATATCAACATAAACCTTGAAGGTAAATCATCTAAATACCCCACTTAAAAGTCTTAGAATGACAAACTGTATTGAAAAAACAAGGCCCAACCATCTTCTGTCTTCAAGAGACCCATCTCACATGTAAGAACACCCACAGGCTCAAAGTAAAGAGATGGAGAAGGATCTATCACACAAATGGAAAACAAAAAGAAAGCAGGGGTCACTATTCTTATATCAGATAGAACAGACTTTACACCAACAATGATCTAAAAGGACAAAGAAGGACATTACACAATGAAAAAGGGAACAATTCAAAAAGAAGACTTAGCTATCTTAAATATACACACGGCCAACATTGGAGCACCCAGATTCATAAAACAAGTTCCTCTAGACCTATGAAGAGATGTAGCCACACAGTAATATGGGAGGACTTCAACACCCAAGTGACAGGATTAGACAGATCATCAAAGCAAAAAAATTAACAAAGAAATTCCGGACTTAAATTCAACACTTGGCAAATTGGACCATATAGCAGACATCTATAGAATACTCCAAAACCATAGAATATACATTCTTCATATCTGTACGTGGACTATACTCTAAGATCAACTACATGCTCAGCCATACAGCAAGTCTGAAAATGTTTAAAAACAGTGAAATCATCTCAAGCATAATCTCAGACCATAATACAATAAAAATAGAAATTACTACCAAGAAGATCTCTCAAAACTACACAATTACATGGAAATTAAGCAACTTGCTCCTAAATGACTTTTGGGTAAACAATGAAATGAATTCAGAAATCAAAAAAATATTCTCTGAAATTAATAAAAACGAGACAAAATAAATCAAAATCTTTGGGATGCGGCTAAAGTGGTGCTAAGAGGTGTTTACAGTGCTAAATGCCTACATGAATTAAGTTAGGGAGACCTTAAATGAACAATCTGATGTCACACCTAGAGAAACTAGAACAAAAGGATGGATCAATCCCAAACTAGCAGAAGAAAACAAATAATCAAAATCAGAGCAGAACTGAATGAAATTGAGATGCAAAAATCCATAAAGATCAACAATTTTTTTTTTTTTTAGACAGAGTCTCATTTTGTCGCCCAGGCTGGAAAGTAGTGGCACCATCTCAGCTCACTGCAACCTCTGCCTCTTGAGTTCAAGCAATTCTCCTGTCTCAGCCTCCCAAGCAGCTGGAACTACAGGCACCTGCCACCACATCTGGCTAATTTTTGTATTTTTAGTAGAGACAGGGTTTCACCGTATTGGTCAGGCTGGTCTTGAACTCCTGACCTCAGGTGATCCACCTGCCTCAGCCTCCCAAAGTGCTGGGATTACAGGCATGAGCCACTGCACCTGGCCTGTTTTTTGAAAGAATAAACAAAATTGATAGACTGCTATCTAAACAACAAAAAAGAAAATCTAAGCACAATCAGAAATGACAAAAATGACACCACAACTAATCCTACAGAAACACAAAAGATCCTCAGAGATTTTTTAAATATCTCTACACACAAAAATTAGAAAATCTAGAGGAAATGAGTAAATTCCTGGAAACACACAACCTCCCAAGATTGAACCAGGAAGAAATTGAAAACCTGAACAGACCAATAATGAATTCCAAAAGTGAATCAGTAATAAAAATCCTACCAGCCAGAAAAAGGCCCTGGATCACATGAATTCACAGCTAAATTCTACCACCTGTACAAAGAACTGACACTAATCCTACTGAAACTATTCCAAAAAATTCAAGGAGGAAGGCCTCCTCCCTAACTCATTCTATGAAGCCATTATCATTCTGACACCAAATTCTGGAAGGGACACAATGAAAAAAATGTTTCAGCCAATATCTCTGATGAACATAGATGCAAAAATATTCTCAACAAAATACTAGCAAAACAAATGCAACACACATCAAAAAGATAATGTACTATAATAAAGTGGGATTTATTCCCAGAATGCAAGGATGATTTGACATATGCAAATCAACAAATGTGATACATCAAATCAACAGAATGAATAACAAAAACCATATAAGAATCTTAATAGATGCAGAAAAAGCATTTGATAAAATTCAACATGATTTCACGATTAAAAAAAAAAACTCTCAACAAATGAGGCATAGAAGGAACATATGTAAACACAATAAAGACCATATATGACAAACACACAGCTAACATCATACTGAATGGAAAAGAGCTTAAAGCCTTTCTTCTAAGAACTGGAAAACAAGACAAGAATGCCCACTTTTACCATTCTTATTCAATATAACATTGGATGCCCTAGCTAGTGCAATTAGTCAAGAGAGAGAAATAAAAGACATCCAAACTGGAAAAAAAAAGAAATTTAATTGTCCCTCTTTGCAGACAACATGACTACACACACACACACACACACACACACACACACACACACACACATCTCACCCAAAAGTATGGCTCTACCAAAACACCCTTAGAACTAATAAACTAATTCAGTAAAGTTGCAAGATACAAAATTGACATGCAAAAAGTCAGCGGTATTTCTAGACACCAATAACGAACTAGCTGAAAGGAAATAAAGAAGGCGATCTTATTTACAATAGCTATAAAACAACACCTAAGATAAATTTAACCAAAAAAGTGAAAGACTTCCATGAGGAAAACCATAAAACACTGCTGAAAGAAAGTGGAGAGGGCCAAAACAAATGGAAATAATCCCATGCTAATGGACTGGAAAATGGAGTACTATGCAGCCATAAAAAAGAGTCATCCTGCCATTCACAGAAACATGGCTAAGTTAGAGAACATTATATTAAAGAAAACAAGTCAGGCACAGAAAGATAAATACTGCATGTTCCCATTCATATATGAGAGCTAAAAAATCGAGCTCATGGAAGTAGAGAGTAGAACTGTGGGTATTAAAAGTGATAAGGAGAGGTTGGCTAACAAACACAAAATAACAGCTAGATAGGAGGAATGAGCTCTTGTGTTCTGAATCACTGTAGGGCAAATATGGTTAACTATAATTTACTGCATATATTCAAAAAACTAGGAGAGATTTTCAGTGTTCACAAAACAAATTATAAATGTTTGAAGTAATAAATATGTTAACTACCCTGATATGATTACTACACATTATATACATGTATCTATAGATCACTCTGTACCCCACAAATATGTACAATTATTACATGTCAACTAAAAATAAAAGGAAAAAAAACAAAGAACACAGATGGAATCCATTTTAACAAACAAAACTTGGGAATAAAAATAATCATAAAGGGAATATTGTAATCATTATGTCTGATTCCTATGTCTATCTCTTAGCTGGTTCCAAATTAAAAGGAAAAGGATTGTTAATTATTGACTCAAACTCAGTTACATTATTATATTTATTTTGCAAATGAAAAAACTAGGTTTGAGAGAAGATGAGTAATTTACACAAAGTCACCAAAATCTAAAGCATGTGGGGAACCAGCAGTCAGTCTCATTAACTCTGAAGTCTACATTTTTTCTCATATTCTCATGTGCTTGTTAGTTATATTCATTTAAAACAAGCATACTTCATCAACATTCTCTAGTAAGAGTCTAAACACCATATGCAAAAGATACAGGGAAGGAAAAGGAAATGGAACTCACATTTTCTGTATCTACTATGTTCCAGACACTGTCCTAAGCCATTATTTACATTACATTACTTTAAACCTCACAGACACCCTCAGGAACCTGCAGCAAGTTCGGTGAGAATGAGGTATCCAAAGCTCATGTGCTTTTGATTTACTAAGTTGTTTCTGAAGACCAAATATTAGTCTCCCAAATGATCCGGCTGTTAAATGTCGTGTGTTTGCCAACAGCACTGGTATATTTCCTTGATTCACACACTTACTGAACAGTTCTTTACGATGGCACAGAATACGACATCTGCACATAGGAACACCCCTGTCCGGCCTATGCCAGCACTGCAGTGAACAATCATGGGTCCCGTCAGGTGGCTCTTCCTTGCATAACGAACATACGCTATGAAGCTATCTGCTGAGGCAGGAGTGCCATGGTCTGGCCATTTGGTGAACTGCAACTGTTTTACAGAGTGAATAGTTCCCGTCTATTAGAGAAAAAGAAACAGAGCAAGAAAGATATTTATTGATTTCTTATATTAGAAGCCTCATGCCAACTTCTAATATTCAATTGATAATAATAGCTATATGGTATTACCTGGATGTTATATAGAGCTTTCAAAATGTGCTCAAATTCATTTTGATGTTTGTAAGAATTCTGGAAGTTGCTAGGAATAGAGGTTTTCTGCATTTTACAAAGGAGAGCACAGTAACAATAATAAAAATACCAGTACCAACAGGTAACAAAATCAAGCACGTGCTATGTACCAGGTGCTGTGCCAGGGGCTTCACATGAATTCTCTCCTTTAACCCTCACAGCGACCATGTGAGGTAAGCACCACTTTATCTCCATTTTACAGATGCAAGTGTAAGAATGTGGGGACTGAGAGCTGTACGCTAGGTCAGAAGGCTCACGTGGTTAGAGTTGGAACTGTAATGCAGGTGTCTCGAATTCTAATCTACCATCATTCTTTACCACGAGAGGGCAGGAAAACCAAGATTTCAAAATACTTAGAGTGAAAGATGAACTGTCATGTTGGGAATAAGACTAAAAGGCACTCTATCTTAGTTTAGAAATGGCATAAGAAATTTAATTAAGACACGAAAGTGTCTGACAAGAGGAACCAATCTCTTTCAGTGATGCGGACAGGGCAGTCAATGACCAGGAGAGTAGATTGTGGGCCCCACTATTGTGCTGAGCCCCCTTGAAGCGCAGTCATGAAACTCTTCCCAGGGTTGTCAAACAAAGCATTTTAAATTTACCTATATCTCATCCAAGGGGATCATGACCCTTTCCTCGGTGTGAAGCCCTTATTTTATCACACATAGGACCTTAATAGAAAAACCCAGAATGAGTTTCTCACTTCTCTTCTGCTTCTCCCTTGTGCAACTGTTTTTCCTAAGCTTCCTGAATAAAGGTGCTGGTGTTCAGAGCTCTATTTTAATCCATAGTATCTACTGAAATTAGTGATAGTTAATTTTATGCGTCAACTTGGCTAAGCCTCTGTACCCAGAGTATTAGGCCAAATATTATTCTGTATTTCTGTGAAGGTATTTTTAAGATGAGATTAACATTTAAATTGGTGGAAATTTAGTAAAGCAGATTATTCTCAATAAAGTGGGTTGGCTCATCTAATCAGCTGAAGGCCTTAAAAGAACAAAAACTGACTTCCCATGAGCAAGAAGGAATTCTACCAGCAGATTGCTTTTGGACTCAAACTGTAATTCTTCCCTGGGTCTTCAGCTTACTGTCCCATTCTGCAGATTTGTCCACTCTCCACAATCACTTGAACTAATTCCTTAAAATTAATCTCTCTCACACACGCACATGCTCAATAAGTATATACATATCTTGTTTGTTATGTTTCTCTGGATAACCCTAGCTAATACAGATTGCTCCACTAATTTATTTAATACAATTTTCTACCTAGAATCATAAATATAGAAAAACCCTCAAGTCACTTTGGTTATTGATTACTTCTGTATTACATAGCACTTGACAGTGGCAGAAATGACCTGAGATCTGTAAATGGCAGTAGGCAGAAAGGGTTATATTTAAAACCTCTTTGAACTTAATACCAAATAGAAAACTCAAGTTTGAATCATTAATAACTTGAAATTAAATAAGAAAAACAATACTTGAAAATATTGTGAAGGCACTAAATTGAGGACTGCTGTCACCAGACCACATGTTTCAGGGGTTAAATCCCTCCTACTAGCATTGACCACTGGGAATCCACACAAAGGTGGGCGTCATTGATTTCCTTACCCAGTGCCATGAAGATAAAGATGAGGCAGACTCTCCCAACATGAACACCATACTTCTGAGTATGGTGAGCCTTGGCCCAAAAGCCACCCCCAGACCTTCTTGCCAAGGCTGCACAGGTCCACTCTGCAGGCAGATAATTGCTCTGTGACTCCCACCTGGCCTTACATTCTCCAGGTCACACATCATTTGGAATGGACTTGTTTAGTGCCTTCCTTCCCCACTAGACTCTAAGTGCTCTAAGAGTTAAGACTGTATCTGTCTTCCACCCCCAAAAAAGCAGAAGGAAGAATTCAAGACACTCCTTGCTGTTTACTGTTTTCTAATTCATTATTCCTTTCCCTTATATAAAAACCCCTCTTCCTTGTGAGTTTCATACTGTTTAGCTTCATCTTCCCATTGCTATAACCCAGTGGCTAAACCTCATAGTCAAGCCCCTACATTCACTGAAGATTCTTGTCTTCTCCCTACCAAAGATTCTGGCATCATCCAGGGCAAATTCAGTGTCTCCATAGCCCAACAGACACTAAACCTCAGAACAGGTTTATTTTTCTCTTGCAGGGGAAAATAATTCCTTTCTTCTAGTCCTCACCATGATGACCACTCTTTGGACTTACCACCATCTATAATATCTAGTGTCAATTTCCCAGTTCTACAACTCCAACATCAATTTCTGACCCGAAGCTGTTAGGCTACCATCTCATTTGTGCTTCTCTTCAACATGTGACCAAATGGAGCTTTCTACTCCTTTGCATCCTCCATTTACTCCTAGCTGGCCTCATGATCCCATTCCTACTCCTAGACAATTGAGACTTCATGGCTGATTATATGAATTCATGTACTAAACTCTCTAATCCTTTGATCCTTTGCTTCCTGCCACATGTACTAGAAAACATCCCACCCTGGGTCAATCCTGTAACCTGTATTCAGGGATCTCAGTGTTATACTGCTGGAAAAAAACACATAGCCACATATTTTGCTGCTATTGCAAATTTATGGGTCAGACCTCAGCACCATTCAGCAATCCTTTTCCTGGTGATTGTGCTCCAGTCAACTCCTTTGTCGATGACTCCAAAATTCACCACTCTCTACAAGTTTCCTGTTCATCCCATTCCCTTCACTCCTGCTAACACATGTATCACCTACCTGCCAACTGAATCCACTGGAGCAAGCTAAGTCATCATTTTCTCCTATAAACCATTCCTTTTCTATTTCCTAAATCTATTAGACCAACAAATCCAGGAATTATTCTAGACCAACACTTCTCAACAGAACTTTCTACACTGAAGCAAATGTCTTAAATAGTGGCAATATCGTAGCCACTATCCACATGCGACAAATAAGCACCAGCAATGTGGCTACTGCAGGTGAGGAACTCAATTTGTTATTTTACATAAATTTAAATAAATTTAAACTTACATAGCCACATGTAGTTACTGTATTGAATGTATTTTCAACCCCTCCATTGTCACCTATAAATTATAAGTAATAAATCACACGTAAGTCTGCCAATTTTATCTGCAAAGCTTTTGTGTCTGTGCTTTCCATCCCCATGCGAACAGCCCTAGTTGATCATGTTACTTACTAAAATTCTTAAATGTCTGTCAATTATCTTCATAATAAAGTCCATGCCACTTAGCCGAAATTTAAGACATTTCACATTCTAGCTGACCCCTGCTACTTTTGATAGCCTCATCTCATCTTTTGCTACTCCCTGGCATTGAACTTTTATATTCCAGAAACACTTAACTACTTAACATTTGTCTCTGTACATACCCCATGCTATTTTATATTTTGATCACCTACTTTCTCCTTCCATCTTTCTCACATGGATAATTCTCAAACAGATGTCGTCTCCTCCAGTAAACCTTCCCCTAAACCCCAAGTAAAGCTAAGTATTTACCTTCTGAGCTCCAAAGTACCCAAGACATATCTCGACATTAATACTGAACACAGTAAGTGAGGTATCGATCAGTGAGTATACCAACCTCTCCACTACTTGGTAAGTACTGATAGTGCCTGGCCCAGTGATGAGCATACCTCAAGGACTCAACACATATCTGCCACACTTGGCAGAAGCAGGTATAACCCAGAATCAGACAACTTCAACACTCACTCTCCCTGCCCCACCTTTCCTTTCCAATTTTTTCTTTTCTCCAGGATCTGGTTAAGGAGAAATAGAAATGGTGGTGGCTTCTGGCACCAGGGACAAGTAAAAAGTTACTTTAAGAAGTTTCATCAGTTTATTTTCCATCCTACTCCTGCCTTCTATTTCTAAGACATCTGCTTGTATGGTGAAATATATATCTAATACTGATCTTTAAAAACTTACGGACTTCTCCACAACTTGAAACATTCGAATGATGAAATAGTTAAGTATCTGGTAGTTCTCCAGGGATACACGGAAGTGTTTCAATTCCAATGGCTTCTTCAGAGAAATGGGCCAGTACTGGTAGCATTTGATAACTCCACCTTCTATTTCTCTGGTTATCATGGCAATAACATTAGAATTATTTTCCAACACCATTTGCCAAAAGTCATCTATGGTGCTCAGCAGTGGTCCTTGAGTAGCAATATAAAAATACTCTTCTCCACAATTGACTATTCTAATATAACTAGCATTGATGTAGTCCTTGCTTTTTCCAAGAGGAACACGTGTTGAATCATCTATTACAGAAACAGAAACATCCGGTAGATAAAGGTGGGAGATACATTACATTCAGGCTTCACAAAAGCATTTCACACAGGTAAATTCATATATCTCTTTGACCAATAGAGAAGTTGGCCTAGGACTTTCTTTTCAAAAGGGTTGAGTCCATGAGTTTAAATTCTTTCCTCCCTGAAGACTATTGGCATGATCTAATAAATACACAATTATGGGAGGTTTATTTTTTAGATCAGTTTTTAATAAACACAGAATGGTATCATTAGCATCTAAGTACTTTTGGAAATTTCTGCTAGAAATGGCACAGGCAAGATTAGGTCAAGAGAAGTATATTCTAATTTGCAACTGAACACAATAGAGGAGAAACTCTCTGTGGAAGCAAATGAATGACATTCTCCTGCAAATCTGTGAAACCTGCAAACCCAGAGCAGCAGGGGCCAGCGTAAAAAAAAAAAAAAATCTGATAGTTGACTGCAGACAAATCCCAGGATTAATGGAATTCTACCAGTGTCTCCAAAACTAGACAGCAATATTTTATGTCCATTCTCAGCCTTCATCTGGTGATGGGGCATGTTATTCAAAGCAAAGATATTGTGGCAAAAGGATGCTACTAAGGAGATTTGCTCCAAGTAATATGGAACTCATCTAACATGGACTGTTATAACAAATATGAGAGAGAAAAACAGCTATTTGGCCTAGTAAGCTTCACTGCTCCAGGAGTTTATTCTTCATCTGACATAGATATCTGAAGCTCTGGTTCCACCCCTACCCCCACATTAAGAGCAGAAACAGCAAAGGAGGCCCTTCTCTGCAATGCAGCTCTCTCAATAATAACCTCTCCTTGCTACTCAGAATCACACGGACCACTTATCTAGCAAATATGCTGGCAAGACCCGAACAGGCACTTACATAATATCTGGCAGAACTTTTCTCAAATACTAACATAGCACACAGAAAATTTCCCTTGTAAATATGGAGTGAACAGAAAAAACAGCCAGCTGCAGTGGCTCACATCTATAATCCCAGCTACTCAGGAGGCTGAGGCAGGAGAATCGCTTGAACCAGGGAGGCAGAGGCTGCAGTGAGCTGAGACCACGCCACTGTACTTGAGCCTGGGCAACAGAATGAGTGATAGTCCATCTCAAAAAAAAAAAAAAAGTTGCTAGATATATAAAGATACCCAGTATTTCAAAAAGGGATTCCATTCTAAACAATCATGACAAATGTTCTCCTTTCTATAAAAGGTGATAACACCTTAAAAACTCCTATTTGTATTTTTAAATAAAATTCAAGAGAGCATTATTTTATTATTTAAAACAATAATATATATGTTTACTAATATATGTTATATTACTAAGTATGTATAATAAATATGTTATATTACTATGTATATATGTATACATGGTATATACAGTATTTATCATATATATGTATATACATGATGATATATGTCATATAATAATAATAAGCCTCGAAAGTGTTCATCACAATGTTAGCAGTAGTTATTATAGTATCTAAACAGTATGAATTACTTCACAGTAAAAAAAAGCATTTTTCTAATTTTGAAAAGAGATTAAATATGTGAAAATTTAATAATCTAAAATAATAAAAGCTTGATTTAATATAAAAGTCACAATCATTCAACTCAAACTCCTAAAGCAGGAATTGGACAGAAAAACAAATACATTATTTAGAAAACCAGCTTTAAAATTTTTCCCAGAACTCAGAAAAAAAAAAGATTTAAAAAACCTACAATAATGATTAAAATGCTAAAAGACACAGAGCATACAACAGGAATATAAAAAAGGAGTTTCAGAAGCAAACTATGGAAGTCACTGCACAAAAGAAGTAATTCAAGTGATTGTAGGAAAGCTCCATAAACAGAAGTGAGAGTAATAATAGAAGGCAGTGAAACATGCATACCAGGTTCAAGCAGCATAATACGCTGCATGTTATCACCTTGTCAACTCCAAAACAAACCTTTGCAGGAGGTGCTATTGTATTCATGCTTTTCAAATAAAAACCTGTACAAAGTAACTTGTTACATGTTATGCAGCAATTTTCTAGACTCCACAGCCTAGGTAAATCTAGACTCCATGCTCTGTTGTCCATCAAGGAAGACTCAACTTTAAAGACAGAAAGACCTCACTAAGTGTCAGACAACATTAATGAAGAGAGTCACTAAGACCCCTAGACCAGCAGCAGAGCATAAGGCCACAGGAACAGAAAGCAAAAATTATGCTAACGGATCACTATGGATAATGGCTACTGGTCCCACTCTCATTTCCACCCCTTGATTCTTCACTCTTGGCTATGGTAGAAACAGCATCATATATTGGATGCTGATCTGGGGCATACATAACCTGGAGAACATTACCCCCACCGTGCAAGGTACTGCCACCTAGCTTTCACTGTAATTGTCTTCAAAAGGCCATACAACCATTCTATCAAGCCAGCTGCTTTGAGAGGATAAGGAATATGATAAGACAGTGACAGTGAGGCCATTACCACAAAGTATTTGCTACAAAGTGAATTCCTTGATCAGAGAAATGCTGTATGGAATACTATGAGTGGGTAAGACATTCTGTAGGTCCAGAGATGGTAAACTGGCAGGAGCACTGTGTGCAGGGAAGGCAAATCATACCCAGAGTTACTGTCTATTCTAGTAAGAAAAAAGCACTGCTCCTTCCATGATGAAAGTGGTCCCAGTGTAATCAACCTGCCACCAGATACCTGGCTTATCATCCCATGGAATAGTACCCATCAGGTAGTCAGTATTGGTATCTGTTGCTGGCAGATTGAGCACTCGGTAGTAGCTGTAGCCAGGTCAGCCTTGGTGAATGAAGTCCATGTTGCTGAGCTCATACATAACCTCCATCCCTGCCACTATGGCCGCTTTGTTCATGAGACCTATGGGCAATGACACAATGACAGAGATGGCTGGGGGAACAGTCTGATACTCATACAGCAAGTCATTCTATTCACTTGTTTATTAAAGTGTTCCTCTGCTGAGATCAACCTTTGGTGAGCATTCATGTGGGATACAAATATCTTTGTGCCCATCTAGCAAGGTCTATTCACATGCCTTTTCCCCAGACCTTCCTGTTACTTTGTCATCATTTTTTCCAATCATGTTCCTTAAAAGTCCCTGACCATCCAGCTAAGCCATAAAATATACCCATGAATCAGTATAGATTTATACTTCTGGCCATTTCTCCAAGCAAAAAGAACTACTAAGTGTACTACCCTATATTATGCCCACTGGGAGTATTTCTCTTCACTACTGTCCTTCAGAGATGTCTCAGAAAAGGGGTTGCAGTTCTGTAGCTGTCCTCTTCTGGGTGGTACCTTTATATCATGCAGAACCTTCTGTAGACCAGATCAAAGTCTTCTCTTCTTCTATCAGCTGATCACAGGGAATTCCTCATGAGGCAATAGGTACAGGCTGAAGAGAGCAGGTCATGTAGTAGGTGTGGGAACAGTGAGCATTTGGGCAGCTTCTTCATGTAACTTATGCCTTCAGGATCTGCTCAAACCCAATCTTGTATCTACCACTTTCATCTAATGGTGGTGCTGCTGCATATGCCCGACTTTATGGCTTGGTGGTCCATGGTTAAGCATTCTCTACGGAGGCCCAGTAGCAGGCCAAAAGCTATTTCTCAAAAGGAGAGTCCACAGAGTGTGGCAAGAATTTGCTCTAAAATCCTATGTCCCTGCAGTGTGACTCACCTAAAGAGGTCTGCCAAAGGTCCAAACAGCACTCTTAGCTGCCATAAACACTTCAGTCACCATTGTATCTGCTAGATCATACAGCCCACCACGTGGCAGAAAGGCTTGCATGGCAGACTGAACCTGTTTCAGAGCCTTCTCTTGTTCTGGGCCCCACTCAAAGCTAGAAGCTTTTCACATCACTTAGTAAATGGACCAGAGTAGCACATCCAAATAAGGACTATCTCCTCCAAAATGCCTAGGATCACTAGCCATTGTGCCTCTCTTTTGGTTGTAGAAAGAGCCAGATACAATTTACTCTTCACTTTATGAGGGATTATCTCAACATGCCCCATGCCACCGACCCCTAGAAATTTCACTAAAGTAGAAGGTCACTGAATTTTTATTGGATATATTTCCTACCCTCTGGGGACAAATAAGACTAAAGCATTTGCTACTTCTTGTTCACTAGGTCCAATCAGCACAGTGTCATCAATGTAATATACCTCCATAATATCCTGTGGAAAGGAAAGGTGACCGAGATCCCTGAGAACTAAATACAACATAGGGCTGAAGAGTTTATACACCCCTGAGGTAGGACAGTGAGGGTGTATTACTGGTCCTACCAGTTGAAAGTAAACTGCTTCTGGTGTTCTTGACTAATAGGTATAGAGAAAAAAATATTTTCCAGATCAATAGCTACATAGCAGGTATGAAGGGATGTGTTAATTTTCTAAGGCAATGAAACCATATCTGGTACAGCAGCTGAAACTAGAGTCACCATCTGAGGAAGCTTACAATAACCCACTGTCATTCTCCAAATTCCATCTTTGTGTGTGTGTGTGTAGGTCAAATAGGTGAGTTGGGATGTGATAGATATAAACATCACTTCATCTTTAAAGTCCTTGATGGAGGCATTAATATCAGCAATCTCTCCAGGAATGTAGTATTGCTTTTGCTTTTTTACTATTTTCCTAGGTATTACTATTTTCCTAGGTAGAATAAATTCTAGTGGCTTCCACTTGCCCTTTCCTGCCATAATAACCCTCTCCACAGGTCAGAGAAGTCATGTGGGGATCCTATCAGCTGCTGAGTATGTTTATTCCAATTATACATTCCAAGGCTTGGAAAATAATCACAAGATGGGTTTAGGGACCTACTGAGTCCACTGTAAAGTGAACTTGAACTAAAATGCTATTAAATACCTAACGTCCATAAGCCCCTGCTTTGACTTGTAGACCACAGTGATGTTTTGGGTCTCCTGGAATTGGTGTCAATTCAGAGCCAATGTCCAGTAATTTCTGAAAGTCTGATTATTTTCTTTTTCCAAATGTACAGTCACCCTGGCAAAAGGCCAAAGGTCCCTCTGGGGAAGGCTGAAAGATTAACAGTATACCTTTTTGGCTGTGTACCAGGGTCCTCTCATTCATTCAAGGTATTCTGGGTGTGTAAACTGGCTCAAGACTGGGAAATTACTGACTGGCTGTGCTTCTCTGTTTCTATGGTTCGGGTAAGAATTCTGCTTACTTGACCTAGGACTATTCTGCTTATACATATCAAGGAAGAATTTAGTAGATGTCCCATCTAGTTCACTTCTAGGAACACTATGATAAACTAATCAACACCATAGGTCTCTACAGGTCAGACGGTTCTAATTGCTGCTTTGACTCTGCTGTCCATTACCGTAACCACACTCACTTTGCCTTTGCTATCAAGCGCCACCACTTGGCCCTTATCTCTCTGGGATCCAATTATACCCACTGCATTCAGGTTTCCCAATTCAGTGGCAGAAATTTCCACTGTAGTATCTGACCTACAGAGAAGAATAATCACAGCACACTTCAAGGATGCTGGGACTCCCCTCACAAATATGTTGCTCACAGTTACAAGAAAAAGTATATCCTCTGGACCTCCTGGGGTAGGTGGGCAGGTCTTAAACAACAAAGCCAATCTAATGTTCCAGTCTCCCTAATCTTTTGGATCCCTTCCTTCATTGTATATAGTATATCAAGGCAGTTCTGGCATTTTATCTTCCTTTAGACTGGGCCAGCTTTTGATCCATTTAATCCAACCAACCAAATAAACTGAAAGAGCTCTTTCTACTCCCTAAGCCACACAATAAGTCCAGAATCTCTGCTTAGTGGTCCCATTTCAATAAATTTAGCCTGATCAAACACTAAGTTCCTTCCACCATTGTCTCACACCCTTAAAATCTCTCCCCACAAATATGTCTCAGATTTCTGTCAGTATAAATTGTAAAAATCATGTAGTACTTTTGTACTGTAATATACCTCCCCATGGGTCACACTTTGTACCTTACCTTTAAGGGCCTGCTAGGACTTGAATCTAGTTATAGGTCTAGAAGCAATGAAGGATGGTGGTTGTGAGTCTTGAGAAGAATCAGTAATGTCTTGCAAGGCAACAAACTCAGGAGAGGTCATAAAAGTTTCCTCAGGTAAAGTAGCATCAATCTCCTCAGATGGGGGTGGCATGGCTGCTTCTACTGGCAAGGAAGACTCATCAGAGTCAAGGGGTTTAACACACCCAGCTTTATAAGGCTCTTTCCATATGTCTCCACTCCAGTTTTCAAGATCCCATGCCTTCTCAGTCAATGCCCTCATTTTAACAGCAGATACCCTGAAAGGTTGAGGATTCAATTTGCATGGTAATTCAGCCATTTTTAGGATGAGATTTTGGATTTGATTTTCAGTAATCTCAGTTTTGTTGTCATAGAATATAAGGGTTTCTTTCAGGGCAGAAAGGTAAACTTTTGGGTTGTTTATGTGGCACTTGGGCTGGGAAATTTAATCCCTAAGATAATCCTTTCCTTCTCTACATTAGGAGCAACTAGTCAATCTCATTGTTCTCATGATAACTCAAAATGTTCTAAAGTATCAAATACAGGCACCCAGAAGCTTGCTTCTTCTAACTGTCTGAATACGAGTATCCAATGGCAATACTTTGTAATCTCTACTGTCACATTACACTATGAATTACTAATACTCTATTCACTACTGAAAAGTCACCGATGCCTTTATATCTTATCAGATTCACAAAACTCATCCTTAAAATTTTGTTCCTCTAGAATTACTCTCAGTACCAAATTCTGTGTTACTCTAGATTCTCTAGAGAAATAGAATCAATAGGCTATACATGTACAGTGAGAAAGATTTATTTTAAGGAACTGATTCATGATTGTGGGGACTAGCAAGTCAATATCTGCAGGGCAGGTCAGCTGGTTAGAAAACCAGAGAAAAGCTGACATTGTAGTCTTGATTCCAAAGGCAGTCCAAAGGTAGAATTCCTTCTTCCTCTGGAAACTTTAGTCTTTTTTTCTTAATGACTTCAACTGACTAAATGAGGCCCACTCTCATTATGGAGGCTAATCAGCTTTACTCAAAGTCTGCTAATCTAAATGTTAATCCATCTTTAAAAAATACCTGCACAGCAACATCTAGACTAATATTTGACCAAATATCTGAGTATCATGGTCCAGCATAGTTGACACATGAAATTAACCATTACACAAGCTAAAAATTTTAGTAGATGATTTGAAGGAGGAAATATTTTTAAAAACTTAGTTTCCTATAAGACCAAGTAAAAGAAAAAAAATAAGAATAAAAACGAGAGAGAGAAAGTGCATACAAATTACAGAGGCAGAAGTAGTAAGAGAAAAGGTTTTACAAGACAGAACCAAAAGACAACCCTACAATTCACAGAAGCTTAAAAAAAAAAAAAGGCAAGAGTAGACTGAAGAGGAGCAATTACTAACTGATGAAATTTATTACAGCTAAAGGAAGATCAATTAAAGGGTTTATTTGTCTAGAGATAAGACTGATGGAAATGAAGCATACCTGGTAACATTATTTAATTCCAATAAAATAGTTAAAGACTTTGAAATGAAGAAATATATTTCTCATTTCAAGAAGAAAATGAGTCAGATGACCATTACAGTTCTCATCTAAAACATTGGAAGGTAGAGTACAGTAAAAGTAACACTCAGAAGAAAAAAAAAAAACTGAGAAAAAAAGAGCCAAAATCCAAGATTCCTAAAACCAACAAAGATATTCATTTATCAGGAATAAAAAAAAAAAAGAGAGAGAGAGAGATAAAGGTAGAGTTTGAGACTACATCAACTACTTATACCCATCTACAATCAAACAACTAATAGATCAGAACAGCAACTTCAAATTAAGGGAAAAGAGAAAGAAAACAAAATAAAAGCAACAAATACTACAAAATATAGTTTCAGGTCTTTAGGAAGCATGATGACAGACAGACATTCCAGCTACTTGGGAGGCTAAGGCAGGAGGATCACATGAAGCCAAGAGTTTTGAGACCAGCCTAAGCAAAAGAATGAGTCCTTGTTTCTAAATAAATAAATAAATAAATAGCTGGGTGTGGTGACATATGCCCGCAGTCCCAGCTACTTGGGAAACTGAGGTGGGAGGACTGCTTGAGCTTAGGAGTTCAAGGTTTCAGTGAGCTATGATTGTGCTACTGCACTCTAAGTAGATTCTGATTATTTAAAACAAAACAAAACAAAACAATGCACAATAAATACAGTGTTGGTTAAGCCTGGTTTTGAATCTCAGCTCCCTCTCCTACGTGCAGTGTGAATGTGAGAAAATTACGTAATCTCTTTTAGCTTTTCTGTAAAACAAGGACACTAATATACTGATATCTCAGAGGTAAGCTATTGTGGGGATTAATTGTTAGACCCAAAATAGACTTAAATTAGTAACAACCAACAGTAATAAACATATTACTGTTACCACTACTACTACTACTACTACTACTACTACTACCACTACTACTACTACTATTAGTGGGTGGTAGTAATAGGAACAAACATACAGCAACCTCAAGAAGTACAGAAAGAAGCTTGTTAAATCTCTGCCCTAAAGAGCTTGTTTTCCCATCTATCTACATTATGATGGTAAACTGCATGAAAAAATTTTAAACTATATACCTTTTGTACTCACAAACCACTTTTTTCACAGTTTATGGAGCTATAACTGTCATATATGTGCACCCATGAGACCACCACAACAGTAAAGATAATTAAATATCTCCATCAGTGCAAAACTATCCTCATGCCTCTTCGTAATTTATCCTTCCTGCCCCAAGGCAACCACTGATACACTCTGTCAATACAAATTAGTTTAAAATTTCTAACATTTTATATATGTGGAAGCATACAGTGTATTAGTTTTCTAGGGTTGAAATTTATGTTCACATTCTGGAGGCTGGAAGTTCAGTATTGTTATGGTTTGGATGTTTGTCCTCTCCATCCCTCTTTGCTTGTTCCTATCAGTAAATTCCGTTTCCACAGGTGCTGTGGATGCAGCTCCACAGTCTCTTGAGCAGTAGCAGCGTCAGCATGTCCCTGGTCAGCCAGTTTTTCTACAACTCCATTCAAATTTTATTCCCAACATTACCGCTTTTTGTTTCTTTTCTGCAGTTTCATCTCTAACAGCCAGTTCTCTCTCTTGATTATACATTTTGATAAAAGGTCATATGACTTCACTATTGAGAGACAAGGAGACAACACAACCACATGCTTTGCTGTGTGTGAACTGAATAACAGGCTCACAACTACCTATCACTGACATATTTTGAAACAAGTAACATTCATTAGTCACTGGTCATGATGCGCATCCGTTATTTACATAGGGACTGTGGACTGAAGTGCTAGCAAAGACGCTTATTACTTTAGGCAATTACTCGCAGTGCCTGTATTGTGGTAACTAAATGTGAATTGTATTGTTGTAGGACTGGTGTTATTTAGCTCAACACAGTAACTGATATTCGTGCATATCAGGATCATATAAAGTGAAGATTGCCTGTATTTGCAGTGTTCGAAGGTGTGTGCATTCATCCATTTAGTGTTCTCAGCATTTGAAGATGACAAATAAATTACATCTCTAATTTTCTTGATGTGAGTCTTCAGGAACCTTTTCTATAAAGCCAAGAAATGTGTGGTTAAAAAAACCAAAGAGCTTTCTATAATGGCCATTTAAGTTGGCTGAGTTTTAGATTAGATTACACTGTGTTATGAGGTAGATATACCAATGGGCCTTTACATAGAATATGGTTGAATTACAGTTTATTTGCTTTTATGAAAACCAGAAAGTTTTACATAATTTCCCTTACTTTAATGATTTAACTTTATTTTGTATTATATTTGAATTTCTTAGTTGTAACTCTTTTGATACCCAGAATAAAGACTTCAAGTCAGATCAAATATTACGTGTACCCTCTATTGTAAAATGAGCTTCTTACAAATCCCAAGAGGCTCATTTTAAAGGCCTGTTTGCTTTCAGTCTCCTTGGGGGTAAACTGCACATGCAGGAATAGAAATTATAAAATTTGGACCTTTGACTTCTTGGAGAAGCAACAAATTATTAGCATTATTTATTAAAATATCTAATCATGGTTCATTACTCTGATTTCAGAAGTATTCACAATGCACATCTCCACATTCTCCCCACAGAAAATAACAGAATAAATTATTGTAACCAAGTTGGAGGAAGTAAAATGGTAAATTTAGTTTTCAAAAACTTTGACATTGAAAGAAATGTGAGTCATGGAGTGAGATTTCCTGCCTAGGATTAAAATTGCATTGTTGCATTTTGATTCTGCTCTTTGAATGGCCTGAGATGAATAACTCCTGAGAGTAATTGAGTGGGAGGACAGACAGAAGGTGCCACTACCCTCCCATCCAACACAGGGAGGCAATGTTAGGGCCCTGTGGAGACAATCGAAAGGCAGCTTCCTATTGGAGATTAGATTAATAGCTTTATTGTCCAGGACGAAGGAAGCAAATAGCTCTTTTTCTGTGTGTCTAAACAAAATAGTCAGGGAAGGTGGTTAGGGCTTTGGGTACCAAAACTGGCGTATGACTCAGACTATTGGATTTTACGTTTTGGATGGTTCATGCTCTGAGAAGCAGCAATATATGAGAACAAGGCTGAAGGAGTGTTGTAAATGACCCTGTGACAGTGGCTGAAGGATATACCAGAAATAGAGGACCTGACTCTCATATCTAGCATATATCTTAGAATACGTCCAGGTCACCCGCTGCTATGTACCAGAACTCTTCATCATGGTCACAGGCGAAATTGTCTGATACAAAAAGCCATACAGTGTCCTTTTCACTTTTTCTAAATGTAAACAGGAAAATAATCAAAACCATTTTTAGCTTACATGGAAGAATATCTCTGTATCTGTTTTTTGCTCTGTTGCGTGGATGATTCCCAGAGTTGAACTCACCAGGCAGATTCTTAAATTCTAAAGCCTTTAAAAGGTAATAAATAAATAAATAAATAAGTTGTGTATTTACTATAACCAATAAAAAAGAAAAAATCTGCCTTTGTTTAGTGCTCATGATCCTAAACCCCTACATGACATGACCTGCTATTTAATGTATTGTATGATAAGTGAAGTTAGATCCCCATTTAAAAAGTGCTAAATAAAATATCTCAAGTTTCAGATACCAAGCAATAAGTTACTTTAAGAAAATCTTAAACTTTATGGACATACTTTCCACTTGAACTTCATTTTGTTCTTCTTTCATAAAAAAGAAAATACAGACTATTCACTTCTGAGAAACTACCCATAGATCTATCACTTTGTAAACAAAAATAACAAAATAACAGCAACAAAAACATATAAACAAAATATTTATACAAACAGTCTCACAATTTACCCTTACCCTTCGAAGAAATTATAGTTAGGACCCTAAGAATCCTGCCTTTCAAAAAATTTCTTTACCAGGTGTGAATTCAACAAACGCTTACTGAGCATTTAATAGGTACCTAGCCCTGTTTCAGATACTGCAATACAAAGAAGAATTTTAATGGCCTTATACTTAAGGAGTGAACACAGGAGTTAGAGGACATGTAATCAAATACCATGTGACCAATGTACAGAGACACTAGTATATACGACAGCACTAGATTGCACCTAAAAGTCAAGAAGAAAAGCTCCTAGCTGGGTGTGGGGGTTCACACCTGTAATCTCAGCACTTTGGGAAGCCGAGGTGGGGGAATCGCCTGAGGTTGGGAGTTCGAGACCAGCCTGACCAACATTGAGAAACCCCATCTCTACTAAAAATACAAAAAAATTAGCTGGATATTGTGGCGCATGCCTGTAAACCCAGCTACTTGGGAGGCCAAGGCAAGAAATTGCTTGAACCCAGGAGGCGGAGGTTGTGGTCAGTTGATATCATGCCATTGCACTCCAGTCTGGGCAACAAGAGTGAAACTCTATCTGAAAAAAAAAAAAAAGAAACAAAGAAAGAAAATAAAAGAAAGAAGAAAGAAAAGAACAAGAAGAACAAGAAGAAAAGCTCCTAAAGGGGAATTAGCCCTTGCACTGGGCCTTAGTGAGTCATCAGAAGTTAGCATATGAAAAGCAATGTGTATGTAGAAGGAAAGAGGAGAGAAGGTAAAGGGGTGGAAATAATGGAGGCATACATGGTCCCTTTGGGAAATTGTGACTAACATTGTAATAAGAGCACAGAGCACATGATCTAGCCCAACAACAACTATAAATGATCTTGTTTCATATATAAATGAAATTAGGAGGTAGCTAATCTTACTCTCTTAGAATATTTGTGGAGAAAGCCTCAGCATCTATATATTTTCAAAGCCCTTGGGTAACTCTTGTGCAGCCTAACTAGCAACCACTGCCATGGATAACAAGGAGGATGTGAAGGTTTTAAGTAGTATGATAAAATGATCAGGTCTGTATGAAAACCAATTCTAAAATTAATATGAAAAAAATCTGTGGGAAGAATGAGAAAAATTTCATAAATGAATAATGATGGGAGATGAGTCTTACTAGATGTGAAAAGATAATATGAAGCCATGCTAATTAAAAGAATAATACCAATAAAGGAATAAGAAAATCAGCAGAAAAAGTCTGAGAATAAATTAAAATACATGTATGGCTCTAGTATGTGATAAAAGTGGCATTTTACATCACCCAGGAGAAGTTCCAGGAGAATCTTGGGACAACTGGTTAGCTATACAATGCTGGGTCCCTATCAAACATCTTATACCAAATTAAATTCTAGCTGCATCACATCAAAGATTTAAATGCTTTAAAAATCATACAAGTACTAGCAAAAACATGAAATCATTATTGCAATCCCAAAGTAAAAGACGCATTCCTAAAAAGCTCAGAATCCAGAACCCCAAAAGAAAAGATTGCCATATCTGACCACTAAAAAACAGCTATTTCTTCATGGTAAATACGCATGTGTGTGCACATGCATGTGCACCTGTGTGTAACATAAATGACAGCAGAAAAAATACATATAAGACACACAAAGGGATAATTTTTTCCTTAAAGAGTTAGTAATCAATAAGGAAAAAAATAGAAAATGGAGCAAAGAATTGAAACTATCAGTTCACTGAAAATATAAAAGGTTTAAAAACATATGGAAAGATATTCTTTTGTTCTCAAATAAATACCAATTAAATAATCAATAAGAATTTGTCACCTAAGAGATGAGAAAAGATCCAAGCAATTGATAGCCCAAAATATTATCTTTCTAGAAATTTGTTCTAAAAATATTTACATATATGCATACAGTATATGAAGAGAGATGACTGCTGTTCATAATAGTGAAGACTAGAACAATCTAAACATCCAGTGTTCTAAGTGTTGCATCGTAGTTAATTATATGGATAACTACCTTAATTTCAGAAATTAAATATTATAAGTACCTCAATTTTGGAAATTAAGGTACTTATTCATATAACTAACTACCATGCAATACTTAAAAAAAATGAGATACTGCTATAAGTGCTGATAATATATTTGGAAATTGTATCTAGGTGGAAAACAAATTTGAGGATGTAAAGTACATTCCAACAATTTTCTTTAGAAGTTTATACGACAAAATGAATAGTGTAAAGGGTCCCTAGAAAGTCACGAGAGAAAAAGAGAGACTTTCTATTTTATGCCCTTTTATACTATTTGGTTTTTTAAAAAAATTTACCATGTACATCTATTACCTTAAAATATATATAATATTTAAAAGTAAAAACAATGTACTTAAACCAAATAAAAAAAGAAAAGAAACCCCCTGGCAATGATGCAAAAAAAGAAATCACATATGGACTTTTGTTAAGAAAATATTTACCATAAACTCCTGCATGACAGCAAATGCTGCTGCTTTTTTCTCAAGCATTTTCAAACAATCCTTGATGGCTGACTGCTCATGTAAATTGAATATTAATGGCCGAATCTGAGCCAACTGATCTAGCTCCCCTTGAGAAACAATTCTGTGTGTATCTAAAGAAGAGAAAAATTCACATCTGTAAGTTACTGGTATATATGTGAAGGGAGATTTTATTTTTGTTTCTGTTTCTCTTAAAGGCACAGCATTTAAGGGTCAATGGAATTTTGTTTTTCCATGGGTAAAGAATCTATTACTTTGAAAGAGGCTTCCTTTGAAAAAATCATGGCGATGTACACCTTGAAATTAAACAAAATCCACTGTCCTTGGAGAAAATTGTTCAGTGCCACAAACACAACGAATGCTGTGGTTTGAGAAGTGTTCTGTTTTATAATGTGAATTGGACGGTTATGCCAAGGCAAGAACGTACAAGGCTTGGATTAGGAGAAAGAGAGAACTTTTGCCCTCCCTGGGACCAAGTTTTTGAAAGTTCCTAGAGTCTTGAGTTGTAAGGATGAGGAGAGTTCACATCTTGTTTCATTACTCTGAAACAGACTGACACAAACACTTACACACCAAGGCTGGAGAGGATCTATGCAAGGTAATTAATAAGACTGAATAATAAATATGTATGGATACTTGTAACCAATATTAGAAACAACATTCTATTAATATTTAATAGCACACATAGAATCCTTTTATTTTTCAAAATTATGATCTTTCAGGTCATGTTGACAGTCAAGGTTCCAAATATCTGAAATTTTATACATCATCTTCACTGGCCTAAATGCAATAAATCTAGAAGTCAATAGTTAAAGCATATTTTAAAAGTTTCAAAATTTTGAGATAAGACATTTAAGTAAAGCAAATTCTCATAATCTCTTTGCAAAGCCAAATAATGTGAACAAAATTCAAGTTAATACTAGCAAAAAGATATATAAAAAACAATACAGAAAAAGAAAAAGACAGAAATTTCTAAGAATCTGCACATTCCTGGGAAGCACATCTTATCTTGGAACTCCACTATATCCAGAGGCTCTTTATAGGGTTGAACGTGAGGGCTGTTGGTTGGGATAGACAGATATAGAAATCCTAAAATTTCTCACAAATATCCCAAACCTTAGTATGAGAGGAGGTCTAAGCAGGCTAGAAGGAGAGATAAAACTCCCGAAGAGTAGAAGCCATTTTGATCATATTTGATCTCCAACAGAAAACCCCTTAGACTTTCCCACTGTGTTTCACCTTAGCTAGAGCAAAAGCTGGAGAATGCGGAGATAAAAAAACAATGAAAATGTAGAAGACTGTAACAAACACTGGCATTGACTCCCCAACACTGATTCTATCCCTATGGTTAGTTAAAGCCATTTGTGATCATTCCACAGTAAGATCTTTCCAGTGAATAATTCAGAAATAGGTAGGTGATTTGTGCCAGCTATAGAAATAGGCAGGCAGGTCTTGCAAAAAAAGAGAAGCAAACCTCTCTTCTACCCTCATCCCTCTGTACAGATATAAAGAAGCATAAGGCCCTAATTATCATAGGCTGCCCTCTTACGGCCATAAAAGGAAGAAGTATAGCAAATGTGAAAAACATAAAGAACCATGTTCTTGATGACATCAGCAACTGATCATATTGAACCTGGAATCATTCCAGCCAGTTTACAGAAAGGGATTTGATCTAGCTGTTTGGTGCTGGTATCACCACTGGGTGGGCCTGAAGAGCAGATGCCTCTCTCATGATCAAAGAACAACACTGCATAATGGTCTGCCAAGAAAAGTTGTATCTTTGCCACAATGAGGAAACTGAGAAAGTTGGAGACCATTTTTTCTAGCCACTGGCTCCTGAATGACACCACATGAGCAACAATGGAGAAATAAGAAAGTAACTACCGTCACTGTTGGCTCTAGTAACACATCACCTTAGCTATGATGAGGACCAGGAAAGCCAGGCCTGCTATGATGCCTAGCAACAAAACGGATGCCTCTCTACACACATATATCTTGGCTAAGTGCATATGATTGGCCAAGCCCAAATAAGCTACCAGGAAGTCTTGGAAAAAGTAATTTTTCATTTTTCTGCCTGGGCCATACAGGAAGGTACACTAGGAGAAGGGTATGATTAATGTTGAGTAAGGGCACATATGATACCTGGTTAACATTTAAGCCATGCCACGCCCTTTGAGCTTCCTGCTCCTTGGCCCCTACCCCTTCGGCACTCTTATCATTGTCCTCAGGCAAAATGCAGCCCTCCAAAATGTAGTTTATAAGGGAAGATAATGAGATCCAAATAAAAATGGAAATCAGGAAGAATTCATTCCTGCTCAATCAACAAAATTAAAGAGATACACAAAGTAATACATGTTCATAGCAAAATAGAATAAAATGTGAAACACAGAAAAATAATAATACAATATAGCATGCAGAATAATTTTTAAAATCTATTCTAAAATGTAAGATAAGCTTAAAAAAGAAAATTCACTGTGTATGCAACATCTGTCAAAAGAATAAGAAAATAAATTATTTTAAATAAGAGTTCACAAGGAGATAAGAAAACAATAGAATAAGGTTAAAAAAAAGTTTGTAAACCCAAGACAATAAAGTTCAAAAGAACATAATTATAGCAATAATTTATAATCAAACTCTGCAAGAAACAAAGCAGACAGTTGAAAATCAACTTACTGACACAGGACAGAGGCATGTGTAGATACATTAATGAAGAGAAGAAAGGTTTAAAAACAAACAATAAAAGCTAATGCAAGTGAGAACCTCATCAGAGGCTCAGGAGAAAAGTTAGAGACAGGGTGAGGAACTTGAGAAATTCTGCTTTATGGGGCAAGCTTAGGGAGGGAAAAAAAAAACAGCATCCACAGGAATAGCACAAAGGATGCCCAGAATGCTTTCCCCTATTTCCCTAACAGACCAAAAGCATAAGAATCTGGGAAAAGGCAGGAAACTCTATCACCCTCAAGGCACAAGTGAAAACTCATTAACACTGGGGTAGGGAAAAGAAAAAAGCATCCTGGACCTAGATCATAAGATATTCCCTACCCCTGCGGAGTGGACAGAACAGCAAAGCAGGTACCATCGGAGGCCTTCCTAAGACTGAGGCTGAACAAGGACATCAGAGAATGTCACCCCAAACCAGGCTGACAAGCAAAGTAATTACAAATAAGAGTTCTCTACTGCTGGGAATAAGATAAGATTATGGAGAGGACCTTCTCTGAGGTGCATTTACAATGGGAAGACCTAACGCAGAGGGTGGAGTAAATACTGAAGCAAATCCTCTATATGCAAGGTAACACTGGAGGAATTTAAAGGTGGTGGTGCACTAAGGGTAACCACAGCAATATCAAACCCAAGCCCTGCTCTATTATTGAGTAAACTGATGCAACTCCTCACACTGAAGGCCTACCAAAAAAAGACACATGTCCATTCCTATTTGCCTCAGCCTCTAGAACATAGATAAAAAATACAATAGTTCCTCCTTATCTGCAGGGGAAATGTTCCAAGACCCCCAGTGGATGCCTGATAAGGATAGTACTGAACCTTACTGCCATCAATGGAAACATACTTTTGTTCATGTCTTCTGCCCATAAATGTAATGCCTTTTCCATCTTAAGTAAGCACTTATGCACTGTGGCCATAACTTTGGTAGTCTGATGTACAACAGCAAAACTTCGACAGAAGATTCATTCTCACCACAGATCGAAGCAACTTTAGCATATGATTTTCCTTCTTTCCTTATTAAGTCAAGAACTTTCACCTTTTCATGTAACAAAACCACTTTACAGCTTCCCTTTGGCATATCCAAACTGCCAGCATCACTACTCTTTGGGGCCATTACTAACTAGTTAAAATAAAAATTACTGAACACAAGCACTGTGAGGCCAAAACAGTAGATCTGATAACCAAGATGACTACTAATTGATTAAAAGGCAGGTAGCATATATAGCATGAATATGCTGGACAAAGGAATGATTCACTCCCAGGCAGGATAGAGCAGGACAGTGTGAGATTTCATCACACTACTCAGAACAGTATGCAATTTAAAACTTATTGTTGATATGTAGAATTTTCCACTTAACACTTTTAGTCTGTGGTTGACTGCAGGTAACTAAAACTATGAAGAGTGAAACCACAGATAAGACATTTTTACTTCTGTTGCTAGACTACATGATATCCAGTTTTCAACCAAAAAAATTATACAGTACACACAGAAGTAAGAAAAGACGAAAAAAAGTTGTCAAGAAACAAAGCAATCAACAGAAACAGAGATATAACATATGTTAAAACTGTCGAGTGATGAAATAAAAATAAAGATAATCAATGTGTGAAAAGTCAGTGGGAAAAGTAAACAACATACATGAACAAATGGGGGATTTCAATGGAGAAATGGAAGCCGTAAAAAAGAATCAAGTGGAAATATGTAAAGTAAAAAATATTTTAAAAAATTAAGCATGTCATTGATAGCTCATCAGTAGATTTTACAGAGGCAAGAAAAGAATTCATGAATTACAAAATAGGTCAAGAGCCATTATTCAAATTAGGACACAGAGAAAAAAGGTAGATGAGGGGCAGAGAAGAAGAGACCATCCAAGAGTTACAAGCCAATATCAAATAGACTAATATATTATACTGTAAGTGGAATCCCAAAATAGAAAAGAAGGAGAATTGGGCAGAATAAATATTTTAAAAGATAATAACTAAGAGTTTTTTCCAAAATTAATGAAAGACATCAAGCCTCAGATCCAAAAGCTCATCAAAAACAATGTAAGCCAGAAGACAATTGAGTGACATCTTTAATTTTAAAAATCCACATAAAGAAATTAAGATTTCAGGAAACACATGACTATTGATAAAAACTAGTGTTATAGTAACAATCATGTGTAACTTCACGTTTTCTTTTCTACATGATTTAAGAGATGACATTTTTCTGAATTATTAGTTTAAAAATAAATAATTACTATAACTTTATATTGTAACTCTATATTTTGTTTCTATGCAAGACATTAAAACATTAAAAATATTTTATGTTAAGGGACATGAAATGTATAAAAATGTAATTTTGTGGTAACAAATGAAAAACTTAAGTAAAATTTTAAAAAAAACTGCTTCTTTAACAGTTTTGCCCCCCAAAAACTGTTAAACAAGCACAGTTTTTTATACTTTACTGAATTAAGCCAGCATAAATTCAAATTTGAATAAGTTTAGGATGTTAAATATAACACCCATGATAACCACAAAGAAAATAGCTAACCAATATACATTAAAGAAATTTCTAAAGAATTCAAATATTGCATTACAAAAAGCAACTAAATACAAAAGAAAACAGTAAGGCAAAAAAAATATGAGGAACAAAAAAACTACAAGAAATTTTTTTTTAAAACAGCAAAATGACAGAAGTCCCTCCTTATTAGCAATTACTTTAGATGTAAATGGATTAAACTCTCCAATTGAAAGAGAGATTGGCAGAATGTATTATTAAACAAAAATATGATCCGACTATACACTGTCCACAAAGGACTCACTTTAGATCCAAAGACACAAATATATTAAAAGTAAAAAAAAAAAATCATGCAAACAGGAACCAATACAGGGCATGAATAGCTATACTAATATCAGATAAAATAGATTTTAATTTTAAAGTTTAAAATGACAAAGAAGGACATTATATCTCATAAAAGGTTTGATACAGCAAGAACATGTAACAATCATAAACATTTATGCACCTAATAACAGGCCATCAAAATACACAAAGCAAATATTGACAGAAATGAAGAGACAATTTTACAATAATAATTGAAGACTTCATTTTCATTAATAAATAGAACAATTGGACAAAAGACAGGTAAGAAAAGGGAAGACTTTAACAATACAATAAACCAAGTATATCTAACAGATATATACAGGATGCTCTGTGTAACAACAGACCACATTTTCAAGAACACATGGAATATCTTCCATGCGTTAGGCTATAAACTAAGTATTAATCAATTTTAAAAGACTGATATCATAAAGAATTTCTTCTCCAAATATAAGAGATAAAGTTAAAAATCCAAAGATAAACTGAAAAATTTACAAATTTGTGAAAATTAAACAACATAATTATAAAATAACAACAGATCAAAGAAAAACTTACAAGGGAAATTAGAAACATTTAGAAATGAATGAAAACATAACTCAACATATCAAAACTATGGAACACAGCAAAAGCAGTTTTAAGGGAGAAATTTATAGTTATAAAATGATTACATGAAAAAAGACCTTGAAGAAACAAACTAGCTTTATAACATAAGGAACTACAAAAAAAGAATAAACTAAAGCTAAAGCTAACAAAAGGAAGGAGATAATAAAGATTAGAACAGGTATCAGAATATAAAATATATAAAAAAGAAAAATCAGTGTAACCAAAAGCAAGTTCTTCAAAGGTATCAACAAACCGAGAAATCTTTAATTAGATAAACTAAGATAAAAAGAGAAAAGACTCAAATTACTAAAATCAGAAATAAAAATGAGGATATCACTATCAATTCTAAAGAAATAAAAAAGATTATAAGGGAGTACGATGAGCAATTGCATGCAAAAAAAAAAAAACCTGGATAACTTCAATGAAATAGACAAATTCATGGAAACACAAAATCCACCAAGACCAAACCACAAAAAAATAGAAAATCTGAGTAGACCTCTAACTAGTAAGGTGATTGAATACGTTATCAAAACTATCCAAAAAAAGTAAGCCCTGGACCCAATGGCTTCACTGGTAAATTCTACTAAACATTTAAAAAAGAACTAACACCAATACTTCTCAAACTGTTAAAAAAAAATTAAAGAGTAGGGAACACTCCCCAACTCACTCTAAGAGGCCAGCACTATCCTGATATCAAAGCCAAACAATGACCCTACAAGAAAAGAAAATTAAAGGTCAATATCCCTCTTAAATGTTACTGTAAAAATCCTCAACAAAATACCAGCAAACCAAGTATTGAGTAGCATATTAAAAAGATCATACACATGACTATGTGGGATTTATTATGGGAATGCAAGGATGGTTTAACATATAAAAATTAAGGTATTTCAACAAGTTAACAGAATGAAAGGGGGGAAGAAACCCCCATGATTATCTCGATTGATGGAGAAAAAGTATTTGACAAAATTCAACATCCTCTCAAGGACATATTCTTTTTTTTTTTTTTTTTTTTTTTTGAGACAGAGTTTCGCTCTGTTACCCAGGCTTGAGTGGTGCTATCTTGGGTCACCACAACCTCTGCCTCCTGGGTTCAAG
Organism: Saimiri boliviensis; assembly: GCF_048565385.1. NCBI lineage: Eukaryota > Metazoa > Chordata > Mammalia > Primates > Cebidae > Saimiri > Saimiri boliviensis. Next base: position 27,236,682 of record NC_133460.1, on the reverse strand, counting down.
TGATTCTCCTGCCTCAGCCTCCCAAGTAGCTGGGATGACAGGCACCTGCTACCATACCCAGCACTTGCTGTTTATTTATTTTTTTTCTGTTTAGTAGAGACAGGTTTTCACCATGTTGGTCAGGCTGGTCTTAAACTCCTGACCTCAGGTGATCTGCCCGCCTCAGCCTCCCAAAGTGTTGAGATTACAAACATGAGCCACTATGCCCAGTCTATTTTTTTTTATAGAAAACAAATTAAACAAACTAGGAATATAAGAAAGACACCTAAACATAATAAAATTTATATACAGAACACCAATAGCAAACATACTCAATGTTGAAAGAGTAAAAGCTTTTCCCCTAAGACCAGAAGCATGGCATGGATGCCACTTTCACCACTTTTGTTTAACACAATACTGGAACTCCTAGTCAGAGAAATTAGGAAGAAAAAGAAATAAAAGTTATCCAAATTGGAAAGCAAAAAAGTAAACATCTCTGTTTACAAACGGTATGATATATATGTATAAATCCTAAAGATTACTGGATTTTTTACACATACACACACACAAACACACAGTTAAGAAATAAATTCAGTAAAGCAGCAGGATACAAAGTCAAACACAAAATATGTTGCATTTATATACACTCACATGAACAATCTGAAAATGAAATTAAGAAAACAATTTCATTTACAATAACATAAAAAAATATACTTTGAAATTAACTTAACCAAGAAAGGGAAGGGAAAGACTTGTACAAAGAGACCTACAAAACATTGTTGAAAAAAAAAATTAAACAAATAAATCTCATGTTCATGGTTTGGAAGATTTAATATCATTAAGATATCAGTACTACCCAAAACGATCTACAAATTCAGTGCAATCCTTATCAATATCTCAGTGATCCCTTTTGTAGAAATAGACAAACTCATCCTAAAATTCACATGGAAATTTAAAGGACTCCAAATAGCTAAAAACCATCCTGAAAAACATGGGGGAAAAAAAAGATCACACTTCATTTCTTCATTTCAAAACTTACTACAAAACTACAGTAATCAAAACAGTCTGGTACTCGCATAGACAGACATACAGACCAAGAGAAGAGAAAAGAGAGACCAGAAACAAACTTCAAAAAAGCTGTCAAGGCCATTTAATGGGAAAAACACAGTCTTAACAACAAATGGTGCTGGGAAGTTGTCCACATGCAAAATAATGAAATTGGATATTTACCTAATGCCATATACAAAAATTAACTCAAAATGGATCCACTACCTAAATGTAAAAAGCTAAAACTACAAAACTCTTACAAGAAAATATGGCAATATCTTCAAGACATTGGATCTGGCAATGATACCAAAAGTATACAAACAAATTTTTAAAAATATAATTACAAATGCTGAATTGTACACTTAAAATTAAGACAGTAAATTTTATGTTATATAAATTTTACCACAATAAAAATAATTTGGAAAAAAATACCTCTAAGTAACCCATAGATCAAAGAGGAAGTCACAAGAGAAATAGGAAGATATTTTGTTAAAAATGAGATTTTATTTTTTAGAAAAGTTTAATATTAAAAAAATGAGCACACAGAATTCCTAAATATTCCCTGACAAACTTTCACCTATTATTAACATTTTACATTTGGATGGTACATTCATTAGTACTGAACCAATATTGATACATTTTTGTTAACTACAGTCTATAATGTATTTTGATTTTCTTAGATTTCCTTAATACCTTTCTACTGTTTCAGGAGCCCATCTAAAATAAACATTACATTTACTTGTCAAGTCTCCTTGGGCAACTTTTGGCTATGATGGCTTCTCAGATTTTTCTTGTTTTTAATGACCTTGATAGGTTTGAAGAGTACTGGCCAGGTGTATTCTTCAATGTCTCACCATTGAAATTTGTCTAATTTTTTTCTCATGATTAAGACCGGGGTTATGGGTTTTCAGGAATAAGATCACAGAGGCAGAGTGCCATATTTATCCATCATATCAAGGGTATATTCTATCAACAGGATGTATGACAGTTGATGCTGAACTTGATCACTTGGCTGCAGTAGTTTTTATTAGGTTTCTCTACTATGCAGTTATTCTTTGTACTCCTCTGGAAGTTATCCTTTGTACTCTCTGGAAGAAAGTCAATATGTGCAACCCACACTTAAGAGGTAGGAATTATGATCCACTTCCTTTAGAATTGAATATCAACATAATTTATCAGGAATTCTTCTGCATGGGAGATTTGTCTCCCATTTACTAGCATATTTAATCATTTAATTACATCAGTATGAACTCATGGATGATTATTTTATACTTCATACTATAATCCACTGTGCCATTAGATTGTTGTTCAAATTGTTCCACCTTTTGCTACTAAGAATGAGAAAACATGAACTGAATGAAAATAAAAACACCCCCGGGAGGCTGAGGCAGGAGAACTGCCTGAACCCAGGAGGCGGAGGTTGCAGTGAGCCAAGATCGCACCATTGCACTCCAGCCTGGGTAACAAGAGCGAAACTCCGTCTCATTAAAAAAAAAAAAAAAGAAAAAAAAAAAAGAAAAACACCCCAAAATGTATGAGATGCAACTAACGCAGTACTTACAGGAAGATCTGTTGTATTAAATGCTTACACTACTGTTGTCCCTCTGTATTTGCAGGGAATTGTGTCTAGGACCTCCCACAGATACCAAAATCCTCAGATGCTCAAGTCCTTCATATAAAATATCATAGCATTTGCATATAATCTAAGCATATCCTCTTTCTCATATACTTTAAATCATGTTTAGATTACTTATAATACCTAACACAACATAAATACCATGTAAATAGTTGTTATATTTTTAAAATTTGTAATTTTTTGTTGTATTGCTATCTTTGTTCTTCACATATCTTTGATCTACAGTTGATTGAATTTGCAGATGCAGAATCTACATTTATGAGGGCCAGCTGTATTTATCAAAAAGAAATACATCAATAATCTAAATTTCTACCTTAATAAATTAAGAAAAAATAAATAAAATCCAAAGCAAGAAGGAAAAAGGAAATAATAAAGAGCCAGAATCAATGAAATTGAAAACAATGAGAAAATAAGTGAAACTAAAAGCTAGTTCTTGGAAAAGATCAATAAAATTGATACAGTTTCTAGCTACAAGTGATCAAGAAACACAGAACAAAGACACATTTTACTAAATTGAAAAAAGGGAGGTGATTAATTAATAAGGGAATATTATCAACAACTCTAGTCCCTTAAATTAGACAATTGACATGGATGGGACAAATTCACTGAAAAATGCCAAGTGCCAAAGCTCATTTAAAAAAAAAAAAAAGAGAGAGAGAGAGAGACAACCTAAATAGTCCTATATCAATTAAATAAATTGAATATTGTTATGGGCTGAATTGTGTCCCCTCCTCCAAAATACATATGTACTAAGTCCTAACTCTCAGTAACTCTGAATGTGATCATATTTGGAGATAGGGTCTATAAAGTGGTGATTAAGTTAAAATGAAGTCATTAGAGTAGCCCTTAATGTAATACAACTGGTATCATTATAAGAAGAGATTAAGATACAGATATACACAGAGGAAAGACCATGTGAAGACACAGAGGTAAGAAAGCCATCTCCAAGCCAAGAATCGAGACCTCAGAAGAAAACAACCTTGCTGACATCTTGTTGGGCTGCTAGCTTACAGAACCATGAGAAAATATTTTTCTGTTGTTCAAACCATCCATTCTTAGATACTTTGTTACAGAAGCCCTAAAAAAAAAACTAAAAACTAACACAAATATTTATTTAACAACCTCACAAATTTCATGTCCAGTTGGCCTCACTGGCGAATTTTACCAAACATTTAAGGAAGCAATACTACCAATTTTATACAGACTTTTCCAGTATATGGAAGAGGAGCAAACACTTCCCAACTAATTTTATAAGGGAAGTATTACTTTGATACTAAAACTAGAAAAAGAAATCACAAAAAAAGAAAATTATAGATTAATATCTGTCATGAACATAAACACAAAATAAAAGTCTTCAGGAAAATACTAGCAAATCAAATTGTAAAACGTAAAAACAATAATACACCATGACCAAAGTGGGCTTATCCCAGGAATGCAAAGCAGGTTAGATATTTAGAAATCAACCAAAGTAACTCATCATATATCAACAGGCAAAAAAAGAAAAATGATATAATCATCTCAATAGATGCAGAAAAAGCATTTAACAAAAGTAAGAGTCCATTCATGATAACTCTTCTGGAAACTAGAATAAGAGGAAGGCACCCTTAACCTGATAAATGGCATTCACAAAAAACCTACAGCTAATATTATACTTTATTATGAAAAAAGAATACTTCCCCATAAAATGGAGAATCTGGCAAGGATGCCCATTCTCGTTCCTCTTAATACTGCACCAAAGGTCCTAGCTAATGCAATAAGTAATTAAAAAAAAAAAGAAAGAAAGAAAGAAAGAAAAAGAAAGAAAAAGAAAAAAAGAAAAGTCACATACATTGGAAAGGTAGAAAAATAAAACTGTGTTTATTTACCAACAACATGAGTATCTACATAGAAAAATTCCAAAAAATATATTTAAAAGGTCCTAGAATTAATGAGTGAGTTTAGGAAAGTTGAAGGACACATGGACAATACACAAAAACCAATCATATTTCTATCAACTATCAATGAATAGTAGAAGTTAAAATATTTTTCATAAGTCCCATTTACAATAGCACCAAAATATATGAAATACTTAGATACAAATCTAATAAAACATACATACAATTCATATGTTAGGACTGCGAAACAACCAAACACGGATGAAACACATCAAAGCATACCTAAACAGATTGAGAAATGCTTCATCAGGGGAAACAACAAATCCACTGAACTGGAAGTTGAGAATGCCACAAGGCCATTTTGGGTTCCTCATATGCTACTGAATCATCAGGGAAAGGGGGATAACTACACTGCCTAGTATGCTTGATTTTAAGTATTAAGGGGAAACTGGGCTAAGGGTTAAGGAAGAATATTTCTGCATTGCAGGTGATCCTCTAGCGTGAAGTGATTAAAATCAATGAAAAACTATAACCACCCAATCTAGGCAGAACTACTAATGGCTTAGACCTTCAGGAATGAATATTTGGGTCACCTATCAGACAAGGAACCACAACCAAATGAGATGTTTGCTGAGATGAAAGAGAATACCAAACAGGTGCAAAACGGCAGTGATCAAAACCAGATACAACCATGTGACCAGCTGCACAAATAGGGATATAATAGTTATGAATTTTTCTTTTTTGATATGCATATTATATATATACCATGTTTTTGTTTTCTTTTAAAAATATTAAATGGAATGTGAATCATTTAAAGAAAGAATATCATTCAAGACAAGAAAGAGACACTTTTGAAGAAGGGGAGAGAATGTTTTCAGTTGTACACAGATTAGTTTTATCACTGTAGATGCAAGCATAAGGTTGTCTTTATTTGAATATTAAGTAACATTTAGAAGGATGTGTATGGGTGCCAGGCTGATAAAGGGTGGACTCTAATACCTTTATATATATGTCAACATGGATATGCTAGACCACTTTTCTCAGAATTTTGTTTCTTGAATGTTTCCAGCTGAGATGGGCACAAGCGAGGTTCTCATGTCAGATCTGGAAATAGAATATGGGGTAGCAGCTATTCTGTGCTCAGAGCCTTGGTGGCTGATCGCCTGACTCCCGTCACTCTATATGTGGAAGAAAGAACTTAAAATCACAAGTGCCCAATCCTACCTGAATGAATATAACTGGCATGTCACTCAATCTAAATTTCAAATGAGTTTACACAGGAATTAACAAAATAATTTAAAATTCTCAATGTAGCAAAAACTTGTCCAAATAGCTACAAAAATTTACTTTTTTGAGAAATTAGAGGGAGAATTTTCCTTTCTAGATATATTTAGAATGACTAGACTCAAAGTAGAATAATAACAATATGTCCACAGGAATAAATAAGTCAATTGTAAAAAAATGTAGAGAATAGAACAAAAAACCAAACATTTTTGGAAACAATATGTTTCCAAAATATAAATATGTTTCCAATATATAAATTCATTTGGGAAATGTAGTTTACTTAGTGAATAGTGCTGGTGTAACTGCCTAGCCATATGAAAGAAAATACAGTTTTCTATGCCCCTATGATATTTAGCAATAAACTGCAGATAGATTAGTGACCTAAGTAAAATAAATCAATAAAAATTCTGAAGAAAATTTAGAAGAATATTTTTATGTTTTTCCTGTAAAGGAGACCTTCTTAAACAGTCTAGAAATTAAGAATGTTCATTAAGGTCTCCTTTCTTAAGGTATAGAATTGAGGGTTACAATTTACAGCACTTTTCTCAGATAGACAACGTCTTAAGATTTCCAACTTGTGAAGAGCGCCTACAAATTAATAAGAAAAGAAAAAGAATGAACGAAGTTTATAAATGTGCAAATCTAAGAGGAAGTTAATAAATACACATTAAGATACTTGATCCTGGCTAGGCATGATGGTTCACGCCTGTAATTCCAGCACTTTGGGAGGCCAAGGCAGGTGGATCACTAGGTCAGGAGTTCGAGATCAGCCTGGCCAACACAGTGAAACCCCATCTCTACTAAAAATACAAAAATTAGCCAGGCATGATGGCATGTGCCTATAGCCCCAGCTACTCAAGATGCTGAGGCAGGAGAGTTGTTTAAACCCAGGAGGTGGAGGTTGCAATGAGCCGACATTGCGCTATTGCACTCCAGCCTGGGCAACAGAGCAAGACTCTGTCTCAAAAAATAAAAATAAAAAACATACTCGACCCTACTAGCAATCAAGATAATGAAAATCTAAATAATGATGAGATGCTATTTTTCATCCATCAGATTAGCAAAAATTGGAAAATGGGTTATCTAATAATAACAGGAAGGTGAGAAAATTGAACCACCCCAAACACCTTAGGGTAACAATAAATTTCTCTAAGTTTTTAAAAGGGAATCTGGTATTGTCCGTTAAAATATAAAATGAACATAAACTTTGACTTAGCAATCCTACTTTAGGGAATCTAACCAAAATCAAAGTACCAGTACATAGGAAGTACATGTAAAAATAAATATTGCAGAAAAGTCAATTGGAGAATGGGTGAATATACTACAGTATTTCCATACAATGAAATATTAGAGAACTATTAATCCTATGTTAGAATATGTCTTTATGTACATGATATAGTTTAAGTTTAAAAAAACTAAGGTTGTAGAGTAATTGTAGCATTGTAAAGCACACATCAATTTTTATTTAAAGTTAAAACAGAAAATGTTTTTATATCCTTGTGTATTCATAGATAAACTATTAATATTGGTTGCCTTTGAATCAGGATTAAAGAAGATGAGAGCAAATTATTAACTTTTTCTCTATATTATCCTATATTGATTTTCATTAAGCTATTAGTATATTTTAACTTTATAATTTAATTTTTTTTAATTTTGGCTTTTAATTTTTTTATTAAATATTAAATAGGTATAAAATAATAGTTAAGTGAAATATCTTTAGGAAAAAGACCAATACATACCCAATTTAAAACAAAACATTAGCCTTTCTCCTGATGCTCCTGTGGCCCCTTCCAGACTTCATTCTTTGTCCTCTTCCCTCAGGGAATAACTATTCTGAATTGTGCTATCATTCCTTTTGTTTTATTTACCCTTTATGCTGTTATGCATATTTTGCAAATTTATATAAATTATTTTGTTTTAAATCTTGACTTTTTGCTGAGACTGCATCTGAGTTTATTCATCTTCAGCATTATATAAAATACAATATCTAATTCATAAATGCTAGTGTTGACAGATATCTGAGTTGCTTGCAGTTGAAGTCTATTATAAACAAGCCCAGTATGGACATTCTTGCATATGTCTTCAAGTACAAAAGGGCAAGAGTTTCTCTAAGTTAAATAACCAGGAAGGAAATTGCTAGGACAAAAGGTATGTACACACTAAAAAAAATACCAAATTATTTTCCAAAATGGTTTCCATCAAGCTACATACTCACCAATATCAACTATTATCACATTTTAAAAAATGGAAACAATCTAGTCAATATAAATTTTTATTTCACCATGATTTAATTTTCAGTCCCCTGATTCAAAATTAGGTTGAATCACATTTTCGTATTTTCTCTTCTGTGAAATGCCTGTTAATGTATTTTGCCCATTTTTCTATTTGGTTATCTTTTACTTATAAATATGCAGTTTTTTATATTTTCTAGGCATTAATCCCTTGTCAGCATAGACCTCAGTAAGAGACCCCAGGAGGAGCCTAACCATAGTCCTAAACTGAAACTGAAAAGGAGGGTACTGAGAAAGCAAAAAGCAGTGTCTATCTACTTTTCCCTAGGAACTGGCTTTACTCTAACAGCTAAGACATGGTAGTCCCTGTTTGCAAAGGAATGTGTTATTTTATTTAAAAAATATATTTATATTCAAAATTCCACATCTGCCTAAATATAGAAAGCTGGTATGAGCATCACTCACACCCTAACAATAACAATATATACGAGTTGATAAAAACACTAAATCAAAATTGTATTGAACCCATCAGAGAGCTGACATTGCAGGTCAATCAAGTAGTTTGAAATCTAAGGAAAGAACTCTCCCAAGGAGTGACAGGAGGACACGAACACTGGCTCCCTGTGGCAGTTCAAGGGAGAAAGAGATACCAGGCACTATACAAATGGGAAAGAAGTATTCAGACATACAATGCAATGCACTGCTGATGGCTGGATGTGAGCCAGTGTGACAGTACAGAACAGCATAAAGCTATAGGCACAAGGAGAACCTCCACATGTTTGCAGACTCAAGTTCACAGACCTCCAACAACTGCTCATAAGAAAGACTGAGAGCTGAGCAGGACAGGGGAAGAACCAATCCCTCAGAAGGGTAAGGTTGAAGGAGGGGAGCTTCTATCATGGTAGAAAATACATAAAGCCCCACTTAGACCTCTTTCCCCCAGAACAAAAGTCTTACACTGAAGGAGGAGGAGCAACAATCCCTGCTGTGTATAAGTGCAGACCCACTGCAGTTGGGAAAAGAGCAAACAAAATCCCTCTATTCCTGGAGAAGGTGCAGAAAACAGTCTTGAGCCCAGGATTTGATGTCATTATTGCTACAAACCTCCTATCACTACACTAAGTGAAGAAGGAAACGTTCTGCACTGTAGACTTGCCAAAGGTATCAGGCAGAGTCTGGATGCCATGAGAAAGGGTAGTATCACTGACCAAGTCTATCACTGAGGACCTGGGACAGAGGGCCTGCCTAAGGCTGAGAATGGAATAGGACAACAAAGAATGACTTGGCCCTTCTTCCTGAGGCAAACAAGAACCAGCCTACTGCTGGAAGATGGGCAAGAGGAGAGATAGCCCTTCTCAAGCATAGGCCTAAAGCTGAGGACGAAATAGAAAGGCAAAACAAACAAACAAACAAAACTCTCTCGCATCCCAGCTGCCACCCTGCACACAAGTTAAATCTTAAGGAATTCTAAGCCAATTCTAAGTCTAAGCCAAATGACAGCAACACAAAACCAAAATCCAGCTCATGTCCTAAATGGCATAGCAGAGGAATAGGCATGACTATTTCTAGGCATAAATTCTATTTACTTCAGTCTCTTTTTTTCTACATGCAGTACCAACACTCAACCAAACACATAGACACATAAGGAAGATGCAGCAGCTGCAACAACAGAAACCAGTGTCAAAAAGCAAGGCAATCACAGAAAAAAGTACCAGCAACAACCCATCTGTCAGAGTTATCCAAGAGGGAATTTTAAATAACTATCATTAATATGTTTAAGTTCTCATGAAAAATTCAGACAAAATGCATTAGCAATAGAGACAGAATCTGTAGGAAAACGTCAAATGGAAATGTACATAAAAAACACTACATGCTTTCAATGAGTTCATTAGTAGACTCAACATCACCAAGAAAGGAATCAGTAAATTTGAAGATAGGTTCACAGAAATTACCTAACTGAAATACAAAGAGTAAAAACAGTAGGAGAGAAAAAAAGTAAAAAGCCACCAACAATATTAGTACAGCATCTTTGGAATACAGTTTGTCTGTTACACATTTATGACCCAGAAATCCCACTCCTAGGTATTTACCTTAAAGTAATGGAAACTTATGTTTACACAAAGTTTGTGATTATCTGTAGTACTTTTATCCATAATTGCCAAAATCTGGAAACGACCCAGTGTCCTTCAACTGGTGAATGGAATACTATTCAATAAAAAAGAAATTAAATACTGATAAACGCAATGACACAGATGAACATCAAAAGAATTATGCTAAGAAGTTGGACTCAAAAGTCTACATATTTATTATTCCATTTATAGAATACCTTGAAAAAGTCAAAAGAATGAAAATAGATTACTGGTTGGTAGGCACTGGGTTAAGAGTTGACTATAAAAAGTTACAAGAGAAATTTATGGGGAGATAGAAATGAACTATACCTTGATTGTGGTGGTAAACCTTGGTCAAACCTCGTAGAACCATATGCTAAAAGGAGAATTTTAGTGTATGCCTCAGTTTAATTAAGCATGTTTTAATTAATTAAAAATTATGTCTCATTCTATAAAAGCATGTTCTTATAAACTATTTTTGTATGAGATCTGCATTTTGATAATTGCATAATGTGATATTGCCTTAATTGGGTTTGATATTTTTCATATGAAGTCATTAGAGATGTTTTCAACATTTAATGGGATGTTGGTTATGGATAACCTCTAAGATCCTCTCCAACTCCAAGGTTTCTGAAGTGTGCATGTGATCCCCCAAGTTTACAAACACAAATTTTATGAATATATATACATACACATATAGATTAACTATATATTCATAGTTCTAATTACCTTTATACTTATATACATGTAAATACATATACACAAGAAGTTCTGAAATATTCTTCAGTGTTATAATTTATTAGACATTTATTTTTCCCATTATAAACATGATAATTTATAATCCAAAAACGTTATCATTTTAAAGTAAAGCATATATTGTGCAACAAATTTTTAAAAAATGAAATTAGTAAGCAGGTTATTTTTCAAACCTATAAAATACCTAGCTTTTAAAAAAATGGATTTTTATGAAACTGACATATTTAATACATTAAAATACTTGAAGAAAGGGCAGAAATTTACCATTTTGAATATGGAGTGTAGGGCATTTTTTATTTTTAAAAGAAACTCCTAGAAAACCATATTTTCCCATTTTTTGAAGTTTTTCCTAGCTCTTTCCTTCACTTGTATTAGAAATATCTAATATAATAAAGCCTCTTCAAGAACTTGCTACTACAAATAGGATGACATCATACCAGAAAGCAGAGGGGAGACAGCCTGTGAGGGCCCTGCATGCTCCTCATCTTCACTGTTCCACCTGTCTCTTCTGAGGCGGCCTCTGGCTGTCCACATGCTGGGAGTGCCGTCCCTAGAAAAAAAATGTATATATTTGGCCATGGTTTCAAAGAATAGGGTACATTTAAGAAGTACTTTCTAATCATCTTTATTGATTATTTCATTGACATTCACTCCATTTCAATTCAGCCATCCACTCCCATTGTCATCACCTGAAACTGGCCCACTTCTGAGATAATTCCAAAATCTCAATGTCTGATCATAAACCCCATCTCCTCCATTACTTTTACCTTGCAAACTAGTAGCCTCAGATCCATCCACCTTAGCTTCAGTGGATGGATCCACCTCAGATCCATTCACCTTACCTTCTCCCCTCCTTTACCTAGGCTGTGGGAGGGAAGCACTGGAGTTGCTGGGCTTTCTAATATCGGCGGAGAGCCATTTGGAAAACACCAGCATGTCCCTGGTTGGTTTCCTGTACCACTCTTCCATGGCAGCTAATTCCAAGCCACCATCCTCTTGTAGTCCTTATTTTAATACTCTGCCTTAGTAAAAATGTAGCTTCTTCTAGAAAATGCAAGCCAGAAAATAGAAATTCTTTCGTTATCTTTTTAAACATTTACTTAGATGCATCCATATCTTTGATATTCCTTGCTTTCTGCCTGTTCAAAATTCATCCTTCTATGTTCTTAATCCCATTCCTTCCGCCTCCTCTGAGGTACCTTACTATAACTTACATTTTCTTAAATATACTATTATTCTCTCCCTATCTACAAATTCTTTCATATCATAAAAATACTCAATTTTCTGTATCTTAAAAATAGGAAATGATTTAAACTCTGTCTAGCTACTAATTGTGAACAGATTTTTCAAATGCTAACCCATACCCACGTTCTGTTTCCTTTCCAACCTCTCCATAGTCAACCGACTCGCTCATGCTATCTACTTGGCTCTTGTACTTTCATTTGCAATCCTACCTAGCAAAATCCTAATTTGACTGAAGCATCTAATCTTCAATGTTTAGAGAAAATTCTTCCTAAAATACACACTTAATTATACCTGCCCACCCCATATCAGGATAAATCAAGGCCCCTTATCCAACACATAAGTTTAGGGTAGGGCACACATGCCCTACAACTCTTGGCACCTAGTATTTCTCCCCATTAGTAAGATATTTTCACAACTCCTTACCCTTGCTCAAACTTCCTTCTCTTGCCTGAAATGTCTTCTCCTTTTCACCTGCTATTTAATTAAATCCCAAATTCAACTAAAATATCTTCTTCAAAGAAGCCTGTGGGAAACTTCCCTCATGCATAGTTCTCAGTCTTCTGTACCCACAATCTTTGGATTTTAACTCTAAAATAATATTTATTACATTGTACTTCAATTTCACTTTTACATGTTTCCCTAATTAAACTGTGAACTAAAGAGCAAGAAATATGTAGTAATTTGTATTTGTGTACAGTGCTGAGTATATCACAGAATCTCAAAATGCCTCTGGAATTACTATTATTTACTTGTTTATTTAATGCACTTCATTAAATAAACAAATTAAATAAAGTTGTACATACAAATTTGATACATATACACATACAAAAACACAATATAAAAAATATACACATTCTTATATATTGCTATTCCAGTGAGTATAGCTAATATTACTGAAAAATCTCCAAGGAAATATGGCTTAATAAAATGTTTTCTCATCTGATGTTTTTGCTTATAACACCTAAACTTGAATATTTTATTAGCATGAAAAATTAGGTTTCTTTCATTTTCCTAAATTTGCTGTTCTTCAGGTACTTTAAATTTTTTAAATATATGTGGATTAAAGATTTAAACATGAGACCAAACACTATAAAAACTCTAGAAGAAAACCTAGGCAATATCATTCAGGACATAGGCATAGACAAGGACTTTATAACTGAAACACCAAAAGCAATGGCAACAAAATCCAAAATCAACAAATGGGATCTAATTAAACTTGACAGCTTCTGCACAGGAAGAGAAACTATCAATAGAATGAACCAGCAACCGACAGAATGGGAAAAATATTTTGCATTCTACCCATCTGACAAAGGGCTAATATCCAGAATCTACAAAGAACTTAAAACAAATTTACAAGAAAAAAAAAACAAAAAAACCCCATCAAAAAGTAGGCAAAGGATATGGACAGACACTTTTCAAAAGAAGACATTTATGTAGCCAACAAACATATGAAAAAAAGCTCATCACTGATCATTAGAGACATGCAAATCAAAACCACATTGAGATACCACCTCACGCCATTTAGAATGGGGATCATTAAAAAATCAGGAGACAACAGGTACTAGAGAGGATATAGAGAAACGGGAATGCTTTTACACTGTCGGTGGGAGTGTAAATTAGTTCAATCATTGTGGAAGACAGTGTGGTGCTTCCTCAAGGATCTAGAAATAGAAATACCATTTGATCCAGCAATCCCATTACTAGGTCTATATCCAAAGGATTATAAATCATTCTATTATAAAGACACATGCACATGTATATTTATTGTGGCACTGTTCACAATAGCAAAGACTTGGAACCAACCCAAATGTCCATCAAAGATAGGCTGGATAAAGAAAATGTGGTACATATATATCATACAATACTATGCAGCCATAAAAAGGAATGAGTTCATGTCCTTTGCAGGGACATGGATGAAACTGGAAACCATCATTCTCAGCAAACTGACACAAAACAGAAAACCAAACACGGCATGTTCTCACTCATAAGTGGGTGTTGAACAATGAGAACACACAGATACAGGAAGGGGAATATCACATGCTGGGGCCTAGCGGGTGGGGGGCTAGGGGAGGAACAGCAGAGGGTTGGGGGATTGGGGAGGGATAGCACTAGGAGAAATACCTAATGTAGATGACCGGGCAATGGATGCAGCAAACCACCACATGGCACGTGTACACCTGTGTAACAATCCTGCAAGATCTGCCATGTACTCCAGAATTTAAAGTATAATAAATAAATTTAAATACATACATATATATATATATATATATATATATATATATATATATGTGTGTGTGTGTGTGTGTGTGTGTGTGTGCTACCAGAAATTCACCATACTAACAATACTATTGTATTTTCAGAAAGAAAATACAGATCAAATTTCTAATAAAATTTAGTGATGTACCAAGAGCTTCATGCTACCTCAAGTGCACTGACCACTTCAAAAGCTCCAAACATATTTGCAAAAGCTTTGAAGCTGTGTAACTACTGAAGGATAGAGAAATCAAATCCTTCAAGAATATTTTTCTCTTATGTTAATTATCATACTTATGAGATTGTAAACATATTTCTAATAAAGCTAAATCAGGTTTATAAAAAGTTGTATCTTGAAAAATTAAACATTTGAGGACCATTATTCACTATCTCCATGCAGAGGGCTAGCTATGAATATAAGTAACATAAACAGAAACTCACTAAATAAGCATATTAGTTATACCTTTTTGAAGGCGCTTCAGAAAAACCCTCATGATCATTACGTGAGAAATTCTGAAGAGAAAGTTTTACCTTCTCTGAGTTAACTTTATTTTCAAAAACCTACAGACATAAGAAAGGAAACAAATTATGGCCCTGGTTTTAGAAAAATATGGTTTAAAAGAAATATGATTTCTATAGATACTTAAAAGAATAACAAAAGGACCTGCAGTAATGGAATTATAACCACAATCACATAGCATAATGTCTGCTCCTAGAAAATCACTTAATTGTGTATTTCTGTATTAAATATTTTCCAATCTATCAAAAGTGTAGAATACTATGCATATAGAAGTTATTTATATTGAATTACTCAAATGATTTTTCAAAACTAAATTTTTAAAAAGCTTCATTTGAGAAAAAATAAATTTATCATTTCAGCCTAGGAGAGATTCTTGTAAGTGTTTACCATGTTTTGTTTACTGTGAATATAAAATTCCTGCCACTATATTTATCTTTAGTACTTGCACCATCTAATTTTCTAATTCTAAGTATTTCTCCACCTTGCACTGCCCAAGTTTGCACTAAAGAGACTTCAGTCTTGATAACTTGCAGTGCCAGTGCCCCAACCACCATATACACACATTTCCTTCCTTTCTTCTCTGATACTGTCTTCTCTGATACATACTCGGCCTTCTATTTTCTCAAGCACATCTTATGATTCAGCTGATCAAATCTCATTCACACACAAAAATAACTTTGGGATTACTACTGAAATTAGGTTATATAAATTTTTTAACTTAAATTGGAAGTAAGTGGTATCTTGATGTATTAAATGTTATTATCCACTAATATTATATAGCTTTAAAGTTTAAAGCATATCAGAATTCACCCTAGATAGGCCAAGCTATAATTTAGCAAGAAAAAAATACCCAAAAGTAAAAATATAAACAAAATCACAAAATATGCTTAGTTCTAGAAGAAGTCAAATAAAACTATACAAAGGATCTACTTGAGCCATTCTGTGAAGCTTTCAAATCATCTCTGCTTCAAAGAGAAAACCATTCTGGTCAGAGAAAAGTATCAAGAGTGAGCTGAGAGCCCAACACAGCACTAACAGCCAGAGAATCCCAGCCAAAGATGTGATGGTAGCCCTGATGTGGCCATCTTAGGTATAACAGAGAATGAACAAGAGATAATAACCAAGTTACAATGTCGTTTTTAAAAGCTTCACTCCTGCTCACTTGGGGTGGAGGCGGCAACTGAACAGGGGAAGTGGTAGCAGTATTTGGTCTATGTACTGACTTCATCCCATCCCTATTACTGCTCTAACTTACAGGAAGGGAACACAAGGTCAGCATCATCATGGCAGTTCCAAAGCTCCAGTTGACTAAGTAAGAGAAAAAAAATGCAAAGCACCCAGCAGACTAAAATGCATTTCCCGTTTTTTGTGCTCTAACCCTAGCACTATCTCCACAAATAGGGGAATGTTTTGAAGTAAGAGGTTTTGTCACAGACTTCTCACAGCCCTCTACTTTTCCATAGTTGGGAGACACCCAATCATGCTATCTCAAACAATGAAAAAGTCCACAATCAATACATCTAAAGGTGCTTCATACTTCATGTGGAAATTATTTTGTATCTTCATTAGTAACACAAAACAAGTGCCAGTAAAATTTCCAGAGTAGCATTGAAAGGAATTTTCATTCGAAAATGCAATTCCTTAGAAACTTTGCAAAAAGTTCCACTCTTTCAAATTCCTATTTTGGCCACTGTCAACAATACAGTGACAAAGACTTAAGATATCATTTTGGTGAGAACAAAATAGGTATCTGTTTCCCAGAGAGCATAGTCAGCAATTTAGGTATTAGCCAAAATTAGTAGAGATCCTAGTCTTACCTTTGATCTAGGTGTGTTTTTCTGACTTGATGAAGGCAAAGTCTCCCTGAAATTCAGGTCTTCTGCTTCAGGGTCACTTCCCTCATAATCTTTTACTTAACAAAGGGAGAAAAAAAACTGATCAAATAGAAAACATTACACAAAGGAAAGCTGGAGCCTTAATGAGAAAAACCAAGCTACATGATGGTAATTTTCACCTACTTCTGTTTTCCAAACACCTCATCTTTATCTCCTGTAATAATAATCTCTTTTCCCCCTACTTTGAAAAAAGAAACATGGCAAAGATGATCCTTCTTCTAGGATTATCCTCGGGGAGTTGACTTTTGAGCAGTTCCCCTGTTTCTTATTGCCACATTATTCAAGAAAGTACTCTTCAAGTAAATCCTAGATATATACAACCTTCAGAGCCTATGCATTGGGATCTACAGAATATAGTCTTCTGTGTTTCAGAGTTTCTTTCTTAAATAAAGAATACTGTGTTATGAAAGTCTCACTTTAACTTCTTATATTATTTATAATTCATAAGTTAGCACTATGTTAAGCTATATAGAAAATTGTTTTTGGCTTTGGTGAAGAATGTAGTATGAATCATCCCAAGGAAAAGTCTCGGTTTCTTACATGATTGTTCCTAATTACTTTTCTTAATTTTATGGCACAGACTCTTCAGATAAGAATCCAAGGGCAAAAATTTTCTCTTACCTCAGTATTGAGCACCCAGAGTACTGCTTCTCAAACCATGGCAGCCTTAAATATTTTGACTTAGAAATTCAGTGACATAGCATATTACAAAATCAAAAAAAATATAGCAAACAAGCACTATGGAAATGAAAAAAATGTGTTCCTGAACATGTGTTAAAAAGAAAATCTAACACAAATTGTGAACCTTTATAACATATGAATTAATTTTATAAATTAAAATAT
The DNA here is from genome assembly GCF_048565385.1 of Saimiri boliviensis. Lineage (NCBI taxonomy): Eukaryota > Metazoa > Chordata > Mammalia > Primates > Cebidae > Saimiri > Saimiri boliviensis. The sequence continues at coordinate 27,219,011 of NC_133460.1, read as the reverse complement.
TAAGAAATATCAGTGAAGAGACAACATATCAAAACTAATGTAAAATAGCTAAATGAGTATTTAGATAGAGGAAAATATATAGTCTTAAATGTATTTACAAAAAAGACAGGAAAAAAAGCTAATATAAATTACTTTTGTATTCAATCACAGAGGCCAAACAAAGAAAAACTAAGGAAACCCAGAGAAAGTAAAAGGAGGAAATCATAAAGAAAAATATAATAATACAAAATAAGGTTAAAGAATAAAACAATTAGCAAAATCCAATAAACTAGTTCTAAAAAAAAAATCTTACAAATATATAACCCTCTTTCACTACCAGTCAAAGGAGAGTAAGTACACAAATAACATTAAAAATGAAAAAGGGCATGGCAACAAATGCAACTCTAATTTTTAAAGGTAATAAGCAAATACTATGAGAAACTTTAGAAAAATCTGATGAGATGAAAACTTTTATAAGAGAGTTATAAGTTATGAAAATTTACCCCAGAAGATGTAGAAAGCCTAAATAGTATAATAACCACTTAAAAAGTCAAATCAATAATCAAAAATCTCACTCCCAAGAGAAAAAAGCACCTGGGCCCAAACAGGTTTCCAGATGGGATTTTATCAGACTTTCAATGAACAAAAATATCTTTCTCATGCAAATGGTTTTAAAACTTTTTATTAAAGTTGCCTCATTTATATTACAAGGTTAGTAAAATCCTAACATAAAAATAAAACATGTAAAATACATGTTAAGAAAAATTATAAACCAAACCCAGTAATGAATATAGATGCAAAATTCCTAAGTAAAATGACATTTGCCATTACTTTCAATGGCAAAAACCACAATTACTTTTGCACCAACCTAACAACTAAATGGTACAGTGGAAAGAAATGCATCTGAACTAAATTGGATTTATCACAAGAATTCAAAGTATGTATAGTATCAGAAAAAAACTATCACATAAATTAGCATATTAACAAATGTTAACAAATAAAGAACAAATCATATTATATCTGAACATATAAAGGGAACTCATTTGAAACCCAGCAGTCAATCAAACTATAAATAGAAGGAAACTTCTTTAACTTAAAATTTATCTATCCAAAACTGGCATTATACTTAATGGTAAATTTTAGACATTGTCTCATTATTTTAAAGAAAATACAAGAATGCCTATCACTACTCTTATCCAACACTGTATAAAATACAGAGCATAGACAATAAAGAAAAGAAGAAATAAAAGCATAAGAATCGGAAGCAAATCAAGTAAATTGTTATTTTACAATATTATAATTATCTGGATGGAAAATTAAATAAACTCTGCAGTCAAACTACAGGTTGAGCATTCCTAATCTGAAAACTAAAAATCTGAAATGTTCCCAATTTTGAAATTTGTGAGCACCAACATGATGCCACGGAGTGGAAAATTCCATACCTAAGTATTTAACACAATTTTTTCCATGAACAAAATTACTTAAAATACTGTATGATATTACCTTCAGGCTATGTGTGTAAAGTATATATGAAACATAGATAAATTTCATGTTTATTTTTGGCTCCCAATACCAAGATATCTCATTATGTACATGCAAACAATCCAAAATCAATCCAAAATCTGAAACACTTCTGGTCCCAAGCATTTTGGATAAGAGATATTCACCCTTTATTAGAAATAATAGAGTCTGGCAGGATATCTTATACAAGAATCAATAAATTAAGGACTTTCCATATATCTGTGATAACTAACCAGATATCACAACAGAAGAAAATATACCATTCACAATAGTAATAAAAAGTAACTAGAAATCAGAAATAATTGAACCAAACATACAGTGAAAATTTAAAAATTATACTGAAGGGCACAAAAGATAGAACAAAGAACTTGTATTCTTATATGAGAAAATTCAGTGTCATCATAATGCAAGGATCCCTCAAATGAACACACAGATTTAATTCAAATGCAATTAAATTGGAGCAGGATGCTTACATGTGTATATACATCTTTGTATAGACAAACTAGAGACTACAGTTCTCAGGACAGCAAAGACAACTCTGAAAAAGAAGAACAGATTGGGGCCATTTACCCTACTGAACACCAACAATTGTTATAAGCTAAAATAATCAAAACTATGTGCATTGGTGCAAGGATAGACAAATAGATCAAAAAAAGAGAACAAGGATTCAAAACCAAACTCAATCACATGGGGCACTTGCCATAAGAGTGGTGGCATTGAAGATCAATGAGAAGAGTACTAAAATAAATGGGGTGGGACAACTGATCAGAAAAAAAGGTTTTATTCCTATCCCATAGTAGAATAAGATCAAAGATCAAAATATTTTTTAGAAGACTATTTTTATTATCTACTGGTAGGATGAATTATTCAATTACAAAAGGTTAACTTGTAGAAGAAAATATTGATAAATATGAATATTTAATTAAAATACACCATCAAAAAAGTTGAAAAAGTAAGCATTCACCAGGGAGAAGTGACAGAAAAGATAACAGAACACATCTAATAAATTTCTAAAATTCAATGGGAAGACAAGTCAATAGAAAAAAAATTAGTATATTAACTAGTTGATATTCTTGGTTGCAAGTAACAGCAACCAATTCCTGCTGATTTGAGAATAAAGTGAATAGCACACATCTCCTGGGCAGCTTCCCTAATTCCCAGAAAGACTGAGCAATAACATGGGTCCTCTGGACACTGCAGGGTACACATCAAACATCCCTGGACACTAGACACTAAACCTGCACCTTATCTTCCATAGCCCTTGACAATGGATGCCATTGTTTTTATTGCTTCATATCAAGATGCAAACGGTAGCAAATTATTCAAACCCAGGAAGGAGCTTCAAGTGCTAAGAAGAAAAATTAACAGAAAAAAAAAATCTATAAGAATTATAAACAAGCAACTCATAAAAGGCAACTTGCAGGCCAATTATGTATAAATATTTTTTAAAAAGTCCAGCCTCACCTGATAAACAAAAAATTAAAATTGAAACCACCTACAATTGACTTTCACTTCTGCTTATAAGAGATTTACTGTAATAGGATTTAAACACAGCCAACCAGAAAATACATAAAACAATAATTTTCAGACCTTGAACAACAGAGACTGTGATCCTGGAGAGAAGGAGGTAAGCCTTCGGGTTGCTCCAGATCATCCTCTCGAGGAGTTTGCAGGCTATAGCACAGGAAAGGAATCACAGAGTCCAGTGATTCACTAAGTTGAGAAGAAAAAAATCAAAGTTAGGAGAGCTGAGGCCACCAGAATTTGTAAGGCAGAGTACCAGGGAGGAGGGAGCTATAGAGAACAAGAGAAGTTTAAGTAGCTGCAGAGAAACCTTCTCATGTCCTTTGCAGAATATGGATATGCTTATCTCTGACACTACGGAAAGAACACTGGAAAGTAGCAAGCCACACAATTCCTAGGTACAGTTCATATGAGCCAGAATGAGGAGAATCTGTAATTCAGGGGACATTGAGACTAGTGCACAAAGAGATACCTCTTGATAGTAAAACTATCCCTATAACAGAAACTCCTTAGGGCCACCTATAAAAAGGTGAAGAGCAAGCCTCAGACAGGATCAGGTTAAACTTCAAGTAACATAACTACAAGGCAGAAAATACCCAACGTTCTTTAAAGAAAATTTTTTAAAAATCTAGCATCAAAATCGTATAATTCACAATGTGTAGTCAACAATTAACAGCTATGCAAAGGAATAGAACAGTATAACCCATAGCCAAATCAATCAATCAATAGAAATGCACTTAGAAATGACAGATGGTAAAATACAGAAAAAAGAACTTTTAACCAACTATTATAAATTTTTAAAAGGTGCTCAAGAAAATAAAGAAAAACATGGTACAATAAAAAGAGATATAAATCATGTAAAAATAAGATCTGAGATTTCTAGAGACAATGTATGAACTAAAAGAAATTAACAATAGATGGGGTAGTAGAGAAGGAACAAATCAATGTCTGTCAACATACAGCAAGAGTATATCCAAAATGAAGCGCATGGTAGGGAAAAAAAAAGAAACTGAACAGAGACTCAGCAAACTGGGACAACACCAACTGTACTGAAATTCCTGTAAATGGAATGACAAAAGTAAAACAAATATGGAGAGATAATAACTGAAATGTTTCTACATTAGATAAAAACTATAAACCAACAGACCAGAGTCAATAAAATACAAGTGTAATACATAAACTTATAGAAAAATCATATTCATGCATGTCATATTCAAATTGCTAAAAAGAAAAAAAGCCAGAGAAAACAAACACATTAAATACAGAAAAACAAAGATAAGAATGACAGATTTCCCATTAGAAATCATGCAAGTTAGAAGACAATGGTGAGACATTTTAAAGTATTGGGGGAAAAAAATACTGTCAATATAGAATTCTATACCCTGAAAATATGTATTTCAAAAATTAAGACTTCTGTAGACCAATAAACGCTAAGATAATATACAGCCTGCCCTAAAAAACAACAACAAAAAGTTAAAGGAAGTTTTTCAGGCAGAAGGAAAAGGATAAAATATGAAAATGTAGACCTAGACAAAGGAATGAAGAAATATAAGAGGACATAAAACATACTCTTTTACATGTTTTAATTTCTTTAAAAGATAACTCAATGTTAAGAAAAAATAATAGCAATCTATTATAGGGTATATAACACTCACAATAAAATTGATATCAATAATAGCATGAAAGGCAGATAAGTGGAAATGGATGCATCCTCTGTTCCTACAACAATATGTGAAGTGGTAAAGCAGTCCCTGCCTACCCACAGGGAATGTGTTACAAGACCCCCAGTGGATGCCTAAAACCTAGTATAGTACTTCCTGCACTGAAGTCTTAAATCCCTCAAAGTCACTCATGAGGGTTAAAGTAAACTTCTCCCAAACTCCTGTTAATGTTCACATATTGCCCTCCTCCCATAAATCACAAATGTTCTTAATGGCATCTAGAATGGTGAGTTATTTCCATAAGGTTTTGAACTTACTTTGTCCAGAGCCATCAGAGGAATCACTATCTATGGCAGCTACAGCCTTACCAAATGTGTTTCTTAAATAATAAGACATGAAACTTGAAATTACTCCTTGATTCCTAGGCTATGGAATAGATATTAAATCAGAAATTGAATCAGTAATTTTTAAAAACCTACCAATCAGAACGAGCCCTAGGCCAGAAGGATTCATAGTTAAATTCTACCAGATGTACAAACAAGAGGTGGTACAAATCCCACTGAAACTATTCCAAAAAATTAGGAAGAAGGACTCCTCCCTAACTCATTCCATAAGGCATTGTTCTGATACCAAAACCTGGCAGAAAAACAGATCTAATATCCAGAACTTACAAGGAGGTTAAACAAATGAACAAGCAAGAAGCAAACAATCCCATTAAAAAATGGGCAAAGGACATGAGCAGACATTTTTCAAAAGAAGACATATACCTAGCCAAGAAGCATATGAAAAAAATGCTCAATATCACTAATCATCAGAGAAATGCAAATCAAAACCACGAGATACCATCTTACACAAGTCAGAGCAGCTACTATTTCAAAAGTAAACAAAACAAGCAACAAACAAACAAAAACAAATGTGTGTGAGGTTGCAGAGAAAAGGGATGGGAATGTAAGTTCAGCCACTGTGAAAAGCAGTTTGGAGATTTCTCAAAGAACATAAAACAACTACTATTTGATACAGCAATCCCATTACTGGGTATATGAAGGGATTTAAATTGTTCTGTCATGTAGACACATACACATGTATGCTCATCACAGAACTTTTCACAGTATCAAAGACATAGAATAAACTAACATGCCTGTCAATGGTAGACTAAATAAAGAAAATGTGGTACATACACACCATGGAATATTACACAACCATAAAAATAATAAAATCATAGCCAGGTGCAGTGGCTCATGCCTGTAATACCAGTACTTTGGAAGGCTGAGGCAGGTGAATTACCTGAGGTTAGGAGTTTGAGACCAGCCTGGCCAACATAGTGAAACCCTGTCTCTACTACAAATACAAAAATTAGAGTGTGGTGGCACATGCCTGTAATCCCAGCTACTCAGGAGGCTGAGGCAGAGAAATTGCTTGAGCCTGGGAGATGGAGGATGTAGTGAGCTGAGATCGTACCACAGCACTCCAGCTTGGCCAACAGAGCAAGACTGTCTCAAAAAAAAAAAAAAAAAAAAAATGAAATAATGTCCTTTGCTGAAACATGGATGCAGCTGGAGGCCATTATCCTAAGTGAATCACTACCCCTTGGGGGATGAAATCATTTGTTGACCAAACCACAGGGACAAGCAATTTGCCCATGTAACAAACCTGCATATGTACACCCAAACCTAAAATAAAAGTTGGGAAAAAAAGAAATCGTCTACAAAAAAATTGGGGTAGATTTCCATATTTTTCCATATTCTAGCATAATTGATTTATCACTAAAATCAGCTCTTTCATAAAAGTTTGCAACTGTTAAAGGATAGTTTTCAGAAACATTAAAATCATGGCTCTTATACAGATATATAAATGACCATGTTACTTTATTATATTCATTAATCAGTAACAGAATCACGCAGATGTTATTTTTTAAAATACTCTTTTAAAAAACCCATATTACTATGCATTAGCATGTTTGCATTACTATATAGGAATGTCTAAGGCTGGGTAATTTATAAAGAAAAGAGGTTTGTTTTGGCTTATGGTTCTGCAGGCTGTATAGGAAGCATGGTGCTGATATCTGCTTCTAGTGATGACCTCAGGAAGCTTATAGTTATGGCAAAAAATGAATGGGGAGCCAGCATATCACATGGTGAAAGAGGAAGCAAGAGAAAAGGGGAGGTTCCAGACTCCTCTGAACAACCAGATCTCACATGAGCTAAGCAAGCACTCACTCATCACCAGGGGGATAATACCAAGCCACTCATAAGGGATCTGCCCCCATGATCCCATATATCCCACCAGGTTGAGGATTACATTTCAACATAATTGGAAGAGACTAATATCCAAACTATACCATACTGGAAGTCCTTGCCAGAGCAATTAGGCAAGAGAAACAAATAAAAGGCATACAAATTGAAAAGGAGAGTCAAATTTGTCCCTGTTTACACATGACATGCTCTTATAAATGCAAAAACCTGAAGAATCTACCAAAAACTCTGAGAACTGATAAACAAATTAAGTAAAGCTGCAGGATACAAAATCAACATGGAAAAATCAGTAGCATTTCTATATACCAATAACAAACTACCTGAAAAAGAAATCAAGTAAGCAATCTCATTTATAATAACTGCAAAAAATATTATCTAGGTATCAATTTAACCAGATATTAAAGATCACTACAATGGAAACTATAAAAAATTGATGAAATAAATTGAAGAATATACAAACATATGGAAAGACATCCCATGTTCATGGAAGGAAAGAATAAATATTTTTTAAATGACCACATAACTAAAGCAATCTGAGAGCTCAATGTAATTTCCATCAAAATACCAATGACATTCTTAAGAGAAATTTTTAAAATCCTAAAATTCATATGGAAGTACAAAAAATACTTCAAATAGCCAAGGCAATTCTGAGCCAAGAAAAACAAAAACAAAATAAAAACAAAAACAAAAGAACAAAGCTTGGGGTATTACACTCCCTGATTTCAAAATACACTACAAATCTATAGTAACCACAAAATCATGACACTGGCATAAAAACAGACACATATACCACTGGAATAGACTAGATAACTCAGAAATAAAGTAATATGTTTACAATCAACTCTTTCATGACAAGACACAAAGAACATGTATTGGGGACAAGATAATCTCTTCCATAAATGGTGTTGGGAACGACTGGATATTACTATGCAGGATGAACTTAGACTCCTATCTTTCACCTTACACAAATATTGCATAATCTTACTTACAGACAGAATCCAGACTCACAAAAGCAGATAGTAGAATGGTGGTTGCCAGGGCATGGGGGAAGGAGGAAATAGAGAGTTGTGGGTCAGATGGCATCAAATTATCAGTTATACAAGATGAATAAGTTCTGAAGATCTGATGTATAGCATAATATATACAATATTGTATTGTAATGATACTTGCTAAGAGGGTAGATCATATGTCTGTAATATACACACACACATAGAAAGAAAATGGTAACTGTGAGGTGATGAATATGTTAGCTTAATTTTGGTAATCATTTCACAGTGTATAGACAAATCAAAACATCAAGTTATGTACCTTACATACACACAATTTTTGTCAATTTTACCTCAATAAAGATTGGGAAAATACCTCTAGGGAGGGAGCAACAATAATGACAAGGAGGGCAGGTAGAAGAGTGTGTAGAAGCTGGGCTGAATGTAAAAGGAATGAGAAAAGGCATAAAAGAAATACTGAAAAATGATGGCAAGCAAGACTAATATTTCAAGCAAGACAATAACAATATGAGTTGGCTAGGAGACAGCTAAGATTTAACTAAAACATAGCATTAGTATGATGCATCAAAAACTTTAGAAATGTGTATGCTTTGCGTTCACATCTAACAAAATTATGGAAATAGCTTGGTGGCAGATTACAGGTTGTTTTTATTGTCTTGTTTTGTCTGTTTTGGTGCTTTTTTGTACTTCCAAAATTCTTCACAATAACCCTATATTATATTTATAATCAGGAAAAAAATGTTATTTGTAAAGAGTAAAGTAAAACACTAGAGTCTAACTGTTGGTTCTCTAAGTGTGATGGCTTATAAGAAATGCAGAATCTTGCCTCCCCTCCTCCATGACGACCCAGGCAATCAGAATATGCAGGATAATGATCCACAGGTGGTCCCTATGCAAATCTACAGTTTGAGAGGCACTGTTATAGCTCCCCCTGATCCCATACCCAAAAAAGTGGATGATGCACTTACCAGATTCTGCTCTGAAGTCCCTGGGTGAAGACATGTTGTCTCCATCCCCCAAATGAGACTGGTAAAAGGCTTCTTCAGATACAGGGGCTTAAAGTTCTGTGAGCCAGGCCAAAGGTCTAATTAGTATCCTGGGGGCCAAGAAACAATTTTTGTTCACCTGGTAAAATACACAAAGCCAAGGATTTTTCTTTTAGACAATTGGAGCTATCATACCTTGACATATTATTATTCATCAATTCAAAATATTTAAAACAGTGTAATTTTAATTAAAGACAATTAAAATCAGTTTCATTTGAAATTTTATCAAATAATTTCTAAATATTCCTTGAGAACTAGAGATACATTTATTTATCAAATATTAGTGTTTAAATATGCTATGCCTTGCATTTCACAAATAAATAAATATGTGAATGGCCCTCCACTCCAATGATGGAGCTCTTTATATAAATACACACACACACACACACACACACACACACACACACACACACACAAATTCAATCAGTGTCCCTCAATGGAAACTCAATTATTTAAGTGCCACACCTAAGCTAAATTAGGTATTGAGAATTCAATACTGAATAACTAAGAATTAATTACACAGCCCATCTTCAAGGAGTTCTTGTTCATTCAATCTATAAAAAGTTCTCGAACAAAATATTTTTTCTTTTCTAATCCTTGCCTTAAGTGGCCTATAGGCCATGTTACATGGCTCCTATTGGTTAAAACCAAGAATACTTTTTGTCTGGAGATCTTTCCATTAAATACCTGCAAATAAAATGGTATCCCTATAATCTGAATCTAAAGTTGATGTTGTAAAACAGATTTATTTTAAAACTTTGAGATATAGGTGTTAAAAAATTATTTAAGCCTGGGTGTGGTGGCTCATTCCTACAATCTTAGCACTTTGGGAGGTCGAGGCAGTAGGATTGCTTGAGCTCAGGAGTTCAAGACCAGCTGGGAAAATTGGGTGAAACCCTGTCTCTACAAAAATTAGTCAGGTGTGGTAGCATGTACCTGTGGTCCCAGCTACTCGAGAAGCTGAGGTGGGAGGATGGCTGGAGCCCAGGGGGTGGAAAATGCAGTGAGCCAAGATCATGCCACTGCAGTCCAGCCTGGGCGACAGAGCCAGACCCTGTAGCTAAATAAATAAATAAATAAATAAATAAATTTAAAATGTGAAAGTAAGGCAAAAACATAAGTGGCATGTCCCTTCAATGTCATACAATAATGACGGGCCATCCCAAAGATTACTTATGTGGGGAAATTATACTTTATTCATTTCATTGTTTACTACCGATTAAAAGTCCAGCAGTGAAACAGATAATTTCTGTCTGATAAGGTAACACTAAAGATTATAATTTATGTCTGTCTGGCATGAACTAGGTTTTCTTAATCTAACCTAGGATTCTTACTCTAACATTAGTTATAAAATGTCAGTGAAAAACCTAGATCCTCAAACTGTTCTTTGAACTACCTTTGCCATCTTCCTGGTTTCTTCACTAATTAATACATTGAGTAAAATCTTTAACCTGGTTTCATTTCAAATTTGAATGAGTCAAATTTTTAATTTTTAAAAAACACGACTTTGACAAGGGGAAGAATATCTTTTTTAAATAGGAGGACAGGACTAGGCACAGTGGCTCACACCTATAATCCCAGCACTTTGGGAGGCCAAGATGGGAAGATCACTTGAGCTCAAGAGTTTGAGGCCAGCCTGAGCAACCAAGTGAGACCTCCTATCTGCTAAAAATGAAAAAAATAAAAATAAAAAATAGACAGGTATTGTGGCACTCACCTGAAGTCCCAGCTACTTGGGCAGCTAAGGCAGGAGGATCACTTGAGCCTCGGAGATGGAGGCTGCAATAAGTTATGATTATACCACTGTACTTCAGCCTGCACAACAGAGCAAGACTCTATGCTAAAAACAAAATGATGGCAGTGGTCTTGTGACTGAGAGTGATGTAACAGATTTCACAAGGAGCCTTCCCTGGAAGCAGACATGAAATGTTAAAGACCTCAGAATTAACTGAGAACCTCTAAGAATGACACCTAAGCTTCCGTCTCCCAAGTATGTGATTGAAAACATATAAGATAGTACAATTTTAATTAAAGACAAAATAAATTTTGTTTTACACTCCTTGATAACTGGAGACACTCTTACTAAATCAAATACTGGGGTTTAAATATGCTATATCATACATTCCATAAATATGTGAATGGCCCTCCACCCCAATGACTTATCCTCTTTATATGAATACACACACAAATTAGTAAGATCTCTTTAGTGCACAGATGAATAGATCAATTCATACCAACAGTCAGTTGTCAGACCATCCATAAAAGTATCAGAACAGCTTTGATCAGAAATGAATGCCTAATCCTAGCATTTTAGTAAACAACAGTGCAGTAAATCACAGATAACCCTACAGAAACACAAGAATTAAATAGATAGATTTCCCTTTCCTGACATGTTTCTGGTATATATTAAAATAGACAAAACAAAGCAATATTTAAATGATTAACATTTAATTCAGTTTTGAGTTACAGCTACTGTAGTAAATCAGTAACAACATAAGATCATACAAGTCAACATCAACATATATGTACTGAAATTTTAGGTAGTCTATGAGGTCTACAATATAAATTGTAAACTATATAATAAAAACAAAATCTTCATTTGCAGAAGAAAACTTTTCAGAAAATATAGTGCAAGCTTTTACCATATTTCCCACCTCCCCTCAAGCTTGGCTAAGTAAGCCCCTGGAAGTGCTTCCCCTATAAGCTCCATGTTTTATAATGATTTCTGGACTCATTGCCTCAGGTTGGACCATAAGTATGCTGAGGACAGAAACTGTAAGATTTTCACTTTTGAATCTCCAACCACTAGACTAAAACATTGGAGACATGCAAGAAATGTTCAAGGGACTAATTAGTTAATTCCATAAAGAATGTGTATGTGACACCAGGTAACTAATTCGCATGTTCACATCAAGAACTCTGAGAAGTCACAGAGGTGTCACTTGAATGATATAGGCACCTGGTCCCTGAGGGAAAGACTGTGAAAGACATTTGGAACCAGTGGTCAGGTCTGTAAGATAAAGGTTTCCCTCCAACTCCTGGGGAAGGTGCAAAGTATAGAAAGTAGAGAATTAGCCCTGATAAAAGGGAAATCCTTAAAATAGTATTACTTATTCTGTGATAGAGCACTGAGGATAGAGGAACAAAAGCTCCAATATGACACAAAGTGATCCCATCCAATCATAAAAAAAAAGAAAAAATACAAGTGTTTGTTTTGCTCAGGAAACAAAAGCAAAACACCTTTCCTCAGGTGTCAGGGTGACACAATTGGGGAGTCAATGAACACTGTACATATTCCCAAATTCTCAGCTGGGACACTATTTTCAGTCTACCACAAACTGGCAAAACTGCAGAAGATGCTAACAAAGATTATTTCTCCACAGTGGACTTTGGGTTGAGTGTAAGATGCCAAGATATACAATTTAAAATGGCATGCTCAGCACCTTTGGGCTCCTGGCAGTTCTTAGCACCAGGGCTGGGGCCACTTCAAATTCTTAAGAAAGTTCTATCACACACTACTCCCTGAGACCTACACTACCCTGAAGAGAAGGGAATTAAAGAAGTCTCAAATGCTCAATAGTACTGACTCTTGCCCTACCTGTGGTCACTCCAGGGATAATAGTTCCTTCCTCTGAAATCTATATTTTTTGAGACTAATTTCTCAGTACAAGTTTTTTGAACTACTAGTAATTATTTGGCATGTTTTATGAATGGTTTTTAGTTTTTTATAAGAAATGATGGTGTTGGTTTTTCTGATTATAAACATAACAAGTAAGCAATGTCATTCAGGGGTTTATTAATCAATCATTCTCTGTAGTATGTGAGCGTGAGGGCTGGGGGCTCAGAGGGAAGCAGGGAGCAGCGAAGTGCTAAAGTGCCTCCTCCAGAGCCACTGACAGTTCTGGGCAATGCAGTCAGGCAAAACAAGAAAAATAAAAAGATTCAAACTGGGACAGAAAAGAGAAAATCATCTTTGCTTGCAAAGTTAAAAGCTTTATACATAATTATATTTCAATATAATTGATTTTTTAAAAGCCACAAAAAGATAATGTACTTCAATTAAAAATAGAAACACTTGTACAAAGATAATATTGTTATTAATGAAAGTTTAAACATTAAACAATAGTTATTACCAACCCATCATAGACATGAGAACAAACTGTTACCATCTGTGTTAACAGCAAGCTGATTAAAGATTACTGTGAGCATCCATTGGAACAATGTTAGACTTAAGGTTCCAAAGGCACTGGAACCCTATGTCAACAACGCTTCACCCCTTGAAGCCCAGGGACTGATGATACAGTTGGATGAGCTACATTCTGAGCAAATGCTTTTTCGATTATTAGAATGGTCCAAGTAAAAGTAATGAATGACTTAAGACGTCTTTCCAAAATGACTGTTATCTGGATGCCTCTGCTACTAAGGCGCCAAAGTAAACAACCTTCTACTGTTCATTTCACTCCTGATATAAATTATTTTGACATATTCTCTCCAGTCTCCTGAACCTCAGGTCCATCTGTTTGTCCATCTGTCTGTTGAAACTTCTTTTCTTCCCTCCTTCCGACATTCCTCTCTCTCTCTTTTGGAAGTGTATCAGTAATTATAAGAGGATGCTTTACTTCAAAATACACAATTCTTGTACCTCTACTCAGTGTTTCCAAGCAAAAGAGTTCACTGCTCAATGTGTTAGAAGCCAATACTACAGCACCGGGTTTTTGAGAAAAGAAAGACTATTTTTTTTTTTTTTTTTTTTTGTAGGTGCTAAGAACAAGGAGACAGGAGTCTAACCCAAATCTGTCTCCCTGTATTGGCTTAAAGGCACCATTTTTATTAGAAAATGTTTAGGGAGTGAATTTTGAAATAAGTAGGAGATTGGCAGATGAAAATTGGGGTCTGAAGAGTCTTTGGGCATGTGCAGTATCTTTTATGCTATCTCATGGGTCACATATGTAAATTCGGAGAGAGTACAAAACATACAGTGGAAATTTGGGCTGTGGCATCAGCAAGCACATTTTGTGTAGACTCTATTTGGCTATATTGGTTTCAACTGATTTCAGTCAGTTTTGTTATCTTACAAGAAGAGAATTTCAGCTTTTCAGAAAGTTGTTTTTATCAACCAATCCTATAAGCTCAAGAATTTATCTTTGCCACTGGTTAACTCCTTGGGGCATGGTTTCATTAGTAGACCTTGGCTTCCATAATCCAAAGAACTGCTTATTTATAGGGTGCAGCTGAACTATTTCCATAACTGAGATCATGTCAGTCAGGAATGTATGCACATTACTTATGTGTGCAAACAAGAGTTCATGACTTCACCTAGCAGGCCCAAGACTACTACTCTCCTTAGGAATGTCTGCTTACAAAGCTGGTCCTTGGCTGACATCTGGGAACTTGGTAAAACCACTGCCTACACAAATGGTAAAACCATTGCCTACACTAATATAAAATTTTTCTAAATGAACCTCGGGTCCATCTGTTTGTCCATCTGTCAAGTAGCTCATTTTTCCTAAAACATCTGCTTTCCTTCTAGGTATCTGGAATTTCAGTGACTGCTATCAGTCACACTGACAGCCCTGATAAAGGCCCTAAACTCTTAGGCTCAGATGAGTTTTCCTGATAGACAACACTTCACACAGGTTTCCATACCTTGTCATTCAGAAAATTAAGTACACCCTATGTGAATCCACTAGAAGATTCTGGGAAGCTTGTATCTGATTTCCCTTTACTGACTTTGCTTTGTACTGTTTCAGTGTAATGTATCGTAGCCATGAATGTGACTACCTGCTGAATCCTATGAGTTCTTCTAGCCAATCACTGAAACTGGGAGTAATCTTAGAGAGCCCTGACAAAGGCTATCATGGGAAATACATTGTCGTCCTCATTAACAGACCCTCATTAACTTAGTTATAGCTTATCTTCTAAGTTCCTGCCTTATACTTCCCAGGAAAGAAAAAAACTACACAGCAATACCTAAACAGCATCCCAGGGTAATCACAGAACAGCCATCTCTACAAAAGAAGGAAAAATGAACTGTATAATGTTGCAGTATTTTTACCGCAAATAATTTTGCATACAAGGCTTACCTAAATCTGACCATTTCTGCACTAAATGTTTTTTTTAAAAGTAACAAGTTAACATGTTCTTAATATAGAAATATATCTAACAAAATTTAACTTGTTCTGCTATCATGAAAAGAGGAATTCCAGACAAATGTCTCATAATGTACAGTCAATGGGCATATATAAATAAGGACTAAAATTAGACTCAATAACAGATCATCAAACCCAGGAAAACTCCAAGTAAAATTATAATATACAGTTGTCCCTCCCACCTGAGACTCACCTAAGACTCATGCTTTCCTTCCAACATGCCTGTTCTGCCTATTACCTCAAGACTCAGACTTCAAATAAGTTCCCTTTAAGTAGATATGAACAGTTTCACAATGGTTTCCAGAAAAAACAATATGCCACCTAAAGGACAAGGAAAACATCTGCACTAAGGAAATGGAAAGAAGGGCCGGGCGCAGTGGCTCAAGCCTGTAATCCTAGCACTTTGGGAGGCCGAGGTGGGTGGATCACAAGGTCAAGAGATCAAGACCATCCTGATCAACATGGTGAAACCCCGTCTCTACTAAAAATACAAAAAATTTGCTGGGCATGGTGGGGCGTGCCTGTAATCCCAGCTACACAGGAGGCTGAGGCAGGAGAATTGCCTGAGCCCGGGAGGTGGAGGTTGCGGTGAGCCGAGATCGCGCCATTGCACTCCATCCTGGGTAACAAGAGCGAAACTCCGTCTCAAAAAAAAAAAAAAGAAAAAAGAAAAGAAAATGAAAAGAAGTCAGAGAGATAACTTACTGACTTACTCAGATCATATCCATGGGTTCACATGTGCCTAAAGGCCAACCTTATCCTTAATCTTTAGATACTTAACCTGTAAAATAAAATATTTAGAAAAGGGCTATCAGCAATATGGATCTTTCGCTGATACAAAAATTTTTAAATCCATAATCTTTCTCCTTAAAACACTGAAGATCATTAGTGATAGTCATAATACTCTTATCTGAACTGAGAGCTGTAGTCAGGCTCCTTTTAGAAGCCCTGGCAATGACAGAGAAAAAAGAAAAGGCATGTTCCTACTCTTCTATCCTCTGTAGACATCTTCCCCATGATATGTTAATAAGGAGAAGAGAAAACCAACCTTCTAGCTTTCTCATCATTTAATGGTTTGAACTTTGAGTTTCTGCAGACTGGTAAAAAAAAAAAAAAAAAAAGAAAAAAGAAAAAAAGAACCAAGCTCCCTATATTTGAAATTTTTCCCTCTCCTAGCTCATCTTCCCCATCTTCTCCCTCCTCTGTGGTCCTCATAGTCAGATATGAGGTCAAAGGTGAAAAACACTTCCCTGTGACAAGGCAGTGATGCCCAAGCCACTCACTTCTGATAATAAAGCTGTTCCTAAAGAATAGCAAATGGTACTCATGTTTTGAGGGACTCTATGCTACTTAGAAGTGAGTGGCTAAAGTTGCACAGTGATTAATTAATTCAAGAAAAAAATACATGAAAATAACAAACAGAAAAATAAACAGAAAGAGGTATGTCCTTAGCCTCAATCAGGTACTTCTAAAAAAGTGATTGGGAAGGTTCGGAGACCACCAGCCCCATACCTTCTCCAGTCACCAAACAACCCAGGCTGGATGTGGTTGCCTGGCAACTATACCTTCCACATACTGAGCCACAAGTATGACTTTCATGTGTGTGATCACAGCTCTTGATTGTGAAAGTAAAATGCTAAATCAATTCAGCAGGCTTTGAGTGTCTACAATGTGCCAGTCACTGTATCAGAGATGTGGATCCAGGGATGATGCAATAATCTCTGCCTCCAAGGAGCTCATAGTTTAGTGGACATCTGGCAAAGTTTGCAGAGTGAAGAACACTCCCAGATGAAATTGGTAGTGGTTTCAACTGGGCTCAAATTTTCTTGAGTGGAGTCCAAGGAACAAGGAGGAGCTGCTGCAGATATAAGCAAGTGCAGGAGCACAGGAACTGCCATCAACTGAGTGGGGGCAAGGTCTGAGTGGGGCACTGCAGGATATATGGCCTCACCAGCTGCATGGGAGCTGAGTCAGGCCTCTTGCTACTGGCTATTCCTGACTTCCCTGGTGAACTATATAATACAACAGAGGGGGCCAAGATCCCCTATGGAACATAACCCCATTGACCTCAGAACCAACCCCCATCCCCCACAGTGGCCTCGGCAAACCCCGCCCAAGGAGAGTCTGAGCCCAGATCTTGCTGCCACCTGATGGCATTCCCTACCTGCCCTGGTAGCTGAACACAAAACATAGAAACCCTGGGGAGCTTTATCCCCCGCCCACAGCCCCCATCACCTGAGAAACCAAAATAGTTACCCTGGCCATCTTAGGGCAGACTTAGAGTCCCCTACTACTATCACAGCTGGTGCTCTCCTGAAAGCTTCACCTCCTAGCTAGAGGCCAAGGAACCCAGGCCATTACAGCAACACAACAGAATAATCCTAGTCTCAGAAAGGAGAAGTCAACACCTAATTCCACTGCCTGCAACATCCTGGCTAACCAGAGGTCCTAAGTGTATCAACATGACAACCTCACTGTAGTATAACCAGCATTCAAGAAAGCCAGCACACTAAACTTATCTACAACCGAGGACTCTCAGAGTCTACTTCACTTTCCTGCCACCTCTACCAGAGAAGATGCTGGTATCCACGGTGAGGGAAGCTGAAGATGGATCACATCACAGGACTCTTTGCAGACATCCCCCAGCACCAGTCCAGAGTCTGGTAGCCCTGCTGGGTGGCTAGACTCAGAAGAGCAATAGCAATTATTATAGTCCAGCTCTCAGGAAGTCTCATCCCTGAGGGAATGGAAAGAACACCACATCAAGGGATCACTCTGTGGGATAAGAGAATCTGAACAGTAGGACTTGAGTTTCAGACCTCTCTACTAAAATAGTCTACTCAAATGAGAAAGAACCAGAAAAGTAATTGTGGTAATAAGACAGAACAAGATTCTCTTACACCCACAAAAGATCACACCAGCTCTCTAGCCAAAAAGAAATCTCTGAAGTGCCACATAAAGAATTCAGAAGGTTGATTATTAAGCTACTCAAGGAGATACCAGAGAAAACTAAAAAAAAAAAAAAAAAAAAAAAAAAAACTTAAAAGAATTTTTTTAAAATACAGTGTATAAATGAAAAATTCTCCAGAGAAATAGATACCATAAAGAAAAAAAACCCACAACTTCTGAAAATGAAAGATACTCTGAGAGAAATACAAAATTCAGTGGGAAGTTTCAACAATAGACTAAAATAAATAGAAGAAAGAACTTCAGAGCTCTAAGACAAGGCTTTGAATTAACATAATCAGACAAAAACAACAAAAAAAGAATTTTTAAAAAATGAACTAAGCTCCAAGAAATGTGGGATTATGTTAAATGACCAAACTAAGAATAATTGATGTTCCTGAGGATAAAGAGAAATCTAAAAGTTTGGAAAACTTACTTGAGAGAATAATTGTGAAAATTTTCCCTGGCCTTGTTAGAGATCTAGACATCCAAATAGAAGAAACTCAAAAAACACCTGGGAAATGCATTGCAAAAAAGATCATCACCTAGGCACAGTCATCAGGTTATGTAACGTCAAGGCGAAGAAAAGAATTTTGAGCTGTGAGACAAAAGCATGAAATCACCTATTACGAAAAACTTACCAGATTAACAGCAGACTTAGCAGAAACCTTGCAAGCCAGAAGGGATCAGAGTCCTATCTTTAGCTTCCTGAAACAAAATAACTGTCAGCCAAGAATTTTGCATTCAGCAAAACTAAGCTTCATAAATGAGGGAGAGATTAAAATCTTTTTCAGATAAACAAATGCTGATAGAATGTGCCACTAATAAATCAGCAGTACAAGAAAGGCTTAAAGGAGTTTCAAACCTTGAAAAAAAAAAAAACTCAAAATACACCAAAATAGAACCTCCAAAGCATAAATCTCACAGGGCCTATAAAACAATAACACAACCAAAAAAAAGGTATTAAGGCAATAACTAGCATGATGAATAAAACAATACCTCACACCTCAATACTAGCATTGAATGTAAATGGCCGAAATGCTCCACTTAAAAGATACAGAATGGCAGAATGGATAAAAATCCACAAGCCAAGTATTTGCTGTCTTTAAGAGACTCACCTAACACATAAGGTCTCACATAAAAGGATTAGTCCAACAGGAAAACATCATAATCCTAAAAACATATACACCCAACACTGGAGCTCACAAATTTATAAAACAATTGCAGCTACACCTAAGAAATGAGACAGATGGCAACACAATAATATTGAGGGACTTCAATACTCCACTGACAGCACTACACAGGTCATCAAGACAGTCAGCAGAGAAACAATGGGCTTAAGCTACACTCTTGAGCAAACGAACTTAAAAGATATTTACAGAATATTCTACCCAACAAATGCAGACTATGCAATATTTTCTTCAGCACATGGAACATTCTCCAAGATAGAACATATAATAGTTTACCAGTCTCAATAAATTCAGAAAATCAAAATTACATAAGTATTCTTTAAGACCCCAGTGGAACAAAACTGGAAATTAACTCCAAAATGAACCCTTGAAACTATACAAATACATGGAAATAAATTAATTAATTAATCTGCTCTTGAATGATCTTTGGGTCAACACTGAAATCAAGACAGAAATTAAAAATTCTTTGAGTTAAACAAAAATGGTGAAATAAATTATCAAAACCTCTAGGATACAGCAAAAGCAATGCTAAGAGGAAAATTCATTGCATTAAATGCCTACATCAAAAAGTCTGAAAGAGCACAAACAATCTAAGGCCACACCTCAAGAAACTAGAGAAATAAGAATAAGCTAAACACAAACCAAACAGAATAAAAGAAATAACAAAGATCAGAGCAGAACTAAATAAAATTGAAATAAAAAATACAAAAGATAAATGAAACAAACAGCTAGTTCTTTGAAAAGATCAACAAAATTGATAACCATTAGCTAAATTAACCAAGACAGAAGATCCAAATAAACTCAAGAAGAAATGAAACAGGATATTAAAACAGATAACACAGAAATACAAAAGCTCATTCCAGGCTACTATTAACACCTTTATGCAAACAAACTAAAAAATCTAGAGCAGATAAATAAATTCCTGGAAATATATAGCCCTCCCAGATTAAATGAAGAAATAGAAAATCTGAACAGACCAATAACAAGTAGCAAGACTGAATCAGTAATAACTTTTTTTTAAAAAGGCCAACAACAACAACAAAAGCCCCAGACCAGATGGATTACTGGCTGTATTTTATCAGATATTCAAAGAATAATAGGTACCAATCTTATTGAAACTATTCCAAAAGACAGAGAAAGATAATTCTCCCTAAATCATTCTATGAAGCCAAAACCAGAAAAGGACATAACAAAAAAAGAAAACTATAAACCAATATCCCTGATGAACTCAGATACAAAAAACCTCAACAAAATACTAGCTAAGTGAATCCAACAGCATATCAAAAAGATGATATGCCATGATCAAATGGGTTTAATATCAGGGATGCAGGGATAGTTTAACATACACAAGAAGATAAATGTGATAAATCACATAAATAGAATTAAAAACAAAAAATCACATGATTATCTCAATAGATACAGAAAAAGCATTTGACAAAATCCAGCATCCCTCAGCAAAACTGGCATAGAAAAAACATACCTCAAGGTAATAAAAACCATCTATGACAAACCCACAACCAACATTATACTGAACAGGGAAAAGTTGAAAGCATTCCCCCTGAGAACTGGAGCAAGACGAGGATGCCCACTTTCACCACTTCTATTCAACATAGCACTGGAAGTCCTAGCCAGAATAATCAGACAAAAAAAAAAAAAAAAAAGCATCCAAATTGGTAAAGAGGAAGTCAAACTGTCACTGTTCACCAATGATATGACTGTATACCTAGAAATCCCTAAAAACTCACACAAAAAGCTCATAGATCTGATAAATTCATTAAGTTTCAAAATACAAAATCAATGTACACAAATCAGTAGCACTACTACACCCCAACAATAACCAAGCTAAGAAACAAATCAAGAATGCAATCCTTTTTACAACAGCTGCAAAAATAAAAATAAAAAATAAAAATAAAATACTTAGTAATACACCGAACCAAGGAGGGGAAAGATCTCTTTACTGGTGAAAGGAATCAGGGATGACACAAACAAATGGAAATATCATGTTCATGGATGGGTAAAATCAATATTGTGAAAATCACTAAACTGCTTAGAGCAATCTACAGATTCAATGCAATTCCTATCAAAGTACCATCATCATTCTTCGCAGAACTAGAAAAAATATCCTAAAATTCATATGAAACCAAAAAAGAACCCACATAGCCTAAGCAAGATTAACCAAAAAGAACAAATCTGGAGGCATCATATTACCCTACTTCAAACTATACTACATGGCTATAGTTACCAAAACAGCATGGTAGTGGTATAAAAATAGGCATACAGACCAATGGAACAGAATAGAGAATCTAGAAATAAAGCTAAATACAGCCAACTAATCTTTGACAAAGCAAGCAAAAACATGAAGTCAGGAAAGGACACCCTGTTCAACAAATTCTGTTATTTACCAGTGGGAAAAGTGTCATTTCCCCACTTTACTGTGCTGGGATAATTGGCAAGCCACATGCAGAAGAATAAAACTGGATCCTCATCTCTCACCTTATGCAAAAATCAACTTGAGATGGTTCAAAGACTTAAATCTAAAGACCTAAAGCCATACAAATTCTCGAAAATAACATTGGCAAAACTCTTCTAGATAATGGCTTAGGCAAAGACTTTACGACCAAGAACCCAAAAGCAAATGCAATAAAAACAAAAATAAATAGATGGAAACTGATGAACCTAAAAAGCTTCTGCACCACAAAAATAATCAGCAGAGTAAACAAACAACCCACAGAATAGGAGAAAATATTCACAAACTATGCATCCAACAAAGGACGAATTTCCAGAATCTGCAAGAACTCAAACAAATCAGTAAGGGAAAAAACATTCCTGCTAGCAGGAATGTAAACCAGTACAACCACTATGGAAAACAGTATGGAGATTCCCTAAAGAACTAAAAGTATAACTACCATTTATCTAGCAGTCCCACTACTGGGTGTCTACTTAGAGGAAAAGAAGTCATTATATGAAAAAGACACGTGCGCAGGCATGTTTATAGCAACATAATTCACAATTGCAAAAATAAAGAATCAGTCAAAATACCCGTCAACCTACGGGTAAATAAAATGTGATATACATACACACCATGGAATACTACTCAGCCATAAAATGGAACAGAATAATGGCATATGTAGCAACCTGAGTGGAGTTGGAGACCATTATTCTAAGTGAAATAACTCAGGAATGGAAAACCAAATATCATATATTCTCACTTATAACTGGGAGGTAAGCTGAGGATGAAAAGGAATAAGAATGATATAATGGACTTTGGGGACTTGAAGTGAAGTTGGAATGTGGGATAAGGGATAAAAGAATACACAGTGGGTAAAGTGTACACTGCTCAGGTTGTGGGTGCACAAAAATTTCAGAAGTTAGAAACTTATCTCTGTAACAAAAAAAAAAAAAACACCTGTTCTCCAAAAACTATTGAAATTTTTTTTAATAAAAGGAAAAGAAACAAAAAATAAAGTGGGCAAAATACCTAAATTGACACCTCATCAGAGAACTTATGATGTTGAGCATCTTTTCATACGCTTATTTGCCACCTCTATAAGTTCTTATTGAAATTACAAATTAAAACAATGAGGTAATACTATGTACTTATTAGAATGGCTAAATCCCAGAAAACTGACAATAGCAAATGCTGGTGGGTATATGGAGCAACAGGAACACTCATTCATTGTCAGTGGAAATGCAAACTGATACAGCCACTTTAAAGATACTTTAAGCGAATTCTTTTAAAGCTACACATAGTATTGGCACATGATTCAGCAACTGTACTCCTAGGTATTCACCTAATTAATCTGAAAACTTACATCCATACAAAACCTGCATTCAAATGTGTGTAGCTGCTTAACTCATAATCACCCAAAACTGGAAGCAACCAAGATGTAACCATAATTTGAATAAACTGTAATACATCTATTATGGAGACAAAAGTTACTCCATTTTGGATGTTAATCCACTATTCTGACTTCTGATGAACCCCAGTCACGGAAATGCCTCCTTGATTCCTACCTTACTTCCTATCTATAGTGTAAGAACATATCAACCTTGATGTTATCACAAAAATTACAGGCAATGATGCATACCGAAATCTTTCCTGTTCCCAAGGGTTGCCTTTAATTGTCTATGGAGCATGTATATACCCTTTTCCCATGGTATATAAGCCCTGAGTCTGGAGAGTAACGGTATGAACATCAACATGTCTTACGCTGCCCAAGAACATATTTCTGTCCAAAATTTCCTCCTAAAAATCACCCTCTGCCAACAAACTAGTTATGTTTACCTCATTCTTTGATTTCTTGGCTCCTTCTATATTTGGGGGTCATTTTGCATATATGGCCCTTTCAAGGAACATCTATATAATGATAAACAATAAGCTATCAAGCTATAATAAGATATGGAGAAACATTAAAGTTTCTAAAGAAAAGAAGCCAATTTGAAAGGCTATATATATACTACATAATTTCAACTATATGCCTGTAGAAAAAGCAAAGTTTTTAAGAAAACAAAAAGATCAGTGGTTAGTAGGGGTTCAGAAGTTGAAGTGAAATAATGAATAGATGAAGCAAAGAAGACTTTTAGGGCAATATAACTATTTTGCATGATACTATAATTGTGGATACATCACATTATATATTTGTCAAAAACTATAAATACGTACAATAAAACTAGTGAACCCTAGTGTAAACTAGAGGCTTCAGTTAATACTAATCTATAGATATTGGTTTATTATCTATAACAAATGCACCAAACAAATGCAACATATTAATAACAGGGAAAACTGTGGGGCTGAGGAGTCATAGGATAACTTTATCTGCTCAATTATTTTATAAAACTGTTCTAAAAGCAAACTATAGAATAAGATTTTTAAGAGTGAAGAGAACAAGAATTTAAAAAGATAATTGTCTAAAGCAAAAATAATGACAATTAAATGGTGGCATTTATAAGATGTGTAGACATAAAATGTATGGCAATCATAGCACAAAGTTTGGGTGGGAAATAATGGAAGCACACTGTTGTAAGGTGTATATTACATTATATGTGAAATGATATATTATTTGAAGGTAGACTGTGACAAACTTATATAGCCTGGAGTAACCACTAAGAAAAAGAATAAAAAGAAGGAGAAGAAGCATGGATGAGAAAAAGCAGAGGAAACAGGAGAGGAGTGGTACTGGTATAAGAATAGACATATACCTCAGCAGGAAAGAACAGAGAGATTATAAATGATTCACACATAGCAGCAATTGATTCAGGAAAGGAAAGGTGCCAAGATAATATAATGGGGATAGGATAGTGCTTTCAACAAACGTGTTGGGAAAATGAGACATCCATATACAGAATTATGAACTTCACCCCATATTCATATTATGTACAAAAATCAACTCAAAATAGATGGTAGACCAAAATGCAAACTCTAAACCTATAAAACTTCTAGATGAAAACTTAGGGGGAAACTTTTGTGACACTGGATTATGCAAAAATTTCTTAAGACACTAAGCACAAACCACAAAAGAAATAATTGATAACTTGACTTCAAAAAAATTAAAATCTTCTGCTCTTCAAAAGACAGTATTTAAGAAAATGCAAAGTCAAGCCATAGTCTGAGAAGATACTTGCAAAACACGCATTTGAGAAAGGCTTTACATCCTAAATATACAGACCCTTATGACTCAAAAAGAGAACAACCCACGTTTAAATAAAACAGTCAAAAGGTGTCAAAAGTATCAAGAGATACTTCACCAAAGGAGACACACAGATGGCAAATAAATACATGAAAAGATGCTTAACACAAATGGCCAACATAAAAATGTAAAGGAAAACCATAATAAAATATTATTATATACCTATTAAAAATGGTAAAATCAAGCACACACACGCAAACCAATACAAAGTGGTTCTAGTGAGAATGTGGAGCAAATAGAATCTCATGCATTGCTGCTGGGATCACTACTTACCATCCTGCTTTATTTTTCCCAAAAGCACTTTGTATTACCTTAAAGTTTGCTTACGTATATAAGTCCATATGTACCTTCTCACATGTTTATTGTCTATCTCCCCCAATATAAGTACTATGAGGATGGCAACTTGGTCTATCCTGTCATCACTGTGTCATTCTGGAACCAAGAACAGCACATGGCAATCTTTACATATTTGTTAAAAGTAGGGAAGGAGTGGAAAGAAAAGACGCTAAGATATCTATAAGTGAATGTATGAAGACAAGGAACCCAGTCAGAGCAGTCTACAGAGGGGCAATCTATGTGCATAAGAGAAAATTAATTTAGACCACCAGGAAGCTGCATGGTATAACGCAAGATTCCCAATTTCAGCTGCACATTAGAATTAGCTAGAGAGCTTTGCAAAATCCCAATTCCAGGCCACACCAGACCAATAAAATCAGAATCTCTGAGAATGGAACACCAGCACTGGTAATTGAGACAGAGTCTTGCTCTGTCACCAGGCTGGAGTGCAGTGGCATAATCTCGGATCATTGCAACCTCTGCTTCCCATGTTCCACTGATTCTCCTGCCCCAGCCTCCCAAGTAGCTGGGACTACGGGCATGCACCACCACACCCAGATAATTCTTGCATTTTCAGTAGAGATGGGGTTTCACCATGTTGGCCAGGATGGTCTCAATCTCTTGACCTCATGACCTGTCCACCCTCGGCCTCCCAAAGTGCTGCTGGGATTACAGGCATGAGCCGCCACACCCTGCCAAGCACTTATTATTTTAAAGTTCCTCAGGTGATCCCAGTGTGCACTCAAAGTTGAGAATCACTGAGAAAATGGAACCTAGATTTTGGAAATATATACAACTGAGTGTGCAAGCTACTTAGCCTCAAACTTAACCTCCCTTAGCCTCAACATTCTCATCTATAAAATGGGAATTATACATATCTCCCACAGTTGCTGAAATATTGAGATTCTACATAAAGCTCTCACGAAATTCTCATCCTCCGGGGAAACTTGATCAAATCTTCATAGCTTAGTGTAAGAAATGCTAATTTTATCAGCAATTCACATTTTTAATTGTTACCTGATTATCATATTGAACATTTACACTGGGGAAGTTCAGAAATGCTCATGTTTCCACTTTCCTGGTGGTAAAGTGCTGCCTGAAGCTATGTTTATTTTAAATTTTCAAGAGCAAATAAACTATGGCAGGAAATCTAGCTGACTATGGCAGTGATTCTCAAACCTAGCTGCACATTAGAATCACCTGAGAATTTTTTTTAAAAAAATACACAGTTGTCCTGAACTAACCCAGGTCAAATTAAATCAGAGTCCCTGGGGTGGCTCCAGAACATCAGTACTTAAAAAAAAAAAAAAAAAAAAAAAAAAAAAAAAGCTGATTGAAAGGTAATTGCAAAACATGGTCCGGGCTTAAAAGCACTGATTTGCACTAACAATATCCCATGCTAACTGCACTTGGGGAGCTCTTATGAAAACAGATTGATTCCAGAACCCTACCGAGACTTACTAATTCTGAATCTATGGAAGTGGAGCCTGTCATTCTGCAAATCTTCATAAAGCTCCCCAATGGTGATTCCGATGCAAACTCACTGGGAACCACTACTTTATATCATACATTTACTCTCCATGTTGTATGTCAGCAAAGATCATTTAGAACTTTCACTGGTCTCAAATGACAAGCCTACCAGTCACTTTTTTTTTTTTTTTTTTTTTGAGACGGAGTTTCTCTCTTGTTACCCAGGCTGGAGTGCAATGGCGCGATCTCGGCTCACCGCAACCTCCACCTCCTGGGTTCAATCAATTCTCCTGCCTCAGCCTCCTGAGTAGCTAGGATTACAGGCACATGCCACCATGCCCAGATAATTTTTGTATTTTTTAGTAGAGACAGGGTTTCACCATGTTGACCAGGATGGTCTCAATCTCTCGACCTCGTGATCCACCCACCTCGGCCTCCCAAAGTGCTGGGATTACAGGCTTGAGCCACCGCGCCCGGCCTCGTCACTTTTAATCAGTATCTGACACAACACATCACGGTAACTCCAAAGACATTACAGATCTTTTCACAACACCTTTATGTGCAGCCCACTGACCCACATCACTTACCATATGCTATGCCTAATAGTGGCTATGTAGTCCACTGGTCTTTCTAACCAAATTCCTCTAAATGGGCTGCTCATCTGGGAAAAGCAACATGGAATCACATTATTCTCCAAGCCTTATTACCCTTTGCTAAGTGGTAAGTAATGTCAGGATTAGTGAAATGAACTCCATTGATCAAATGAGTCTAAGTGAAATCTGAGTTGTTTTCTGCACCTAGAAACAAACTATTATCTATTTGCTTCCCTCAGAGAGATGAGCTCAGAGGAAACAAGAGTGATCCCTGAGGTGGAAGTAATAGAGTGCACTGCAATTTTAAAACTCTACTTAGACACAATAACAGGACACTTAGAGAATTTTTCTTTCTTTTGAGACAGAGTCTCATACTGGTGCCCAGGCTAGAGTGCGGTGGCGTCATCTCCGCTCATTCAACCTCCACCTCCCAGGTTCAAGTGATTCTCCTGCCTCGGCCTCCCAAGTAGCTTGTATTACAGGCACCCACCACCATGCTCAGCTAATATTTTTGTAGTTTTAATAGAGACGGGCTTTCACTATGTTTGCCAGGCTAGTCTTGAACTCCTGTCCTCGTGACCTACCCACCTTGGCCTTCCAAAGTGCTGGGATTACAGGCGTGAGCCAATGCACCCTGCCAAATTATTTTGATAGATGAAACCAATCAGTATACATAACACCTTGGTGGTACTGCCAGGCAGATGATAATAGTAGCATCTAAACAACCAGGTACTATGTTAGCCATATTAAATATATTAACTCATGTGATTCTCAATTGCAATGATAATAGCCCTATCAGGCAGGTACTACTATTAGTTCCATTTTGTCAAAAAGAAACAAAGGCACACAGAAGTCAGATAATTTATTCAAAGTCTCATAGCTAATAAGTGGCAGTTTTCTGAAACCAGATAATCTGGCTTTGGAGTCCAACAACTTTAAGTACTCCACTGCAGTGCAGATGAGTGAAGACCAAGCAGTTAAAAAAAAAAAAAAAAAAAAAAAGGTTAATGTCTGCAGTAGAAACAGGAGGTCAGGGTATGTGTACCTTGGGCAAGTTACTTAACCTCTTGGAGCCTATTTTTGCATCTGAAAAATCAAGATAATAATTGTACCTGCCTTGGAAAGTTGAAGTGGAGATTAAACAAGATTATGCATGAGGTGTGCTTAGATTAAGTGTTCAGCACTTTTAGGAGCTCAGTCTGCTATACTCGAGCGAGTTTAAACAGAAGCGCCACGCAGTGAGTTTGTTGAGAGTCCGTCTTTATGCTGGCATCTGAGAGTCAGCTAAAGCTCAAACCTCTTAGCCAAGAACAAAGGGTGGTCTACATTTTTATACCAGTTTAGGGTCAGGGGGCGGTAAGCAGATTATTACAAAAGCAGAAGGAGCAGGTTAGGGAGAAGGCGGGCCTAACAAAAAGTTCTATTTAAAATTGTTTTTTTACTCAGGATGTGGAGTAGCAGTGTAGGGTAGCAGTTACAGAGTTACAGATACAGTATGTACAGGGCTGGTGGGCCCTGTTTCACAGAAAATTGGTTACAAAGATGCCAAGTGTCTCAGACCACAAGCTTTCAGAACAGAATGCCCTATATAACTCAGGGTGGGCAAACATAGCTCAGGGTGGGCAAAATGGAGTTGGCAAGACTGTTTAAAATGTATTCATTATAGCCAAGCTCAAGCTAAGGTATTTCAAGTCAATGTCCGCCATTATTATTATTATTTGTATTTTAATACAGCTCACATGGTCAGGGAGAAATAAAAATCTGTGAAATGGAAAATTTTCCTGCCGATCTTAGATTTGCAGATTCTGTAGATTACTAGTACATCAGATCCAATATGATATGCAGTCCTAAAAGATTTTCACAAAAACTTAAGGACGGTCACTGTGACAAACCTCAGCCCAACCAGTCCAGGACAATGGCTCTAAAAGGCAAACACTCTCAATTATCAGGCTGTGTACATGTCACCACAACAAGAACCAGACTTCTGAGCAGCTGCAAACTGCAGTTCTCTGTGATTGGAGAACATGCCACAGAACAGCCTGTCAGGTGGTAATTGTCAGCCCTCCTCAGTCACATGTATATAAACAGAAAAGAAAAACAAAACGAGGGCTCAAATAAAAAGCGTTAACATTCATCAGATGCCTGACACTCTATTGAATATTTTTCATGCATTACTTCATTTAATCCTGTCGACACTCTTCCAGAGTTGAACACGACACCACCACACTGGTTTGTACCACTTTAGATACGGGACTACACATCTCAAATGGGTGCTCAGCACTGCCTGGGAATCCAACTCCATTGGATTGGGTGAAAGTCCACTTTCACCCTCTCTAGGACTCTGTCATACATCTGTTCTCCAAGTTCCCACAACGTTCGTCTCCCGTGCTGCCCTCCCTCTCAGCTGATGACTGCCTGGACGGATAGACTCTCATGCTACCCCCAACAGTATCTGCACCTGTTATCTCAGCTTCCCCTCTGGTTACAACAGAGTAAGTGTCCCTGCTCATTCCAAAACCAGCTACCCACCTGCTTAGGGTCTCCTCCTTTCTCAGGTATTCAACAACTATCCTCTACAATGTTCCCCTCTTTCATCTGCAGCAGTTTTTCCTTTTTACGAGTTTAATCACATTGGCATATAAACATTCTGCTTTCTTCTATATTGAAAAACAAACAAACAAACAAACAAACAAACTCTACCCAAGCTTAAGGCCCCTCTTCTCCATTAACATTGTTCTGGTCAAAATGACGAAAATCCTCCTAATTGCCAAAGTCACCTTACACGGTAACATTCAACACTGTTGACACTGCCTCCCTCCCTTTTTTGGCTTCCGCCCTCTTCTTTGTGTACACTATTGAACTAGATGTCTTCACCAGTCCCGTATTTTAAATACTATGTACAGTATATGATGCTGATTCCAAAGGTCAACTCTAGTCCGACATCCTCCAGGTCTTCAGATTTACATTTCTAAAGAGCATATTTGATATCTCAACCCAAATATCTACTAGATGATTTATGTGTGTATATTTCACATTTTAAAAAATCTACCAGTTGACTGATAAATTGATAAATGGAGAGAAGGATGAATAGGTAATATGAAAAATCAAATGTGCTAAATGTTCATGGCACCTGTAGCTGGTAAGTGGCCAGAGTCCGCTGCAAAATTCTTCCCAGCTATGCTCTTTGTAAGTCTTCTGTTGGGAAAAACCTACTCGGCATCTCAAACCTAACACATTCAAAACATAAATACTGATTCCATGACTTCCAAAAATGAAACTTACTGCACCCTACAGTTTTCCTTGAGTCAAGGCTAGAATATGAGGGCCTTGCCGATCACGTTCATTGATATTCCCAGCCTCTTGAACAGTGTCTGGGACACAGGAGGCGTTTAAAATAGCTGCTGAATAGACTGATGAATTCATGTTATTTCTTTCTAGGTCTCTCGACCTCCACCAGCCCTTGAGTCACTGGGAAGTTCTTGGCCATCTTAGCACCTGATGATGGCTTCTTATCAATCATACCACATCCCTGCTCCTCGGGGAGCTGGCGGCCTTGCCCTGGCATGGAGCCACAGGGTTCCTGTCCCAGTCCCGTCACGCACAGGCGCCCCGACACGCGTCCCAGTGCAGCTGGCATCACAGGGCCAGGGCTGGGTCCTGCCCTCGGGCTGCAGCGGCACTGCCTCACAGCCCAGGCTCTCCCAGGCAGCCTCCCGAGCCAGCGCCACAACCCAGGCCTTGGGCCCCCTGCGCACCAACGGCATCTTCCTCTTCGTGCCCGGCCTTCCCCACGCCCCCTGCCCACCTGCCCCCGGCCACCTTTCCTCACCTGGGCCTGCGGGCCTCCCCAACTGCCCCGCCGCAACCCCAGCAGCCTCGCCAGTTGGGTCCACGCCGAGCCAGCCGGCCTTCGCCGCGGTCCAATCCCGCCTGCGCCCGCGAGCCTGCGCACTGGAGCCTCGCCCTGGGCGGCCCTCTGCCGACCGGGCCCCGACTGACGGTGCCGCCCTCTACCGGTCCTCCGAGGCACTGAGAGCCCATCGCAGGCGCTGCTGTAATTCCTGCGGGCCCTGCACCACCCTGCGCGTGCGCCCCTCTCCAAGACCAGGCTGATAATGCCAACAGCGCTCTGAACCATGCTCATATCCTGAACCACTAAGGACTGTGCTCTCCAGGATTGCTCGACTGACCCACGCCTGCCCTCTAAGCCCCTACTGAGGCCCCAGAGTGCTGGGGGTGGGGGCGGCGATGGGGTGGGGGGTTCTGTTTGTAGTATCGGAGCAGGGCAGATAGGTTATTGCAAAAGGAGTCAGAGCTTGTGCCACAATATGAAGTCAGTTGGCTACTAGGTCAATTAAGACAACTTCAGCAAGGGTGGTCAATGTAGAGGCAATTCAACTGTGAACGTTGCCTGAAAACAGGCAGACAGGATCTTTTTTTTTTTTTTTTTAATTTTTTTTAATTTTAGGTTCTGGGGTACATATGCAGATCATGCAGGATTGTTGCATAGGCACACACATGGCAATGTGGTTTGCTGCCTCCATCCCCCTGTCACCTACATCTGGCATTTCTCCCTATGTTATCCCTCGTGGACCTCCCGTCACCACCCCCCACGCTCTCCCTCCCTTTCCCCCACCACAAGCCCCAGTGCCTGATGCTCCCCTCCCTGTGTCCATGTGTTCTCATTGTTCAACACTCACCTATGAGTGAGAACATGCGGTGTTTGATTTTCTGTTTTTGTGTCT
This sequence comes from Saimiri boliviensis, assembly GCF_048565385.1. Lineage (NCBI taxonomy): Eukaryota > Metazoa > Chordata > Mammalia > Primates > Cebidae > Saimiri > Saimiri boliviensis. The sequence goes on along the minus strand of NC_133460.1, from coordinate 27,186,905 downwards.
GTTTGCTGAGAATGATGGTGTCCAGATTCATCCATGTCCCTGCAAGGGACACGAACTCATTTATCTTGATGAACACACTTCTATTCATTGGTCCTGACCAGAGCCACTTTGGTGAATGTAGTTCCCCTGAAGGTGTTAGAAGACCTGCCTCACTCATCCCCCAGCTTTCAGTGCTGGTCTCGCAGAGAGCCATATGCTTGAGCTGAACTGCAGTTAAGCAGCGACAGCCACCCTCTGTCCAGGCTCTGAGGCCAGCTTTCTGCTCCATGAGTCTCTGACAGTGAGTCTCCTCAGAGACTTTTTCTTTCTGCAGAGCCTAGATACCCTGCAAGCAAGCCATGCCATTGCCATATGTGTTTGTTTGTGTTGCTATAAAGGAATAGTGAGGCTAGGTAATTTATAAGGAAAAGAGATTTGTTTTTTTCACAGTTCTGCAGGCTATACAAAAAAACATGATACCACCGTCGGCTTTTGGTGAGGGCCTCAGGAAGCTTCCACTCATGGCAGAAGACAAAGGAGAGCCAATGTGTGCAAGAGAGAGGAAGAGAGAAGTGGAAAGTGCCAGGTTCTTTTCCACGACCAGTTCTCATGGGAACTAAGAGTAAGAACTCACTCACTCCCACAAGACTAGCACCAAATCATTCATAAAGGACCTTCCCCCATTACCCAGACACTTCCCACCAGGCCCCACCTCCAATATTGGAGATCAAATTTCAACATTAGATTGTATTTATTTATTTATTTATTTTAAGATGGAGGCTCACTCCATCACCCAGGCTTGAGTGCAGTGGTGTGATCTCAGCTCACTGCAACCTCCGCCTCCAGGGTTCAAGCAATTCTTCTGCTTCAGCCTCCCCAGTAGCTGGAACTACAGGCACATACTGCCATGCCTGGCTAATTTTTGGATTTTTAGTAGAGACAGGGTTTCACTACGTTGGCCAGTCTGATCTCGAACTCCTTAAATCAGGTGATCCATCTGCCTCAGCCTCCCCAAAGTGCTGGGATTACAGCTGTGAGCCACCGTGCCTGACCCAACATTAGATTTAGATGGGACAAATATCCAAACTATATCACCAGGGTAAGATTCCCCCTAAAAGATAGACCCCATATATAATGTTTCTTCATTGTGCCTAACATCAAGATTCTGGGCTGGTCATTGTTTCACAGACATGAGCAGCATGGCTGCTCCAAGACACACAGAGGGAAGAACTCTCACTCTCATCACCAGGAAATCCTTGCATGGAAACTGAATGAATAATTGGTAATAGTGGACCCTGAGGTCTCATTCCATCAACCTCAGACTTCTGGCTTGATCACACAATATTCCCAGATGCCACCGACCCAGAAGTTTCTTCTTGGCTTTCTGTCCTTTTACCTCTGAAAAATTCAAAGAATTATAAAGTTTAAGGCCCGTCACAGTTTACTACCCTTCTTTGGAGGCCTCTTTAAACCCTTGAGTCTTACCAATTACCGGTAGCACTAGTAGTCTTGCAAGCCTGGCCTTAAGTCCTTGCTTTCCTACTGAATAGTTGGCGACCTTTGGCAGGTTACTTCCCAACTTCTGTCTCCGTTTTCCTTTTTGAAAAAAGGGGACACAGTTGGAAGTGTTTATGAGGCAAAGAACAGATGCATTCAGCACCGTGCCTGGCAGTGAACACTGCCTTTTTTGCTCGGGAGGTTTGAGCCATATTCTTCTCTAGGTCTGTGACTCTCCCAGACTTTCTGGGAGTTCCTCTCTAAGCGATAGACCCACTACAGTCTCCGTACTTTAGGGGTAAAGCTGGATGCACTTCACGTATCAGGCTGGATGTGTTCATGCACCACACAGTGATTCCAAAAGCAGAGGCCAGAGACCTGGTTACTAATGTTGCCTCTCCTTATGGTACTAGGATTCAGCCACACAGGGCTACCCACTGCAGCCTCAGGCCCTCCTTGCTCCCCAGTGAAGACCTGGTTTCACTCTCTGGTCCTCCAGCCCAGGCCTCAGTTCTGCCTCTTTTAGTCTTTAGTCCATCCCCTCAGGTCCACTTTCCAGTGGGACTGGGAAGTCTCTTGGTTGCCCCCTGCCTGCTACACCACACTCCACCACCGCCACTGCCTCCTTATTTCCTGCGTGGTCCAAGGCTCACTGCTAATCCCTGGGTATCTTAATTCATTTTGTGCTACTATAACAAAACTCCTGAGACTCCATAATTTGTAAAGAACTGAACATTATTTTCTCACAGTTCTGGAGGATGGGAAGTCCAAGATCAGGTGCCAGCACCTGGCAAGGGTCTTCTTGCTGCATCCTCCAGAGAAGAGGAACATCGTGTCCTCATGCGGCAGAAGGCAGAGAGCAAACAGGAAAAAGGAAGCCAAACTTGCCCTCTTCTAATAGCATTAATCTCATCCAGAAGGCCAGAGTCCTCATGGCCCTATCACCTCCCAGTGGTCCCACCTCCTAACACTACCACAGCAGCAACCAAATTTCCTTTAATATTAATACTTGAGTGTAGAAGGGGGCAAACATTCAAATCATCACACTGGGATGGCTCAGCTGGAGAAGCAGAAGTGAACACTACAGGGAGGCAATGCTAATTCTGGAATTTTTGTCTTTGCAGTCTTTGGCCCTGATGTGGGTACCCAGATGCCCTCTGAGATGGACCCTCAGGGCCATGCCGATGTCTGCTCTCTGCTGTGGTAGGGCCCATCGACTCCTTACGAGTACAAGAATTTACTGCCAAAACATCCGCTCATCCAAGCCGTGGGTCTCCAGATATAGTCAGGAGGACCCCAGTGGATAGCTGCAACCCATGACCTCAGGAGAGACCCCAAGGCCCACGCTTAAGTTCAGAGTTTTCTGACTCCATCTTCTCAGGAAGAGAAGATAACTAAGAACAATATTGACAGAAAAAAACAGTCACTTCAGTGACATTACCTTTCACAGGACCCCTTGCTACAGGCCTGTGCTTTGCAGTCTGGTTCATTTCGGAACGGTATGTTTCACACCCAGCCCTACAAAGTGTGAGTTGATGAGGACCATGAGCTTGGAAGAAGCTGTAGGGGCCTCTCTGTTTCTCTCTGCCTTGCTTTGAGACACTTCACATAAAAGACTCTATAAAAATAAATTGTGGAGATTCCAATGCCAGTGAAAATCCCAGTGGAGGCGGAAAACTATTTAAAGAGCACAAGGACATACATTTATCTTGTTGTGAATCCCCGGCTGCCTGGTCCCTGAGCCTGGCACATGGCAGATGCCCAATAAATATTAATAGGTTGATCCACTTGTTGGTTGCTCATCAATTTGCAGCTTCAACCAGCCCATGGCTCTGCATGCACACACCACAAGGAGAGAGAATCCATAGGCTTTCTTGGGAGAGAGCTGCTCAGCTGGCAGGAGAGCCTGCCACAAACCCTAGAACATAAATGTCCTGCCCTCCACTTCCAGCTCTATGCACTAACTGTAAAATAATGACGCGGCAGAAAGTGAAGTACGAAGACTGTCAAATTTTAACAAAGGACCTGGATTCACGCCTGTTAATCCTTATGAATCACTCCTCGGTCTGCACCAAGCCCTGTGCTTTACAGCAAGAATACAGATGTCTTCACTGAACTGCGTCTTATTAGCTGGACCAAACAGAAGACAACTTTGTATTCTTTCCAATGCCATTTAAACTCAGTGCCCAGATGCCTTTTTCCCCTGGGCCAGTGCATGTGAAATCTTGGGCTGCTTTATAACTTTGAACATGCAGAATATTCCCATTTCAGTGTAAGATTCCCTCTGACTTATCTAATTGTTAGGCGTCCTTCACCTTCAGCCTGGGAAATGGGCACCGTCAAGTTCTCCTTTCTCACCCAGCTCCACACTCAGGCCCTCTAGACTCAGTGGCTGTCTGACACCTCTACAGCAGAAGTCCTCCAGCAATGGGCCCCCGGGGGCTCAGCAGATATTTTGAGCTGGCTATTTCTCCTGAGACACAATCTTGTGTTTTCTCAGGAACTCTCCTACAGATCTCTGAACACAAACCCATGCCCAGTGATCTTGCCTCTGGCCAGCTACTTACAAGACCCTTCCTTGGCCCCTCCAGCTCTACCAATGTGTTTATGTCATCTGTGCCACGAAAAAAGGTATTAGACAAAGGAGTAAGTGGAGGCTGAGTTGTAGGCATGGTTTTGTGCCCCAGTAATGGGCTGCACAGGAAAGAAAGGGCCACCTTTGTGAAATTCATCAGCTACAGGTAGGTGCCTTTTTGTGATTTCCCCCTAATACATGCCCTGTGTGAGCTGAGGCTCTGGTTGTCTCTCTCTGCTAGGGTCCACATCACCCCTGCTTGTTTTACCATGGCTCCAGGCTATGCCCTGCCTGTAGCTTACGTGGCTACATAAAAAGTGTGTCCATGCCCCTGCCCTGACACCGCGATTGGCAGTTCACTCCTAGGGCAGTCCTCTCTCTCATGTTGTTGCAGTCATCACCTCTCACCATGAGATGACCCAGGGGCGTTCCAGACACCAAGCCCTTGCAGAAGACATATGTCAAAACCCGTATATGATTTTATCCATCTTTCTTACGTGGCTGGAGGCAAAAGAGAGGTACCTCATTCCTCTCTGCCTTGCTTTGAGACACTTCACATAAAAGATTCCACAAGGAGGGGAAACAGGTGTGGAAGGGGAAATGCCGTAGCATTCCAACAACCCTTTCAGAGGAATTTTCTACTTCTGGCTTCCTTTTCTTCTAAACCCTCACAGGCTGCGGGTACGTTAGTGATGGAAGTTAGCTGGGTTATTAGTGGCTCCCTTAGGGTGAGCTGCCTACATGCATCTGTACAAGTGTGCAGCAACCTCAATTATTGCCTCCTCCAGAGAAAGAATTTGAGGCGTATATGGCAGAAGGAAAGACCAAGGCAGGTGTTAGAGCAAGTGTTAGAGCAGGAGTACAAGTTTATTTAAAACCTTTGGAGCAGGAGCAAAAGGAAGGAACGTACACTTGGAAGAGGCCCAAGTGAGCAACTTGACGGACAAGTGCCCCATTTGACCTTGAACCTAGGATTTGATATGCTGACTGACTTCTGGCATTTTGCACCCCTTTTCCCTTGACTTTTTCCCTTAGGGTGAGCTACCCGCATGCATGATGGCCTGCTAGCACCCGGGAGGTGAGCATGGGCAGTGTGTTTAGTGGAGCTGTACACATGTTCACCTGAGGCTTTCTTCCCTTTCCCGGTGGAATGCCCCTGGAAGGTCATACTCTGCCATTTTGCCCCTTAATGCACGTGCTTGGGCCCATTCACCCAATTCCTGAAAGCTGTCAGTTACCAATTTCAGACGTTTTTATCTTTCGGGAAGCTGCCTCTCTCTGGTGCTGGCTGTGATCAATTATTATTTTAGAGTGGCAGTGTGACAACTGCCTGACCATCCCCTGATCCCTGATGGTGGCCTGACATTCCTTGTGGGTGGGGGTAGCCCTCTCCTGCTCCGCTCCTGCCTGACTAGTTACCTACCAGGAGCTCCAAATGACTGCAAGAGAGAGTTTGGAAATGGTCCGAGAGGTGGGATCAGAATTGGAGAACTGGGTTGTAGCCAGATACCAGAGAGTTTCACGTGTCATGCTAAGAAATTTGAACCTTTTCCCGTAGGATTGCAGGAGAAAGATATTCAGCAGGAGATTACCTGCTCTTATTTGCCTCTGAGCATGCTGGGTAGAGAGGCAGGATGAAAGTGGGGACCTCTCTGGTGTGCACTAAGTACATTAATAAGCAATGTTTAGAGAATACTCCATTCAAAGTAAAAAAAAAAAATCACCTCTTTCTTGTTTCTCAGTGGTTTCTAATTCAGTCTTGAGAGGAAGACATTCTTCTTGGTTTCTGTTTTATATTCTTTTATGAGTTGGTGAATCAGGTGAGGCCATAAGAGGAGACTTGGTGCTCAGGAACACAAAATCTATTACACTCTTAGGTTCTTGAGACAGCAGGCACAGCAGGCCACACAGGACCACATGGGAAAGACACCTGGGGGGCCAGGAGGCTGAAGACAGGAGCATGCCTTTGATATACAAACTAACCAGCACAGAGCTGCATCTCTATCTGGTCCTACACTCCAGGAGACAATACTCCTCTCTTTAATCATGTCTCCTTCCAGGGCCAGGTACAAGACAACTGGAAACCATGTCTAGAGCCAAAACCCACCGGAATGATTCAAACTAGCCAGTCCTGAACGGTTCACCCTGCCTTATCTTGCCTTTCCCATGGAAACCCGGTAAAGGCCATGGCCTAGGTGTCCCCCTCGCCTGTCTTCTGCCTCCTGGCCACCCTGATGTCTTTCCCATGTGGAGTGGCATGGCACGCCTCCTGTCTCTATGACCTATGTGTATAATAAACTTCATTTTCCCGAGCCTGTCCTTCATCTCTTCTTGTAGCCACACCTGACTGACCACATCACAAAAAAAATACAAAACAGCTTGCCGAGTCCTTAGGCAGGCAGCATGATTGAGTAAGAAGGGCATAGGCCTGGGTTTTGTTTTATTGCCTTTATTTACTTGTGGCCTCAGGCAACTTATTGAACTTCTCTGGGTCTCAATTTCCTCATCTATAAAAGTGACCCTTGCGGTGTATGAGTCAGAATGAACTAGATTATGCTGCTGTAATAGATAAACCCGGAATCTTAGCCACGTGTAGCAGTAAAGGTTTCCTCCTTGCTCTCAGTGCACGTGCAATGCAGCTCAGCTGGCCGCTCTGCTCCCTGCTCCCCGACTTAGCACGCAGGCTGATGGCATGCCCACCGTCTCTGATCACATTAGGATCATGGTGGCAGATGGAAGGAGAGCTCTGGTGGGTCCTCCATCTGCAATTAAATGCACCAGCATGGAATTGGCAATGCATGCCTTTCCTCACAGCTCTGTGGTCAGAAATCACATGGCCCTGCTCCACCACAAAGGGGTTCTGTGTAGCTACCACAGATGCTCACTCCACAGGTGTAGGGTGAGGGTTCCACGTGCTACAACACAAAGCACCTGGTGCAGGGCTTGAAGGCTGGCAGGTTCTGACACAGTTCTTCTGGGGAGAGCAGCCTCCACCCACAGCTGTGGTCAAGACTCCCAGCTTTGCAGTGGCAAGTACTTTAGAAAAAGCATACTGTCCACAGTAACACAGCTAGGCATGAAGATTTTCTTTTTCTCTTTCTTTTTTCTTTTTCCTTTTTTTTTTTTCTGAGATGGAAATTTGCTCTTGTTGCCTAGGCTGTAGTGCAATAGTGCAATCTTGGCTCACTGCAACCTCTGCCTTTCAGGTTCAAGTAATTCTTCTGTGTCAGCCTCCCATGTAGCTGGGATTACAGGGGTGTGCCACCACGCCCGGCTAATTTTTGTATTTTTAATAGAGACAGGGTTTCACCATGTTAATCAGGCTGATCTCGAATCCCCAGCCTCAGGTGATCCACCCGCCTTCGCCTCCCAAAGTGCTGGGATTACAGGTGTGAGCCACTGTGCCTGGCTGGATGGAGCCTTTCATTTTAAAATTGTTTCAAAATTGTAAAAGGACATCTGAAACGTCTCGTGAAGGAAAACCACTTGGGAAACAGAAATCCCAAAGATCAGGACTGATCAATGTATCTATCTTCAGTTAGAGACAGAGAGGGCTCTCAAGGACAAAACTGGGGAAAGATTGTTGAGAATCTCTTGTGTAAAAAGGTTTTCAGTTGCAAGAAACAGGCAGAGCAACTTAAGCTGACTTAAGCATGAATAGACTGATTGTCACAGGAGCTCCAAGTCCCACTGCAGGGCAGAATTCAACTGGTTGATTCAGTTATACCAACCAAGATCCCAGCTCTCACCATCTTCCCGCTCTGGATCCGGAGTGTTGATTTTGTTTGGCTTCCTTTGAAAACTGATTCCTCTTAATGTCATTGAAAGGCTCTCAGAAGCTATACAGTGGGGTAGATAAATAATTGCTTCTGGAAATTTTCCCTAAAGATGTATGAGTACTTTTCTAAAAGTCTCTATGAAATATTTGTGTATTTCAGTGGCTTAAATTTAACTATGACTTCTGTCTCTAGCAAGAAGAGTTGCCTTGAAGTCAATTGAGCCACACTGCCAGTTAGAAGGAGGAAAGCATGCCAAATAGTGCCACAAAACACATAGTCTACTCTTACCCAGTGAGAGTAAGCAGGCCTGGTTTTAGGAACTGAGCCAGAGATGGGCTTGAAACCTGATGATCTTTAAAGTTTCTTCTCAAAGATGTGGAATGACTTGAAAGGGCTTGTCAGTCAGGCAACAAGAAATCTAATGAGGAACCACAGAGGAGACATGGTGTCCCTACCTCTTCTCTCCTCTTCCACCCTCAACCCTGAGAAGTGTCCACTTACACTCACCTTGAAACTCCCTGCCTCTCCTACTCCCTTTACCTGTTAGTGCTTCATTGCGTGTCAGCTCTCTTTAGAGTGCATTCTACAGAACCTCATGTAGATAAAACCATGTCATAGTATTGCTTTGAAGCCTCAGTGACTGCTTCCTTTGCATGGAATTCAGCATGATTTCACCTAAGTGGAAACAGCCCTCTGAGATCCCTCATATCCAGAGATATCTCAAATTCAAAATGTACAAAACCAAAATGATCACCAAACAGGATATTCCTTGGCAGTCCCCAGTTCAGTCGATGACTCCATCATTCCTTCTTCTCTGGAATCAGCAGTGGTCTTCCAGAGTGGTCTCAGTTCTTGTCTTTCCCATACCAATCTGTCCTCCACCCCACAAACCAGACTAACTTTTCAGATTCGAGTTCTGATAACAAATACCTGCTGAAAAGCCAAGACTTTTAGCTCACAGTCTGTGCCTACCTATCAGTGGCTCCCCTCCTGCCTTGCAGCTCCATGCATGCTCTATCTGTATGGTGGGTCTTTGCTGGCCTCCTCCCGTGCCCAGCATGCTAAGCCCTTTCATGTTTACACCTCTCCTTCCAGAGGAGCGCCTGCTACCCCTTCCAAGGCCCTCTCCTTAGGCAGGATTCCCATTTTCTTTTGGGGAAAAAAAAATCTTGTTTGTTTGTTGTTGAGACAGTCTTGCTCTATCACCAGGCTGGAGTGCAGTGGCGCAATCTCGGTTCACTGCAACCTCCGCCTCTCTGATTTAAGCAATTCCCTCGCCTCAGCCTCCAGAGTAGCTGGGACTACAGGTGCGTGCGAACATGCCTGGCTAATTTTTTGTGTTTTATTAGAGACGGGGTTTCACCATGTTGGCAGGGATGGTCTCAATCTCCAGACCTCGTGCTCTACCCACCTCAGCCTCCCGAAGTGCTGGGATTACAGGCATGAGCCACAGTAACTGGCCAAAAATCCTTGTTTTTTATACAACATTTATTTCCATACCATCATTCCAGTGTCCATCCCATTGACTGTAATACTATTTCACGTGTTCATGTTTTACCTCCTGCACAGGAAGTAAGCCCCCAGAGGGCAATTCCCATCCACATCCCCGCTGCCTCCCAGGCCTAGCCTATAGCCTGCTCTACAGCTCTTGCTCAGTGAATGTGTGTCAAGTAGAAGGGAGCAGAGACACCTACAGCTGCTCCCGCATTCTTCCTGCTTATTTTTCTCCATGACTATTTAACTCTGAAGTTGAAGCTTTTTTTCTGTAGCAGTTATAAGTACTGAGGAATGGAATTGGTTTAGACGCCTATAATTTATGAAAAATTACAAGTGCCAACGTGATAGCACTGAGTATGTAGATGGGCAAATCAGACACGGTCAGCCTCTGAGGCTGAGCATTTGCACTCTGGGCCAGTGAGTCTGTAACCCTCTGCAGAATCTGACCTGCCGATGTGCGGAGCTGCTATAGCATGGTTAAAGCACAGTTGGGAAGCCCACTTTTTTAGTTAAATGTTTTTATTTTGAAATAATTGTATATTCATAATACAGTTCGAAGAAATAACACAGATGATGCACTGTTCCCTTTACCTAGTTTGCCCCAATAGTAGCATCTTGTAAAACTAGAGTACAGTATCTCAATCAGGATATTGACATTGACTTAATACATCCATCTTGTTCAGATTTTCTTAGTTGTACTTATACCTGTGTGTATGTGTGTGTGTGTGTGTGTGTGTGTGTGTGTGTGTATGTTCTACACAATTTTATCCCATGTATTTCCATCACCAAGAGGACCCTTCCTGCTGCCCTTTTATAACCACACCCACCTTCCCCTCTCCCACACCTCTCCTTAACTTCTTGTAACCACTAATCCATTCTCTATTTCTAAAATTTTGTCATTTTAAGAATGTCCAATAAATGGAATCATATTTGTACAATCTTTAGGGGTTGGCATTTTCTCACTCTGCATAACTCTGTGGGGTTTCATATGAGTTGTTGTGAGGGCCAGTAGTTCACTTCTTTTGATAAGGATTATCACATGTTAATTAGCCATTCACTTACTTGAAGGACATCTGGGTTCTTTCTCATTTGGGGATATTACAAGTTAAGTTGCTATGAATATTTTCATAAATGTTTTTGTGTAAACACAAATCTTAATTTATAAAAATACAATTGCTGGGTCTTATGGTGATTGTGTGTTTAGTATTGGAAGATCTAATCAAACCATTTTCTACATTGCATACACTATTTTACATTCCCAACAGCAATGCATGAGCAATCTCCTTTCTCCATGTCCTCAGCAGCATTAGGTGTTGTCACTATTTTTATTTGACCATCCTGATACATATGTGGAGATATCTTATTGTAGTTTGCTTGTATTTCCCCAAAAGCTAATTGAAGTTGAACATCTTCTCATGTGCTTATTTGCCATCTGTATATTATGGTCAGTGAAATATCCATTCGCGTATGTTTCCTATTTTCTAATGGGATTTTTTTGTTTGTTTGTTTCATTACTGTTGAGTTTTGTGAGTTCTTTATGTATACTAGATACTAGTCCCTTGTTGGGTATATGATTCCAGATACTTTCTGCTCATTTGTTGCTTGGATCTTTTATCCTCTTACCAAAGTCTTTTTACAGAGAAAACAAACAAACAAACAACTATTTATCACTTTTTTCTTTTCTTTTTACAGATCATGCTTTTGGTAAGTCTGAGAACTCCTTGCCTAGTCTTAGATCCCAACAATTTTCTCCCCCACTTTTTTTTTTCTAAAAATCATATAGTTTTGCATTGACATGTAAGTCCGGGATCCATCTGGAGTTCACCTTTTTACAAGATGTGATATTTAAGGTCAGTGTTTTTGTTTTGTTTTGTTTTGTTTTGTTTTTGTCTATGGATGTCCAGTTTGTTGAAAAAACAATCCTTTCTTCATTGAATTTCTCCTGCATTTTGTCAAATGTCAGTTGGGAATATTTGTGTGGGTCTATTTCTGGATTATCTATTCTGTTCCATTGACCTATGTGTCTGTATCTCTATCTCACTATTAATGTAGCTAGATAGTAAGCCTTAATATTGGTTACAGTGATTCCTCCTACTCCATTCTATTTTTTAAAGATTGTAATTATCCTAGTGTTTGTGCATTTTCATATGTTTCAGAAGATATTTTTACTTGTATAATGTAAATTACATTATGAATATAAACTAAAATTTATAAAATTCATTTCAGAATAAACTAATCTATGATTACAAAATACCTTGCTGGGATTTTTATAAGAATTGCATTAGACCTATAAATCAATTTGGGGAGAATTGATGCCTTTACTATGTTGAGTTTGAAAGCCCACTTTTGCACTGCAATTTAGTTCTGAATATGTATATGTTTTAGTAACCTCATACCAACGGTGTGGTGGCACATAATAGGAGTTTCATAAATATTTATGGCAGCGAGGGAGGATGGGAAGGCCAAGTGAAGTCTTGAAGAGTCTGAATCAGTGGTCCTTAAATCCGGCCACAGAAACAACTAAGTGCTGAGCTTTGTAAAAGTACAGATTTCTGGGCTTCATCTCAGCTCTACTGATTCAGAATCTCCAGGGATGAGGCCAGTGAATCTATTTTGAAGACCTGCTATAGTTGATTCTCAAGCACAGCCAGGTTTGTAGGATGCAGCAGCCAACAATGAAAGCAGTGTGCAGGCACTGAACCAAGTCTCCTAGGAATTAGCTGTTCTTTCTGACATTTGCCCTAAAACAAAGCAAGTGGTAGCTGCAATTGAGTCCACCTAAGACAAATTAACATGCTCTTCCTGAGATATGGTTCAAAATGAGTAGAGCAGCCTGGGGGCTGGCAGTGGTCCTTTCCTACAAGGAGGAGGACCAGATGTATTGTGAGCCTGTATCCATCAATTTCTTTTCCAAAGAGAAAATAAGCACCAGTGTTCAGCAGAATGTGAGCAGTTCCAAAACTGTAAATACTGTTATTTAATCACTTCACTGCATACTTTATTAGTTCCCTAACCTTGAGGCCTGTGAAACTGTAATGATGCACCAGGGGAGCTGGCCTCAGCTCTGAAAGAATTTAGAACAAGCCTGTTCAGATCCCTGGAAACATCGTTTTCATTAATAGCAGAAGAAGCTAAATGACCTATAAGATTTTTCTGTCATAAGGAGCACAGAAAAATTAGAAACAAAAGCACATAGAGAAGAGTTCACAAATTCAATTTTAGAGCACAGGCCTCTTTAACCTTGGCCTTTGCATTTGGTTGGTTATTGTTGTTTTCTTTCTCTCTCTTTTTTTGCAGTTTCAATCCCTTTATTTTCAATGTAAAATTTGTCATACAAGTAATAGATATATAAAAGTAATTTTTAGTAAAATAAAGTGTATTCTCCTAATCCCATCACCCAAACTTTGGTCAATTTCTGTTCTGTTGCTGCATCTCCCTTCTGCTCACTGTGCTTCTCCTTGTGCCTGTAAGGCCTTCTGTAGTTGTAACCAGCACGTAATTTGAGTTATTTCATCAAACACCAAGTTGTGACTTCTTCCTAGTTACATTACTTTCTTGGCAGTACAATATTCCATTATGCTATTGTACCATCATTTTCTCTAATATTACCATTGTTTTAAGGCATTTCAGCCATTTCCTATTTGTTTTTATCGAGAGCACTACAGTGAACATTTTTCAATAATTGATTTTTTTCCTATTCTGGATTAGGTAATTCTCAGGAGTTTCATAGTTGGGTCAGTGGGCATACCCATTTTTACAGCTTTGGATATTTCTGCATATGCCAGCTTCAGCAAAATTTTGCCAGCATTAGACTTTTTTTTTTAATTTTGTGAATGTAATGAATGCAAATCAGTAGGTTGACATTGTTTTGGTTGGAATATTTTGTGTGTTTGTTAGCCATTTGTATTTTATTGTATATTTTGTCTACAGAAATTCATCATTGGTCTATTATAAATTATAATGGGCTTTCTAAATATTAAAAATTCTAATCTTTGTTCACAATTACGTAAATGCTTTCCCAACCCATTGGAATTCTTTTTACATTAGTTTTGTCATTATTATTGTATGGAAGTTTAAACTTTTTCGATATTGTCAGCTTTGAAGGTTTTTTATTGTTATGCTTTGGTCCACTGTAGCAAGCTGGTTGAGTGATCATTCCTCTGTAGATCTGATAAAACTAGAACCTGTTTCTTACCGATCTTTCTCTGATGTGTTTTTTTCGTATGTGATTCTAGTAGACGAAGTGAGCTTTGAAATGAAATCATTTTTTCCAGCTTTCCCAGTTGTATCTATGAAATTGTTTCCCCTTCCCCTGTGCTGAGACCCAACCCTGCCCTGCTTTCTCTGTTACACAGCACCAGGCGTGCTCCTCGGCTTGCCTGTGGTCCCCCAGATGTTTCTTTTGTGCATTTGCTAATCCACATGTATTTTGTTCTTTGTCCTGATATGGCGTAATGCTGGATCTGTCACTTTACTCTGCTTTCTTTACTAGATATCCCCATGTTATTTTTCCTTCATATACTTTGTAGAATCAGGTATGAAGTCCAAAAGGAAAGTCCTTTTAAAAAAGTGTAGAGCTATGTAGAGTTATATAGAAAGGATGCAGAAAGATATCAAAATATATTACAGCCATAATTTTGGAGCCAATCCCCTTAACAGAGTCCATCCACTGCGAGAGCCATAGAAACTCCTTTGTTCAGTGCTGAGCTACAAAGTGCACCGTACAGCTCTGTGTCTGTCCCGGAGAGTGTGTGCCAGTGCCGCAGCAAAGCCTCACCCTGCCTGGGGTATCTCCGAGAAGGAGGTTGGTTCTCAACTCTTTTCACAAAGGAAAGCCACCCACCCCCCTTCTCACCATCTCCCCTTTCCCCTCCCCCACCCCCCACACAAAGCTTTGCTGGATATAAACCCCAGAACTGAAGAGAGGCCACAGCCACTATGCAAAATGAATCATGGAATTGACATGCACACTCTTCTTAAAGTGAGCTCTTAACAACTGGGCCAGGCCCTTCATCCCAGGTAGGTCACCTTCACAAGAACCTACAGGTTTTCTTCCCAGTGGCAGAACTGGTGGGTACACTCTTTGGACCAAGGTCATCTGAAAGGATGTCCATGCAGAAACCCTCAGTCTCTGCCTTGGGAGGTCGCTGTTCTCTGTGTTTACCTAAAAAAATAAGCAGCTTTTAATGGGTGTCCTCATCATTTTGCCAGCAGCTTTTACTAAAGAGAACAGTTCCATCATCCTCTTAATCTCACCGAACAAGGGAGCTTTTCCTAGTCTCACAAAAGAGAAATATTTTGTGGAGGAAAAGTAGGACTCATGCTACTTTATGGAAAGACCCGTGTTACACAAACTCACATGAAAACACATATTCTGGGGGAAATGTGAAAAGGCACCAAAAGTAGAACCAAACAGATATAGTGTGAACCCACCCCTCCTACCTGTGGGATCTCAGACAAATTAAACCTTCTAAACCCCTTTTAAAAAGAGAAATAAGAATACTATTCGAATTGACATGAGGATTAAGTTAAATCGCATGTAAAAACTACCTATGAAACAGTAAATAGTCATAGGACTGTCTTAATGTCTAAAAGGACCAAACAAAATAACTGGCGATTAGGCTCACAGGCTGTGCTGCTCTGTAGGCAAAGTCCTCTTTATGAATCAGATACAGCAGAGGGGGTTCAGCTTATAGGGGTTACAGACACTACGGAGAATTTAAAGGCTGTTAAGACCTGCATTTCCTAAAAGAAGCACACAAGTCAACATTCTAGGTGCAGTAGCCCATAGATGCCAGGAAGCACACCTGTGGGCTGCTGCATGGAGCCAAACCAAGAACTCACGCCTTGAGCGCTCATGTTGGCACACCTGTCCTCAGTCTGCAGGGGAGGGTGAGACCTGTTCTTCTTTTTGTGGGATCAGTGATTCTAACAAGACTCACCCTGAGCATATCCCAACCCACAATCCATACGTAGATGAGGTCTTGGTAAAGCCTGGCACCCTTGCCATAGCTGAGTGCTTCTCCCCACCCAGACCCACACCACATACTAGGGCACAAGTCCAACTGTCTAGTTCCTTTGACTACATGGAAAAACCCAACAGGATTGACTGCATTAAAAAGCTTGTATCCTCTCACTGGAGCAAATCCCCTCTTTGTGATTGGTGATAAAAATAGCCGATGTTATTTAAGTGCTTACTACTGCACACTTGGCATTGTCCTAACCGCATGAGGTAGGTTTGGTTAGCTCTATCTGGCAGTCAGCTGCATATTAAACAGTTTAAAAGTCATGAACTGCAACTCTACCAGCTAGGGAGTGGCAGGGCCAGGCTTCAGATCTGAGCTCCCTCAACCGCCATGCCACATCCTCTGCCTTTCTCTTCCTGGCTGGCTCAGAGGCACTGCAGATGTCAATGGACTGACCCTTGCAGTCCCCACCGATTGCTCAGCCTTCTTCTTTAAGCTACCCAGCCCTGCAGAACCACCTCCGAAAAGATTGCCCTTGCATATAAGCTGCTTCCTGCTTGCCCACACTTCTGTGAATCCGTAACACACACTCCCAATGTTGTAAAGTGTTTGACTTCCCTATAAATGAACATGCATGGTCTTTGAAGCCTCCGAATCTTCCACTCTATTAACTTGTTGCTTCCTATTTCAGATAAGAACCAGCCCTTTTGTTATATTTTAATTTCATACATCCACTCTCCTTATCAGCTGACCCGCCAACTGTCCTCTGAAGCTCTAGCTCAATCATTTGTGGTGGCCAGGCTTCCTTATGTACAGCCAGGAAAATGGAGCTAGGGCCCAATGGGAGGAAAGTGAAGGAGTGTGTTTCAATTATAACTGAAATTTCTCCAACTGATGTCTCGGTAAGTTTCAATGGACCTTGAAACTGTGTTTATGGGAAAGTTTTTGGAACATTCAGCATTTTTTAACATATACTGTATGTACTCGAACAGAGTGTTGGATGGTTACAGACCTGCCCAGAGTCTACCCCCCTTTCCTGCCAGTGTGACAGTTTCTGTTGCCCTTGCTCTTCCTCATCAATATGTTCTGACCCTGCCTGGTGACCAGGTCTGCTTCTGGTGGCTCCTTCCATTAGCAGTGAGACTTTCCTGATGCTGATCTATACCCAGCCACAACAGTCCAACAAGATGGGCCCTGTGATATAACACCAAGACTCCCCTCTGCAATAAGTCTGGCAGAGGCGCAGGCAGAAGCAGGCAAAACAGGAATAAGCACTAGACATTCAGACCCCCAAAAGAGAGAGACCTGAGGAGAGAGATGCACCCTCCCGCACACAGGAGACAGAACAGACAGGTGCTCAACAGGTGGGCTGTGGAGTAGGAAACCAACCAGGGTTGAGTTCCAGCTCTGTCACTTACTCACTGGATGACCTTGGGAAAGCCCCAAATGTGTCATGTGTGAAATCGGGTTGATGACTGTCCCCATGCTGTAGGGCCATTGTCATGGTGCAAGGGCCATGGTAAATGCTCAGTGAAAATGGCCATCACAATGATTCATGATGCCCAAAGAAGATGCAGGGGGAACTGGGCAATGCCCACGAACCATCCCCCACCCCCAGCCGAAGTGGCTTGATAGCACTGAGCCCTGCTGTCAGAGCTCAGCCCCAGTCCACCCAGCCAGAGTGGTACCCACCTGAGGGCAGCGTCCTCCAGGTCCACAGTCTCCTCCAGGTCTTCCCATTCACTCCCACTCTCTTGGAACTCTTCTGGAGGCAAAGACTCTGGAATAGTGCCCCAAGAGCAGAACTGTGGCAAGGGAATGGTCCCAGAATCTGCCTCCAAACATTCTTCACAGGGTAGCTGGCCTTGGCATGTAGAGTTGATGGTAAGATACTCTTCATCCTCCAAGGTGGGAGAATGGGCTCCATGCAGGTGGCACATGTCACCTTCCCCATCCTCCCCATCCAATTCAGGACTAGAAAACAGAAACCCATGTGTCTTCTAGCCTTAATGAAAAAAATTCCTCACCCCACCTTCCCCTTTCCTTTTAGGATTCTCTCCATGACACAGGCCTATGAGACTTAGCCAATGTTTAAACAGCTCATGCCAGAGGCTGCTCTAGACACCAGGAAGTAAACAACAAATAAGGCACCACCCCTGGCTTTGAAAAGCCCCAAGTTTAATGAGAAGTTGGAGCAGTAAACAAATGTTTAAGTCCAGGCAGGAAGTGTTATGGTAGAGGCAGCTGGAGCACGAGCTCAGGAGACCGGTGGCGGGGGGCAGGGGGTTTGCCAGAGGGCACAGCATTGCAAGCAGAGCAATGACCCAGTTCTAAGACTGACTCTTCATATGACAAGCGGAGTCGGTCAGAACTTGGACAAGTTTATTGACTTCACTGGAACCTCAGTTTTCTCATCTGAAAAAACTAGATGGTCAAGAAGTGTCTAGGATTATTGGGACATGTAAATTACATAATTCTGATACCCCCCTCCCCCTGTCGATTCCTGGTACAGGTTAAGTTTTTAGTAAATGTGAGATGCTATGATTACTACTGTTATTATGGTAACTATTTCAACAGAATTATAAAGAAAGGGCCTCAGGAAGGAGTTGGGAGTGACTCAAGCAGGCAACCATCAAAGCACTTTGTGCAAAGATCAGGTCCTTGTCTGAATACTGAAAATGTGCCTATTCAGAGAGGCAACCAGCTGGAGTGACATTTACTCCCCATGGAAGGACACAGGAAGCAGACGAGTGGTGAAGCTCATTATCTGGTGATGCAGCCGCAGACGCAGTGGTCAAAGAACATGCCTTCCAGGGGCTGCCCCAAGTTCACCACACACACCTCTTGATTAGAAAGAACAGTCCACGCAAAGGCAGGGCATTTTACACAGCAGTGCAGACATGCAGAGAAGGTGCTCAGAAAATATCTGTTGAAAGTCTGGTTAGAGAAGATGAGAAGGAATATCTAAGAGAAAAGCACAAAGATTTAGCTTTTTACCAAATACATGGATCCTCATTTCTCAGCCTCCTTCTCCACAGCCGAATAAATAGGTTGGCTTTGTTATGTGCTGCTGGTCTCCTCCTTTCCTGCATTGCCTGTTTCTCTTAAAATCAGCTGTGGTGCACCCCAATAGCTACAAACCCCCAGACACCTAGAGAGCCCGTCCTCCTCTCCAGTAGAGCCAGGAGCGTCTGTCCCAAACTGAGCTTCACTTTGAAAGAGACATTATTTCCACTCATGAGAGCTACAGGATATATGTAAGAGTGAATTTCATGTAAATATATGCACACTCAAGTGTAAAAAAAGAAATTATTCTACAAAGACTGAAGAGGAACACTCACTTTCAAAAGACATTTTTAACTGTTGAACATTTGCAGGGAAAATTGACTTTAAAACTTGGCCAGATCATGTAGAAACCGTGTTTTATTATAAACATAGGAAGAAGTTTTATCAAAGAATGAGAAATGTAGCCTGCTGCCCAGGCTCAGGCTCGTCACCGCCCCCACCGCCTCAAGCAGCAGCCCCTTCCTTCCACTAAGAGCACACTAAGCCTTGTTGAAGAGTGGCAGGTGGCAATAGTATGTGTTCCTCGGCCACTGCAGCTGCCTAAGTGTCCCTGCCTCCCCTCCTGCCAGGAGACTCTCTCCACCCCTTCTAATAGGCTTCTTGCCCTCTGGTTTCAACTTGGGGCTCCAGCTACTGGTTCTGCCTAGTAGAGACCGAAAGAAGCCATCAGCCTAAGAGGCAAGAGGCAAGGCTTAATCTGAGGCTCAACCAAAGAAAAAGCGATTTGCTCCCCCACTACCCAGGGGAAGCTGGTGTTCTCAAAGGTGAAATCTTGGCCATCATCCCACCACAAGCCGGGAGAACAATTGCCTTTCCTTTCATCCTTTTGCACATGCCACTAGGCTGTCCTTGAAGATCTGTCCTGGGGCTCAACTGTGGGCATAGGGCAAGGGTGAAGAGGGAATAAAGAGACATGAGAAGCCTGTATGCCTATTTCATGAAAAGGGCAAGACTTGGAAATTTGGGGAATTTCATTAAGATAGAGACATTCTTTCAGAGAGAGCCTCATGTTTTGCTGTGTGGATATGATGGGTAAAGAGGTGGAATCCTTCATCCAGGGTTCAGGGTTGGCCAGCTTAGGGCTAATGTAGCAGGACTTTCATCAAACACCCTGATGTTGTCAGGGTACTCAGAGTTTTCTGCTCATCCCCTGGGTCCATGTAATGGCCTCAGCTTCTTCCTGCCCTCATTCTCTGCCCACCAAGCTGTCCAACAGAAGGAGGTTTTTATAGACAGATGAAAACTGGAGGAGAACCTGAAGATGTGACATGGGCTCCCTGGCCAGCCATCTTTCCCACACAAACCAGCATTGTCCCAGAACCAGAGTCCTCACCAAGTCCTGAAACTCTTCAGTGGATATTTTTAACATGAATCCCAGTTCAGCTCTGAGGTCAGTGAAACCATTCTGAAGGCTCTGCTTGCTACAGGATATTTACTGAGAAAAGACACTGTGCCCAACTTTTCTGGACAGCTGTCCTTTAAAGACTTGGGCCATCAAAATCATCTCTACCTTTTAGGAGGAAAGTTGCACTAGCAGATGGCATTTCATGCTTGAAATATGAAGGTATTATAGTTGTCCTATTTACTTATGGTTAAACTCACAACAAAGTCTGGGTTTTATGTCTCTCCAGCGTCAGGCCCCATACTGATGTCCCCGTCAGCCCCGATGACAGAGCTGGAAGCTCCAGGCCTCCTCTCCTGACATCTGCATTTAGTTTTGGCAGGTTGGATTTACAGTATCTCTAAGACATCAAGGTACACAAATTCAATGGACTGCCAGATTCCAAGTTCAGATGATAAATCTGAACTGAAGTATAACAGTAAGTATTTGTCAGAGTGGTAATGAAAATGAAGACAGTGGGCAGATACCCCTGGGAGCCTATAAGGTGTAAAGAGAATCCTGCTAGAGGCAGCACCCAGGCCCTAGCCTGCCCCAGGCTCTGCTGTGTGCTGGACTACTGATGCTAGCCAGGCATCCACCTCACTCACTCACCTCAGCCACACTCCAACCCAAGAGCAGGCAGAACAGCTCCCTCACCTGGCAGCTGCATCCCTCCCTAACTACTCTGATATCACACCTGGCCTGGCAGCTGCAGTTGAGTGAGATCTCTGGCCTCCTAATTATCTTTTGCTATTCTAGGCAGTGGCCATCCCCAGAAGGTATATCACAACTTTAGGTTCATTTCAAGGACTCCTGCTTCATTTTGCATTCTTAAATAAATTACCATCAGGGTTTATACCATCACTTTCACAAAGTGATGCTTGCTGAACTTACGTGCATTTTACTTACATGCGTTTAATGATATGTGCTAGGCAAAGAGAGAAAGAGAGAGAAAGATAACCTTAAACATTCTGCAAAGACCAACTTTCCAACCAATGAAAGTAAGCCCTGAAGTGTACATAAGTGGGAGAACTAAATCTTCCATCCTCTCAGTCTGTTTCTGTTTCTATGGGGCCAGCATTTAAAGACAAGCATTTTACATGCAGCATGGTTCATAACTGCAAGCCTCCCGACTTTGTCTGAGGCTCGACCAAACAAAAAGTGATTTGCTCCCACATCAAGGAACAAATAACATCACTCCTTCCAAAGTGATGTTTCAAGGGTAATGAGACAACGTGATTGTTGCCTTATCCTACCTTTAGGTACTAACCTTATAAAAGATGTGACTCCAGCCAAGCCTTTCCTCTAATAGGTGCATAAACCAACTCTCCTCCATAAAAATGTACTGTCCTGCTTTATTACAAGATATTTTTATAAAGATCTACTAGACAGTGAAATCTCTAGATATAGAGTGTGAGAAAAGAAGAGAACAAGTAAGGAAAAGTGAAATCGAATCTTCTCCATGAACACTTTGGGCTTGCTGTGGTGCTGGCAGCCATCTGGCTGTAGGAAGTTGCCACCTGGCAGATGGTAAGTTCCGGCAACTTGCTGGGAATTTCAATAAATGGGACCTGTTCTTTAGCTGGAAATAGCTCAGGAAAGGGAAGGAAAACAGACTTGTGTTGGGTTCTTACCACATGCCAGGCGCTGTGACGGCACCCTGCACGTGCTATTTCTTTTGACTTGCACACTACCCTGTGGAATTGTCATGATCCCGTTTACATTTGGGAAGCCTCCAGCTCAGGGAAGGCAACTCTCCAGGCATACTGAAACCACACAATAAGATCCAGAGCCTGACTCACAGAAGACAGACTCTAAGAGGCGGGCCTGCGACAGTCACCTCAGAACTGAGCTACAAACACCTGTAAGTCTTCTGCAGAGAGCCTCAATCCTACTTTGAAATCCTGATTCAGATTCTACCCAGGAGCTGGGAAACTGTGTCCAGGGATTGCTGGGCGTGCGCCCCTCTTTTCTTCCTGTAGGGGGCAGCCACTAACTATGTGTGCATTAAATGCGAGCTGATGGCCTGTTGGAGGAGAGGCAGACTTGGTTTGAGTTCTTTCAGAGAAGAGGAAAGGCTCCTAAGTGAGGGAGAGAAAATGAGGTAAAAATAAAGCCAGGAAATGCGAGAAGGCAGAAAAGCAGTCATCACCAGAACCACCACAGGGAGGCAAGAGAAAGGGGAGCGGTTGGCCATTGAGAGAGCCAGGATACTGAGAACAGTGAGGCAGCCTGCCCACAGTTCACCTATGGCTGCATGGACCATATGGGCCTGACGAGCATTCAGGACAGACAAGATCGGAGACTCCCCCGAAATGCTCTGGACAAGCTCTTGGGACTCGTGAAGCTCTAGAAGGAGCAGTCCCTCCAAGAATGACAGACTTTGGACATCTGGTATACCCTTGCAAAAAGGGCCACTAAGCCAAATTTAATTTGGTTCAGAAAAACAGAATAATGTGATGTTTCATGAAAAAAAAAAAACAGAGAGAGAAAAAGAGAGAATGCTAAAAGATAGGTGGAAATAGGTATCCAGACTTGGAAGTAGAAGACGTAAAGATGTATTTGCTCCCTTTCTGTGGGAGCAAATCACTTTTTCTTTGGTTGAGCTTCAGATGAAGTTAGGAGGCTTGAACTTAATGGCCATGCTGTATGCAAAATGTTTAACTTTAAATGCTAGTCTAATAGGAGCAGTATAACAGCATAAAGATTTCACCTTTTTACAAGGAAGAACCTTGATCAATAACTAGATGATAATAAAATGGGTCGCTCGAGAGGCAGCAAGTTCGGCATCCCTGCAGATTTTCAAGAACACCTTCTTCAGGAATGTGATGGAGCAGATTCCAGCATGGAGTTTGAGGCTAGACTAGATCAGTTTTATATTGAACAGGCTGATTTTCGGTAATTTAATGAATGAAACAGTGACTGCCTACACTAATAGCTTAAAATACCATTTTAAATAGCTATTGACTGTATTAAATTAAAGGCACCTGTTACGGCAAATTCCCAGCTTATACCTATACCCAGAGCCACTTTATAATTCAGCTCCCAGGGTCCCTTTCATTTTCCCAAACTATCTGGCAGCAAAACCTTTAAATAACCAAACAAGTGCCTCCTGCCTACAGGAAAGTACAGTTCCTTTTATATGTCCTTTAAGATCATGGTAATGGTTGTCCTTGGACAAATCTCTAGGTTATTCTTTATTATTTTATCAAGTATGTCAATTACTGCCTAGACTGCAATTGTAAGGAACTATAAATACACTTACGCTATACATTATCAGACAATGAATATGAATGTCATTGATCAATGTGCTTGCCCACCCTGTTCTACTTTGCAAACCAGCTAGCTCTTGTTTGGCTGACACGACGTTCTTCAAAGTTTTCTATCAGGGTGGTTTTAGGGAATGCATGCCTGGCTCCTGTTTGTCACGGCTCTCACCAGGTCCAATGGTATTACACCACTGCTTTGCACTTCACAGGGACTACCATTCCCTATGAATCTACCTTTGACAGTCTTCTAGGATGAACACCAAATGAGAGCCATTTAATTTCAGTGGGTTTATAGAGTGTCACGCACAAACGAGTGCCCTTTATTACTTGCCTGCATTGGACCCAGACCTCTGGCTGGCAAACGCCTGGAAGCAGGTCTTACCCTACATGTACAGACCTCTGTCTGCTCCCTACAAGTTTCCAAGCACCTTGTGTAATAAGTACTTGTCAAACTGAATCAAAGACCATGTGTTCCCTCAGCACAGTATTTCTGAGAACCAGAAATACTTACAGATGGATGGGCACAAAAACGCAGACTAAATTAAAAATGACTGTGAAAGTGAATGTCGCAGGGTGGTCTTGAAGATATAGATGTGTTCAGAAAACAAAAACTGGTGTAGCCAGGCATGATGGCTGGTGCCTGGAGACCCAGCTACCTGACCGGCTGAGGTGGGAGGATTACTCGAGCCCAGGAGTTTTGAATTCAGCCTGCGCAACATAGCAAGACCCCGTCTTTTTTTTTTTTAAAGCTGATATTAATTAATAAAGCATTATATTAACAATAAAAAGTTGATGTTAATAAAGCATCATATTAGCAACAGAAGCAAGGATGCATATAAGAACATAAGAATGCCTACACTGCTTTAAGAGGCCTGGAAGATACAGGACAAAGTTTTGTGGGCCAGGAGAAAAACTGAGGCCTGCCATCTATAGCCTCCAAGACATATTAGGGACAATTGTGGTCTGGGTAGTGTTTGCTTTTCCCAAGAGCTCACAGGTGTTCTCAGCAGCTCCAGGCCTTATGTTTCTCTTGTTGCAACCTGTCGTCTAAATGCCTGGAACAGTGCTGGGCACAAAAAGCATCCAAGCATAGTTATTGATGACTTGATTATAATTTTCTAGCGATGAGATGCATTCAGGTTACAAAACATCTGCAAATGTGGTGATTCTTACCTTCCAAGTCTCATGATATCACAAACTGAATAGCAGTTTTGCCTCACATCCTTTTCCAAAGAGGTCGCCAATGTTGATGCATCCCTTTCTTGGTGAAGTTTGCATAAATGAGGGTGGGACTCAGGAGAATGTGTCAAGGAACTGGCCCAAGGTCTCTCTCTATCTTGGACCCATTGTGCCTCTCTGATGGCCTTTTGGGAAGACTCTGGCCTGAGACCCAGGCTCTCCCCTGCATCTGGGGAGGCACTGTCCCTCCAGCTGTCCTCTTGATCCAGGCTGAGGCTGGTACATGAGTCAGTACATGTTGCTCTGGTGAATTCTTTGTCAGCTGAGAGTTCAGGTGTCTATTAAAAGAAATGCTACTGATTACTGGCTCCATGCTGCTCATTGTTTTTCTTTAAAAAATAGAAAGCTTTTTTCCTCCATATGATTGTAGATCAGAGCAGTTACAAGGTGGGCTTTTGAATTCTGTCTATCACCATAGCATCCCAGCTCCTCCACATGCTCCCGCTAGACCCTGGGCAACACACTCAGGCACCTTAGCCTGGGGGGCTGTGGAAGCTGTCAAGAAATATGAGCCTTATTTTTTAATGAAAAATATTTGCAAAATTTAGACAAAGATAAAAATGAAAGATAAATATGCAAAGCAATGACTCTATGCCACTTTCTAATAAGAAATGTTTTCTTTTTAAATGTCTTCATCTTCATCAGTCATGGCAGGGCTTGCCCCGTCTCCCACCCCATCATGATAAGGTTCTTTCCTGGGTCTCCCCTTCACTTCCCCAGACATGACTTGCTTCGTCTCATCTCCTCACACCCTTGTCAGCCTTTAGGTTCTGATTTTGATGATGTGCTATGTCTTGCTGCCACTGCTCATCTTTCTACAAAAAAAAAATCTGTGTTTCAATAGAAAACTCTTTTTATCTACAGCAGAACCTGCTGGGTTCTTTGATTCTAGCTGTCTCCACTGTCTTTGAGCTATTTTACAATTCTATAAATAAATAGGTCCTTTGAAATCTCTTTTGAGCCAGTTTTAACATCTGCCTGGTCCCCTCATTGAATGAGTTAAATAAAATCTTTAACGTGTTCATTTTTATATCTGTACGAGAATCATGATATTATCTTTTCCTGAAAATTGTCTTCTACCACTTCCATGCCATGATCTCTATCCCTGACGTAATAGAGCTCATGGCTGGGATCCCACCCGTGGCCTCACCTGCAAAAGAGGAACCACCCAACGAGTGGTCTCCCCACCTTTCTGATTGTACATCTTTAGCAATGAGAGGGACACACCCCCAAATGTGCAAATTTGTTTAATTATAAATCCTAAACACTTACTACTCTTCTGACAGACTGTGGACATTTACAAAGGACACACTAAAAATTGAAATTTTAAATGAATGACATAAAATAGAAAGAACATACTTTAATCACATTTTCACACTCTTTGGAAAGACCTCCAAAATCTGTTTTTTTAACCTATCCTGTCCTTCCAGCTCATTGTCCCTGGACACGCTCTCCAGTGATCCTTCCCCTTTCCAAGACTTCCAGTCTATGGAGCTGCTGCTTTTCATCATCGCCCCACCCCGCTTTCCCTATCACACATGTTCTGGTATGCCTCTTATTCTGCTTAGAGTCCATGGCTCTGCCCCTAAATGCTCACTTACAGACAAGGAAGACCCTGAGCTCCCACCTCCTTGCCCCTCTCTTTCTTCATCACATGTCACTTGCAGATTCCAGGTTTCTATTTTAATTCCTACTAAAACTGTGTGAAACTTACCTGCTTCTGAGCCTCTGATGAGATTCACTTCAGCTGTATGACTACAGATGTCAAATGGGCAGTCAAGACTTCCAGATAATCTTTCTCTGTGTCCTTAATCAATTCAGTTTTCTACCTCTGCTCTCTAAATTATTTGTCATCTTTTGTCTCTCCTCAAGTTTCCAACAACTCCACCCTGACCTTGCCTCTGCCCTCACAGTGAGAATGGACATATTCAGATGAGAACTCTTCATCTTCCCGCAGAAAATTCCACTGAGCAGCCTGCACCCCTACCCCAGCTTCACCTTCCACCTCTCGCCACCCATTTCTGTGCTCTACTTCATGGCAGCCTCTTAGACAAGGGTCTCTTCTCACTTTCCACGTCTCCCTCCTTCGTTCTTTCACCCACTCGCACCACCCTTCTATCCTTACCACCCAGTAGAAAGAGCCCACAACAGGGCCCCCAGTGACCTCTATCTTTCTAAAGCTGAAGAACAATTATCTGTCCTCTCACCCTCTCTCTCAGCAATGTTCAACAAAGTGGGTCCCTCCCCCTTTCTGAGAGCTTCCTTGCTGGTTTGCCCTACTTACGTGGAGTTGACCATGAGCCCCACCCTTGCTTGGTTTTTCCACCAATTCCCAGGCCCCATCTTAATCTCATACACTGTCCCGTCTCTGTACCAAGTCTCTCAATGTTGGTGTGCTCTGTGCTGACTTCTCAGCCCTCTTCTTGACCGTATCGGCACTCTTTTGCAAGGTGATCTCAACGATTTCATGGCTTTACACGATCTCTATATGCTGACAGCTCCCAAATTCACTTGTCCCAGCCCTGACCTCCTACCTGTTCTCCACAACTGCCTAATAGACATCTTCACTGGATAGTCTATAAACATCTCAGTTTGATGTGCTGTCAAAAATTGTTGTTTCTCCTCCACGCACCCCAAATGACCTTCCCCAGCCCCTGTAAGCAGTCCCTCTCTTGGTAACTAGTACTAAGAGAGATGAAGTGGAAAACAGGATCTATGATTGCCCTCCTAAAGCGTGAGACAGGCATGTGTGATCTAGTGCAAAGAAGAGAGGTGGTGGAATGAGGAAAGTCGGGATTTTTTACCTTCTTACCCATCCTTCACCCTGCCTTGGTGGTACCACCATTCTCCTGAGGCTTCTTCATGCCAAAGCTTGATTGCTCTCTTTCCTCATACCCACGCCTAATCACAAAGTCGTCTCCTGGACTCCACCTCCCAGATGTATCCCCAGTCTGACTGCTTCTGATACAGCCTGAGTCCAAGCCACATCATGTTTGGCCTGAATGACTGCTGCTTGACCTCCTCCAGTCCCTCTCCACCAGCAACCCGACTGACCCCTCTGAAGAACAGAGGAGGGCATTTCCTGCTTAACCCTGCATGCCAGCCCAGTGGCTTCCGACTGCATGCAGGATGGTGGCATCACGCTCCTCTGATCTCCAAGGCCCTCCAGGGTCAGTCCCTGCCACCTCCACAACTTCTTCTCCTTTTGCTTCGTTAATGATGACCCAAGCACACCTGTTGTCTTTTCGTCCCTCAAATACCCAAGTGGGTTCCCATATCAGGGCCTTTATTCATGCCGTTTCTTCTGCCTGAAATACCCTTACCCCAGATGTGGGCATGGCTGCCTGCTCCTCAGAGCTGCTTGACCTGGTGGACTAAATGCTTACTCCCCTGAGCTGCTGCCTCTTGCTCTGCAATCTGACTACTGGAGCCACCCGGACAAATCACAATCCTTCTCCTACTTGGCCTTCAGATATGAGGAGGGAAAGCTCACCCTCTACACCTCACCCGCACCCTTCCTGCTAGATCTCTGTGAGCTCTTCTGGGAGGGGCTATTCTCCAGAATGGAAAGACTGCTTTTTCCCTGGGATTTCCTAGATATTTCAACAAAAACACAGGGTCCCAGCACCTTGGCCTGAATTTCTGTGTGTGAAATTTGGTCCTCTCTCACGTGATTCAGTTTCTTAACACAATGCTGTCATCTACCTTCTTTTCCAAACTAGAACTTTCAGATATGTTTCCCATAGCTCTTCTCTCCCTAGAGGCTGTGTCAAATGATGTCTTGGTGTCTAAGCATCAACAAGATCCGGGCCATCAAGTCCTTTATATTGTCCCTAGTGATGCTGTCACCCTCAGTCAATTAAGTGATCATTTTTATCCACATCCTAGAGATGAGGAATCATGAGGCCTAGAGAGGATAGGGAACTGCCCTAGGCCCACGCAGCACAGCAGATACAGGTGATCCAGGTACCTGCCAGATGCCCTCTAGGACTGAGACTCTCACCCCACCACCTCATCTCCCCTCCCTTGGGGCAGCCCACACCCCAGAGCTGGTTAAGACAATACGCAAAGGCACTGGTTCTCTTGCCCCAATTCAGGGCAACTCCAAGGGGCCATCTCTGCTTCAGGGCTCTCCAGGATCAGCT
This sequence comes from Saimiri boliviensis, assembly GCF_048565385.1. Lineage (NCBI taxonomy): Eukaryota > Metazoa > Chordata > Mammalia > Primates > Cebidae > Saimiri > Saimiri boliviensis. The sequence goes on along the minus strand of NC_133460.1, from coordinate 27,158,512 downwards.
GAGGCTCTGGTTATACCTGCATACTGATCTCTCCTTCTACCCCGCCCTACTTCCGTCACCCTCACAGGGGATGTTCTCAAGTTCAGACCTCATAAAACCTCCTGCATTCACATCACTGCCGCAAAATCTGTTTCCTAGAGACTCCAAAGAAGGCATGGCAATGGGTAATTGTATCTGTCACTTGGCTAGGCCATTACCCAGATAAGCAGTCACACACCATCTAGATGTTACTGTGAAGGTGTTCTTTTTAGATGTGGTTTATTTAAATCAGCAAACTTTGAGTGAAACAGCTTGTCTTTCATAATGGGGTGGCCCCATGCTGTCAGCTGAAGGCCTTAAGAGTAAAGACTGAGCTCCCCGAGGAGGAGGGAGTCCTGCTTCCAGATCACCTTTGGGCTTGATCTTCTCTATTAATTCTTCCCTGGGTCTCCAACCTCCTGGCATGCCCTATAGAATTTGGACTGGCCAGCCCTCATAATCACATGAGCCAAATCCTTGTAAGAAATCTCTTTCTCTCTCTCTGTCTCTTCATATGTAAACACACACACTCACACACACTCATTCTAGCTGTTTTATTTCTCTGGGAACCTGACTAATACAGACGTTAAGGTAAAACTCCCTGTTTTCCTGATTCCAATGCCTCTCTTCTTTGCACTAGAGCGCACATGCCTATTTCATGCTTAGGAGGGTAATCATACATCCTATTTTCCACTTCGTCTCCCAGAATGGAAATTCTTATTGGAAATTCCCTTGGTCTGTTTCTTGTCTACCCTCCTTCCTCCCGGGCCCGCCTCTCTGATGCCTGGGCTTTCAGAGAGCCTGGCCCTAAAAGTTTCACAGCCAAAGTCTAAACATGTAAACATCTACAGTAAAACCCAAATGTTGGGAGGGGCAGAATGAGGGAGAGGAAGGAGACCTACTGAGGTTCGGGAGCCAACTATTTTCCTGCCCCTGTGAAAGGAGGTGGCACTGAACCTACCTACAACCCTCTTAGGACCCTAGAGTCAGGAAAAGGGGAGCTCAACCGGAGCCAGGGAGAGAGAATGGAAGACACTACAGCCTACCTGCCACTCCTGCTCCGTCTCAGGCAGCGCACCTGGAGGGGGTCGGCAAAGGAGGAGCGTGACTTCCTGTGGGGCCCCTCTCAGTAAATGCAGCACCTCCTATGAGAAACCAAGATCCACTGTTAGATCTGGGCCTGCATCACTGGGATGCAGCGATGTTCTCCCTCCTGTGTCCCAGGCGCTGGCTTCTCCCCCTGCACCTTGATCCATTTCTCACTCTAGAGAACTCCGAGGACACCGCTGTGGGCCTAACTTTTCAAAGTACAAGGAACCAGGATCAGTGGCCTGCAGCTTCCACAAAGAAGATGGAAGATGTTGGGCTGTGTATCACCTTTGTGCCACTTGGGTTCTGGGAACCTCTCACCTGTGATATTGCAGTAACCTCTCTGCTCCCTGCCTTCACCAATGTCACTCACCTGCCTCCCTCCACAGTGCTTAAGGATAGTTTTCCACAATGTGGATATAACTGAGTCCTTCCCCTGCTGCACACCCTGGCTGAATTGCTTTGCCCTCAATGTAAGCTCCAAGGCATAGGACACAGATCCCGTTTCTGCCTGCCACTGTCTCTCACCTCAGCTCCCTCTCTCCCATCTACTCCCCTCTGCACCTGTGTCCCAAGCCCCCATCATGCTGAACATGTTGCTCCAAGCCACCCTCTCGATGTCCAGGGTTCATGTTTGCCTTGATAGCTTCTATTTCCTATTTAGACCAGGATTTCTCAAACTCTTGGCACTGTTGACCTTTCAGGCTGGAAAATTCCTTGTTGGAATGCCTGTCCTGTGCATCGCAGGGTGTTTAGCAGCATCTCTGTTCTCTACTCACTAGATTCCAGGAGCACTCATCAGTTGTGACAGTCACAAATGTCTCTGGTCTTAATCAAATGTCCCCTGAGAGGGAAGTGATCCCCGCTTGAGAACTACTGATCCAGACACTCCCCGATCTTTGACATCCAAGGGATGCACTTCTTTCCTGGCTCACTAGTGTGAGCACTGCAGCATGGGCTTTCAACTCACAGGATGCGTATCTCCCGCTATCACTGGTGTGTTCTGTCCCTGAGCTCTGAGACTGCATGAGCTATCCTCCTCTCTGTCTTCAGTCTCTCATACAGTTGCCAGCCCAGCAGTGGTTCTCAGAGAAGTGTTCTTGGATCAGGAGATGGACGGATGAAGGCATGCCCTCCAACCCAAGCATACACTGTTCTAGAAACCCCTCCCCTGCCCTGCCCAGTGCCACTGTCCTGCTTTGTCCATCTTGCTTTGTGTTTCTGGAGCTGACCTATGAGGGCCACATGAAGCTTCCTGTTGGGCTCGGCTAGGGGAATATGGCGGCAGACTAGAGACAGGGAGGTGCAGAGGTCATTGCGGCTTCCAGGGTTCCTCCCTTCAGATTGCCATGGGGTGACTACAACCTCAGCCAAAGCGAGAGCTTATGCTAGCAAGTGCCCCCCCACCACCGGCTCTCCATTCCTAGGGTGGGAAAACTGCTCTTTCTCATCCCCTTTGGCCTCAGGGCAGGGTAACTGCATTCCACCCTGCCCAGCCCCAGGCCACAGCATGCTCCCTTGAGCTTCCTAACAACCTGCCCACACCTTTATGAAATGTTCCTCACGTGACTCCATTTTCTTCCAGGACTCTGTCTAATATATACAATATTTCATTACTCTCTCTTTTTCTGAAATTACATTTTGGATCATAGGCAGGACAATCAGTGTAATAATGTATCAAAAGCTGTAAATTTAGTAGAGAAATGGTTAGCAGAGCAGAAAGGGACCCACTCCAGTCCCTTCAGCCCCACGCCCACCTCCCAGGATGTGTGTGAAGAGGCGCCAGCCTGCACAAAGGCCAGGGCTTTATCTTCAGCTTCACTCCTGAACCCAGTGAGAAGCAGGGCTGACTCAAGGTCAGATGTTTAAAAACAGAGATTTTAAATTAGATGTGAGAAGGTACCACGAATTACTCTTTATGTGATTAAAATCCAGGCTGCTGGTGTGATTTTTGAGAGCCCAGAGTTTTCCCTACGGCAGCAGGCCAGCAAGAGGCACAGCTGGGGCCAGCCTGCACACAGAGCCCGTGTCCCCAGCACCTGGAAGACAAGGCCTTCCGTGGGCCTTCCATTCACGGCCAGGATAATGTCACCAGCTGCGATGGCCCCATTCTCCTCAGCTGGCTGCCCTGGAAATAGCCTCTTGATCCTCACAAGATCACTCTTGAGGTGTCTGCAGCTCTCTTTCTCCAGGTGCACGAAACTGAATCCCAAACCATTGGCATTCTTTTTTAGTGTGACTTCAAACTTAGGACCTGTAGTGTGGGATGTTGATAAAAACAAATTCCTCAGTAGATTACAACTGAAATTGACCAGCCTCAAAATGCAAATCATCAAGTAGATGGATTGTTTCTTTTACATTAAAATAATTCTTTTGCTAATTTTATGACAGAGTACATTAAGTATATTACAGATTAGTGCTGTCCAATAAAATATTATGTGAGTTATAAATACAAACCACAAATGCCATTTTGAAGTTTTCAAATAGCTACATTAAAATAAATCAACAAATTTAAAAAAAAATAAAACAGTTTAAAAAGTAAAAGGAAACATATTAAATACACTAGAATCTTATTTAACCCCATATATCTAAAATATGACTAGTTCAACATGTCATCAATATGAAAAAAAAAATATTAATGAGATTTTTTATTCTTACAAACTAAGTCTTCAAAATCCAATATGTATTTTATCCATTTAGACTGGTCACATTTCAAGTCCTCAATAGCCTCATGTGGCAAGTGGCTACCATACTGAAGAGCACAATTACAGACAGCTCAACTATCTTCACACATAAAGACACAGTTGATCGGCATATACAACATGTTCTTGGCATTTAGTTAAATCTTGTATCACATATATTCCTATTACTCCTTTAGAACCCTAGTCATTTTGTAACATGCTTGAAACTAAATTTTGCCTAATTAGACCATGGAGAAAATTATGGCCAACTCTATGGACAATGCTTTAGCTGCCATTTTATTTACCCATGTAGACTGACCATAAGACAAAACAGTTGCCTCTGGGCACCAAGGATGAACATACCTGGCCACATACATGGTCTGTCCACCAAAGAGGCCTCTGGGCTGCCTCTGCGATACCAGCAACCCGGCTGGCATCAATGCACAGAGGGACAGAGCACAGACTTGCAAACTTTCACCAGGGCAAGAGTGGAAGCCTGTGAAGCAGTTACATGAAGGTGTGTTGCATGACCAGTTCCACCATCGCCATAAGGCCTCCTCCACTCATTGGAGTCAGCTTCTCAAAGGCCCCATGGGAGTGAGCAAAGAGGTAAGGACAGAGGAGATTTCATTTAAGCAGAAGTGTTCCCCCTTTGCCCCACCCCAACCCTATGGCTGCCTTGCATTCAATCTGCTTTGCATCTTCTGCAGCAAAACCAGAAAATCTCTATGAAGGAACTAAAACATGGCTAAGGTCCACATCATTCTTACTGAGGAGGTAAATGTGTTCCTGGAAAATACCAAAATCACAAGGGAAGTGCAGAGGGGCAACCCATCAGAAAACATGCAGTTACATCCCTCTAAACTGACTGTGCATTTGTTTTTTAAAATGATGCTAATAACAAGGCTAGATTCCTGAACTTTCCTCTCTCAACCTGCCTAGTCATTCCTCAGATAACCTTATTACAAATGACTAGGCTAGACTGTGAAGCCAAATATATCTGAAAATGTATGACCCTAAATACTCACACAAACATTAACATTCTGGCAGCTGATCAGAGGACTGAGGAAAGCTGGCGGCAAAACGATGCCTAGAAATCATTTTGGGAAAATGTATTTGTTTCCAGAAACCTATTCCATGAGATGGGCTTCCATGAGAAAGCCGATCCCAGCATGATCCCCACGGCTCGCTTTCCTTTCAGAACCCAGAGGAAGCCTTCCTGCCTTTCCCTTTGACCCGACAATTCAAAAGTGGCACACAATAACATGACAATAGTAACACTCAATTCTCTCTCCTCTCACCATCTGTCACCGAGACACAGCTCGAAGGTCTGCCAGGCAAGGCTGTTACCAAGGAAACAGCCATGTGTTCATCTCCCATGCTGTCATTAGCAGAAGGACACTGCTGTGTAGTCCTGGGGCCTCTTCTCTCTAAGACCAGTCTTGCAACCTAGAAGGAAGGGTGGACAAACTCAGGTTACACTTCATATGGCAACCAGGAGGCACTCCCTTGACTCTGCAAATGTTCTTAATTATCGGATGTTTCCTATAAGCAGCCTCTTTGGAATCTCTCTACTAGCCTATGCATTGGGATGAAGACCCAGATTTCTCAGTGCTTATTAGACAAGTGCACCTGGAAGCACACAGGTACCTGCACTTCACATACACAGTGCCTCACTCGTCTTCCTCCCTCACTCACCCTTGCTTCCCCTCCTCCTTCTTCTTAAAACACTCCTCCTCTCGCGTTGGCTCCCTCAGAACAGGGAACACCCCCTCCATTAACCTGCCAGGGGCCACACTTTGAGTGGTCCAGCTCTCCCTGATCAGTTTCTAAGATGTGAACATTCCCCATCAGGAACAACTCCCCAGTAACCTCCCCACCCCTCCACTACCCCCTCTATCACTGCCAGTGTCCTGCTGGGCTGTGGCAAGTTCCAGTTACCTTGGCTCACTGGACCCTGCCTGCACCCCTGCCAATAAATTATGGCTCTGTTCTCAAGATAGGTCAACCAAAGTCACTAAGATAAGCAAATATCACCAGACACCAGAAAACTGCAAAAAGAAAGTAAAAAGTGGCCAGAACACTGCCCCACAGCTTGCTGGAAGGTCCCTCGGGAATCCTTCCTGTCTCTGTTGACTCTTTAGTTGCCAAGAGAAGACGATGTCAGCTCTGTGGCCCAGAATACTAGGGCAGTTAGAAGCTCCCACCCTCAGGCAGAGGACTTGGCACAGTAGGGTAACATTGAGTTACTGTGGGGCAGGGAATAAAGGGGACACAAAGGCTGAATGGCTCTGCTCTTGGCATCCTGAATTTCCTACCTCATTGTGAGGAAAAGAATTCCAAGGTACTCTGACCCAGGCCCTGGTGGGTACCACACAGGGCGAGGGGGAATGGCATGAACAGGGAGCAGAGTGGGGTAATCCTAGCAAAGGTAGGGAGGTAAGAAGGCCCAAAAGCCCATGGACACAGGGCTAGCGGGGCTGGGGCAGACAGAGCCAGGCTGGAGCAGTCGCTTCACTCCATCTTCTCTGTTCCTCTGTCTGATTCTCAGAATCCAGGCAAGCCACCAGTAAGTTTCTAAGGCTGTCTACAGGGGGTGAGTTTTGTTTACTTGGAAACATCTGTCTGCTACCTCCTGGCTTTCACATCCCTATAGAAAAGTGAGAGTAAGAAGAAATAGAAGAGAAAAAAAGTGAGAGTAAGCAGAAGAAATAGAAGAGAAAAAAAAACTAACAAAGAAAAAGTCTTGTTTCCTGCCTGCCTCCCTCCCTCCCACCCAGAGGTAATTTCAGCTTCTGATGTTGTCCAGGAAAGTTCCAGAAGGAAGGGAAGCTGATCAGTAATGGTCCACTCACCTGCCCAGGCCCCTTCAGGCACTGCACAGCCTGCTTGTGAGTGAGGCCGCACAGACTCACTCCATCCACCTGCAGGAGCCGGTCACCTGGAAAAGGGATGGATGTGATGTCATGACCCGGCACCTGGGGCTGCAGAAGTTCCCTTCCGTGAGGCCACCGTCTGGTGGCCCTCCATGCAGCCTGGAGAAGCGGGACAGGAAGCAGAGGTGCCAGGCATCCCCCTGGAGTCAGCAGGAATCCTGCCTCTCTGCACAGCCTCGCTCCCTCCTTCCCAGGCACATCACAGATCGGGGATATAAAAGCCTTTCTATTATTGGCTCACAGAATGGTTGAGCCAGCTCTGTTCAACCTTATCCATCCTCCTGTTTTCCTGTGAAACCGTTTTTGAAAGTATTTTCAAGTCGCTTAGATATTTATATCTCCAGGATGTAATTTTTTTTTTTTTTTATTTCAAAAAAGGTCAGGGAGGCATGGTTGATGCTGGGGACACCGGAATTCCAGAAGAGACGGCGGTAAGTAAGGTCCTAGGTTCTCCTTTTGGCTCAATTCCGGCAGTTTTGGAGACCAATAAAAATCGTCCCCTTCCATCAGGGCAGTGGGAGCTGAGCAAGGGCAGAGAGAAGGCTCAGGTGTCCTCCCCAGAGGTGAGAGTAGGGTTACCGAGGCCCACTTGTCTTCCAAGGGAAGCAGTGTGTTCGCCTATGAAGGCCAAGGAACAATACAAGTCTTTTCAGGTTTCTACGATTTTTTTTTTATCACCGATGCTTCCCAGTGTGCCGCTGCAGACCCTCCAACCTCTCAAACAGGTGGGGCAAGTTCTATCACCCCCTTTTCAGGTGAGGAAAGCATGACCTGGAGAGGCAATCGTTTGCACGAGTTTTCAGAAAGGGAGCAGGGCAAGGCCTGGAGGCTGCCCCTCCCAGTCCAGGGCTCTTTTCGCCACAGAGCCCAGAGCTCCCAATGCGACCCCATCTCTCACCCTGCAGGATCTGCCCTTCCTTGGCAGCTGGTCCTCCAGGAACAATGGATTTCACATATATACCACCATAGGGCACACTGGTGTTAATGCCACCCTGAAAAACACAATGGAAAACTCACCACCCATCTGTCCTCCTCCCGAAGCCTACCCAACCTCCCCAGCTAAGGGAGTCCCCACCTGCCCACCACTCTATTCCATGACCTCACCTCCAACTGGCACTGTCTTCTGTATTCATTTGTTTGTTTAGATTGTATTCGCCACAGAGCAATAAGATTAGGTGTCCATAAGCTTAACAACAGAAGCTATGTGAGAGATCTGGGCATGTCCGCAGCGCAAGCACTGATACACGCCAGACGCTCAGCCACTGGTCACATGGGATGCAGCACCATCTCTCTATAGGTAGCGACCAACGTAGATGGATACGGCTCCGGGCCTGAATGCCTGTGCCTGGCACGTCTCGTGTGCTTTGATGGGCCAAAGGATATGTGCATTTTTCATTATAATAAGTGTTGCCAGACTGCATTCCTAAGTGAATATGGACATACTCACTCACATGTGTACCAGCTTTGTACGACAGTTACCATTTTTCTACGTTCCACCAGTTATATCTGGTCAAGCTGGTGGATATGAAGTTTAAAATTTCATTTTAATTTAATTTGTATTCCCGTGGCTTTTCCTGGGTTTGAGTTCTTTTCATGTGTTTAATGGCCATTTGGACTTGAGTGAGGCATTTCAGAAATTATTTTTGAAATTAAATATCTGCAAAGAAAATCCAAGTTTTTTGCCAGCCACAGGAAACCACCAACCTCTTCTCAGCAAATATATATTTGTGGATAACCCAAAACTTAGTGACTTTTTGGATGAGAAATAGCTATATTCGGTGACTGATAAGGCTGTTACCCCAAGACAAGAATAAATTGACCATATTTGGTATCAGCCTGTTCACTCTACGTGGATTCATGAGCCTTACTGCTTAGTTTCTTACTTGGTCCCTTAACATCATCTACTGATGACAAGTTCCATTGCAAGCTTAGGGTCCAACGAAACATATATCCTTACTCTAAGTGCACAGCATTATCCCAGGGGAAAGCAAAGGATGCCCTCCATCCACATATGTCTTGAATCTCCTGTGGAAATTTTACTCAGCCATAGCATTTCCTTACTTTGATGGGAGGTGCCATTCTATTTCTCATCAACGATTAAATCCGACAGTGACATTTCTGATATCTAGACCCATTCCAGGGTCTCAAGGGAATGGATCACTTTCAATGCTCAGTAATAAAAGCAACACCTTTCAATCTCCGACTGGATTTTCACCAGCTTTGTGTGTGCCATTCACCAACTTCTTGGGTAATCACAGTTACATAGGTGATCTCCCTCCACAAGGGTCTACCAGGTAAAACTCAGAAACCAAATGCAAAGTGCCAGTCCTGATGGAGGTCTGGCCCAGGGAGGTCTGAGCAAAAGGCTCTACACTGATTCTGTGCTGGATGACAGTGGACTGCCCCAACCATCCTTGGCCAGATGACAGTGGACTATCCCTCTCCCCTTTAGCTTGTGTCCGTGAAGTCCTACTCTGCTTCCCTCTCTCTGCAGTCCAGCTTGACCTCAGAGGCAGGACACATCGCCCAACTCTGCCCACACTGCATCCCCATGTGGTTGGAGTTCCCTAGTGCATGCCCTGCCCAGCCCGAGGTTACTCACTCTGTTTGTCTCTGAACTCATCCCCCACTGCAGGCCCCCTCTGACCTTCTTTATTCACCCCTTGCACTCGTGCACACTTTGCTGGGCACACTCTCAGAGGTTGCCATTTGAGTGAAATGTCCACCCAGGCTCTGGAGGGACATCTTATTAACTGCTTTTCAAGCTGTCCTAAAAACTCTTACAGTCACGCTGAATCCAAGTGTTCCATCTTCTTTAACCAGTTCCACAAAGTAGATTTCACCAGCACTGATTTCTGGAGGTGACAGAGGAAACGAAGAACCAGGACCCTGCCATAAACAAACAAAAATAAAGAAGAGATAAAGGCAGATGGCACCTCTTAGCTCTCACCTGCTCTCAGGAATAGGCAGCATTGCACTTCAGAAAGAGCTTGAGCTTTGGACTAGACCAGCAGGTGATTCATTTCCAACTTTATCAGGACTTCTCCATGTGACCTCAAGAGGAAGATGAGGGAGTGCTGGACTGGGCTGACACCATTTCTAGGCAGAGAAGACTTGAGTCACTGTTCATGTTCCGCTGTCCCTAGGCCTGGAAGATGGGATCTTTTGTCCCATCTGCTCCCTTTAGTTAGTGCTTTCTAATCACCATGCACATCAGAAAATCCTAGTAACATACAGGAAAGTAAACAAGCTGGAGGAAGCTGAACAATGAAGCCTCGATTCTTTCAGAGACCTTCTGTACCCCATGGACCGCAAGATATTTTGTCTAAGTTTTAAAATTCAAGAGCAAAACAACAGCTGACGGTGAGATCTGAAGTAAGAATGTAAACTCCACCATGCCGCACAGGGTCATCTGGCCACAAAGCTGGCCATGTGACCCAGAAGAGCCTACACTGTCTGGTTTGGGTCCTACAACCTGCACCATGGTCAGCATGGCCTTAGAGCCCCCTTGCTCCCCTCAACTGCTCCCAGCCTAGGAAACCAACTCGCAGGTTTGCCACCAAAGAAGCCCCAGCCTGAAGGCCTCTCTGACCTGCTTTCTGCCACAGAGGGCCTCCCAGAGGAAGGTCTGGGGTGAAGGTTACAGTTCTGGAGACCAGTCCCTTGGATTCCAGTCTCGGCTCTGTCACCTGCTCCCTAAGAGAGCTTGGGTGTGCTACTTTGCTCTCTGTGCCTCAGGTCTCCCACCTATAAAAGGGGTTGATAATAAGAATGATCTCACTGGGTTACCATGGAGCTTCCATGAGCTAACACACATAAAGTGCTCAGGACACGACGTGGCACACAGATAAGCACTCAATTAATGGCAGCTACTATCATTGTTCTTCCACTGACCTCCTGCAACCAATTCTTCATGGGATGTGCTGTTCAGGTGAGCACCATGGCCAAATAGGAAGGTGCTGACACTCATGGTGATCTATTGCATGCCAGATCCTTGTGATAGGGGTCAAGACACACTACCTCAAAATAGGGCACCTTGGCACATTGAAGGAATTGGAGAAACAGCGTGTGCAGGAAGGTTTCTCCGACCTTCCCCTACCCTTCTCCTTTGAAGCAGGATCTAAAACCTAGGAAAGGTTTTCTAACCTTCCCTTGAAGCAGGGCATAAGACCCTCAAGTGAGAACACCCTCCCTATATCCAGAAAAATGGAGCATCTTATCTGGGAAGACACAAGGACTCAGAGAGGAATATGAACAAGCAGGCCTCGATGAGTTCCCCCCAGCTTACATAATCCTGCTTTTTGTCTTATCTCATTTCTCCATGACTCTCCATTCTTCATCAAGCCCACTTACAAAACATACTCAGGGAGACCCGTTTCTTCAGATCTTCATTTCCATATGAAGGCTCACATGTCACCTAAAACTTACAGTAAATACATGTGCGTGCTTTCGTCTCTCATTAATCTGTCTTCTGCTATGGGGCCTCAGCTGATTAAGCTAAGATGAGTAGAAGAAAAAGGAATGTTTCCTCCCCAACACTGGGCACAGCACCTTAGTTTCCATGACTGAGGACAGGCATCATGACCTCTGTCATAAAAAGAGAAATGAGGTTAAAAGAGGTGCAATAACCTGCCTGTTTCAACCAGCAAGTTGTCCCAGTGAGAATGAGAAGGGCATACACTCAGCCTGAGTAACAGAGGAGAGGTCATGGAAGACCTGTTTTCAAAGGTCTTGGCAGCCTTTGGAGAAACCATTAATAACAGCTCGGCACCTGGGGCTGGAGACACCGGGCGCTGTGACCACCCCTGAGCCTGAGGGGCGAGAGAAGGGAGTGGTTGATGGACCCTGATAGGAGCTGTGCTCTTCGTAGAGGGACACATCCAATCTGTGTCAGCACAGGGAGAGTGGAATGAAGGGTATGCCACTGTGACCCCAGCACTGCCGCCCTGCCCTCACTCATCCACCACTGCAGGCTCCTCTCAAGGCTTCTCCTGGACAGAACAAAGCAGAACACAGGAGCTGACTCAGTCCATGAGCACCAGCTGTGCAGGGCCCAGAGCGGAATGGAGAGGCTGGGCATGGCTTTGGAGGGGCCTAGGGAGACAACGCCACCCAGAGTCCAAAGAGATGGCAAAGGATGGCAGAGCTGGGACTGGAACACACAGCCCTCCATACACCTACACCAGGTCCCATCCTCTTCCTCCACGGGGTATGGTCAAGAGCAAAGCCACTGAGTTTCCAGTTTGAAGACCAATTCAAGGACAAGAATAGGAGATGCCTGATTGCCCATGCCTTGCCATTGGCAGCAATCAACTTCCTCATGTTGCTATTAGCATAACAATTATAATTAATGACTAAAGACTCCATAGGCACCCACACAGAGCCTGCACCCAGGCACTGTCCTGGGAACTCTGCCTTCTCCTGTACATTTTTCTCAACAACCATGCCATGCAGGCATTTGCTTCCACTTGGAGATGACGAAGCTGTGGCTCAAAGGGTCCAAGTAACTTCCAGCCACCTGACATGGCAAACAGTGAGCAGGGAGGGCCTGGTGCCCAGGCTGTTGGGCTCCACAGCCTGTTTTCTTTCTTCCAGATCTAGAAAGTGACCCAAGAATGATTACCTTTAATGGCAGAAAGGAGAGCTGATGTCTCAACCTGGGCACTAAGCTCCGCACCCCAGCCATGTCTAGGTCTTCAATATTCCTGTCCTGGTCTTCTGTGTGTGACAACAAACTTCCCTGGTACCCGAAGCTCAGGATGTCTGTAGAGGAGACCCCAGAATTGGCCGTGCTATTCTTTTCTTCATTTGGGGTATTTCCGCAAACACCTATAAAAACAGGCCAAGAAAAAGTCAACAGCTATAAATGGCTGGCTTCTAGGTGGCATCCCTATGTGGGCACAGAGTTTTCCTCCAGTGACCAATAGGTCTTTTATAGCTGCTCAGGAAAAATGTGAATGTAGCTCCTCCTGAAAGATGTTGCATTTAGATTAGAGAAAGGGAAGATTCTATATGTGACTTAGAAACCTAGATAGAGCTTAAGTGACCCAACTATGAATGCACAGGCTCAAAACAAGTTCATAATGCCAGCTTTCCCTTATTAAATTCTGGCCATGTGATGGACACCTTAGATGTACATACACATAGGAAGATATAAACATCTTTCCACCTTCTCAGCAGACCCACCAGGAAGGTGTAATCCAGTTCAAACATGAGAAAACAAGAGTCAAAACGATTAAGTATCTTGCCCCAAATCCTACAGCCAGCATGTGGGCAGTATCTTAAACACAGCCTCTCCTGGAGATCTCACTGAGCACATCTGCAATCACCATGTGATGCAAAAACCAACATATCAGGTCCTTTTGGGAGGCTTGGTAATAACCAGACTGCAGATTCCTGTGAGCGAAGGCTGGGACACTGGCATAGGACAAAGAAAAGAACGTGAGGTTGTGAATCAATAGAAAAACTTTGGGCAAGGTACTTAACATACCTCAACCTCAATTTTCCTGTATCTAAAGCAGAGATAATATCAATAATATTGTAGAATTGATGAGGCTTAGGGATTATATATAGAGAAAATATTTTACATATGAAAGGAAAGATAAAAATATACATGTATATATGAGAGAATATATATTCCCTCATATATATATATATATATATATATATATATATATATATATATATGGCACACACACACACACACACACATACGCACAGCTTAGTACATGGCAGACCCTCAATAAATGCATCTACTGTTAACATGTTATTATTAGCTGCTCAACAATTATATATGGGAGGAATGCATAACAGTCAGATTTTCTTTAGACCCGGATACAAGTAGATTTGCTACTTTTGATACACTCATTACCACTCAGGGGAATGCCCAAACTCACATGCTGAATGAATTCAATTTGAATAAATTTGATTTAATGAATTTGATTTGAAGTTCTTCAAATCTAAGGTATCCAGCAGGGAGTGGCAGGGCCACTGTTTCGTAATGCTATATTTCTGGCCATTTCATTCACATATTCTGCCATCATTGTCCTTCTGGCAGTATCATTAGCATCGGCTCATTCTCTTCCACATCCTCCATGAGAGGCGAGGATGGGACTTATGATCGAATTGAAAAGTCAAGTCATGCTGCAACTGGTGTACTGCCTAGTAGACATATGAGCCGTGAGACCTTCTTTAGGTAACTAAAACTCAGTTTATATTGCAGACCATGACAGATGCTCATGATGAGCATTTTATCTGTCCAATCCTGACCTCCAATCTAGCTCAGCTGCCTTAACAGCAACCCACCAAAAGAGAAGAAAGTCATGGTAGTCAAGTCTCTGCCACAAAGACCCAGCCAGCATCACCATGGAGATGTCTTCCTCCGACAGTGGCCAGCTGCATGAGGAAACCCCACCATGATGAATGCAGCATTGCCAACAGATGGCTGGGGTCCCACAGGGAAAGGACATTTTATTCCCAGCCATTGTGGGAAACCCATTGTCTGGAATTCTAATGTGAGGTTGTAGTTTGAGAATAGCAGACCTCGAGTGCCACTTTTTGACAACCCCCATCACAGCAGGCCATCCTTGGACTATGCCAAATTGTGATTCAGTCACCTGCATTGTGTTTCCTGACAATACATGGGAGGGTTTGACTGCTCCCGTCAGCAGAGGGTATGGAAGAAAACACAGGGATTACTGAACCACCACAGAAAGGAGAGCAGTGGCGCTGGGAAATCTGACAGAGACAGCAAGCCAGAGACTGGCACCGGGGATGTGCTAAGACCAGCCCCTGGGAAGGCTCCAACCATGGGATAAAAGGTGTGTGGCTGAAACCCCAGCATGGCCACCTCCTGCCTTCCATGGTTTCTGAACATGGGAGCTGCGTGGCATTGTATACATGTACAGGAGTAAGAGAGTGTGCATGGTGTTCAGAAGGCAAGGCAAATGTAGTGTCTGCATTTAGGACCTAGAAAACGCTGGCTGGTATGACGGGAAGTCCTGCTATAGATAAGGGGAAACTGTGCAATACCCCTGGAGGGTGAGGAAGCAATCGTGAGCCTGAATTTGCAGGACATCTGCTGTTAATTTACAGGACTACTCAACCAAAAAGCAGCAGTGGTCCCAGGAAACTAGGGAAAAGGGATGTGAGCCTCCCCCATTACTTCCTCCAAGCCCCTCAAACTTGCTCCCAACAAAAATAACAATATTATCCTTTGATATAGGCAGTTGTTGCTCTCTCATTCTTATCCAAAGGATGAAGAAAAGCATCAGTTAAAAAATGCTTTACTCCGGGGAAAGATGGCCAAGAGGAAACTTATCCGGAGTGCAGCTACCACTGAGTAAGACAGAACCAGAGCGATATCTGCATCTCTGAGGTAGGTACTGGTTTTGTTTTAAAGGGACTGGTTTTAATACAGAAAAACAGCTGGATTAACCCCCAAAAAAGGCAGCAAAAGCAGCCCAAAGGCGTCCAGCCGAAGCAAGGCAGGGCACTGCCCCACCTGGAAAGTGTATCAGGCACGGACAATCTGGAGGGCATCACCTCCTCGGTTCTCGGAATCAGATACAGCAATTCACTCCAAGACTTCGGCAGTATCCAGACCAGGAAAATGTTGCCTTGCTGAGAACCACCCGGAGTCACAGACCTGGGTGACAGCCCAGGCCAGCAGCCCCAGCCAGACTGGTGCCTTGTTAGCACAGACCAGGGCAGAGATTTGGACTAATACCAAGAAAGCTTGTGAAAAGGAACTGCCCATCCCACAGAAGGGAGAGTTGAAAGCAGGGAGGGGGATACAACAAGACAGGCCCCTCTGCCCACAAGATCCAGCAACTGGAGTCCCTCTCCCAGGAGAGTTTTACAGTTAACACATCCTCTACCCGGGAACAGCAGGCTCAGCAGAGGGAAGAGCCCGCCATTGAAAAGGTGGGGCTAACCCCACCAGCACGGAAACCAGACAAAGAATAAACAGCAGACTGGCTGAGAATGAGGCAGCCCAGCAGTGCCTCCACAGGCAGACAATGGGCAGACTATCTTAAGTGGCACACTGACAACTGTGTTAAAAAAAAAAAAAAAGCCTCATACAGGAGAAATAACTTCAACTTTAACAGAAAGGATGTCCCCTCAGAGAAGATGGGAAGAAACCAGTGCAAAAAGGATGAAAACATCAGTCCAGAACTCCTCTCCCCCGCCAGAGAGATCACAATGACTCACCAGCATGACAACAAAACAGGTCAGAAAACGATTTTGACGAGCAGACAGAAGCAGGCTTCAAAAGATGAGGTAATAACAAACTTTTCTGAGCTAAAAGAACATGTTTTAACCCAATGCAAAGAAACTAAGAACCTTGAAAAAATATTAAGATGAAATGCTAACTAGAATAACCAGCCTAGAGAAGAACATAAATGATTTGATGGAGCTGAAAAACACAGTATGAGAACTTTGTGAAGCATACACAAGCTTCAATAGCCAAATTGATCAAGCAGAAGAAAGCATATCAGAGATTGAGGATCAACTCAATGAAATAAAAAGAGAAGGCAAAAAAAAAAAAAAATAGAAAAAAGAGTGAAAATAAATGAACAAAGCCTCCAAGAAATACAGGATTATGTGAAAAGATCTAATCTACACTTGATCAGTGTACCTGAAGAGGATGGGGAAAATGAATCCAAGCTGGAAAACACTCTTCAGGATATTATCCAGGAGAACTTCCCCAACCTGGCAAAACAGGCCAATGTTCAAATACAAGAAATACAAAGAACACCACAGAGATACTCCTCAAGAAGAGCAACCCCAAGGCACATAATCATCAGATTCACCAGGGTTGAAATGATGGAAAAAATACTAAGGGCAGCTAGAGAGAAAGGTTGGGTTACTCACAAAGGAAGGCCCATCAGACTCACAGCAGGTCTTTTGGCAGAAACCCTACAAGCCAGAAGAAAGTGGGGACCAATATTCAACATCCTTAAAAAAAAGAACTTTCAACCCAGAATCTCATATCCAGCCAAACTAAGCTTTGTAAGTGAAGGGGAAATAAAATCCTTTACAGACTAGCAATTACTGAGAGATTTCATTGCCAACAGACCTGCCCTACAAGAGCTCCTGAAGGAAATACTAAACACAGAAAAAAACATCCAGTATCAGCCACTGCAAAAACGAGCCAAATGGTAAAGACCAATGATACAATGAGGAAACTGCGTCAACCAATGGGCAAAACAACCAACCAGTAACAAAATGGCAGGATCAAATTTACACATAACAATACTAATGTTAAATGTAAATGGCCTAAATGCCCCAATCAAAAGACACAAACTGGCAAACTGAGTAAAAAGTCAAAACCCATCTGTGTGCTATATTCAGGAGACCCATCTCACATGCAAAGACACATATAGACTCAAAATAAAGTGATGGAAGATTTACCAAGCAAATGGAGAGAAAAAAAAATCAGGGGTTGCAATTTTAGTCTCTGATAAAATGGACTTCAAACCAACAAAGATCAAAAGAGACAAACGACACTACATAATGGTGAAAGGATCAATACAACAATAAGAGCTAACTATCCTAAATATATATGCACCCAATACAGGAGTGCCCAGATACCTAAGGCAAGTTCTTAATGACCTACAGAGAGGCTTAAACTCCTGCACAATAATAGTGGGAGACTTTAACACTCCACTGTCCACATGAGACAGATCAACGAGGAAGAAAATTAACAAGCATATACAGGACTTGAATGCAGAACTGGAACAAACAGACCTAATAGACATCTACAGAAATGTCCACCCCAAATCCACAGAATATACATTCTTCTCAGCACTGCATGGCATTTACTCTAAAATTGACCACATAATTGGAAGTAAATCACTTCTGAGCAAATGCAAAAAAATGGAAATCTTAACAAACAGTCTCTCAGACCACAGAGCAATCAAATTAGAACTCAGAATTCAGAAACTAACTCAGAACTGCACAGCTTCATGGAAACTGAACAACTGGCTCCTGAATGTCAACTGGATAAGCAGTGAAATGAAGGCAGAAATAAAGATGTTCTTTGAAACCAACAAGAATGAAGACACAATGTACCACAACCTCTGGGACATATTTAAAGCAGTGTCTAGCAGGAAATTTATAGCAATAAATCCCCATGTGAGAAATGAGGAAAGATGGAAAATTGACACCTTATTGTCAAAATTGAAAGAGCTAGAGGAGTAAGATCAAAAAAACTGAAAAGCTAGCAGAAGACAAGAAGTAACTAAGATCAGAGCAGAAATGAAGGAGATAAAGACACACACACAAAAAAACCCTTCAAAAAATCAATAAATCCAGCATCTGTTTTTTCAAAAAGATCAATAAAATAGACAGACCACTACCCAGATTAATAAAAAAGAAAAAAGGGAAGACTCAAATAGATGAAAAAAATAAGAAAAAAACAAAAACAAAATAAAGGGGATATCACCACCGATCCCACAGAAATATAAACTACCATCAGAGATTACTACAAACAACTCTATGCACATAAACCAGTAAATCTGGAAGAAATGGATAAATTCATGGACATTTGTACCCTACCAAAACTAAACTAGCAAGAAGTTGAAAACCTGAATAGACTTAGAAAGGGCTGAAGTTGAGGCAGCAATTAACAGCCTACCAACCAAAAAAAGTCCAGGTCCAGACGGGTTCACAGCCAAATTCTACCAGGCATACAAAAAGGAGCTGATACCAATGATTCTGAAACTATTCCAAACAATACAAAAAGAGGGAAACCTCTGCAACTCATTTTATGAGACCAACATCATTCTGATACCAAAACCCAGCAAAGACTCAACAAGAAAAGAAAACTTTAGGCCAATCTCCATAATGATGAACATAGATGCAAAAATCTTCAATAAAATACTGGCAAACTGATTACAACAGCACATCAAAAAGCTTATCCATCACGGTCAAGTAGGCTTCATCCTGGGGATGCAAGGCTGGTTCAACATGTGCAAGTCTATAAACATAATTCACCACATAAACAGAATCAAAGACAAAAACCACATGATTATCTCAATAGATGCAGAGAAGGCCTTTGACGAAATTCGACAGCCCTTTACACTAAAAACTCTCAATAAACTAGATATCAATGGAACCTATCACAAAATAATAGAAGCTATTTATGACAAACCTACTGCCAATATAATACTGAATGGGCAAAATCTGGAAGCATTCCCTTTGCAATCTGGCACTAGACAAGGATGCCCTCTCTTTCCATTCTTATTCAACATAGTATTGGAAGTTTTAGCCAGAGTAATCAGGCAAGAAAAAGAAACAAAGGGTATTCAGTTAGGAAAGGGGAAAGTCAAATTGTCTCTATTTATAGACGACATGATTGTATATTTAGAAGACCCAATCATCTCAGCCCAAACTCTCCTTAAGCTGATAAGCAACTTCAGCAAAGTCTCTGGATAAAAATCAATGTGCAGAAATCGCAAGCATTCCTATACACCAATAACAGAAAAACAGAGAGCCAAATCATGAGCAATCTCTCATTCACAATTGCTATAAGAAGAATAAAATACCTAGGAATACAACTAACAAAGGAGGTAAAGGACCTCTTCAAGGAGAACTATAAACCACTGCTCAAGGAAATAAGATACAAACAGATGGAAAAACATTCCATGCTCATGATTAAGAAGAATCAATATTGTGAAAACGGCCACACTGCCCAAAGTAATTTACAGATTTAATGCTATCCCCATCAAACTACCAATAACCTTCTTCACAGAACTGGAAAAAACCACTTTAAACTTCATATGGAACCAAAAAAGAGCCTGCATAGCCAAGACAATCCTAAGCAAAAAGAATAAAGCTGGTAGCCGGACTTCAAGCTATACTACAAGGCTACAGTAATCAAAACAGCATGGTACTGGTATCAAAACAGAGACATAGACCAATGGAACAGAACAGAGGCCTCGGAGGCAACGCCACACATCTACAACCATCTGATCTTTGACAAACCTGACAAAAATGAAAAATGGGGGAAGGATTCCCTGTTTAATAAATGGTGTTGGGAAAATTGTCTAGCCATGTGCAGAAAGCAGAAACTGGACCCCTTCCTGACACCTTACACATAATTAACTCCAGATGGATTAAGGACTTAAACATAAGACCTAATACCATAAAAACCCTAGAAGAAAACCTAGTCAAAACCATTCAGGACACAAGCATAGGCAAGGACTTCATGACTAAAACACCAAAAGGAAGGGCAAAAAAAGCCAAGATAGACAAATGGGACCTAATTAAACTTCGGAGCTTCTGTACAGCAAAAGAAACAATCATTAGAGCAAACCAGCAACCAACAGAATGGTAAAAAACTTTTGCAATCTACCCATCTGACAAAGGGCTAATATCCAGAATCTACAAAGAACTAAAACAGATTCACAAGAAAAAAAAAATCCATCCAAAAGTGGACAAAAGATAGGAACAGACACTTTTCAAAAGAAGACATATATGAAGCCAACAAACATATGAAAAAATGCTCATCATCACTGGTCATTAGAGAAATGCAAATCAAAACCACATTGAGACACCATCTCACACCAGTTAGAATGGTGATTATTAAAAATTCTGGAGACAACAGATGCTGGAGAGGATGTGGAGAAATAGGAACACTTTTACACTGTTGGTGGGAGTGTAAATTAGTTCAACCATTGTGGAAGACAGTGTGGTGATTCCTCAAGGATCTAGAAATAGAAATTCCATTTGACCCAGCAATCCCATTACTGGGTTTGTATCCAAAGGATTATAAATCGTTCTATTATAAAGACACATGCACACATATGTTTATTGCAGCACTGTTTACAATAGCAAAGACCTGGAACCAACCCAATGTCCATCAATGATAGACTGGACGAAGAAAATGTGGCACATATACACCATGGAATACTATGCAGCTATAAAAAACAATGAGTTTTTGTCCTTTGTAGGGACATGGATGAACCTGGAAACCATCAATTTCAGCAAACTGACACAAGAACAGAAAATCAAACACCACATGTTCTCACTCATAGGCGGTGTTGAACAATGAGAACACATGGACACGGGGAGGGGAGCATCACACACTGAGGTCCATTGTCGGGGGTTATGGAAGGGTAGTGGGAGGGAGGGGAGGGGAGGGATAATGTGGGGAGAAATATCAGATATATGTGATGGGGGGATGGTGGCAACAAACCACCTTACCATGAATGTACCTGTGCAACAATCTCGAATGATCTGCACATATACCCCAGAATCTAAAGTACAATTAAAAAAAAAATACTTTGCTCTTAGGTTGATCAGGAACATGCTCATCAAGTAATAACAGCATGCTTGCCATGCAAAGTCAGCTTTAAGAACAGGCCAGGTGAGGTGGCTCACACTTGTAATCCCAGCACCTTGGGAGGCAGAGGCAGGCGGATCACGTGAGGTCAGGAGTTCAAGACCAGCCTGACCAACATGGAAAAACCCCGTCTCTACTAAAAATACAAAACTAGTCGGGTGTGGTGGTACACACCTGTAATCCCAGCTACTCAGGATGCTGAGTCAGGAGAATCACTTGAATCTGGGAGGTACACTCTGCAGAGAGTCAAGGTCGTGCCACTGCACTCCAGCCTGGGCGACAGAGTGAGACTCCATCTCAAATTAAAAAAAAAAAAAAAGGAAAACCAAATACCACACGTTCTCACTTATAAGTGGGAGCTAAATAATGAGAACCCATGGTCACAAAGAGGGAAACCACAGACACTGGAGTCTACTTGAGGGAGGAGGGTGGGAAGAGGGAGACGATGGAGAAAAACAACTATCGGGCACTATGCTGAGCACCTGGGTGATGAAATGGTCTTTACATCAACCCCTGTGACATGAGTCTGCCTGTAATTACAAACTACATGTGTGCCCCTGAACCTAAAATAACAGTTTAACAAAAAACAGTTCCTGTCTCCTCCCCATCTGATTTCTATACTTAAACCCAAACGGTAGAAATCCTGGAGCAGCCACTTTCAACAAGGACTTTGGGTGTCAATAAAAAGATCCTCCCTGCCATGCAAGGAGAGTTGACAGAAAAAAAGAAGTGGCCGTATTCAGCTCTGTCCATCAATGAATTGAAGTAGGTTACTACCTTTCAGAAAGACATGGATGGCAACACCCATTCTGACCCTGAAATTGCAAAGCTTACTGATTTGTGCCCCTACACGGCTTCTTTGCAAACCAATACCATGAGGAAAGCAGTACAAAAGACTTACACGGACTTCAGCGTCTAGTACCTCACAGCAGTCACATACTTCTGAAAACAGAGGCGGGCTTCAGCTCCTGAGAGCAGTTAAAACATACCTTTCGACTGAGAAATGATTAACTCTATATTGTCAGGGGAATTCTGGATCATCCTAACAGCCATGTTGAATGTGAAGCCCTCCAGACTGATGTGATTCAGGGCTAGTATCTGCCCTCCTGGAAAAATAAAATATCTCAAATCATCTTTCAGAGGAAATAAAAAAAAGAGTGGTTTCTTAAAACAGTATCTCTCGTGATTTAAAAAGAAGATGTACCCGGTTTGATCGTTTTCGCTTTTTCTGCTGGTCCTCCAGGTATAATAGAAGATATAAAAATACCAGGGTCAGCTTGGCCTGAAGACTCTCCCTCATTAATGACAAAACCTGTAATCCAACATGATAGTCCATGATAAGATACTTAGTGATTTTGCTGTTCAAAGAGGTTAGGCTATTTCCCCGATACCACACAGCTACCAAGTAGCATTAGCTGATAGTTACAGCCAGGTCTTCTGATCCTCAAATAGAGGATCCTTTCTACTCTACCATGATACTTGGGGAAAAGTGGATTTTTCCCCATTAGTAAGCACAGCTAAAGCTGGGAACACAAACCACCAATATGTACTGGATTTTGCTCCAGTAGATAATGAGACCTAGGAAAGAAATAACTTTTAATCAAGTACCTGTCTCCGTACCTTGTTTCTTATACAGTTTTAGGGTCTTAGAAGGTGGTCGCTAGTAAGAGGTGAGAAAAATTGACTCTTCCTCTCCATCTCTGACTAGAGGAAAGTTGTTACATGGTATTGGGGAAAATAACCTTTTTCTACATTGTGCTCAGATGCACCCCAAAAATGTATCAGGCCTAAAAGAAAAACTTTGAAACAAAAGTCTCATTGCTCTTCAGAGACACTTAAAAGGATTTTAAAAAAACAAAAACAAAAACCGAAGTGATTACTAGAAAAGGCAAACTGGGAGAGGAGAGGTAGGAGTGGGGAGTAGACAAGTTGAAAGAGAAGACAGCACACACCTCCCCACTTTGCCCAGCAGTACAGACTGGGCCTCACCTGCAGAGAGCCCTCTTACCAAAACCACGATGTGGGTCACGTTTCAGTGTCACATGCACGATTTCTTGGCCTGGTTCAGCTGTAAAGCTCTTCCTCCTATTATTCTGTGACCCTAGAGGTGGAATCAGAGCACCACATTACACTTTTCCCCCAAATAATTTGGGAGCTAATACAAAAGGAGTGAACAGTATTTCACACACATGGACACACACATTCACACATCCCTGAAAATGAAAGTAGTTCACATTTAATCTCCCAGCAGTGCTGGGAATCGACCCCTGAACACACACTCGCATGAGCCTCTCTGGAGTGTCACCCAGCATTGCTCAAGTTCCAGCTTAAAGAGCAGGGGCAAGGAGAGGGTGGGCTATGGTACTTGTTTTCTGTATGACTTACTGTAGCTATTTTTTTCTGCATTGGTTTTGGGACAAGACAGAGGATGAGCAGAGATGTATTAAGACTTGCTGATAGTGAAAACAAAAATGAACGCTAAAACAGAGCTCAGACAGCAAAGCCTTCTCATCCCAAGCCTCAAATAACCAGGGGTGATGAGGTGCCAGAAGCCCAGCCTGTGTGCCCTGGGGTCTTCCCCTGGCTTGGATCATGGAGGAGCCCCCAGACAGAGCCCTGAAGCTGTTCCTAGAGAGCTGGAGTCCTGGGGTGGGGCACTTCAGTGTGTGTCACAGTGTACTTGGGAAAATCCCCAAATGGTGACGCACCACTGCAATCCTTCTGCATCTCTCCCTCCCTCCAGGACCTTGGCGGAAATTGGCAGATAGTTACTGGTAAAGAGTTGCCTGGAAGTTTTCCCAATTGATACAGTTTGGCTGTGTCCCCACCCAAATCTCAACTTGAATTGTACCTCCCAGAATTCCCACATATTGTGGGAGGGACCCAGGGTGAGGTAATTGAATCATGGGGCCGGTCTCTCCCGTGCTATTCTTGTGATCGTGAAGAAGTCTCATGAGATCTGATGAGTTTATCAGGGGTTTCTGCTTTTGTTTCTCTCTCATTTTCTCTTGCTGCCATCATCTGAAAAGGGCCTTTAGCCTCCCATCATGATTCTGAGGCCTCCCCTGCCATGTGGAACTGTTAGTCCAATTAAACCTCTTTTTCTTCCCAGTCTTGGGTATGTTTTTATCAGCAGCATGAAAATGGACTAATATACTCATCCAACCCCCAGGCTTAATGCTCATTGAATGTCAGATCTCTTTGTCCTTCCATTCAATGGGGAACTGACCAGGAGGATGCATGGCAGAAGGGACTGCCGTCTACTCTGTGTATGTTTTCTGGTGAATACCGGGAGGTGGTGTGCTGGCCTGCATGGAGAAGCATATCTACAGTGAACGATGCCTTTTTCTGAACACGCTCTCCATAGCAGGTATTGTTCGTTCTGGACAAGAGTGCTGGGATTGTCTTTGCTGGAGTTAACACATTTCAGATCCACATACCCAGCCAAAGCTAAATGTCTCTTTCCAACCACGTGTCGTTTAAAAACAATTCAAAAAACAAAAAGATTGCAAACATTGCATGGGAAGCAAAATGAAGTGGTGGTAAAAGACTCTAAGCAAGCTTCCTGTGTAGGGTTTCCTCTACCCCAGACCTGGTTGTGGCCTGGTCCGCACCTGCATGCATGTTCTGAACAAGTGGCCCAGAGAGAGAGTCCCAGGGCATTGGCTTCTGAATCACACAGGCACTCTTCAGCTGCTCCCGGCCAGTGCAGGGGCTGTGGGGAAAAGACAATGACATTAGATAAGGTGGCTCAAAGGGGCATTTCTGAGTACAGCTGGTGGCCTGCAGAGGGCAGACTGGCCTTGCCCGGTCATCCAGCAGCTCCTCAGAACTGATCTAGTTATCAGGAGGGCACTGGGAAGAATGGCTCTAGGATCTTTATGTCTCAGAGGGGACACTGAGGTCACTCAGCTTCATATGAGCTTCCTGCTATGTGCAGGATATGCAGCCCTGCAAAACCTCCATGTTTTCAACCATAAAATAAGAATAATATACCTACTTCTCAGGCTGTAATGGAGCCGAAATGAGATAGAAAGCCTCAAACACCAGCACTCTTAGTGGTTGCTGATGTTTTGTTTTCTGCTCCTGTTTTCAGCTGAAGGCCTTCAGCAGGGTCAGGCACCCTCCACACCCCACCTACCATGTGCTCGAGGGCTTCACAGGGTCACTGACCACCTACCATGTGCTCGAGCGCTTCACAGGGTCACTGACCTGCTTGATCATTGTACACGCTTGTGTTGGGTGCTGCCTGATCAGACCATGCTGTGAATAAGAAGCATTCAGGCAGGCATTCAATTGGCCCTGATGGAATGTGCCTCATGCTAGCAAATAATAATGTACTAGGGACTAGCAGAATAATGAGTCAAGGGAGACGTTGCCCCAGCCCCAGGGTTACTCTGCACAGAGATAAGCGACATTCAGAGGTGAGCAAAGTCTAGAGTGAGAGGGAACAATTGATGTAAAGCTGTGGGTCTTAGAGCCATGGAAAAAGCCAGCTCTGGGCCTCTTGGATGGCCAAGCATCTGAGCAGATTCAGCTTCCCTGGTTACCCAGACTGACCTCACCCCTCAGAACCCCCCAGCCATCCTACAGGTTTAAGCAACTGGACCATGGCAGAGGACGCTGGCATGGACAGTTTCCCATGAACCCTCCCTCTGTAGCCTTGGAGCTGTGACAGCAGGAGCTCTCTGCAGAGAGCTCGGCACTGTGCAAAGAGGCTGC
This sequence comes from Saimiri boliviensis, assembly GCF_048565385.1. Classification (NCBI taxonomy): domain Eukaryota; kingdom Metazoa; phylum Chordata; class Mammalia; order Primates; family Cebidae; genus Saimiri; species Saimiri boliviensis. The sequence continues at coordinate 27,132,716 of NC_133460.1, read as the reverse complement.
AGTCAGAAAGGGAAGAAGAGGAGCAGCGATGGGGAAGTCTAGCGGTGTGGCGAGGTACAGCACAGCGTAACTTTGGAGGCTGGCGACAGATGAGGCCTCACTCTGACTTGGCTCCTGTTTGTGCTTGCCTTGCTGCACGATCAACCCACGCGACTGAGAACCCCAGGTGTCAGGCCTGGGCTCAAAGGTGCTGAGCATAAGGGCGGGGCCCGTCCTCTGGGCGTCCCCAGCCTGCTGTGGGATGCTGGCCGATGCTGTTCATGACTCTTAGAGCCAGTCAAGGTGCCCGGGGAGAGGCAGCGACAGGGTGCTCATGTGCTCAAAGGATGGCAAAATCCCCGCAGTCTGAGAGGAGCCGAGAGGAGCAATGAGGCTGAGGTGGCCTTCTGGGGGCCTTTGGGGAAAAGGAAGGGCTTTTCCGGGCCCGGATTTCTACGGCCTATGTAATCTGGCCCACACATGCAACACTTTACTGCTTAAAAGTCAATCACTGTCAGTAACAAAAGGACGAAATGTGAATGATTCCACTCATCCGAGCAATCTCTCAGTGGTCAGTCATATTCACAGACCAGGAGTGCGGCAGTCTCCCAGGGCTGAGGTGGGTGGAAGGGGAGTCGTGTGGAACGGGTGCAGTTTCAGTTTGGGAAGACGGACAGAGCTCTGGGGATGGACTTCAGTGACGATAGCACAACATCGTGAATGAACTGCGTGCTACTGAACTGGACACTTACAAGTGGTTAGGATGGTAGATGATATATTATGTGTATTTTACCACAATTTAAAAACATTTTTAAATGCAAACTTAAAAAAAAAAATCCATTTACTGAAAGCTTCCCCTGCCAGCTTGAGAGCTAAGGATGCACTAGGCACATTACTGTTCTGGAGAAGTTCCATGTTTAACGGCACAGACACAAGCATGTGGGTGTCAGGGTGGAGGGGACAGAGGGCACTGCCCTAACTGGAGCCAGGGACAGGGAGGAGCCACATCTTTGCCTGAGGCAGTGGGGAAAGGTTTCAGAGAAGCAGTGATGTGAAGTTAGAGGCCAGCTTCCAGGGGTGGGAGGGCAGCCAGGAACTGTACCTCAGGGCAGGCAGCCATTGGCATCTCTGTTCCAAGAGGTGTTGTGTAAACTACTACTCAGGAATGCCACTGGTGAGGGGGTCCTGCCTCCACATGTCAGCCTTCCCTCCTGTGGTCACATGCCCAGGCTCAGGCCAGCGGCTTGGCCTGCTCCTTCCCACACAGACTCCATGTGAGCCACCTCTCCACCAGCCTGTGAGCTCATGAGGTAGGGGTGGCATCTGACTTGCTCACTGCTGAATCCTCCACACCTGGCCCAGGGCTGGCACACAGTAGGTGCTCAATCCATTTTTCTAGTAAGAAGGCTAAGGAGGCCCGTGTTCATGGTGTTCCTCCACTTCCTCTCACGGGAACCAGATCCTACTCATTAGTCAAGGCCTTATGTCACACTCCCCACACAGCCCTCCCCGGTGCCCTTGTTTGGAAATGGTGGCACTGTTCATGGAGCCTCACACTGTGTTTGAGACCAGCATCAGAGCAGTCACCACAGACCAGCCCACGTTCAGCTTTTTTACATGGTTTAACTCCCACAGCCACCCAGTAGGGAAGCATGACTATTACCACCACTGAACGAAAGAGGCAACTGAGGCCCAAGGTGCTGAATAACTTCCTTGAGGTCACACAGCACTAGACAGGGGGCAGGCACTGGTGAAGGACTTCCATGATGCAGGGATTGATCCAGAACCCTGGCAGAAGGGGCCCTCGGCAAAGTGGCTTCTGTACCATGACAGAAATGCTAAATGTCTCATTTGCATCACTGTCACAGCCCTTGGCTCACCACAGACTTCAACTGAAGCTGTTGGGGGTTGTTCCACAAGAGCTCAGGCTCAGCTCATGCCGAGAGCATCCTAGCTCAGGTGTGGCCCTCTTTCTGCTCTAGAGACTCCTGTCCATCTTGGGAGTCATCTCCTCCACCCCCAATATTCCCACCTTATCCAAAAGCATGAGAGAGTCCATGCCTCCCATCCTTCAACCAAAGGGAAGTGGGAGCCGGTACATGGTGTTTGCCTCCTGTCCTGCAGTTCTAGGAGGCCTTCTGCATACTTCTGTGGAGCTGAGCCCTGACTGCCTCAACAGTGACCTGGTGACTCCCACCCCGTGAGCACCTTGCCGGCTTCACCAGCTCACTCCCCCACTCACTCCTTCCAGGCATCGCCTCCACAAAAACATACCTACACCCAAACCATTGTCTCAAGCTGGGCTTCTTGAGGGTGGAGTGGAAGGAGTCTTCCAAGAACTCAAAAGCCCAGTGATTAGGTTTTTCTTTTCACCCAAGGGTTACGAGTAACTTCTGACGTGAGTTATTAAGGATCATGAAAATTCGGCATTTGTAAACTGACATTAGAGCTGTGCTGGATTTTACAGAGGGTCTAATTCAGCTTTCTATCAAAAAAGCCAGCTACCATGCAACACTGAAAAGCCTCTACTGTGTGTGACCACTGGCCAGTCGCCGGAAGGGCCACAGACCTCAGGAAGGATGCTTTGCAGGCAGCACATTTGCAAGATGACCTTGAGCCAGTCATGGCTTCTTCGGCCTTTTAAACAATGAAGTGCTATAAGGTGCCATTAGTTTGGGTGACAGATGAAAGCTCTCCACAAGTTCTTGGACACTCCTACCTCAAGAAGTGGACTCTATTTCTGCTCCCTTTGAATCTGTGCTGACCTGTGGTTACTTTAACCAAGAGCACAGACGGCAGAAGTGACACGATGCTAGCTTCGGGTCTAGACTTGAAGAGAACTGGCAGCTTCTTTTCAGGCTCTTGGAGCCCTCCTGCCATGCAGAACCTTGCTGAAGACCCCACATGGAGAGGGGTCGAGACTACCCACGGAGGGAGAGGGGCTCCGTGAGCACTGCATCCCAACCATCCTCAGCAAGGAACCAGCCTATGAGCAAAGTCATCTTGGATCCTCTAGACTAGTCCAACATCTGCTGGACCCCTGTCAACACCACATGAAGCAGAAGAATCCCCTAGCTAAGTCCTGCCTGAGTTTCTAATCCAGCTCATCGTGAAACGGAGTAACACGATGGTCATTGTTTTAAGCCACTGTGCTTTAGGGTCCGTTGTTACACAGCAATACATGCTCCGGTTTTGCTTCACCACTGTTGATTTAGTTTGTGGTACACAGAGGTGCACATTTGGATCACCAGAATTGGGGGCAATAATTTTCTAAGCATTACTTTAAGATGATAGTTATGGATATAGATACAGGTATAGATAATATAGAGAGACACATAGATTTTCAGTTCAAATGAATCATCTTTACCTACTTGCTGAAGTAGCTGGAAAACTCATTCCAAAAAATGGCTCCTTCATTGGTCATATGCTGCCTGGGAATCTGTGCTATTTCTATAAATCGCAGTGTAAATGTAATCCAAGTCCTAAGCTATTTTTACATTTATGAATTGTTTTGTCATGCAAAGTTGCATTTATAAGCTCATTATTTTTACATACAAATTTAAATTATAAGCAACCCATCAGTAGGAAAGGTAGCATGGTGTAGAGGGTAGGAGTCTGACTCTAGGGCCAGCTGCATGTGTTCAGATCCTAACTCCTAGATTTCCTCTCTGTGATGTGATAAGAACAACAGAAATACTTAACAGAGCTGTAAGACTTACGTTAGTTTATGTGTACACATGCTCAGAACAGCACCTGGCTGGCGATAAGGCCAAATGGGCTTATGGCAACTTATTTATTTGTCATCTCTAATTTCATATTATCATCTAGTTCTTTCTTCATCAAAAGATGGGAACATCATAGAAGGAGGAACGGGATGTTTGCCCTAGAGTGTTTAACATAGACTTACCCCACAGCTGGCCTTCTGTAAATCTCTGTGGAATTGGTTGACAGTTACCCAATAAATATATACTTTCCTTAGACATCTAACATCCTTTAAACAATTTCTGCAGTACAGATCACTGCAGAGCCTCAAGCACATGGTGGTTTGGGCCCAGAGAACAAATGTGTCACACCCACCTGTGCCCAATGCCCTCTGCTCCAGCCTCCTTGCTAGTGTCCACGTTGAAGTTATCCAGTGATGTACTCAGCAAGCCTCCTGCAGCATCCCGAAGCCTGGATGTGAACAACTCATTTTCTGAGCATGACAATCTCTGAATCCAAATGAGAGGTTTAGACTGGGCCTGGTGTGCAGGACTCAAATTGGCCATTTGCACAAACTTATCATGGTCTGAATTTGGGGAGAAAAAGATAGACATACACACACATACACACACACACACGCAAGAATGATGCTGGATCCATTGCTCTGGTGGTTGTAACATATCACTGGGCCCCCACTCTCCTCCTCCTTTCTTTTTCTGCTGCTATTTTGTCTCCTGCGATAATCCCTAGGAATGCAAGTTCTCCTCATTAGCACTTGCTAATGAAAGAAACCTCAGAAACAGAAGAAGGAAGAGACAAGATGCTCTCTCTCCCCCTAAAGCTGACAGGACTCAGAGCCAAGGAGCCTGTTTAAATAGGTGCTAACCCTAGAGCATTTGCAGGCATGTCGTGCTCCCACAGAGCCTCCTGTGAAATTGGCTGCCCCATCCCCTTCTGCTTTCTGCTTTCTGCTTTCACAGATCTGTCCTCCCAAACATTCTAACAAATGTCCTTCCAAATCTCCCGGGATCCCAAGATTAGGCTCTCCTCTGTGGAGTATAACCTTTAATCTCTACAGAGCTTAGTTTGCCCTGTAATCATATTTAGTGCAAGGTCCTATTTCATGAAATATAATAGGAGATGTGTGGGTCCCTCCAGCTTTGACACTTCCCTTTCTCTTCATGCAAAAATGTTTAATAAATAACTTTGATGAAGTCTTGAACTTAAGACCATAGATGTGAGTAATTCTCCACTTCACTATTCATGTTGTTCATTAAAAAATAAATGGGATTTTAAAAAATAGAGCTTTCAAGTTAATGAGGCTTTATGTAAAGCCAAGTTAGTATTTTAAGAAAGGAAAATGATGACTGCATCCTGACCATCTGCGCCTTGTTAAAACCAAGAAGGAAAGAATGGTCAGACACATGGTAGTGGTGTGGCTCCCGGTTTCTCTGTGTGTGTGTGTGTGTGTGTGTGTGTGTGTGTGTGTGTTTGTATGTGTGTGTGTGCACATGTACTTCTAGGGCCTGGTGAAGTGCCTCCACTTCCGGGATATCCACGGGCATTTCTTTAAACGGACCTCCCTCTCATTCCTACAATGGTGTCTGGTTCCTTGCCAGGGCTGTGCTCACTGAAAAAGCCAGCCTTTAAAAAAATACTTTGTGAGAATTTTCTGCATGCGTGAGGCATTATGGTGCCATCACTCACATACAGTAGGCAAAAAGCAATGAAAGAATATAAGTAAATTAAATGTGACCTGCAGCTTTTGCACAAATTGCAGAATATCTTACTCCAGAGTTTGGCCTTGTTCAAAAACAGCAACAACAGCAGTAATGGCAACAACAACCACTAATATTTGCTGAATGCTTATTATGTGCCAGGCATGGCAGGAAACACATTATCTGCATTGTCTCATTTAATCCTCACAATAACCCTATGGGGTAGATATTATTAGACTCAATTTATAGATCATGAAACTTGGGGCTAAGAGAGTGTTAATAATTTGCTCATGGTCCCAAAGCCATAAGTGGTAGATCAGACTCATCCTCAAATCTGCAGACTCCACAGTCCACACTGGAAAATGGTTCCGCTGAGGACACAAAAACAGTGACAGCAGCAGGGGAGATTGACCTGAGACACGCCCAGCCTTCTGTCCACCAGGGCCCAAAGGCATAGTGACCTTAGACTTAGTTACGATGGATATTAATACCCAAGGGGGGATATTCTAGGCAGAGTCAGTGGAGGCAGGGTCTCAGCTCAGAGAGGTTTAGCGGGTTTGAAGCATGACTGTACGGAGACTGTGATTACAGGAAGGAGCCATTCCTTAGAGGCAGAGGAATCACAGAAGTTAGCAGAGGAGAGAGAGCTCAAGGGCCTGTGAGATGTTGGAAAGCACTTGGAGCCTGAGGACAAAGCTCAGTTAGCAGGAGAGGGGCCGCTTAGTGAGGTCAGGAAATGAGATCCTGGTGTCAAGCACTCAGCATCAGGGACTCAGCCTGCACCTGTGGGCTGGCGGGGCTGCTGATGAGTGCCAGTGTAATCGCCAGGCCTCAGCTTCATGGGGCTGACTGGGTGGACAAACAGTGGAGGGGGGATTTGCTGAAAGGTGGGAGAGAAAAAAGTAGACAGCCTTTCAAGAACAGAAGGAAGCATTGCCAAGAATGTCCCAAAGCCACTGGCAATTCGAGGACAGTGGACGGTTTCTATTCCCTGCTGTGGGTGACTTGTATAATTGTGGAAATAAGGCTGAATCCATCTGCATGTCGAGGGCTAAAGTCCTAGTCAGTTACAAGGGCACATGATACACTCAGAGCCAAGGGCCACGAGGAAGAGAGCCAGAACACGATTCTGGGCAGCTCACTGCGAATCTGCTGTCTTACAGTCTTCCTGTGAAAGTGCCGAGACCATCCCTGCAGCCCCCAGGCCATCCACAAGAAAGAGCTAAACAAAGGCCCATGGGCCACACTCTGCAGGGCTGACAGATCCTGCTTGATTTAGTCCTCAAATTACGCATTTGTAAAAGCTCAGTGATCTATCTTTCTCCCCAGGGAACCAAATATAACTATAAAGTAATATGCTTATTGAGACAATTCACAGAAAAATGACTAAGAAGCACTTGGAAAATGCTCAACTGCTCAAGAATCAAAGGACTGCAAAATAAAGCCAGTGAGAAATCACTTTTACCTATAAAATGAACAAAGATAAATATGATGATATTTATCCCAGCAAGGACACAACAAAACAGACAGGACAATACTGGGCTGAAAAATGGCACTCAGGAAAACAGCAGTTACCTTAAAAATGCCCCACACTGGCACCCAACAATTACACTCTGAAATCTAGCTAGAAGAAATGATATAAAATATAGAAAAAATATTTCTTCCAATAATATTTATCATATTATTTGTAATACTGAAAAACAAAAAGCAAACTAAATATCAAAAATGGGAAGGGTTTAGTAAATGATTGTAATTCCCCATAAATCATCGATTCATTCATCGAAAAGCAAGTATTAACCACTTCCCATCTGACACATCTCTGTTCTGTGCTGGTGCTGCTCTCGTGGAACTCCCAGTCCACTGCTGACTACAGGCAGATATATCCACAAATAAAAATGGCAGAATAGTACAGTTGAGAAGACAGAGGTCTGCACAGAAGAGTGAGCGGTACATCCACCTAGGAAGAGCCACCTGGGGGCAGTCAATCAGGAAAGCCTTCAAGGAGGGGGTTACCTTAAATTTATTTACAGAGAATTAGACTTATCTTGGTGGTCTGAACCAGGAAGGGGTTGGGAACAGCGCTGTAGGCAGAGGCCACGCTGGGCACAAAGGCCCTGGAAGCTTTCCTGGTGTGCTGAACAGCCTGCAAGCTGGCATGTAAACAGCCAGAGAGCAGAGGGGAAGGGTCAAGGCAAGGAATATGGCAGGGTTGGGATCAGAGTTTGAGCTTGTCCCCATAGACAGCAGAGAGCCGTTAACAAGTTTTCAGTACAGAAGAACATGATCGGATTGGTCCTTTTGAAAGGTCACTCTGCAGGCTGAGAAGGACAATTATCTGGGACACGAGTACCAACAGCAAACCCATGATGTGAAGTGCCTACACTTTAAGGATATGAAATGTGTTGGGTTCCCCCAGCTTTGACATCTCTCTCTTTGTTTTGGTGACAGGTGGGGTGGGAAGAGAGGGTGCAGTCCCAGACACTCCCAGTTTCCTGTGGGGAGGCTGAGTGGACCCACCTGAACAACAACAAAAAAAAATACCATGGCAATGCAAGTGGTGTGAGAGGAAGAGATCAACTGCAGATGCCCTGAGCTTGAGGGATGTGTGGGACCGTCAGCTGGAGGCGGCCAGTTCTCAGCTGCATGTAGTCACTGAAAAGGGTGTCTGCAGAGAGTTTCTAAAATGAAAAAATATTTTAAAAGGCAAGAACACTTTTTCTAAACTCATCCTTTCAATGCAAATAAATGTTAGATTCCTGAAAACTCCTGAGATGGTAAAATGTGCAATTTGAGAAAACAGCCTATTACAAACCAAATATGCCCGAAAGGACTAATTTTACAAGTGAGCTCATGGAGTCTTTATAAATATTTTACAGTCACTGAAACAGGCGATAAAAGCAATATTGATGGTGTTTCACACACTGTTCCTAGCAATAGCAGGTAAGTCAAATATAATTAATTTACATTTGTCACTTCTGGTTCCCTGAAAATATCCTGGAACCACCAGCCTGTGATTTCAATGAAATGTTTATGTGTTCATCTGGTTCTGCTGCAAATAATAAAATAAGCTACCATTATTTTCTGCATTTGGTTCTGAATATCCAAGTTCAGCAATTTTGGTTCCCAGTTGACCCCAACTCCTGTGCCAGCCCCAGGACCCAATGGCACAGCTCCCATATGAATTGGCTGGCATTGAACCAAACCCCCGTGAACAGGAGCCACCATTACTACTCTCACACTGAGCACAGAATGGCAGACATTGAGCTAGAAATGTTAGACGCACCATCCCACTCGAGCAGAACACAAATCTACATGATAGCCTATGGGCTCCAATGAGGACACTCCAGCTCTGAAAGGGGAAACGAGCTGCCCGAAGTCACATGGCTAGAACGTGGTGCTCCCCTGAGTCTACTGGGCTCCACAGGCCACATTCCAAGTCAGTGTTTCTGAAGTGTATATGTATATCTAAACCACCTGGGTTCTTTTTAAAAGGCAGATTTGGATTCGGATAGTCTGGGGTGGGGCCTGAGATTCTGCATCCTGTGCAAGCTCCCAGATGACATGCATGCTCCAGGTCCAGGGACCATGCTCTGAACATGAAGGGTGTAAACCACTATTTTATACCGCTCCATTTTATGACCAAAGATGGACTAACACTTAGAGATTGCCAGCAGCTGTGGTAAAGCCAGTGTGCCAAACCAAGTCTCACTAGCACTGAAGTCCATGCTTTGGCTGGTTATGAAAGGCCATAGTACAGGCACTGAGCCCCAACAGCCACAGGTTCAGACCTCAGCTAGACCCATCACCAAGCAGCTAGCACATGACTTAACTTCTCCAAGCCTCGGTTTGCTCCTCCCCATAATGCTAGTACCTGCCTCATGGGGCTGCTTAACAAGGGCAGTTTGAGTAAACAGTCAATTATGAACATAAGGGAGGTAATTAGTGTAAGTACTTAGCATAATGCCAGGAAAAAGTAAATAGCTCCCTAGCACTTCTTAAATGCTCAATAAATATTAACTAGCCTTATGTGATGTGTGCCCCATTTTAACCAAAAGTCTCATTCTTAGTTTTATCAGTAATACATGTTCATTGTTGTAAGTTTAACAAATATCAAAAATGGTAATGCAGAGAAAACATCACAACCACATGCCTAACTCCCAAGAGTAATAACAAGTAACATTTTGGTGCAGTTCATTTCTGTATTCTTTCTTATAACACATTAATATTAACCAAATTAGTGTTGTGTATCTATCTATAACTATGCTATTCAAAACAGTAGGCACATGTAGCCATTTAAATTTATTTGGATGAAAATTAAATTACATTGAAAATTTAATCTCTCAGTTCTTTTTGCCACCTTTCAAGTACTCAGTAGTGTGAACAAATGTGAACTTGAAAGAGCCAATCCCTCAAGATGAATTCTGAGTGGCTAACTGGGCCCAGATTTAAAGTAGATTGCTTTGGCTATTCAGGCTCTTTTTAGTTCCCATGTGAATTTTAGAATAGTCTTTTTCTAATTTGGTGAAGAATGACATTGGTACTTTGATAGGAATACCATTGAATCTGTAAATCGCTTTGGGCAGTATGGCCAATTTTGCAATATTGATTCTTCCAATCCATAAGCATAGAATAGTTTTCCATTCATTTGTGTCATCTCTGATTTCTTTCAGCAGTGTTTTGTGGTTCTCCTTGCAGAGATTGTTCCCTTTCCTTGTTAGCTGTATCCCTTGGCATGTCATTTTCTTTGTGGCTATGGTTTAAATGGGATTGTGTTCTTGAATTCACTCTCAGCCTGAGATGTTGTTGGTATATAGAGATCAGATTTTTGTACATTGATTTTGTATCCAGCAACATGGATGGAGCTGGAAGCCATAATCCTAAGCAAATTCATGCAGGAATGGAAAATCAAATACCGCGTGTTCTTCCTTATAAGAAGGAGCTAAGCATTGATCACACATAGACATAAATATGGGAACAATAGACACTGGGCTACTAGAGGGTGGAGGAATGTGAGGTGGGTTATAAAACTACCTATCAGATACTATGCTGACTACCAAGGTGATAGGATCCAGACTCCAAACCTCAGCATCACATGATATTCCCATGTAACAAATCCGTACATGTACCCCTTGTATCTAAAATAAAAGTTGAAATTTGTTTTAAAAAAATGAGATCAGGCCAAAAAAAAAAATCCTACCATACAAGGTACCTTAAATTTTTAAGATATGGGCCTGGTAAAATAAGGGTATTTATATTATTTGTTTAGCAAAGATCTGCTAATTTGCCAAAAGTAGGAGAATGTGATGAGTTACATTTCTCACTGTAATTGCTAAGTAGCAGGAAATAGCCTCCCGATTGGTATAGGTGTTCCCATGGCTGTTTAACAGGATATTTCTTGTTATTCTTCTTGATAGGTAATCTTCAACTGTGCTGCATTCCGATTATCATGCTGTCAACCTGATCTTTAGATTATGTGTACTGCAGAGATATTTTACCTTGAAGGATTCTAATCTAAACACAAATTACAAACTCTGCCTCTTCAGTAATCTGGTCTTGCTATGGATTTAATACCAAACTCTGAATTAAGGGTGATACAGCAGTTGGCTACAGCCGTTAATGGCAAGGGCCATAGTGTAGCATCACACCACTTCCTGTTCCTGGGCACACAGGAAGTCCTTTCCAACCTCTCTTCCAGTTGTCTTGGGGGCCGTGTAAATATGTTCCGTTAATGAAATGCAGATGGAAGGAATATGAGTCACTTTGGGGTCTGGCTCTTAAAATGTCTTGTGCAATTTTGCAGCTCTCACTTTCCTTTCTGGAGTAACTGTTCTAGATAATGGAGCTCTCTGTGGAAGCAGCTGAGACCCCAATTCACTGGAGGAGAGGTGCAAAACAGCAAACAGCCAAACTAAGAAGCGCCTGAGAAGCAAACCTTTGATGTATTAAGCCATAGAAATGTCAAGGTTTGTTACATTTTGTCCAAAATTGCTTTATGTTTCATAAGTAAATAAAACCTAAAACCTAAAAAAATAAAAATAAATAAAATAAAGCCAAGCAGCCATTTGCTGACTAGGGTACTATGAGTTCCCTGAATACCCACCCTTCTGTTTAACTTCGGGACTCAGAACTCACGTGAACCAACCAGTCAGAGCTCACCTGCCTCCTCAAATGAGGGTTCAGCTGTATCAACCAGTCAGAACGTCACTGCATCAACAAATCCGAACTATGCAACTATTATTTTATTGACTCCCTCATTTGCATAAATGAACTTGATTGGGAACCTGGGTGGGAACACTCTCTATAAAACCCAAGCCCTCTCTTTGTTCTCTAGAAAACGTCTTTGTTTTATACCAAAGGTTATATCTTCCAGGTTTGCAGACTGACTGGAATAAAGTCTCTTTCCTTGAAATTCCTTTTCAGAGAATTTATGTTCACGATAGGTCTGTGTTGCTAGTGACTCCCACACTAACAGGGCAGATATTTCCATCATTGAAGAAAGTGTCATTGGACGGTGTTCGATACAGTCTTTTAACTTATTTTTCCTCACTTAGCACCATAACATGTACAGTTTCACATAATATCATTGTCCAAAAACTAATTTTACTGTCTAAATTATATAAATGTTCTCGGTTTATTTATCTAGTCTTCTATGTTTCCATACTTAGATTGCTTTCAAGTGGTCACTATCATAAGTGACACCCTCGTAGATGTCCATGGGCAGCAACTTTTGTGCACATCTATATTGATTATCTTAGGATACATATCTATCTGCAAGTAAAATTATGGGGCCAAGAGGGCATGTACTTTTTAAGGCTTTTGATGTATATTTCAAATTGCCCTCTGACAAGATCATATCAATTTATCCTCCCAGTGTTACTTATTTTAGTTCTTGCCAACGTGAGAAAATAAAACTGTATCTCATTTTTATTGTATTTCTGGCATTATTAGAGAGATTTACAACTCTATTAGAGGTCCCCAGATCAATTGTATCTATACAAATTATTTTATGAAATAACAAACTTTTCAAAGTGAATATGAAGAATATAGGTTTTACTCACCAAACAAAACATGGGAAGGCGGCCCAGAGCCCATCTGTGCATTAAACCCATGCTGGGCTGAGCAAAGGTCCAGTAAATATTTACTTGTCTTGGCTGAATCTGTGACAAATGTGTGCTTCTTCCCAGTGACACTGCTTGTGATGGTGAACTTCTTTTGCTGAAGAAAGCAAACACTGACTTTAGCAGATTGATCATCCTCAACCCTCCACTGATGTACAACTGCAGGAAAATGCTCAGTCCCTCATTTCCACATCTCGTAGCAGGCATCCAGGAGTACACGGCAGATGCTGTCTGACTATGGCCTGATATTTTTCTTTTTCTTTTTTTTCTTTTGAGACAGAGTTTTGCTCTTCTTGCCCAGCTAACTTTGTGTTTTTAGTAGAGATGGGGTTTCTTTATGTTGGTCAGGCTGGTCTTGAACTCCTGACCTCAGGTGATCCTCCCACCTTGGCCTCCTAAAGTGCTGGGATGACAAGAGTGAGCCACTGTGCTTGACCAGCCTGATATTTTTCTTAGCTTAAAGAAAATCCCTCTTTTTAGTTTTTTCTTCATTCTTCAATCAAATTGTTTATCAAACAATTGCTATTTTCCAAGGAGCATACTGGGTGAAAAGAACATGAAATGGGTCAGGTACATTGGTCTCAGCAAGGATGGAACCTAACCCTCAGTGTGCCTTATGAAAAGCCACTAAGTATTCCCATTGTTTTTATTGCACAGACTCTAAGAAGTTGTAGACAAAACCTACACTAGTCGGGTTATGAAAAAGATTAAAAAAAAAAAACAAACCTGTGTGTTGTAATATTTCTGGTTATAACGTGGCAGATTCTATTTAAGTGCTTTAGGAGTATGAATTTATTTTGTCTTCACAGCTACAGAATAAGAGATTCTATCAGTATTTTCATTCCACAGATGAAAAAAAAAGAGCAAGAGTCCTCAAAATGCCGCAGGAATTAGGTCACACCACAAAGAAATGCTTCCCTGCATTATACCTTCAAGGCCCACATACAAAGTGACGATATTTGTCCAGCTCACTGGGCTAAACTAGTGAAGGTGGCCTATATGAGGCTACCTGTATAGAGCCTTGTGAAAAAAAAAATATTTTTTGTAATATATGATTCTGATAATAATAAAATATAAATCTAGGTAATATTAAATATCAATTAATATAAAACTTCCAAATAAAATCTTTATTCTAGATATTCCATCTATTTCAGTAAGAACCTTCAGCTTGCTCCTATAAAGATAACTTTATAGAAACAGGGCTTATGCTTGAAAGGGCTCCCGGAAATCCCTGATCCTCTTTAAGGCTGATCTCTTTTAATTCCTGATAGTCACCATTTCCAAGAAACTCCATTCACACACGTCAGATTTCAACAAAAGGCAGATAAATATTCACTGCTTTTTCTCTGAGAAACTACCTTTTACCATTAACTTAATTTTAGATAAGTTGCTCATTCTCTATATACTTTTTACTTTTACTGACAAGTACAGTGCTAAGCCGCCTTAGGCTAACAGGAATGGATTCTGAATCCAATTGAACTGTACTATAACTAGTATTTCTTTAAATAATGTGTTTTCTCAAGCATTCATAGATGCTGCTCTACTAGTCATAATAATTCTTCTTTAATGTTCAACTGATCATGTATCCACACTTTTTCAAAGTTGAATATTTGCTTGAAATCCATACACTTTGTCAGTAGGCTTTCATACAATCCTGACAGTTTTATATTAAGTTTATTCAGATATTAAACATTTTTATATGAACAAGTCACTCCTTTTTTGAGACAGAGTCTTTCTCTGTCACCCAGGCTGGAGTGCAGTGACACAATCATAGCTCACTGATACCTTGACGTGCTGGGTTTAAGCAATCCTCTCACCTCAGCCTCCTAGGTAGCTGTGACCACAGTCAGGCACCACCACACCCAGCTAATTTGTGTGTGTGTGTGTGTGTTTAATAGATAAAAGGGTATTGTTATGCTGCCCAGGCTGGTCTTGAACTCCTGGGCTTAAGTGATACTCCTGCCTCAGGCTCGCAAAGTGCTGGGATTAACAGGCGTGAGCCACTGTGCCTTGAAAGAATAAAACACTTTTTAAAATGTAACAACTATTTTTTAACATATCTAAAAAGGGAGAATCATTCACACACACACACACACACACACACACACACACCGAAGTTTCTTTTAGCCTGTAAACTGTCAGCAAAACTCTCCTTTCAGATGCCTGTGCTCCAAGGTCTCAAACACCAGAGTGGAATGCTGATTCCATTTCTCGACATAAAGCTGAAAACAGTCTTGACTATAGTGGTTTGGATTTTATTTCCATTTCCCACCATTTTTGATAACATCATTTAATAGAAAATTCTGATCTGCAGACAAACTTTCTCATAGGCGAGCTGCTGCTCTGTGTATATGATGATGTATAACTCTAATCTCTGGGTCTTCAGCACCAGCATGAAATCCTTTCTTTACACTTCTGTAGTTGCAGTAGAAACATATTAGGTTACTGCAAAAGTAATCACAGTTTTCACCATTAACTTTAAATGGAGAAAAACTTCTTTTTTTTTTTTTTTTTTTTTTTTTTTTTTGAGACGGAGTTTCGCTCTTGTTACCCAGGCTGGAGTGCAATGGCGCGATCTCAACTCACCGCAACCTCCGCCTCCTGGTTCAGGCAATTCTCCTGCCTCAGCCTCCTGAGTAGCTGGGATTACAGGCACACGCCACCATGCCCAGCTAATTTTTTGTATTTTTAGTAGAGATGGGGTTTCACCATGTTGACCAGGATGGTCTCGATCTCTTGACCTCGTGATTCACCCGCCTCGGCCTCCCAAAGTGCTGGGATTACAGGCGTGAGCCACCGCGCCCGGCCTTGGAGAAAAACTTCCTTTTTTTTTTTTTTTTTTGAGATGGAGTTTCGCTCTTGTTACCCAGGCTGGAGTGCAATGGCGCGATCTCGGCTCACCGCAACCTCTGCCTCCTGGGTTCAGGCAATTCTCCTGCCTCAGCCTCCTGAGTAGCTGGGATTACAGGCACGCACCACCATGCCCAGCTAATTTTTTGTATTTTTAGTAGAGACGGGGTTTCACCATGTTGACCAGGATGGTCTCGATCTCTCGACCTGGTGATCCACCTGCCTCGGCCTCCCAAAGTGCTGGGATTACAGGCTTGAGCCACCGCGCCAAAAACTTCTAATGGCGAAAACGCTGATTACTTTCGCTCCCAACCAATTCACAGCAGGTGCTTTTGTAACATGTTGGTTTCAAAGCATCTGTTTACAATTTTGAATATTTTCATCCCCAGGAGTTTTTTTGTTTCATATTGTTTTGTTTTGCTATTGCTATTTGTTTTGATACATCTTTGTATCAAACACAAATAATATTTTTCTAGGCAGGGCAGATTTGCCACAAAGCTAATGAAGCTGAAGCTCCAGGGCCCTCACTTGGGTCACCGCTTCCTGACAATGCATTTACATGGTCTCATAATATGCAGAAAGTAAGATGTTTTCACCCCAACTGTTTAAGACCACTGACTCTTTCTACTCGAACATTCCCTCCTTGCCACTTCTCTTCACAACAGGTGGTGTACAGCAGGTGGTGTTGGGTGATACGGACCAGATCCCTCTAAGAAATTGAGATGGGGATATACTTGGTTTAGATTTAGATGGATTTATTTAGGTGATTTTGAAGTCTCTTCTAGAATAGTTACTTTATTGCTAGCCATCCCAGAATACTCCTTCCATTTGTCTCACTCACCTAAAATCTCAGCAGAAAGGTGCAGGGCCAGGGGCCATATGAAATTGACCATGCCCTATAATACCCAGTACCCAAAAGAAGCATGAGCTGTATGGAGCCAGTGGCTGATCTGCAGGAAATTTTTGCAATCATCAAAAATGAAAAACCATAATTTAGTTCTCAAAAATACTCATCCAACTGAAATGCCACCCTATCAGGGATATACTCTATAATTGTGTATACTCCACTATCAATACACCACACAATTTTTAATCGGAATCCCATGAAATAGAATTTGTTAAGTTTCCTGCATTTGCAGCAAAGAACTCTGTAGCAGCACTAGAAAGAGAAAAATGTTTCTGTGCAAAGCTGCAGGTTTCATGTATCTGATTAATCTTTTCAATAATAAAAACAGGCTTCAATCCACCATGCTAGAAGAAAAGCTGAACTATATTTAAACTATGTTTTTATCCTCTCTAGAAAAAATGTTACAAAAGTGCCATCATATGGAAAAATAATCAGAGTATGCCATTAAAAATTTTAAAGGAAAAAAGTATTATAGACATTGCCAGGGAGTTAATAAAAATATTACTTGCCGATTTTTGTGATATTTGCAGGATTTGTTCAGCTTTTAAAAATTCACGAAGTTTTTGTGATTTCTTTTCTCATTCTAAATAAAGATTTCTTTCATGCTATCATTTGTAACTTTGTATTCTTTTTCATAAAGAGGGCCCTACTACATAGCCTGTATATGCTTCTGTTTCAGTGTATTTCTCTTTAGAGATTTTCTTTTCTTTTTTTTTTTTTTTTTTTCGAGATAGAGTTTCGCTCTTGTTACCCAGGATGGAGTGCAATGGCGCAATCTCGGCTTACCGCAACCTCCGCCTCCTGGGTTCAGGCAATTCTCCTGCCTCAGCCTCCTGAGTAGCTGGGATTACAGGCATGTGCCACCATGCCCAGCTAATTTTTTGTATTTTTAGTAGAGACAGGGTTTCACCATGTTGACCAGGATGGTCTCGATCTCTTGACCTCCTGATCCCCCCGCCTCGGCCTCCTATCTAGCAGTGATAACCAAGAACAGTTACTAACATGCGTAGGTTTGTTGTTCCAGAAGGAACAGGCTTTTGATTGAACATACTATACATGGATGCCAATACTTCTACGAATCATATTCTTTAGAAATGGTATCTTTCTCTATTTCCTTTGCTGCTTTGATGATCTTTAATTGTTTGAAGAATTTTGGCGTCAGGTATTAAAAAGCAAAATTAAAACCACTTTCCTGAGTTAACTTTCATATTGTTCACTGAATTCCCTGTTTTGTGCTTACAGAAACACAAAGACTTCAAGTCATCTTCTGCATAAGATGCTTGATTTGCAGCAAGTTGCTAGTGACATTACTTTATCTGATGACTATTTTGTAAAAATAAGTTTTTCATGCCAAGGAAGAGGATGATCATCAGAGAATGGAACTCCTAATTAATTATTTTTTGAGCTACTAAGTTTGTCTTCTGAGCCCGATGACTTCCCAGTTTTAATCAAGAAATAATCAACTAATTTAATAAAGAAATCCCCTGATGGGGGGGAAACAAATATCTGTAAAAGTTAAACCAATTTATACATAAAATACCTACTTAAGGGGACTGTTGAGCTTTACAGCTTCAAAAAATTCCATTTTTAAAAATTACTTTTTAGGTTATCTGCATTTTTATGAGTGTTTTAAATACAGTGCATTGAAAACACTGAACAATTAAACATGCAATAAAGAAAATAAGTAATATAGTAGTATTCAATTTATTAAAGTTCTTCATATAATCTTTCAGTTGAGTTAAAGTAATTTGAGTAATTAAAATTCTGAAAAATTCACAAATATAAATATTGTTTCATTTGAGTTTGGTCAAAATGATTTTGAAAAAAAGTCAGTTTCCTGATAATATACAGACCACTTAAATAAATTCAATTAAATTGTGTTCAATTATTATTTATTTTTAGATGTAAGCTTTTTTCCTGAAGACAATTACTTATTATGAAATTGTATCTTGACAATATGTTAACTTCAAAGCTAAGATGGATGAAATAAAAGAAACATCCTGAAAATGGATGAAAGCAATTATGTTCTACTCTGGAAACTCTGACATCAGATAATGATACAAATAGTGATCTAGATAGAAAATGTTTTTGACCATAGAGAAAATTAAATAGAAAAAAAAAATTCATGGGCCACAAGATAAAGAGCTTCATGTATTATAATAAATCATTACTGAAGTGAAACAGATACTGACTAGAACAACTGTAGGACAGGCAGGGGCTGTCAGCCACCAGGGTACAGTGCCAGAGTGACTCACTTCAGGAGGTAGAAATATTCATGCAGATAGTGTTCAAGTAGATTCCAAATGTTATATATTTAATGGGGATTTTGTATTTCAAAAATAGACTTTGAAATTTTCAAGAGCTATCAAAAATTTACAATCCTCAGTGTCCTGCAGCACATCTGTAGTCCTCAGAGACAGACCAGAGGCCTCAGCATACTGTGTGCAAGGGGAAAATTAAAACACAGGAAGAAGTTCCAAAACCTTGCAGGCTCCACTCAACTTAGACTATACCCTCAACCCCCCATCTTCCACCTCTAACCTTGCTCTCAACATTAATGGAGTCTCCAAATTAAGAGAACTTTACCCAAAAGGAAAGTGTAGCCTTTTAGACCAATGGCTGTTCATTGGGCTGTGTGGGGGTCCAGGCAAGGAACCATAGGGAAGAAATAGCCTCCTAAGGACCTCCCAAAATCCCCTGGTAGACTTCTTCCAATTACCCTGCAATGCATCAGAATGCATGTTAATGAACAGACAGGCTGTGAGAATGTTCAGTCAGGAGAAAGCCATATAACCCATGACCCATTGCTCCTTTAAACAGCCAATGAATCAAAGGAAAATGAAGTGCAGGGTATTTATCAACTGAGCTACACTCACGTAAGTTGAAATCTTTCCGGTTTCTCTCCACTGAAACCGTAGAGTTGCAATTCTGCTGTTGTTTTGCACTTCATACACTGTGACACCTTTGGCACAGATCCCCAGGGCCATCTCCTCTTCTGGCCTCTTCTTCTCTGAGAATACTTGGTGAACCAGTACACCGTATTCTGGGAGCTGCTGAGTGACCTGGAGAAAAAAAAAAAATCTGATTTAGAAGAGGCAGGCACATGGCTTAAAATAATGGGCCTCATGTCATTCACTCCATGCCAAACACATTGATGGGAGTTCTGAAAAAAAAAAAATTGTAGAATTGTCAAATAAGTTTAGGAAACATGGTTGAACAAATTTATTTGCTATGTACAGAATTTCTCTGCACCTCTGATATAATAGAATTTTCCTTTTTTCTTCTTTTTTTTTTTTGTAGCCCAAGGAATACTTTTCTCATGGAATACTTAAAACAGTACTTAGAACACAGTTATTATGAAAATAATATAGTAGAATAATAATATTCTGAATAAGTTTTTTAGAATTCATACTCTTCTGGGACATCTCAAGGTAAGAGATTTCTTTTCCTGGTTGTATCAATCAGAGTCTACAGTATTTTCTGTTTCAACTCCTTTACATCACAGATAGAAAAACTGAGGCTCAGGCACAGAAAGCAACGTTCCAGATCACCAGTGTTAGTTGTGAACCACCCGGCAGAGACAATGGTCATTCATTTTGGCATTTCTTACCAGGTAGCAATGCCTTGGTGGGAGTTTCCATAGCCCAAGGTCTTGCCTCTGTCTACCAGATTAGGGGAATAAATTTTGCCAGGGGCCACGGGTCAATTGGACCTGGGGACTGCATTAGGCCACCAAGTTCATAAAAGACCAGAGTATAAAATGAACACAAATGTTACTGCATCTGAATGGTAATCACTTTCCCACCCTGGGCTTTCCCATCTTCATCTTCACCAGGAAGATGGCAGTCCCCATCAGAAGGTTGATGTGTCTCTGGACCCACAGCAAGGACCTCTTGCTCCACACATTTGAAACCCTCTCAGAAGAGTCGCAATGCTGAGATCTAGTATTCCATTCCTACACCCCAGCAGAAAGCATCCATGTCCTATCCAATCTCTCTCACCCCCTAGGCAAGGTCACAAAAACAGGGACAAATGATGGCTCTTGAGAAGTCCTCTCTCAGGCTCCTTGCCCATCCACCGTTGACGAAGCCCATGCAGACAGCTTATGCTGCCTGCAGACTCCACAGCTCTTCACACAGGGTTCTGATTGCGTTTCTGAACCCTAAGCCTCCTTTGTTTAACTTTGGAGACACCCTGTCATCATCATCATCATCATCATCATCATCATCATCATCATTCAAATCAATATTTATTGAGAGCTGGTGCTGAAATATCCAGTGGTCAGACTGGGCATATGATTCAAGTTTAACAAAGCAGGACCACCCCAAGTTAATTATGTAGATACTTTTAAAGAATTCGTGTGCTATTTCTTTAAAAAAATTTAAGCATTAACAAGTAGTCCTTGTTAGGATAAAGATGCCTTTGCTAGACTTACGCTTTTTCAATTGTTTAGTATTTGTTTATATTTAATTTATTGTTTATACAAAGAGAGACATGATACTTTTCAGTTCTTAGGGCCTCAAGTTTCCTACTGATAAAGCACTATGCTAAGTCTTTCCCAGCATAATTTCATTATTTAATCTTCAGAACAATCACAGAGATGGTGAAGCTCTCTTGTCTATGTAATCTGTTTAAGTTCCTGCTTTGGAGCCAGGAATGGAAAATGGGAAAAGATGAGCCTGTTTGCTCCTGAGTCTTCACTCTTAACAACTAAAATACAGGGAATCCAAAAGTCCTGGAAATGCTTAATATTGTCAATGGCATCTTCGGTCTGTAAAACAATAAAATAATGATGTCTGCCTCCATTCCCTGCCTACTAGGGAGTCTCCTTGAATGCTTCTCCTTGCCCCCTTTGCCTTGTTATTCCTGGTTTTCCTTTCAGAGGGTCATTTCCTCTCCATGCGCTTTGGGCCATCTTACTATGGGGCCTATCATCCCTACGACAGGCAGCAAAGTTGAGACGGGACCAAGCCCTCCTGCCTGCCAGCCACAGCACCCTTGCTGTATTGAACATTCTTCGAAACAAATGTATTGTTATTTCTGAATATTCATCAAGAGATTCACAATTCATGTTTTCTGACCTTATAATTCCACCCATAGGAATCTACTCTAAGAAAATATGCTGAATAATCAGAACAACTCCTTCTCATAATGCTGTTCAGTATAGATTTGTGGGAGTGATTTGGGGAAACCAGCTCCCGGCAGTAAGTGATTTCCTATAAAAACAGCAGAGTCTTAAAATTGATTATCAGCCACCCTTTACAAAGGATATTTATGAAGCATTTGTAATTATCAGGAAAACGCATTTGTTATAGTGCTAAGAGGGAAAAACTACAGGATAAAACCAGTATGATTTCAATAGCAAGAAAAAAAATGTTCTAATAACTTATTACAACCCACAACTATGTGAGAAAATGGCTCCATGGCTGCGGAAGTTCGGAAAACACTGAATTCACATTAAACACGTTATTCTGAGATTAATAAGCTAATATAGTTTTGAATCTATGAATAGACTATGGCATTTACCATTCCCCAAACGGGGCTCCTGTCCTGTCTGTTGCTAGTATGAGATGCTGAACTGGCAGAGTTAGTCACCAGTGAACTGGGGGCCAAGAGGCAGCCTCCTGATAATGGTTTCCTCCTTTTTCTAATGAAAAACAAGAGCCATGAGGACCTCTAATTAAATAATCCAGGAATTGCTTGTATAGCAGTAACTGAACTCTGTGCTGGGCTGAGGCTCCAGGGCCCTCTGAGGCCCTCCAGGGCTCTGAGGCTCCAGGCATTGGCCCGGCAGAAGAGATGGGAAATGTCCAGAAATGACTGCAGTGCAATGTGTCTTAGTAACATACACCAATAACGTTCAAAATGTTTATTACCTTCAACCCTGTAGTTCCACTCATGAGATTCTACCCCTAAGGAATGAAGCAGAAATACAGCAAAGATTTATATGGAAAACATGCTAATCTCAGTATTGTTTTAAATAGTCCCACACTGGAAATGATTTATACGTTAAACAATAGAGCACTGAGAGAAAAAATTAGAGTACAATATATGTTAATTCAAAACAAGATTTCAAATTTTTAGAATTACGGGATTGTGTGCATATATAATATAAATCTGATTTTAAACATATATGCATGTACACCTATATAGGAATGCACAGAACAAAGAGAGAAGGATGAATATACCCAGATGTAAGTGCGCTATCTCCAGGCGGCAGAATTACGAGGAAATGTTTACTTTTATAATCAGGGAAGGGGAAAAAAACCTTTAACAAACCCTCACCCTAATGAGAGGCTCCCAGTGGCAAAGCCCTGCCTAGTTTGTCTCTCCGTACCACAGGCAGGCAGCACCAGCATTACCAGACCCAACCAGTCCACCAAGTGGAACTACAAAAGCAAGAGTGCTCCTTGAAACCATAAAGATTGCACGTAAATGAAATCAAATCTATTCAGTGCTTTCTGTGAATAGGGAAAAAACGGTTCCTGTATTTTTGCTTCTGAGCCTGGTAGCTTCTCTTACAATCATTTTTCATCTGTCAATGAGGAAGGGAGGAACCCTGACGGTGAGCTCAGCACACAAAGTCAGGGTCTGGGCAGAGGCCAGAAGGCAAATCCATCCTGCAGACACCTGCCGCAGGGTTGGGTCCTTGGCCTCTAGACTGAATTCTGTGGTTCCATAGCTCTGTGACCACTCATTATCAGATGGCTTTGAAGTTCCCACTGGTTCTTCATCAAGGGAAAGCTTCATCCCCTTGACCGGGTACACATGTGCAGCCCTGATTAGAGAGTGCCTTGATCACGCTTCGTCAGTGCTTGTCAAGTGAAACGCAGGCTGCACCGTGCTAGGTACAGGAATAGTTCTGCAAAATGACTGGCTAAAATGCAAAGGCCTGACCTCATATTGGCTGGTTTGTTTTCAAGTACCTATCTCAATGAAGGGCAAGAAAACACAAACAGAAATTTCTACCTGACTTTTGTACAGAAAAATGTACAAATCTCCTAGCCTCCTTTTAAAACTTTTCCCCCAATCAAATTCCCCAGCCGGTATCCCGTCCTGGAGAAGCTGTGAGTCTCCTCCCACTTGCCCCCCAGCCGTATCTGCACCAGCAGAGTGGCCACTCCCTCCCTGGTCCCCACATCTTGACACAGAGTAGCTGGTATTATTCTTGTTCCGTTGAACATTTATTGCTTTGTGTGCCTGTGGGTGTGCCGCAATCCTCCCCATGAGATGTGGAGCTTCCTGGGAAAAAAGAGCACCTGTTTTGTCTCCATTTTCCAGTGCCTGGCCCACAGCAAGGGGAGGTTGTGGAGTAGCAAAAAGTATTCATCATTGTGTGTGCCTGCACGGGGGTCTGCAGGGCCACTGTTTTTGCCCCACTGCTAAAGAGAGAGGGGGCCCAAGCTGCACCCCTGTGCATGGGCCACAGCAGCTGTGCTGCATTGAGAACTGCTCCCTGGAGGGCTGCAAACTTAGGGTCTTGCAACGACTTTTCTCTGGCTCATGCTCTGATCTTATACTTCTGTTGTCCTATGTGTCAACTATAAAAAATGTTGCCACCCTGCTTGCAGGAAAGTGTCTGGAATGCTGATTTAAGATTTGGCCAGGTGCAGTGGCTCATGCCTGTAATCCCAGCACTTTGGGAGACCAAGGCTGATGGATCACCTGAGGTCAGGAGTTTCAGACCAGCCTGGTCAACATGGTGAAACCCCATCTCTGCTAAAATACAAAAATCAGCAAGACACAGAGTGCGCCTATAATCCCAAGGCAACAGAGTGAGACTCCATATCCAAAAAAAAACAAAAAACAAACAAAAAACAAAACAAAACAAAAAAACCCTACTACACCCACCCCAGCTCACTCAATCCTGCCCTCTCTGGGATCATTTCCAATGCCAGCTGCTTCCAGAAGCCTCTCCATGCCCCTCCCTGCCTCCTAGAGCTCCACCCCTCCTTGTGGGTCTGCACACACCTGCCTCCCCACTGCCAAGAAGGTTCCGGAGGGGATTCCTGGCTGCATTCCCATGAAGACTAACACCTGTCTCCGAGTCAAGAAGGCCTTACCCTCAAGAACTCCAGCTCAGCATCCTCTCCCCAGAGTGCAGAGCTGAGCCGGTGCATCTCTGAGACTTCGACTTGGACCCGGAGGGCAGTCATCCTCTCTATCAGACTCGCTGGGATGTAATCTTCAACATGAAAGTATGGCTTACTCTCCACCTGCTGGAAGTAAGATACAGAGGGGGAGGGCACAATCAAGACACTGTCCGGGGGACTCTGAGCAGAACGAAAATGTTATCAGTGCTCACAATTCCAGGAGGGCTCCAGAGAAAGAGCCTTCCTCGAGGTGCCCACCTGGGATATTATTTTCCACTACATTAGAAACATGGCCAAACCCTAGGACACAAACAGAAAGGAGAGAGTAAAGGAGCTGTTTTTGAGCCCCTTTTTTATGCCAAGTAGTTCACAGAACATGAAAGACTCTTACGATTCTCACAGAAATACTCTGAAGGTGGCATTGTCATGGCCATTGCCAAGACAAGCAAGGAGAGACGTCATTCAGCATGGCAAAGCTCACAGCACTCAGAAGTGATAGAAACGAGATTTGTTCACCCCAAACCGTCACACTTTCCATGATACCACACCTTACCAAAAGGCACAGCAAAACCCTGGCCCTAAAACTCCATGTATTTTTTAAATTCATTTAACGTTTCTGTCTACATGCACTCCCAGCACACTGTCTCTTCTCACCAGGGAGGTCTTAGCTTTGGCATCTTTG
Source organism: Saimiri boliviensis (assembly GCF_048565385.1). Taxonomy (NCBI): domain Eukaryota; kingdom Metazoa; phylum Chordata; class Mammalia; order Primates; family Cebidae; genus Saimiri; species Saimiri boliviensis. Next base: position 27,107,667 of record NC_133460.1, on the reverse strand, counting down.
CTGCTGCACAAAAAGGTGTTCAATGAGTAGCACCCTGAAAAAAGGGGAGACTGGATACCCCCAGCCCTTCGTCAAGTCTGTTCTTTGGGAGACTGAGGCTGCATCCCCCTAGGAGAGGATGTAAGCTCGAGTCACTCACTGCTTGATGTTGAGTTCCCTGAACACAGACTTTGGGGCAGAAAGAAGTATGCAGAAGTCCATGCAGGAGTGATCTTGGGGTCCACTGTATAGAATGAGGAATGCAGGACAAGGCAGAGGGAGAAGCTGACCCTAGCTTTGTACTTTCAAATCTACGTGCCCTGGTCTCAGGATGCCCTTGCCAGCCTAACCCTGGGCAATCCACTTCCCTCCAGTTGAGGGCAGTTACTCATGAGGAAGGCAGATGGTAGCTGGGAGAATCTGGCCTTCTTGGGGCTAGGGGTGAATGAGTTGGCCTGATGGGGGGATCTGAAGGGAATAGCACAGGGTCCACCACCTCCCACACTCCTGATGTGACACAGGTCTGTACTCATGTAGCCATGGACCAAGAATGCTCAGGTTGGTGCTGGCCAATGCTGGTTTTGGGCTCAGCTCCATCGCTAGACTGCTCAACAGTCTAGTGCATTAAAAAGCATTTAGAATGCTATTAGAATATCCAAATACCAGAACACTAGCAGCACTATGCTGGGGAGGATGTGGAACAAAGAAACTCTCAATCATTGTTGGTGGAATTGCGAAATGGTACAACCATTTTAGAAGACAGTTTGGTGTGTGTGTTTTTTACAAAACTAAACATATGCTTACCATACAATCAAGCGATCGTGCTCCTTCGTAATTACCAAAAGGAGTTGAAAACATGTCCACACAAAAACCTGCACACATAATTTTATAGCAGCCTTATTCATAATTGTCAAAACTTGGAAGCAAACGGTGTCCCTCAGTGGGTGAATGGATAAATAAACTGGTACATGCAGACAATGAAATATTGTTCAGTGCTAAAAAGACATGAGCTATCAAGCCATGAAAAGACATGGAAGAGCCCGAAATGCATATTACTAGATGAAATAAGTAGGTCTGAAAAGGCTACATACTGTATGATCCTAACTATATGATATTCTGAAAAAAACCAAAACTATGGAAGTATAAAAAGATCACAGGTTTAGAGGGAGGAAGTGATAAATAAGTGGAGCACAGAGGATTTGGGGGGCCATGAAACTTCTGCATGATGCTTTCACATCCAACTTGCCCATCCAACTAAATCAGAGTCCAGGAGCCAGGAAGAAACTGAACGTGGGGCATGGCACATAGCACCTACTCTGAGACTTAAATTTTTCCATAAGCCCAACTGCTGAAAGGACCTCCTGGGACTCTAAGATTTGTTTTGCCTCCCACTGTCACTCACCAATCAGAGCTTTCAGTTCCCAAAACCTTCCCAAGTGCTGATGAGTTTTCTTTCAAACTAACATTTTTATTCCTAATAAAAATTCGAACCTTTTCTTTGTTCTTTAGACACACCAAAGACCACCCAGTCTGTGAGTATACCCCAAACTGCAATTCTTGCTTCCCAACTAAATTGTTTTAAATTTAGAGATTCATCTCCTTATTTTATTTGACCTCCACAATAGCATGATGGTGGATACATGCCTTTATACATATGTCAAAACACACAGAATGTTATGTTCAACATCAAGAGTGAACCTCTGTTTAAACTATGAGCTCTCAGTGATAATGGTGTGTCAATGTAGGTTCATTGATTGTAACAAATATACCTTCTGGTACAGGATTTTCATTGTGTCTGTGGGAGAAAGCTGTGCATGTAGAGGAATGGGGATATATGAAAAATCCCTGTATTTTCAATTCAAAGTTGCTGTGAATCTAAAACTGCCCCAAACATTAAAGTCTATTAAAACATTTTTAGAAAAGCATTTAGGATCTTTGACCCAGGATCTTACTGGTAGGAATATATCCAGGAGAAAATGTCCAGATGTAACTGAAAAAGCTTTGGGATCAAGTACGTTTATTTTTACAGCATTTATAAAACAGAAAAATTGGCTGGGCACGGTGGCTCACTCCTATAATCCAAGCACTTTTGAAGTCTGAGGTTGTTGGATCACCTGAGGTCAAGCATTCAAGACCAGCCTGATCAACATGGAGAAATCTCGTCTCTACTAAAAATATAAAATTAGCCAGTCATGGTAGCAGGCACCTGTAATCCCAGCTACTCGGAGGCTGAGGCAGGAGGATCACTTGAACCTGGGAGGCAGAGGTTGCAGTGAGCCGAGATCACACCATTGCACTTCAGTCTGGGCAACAAAAGCAAAACTCCATCTCAAAACACACACGCACACGTGTGCATGCGCGCACACACACACACACACACACACAAATAGAAAAACCAGATGCAATTTAAATGATAATAATAATAGTTATCACTTATGTGGTGCCATCACTGCGTGAATGCCTCATAATACAAGAATGAAGAAGTGAAGGAAGACTGAAGGCATAACAGGCTGCCACTCCAGAGGATCCCTAGGAAGGCCACTGGAGGACACGTACCATTGTGTGAGAAAGAAGAACGCAAATCGAATGTGGTGAAGTTCACAACTGTATAAAAACCCCTGCATGTGATCAAGGCAGGGAGAGAATGTACCCAGAGGGAAGTTGTTCTGCTGTGATGATGTGATTAAGGAGATTTATTTTTACTAAATTGTCTTTTGTCTCCCTTTTTAAAATGCAAATGTAATCATGTTGCTTCCCTGCTTAAAATTCTTCAGGGGCTCCCAATCTTTCACAACAGTGGTTTTCAAATTATTTTTTTCAGCACCAGAACCATTTATCAAGCAAATATAAGCCCTTTAGAAGGGCACACTAAGTCTTCCCAGATACAATAGGTGGCCCCCACCCAGCCTCATAGCCATTAAGGCTCAGGCAATGGGCAAGCCAGACTCCTCCTCTTGCCCACTCAATGACACAGAGAGGGGCTCTCTGCTCTGAGGACTCACTCAAGGCCCTTTGCAATGCCCATTGCAGCACCTGGCATATAGCAAAGCAAAGTGAAGCGAGCCCTGGTTGTGCTCTTTCTAGTTTACCTAACCTCACAGATTTACATCTTTTCCAATGGCAAATGTAAATACCACCAGCTTTTCAGGGTTGATGTAAGAATTCAATGGTGCCAAGCACGGGGTGGGCCTTCCATAAATTAGGACGGAGTGAGTGGTTGTGTAAATGAATGGATTTGCATAAACCTGTTGCCCTTTACATACATGAGAAAGAGTAAAGGTCTGCCTTTAGGGGTCACATGGGGGCAGCAGAAAGAACATCAGAAATGTCCCCAGGGCACCAAACAGGTTGAGGCTTGGCAGGATCTGGGGATGGGGGAGCAGGAGAAGGAGAATGAGATGATACTGAGGCAGAAGCAGGGTGAGATCAGTCAGAAACTGGATGGGCACAGGGAAGCACCAGGATGGAGTGTTGGTGCTGGTCCATTTTATGTGTCAACTTGACTGGGCCATGGGGTACCCAGATATTTGGATAAATATTCTGGGTGTGACTGTGAGGGTGTTTTTAGGCACAATTGACATTTAAATCCATAGACTGAGTAAAGCAGATGGCCCTCCCTAATGTGAATGGGCCTCATCTAATCCATTGAAGGACTGAATTAAACAAAAAGGCTGAACCTCCTGTAGAGAAGCAGCTCCTCTCTGCCTGTCTTCACACCGGGATGTAGTGCTTCTCTTGCCTTTGGGCTCAGGCTTAGACTGGAACTGCACCATCGGCCATCCCAGGTTTCTAGCTTGCTAACTGTGTAGCTTGAGGCTTCTCAGCCTACATAACCACATGAGCCAATACCTTCTAATACATCTCTAGATAGATAGACAGACAGACAGACAGACAGACAGACAGAAAGACATGTAGATGATTGATTGATAGATAGATAGATAGATAGATAGATAGATAGATAGATAATAGATACATAGAAGATACATGGTTAGGTACATACATGGATGATAGATACATACATATGTAGGCAGACAGATAGATAGATGACTGACAGATAGACAGATAGATAGATAGATAGATAGATATCCTATTAGTTCTGTTTCTCTAGAGAACCCAGAGTATTATAGGCTCATAGAGACATAGATAGATAGATAGATAGATAGATATCCTATTAGTTCTGTTTCTCTAGAGAACCCAGAGTATTATAGGCTCATAGAGACATAGATAGATAGATAGATAGATAGATAGATAGATAGATAGATAGATAGATAGATAGATATCCTATTAGTTCTGTTTCTCTAGAGAACCCAGAGTATTATAGGCTCATAGAGACAGGTCTGGGCCCCTGGACCCCCGGGACAAGAGACTCTGCTGGACTGACTCTAGTCCTGAGTAAGAGACTATTCCTCAGACTCCCACCTGCCTCCAGTGGATCTGGCCTACAGTCCCCAACAACTCTAAACACTAGAGTTAAACTCAGGTTTGATATCCTGTATCTGAATCCACAGACTGAGGGTTGGCTGTTGTGTCATTTTATATTAGAGCACTACAACGCTGGAGGAAGGAGAAGGAAGGCTTGCAAACAGCAATTGTTACGTACCAGGTACTACACATGCATTGCCACCTTCTACACTTAAACAGCAGCTCTGCAAGAGATTGACAATTATTTTCCATTCTGCAGATGAAAAAGCCAAGGCTCAGAGAGAAAACATGCCAAGGCTATATAGCTACTGAACCAGAGGCCACAGCAAGAATGTCAGTTGATTCACTGGGACACTCCTGGCTTAAAGCACCCTCCTCCCATGACTCCCCAAGGTACCACCACAAGGACAAGAAGCTGGCCTAGCCATGAAAAGGGCCCCAGGCCTGGGAACAGAGGGCAGGAAAGGATTCAAGGGTAAGTGGTGACAGGGCTGGAGACCTGACAAAAGGGCAGGGAACAGATTAAGGGGGCCAGGCCAGCTCTAAGACACTGCCTCCCTGGGGCAGTATCAGGGGTAGAAAGTGAAGTCCCAGTCCCCATGGACCAGGGTAGGCCCAGGAGAGAGGACAGATGGGAATCGAACTACCATTCCCTGACAAGCCAGCTGCCGAGGTTCCAATGGATGACTGCTATCCACAGTGCCTTCCAGTCCAGGAATCTCAAATTCATTCATTCACAGCTTTCGCTCAGACACCCTGTGCTTCCAGTGCCATTTTGGTGCTGGGAAAATGGCTACACAGAACAAACAAAAACCCCTTACCCTCAGGTATTTTTTATGCTAATGGGAGAGAAAGATAATAAGACTGAACAATAAAATGAATTCATCATGCCACATGGTGATAAATACTGTAAACAAAAACCCAGCAGGGTGAGGGAATACACAGGGACTTTGAAGACTCCAGGACACCGCAGCACCTTCTGAAGCTGTACTGGGAGGAGCACAAGACGATGTTGGGAGAGTCTGAGAGGTGTTTTTCAAACTGCAGTCTGTGACCCACCAGTGAGCTACAAATTAATTTAGAGGCTCACAATCAGCATTTTTAAAACTACTGAAAATGTAATAGGAGATATCAATGTGCATTGCATATAGAAAGAATGCACCTTATTTCCTCAGGTTTTTGCTTCAGTTCTGTTGTATATATGCGTGTGCATGTTGGGTTTTAATGTCCATTTATCATGGACTATGGCAGAAAATGTTTTAAAACCACTTTTCTCAAAGAACTGTTTTAACTGTTGGGCTTGTCCCTGCTCTAAAGCCAAGGCATGCAGCTTATAACTGAGGTCACTCATACCCTTTCCTCTCTAGCCCACACTCCCTATGAGGAATAAGACCCAGACCTCTGTGAAGGTATCCATACCCAGTGGTGGCTACTGCTTCTCCTTCTCAGACTCAGGGTGTATTAATCTACTAGTGTTGCCATAACAAATACCAGCTAGGGGGCTTAAACAATAGAAATTTATTTTCTCATGGTTCTGGAGGCTGGAAGTCCAAGACCAAGGCGTCTGCAGGTTTGATTTCTCCCAGGGCCTCTCTCCTTGGCTTGCAGACAGCCCCCTTCTCCCTGTGTCCTCACATGGCCTTTCCCCTGTATTTATGCCTCCCTGGTGTTTCTTTGTGTGTCCAAATTTCCTCTTTTTGTAAGGACACCAGTCAGATTGGATTAGGGCCTACCCTAACAGCCTCATCTCAAATTAATCACCTTTTTAAAGGCCCTAACTCCAAATACAGTCACCTTTTAAAGTACTTGGCAATTAGGGGTTCTACATATGAATTTGTGGGCTCAAGACTCAGCACGAAACACAAGACCAGACCCCAATGATGTAGCAAACTAGAACTTTAGGTAAACATGGCTCCTCTGTTCACCAACAATGTAGCATCTCTGACCAGTAAGTGCCCAATGGCGGTGGACCTGTATTTGTGGGCACATGGGACTATTTGTCTTCTTTTTGGAAATGGGAAACTATCTCTCCTCCCTCTCAATCTATGCACTTTGCAGTGTGAGCTCCATCCCTGCCTCCCAGGGTGACTATCAGGTTAGACTCAAGTCTAACCAATCAAAGCATGACATCTCCCTGCACAGTGATTGGCTTCAGGTGGGCACATGACCCTATCAGCACCAATGGAACAGAAACCCAGGATTTCCATGGCATTTCCAAGGAGGGGACTCTCTCTCTTGTGCAGGGCTAGACTCTGGAGGGTGGAATTGGAGAGCCATGAAAGGCAAATCTGACAGAAGAGAGCACAACTCAGAGACACAGAAGCCCAAGTCCTGCTGACATCATGTGAGTTCCTATCACTCAAGCTCCAAGGTATGAGTCATTGGGCTGGAGGCTTGTCACGGGGATGCAGGGAGGCTGAGAAAGAATCAGAACCCTTCAGTTTTGCAAGCCAATAAATGACATGTTTTATTCAAGTCAGCCTGAGCTTGATTTTCTATCACTTGTAATCGACAGAATGCTGTCTAGTCACCTGTGCTGGCCAAGGGTATGGGAGGATGCTAAAAAGAACCCAAAGGGTACAGGAGGGTTTCCATCCACTTGTGAGGCCAGGAAAGCTAGGGGGTTGTGGCTGGCCTTGAAAGGTATGTAAGATTGAGACGGATGTGCAGACATTATGGGAAAGAACATCCAAAGGCCCAAAGACATACCAATTCTTAGGATCTCAAAGATTTAAAGGTCCTTTTGAAGATTTCTGGGGCAGGACAGGGGAGAGCGTAAACATTTGGTTTCTTTTTTTTTTCTTTCTTTCTTTTTTTTTGTTGGCTGTGTATTCCTCCTTCAATCAGGCCTCTTGAAGAAGACCGTCTTTTCTCCAAGCTAAGCATTTCGCAGTGACACCCAGCTTTTGTCACGTGACAGTGGTGAATGCTCTCCAAGATAATCCAGAGATGGACTTCATATTCAGATGTCACATCACACTGCTGGGTCACACTTCTCAGTCTCTGTTGAGGTCTGTTCCCAAGACTTTCCCTTCATCCAGAACATGGGCAGGGATGGGGGAAGGGCTTCCTAAACCCCGAAAGCAAAATTACACTGCTCTCCGTAACAGCTCAAGTGGTTGGTTTCTCCTTCCTGCCTGTGTCCCCATTTAAAATCCTAATTAGGTAGGTAAATATGTTAGCATAATCTTTCCCCAGTAATAGGCATCTGAAAATTAAATAACCAGTTAACTCTATTAACACTCTAGAGGACTATCATAGGCAGTTAAATCAAAGAAACTTACATATGATTCCGCTGCAGGGGCAAGGGCTTGGCCAGCAATATTAGAATTGCCATTTGGGAAGAGTGTTTCCCAGAAGAATCAGCATTGGCCTTGGAGTAATACATCTGGGCTTAAATTTAGACTTTACAATGTAGTATCCACATGAACTTCAGATCACTCTTCTAGAAAATTGAGTGATCAAATCAACTCTGTGATATTATCACACCAACTTGCAATGTTGCTGTAAGAGCTAAATGAGTTAACAAAAAATGTCTGGGTAAATGCCAGGTACATAGTAATCTTTTAATAAAGGTTGGCTATTACTATGCAAAGAAAGACTAAGCAAAAAGAACAAATCTGGAGACATCACATTACCCAACTTCAAACTATACTATAAGGCCATAGTCACCAGAACAGCATGGTACTGCTATAAAAATAGGCATATAGGCCAATGGAACAAAATAAAGAACCCAGAAATGAAGCCAAATACTTACAGTCAATTGATCTTTGACAAAGCAAACAAAAACGTAAAGTGGGGAAGGGACACCCTATTCAACAAATGGTTCTGGGATAACTGACTAGCCAAATGAAGAAGAATGAAACTGCATCCTCATCTCTCACCTTATACAAAACCGACTCAAGATGGATCAAAGACAAGTCTAAAACCCGAAACCATAAAAATTAAAGAAGAGAACATCAGAAAAACCCTTCCAGATACTAGCTTAGGCAAAGACTTTATGACCAAGAACCCAAAAGCAAATGCAACAAATACAAAGATAAATAGTTGGGTCTAAATTAAACTAAAAAGCTTCTGCACAGCAAAAGAAACAATCAGTAGAATCACACACCACCCACAGAATGGGAGAAAACCTTCGCAATCTATACATCCAACAAAGGACGAACATCCAGAATCTGTAAAGAACTCAAACAAATCAGCAAGAAAAAGCAATTTCATCAAAAATTAGAGTAAGGATATGAATAGATAATTCTCAAAAGAAGACATACAAATAGTCAAAAAACATATGAAAAAATGCTACACATCTCTAAAGATCAAGGAAATGCAAATCAAAACCTCAATGTGATACCACCTCACTCCTGCAAGAATGGCTAAATTTAAAAAATCAGAAAATAATAGAGTTGGCATGGATGTGGTGAAAAGGGAACAGTTTTACACTGCTGTTGGGAATATAAACAAATACATCCACTGTGGAAATCAATATGGAGATTTCTTAAAGAACTAAAGGTAGAACTACCATTTGTCCCAGCAATCCCACTACTGGGTGTCTACCCAGAGGAAAAGAAGTCATTATACGAGAAAAGACACTTGCACATGCATGTTTACAGCAGCACAATTCCCAGTTGCAAAAATATAGAACAAGCCCAACAGCTGGTCAATCAGTAAGTGGATAATCAAATTGTGAGATATATATATATACACACACACACATACATATATCTATCTGTGTGTGTATATATATGTGTGTGTGTGTGTGTGTGTGTGTATACTCTGATCTAACTGGTAAATGCTAACAATACTCAAAGCAGAGTCTCCACATTACTAACACATGCCCTCAATCTGTAACTGTTTTTCCAGTGACCCCACCCGAAGGTCCCAGGTGTTTACCCCTACCTCCTTAGGGTAATTGCCAAATTCAGCCTGCAAGGCAAGGACCCCCAGCTGCAGCAGCATCTCTTCATTGCAATACAGCCTCTCCTCCAGGACGTCTTTCCGAAGCTGCAGGTAAAACTGGTGCCTTGTCAGGCTGTGCCTGGAAAAGTAGGAGGAATAGAGAGAACTGGATTGCTAAGGGAAAGAGAGAACACTAGCAGCAGTGGGTTTTCGCAGTGTGGGAAGTTGGGAAAGTAGGGAAGACGAGATGCAATCCAGCAGAATTCAGAGGCAATGCCAGCCAGGCAAGTGTGGTCTCCCCCATCTACACCATGTCTTCTAGTTCAAGGCCACTTTATGCCAGTCACTTCACACAAACTTACAGAGGTATGTCTTGCTCTGGTTCAAATTAGAAAGCTAACAATCAGTCTGGCGGTGTTTCAAATGAAATAAAGAAGCAGTGGTCAAACTGCAAACCCCTGTCTCTGTCCTCCAAACCTCATAACTGGACTGCTGAGTTGTGTGTTGGGGATGAGGGAGCATTTTGGGGTCACAGAGCGAGAATTTTGGCGTTGAGTGGAGTATTTCTAAAACAAAAGGGGATGTTCTCATTTTGACCAGGAGCTGCATCCAAAAACTGATTTTCCCCCTTTGTTCTATCTTGATCAGAATCCAATCAACAGAAAACCAACCACAATAGCTATTGCTATTTGTATGTAATTTACAGTTTGCAAAGCACTTGTCGATCCATTACCTCTGTCAGCCTAGACATGCATAAATCCCTTAAGGAACAAATGCACAGGTTTGCAGCACTCACTGGAGCAGCCCATAGTGGCTGACAAAGAACTTTATCCTCAGGAAGAGTACGAAGGTATTCGTGGAGGTCTTCTGAGGCTGCTCTCTCCAGCCTTCAGGTGCTATTTTGCACAATCTGGTTTCATTGTCCAGGAAAAAGAACTCTTTGCCTGAAATGGAAATAGAGCACGTGTAGCGGGGGAGAAGCAGTAAGGAATGCACCATCCCTCAGACTCACAGCCCTGAGCCCTACTCAGAAGGTCACACAGAGCAGGGTGAGTGCAGGAGAGAGTGTGAGGCAAGTCTCCGCGCACCTGGTACCGAGGAAACTTTGTTGGGTTTGCGAGGGGCCAAGAAGGAGCAAAGAGGAGAGGGTCAAGTAAGAAAAACTCAGCACTGAGAGGAGAAAATACTGTGTAGAATTGTCTACGTGGGAGGGGCTCAGGATGGCCACCTGACTGGGAGGAGCCGAGTAGGAGATAAGAGGATTGTGAGTACAGGTGCGCTCACAAACCAAGCACACTGGTTTCATTTAGATCGCATTTTATAGATCAATAACAATACAATTCCTAAAGACACCTTTATTCACACCTTATAAAAGGTTGAACAAATATCAGTTGATCACATCAAAGCATACAACAGTTGTTCTTCTTATTTGGGAGAGGGATCCTTAGGAAGACTGATGAGAACTATGGAGATAAGAACACGCTCACCAGCCCCGCTTCATACATAGAATAAACATACGAGTTCGTGAGCTTCTCCTACTGGAAGTCCTCCTACTGGAAATGGGAAAATAGAAGAACGCTGAGATATGATACCTAAGCCAGATGGGCTGGGAGAGACAGGATTTTGCCAGAAGGCCAGCGTGATCCCAGTGCAGCCTCCACATGGTGGTTAAAGAGATCTAGCTGTGGCGAAGTAATATTTGCAGTATTGGTGTGAAAGTTATCAATACCAAAATGAGGTCACTTATGTCTAACCCTAATAAAGTGCAGCCAAAAGGCCATGAGGGAGGGACACTCATGCATATGCCTATAACTGAAAAATCCACAGGAAATGTTTTCCATACTGCGGCTTGCTACATGAGTCACACAAGGATAGCCAGCAGCCTAAGGACACCTAGTCACGCAAGGACAGCTGGCCACTCACATGAGAACACTTGCCTGATGCCCCGTCTCCACTAATGAACTGATGTCAGCTCCTGCAATAAGCCCCTGGAACCAATCATCTTTTTGTTTCAAAACAATTCGCATGTACTTCTCTCTTTTGTCTTTAAAAGCTTCCCCTTCCCCCAGCCTCCTGGGATGAGCCTGTAGACCTCTAGATCTTGCCTATCCTGCACGGAAATCTCCTGCTAATTCCTGAATAAACTCTTTGTTTGGAAACCCTCTCTCTCTTTGTTGCTATTTTAGGTTAGCAAAACTTGGTGGCAGAGACGAGGGATCCAAAAAGGACAAGCCTTTTCCTGTGTCAGTGACCGCAGGACCGTGTGCAGGACCCGCTGGAGCCCATTGTGCTCTCTGCTTCCAGAAATCATCTTTCTGGTAGTGCTAAGTTCTGTCTTGGATTCGAGCACCCTTGTGTTGGCTGAGCTTTGACTTGATTTGAGAGCTGGTTTTACAGGTCAGAAGGACATGGTCTTTCTTCTGAGTACTCTCGGTTTCACTTCTGTAGGGGATTTGGCATCCTTTCTCATGAGTACTCTTTCGGTGTTGGTTGGTTGTGCACAGAATTTAAATTGGCATCACAGAGACTTTTCAAACATAATTCACCCCATGAATTTTTAAACTTATGGGCAAATTGTACAAAAGATAATTTAGAGCTCCAATGGCCATCTGGAGATCGTTTGAACTGCCCAAGCTTGTTTTTTTCCTTAGAATTAAAATTAGAAGACTGCAGTTATAAGGTCAGTTTGAATGGGACACATAATTCAATTGGCATATTGAGGCTTCAAAACACATTCAGGACTCAAAAACACCTTAGTGCAAATTATCGCAAAGCTAGTTGAGACTCATTTCGCTCCAGAAACTTCCCTTCCCTACCTGCGATTCCTCTTCCTCTAGCTGAACTCCTCTTTTTTCCAAACTGCTCAGCTTCTAATCCAACTGTTCTCTCCATGGCCACCAACTCAGCTTTTAATATGTGAGTATTCTAGGGAAGTGCGAGATGGGTGGAATAAAGATGTTAAAATATACCATTTGGGCCTATCAGTTGTTTCAGTTACAGGCAATTTTAAGTGCACTTTTAAGGGGAGCAGGTGCAAATTGGCCACTTTGCCCTTTGTGTTATTTCTTTCTTTCTTTTTTTTTTTTTTGAATGAAGTCTAACTCTGTTGCCCAAGTTGGAGTACAGTGGCATAATCTCGGTTCACTGCGACCTCTGCCTCCTGGGTTCAAGAGATTCTCCTGCCTCAGCCTCACAAGTAGCTGGGACTAAGGTGCGCGCCCCCATGCCAAGCTAATGTTGTGTATTTTTAGTAAAGATGAAGTTCCACGGTGTTACCCAGGATGGTCTTGATCTCCTGACCTCATGATCCGCCTGCCTCAGCCTCCCAAAGTGCTGGGATTACAGGCGTGAGCCACCGTGCCCAGCCATTTATTTCTTAAAGATGAAATTCCAATGTGATAGTCATTCTCCCTCTCCTAGAAGGAAAGGCAACATCCTTATCTTGAAGGACAAGAAGTTGAGACAGAGAATACTGTATAGACCTTGTTGGAATAACTCTGATCTTTTAAGCCTCCTTATAATTTAGTCCCATTTTCACAATTAACTGTTCTTTGTCCAACCCAGTAACTAATTTGTTGGGGTCTCCATCTTCTTAAGGGGGCTCCCATGCCACATAAAACATTTATTATGCTTTTCTCCTGTTGATCTTTCTTATGTTAGTTTACTTCTCAGACACAGCTGGAGCCTGTGAGAATAGAGGATAGAAGTGGAAGTTTTCCACCCTTACAGTTTATTGCAATGAGGATGAGACCCTGACAGGCTGGACACCCCACTCACTCCAGAACATCTGGATGAGATGCAGACAGGTCTGACAAAAGCCAGAGAAAAGTGGGGATTCTTTCCAACGCAAGCTCTCCCAAATATCTATGTGGAGTGACTGGCTAAAGGAAGAAGGTAAAATTCTGTTCTTGTCCCTTCTTTTCTAAATTTGAATTGGCAGGAGAAAAACATTTGTTAGGATGTTCTCTGAATTGTGACTCTTGTGAATTTGGTTCTAGGTTCTAACGGAAATAGCTCTTTTTTTTTTTTTTCATCTCTGCCTTCTGTGATTTACCACAAGGATAAAAGTTACAATAAGACTCTCTCCTTTCATCTTTTTACGTCTCAAGAGATACCAGTGAGGGTATCTTCTCTGGTCTACACCAGCCTGTGGTGCAGATTGTCAGGCTTGCATCAGATGGCTAGCCAGGTGGCTAGGAGTCTGAAACACGAAGCATCTCCTGGCCCCAGAGTGCCAGCTCCCAGGCAAATTTGTCTCAATTGTTTCAACCTCCATTACCTTGTTAACAATGAAGTTCTTTGTTTTTTATCTTTAGGAGAAATGTTGGATCTCGAGTGATACTGCATTTTTCACACTATCTTTGTGGCATCCATGTTTAAGCCATAAAAAGGTTATTGGTTTGAGTCACAATTTCAGTGGATATGCCTTTAGGTATTTGGACTTTTCTTCTTTTTACTTTTGTATCTAAAAGTACTTTTTAGAGAGCTCTCATCCTAAACAACTGTCCTATCAGTACCTGTGAGAAGATCTGGCTTGAAAACAGAAAATAAGCATTTATAAATTAACTGTTTTCTCAGAAAACTAGAACTAACCTAAATATTTTTCAAGTTCAGATGATCTGGTATAATTTTTAGTAAATATAGCTTGTTTGAGCTAGCTGGTTTATTTAAAATAGGTACGTGTGGAGCCTTGTCAACATTAAATGTAATACAAACATACAACTTCTTCTATCTGTATGTATTAAGCAAAAGCTTATGTATGTTTAAGATGGTAAAATTATAAATGTAACCCAAGAATAAAACATCCAGCAAAAATAAATTGCTAGATGTGTGACAAATGTGACAATGAAAAAAGCGAGTTAAAAAAAAAAAAAAAAAAAAAAAAAAAAAAAAAAAAAAAAACAACCCAGGGCAGGGCGTGGTGGCTCAAGCCTGTAATCCCAGCACTTTGGGAGGCCGAGGTGTGTGGATCACGAGGTCAAGAGATCGAGACCATCCTGGTCAACAGGGTGAAACCCCGTCTCTACTAAAAATACAAAAAATTGGCTGGGCATGGTGGCACGTGCCTGTAATCCCAGCTACTCAGGAGGCTGAGGCAGGAGAATTGCCTGAACCCAGGAGGCGAAGGTTGCAGTGAGCCGAGATCACGCCATTGCACTCCAGCCTGGGTAACAAGAGTGAAACTCCGTCTCAAAAAAAAAAAAAAAAAACCCATGTGTTTTAACTTTTAGGTTCTTTGCTTCTGTGGCTTTTTAAATTACTTGCCTGATTTACTAACAATAAAAATAACTTAAGATAATGACTACATTTGTTTAATGTCTAATGGTGTTTTCATAAACAATTTCAACAGGATTGTTAAAACCAAGTGAATTAATAAATGTAAATGTAAATGAAATAGATTATAAGTAAGCTTTTCAACAATGATTATGTTTTATAAGATATGCCTATCAAAATGATTTACAAAATCTTTTTGGTTACTTAAAACCTTGAAGTTATGGTAAGTTAAATGAAATAATGAATATTCATTTAATAGACCATTTCCAAATAAGATATAATGCTGAAACATTAGTTGTTGAACATAAGTTTAAGCTTATGTACTTTTGGCTCCTCATTGCAGAGGAACAAAAGATATTTGGGTCTCTTAATTAAAATTCTCTGTGCTTCACTGAAAAAATGTGCTATAAGGAAGTATGTATGTCTAGATGTTATAAAATAATGTTTTCACAAATTCGTAAAAGGCAGTTTATGATTGCTTACATTCTAGTTTTCTGGTTTTCACTAGAAATTAAAATTACCAAGAGTTTTTAAATTCCAGTTACTATGTGTAATTCTGTATACAAAGTGTATAAAAAAAGTAAGATATGTTTGGGTGAGAAAAGTTATAAGGAAGACATGATAATGTATTTTTATCTATTGTTTAAAAAAAGTAATCTTGTCTAGTTGAGGGTTAGTCAAGGATTGTTTTAAAATGAATAAGGAAAAAAGTGTTATCAATAAAACTGAATAAGAGCATTATAAATGGTTTGAGAAAATTGCAAAAGTTTTATGAAAGATAAATCTTATAAAAGGAATTTTTATGTGCTCAAGATAATTAAAATTAGAAGAAAATTGTTTATGTTTTTCTAAAACTTAAGCCTTAATATCAAAAGTATACTTGTGCAAAACCATGATTTTGTCTTTTCTGTTAATATAATAAAATTATAATGGAGTATTAGCCTCTGCTTTTAATACGAATATAAAATTTTTTGGCCAGGCGCGGTGGCTCACGCCTGTAATCCCAGCACTTTGGGAGGCCGAGGCGGGTGGATCACAAGGTCAGGAGATCGAGACCATCCTGGTCAACATGGTGAAACCCCGTCTCTACTAAAAATACAAAAAATTAGCTGGGCATAGTGGCGCATGCCTGTAATCCCAGCTACTCAGGTGGCTGAGGCAGGAGAATTGCCAGAACCCAGCAGGCGGAGGTTGCAGTGAGCCGAGATCGCGCCATTGCACTCCAGCCTGGGTAACAAGAGCGAAACTCTGTCTCAAAAAAAAAAAAAAAAAAAAAAAAATTTTTTTTCCTTGGCCAAGAAAACAAAGATTTTGTGTTTTATCAAAAATAGTTTATTGTGCTCTGTGCTGTGTTTTATTAGGTCTTTGATTACTTTAAAAAAATGAGTCTTCTCAATATTAAAAGAGCTAAGTGTTGACTGTTATATATTTGCCTCTTGAAGACTTCTAATTATCACTCTGGTTAAATGAATGACATTATTTCACAGTGACCTGTGATTCTGTTTTGATCACGGGTTTTAAGCCTTTTGACAGTTTTGACAATGTCCCAAAATCAAATTCTAAATTAAGTCTTTCTGACCTTGAATTTACTTTGGAATTTTCCAGCTGCATCCTTGAAAGCAACAAAGGATGTGTCCCTTACCTTATGAAAGAGAGATTAAACTAGTCAGGTTTACTCAGTACGTTAAAATGCATAGGAAGCATGGTCCAATAATAAGTGGGAATAAATCTTTAAGTTATATTTACAAATAGAGTTTTGATATAAATGTTCCTAAAATTGTACAAAATTGTTAGAACTCTGACATTTCTTAGAATAACATTTGGTTATTATGTTAAAATGATATATGCCATAGAAATAACCAAATTTTCTTTGTCAATTGCTGGTTATAATAAACTCCCCTCAGATTTTTAACCATGGCCATTCTAAGTCTTTGTCATCCATGCAATGCTATGGTTTTGATTCTTTTCTAAAAAAAGCATTTGCAATTATTTACAGTTCAAAAATTGCTTTTTCTTCCAGGAGGTTTAAAGAAAGGATGGAAAGAATTCTGACAAGTTGCAGGTGTCTGATAACTTCAAGATCAAACCATCAGACTAAGGAAAAATGTCCAAGATGCTAATGAAGAAACTGAGTTTGTGAAACTGCTCACCAAGATCAACCAGAACAAAAATTAATGACATGCAGCTGAATGAACTGATGAAAAAGACTAATGGGTTTTTATAATTTTTACTAGAAATTTCACTGGTTCTTTAAATGTTTTGTTTTCTAGATTTAAGGAAACTTTTTCCTTGTATGTTACCTACAGTTTACAACAATATAATAAAGTATACCCTTGTAAACAAAATTAAAATATTTGCTTTTCCTCCCTACCTGATCCAACCAGAATTCTAAAACTATCCGTAAGTATTCTTATTTTTATGATAATATAGTTATTTATGTAAGTTCAACAAAAATATATTCTCTTTATAACAGGATACAATATTTAAAATTGGTTATATGACTAAGGCTTTGACTTGGATGTCATATTTGAAAATGCACATAAAGTTACTTCAGCCAAGCTGAGATTTGTCTTGATTTGGCCTCCTAGCCTTGAGAGACTTTAAATCTCCAGGCTGAGATTCTTATCAAAGTTCTAGCAGAACAAGTTTCCAAGGGGCCTACATTGTCCATCACAATTCTTGAGGCCCTAATGCAAAGAACCAGGCCAAACTCGATGAGGCTAAACTTCCTTAGCAAACAAATTTGTCTTACTTTGATTATCTTTAGCAAAAACGAGGATAACTTTGGAACAGAAATGATGCTTCTGAAGGAAGGTGAAAGCTGTATTCCACCTGTTATTTGACTATAGCCCTGTTCATCGCTTTTGTGTGTTTCTAGTCTCCCTAAAGACTCAACTGGACTCTGAATTCTTCTTGTTTCCTCCAGTATCTGGCTACGGCTCTTCAACTAAGAACAAGAACCGCTCTGTTCTTAAAGCCCTATAAACTGAAGCTGGACAACTCAATGGAAAATTCTAGGAGCAAGTCTCCTGCCTGATGTGTGGGCTACACAGAGTTCATCAAAATGCCCAGTGCTGGTCTAGTGCTTCAAAATGGCAACCAACACCTATGAAACAGAACAATGAACTCCAGACAGACTTAGCCTCAGAGCCACGCCTTCCAAACCTCCGTGTTGCTTAAATAAAAGGAGGTTTTGACATCAGCTCCCACTTGCTGGTCATTTCCCTTCAACATGAGACTAGAACAATGAGGACAAATCCATCCAGCACTGAGGAACAATCGAAACATAACCACAGGATGATCCAGTAGATACACTTTCAGAGCAATAATGTGATCGAAAGGGAAAATACATTATCAATACCAAAATAAGTCACTTATATTTAACCCTGCTAAAATGGAGCTCGGAGCTGTGAGAGAGGGTCATTCATGTGCCATGCCTGTATTGAAAAATACCATAGCAGTTTTTTTCCAAATCACAGCTTGCGACATGAGTCACACAAGGACAGCCAGCAACACAAGAACAGCTAGCCACACAAGGACAGCTAGCCATTCACACAGAACACTTGCCTAACACTGCTTCCACTAGTGAACTAACGTTAACTCTTGCAAGAAGCCCTTGGAACCAATCATCTTTTTGTTTCAAAACAACTCACATGTACTTCTCTCTTTTTTCTATAAAGGCTTGCCCTTGTCCAGCCTCCTCAGATGCATCTATAGTTCACTACAGCATGTGGATCGTAGGTTGCAATCTACTGCTAATTCCCAAATAAACTCATTCTTTGGAGAGCCTGTCTCTCTCTGCTGCTTTAGGTTGACAGCAGAAATAGCAAGTCTCTAATGGAATGTCAGAGAGAGAAGAGATATTTTTCTTGGATATTTAGATTAGAATCTTAATTAGGCTCCTGGGGTCAGGGTATGGAGTCCCCATTAGTCCTGCATCTTTAGATGGAAATGCTTTTAACATTTGCTTGTTTGTCTAACTTCAGTGCGCTGAGATCGATCAACCAGATTCAGCAAGCCACAGAAACCCACATCCTGAATTGATTATTTCCTGATAATCTTCTGCACTTGCTTGATGCTTTATCCATGAGTACTTGAAGCTCTTGTCCTGCTAACTAAGCATGGTCCTCATAGGAAGGACCATGAGGTCTCTGTGTACAAAGGGAGGCACCCAACTCTAAGTTTTCCCAGAAGAAACAGAGCTCAGGTATCCAGACACTCGAGTTACTAGAGGCACCAGGCCAGCTGTGAGCTGCCCAAGAGATGCTTACCTTTCATATAAGCCAAGCCAAAGTAGGTGAGTTCCTCGAGGTTGGCAAAGGACGTCACAGCATTGAAGACAGCTCCCACTGTTGACTCGACATCACATTTTACCTCCAGGCGCTGCCCGTTCAGCAGGACCACACAGAGGTCCCTGAGAGCCAAATAGGATTTCCCTTTTTTGGTCTGAAAACAACAATACTATCAATTATACTATAATTATAAGTCATTCAGCTTTTAGTGTGTGCTAGTTACTGTACTAAGCACTGTATACACACTGTCTCATTTAATTGATGAACAACTCTAAGAGATGAGTACATTTAAAATTCCTATGTAACCGGTGAGAAACTGAGGCTCAGAAATGGTAAGACTCTTTCCCAGGGGTTGCACAGTGTGTAAGGCAGGAAATGGACTCAAATCTGAGCCTTCTACCGGGCTCAGCAGGGACCAGGCAGGTTGGGAGGCCCATCTGACTGGTATCTTTCCCCTATAGAAATCCCAGCTGCCCCTTGGGCTCTGCTTCCTAAGAGGACCACCCAGGGCCCTCATGAATGAATCATATGGCTCTGGATCAATCTGTCAATCTGATACTGTCTTCTCAGGCTCCAACAGAGCACAGGTTAATTAATTCTAAACTTCGGAGCGAATTTGGGTGGGTGTAGATAGATCCAATGAAGAGACAGAGCTGGAGCAAGGGGATTATCTAGACTCTAGAAATGGGTCAGTAGAGCCAATGAGCCTCCAGAGTCTGCCTTCTGCCTCTTCATCTCCCACCATAGCCCCACCCAGGTCACCATCACCCTGGCTCAGCCCCCTGGACAGTTCGTCACCCTGCAGCTGCCTGAGCCATTCTGCCTGTGTCTTTGCACATACAATACCCACTGCCCCTAGGGCTCTTTTGCTCCTTCCCGACGTGGCAAACTCCTATGGTTCTCTCAGGTCAGGCTCTGGAGGCTTTGTCTGTGACTCTTTCTTAGTATCCCCATATCCCAAAGTGAGCCTGGACCTCCCCTGAGAAGCTCTCTTTAGAAGGCAGTCATGGACAGACGCCAGCATGTGTGGCGTTAGTGCCATCGAGACCATGCCTGCGGTCACACCCTGACCTTCCTGGCATCCAGGGGCAGCCTACACACTGCAGGGGTCAGAGCAGACCCAAGGGCCCTGTGAGAGGGGGTTTCCCACATGCTGCTTGGCAGGGCTGATTACACAGGCACGCTCCATGCCACCTTGGTTCCCACACTTGCTGCACACCTGAGTCATCTGAGAAGTGAGGGGGCCACCCCAAAGATGGTTCCATCAGTCTGGCACAAGGCCTGGGAAATCAGTATCTTGTAAAAAGCTTCCCAAGGTGACTCTTTGAGGGCAGGGAAAGCTGGGAAGCAGGTATGACCCATTTCTTTCCCCTGCAGAAATCCCAGCTGCTTCCTGAGAGGGCCGCCCAGTATGACCCCCTGCTTGAGTCCAGTGCTCTGAAGCTGCCCTCTGGGGACTCTTAATAGTTGTGTCTTGGAATATGTATTTTCGGAGTGAAGTCCCCAGGACAATGAGCGTGTGTACAAAGCTTGGACTCTCAGCAGTCCTGCCTCCCCTCCTCCCTGGGGGGTTCTGGCTGCCAACTTCTTTGCTCTCTGAATCCCCAGGCCTGGCCCAGCCTCCCCTGCCCCTTTGTCCGCCCCACACAGAGACCTCTGCTGTCCTCCACTGAGGGCAACCATGGCTCTCACTGCCCCCTGGTGACGCCCTCCTCAGGGGGCTGGTGGAGGAAGGGTCCCAGGCAGGCACGTGCACAAAAGGCATGTCAGAGCACCCATGACAGTGGCTGTCCCCACCCTGGGCCAGCAGCACCAAAGCTCTTTCCCTGGGCAATTCAGCAGGGACAAGACTCTCACCCACCCAGCTCCTAAGCCAGGTACCAAATGCATCCCATACAAAGCGTGTAACTCCTCGGGGGACCACCGATTGTCTGGGCTAGGGCAGCAGAGTCATGGGAAGGAAGCTTGGGCTTTTCCACCCTGCTTGGGACATGGAGTATGGATCCAGCAGCTGGTGTGGCAAAGTCACGGGGCAGGGACCCAGGTACCTGCAAAGGGTATCTCTGTCTACCCTGTGAATATCCCTATGCCCAAGAGAATGTGACACTAAAGAGCAAATAGAAACTAAAAACACCATGACATGTTGAGACAGAGAAAGCACATATGGAGAATAAAGGAAAATGTTTAATATTTTAGTTCCTGTGGTGGCGCTTTTGAACAGAGGGTGCTGCCTCTTCACACTGCAGTGAGGCTATTTGCCAGCGTTTCCCACGGGACAGCCATGCTGTAAGGGAAATCTGCTTTGTTCCCAACACCCACAGGGAAGCAGAAGGAAAGGGTGTGTGTACAAAGAACTCCACTAGGAGGGAGAGATAGGGAGCTACACTGACTGAGGGCCCTGGGGACAGGATGGGAGGAGCTAAAACAAGGGCAAATGCTCCAGCCCAAGCCAGACAAACAGAGTGACACAGGAAACCCTGGACATGGAGCCTCCCCTTTCCCAGGTGAGGGACAGATGTCCAAAAAGTCTTTTACTGGGGGAGCCCTCGGTCACCCTCCCACCCTCTGACATCTTCCTAGAGGCTAGGGTTCAAGAGCCACTCTGAGGATTACAAATAGGCTCCTAGACCTGGTGTGCAGGTCAAGATGCCCACCCCGGACAGAACTGGGACAACAGCACCGTTCCCATCGCCTGGAGTCTTGGTACTTCCTGCAGAGCGGGGGAAGCTGGCCCCCATCACAGCAGGTCTGGCCCATCCACCTGGTGGGTAGAGGATTCTACAGTCACCTAAGCCATGTGACCACAGGGATGTCAGAAAGGGGTTTCTGGGTGAATTGTCAGCTGAGGGCAGGTGGCTTGAAGGGGACGGGCAGAGGTGGGACTGGCCTGAGGGGGCCATGGCCCTCTGACCTGCAAGCCTGGTATAGGAAGTGTCCTCAGAAGGTTGTAGATCCCCTGAGTGAGCCACCCTGACACCCCCAATCTCTCACACACCAGCCTCCTTACATTCAACATTTTCATGCTTTGGGTAATCTTGCATACTTGGGGTGTAAAAAAAATCATCATCCCACTTCATGCTTTTTGTGCCAGTGCAGGTGGACCAGGCACACAGTGGGTGCCCAGTCAGCATTTACTGCATGAATTGATGCAGTTGGTCATGCATAGGAATCGGAGGCCCTGGTCAGGCAGGCATCCCACCCGCACTGACCAGTTTGCTTAGACATTTTCAGGACTTGGGTGTGGAGGAAACGATGTCAGTGCACTGCAACAGAAGTTCCCTTGACAAGGGGGTGCATAGAAGCTGAGATTCAATGGGATTTTGCTGGAATGAGCCAGAGGTGGGCTCACTGGTGCTCTTCTGTGCAGGAAGGACACGCAGTGGGTGATGTAGGAACCTGGGAGGAGAGAGCCATTTAGCCACGCCCCACTCCAGCCCTGCCTCCAGGAGGCCCAGAGAGCCAAGCTGACAGTGTGTGCACTTCTGGCCCCAGGGGTCGGAGAGATGGGCAAGGCTCACGTGCAAATACTCAACATCGACTAAGCATCCAGCCCTAGCTGGGCCCTGCACAGCAGAGATATGGGCCTGAACACGGACAGATACATCCTGGGGAGCTCAGGGTGAGACTAGCCACGCATAGAGCTCTTCAGGGGATATGCTAGGCTCTGGGGCAGGGAAGGGACAGCTATGCAGCATTTGCCCTTCCTGAAAAGCCCACATGGCTCACTCCTTCTCTTAAACCCATCTCTGCTCATAAGATGCTTTCCCAGAGCTGCTTTCCCATCTAAAAGAGCACACTCTCCCTCTCACCACCTGCCACGCTCCAGCTCCATCCTCTTCCCTTCTTTGTTTGTTTTTTTTTTGCACGGATCACTACCTGGCATTCGTTTATATTTATGTGTCTGTCTTTGCCTCCTCCTTCTAGAATGTCATCTCCACACGAAAAGGACTTTGTTGCATTCGCGGCATAGATGGGGGCCTAGAATAGTGCCCAGCAGTGTTTCAGATGGTAGATGTTCCACAGCATTCCCTAGCCGAGGCTGGGAGGGCTAGGAGGACTCAGCTGGAAGCCACAGGGGGACCCTTTAACAGGCTGAAGGACAAACAGCAGCAGCGAAAGGCAGTGGTGGTTCTGGCAGGTGTCTGGGAGAAACTGAATGCCACTGGGATGTCCCCATGTGAGACCCCATTCAGACACAATTGGCCTCCTGCACCTGTCCACTTCCCTGTCCACCCTCCATCCCCACCCAGTCTAGCCCAGGAGTTACCACAACTGATCCCGGCAGATTTAGAGTCACGGGGGCCTCTCCAGCCAGCAGGACAAACTCCGGCCTGGAAAACTGGAAGACAACCCTCAGTCACATATGGTCAAGAAGAGGACAGGTTACAGGATTTGGGTCTGGGCTTCCCCCACGACGCACCTCTTCAGCCCCCAGCAGCACACATTCCCCAGAGCCAGCAGGAAACAGGTTTCAGCTGAGATGGGGCTGACCTGGGCTGAGGCCCCAGCTGAACTGCGCATCTTGGAACAGAAGTCTTACAGGTAGGTATAAGGTATCAGTAAGTTTCTGGCTCTTAAATTGGGTACGGGGGTATTCGGGTTGAATTAAAAGTTTCATAATTCACACGGCATTAAAGCTTTTGTATGTCTCAAAAGTATAGAGCATATTGTATATGTAAACATATATGCAATAAAAATGTTTTTAAAACAAAAATACTTTTAGATTTAGATAAGCTGAAATGTTTTTCTAGCTCTAGATGTTGAATCAACAGCTTAGCGGGCAGCTCTTGTTCTCACTGTATAGATTACACTTGCCCCAGGAAATAGTACAATACCCGTCATTAGCTAGATCCAGTTATCAACCTATGGGGTGCATATTCTCAACCCATTTTACAGGTGAGGAAATTGAGGCTCCTCACCTGCTTAAAAAAAAAAAAAAAAAAAAGTTGAGCAGCTCACCTGAGTCATATAACCAGCAAGTGATAGGGTTGGGTGGGGCTTCTATAGTGCCCCCAAGAGTACCTAGCAGGACTCTTGTCCCAAGAGGCCAAAATTCTAGCCCAGAGGTGACTTGTGTCCTGCAACAGTTCCCAATAGAAGTATATTTGGTGAATGATCAGAAAGAAGGCCAAAGTAGGTGAACAAGTCTTCTCGGAAACCCTCTTCATGCTCTCCACCAAGTTCATGGAGGCCAGAGAGGGCCCTCGGAGGGCGGTGTTGGCTGGCACACTCCCCCTAACCCTGTTACCCTCTTAGGGTTACCCAGCTGGAAGGGCAGCTCTCTCTCCCTAAAGAAGCCCTCCCTGCAGCCCCAGTTCTGTGCTCCTGCCTTTCACCTGTGCGGAAGGCCCCTTCCAAACACATTCCGTCTGTCAGCTCTCGAATCACGTAGCACACTCTGCCACTGCCCTGCGCACCAGTGGCTGCAAATTTCCCGTGGGGTGTAACACAGGATCCCACATAGTGTCCCCCACAGATCCTGCCCCAGTGAGGCCACTCAGTGAATGCCTATGTCCTAAGTTGCAAATTTCAGGTTTATATTAGTCCAACCCTATAAACCTCAGCCCCCAGAAGACCCTGTCCATTTTCAGCTTCTGTGCCAGCCACCCGCAGTGCCCTGCTCTAGCCTCCATGAGGAGTACCCTTCAGTCTTCTTTTGCTCACCTTGCTCCTTCTTTGCAGAAAACCCCTTTGAGAAGGAGTTGTTGGCCATGAGCTGTCTGCTGCCGAGTACACAGATCCGGAGCTGAGCCGCCGGCCCTCCTGTTGGTGCTGGGGATCTGCCCCTGGAAGAGTGCTGGACAGGGGTTGAGAAGGGGTGAAGGGCTTCCATTGCATGAAGGCCACACACACAGGGGCTCAGCTTGGCAGGGTGCACCCACTGATGCATGGGGGAGTTAGAGTGGGGTAAGCTGAGGCCTGGAGAAGTCAGGCTGCACCGCCACTGGGGAGTGGTGGGGTTGGAGGCGTAAGGCACAGTCAACTTCTCTACCCCATGACTCTAACTCTCTGTTTGAGGTGCCAGGACTCCCGGTCTAGAACAACCACCCAGCAGGTCACGGGATCACAGGGGTTTCTGGCTTCTTTAGAATTTGATATATTGTTCAAAATATTTTGACAATTAAATATATTGTTTATGGAATCGGGGTGTAAAAATGGTCTTCATTGGGAAACTAAAGTGTTAAATGGCAGGAAAAAATATTGCATGATAAACTGTGCAATATCCAATCAGGATTCCAGCTGTGGATTTGACATCAACTATGACAAGATACTGTTATATCCCTCAACAGGTCAATATGTGAATAAATAAATCACCCAAACTTCAAAACGAACAAGGCTTCAGGTACAGGAAGCTATGAGCCCATCCAGGTTTTGATCTGATTCAAGTATCCTGTTAGACAATTGCAAACATTTCCACAATTCTCCTTGATCTGTACCCTGTGCAATCCAACTTTGCATCCTCCTGCCATCAACAGATGGAGTCTATTTCCTACTCCTCGAAATGGGGCTGGCCTTTAGGCTTGATTTGGACAACAGAATGATGCAGAAATGGTGGAAGGCCAATTCTGGAGGCTTTATGAATCTCTCTCTCTCTCTCTCTCTCTCTCTCTCTCTCTCTCTCTCTCTCCCTCCCTCCCTTCCCCTCAGTTCTGCCACTGTCCTGAGAACAATCCCAGGCTGACCTGCTGGTGGAGGAGAGCCAGAGCTCCCTAGACAGTGGCCATCCACCCCCCAGGAGAAACTGTCTAGCTGAGCTGCAGATAGTCACAAATGCAGGAAGGTTTTCAGCAGAGTCTAGAAGACCTTCCAGCTGAGCACAGCCTAAATTACCAACTCACAGAATCATGAGCTAACTATATCATTGTTGCTTTAGGCCACCATGTTTTGTGGTTGCTTGTTACGCAGCATGGTATGGCGAGGACAATGGCAACAGTGTTGAGGCATGCTGCTGCTCCGCCAGGCCACTCAGCCTGAGTATGGCTCCCAGAGGAGGCGGGACGCCCGGGCAGCACAGCCGCCACCAGGCGCCTCATCGCCGTGGCTTCAGATCTGCTTAAATGTGGCTTCTCTGTCTGCTAATGAAATAGGGCTGGCATCTTCTGGAGGAGCAAGAGGCTTCTCGTTAATCATCAGTGAAGAAACGGGGTACAGTAGCCCCCACACCCATGTCTCACATCAAGTTTACAGCACCCTGCAGGGCCTGCTGCTTACCGGTTAACGACGAGGCTGCAGTGACTGTGTGAGGTGCTCCAATGGGGCTCTGGAGAGTGCTGGGCCTCCGTGCTTCCTTCTGAAACTAACCAAACAGCATGGTAGAGGGCAAGGGGCAGAAGCCAAGATCACGGCTTTCTTTAATCAGGCATCCCAGAGCCTGAATGGCATCATGACTTACTGGATGCGTGACCTTGGTAAAATTACTAAACCTCTCTGAATCTGTTTCCTCATGTAGAAACCAGAAATGACAGTTACAGGGGGTTACAACGGAAGAAGATAAAGCCTAATGGAAAACTGCACCTTGTTTTAGGGACAACAAACAATATCATTAACCTTTTTTAAAAAAGCTCAGATTTAGTTGAAAAGTAGACAATAGAAGGTTTGAAGAGTATTTCAAAAATCACTTTTTTTACACAACCAAAAGAATAACTGAAAAAAATTGTTTTTCTTTTTTGTTGTTTGTTTTAATTTGGATTTTCTCAGCTTGCAGTTAGAAGTAATTTTTAAAGTTTTCATTTGATATAAATAACTGTGTTAAGTTGTGTCCCCAAATGAGCCTTTCCCGGGAACACGGGTGGGTCCTAAGCTCAGCCCCTTCTCTCCAGGGGCTTCCTGAAAGAGTGCTTACATGGGCTTTCTCTGCCGTCACAGTGTGGATGTGTGGCCCACACAGGGCAGGAAACAATACAATGGGTACCACCGGTGCACGCAGGGACCGCTCAGGGTACACACCCACCTCTGCAGGGATGCAGACGCTCCGGGGCCGGTGCCACTGGGCTCTCACTGCTTGTCCCACACAGCCTCTTCCTAAGCAGGTAGCTTCTGTTCTGCTGCACACAGGAGCTTTCCTCCACAACTCTTTTCTCCACCTGGGGGTCCAGTGCATCACACATCCACATCCCAAGATGAGGAGGGGGCATTTTCCAGACACATGCAAACTGGCTGTCAGACTGCGTCAGTGTGGAATTGTCTGCCCTACATGGTGAGCACCTAATGATGTGTTCTCTAGCACCCGGAATGTGCTCTGTACCCACCCCCACATGCACCCTGAAGGGCCTTCACCTCTCCACTGCAGACCCGCGCACTCACACACATCTGTGCTCTTGCTCATCCATTCCCTCCATGGCTCGGGTCTCCCCAGAAGCCCCTCTGTGCCCATAAGACCCAGAGCTGCGTCCTCTCTGCTTCTGCCTCTACGTCTGCCCTCTGATCACCTTCCCATATCACTGCACTCACACCTGGCTCTACTACACCACGTTCCATGAGTGTGCTGCTTGTCTGTCTCCCCCGATATCACTGTGTGCTTTATGCACCGCTGTCACACACCTATCCCAGTGCCCCAGGGAATATGGAATAAGTGACTGACATCTACTTTGCGGGCCCCTGATGGAAATGCTGCAGGTCAACACAGCGTCTAGCCCAGGACAATGGCACACCAGTGGATGGTGGACTTTAACATCTTTCAAACGAATATAGCCCACTTCTTCCACCAAGTCTTCTGGCTCCATTCATAGGAGCCACATGCTCCCATGCCAAGAGAGAAGGGATCCAAGGAGGAGGGCTTCTCTGATAGAAGAGGGCTTCTCTGGTTGACTGTTGCCACTGTTCCACCCAGCTGTCCCCTTGTCTCTATCCATGTGGCCCCTCATTAATCCTGGTCTCAGCCCTCCAACTTGTCTCTGGACAAGTGCAACCACCCAACTAGTCTCTATTGTCTGGTTCCTCCCAAATACAAACTTCCTTGCATTTTGTGCTACAGGCACCACACTTAACCACCCTATCCCAGCTCTGCCCTGGTCTCACAAGGGACCAACTCCGTGGTGCCATTCCTGCACCAGAGCTCTCCAGGGTGCCAGGCTGCGGCTGTCTCCAGCTGAGAATATATCCTGCAGCTTGTCAGCTGTGCCACCATCACTCCCCTCTCCCAGGAGCATTTCCCCGATAAATAACTTGCTCAAGAATCCTTGTCTCTGGGTTTGCTTGGACAGAATCCAACCTAAGTCAAATGGCTGCTATGCATCAGGCCCCCTGCTGCGCACTGGGGAGAGTACAGGGCAGCAAGCAGCACAGCGTGACAAGCACAGCAAAGGACCCCCCGCAGGTACAAAACAGCAGTCGGGAGGGCAGCCAGGAACCACACAAACAAGGTCAGGGAAGGCTTCTGTACAGAACCTAGAGTTGAATTTTGATAAGAGAACTGAATCATGAGTTCTCAACATGATTGCTTTATGTAAAGAGGCACTTGCAAAGATCTCAAGTGTCTTCGCCATGTGAGAAACTGAGGCTTGCCCAAAGGTCTTTGCCAGCACTGCCCAATAGAACTGCAATGACAAGAATGTTCTAGATTCACTCTTTCCAATAGGGTCATCACTCACTAAAAGTGGCAACTGAGCGCTTGAAATGTGACAGATGTGATGGATGAATTTAATGTTTTATTTTATGTTAGCAAATTATAATTTAGCTAACTAAAATTTTAATAGCCACACATGACCGGCAGCTATTGGTTGAAAACCACAGTTCTCTACTGACCTCAGAAATGGTGCCCAGAACCAAGCCAACCAGCCTTCTGATGTGGAGACCAGCAGGGGCTGGGTAGACAGACACTTCTTTCTCATGAGCCCCACAAGCTTCCAGAACCGATTGCAACGTGCACCGCCTGTGAGGCTGGTCTTCGCACATGGTCAGCAGGATGGAGTGCAGGGGCTCGCGGAGCTGCAGGGGCTGGAGGCAGACAGGTGAGGTGAGAAGGGAGAGCAGCCAGAGCTGCTGCTGCGAGGCCAGCACCTAGTCAGGCGGGCCTCGGGGACATGGAAACGGCTGTTCCCACAAGCACCAGAGCAGATGCCTGCTCCTTTTGGAGAGTTTAAGGACAGACACAAGATCTGTCACTGAGGCCGCCAAGTGCAGAGCAATCATCCCTGTGTCAGTTGTGTGTCGTCTGCGGCTTTCTAATCCAGAACACCCTTCTGCCCAAGCATGTGCTTGGAATGCTCATGAAAAATAGACGCTTTGACAAGATGAATTTCCACCTGTGCCAAGCATCCCAAATCAAACAAGAGGTCAGCCTTTCACTCAAGTTCACCTGCACAGCTTGTCATTGTATCCAGTTACTCCAAGGGTCTCACTGGGCCTTTCTCCTGGAATGTGAGCTCTAGGAACACACGGACTGTAGCCTATTCCTGTTCACTTCAGTACAGGCAGCAGTGAGCAGAAGCGCTCAATCGTTGTTGCTTGAACTTTATGTCATGTGTACCCACAGGGCAAAAGAAAACAGAAGCATATATATATTTTTTTGAGATGGAGTCTCACTCTGTCACCCAAGCTGGAGTGCAGTGGCGCAATCTCGGATCACTGCAACCTCCACCTACAGGGTTCAAGCAATTTCCTGCCTCAGCCTCCCAAGTAACTGGGATTACAGGTACCCACCACCAGGCCTGGCTCATTTTTGTACTTTTAGTAAAGATGGGCATTTCCCCCCTGCATTTAAATGACCACAATTCATATGAGAAAGGTCTCAAATTCAGATTCAAAGTCAGACTTTTCCTCCAGCTCAACCCACATCGTCAATCACTTTCCAGATAAAGACTGCACTACCGCTTCTTGCCAGGGAGCAGCAGCTGTGGGCACCTATCTCTGTACAGCCCGCTGTCCCACCTTCACAGCAAATCAGAGGCCTCTTTTGCTCCTGGTGCTGCACAGCCACACCAGATACAGTCCCTGCTTTCAGGAAAAAAACAGTGTGATGAGAGAGACAGTCACTAAAAGAGACAAAGACCATACAGGATGACAAGGGCTTTGACCTTGGGAAGCACAGGCCATGGCACTAATGTAGAGGAAGGGGCTTAGCCTAGACTGGACTTAACCAGGAGAAAAGTGGGGGGTGAGGTGCTGGTGGAGGGAGCAGTGTGTGGAAAGGCACAAAGGTGCAGAGGAGCTGGCACGTGTCTGAATGGAAAGGGGTTACGAGCAGGACAGGTGCCCCGGGGGAAAATGGCGGTGCGGGGTCCCTTGTTCAAAATTATTAAGAATTCCAGGACAGTGATAGCAGAGCATTCAACTAAATGCAGGACCCTGCGCTATTACACAGGACACACACCCAGGAAGCCAGACCTGATTGTGGCAGAGTGCCAAAGGGGAACTAGATGGGAGCAGGGACCCCATCCTAGGCTCCAGGTGTGTCTCACTGAGAAGCCAGAAGGTAACCCCATGGGGAGTGAGGTGCTACGAAAGATTGCATGCTAGGGGGTCGTGAGCTAGTCTCTGTTTTAGAAGGACCACCCAGGAAGCACCTGGATGTTGAATTGGAGCAGATAGGGGTGAGTAGAAAGAAAGGCAGAAGAAGGGAGGAGGAGGGAGGGAGCCAGTCTGGCCAGGTCAGCTGGGAAGGGCTCTCCAGCATGAGTTCTTACGGCTCCAGTCTCTAAGGAATTGTTATGGTGTCAAATGGAAACGTATACAAAAACTTATATTCTATAGTTGAAAATTGTGTAAAATGTTAGGATATTTTTATATATTTCTTTTTTGAGACAGAATTTTGCTCTGTTGCCCAGGCTGGAGTGCAGTGGTGCGATCTCCACTCACTGCAACCTTCCCCTCCCAATCCCCAGGGTTTAAGTGATTCTTGTGCTTCAGCCTCCCGAGTAGCTGGGACTACAGATGTGCACCACCACACCCAGCTAATTTTTGTATTTTGTTTTGCCATGTTGTCCAGGCTGGTCTCTAACTCCTGAGCTCAAGTGATCTGCCCACCTTAGCCTTCCAAAGTGCTGGGACTACAGGTGTGAGCCACCATGCCTCGCCAAGATAAAGTTTAAAAGTTTCTAAGCTTTAAGCCTCCTTGTAGTCTTTAATAAATGACTAAAAGTCTTTTAGAGGGAGATATTGTAGGGAGCATTTGCCCAAATCTGTTGAGCACAGAAGCCTTTTTCAGAGAAGCATCTCCCTTTGGGAAGGGCTGTTTTAAAGCCTTTTTAAAATACATGTAAATCTGTATCTTCAGTGTCTATAAAATTCTCTAGCTTGCTATTAATACTTCCTCTGAGCAGAGATGGCCAATCTTGCTTGCCAATCCCAAATTATGGCTGCCTGGAGTGCTATGTTAAGTAGGATTCTGAGGTTGTTTCTGCACTAGCAGGAAGGAGTTGTGTAATGAGTTTGCAAAGCCTGCTTAGGACCTAGGAGGAGAGAGTGGCGGTATGTGTCCTCAGTAAACGTGGTCCCTGGTCAGAAGAAAACCACTAAATAAACCCAAAGACATAGCCTGGCAAGACTTGGAGTATCTTGTTTACAAACCTGATTTGGCGGAACATGAAACCCTGCCGACCAGTAGAGGGTCATTCCTAAAGAATAGACGTGCATCTGCCCAAAAGAAGAGGACATGATTAGATTCCAGTTACCTCCGTTATTCCATGGTCCTGCAAGGAAAATATATTCCAATTTCTGCATGAGCAGACACTGTTGTCTGGCTAGTCCAGCACCATCTGCAACTCCCTTAACCCTTGTCACCTCCTACTCCAGAGGCTAGAAAGCCAGAACTTTGCTTTCTAGCAGAAACCATGACACTCTGTTTTGGTGAAAGGCATAAGAGAAATCTGTTAGGGGGCTTCTGATAAGGCTTTTGCTTTACTGACAAAAGGACACATGTGACAGGCCCCACCCTTTCCCCCTTGTTCCTGCCTTGAACATTGATGTGATTGATACATGGAGTCTTCGCAGCCATTCTGTGACAATGAGACAGTAAGCACAGGACAGAAAGCCAGACACTGGGGAAGGTAGAATGGAAATACACAACCTGGATCCTTGGTGACATAAATCAGCTGCTGACCAATCCCTAGACGTCTTGTTAAGTAACTAATAACTATATCTTTGGTCCTCACCACTGTATTTTAGGCCTTCTGTTTCCATGACACATTATGGTTCAGCCTAATTAAAATGCACCATATCTTGTCAAAAAGCAAAATGGTGTCACAGGAAGAGCATTGTCTGGTGTCTCTGACTCTCAGTTTCTTCATCTTAAAAATGAGTTTTCTGCCTGAATTCTAATAAGGATTAAGTCAAAAGCTCCTGAAGATGGTAGTGTTAACTATTATTGGACATAGAGCACTTACAGTGTACCAAGCCTTTTCTACGTCTTTCACCCATATAAACTTATTTACTCCCACTGCAATCCTGCGGTGCAGGCATTTTAATTGTCCCCGCTTGGCTACATGGCTTCTGGATTATGCCAGTCCTCAATCAATGTCAGTTGGCTTTTACTGTGGGGCTTCTATTGTAACTGACAAGGCACGTTTCCCTTAAGGTCTGTCTTTTCAGGAAATCATTTTTGGAACTTTAGAAGGAAACAATGAGGTAATGCAACATGGCAGGTAAAAACACACAGTTATTTGAGCCGCCCACCGGATTTGATACAAGTAGTTTTAGTTTTGGGTTTTGGTTGTTCATATATCAAAGTCAAGATGTGTTCAGTGTCACCTGTGCCAATTCATTAGCTCTCATCTTCCCTTGAAATTGTATCCTGAAACCAGCTCCCACCCCTCAGATGAACGTGCATAGATACCATGCAAAACAGCTCACGAGCTGGATCCCCATTTCCGGAGAAAGGACTTGAAGAGCAGGGCTTAGCAGACGGCCATTTCTTTCCCATTAACCCAACGAGCTCCCAGAACCAATTGCAGTGACTGCAACCTGCAAGGCTGGTCTTCCCACATGATCAGCACAATAGACTATAAAAACCTGTGGCGCTGCAGGGACTGGAGCATAGACCGAGCTCCAGCACCCTAGCCCTGCCACAGGCACTACCCACACCTGGAAGCTCACGTGGATTCCAAGGGCTCTGGCCAAAAATGTCTTAGGGCAAGGCCTTGGCCACATGACAAAAGGCTTCTTCCAAAATTCTGAATTCAGCCCATTAGTAGACACTGTCAGTAGAGGGTTGGTGAGAAGGATTTTGAAGGCAACTCCTGGCTCAGTGGGAAAGGACGCCATGTTTGATTGGTGATGTCTGCCGTGAGCATGGGATGGGGTACTGGCAGCACAGGGGACTTGTAGTTAGAGACCTGCCCACACCTCCCACCTGACCTGTGCCTGGGGCTAAGATGCCAAGTAGTTGGGGAGATATGTCAATGCACTGGTTAGGGCAGGATATTGGTCCAGGCAGAGGGGTCTGGGCACATCCTCCCGACATCAGAACAGGACCCAGGACTCCGGGAGGATTCTGAGCACAGCCTGTCCAGGGAGCCTTCTCCTAGTTGCCCAACTGCTCCTGCCATGAACCCATGCCAAGTTGGATGAAGAGAGGAGCCTGTGATGAATAGAAAAGAACAGCGATGAACAGAACTGAGTGTTAGAGATGCTGGAAGAGATCAAGTAACCTAGTGACTCTGCCTCCTAGCCTAATAAACAGGGCTTAAGGCTAGTGGCTCTGGCCCCTTAAGGCCCACTCCACATGCCATGCTTCATATGCCCAGAGTGCTAAATTAACAGCAAAAGAAGCGGTTTGGTTAGTTCAGAGCTCAGTCAGTCTCACATTGAATCTCTTCCAGCTCACACTCCTTCTCATCTTCCTGGCCAGGACTCAGCAATACACTTACCCAGTTCTTAACTCAGCCTATTAGCCCTGAAAGTATTGGAGTCCTCATGCCTCTGCCTGGAGAAAAGTACGCAGGAGGGAGAAACATAATTTTCTACCTCAAAGATGCTCTGGGCAGAGGAGTGACTAGGCCTTCACAAGGTACGCAGTGGAGACCAACCTGCAATCAGGAGGGTGATGCCTGTTCCTCACCAGCGAGTGCTAGGATGATTAGGGAAGGGCCCCAGGAGCGCTCAAATCTGTATTAACACAGGTACATCCGAAAGT
This sequence comes from Saimiri boliviensis, assembly GCF_048565385.1. NCBI lineage: Eukaryota > Metazoa > Chordata > Mammalia > Primates > Cebidae > Saimiri > Saimiri boliviensis. Next base: position 27,073,737 of record NC_133460.1, on the reverse strand, counting down.
GGAGCCTGAGGCAAGGGTTTAGTGCAGACCCTTCATTCAGGAGCTGCAAGCCCAGGGCAATGAGAGTGAAGAGAAAAGAGGAAGGGAGGCAGGGACCAACGTGACATGCAGGATCAAAATGCTAGTCACCTCCTTACAACAAGCAACAGAGCACAGCAGGAAGGGCAGCAGACAGGGCTTCCTAGCACTCAGGACTTCTCTAGAAGGCTTGCAAGGCTTACACATCACAAAGTCATCCACAAGAGAAAGAGGAGGGAAATGGATTCTCTAGTTCCCTCCAGACTTTTGTTCACCACTGGCTAAGTTTCCTCTATAAGAAGCTAGCTCCCCTGCATTCTCAGGTTGCATTGGCATTGGCAGTCATGCAGAAAGCCCAATCCCAGGGTTCAAGATGTGATATCTTAGCTGAGCCCAGGGTATAGGAGGCAACTTGGTGTAGGTGGAGCCAAGAGACCCAAACAGATCTGAGAGGCGCCCAAATCTGTGTTCAGTCCAGGAATCAGTGATTCACCCCTGGGGTCCTGGCAGTGTAAGAAGGTGTGTGGGCTTGGATGCCAGAGTGACTTCCAGAATGCCAGAGGGGAGGGGGTGCCAGAGCTGGGGCCACTGTGACTGGAACTCTCATGCTTTCACTGTTGCGATCTGACTTAGAGACACGTGGACCCAGATGTCTTCCAAACCAAATCTGGAAGCTACCAAGGCCCCAGTCTCTGCCTTTCAGAGCCTGGAGGGAAAGCAGCCCGCATTCCAGGATACCTCCTGAAGGGGGCAGCACTTTCACGGCTGCCCTTTTCCCATGAAAGGGCAAGGAAGAAGAAACAGAATTCGCTGAGTAAACACCCACCATGCCCCATCCAGTGTTGTCTGTCTGCCTTGCACCATTCTCTCCTTCAAGAGAATTAAAATGCTCTTAGAAATTAAAAATGATGTTTACTGGAAACTTTTGCTATTCATAAGCAAAATAGGTCCAAAGCAGGAAAATCAAAAATCTCCACTGATGTTGCCATCCAGAAATAATCACTGTAGACACTTTGGTGTATTTATTTTTAGAACTTCCTCTCTCTCTCTTTCATTCTCTCTAACCAAACTTGGATAATATTATGTGTGCATATATTGAATTTTTTTTCAAGTCATTAAATAAGCTTCTATGCCTCATTTTAATGCTGTTTTGTCTCATGTCCTCTCTCACTGACTATTTAGCTTGTTTCCAATTTATCACTAATGTCAGCAACATGACAATCAGCACTGCTGCAGCTAAATCCATCCTTACTTGTGCCTTCGGATAAATTCCTAGTTGGGCCATTTTAAGCTGTCTTGCTACCTACTGCCAATGGTACCAATGTGGAAGACCACTTAACCACAGCTTTTCAACACTTCTTTTTAAATATTGAAATTAGCCAATATAATGTGGGGTTGAGCCACATTAACCCCACTTTACCAATGCAGAAATTGAGGCTCAGAGAAGTAGACTTGCCCTTGTCCATGAGCTAGTAAGTTGCTGACGAGAAAGCCTGGGAATAAAATGCTCAAACCCACTTTGCTTTGGTGTTGACAGTCAAGCTCTGCAAGGCTGAGCTGGGAGCTGGGGATGCGGCCGGGACGGTCACGGGACTCAGGAGCTGCAGAGGAGATGGACAGCTTACCTGAGATGCATCAGACTGCTCATCCTCGCTCTGTCCCTGTAGCAGTTCAGGGGCCTTGAAAGGAGCAGCCTCTATGTGAGAAACATGGCCTTGGAAAGAAAGGCGTCCAGCTGCAGAAAGCAGGGCTGACCAGGGGCAGATTACATAGTCCGATGAATCTGAAACCAAGCCAATGATGGGGCTGTAGAGACAGAGCTTTTCCATCTGGGGGGCCAGGGTAGGACTGTGCCCAGCAGGTGCCTGGTGGTACCCACCTCTGGGACTGAATGTGGGCAAGAACTGGAGGAGACATGGAACAGAATAAATTCAACCCTAATGCATGGGAACACGTATCATAAAAGGTGGCTGTGGCCATGGCAGGAAGTTAGCACCTGCATCCAAATTCACCCATGGCCCAAGAGTCTCAAGGTAAAAGATAAAGAAAGGTCAGGCCCACCTGGAATTTCTAGAGCCAGACCAGGACCCAAGGCAGCTGGTCTTCTGGGAGCCCTGTAGCTGTACATCAGAACCCCCAGGGTAGGGAAGAGGGAGAAGATGACGCTGGAGGCACAGATGACAGCCTCCTCCATCAGTCCATGCTGGGACCCATCACCCTCACAGAACATGTGTGATCTTTCACGCCAGGAGCCTCTGCTGCATGCACGACAACCCTCAAGCATGTGTGACCTTTGAGTTGACACCTGAGTGTGGGCACTCAGCGTTTTTTCTGGAGCTTAATGCCTAGGAGCGCCATAGTCATCCTTGGAGACCTCTCCCTTAGGTCTCTCCTGTACTGAGAGCTCAGTGTGCAGCTTTCTCAGTAGAGGGCGCTGGAGAGACACTGCAGGAGTTCTTAACTCTCACAGTTTCTGGAGTTTAGTGTGAGACCACCTGGAGGTAGCACTCTGCACAAAACACACGCCCAGGACAGAAGGTCCCCAGGCCACCTCAAGGCCTGAACTAGATATGTGACAACCTTCTCAAGTCTACACAAGACCCCAGCAGGCCTCCTGCCCACACCAACCCTAAGAAAGGTGACTCATCTGAGCCCACCTACACTCCAAAGTCTCCCCCCGACCCCCAGCAGCTCTGCTTGCTCACCGCCTGGCCACCAGCGGCTATTGCCTGAGCCGTGACTGCAGATCACCACTGGCTGAGCACACCAGCAAATTCCACCGTCATCATGGACTGCAAGCACAGCTCCGAACCCCAAACCGGGAAGGGGGCTTCCCTTCAAAGTTCATCCCTCACTGGGCACCTGCCCTCAGCCCTAGGAGACCCAGTAGCATTTTCTTTTTCTTTTTCTTTCTTTTTTTTTGAGACTGAGTTTTGCATTCTTGTCGCTCAGACTGGAGTGCAATGGTACAATCTCTGCTCACTGCAACCTACGCCTCCCAGGTTCAAGCAATTCTCCTGCCTCAGCCTCCCAAATAGCTGGGATTATAGGCACACACCACCACACCTGGCTAATTTTTTTTTTTTTTTTTTTTTTTGCATTTTTAGTAGAAACAGGGTTTCGCCATGTTGGCCAGACTGGTCTTGAACTCCTGACCTCAGGTGATCCACCTGCCTTGGCTCTCAAATTCCTGGGATTATAGGCATGAGCCACCACAACCCATGAGCATTTTCCTATGCCTTACAGTTACTATTCAAATACAACTTAATAATTCTTCCTATTAACCTCCCCTGTTTAGACCACAGGGTAGGTCTGCCTTCTTTTGTTTGTTTGTTTTGTTTTGTTTCTTGAGATGAAGTCTTGCTCTGTTGCTCAGACTGGAGGGCAGTGGCAAAATCTTGGCTCACTGCAACCTCTGCCTCCCAGGTTCAAGCAATTCCCCTGTCTCAGCCTCCCAAGTAGCTGAGATTACAGGTGGGTGCCACCACACCTGGCAATTTATTTATTATTATTATTGTGTTTTTGTTTTTGTTTTTTTTTGTATTTTTAGGAGAGACAGGGTTTTACCATGTTGGCCAGGCTGGTCTCAAACTCCTGACCTCAGGTGATCTGCCTACCTCGGCCTCCCAAAGTGTTGTGATCACAGGCGTGAGCCACCACACCTGGCCAGGTCTGCCTTCTGATGAGGCACGGACTAGTACAGCATCTGGCGAACAGAGTGTAGGGGTGTCCTGGGTGACCGCCCCCTGCCTCTCATCTCTGGCTATGCCCAGAGACAGTCCCCATGTGCTGTTAGATGGCCACAGAACCTCAGTCACTCTCTTCCTGAAACCTCCTGGCTTTGCATGCCTGGAAATGCTTCAACACCAAGGCAGAAGCAAAGCCTTTCTTTCAACGCTGCAACGTGGCATGGGTCCCAGAGACAGGCCTGCCCTCCCAGTGCAGCTCCATGGGTGGGTGCTGTTTGTCTACTCATTCTAATACCTCAGACTAATCACAGATCAAGAAGCAGTAACCTTGTTCTGTGCTCTCAGAGGTTGATGAGAAAAACATTTTTTTAAAGCAGCAGCAGCAGCCAGAACTATGTTTGTGTGGGAAGCTTCACATTCAGCTCCCCGTGACTTGACCACCCAAACACACTCTTACCGCTGCGGAGGTCTTCCAGGAGCTGCTCAGCAGCCAGGGACAGGAGGGACCAGATTTCCTCCTCAGACAGAGCTTCACCCCTGACCTGCAGGGCGCTGGCCAGCGTCACAGAGGACAGGCTCATGCCTACAAAAAAGACATGCATGTGACAGAGACCCTGTAATGTTCAGGAACAGGTCTGGCCCCATACTCAACACTCTGGCTCAGCCAGCCACGGTCCGGCCACTCATGGTACACCGGCACTGTGTTTTGATCCCCTGCATCCCTGGGGTCAGCCACAGGGCCAAGCACACAGAGACGTTAAAGATATGTTACTTAGGGGACTGGCCAGGCTGGCTGGTTAGTTCTCAGTGAATGAGTAAACAAGCAGACTCCCAAATGAAAGGTTAAATGAATAAATAAATGAATGACCAAAAGAAGCATGAGAATAGCACCTCCCAGTTGGGCACGAGCTGTTGCAGAGAGTAACTTACACCTGGGTAGTGTGGGGCCTCCTCTCCTTCTCTGTCTGGGGAAGTTAGCTAACCACTTTTGCCTGCAATGCATGATTCACATCTTTCATCTCTGGCTGCCACATGCAGAGTTAGATCTGGTGCCAATACCAGCCCTTTCTCCAGCACCCGCCTGAAGTGCCAGCAAGACTTACTAGACAGAAGTATGAGCCCCATGTTTCAGAAAGGGGCAGCCTCGGAGAAACTGGAGGAGGCTGAAGAGAGCTAGTCTTCTCTTCCCTCTCTTCTGGGAAGTAGGGCCTTTAGACCAAAGCTGACGTTTAAATGTCTATCTCCCTGCAAAGCTGCCACCCACTAATCTCCAGAGACCCAGGTGCTGGGTGGCACAGGAAGAAGCCAGCCGGGCTTTTCCTAATCCATTACATCCTCACTGATCTTTCTCTACAGCCAGAGCTCAAGCAGGGAGGGTGTACGGTGTCAGGCGCGAGATGCAGAGCACGTAGAGGCATCCCCATCCCCATTAGCACACTCATCCAAGCTCTGCTCCCCAGCTGCCCAGCTCCCTGCAGACACCTCTGCCACCAGCCTCCTCCAGCCTTAAGAAGAGAGGCAGGTTCCAAGAGAAAGAGGCTTGCTCTGCCACGTCTCCCTGGGGCAGGAAGGGAGCCACAGCGGGACCCCCTCAGGAAGCTTGGCCTGTGAACTGTCACTTATCACAAGGAGTCTATGAAGAAGGGACTAGCGTTTCCATTTACAGACAGGAAAGAAGTCCAAGGTAATCAGGTAAAAAGTCATGATTTCGAAGCTGAACTCCAGGCCCTCCGTCTTTTTCTTATTTGTTTCTTTTCTTTTTCTTTCCTTTCCTTTTTTTTTTTTTCTTTTCTTTTTTTAATCTCTCCTCTCTTTTTATAAAGTGTTTGAGACTTATGGACTAGGCATTCCCATTCCACCACAGGTTTCTAACTCTCTATAACCACATGAAAGCTTGCTTATTAAAGATAAAAATGGGGAAGAACAAGACCGTGATTCTTAGAAAAATCTCTAAATCCCAAAATAAAATATTGAATGGGGGAGCTTTTCTTAAATTGCTTTATGACTAGACAAAAATTCACTACAAGTCTTCTAGGCTGGTGTGGCTAGTTACAACCTTTATTTCAGTACAATAATTCAATGGCGGGGGGGGGACAAACTTTTCAACAAATATTGCTAGATCCATCAGGGAAAAAAGCTGAACGCGAGCCTAAACCTTAGACCTTATGCAAAAATTACTTTAAAATAAACCATAGATTGAATGTAGAACATACAACTGTAAACTTTGAGCAGGGAGGAATGGGAGGAAATATTCAGGACTCATCACAAACAAGGACTCCCCAATACGATGAACAGCTGATTTCTCATTAAAAACCTTATGGAGGCCAAAAGGCAGTTGGATGACATATGGATATGGTCTTAAATAGCCACAGCAGCCTAGAAGACTTAATACATTTTTTTTTTTTTTAGTTACAAAGCAATTAGAAAAACCCCACACAATATCAAAATATGCTTTTGATATTTTATCAAAATACTTGGAGGGAAGGCTGTCAAATAAGAATTTGGTAGACAACAAAGCAATCAATCCTTCGAAATTGAAAGAGAAATTGAGACATATCCATATAAACAAAAACCATGCGAATTTGTTGCTAGCACACCCTTCCCACTGGGAACTACTAACAGGAGTCCTTCAGACTGAAAGAAAAGACACTAGACAGTAACTCAAACACACAGGATCAAACGAGAGCACCAGTGAAGATAATAACACAGGTAAATGTAAAAGACAATAAAAATGTGTTTTGATTGGAACCCTTTTTTCTCTTATTAGAATTTTTTAAAAGGAGCATCCAGCATCTGGAAAAACACATAATTGATATGGTTTGCCAATCAAGCATCCTTCTTTTTTAAAAAGCAAAGAGTCACCTGAGGCTTGAAGTTGCTGTTCTTATTACTGGAAGTGTCAGGATCACAACTTCCATATCAAATATAACCATGAGCCAGGAGTCAGTTACAGAAAACTACTCATCATCCTTTCAATTAAAAAAAAAAAAAAAAGAAGCTGTCATGCTTGTTCCCATGTACACTCTCATGGTTCCCAGAGAGTGCAGGAGCCTGGGAACCAACCACAGCTCTGAATTTCCCTGACTGGCCTGGGGATTACAGTGTGGGTTATGCATGCTCTGCCAGCTAGCAGGTAGGCCATGAATTGTATTGCTGCTAGGCAAAAATGCAAACTCCTATACTTGACCTGAGAGGTCTGGCAGGCAGACAGGGTCTGCCACCTCTCCGACTCCACTTCCCACCTCCCTGTTCCTTGCTTACCTCCCTCTTCTTACGTTCCCACTTCCCACACCCCTGTCCCTTGCTTACCATGTTCCTCCCTCACCATGTTCCGTCACACTGGGCTTGTGATAAATTATGAAGTAAGACATTCCTCCACACTAGCCCACCAGCCCTCAAGAACCAGCCTGGACTCACAGTTAACATTGTAATCTCTGTGTGATATTGTGAATAGTACTTCAAAGTCCACTGCTACTTCCTTGAATGACACTAACAAGCAACACTGCCATAGCATTTACGGTATGCCAGGCACTGTTCAGAGTGCTTTATATGCTAACTCATTTAAGCTTCATGACAGCCTTCTGAAATAGGGCCCCCTTTTACAGATGAGGAAACTGAGGGACAGAGAGATTAAGTGACTTGGCCCATGTCACATAGCTTGGACTTGGGTTTATGCTCTTGGTGTCTGAGGCAGGGCTCTTCCCCACTGTATTATGCTGGCTGTGGAAATGCTGTGAAGCACTTTATGGAGCTTGTAATCTCAGGCTATGAAACAGTCACCAGCCTTTAGCCATCACACCAAGATGTCTCTGGGCTTCTCTCCAATTTTTTCATGGTCTGGTGGGCTGTATCATGTACTGAAAAGGGGATCATTAGCTATGTAAAGGATGCAGGGATCCCACGCACAGATAGATCTGACACTGAGGGTGTGCTGGGAAAGCATCCAGTCAATGGGCATTCCTTTGGGGGCCCCTCTACCACCCCAGCCCTTATCTCTCATGCAACGTCCCAGATCTCACCTACGTGGACGAACCCTCTGTACTGACCAGTATCTGAAGGTGTCTGGGCTCATGTAGTAGCATAGAAATCCTCTTTGCCATTTGAGACTCCACTAGCCCATCCAGAAGCTTCCTCAGGCCCTTTCCAGTGAGTTCCCAGACTGAGGAGCATCCTGCCCGCCAGGACTCACTTTTGTTGGCCTGGTCCAGTAGCAGCCCCTCTCCCTGGCCTGCCTCAGGCTGGAATCTTTTCCCCTGCCCTTGATCTTTAGTGCTTCCACTTGGGCCTCCCTCTTCCATGTGCCATGGCAACAGCAGCCCTGAGCTTCATCAGTGAGGCTGTCCCTACAGCCTGGCCTCAGCCATCACTACATTTAATAAATACTCATCAAAGACCTAGTATATTTCAAGCTCTGTACTACGAGTAGAATGAGGAACAATGTTAACATCCTATCCTGAGAGGCTTGGGAATGGGCAGAGGGAGACAGAGGACAAGAAGGTAAGCAAATAAGACAATTCTGTAGAATGACGGACTATGAAGTAGCAAAGGTGATGCACTGTCGCAAGCCTTTGGTGTGGGGGACATCTTAGCTGAAGTGGTCAAGGAAGGCACCTCCAAGAGGTGCCACTGAAGCTGAGATTTGGAGGTTGAGAAGGCACCAGCCATGGGAAAAACTTCCCAGGTAGAGGGAAGAGCAAGCACGGAATCCCAGAGTTTGGCAGATCCTGAAAACTGAAAGAAGCCCACCCGTGGTGAGGGAGATCAGGGTGGTAAATGAGGGGTGGGGAGGTGGGAGGTGGTGTTGGAGAGGTGAGCAGGCCCTGTCTGCTTGCAGACCTCTTAGGTCGAGGAAAAGGGTTTGCATTTTGGCCTAGGAGCAATATGAATCTTGGCCTACCTGCTGGTTTCCAGAGCATATGCAACTCACACGGCAGAGCCAAGGAGAAGCCTTTGACACTGGCCTGCGGCTGAGTATTAACTAGAAGGAAGGGAGAGTTCTGGAGGGCTGGCTAGCTAACACCTTAGCTCATCTGATGGTCACCAGTCCTGTAAATGGGGACGATTTTAATCAAGGGCGAGGCTTGCATCTGCTCCCTGTCCCTGCACACCCCCAGGAAGAATCCTTGGATCCATGTCCCCTAGTGAGCTGCCCAGTCGACTCCTGAGTGTCAGCTGCAGGGCTCAGCCACCTCCCCCAGGGAGCACACCATACGCATTTGTTGCCAAGATACTTTGCAGCATTTGTAAAGTGCCGGCTTCTGAAGAAGTAAGATTCTCTGTTCCTCCTAATCGTGTATTGATTGACTGAGTGTATAGTGGCTTTTGAACTGTGAGATTTTGGTCACATTTCAGTGTTCTGTCTTCATTCATCTCCCCTCCCCAGCTCACCATCAAGCCACTATACACAACCTCTGGCCTTCATCTCTGTGGCTGGTTAGTAAGATTGACAACCGTCTGGAACGCTGGAATGCCCTGGAGACACCCCTGTAACGGGACAGAACTTGGACCAAGGTCTCAGAGGCCTCTAAGGATCTTTCCAGCTCTGGAGCCCACGGTGCCACTGCCCAGGAGGAGAAGGAGTGGAACCAGGGGAAGCAGAGGAGGCCTTACAGGACGGGGACGAGGCACAGGACTCCTGGCCTCATGGGTCAGGTGACCAGGCCACTGTCTCTCCTTGGAACACTCCTTGTTTCTCCAAACTCCTGGCTGGCCCTCACCTCCTCCACATTCTTTCTCCCTCTCAGGGTCCCTGAAGTGTTGTCCCTCAGGATTCTATTTGAGGACCTGTGTGGTTTCCTATGGTTTCTATAACAAATTACCACAAATCTCACAGATTAACACAACAGAAATTTATTATCTCATAGTTCCAGAGACAAGAAATCCAAAATCCGTTTGACTGGGCTGAAGTCCGGGTGTCCACAGGACCATGGTCCCTCCACGGGCTCCAAAGGAGAATCCTTCCCCCACCTCCTCCTCTGGCTTCTGCCAGCTGCCCACATTCCTCAGCTGTGGCCATGGCACTCCAGTCTCTGCCTCTGTGGTCACATCGCCTTCTCTTCTTCTGTTTTAAATCTCCCCCTGCCTCCCTTTTATAGACATCTATGATTCTAGTTAAGTTCCATTTAGATAATCCAAGGCAATCTTCCCATCTCAAGAGCCTTTTACCCAATTGCATCTGCTGTCTTTCTTCTTCTTTTTTTTTTTTTGCCTGTAACATTCACAGGTCCCACAAATCAGGCCTTTACCTTTTTTAAATTTATGTTTATTTATTTATTGTGACAAAGTTTCACTCTTTCGCCCAGGCTGGAGTGCAGTAGCACGATCTCTGCTTACTGCAACCTCTGCCTCCCAAGTTCAAGCAATTATCCTGCCTTTCAATCTCCCAAGTAGCTGGGATTATAGGCTCCCGCCACCACACTTGGCTAATTTTTGTATTTTCAGTAGAGATGGGGTTTCACCATGTTGGCCAGGCTGGTCTCGAACTCCTGACCTCAAGTGATCCACCCTCCTCCATCTCCCAAAGTACTGGGATTACAGGCATGAGCCACCATGCCTAGCCAACCTTTACCTTTTTGTAGAGGGAGGCTTTATTCAGACCACCCCAAGTTCTTTGTCATCATTCAACAGTCTCTGCCTGTTTTCCTGAAAAAGACATGAGCTTTGCTAGGTTGAATTCTTAGCTCCTTGACCCTGGGCACAGGGCACATACTTACCTCTCTGAGCCTCAGTCTTATCCTCTGGTAAATAGGGCTAATAGCAGCAGTGACCTTATGGACCTGTCCAAGTGGTCGGCGTGTAAAAGGTGATGAGCACATCCTATTTCTTTTCTCTTTTCATCTCCGCTCCAACCATCCAGAAAGGGATTTTAAGCATCAGGGCTGCTGAGCAGCTTCCAACTATGGGATTTTTAAGATATGGTGTTAATTGTTTCCATCTGTCTGCCAGGATTGAGGTGCTATAAACATCCCATTTTCAACCTTAGCAGAATGCCTTAAATATCTCCATGACACCCTAGGAAGGAACCAGGAGGAACGCGGGACTCCCAGGGAATCGAAGCTCTCAGAGTGATCTTTTCCTCTCTTCTCCTTTTTATCCTTCGGTCCCTTTTCATTCCTTCTCCCTCTGGACATTTATTAAAAACCATCTGCCCACGGTCAGACCAGAGACCTGAACAAAACTTTCCAGAAGGCAAACTGCATTTTTCCCCGAAGGAGAAAAAGACTGTCCTGCCTCATCTAGGCCCTAAAGAGTTAAAGGTGTCAAGGCTCTTGTCTGCTGGAACTCTCTGACAGTCAGCTTCCCAGAACCTGACCTTGAGTGAGTGCTGACATTGCATCACTATCACTTTCTCCACACAGACCTTTCCCTGCTCTGTTTTCTACCCCACAGCCCCTGCTTTAAATAGTGGCTACAGCACTGACACAGTATGACCTTGAACAAGGATACCCTCCACACCTCATTTCCCCATCTATAAAACAGAAATGTTAGCTCCTACCTTACAAGGTGGGTGTAAAAAACAACAAGCTAATTAACACAAGAAAGGCAATTGGAGGACGCCCTACCATTCTTGAGGATTCCAACGTGGAATCTTGCATTTATAGATGAAAGGATGCACACTTTCATAATGGATGTGAATTAGTTGAATCCTAACCAATTATACTTGATGATAATGACTTCTAAGGAGAGTAGCTCTTTATAGCTTACAGAGTTTTCAGAGACTTCTGTGATTCACACAGAAAATCCTTAAAGATAGAAAAGGCAAAAATGATTCCCACTTCCAGATGAGTTAACTGAGAATTTAACTGACTTAAAGTCACAAGAGTCACACAGCTAGTAAGGGCTATTTAAATTTCTGCAAGAGTGGAAGGCTAGGGTTGTGAGATAAGAATACTAATTAAAGCCATATGTGTTTAAATTAGTATTCAAATTATTAAAGTTCTGAATTTAAAAAGCAACTTTGTCTTGAACCTTTAAATTTAGTTTAAAGCATTATGTGCTACTATCTAGTGACTTGTATATAAGAACCATTTTGCATGATGTTTGATTAATATGTAATGTATTCATAATATATCTGTTGGTGGTCTTCAGAGAAACAGAACCGGTAGTATGTGAATTTGTGAGTGTGTATGTGAGTGTGTGTCTGTATTTGAGAGAGTATACACACACACACTTGTTTTCTTATCTTAGAGGGAAGGAAGCTAAGGTCACAGCCTGGGGTAATAGACTCACTTCTCATAGAATTATAGAGCACACACACTTCTCTCCCACCTTATCACTACACCACCAGGACTTCTGTATAAGAACAGCTGAAGAACAGCAAGGCCCAGATTCTACTTAAGAAGGAGTTTCCAGGAAAAAGTGAAGACAATAAGGGAGAGAAAAACAAGAACAATCGAAGAAATTGAAGTATCAGATACCTACTGTATTAGGGTTCTCCAGAAAGACAGAACCAGTAAGATTCATGTATATGTATATGTATATGTATATGTATATGTATATGTATATGTACATACATATATGTGTGTGTGTGTGTGTATATATATATATACATATATATGTGTATGTATAGATATACACATACACACACACACACACACACACACACATATATATATATATATATATATATATATATATATATGCAATGTATAATATTGGATAGAATATCCAAGAATTGTGGAACAATTACAAAAGGTATAACATATGTGTAAGGGGATACTCAAAGGAGAAAATGAAAAGGAGTAGAAAAATACATGAAATATTTAAGGTAACAATGGCTAAGAATAGCTAGATCTATACACATATATAGATAGATATTATAGAGGCTGAGAAGTTTTACAATCTGCTTTCCACAAGCTGAAGACCATTGAGACCATTATACCATTATACCACTGAGGCAACTCAATGGCATAATTCAGTCCACGTCTGAAAGCCTAAGAACCACCAAAGCCAATATGTAAATCCCAGTCCCAGAGCAGGGGATGAGATGAGATGTCCATCCATTTATTCCTACCTCACATATCAAGCAGTGAGGTAGGAAAAAAGGGATGAGTGTCTCTTTCCTCTGTCTTTTGTTCTATTCCAGCCCTGAGTAGAATGTATGATGCCCACCCATAGCACAATTCCAACACTGATCTCTCCCAGAAATACCCTCACAGACACATTCCAAAATAACATTTCATCTGGGCAGCCATGGTCTTGTTTAAATTGACACATAAAATTAATTATAATACCTACAGCTATAGCAAACAGTAAACACAGCATTACTCCTAGCCAGATAAATATAAATGCTCTCACTAAAGGCACGTTTATCTCCTATTACCCAATACAACATGTCCAGCTTTCAACAAAAAATACAAGTCATATATACAAACAACGAAAGACTCAGTTTGAATAGACAAAACAAGTGAAAGACCCAGATTCTGAAATAGCAGAAATCTTGGGATTATCATATCAGATATTTAAAATAACTATGATTAATATGCTAAGGGTTCAAATGGAAAAGGCGGGCAAGATGCAAGAATAGATGGGCAACTTAAGCAGAGACCTGGAAATTCTAAAAATAAAAAATTTAAAGTTAGAATCAACAGCATTGTGAGAGAAATGAAGAATGCCTTCAGTGGGCTCACCAGTAGATTGGACACCTTCAAGGAAAGAATCAAGGAGCTTAAAGATGTGTCACTAGAAACTTCCCAAATGGAAACGTGAAGAAAACAAAGAATGAAGAAAAATGGAACAGAATATCCAAGAACTGTGGAACAATTTCAAAAGCTGTCACATTTGCGTAAGGAAATACCAGAAGGGGAAGATGGAAATGAATAGAAAAAAAAATTGAATAATGGCTGAGAATATTTCAAAATTGATAACAGACACCAAACCACAGATATGGAAAGTTCAGAAAGCATCAAGCAGGATAAATAAAAGAAACACATGTACCCCTAAACTTAAAAGTTAAAAAAAAGGTAAATTAATATTCCCCAGCAATAAAAAGAAAGAGAGAGAGAGAAATGTAACTTACAAATAGCAGAAAAAGGATAAATCACTATGGACTTCTCTTCACAAACTATCCAAGTAAAAAGATTGTAGAATGAAATATTTAAAGTGTGAAAGTAAAAAAACTACCAATATAGAACTCTGTATCCTGTAAAGTTATCTTTCAAAGTGAAAAGAAATAAAGACTTTCTCAGACAAACAAAAACTGAATATATTGGTCACCAGTAGGCTTGCCTTGCAAGAAGTGTTTAAAGTTCTTCAGAGAGAAGAAAAATGATACAGAAGAGAAATACAGATCTTAAGCCATTTATTTCCCTTATTCTTAATTGATCTAATAGGTAACCATTTTTTCAAATTATAATAGCAACAATATATTGGGTGATTATACCTTATGAATAAGTAAAATAAATGCCAGTCAGTTATAAAGGCTGGAAGAGAGAAACCGATATTACTCTGTAATAAATACCTGTACTACACATGCGCTATTTGAAAGTGGATTTAAATTTTTTGTAAATGTATACTGCGAACTCTAGAGCAACTACTAGAAATATTTTGAAAAAGAAATATAACTTATAGGCTAAAATAACATGAAATGCTGAATTACAACTAGAGAAGGCAGAAAAGTACAGGAAGATTTTAAAAAGAAACAGAAACCAAGTGCAACAAATAGAAAACAGTTATAAATATGGTGGCTACTAATCTAACAACATCAATAATCACTTAAATATAAAGATCTAAGTATGCCAGTTAAAAGACAGAAACTGACAGAGCAACTTAAAGAACAAAATCCAACTTTGTTGTCTAAAAGAAGCCCCCTTTAAATATAAAGGCACAAATAAGTTAAAAGTAAACAGAAGGAATAAAAAGATTAATTCTAAGAAAACTGAAAGGATGTAAAAAGATATACTATACTAACACAAATAAAAAGAAAGCTGGAGTAACTATCTTAACTTCAGACAAAACAGACTTCAGAATAGAGAAGATTATCAGGAATTAAAAAGGGGCACTACATAATGATAGAAGTCAATGCTCTAAGAAGACATAACAATCTTTGATGCATATGCACTTAATAACAGAGCATCAAAATACTTGAGGTAAAAACTGGTAGAACTGCAAGGTGGAAAAAACAATCTGCTATTACAGCTGGAGACTTCAGCACCACTCTATTAACAGATCCAGCAGGCAGAAAACCAGTAAAGACATAGCTACACTAGGTACACTGCCAAACAACTGGATCTAGTTGATGGCTATAGGCTATAGGCTATAGGCTATTTTATCCAGCAACAGAATACCTGTTCTTTGCAGTTTTACATGGAACATTCACTAAGACATATCACAAATCAGGTCATAAACTAACTTACTTACTTTATTTTAGAAGCACAGAGAACATTTCTTAATTCATTCTATGAGGCTGTAATTGTCCTAATACCAAAACCAGATAAAAACTTTGCAAGAAAGTGAAACTACAGATCAGTATTTATTATTTTTTTTTTGAGACAAGGTCTCATCCTGTTGCCCAGGCTGGAGTACAGTAGCACAATCTTGGCTCACTAGTAACCTCCACCTCCTGGGTTTAAGTATGCTTGTGCTTCAGTCTCCTAAGTAGCTGGGATTACAAGTTTAAAAGTACAGAAATCATACAAAGAATGCTGTCAGTAGAACCAAACTGTAACTCAATAACAGAAAGATAGCCAGAAAATCCTCAACTATTTGGAGATTAAACAACACACTTCTAAACAGCAAATGGGTCAAAAAGGAAATCTCAAGAGAAAATAAAAAATATTTTTAAGTAAACGAAAATGAAAAGACAAGTTAGATACAATGAAGGAAGTACTTGCACAGAGACTTATAACATTAAATGCATATATTAGGACAGAAGAAAAATCTAAAATTAAAAACCTAACCTTCCACCCTTAGGAAACTACAGAAAAAAATAACAACATAAGCCTGAATAAAAGAAAGCAAATAATAATACATTAGAACAGAAATCAATAAAATTGAAAACAGAAAAACAATAGAGAAAACCAACAAAACCAAAAGCAGATTCTTTGAAAACATCAACCAAATTGATAAACCCATAGCCAAGTCACCAAGAGAGAAAAAAAAGAGAGAAGACATAAATAACTAAAATTGAAAATGAAATAAGGGCCATCACTACCAATCTCATGGACATTAAAAAGGGTAATATGCCCACAAATGTAATGACTTAGATGAAATGGACCAATTCCTTGAAAGAGACATCTATCAAAATTCATACAAAGAGAAATAGATCATCTAACTATGCTTAAATGCATTACATAAATTGAATTAATAATTAACAGCCTTTCAAAACATAAAGGACCAGGCCCAAATGATTTTACTGTTAAAGTTTACCAAACATTTAAGGAAAAGATGACACTAATTCTCTACAATCTCTCCCAGAAAACAGAAGCAGAGGAAACATTTCTTAATTCATTCTTTGAGGCTATAATTGCCCTAATACCAAAACCAGATAAAAATTTTACAAGAAGTAAAACTACAGGTCAATATTTTTCATGAACAAGGATGTAAAAATCTTCAAAATATTAGCAAATCAAATCCAACAATGTATAAATATAATACGCATGACTAAGTGAAATTTAATTCTAGTATACAAAGCTGGTTTAACATTTGAAAATTTGTTAATGTAATCCACCACTTTCACAGACTAAAGAAAAATATATATATGATGAAATTTCTTAATGCAAAAAAAGCATTTAACAAAATCCAACAGGAAATCATGATAAAAATGCTCTGCTAACCAGGAATAGAGAGAAATTTCTTCAACTTAATCTTTTTTAAATATGAAAAAAAAAAAATAGTCTACAGCCAACACATTATCTAAGGGTAAGAAACTAGATGCATTCCTGCTAAAATCAGGAAAAAGAAAAAGATGTCCCCTCTCACCATGGGAAGTCCTAGCTAATGTAATAAAACAAGAAAAGGAAATAAAAGGTATATAAATTAGAAGGGAAGAAATAAAGTTATCTCCGTTCAGAGATGACATGATTGTCTATGCATAAAATCTCAAATAATACACAAAAAACCTCCTAGAACTAATAAGTGATTATAGAAACATTCCAAGACAAAAGGCTAATGTAAAAAAAAACTCAACTGTTTTGATTTTAATTAATGTCAGCAATGACAACTGAAATATGAAAGTATAAACACAATATCAATTATTAAATTAACACCAAAGAATTATGAAGTATGTAGAAACGAACTTAACAAAATATGTATAAGATCCCTATAAGGAAAACTACAAAATTCTGATTAAAGAAGTAAAAACGTTTGTTTTAAATATTTTTAAAATCTAAATAAATGAAGAGCATTTTATATTCACCAAGAGAAGGCTCAATGTTGTTAAAATATCAGTTATTCTCAACTTGGTCTCTAGATTTAATCCCAGAAATGTATTTTATGGATATCAACAACTAATTCCAAAATTTAAATGAAAAGGAGTGAAAAAAAGCCTCCTAGAACAAACAACACAATACTGAAGAAGAGGAGCAAAGTTGTAGGACTAATACCATCCAAATTCAAGAGTTACTCTAACAAGGGAATCCTAAGCAAAAGAACAAAGCAGTAGGCATCACGCTACCCAATTTTAAACTACACTACTGGGCTACAGTAACCAAAAGAGCTTGGTACTGGTACAAAAACAGACACATAAACCAATGGAACAGAACAGAGAGTCCAGAAATAAGTCCATACACTACAACCATCTGATCTTCAACAAAGCTGACAAAAGCAATGGAGAAAGGACTCCCTATTCAACAAACGGTGCTAGGATAATGGCTAGCCACATGCAGAAGATTAAAACGAGACTACGTCCTTAAACAAGTATACAAAAATCAACTCAAAATGGATTGAAAACTTAAATGTAAGACTCAAAACTGTAAAAACCCCGGAAAACAAAACCTAGGCAAGACCATTCTGGACACAGTCACTGGCAAAGATTTCATTAGGAAGATGCCAAAAGCAATTGCAACAAAAGCAAAACTTGAAAAACTGATTCTAATTAAACTAAAGAGCTTCTGCACTGCAAAATAAACTACCAACAGACAACCTACAGAATGGGAGAAAATATTTGCAAAATGTGCATCTGACGAAGGTCTAATATTCAGCATCTATAAGGAACTTAAGCAAATTCACAAGAAAAAAACAACCCCATTAAAAAGTGGGCAGGATATGAACAGACACTTGTCAAAGGAAGACATACATGTAACCAATAAGTACATGATAAAAATCTCAATATCACTGATCATTAGAGAAATGCAAATCAAAACCACAATGAGATACCATCTCACACCGGTCAGAATGGCTATTATCAAAAAGTCAAAAAATAACAGATGCTGGTGAGGTTGCAGAGAAAAGGGAATATTAATACACTGTTGGTGGGAGTATAAATTAGTTCAACCTTGTGGAAATCAGTGTAGCAATTCCTCAGAGAATTAAAACCAGAACTACCATTTGACCCAGCAATCCCACTACTGGGTATATACCCAAAGAAATATAAATTGTTGTATCATAAAGACACATGCATGTGTATATTCATTGCAGTAGTATTCACAATGGCAAAGACATGGGATCAATCTAAATGCCCATCAAGGGTAGACTGGAAAAAGAAAATGTTTTATATATCTATATAATGTAATACTATGCAGCCATAGGAAAGAATGAGATCATGTCCTTTGCAGGAACATGGTTGGAGTAGGAGGCCATTAACCTTAGAAAACTAACACAGTAACAAAAAATCAAATACCACATGTTCTCACTTATAAGTGGGAACTCAGTGAGGAGAACATATGGACACAAAGAGAGGAAGAGTGGACACTGGGTCCTATTTGAGGGTGAAGACTGGGAGAAGGAAGAGCAGCATGAAAAAATTACTATTGTGTCCTAGGCTTAGTACTGTACAACAAAACAATCTGTACAACAAACCCTGGTGACACAAGATTACCCTGTAAGAAACATGCACATGTACCCCTACACCTAAAATAAAGGTTTAAAAAGTAAAATAAAAAATAAAAACTTTTTTTTTTTTTTTTTTTTTTTTGAGTAGGAGTTTCACTCTTGTTACCCAGGCTGGAGTGCAATGGCGTGATCTTGGCTCACCGCAACCTCCGCCTCCTAGGTTCAAGCAATTCTCCTGCCTCAGCCTCCTGAGTAGCTGGGATTACAGGCGCGTGCCACCACGCCCAGCTAATTTTTTGTATTTTTAGTAGAGACGGGGTTTCACCGTGTTGACCAGGATGGTCTCGATCTCTCGACCTTGTGATCCACCCTCCTCGGTCTCCCAAAGTGCTGGGATTACAGGCTTGAGCCACCGTGCGCGGCAATAAAAACTTCTAACATGCATTCTTTAGTTTAAAAAAAGAGTTACAATAAAGTACATTAATCTGGAGAATGTGATGTTGGTGAAAGAATACACAAAGGGATTAAAGGAACAAAACAGAGAGCCAAAAAATTAGAACCAACATATACATTTAACTGATCTTTGACAAAGAAGCAAAAGCGTTAGTCTTGAGATAGTCTTTTCAACAAATGGTCAGCAAGGGCCTAGAGGAGAGCCCAGATTGTACATAGTCATAGTCATTTCCTCCACACAGTCATTTCAGAAAAGACCGGGTGGGAGCCGAAGCTCTCATTCCCACCTAGTGGTGACTTGCATCACCTCCTAGACGTCACCTGTAGCTGGTGATAACAAGGTGCCCTTTGGCCTCCCCACTGGGGTGGTGCCAGGGAAGGTGTAGCAGACGGTCAGGACTTTCACCACCCCCTGAAGTGTTGCATGAGGAGCGGTAATAAGGTGCCCCTGACTCACCTAGCAAGGGTGGTATCAGCAGATGGCTAGAGGGGAGCCAGAACAGTTACCCCTTAGTAGCAATAATAAGATGCCCTCAATGTGTGGTCTAGACTTCCATTTTTACCTGGAAGTAATGAGGCAGAGTACTTCTGTCAATACAGTATCATGGAACATGTGCTAAAATGCAGATGTAATTGAGGCCCAGATTTTTATATCATAGCACCCAAACATCTTGGATCCAATCGCTATTATTCAGGTGTCCCCAAACTACGGCCCGCGGGCCACATGCGGCTCCCTGAGGCCATTTATCCAGCCCCCCGCCGCACTTCAGGAAGGGGCACCTCTTTCATTGGTGGTCAGTGAGAGGAGCACAGCATGTGGCGGCCCTCCAACGGTCTGAGGGACAGTGAACTGGCCCCCTGTGTAAAAAGTTTGGGGACGCCTGCTATTATTCATCATATCAAGAACCAGGAAAGTCTCAACTTGAGTGAAAAAAGACAACAGAAGCCAGTGCCAAGATGACACCGATGTTAGAATTATCTGACTAGGATTTTCATGAGCAATGACAAGCACAATTATAACAAATGAAGAAAGGCTCAACAAAGAAATGTACAGAACCAAATAGAAATTTTAGAACTGAAAAATACAATACCAACATTAGAAACACTATGGGTGGGCTCAACAGCAGAATGGAGAAGACTGAGTAGGCAATCCATGAATTGAGAAGAGAACAAGAGAAATTACCCAATTGGACAACAGACATCAAAAGGCATTTCTGCATCAAAGGGCATTATCAAGAAAGTGAAAAGACAATCCGCAGAACAGCAGAAAACGTTGGCAAATCATCAATCTGATAAGGGTTTAGTAGCTGGAATATATAAAGAACTCCTACAATTCAGTAACAAAAACACAAAATCCAATTTCAAAATGGACAAAGGACTCCAACAGATATTTCTGCAAATAATATATGTGAATGTTCATAGCAACATTATTTATAACCAAAAAGTGGAAACAATTCAGTGTCAATCATGGGATGAATGGATAAACACAATGTAGTCCATTCATATAATGGAATATTACTCAACCATAAAAAGGAATCAAGTACTGATACATGCTACAGCATGCACAGACCTTGAACACATTATGCTAAAGTAAAAGAAGCCAGATGTAAAAACTTACATATTGTGTAATTCCATTTATATAAAATATCCAGAATAAACAAATCCATAGAGGCAGAAAGTAGATTTAGGTGCCGTGCTTAATGTGGAGTGCTTACATGTAGGATGTCTATAGAAGTTTCAAAACTTAACAGCAGAAAGTAAACAATCCAATTAGAAAAATGAGCAAATGGCTTGGAAAGACATTTCACTGAAGATATACACATGGCGGATAAGCATATGACAAGATGTTCAACATCACCGGCCATAAGGGGAAGGCAAATGAAGTCTATAAGGAGATTCCTGCCTACCTATATGACAGGAAAAAAAAAAGCAAAGTGATAATGCCAAATGCTTAAGAGAATGCAGAGAAACTGGATCTCTCCTAAGTTGCTGGTGGGCATGTAAGTGGTACAGCCACTTTAGAAAACAGTTTGTCAGTTTCTTTTAAAAAAGAGAAAAAGTGAACATACCCTTACTATACAACTGAGCAATTGTGCTTCTGTGCACCTATCCCAGAGAAACAAAAACGAATATCCACGCAGAAATCTGCATATGAACATGTGTTATTTGTAATAGCAGCTTTATTTGTGACAGCCAAAAACTGCTAACAATCAAAACGTCCTTCATCTTTGAATGGTTAAACAGATTGTAGCATCTTCATACCGTGGAATACTACTCAGCAATAAAGAGCAAATTATCGATACATGCAACAGCTTGGATAGATCTCAAGGCATTAGGCTGAGTGAGAAAAGCCAGTCTCAAAAGGCCACTTATTGTGAGACTGATTACAGAGATGGTAGGGGCAGAGTGGCAGGGAGTAGAACAGGAGCCTGGGGAGATCTTTGTGGCAATAGAATAGTTTTGCATCTTGATTGATAAATCCACACGTGTGTTACAATGGCATAGTAGTTTGTACACACATTGTACCAATGTCAAATGTCCGGGTTTGCCACTGTGCTGCAGTAGGGTAATATATAATCACTGGGGGCCGCTGGGGAAAGGGTATAGGAACTTCTCTGTGCTCTTTGCAACTTTTTGCAATTTCTTATCCAACCATATATAAAAATAAAATGTAAAAGAAAATATGCAACAGACTAGGAGAAAATACATATAATAGCAAAAGGATTACTATTTACTCGTCGATTAGAAAAAAAGAAAACTCTTTAATTTAAAAGTTAAGAAAGAACCAAGTGAAAAAATGCAACTCAATAAATATTTGAAAAGATTTGCTATGTGTTTCTAGTAAATCAGGGAAAACAAAACAGCAATGAGAATTTATCAGAGGGTCAAAATTTTAAATATTCGATATTAGCAAGGTGGGGGCTGCAGACCAGGCCCTCTCATAACCCCCATTAATATGGGAATTAAATTGGTATAGATATTTTAGAGCCATCTATCAAAATTGAGAGCACAAGTCCCAGCAATGCCGATTCTGTGCCTCCTAGGGAACATTCTAAGCATACAGGAAACAGGACGCACAGAGGCGTGCTGCATGTGGATGTTGCTGGTGGGGCAGCTGGTACCTGGGACAAGAGTGGCCAGGGTCACTGAAATGCAGCCTTCAGGGGGGTCCAGGAGCCAGACAGACTTGGGAGTTCCCCCTTCATGGAGAGCCTAGCCTTCTCTCCTCCTGCTGTGATGATTGAAGGATAGACTTCTAGCTGATGGGACTCAGGCAGGACTGAGCTGTCATTGGGTTCCTAGCCAAACGCAGATTGAGAAGTGGCTCACCCTGACACAAATCCCACTAGGTGAATGCTCTGTTTAAAAGTTTTCCTCCAGAGTTGAAGCAGTTTCATTCAATCAAATTAATCCATCCAGAGCAGACCATTAAAGATAGTAGTTAAAGAAGAGGAGGTCCTTAACTGTGTGTCTCACACTTAACAGACAGATCTACTGTAGCACAGATAAGAAATAGGAGACAGCCAAGGTGGAGAGGGCAGAGGCATTGCCCAGCATCCCACTCCAAGTGATTTCAGGGAGGGGACTCCCATCTCAAGCTCTTCTCCTGGGCTTCATTTACCACATACCCTTCCTCAGGCCCTGAGTCAGAAAGCTGCTTCCCACAGTGATATCTACAAAGAGCTATACAGCCATCTGGGATAAGGGATGAAGGTCAAACCAAAAGTAACTATTCTGTGCAAAGAAAAAGAGAGAAAAATCTTATGAGCCCAGCAGCAGCAGTTAATTGAGAAAGTGAGACTAAGAAAGGTCATAAAACAAACTGTGATTCCTTATTAAAGAATATGGAAAACTGTCCACTCCTGCCTGTAATCCAAGGAGCTGCCAGTGGAAGCAGCAGTGATGAGTCCCATTTTCACTCCTCAAGCGGGCTTCGATGAGGAGCGCTCAGTGCCCATGAGGGGGCAATGAAACCGTTCCTCTCGGAGACCTTACATGTGGCCAATTTGGGAGAGTTGATTTGTAAAGCAGTTTGGTAATCTGTATCAAGAGCCAAGGGATGTCCATTCCTGCCATCAGGGTCTTCCTCTTCTGGGAATTGCCAAGTACATAACTGACAAAGATGTATATTCAGAGATCCTTGCCATGCATTATTTGTAACAGTGAATAAAGGCAACGCCAAATGTCAGTGGTCCTTGGGTTTCCCTCTGCCCTGCACCCTGGAGATCACTCTACATGCTCCAAAGTTACCAACAGTCAGTCCCTTCCCTTCATAGCCATGTCTTAAGCTGGGACCCGTTTCTTGAGCTCCTGCTTGGTGATCCCAGCATGTCCCTTGGATGCACATAGCTGATTTCACCTTCTCTCCACCTCCTCCTCCTTCAACCTCTCTTATTTGAATACAGCAGATGGCATTTCCACCACCTAACCCCTCAAGCCAAACCTTCGGACAGCATTCTTGTCTCCATTCCACCCCTAAACTCCCCATCACTTTAATCACCATCTCCACAATCTCTCTAAAATTCACCATTTCTCTCCAGCCCCAGATCTGGTCTAAGCCACTAGCACCCTCCCCTGAATGACCACTGAAATGCAAATCATAACAAATGGTTTCCTCCAACCATAGCTTGCCCCTGCCCTGATCCATTCTCTGTCTTGCAGAGTCCTCTTCCTAAAACACAGATCTGACCATGTCACACCTCATGAAAACCTTCAGCCACAGTCACTTTCTGTTCTCCAAAGGATGAGCTCAGATCCTGAGCAAGGTTTACAGGACCTCCGGCCCGCCTCTTCAGACTGAGCTGTAGCCGCTTCCCCTCACCCGATGGCCTTTTTCCAGTCTTAGATGCACCTCCTGTCCTTCTGCAGGCTCTGTGGGGACACTCGTGGCTGGAGCTCCTTCTTCCCCCACTGACTGAATGACTCAGTAAATTAGCAGGTGAGGACTTCAGGAGCTGCCTACACTCTGTGGACTGGCATCATACAAAACTGACACTAATAGAAGAAATAAAATAAATTCTTATATGGTACTTTTTAAAAATGTCCAACGTATTTCCTATCGAGGCAGACACTGTTTTGCCCATCTTGCACCTATGGAGGAGTGAGTTCTGACAGCTCAGGCTTGATCTGCCTCCCGCCTGGCACCAGCCCTCCTGGAACTGGTTCCTGAGCACCATCCTACACGTCTCCTTCCTGCCTCCCTTCACTACCTACTCTATTTCCAACAATGTTAGGCTATGATAGCTCAAGGAAATACAGGAATAAGGAGGCTTACAGCCAAGGCAAGAAAAGGAAAAAAAAAAGATAGTTAGCAATAGAAACTGCCAGATCAGTTTCACAACAAAGGGTGAAAAGAAGTCTGGGTTTAGGAGTCAGCCTAAAAAGTAAACATCTGCCAGGAAAGCAGCTAAAAACACTGACATCTCAGGGCCAATAAAACTCAGGAGGGGAACGGGAATAGAAAAGCACAGTGGCTGAAGAGCAGGCTCCGAGGTCAGAGCTGGATTGATCCCACCTCACTCTGGGCAAGTTACTTCTTCTCTACTTGTCTGTTCCATGAGTTATTGTGTCTGGCACATGGTAGTTTCTCAATAAATCCTAGATATTCATATCATGAACACTGAGTATATGGAGAGGACAGGTAAGAGGCTAGAGACAAGCCAGCAAAACTAGGGCTTCAGAGCTGAAATGTCTTCACCAATGGAGCTACAGGTAGCATTGTCCTGGGCTGCATACCCCAGCCCTTGCTACTCCTTAGCAGTTGAATTCACAGTCATCTTTTCGTGGTGTTCTTTTCAACGAGTCTAACATTTTGGTGAGTAACAGCTTCATCCCCAGGGAGAAGGAAGTACCCCCTTCATTCACACCCGTGAGTCATTTTCTCATCACTATTCTGCTCCTTACACCTCTCTTGGATCCTTTGACATGCTGAAGTATGCTCCTACTGGCCCGTGAGAGCCAACTGTTTAATTTCCAGAAATTTTGTAAGCTGGTCGTTAAACACAGCCGTTACAAAAAGTATGATAAAAATCTCCAGTTAAATAAATTATTAACAATATACTCAAAACTCACCATTTCCAAATTATTTTTCTGCATTTTACTGTTGTTGGTGCTTTGGAGCTGATTTAAATGAAATACATTTCTATGATGGAAATACCACGTGATTGTGTGCGGGTGC
Organism: Saimiri boliviensis; assembly: GCF_048565385.1. Taxonomy (NCBI): domain Eukaryota; kingdom Metazoa; phylum Chordata; class Mammalia; order Primates; family Cebidae; genus Saimiri; species Saimiri boliviensis. The sequence goes on along the minus strand of NC_133460.1, from coordinate 27,048,471 downwards.
ACAGCTCTTCCACCTTTGTGTTCAGCCATATCACACTGGGAGCTTGTGATTGGCCACAGTGGTAGTATTTACAACACAGAAACTGGCAAAAGCTGCAAATTAGGGCTCGGTTTGCTGTTTTTTCATTCCCTAAGAAGACTAAGAAAGTGATGGAGAAAATGTTCATGCAGATTAAACCTAAAAGTGTGTCATGTCCATAGTTGTTAAATTGTGAATAACACAAAAATTGAGAAAATATTCATTCAAATTCAAAATCCAGCAGTCACTCAGGTCATTGACAGATGAGTGAAGTTAAGACAATCATCTTCATTGTTTCACTTTCTTCTTACTTGTCAATGCGAACAAAAATATCAAACGATGTTCATATTGGAACTATGTTCATTCATCAGTTACAAATAGGCTGACCGAGGGCACAAGAGTTCGGCAAAAATCAACAAATGCTTGCTGTAAGAATCAAATGGCTACATAGAATTTGTAATAAAGAGTATTTTATGGCCAGCTGCAGTGGCTCATGCCTGTAATCCCAGCACTTTGGGAGGCCAAGGTGGGCAGATCACAAGATCAGGAGTTTGAGACCAGCCTGGCTAATACCGTGAAACCCCATCTCCACTAAAAATAAAAAAAAATTAGCCGGGCATGGTGGCATATGCCTGTGGTCCCAGCTGCTCAAAAGGCTGAGGCAGGAGAATTGTTTGAACCTGGGAGGTGGAGGTTGCAATGAGGCAAGATCGCTTCACTGCGGTCCAGCCTGGGAGACAGATTGAGACTTAAGTCTCAAAAAAAAAAAGAGTATTTTATTTCATTACTTGTAAATTATGCAATATACATCCTTCACATCAGTAAAATTTACAATGAAAGTATTAGATGCATGTGGATTTGCTTTTGCTCCCAGTGGGGGCAGCACCAGCTTGGAGGCCTCCCCTTCTCTACATCCCACTGTTGTTTTCTTGGGTTAGGCCATCTGTCATCATTCCAGGTTTCATCCTCTCCAATCCCACACCCATATTGCTACTAGATTAATCTTCTTAATATTAAATGCAGTCATGACACATCCTTCATTAAAACTATCAGTGCCTATCTGGGACCTTCTGAGTGAACTCCGAGCCGTAGAAGGCCTTGCTTGCTCTCCCCTGTTCACCTCTGCAGCCTCCCTTCTTATCAGACTCCCCTAGCCCCACTTTACTAAAGTTAGTCCAAACTGCCTGCTGTTCCCAGAGTATGCTTTACTTATTCATGCCACTGGACCTTTGCATGTGCTTCTCTCTGCTTGGGATGACTTTCCCACTCCCCCTGCTCCCACCTCCTGCTAGTTTCTGCTTAGCATTAAAGCTATGCTCAGCATCACCTCTTCCAGGAGCCCGTGCCGCCTTCATTTCAACACTTGCTGTCACTGCCAGTTTTCATGCAGGTCCAGCATTCTGCCTCCAACACCCACTGCCGTACAATCTGGAAGATCCTCTGGGCTGGGGGAGACATCCCCAGCATCTAGCACCTGGCTTAGCCCAGGAGATACCAAGTAAGTTCTTGTTGAATGAATAAACTACTTAATTGGTTTCAGCTACTAGAGCTGAATCAATTGGTTTCAGCTACTAGAGCTGAATCAATTGGATTCAGCTAGAGCAAATCACAGGATTTAGCCAGGAGAAATAGACATAACTCATCTCTGAACTCAATTGTTGCTTTTTTTAAAAAAGGTTGTTTAACCTGTTGAAAACCTCAACTGAGTTTTTTCTTTCCTTTAAGCATACACATAAAGCTAGGTAAATCATTTCTTTTTCAATGTTTTCTGGAAGTCAGCTAGACATAGCCCGAGACCTCTTACTTTAAACCACTGATACTCTTCAAGCATTAACCAAAACACTTGCTTCTGAAAGACAGTGACATTCATCATTTATGGGCTACTCGTATGCTCCAAGTATGTTCTAAGGGCCTTACACATGTCACCCCATGAATCCTCAACAACAACATTGTAACACATGGGGCATTATTATCCCCATTTTACAGGTGAGGAAACTGAGTCTCAGGAAAGTTAAAAGAGTTGTTTGAATTTGCACAGATGATGAATAGCAAAGCAGTGATTCAAACAAGGGTTGGTCTGATTCTAAAGTTCATGCTTTCTCTTTTGGGCTCATTGTTTACTGCTAAAAAACAAATACAATGTCTTATCAGGCCCAGCCAGTGGCCTGGAACAACTAATACTCCAAATAGTACTATAAAAAGCACTGACAGGGATTTGCCCAGCCGCGTTCTCCTTATTCCCGATACCCAGACCCAGTAAGAAGTTTGCCCTCTCCCTGACCCCGATTTATAGGAGAAAAGTGAATGAGGCCAAGAAATACCTGCGTCCTTCATTAAAGGCTGCATCCGAAAGTCTCCGTGTCCGAGTCTAGGCCTTCGTCATGGGACAGCTTTCCAGCAAGGAGCAGGGGTCTCTAGCAAGTCTGTGCATGGAGCTCCCTGCCACTGGCACTGTTGCCACTGCCTTTGTTTACTGTTCGTCACTAAGCACTTGCTGCCCAGCGAGTGAGTCAACAAGGCCCCTTCCTTTTCCTGCCACCACTCTCGTTCCCTGGGCCCTGCGCAGTCTCTGGCCTGTTAGCAGGCACAGCCACCCCAGCAGCCTGCGTCCTCAAAGCCAGTGAGTGACCCGTGAGAGAGCCAGGAAGAGCTCAAGTGGATTAGGTGCCACAGAAGGCAATGGGATTGCTGCTCAGCAGGGCTTTTACACTGATGTCTCTTTATCTCCTGGTCCAATCAAAAGAAAGAGCTCTGCAAGGAACTGGGGGTGGCCCCAGAGCAGAGGCTTAGTGTCATCAACTCACAGTCCTCCATGCCCTACCATGGTGCCAGACATTGGACCTGCAACCGACAAGAGAGGGAACCACGTGGAAGCAGCAGGAGGAAACAATAATCTGGATCTGTCTGTGAGAAAGCAAGAAAAATGTAGTTAGAGAATGGGGAAAAGGAATTCTTACTCTTTCTGGTGCTTGGATTCAGAAACGAACAAGCGGAGATGGGGAACAGCAAGAAATAAATCATAGCTCTTCCGTGGAAGCGGCAAAAGTACACCTCTCCAGCCCTTTGAATCAATAGCAGTGTCAAAACTGAGAAATATTTATTTAAAAAGAAAACATGAGCTTTTGTTTGACCACAAAATAAAATACTAAAATTTGATGAAACTCAGTGCTGGGGAGGGCATGCAGAATGAGCACTCTCATATGCCACAGTGAGAATGTAGATAAGTGCAACTTCTCTGCAGGGAATTTGGTAATATTCATCAAATTTGTAAATGCACATAACCTTCATCAACCCAGCTGCTAAGAAGTAACCCCATGGACATTCTTGCAAAAATTCACCAAAGCATCTGAGAAAGGATGCTCATTGCAGTGTATTTTTGTAACAGCAGAAAACCGAAAGCTACTGAAATGCCCATCAACAGTGATTACACAAATAAATTGTGGTTCACACATAGTAGAAAACCAGCTATGCAACTGTGTAAAGAAAGGACATAGATCTCTGTGTATGGGCATTTAACAATTGCCTAGACAATTTTTAAACCAAAGAAAGGTGTGGAATGGCCAGGCATGTTTCCTTCTATTGCAAATAGGAACATAAAGACCAGGTATATTTGTGTGTATATTATTATTTATACATTGTAGTGTATTAGAATATTATGTAGACATATTCTTGTAGTTCTGGAAGGAATCACAAGAAACTTTATAATGGTTGCTTTGGGGAAAGAGTTTTGACTCATTATTTAGTCAGGAAAATTATTGTTCATTTTGGTATTTTTCTCCCTATAACCTTATGTCATATTACTAGAAAAAACTTAAAAACATAATGTTTTACAATATTTTTCTTTTTCCTGCTTAAAGCTATCTATACTGACGTCCCTGCTAGCCATCAAAACATTTTACAGTACCTGCAAACCATCTTTTACTGTTTTACCCAAACTTGTCTTCTCATCAGATTCAGCCTTGGAGACAATAAAATGAAGATTCCCAGGTACTGCCCTGGACCTGCTGAACCTGAATCTCTGGGCCAGAGCCAGAACATATGCATTTTCAGCAGGTGTCCAGGTAATTTTTATTTAGTCATTTTTTTCAGGCTGATATGAAACCTTTCCCCCAGAGGAAGAAAGTTAACTCCTCCAGTCATGTGGCTAGTTCACAACAGAACAAAAAGTGACACCTTAGTCACCTGCCAACAGGTAAATGCTGGTCTGCTTAAAGTCACCACCATCTTCACCTTTTGTGTTAAAAATATTAGCATACAGCAGTAACCCCATTCTATTGCGGCTCTGCTAACATTTCATTAAGTTTATTTTTGCACAAAACTTTTGTTAATGTGTTTTTGTTTTTCAAGTTATCAAAGCTAATTGTTTCTCTCTGAGTCATCTCTGTGTGACTCCCTAAGTAATTTTTAAATATATTATATATATATATTTGAGACGGAGTTTCACTCTTGTTACCCAGGCCGGAGTGCAATGGCACAGTCTCGGCTCACCGCAACCTCCGCCTCCTGGGTTCAGGCAATTCTCTTGCCTCAGCCTCCTGAGTAGCTGGGATTACAGGCATGCACCACCATGCCCAGCTAATTTTTTGTATTTTTAGTAGAGACGGGGTTTCACCATGTTGGCCAGGATGCTCTCAATCTCTTGACCTGGTAATCCACCCGCCTCGGCCTCCCAAAGTGCTGGGATTACAGGCTTGAGCCACCGCACCCGGCTATTTTTTTATTTTTTAAGGTTCTTTCCATGTCAAAATTCTTTATTGTGTATTCTCATTCTTTAAAAAACCTTTTAATTTTGGGAGTACGTGTGAAGGTTTGTTACAGAGGTAAACTCACGTCCTGGGGGTTTGTTGTACAGGTTATTTCATCACCCAGGTATTAATCCCAGTTCCCAATAGTTATCCTTTCTGGTCCTCTCTCTATTCCAAACCCCACCCTAAAGTAGAACCCAGTGTCAGTTGTTTCCTTCTTTGTGTTCGTAAGTTCTCATGATTTAACTCCCACTTAAAAGTGAGAACATGCAGTATTTGATTTTCTGTTCCTGCATTAGTTTGCTAAGAATAATAGCCTCCAACTCCATTCATGTTCCCACAAAAAATGTGATCTCATTCCTTTTTATGGCTACATAGTATTCCATAGTGTATGCATACCACATTTTCTTTATCCAATTTGTCATTGATGGGCATTTACATTGATGCCATGTCTTTGATATTGTGAATAGTGCTTCTGTGAACATACATGTGTGTGTGTCTTTATAATAGAACAATTTCTATTCCTTTGGGTATATGCCCAGTAATGGGATAGCTGGGTCAAATGGTATTTCTGTCTCTAGATCTTTAAGAAATTGCTGCACTGTCTTCCACAATGGTTGAACTAATTTACACTCCCACCAACAGTGTATAAGTGTTACCTGTTCTTTGCAAACTTGCCAACATCTGTTTTATTATTATTATTATTATTATTATGAATAGCCATTCTGACTGGTGTGAAATGGTATTTCATTGTGGATTTGATTTGCATTTCTCTCATGATCAGTGATGTTGAGTTTTTTTTTCATATGCTTTTTGGCATGTATGTCTTCTTTTAAGAAGTGTCTGTTCATGTCCTTTGCCCACTTTTTAATAGGGTTGTTTGTTTTTCTCTTGTAAATTTGTTTAAGTTTCTTATAGATGTTGGATATTAGACTTTTGTCAGATGCATATTTTGCAACTATTATCTCCCATTCTATAGGTTGTCTGTTTACTCTGTTGATAATTTATTTTGCTCTGCAGAAGCTCTGAAGTTTAATTAGATCACATTTGTCAATTCTTCCTTTTGTTGTGGTTGCTTTTGGTGTCTTTGTCATGAAATCTTTGCCAGTTCCTGTGTCCTGAATGGTATTGATTGCCTAGGTTGTCTGCCAGTGTTTTTACAGTTTCGAATTTTACATTTAAGTCTTCAATCCATCTTGAGTTAATTTTCATCATATACAAAAATGTAAGGAAGGAGTCTAGTTTCAGTCTTCTGCATGTGGCTAGCCAGTTATCCCAGCACCATTGATTGAATAAGGAGTCTTTTCCTCATTGCCTGTTTTTTTCAGCTTTGTTGAAGATCAGATGATTGTAGATGTACAGCTTTATTTCTGGGCTCTCCATTCTGTTCCATTGGTCTATGTGCCTGTTTTTGCACCAGCATCATGCTGTTTTGGTTACTGTTGCCCTGCAGTATAGTTTGAAGTTGGGTAACTCAGTGCCTCCAACTTTGTTCATTTAGCTTAGGATTGCCTTGGCTACTCAGGCTCTTTTTTTGGTTTCATATGAATTTTAAGATAGTTTTTTTTCTAGTTCTGTGAAGAATATTGTTGGTAGTTTAATAGGAATAGCATCAAATCTATAAATTGCTTTGTGCAGTAGGGTCATTTTAATGACTTTGATTCTTCCTATCCATGAGCATGGGATGTTTCTCCATTTGTTAGTGTCTTTGATTTCTTTGAGCAATATTTTGTAATTCTCATGTAGAGATATTTCACCTCCCTGATTAGCTGTATTCCTTGGTATTTTATTCTTTTTGTGGCAATTGTGAGTGGGACTGCCTTTCTGATTTGACTCTTGGCTTGGCTGTTTTTGGCATATAGGAATGCCAGTGATTTTTTTATGCATTGATTTTGAATCCTAAAACTTTGCTAAAGTTGTTTATCAGCTGAAGGAGGTTTAGAGCTGATTGAAATCTCTAAGTTTATGTATTTTTAATTTAATTTCTTCACTTTCAAAAACTGTGTTTATTCCTGTTTATAGAGAGTTCTTGAAAGTGAGGCATATAATCAAGTGAAATTCAATTACCAGTTGTGCACTTTTATTTTCCAGAGAAACAGAACCAACTCATATTTATTTACAAGAAAATGTCTTGTGTGATTACGGTGGCTAAGAAGACACAAAATCTGCCATCTGCAAGCTTGAGACCCAGCAGAGCAGATGAGATAGTTTCACTCTGAGTGTAAAGGCCTGAAAAACATGATGTAGGTCCCAGTCAAAGAGTGGAGGACCAATGACCCAGTGCAGTCAACCAGAGAGAGAGAGAGAGAGAGAGAGAGAGAGAGAGAGAGAGAGATCAAATTATTCCTACCTCTGCTTCTGTGTTCTGTTCAAGCCTTCAACAAACTAGGTGATGCCCAACTACATTAGGGAGAGGAGTCTGCTTTACTTAGTCCATCAACTTACATGCTAATCTCACTGGGAAACAACCTTACAGATATGTTTTCACACTGCTGATAAAGACATACCCAAGAATGGGCAATTTACAAAAGAAAGGTTTACTTGGACTTACAGTTCCACATGTCTGGGGAAGCCTCATAATCATGAGGAAGGAAGTCACATCTTACATAGATGGCAGCAGGCAAAGAGAGAGAGCTTGTGCAGAGGAATTCCTCTTTTTAAAACCATCAGATCTCATGAGACTTAGTCACTATCATGAGGACAGCATGAAAAAGACTTGCACCCATGATTCAATTAACTTCCACTGGGTCCCTCCAACAATATGTGGGAATTCAAGATGAGGTCTGGGTGTTAACACAACCAAACCATATCATTCCACCCCGGCCCCTCCCAAATCTCATGTCCTCACATTTCAAAACCAATCGTACCTTCCCAACAGTCCCCTAAAGTCTTAACTCATTTCAGCATTAACCCAAAAACCTCCAAAGTCTCATCTGAGACAAGGCAAGTCTCTTCCACCTATGAGCCTGTAAAATCAAAAACAAGTTAGTTACTTCCTAAATACAGTGGGGGTACAAGCATTGGGTAAAAACTGCCATTCCAAATAGGAGAAATTGGTCAAAACAAAGGAACTGCAGGCCCCATGCGAGTCTGAAATCCAGTAGGGCAGTCAAATCTTAAAGCTGCAAAATGATCTGACTCCAGGTCTCACGTCTAGGTCATGCTGATGCAAGAGGTACGTTCCCACAGTCTTGGACAGCTCCATCTCTGTGGCTTTGCAGGCACAGCCTCCTTCCTGGCTGCCTTCACAAGCTAGTGTTGAGTATCTGTGGCTTTTCCAGGCACCCAGTGCAAGCTATCAGTGGATCTACTGTTCTGGGGTCTGGAAGATTGTGGCTTTCTTCTCACAGCTCCACTAGGCAGTGACCCAGTAGGGCCTCTGTGTGGGGACTCCAACCCCACATTCCCCTTCCATACTGCCCTAGCAGAGGTTCTCTGTGAGAGCACTGCCCCTGCATCAAATTTCTGCCTGGGCATCCAGGTGTTTCCAAACATCTTCTGAAATCTAGGTGGAGATTCCCATGCCTCAATTCTTGACTTTTGTGCACTCGCAGGCTCAACATCATGTAGAAGCTGACAAGACTTGAGGCTTGCACCTCTATTTATTCACCTAACATGATACAACTATCTTGCATACAACAAAAATAATAATAACCCTTTCCCCAGAAGAGTGGTAAAATCCTTAAACGATGCTTACTTCTCCTCTTGACATATCATAACTTAAATACTTGATGTAAAATTATCAGTACTTAAATATTATGATATAAAATCAATATACATTATGTTCCCAATAAAGAAATAAGAAAGGAAAACAAATATTTTATAAGCACACAAAAATATATTCATAACAAAACAAGGAGTCAATATTGATGATAGTTACAGTCCTCATTTCTCTAACTGGTTACATGGTCGTTGCTGGTGTTTATAACTATTTTCTTCCACCATTCATTCTGTACTCCCTTTACTTCCAGCAAACATCGCAGATGACCATGGTTCTTTACCTGGGGGAGTGACCGAAACCTTTATTCCTGAAGTGTCCGAGCCATTGGTAGCCTCTGTCTGAATTGGGTTGTAGTTTTCCATTGACCTTAATCACAGGGCATGGTAATGCTGAGAGACACTCCATGAGATCTCCAATATTTCAGACACACTCTTCCGTACTCCGTTATATAACAGTAGTTGAATTTCCCCTTGGCAGTGAGGATCAGTCACCCTAGCCAGTGTAGTAATTTCCATCTTTGCCTGTTGATTCGGTGGCATGGAGAACCCAGGGTGACTGGGTAGTCTTAGCTGTTGTGCCTCCTGGTAGAAGCATTCCTTCATCTGAAACTAAGCCTCCACAGCATGCATAGAATAAGGTCACAGGAACAAGAAGCAACCCCGCCGCCTCTCTCATACTTACCTGGGGCGGGGAGACCAAATTCCAGTTAAGGCAGGTTTCCCTCGTTGTGTCCCAGCAGCTGAGTCATGGTGAAGAATGTCACAAACCGGTGCTGTGCCACCTCACCTCGCTCCCCACTCATGGCTGCAGCCCACCACTGGCCCTCACACCTCAGCCATCTCAGCGCACGTCCTGGTTGGTCTCTCCAGCTCTCCCAGGCTGCAGCCACACCTTCTCCTCGCCCTGTGCTAAGCAGTAACCTCAAGCCTTGTTGAGGAAGGAGAAGCTGTCAGAGGGGAATTCCTTTGTGCCCCCACATCAAATCCACCCACCTCCCTGTGTTCCCTGATCTGTTTCCTCACCTCTCTCCTCATCCCTCTCAAATTCGGCTCCTCCTGCCCCAGGGCTCTGTCCAGGATGCCAGACCCAAGGGTCAGTCTCAATTCTCGCCTTTCCTAACCTGCTAGCCACATTTGATCAGCCCCATTTCCTCAAAATGCTTTATTTCCTTGGATTCTAGAACCAACACTCATGACTGTCTTTATACCCTGCTGGCCACTCTGTCTGCTCGCCTGCTTCCTCCCGCACTGCCCTCTAAACATGGGACTCCTGGGAGTTTCTTCCTCAGCCTCTTCTCCTCCCTTTCTATCCCCACTCCTTACTGACAATCAGCAAGCCCCATGGCTTCAGTTACCATCATAGGCAACAATCCCAATTTCATATTTGCAAAGAATTACGTCTGTCCAATTTAAACTCTAGATTCTTTCGACCAACTGCTCACACTTCTTCACTTCCTGAGGTCTAACAGGAAACTTAAATTTAAGCATATCTGGAAGAGAATTGTTGATTTTCAAATCGTCTCTCCCACCAAAAAGAAACCATTGCTCCTTCCCCAATTTAATTAAATTATCTCAATAGATGTCCTTACCATCATCAGCCTAATTTCCCAGGGGTAAAAAAGAAACCCACAAAACAAAAAAATAAAATAAAATAAAAATCCCAGCCACTTTTGACTCCCCTGAGTCCTTACATCACATCTTATCAATTGGCAAGCTTTGCTTAAAACATCTGATGCTTCTCACCATCACCCTCCACCTTCCCCTGGGACTATCGTTCCCCCACCTGAACCACGAAGGAAGCTTCCTGATTGACGACCCAGCCTATTCCCCACTCAGCAGTCAAGTTGTCCTTCAAAAACCAAAGGCAGATCAAGCCCCCTTGTTCAGAACCTACCTGTGGGTGCCCATTGAGTCGCCTGTGATCTAATCCTGGTGAGCTGTAGTCCGTCTCTCCCTGGTGTCCCCTGCTCCAGTCACACCGGTATTCTTCCGAGGCCTCAGTTTCTTCTGGGGCTTTGCATGTGCTGTTCTCCCTGCCTAGAATGCTCTCTCCCCAGATCGTCATCTGCTATGATGTCACTTCACTCAGGCCTTTGTCTGAGCCCTACGTCTTTAGAGTGGCTATGTGTCTTCATCAAGCTGGGTTCCCTTGCCTCTATTAGTCCTCTTTATAGCAATTGCCAGTTTTTACTTTAATACTATATATTTATTTCTTGTTTATTTTCTATCTCCCTACTGACAAATATTAGCTATCTGAAGGCAAGGACCATGTTCATTTTACTTCCTGCTTGTGGCAGGACATTTTCAGCTGCCTGTGATAGATGAATCAATGAAAAGTGATTTAGACAATCAGGGACATCTGTGTCCCCACATAAATGCACATTCAGAAGCTCAGCAACATCAGAGCCCGGAGTTGATATCTGTTCTTCTCACACAAGAGAATGGCTGTCACAGCTCCAGCCTTCACATCCAACCCAACCATGTCAGAAGGAAGAGAAAGGACTTTGATATTCACATCTGCTTAGAATCTTTCAGAATCCCTGGCCAACTTCCCCTTTTATATCCCTGGCCAGAGAAGATCAAGGGCCCACTCCTAAACCGAAGTTGAAGAGGATGAGTGAAGCTGGCTCCAACCAGTCATGATTTCTCCCTGGGAGGGAGGACAAACTCAGCTTCCCAGAGCACATGCTCCCTGATGGGTGCACAAAATGGGACCCTGAGACCAAGGAAGAAAAGGGTTTGTTGCTATTAGGTGAAAAATCAATAATGATTGCCTCGATTCTGTACCCCCAGAACCTAGAACAAGGCCTGACTCAGAGCGGATGCTCCAGAAATGCATGCTGATTGGATGGTAGAATGCTTTTGCCTTTACAGAGGAGAGGTGTCAGAGGAGGCAGGACCAGAAATAATGTGAGCTAACTCAGGCCCACTAAGGGTCAAGGCTTTTACATGCAGTATGCAAATTCAAACACACACACACACACACACACACCAGACACACACACACACACACACATACACACACACACACACACACACTGGGAAGCAGGGAGAATTATCCTGATTTAACAGATTATGAAATTGAGGTGCAGGGAAGTCAAATAATTTTCCCAAGGACACATAAAAGGTGGTAAAGTTAGGATTTGGACTCCAAATAGCCAGACTTCAAGATATGTGTTTCTTCCCCTAGAAGAAGCAATGCTGGTGAAAGCCTTGGAGAGGTGGAGAGTAGTTCTTTCTTTGAAGTGGGAGGCAGGGAGAAAGCATGGACAATGTCAGAGTCCAAGGGGAGAATGTGGACAATCTCATGTCAGATGGCCTCAGTCTTCTCAGTAAGTCACCCTCAGAGTCACCTGCCAATGAGTAGGATGAAGCTCAGACAGAAGTGGAAATGGATTGGCATGAACACCGGAAAGATGGAGACAGTGACCAGGAGGAGAAGAACAGCGGAGATGGGGAGCAGCGGCGGAGCCCCACAGCTGGGGCTGTGCAGAGGAGCAGAATCTGGCAGGCTCAGGGAGATGGGGGCAGGGGTGACTGGGACCCGGGACGAGGGAGGGGCAAATGCCAGAGGCTGGCTCAGTGCCTTGTACCTGTTCTGTTGGTGGGAGAGGGCAGGGGGTTTTAAAGAGTTAAGTCTAAGCAGACCTGACTCCCAGGTTTCAAATCTGGAGCAGATGATGCCCGGGTAGTTACAGAAAAAGACTGCGCAGAACGGAGGCTTTGTATACAAAGGAAGGAGGATCCTGCTAAATGCCAGTGAAGGGGCTCACCCTAGCCAGGCAGCGGCAGGACAGGCCTGGGCTGAACTGGATCGTATGTGACGAGAAAGGACAGCGAGTCCAGGGAGCTGGGGAGGGAGATGGAGCCAACTGAGACCGGTAGACCAGCCAGAAATGGCAGGGGCGGGACCTGGGACCTGGGACCTGGGCTTTACTTAACAGTCCCAGGGCTGCAGGGCTACAGTTCAACTTTTGCAGGACTTGCCTGTTAAGTACAAGAGCAGCTGACAAATGTGTGTGGTTTGAGATGACTTGACCTTGGTTGGTGTTTCTACTACCTGCTTAGAGAAAATCTGGTCACTGTTTTTCTAAGACCTGCAACTGAAAAGGAAAGCACACACTTTACTAAGATTCCCACGGCCAGGTCCAGGGGCCAGCCCTGGAAGCCAGGAGGAGCCAGGAGAGAGATTCTCCCAGGGGGAGGAGGACCGCCCACCTCCAGCTCAGACGCTGTGGGTGCAGACACCTGTCCCTGCCATGTCGGCTCAGGTGGCTGTCTTTGCAGGTACAATGAGCTTATGAACTGCTCTGGCCTCGGTGGAGAAAGAGACAAGTTTGGAGCTCAGAGGAGCAGCAGCAGTGAGTTGGGGCCAGAATCACTGATGCACTGAGAGGCCGTGGAGACAGAGGCGCACACGGATCCCACGGGAGGAAGAGCAGGAGGAGCAGAACACAGGGCAAGGCCGCCCAGGTTGAAGCTTGCAGACACTGAGCACCCGTGGCCTTTCTTCTCCTGGCAACACATTCCAGATGCTGACAAAGTGCTAGGAAGAAATGAATGATCTCTCCGGCGCCCAACTGAAAAAGGAAGTGCAAAGCTTGGGAAAGGGACCCATTCTGTGATGATTTATCTACCACTGAGAAGGGGCCTTCGGGAGGGCGCATCCTTGGTCCTGGCTCCTTCCACATCGCAGGAGCCAGAAGAGCCTCTGGATTTGTCCATTTGCAAAGGGGCAGAGGCAGGCTGTCTTCCCATGATTTCTCACTCAAGTATTTGCCTTAACGAGTGAGATGGCTTTAATCCATAAATGGCCCACAATGGCTTTGGCTCACATGCTCTTGGTGCTGCCCAGGCTTCTGCTGGGTCGTGAGGTGAGAACACGCTGCCCTACCCCCTCGCCCTGCTGCAGTGCCGCAAGCACAGCCACCCAGCGCACCCTACTGCGTCTTCCCACCCTCCGGCAGCCCACCCATCAGAGAAACTCTGCCTCCCCAGGTCTTCTCTCGGCTCCTACAGTGGCCTCCCTTCTCCCTGACTCTTCCATTACACGAACTGAGACTGGGCCTGAAAGCACACGACAATTATCCCCATCGTTCAGTCACTCATTCATCTCTCCCACTACTCAAGGGACCCAGAGCAAGTGACTTCACCTGTTTTTTAACATGGAATGATCGTGAGAATTAAATGAACAAATGAATGCATGGCCATCCGTGGCATATTGTACCTGTTCAGTATGAGCTCATTGTTATCACTATTGTTTTCATTATTGTCTATGTTATCACTTATCCAAACTTTTACTGAAATCAGCTCTGTGTTGAGTACATTCTACACAGTATGCGAGGAAGAATGGCTAAGGAGGCCCATGTTTCAGCAGCTTGACACTGGAATGGTCTGAACACCGCCCCTCTGTCTCTACCTCAGTGGTCCATTCCCTGTTTAAAAAAAATATATCTTGTTCAATAAAACATTTCTTTGCAGAAGTCTAGAAATTTATTGTATTCTCTTGGGTCATGACCTCTCTGTCAATATGATTTCTCCCCCAGGGCTGAGGGATGTGCCAAATGCAGGGAGCAGACCATAATGAAAGATGGAGTAGTATGCATTGTCTGGGATGCTTTTCTTTGCCTTTGTCAAGTTGCAGAGAAGACAGCCTTACGAGAACAGGGACAGGGCAGTACCCTGTCCCACAGACCTGACCCTGCTGCATCTTCTGGTGACCACACCACCTCGTGGCCACCACTGAAACTACATCCAACCTCCTAACGTGAAATTCAGCCCCAGTCCTGTCAGGGTGACCTTGAGGGCTACCTGGTGAGTAACATGGTTTGGATTTGTGTTGCTGCTCGAATCTCACGTCCAGTTGTAATCCCCAATGCTGGAGGAGGAGGCCTGGTGTGAGGTGATTGGATCACGGAGACAGATTTCGCCCTTGCTGTTTGCAAGATAGTTAGTGAGCTCCCAGGAGCTCTGTTTACAACGTGCAGCACCTCCCCCTCCGCCCTCTTACTCCTGCTCCTGTTGCATAAGACATGCCTGTTTCCCCTTATCCTATGCCGTGATTGTAAGTTTCCTGAGGCTCCAACCATGCTTCCTGTACAGGCTGCGTGAGCTGATTAAACTTATTTTCTTTATAAACTACCCAGTCTCAGGTATTTCTTTATAGCAGTGAGAGGACAGACTACCACAGTGAGCAACACTGCCTAATGAAGCAAACGTCCTTAGAAATTAGAAAGGAAGCCAACTCGCTCCCCGGAAGACAGTATGTAACAGTGGTTAAAGCCAGATTGGAGTTTCACCTCCAGACAAATGAGCTGGGTGGCCTTGGGCACGTCACACAGCCTCTCTAAACCGGTTTCCTCATCTGAACCAGAGTCATAACAATGGCCATCTCATAACGTCAATATGGGGATGGCGTGAGGTTCCAGATGTGCTGGTCTCATACACAGCCAGTTAGTACCTGCCACCCGAGCGTCCTCTGTCTCCCCCCGACCACCCCCTGCCACTGGATTCAGTGTCAGGAGTGCAAAGTCCATTAACACACCAGGCCTCTCTTGCTTGGGTCCTCAAAAGCTGATGTTTCCCACACATTTCTGAAACTACCAGATAAAGTCCACACATAGCCACAAATCAGTCCCAATCATGACTCCCTGGTACCATCATAGCTGGAGGGCCATACACACTGCACATGTCACCACTGCCTGTTCGCTAATGGGCCACCTGAATGGAGACACGGTGACAGCTTTGTGGCAGATGGTGGCCACACAAATTCCTCCCATCCCTGTACACCATGCCCTTTGCAGAGAGGTTCTAGACACTGATGCTCCGGCCCTCTCTGGATTGTAAGCACTACCTCAGAATGGAAAGAGGTCCCTCCTTCACTCTGCTGTGCCCAGTCAGGACAACCCTGCCAGGCCTCACAATAGAGGCTCTCCATCCCCACACAACTGCTTTCCTTCCCTGAAGTGGGTTTGAAGTACTAGCTGCATGCTGTCCTCAGAGCCAGCATCCCATCGGACACCTGACCCAGAACCCTACTAACTCGCTCTGTCTCTTTCTTTTTCCACAGTACATCCTACACAGAGGCTTTTCCAGATCCCCTGAAACCTGACCCCGTGGAATGCCAATTGAGGATACACTTTGCATAAGTTATCTACCTATTACCAGGAAACAAATGGCTGAAAACTTAGTTGGCTTAACACAGCAACCACATTATTTGCTCGTAATCCCATCAGCTTAACTGGGGTGGTTTCCCTCAGGTCACTCATGTGGCTCCAGGAATCATCTGATGGTTTGATGAGGGTCTGAGGGTCCAGGTGGCCTCCCTCACACATCTGACAGTTGATGTCAATTGTCAGCCAAGTCTTTGTATCTCTTTGTGTCTCTCATCTCCCATACAGTGATTGTAGCATCCTCTGGATAGAGATGGGAGCAGCAAGGCCTCTGGAGGCCTACAGTCAGAAGCCACCCAGTACTATTTCTGCTTTCTAATTGGCTAAGGCAAGTCCCACGAACTGCCCAGATTCGAAGGAAATAAAGTTCACCTCCCGATGGGCTTACAGCAAAGCTATATTTCAGAGGAAGCTCACACAAGGATAGAGGGACATTTGCAGCCATCTTTGCAAGCAGTCTCCCACATAGTTGTAAGGTTTTTTGTTTATTCTACCTCAGTTGGCTCCTAGTCCTTCCTAGAAATCAGTGAATGTAAGTTACTGCTCCAGGGTGGAGGAGCAGGAAGACTGCAACACCAAAAGCACTTGTATGTTTCTCTTCCCCTCTCACCTCTTGTCCTTGTCTTACTTCTGCCCCATTTCCCACAGGTGTGTGCTGCTTGGATCCTCTCTTTCCTTCCAGCCTTAAAGACAAATACTTATTTCCTTTTTTTTTTTAAAAAAAAAGGACAGGTTCTTACTCTGTCTCCCAGGCTGGAGCACAGTGGCACAATCATGGCTCACTGCAGCCTCAAGCTCCCAGGCTCAAGCAATCCTCCCACCTCAGCTCCCAAGCAGCTGGGACTACAGGCACCCACTACCATGATAAGCTAATGTATATTTTTATTTCATGTTGAGATAGGGTCTCACTTTTTTGGCCAGATTGGGAAGAACGAACATTTCTAAGCCAAACACAATAGCTCCATCACTCAGAGAACCTCCCAGGTGCCAAAAATCAGTTTGTCCAGGTCAAGGACAAGAAGTGGTCATAGTGACCATGGGGAAGGCAACAAGGAAACAGATGTGAGAGATAATGAAGAGGCGAATCCTGCTGGTGAGAGCTGCAGTCCTTTAAAATTACTTAAGATCCCTCATTTGGAAAGAGCACTGGGGAGAAGGTAAAAGAAGGATGGAAAGTAGTTAAGGCTGAGGTAGAGTGTGAAGATCTAGTCCTCTTTGGGAATTGGATAATGATTGCTTTAAATGTTTACACATATCTTGGGAGAATTGACAGCTTTGCAATACCAAGTCTTCCAATTCATGAACATGGTACATCTCTCCCTGTATTTAGGTCTTCTTTAATATCTTTCAAGCAAGTTTTCTGATTTTCTCCTTTTGAATTTAAAGCATATTAAGACTATAACATTTTTATTTAGGTATTTATTAGAAGAATAATAAATACCTAAATAAAAATAAACTGCCGAATATGCTAAACTTTTGGCAAAGAACATGAAGGAGGTCAAAGAAAAACATTAGAAACAGATTGCCAAGAGACTGAGGCTGTTATCTCTGAAAGCTTCTACCTCTGAGTAGAAAAAAAGAGAAGTCCTGCTCCCTACTCTGCACAGATTGGCAGTACCAACAACACTTTGGCTTTTCAAGGAAATAGAATACTGCAGGGGGGCAAGGGAAGTGGTGAGCTGGGGTCTGGGTTTGAGACCTTACCCAGTCTTCATGACTTAGCACCCCCAGAAATATATTTCTGCCCTATCTACCCTGGATTGCTTATTCCTCAAGCATCACTGGAGCATATGCCTATTTATTCGTTCATTCATCCAAGACAGATCTTGCTCTGCCACAGAGGCTGGGGTGCATTGGCATGATCATGGCTTCCTGCAATTTCGACCTCCTGGGCTCAAGTGATCCTCTCACCTCAGCCTTACCAGTAGCTGGGACTACAGGTGCACACCACCAGGCCTGGTTAATGTTTTACTTTTTTGTAGAGTTGGAGTCTCACTTTATTGCTTTGTTGCCCAGACTGGTCTCAAACGCCTGGGATCAAGTGATTTTCCCACCTTGGCCTCGCAAAGTGCTGGGATTACAGGTGTAAGCCACCATGTCTGCTTTCACTTATTTTCTTGTGTAGTCATCCCTCCTTTAAGAGACCCTCACCTTGAAGGGTTATGATACTTCCTTCCGCCCTTTCCCAAGCTCCAATACCCTACTGTCCTCTGCCAGCTTCCAAGATCCACAACAAGCCTCCAGCTGGCCCGGCTAACCAGGTATGCCAACCCTCAGCTGAGAGTGAATCCTGTAGGTTTTTGGCAAGAGAAGCAATGCAACCTACCTTCTGAAGTGAAGCTGTCATCGACTGGGAATCTGCTTCAGGAACAGGATTCAGAAGCCATTGAAAATTCCTTCAAATTGTCTTCTAACCTCCACTTTCCAGAAGCAAGAGCATCTTCTCAGGAGCATCAGAGGGCCTCTGAGTCAGGAACATGAGAAAGTCCCAGCAGAGGTCGCTGGCAAGGCAGCAGCAGGAAAACACATCATGCTTGCCTTCTGACCGGCTCAAACCCTGTCACCTTCAGTGACTTCTAACTCTCCAGTGATGCCAGAATCTCTTTCTCATTACCCAGTGATGCCACAGAGAGTCTTTTCAAATCTAGCTAAGAATGAGTAGGACTATTGGCAAAAGTTGGGAATTCACAGGGGTCTCTCTGCCAAAGGGTCCCTGGTAGAATGCCTGCCAGTCTACCATGAGCTTTAGTTTTACATCTGAAGGGTGAAGGTGAAGGCCAGGCAGTAAAGGTGGAGATAGAGGTGGAGGGAGGCTGGTAATGAAGTGTTGTCTTCTCTCTACCACGGGGTTTTGGCATAGGTTCTACAGTGCAGGAACTATGAATGGCAAATTTTCCCATTGAAGACGGGATAGGGCATTCATACTAAAAGATCAGTTAGAAAGCCCTCTTCCAAAACATTTATTTATTTAAAGCAACAAATATTGTATTTACAAGTTGTATGAGTTCAATCATATATTCTTTCTCTCCTATTCAATTTCTGTTATATATATTTTTTTTCTCCAGAGGATGGACACTGAATAGCTTCAGTTTCTGGGTACTATTGACTGAATTGTGTCTCTATCTCCCCTAATTTCATATGTTGAAATCCCAGCTCCCAGTGTAACGGCATTAGGAGGTGGGGCCTTGGGGAGGTGATTAGGGTTAGATAAGGTCATGAGGGTGGTGCCCACATGGTAGAATTAGCATCCTCATAAGAAGAGACACCAGAGAGCTTGCGCTCTCTCTTTCTTTCTCTCCCTCTCTCTCTGCCATGTGAGGACGTAGCAAGAAGGTGACTGTCTGCAAACTGGGAAAGGAGATTTCACCAGAACCTGCCAAGGGAAAAGCACACTTGACAGGAGACATGGGTGAGACACAAGACTGGGAGGCTTGATAGCATGGCTAACAGACAAGGATGGTGGTGGAGGTGGGATCAGGGGAGAGGGAGTGTCCTTGGAGATGCCCTTCTGCAGGCCTTAGTTGGTAAAAACCTTCCCACCAACCCAACTCCCCACCCCTGGAGTGAGGTCAGGGAATTAGGAAGTAAACTGAAGTCTCAACTTTCAGTTTCTGCATCCTGAACAGCTTGGTGATATTCACCTGACACCTTAGCCAGAGGAACATCTTCAGTGCAATCCAGCGTGTGTATGGTCTGGGGTGACAAGGGAAGAGGTACTCTGGCAGAGTGCAACCTCTTCTTGAACATCCCTCAGGGCTCCAGCAGACACTGAGTTTGAAAGGCCTACAATTCCTCTTCTCTTCTTTCCCCATCCCAGCCTCAGAGGGATCCAAAGACCAGCTGTCATCTCCAAGACAGTTCCCCTGAAACAAGAGACAAGAAACATGAATTCACTATGTTTTCCTCTTTTTCTGAGTCAGACCTTTAATAGGTTAACAAGGAACTCCAATAGGTTGACAAGAAAGAATTGTATGAGAAGAAGGAGGGGCAACACTGCATCTGGGTTACAAAAAAGCATTTTGAATTTGCAGAATATCAGAGATAATTACATTCCATCAGAAATAGCAAAATGCTTTCTGAAATCATACATACACACAAGCACACAAACGCACACATGTAAATATGTGGAATGTTCTTTCTAGATGTAGACAATCAGAGGCTGACCATGGTAGATTGATGCAAAGTCAGAAGCTTGCCCGGTGGAATGAGATGGAGGTTGTTACTAATAATAGCATTACGGAACTGGGTGTGAAACTCTGGAGCTCTGCTCCCAGCAACTCCTCTCACTTCACAACAGCTCTAAGGGTTGTATTGTTTCTTTTTTTGTTACTTCTAGGTCTTTAATTTTTCTGGTGAAGAGTAGGAGGTACTGGCCCATACCTCTGGCTGTGTGCCCAATCACACCCCTTCTCTCAGGAAACATATATTTCTTCCTTCTCTTATGTGTGTATTCAACCTCTCCCTCTCAACAGTCTTCCCATCAGAGGTAAAATAAGCTTGTATCCTTCTTCACTGTCTGACTCATCCATATTCACCTCCTTTATTTTCTCACCTCCCATTCATTTCCCAGCCCACTCTCATTTCTGGTTCTATTACTCCAGGATTCCAAGCCTCCTCTTATCTTTAATATTATTGATCAGTACTTTCTTCCTGAACACCTCTCTCCCAATTATCCTTCTATCTTCCTGGCAGCTCATCACAGACTCATCTCCTCCTTTGTGGCCCTTTAATGCTGAAGTTCCCCAAGACTGGATGCAGGCCCTCTCTTCTCACTCACTGCCCTCTCTTCCTCAGGCCTAGGCTGACCCATCCATCCCAAGGCTTCAAGGCATCACTCACTGTCAATGATTCGTCTCTTATCTAGCTGAGCCTCAGCTCTGTATATCTAACCACCAATTTAACATCAGTTTTGGGCATCTCAAAAGCCTTCAAACAGCCAAACAACCTGCTCTCACAATATTTTCATGCCAGTCTGGTCCTTTTCCAAGATTCCCGTCTTGATGAACCAGCATTAATATCCATCCTTGGCCACAAGCCAGAAACCTTTGAGTTTTCCTTGATGGCTCCCTCACCTTCATTGCCCCACCTAACCCATCACTTGAAGAATGTGCAAGTTCTGTCCCTTGAACATCCTAAATAATTCTCAGCTCTTTCCATGTCTATCAACTATTTCCATGACCATTTTCCTAGATCAAGCCTCTACTTCTTATGATCTAGACTACGCTTACATCCACCTGGCCTTTTTCCAATAAGAAATATTTTCAAGAAGCTATCCTAACCATGCCATACCCTTTGCTGAATATGTCAGGGGCTTCCCATTGCACTTAGGATAAAAAGGTTTTCAACATGGCCAATATGGCTGTCCTATATTTGAACCCTTTACCAATCTTTCTGACTTCATCTTATAGCTCCTTCTTCCTTGCTTTTCCAGCAGAGCTAGGCTTTCCTGAATTTCTCCAGTTTATTCTGCTCAATCTCAACACAGGACCTTTGCATACAAAGTTACCTCTAAAATATTCTCTGCCTAGTCAAACCTATTCCAAGCTCAAGCGACAGTTTCTCAGGGAAATCTTTCCTGGCCTTATTAACTAGTGTATTAACTGGTTTCATAATATTATGTATCCTTAACAATTTGTATTATAACACGGTGATAATTTTGCATTTGTTTACTGCTATTACTTTGATAGCACAGTGATTAAATCTGTTGTAAACTCTATTGTATTGCTTGGCACTGAATGGGCATGCAATAAATAATTATTGCAGGAATAAAGGAAGGAAGGAAATTAAGAAGGTTGAAAAGGAGGGAAAGAGAAACCGGGAGGAGAATTAATGAATAATCACCTGTATGTTCCTTTTCAGAATCACCAGAAACAGGCCAGCCCAACATATATATATATATATATATATATATATATATATATACACATAATATTTATTATAAAGATAAACCTTATAAATATATTTATAATATATAAATATGTAAATATTTATATATTTATTATTATATATTATTATATATGTAAATATTTATATATGTAAAATTTATATATGTAAATATTTATATATTTATTATTAAAGTAACTTACTTGTTTCCGATCGTGAACATAACTATTCCTCTCGGAAAACATGAGAAAGTACCCAAAGTGTGACAGAGAACCAAGTCACCCTTTATTCCATAGTCCAATGATGAACCACTTTTAACATAATTTGGTGTATTTCTTTCCAGGTTTTTTCTATGCGTATATATAGTATCTAAGTGGGATCATTCTATATATAAGACCTGTTTCTTGCTTCTTTCTTTTAATGATATATTGTGAACATTTTTCTATGTTGTTAAGAATTCCTTGAACACATGGCGTTTAAATTGCTAAAATGTATTCTACCGAATGGATGTAGGTAATTTCCACCCGTTGTTGGCTATTTGAAGGGCTCGTCAATTTATCCCTTCTGTAACATTTACACGCTTTGTAGGGCCTCAGAGGTAAGCCAGGTAATTCGAGGAATCTGGGAAGAAGTGGATTCGCAAGGAATCTCGGAGGACGTGGATTTGGGAAAACAGGAGGCAGCTTTTCTCGGGCAGGTGAAGAGAACACTTATCTCTCTGTGGGTTGCTGGGACCCGGACAGGTGTCCTCAGAATGGAACTACTGTCGGTCAAGGTAAACAGCTCTTCATCGCTCCGGTATGTACGGAGTGGAAGAGTGCCTGTTCGCCGGGCAGATTTGGCCTAAGCGCACCTGCCCTTCAACCCTGTGCCGGCGAGGCCCGAAGGCTTAAGCTAGGACCTGGCTACCGCTGCCAGCCAGATGCGGTCCCCTGGGGCCACGCGCCGCCACGTGCCGCCACAGGGCCCCGCCCCTGTCGCTCCTGGCCACGCCCCTCGTCACCGCCCTCGGAGGCTCTCCCGGCGGCTCCGCCTCCAGGCGACCTCCGCAAGTCCTCTCGGCCCACTGGAGTAGCCCCGCCCTAGGGCGGCGCCCCGCCCCTGCAATCCGGGCCCCGGGGCTGCCCCGCCCCGCAGGCAGCTCGGGAAGCGCGGGGGCGGTGCCCTGCGCGATGACGTAGGGCGGGCGTGCGCGGTGACGGCCCGCGTCTCTGTTACTCAGCGGAGCGGCTGAGGCCGGACGACGCGGCTCGGAACGCGGAGCCGTGAGCGGCGGTGGGTAGCGGTCGCTGCGACCGCCCGGACGGACCCTGTCTCCGCTGGCGGGCTTCCCTGTCGCCGTTCGCTGCGCTGCCGGGTGAGTGCGGCGGGTGCCGCAGGGCCGGGGCGGCCGGCGGCCCCGCCGTGTTTATGTTATTGTGCCGTAGCCGCCGCAGCCTTTTCAGCCGTGACTCCCTCCCGAGAGTGGGGGCGAGAGCGCGCGGCGGGCGGGGGCGGTGCGGGAACAATAGCGGCGCGGAGGCGGGGGCCGGACGAGGGGGCGTGGGGCTGCGGGACCTAGGCGCGCTCCGCCGGCCGCCTGTCCGCCCGCCCGCCGCCGTGAGCCCCGCCCGCCTGTCCTCTCGCGTCCTCCTCGCGCGGGTCCTGCCTCCGAGTCGAGAGGAGAAAATGGAGCGGGGGGTGGGTGGCAAGTTCTGAAACACTTCGGCGAGGGTCGGACGGAGGCGTCTCCGCGGCCCGCCGCTCCCTGGCTGCCTCCCGGGCGGCGAGGAGCCGGGGAGAGCGCTCCTGCCGGCGGGTCCCCAAGCCTGCCCCGCGCCCATGGGGACCGTATTTTGCTTCTTGGTGGTTTCTTTGTGCTAACGTTCTGGGCGAACGCAGGCAGCAGCGCTGAAAAGGGCCGGGGTGGCCTCCAGCTCTGGGCTGCGAGGCAGAGCCCAGCCGGTGGTTCGGGCGGGAGGTGTCCACCCAGCTCGGCCCGAGCTTTAGTGGTCAGCGCGCATTTCTCTTGGGGGTCACTCGGTGGTGACCTTTTGACTTTTTCACCCCACCCTCCCATCTCTTTGTCTTACATTTGTGTTCCCAATTCAGAGATGGTAGAACGAAGTCCATTTTAAAGTACCCTGATGAACACTTTTCATTTTTATTCCTGAAAGTTCCCCTCCTGGTCTTTATTGCGAATTTAATAACATGTTGACTACATGACATTGTCTAGTGATTACTGTTTTTACCTCTGAAATTCAGTGATTTTTCCAGTAGAATTCTGGTCCGTCAGTCCATTGTGTTTTGAGATAAGCATCCAGCGAGTACCTCCTTGGCAATTAGAACATCTGTTTTTTTTTTCATTCATTCATTCATTCAGCAACTGTTTAGTAGCGTACCCAGATGAAGAGGTTTGGTTTGAAGGTAAAGATAAGTATCCTTTCATGGAAGAGGATGCTTTGAAGTATAATAGATGGACCTTTAAATGAGACAATTATGTAAGTCATGTCTGTTAAGGAAGGTATAGTTATATTCTGGGTCATTTTTTAAGCAGTATATCTGGAAGTACAAGTGTAATATTAGGAAGTAGAATTAGATTTGGTCTAAACATACAACAGCTTTTATTTCTAAACTTTATTTTTTCCAGTCTTGCAGCCTTACAGTCATTTGTAATGGTTACCTCAGATTCCCCTGCTGTGGTTAACGTTAAACCTAGGAGGTCAGATGCTCTAAGTGAACATGTTTAGTGCTGTGCCTGACAAAAGCAAGCAGTCAAAATGGGACTTCCTTGAGGGCAGGCCTGTCTTGCATCTGTTTCTCCACCACCTAGCCTGGAATATAGTAAGTGTTGAATAAAAGTCCGATTGATGAAAAGCTCTTTGTAATTGATAATATTTTAAATCAAACCTTAAAAAAATGGTCTCCATAAAGTTTTGGAAGCTTCATGCTACTGTCACTTCAAATGGCTGAATGATCAGTTCATGTATATTATCTGTTACGGTGACATGGGCTTGTAGGTCATTAATTTTCCTAAAATAAAATCTTGTCTAAATGTTTTTTATATGATTAATAAACTAAAGCAGGTGTGGGGTGTGTGTGTGTATGTACTAGTTTATGTATGTCTGTGTGTGTATGTACGTAATCTACACACAGGCACACATAAACTCATATTTCAGTAGGGGTCTAAAATGATTGCAGTTATTTTGTGAATATTATTTGAAAGGTTTTTGGTGACACTTTTATTTTGTGGAAAAGTGAGGGCAAAAGAAACCACATAAATGTTTTATTAGAAATATTTAATTTCTAATATTTTAGAAATGTTTACTCGAAATGTTTGATTTTAAGTTCTAACTTGTATTAACATGAGACTAAAACTCAAAATAATTGATTTATCAAAGTTAAAGGTATTTTTCACTCACGACTTAATACAGTTTAGCATTTGTTTTGGATTTGAAAGAAAACAAAATGAACTAATTAATGAGCTTATTATTTGATGTAAAGTAGAAATGAAGCAATAAGAAAATGATACGTTTTAAAGATAAGGGATGAAAATCCTTGAGATACCAAATTTTCATTGGTTTACCTAAAGTATGTCACAGTCTAGTGGGGGTTACTGACAGTCCCTTGGCAGTAGCTCACAGTAAGGCTATGTAAAGAACCAGAGTTAGGTTATTTTGTTTTCCAAATTATTGGTTTTCAAAAATAGCTCGATTGCAATTTAATTGACATATAAAATTCACCCTTTAGAGTATATGTATTTCATTGGTCTTCAGTATATTCACAAAGTTGTGCGTTGATCACTACCACTCATTCCAGCACATCACGCAAAGAAGAGGCACTATACCCATTAGCAGTCACTCAGAATTCCACTTCAAATTATGCTTTAAAGTAAGAAATATAGCATTGATTCTGTTAGTAAATATATTCCTTTAATAGGTATGAAAAGGGCTCCTTTTAAGTGTCCTGGAAACTATTTCCTTCATAATCCTTTAGATCCTGGGGTAAATGCCATTTGGAAAGGAAATTAGTGCAAGAGTAAATTGTACACAAATTAATGTGGTTAGAATCTTAACTGCTTGCTCCATGCCTAATATTATGGAAGTGACCTTGTGAGGATGAGGTGTTCAGTGAAACACCTTGAAGTAATTTGTTGTTAAATGACTAGTTCCCAACTATCCTAGTGCTAAGAGGTTCTTGAGTAGGAGCCTGCTACTTGTTGGTCCACTTTGCCAGTGGGTTGAATTTTGACGTATTTGAGTCATCTACATGGTTGAGATGCTTTGTTGCCCGTGTAGACATACAAAATATAATGTCTTGACATTAAGATTCCATCTCTCTAGAGGTCTTTGGTCAAGTCAATGGTATGGGTAGTAGCCTTTCTGATTCATGTAATCCAAGGAAGTCATTATAACCATGTAGCTTTGTATATGAATCATTTGCCTGTGTCAGTGAACTGTGATGCTGATTGTCTTAATCATGAGCTCTTTATCTGAACATTTAGAAGCTTTGCATTCTTACTCTAATGCAAGTTAAGTTGAACTTTGATTTCAGAAATGAGTTGACTAAAAGGTAACAGGAATATTGCAATAAGAGTTGCTCTGTCATTCAGGTCAGTAGGTGGAACTAAAGCAATCCAGGAATCAGGAATCCAGGTTCATTTCTCAGTTCTGCCATCTGGACTTTGTTATCAACAAGTTATGGAGCTTTAGGCAAATACTTTAGTTTTTTTGGCCTTAAAACTATAAACTGAGACTGTCAGAACTATTTTTTTTAATAGAAGCGTTATTCATCAGGTAGGTGGTTCTTCAGAAAACATACTAGGACAAGAAGGGCAATAATCAGAAGCCCAATTAAGAACAGTAATCAAAGTTAGAATTTTGTAATTTTCAGAAGCAAAAAAAAAAATTGTTTAGTTAATTTTTTTCCTCTAATATTCAGAGTTAGAAAACAAATGGAAGGCATCACCATACGCTAGAGATTCTTGGAAAGGTAGATTTTTGTTTATTCCACAACATCATGCCTTCTCATGAGACCCTATGCTCACAGAAACTTTGTAGAAGAACTAAAATGAAGATACCATGATCCTCAGGAAAATTATAATCAAAGATGAGACTTAAGGCATCTCTAAACAGTGAATTTATGCTCTTTTAAAAGGTATATGTGATTGGAAGGCCAACACAGGTAGATCACCAGGTCAGGAGTTCAAGACCAGCCTGGCAAGATGATGAAACCCCGTCTCTACTAAAAATGCAAAAATTAGCTGAAGTGTGGTGGCAGGCACCTGTAATCCCAGCTACTTGGGAGGCTGAGGCAGAAAATTACTTGAATCCACGAGAGGTGGAGGTTGCAGTGAGCTGAGATTGAGCCATGGTACTCCAGCCTGGGGACAGAGTGAGACTCCCGTCTCCAAAAAAAAAAAAAAAAAGTCCTATGAAAGGGCTCCTGCCAAACAAAAGCCCACCTTACATCTCTGTGCAGGCCAACTTTCACTCAAATCCAGTTTTTAAAAGAGAGAGAGAGAGAGAGAGGGAGCGAGAGAGCGAGAGCGCACACGTGCATGCATGTGTAGAGAGAGGACACACCTTTTTGAAAAACTTAGTAGCTTCCATTCTTTTTCAAGGAGGTGGGTTATATCACACATAGATACCTGTGTTTGCTGTTACCCTTTATTATATTTCCGATTTAGTCAAAATCTGCCATTCTTTAGAAAGTTAAGGAACCCAAACCTTACAGTGATTGCTAGCGTGGGTTTTAAGGTCAGCCCTGGGTTCTGCTCCAACCTAACTAATTGAGTTAAAGGCTAGTTCAGGTTATATAACGTATTTGGACCTACTTTATTGTTTGTGAAATGAGAATAATAATAGCACATAACCTCGTAGGGCTGTGAGGTTTCAATAAGGTACGGCATGTAAAGTGCCTGGCACTGGTGTGGTGCCTGGATTGGTAGATATAAGTATTCAGGTAGATTTTGCTATTGTTATCACTTATTTTTAACTTTGAGCAAATGTAAAATGCCAAGTAAACTTCAAATCAGTTTAATGCACGGTGTCCATTCGAATTCTCCAGAATATGCCATTTGTTTCACTCTGCATCTCTGGGGGGTTTATTTAAAATTTGATCATCTCATGTAATCTGAATTGACTGAGATGATTTATTTAGACCAGTAATCCTCTCTGTCTTAAAATTTGAAAATGTTCCAAAAGCAAATATTGAAGGGAACATATTTGCCATTTTCATGATGTTTTGTCTTTTCCCACAGCAGAAAATTGCCTAAGCTTTCCTAGGTTTATTATAGACATCTAAAGGAATAAGAATTTAGGAGCTGGGAATAGCTTTATCATGTGACACATCTGAAGAAAATGTAATGCTGTCACGTATTTTAAATGTAGTGTTATTGGGGTCTTTGATTTTGCGAAGATTGCAAATTTGTTGAAGACCTGGTCACTACAACAATTCATTGAGGCCTGGAGGCCTCTTAAAAAATGAGGGAGATTATTTATTAGTACCACCTAGAAATATTTTCTTTTCAGTGTTTTCTGTGTTTTTCTAAGTTTTCTGTGTAGCGTTTCTGTGATTATAATGGTAGATTAAATTTCTTGCTCCTTCTTGAGAGCAGCAACTATGAGATGACACTGGTTTGACTTGGGCAGTATTTGCTGAGCATTGCACTATACCAATGCAGGTATTCAATGATGTGGGAGCCAAAGGAAAGAGAAGTTAGTCTCTATCCTTGGTACTGAGTATAACTTGACAGAAGATAAGGATTAACATAAGCACATCTATGTCCTAACAGAAGGTAGCAAATATTGTTAGTCATTTTATTGGGAATTTCTTTTGTCATTGGGGCATTTGGGTCTTCCAAACCTTGTATCATCTCTTGCCCTGCTTTTATACTCACTCGATAAACCTCAGAAAGCAAGGTATCTTCTTTTCTGATTCCTGGCCTAAGTTGAGAGTGTGGTTCAGATTAGTCAAAATCCGAATCATAAGAAAAGGCAAACCTTATAAATTCATTTTGGAATATAACAGGTTGTCAAATTAATTATATGAAAAACATGAAAAACCAACAGTAGAAAATATGCTACTCAGGTACTGACCAGAGTTCTCAAGCTCCTCTGTACTGAAGCTCTTTTGATGTAAGGCTAGATCTATACTAGAAATAATTTTAAAGTCTTTCTCCAGTGTTGAAAAGTATAGGCTTCACTGCTTTTTGGTGCTGAGAGACTGAAGCCTGCCGCCCACCATATTTCTGGGGACACTAGAAAGGAAAAACAGCCACACATAAGCACTTACTTTGCTTGACAAGAAACATCAAAAACATTGATAAGATGCTATTTCCTAAAAGCCATTAATTGGGTTGAAAGTCACCATTTTCTGACTTGTTCCAGAAAGGATGGCTCTCTGCCTTTTAGCTGCCATTGGGTTTACCAGATGTAAGATAAAGAAAAGCTGCTGCTGTATGAATGTCCCTGTGACTTGAGAAAGGGTCACGTCACTTTTCAGTTAAACAAAAACCAAAGCATCTAGTTTTTTCTGTTACTACTGAGAATTTAAAAGTCTTAATGTTTTACTTTGTTTACATCTCATTTATATTTTGACTAAGTAGGAATGAATTCACTTTGATTCAAAATTCGAAAGATTTAAAAAGATAAAGAATCTCCTTTTTTTACTCTGTGTAGCCACCTAGTTCCTCTACCTGGAAACTGTTAAATTTCCTGTGAATCCTTCCAAAGATAGTTTATATGTGTGTAAGTATAAAATCCTTTGTTCAAAATCCTTGGTCCAGATGTATTTTAGAATTAAGGTTTCTGTTTCTGGAATTGTATTAAGTGTATCTAACATAATATGGTAGTGCATCTACCATATTATCCAAAATCCCTAGTAAGAAGTGGTAGCCTCATAATTAAACACATTAATATTTCTGTACAGAAATAGGCCAGGCGTGATGGCTCACACCTGTAATCCCAGCACTTTGGGGAACTGAGGCAGGTGGTTCAGTTGAGGTCAGGAGTTCCAGACCAGCATGGCCAACATAGTGAAACCCCATGTCTACTAAAAATACGAAAACCAGCTGGACATGGTAGCAGGTGCCTGTAATCTCAGGTGCTCAGGAGGCTGAGGCAGGAGAATCGCTTGAACATGGGAGGCAGAGGTTGCAGTGAGCTGAGATCATGCCACTATACTCCATCCTGGGTGACAGAGGTGAGAGTGTGTCTCAAAACATGCAAACAAAAACAAATAATCAAAGATATTAATATTTTTGTAAAAGCATAAATAATACAAGTGGGGTAACTAAAGATTATAAAGTCTTATGCTACATCTTGTCAGGTTTTGCCACCAACTATGTTTGTACGAAACTTATTTTAAAAACGTGTTTTTCATGGCTTTATGGATTTTTTGCCAATGAAGGTGTCATACATATATACAGTACTATATAGCCTCTGTTCTGCTCCCTCCCTTTTTATTTAATCTAAGTTGTTGCATGCAATATATAGCACCCTTTTGCTTTTTTTGTTTTTTGTTTGTTTGTTTTTTGAGACGGAGCCTCACTCTTGGCGCTCAGACTGGAGTGCAGTGGCGCGATCTCGGCTCACTGCAACCTCTGCCTCCCAGGTTCAAGTGATTCTCCTGCCTCAGCCTCCTGAGTAGCTGGGATTACAGGTATGCGCCACCATGCCTGGCTAATTTTTGTATTTTTAGTAGAGACAGGGTTTCACCATGTTGGCCAGGCTGGTCTCCAACTCCTGATCTCAGGTGATCTGCCCGCCTCGGCCTCCCAAAGTGCTGGGATTACAGTACCACACCTAGCCTGCTTTTTTGTTTTAACTTAATATAGCTGGGAGATTATTTTATAACAGTCATATCAGTATGTAAATAGCATGCTTTTTTTTAGCATCTTTGAGGTATTCCATTTGTCTTAGTCTGTTTGGGCTGCTATATCAAAATACCATAGATTGAGTGGTTTAAACAACAGAAATTTATTTCTCACAGTTCTGGAGGTTGGGAAGTTCAAGATTAGGCCACTTAGTCAATTTGGTTGCCTGGTGAGAGCCTTCTTCCTGGCTTTATATGTGGCTGGTTTCTGGATTTATTCTCACATGGCGCGGAAGAGCTCTGGTCTTTTCTTCTTCCTATGATGGGAGCTCCATCCTCATGACCTAATGTAATTGTTACCTCCTAATGGTCTCCCCTCCAAATACTATCAAATTGGCAGGTAGGGCTTCAACATATGAATTTGGAGGGACATAGCCCATAACATCATTTTACTTGTGTACCATTTATTTAACTCCTTTTAAATGTATATTTAGGTAGTTTTCAGACTTTGGCTGTCAAAAGCCATGGTGCAGTGGATTACCTTGTACATACGTCATGTTGCACTTTAAACGTATAGGATAAATTTCCAGAGGTGGAATTCCTAGGCCAGAGTATGTGCGTTTGTGATTTTATGTATTGCTGAAGTGCAGCCTGTAGAGGTTGTCCAACTTCCTTCCATTCCAGCAGCACTGTGTAAGGATGCCTACTTCTTATTACCCTTAAACATCTTTCATCTTTTAAGGGCTGTTTGTATTTTCTTTATTTTGAACTGTCCTTTTCTTTGTATATTTTTCTGTTGCTTTGTTGCTCGTTTCCCTGTATTTGTAGGATTAATTTTACAAATTGGCTCCATGCTATTTTTTGCTAATGTTTTTCCCCAATTTGTTGTTTTCCTGTCTATGGTAGGATATCATGTATGGTTCCAACTTTATCTTCTCCACCAGATGACCATCCAGTTGCCCCAACACCATTTATTAAATAATTCATATGTGTCTTACTAATTTAAAATGCCACCTTTACCATTTACAAGATTTCCACGTATATTTGGTACCATTGGTTTGATTGACCCACCTTCCCGTTTGGGAACCAAGCCATCCTGTTTTTATTACTGTAGTTTATGCTGTGTTTTCTGTTAGGGCTATTTCCCTTTTATTTCTCCGCCTTTTCAGAAGCTTTTTTCTGGCTTCTATCTTGTTTATTTTATATGAACTTCTAGAAACAACCCATCTAGCTAGTCTGTACTCCTCCTCTGCCAGTCTTTCTGTTGGAATCCCTGTATATTTTATTTTATTGTGGTAAAATTATGTACAGTTAGATGCACAAGCATTACAGCCCAATAAGCTTGCCAGTGTGTACACTTGTGCAGCCCCAGATCAAAATACTGAACACTTCCATCACCCAGAAGCTTTTCTTGAGTCTTTTCAAGTTACTTTTTTCCCCAGTAATTGACTTCTATTACATGGATTCAGTTTACTGTTAGGATTTCTTTGTATTTATAAAATAATTGATAGCTTTATGATGTTGTATCTTTATATCCAAGAATAGGAAAAACTCAACCTTTTCATTTGTTGAAGTCTCATTTTGGGTTCCTGATAGCATTTTTAAACATTTAAATATATATATATTTGCCATTTTGTATATTTAACTTATTCTCTTTTTTGTTTTTGTTTTTGCTTTTTCCCCTGCTGGAAATGACATCTTTTTTCCCATTTTATCTTTTATCTGGTTATATGTAAGAAAGCTTTTTATTTTGTGTATTAGCATTTTACGTATTATATAATAAGCCCCTTTTATTATTTCTAATAGTTTTGTAGTTGAATTTTTTATTTTTCCAATATGTCATGCCAGCTTTTTTTGTTTCCATTAATTTTTACCTCCTCTCTCCCCCAAGTTTTTATGTCCCTATATTTTTTCTTATGCATTCATAGTGGTGATTTTAGAAGATTATAGTTTTCCTCCATTATATGTAAAACAAGAGCCAAAATATCTGTTTGTTGAGTATTTAAAGGTTGTGAATAATAAGGAAATTACGGAGGGATTATGGGAATACTTAATGTAAAGTTTACTTTTTAAATGTAATTTGAAATGAACTGTGGTTTTCAAAATGTTAACTAGATAAGTCAGGAATCACTTGTGAGCTAATGTAAGATAAGCAGTTAACTGTCTTGTCTCTCATTTGATAATATAGTTGTGCACCACATGACGAGGTTTCAGTCAGTGATAGACCACATATGTGAGAGTGGTCCCATAAAATTATACCATATTTTTACTGTATTTTTTCTATGATTGGATACACAAATACTTCCCATTGTGTTGCAGTTGCCTGCAATATTCAGTACAGTAACATGCTGTACAGGTTTGTAGCCTAGGGTCAATAGGCTGTACCATATTATAGACTATGTTGGTGTAAGTACATTCCATGATGTTTGCACAGTGATGAAATGGCCTAAGGATGTATTTCTCAAAAGATATCCTGTCCTTAAGCAAGGTATGACTATACATATAGGCTGCTTTCTATGTGCTTAGCACCCAGAGGCAACTCCCAGAAATATAATTTGAATGGTGTCAGCATACTGTCAAGGCAAAGGTCAAGATATGTGGAAGTATGAAGTGAATGAGTGTGAATGTAGACAGGAGGATCTTAAGCTTGGAAAAATGCAAAAATCAGCAAGTCAGGAAAGCACAGGAGTGAGAGGGTGCAGAGTGAGTTTGATTTGGCAGTTGGGTTTGAGGCAGGTCACTCATCCTTATAAAATTATATGGTAGTTAATTGAAGATGCTTAGCTGAACTTCAGTAGGTCTCTTTGCTCAATGGAGTAACTACATAGTTCATTTTCTGTCTCTTCTTCCCTTCCCCTGCTCCCACCAAAAAGCCGAGTCAGTTTGCTACCTAAGGACCCATATATTGTTAAGTAAGCTAGAAACAGAAAGTTAGAACTTAGGGAAAACAAGAATCCAGACTATCCTAATGATACAAGAGCTAATACCTTGGTCTCTGTCATATACCAGGCATTGTTCTTGTGCTTTATGTACGTTAAATTGTTTAAACATGACACAACTCTACAAGGTGGGCACGGCATGTCCATTTTATACATGAGGAAACAGGCACAGAGAGATTATATGGAAAGTTGTTGGTGATTTGTTGGACAGTTTTATTAAAATGGGAAGAAAGAAGCCAAGTTGAAGATGGTTAAATGAAGAATGACTTTTTTTTTTTTTTTTAAAGATAGAGTCTCCCTCTGTTGCCCAAGCCGGAGTGCAGTAGTGTGATCATAGCTCACTGCAGCCTTAAACTCCTGAGCTCAAGTGGATCTTCCTTTCTCAGCCTCCTGAGTAGTTGGAACTACAGGCACATACCACCATGCCTGACTAATTTTTAAATTTTTCGTAAAGATAAGGTCTCACTGTGTTGCTCAGGCTGGTCTCAAACTCCTGGCCTCCTATGATCTTCCCACATTGGCCTCCCAAAGTGCTGGGATTATAGGTGTGAGCGACCACACCCAGCCCCTGAATGAAACACTTTGAAAAAGAGTGAGAAATGAGCAACTGCTGACACAGTGGATGAAGACAACTCTTTTAAGATTAGCTCTGAAGTGAACAAAGAAATGGGTTGGTAGATAAAGGAAATTGTGTGGCTTAGAGAGTGAAAATGACATTGCTATATGTAGGAAAGGGGATGCAGAGCACAGGTAGAGAATTTGCCCTCATTAGAGGAGAGATCTTTTCCATCAAACGGGAGGAAATGCAGAAAAGTTGTGTGCCCTTGTGAGGAGGTTTGGTGGTTGGAAGATGAAGGCTTATTCTCTTGGCTTTCATCTTCTCTTGTGGTTTCTGTTTGCTCGATGAAGTATGAAATTCATACAGGCAGAAAGGGATTGGAGTGTGGGGAGTTTGAAGCAGTTTGCTAAGAAGTATTGATTGTTCATTTAAGGTTTAAAATCTTGAATTTAAAGTGATACTAGTTAGCCTGGTTTTGTGATTCTACCCTCCGCCCCCACCATTATTTAACTAGTTAGTTACAGACACAGATAAGGCAGGTAGTTGGATTTACTCAGGGTGAGATTTTGCCAGGTGTGTTAGAGTTCTCCAGAGAAACAGAACCACCAATTGGAGTTTTAGATAGACTGAGATTTTAAGGGATTTATTTTTGTGAAGGCTGCCAAGTCTGAAATCTGTAGAGCAAGCAGGAAATTCTTGGTCAGGAGTTAATACCGCAGTTGTGAGGCAGAATTTTGTTTCTTCAGGGAAACTTGTTTTTGCTGTTAAAGCCTGATCAAGTGATTGGGTGAGGCCTACCCATAGTATCAAGGATAAGCTTTTGTACTTAAACTTACTTGACTGTTTGTAGATATTAATCACATCTACAAAATACCTTCACAACAACTACATTAGTGTTTGAATAACTGGGTACTACAGCCTAGCCAAATTGACACATAAAACTAACCATCACACTAGATCAGTACAAAAGAAGGAAAAGAAGACAAGGAAACATTTATTGTGGATGGTAGTTGAGTGTGTAACTGGCCACAGGATTTGAGTAAGTTAATTTGAAAGATTGCCATGGTCAGAGTGGGATACCTGAAAGAGAGATTTCACAGGTTATGATAATTACTGACATTAGTAATGCTCAGGACAACCTTGGATGTGGGCTGCTGAGATTGAATTGAGAGACAAGTCATGAACGTGAGGAGGCCAATGAGTTAGAGTCTGAGGTATTAAAAAAGGGTCAGTCTGCATGAATGGTGAAATCAGCAAATAGTGAGGGGAGTAAGGGCATATAAACCAGTTGCTAATGTCCTCAGTGAATAAGGAAGAATTGGAGGGAGGATAGATGACAGTAAGAATAAGAAAGGATAAAGGTAATATAATAGGCTAAGGTTGCTTGTCACAAATTGGAAATTTCAGGAGGCCAAGTAAAGGAATTAGGAGTTTGACTCAATGAAGGAATTTGACTCGAAGAATTGAGTCAAATGGAGGATGTACATAGTAGTATGGCAGTGAGAATTTAGGGAATCATAGCTAACCAGGGAGAGCTGGACTTTTTCTGGTGACCGTAAGCAGGGATGTGAGGTATGAGGGAATTAGTCCTGATACAGAAGATGGTGGGTATCAGTTCTAGTGTTGTAGGACTCTGTGGCAGTGCTTTCAAATTGTTAGTCATGACCCATTAGTAGTTTATAGAATGAATTTAGGAGATCAAAACTTCTGTTACGTTTTTAAAAGAAATCAGATAGAAAATATCATAGTCTGTCATGTGTAATAAGGGGCTAAGAATTTTTTAATGGTTTTATTGAAATATAAATCACATACCATTACAGTTATCCATTTGAAATATATAGCTCAAAGATTTTTAGTGTATTCCCAGAATAAATAGAGCCATCATCACAACCTAACTTTGGAACATGTTTGTCACCCCAGAAAGTAACCTCATGCTCACTAGCAGTCACTCCCGATTTCTCCTACTCTCCCTGGCTCCACGCAACTGCTTACCTGTTTTCCTCTCTATAGATTTGCTTAGTCTGTCTCTCTTTTTCTGTTTTTTGAGATGAAGGCTTGCTCTGTCGCCCAGGCTGGAGTACGGTGGTGTGATCCTGGCACACTACAACTTCCACCTCCTAGGTTTAAGCAGTTCTCCTGCCTCAGCCTCCCAAGTAGGTGTGATTACAGGCACCTGCCACCAGACCTGGCTAACTTTTTTGTATTTTTAGTAGAGACAGAGTTTCACCATGTTGGCTAGGCTGGTCTTGAACTCCTGACCTCAGGTGATCTGCCCGCCTCGGCGTCCGAAAGTGCTGGGCTTACAGGTATGAGCCGTTGTGCCCAGTGCATTCCGAATATCTCACATAAGTGGAATCATAGTGTGTGATCTTTCGCGACTGGCTTATTTCACTTAGCATGATGTTTTTAGGGTTCATCTATCAGTATTTCATTTGTTTTTTTCTTTTTCTTTGTTTCTTGGTTTTTTTTTTTTTTTTTTTTTTTTTTTTTTTTTTTGGATCAGGTCTTGCTCTGTCACCCCAGGCTAGAGTGCAATGCCATGATTGTGGCTCACTGTAGCTTCAAACGCCTGGGCTCAAGCAGTCCTCCCGCCTCAGCCTCCTAAGTAGCTGGGACCACAGGCATGTGCCACCACACCTGGTTAATTTTAAAGTTTTTGTAGAGACAAGCTCTCCCTATGTTGCCCAGGCTGATCTTAAACTCCTGGGCTCAAGCAATCCTCCCACTTCAAGCTCCCAAAGTGCTGTTGAGATTACAAGCATGAACCACAGGGCCTGACCTTCATTTCTTTTTATGGTCAAATATTATTTGGTTGTATGATATGCCACATTTTATTTATCTACTCTTCGGTTGGTCAGCATTTGGATTGTTTCACCTTTTTGGCTATAGTAAGTAATATAGTCATGAACATTCGTATACAAGTTGTTTTTGTGTTGTATGTTTTCATTTCTCTTGGGTAAATACCCAAGAGTGGAATTACTGAGTTATATGGGTAACTCTCTGTTTATTATTTTGAAGAACTACCAAACTGTTTTTCAAAATGGCCGTACCATTTTACATTTCCACCAGCAAGGTGTGAAGGTTCCAATTTCTCCACATCCTATTCAAGCTTGTTATTGTCTGTTTTGAAAATAGCCATCCTAATGAGTGTGAGTCATACCTCATTATGGTTTTCAATTGCATTTCCCTGATAGCTAAGGACACTCAACATCGTTTCATGTGCTTTTTGGCCACTTTTATATCTTCTGGAGAAATATTCCAGATTCTTTGCCTATTTTAAAAGTTGAGTTACCTTTTTATTATTATGTTGTAAGAGTTCTGTTTCTTTTTTTAAAAAAACAAGAGATGAGATTCTTGCTCTGTCACCCGTCCTGGGGTGCAGTGGTGTGACCTTGACTCACTGAAGCCTCAAACTCTTACACTCAAGTGATTCTCCCTCCCCAGCCTCGCAAGTAGCTAGTGCTACAGGTGTGAATAGTCACAACCTGCTAATATTTAAAATTTTTTGTAGAGACAGGATCTCACTATGCTTCCCAGGTACTCCAACTCCTGGGCTCAAGTGATCCTCCCACCTTGGCCTCCCAAAGTGCTGGGATTACAAATGGCAGCCTCCTCGCCTGGCCAAAGAGTTATTTTTATGTTATAGATAGAAGTTGCTTAACAGATGTATGATTTACAAATATTTTCTCCTGTTTTGGAGGTTGTCTTTTTACTTTCTTGATGGCATCATTTGTAGCACAAAAGGTTTTAATTTCAATGAAATCCAATGTATTTCTTTTTTCTTGTGCTTTTGGAATCTTTTATAAGAAACCATTGCTTAACTCAAGGTCATGAAGACAACTTCTACATTTTCTTCTGAGTTTTATAGTTTTAACTCTTACATTTAGGCCTCTGATCCATTTTGAGTTAATTTTATTGTGTATGGCATGAGGAAGGCATATGAGGTCATTCTTTTGCATATAGACTTGCAGTTGTCACAGCTCTATTTGTTGAAAATACTATTCTTTCTTATCAAATTGTCTTGAGCATTCTTGGAAAAAAAAAGGGGCGGGGGGGCGGATTTATTTCTGAACTCTCAATTCTGTTCCATTGATGTCTATTCTTATGCCAGCCAGTGTGTTGATTACTGTAGTTCAGAATTTTTTGAAAATTGTGTTTCATATACTTGTGTGAGTATACTTATAAGTAGATACAGAGGTGTGTATGTGTAATGGATTATGGTGTAAAATGTTGGAAAACCTATGGTGTTTCCCTGTTAGAGTTCACTCTCTTGTGGCAACTTAGTGGGGTACATTCCGTCTCAGGGAATATACAGAGAAGGCAGGTTAGAGGGTCTGTGAGTGTATGAATTCCTTTTAGTTTGGATGACTGAGTTTTCTTACTTTGGTAGATAAAGTTTCCAAGTGCATGTGGACTGAAGGGCAGTAAGGAGTGCATAGAACAGCTGTGGGAATTTCTAAAGATTATGAAGTATTTGAAATTTTGAAGTTAGGAGGGTTTTGTACTGCACCAGTGTTTCATGACTCTCAATTAAAAAAAAATTCTCTGAATATATTAAGCGTGTCTGTGTTATAACTTAAGACATTATATATGAAAATTGTAGAGATAATTTAAGGTTTGGGAATGATGCTATCTGCTTCTAGAGAGGATTTTTGTTGACTTTTGACAGGAGGCAAGCTAGTTGCATTAGCAATCCTAGATAATCTTAATCCAGTCAGAGATTATGATGTTTCAAAACTGGGTTCCAGAGTCTGCAAAGGCTGGTCTACTTCATGTTTTATTTACTCATAGGATATGACCCCTTGGAGTCCTAGCATAAAGCCAGGGATGTTATCAGCCCCACATGTCCCCACCCCCACACTATCTTGGGCCCATAACTCCAATATCTAATCCTCTCTAGTCATGTAAATCTGTTGCAAGTTCAAGCTCAGCTTCTCAGCCACCTCTCTGGAATTGGCATATCCCTTTGGGGGAAAAATGGCCTGGATCTCAGGCTTCCTTATGAGCATGTCCTTACACTCCCAGATCTTGGTCTTCATACTTTTTCACTACCTTGGCACTCTGATGCCCTGAGGCAGGTTTTTTGGTTTTGATTTAAAAATTTTTTTTTCTGGGGGCTTGGGCAGGTGTCCAGTTTTTCTAGTTGCTCCCAATAAGAGAATTGGTCTGAATTACCTAGTTTACCACTTTAAGGAAAGTGATTTGCTAGCTTCGTCAAGATTTATGTCATAAGATTCTGTATTTTAAATTGTAGTATATGTGGTTGCAGTTTTTCCTGAGGGTAAGATTTTGGGTACCAGTTTCTACAAATAATAGGAATTATTAGAAAAGGGAAAAATAGGCTTAGGAATAGAAATGGGAGGGAAAAGTGGCAGAGAAAACGAGATATTTTTGCAAAGTTTGGGAAAGATAAAGATATATAGGGTAACATTTTCATGTCTATTAGGAGTGTAAAAGAGCAGTCATGAAAGGAGCTGACATATTTGTTGGCATGATATTGTCATAATTAAAAGGCTGTAGAATCTAGGTACTATGGGGGTGGTCTTGAGAAGTATCTACTTATTCATGTTGAATAAAATTTTAAAATTTCACAGAGAAACTGTAGGATAGTGAGTCATTAGTTGAAGGAGTCAGCTTTGCGGTTGTGTCTTACAGCAGTTTAAATATGCTGTACAGTCACTAGTATGTAAGGGATTGCAGAAGGAATTTAATTTCATAGAACCCAGTATTATGAGATAAACAAAATGATACTGATTTTGATTGACCATGCCATCCTCATATATGTATGTAAATAAATGTAAGGTCTTAGTGGGTTTTTATGTTTTTGATCCTCTAAGCTATCCCCATACTTCTTGAGTTTCAAAATTACAAAATTTTCCTCAATCTTAATCATTATAATTAAGGAAAAATGGTGTATCTTTAATAGCTCCTCCTTCTCTTGAGAAAATGATAGATACTGGGTGTATTTCAGACAGTTTTATCGGCAGAGTTTTGGTTGGTATTTTTTGAACTTTTTGAGGACAGGGATTGTTTAGTAAAATGATTCCGTCTCTTTTTTGGCTCCATCTTCCTCATGTTCATGCAGTATATGTGTCACGGGAACCTGGTTTAAGATCAGTATGTTTCTTTGTTACACCGGTCCATAGAATCTGCTATTACTGTGTTTTGGTTCTTCACAACTGATCATTTTGGCCATCCTCCTCCCCCACCTTTTAAAGTGACTTTATTCTCCCACACCACTCCCAACTGAAGAATGTTCAGACATACAAATTGAAAGAATATTACAGTGAACACCTGTATACTTCATTTGGATGTTGTAGTTGTTAGCTTTTTTGTCATATTTGTTTATGTCTCTCCTAAAAGTAAACACATTCTCTGACATATGTCATACTTAAACCCTTAATGTCTAGTTCATACTCAAGTTTTACTGTTTATTTCCCCAAAAGATCAGTTTGTGCTGTGATTTCTCTCCTAGTTTCCATAGCTCTTGTGAACGTGTTTTTGTGCATGGATAGTGTTCAAATTAATGTTGCTGTTAGGGGACGATTGCCAGAGTGTCCTCTTCCACCATCTTGTTCTGTCCCTCTCCTCCAAAAAGGTTAACTTGTAAGTGGTTTTCTCAAACCAATACTCGATCAGAGTTTATGAACTAAATTTGATTGTTGTTGCTTTAG
Source organism: Saimiri boliviensis (assembly GCF_048565385.1). NCBI lineage: Eukaryota > Metazoa > Chordata > Mammalia > Primates > Cebidae > Saimiri > Saimiri boliviensis. The sequence continues at coordinate 27,007,965 of NC_133460.1, read as the reverse complement.
TCACTTTTAACATACAACCGTTGTCCCCTTTTCTGTTTGTTTTTTTTTTTTTTTAGAGACCAGGCCATTTGTCATATAGAATGTTTTCTGTATTCTGGATTTGTCTGATGGTTTCCTTGTAACATTTGACTTGTATTTCTATACCCACTGTGTTTGCTAAAAAGTAGAAGATTGAATCTAAAGGCTGTATTATATTTAGTTTTTTTTGGCTTAGTTACTCCTGTGTACATCATATTGATATAATGTATGAACCATAGGCACCATTTGGTTTGTCTAAAGTGTGATTATTAAGGTGGTATTCACCAGATCTGCCCATTATAAAGATGGATTTCTGCTTGACAATTAATAGTTGATCAGTTAGATGACATTTTGGTTCCCTGTGAATATCCTTTAGTTAGCTCTGTACCTTTGACATACTTCCATCAGTGTGGGTGTTTTTTGAGTACTTCCTTTCTGGCACTGCAGCATGCTCCCAGCTCATCTTACATGTTTTCTACCCTAGTCCTGGGATTAGCCATTTCTCTAAGGAGCACTGTTTCCTTTCATTAGAAAATGGTATTAGTAACAAAGATCTAGGTGTGCTTGTTGCTACTGGGATGTTTCTTTTAGGTACTCTAAGCAGATAGAGCAAAGAAATATATTTGTATATTAGAAATATCTGCATATCTGTGTGTCTAGATAGAGACACATATAAGGATTTAATATTCTATGTCAATATATGTATATAAATATTTGTAACCATCTATATGTAAGCTAAACATGAATTCTTAATGTCTTCAACTTGGATCTATTACCATATGGATCATTCTTAGTCCTCCCCTTACTGACCAGTAAATTTCCTGCAGTAGTGGGAAACCCGCCTTCCAGCACACACCACCTGTTTACTTAGTTGTTCACTTCTATCATAGATCTTATAGCAGTATCAGAATTAATAACTCACACCCAGTGGAAACAACTGTATCAACTAGGAGGGTTTTTCTTTTTTTGTTTTGGATAATTTTTTGGAAATTTCTAAGTAGACAGTCATGTCATTTGCAAACCAAAACAGTTTTATTTCTTGCCTCCCACCCCCAATCTGTATGCCTTTTCTTTCCTTTTATTGTTATTGCAGTTTTCTTGTTCTTAGGGGGAAAGTATCTAGTTTTTCACCATTATGCATTATGTTCACTGTAGAGGGTTTTTTGAGGGGAGTAGAGTAGATTTTTTTTTAAAAAGTCAAATTGAGGAAATTTGAGGAAATTCTTCTCCATTCCCAGTTTTCTGATAGTTTTCATCATGAGTGGTATTAGATTTTGTCAGATGCTTCGTCTGTATCCATTGATGACCATTTGATTTGTCTTCATTAGCCTGTTGATATGGTGGGTTATACATTAGTAGATTTTAGAACCAGCCTTGCATACCTGGGATAAATCTCACCTGGTTATGGTGAGTAATTTCTTTTCTGCATTAGTGGATTCAATTTACTAATATTTTATTGATGATTTTTGTTATCTGTGTTCATGAAAGATACTGGTCTGTAGCTTTCTGTTGTTACAATGTATATATATAATTTTATTAGAATAACGCTGCTCTTCTAAAATAAGTCAGGAAATGTTCCTTCTGGTTTTATTTTCTGGAAGAGATTTTAGAGAATTGGTATCAGTTTTTTCTTAAATATTTGAAAGAGTTCACCAGTAAAACTGCTTGGGCCTGATGTTTTCTGTTTTAAAAGGTTAATAACTATTGATTTAGTTTTTTAAATAGATACAGATCTATTCAGATTATTGATTCAGTTTCTTTAATAGTTACAAGTTTGTTCAGGCTTTCTGTTTCTATTTGTAAGAAGTTGGTAGATTGTGTCTTTCACAGAATTGGCTCATTTCATCTTACTAAATTTCTGTTGAGTACAGAGTTGCTCATAGTGTTCTTTTATCATACTTTTAATGTACTTGGGATAAGTAATGATGACCCCTCTTCCATTTGTTACATTAGTAATTTGTGTCTTCTCTCTTTTTTCTCCTTCCTTCCCCCTTCAGTTCCCTTTGTCTTCCCTCCCCTTCCCTCCCCTCCTGTTCCCTCCCCTCCCCTCCTCTCCCCTCCTCTCCCCTTCCCTCCCCTCCTGTTCCCTCCCCTCCCCTCCCCTCCCCTCCTCTCCCCTCCTCTTCCCTCCCCTCCTGTTCCCTCCCCTCCCCTCCTCTCCCCTCCTCTCCCCTTCCCTCCCCTCCTGTTCCCTCCCCTCCCCTCCTCTCCCCTCCTCTCCCCTTCTCTCCCCTCCTGTTCCCTCCCCTCCCCTCCTCTGTGTCTTCTCTCTTTTTTTTCCTTCCTTCCCCCTCCCCTCTTCCCTTTCTTCTTTCCTTCCCTCTTTCCTTCTTCCTGTCTGTCTGTCTCTCTGTCTCTCTGTCTCTCTCTGTGGCCAGGCTGGAATGCAATGGTATGATCTTGGCTCACTGCAGCCTCCGCCTCCTGAGCTCACCCAATTCTTCTGCTTCATGGTTAGTCTGGCTAGAGGTTTAACAGTTTTATTTATATTTTCAATGAACCAGCTTTTTTTTTTTCTATTTTACTGTTTTTAATATCATTGATTTCTACTGTAATTCTTTTTTTTTTTTTCTTCTGCTCACTTTAGATGTTACTCTTTTTGATAATCAGTTGTACCAGATTTGGCCAGTGGGAGTCTCTTGAGGTGGCTCCTGTGTCCATTTTGATCTGAACTGGTTGATTGTTGAATGTTTCCTTGGTTTCTGGCAGAATAAGATGTCTTTCAACCTGTGCTTACTTTGCCTTAACCTGGGACACTCCATTTAAGGAAGTTGGTTTCAGTCTTAATTTTATGTGATTGCTCATTTCTTTCATCTAAATTTTCAACAGTTTTGCCACATTGAGATCAGCATGTTTACCTTTCTTTGGTAGTCAGCAAGAGCAACTGAGGTGTCCTGTTAATGCTACTATTTAATGTGTCTTAAAACTTGTCTTAAAAAACATTTTCCTATTCAATTTATATAGGCAAAAACACTTTAATTCCATCCAACCAAACTCTTCTATGGCGTCTCTGAAAGTAATTTATACTTTACCAGTTTGTACTTTTGCTGAGGGACAGCACACCTTTTTAAGGGATGCCACATCTTTTTAAGAAGTTCAGAAGTTGAGGGCGCAGTATTCTGAATTATCTAGTTTGTTTTTTTGGCATCTCTGCTGTTTATTTATTTATTTATTGACAGGGTCTCGCTCTGTCACCAGGCTAGAGTGTAATGGCACAATCTCGGTTCATTGCAACCTTCTGGTTCTCAGGTTCAAGCAGTTTCTCCTGTCTCAGCCTCCTGAGTAGCTGGGACTACAGGGATGTGCCACCATGCCCAGCTAATTTTTGTATTTTTAGTAGAAACGGGGTTTCACTTTGCTGGCCAGGGTGGTCTCTATCTCTTGACCTCGTGATCTTCCCACCTCGGCCTCCCAAAGTGCTGGGATGTGAGCCACCAAGTGTTTGGACTTTAGCTTCAGGGTTTTTCTTTTACTTTAACAAATATTATGTGCCAGTACTTTACAAATAGTAGCTAATTTAATTATTTTAACTTTGCTAGTAGATAAGGTTATTCTCCTTTCTTCCTCATACATGGGAAAACTCAAGCAAAATGAAGTTGCACAGCTGATACATGAATGGCAGGGCCAGAGTCTGAATTTAGACAGTCTGCTCCAGACTTCAAACTCCCAGCCACTGCTTTGTGCTGCCCCTCTTTCCTCTGCCAGTTAAGTAGAAAAAGTTGTTTGTGATTCTGCATCTTGTTCTCCCCTTCTCTTGTTAATTATAGTATAATGGGTGTCACTCTTACTACCATAAGCCTTAGTGTGGCATTGTGAGCACCAGTTGATTAAGCAATCACGTTTTGAGATCCCTAATTGGAAGAATTCAGAGCATTGTATTACTTTGAGTTAGCTGGCCCTTTGCCACAGTTCTGTTTGGCCAGGAGACAACATTATCATGAATAGTGATAATGTGTAAAAAGATGAGGCCTCCTTTTTTTAAAAAAAAGTATATTAAATTCATTTAGAGTATGAATTTTAAAATATTATAGTCTGTGATGATATAAGATCAAAGAAGAATAAGTGAAAACACTTCATAAGGCACAGAGTGCTAGGCGTGTGTTAACTATTTTATTGGTGTACATAGTTATTTCTAGAACTATAGAGGTAGGATCATTATTTTATGGAAATAACATATGTTACTGGAAATCCTAGATTCTTAGATCAGAATTCTAAATTCTGGTTCTTTGATGTGTTAACATAGGGTCCATTTCATCTTATTTCCTAGTTTATTTTTTTCCTTGCTCTGCTTCTTCGTAGTTATAATTAACTAAGACCTCTGGTTCCCCAAGGTCAGGGCATACTCTTTTTGAAAATAGTATTAACCTAGTGCTAATGAGAGGAAGAGAGCATCAGGAAGTATTTTAAATTTTTAAAAAACTAATGGCAAATATAAAATATTGGGGAAAAAAGTAAAGATTAAAACTACCTATAATCCAGCTAGTAATATTTTGATGTATTTATTTTTATGTATTTTTTACACATGTGAGAGATACCTATTTACATGGGTACACACCTCTGTGTATAATTTATAAGGATCCAAAAATCATAGTAGCTTTCATTAATTGAGGACTAGATAACTGCTTTTTTTTTTTTTTTTTTTTTTTTTATTAAAGTCTAAGGAAATATATTTTGTTTAAAGAAATGTATTGGCCCGGCGTGGTGGCTCACGCCTATAATCCCAGCACTTTGGGAGGCCGAGGCGGGTGGATCACAAGGTCAAGAGATCGAGACCATCCTGTCCAACATGGTGAAACCCTGTCTCTACTAAAAAAAATACAAAAATTAGCTGGGCATGGTGGTTCGCATCTGTAGTCCCAGCTACTCAGGAGGCTGAGGCAGGAGAATTGCTTGAACCTGGGAGGCGGAGGTTGCAGTGAGCCAAGATCGTGCCACTGTACTCCAGCCTGGCACCTGGCGACAGAGGGAGACTCTGTCTCAGAAAAAAAAAGAAAAAAAGAAATGAAATGTATAATACCAGAGAAATAATTTTATAAATAAGAGATTTGCAACTTTTTTTTTTTTTTGTAAGTCTGCTAAGACTTACTACCATCTCTTTAACAGGAAGGAGTTTTTAACTTTAACTTAATAGGAAGGTGTTTCACGGGTTCCATGAAGTCAGGAATGTTTTCGTATATAATACTGAAGTGTTATTTGTCTTTTCATATCTGTTCTCAAGAGTTTTTCTGAGGCCATGTCGCTTGCCCTGATGTAGCAGCAGACTGAATGTAGAAGCAAATGAGGGAATCCAGCTGTCTGAAATTAAGCCAGACTTTTAATGGCAGTTTTGCAAGATCAGGTGTCTGGTAGGCAGGCACACCTGGAGCAGTTACAGCAGGTAATTTATCTCTGAGCATGTAAGTCCCTCCCCCAGTTCCTCATTGGTTGAGTACTATGGGGTTACAATCTTCCTTGACATTGCCTAAGTTTCATTATCCCCCTTATAAGGTTATACCAGTCTCCTTCCCCGCTTAAGGTTTGAATTCCCAATAGCAAAACTTTCTTGCCTTTTAGGGGCTGACCCTCCTCTACATTCTGTTTGCTTATTCTGACTTCTAGGTGCATGAGCTGTGTAGTTTGTTACATCCGCAGCCTGACTGCCGTTACTTAGATTTATCATGCTTTGAAAATGGGCCATTTAAAATTATTTCCTCACAAACTTCCCTCCTCTTTTCTATTTACTTCCTTTGATCTCATTTTTATATAAACCCTTTTGGTCTTCCAGTCACTCTAAGAAATCGTTTACTTTCTTCCTCATAGGAGAGTGAGTTTAATTTGGTGTCTAATGATGGCAGGTTATTCTGCTGTAAGTCATGGGTATTTGTTTATTAATAGCTGTTTCGATTAATCTCTGTGCTAGTCTGTTCACACAAGGGAAAATACAACATCTCACTGCTGTTAAGATTCCTACCACAGTTATGAGAGATGTAAGGAGTGAAGCTGCCATGCCCTTCCATTTTCCCTACCAACCTTCTAGCCAACCTGTAAATGGATCATCAGTTCCAACATTTTCTGCCAGTTGGTTTTCTGGAGTTTTCAGTTCTTATAAAGCTTTTGTGTTGGTCTCATCTGGGGCAGTATTGTTGGGATTGAAATTTCCCACCCAGCATAACACATATACCTGCTTTTTCTGCTAGTATCCTGTCTAGCGCAAGCCTGTTTTCTTAGACCATTCGGCTGGGCTGGTAGCATCTAACTAGCTACCCCTGTGAGAGCATTCTGTGTATAACTGATGAATCTCTGTTGATTATAATTGATGTAGTTAATCCAATCCACATTCTTACTAATAGTTTACCTCTAGAAGAGTACTGACTCAAACCCAGCAGCTATTTGGTTTCTAGCCTTAAATTTATTAGGTACCCCCTATATGGACTCCTTTCGAGTCAACATATATATTGGGATCAAAAGAATTTGTCAGATCTCTCCAGTTTCAGTGGCCATGTATATTTTTGGGTATCTTATGGAATGCCAGGTTGAAGGGAATGGCTAATTGGACTAAAGCACAAATCCCGGTCCAATTGGACAGTAACAATACCACCAGACATCAGCCTAGGGTATATGGAGAGCTGAGCATTTGCCATTGCCTGTGGGACTCACCAGTAATGTTTAGGATGTGGGTACAAGTTGATAGTTCTTCCATGGACTTATTGAACTCTGCCCCCCGCCTGAAGAGGCAAGAGTGGTTCATATTCCCTCTAGAGAACCAAGGGATTGCCCTGGGATCTGACTTCCTCAATGTGGGAAAGAGCAATGACAGACTCTTAAAAGTCACATTTGCCCATGCATCCTTGTCCTGATATAGAGGCAACATGGAGGGCATGCCTTCAGATCAGTATCCCATCCTAGGGGAAACAGAACCACCTGTGCCGAGGTTGTCCTGCAACACACATGTAGCAGTTATTCTTGTTGAGGGCTTGTACTGAAAATTTGACTCATTTGGCCTAGGCATTCATATCCCTTTACCCTGTTTCAATTTCTAAGGCTTGCCTTAAGTACTTTGCCTCAATTTTATTTACCCTTTTAGGGTCATTATTTGGTGGACTAATTTATTAAGGTCTGGGGTTGGAGTAGTTTCAGGCAAGTGGGAGGTTGAGTTCTTGATTCATTTGAGAACAAATTGCCCTAGGGGGTTGTTCCCTGTGATGTCTGCCCCTAACCCATATACCTGAGATGGTCTTTTGGTTCTTAGTCTAGAATGGCTGGATTGTCAATGGTGATAAGTAAAGGATTGTATTCTAAATTCTGGCAGTTATTTGGCAGGGAGCCCTTGGACAGATGTAGATTATTCTTTTTTTTTTAATTTTTATTTTTTATTTTTTATTTTTTATTTTTATTTTTTTGAGACAGAGTTTTCGCTCTTGTTACCCAGGCTGGAGTGCAATGGCGCAATTCTCGGCTCACCGCAACCTCCGCCTCCTGGGTTCAGGCAATTCTCCTGCCTCAGCCTCCTGAGTAGCTGGGATTACAGGCATGTGCCACCACGCCCAGCTAATTTTTTGTATTTTTAGTAGAGACGGGGTTTCACCATGTTGACCAGGATGGTCTCGATCTCTTGACCTCGTGATCCACCCGCCTCGGCCTCCCAAAGTGCTGGGATTACAGGCTTGAGCCACCACGCCCGGCTCAGATGTAGATTATTCTTTAAGGGTCTCCAGCTCAGAGTTACCCATCCCATGTTTACTGTCCAACCCTGAAATTGGGTAGTCTACCATACATCATCCTAGCTGGGGCAGGGTGATGCCCTACTATAACCTGTATCTGGTTCAGAGCAAATATATTTATCTGCCTGTGAGAGCGGTCTCTGATTTTCTAAATTCCCACAAGGTAAGACTTGGCAGGCATCAAATGTTAAAGTCTTGGATACTACTGTGTCTTGGTTACACTAATTACCAACCTGATTGGGTAGGGAGGAGTCCCCTGCCAGCTTCCATTTTGACCTTCTGCTGTGTGTATAGTTAAACAGCTTTTAAACAGCAACAAGTCATGAGGCTGGAAGTGGTGAACCCTGAACTCAGAAGGTGTCATTTGAATCAGAAGTCCTCTTAACCTAAGGGATGACAGGGTGGAGGATATGGCCATTATATAATTTCTTAAGCATCAATCCTTGATTTCCATAGTAGGGAGATCTGTAGCTCTTCTCAAATATGGGAGCCCATATAATAACTCACAGGGGAACAATTCTAAGTATTTTCTTGGGGCTATCTTAATCTTAAGGAGTGCTATTGGGAAACATTTGGTCCAAGATATTTTAATTTCTAGGACTGCTTTGGTGATTATGCTTTTTGAAAGTTTTATTCATTCTCTTTTCAGAGGAAGAGGAATGCCAAGGAGTATGATAATCCCATCTAATTTGTAAAGCTTTCATAATTCCCCTTAACGCCCTTCAGGTAAAGTGGCTCCCATTGTCTAAGTCAGTATTTTCCACCAGGCCAAATCTAGGTACAGTCTATTCTAATACTGTTTTGACCACATTCCTGGCAGTGGCTGTTGGAAGGGGAAAGGCTTCCACACAGCTGCAAAGGTGATCTGTGATCACCAGTAAATACATTAGTCTTTCTACTTTGGGAATTTCTGTGAAATCTACTTGAATGCTTTGAAATGGTCTTAGTCTGGGAGGTCTTCCTCCTGTGTCCTGTTTTCTGATCACCTTTTTGTTTATCCTTTGACAAGTTACACATCTTCCACATACTCATTTAGTGAGGGTATAAATCCCTGTATACAACAGTCACAAAAGACAAAGAAGGGCAATATATAACGATAAAGGATTCAATTCAACAAGATTTAAATCTCCTAGGTATATATGCCATACCTAGTGTTTTAGCACTCACATTTATAAAACGAATGCTACTAGATTTAAGGAGACAGTCACAGAATAATAGTAGAGGACTGCAACATCCCGCCAACAACACTAGACAGATCACTGCAGAAAACTAACAAACTCTGGACTTAAATTGAAGTTTTGACTAAATGGACCTAACAGACATGTGCAGAATACTCTACCCAGCAACCACAGAATACAAATTTTACCCAATTATGCATAGAACATGCTCTAAAAATGACCACATGCTCAGTCATAAAGCAAATTTCAATTAATGCAAAAAACTAGAAATCATACCAAGCGTCTGTTTGGACCACAGTTGATTATACCAAGAGTAACTCTGAAAACCACACGAGTGCATGGCAATGAAACAATCTGCTCCTGAATGACTTTTGGCCAAACAACAAAATTAAGGGAGAAATCCAATTTTTTTTTTTTTTTTGGAACAAATAAAAATAGAAGCAGTATGTGAAAACCTGTGGGATACAGCAAAAATAGAGTTAAGAGAAAAATTTTAGTGCTAAGTTCCTACATCAAAAAGAAAGATCTTAAATTAACAACCTAACATTGCCCCCAAGGGAGCTAGCAAAATAAGAACAAACTGACCTGAAGCTAGAACAAAAGAAATAACAAAGATTAGTGCAGAACTAAACAGAATTGAGAGCAAAAAAATTATACAAAGCATCAACAAAATGAAAAGTTTTTTATCCTTCAAAACAGTAAACAAAATTGATAGACTGGTAGCTATGAACCAAGAAAAGAGAGAAAATTCAAATAAGCACAGAAATGGCAAAGATGTCTTTACAGTACATACCACAGAAATACAGAAGATCCTTAGAGACTACTATGGACATCTTTATGTGCACAAACTAGAAAATTTAGAGGAAATGGGTAAATGTCTGGAAACACACAATCTTCCAGGAGTGAACCAGGAAGAAATCAAAATCCTGAGCAGACCAATAACAAGTTATAAACTTGAATACGTAATAAAATTTACCAACCACAAAAAGCCCTGGACCAAAAGGATTCATAGCCAGATTTAACCAGATGTTGATAGAAGACCTGGTACCAATCTTAATGAAATTATTTCAAAAAAAATCAAGGAGGAAAGATACCCTTCCTAACTCATTCTATGAAACCAGCATCATCCTGATACCAAAATCAGTCAAGGACACAACAAAAAAAGCAAAAATACAGGCCAGTATCCCTGATGAAGATAGATGTAAAAATTCTCAACAAAATACTAGCAGACTGAATCCAGCAGCACATCAAAAAGATAATTCACCCTTATCAAGTAGTTTTTTTCCTAGATTCAAGGATGGTTCAGAATATACAAATCAGTATATGTAATTCACCATATAAACAGAATGTCAAAACAAAAACCATATCCTATCAATAGATGCAGAAAAAGCATGCAGTGAAATCCAGCATCTCTTCATGATAAAGCCTCAACAACCTAGGCAATCAGAGGAACATACCTGAAAATAATAGGAGTAATTTATGACATACCCACAGCTGACATCATACTCAGTGAGCAAAAGGTGAAGCATTCCCCCTAAGAACCGGAACAAGACGAGGATGTCTGCTCTCACCATTCCTGTTAAACATAGTACTAGAAGTTCTAGCCAGAGCAATCAGACAAGAGAAAGAAACAAAAGATGTCCAGACAGGAAAAGAGGAAGTCAGATTATCTGCTTGCTGTTGACATGTTTTTATACCTAAAAAACCATGAAAGATTCCCTCGAAGACTCCTAGACCTGATAAACAACTTCAGTAAAGTTTCAGGATACAAAATAAATGTACAAACATCACTAGCATTTCTGTACACCAATAACATTCAAGCTGAGAGCCAAATCAAGAACTAATTTTATATACAGTAGACAGACACACACAATCTAGAATTACATTTAACCAAGGAAGGGAAAGAGCTGTGCATAGAGAACTGTAAAACACTGATGAAAGAATTCATAGATGACACAAACAAGTGGAAAAACATCCCATGCTTATGGATTAAAAGAATCAACATTGTTAAAATGACTGTACTTCCCAAAGCAATCTACAGCTTCAGTATAATTCCTATTAAATTACCAATGTGATTTTTTCACAGAATTAGAAAAAAACAATTCTAAAATTCGTATGGAACCCCAAAAGAGTCCATTTGGATCAGAGCAATCCTAAGCAAAATGAACAAAGCCAGAGGCATCATATTACCTAACTTGAGACTATACTACAAGGCTATTGTAACCAAAATAATGCAGTATTAGTACAAAAATAGACACATAAATCAATGGAACAAAGTAGAGAACCCAGAAATAGAGCCACACACCAACTGTGAAATAATCTACACCTGAGTCAACAAAAATAAACAATAGAGAAAGGACACCCTATTCGATAAATGGTGCTGGGAAAACTGGCTAGCCATATGTAGAAGAATGAAACTGGACTCCTGCCTCTCACCATATACAAAAATTAACTCAAGATGGATTGAAGACTTATTTAAGACCTCCAACTATAAAAATTCTAGAAGAAAACCTTGGAAAATGTCTTTTGGTCATTGGCCTAGGCCAAGAATTTATGACTAAGATCTTAAAAGCAAAGCAACAAAAACAAACTTAGATAAATTGGATTTCATTACAGAGCTTCTGCACAGCAAAAGAAACAATAAACAGAGCAAACAGCCTACAGAATGGGAGAAAGTATATGCAAACTATATATCCAATAAAGGACTAATGTCCATAATATATAAGGAACTTGAATCAATGAGAAAAAAATAACTCCATTAAAAAGTTAGGCAAAGGACATGAACAGACCTTCTCAGAAGACATACAAGTGGCCAAAAAAGGTGAAACAATGTGCAACATCATTAATCATCATAGAAATGAAATTAAAATCACAGCACGATACCATCTCATAGCAGTTAGATGGTTGTTATTAAAATGTAATAAAATAAAACATGTTGGGGAACATGCAGAGAAAAGGGAACACTTACTTACATGCTGTTGATAGGAATGTAAATTAGTACAACCCTTATGGAAAACAGTGTGGAGATTTCCTAAGTAACTAAAAATAGAACTGTCATTCAACCTAGTAGTCTCACTACTGGGTGTCTACCCAAAGAAAGATAAATTGTTTTATCAAAAAGACAACTGTGCTTGCATGTTTATTGCATGCAGCACCATTCACAATAGCAGAGGCACAGAATCAAGTGTTCATCAACAGTGGATTAGCTAAAGAGAATGTGGTACATTCACACTGTGGAATACTACAGAGCCATAATCAAGAATGAAATAATGGCCTTTGTGGCAATGTGGATGCAGCTGGAGGCCATTATCTTAAGTGAATTAATGCAGAAACAGAAAAATAACCGTATTCTCTGGCTTATAAGTGCGAGCTAAACAGTGGGTACACAGGAATGTAAAGATAGAGTAGTTACTGGGGACTCCAAAAGGGAGACTGGGGGGAACAGTTGAAAACCTACCTCCTAGGTACTATGTTCACTATTTGTGTGATGAGTTCATCAGAAGCTCAGACCCTAAAATTATTCAATACACCCATGTAACAAACCTTCACATGTGCCCCCTGAATCTATACTTAAATGTAATTGTCTATTAAATATAATTTTCACTATAAAACATAAAGTTGTAGTTTTCTTATCTCTGACTTGTGTAGTTTCAGATGAGAAGTCTTATAATTTCTTGGTGTTTCTGAATGAGTTCTAGGCATTGTTCATCTTATAGTTTCCTGGCATTTGCCCTTTGCCTCAGATTTGTGAAGTTTTGCCTTATGCATGTACAGATTAGTATTCAACCAAAAACACGAGAGGATCCGTATGTGAACTTCTAGTGCTCTGTATTCTTTGAGTGGCTTTCTTCTTATACTGTCTTACAAATTCTAGTCACCTTCACCTCCCTGATCTGTCTCCTCAGCTTGGCAAAGTTTCTGCACAGTGTTCTGGAAAGAGCCTTCTGCCAGAATGGCAGGGCAGTTGTAGGACTTAACCTAATTTGTTTTCCTTCCGTCTGGTCTGTTAACAGTTTCTTATATTTTGTCCACTTGCTAGTTGTTACTGTAAGAGGATAAATCTGATCCCAGTTACTCTACCATGCCAGAAGCAGAAGTTAATTAAGTTTTATTTTTAGAGTTGCTTCAAGAACTGCTGTTTTAAAATAACTGATCCCTATTTAATATGTAATGAGTAATACTGGACAGTTATTTTTTTTTTTTCCTGAGGAAAATCTAAACAGCTGTGGGTCTGGGTTAAAACATATTAACAGCCTTAGTAATGAAAAGTAAAAAGTAAAAGAAGAAAGGACACACATACTTGAAGTACAGGTTGAACATCCCAAATCCAAACATCTGAAATCAGAAATGCTCCAAAATCTGAAACTTTTAAATGCCAACGTGATGTTCAAAGGAAATGCTTATTAGAGGATTTTGGATTTGAGATGCTCAGCTGGCACTTATATAACACAGATATTACAAAATCTGAAAAATCTAGAAATGAAACCGTCTTTGGTTACAAGCATTTTAGATAAGAGATACTCAAGCTGTAATGGATTTCATTTTTTAATTGGCAAATTCTGGTGCTTACACTGTGCCAGGCAGTATGCTTAGGCTTCAAAATGAAGAGTGAACACAACATGCATTAACTACATTCTTAGAGTTCATAGTCTAGTAAAGAAGATAATTAATTGTAAAAATAAGCAAACAATTAGAACTCTGCTGAGTACAATGAAGGAGAAGAACATGGTGCCATGAAAGTGTATAAGAATACCTAATTTAGATTGGACAGTCAGGGAAAGTTGCCCTGAGAAGCTGGTAGCTGAGCTGGAGTTTAATACTTGAAGGCTGAGCAGGAGCTTAATAGTAAGGAGAAGGAAGTAGGTTGAGTAGAACATTTGCAGAGCAGTCTAGGCTGAGGGAAAGCACATACAGAAGCTATCAGGTGAAAGCCTGGCATATGCCAAGGAACTGAGGGAAGGCTAATGCAGTTGGACTGCAGAAGGCAACATTTTGGACAGAGTGGTGGAAGATGTGGCAGGAGAAGTATGCAGGGCCTGTATCATACAAGACTGAGTACAAGTTGTTCAGAATTAATTAGTTAATTAATTAATTTATTGAGACAGGGTCTCTGTTGCTTAGGCTGAAGTGCAGTGGCGCTGTCATGGCTGACCTCAGCCTCAACTTCCCAGGCTCGAGAGATTATCCTACCTTAGCCTCCCACGTATATGGGACTACAGGTACTCATCACCACACCCAGCCGATTTTTAAGATATTTTGTAGAGATAGATCTTACCATGTTGTCCAGGCTGATCTTGAACTTTTTGGGCTCAAGCAGTCCTTCCACCTCAGCCTCTGAAAGTGTTGGGATTACAGGTATAAGCCACCGTACCTGGCCAGAATTTTTTTTATAAAAAATTGTTTTATAATAAAATTCGGATTTTCACTTATTGAGAGAATGGTAGAAGTCACTGAATGAGGAATTACTGAATAAATTTTAAATTTGAAAACATAATTTTGTTACTGTGAAGAAAGGTTAGAATATGGCAGACCTGTTGGGGAACTATTGCAGTTACCCAGGTAAGACGTGATGGTAGCTTGAAATGTAGTGGTGCGAATGGATTCAAGAGATACTAAGAGGGAAAAGTACAATCAACTTGTTGTTGATATGAAGAGTAGCTCTTCAGATACATTGTGAGTAATGGAATAGATAGTTTCTGAGGTTTGCTGAGACAGTACTGGAGAGGACCAACTTGGTTTTTGGATATGCTGAATTTGAGGTGCTTTTTGAATGTCCAAATGGAAATGTCATATAGGCATTTGAGTTTGAAATCAGAGATCAGAATTGGAACTCACACTTAAGTTTTATTACATTGAGGTAGTAATTGCTGTGAGTGTGAATGAGACAGCCAGAGCAAAGGAATATAGAAAGAGAAGAGATGTCCTATATTTTAAGGAATTCCCCCTTTTAATGTCCAGGTAGAATAGTGAATCATTAAAGAAGGCTGCAAAGAACTGATTTCAGCAAACCTAGGACAGTGAATTATTAAAGAAATTACTGTGTGTTGCTTTCCTGACTGCTTTACCAAATTACTGGTTCTGCTGGCTTGAAACAACAGAAGTTTATTCTCACCGTTCTGGAGGCCATAAGTCTGAACTGAGTATTAGTAGGCTGAATTCAAATTGTCTGTCATCAGGGCCATGCTCCCTACAGTCTCTAGGGGAGAATCTGTTCCTTTCTTCTTTCAGCTTCTGTTGGCTGCTGGCATTCCTTGACTTGTCTCCGCATCACTCCAGTCACTACCTACACAGTCACATTGTGTCCTCCTTTTCTGTGTGTCTAATCTCCGTCTGGCATTTAGGGCCCACCAGATAATCCAGGATAATCTCATCTCAGAATCTTTAATGACATCTGCCAAAATTTGCCATAGAAGATAACATTTACAGGTTCTAAAGACTAGGACCGAGTATCTTCATGGTAGCGTTTTTCACCCTGCCACTCAAGGGAAGAGACTGCTTCAAGGATTCAATTGGTCAGCAATGTCAGGTGTTTCCAAAAGATCAAATTAAATGTGAATTGAAAAAGTCCAATTGGTAGCCTCACGGAATCCAGATTGAGAGGTGTTAAGAGTTAATAAGGTGTTTTGTAGCTAGAAGATGCAAGACCTCTTGATTGCTTTTTTCCTGTGAGATGGAACTATTGGACACTGAAAGTTTGAAAAGAATGGAGAACATTTTGTGTTGGAGAGAATGGAAATTAATAGAGAAGAAGGCATTATTGTATACTCACTGTGAAATTGACCATGAAATGATAGCTGATTCATCTGTCTTCTTGTGTTACTTTGTCCATTTGCTCTTGGGTATACCTATGGAAAAAGCAGCTTGATGGGTTCATCTGGGGTTGGTATTTTGCAAGATCGGTATCTAAGGAGTTTATTGATAAGAGTATTTTTAATAGATGGAGCATGGAATTTAAATTGCCTAAGAATCTAAGATAGATGGGGAGAATCTGAAGATAGATAGGGAGAAGATATGAAGTTCAGGTACCATCTGAGGTCAGTGTTCACATTGATGGTGGTAAAGCAAGCTACTAGGAGAAGAGATTGCAATACTTGAACTATATTTTCTATATAAGAGGGTCAGTTTCAGGTGATGACTAGATCCAGTTAGTGACCACAGGAATGGGTGGCCAGGATTGGTGGAGGGATAAATTATTGTAGATGAGCATATGAAACAACTGAAAGTCTGTGGTTTTGGAGGATTTGTTCTCACAGATGTTGATATCACTCAGGATGATAGCAGAGCTTAGGGTAAAGCAGAAGACTTTAATTTGTATGAAAGTCATCAGTCAGTGATGGATATGACTAGGGGACTTGTACATCATAGTAACAAAGACGGACACTGGGTGTTATAGCTGAGTAAGGAGCAAGTCGCTGAGTATGTGTCTTATAAGAGAGTTGGGGAATGGTGGTGGCGGTAAGGAGTAAGCAGGATGCCTATAGCGTCATTTCAGAGGGCAGCATGAGAACTGGCAGTTTGAGATAGTACAAGGTTTCATTCAAAGCAAAGAGGCAGAACATATGCTTGGAAAAAAGGAGAGGATAAACAGGTGGTTCCAGACTCATGATGGTTCAACTTACAGTTTTTCAGCTTTATAATGGGCTTATCAGGAAATAACCCCATCGTAGTCAAGGAGCATCTGGACTTACAGTGGTTTGACTTAGAAGTTTTCAACTTTATAATTAGTTTATTAGGGCATTAAATACATTTTGGCTTGGAATGTAGCCCCATTGTAAGTTGAGGAACATCTGTATAGGGTAATTTGGAACTGCAGTTTTAGTGGCTCCCTAGAAAGATTTGGGAGGGTTGGTGAAGAATGGAGGCTTGGGTTAAGGTCAGAGAGGTATGGAACTTCATGGGGATGATGTTGGGCATTTGGTTGGGCATTACATATTTGCTTTGGTGAACTAAGGAGTAGGAACCATGATGAATTTGTCTCTCACCCTTTGTTTGATATGGTGGGCACTAGACCCAGTGCCCAGAATGCTTGGGTAGCTTGATGTAAGTGAAAGCCTCAGTTGATTGAAGTTTTTTGTCTTTTGTTTTTTTAAAGACAGAGTTTTGCTCTGTCATCCAGGCTGGAGTGCAGTGGCACAATAATGGCTTACTGTATTCTTGAACTCCTGGGCTCAAGCTGTCCTTCCCACCCCAGTCTTCCAAGGAGCTGGTGCTACAGGCACACACCACCACGCACGGCTAATTTTAAATTTTTTATTATAGTTTCTTGTTCTATTACCTAGGCTGGTTTTGAACTTTTGGCCTCAAGCACTCCTTTCACTTTAGCCTCCCAAAATGCTGGGATTACAGGTGTGATGTTGGCCAGGGCTGAAGTTTTGACTTGCCTCACAAGGCAAGCACTGCTGCTTTTGTAGGTTCTTGTTTCTAGTTTTAAGAGAAGGCAGTAGACAACAGGGATCCACAAGTGAGAAGAGGCAGAGAAAAGAAGGTGATACCATACATAAAAACATATGGGAATGCGTGTAATAGATTTATCAACTACAATCTTGGGTTATTTGATATGTTGGTTTGCAGTAGTTTGAATCCTCTACTGCTTGCCCCTTGAACATTTTTGGTGTACCTCCACTATGTCTCATTTAGCCAGGGTTTACTTAAGGAATACAAATGAAATAGTTGGTAAAATAGAACAAGATCAGAGTAAACAAAGATCACACATTTTCACTCTAATTATGTGGACCCTCTGTGACCACAAGAAGCAACTATAGCTGGTCACCTTTGAAAATTGTTAAAAGGAAATACAGTCCAGATATAACTTACAAAGTTTAGGGTAACAGATTTGCTTTTTCTATATGCATTTTTAAACCTGTGCAGATTTTATCAGCTACTTTTGAGTTTACAGATTTTAGTGCTATTTATAACTCCCTGTTGTCTTTATTCCTAAAGAGCTATCACTGTTTAAGATGGTTGCCAGATTGGACATCTGCTGTTCTAGTCATCAGTTTTTTATCATGTACATAACCAAAGCATTTCTTCTAACCAAAGCATTTCTTCTTTTCAATCCTTTTGGGGAGTTTCACATCAGTACACTGTATAGAAGCTGATGGAATTTTTTTGGTGGTGGCATTCTCAGCATGTATTTCTGAACTGACAGACTGTTTTCTTACCAGGATCTCATTGTTGATAATACTGCCTAGACTTCTAATGCTGTAAGATTAATCTTCTAGGGTAAATTCAAAATATATTTTAAAAATATCTTCTGTAAGCAAGGCTACAGGCTGAATACTTTCAGAAATTTAAAAAATTAATTAAAAATTTTCTATCTTCCAAATGCATATAGTTATTGGGGAGATAGTGTGTATGTAGATATGCCCAAACTAATAATTACAATTATAAAAAGACAAGGGAAGGTAAAATGTGGTATAAGAATTTAGGAATTCT
The DNA here is from genome assembly GCF_048565385.1 of Saimiri boliviensis. Classification (NCBI taxonomy): domain Eukaryota; kingdom Metazoa; phylum Chordata; class Mammalia; order Primates; family Cebidae; genus Saimiri; species Saimiri boliviensis. The sequence goes on along the minus strand of NC_133460.1, from coordinate 26,989,634 downwards.
AAATAAGATTGTGATGTGATTGTGTATGTCTCACGTTCTGTCTTCCTCTTTGTCCACCGAAATTCAGATGGAGTCAGTAAACAAAGTCTAAGTAGATGCTTTCTAAAAGAAAAACCTCTAAAACAAAGCGATACAGAAGGATAAAAGTTTTTTTCTTTAATCTATGAATGCTTAAAAAAGATAGTGAACTTGCAGAAGAAACCAAGAATTGTAATAATATAAGATGTAGCAGAATTCAAGGCAGAAAACATTAAACAGAAAGGATCTTTTTTTTTTTTTTTTTTTGGAGACAGAGTCTTGCTTTGTCGCCAGGTGCCAAGCTGGAGTGCAATGGCGCGATCTCAGCTCACTGCAACCTCCGCCTATGAGTTTCAAGCAATTCTCCTGCCTCAGCCTCCTGAGTAGCTGGGACTACAGGTGCGCACTGCCACGCCCAGCTAATTTTTTGTATTTTTAGTAGAGACAGGGTTTCACTATGTTGGCCAGGATGGTCTCCATCTCTTGACCTTGTGATCTGCCCACCTCGGCCTCCCACAGTGCTGGGATTACAGGTGTGAGCCACCGCACCCGGAAAGGATCATTTTTTAATAGATCATAGTGAGAGATTTTAACCATTGTCTCTGAGAGTAAAGTATTCAGAGAGTAAGCAAGACCATAGGAAATACTAAGAGATCTAGATAAACTTGTCAGGAACTTCCAGTTTCAGTGCTTGACCCAATATTTCTGTGAATTACCCACTTGTTTTCCTTATTGTTAATCCTCTCTCTTAGCTACTGGATACCTTCTCAATTTGGTTAATGCGTTAGTCAGAATTACAGTTCTTGGGTTCTTTGATATTTTCCAGTAGAAAGTGAATCCTAAGTATTTTGTAAAATAAATTTTAGAATTCTTGTAGAGTCATAAAGAGGCACGTGAATGAAATGAATTAGGTACATCTCTTTTGAGTGCAAGATCTGATTGTTTTCACACACACACCCACTTTTGCCCATCAGGCCTAACCAGGAAGAAAATGATGCATAAACTTATAAGCAACGCAGTACAGACTTCTGCTTCCAAAATGGGGTAGATATACTTTTCCATACTTTTTCCTATTATTCTTGCTAAGTAGAGCCAAAATCCTGGATACTACATTTAAAACAAACATGGGAACACAGAGAAGTGAAGAGAACTGGGTGGATCTGCTGAGGACCCAGATAATATCACAGTAAGAATCCTGAGTTTTCTTATTACCTCATGTATTTCAGAATGGGTGCAGAAAAGCTGGCAGTCCAGAAATGTTGGACACAGACAAATAAAAGCTCTAGGGAAAAAATATGATCCTCTTTAGCCAGGGATAGGAACCTCGCAAGACAGAAAAGTTTTAGAAAATAACCACTCTGCTCCAGCCAGAGAACACAGAAAAGTCACGCTGATTACCAAAGGCCAAGTGAGGACCTAGACTTTCACAGTGTTTAGGCTGTAAGAAGACAACTTCTCACTCCATAGTGGCAGCGGAGCCAGTATGGGAAGCAGTAGCCATGAACAGGGAGCCTGAACTCCCACCTTTGCTTAGTATGAGTCCCTCTTTCCCTTTGCCTCCGAGTTCTGTGGTATATAAAAAGCCTAGTGAGGAACCTGCACTTCCACCCCCACTAGGCAGTTTTTCCACCAGAGGAAGGTCAGAGGAAGCTTACTATAATGGAATATTTACGTAAGATCCAGTCACCTAATGTAGTAACACAAATACCCAGGTTTCAGTGAAAAAAAATCTGTCATACCGAAAACCAGAAAAGTCTCAGCTCAAATTAGGAAAGACAGTTAATACATGTGGACACTGAGATAATACAGATACTAGAATTACCTGACAAGAATTTTTTTTTTTTTTTATTATGCTTTCAGTTTTGGGATACATGTGCAGAACATGTAGTTTGTTATACAGGTATACATGTGCCATAGTGGTTTGCTGTACCCATCAACCCATCATCTATATTAGGTGTTTTTCCTAATGTTATCTCTCCCGTAGCCCCCCACCCCCTGACAGGACCCAGTGTGTTATGTTCCCCTCCCTGTGTCCATGTTTTCTCACTGTTTAACTCCCACTTGTGAGTAAGAACATGCAGTGTTTGGTTTTCTGTGCCTGTGTTAGTTTGCTGAGAATAATGGTTTCCATCTTCTTCCATGTCCCTGCAAAGGACATGAACTCTTCCTTTTTTATGGCTGTGTAGTATTCCATGGTATATATGTGGATATTTTTTTTTATCCAGTCTATCATTGATGGACGTTTGGGTTGGTCCAAGTCTTTGCTATTGTAAATAGTGCTGCAGTAAACATACATGTGCATGTGTCCTTATAGTAGAATGATTTATACTCCTTTAGGTATATACCCAGTAATGGGATTGCTGGGTCAAATGGTATTTCTGGTTCTAGATCCTTAAGGAATTGCCAGACTGTCTTCCACAATTGTTGAATTAATTTACACTCCCATCAACAGTGTAATGACCAGTGATGAGCATTATTTCATGTTTGTTGGCACATAATGTCTTCTTTTGAGAAGTGTCTGTTCATATCCTTCCCACTTTTGATGGTTTTTTTTTTCCCTTGTAAATTTGTCTAAGTTCCTTGTAGATTCTAGATATTAACCCTTTGCCAGATAGATAGATTGCAAAATTTCTCTCCCATTCTGTAGGTTGCCTGTTCTCTGTGATGATAGTTTCTTTTGCTGTGCTGAAGCTCTTTAGTTTAATTAGATCCCATTTGTCAGTTTTAGCTTTTATGCCATTGCTTTTCGTGTTTTAGTCATGAAGTCTTTGCCCATGCCTGTTTCCTGAATGGTATTGCCTAGGTTTTCTTCTAGGGTTTTTATGGTTTCAGGTCTTACATTTAAGTCTTTAATCCATCTGAAGTTAATTTTTGTATAAGGTGTAAGGAAGGGGTCCAATTTCAGTTTTCTGTGTATGGCTAGCCAGTTTTCCCAGTGCCGTTTATTAAACAGGGAAGCCTTTCCCCATTGCTTGTTTTTTGTCAGGTTTGTCATAGGTCACATGGTTAGAGATGTGGGCATTATTTCTGAGGTCTCTGTTCTGTTCCATTGGTCTATATATCTGTTTTGGTACCAGTACCGTGCTGTTTTGGTTACTGTAGCCTTGTAGTATAGTTTGAAGTCAGGTAACATGATGCCTCCAGCTTTGTTCTTTTTGCTTAGGATTGATTTGGCTATATGTGCTCTTTATTGGGCACATGCAAAGACACACATAGGCTCAAAATAAAGGGATAGAGGAATGTTTACCAAGCAAATGGAAAGCAAAAAAAAGCAGAGGTTGCAGTCCTAGTCTCTGATAAAACAAACTTTAACAAAGATTAAAAAAGACAAAGAAGGGCATTACATAATGAAGGGATCAATGCAACAAGAAGAGCTAACTATCCTAACTATGTATGCTTCCAATACGGGAGCACTCAGATTCATAAAAGAAGTTCTTAAGAGACCTACAAAGAGATGTAGACTCCCTCACTATAATAGTGGGAGACTTTAACACCCCACTGTCAATATTAGATCAACGAGACAGAAAATTAACCAGGAGTTAGAGTAAATAACCCTAGAAAAGCATAAGCAAATATGTGGGGGAGACATCTACAATAATGTCTATAGGAACACTTTTTATCATAGCCTAAAATTGGAAACAACTGAAATACCTCTCAGTAGTAGATTGGATAAAGTGTGGTATATTCATGTGGTGGAATATCATCCCCCAGGCACAATTTGTGAACTACAGCCACAAAATTACAGCCACACACACGCACGCATGGATCACAGTTAGAAAATCAATGAAAGAAGCAAACCGCAGAAGAATATATATATGCCATGATTTCCTTTATATGAAGTTTGGTAAGAGCCAAAACTGGAAAATATGACTGGAATAAATATTTACGATTGTAAAGTTATTTTTAAAAAAAGCAAGGAAATGATTTCTACAAACTTTAGGATAAATGGTACCTCTTGCATGTGACAGGAAGAGATGATGGTGCGGGGATTTCTAGGGATTGGTAGTGGGAGATGGTTACACTGGTGTTCATTCTTTAAGTTTGTGTATATACACAGTACACTTTACGTGGCAGTTTTCATAAGATGCGTTTTTGTACATTTCTATGTCAGTTAATCTGTAATCATGATGAGGTGGTTGATTTTTTTTGAGGGAAAATATAAATAACCAAAATCAATAAAAAGGAAAAGACCTGAATTGATTAATACTATGGAAACGGCATCAGACCAGCTACTTTTATACGTGAATTCTATCAAGGAACCTGACCCACTTTTTAGAATTCCACTTTTGTATTTCCATAAATCGGTTGCATATTACCCCCTAATTACATTAATAGGGTCTCCAAATTAACATTTCTAAAACCAGTGTTTTTATCTTCTTGCTTTTCCAGTGTGTCACCTGATAGTGTGTTCTTGGTTGACTTCCCTTAGTTGACTTCTGACTGCTTCTGTAATTATCTTATAATGATTTCATTTTCCTTATGTTCTCAGACATTTTCCACTTCCCTCCTCCCCCAGTCTCTTACTGCTCCACAAGGACCTTGTGTCCTTTTCCAGGGTGAAAACAGCCACTGAACATGAATTATTTCAGTTTAAATTTCCTAGGCTTGAATGCTTCTCTATTGCTTTCAGAATAATGCTTATACTTTTAAAAAAGGAAGTATGTTATAGATATCATCGCTTTCACACTTTAAAGCAAATACAGTTGTTACCACTGCACACTGCTAATGTTGCTCTCTCTTGTGCTATTATACTTCTCCAAGTTTTCTTACCCTGATGGCTGCTGTTGTGCATTTCTTCTTCCCTCCTCCTCCTCTCTTCTTTCTTTCTCCTGGTGGGGAGCGGGGAGCTGACATGTAGGTCTTCCCTAAGGTGCTCTCCTTAGTCTGAATCTTTCTTCTTACTAGTTTGTATGTAAAATGAGAATTTATATGACATAATACATATGTGTTCTATTGCCTGGCATGCAGACTGGAATTTCTTGAGCTCTAGCTCCTCCTCATTGCCTCTGCAGCTTTGGCTAGCAAATCCCATTGATTCTTTCCAGTACTTCAGAAGATTTTCCTCGTTTTCATTGATATGATTAGCTTTATTTGCCTTGCTTAGTGTCCTCAGATGTGGTTTGCGGTGCAAAAACAAATTTATCCGACCTTTTTCTAACTGTTTTCTGTAGTGGATCCTTCATGAAACCTGTATGCCCTGCAAAATGGAGTATTTTTCTTTGACAGTTGCTGGTTTTGCGTCTGTTCTTTCCTCTCACTATTCATTCCCTTCACCACATCCCCCATCCCTTCCACCTGCTTTCTCCTTACACAGTGAATCTTAGAACAATACTATCTTTTTTCAGGCTAAATTCTTAGCCTCAGAGATTTCTGTAACATTTCATTTGTATCTTTTCTGACCCTTGTTTCCGTCTTGCCTTAGAATGAACTTGAGTGTTTTATTTCTGCTAACTAGTTTCTATTTCTTGGGATCAGTGAGTCATCTTTATGTTCCAGGCTCAGAAAATGAAATCATATACTGTTCTTGTGAATTAATGGGAAAAATACAAGCCAAAAAAAACACATTTTTTTTTTTATTAACCTCTATTTGGGCAGCGGCGGGGGTGAGTCTCTTTGGGCAGGGAGAGGAGTGAGTCGGCAGAGGTTCCTAAAATCATTAAATTTTAGTTAAGAGTGATCTTTCCACTAATTTATAGTTTTATGGATGAAAAAAATGTGCCTCCAAAATTTAAGTGGATTTCATAGTATCACACTGCTCAAGGAATTTGTGGCTTCTAACATTTTATTAGATATTTACTTATTTTTTAGAAATGGAGCCTCACTATGTTGCCCAGACTGGAGTGCAATGGCTATTAACTGGCCTGAACATAGTGCACAGCAGCCTTGAACTCTTGGCATCTAGCCATCCTCACTTCTTAGCCTCCTGAGTACTGAAATTTTTAAGGTCAGTTTGCCTTCAGTCCCACAGGGGAGCAGGAGTCCTGGGTGAGCTGGGGCTGCCATAACCATAACTGAATTTGAGTCCCCAGGCAGAAAGGTAACCTTTTCTTTATATGAGCTCATGGAAGTTCATTTCTCTCTATTCTCATTTCCCTTTTCTCTCCACTTTTTACTGCCTGCTGTCTTCCTTCAGACTTTGGTAGCTGGCAATAAATCTTTCTTATTTTCTGTAATGTGTTTCACAAATTACATATGGTCTGATGATTATATGGTTTTAAGAAAAATACCGTAAAGGAGGAGTGTTTGTCCTTAGTTTTTAATTTAGTTATCCATAAAATCTAAACTCTACCCTGAAAAATTTGTCGCCATTGTTTTTTTTATGTTTCCTCAGTATCTGCTTGTTAGTTCAATACTATCTTTTATGAATTGTAATGTACTATTCCCAAGAACATATTTATTATTGTTTTCATAGGGAATTTAGCAGTAGAACATTTTTCTTACAGAATTAAACTTTTTTCTCCATCCACTAGATGGCTCAAGTACACCACTTTGGCAACTCAAATTGATCCTTGGTTGCTTTGCTTGTGGTTTCTACTTTGAGTGCTGCTTGCTTTTTAAAAACTGTATGAGCCCTTACCTGGACCCAGCTTTGCATATATGTGATAGGAGATTTCCTCACATTTTCTGATTAGTTACAAACCTCTGAAAAACTGATGAAATGTTCTTCACATCAGAAGTTAAAACAGTGCATTATAATGCTTAGAAGATTTTGTTTATGGCTTTCAAGTTATTTTGTAGTTTAATTCAGTTGCCAATAATCTATTTAGATTTCCTCAAACTAGGCATGCAGTTAATAATTCATCCATTTCTTCCTGACTCATAGTCATCTGGAGTCATTTTCCAGCACATAGTGGTACTTCAGGAGTTTTTGAGGCACACACGGCTGTTTGCTTCAGTTCTGTAGTAATAATATTTATTGAGTGCTTTTGTACGTAGCACTGTACAGGCCAGTGGAGGGAAATACCAGGATGACTAAAGAGGACATGTTCAAAAGCAAGGAGCCCACTGTGTTAATTCATTTCCTTAAGTTTCTTTATTAGTATTACTATTATTTTTGAAGGCACATTGATGTCTTGAGTTTTTGAAGCCAAATAATAAGTAGAATGAAATGGCTGTTTAGACTGTTTGTAACCAACCCTGAGGAGAATTTTGTTTTTGACATCGTCTCTGTTGATATTGTCTGAAAATAAAAACTTTAAAAAAAAAACTGAATTATTTAGAAATATTTCTTGCTTATGGCTTTCTGTTTTGAGTTGTTAAGTAAAAAGGAAAAGGAATAAGCTTGGTTGATACTTATGTGCCAGTTTCTTACTTAATTTGAGTTTTCAATAATTTGGAAGACAAGTACAAATATCCCTTTTTACAGATGAAGAAACTAAGGACTCAGAAGTTGCCCAGGATCAAATAACTTGTAAGTTAGAGAGATAAATTGTGGACCTCTTTGCAATATCAAGGGTTGTTTTTTATTTTTTTGCCCAAGAGAAAATAATCATTTTCTGAAATGGCAGAAAAATCAACTGCTTGGATACTTTCATATCCTAAAGACAAAACTATAAAGAAAGGAGTAATTGCCTCTCCCAGTTTATCTTTGGGATTATAAACAAATATTCTGGCCAAACTAGAGCAATCAGCCATACTGGTGTCTCTTTTACACATAACTTTAGAATGACAGCAAACACTATAAAATTGATTTATCCAGAGAAAGTTTTTGCACCTAATAATCTCATTTTTCAGTAATAATAACCAAATTAGTCCATCAGTTCGAAAATAGTGTATGATTTAAAGGAGAATGGCAGGTTATTTATTAAAATACATGTTCTTAACCATATCATAACTAGGTAACAATTTGTCTTTATAAAATTCCCTTGATTTCTCTTTATTGTTTAAGGGTCCTGTAGCTAAGCTGTATAAAACAGGAAACATTGCTGTTAGCCAGTGCTCCTAAGGACATAGGAGTGAAGTAAAGCAAACAGTACAAAAGGGGTTTGTTTGTACTTAATTTCTCTTTTTCTGTGGTATCATTTTTCCGGCTCTGCTGTCTTTGTTCTTTTTCACTGCATCAGTAAACAGCCATTAGGTACATACCCTTCAAAGTTTTAAAAGTTGAAACTGTGCCTTCACAACTATTAAAACAAAAATAATCAGTACTGTGGACTGAACTCAAAGATATTTAAGATAAATATCTTTCCATGACTGTAAATGTATGTCCTCCATGTCACCTTAGAAATTTTCCTGTACATTGACTAGATATACTGATATTTTTGTTCCTTTTATGTATTATTAGATATTACCATCAGTATTGTTACCGTATTTACACAGTGTTGCCTTATATGGAAATTCTAAACCTTTGGCAATTCTTGATAACCAAGATAATGGTAAACTAAAGAGATTATTAACCCGTCTTTTGAGAGAAATGTGAAATTATTCATTTGTCTATAAACAATCTTTGACAAAGGCATTTTAAAGCATATTGAATTCCTAGCCATTTTATTATTATTAGCTGTATACCTAAATGATATTTTAGATATGAGTATAAGGAAGACAAACTTTAGGTTGTCAAACAGTGAGGATGTCTCATGAATTACAGTCGTGGCATGACAATTGAATTACAATTATCTCTTGATGAATCAACTTCATTTAAACCTTAACTGCATATTAAATTATTTAGTCATTTCCTGATTCAGTAATGAGAAGTCAGATTATATGCTAATTTACTGGGTAGCATGTTATATACCATAGCTTGCAGAATGTACATGATCAGTAAAGTCCACAGTAAATCAAAGACAAATAAGAAAATTCTTTTAGAATTCAACTTTAGTTTTTTTTTTTTCCTGCTAATTTGAAGTGGCTATAAATTCTCTTATGTAATAAGAAAAGAACTCTAGGTATATTTAAATATTTAACCTGCTATAACTTTTTGTTGGAAAGGAGGTAGATTTAAAAAAAAAAAAATCCCATCGGGGAAAAAATAACTTTAGTGATGCAGTATGTGTTTATCTGTATAGTGTTAAAAACCAAACCAAACCAAAAGACCCCTAAGAACCTTTAAATTTAACAAAGTTAATTTGAGCCAGAAACAGTTTCTAGAAGTAGACAGCACTCCAGACTAAGATGGTTCAGATTACTACTACCACTTAAAACTGGTGAGGTGTTTTAATAACAGGGAAAAATAGGAAAGGTCATACAGAAATTACCTGATTGGTGCACCTTGGTGTTTGCCTTATTTGGGCATAATCTGGCAGCTTTTAACCTTTGATTAGTTACGAGATTCAGTTGGTGTGGTTATAAGGGTATACTCCTAAGTTAGATTATAATTTGTTTACACATCAAGCTAGAGTACAGTTAACAGTATATGGAGGCAGCTTTGAGCCAAATCTAATTGAACAGTATAAAAATAAGTTTTGCAAATATTTATCCTTATCATGTGAGTTATATTCAAATATTCTTTATCTGTATTCTCTTCTATTTCACTAAAAAAGAATTCAGATCCATCAAATTGATTTCATGATCCATCAGTGTGTTGGAACTTATTAGTCTGGAAAACACTGCCATATAGGTTGAAAAGTTTTTTTCTTTTTTTACACTATTAACAACTAACTAGTCAGACACAGCTCAAATATTTAGAAAGCTTTATCATTGCAGTTTAAGTACCTGGTTTAAAAAAAATTGCTTTCTGTACTCCTCCCTGCTACATAATTACCAAATGCTATTTCAACATTGTTTTCCTAACTTGAAAATTTAACTGAATGACTAGGTGTTGGGCCAAGAAATATGAGGTACCAAGCCCACAGAGGAAAATTTAACATTGATTGTGGTATCATGGTGATCTGTGCACCCTTAAAATTAAGCTCATTTTAGTTAATAGAATGTAAGTTTCAGCTGGATGTAGTGGCTCAGCACTTCAGGAGGCGAAGGCGGGATGATACCATGAGGCCAGAAGTTTGAGACCAGCCTGGCAACACAATGTGACCCCATCTATACAAAAAAATTTAAAAATTAACCAAGCATGATGGTACATGCCTGTAGTCCTAGCTACTCAGGAGACTGAGATGGAAGGATTGCTTACGACCAGGAGTCTGGGGCTGCAAGTGAGCCATCCTGGTGCTCTTGCATTCCAGCCTGGGTAGCAAAGTGACATCTTAAAAAAAAAAAAAATGCACACACACACACGCATGTTTATACATATATATGTATAAATTTCAAGTTAATTGTTTAAAGGATGTCATTAACTGGAACAAAGCATTGGTCTTTGGTAATCAAAGCATTCTAAAAGTCTTTTAGATAGATTTAAAAGTCTATCTTGCAGACAGAGGTCATTTTATTAATCATAAGTAACATGATTATCATGAAAAATATTTATGGATAATAATGACTCAGTTTCTTACTTTGCATATTTTCTCTGTATAATCTATAAACTTGATGTTTCTTAGTTGACAAAATAAGTTTACAGTTAGATATATAGGTAACTTTTAGTTCAATATTTTTAAAATTGTGTCATGAGAAGTATAAATAAAATTCAATGAAAGATACCATTTCCTGGCCTTATATAATGGCTTATATTTGAACACTTGGAGATAGGGGAAAAGGGCATTTCACATAAGGGGAACAGAGGCATCAAGGCGGAAAAAGTTCAATATGTTCCAGAAATAAAATGTTCAACTGGATGGGCTTTGTTCTAAAGGCAGTTTTTGAGAGAAGAGAGAATTAAATTAATATCTCTTGTAATACTTACTTGCTACAGGAGATAATGGGATGGATTTGAATGGAGTGAAATTAAGCAGGATCAGTAGTTAAGAAATCATTGAAATACTTTAGAGAAGAAATGAGATTGAAGTAAGATAATGTCTATGGAAATAAAAAAGGTAATTTATCAAGACAGTAAAATCAACAAAATTTGGCAGCCGATTAGATTAATTTAAGAATATTTGAGTGGCCGGGCGCGGTGGCTCAAGCCTGTAATCCCAGCACTTTGGGAGGCCGAGGCGGGTGGATCATGAGGTCGAGAGATCGAGACCATCCTGGTCAACATGGTGAAACCCCGTCTCTACTAAAAATACAAAAAATTAGCTGGGCATGGTGGCACGTGCCTGTAATCCCAGCTACTCAGGAGGCTGAGGCAGGAGAATTGCCTGAACCCGGGAGGCGGAGGTTGTGGTGAGCCGAGATCGCGCCATTGCACTCCAGCCTGGGTAACAAGAGTGAAACTCCATCTCAAAAAATAAAAAAAAAAAAATTAAAAAAAATATTTGAGTATGTGCTACGCATTTCTGGTAATCCAACTGAGAACAAAATGCATGCTCTTTACCCTTACATGTGTTTTAGTCCAATGGGAAGCACAGACATTTTCAATTTATGTGTTGCCATGGAGAAAGGCCAAATATGCCTTGGGAGTGAGTATACTGACTGAACTCAAAGCCTCAGGGATGAGTAGGTCTTGACCAGGTAATGTGAGTGGGGATAGTGTGTGTTACAGATTCCTCCCTGTCCTCACTCCCTCATATTGGCTTGGAGTTGAAAAGATTGCGGTGCTTTTAAAGCAGTTCATTGTGGCTAGATCTTGGGATTATGGAGGGAAGAGGATCTGGTAAGACAGGGGACCAGGACCAGATCATCCATCCAGAGTCCTGAAGTTCCTGGAATCCCCTAGTTCTTGGTCCACAGCCCTAATGAGGGCTTGGGCTTTATCTTAGGAACAAAAAGTAACTATGGTATGATTTTAAGCAAGGGAAATTCAGGGTCAAAATTGCATGTTAAAATTATTTTAGCTAAGGATGTCTTAGTTATAAGTTAGAAACTTAATCAAAAGACAAAGTGACCAGGAAGGTTCAGCATGTGCAGAGGTAGGAAGTACAGCTGGACTTCTTTATAAAGATTTGGACCAGACATGGTTATCAGTATCAGATGTTTCCTCTTCTCCTGTATCACATAGTGTCTTGTCTCTCATGTCTGCTCCATTGTTTTATGTATACTGTCTGGTTAACTAGAAAGTTCTAATCTACAGTCTCTGAGTTTCTCTCCCACTTCCAAGACCTCTGGAGAGAGTTTGACTGGCTCTTTAAGTCTGTTGTCTAACCTTGGTCTAATCAGGTATGGCTAGGAGGGCAGGCTCATGTAGCATAAACATAACTGCTTCAAAGCCCACCCCTCTCATAGTTAAGGGGTATAGCTAGTTGTGGGCTAGGCAGAAGAATTCTTAGAAGGAACCAACTTCAGAAGATCACTTTGACTGAAGAGTGAAGAATTTGGAGGAAGGGAACTAAAGAAAGGGTACCTCTTTAAGAGAATGCAGTAGATAATGTTGGCCTGAATTAGGGTGTGATTACCACATAAGAAGTGAACTGATTTGTGATAGATTAAAGGTTGAATCTCCAAAAGTGCATGTAGATTGGATATTGGAGTATAAAGAGTCAAGGATAATGTTTTTGTTTCTGACTTGAATACTTGAATGGATAATGTTAGCAATCCCTGAAATGAAGGAGCATAGCAGCAAATTCAGTGGGGATTGAAGATGAAGAATTTATTTGTGTGCCTATGTAGAGTCTGAGATAGCTTTGAGACATCTAAGTGGTAATAATTAGTAGACCATTGAATATATGCCTCTAGAGCAGAGGGAAAAGCTCAGTGGTAGATAAATATTTGAAACTCTTTAGTATTAAGTGATAACTAGAGCCATGAGGGTGGATGAAATTGCCCTGGGAGAGTATAACAAGACAAGAGGGCCAAGACAGCCGTGAAGAGACTCTGAGGGCTGGCAGAGGGGGGAACAGGAGCCTACAGGGCAGACTGGGAAGGAACAGAAGGGTGTGAGAAAAATCCAGAGTATGCACTGTTTTTAGAAACCCAAGAAAAGTGCTTCAGGCAAGAAAATGTGGTGAAAGTGTCAGGTGCTGCTGAGCAGCATAGGAAGGTCATTCTGCTTAGGAGCAAGAAGTTTGTTGATGACCTTGGTGAATTGAGCTTAATGAAACTGGTGAATTTGGAAAACAGGAATTAGGACTCCGGCAAGTGAAGAAATCAAAATAACAAATATAAACTTTTGCTATGAGGCGAAAGAGTAGGCAAAAACAATTATGATAGTGAAGTAAGGTTTTTAATTATGTATTTTTAAAAAATCAGGATCTGATCAAATTTCAGTGCTAGGAGAAAAAGTGATAATCAGTTGAGCAAGATTAGGAGATGATTCAGAGCACTATTGCATGAATAAACTTTGTTTCTACTAAAAATACAAAAAAATTATCTGGCTGTTGTGGTGTGCACCTGTAATCTCTGCTACTCTGTAAGCTGAGGCAAGAGAATCACTTGAACCCAGGAGACGGAGGTTGCAGTGAGCCAAGATCATGCCACCGTGCTCCAGCATGGGTGATAGAGCAGGACTCTGTCTCAATAAATAAATCAATAAGTAAAAATAAAACAGTAGGTATCAAAATAAGAAAGGTTTGAAACAATATTGAAATAGGATCACAGACCATTGTAAAATAATTAGACATTTAGCCACAGTGGTGAGTCAACAAACTTTAAAAAGTCAAAACCTATGCTCTTTGATAGGAGACTCCATCAAAGTTTAAATTTGAGGAGACTCTATTAAAGAGTAAGATTCTATGAAAGACTCAGTTTTCTAAGTAAGACCTAATAAAGACAGCATGAGCCCAAGCAAATCTTTTTCTTTTTTTCGTTGTAGTTTACTCAAAAGTAAACAAAATTGTTTACTATATCTCCTGTTAACACTACATGAAAATCTTGTACAAAAGGGAAAACGAAATCCTACCTTTGTGTCAGTATATTATTAATATTTATTAAACCTAATTTTAATAAAATCTTACAATAAATGGATCCCTCTGATCCCAATCAGGTTCGACCAGAAAAGATTTTCGTTAAGTGTTTTATAACCTCTTACAGTTTTATTTTTTCTTTCTCCAACTTTTTAAATTTAAGCTGTATTATGTAAATTTTGAAACAATCTTTAAATAAACCTCTAAACTAGACAAAATTACTTTTCCTTTAGCAAAACCCACACCCTCTTTCTTTTATAATCTTCTTCACCAAAACACAGCCTACTTTCCTTGTATGCTTTGCATACAGAAGTATTTCCCTTATAGCTAGTGTTTTTAATTACATATATTAACGATTTTAACTCTTAAGTTTTAATTTCAAATGAAAAACCTAGGAAGTAAGTAATATTTAACTGTTTTGTATCAGTATTTGTAGACACATGATTTCATGGTTTTATAGAAAGATATTTCTACAAAATATCAATGATACTACTTTTTTTGTTTATTAACAGATCTAAATATACTTAGCTTTTCTATATCATGTAAAAACAAAATACCAAATTTTGTAAACTAAAACATACCTAATAATTAATGTTTTTGTATCTTAATGTATGTAGAAATGAGTTAAACATTTTATGATTATTACTTTATTAAAACTAACATGACCTTAAAACTTTACTGAAAATAGTTTTATTTTATGATTATTACTTTATGATTATTAAAAACATTTTATGATTATTACTTCATTAAACCTAACATGACCTTAAAACTTTACTGAAAATAGTACTGCAACACAGGTACCCTCCCTAATGTCTTCTTCAGTCATACTGAGTCCCAGATACCCATGTGGCACCCAAATGTGGTTATGAAGGGGCAGGGCCTGTCTTGGTCCTGAATTTACACACCAATTGTAGAGCCCAGGACAGAACTGGGAAGATAATGTCTGACTCCTCCCACTATAACCAGGAGATACAGCCAGGCCAAGTACCACATATGTCCTCAGTCCTCACTTGTTTAGAGCCCAGAATCTAATGACCCTCATTTGTAAGCTGACAGACAAGTCAAATAAGTATCAAATATATCACACAAGCAACTGTTTTAGGAACTTCAGACATCTAGTAGAGAAAGCCTAAACCTTTCTGACCAGCAGACCCAGGGAAAAATGTCTGATTATGTTTAAAACTGGCAAGTCTGAAGACATTCTAATTTTATTTTACAAACAATTAAAAAACTAGTTTTATTTCTCAAAGATTACTGAAGTCACATGAACTTGAAAAATATTTGGGATTATTAAGCTATAAGCATTGATTTATTTGTCAATTTGGTACTATGTAGACAATATACAAACAGATCTGTACACATATATACATAAAAATACAAACATAAGTAAAGATTGCATAGCTTTGATTTTAAAATTTTGTCCATGAGACAGGTAAAACTCACTATTTTAAAAGGACATTGGATTCAAACTTCATAAATAGAACAAGTTCAAGTTGATTGCATATGCCTGAAGCCCTTACCAAGTCTTAAAGAACAAGTAGCAAATTTATATTTCAAGCACAGTGAAGAACGTAAGCTTTCCAAAAGACCAATTCAGTTTTACTCTATCTTTGGCAAAAATTATGTTAACAGAATCCAAAAGAGTAAAACAGAAATCTTTCTTCTACAGCAACATATCTATGTATCTCCTAAATGTCAGCTTTTAATTAAGCTAATTTCTAGCTATGAAACTCTTTCAAAGAAAAACAAGTATTTTCAAAATTTTTATCAGATTTTAACTGGAATAAACAGCCAGTATTCCTGGCTTCTGACTGCTTTTTCCGTTTTAACCAAAAGTGCCTTTCCAAGTGACACTCCAAAACCAGTAAGCTTAAGAAGTTTTTTTGACTCGACCAAGGATGCAGAAGGCATCTCCAAAGAGGTGCAAAGCAGCCCTTACAAGATTCAGAATCACTCGAAAGACAGTTTAAATAGTGGAAGTCTTCAGCCACAAGGTGCAATCCACATTTTTGCTTGGCCATCCTCTCCAGGGTTTCAGCTGACCACAGACAGAAGACAGGAAATCAAAAGCTGTTCATGGAAGGGAAAAGGATCAGTAACAAATGGGTACCCTAAAGGATCAAGAGTCATATTAATATTGTAGTAATTGAAAATAATTCAGATTCTTATCAATGTTTCTCTCTGAGCTAAAGATATTAACCAAGGAAAGGAATTTTTTGTTGTTCTGAAGAATTTTAACTCTTTTAGATCTTAGCTGGAATGCTGCTTGGCTAATTCCTGCATGTTAACATTTCAAAGACATGGTAAGATTTACCTCTCCAAGAGACTGTGAAGTCCATCTGGATGTGTAAGGGTATCGTCAGTGTCATTCATTAGCCTTGATTTTGGGGAAAAAAAAAAATTGTTAGGTCTGTATTTGTATAATCTCAGTAGTGTCATTCTCATTTTGTAGTTGCACTGTTTGCTCCTTTTGTTCCAAATTTAAATATATTTCGCTGTTTTAGACTATTAGTCTTCCAGTTACCTGTTTTATTGCCCTAAGCAATTGTTAGGTTCTTCTAAAGGAATGAGGGTGGGAAGATTTAACCCAAGTAGTACACTGTACAAAGGTGCCTTTAAAGCTCAGCCTTCTTTCTTATGTAAAAACTTATAAAACTTTATGGAAATTTATGGGTATCAATTTTTCTTAGATTTAAATTTAAAATATTTGAGTACCTTAGAAAATAGTATATTCTTACAAAATAGTTGACTTATTTACTCAGTTGAATGCCATTGTGAAAATTGGCATTGCCTTACTGACACTAATAATCTACATGGAGCTGAGCAAGCCCAGAAGCCAGCTTTGGAATATTTTGAGATTCTTGCTATTTTGAGTGCAAAGTGATTTTAGAATCTTGGATATAAGCTAACTGAAGTGTTATGGTAATATCATACCTGTATCATTTCTGTTACTTCTATTTGTTATTGTTTTAAAAGTAGCCAAAAATGGCCAGGCACGGTGGCTCACATCTGTAATTCTAGCATTTTGAGGGGCTGAGGCAGGAGGATTGCTTGCCAGGAGTTCAAGACCAGTGGACAACATAGCAAGACATCGTCTCTATTGAAATATATATATTTTAAAATAGCCAGAAACATTTACTTACTTTACTGCCAAGGATACAGCTATAAAGTCTTGAGATCTTTCATAAATAACTTGAATGTCTGAATGATGTCTTGGAAACGAGTTCTGAATTAGCTTACTGATTTCATGTGTCTGTCACTATTTAGCTTTAGATCCTCCTCAAAATGTCGAAATTGTTAAGGGACAGTTTCTTGTTGAGACAATTTCTGTCATAGCATCGTTTTGTGGTTAGAATGCAGTAAACCTACTCAATTAAGCTCACTTAATTAATTCTATTTTATGAATGGGTCTTAAAAAACCCAATTGTAGAAGTACAAACTAGGCCTCCTCCTCCCCTTTGTGGGTGGGGGTCAGATTCTCCTAGAAGAGAGGGCAAGCTACGTATGATTAGTGTACCTCCCAGAAAGAACAGTGAAGTGGCCAGGGCAAACAAAGTTGTCTCTTGGCTGTTATAATTTTTTTTCTGGACTCATGGGCAACTAAAGAAACATGCTAATTATACTGGTGCTTAAAGGATTTGCCCTCTACTTTATTATGGAGGATCTGTGGGAGTAGGACTGTAACCTCTTCTTTATGAGAGAGAGGGACGGAAAAGGGAGAAAGAAAGAGAAAAAAATAATCTTTAATATAGAGGGGAATCATCTGGAAAGAGCTCAGATTAATTTTTATACAATTTTGTAAGATTTTATGATTATATATTTTTATAAGTTTATAACCTCTTCTTGGAAGCCTCATTTTTAACATGCTTATGGTAGTGACATTTTATTATGCATGAATTTAGCTTTTGAATATCCAGCTGTACAGTTCTTGACAGATAAAATGACACTTTCAGTAGTACAGACAATTCTGCTCCTCCGGGGAAGCTGATGCCCTTGCAGATGAGAATCTGCTGTTCCCTCTTCATTTCTCGTGTCTCCCATCAGATGAGCATGTCATGTATGTGTAAACAGTTTAAATAGAATCATGGACCTAAATGTTATTGTACTAAATGTTACATTATGATTTAAGGAGATTTTAGGGGTAATTTTGACTATGGCAGTTTTGTGGATTATTTGGAAGAGTGGAATTTTGTGCACTCTGGGCTTGAGTCTAAAGTTAGTGTGTAAAGCCAAAGTCATAATCGCCCTTGGAAGTTCCTTAACTTATAAAAGTCAATATGAAATCTTCTGTGTACATGCCCACTGTTGAACATT
Source organism: Saimiri boliviensis (assembly GCF_048565385.1). Classification (NCBI taxonomy): domain Eukaryota; kingdom Metazoa; phylum Chordata; class Mammalia; order Primates; family Cebidae; genus Saimiri; species Saimiri boliviensis. Next base: position 26,971,533 of record NC_133460.1, on the reverse strand, counting down.
AATTTTTATGCACATTTAAATTGGAGAGTCACTAATACAGACTGAAAGGCAAAAGGAAAGTATACAGGTGTTGTATATTTACTCAGTTTTAAAGATGATATAGGTAGGGCATTCTAAAACGTTCCTTCTTGGCTACTGGCTTTACTTCACTTTGTTTTAATAATAAACTTCCCAAATCTTAATTCATACTAATGATGTATTTGTTGTGAGAATTTCAGGAACTTGTTAGCCTTACCTTTCTGTGAGATAGCTTTTGAAATCAGTTGTTTAAATTCTAAGGCTAGCCATTAAGTAAGTTCATGATAAAACTTTGTTTTATTGTAGTTTTCATTATTTCCCTTTTCTTTTTCTTTGGCATTTTAGTAACATCACTTTTAAGAAGTCTTTCTTCTCATCTCTCTTAAAGGAGGCAAAGGAAGAGATTTGGTTATTCAACTAAAGTAGAAAGAGAGGGAAATAGTATGCCCCTCTAGTTTTGTGGTTGCTGTGGGAATCAATGTTAAAACTCCATGAAGAGGTTAAAAGTGGGACAATTAACTGGAACCTTATCAATGAGACATTCTCTTTCTAGAGCTTTTTCTGTTCCAGCATGTTCCCTCCAGTTTTAAGAAGATAACCTGTACTGTTTATCTGTCTCTTCAGTATATAATCTCAATTATGAGATAAAATAATTTCTCTTTAATAATATGCCCTGGGTAAGAATGGAAGTAAAATTCCAGTTTTCTTCATTTGGTGCTAGTGTCAGCAGTGACGGAAACATAGGCTGTCTCAGAATGGGCCCAGTAGTGCATGCTCAGACCTGGGCTGGCTTACTCTTCATATGGCTCTGCTACCTTATTATAGAGGAGGAACCACAAAGTCCAAGATGGGCATTGCATTCACACCACTCGGTAGGCAGTCTCCGAGGGAAAGAAGAAAAGCATATGTCCTGAGAGACATAAATGGCTAGTCAGCCATAGTTTATTTTTGGGAAAGGAGGAAGAGGGAATTACCCTAGGATGCACCCTATATTTCACATACTGTTTCTACTACTTTCGGTTAAACTGTAGACAAATACGTAGTCAGAATAGGCCTTCTTAGTGCAGGACGTAGTGGTATTTCTATATTTATTACTTAAAATATAGTTGAAAAATGAACTTTGAAAATACGTGGAACTGAAATAGATGCATTTTCATGGTAGCAGCTGAGATCTGATTTAAAGACCAGCTGAGGGCTAACAAGGAGTGAGGTTAAATTTAAGCTTATTACTCTTTTAGGGAAATGATGTGAGTGAGGGTTGAGGCTAAGAAATTCTGACTGTATTCTGAAAGTAGTGAGTCTTTATTAGTTAGACCTAACCTCACAGTGCTCACTCTGAGCCCTCACCTTAAAGATTATTAGCTACTTATTGTCTATTGATGAAGCAGTTACTTAGCAGATCCTGTAATACGTGGTTCTGCCACTTTGTCCATAACTGATAAGACCAGGGCAGGCCTCTGGCCCAAGTCTAATGGCATATGAAGTGGCCTGGTATGAAAACTGCATAAACAGCAATGATGTGATTAAACTAATCTTTCTCTTTCTCTCCTGTAAACTACTCCTTGAGAGGAGAATGATAGGCAATTCATAATGGGAGCTTAAAGTAACAGTTTGTTCACTTGTTCATTGACTCATTCAACACTTTTGAATGTCTGTTGTTAGCCGGGTACTCCTCAAGGCACTGGTGATTTATTCTTGAACAGAACAAAATTCATGGTTTCATGGAACTTGGGTTTGAGTAGGACAGATAATAAGCATATACTAGAATGTCAGCAGTGGTAAGTGATGTGAAGAAGAATGACATGGGGTGAAGGAAGAGTGTGCTTAAAGGGGAATTTGGATAGGCTAGTTGTGTAAGGCATCTCTTAGGAACTGTATTAAGAGATTTATTAAAAGGAATTAGTTCATATGGCTGGGGAGGTTCATAGGTCCCAAGATCTGCAGTTTCCAAGTCGAAGACCCAGGAGAGCTGATGATATCGTGCCAGTTTGAGTCCAAAGGCCTGAGAACCAGAAGACTGAACGTAGTTCCAGTCCAAAGGCCAGTAGGTTCAAGGTCTAGGAAAAGCTGATGTTTCAGTTTGAGTGTAAAGGCAGGAAAACACCAATGTCCAAGCTCAAGGTAGGCAGGAAAAGTTCCCACTTACTCTCAGGAAGATCGGCCTTTTTGTTTTATTCAGGCCTTCTACTGATCGGATGAGGCCCACTCGCATCACAGACGGCAGTCTGCTTTACTCAGTCTGTCTATATAAATGTTAAAGTTAACCAGAACACCCCTATAGAAACACCTAGAATAATGTTTGACCAAATATATGGGCACCCTGTGTCCTAGACAAGTTGATGCTTAAAATTAACCATCAGATAGTTCTATTGGTAACCACAGAACCAGGTTAAGTAAAAATAGATGGGCTCTAAGTTACCTCAGTGACTTATTGTCAGGATAGCCTGATGATTGGAGCCATCTTAAATTCTGAACCTTTGTTGTATTACCTGAATTATTTTCCAGGGTCTCTAGAGTCTGGCTGTATGGTTGCATTGAACTCATTCTTTCCTTCTAGAGAACGTTTTCTGTAACTAGTTTAACCTGTGTGTGTGTACGTTCAGGCTTGACACCCTAGCCATTTTATGGATTGGTGGTCAGCCTGATATATAAAGATACTACAGAAATAAGCTTTGAGTCATAAAAACCTAATATAGCCCCCCCAACTTTGCTAATAAAAACACTGGTAAAGATAGATGAAACAATTTATTAAGTAATTTGTTACTTTAAAAAGATTTACATTCGTGGTTAACTTTTTTAGCAGTTAATTTGTTCTAACTTTATGAAGAGCCTCAGTGTTTTTGGAAATCTGAAGATGTAGGAGTTGCAGCCCTTGCCCTCAGAAAGACCACAGTCTGACAGTGAAATCTGTGTAAGTAAATATACAGCAAAGTAGTTTAGATGAGAATTTAGGTTAGAGCTGGTTCGAACGGAAAAGGCTTATGAAGATCATGTTTAAGCTAGTCTTAGAATTTGGATAGATAGAGAAAGTGGTAAAAATATTTCATGAAAAGGAAAGGGAAATGAACAAATGAGATACATCAGAGTTTGGGGGATGGTAGTTTAGCTATGTTGACACGATTGTAGTCTTCTCACCCTAGTAGTAGTGACAGGTGAAATTTGAAAGTTACAGCTGAACCTCAGTATTTCCATACTTTTGGTTGCACATTAATGGGGCCTCGGATTACCCCATCGGTTAACTGGGATCTGAATTCTATAATAATAGTTCCTTTGTTTTTAATCTCAGAAGCCTTCCTGAGTAGGGAAATGAGTCATCAGAAACCATGCCATTTCCTTCTCACACATACTGTTGCTGTTCAAGCTTAATAATGGAGAGATAAGTATATCAAATTCATCCTCCATAAATCTCACCAGTATCCTTAATGCCCTTATCTTGGTGAAGGTGGAAAAACTCAACTAAGAGTGCTTTTTTCTGTTCTCTCATGCAACACAATAATCACAGAAGACTCGTGGGACCAAATGTTGGGTAGGGGGAGTTCCCCACACACCAAGCAAGTGATGGGTTTTGCAAAGGACACCTGCTAAGTATCTTCCAATTCAATTTTGACACTATTTACCTGGAGATAGCATGAGAACCCACAGGTTGAGGGCCCAGTCCCACAAGACTTAGTCCCCTCCCACCGCCTCCAGATAACAGTCTCAAGTCTGAAACTTCTCACTGACTGGCTCCAAGTTGAGATTCCCATGCCCCTCTCTTTGGGTTAGATTGATTTGCTAGATCAGCTTACAAAACTCAGGGAAACAGCTTTATCAGTCTATTATAAAGGATATTACAAAGGACGCAGATAATGAGATGCATAGGGTAAGGTATGGGGGAAGGGACACAGAGCTTCCAAGCCTTCCCAGGGCGTGCCATCTTCCAGAAACCACGTGTTCAGTTATCCAGCAGTTCCCGGAACCCTGTCTTCTTGAGCCTTTCATGGAGATTTATTGGATAGGCATGTTTGACAACCATGTAGAAATGCGATTGGACGAAAAAGGGTGTATTCTAACACAGGCTGACTGGAGAAACCTACAAGCCTGTCTTTTCTGATTCTTTTTAGTCTTTCTGTGCAACATTCCTTTCTCAAGGGTATGGGACAGGACCCCTTCTGAAATGAGAGCCTTATGACCTGCAGTCAGAAAGGCAGGGGAAGATTAGAGTCCTGCCTAGAGCTGGGGAAAGGAGGATGTCAGAGAAAGGGTTTCTGTTTTCTGAGGCCTAAAGCACCCCAACATCATCACAAAAGATTATAACAAGGTATATGGGAGTTGGGAGCCAGGAGCTGTGGACGAAAACCTATGTATATGTTCTCTCCATAAATAATACATAGAATTATATATGTTATTATATAGTATGCAATAGACATAAAATGTCACAATTGGAAATTGCACTTTCTGTCTCAGTCTCTTGATGGTACTTTTTTATGGCAGTGACACACCAGTATCTCCATCTGTATGGCCACACATGTGTTCTGGGTCCCATTCTTTTCTTCCTTTTTGAAAATGATATGCTAACTGTGAAACCTGTTTTCTTTCTCACTCTCCCATTCTCACTTTTCCTCCTTTATTGGATCCTTCCTGTTAGCTATAAACATGTTCAGGTTGTCTCTATGTTATAGGTGTTATACTATGTTATATTATGTATCATCTAATATCTAATTATCCTCCCTTGACCATTTACTCTTCTTTGTCTATTTCATCTTTGGCCTTCTTTGCTAAACTTCTCTAAAGAAGTAGCTATATCCAGTTTCCTTATTTCTAAAATCATTTCCTACTTACACTTCAGCTCATTTTAGTTTAGCTTCTACTGCGTTTGCACCACTCAAATAGCTTGACACCTCTGTAACAATCAGTGCTATTAGCTGTTTTGTTCTTTAACACACACTCTTCCTTTGGCTTCTGCAGTGTGTTCCTCTTGTTTTCTCTCTAGGTCTTTGCCTGCGTCATCTCGGCTTCCTTGTCCACTTATCTTTCTCCAATCGCTCATTAAATGTGGTTGTTACACAGCTGAATCTTGTCGCTTTTTACTTACCACTATTTTCTGGAATAATTTCTCTCTCATTGCTTCAGTAACAATGACAACTCCTAAATTTTCTTTCACCCAGACTACTCATCTGAGGTCCAGTTCTGTATCTGGTTACCAAATTGATATCTCAGACTCAACAGGTTTAATACTTATAACCTCTCTTCCTCCATATTCTCTTTATCTTCAGGATTTTTTTTTTTTTTTGGACTCATTGTGGTATATTTTTGAAGGACTCAATCTACCCCTTACATTGTAACCATAGACAATTAATCATTGTAACATTCAGTTTCATCATCTGTAAGATGGAAAAACTATAGTACCTTTCTTAGCATAAGGAAGCATCAGACAGAATGTGAATATGAGGTCTAATACCAGGGACTAGATTTACCCTCTAGTTGTAAACAAATAGAAAACCCTCTTACGGCTGTTTTCAGGATTAAAATAGTACTTACAAAGCACTTGAAATAAATAGGACCTCATGTAAAGTAAGAGTTTTTTAAAAGTGTGTGCTTTTATTATTGAATATGGATATGAAGTTATGGGATAAAGCTTAAAATGGTGCTTAAATGTTTATATTATAAAAAAAAGTTCTCAAATCAGTACTCTTAAGATTCTATTTTAAGAAACTAGAAAGAAGAATAGCTCCAAAACAAGCAATGAGAAGGAAATACAGAAAAAATAGGAGGCATTGAAATATAAAAGTGTAAAACATTAGAGAAAAATAAATTAGAATCTTTTTTGGAAAGATCAATAATAGTGCTAAAAATCTAGCCAGACTGATTAGAAAAAAGAGAAGACACAAATGGGATTAGTAGTAATGAAAGAGGAGACATGAATATAGATTCTGTAGACATTAAATTGGACAACTTAAATTATGAAATGAGCAATTTCCTTGAAAAACACAAACTACCAAAGCCTATTTAAGAAGAAATAGTTGCCTCCTATGTTTATAAAAGAATGTAGATTTATAATTAAAACAGTGCCTCAAAAAGAAACCAATTCATCATAGAAGACTTCACTGAGATAGTCTATGAAACATTTAAAGATGAATTAATATCAGTTCCATACAGCCTTTCTGAAAATAATAGAAGGAACACTTCTCAACTCATTTTATGTCAGCATTACTCTAATATGAAAGAAAACTACAGACCAGTATTTGTTATAAAAATAGATAGAAAAATCTTCAAAGGAATTTTAGCCAGCTGATTTCAACATATAAAAGATAGATGATAATTTATAATCAAGTGGGATTCATTCCATGAATACAGGGTGGTTTAACATTTGAAAATCAGTGTAATTTGCCATGTGAACCAACTATGAAAGAAAAACTATATGATTATCTCAGTATATTCAGAAAAGTCATTTAACAGAATTCAGTACCCATTAATGATAAAAAGTCTCAATAAACTAGGATTTAAAGGGCATTTTCGGTAAAATCTTATATATATCATGCTTAGTGATGAAAGATCGAATGCTTTCTCTCTTAAGATCATGAACAGGGAATGATGTTTGCCCTCATCACTTGTATTCAGCATTGTCTGAAAATTATAGTTAGATTTCCAATTACTAGCATTGGATAACTGGAAATTTAAATAAAAATAAAATAAAAATATTGGCATTCAAAATATTAATGCTTATGGAGAAGTTAAACAAAATTATGTAAGGCCTGTATATTAGAAGTTATACAGGCCTATGGAAACAAGTATCATGTCCTTGAATCAAAAAACTCAAAACTGCTATAATGCTGTTTCTCCTCAGATTGATGTATACCATAAATACAATTCCAGTCAGTATCTTTGCAGCCTTTTTTTGTAAAAATTGGCAAGCTAATTCTGATATTTATATAAAAATTCAAAGGACCTAGAATAGCTGACATTTTTGAAAAAGAACAAAGTTTAATGACTTAAATTGCCTGATTTTCACACTCCTCAAGACAGTGTGGTATTAGCCTAAGGATAAGCATATTATTAATGGTATAGAAAATAGTTCAGAAAGAGGCCCACACACATATGTTTATCTGATTTTCAGCAAAAAATACTAAGACAATTCAGTGGAAGAAACTGGTAGTGTTTTTAACAAATATCTTTTGGACAATTGGACATATGTATGCAAAACAGTGAATCTTAACCTTTAAGTGGGCAATGATTTCTTACACGTACAGGACCAAACTATAAAAGAAAAAATAAACCAGTTGTACTTCATTCAGAAAACTTTTTGAATTTCAAAAGTCACTGTTAACACAATTTCTATCAAAATCTTAGCATTATTTTTTGTAGACATGGACAGATTTCTTCTAAAATGTATACAGAATTATGAAGTAACTGGAAACAATTTTGAGTAAGAAGAATAGAGCTGGAAAAATCACACTACCTGATTCTAAGACTTAACATACAGCATTATACTCAAGACACTGTGGTATTGATCAAAAGATAGGCCAGTGAAACAGAATTAAAAGTCCAGTAGACCCATACAAGTAGAGCCAACTGATGTTTGACAAAGAGGCGAAAGCAATTCAGTGGGGAGAAATGATGCTTTTTACAACCAGTGGTATTAAAATAGTTAGATATCCATAACCAAAGAAATAAACTGTGACTTAAAACTCTTATACAACAGTTATTATAGATGTAAAGTTTAAACTATAAAACTTTTATAAGAAAACAAAGGAGAAAAAAATTTTTTTTTTTTTTTTTTTTTTTTTTTGAGACGGAGTCTCCCTCTGTTGCCTAGGCTGGAGTGCAGCGGTCTTGCCTCAGCCTCCTGAGCAGCTGGGACTACTGGCGCGCACCACCATACCCGGCTAGTTTTTTGTGTTTTTAGTAGAGACAGAGTTTCACCATCTTAGCCAGGATGGTCTCAGTTTCCTGACCTCATGATCCACCTGCCTCCGTCTCCCAAAGTGCTGGGATTATAGGCATAAGCTACCGCACCCGGCCAGGAGAAAATCTTTTTGATCTAGGGCCAGGCAAAGATTTCTTGCACCGAAACAGAATCCATAAAGGAAAAAAATATAATAATTTGGACTTCATCAAAATTAAAAACTTTTACTCTGTAAAAGGCACTGTTAAGAGACAGGCTACAGATTGGGAGAAAATATTTGGAAATTGCATATCTGATAAAGAATGTGTATACAGAATATATTTTAAAAGTCTCTAAACTCAACAGTAGGAAATAAGACAATCCAATTAGAAAATGAATAAAACACTGAACAGACACTTCATCAAAGAGCATATACAGATGACAAAGAAACACATGAAAAGATACTCAACATCATTAGCTACTAGGAAAACGCAAATTTAAAGCCATTATGAGACATGACACACTTATTAGAATGGCTAAAATAAAAAGTATTGGCAGAACCAAGTGTTGGTAAGAATGTGGAGGAACTAAGTCTTTCACACATTGCTGGTAGAAGTGCAAAATGATACAGCACTCTGGAAAACAGTTTGCCGGTTTCTTGTAAAATTAAACATGGACTTACCATGTCTTACTCCTCGATATTTGCCCTAAAGAAATGAAAACTTACATTCACACAAAAATGTATACACAAAGCCTTATAACAGTTTTGTCATAGCAAAAAGAGGTGAATGGAGAACAAATTGTCATACATTCATATAATGAATAATATTCAGTAAGAAAAAGAGCAAGCTATTGATATACCAACACCTTGGAGAATCTCAAGGGCATTACACTGAGTGAAAAAAATCAGTTTTAAAAGATTTAAAAGATTACATAGGGTGATTTTATTTGTATAACTTTTGTTTGTTTGTTTTGGTTTTGGTTTTTTAGACCATCTCAGTGTGTTGCCCAGGATAGTGTGCAGTGGTGCTATCATAGCTCACTGCAGCCTCTGACTCCTGGGCTGAAGCGATCCTCCTGCCTCAGCCTTCCAAGTAGCTAGGACCATAGGTGTGCACTACTAACCTGGGTAATTTTTTTTTTTTTTTTTTTTTTTACTTTTTTTTATAGAAATAGGGTATTACTATGTTGCCTAGGCTGGTCTCAAACTCCTGGGCTCAAGCATTCCTCCTGCCTTGGCCTTCAAAAGTGTTAGGATTACAGATACGAGCCACTACTACCAACATATAACATTTTTTAAGTGAAAAAATTATACTGACAAAGAACAGATCAGTAGTTGCCACAGGTAGAGTTGGGAGGAGTATGTGATTATAAAGGGATGATGGCATGAAGCTGTTTCTTTGATGTGATAGAAATAGTTCAGGTTTTTTGTTTGCTTGTTTTTTGAGATGGAATCTCATACTGTCACCCAGGCTGGAGTGCAGTGTTAGGATCTTGGCTCACTGCAACCTTTGCCTCCAGGGTTCAACCGATTCTCATGCCTGAACCTCCCAAGTAGCTGGGACTACAGGTGTGCACTACCACACCCAGCTAATTTTTGTATTTTTAGTAGAGATGGGGTTTCACCATGTTGGCCAGGCTGGTCTTGAACTCCTTACCTCAAGTGATCTGCCTGCTTTGGCCTCCCAAAGTGCTGGGATTACAGGAGTGAGCCACCACACCAGGCTGGAATAGTTCAGTATTCTGATTGTAGTGGGAGCTTTTACTAATATGTGTATGTGATAAACTTCTCTAGAACTATACACACATAGTCAGGGCATGTAAAAACTGACAAAATCTGAGTAAGGTTTCTAGTTTGGTTAATAGTATTATACCAATGTTAGTTTCCTCATTTTGATTATTGTACTATGGTTTTCAAATGTTTTTGCTGGGTGAAAGGTACCCAGAAATTCTGTAATATTTTTGTAGCTTCCATGTGAGCCTAAAATTATTTCAAAATAAAAAGACACTGTTAAGAAAATGAAAATGCAAGCCGCAGACTGGGAAAAAATACTTAGAAAACATCTGATAAAGAATGTATGTCCAGAATGTATAACTACATCTTAAAACTCTTAAGACAGTCATATTTTTATACTAGGGAAAATGACTGAATAGCTATCTCACCAAAAATAATTACATAAATGGCATATAAGCCCGTGAAAGGATGCTCAACCTCATTAGTTACTAGGAACTGCAAATGCAAGCCACCATGAAATACCACTGTATACCCACTAGAATAGATAAAATTAAATGGCAGTCAGAAGAATGTGGAGCAAGTAGAATGCTCACATATTGCTGGTGCAAGTGGAAAGTGATATGGCCGCTTTGGAAAACGGTTTGAACATTTCTTATAAAGTTAAACTTAGGCCTCAGCAATTCTACTCCTAGATGACAAACCCAAGAGGAATGAAGGAAAAAAGTGTGAAATTCATACTGGCATCATTTATAATAACCCCAAAACTGTAAACAATTGAAATGTCCAAGTGATACATCCACACAATGAAATTTATTCCCTAGTAAAAGGACTCCAGCATGTATGAATCTCAAAATCATAGAGCAAATGAAAGAAGCCAAACAAAAATTACATGCTGTATGATTTCATATATATGAAGATCTAGAAAAGGCACGATAACCAATTCAGTGGTTGCTAAGAGTTGGGGAGGGGTATTTGTAGAGAGTGGAAATTGACTACACAGGGAACATATTGAGGTAATGGAAATGTTTTGTATCATGATTTTCCTGAAGGTGGTTACGTAATTGTATATGTCTATCACAACTCATCAAATTATAAAGTTGGTACAGTTTTTAGATCCTTTGCATGTGCTTTGTTTTCTGCCTAGAAAGCTCTCTCCTTTCCCTGCCTGATTGACTCATAATCAGTGTTCAGATCTTGTTTAAACATCATGTTGTCAGAAGTATCTGCTCCTGAGCCCAGACTGGCATGTGCTTCTTTGACATCCTGCCCCTTTCCTTCATTGCCCTTACCACTGCTATAGTTACAATCAGGCAGGTAAGCTGTTCACTTAAGGTCTGTTTTTCTGTCTTACTGCAACTCTGTGAGGAGCCAGATGCTGATTACCATCTTGTTCATACTACATAGCATGGTGCTTAAGTCAGATATTCCAGTGAAAATCGCATGACTGGAGTATAAGTGAGTAGTGAGTTCTCTGTCTTCTGTTCTTGGAAATGGCAGCTGTGACTTCTGCCAAAGGTACCACTAGCTGGGACTACCTGCTTAACCTTGGAGCCTGTCTGCCTGCCTCTGCCCTGCTCCTGGGGAGTTGTGACTATCCATGCTCAGCTGCCTGCCGTAGCCTTTGTTCAGACTTCGTGTCACCATGAAGCCCCCTCCTGTGGCTGGGCCACCCTATTCTGAGAACAGAAAGGAGCTTTTCCTTGGTGTTACTCTTTTAGCAGAAAAGGAAACCTACCTTAATGCATGCATGTTTCTGGATCTACTCAGCTTTTTCTTTTTTTCCAGCAAGTAGAGAAACTCTGAAACAGGTTTTTTTTTAATCTACTTTGGTAACAGTATGGTCAAGTCTTGTGAAGCACCACAGAGTTACCTCTTTCTCTCCTGATTATCTTAATCTTTTAGAGAGAGAAATACTACTCCAAGTAAGGTTAGGAATCATAATCTTCAGGTAGTTTGAATGCTTAGGTGGAAGACTGTTTAACCTTCCAGAAGGTGAAAACACCATCAGCTCTGCGCTCAGCTTCTGCTTATATTTGTAGATTATCAGAGATCATTATTACTGTCTCCAAGTTCTGGCAGACCCAGTTTCCAGGATAGATGTGTAGAGTAATTATTAATAAAAGGCCTGACAACAAACACTTTCCCTTCCACTCCTCGCACTTCTCTTCTTCCTTATTTCACTATTTGAGTAAGTAGGAGGGAATTCAGGTTGTGGTAGGAAGATTATTAGGGTGAACGATACCTGTATGTGAGCCTTCTATGAACGTAGCTCAGTGTTTAAATCATTGTCAAAGTTCCTTTCTTTATTACAGTCCACTTAGGAAGAATTTATGAGGCTTGTCATTTCAGACAGTCTTCTCTGGAGAATTACATGACCACTAAAGCTAGTGATTTTGGAAATGTTTCTCTGGACCTTTTAAAATGTATCCAAGTCTAATCCCTCATTTTTTCCTAGTTTATTTGTCCTTGGTTTTACAGCGTACATTGTTTGGAGTTTCCTGTTTAGTTTTTGTTTATTTTAAACTCCATTAGGCCTGAGACTCTTCATTGTTTCTCTGTCTTTCATCTGAGTCATTATAATAGAGTCTCAAATGTTCATATTCCACTCTTGCTCCCCCTTTGTCCTGCAGTATAATCTCCATGTCTGTCACAGCCAAGGATCAGGTCAAGGCATTCTCATGCTCTCCACACTCCACTGGCTCACCTTCTTACTTAGTTTGTGATCTGGCCCCAGGACATGCAGAGTGCCTAGTAGGCAATTAATATTTTTTGAATTTTTTTGTATTGTAAGTCATTATCAGGATTTTTTAGGGGTAAGCATTATCTTAAAACCACACACACAAAAATAATTCTTTAGACTCAGTTGGTCTCATGATTTATTGAGGAGGTGAGGAATAGGTTAAAGCTGCCTCGCATACATTTTAGAATAGTCTCTTTTGTCTAACAAGGATGGATGATGAGTTTGTTAATAACTAGTATTCACATGGGTAGAAAAAGACTCTTGATTTTTAATCCTGTAAATAGTGAAAGAATGATAGTCAGAAGTTGGATCATACTTTTGATGCCTGAAGCAGGTTAGAATAGTATTGTTTTGTTTTGTATCCCTATATGCTAAGTTAATTTTCTCTGTCTTCTTTCTATTTTGCTTCTGGTCCTTTCACCCATTACAGTCTCAGTATGTGTGTTACACCATGATGTTGCCTTGGCAGATCAGAGAATCTGTCATGGTGAAGGCACTATGATACCTTTTGTTTTGTAGGTAAGGGTGACACGTGCTAGTCAATTTATTTCCGTTTGTTGTTCCTTTTACTTGGCACTAAATGAGACTGTTAACCATTTTTTAATGAAAGTATATAAATTTCTTACAGAATTAAGGTTTTAATTTTCTATGATAAGCACATGAGAAAGACTGGTTTTAAGTTTATTTTGAACTGTGATGTTAAAAACATGTTCAATTTTAATTATTTAATTTCTTTTGTTAATCTCTAATACTGGTAACTTCTAGATTGGAGGAGTGATTTATCCTAATAAATACTTGTTTTTAAAAAAGAAAAAACTATCTCTCATTCATATGGCATATTCTAATCAAGGCTGTGTGGTTTTTTTTTCTTATGTTTTGTAACGAAGCAGCTCTTTTCATGATCTAGCAGTCTGTTTCTGTCAGTAAGTAAACAGAGTAAGCACTCAAGTTTTAAGATTAAAACAAGTTTATTTTGTTAACATCACATTTTGTTCCATCTTGCAGCTTCTTGGCGAATTTTTGGATGAAGCCATTAAATTAATTGCTTGCCATCATGAGCAGAAGCAAGCGTGACAACAATTTTTATAGTGTAGAGATTGGAGATTCTACATTCACAGTCCTGAAACGATATCAGAATTTAAAACCTATAGGCTCAGGAGCTCAAGGAATAGTATGGTAAGTTTTTCCTTCTAAAAATTAGGCAAAGAATCATTAACTGCTACCTTTCTCCTCTCGTAATTTAGGTACCTTGGCAAATAATGTAATTTACCTCAAAAAATTAATTTAAAACTAAAAATTAAATGAAAACTAGTCCATGGTAAATTGTTTGCTTCAGGAATCAATGGTCTTTTCTTTATTACTGTTATGAAAGGTTGACTGTCCCTTATCTGAAATGCTTGGGACCAGACGTCTTTTGGATTTCAGATTTTGGAAGATTTGCATTGATTGAGCATCTCAAATTCAAATCAGAAATGCTTCAGTAAACATTTCCTTTGAGCGTCTTGTCAGTGCCCCCAAAATTTGGATTTTTGAGCATTTTAGATATCATGTTTTCGGATTTGGGATAATCTGTGTTATACAGAAGATATAACTCTATAAACTAGCAATGCCAATCATAGTTTAAACTGTGATTAAATACTTTGTCATAAGCCATTGGAGACAAATATTTCTATCAGGGAAGAATAAGTGACAGGCTTCTTTATTGTATGTATACATGTATTCCCATAGGTTATTGTTTCATAAGAAGCTTCACTTAATCATTTCCACAGTATAATGAAGTTCTGGAATTTCAGAAATCTTATTCTACACTGGGGAATGAAGGAAGCTAATATCTCACTGTATGTGTTTTAAAATTCATCCGTATGTTTAAAATTGATAGATTAGCTAATTTCTACAGAGGGCTCAGGCTATGTCAGCATAATTCTTTATAAACTGAAATGTAGATCACTCCTTGGGATAGTTCTGATACTGATTCCAGATTGCTAAATTAGCATAATAATAAACTAGTGTTTTGGGGAACTGTAAGCCTCACTCAAGAATAATTTCATTACCTCTTCATTGAAATAAATTTGTTGCAGAATGTATTCTAAACAAAATGTAAATCGTTAAGTGTTTATAATCTAGCACTTATAGGTTCTAGAAAAACTGTTCTTCATGTGCACAGAGAGTCATGCAGAGGACTGGTGTTTGCAGCACCATCTATAATAGCAAAAATTAGAAATAGCATCAAATCTATCAACGGAAGAATAACAAATTATGATACAGTCATGCTATGAAATACTATAGAACTGGAGCCGTATGTGCCAACAGGGATAATCTCAGAAATGTAGTGCTGGGCTTAAAAGCAAGATGCATATATATGTGTGTGTGTGTGTGTGTGTGTGTGTGTGTGTGTGTGTGTGTATACATATATATATATATATATATATATATATATATATATATCTCCATACATTATTGTACCATTTACATGTAGCTTAAAATATGCAAAACAATACCGTAGATTTATGGATATACATAAATGTAGAAAAGATTAAAACATGCATAAACACCAAACTTAGGATATTGTTTATCTCTGAGAAAATAGAGAAAGGGAAGAAGGCTTAACCTATATTATTATACTTCCTTTTAAAACATTCAGAGCAAGCCAGGCACGGTGGCTCACGCCTGTAATCCCAGCACTTTGGGAGGCTGAGGTGGGTGGATCACAAGGTCAGGGGTTCAAGACCAGCTGGCCAACATGATGAAACCTCATCTCTACTCAAAATACAAAAATTAGCCGGGTGAAGTGGCATGCACCTGTAATCCCAGCTACTCAGGATGCTGAGGCAGGAGAATGGCTAGCTCCCGGGAGGCAAAGATTGTGGTGAGCTGATACCATACCACTGTACTCCAGTCTGGGCAATAGAGCAAGACTGTCTCAAAACAAACAAACAAAAATCAGAGCAGTTATGGTAATGTATTAAGATTTAATAAATTTGCATAATAGACTGACATTTATTATCTTTTCTGTGTTCTTGAAGTAATTTAGAATATCAGAAATTACAGAAGTTGGGGTCATTTTGTAAACCGTTTTGACTGGCTAGTTTTCATTGTAACCAACCACATTTAACCAACCATAAATTAAATTTAAAGAAGATAATACTATATAGTCAGTATTAGGATTCTGAAAGCCAGCCCTTTGTTCAGATTTTAGATTTGTAATATACTAGCTTTATGACTTTTGGTAAATTCACACTGTTAAGCTTGTCACCTACTTTACAGAATTATGAGGATTATATATTTTTATAAAATAATATTTAAAAATATATTAATGTTTCTGTATATTTACTCATCCTCAGGTAAGTGTACTTTGAAGTTTGTGTACCAGAATAAAAAAAAAAAAGAAATGGTTGTTAGGTCCTCTTAACAAGCCGTTAGCCTAAGGAATATTTTCATATTTTTGCTGCAAATAATAATTTCTAAAGAGATTTTTATGAAATAGATATTAAACATAAAAATTTTAAAACTCATTTGTGTATTACTGAGTCAACTGAATGCATACCTCTTTTTTAGAGCATTATTTTGTGCCCTAACCATAAATAGTAAGATTAATTGAGTCTAGATTGTGGCCTTTATATCCTCAGGTGCTTCTACTTTGTGGAATTGAGGAATCAACAATTAGAAGTTTAATTTTTTTGTATACAGGATAGTGGAACCTACTCAGACCCTTTTGAACTTTTAGAATTTGAAATATGCTTCTGATTTGCCAGATAAAAAATAGTCATGAATTTAATTGTTAAAAATAAAACCTGCTTTATTTGAAGATAGTCAAAACATCTAATAAGTTTGTATGACCCCATTGAGTTTTTTTGTTTTATTTATTTGAGGACATACTTGTAAATACGGCATTTTACAAGTAAAGTTATAATATTTATGTATATTTTGGTATGTGTGTATATATATATATATATATATGTATATACGCAGTAGTTATATAGAGAGAATGTATAGATGTGTGCATTTATGCAGTACCAATTTCTTAATACATATAGTGCTACATGACATTTGGTACAATGAGATAGCTACAAAACAAATTCAAGTTTTCAGTCAGATAAGAAAACTATTAATCAGCAGTGAGCTGGCTTTCCAAATATTACATACACATAAACAGAACTAGTCTTTTATAGTATGTTACGTGATCCAGTTTAAGAAGCATGACTTCATGTCTTAGGTTTTCTAGTCTCAGCGTTGCTTTTAACTTTCTGACTAACCCTGGACACATTAGTTTACCACTGAACCTCTATTAAGCAATAGTGAATCTAAATAATTTTTAAGTTCTTTCCATCATAAAATTCTGTAATTTGGAGATACTTTACCTTATTTGTGCTTCAGTGTCTCTGACATGTCATATGAGAAAAGTGCTGTATGGTCAGTGTCATGGGATGGAGGAAGATATGAAGAGTCATGGGTATGATATTGTGTTTTCCAGTTATAAATTAGGACCTTCTGATGCCCTGAAATCTAGCATTCATATTTATAAACAACTTGATTTTTAGTTTCCCCTCCAAAACACATTTTTAAGGGCTTTACTTCTTGAAAAAATTATAAAATTGTGTTTTGTATACATATCTCTGTATACAACTTCCTCTTCTGTATTCATTTTATTGTGTCCAGAAGGATAGAAAGTAATGTGTTTATATAGATTATTTAGCTAATCTTTTTTTTTTCCTTTTGGAGACAGAGTCTTGCTCTGTCGCCAGGTTGGAGTACAATGGCATGATCTCGGCTCACTAAAACCTCCACCTCCCAGGTTCAAGTGATTCCCTGCCTCATCCTCCTGAGTATCTGGGACTATAGGTGTGCTCCACTACACCTGGCTAATTTTTTGTATTTTAGTAGAAGCAGGGTTTCACCATGTTGGCCAGGATAGTCTCAATCTCCTGACCTCGTGATCCACCCATCTCGGCCTCTCAAAGTGCTTGGATTATAGGCGTGAGCCACCACGCCCGGCTGCATACTGTATCCTACCTTTCCTTGATGGAAGTGCAAGGTGAAGGATTCATTTAGCTTTTAAGCTACCTAGTGGAGCTAAATAATTGTTATGCATTTGTACATTGAGTGCCCACAATACACTAGGTGGATCTTTGAGACAACACAACGAACAAGCAGGGTCTCTGTTGTCATAGTCCATTGTCTCTTTGAATCCATTAGCATCTTCCGAAATAGTTGCAAAAACAAATATACTGTAATAGATATAGAAGACACAATGTTGAGCGTCATAGACTGGGAAGTGATCCAGTTACATTTATCTTTGGAGAAAGTGAGAAATCTATATGACTGATTCATGAATTCAGTTTGCAGATTTTTGCTTTAAGATTTTTTGTTTTTGAATTTCTTATTACAGTGCAGCTTATGATGCCATTCTTGAAAGAAATGTTGCAATCAAGAAGCTAAGTCGACCATTTCAGAATCAAACTCATGCCAAGCGGGCCTACAGAGAGCTAGTTCTTATGAAATGTGTTAATCACAAAAATGTAAGTGAACATTTTTTGTTTCCTAAATATAGGTGAAATCATGATTTATTCATGAATACATGAATATCAAAGACTTAAATATTAAGGGCTTTAAATTGTTCTGTATTGAAACATTGTTTAAAAGGGATATGTGTGTATATATGTATCTGCAGGGTGAATTTTTTCACAACTTTATTAAATTGTATCAAAAGAATGGCTCCTGAAATTTAGATTGTATGGTTGCCTGTCATTTAATTTACAAAAGGAGTTTTAAAAAGATAAGTGTTTCAGAAGACTTTTTATTCAGATTAATCTCATCTTCTGCTTTTTGTTCTCTGTCAGGCTAACATTTCAGAAAATTGTAGCCTTAGCACAGAGATGAAATTGTTCCCATTATACTTTGACACTCTAACTTGAATCATACTGAATATAAAATTCATGTCACTTCTCCCTACCCCACTCCCACCTCTTTAAGTGATGGCAGTATTCACTGGTCACTTTATGGTGAGGATAATGGGTTTATCAGAAAGTTTGTGAAAATTTCTAGAGGGTATTAAGAAATATTTCTAATTCTATTTTCTAATGATTGTAAATGTAAGTCTTTATAAAGACATAACATACAACTTGTACTCATTTTGAAGATAAAGTTACACTTTTTCAAACTTACGTTAAGCATACTCATACTTTTGCAGTTGTTCTAATGGAATGATTTCTTCAACTGAGGAAATAAACTAGGAGTGCATCTTAAAGATGGAGTAAAAATTGGATTGTTGAAGGAAAGTAACCTTCAGAGAGGAAGAATGGCATAAAAAAGGTCCAGAGACAGAGGTTTAACTTAGTAAATGATAGGGAGGAAATTGTGGTAGCCATTCTTGTTTCAAGTGGGAACCTGATGTGTTGCTCATCAGTTTTACTGGTGGCATCCTGCCCATGGATAGAGCTGCCGCTTGTGGCCTGTGGACACAGTTCCATGGCAATGGTGCCTTAGTTTTTCCTTGGGGAAGAGTTCAGTTACTCTTACCTCTCAAGACTGGGTGACTGCAAAGAAAGGTGTTCCTTCAACTGCATGGTTTAAGACTAAGCATGTCTCACATGATTAGGCGTCTAGCAGGGGTTGCAGAAGTTCATCCAGGCAGTACTCTTAGCACCTAGAAGGTTGTGGATAGAGTAGGTACTCAGAACATGTTTGTTCATTGAGTGAGTGAAAAGCTAAATATGGGAAAACCAGAAATGGAACGGAATTATTCCACTCCCTAATGGGTGTATGTTTTTGCAGTGTTTTGCCTTTTAAATAATTTCATTCTCTGTACAGATTGTCTCTTCATTGGTCTAAGCATCTCTGGTTTTTCCCACTCTTTTCATAGATGGTCTTGAATTTCTTGTTAATCTTGGCTTATATTTCTGAACACACTTTGAAAAGTGAGCTAACACTCAGTAATGCATAAGCCAGCTAGCATGCGTACTGCATGTCTGATCAAATCTTCTGAGAGGAGCTGAGGCTTATAGTCTCTTAACTGTAGACATTAAAATCCTGTTTAGAAATTACGTCCCCATCTGACTCCCATTGTCTTTCTTTGTTACAGGCCTGCTTTATAGATCACATCTCACCTAGTCTTTGTATTTTTTCTTTTGATTATGGAGAATTAACTACAGTGCTTCCTGTTTCTCCCTGTTAAATTTCAAAGGTGAAACATGGTTACTCTTTCTGGTCTACTAGTGATTGCTCTTTTCTTCTTTGTTCTGTCTTTTTACTTGTGGGCTTCACTTCCTAGTTTTGCTTAGGATTTCTTTGTAATAGCTGGATTAATTCATTAGCAACCTTTGAGCATATTGAAGAAATTTTGTGCCTAACTGTCACAGTTATCCAGCTCTTTCCAATTCATAATCTTATTGATATGGATGTTATTATTAGAAACATTTTCTAAAATGCATTTTTGAAATCTTCATATACCTGGGGAGTGGCCAAAATGGCCAAATAAGAACAGCTCTGGAATGCAGTTTGCGAGAGCAACACAGAGGGCAAGTGATCTCCACGTTCCCAACTGAGGTACCAGGTGCATCTCAATGGGACTGGTTGGACAGTGGGTGTAGCCCAAGGAGGGCAAGCTGAGGCAGGGTGGGGTGCTGCTTTACCCAGGAAGTACAGCGAACCAGAGAACCCCCCCCCTCACCCATTGGAGGCCATCGGGGGCTTTTCCAGCCACTTCAGTACTCCAGTTCAGATACTGGGCATCTCCCGCAGTCTTTATAGCCCACAGACCAGGAGGTTCCCACCTGCTGGTCAAAGGTTTCCAGCACAGCTGTTTCAGCCAGTGCCGTGGATTTCTAGCACAAAAACCTGCACAAATCTGGGCAGCCGTTTTAACTGGCACCTGGAACGCCTAGGAGACAGGGCCACCTATTCACCTGAAAAAGAGGGGGCTGAAAGCAGGGAGCCAAGTGATCTGGCTTGGCAGGTCCCATCCACACAGACACCAGCAATCTGAAATGCACTGGCTTGAGAGTTTCACAGCCAATGCAGCAGTTTGAGTTTGATTCAGCTTGACCTGGACAGGCAAGCTCTGTGGGGGTAGGAGCATTTGCCATTACTGAGGCGGTCCGCCATTACCGAGGTAGTCTGTCATTACTGAGGTAGTCCGCCATCACTAAGGCAGTTCTAACTTTACTTGTGTAAACAGAACTGCAAGCAAGTTTACACCGCAGCTGGGCAGAGCCTAAAGCAGCTCAGCAATGCGTCTGCAGGCAGACTGTGACTAGAATCCCTCCTTGCTGGACAGGGCATCTCTGAAAAAAGGCAGCAGCATGTCAGGGACTTATAAATAAAGCTCCACCTTCCCAGGACAGAGCACCTGGGAAAAGAGGTGATTTTGAGTTCCGCTGCAGCAGACTTAAACATCCCTGCCCAGCAGGTCTAAACAGAACAACGGAGCTTCCAGCACAGCACTTGAGCTCTGATAAGGGACAGACTGCCACCTCAAGCAGCTCTCTGACCCCCATATATCCAAAGAGGCACTTCACAAAGGCAAGCTCTGGCTGACATCTGTCAGGTACCCTCTGGGACAAAGATACCAGAAGAAAGAACAAGCAGCAACCCTTATTGTTCTGCAGCCTCCATGGATGATTCCCAGGTAAGCAGGGTCTAGAGTGGACCTCCAACACTCCTGCAGCAGAGGGGCCTGACTATTAGAAGGAAAACTAAAAAGCAGAAAGGATTAGCTTCAACATCAACAGAAAGGATGTCCACTCAGAGACCCGATCTGAAAGTCACCAACTTCAAGGAACAAAGGTAGATAAATCATGAAGATGGGAAGAAACCAGTGCAAAAAGGATGAAATCACCAAAAACCAGAACACCTCTCCTTCTCCAAGGAATCACAAATCCTCACCAGCAAGGGAACAAAACTGGGTGGAGAATGAGTTTGACAAATTGACAGAAGCAGGCTTCAAAAGGTGGGTGATAACAGACTTCTCTGAGCTAAAGGAACATGTTCTAATCCAATGCAGAGAAACTAAGAACCTTGAAAAAAGGTTAGACAAAATGCTAACTAGAATAACCAGCTTACAGAAGAGCATTAATGACTTGATGGAGCTGAAAAACACAGCACAAGAACTCCATGAAGCATACACAAATTTCAATAGCCAAATCAATCAGATAGAAGAAAGGATATCAGAGATTGAAGACTAACTCAATGAAATAAAATGAGAAGGCAAGATCAGAGAAAAAAGAGTGAAAAGAAATTAACAAAGCCTCCAAGAAATACGGGATTATGTGAAAAGACCTAATCTATGTTTGATCAGTTTACCTGAATGTGACAAGGAGAATGAATCCAAGCTGGAAAACACTCTTTAGGATGTTATCCAGAACTTCCCCAACCTAGCAAGGCAGGCCAATATTCAATTCCAGGAAATACAGAGAACACCACAAAGATATTCCTCAAGAAGAGCAACCCCAAGGCACATAATCGTCAGTTTCACTAGGGTTGAAATGAAGGAGAAAAGGCTAAGGGCAGCCAGAGAGAAAGGTCACATTACCCACAGGTAGCCTATCAGACTCACAGCAGATCTCTCAGCAGAAACCCTACAAGCCAGAAAAGAGTGAGAACCAATATTCAACATCCTTGAAGAAAAGAACTTTCAACCCAGAATTTCATATCCAGCCAAACTAAGCTTCGTAAGTGAAGTAGAAATAAAATTCTTTATAAACAAGCAATTGTTGAGAGATTTCATCACCAACTGACCTACCCTACAAGAGCTCCTGAAGGAAGCACTAAACATGAAAAGGAACAACCAGTACCAGCCATTGCAAAAACATAGCAAATGGTAAAGACCATTGACATGATGAAGAAACTGTGTCAATTAATGGGCAAAAGAACCAGCTAGTATCAAAATGGCAGGATCACATTCACATGTAACAATGTTAACCTTAAATTTAAATGGGCTAAATGCCCCAATCAAAAGACACAGACTGGCAAATTGTATAAAAAGTCAAGACCCATTGGTGTGCCATATTCAGGAGATACATCTTACATGCAAAGACACACACAGAATCAAAATAAAGAGATGGAGGAAGAGTTACCAAGCAAATGGAGAGCAAAAAAAAAAGCAGGGTTGCAGTCCTAGTCTCCAATAAAACAAACTTTAAACCAACAAAGATCAAGAGACAAAAAAGGTTATTACATAATGGTAAAAGGATGAATGCAACAAGAAGAGCTAATGATCCTAAATATATATATGTAACCCAAAACAGGAGCACCCAGATACATAAAGCAAGTTCTTAACGACCTACAAAGAGACTTAGACTCTCACGCAATAATAGCTTGAGACTTTAACCCTCCACTGTCAGTATTAGATCAACAAGACAGAAAATTAACAAGGATATCCAGGACTTAAACTCAGATCTGGACCAAGCATACCTACTAGACAGCTACAGAACTTTCCACCCCAAATCAACAGAATATACATTGTTCTCAGCACCACGTCCCACTTACTCTAAAATTGGCCACATAAGTGGAAGTAAATCACTCCTCAGCAAATGCAAAAGAACAGAAATCATAAAACCAGCCTCTCAGACCACAGTGCAATCAAGTTACCACTCAGGATTAAGAAACTCACTCAAAACCTCACAGCTACATGAAAACTGAACAACCTGCTCCTGAATGCTTACCAGATAAATAATAGAATGAAGGCAGAAATAAAGATATTCTTCAAAACCAATGAGAACAAAGACACAACGTACCAGAATCTCTGGGACACATTTAAAGCAGTGTCCAGAGGGAAATTTATAGCACTAAATACCCATATGAGAAGTGAGAAAAGATCTAAACTCAATATCCTATCATCAAAATTAAAAGAACTACAGTAGCAAGGTCAAACAAATTCAAAAGCTAGCAGAAGACAAGAAATAACTAAGAACAGAGCAGAACTGAAGGAGATAGAGACACAAAAAAACCCTTGAAAAAATCAGCAAATCCAGAAGCTGGTTTTTTGAAAAGATCAATGAAATAGACCAGCCAAACTAATAAGAAAGAGAGAAGAATTGAATAGGTGCAATAAAAAAATGATAAAGGGGATATCACCATGTATTCCACAGAAATACCAACTACTATCAGAGATTACTACAAACAACTCTATGCACATAAACCAGTAAATCTAGAAGTGGATAAATTCTTGGACACTTACACCCTCCCAAGTCTAAACCAGGAAGAGGTTGAATGCCTGAAGCAAAGTCTGAAGTAGAGGCAGCAATTAATAACCTACCAACGAAAAAAAGTTCAGGTCCAGATGGGCTCACAGCCAAATTCTACCAGACGTACAAGGAGGAGCTGATACCATTCCTTCTGAAAGTATTCCAAACAATACTAAAAGAGGGAATCCTCCCTAACTCATTTTGTGAGACCAGCACCATCCTAATGTGAAAACCTGGCAGAGATATAACTAAAAAAGAAAATTTCAGGCCAATATCCATGATGCACATTGATGCAAAAATCTTCAGTGAAATACTGGCAAACTGAATGCAACAGCACATCAAAAAGCTTATCCATCACAACCAAGTCAGGTTCATTCTAGGGATGCAAGGCTGGTTCAACATACACAGATCTATAAATGTAATCCATCACATAAGCAGAACCAAAGACAAAAACCACATAATTATCTCAATAGATACAGAGAAGGCCTTCGACAAAATTCAACAACCTTTATGCTAAAAACTCTTAACGAATTACGTATCGATGGTACGTCTCTCAGCAATAAAAGCTATTTATGATATACCCACAGCCAATATCATACTGAATGGGCAAAAACTAGAAGCATTCCCTTTGAAAATTGGCACTAGACAAGGGTGCCTTCTCTCACCATTCCTATTCAACGTAGTATTGGAACTTCTAACCAGAGCAGTCAGGCAAGAAAAAGAAAGAAAGGGTATTCAGTTGGGAAAAGACAAAGTCAAATTGTCTCTGTTTGCAGATATCATGATTGTATATTTAGAAGACCCCATCGTCTCAGCCCAAAATCTCCTTAAGATGATAAGTAACTTTGGCAAAGTCTCAGTATACAAAATCAGTGTGCAAAAATCACAAACATTGCTATGCACAAGTATAAAAAGCCAAATAAAGAGCAAACTCCCATTCACAATTGCTACAAAGAAAATACAATACCTAGGAGTATAACTAACAAAGGACGTGAAGGACCTCTTCGAGAACTACAAACCACTGCTGAAGGAAATAAGAGGAGGCACAGATGGAAAAACATTCCATGCTTATATGGAAGAGTCAATGTCATAAAAATGGCCATACTGTCCAAAGCAGTGTATAGATTCAATGCTATCCCCGTCAAACTACCATTGACCATCTTCACAGAACTGGAAAAAAACACCTTAAACTTGATACAGAACCAAAAAAGAGCCCACATAGCCAAGACAATCCTAAGCAAAAAGAACAAAGCTGGAGGCATCACGCTACCTGACTTCAAACTGTACTACAAAGCTGCAGTAATCAAAGCAGCATGGTACTTGTACCAAAACAGACATACAGACCAGTGGGGTGGAAGAGAAGTCTCAAGTGATGCCACACATCTACAACCATCTGATCTTTAACAAACCTGACAAAAACAAGCAATAGGGAAAGGATTCTACATTTAAATGGTGTTAGGAAAACTGGCTAGCCGTATGCAGAAAGCTGAAACTGGACTCCTTCCTTACATTTTATACAAAAATTAACTCAAGATGGATTAAAGATTTAAACATAAGACCTAGTAGCATAAAAACTCCAGAAGAAAACCTAGGCAAAACCATTCAGGACTTAGGCATAGGCAAGGACTTCATGACTAAAACACCAAAAGCAATGGCAACAAAAGCCACAATAGACATATGGGATCTAATTAAACTTAAGAGTTTCTGCACAACAAAGGAAACTATCGTTAGAGTGAACCAGCAACCAACAGAATGGGAAAAACATTTTGCAAGCTACCCATCTGACAAAGAGCTAATATCCAAAATCTATAAATAACTTAAATTTACACGAAAAAAAAAAACCGTCAAAAGGTGGGTGAAAGATACGAACAGATACTTTTCAAAAGAAGACATTTATGCAGCCAGTAATCATGAAAAAATGCTTATCGTCACTGGTCATTAGAGAAATGCAAATCAAAACCACATTGAGATACCATCTCATGCCAGTTAGAACGGCAGTCATTAAAACGTCTGGAGACAATAGTTGCTGGAAAGGATGTGGAGAAATAGGAACGTTTTTACACTGTTGGTGGGAGTGTAGATTAGTTCAACCATTGCGATTCCTCAAGGACCTAGAAATAGAAATACCATTTGACCCAGCAATCCCATTACTGGGTATATACCCCAAGAATTATAAATTGTTCTGTTATAAAGACACATGCACGTGTATGTTTATTGTGGCACTGTTTACCAGAGCAAAGACGTGGAACCAACGCAAATGCCCATCAGTGATAGACTAGGTAAAGAAAATGTGGCACATATACACCACGGAATACTATGCAGCCGTAAAAAGGATGAGTTCATGTCCTTTGCAGGGACATGGATGAATCTGGAAACCATCATTCTCAGCAGACTGACACAAGAACAGAAAACTAAACACTGCATGCTCTTACTGATAAGTGGGTGCTCAACAATGAGAGCACATGGACACAGGGAGGAAAACATCACACACTGGGGTCTGTTGGGGGTTGGGGGTCTAGGGATGAGATAGCAGTGGGTAGGGAGATTGGGGAGGGATAACATTAGGAGAAATACCTAATGTAGGTGACGGGGGGATGGTTGCAGCAAACCACCATGGCATGTGTATACCTGTGTAACAATCCTGCAAGATCTGCACATGTACCCCAGATCTTAACATAAAATTACAAAAAAAAAATCTTCATATACCATATCTGGTTGCATTTTTCTGATTGATTGCTGTTGTTCTTTGTTGTTTTTATTCATGTAAGGAAATAGAATTTCTCAATGAATTTTAACCATTGACTTTTGCTTGACTGTCCAGTCTGTAACTGATAAAATTTCCTTTATTTTCCTTTTTGAAAAATAGGACAACTATCTGTTTGAATCTTTTTTATAACAGCTTTATTGAAATATAATTTATGTGTCATATAATTCACCCATTTGAAGTATACCACTTAATGGTTTTTAGTATATTCAGTGATATATAGGACCATCACTACAGTCAGTTCTAGAATATTTTTATCACCTCAGAAATAAATCTTTTGTCCTTTAACTCTCATTCCCCTACCTTCCATCCCTCTCAGCTCTAAACAACCACTAATCTCTTTTCTGTCTCTATATGCCTTTAATCTTTAATACCTCTCTTCTACTCTAGGGCTTCCCAAATATTAATGAGAGTAATGTTACTGTTTGTCCAAGTTTCCTATTGTGTATTGCACTTGAACTTATTTAGAGCAGCTAGATGCTTTCTATCTTAAATTTGTTTGACCTTTTCTGCTATTTTTCTGAATTTATTCAAACAAATATTTAAATTGTTTAAACAAATATTTAAATACCTTATGTAAAGCTTAATGCTTAGAAGAAAATCATCAGTTCTACCCTTATAACATTTATGCCATAAAATTCCCATCCCTAAGTATTGTTGTCAGCAAACATTTTTACGTGTGTGTCATGTAACTTGCCATGTACTAGGCGATAAAAGTTACTAAGACACAGTTCTTTCTAATAAGGATCCTCCGTGGTGGGGATGAGGCTGATAAGAAAATGAGACTAGACTACAGTATGTTGAGTACTATAACAACATTAGAAGATAACTGGGGACAAAGTAGAATAGTTAACTCTGTCAGGGACTAAGGGTTGTCAGAATCTACAAAGTTCATCTGAAAGATAAGTTTGGTAGATAAATGATAAGCATAGAAAATAGTTTGTTTAAAAACATCATTTTAAAAATGACATTCTTGAAACATTGCTAGCTAAAGACTTAGGAGATAAAGTGAGCTGAGGCTTATCATGGAGACTTTTTAATATATTGCAAGTGCAAGGGAGTTTCAGAATATATTTGTTGGCTTTAAATTTTTGAGGTAAGTAATATGGTCAGGTCTTTCTTTTACCATATTATAAGCAGTAAATAGTAGCTGGACTTGTATAAAACCATTGTGAGTGACCCTACTTGTCTTAGTCAGCTCAGGCTACCATAACAAATTACTGTACACTGGGTGTCTTAACAGATTTCTTTCTCAAAATTCTATAGGCTGGGAAGGTCAAGATCAATTCTTGTTGAGAGCCTGCTTCCTGACTTACAGGTGGCCAACTTTTCACTTTGTCCTCACTTGCCTTTCTACAGTGTGTGCTCAAAGAGAGGGAAAGAAAAATTGCTCTTTCTCTTCCCTTGTTTTAGGCCACAAATTCCATTGTGAGGGCCCCACCCTCATGACCTAATCTAACCCTTATTACCTTCCAAAGTCCCCATTTCCAAATATCACACTGGGGGCTAGGACTTAAACATGTGAATTGTGGAGAGTAGTGGGGTGGGGGAAGACAATCTATAACACAATCTTAGAAGGAATTACAGCATGAACAGTCCAGATAAGCTATTTAAGTCTTCAACCTGTTTATAGCACAAGGAATGGAAAAAAGATTGATGGTCAGACTGACAGTAGAATGGACAACATTCTATGAGTATTTATTATGGTGCAGATACTGAAAAAGGAGTCAAAAATCACTCTGAGCCTTCTTTTGTGAAAGAGCGGGTACACTGAAAAAGTAAGCGATTTTGGTAGGAATGAAAACGAATTCAGTGTTATCTTATTTGTGAAATGTCTATGCAAATGAAAAGAAATGGAATAAATGTAGTGGGAAAGAAGGGATATGCTTATGGATGAACCAGTGAAATACACTGGGAATGAAGAAAACTGGGCAAGTACAGTATTATGAAAAACCAAGGGAGGAAAGAGCTGAGATTATAGAGACACGCTTAATTGGAAAATAACTGGTAGAAGGCATTTAAAAATTGCTGATAAATCGTGTAGAGGTTTGTATAATGTAAGTGCTTGATAATTGACTGTTCATAAATGGAGTTACAGATAAATGGGTTGCACATCCTCTGTGCCTCCACCTATCCATTCCCTCCTCCAACTCCTGCTCATAAAGTTACAGTATATAACATAAAAGCAATTACTTGAGCTTAGAATGTAAAGAAAAATTTTAAATTGACGTTAGTTTTTTTAACCCATGTATTTGTAGTTCCCAAATTAAATTATTAGGAAGTAATTTCTAATTTTTCTGTCTCTTGGCTTTTACCATAGATAATTGGCCTTTTGAATGTTTTCACACCACAGAAATCCCTAGAAGAATTTCAAGATGTGTAAGTATAATAATTAAAATTTTGTTGTTAGTACATTTTTTTTTAGATTGCTGCTGGAGACTTTAGCTGTTCTCTTTTTTCACCCATGAAGTTACATAGTCATGGAGCTCATGGATGCAAATCTTTGCCAAGTGATTCAGATGGAGCTAGATCATGAAAGAATGTCCTACCTTCTCTATCAGATGCTGTGTGGAATCAAGCACCTTCACTCTGCTGGAATTATTCATCGGGTTAGTAGAAAAAAACTATCATCGTACCCTTCGTTTTCTCATTAAGGTGAAATTCACATTAACAAAATTAACCATTCTAGAGTGGCATTTGGTACATTCACGGTGGTGTGCAACTACCACTCACCTTAAATTCTAAAATGCTTTTATTACCCCACAAGAAGACCTCACATTTCTTTAGCAGTTCTGCATCTTTGCCCTGGCATGATACCGGTCTGCTTTCTGTGTCTATAGATTTGCCTGTATGTTTCCATTTATACGAAATATAGCGTGTTGTTTTCAAGATTTCTCCATGTTGTACCAAGTATCAATAGTTCGTTCCTTTTTATGACTGAATATTATTCTAAATACCGTATTTTGTTCATCCATTGATGGACATTTGTATTATTTCTACCTTTCAGTTATTAATGGATAGTGCTATGAAAATTCATGCACAAATATCTGTTTAAATATCTGTTTTCAGTCCTTCTGGGTATATACCTAGGACTGGAACTGCTGGGTCATATAGTAATTCTCTAGTTAACTTTTTGAGGAACCATCAAACTGTTTGCACAGTGACTGCACCATTTTACATTCCCACTAGCAGTGTATGAGGGTTCCAGTTTCCTCATATCCTTGCCAGTATTTATCTGACTTTTTAAATTCTAGCCATCCTAATGGGTATGAAGTGGTGTTCCTTGTGGTTTTACTTTGCATTTCCCTAATGACTAATAATGTTGAGCATTTTTCACGTGCCTGTGGCCATTTGTGTGTCTTCTTTGAAGAAATGCGTATTCAAGCCCTTTGCTCATTTTTAAATTGGGTTGTCTTTTTGTTGTTACTGTAGCATTTCTTTATATATTCCATGTTTGAAACCTTTATCAAGTATATAATTTGTAAATATTTTCTCACATTCTGTAGGTTGTCTGTTCACTTTGCTGATGATTTCCTTTAATGCACAAAAGCTACTATTTTAATGAAATACAGTTGTTTCTTTCATCACTTGTGCTTTTGGTATCATGTATAAGAATCCATTTTCCGAAACCCAAGGTCATGAAGATTTAGCCGTATGTTTTCTTCGAAGAGTTTTATAGTTTTAGCTCTCACATATAGGTCTTTGATCCATTTTGAGTTGATTTTTTTGTCTGGTATGAGGTAAGTTTCCAACTTCAGTCTTTTGTATGTGGCAGTTTAGTTGTGCCAGCACCATTTGTTAGTGACTATCACCACCATCCATCTCCAGTATTCTTTTCATCTTGTGAAGCTGAAACTCTCACTAGACAATAATTTCCTGTTTTCCTCTGCCTGCATTCCCTGACAGCCATCATTCTATTTTCTGTTTGTGATTTTGGCTACTGTAAATACGTCATATAAGCAGAATCATGCAGTATTTACCTCCTTGTACCTGGCTTATTTCACTTAGCATAATGGGCTCAAGGTTTATCCATGTTGCAGCATATGTCAGAATTTTCTTCCTTTTTAAGGCTGAATAGTATTCCATTTATGTATATACCATACTTGCTTATCCATTCGTCGATCAGTGGACACTTGGGTTGGTTCTGCATTTAGCTGTTGTGAAGAATGCTGCTATTAACATGGTTGTCCACGTATCTGTTTGACACCCTGCTTTCAGTTCATTTGGTCATATAGCCAAAAGTGGAATTGCTGTATCACATGGTCATTCTTTTTAGCATTTTGAGAAACTGCCACACTGTTTTCCATGGCAGCTCTACCAGTTTACATTCCCACCACTGGTGCAGAAGGGTTTCAGTTATTCTTCTTTCTTACCAACACTTTTATTTTTTTCACAGTCACCATCCCAATGGATGTGAGGCGGTTTCCTATTGTTTTTAAGTTGCCTTTTTCTGGGTTCTGAGTTCACTTGATTGCCATAAATCAAGTGAGTATTCACTTGAATATTCAATTATTCCTCATCCTTACCAACACTTTATTTTTTTCATAGTAACCATCTTAATGGGTTTGAGGTAATTTCCTATTGTTTTTAAGTTGCCCTTTTCTAGGTTCTGAGTTCACTGGATTGCCATAAATCAAGTGAATATTTTCACTTTGAATATTTTCCAGAATTCTGAAAATGTTTATTCTGACATTTTGATGTTTTGTGGTGCTTCTGTGGAGCTATTTTGGCTGACAACACTGCCTCTCATCAAATTCTTAGGATCATTGTATTTCACTGATTTATATGGAACAGTGCAAAAACAGTTTGTTTTTGCTTTGAAGTGAAGCAGTATACAAAATAAGCTGTTGTTATTACCAGTCATTCCAAATTGGGAATTGAATATTACCAAATTACCAAAACTGAGTATTTGCCAGAGTTGGTTTTTTTTTTACTATATATTGAGAAATATTTTGTATGTTTGTTTCCTGGGATTTTTAACTGCTTTTTGCAACATAATTTACTTGCCATACTATTTAATGTGTACAACTCAATGTTTATTATATTCAAAAATTGTGCACTGATTACTAAAGTCTAATTTTAGCACATTCTGTTGCACTAAAAGAAATCCAAATCCACTCGTCTTTATTTCCCATTCTTCCCTGTTCCTTTTACCTCTAGCCCTAAGCAAACATTAATCTACTTTTTGTCTTTGTATATTTGTCTATTCTGGACCTTTCATATACATTGAATTATATAATATGTGATATTTTGTGCTTGACTTCTTTTACCTAGCGTAATCAAGGTTCATTCATGTGTTTGTGTGTGTCAGTCCTTCATGTCATTTTGTTGACCAATATTTCGCTGTATAGATCCATTGTTTATCCATTTATCAATTGATTATAATTTAGGTTGTTACCACTATTATGGATAATGCTGACATGAACATGTAAAATGTTTTGTATGGGTGTATGTTTTGTATTTTAGTTAAATCTAGCTTATTCTTTGAAAAACATTGAGAGGAATTTTTTTTTTTTTTTTTTAAGATACAGACTCTTACTCTGTCAGAGTAAGAATGTAGTGACATAATTATAGCTCACTGCAGCCTCGAGCTCCTCTTGGGTTCAGTAGGTTGAAAGGAATTTTTTTTTTTTTTTTTTGAGACAGGGTCTTTCTCTGTCACCCAGGCATAAGTGCAGTAGCATGAATAGGGCTCACTGCAGCCTTGACATCCTGGGCTCAATGATCCTCCCACTTAAACCTCCCAAGTAGCTAAGACTACAGGCATGTACCACCATGCCTGGCAAATCTTTTAATTTTTTTTTTTGGTAGAGATGGGGTCTTGCCATCTTGCCCAGGCTGGTCTTGTATTCCTGGCCTGAAGCAATCTACCTACCTCAGCCTCCCAAAGTGCTGGGGATTACAGGCATGAGCCATCATGCCTAGTCTGGCATTTTAAAAAATTATTTAATTCAGTGGAATTACATCTTCTTTCTGAGTCACCTGCATCAAATAACCTTACCCATGTAATAAATATAGAGATAGTTTTCACAGTATAAGACAATTATGTCTCTGAGTTATTGAGGCTTATCTTTCTTTCGTTAAGTGAACAGTCCTGCTACAGGCTTATCCTTAATTATCATTCTAAGTGAATTCCTTGTCTATGACATATACAGCTGCTCTAATAATATGTCTAATGCAGTTTTTAAATAACATAATAAAAATCTCTTTAAATGGGACATATCTTCCTCAGCGCCTGCTCATACGCTATGTGAAGTAGAGCAGACGAGTTAAACCTCTAGATTTGGTTTGTTTCCTGAGTCCTTTGACCAGGACAGTAATCCAACACTGTGGAAGTTCATTTGATCTTAGTAAAGCACAACCCTTCAAATAGAAAGGTTCCAGATTAAGGGGGAATCGCAGGTGGTTGGACCAGAAAAGAACAAATGGTAGAAGATAGAAAACAGTGTAAACAACAAGAACCATAAAAAAGAAACACAAAATTACAAAATATTTTTCAAAATTATATTTTACTAATATTTTACAAAATTATAAAATAAAGCAATGTTTAAGGTAATGTGTTAATGGGATTAGTCCTTTAGTTTAAAAAGGTTAGATTTGGGCAGCACACAAAAGCTCAACAGCTGCATGTTTCCATAACACAAACATTTGTAGCTAACGTCAAAGGCTGAAGGCAGAGGGGTTGGCAGACATACACCAGGTAAATGCAAATATCAAAACAAGGAAAACCTATTTAATGAGATAAAGTTGAATATGGTGGGGTTTGAGAGGAAGCATTCCTCTCTGGGAATAAAGAGTCTCATATTTTAAGGATGAAGGATACTATCCAACTAGGAGAGAGAACTTGATACATGAAGTAGAGTTACTATGCAAAAAGCTTAAACTGTAGAAAAGTAGAAGAATGGCACAAACACAGTAGTAATGGGAGATTCTGACTTACCGCCTTAGTTATCAGTACATAAAGTGGTAAAAATGAAGTACATCTATAGAAAATTTCTTAATGTAATAAAGTGGAGCTAACGAGACCTGCTGGGGTCTGTTACGTATTATGAAGAATCTGCCTTTATCTTAGCTTGGGCTGTGTTGGAAACTCTATAGTGGAGATACGCATTTAAGTTTTTTTGCAACTGGTCTTGAGTCCAGGATTGATACTCAATCTCTCTGCTCTACTACTTATTCTAGATTAACCTCTACTGGCTAGTACCTATGTTGGTCTGAGGTTGCTTACTTAGTAAAATAACCTGACTCATTCCTTAGGGGTTCAGGGAAAGTCAGGATTAGGAGTGGAGTACCACATGAGTACTCGGATACAAGCTGATGAGGTCCCACAATCTAGATAGTTGTGGGTCTCTTTGTGGGAAAGAGCCAAGTGGTGTGCATGGCTCTTTGCTTGGAAGTGACAGACGTTACTTCTGTTCAGAGTGCATCGACAGAACCATAGGACTTGCCTAATTTGTAAGGAAACTGGGGAATGTAGGGAGAGCAGGCTTCAGAATGATAATGAGCACCAGTCTCTGCCACAGTCTGCCCTTCTAGCTGGCAGACATTCCTTTGCTCCCTTTATTCCACAATTCCTTAAGGGAAATAACCCAAAGTCCTATTTCATCAAGACATTTATCAAATCTAGACATTGTTCCTCTTGGCCCAGGAACATAGGAATTGGAATGACCAAATTATATGGCCACCCCTATAACCACCACCCCTGCCGCCAAATACCCTAGATAGATTGGTCAGACAGGGCCAGTGTTATCACAGTGAACAATCTCATTTAGAAAACTGAAAAATGCAGTCATTGGCTAGTTGTAATTAAATTCTTCTGTGCAGACATTGTGAGTCTCCCTTGCCCTGGGTGTGGGGAATGTTCCTAATCAGCCCTGACTCTGATCTCTATGGTTCTCTGTAATACCTGGCTCTACTCTGTGGGAAAGTCATCTTTTTTGCTATCCTCATGAATGTATCTGAAGTGGGTATTGAAGAATGTATTCTCCTTGAGGGCTGCTCACCTCTCTCAGCCTGCTTCTTACTTACAAAGATTGTGGCCCAAGGGTCATTTTAAGGCCATCTTTCCCACCCTTGCCACTATTGACACGTTGGCCCAAACGGTTCTTTGACAGTGCATGGTGGAATGTTTAGCAGCATTCCTGACATCTACCCACTGGATGCCAGTAGCACTCCCCAGTTGTGACAGTCAAAAATGTTTGCTGACATTGCCAGATGTTATCTGGGGGCAAAAATACTGTGAATTGAGAACTGTTGGAAACATAGAAGCATCATAGACCTATGGCATTAGGTCTGACAGCTGACTCTTTCAGAAATTTAAGACATTTCTTATCTTTCTGATTGTAGTTCCTTTCAAAGCATCTTTGTTAGCTCATGGGTCCTGTATTCTTAGACTTAATTGAGGCCGTCTTTAGTCTTCCTGTAAGCTTTCAAGCCTCTGTTGGCAGACTGAGGCAGTTTTATCAGTTGAACGATTTTACAGAACTTTTATCCTGAAAAGCTTTCAGAATTGTTATGTGAAAATGATGCATAGAAATCAACCCAAGATACCAGTGACTTAAAGCAATATTTATTGTTTACTTGGGTCTGCAGGATTGGCTGTGTAACACTGCTCCAAACCAAGAGTCAAGTTCAGGCTTGTGCCATATTCAGGTTTCAGCATCTAAACTGAAGCATCCACCAGAGACATCCTTTTCTCATGGTGAAAGGTAGAAGAGCAAGAGCTATGTTAAATCAAGGTCATTCCTCCATATTCCATTGGCCAAAATAAGACAAGTAACTCAACCTATCAGTAGGGTGGGGACACATTCTGGGGTGGGCAGGAATAGTTGCAGAACAATCTACTACTATACCTTCTTTCAGGCATCTAGCAGCATTTAGCTTTTCCAAAATGGCAAGACCCTGTAATTCTAAGCTCTGTTCCCTTTTATTTCTGCTTTAAAAGGTGGCTACTTCTTTTAAATGCAACCCCAGTAGCTATCAACACAAAATACTAAAGTCTTGCTTTCCAGTGTCTTCTAGAACAGGGTTGAGCAAACTTTTTTCTGTAAAAGCCATGAAGTAAATTTAATTTTAGGCTTTGTGGATATTAGTTTGTGTCACAGCTACAAGACTGCCATTGTAACACAAAAGCAGCCATAGGCGATATATACTTGAATGGGCATGACTGTGTTCCAGTATCAACACTTTCTTTACAAAGCAGGCCGGCCTTAATTTGCCAGCTCCTGTGCTAGAGCTTCAGGTTCATTGTACAAGTGGCTGTGCAGGTGACAGCTTCATGAAATGTTTTGCTACTACATAACCTAGTTCACCGTTCCAACCTTTGATGTGAGTTTCCCTTCTGCTCAACTGCTAAGCCAGGATCTTATGTTTTTCTAATAGTTAACACTCCACCTCTGACACCAGTTTTAGTGTTAGAGTAGACTTAGCTGTACTGAAGTAACAGATAAACCCTTAATTCTCAGTGGCTTAACACAGCTCAGGCTTATTTCCCTTGCTGAGTGTCTAGTGCCGCTCATGGTGGGGGTGTGGGCTGTGCATGTACATAGATGATCAGCAACCCCCAGGCTTCCAGAGAAATCCTCTGTCTGGAATGTTGCTAATCACCAAAGCAGGGCAGGAGACCACAGGAGGTTGTGCACTGGCCCTTCTCTTTACTTCCACTCACATCCCATGAACTACAACTACCTATGTGCCCTTGCCTAACTGAGGAAGCAAGAAAAATTGGGGAAGAAGACAGAGTGTTGGATTAGTTCCACTGCCTGCATAAATTCTAAGTTACTATTCTTATATATAGTTAACAGTGTAATAATTAACAGCTGTAAGGTACATATTGATATATATGGATGAATTTCAATTAATATTCTTTGAGGCTTTTTTTGACAATTTTTTTGCTTAACAAAAAATACCTGTCTTTAAAAATTGTTATTTTGCTCTCAATTTTTTCAAAATAAAGTGCTTAAAATTGGAATGTTATTTCTAAATTGGAATCTGCTAGTATAAAGAGCCAGTAATCTTTAACCATCACACTAGACATTGAAGTAGTATTAAAACTTCTAATACTTATTTTTGAACATGCAATATTTCTTTGCTGAGATACTATATTTTAGAAATATTAGTAACATATTTACAGAATAGCAATAATGAAAATTTTTTTTCTTTTTGCTCATAAGACTTTGAATTGTTGGTATATTTAATTTCATAAAGCCACTAGATTGCTTATCTTCTAAACCATCCATGATTGCCTGTCAAAATATGTTAAAGACAACATACATGCTTTTCTGGATATTAACATTACAAAAGAATAGTTGTCTCTTAAGCCAGCTATTTTTCTTTTTTGTATCAATCAGTGATGTTTAATATTTGTACTGCAGAGATAACACTAATTACCTTTGTTATCAGTACAGATAATACAGTGCATTTGTGTTGTGGATATATGCTTTCTTCCTTTTTTGGTCCTTTGGCTTATAATAGTGTTTATCAGAGCTAACAGGCAGAGTATCTTGAACGTGAAGCCATGAGTGTTTATGCTGGTGCCTGACTTTTGATAAGCACAGCACAGAATGTGTTTAGGTTGGATCCAGGTGAAAAATTCCTCACAAATACATTATTCTATAATATCTATAGCAATTAGTTTTATAGATTAGTGGCACCATGACAATAGTGTCCTAATTCTGCAAGCAGACGAAAATTTTGTAGCAAATTTATGTGACTTCAGGTGGGAAATCAGGCATGAAAAATGGATAATGACTATTTTGGTCCTTTGGAACTGAGTATCTGCCAGTCTAAAAGATCAAATAACATTTGCTAGGATCGACAAGATGGCTCAATGTTGACTTAAAACATCTGTATAAAGCTTATTGTGACTTTAAAATGAGATTTTAAAAATACTAGTAATGTGTTATGCAAATGAATGTAAATGCTAATTTATGACTCTTTCTTTTACTATAATAGTTCTTTATGTGAGCTTTGTGATCTTTTCAAATCCTGTTTACTCTATTTGACCAAAAATTTCTAGCTAATCATAATTTCTATCAATTAAAACATTACTAACTTCTCTGATAACTGGATGTATTCATAAATTTTAAATGCCGTAAAGCTGATTTCTCAGGTTTGCTTTTTAATGATGGATCAGTGCAGTAATACTACAATGAACAGTTAACATGAATGTTTTACAAGGGATAGGATAACTTTATTGTGAACTGTAAGATCTTCATATATAACATGGCAGTCATTTTTATTTTTATTTTCTGAAGGACTTAAAGCCTAGTAATATAGTAGTAAAATCTGACTGCACTTTGAAGATTCTTGACTTTGGTCTGGCCAGGACTGCAGGAACAAGTTTTATGATGACGCCTTATGTAGTGACTCGCTACTACAGAGCACCTGAGGTCATCCTCGGCATGGGCTACAAGGAAAACGGTCAGCACACACATTTATTTGAAATATTTTTCTGATTTGGCTTTTTTTTCTTTATTCATTAGATGTTTAATGTAAATACTTAAGCTGAAGTACATTGAGTTAAATGTGTATCATTGTTTGAAGTGTGTATCAAAAGTTTGCAGGTAACTATTAACTTTTGTCATAAACAAAACTTGGGGACCTAATTTATTTAAATACAGATACGTACCATCAGTACTACCATTGGATGAAAAATTTGTTGCCATGGCCCTGAGACAGAATTTATGTTCTTTCCTTGCCTGTAATTTGAAAATGAACATGTCTAACGTGGTCTCAGGGATGTATAGAGTATACTGACAATTTATTGTTAGTGCACATTAGTGATATTTGCCCATATTTCCAACCCCATGAAACTAAAGCTAATAGCAGTAGCACTTATCATAAACTTTAAGAGGTACAATAAGGCCTCTGCAAAGCTGATGGATAAATAAGGTGACCTCTTAGAGGAAGTAGTAGTTTCATCAAAACCTTGTATCCAACCTTAAGGAAATGACTTTGTGTGAGTATATCCGGTTGTATCAACCAACCATAGAATCAGTGTTGAACAAAATTGGCATGTAGAACATGAATTTAAACATTTTGTCTGGAACTACCTACTTATAATTTAGGAATAAATTTTGTTGAGCCTTATAAATTTAGGAGATGAATAAATCTGCTAATAAGCATGGCATTTTATGGGGAAAAAAATCATCATTTTTAAAAATGGGGTGACTTCATCCAAAATACTACCAAGAATAAAACCTAGGCATTTTTTTTCTGACAAGGAATCTGGAATAATGATTCACTTTGAATCAGATCTTTTGAGAATTGATAACTTCAGGCAACCTACCAGCATGAAGATTGCTTTTGCATTTGCTATTAAACTATTGATTGTCATAGATATGGTGTTAGTGTCAGTGTTCTATAAATATGATCTTACGATAACTCCCTGCCAGAAATTAGCAGTAAGAGAAACTGTCATGTAAAGAATTGAGGCTGGGCATGGTAGCTTACACCTGTAGTCCCGACACAGGCGGGAGGCTGAGGCTGGTGGATCACTTGTGGCTAGGAGTTTAAGACCAGCCTGGGCAACATGGCAAAAGCCTGTCTCTACTGAAAATACAGAAATCAGCCAGGTTTGGTGGCACACGCCTGTAATCCCAGCTACTCTGGAGGCTGAGGCATGAGAATTGCTTGGACTCGAGAAGTGGAGGTTATAGTGAGCTGAGATTGCACCACTGCACTCCAGCCTGGGCAACAGAGTGAGACTCTGTCTCAAAAAAATAAAATAAAAAAAGAACTGACATGTGGTTCCTCTCTTAGTTAAGAATTATGTAGATCACATTCTTGCCTTCCCACTCCCACCCTAGGAAATGGAGTCAAATGCAGTGCCTTAATGATGATATCTGTATTAGCCAGTAAGGTTAGATGTAAGTACTTCCTCCTTTTAATGACACCTCCCGCTCATTTTATTTGTTTGTTTGAGACAGAGTCTTGCTCTGTCGCTCAGGCTGTAGTGCAGTTGTATCATCTTGGCGCACTGCAGCCTCCACCTCCAGGCTTCAGGCCATCCTCCTGCCTCAGCCTCCCAAGTAGCTGGAACTGCAGGCACACATCACCATGCCTGGCTAATTTTTTTTATTTCTAGTATAGACAGGGTCTCATCATGTCATCCAGGCTGGTCTCGAACTTCTGACCTCAGGTGATCCACCTGCCTAGGCCTCCCAAAGTGCTGGGATTACATGCCTGGCTTCCCACCCATTTTAACAGGTTTGTTTTATGTGCCTTTTGTTGCAAGCTACTCAGAGCATTTTGGAAAGCAGTGTAATCAATATATTTTTAAATGCTTAATAGATTAAGCACTTAGAACCTTTAAAGCAGGAGTTGTGCATGAATCAGACTTGTGTTCCTAGTCTTCACTGACCCCCATAAATCTTCTCTCATGCTTGCAGCTTTCACAATACTTTTGTTTAAAAATAGGCTTTTCTGAAAGTTACCAACGTAAGTTGTATGCTGCATAAAGTTTAACATTATCTATAAAATCTGTGGAGATTTATTCTAATAGATTTTCTCTGAAGCACTAATTTATAAATATTAACTTTTTTCCTAAAATCTTATTCTTGAAAGCTGAATAACATAAATGATAAAAGTCATTCATTTAAAGATGAATAACATGTCATTTTGCATTTGCTGTATAAACCATTTTACATAAAATGTCATTTTGCATTTGCTGTTAAACCATTGATTGTCATAGATACGGTGTTATGTGTCAGTGTCCTATAAATGACATAAATATAAAAATATAAATATGAAAATACTCATTTTAAGATGAAATTTTAGGGAAACTTTAGTTCCACAGTATTTATAAAAGTAAATCCCAGTTTGGCTCCTAAGACTCTTCAGAGAACTGGCAGTCTTTTAATAAGAATGTGCTGTATTAGAAAGCACAGGCTTTAACTTTCTAATTCCTTTAACATGAGTAAGACTGAGTCTCCTTCTGATGTCTGCTTATGCCCTTTCCTCTTGCTATTTTAAAGAATTTGGACCTTCAGATGTCACAACCAAATGCAATTTCTAAGGCTTTTCCTTTTAAATTGCTCGTTCTTCCCTCTTTTCCTATTTAACTGCAAGCACCCATTCTCTCCTTTTTATGTGATACTGAAACCCAAAGGCATAAAATTCCAGTGTGTTGTCAGTTTCCTTAAGTAGTTGGAGATCCCCAAATTGTCTGTTTCTGTGTCTAGCAGATTCTTGTCAACATTGATTGGGATTCCCATTTACAGTTGGCAAGAGTCATCAGTTAAGTCTTACAGGACTCTAGATAATCAATTCATGGGAACTCTCATACTGCATGTAGCCAAAACTAACTTCTTAAAGCAAAAGCACTTTGGTTTTATAGATTTAAAAAACTTCAGATAGAAAACATGAAGTACATTTTTTTTTTTTTTACTAAGTTTTCCTTGATTAGTTAATTTTCTGTGTACTTGTTCCTTTTGGGATAGCAGGGTAAATACAGCATTATGTTGCCAAGAAAACAAAAGGACTTTTAATTTAAAACAAGCATAGCACTTCTCAATTAAATAAGTTTGGGAAATCCAGTTTTAAAATTCTAAAGAACCTTAGATTAACTTTTTAATTGTAATTATTCATAAAGACATTATTTCTGTTCAGTGTTTTAATATGCTGAATTATTTTCTCATGCTTTTTTCTTTTATTTGACTTAAAGAGAGAGTATAATGCACAGTTGAACTTCTAAATAGTATAGTATAAAGATTTTGTTTTTATAAATTTACTACCTCATGTATGTTTTTATTTATAAAATTTATGTTTGGTTCTATTCCATATTTATAAACAAGTTCTCAGGGACAAAACATGCAGGATTTTTTATTTATCCTATTTCTGTGCATAGCTCTCACTTTGAAATTAGATATGTAATTGAAATGTCACACTTTACATTTTCTTTTGTGAACCAAAGCCTTTCAAAAAATAATTTGTGTTTTAAATTATTCCATTAGCTAAAGTTACGATCACTTTTTCTTTTTGTGATGTTTTGCAGTTTTTATATAATGCAGTCATATTATGCTTCTTTGATTTTAATGACCTTTTGCTTTGCTTTTCCTTCTTTCGTGCTGCAAACATATAGTGGATTTATGGTCTGTGGGGTGCATTATGGGAGAAATGGTTTGCCACAAAATCCTCTTTCCAGGAAGGGACTGTATCCTTGTGCTGCTGCA
This sequence comes from Saimiri boliviensis, assembly GCF_048565385.1. Taxonomy (NCBI): domain Eukaryota; kingdom Metazoa; phylum Chordata; class Mammalia; order Primates; family Cebidae; genus Saimiri; species Saimiri boliviensis. The sequence continues at coordinate 26,930,059 of NC_133460.1, read as the reverse complement.
GCAGTTAATTAGTTAGGTGATGAACTTCTTTATGTTCTCTAATGAAAATGAATATGCTATATTCATACAGATGGGTTTTTAAACAGGCATGAAGTTTGTGGCTGTTATAGTTCAAAAATTGTTGAGATAAGAAACTGAAATATTTGTAGGCTGCATATGGCAGTGGGACATACAGTCTCTGCTGGTAGTCAGAGCACATTCACAGTCACTCATTTTTATTTTAATACTGCTTTTTATCATTTTAAAGTACACATGGTGTGTGTGATTTTATTTTATTTTATTTTTTATTTTAACCAAAATCTTTATGTTAATGTCATTGCATTTTGTTTTCAGTTGACATTTGGTCAGTTGGGTGCATCATGGGAGAAATGATCAAAGGTGGTGTTTTGTTCCCAGGTACAGATCGTATCCTTATCTTTGGCCTAAAACGTAGTTTCTAAAGGTCAAAATGTATGATAGCACTCAGTTTGGTCAGGTGTAATGTTTTGTCTCTCCCTAATATATTGTTAAATTACTCTTAAAATACCACCTACTATTCAACATAGACTTTCCTTACCCTCGTTTATTGTTTCGTATGTTAATTCTTAACCCTGCTCAATTGTAATTATGCACAATTACTTGCTGGCTTTGAGTTGATTTATTTAACCTAAATCTAAAATCATGGCTTGCATTAAAAATTTCTAATAATTACACACTTAAGTCTAGAACTATGTACAGCTTAATATGAATTTTGAAGCTTTCTGTTGCTTCTGGCCACCCTTTTGTTTTGTCCCCCCACACCTCCTTTTTGTTAATGTTCTGTGTGGTTTGTGTCTTTTGATTGTTGTCTCATTACTCACATAACATACTGATCCTTTCATCTGAGAATTTCACATAAAACTGGTAATGATAGATTTGGATTCATGCTTTTTATCTCACTACTTTTAATATTTATATTAATAGTGATTTGTTAGGTGTTTATCAGCTAGTAACACTTAGAATTGTTTTAGGAGGGGGAATGGGAAAAGCCGTATTCACAGGATTATAGTAAGCAAGTTTTAGTCCTTGGCCTTCAGGGTCTTGGAGTGTAAAGACTAGAACAAAAGACCAGGAAATCCTAACCTTACAACTTACTGAAAAACTGAATCTTTTTGATGAGCATTGGAGCATTAGAAAAATTTTTTAAACATAAGCTAAACAAAGAATGGCAAAAGAAGTGCCACTTTTATCAAAACCTTTATTTTTATTGCAACTGGTTATTTTCTGTTAGTGTAGAAAACTCAGTAAAACAGGATGGGTTATAGAAATATTGTCTAGGAGATACAATCATGTTTTCTGATAAATTGACAGAAAAGGCAAATTTTGTACATAATCATAGCATAGTTTTCAGTTAGAGCCACTGTGGATAGTAATTGTCATTATTCTTTTAGTCGCTTATATTTTTATTTAGAATTTGTGAATTTAAGCTTCCATTTTAAGGTAAAATCAGTTAGTATGCACACACACAATAAATAAGGTTAACAAAGCTTATTTATTGGTCATTTCTGTCCACCTACAATCATTTGCCTTTTGCAAGGTGCCTGTGAGATATAAAATGCATAACTGCCACATCCTTTCTTAGGATTTTTTAAATTTCTATTTTCTTGTATTGTAATGTGGATATGACTAATGTGTTGAACATTAGTTATGGAGTATTTTTCTTAGCTACTTGATATTAGATATTGATCAATGGAATAAAGTTATTGAACAGCTTGGAACACCGTGTCCTGAATTCATGAAGAAACTGCAACCAACAGTAAGGACTTATGTTGAAAACAGACCTAAATATGCTGGGTATAGCTTCGAGAAACTCTTCCCTGATGTACTTTTCCCAGCTGACTCAGAACACAACAAACTTAAAGGTACTTTTTACAAATATATGCATTTAATCCCATCTGGGTGGGTGTGTGTGTGGGTGTGGGTGTGGGTGTGTGTGTGTGTTTGTGAGTTTATATGTATTTATATTCTTATGGGACGTAACTCAAGGTGTTCTCTCGATGGTGGAAAAAAATTAGGTTTTTGTTATTTTTTCTTTGATTTTATGTATTTTAATTGTGTATAACATATAGTATTATTTTTAAAATATGCTTTTAAAATAAAAAATAATCTCAAATTGCTGAAATTGATTAATAACTTGAGAACTTTTACAAATATATGTACATCAACATCATTATGTTTGCAGCCAGTCAGGCAAGGGATTTGTTATCCAAAATGCTGGTAATAGATGCATCTAAAAGGATCTCTGTAGATGAAGCTCTCCAGCACCCATACATCAATGTCTGGTATGATCCTTCTGAAGCAGAAGCTGTAAGTTCTTTTCTTAATGTTTATAGAACACATTGCATTCTTAGAGTTAGAATTAAAGTTAGGTTTGGAAGATACCTTTCAGTTTTAAATAAAAATGTAGGTACATGATGATGATGTTTTTCTGTTTCTTCATGAAGACAACATTAAATAAACTATAAGCATATTCAAGTCCCCCCCTAAACAAAATAAAGTTACTTCCCACTGTTTTTTGCATTCTTGCCCGGATACCTAACCAGAGAACTAGGATGTTGAATGCTCTGGGGGAACATCCTAACTCAGCTGTATATAAAACAAATTACTGTGTCCAAAGGAAAACAGAATTCTACGATCTATGATGTAAATAAAATGTGGCAATTTCAAGAGCTGGAAGAAAAGAAAAAGACAGTTAAACATTTTTTTCCTGCAATGAAGGAGTCTTCCCAAACTATTCTGTCTATATAAGAAAGTTGATGATTGATCAGTCTTGGTCTAGTGATATATTTTTGTAAGTCATCTCTCTGGCTGGTATTTCAAATAATTAAAAAGAGTTAAAATACTCCCAGCATACTGATGCAATTGTTATTGCCTTGTGTTTTTCAGCCACCACCAAAGATACCTGACAAGCAATTAGATGAAAGGGAACACACAATAGAAGAGTGGAAAGGTACATTCATCGGATTCTTGGAGGGAAACTGTGAAGGAGCTTCTGGTTTTTTCATGGTGATTTATGATGCTAGAGAAATTCGTGACTTTTTAATTCATAACTGAAATTTGGTAATAATTAATATTTTTACATAGTTGGAAGTAAGTCTGCTTCCCTCTTTAATCTTAAGTGCCCAAGTTTCTCACCCTAGACACAGACGCATAAGGGCTTCTCTCATCTGGTTATCTATGGTGTGTGAATATACAAATGTGTTCAGTGTCTCCCACCTCTCCTCTTCCACCCGTTTAAAATCACATATGGTTGTGTTTGGTGTATGCTGTACGTTTTGCTTTGTTGTTATAATCAAATATCTGGAAGGTTATTCTCTTCTGGTTCACATATCTGCCTTGCTTGCTTTAATAACTGGTTAGTGTTTTGCTGTATGAATGTGTCACACTTTCCATAGCCAGCTCCCTCTTGATGAGCATTTAAGTTGTGTCCAGTCTGTTGCTATTAGAAACAACTCTGCAGTATTCATGTTCACTTATGAGAACACGCGTGGAAGAAAAATTCCTAGAAGGAGATGTGCTAAGCCAAAGGATATTTTTTGGTTAGGTCCAAATTACTTTCCAAACAAATTGTAGTAGTGTACACTTCTGTCCATATTACATAGAAGTCTGTCTTTGCCCTCACCTTTGCAAACGGAATGGGTTAATTTTTAATATTTGTAAATCTAATATAGTAGTTTTATTCTGTTTTATGAATGTGGCTGAAATTAACGTTGATTTGATAGTCATGGAAGTGTTCAATATTTCTTCAAAAGATCCCTTGGGACATGTGGGCCAGGTAATTTTTAGGTCCTTTTTAACTTCCATTTATGTTGTTGTCCTTCAGTGTTTTGACCACTTTTGTAACTGTGTGACTTTAAGTAAATCACTCCCCCTTCACTGACCCCACCCCACACTGCCTCCTGCATTTTACCTCATCTGGTAGAAGACCTGTTATTAAGAATTGAGTCCTCTAAATACTGGGAAGGCAAAGGGGACTGGGGAGATATAAACATGAATAAGTGACCCATCTGTACATTTATTTTGCTAAGGATGAATTTGATTCTTTTGTCATAGAAATTGAAGAGATTTCGAGATCGATTTTCTCTGAACTTTGAGAAAACCATGGTTAGCAGAGCCCATGACAAAAGTTCAAAGAATGATAAAACAATAAAATTGGGTAGAGTCTGGTGGATTTGAATATGTAATACCTGTATATAAAGATGTAGCTCTGTACTGAGTATGTATGAAAACATTAACTTGATATTTTTACCTTCGACTATTTTACAATAGACCATAAGGTATTTTATAAAATCTTTTTCTTTTTTTTTTTTTTTTTTTTTTGAGACAGGGTCTCACTGTGTCGCCCAGGCTAGAGTACAGTGGTAGGATCGTGGCTCACTGCAGCATCAAAACTCCTGAGCTTAAATGATCCTCCTGCCTCATCCTCCTCAGTAGCTGGGATCACAGGTGTGATCCACCACACTTGGCTAATTTGTTTGTTTTTTTGAGGCAGGGTCTCACGGTGTTGCCCAGGCTGATCTCAAATTCCTGGGCTTAAGTGATCCTCTTGCTTTAGCCTCCCAAATGACTGGGATTATAGGTCTTAAGCCACTGCGCCCAGCCTGGCTAATTTTTTAAAAAAATTTTTGTAGAGATGGTGTCTCACTCTTGTCTAGGTTGGTCATAGACTCTTAATAGGCCAGCAATTGTCAGGCACACCATTATGTACCACAAAGAAAAAGAATACACTGTGAATTTTACTGCACCATAGATTATAAGATGTAATCAATTTCAGATATATTAAACTGAAAAAAGTACATCTTAAAATCAGTGAAATACAGTGTTTTCATTTGTATAACAATATATTTGAGGGGTTTGATTGCTTTAAAAACATTGACCTTTGTTCTGGATCCTTTACTCCTAGCCCCAGGTGCATGTCAGTAATTACTTAGACTGCCTTTTCAAGATCTACTTAAGAGTTTAAGCTCATAGCAGAAAGAAAAATTGATTGCCAAAGCCATTAACTACAGATGGCTTTGCCTAGTTAGTACTCCTAATTAGTTTTGGTTCTTCTGCCTTAATCGCTTTGTGCCTTTTCCCTGAAGAGTGCTATTTTCTCTCTTTAAAAATCCTCTTATTTCAAATGTTTAGCATTGCTTTTTGTTTCTTTGAAGAAAACCATCCCTTATTCTCTCTTTTATCAGTGCTTTCTGTTTTTCTCCTTCCAAGCCCAAGATTCCTATACCAACAAACTTATCTCTAGTTGTTGTTCATTCGATCATATTCACTTGTTTTACCTTATTGCCTGTATAAATGTTGTCATACTCTGGAATCAGGGATTCTTTATTTTAATCTTCAAGAATTACACAGACTCCTTGAAATTTGATGCAACATTTTTTATTTGTACACTTTTCTCAGAAGAGGGTTGCCTACTTTCATACAATTCTCACAAGATTCCCTGACCCAAAGAAGAAGATAAATAATGGTGATGTGGCATCCACCATTAAGGTTAAGTGTGGTGTGCCTGTGAGTCTGAATGTCTGCTTAAAAACCTTAAGTAGGCCAGGTGTGGTGGCTCACACCTGTAATCCCGGCACTTTGGGAGGCCAAGGCAGGTGGATCATAAGGTCAGGAGTTTGAGGCCAGCCTGACCAACATGGTGAAACCCCATCTCTACTAAAAAAAACAAAAAGTATCTGGACGTGGTGGTGCGTGCCTGTACTCTCAGCTACTCAGGAAGCTGACGCAGGAGAATTGCTGGAACCTAGGAGGCAGAGGTTGCAGGGAGGCAGAGGTCGCAGTGAGCCGAGATTGCACCATTGCACTCCAGCCTGGGCAACAGAGCGAGACTCATCTCAAAAAAAAAAAAACCTTAAGTAGGTAGGAGGCGCACATATTAATACCAGCAGAGCAGCTCCCAGTGTCTCTCTTTCATTGGAATAGTTGTCACTGTGGTCCACTTGCTCTCTAGAAACCTGGTAAGAGAAAAAGATTCCCATGGAGAAATTTTTTTGGAAGTGATAACCATGCTTTTACTCATAAGGAGTTGAAATGTAGCTTACCTGCTGCTTTTTCTCTAATGAAAATGTGTTTGTCTTCATTCTAATTAAAGAAGCTTTTGCACACTCTGATTTAAATCTGTTTAGCATGTATCCAGTTGAGTACCCACAGTGCACCAAGCTTTATGCCAGGGCTCAGGAAATGGAAGTTAGTAAGACAAACATGGTTCAAGCCCTCACTGAGACAGACTGTAGTACAGAATGGTATGTGGTATGATGTGTTGTAGTACAAGTTGCTTGTGGGGTGAAAAAGAAAGCTTCTAACCCCAGCACCTTCAAACCAACTTCAGAAACAGTAGTTACGGGGAAGAGTAGTACTTCCTTTCAGTATGATTCATTGTTGAGTGTCAAGGAATTGTTATTAATTAACGTCCTCGATTCTTAGGAATCTTAGGCTGACACTTCACTGTCATTGTAAGGACACATTTTGAAGTACTTCACATGTGTAAAAATTTCCACTTAAACCATACATACGTTGTGAGATTGGGTCTTAGACTTTGCAAAGTTCATTTTTGTTTACTTCTTTTACAGAATTGATATATAAGGAAGTTATGGACTTGGAGGAGAGAACCAAGAATGGAGTTATACGGGGGCAGCCCTCTCCTTTAGGTTGGTTACAATATAAGCATGGTTAAGATTACAGTTTACTTTCTGTGTTGTAATCTTCAATGACCTGAAACCTGCAGTTCTGCCGTATTTACAAAACCATTATTATTCCAGGTTTAATAAGTGTAAGGAAATACAGTTTGGGTGGTGAAATTTGAAAGCACTGATACACTTTTCTACTAATACATTATACTAATGCATCAGTAACTGACTATTCATGAAATGCACATCTTCTTCTATGATACTGACATTCTGTTGAAGAACAAAAATTTAAAAACTTTTTGTTGGCATTGTTGCCATGTCTTTAAAGAAGAAACTTCTCAAAATTCAATATACTTACCTTTCTGTGATCTGGACAGTCTTTACTTTGGATAACTAAAAGCGTTATTGCAAAATTTAGTACATGTGATATGAAGTTGCTGTCTTTCTCTTTTTAATATTATTGATTTCTTGAACTAAGGCAGTAATACTGAAACCATCACTAGAAATTATTATTTTTCTAAGAAGAAAACTGGGTTTGTAAGAGTTAAAACTTTTTTTTAAATCATAAGCTGATCTATATTTAATGTTAGTACAAGTAAAAATATAAAGAATGGAGGAGAAAAGTTAAATGACAGGTAACATGTACATATTAAGTACATACCACATGACAGACAGTAGTGGTTTATATACTTTATTTCATTCAGTCCCTAGGACCCCAGGGTGTAGGATTATTGCACACATGTTATGGATGAGGAAACTGAAGTTCAGAAATTTGAAATAATGTAAGATTCCAAATCTTTTATGTAGATGAACGAATACAGTAACTTCAGAGTGTGTGGTTTTTTCAGCCTCTCATTTTGTGTCTGGCTGGCAGCAGAGACTTCTCTGGCTACAGAGGTTAGCACAGTTTTATGAAGGAGGTGAAATTTAAGCTGAGCCTTAAAGAGTGAGTAGTATTTCAAAAGATAGTTCTTGATTTTGAAGTAGAACTATGCCATTTTAATTCTTCAGAAAATATTTACTTTCAAAGAAAATAAATAGAGGTTGTATCTTGCATCTTGTATATGCGTAAGGTTTTTTAAATCATAGTGACATTGTATACTAAACATAATTATTTAAGTCATTTTTTGTGGCTTGCTTTGACATTTTTGGTTATACGTTTTAGAGTTGTATATTTTAAATCTTTGATCAGGAATGCAGCCTTCCAGATTATAGTATAGATCCTGTTGAAAATATAAATTGCTTTTGACAGCTTTTACCTATTTTGGAAATGGGCTTTTCTCTACAGTTTACTTATAACAAATTTAAAGCTCTATTATAAATGCTTTGTGTAATTAATTAGCTTTGTATTGCTATATGGTAGTAGTATAACTGAATTATTCATAATGGAGGATGGGATTTGAAAAGTTTCTTATGTGGAACAGTTTTATACTTTAGCATATTACTATCCAAGTGAGTGGCATAGCTGGATTGCCAGATGTTTGAGTAAATGTAATAATCTCATGAGTTAGAGTAGTTGTATTTGTTTTTAATTTATAAGTGAATAATTTGAATCCTAGTTCAACACTAGCTTATGGTAGCAAAATAAGTCAGTGGAAAGGATAGGAGTTAAGGTTTCTTGACTGTTTCTGTATTCTCAGTTATAGTTTGCAAAGAAGAGGGTTAGCAAGTGTTATTGAGCTGTTATAAAAATATTCAGCTCTTAATTATGTACTAAAACAAAAGGAGTAGTGTTTGGTAAATGAAAATATCAGATAACCACAGTACCATTTCCACTTGATTTTTAAAATGAATTCTATTATTATTCCCTACTGAGTGCCTTTTGATCTGGCTAATAGTAAACTAAGTTTGCCTGCCTTGAGTGTGTAGACTCACTTGAGAGAAGAATGACTCAGATACCTGAGAATAAAGACTTTTCACATTATTACCATTCAGATACTTGAGAATTTACTGTATTACTTTAAAGAGAAAACAAGTATCTTTTTTCCCCTTAGGTACTTGATTTTTAGATTAAAAAGTTAACAGTGCATTTAAAAGTTAAAGTTAATTTTTATCAGATTAAGACATTTTGGGTAAAATCATAAGACCCTGAACTAGAGGCATATATAAAAAATGTATATGTTGGAGCCCTTTTGTGGTTGGAATGTTTCAGCGTAAGTCTTACAAACTAGCCATTGTGTATTATGTATGGTACACAGATGTACTGTTCAGTCAGGAAAGGCTCATTTCAAGTATTGATTGGACTAAAAAGAATGTGCTATCTCAGTTTCACTCTGGCTGGAAAGCTAATGGACGTTTCTTGGGTCTAGGAGGTCACCACCTCTTTTTCCTCTCATCTCTCAGGCCTGAGATGCTCATCCTGCCTTTCTACTCCATTTCAGCTCCCATCACCTACTTTGTCTCTTGTGGTTCCATTCCTTTCTGTCTCCCAGTACCCTCCCTAAAGATTTTCCTATTCCCACTACCTTGCCTATTTTATTGTTGTGTTTGAATAAAAGCTAGCAGAGGACCTTTCCTACTGAAGTATTTTATTGCTCTTCTGGACAGAATGGAGGGATGATCTCAAACACGGGTAATGGGTTCAGGAGCAGTGTGGTTTTCAGCCCATTTGGTTTCAGCGTTATTGGGTGCCTGAACCTCACCCTCAGAAATTCTGCTCGGTGTTCAGTTTGAAGACCGTTGATTTTGTTTTATAAATGTATTGTTGAGAACTTTTAAGTAACAACGTTATTCAAATTTGGAATGATCCTTATTTAGTATTCATGTGATTCAAAAGTACTCAGCCTAGTGCATGAGTGACATTTAACTATTCTCCATCCCCCAGTGTAAGTCATTCCTGTCCCTTTCCTAAACCAGCCCTCTTGAGAGGATTTCTGTCTCTACCTCAGGTATTCCTGTTACTTTTTAAAATCTAGGAAATGCTTGTTAGGTATTACTTTTGGCAAAGGAAACTGTTTGCTCCTACTTTATCTGTTTAATAAATCCATATTTATCAAGTATTAGAGTAGAAATAAGAAGACCCAAGTTAACTAGGCCACTTGAGTGATGCTGGCGTGTCACATAACCTAGTGTAAACTGGGGTAGTGAACTAAGGTTCCTTCCAATTAAAGTTATTTTATTATTTGATTTGTCTTGGCATTTGCTTTAAAACAAGGTGTGCCAGAAGTACATCTTGAATCATTTGAATTTTTTTCTTTTAGTGAGATGCTAAAGACTTTTTTTGTGGGGAAGTGGTTTTTAACTTTTGTAGTTATACAGTCCTGTAAGATCCTCTGTCCAAATAAGACAGTACAGACAGCTTTGTATGTATTATCAGCAGTATTCACACGTACCCTGAAGCCCATTCATGGATCTTGCTGCATGACCATTTCTAAATGTGGCTTAGATGTAAAATTCTTGTCTTAAACAGAAATACACATTCGTTGAAAGGATAGGACTCCACGTTTCTAGACATTTTCAGAATTCTCACTTCATAGCTGTCAATGAAGAGTATAGTGTGTTGGATATCATTTGCGATTATTTTTAGTGAGCCTTCTAAATCCAAGAGAAAAAAAAATTACCACTGGAGGCAGTCAGTGCAGTGCAAGTAGCTCGATGGGCAACTGTCTGCAACTGATTTGCTGTTTTGTTTCTCATAGCACAGGTGCAGCAGTGATCAGTGGCTCTCAGCATCCATCGTCATCGTCGTCCGTCAATGATGTGTCTTCAATGTCAACAGATCCGACTTTGGCCTCGGATACAGACAGCAGTCTAGAAGCATCAGCTGGGCCTCTGGGCTGCTGTAGATGACTACTTGGGCCTTGGGGGGGGTGGGAGGGACAGGGAGTCGGTTAGTCATTGATAGAACTACTTTGAAAACAATTCAGTGGTCTTATTTTTGAGTGATTTTTCAAAAAATGTAGAATTCATTTTGTAGTAAAGAATTTTTTTTTTTATTTCAAGTGATGTAATTTAAAACCTAAGTTGTGTTTCAAAACAGCAACAAAACTGTATTGTATTTTTTGCTGTAATTAACTGTATAATGTAAACCTAATTATTTTATCACGGTTTAAATTTTTTGCATATTTGCTTTATCTTATGCTGCTGATTTTTTTAACTGAATTTGTAAGATTTTGTTTATCAAAGCAACTATGTGGTGACTTGCCTATATCATGAATTATTTAAGATTTTTATAGTTTTTTTATTAGATTTTATTTCAGATGTTTTGTTCATGATACTATCCTTCAGGGTTATATGCTTATCAATGAAATAACCCCAGAGGAGTGAGGGAAAATAACTTGTAGCCAGTTATATTCAGGAATAACTACTGTAAATGATGAACGTGTTAAGAGACCTCCAATATTTGCTACTTGCCAATCCTAATTTAGTTACAAGAATTGGCAGGCAATCCCACTTAATTTTGGCAAAAGCCCATCATCGAAATGGCAGAATAACTCAGAGCATGTCTTTGACGATGCTGGGCGTCTACCACCACCTTATGTCCCCACCCTACCCAACAAAAATCAAGTAAAAAGAATATGGTGTATTCTGCAAATTTGTGGCATGCTCAAAGTTTATGATCACATAAAGTCAAGAGGATACTTCATGAATAATACATTTCAATGCAAATAAACAGATGGTTCACTTCTACTAGCTATGAGCCTGTTTTTGTATACACTGAGTTAATCTACTCAGGCTGTAGGTCCCAGCAGTGTTCTAGAGTCTGGTCTTTCCCTTTCCTGCAGCTTCGGGCCTTTGGACCTTTCCGGTTTCCTGTTGGAGTGTCAGTTGAGCACCAGTTCTTCTGGTATTTCTGGCCATTTGATTCTACTTGTAGCATAATCGTATTTATACTAGCTGTTGGGAGGTTCCAAAGCCTACTTAGATTTGTGTAGGTGACGTATCAAATGAGCAATATACCGTTCATCTGAAAATAGTAGCACACAGCCATATATAGGATATCATTTTCTAAGGACTGTTTCTTCACATTGATCAGAGCAGGCCTAAATGGTGGTTATTAAGTCTGAGTCTTTCCTTCTTTTTAATGCCTGATTTTCAACATAACACGCGATGTGGATGTCGAGTAGTGTAAGAATGGTGCTGCTCCTGACAAGTGTACGTTAACTGTTTACATTTTATAGCTACAGAATTATTTCTCTATAACCGAATTTTTCCTAAGTAAAATGTCTTTGAAGTCTCGTTATTTCTGAAATACATTGTCTATAGTAGACCCAGGCATCTTTTATTATCTCTGGAACAATAGGGATTTCATGTAATGAACTAGGGAATGCATTCTCACATAGGCAGCAAGGTTCTAGGCAGAAAGCCCTTTGGAATTCGTGACCAACAGGAGCAAGAACAGGTGTGGCTCACCATGCAGTGTCTGAAAGTTTGCTTGGCATTTTATTTGTATTTTTAGTGCAAAATTCTTTTTGAGTGAAATACTTTAGATCGTTGTTAATGTGCAATATTTAAGATTAAAATACATTAATTAGCCTTTTTATATACTTTGAAATGGTGTTTGCTTTTGATGATCTAGGGTCATGATTTCCAGCTTCCTAGGCTTTGTATCAGTCTCTTTTTCTAGCACAATATGGTGCGTTAGATTAGGCAAATCTAATGCACCATGTTGTATTAGAAAATTAATTTGATTAGGCAAATTAAATTAATTTGATTAGGCAAATTAAAGTTAAGACTGTAACACCTCTTACAGACAGGAAAGATTGGATTCACAATTTTAGCAGAAATTTGAGAATGAATGTGTTTGTATTAATTTGACAATTAGATAGATTATGTCACTGTTGCACTTTCACAGCAGACATGCTTTCAGAAGAGTCTCATATTTTATGTTTGATTTCTGAGAAGCCGTCTCTGTTGATACAGATTTTTGATTAAGTAAGGAAGGAAAACCATATCTGACTGTATCATTTGTTTTAAATGCCAGCTGCCGCTTGCCAACCATCAGTTCCATTCAAAGAAAATAAACTCATATTACTTAGCGTAAACTAAGATACTTAACAATTATATCCTAAATACAAGGTCTCTTTGTTAAATGTTGTGTGCCCTAGGTTTTAAATTACTACATCTAAATACAATTTTTCTCTTAAATTTGTGAAGCCAAGTATGTATTGGTTCTTTTTATTTTGGGAACCTTAAAGCATCTTACCCAATTTTTTTTCCCAAGAGAAATTATAAATAACATTTCTGTCAGGTAGTACTTGTGTGAAGCCACCTTTCTTCTGTGATTTTGGTTTTCAATTTTATATATTTTATATACTCACTGTCTTACTTTCAGACAGTTATTTTGAACAAGATTTTTATTATTCATCCTCATAGATTGAGAAAGAGATGCTAATTCTTTACCCATGTCTTTCTGGTTACTATTCTCTTAGCCTCTAATACATACTGGCCATTTGTAAAACCATTGTGTTGTTGGGCTCACGTAGTTATACTTTATGCAAACAGAGCATCTCAACTCTGTCCTACTGTTTGCTGAACAGTTTTCAGTGTGTCCTGTACCTTTGGCTGCTGATTGTTCTTGGTGTGCACTCTTGCAAGTTGGTAAAGGCACAAGTGTTCATACCAGACTTCTGAAGAGAAGCACCGGCCTCTTAAATGAGAAGCCTACACACAACCCCCTTAACAATCCAGAGAAGCTTGACTTTATGCAAAGAAGCACTCTTTTCTGCCAGCCTTGTCATTGTTCTGTTCTATGCTAATCTTGCTATGTTGTCTAAAAGATGGAGAGGAGAGGACATCAGTGTCTAATGGTGAAATCAGCAGCAGGAAAGTGAAGCTCTTTCCTTGGTTACAGTTAAGACTTGGTTTGACACTCTTGGCCGGTATCTGCTACACATATGAAGACAACTATTCAGTGTTGCCTAGGCACTAGCCTGCACAACATTTTGAGGTTAAAACATAGTATGTTTTCAGAAATACTGTTGTAGTTTGTGAGTGTTGTTCATTAGTCACACATTAGCTGTAGAGTGGATGCATGAAGCCCCATGACGCCAGTAAACTTCTCTTACCAGTAGAAAAACCAAACACCACCATTCTGTCATTAGCAGCCCTCTTAAATGTTGCCTCTCCATATCCTGTTGCATTTTTGTGTGCATTGTGTTTCTACTGATCTCTCTTAGGTTTTTCCGGAATCAAAGGAAACTAATTGTTCCTTAATAGCAAGAAAGATGAAGAGGTAAAGGGCATTGAAGCAGAAATGTATAGTTTGGGGTACGATTAGAAAACTTGTAAGGAAAACAAAAGTCCTAATTAATTTCAAACTGACTGCTCTTCATTAAGTGCTCTTGAGAGTCTAGTAAGAGTAACACTTTCTGGCCATTTCTGGTTTAGATTCTCTTCGTTACTGAAACTTTTGAGAAACATTACCTGTGGATTAATTTTGCACAATGTTCTATTCTCACGATGACTTACAAATTAAACTAGGTTTTTATTGAACTACCTCACACTAATTTTCTATGCTTTCCCAAGTAAGCTGTTGCCCTGACTGTTAGATCTTTACTGAGTGTGAATTATAAATGTATGTTAAATACTTTTTAGCCAATGTTGACACAATACCAGTAAGTATGTAAAGTATATACCTTACATCAGTAAGAGACACTTGTAAAATCTTTCACTGTGTATCTTGGAAAATTGTGTTAGATGTGCTTGTTGACATTATTACTGTTTTTGTAAGTAGAAACCTGCTCGTGATACCAGTCCATTCTTTACATTTTACAAAAGGAAATCTTAGTAAATTTTACGAAGAAATAAATTACTTTTGTAGGCCCAATATTTGGTATATTTTTGAGAAGCTGTTAATCTTTTAGCTGAATAATGAAGTTAGACTGAATTAGGTTGTCTTCCTGGACTGTGACATCTATTTTCTCATTACAGTTTATCCTGGTCAACAGGGTGTCACACCTGGAAACCTGAGTATGATAACTGACATTTGATTTTCTCCCTCTGCGATGTCATTCCTCCTCCATTCCTCTCCTTGCCCGTGTTCTGTTCCCTCTCCTCTAGACAAAACAAAATGGGGCACTTTGTAGGGAATGCTGAGATCATTATTGTGGTTTTTCATCATTCATGCCCTAATCATTAAACATGCACCACTGGAATGTAAACAATGTTATCTAGTATGTCAATCGGTTATAATATTTTAAATAAAAAAGAAAAAAGTGGTATGAAAGTTATGAAATTAAGAGTTTTTTCATTGAAAACAATCTGTGGTAAAGTTTTTCTTGGCAATTTTAGGATTGCCCGTAGATTGTGATAAAAGTGGTGTTGCTAGGGCTGGTTCTCAGATTTGTATTTTATACAAATTGTGAAGAGCCTAAACTATCACCCTGGTTATCTGGTTGATCTGGTCTTGCATTTTTGGTGTTTAAAATTGCTGGATAAACTTTATCTAAAAAAGAATCTTTGCTTCAATGCCCTTAACCTAGTTCTTGGTAAACATGTGAGAGAACAACCATCATGACCACTTGGCAAAAATAAGTACTTAAAATTGGGGTCTGTTTCAAAACAAGAGATTTTAGCTTTGAGTGTTTCCAGCTTTTGCCATGCTTATTTCCTCTTTGCCTACGTTGGGTGTGCTGCTGTGTGGGAATACAGGGCCCCTGCTGCATACGGTTCCAGCCGCTGTGATGACACCACTCCATCTTGCTCAGTTCCCTCCAGATGACCCTTGTACTGTGCTGCCTCTGCCCTCACCTGAACTCACACTGCCCTCCTCTGAGGAGTGGCGAGGAAGAGGCCGCTGTCTAGCTGCCTGCGGCTGCTGAGCTGTTTCATCACTGCCATAGACATGCCTCCCGGGAGAAACTGGGTGGCAAAAGCAAGTGTCAGAGTGTTGAATATGAACTTATTTTTTTTCATTTTTGCCAGTTGTATAGCGGAGTAATTCATCCTTGTTAATTTAGATACTTTTTTTAAGTATGTTCCTAAAAAGGTATTAACTTGATGTAAGTGAAGGTTGATTTGTAGTGATTCTGTGGTTTAAAAAAAAATTTTTTTTTAACTGTTATAGGTTATAGACCAGTATTTCTTTGGACTTCATATGAAACCAAAAGATAATTTCAAATATGCTTTGTAAAGTTTAGGTTTCTAACGTACTTTACTTAATTTCATTGATTAGTGGAAGCATAGGTCTAACACCTGGGCTGGAAGCTGGGAGTAGGAAATAGAAAATGGATGACAGAGTCTTGAAATGGTGTATATGGAGGGACAAGGGCCTGGCCACAGGGATTGATTAGAGGAAATGACGGGTTTCACAGAGAAGCTGCATTTTGAGCCTTGGCATAAATAAGGGGAAGGGAAGGCAAGCAGATTTAAGTGAGTGCATGAGCAAACAGTAAGGAATGGCCTGGCTTGGGTGTGGGCACAGGGAGAAATGGAGGAAAGACACATTGTGGTTTGGAATTGAAACCAAGCTGAGGATCAGACCTGAAAACATGAGAATTGCCTGATGTTTTTACCCAGAAGAGTTTGATGGTGATGGGAAACCATGGTAGTTTGTGAGGAGGAAAAGGAGTATTATGACCCGACCCTTGTCTTAGGGCCGCCACTGCCAAGAGAAGCAAATCCAGTTAGGCCGGAGGTGTGGAGATCGGTGACTGAAGCCAAAGATACCCAGGTGAGAGCGAAGGCAAGGGACTGATTTAGATGTATTGCCATGACGCAGGTGAAGTCGCCAAGATTAGGGTTTGAAGTTGGGGGAAGGCTGTGAGCCCTAGCGATTGGGCAGCACGCAAGACATGCTGCAAGGAAAAAACGTGCAATGTGTTTTGCAATTTGTATATCTCAGTTTGAAGTGTCCATGACAGAATGTGTGTCAGGTACGGTATCAACGCCCAACTTAACAGAAGTGGGAGGAAGGGAAATACTGGTGTGCTCCCTCACCTGCCTGTAGACCTTTGCAGTCTGGTAGTTTCTTTCCTTGTGAGGTCTGTGTCAATTTGCTTGTATGGCCCTTGCACTGTATTTGTTAGTATCGTTTCGTGGACAGAGGAAGATAGTGGAAAGATTCCTCTTGTATATACCACATGTAAGACGTTAGACCCAGATAGGTGCAAGTGGGGCCTAATTCAAGTGAGTGAGTAGCAAAGCAGGTAGTGAAAAGGACTGGAAAACTTGGTTGGAAATGTAAAGAAGAAATCATGACAGTGTCTTGAGAGAAGTGAGGGGTAGACTGAAGAGTTTAAAAGGAGAAACCAAAGGCACATGTGTCTTTATGGGACAGGGTCCTGGAAAGGTTGGGATCTACGGGATCATGCAGGTCCAGGTGAGCTTAGTCAAGATGGAGAATTTAGGTCACCTCGGACAAGTGTCAGTCTGGCTGAGCCACGCCTCTACTGTTACTTGATAGCATCCTGTGTTCTCATATTGTGATGCCTCACTCTGGGATCCCCTGGATGGAAGAGGCTGCCCTGCTGGAGGTAATGCCTGGTGAGTAGGTGTTCCATAAATGGTGGGCTGGGTAAGCTAAAGACTAGAGCCTATCTTTTACATCATTTCTGTCCTCTGAAAATGCAATATTCATGGCCCTTGAAGTGTGGCATAAGGACACTGCATGCAACGCTGTGATACTACAGTGATGTGGGCATGGAGTCTGGTGCAAGATACCCAGATAGCATCCTGCCTTCACTGGCTGCCTCACTCCCTGCAAGTGCCCTCAACTCTGGGGCTATGCTCTGTCATCTGTCCTGTGGGAAGCCTAATGTCACCTGGCAGTGTCGCTTGGAGGATTCAGCATGTGCATGCAGGGCCAAGGCTGGCGAGCGCTCGGTGAGTGCTGGCTGCCTCTGTCATCCTGACGGGCACCAGAATCAGTTCAGCACCTTGGTGTGCAGATTCCTCAAGCAGCTGTCCCTCGTGTCTGTTTGAATGGAGATCTGTCTCTAGGCAAACATACTCAGGAGAGTGATGTGAACCAAAGGCTGTGTCCCTCCATTTGATGTGCTGCAAGGAAAAGATGTTCTAGAACCTGGAGCGCCCCACTCCCTGGCTCCAGTGTACAGCGGAACCAATGAACCCACGTGCTGACCCCAAGGCTCCTCATCCCCACGGCAATAACCACCGCCACCACCACACCTGGGCCCAGGGACCTGCTTTACTACTCAGCCCCCCGTGGCCCAGACGCTACCCCTTGCCTTCTTTTACCACAGAGGACAGACAGACATCAAAAGTTCACTGAAAGAAGGGAAAGGAAATAATCACAGAAAAACGCATCTCTACCAGGCATTTTGGTCCAGCTGCTGCCAGTTTTCAAACCTGGTGAGTTTTTTAACCAGCTGTGGGGTGAGTGCAGGGGCTTGGGATTTATGAAACCATTGGGTCAAGACCCGATGTCCAGATAGCACAGAGATTTAGCTGTCTTGGAGTGGGGTCATCAAGCCAGCTTGTGGCATGCGGTGGGGCAGGATCCACATCTTGGCAGGTGGGCTCCAGGGCCTTCGCTTGAAAACTGCTGTGCTAGCCGGGCACGGTGGCTCACGCCTGTAATCCCAGCACTCTGGGAGGCTGAGGCAGGTGGACCACGAGGTCAGGAGTTCGAGACCAGCCTGGCCAAGATGTTGAAACCCGGTCTCTACTAAAAATACAAACAAATTAGCTGGGCGCCGTGGCATGCACCTGTAATCCTAGCTAGTCATTAGGCGGAGGCAAGAGAATCGCTTGAACCCAGGATGCAGGGGTTGCAGTGAGCTGAGATCGTGCCATTGCACTTCAGCCTGGGTGACAGAGTGAGACTCCGTCTAAAAAAAAAAAAAAAAAAAAAAAAAAAGGAATCTTCCTCATTCTTCCTATTTGTTTCTCTCACACACATACCCTTAAAATTGTATTTTAACTTTAAAGAACATGTACATTCATGTTATTCTTTTAATAAAAACCAACTCTTTTTTCACAATTTCCAGTATTTCTTTAAAGTTGAACAATTTTTATGACACTGTTGAAGTGTTCGGAAGCAGAATCCCAGGTTCAGCTGATTTCTCGCTATTGCATGTCTCACTCGTCCATACTTAATTTGAGAACATTCTACTGAGTCTGTCTAAAGCGTTCCAGGGTTTCAGTGAATCAGTTCCCTGCCATTTCATGTTCATAATTCATGGGTCTACTTCATATTAAATGATGTCATTACAGTAGTACAGTGGGAATCTGTCAGTTTGGGAACAGATTCAGCAAAGGTAACTCAATTGAGAGAAGGGGGTAGGGGTGGGGATACTAGAGCCCCCCCCCCACCAGCCCCAATGGCCTCAGTCACTCAGTGTGTGCCTGACAGTCAAGTCAGATGTTTTACAGACAAGGTGCCTGGTGCTGGTTACCTAGAGATTGGAAAACAGAACTGAGTAATTTCCATTCATTTTGAGATAAGAACTGCATTTGCAGATCCTACTTGGCCAGCAGGGGGCAGACGTGGCTCAGGCGTTCATGAACTCCTGTCCCTACTGTGAACTCGGCAGGAGCCTGAGCCTTTGCCAGGATTCGTGGCTGAGCGGGACAAGCTTCCTTTCATCATGGGAAACCCACTTCACTCTCCTCTACTCCTTTGATAGCCTGGTGACATTTTCTCTCCAGGTCAAAATCAGAATTCCAGGGCTGAGGCGAGAAAACTCAACAGGGTCATCAGAACACACCTCTGTACCCACCCGATTTCTCCAAGCCTCAGTTTCTCCTCTAAATATGGAGAATAGGGCCAATTTCCTACTTTGTTGGGTTGCTTTGAGGACTCAAAGTCACCTCGTATTCTCTTCTCTCCTTGAATAGAGGGGAGGGCAGCATCTCAACCCCAGGGGAAAATCCCATCACCCAGACCGCTGGCTCGCCATGGCAGCAGCTGAGCAAAGATGACCGCCACTCTCCCCAGCCCCTCCCAAGCTCCAGCACCCAGATCTCGATGCTGCTGAGGGCCCCAGGCAGATGCCTACCTCCTGGTAGCTGCCCGGAGACGGTGGGTAGCTGGCCACACTGTGGGAGCCACCCTGTCTCGCCCTGTGGGCCTGCCTTCCTGGTGGGAAGCCAGCATTTCCTGGGAGCATTGAACCTCTGGCATTTAAAGCATCAGCCCGTGTGGGCAAAGTTTATACCTGATTCTAGGCGGGGCTGGTTGGGCCTGAGTGACGTTTCTAGAGGCTGTGGTCAGAAACTGGGTGCTTTGGTGACTACCCCTCCCCGAACAAACCCCTACAGGTTACTGCTGAGGGGCAGCATGGGGCCGGCCACACATCGGGATGCCGTGAGGGGGACAGGTGACTGAGCCCAGAAGCACTGCTGCGCTGCCTCCTGAAGCACAGCCCAGGAGCTCCAGCCGAGCCGGGCCTGGCCTGGCCTGGGTGCCCTGTGGATGGGAAAGGCTTTCTGGAGGGATTTGCCCTAATGGAGCCTTCAAGTCTGAGAATGAACAAGAGGAGGGAGGTGAACAGCAGGGAAGGGGGATCTGGAAGGGAGCTGGGCAGGGGCCCAGGGTGAGGCGTGGGCACCTGGAGGACCAGGAACAGGCGCTTCCCATGGCCTTGGCTCAGCCCTCCTGCCGGGAGGCCACACTGGCCCACACCTCGCCCAGGCACAGCACCAGCACTGGGCGCCCACTCAGGCTGTGGCCCTGGAGCAGAGCTGGGGCCATGGTGGAAGGCCCAGGGGACCTCCTAAGACAGAAACCAGCTGCAGAGGTCCAGAAGGCTGGGGAGCAGGGAGAGTGAGGAAAGGCGTCCCCCCTTCAGCACCCAGATGAGAGAGCTGAAAGCACAAGGCTGCTGCCCCTCGGGGGCTTCATATCCACTTCACGATGCCCTTGCTGTTCCACCCAGGGGCACGCCTCAGGGCACTCCCAACCCTTGGAGAAACAGGAGCAGTCACCTGAGAAGCCGTGTATTGTGCGGCATGAAAAATGAGCCAGGTAGCAAGGCACCACGCTTTGTGAGCACATTTAATAAAGAAAGCTAACTGTTGCCGGCAGCTGCCCGGATCCTGGGTGCCCTCCATTTCTGTGGCCATGGGGGACATTTCCTGGGTAAGGGCTAAGCACTGCTCTTGGTACCGTTCCCTTCTGACCCTCACCAGGAGCTGCATGGTTGGAGCAGCATCTAAATCCCACCTGGTCTGTGTGGGGTCCCGACAGTCCCCACAGGACTATCAGGATCGCTGTCTCTCCAGCTGGCTCTGGAGCACCTAGCCCCTCCGGAGACACAGAGGCTTCTGACTCTGAGCATGGCTGGAGATCAGCAGATGTGGCACAGAAGTGAGCTCTGCCATTGCTTTTACTTTGGGGCCCTGGCACCTTTTGCCCCAACAGTCAAGTTTCCTAGGGTAGAGAAAAACTCCTCCATCTCCTTCTGCAACAGCTGGTTCCTCCTCTCCGCATCCTCCCGCGCCCGCTCAGAGTTCCGCAGCTTTATTTCCAGCATGATGTACTTTTTCTTTTCCTGGTCCAGTTCTTCTTCTAACCGGGACATTTGTTTTCTCAGGTCTGCACTCCCTTCTTCCATTCTGAAAAGTCAAGGAGAGACGCTGTTTGAGACTCCGCGGGCTGGGTTCACTGTCCCATGGGTGTAGCCCTGCTTGTGCTCACTGTGGGGCGAGGGGGGCTCAGGCCAGGCCATGGCAGTGGAGGACACCACAGCTCAGTGGGGGAGGAAACCCCAACTCATCTGCTCCTCACAAGAACCCTAGTACTTCAGCAAACCGCCCCCTTCCATAGCTCCCCTAGGCCTGTGATCTTGAAACCACCACAAGGACCCGTGCCTTCAGAGCCTCCCTGAGTCCCCATTTGCCCCACCAGTGCAGTGTGGGGTGGCCCGCCAGCTGGCCAGAACAGCACGCCCTGCACGGGGACGGTTGGGACTTAGGCTGTCCCCCAGCCTTTGCTCCTGTGCTGTGGCCTCCCCTCCCACAGCTCCTTGCAGCTCCCGCACCATCCCCATGGTCCAGCCACACGTGGCAACCCACAGGAGATCCTGCAGGATGGTCACTTCCATTCCTGCTCGCCCATCACGTTCAGCTCAAGCGCCCCCTCCACGACGCTGCTTCCTGTGGTCCTCCCCAGCAGGTCACGGCGGTGCATCTCTGCGCCACCAGAGCCTATACCGCACACTTCCATGCAGGTTCACGCTGCAGTGTGCAAAGGTTGGCATAGGCAGCTGGTTGACCAGATGGCCAGCTTCTGTCTGTCCAAAGGGACACCTGAGCCCAGCCCCTGAAAACACATGCTGGAATTTAGGGCCCAGCCTGGTGACCACTGAGCCACATGGCTGTGGGCAGGACACAAGCACACAGAAATGCAGAGGGTGACTGCTCCTCAGATCACCAGTAACCATGGACTGAAAGACATCAGGGACCCAGCACGGCAGCTGGTACACAGTGCATGAGAAACAAATACAGATTCCCTGCCCCACCAGAACGAGGCCTCCATCCTCATGCCTGAGCTGGAAGCATGGCCTGAGCCCTCCCCGCCAGGAGCACAGGCCGCTGTCAGAGAGAAGTCCCCTTCCCCACCGCTTCCTCCGGTCTCAGGCCTGAAGCCCTCCCCTTCCTTCTCGGCCAGGCTCAAGACTCCAGGCCCCAATTACACATTGATGACTCTGAACCATTTCATCAGCATCTCCAACTCAAAGGGTCAGAACTGAGCTCCTGAGCCTCATCTCCAGACCCCTCTCTGGCAGCCCGGATGCACTCTCTTGGTGAACACCTTCCTCCAGCTGCTCAGCTGAACGATCCTTTGTTACTGATCCATATCTGATCAGTAACAAAGCCTTTTGGCTCTACCTTCAAAATATGCTCAGCACCTGGCTGCTTGCCCCACCTCCACCTGTTGCCCCTTAGGGCCACGCCCCCCACAGATCAGGCCTGGACCCCCAAGCCTCCTAATTGGTCTGTTCTGTCCTTGTCCCCTGGCAAGCTCTGCTCGGCATGGCACCCAGGTGCACCTCTCAAAGTGCCCAAAGTGCCAAGACCACCAGCTTCTCACTTCATTCTCACCTCAGGAAAAACCAGAGCATCGCCCAGGCCAAAAGACCCCGCCCACTGGCCCGCCACACACATCTCCAGTCCCCAGCCCCTGACTCTCCCCGCTTGCCTGGGTCTTGGGCTCAGTGCTGGCTGCAGCTCTGGGGTCTCCTCCCCCGGGCCCTCCAACCCTCTACCCTGAGGCTCCTCTCCACTGCCCTCCACATTGCTCTATGTTCTCGTCCTTCATCTCCCTTTTAACACACCGTGCATTTTCGAAATGTATCATGCTTATCAGGGCTTTGTCTCCCTGCAACCCAAATAAGAATGCAGGCAGAAATTCTGATCAGTTTTGGCCACAGCTGTGGCCACTTGCACAGCATCTGGTACTTCACAGACAACAGGCTGTCTTTTGGGAATGCATGAAGGAAGGTGACTCCTCAGAAGGGCCCTGGGGAGGGGATCCGACTGGGGTCCTGGGAGTCCGGACAAAGGCCAGCCTCACCCCACCTCCTGATGGCTCCATACATGCAGAGAGCAGGATGCACGTTCCCAGTCCCCTGCTGGACGGGACAGGTGCTAATGCCTTTATCTGCCTTCCTGTGCTCAGAGACCCTCCTCACTCTAGACCCGCCCTCTAACCAAGACAACAGCCCAGACCACTTTGCTATCGAGGACAGTCACTCCACAGGGGCTACCACTGCTATCCCTCTGCCTCTGGGGACCTCATCTTACCTCCAGCCCAGCAGGCAGGAGTTAATGTAAGCAGCAAAGGCTCCTGAGTGCTCCCATCCACTGTGAGTCACTTAACACTCAGGACAAACAGGCTCGGTCACACCAGGGCCCAGAGATCCTGCCAGGGACACTCAGCCAATCCCAGGTGGAGCTGGGACTAGAACCCAGGCAGTCTGACTTGGAGTCCAACAGCCCTGCATCTCCCTTGAGAAACCATACCTTGGAGCAGGCCAGAAGAGCTCCAGGCACTCTGCACACGACAGATGAGGCTGGTCTAGCCCAGCCTTCTGCATGGTAAGAGTTCCCACGTGCCCTGTAGTTTGGCCTGTGAGCTCATCAAAAGCAGTTAGCATCTGCCACTATATTTCTGAAGGCCCGTGGGTTTTACCGATGCTATTTTCTTTCTCGGCTCCATCCTATAGGTCCTTCCAGCCCTGACTCAGGCACTGCCTGCTGTAACCTCCCCCATGGCCGAGGCCTCTGTCCTCAAGGTCCCTCTCCCATCTCTTCCTGTTGCAGACACAGTGCCTGAACATGCCTGGCACTCTCCAGCACCCAGGGGCAGCTGTCAGCAGAGCAAAAGGTGTCACTGCAGCTCCCAGTGGAAATCACAGGCTCAGTGGGCAGCAGGACTGCCTCCCACCTCCATCCACTGCCTCTGATGGAAAAAGGAAACCCCTGCTAGTGTACAGGTCAGCCAGCTAACGGGGACCTGCAGTCCGATGGGCCAAGAAATCTGAGATGCTGAGGGAAGCCCCCAGCACCGAAAACCGGGCCTCCAATAGCTGAGGTTCCTCACTGCAGAGGGGAACCCCCGTCATTGTGGGAGGCAGGAACTCTGCCCCTTTATGAATGAGCTTGCAAGCCTCAGGGTGCAGCACAACAATCCTGTGACCAGGGCAGGCACAAGGGCTTGGTTTAGCAGGGAAACCGGATTCTGATCCCATCCAGAAAGGGGTCCTCACTCCCCGCCTAGCTGGCCTGAGACCTGGACACTTCCGAGGGCCCAGTATGCAGGCTATGGGCCCCTGTACTGGGACACAACTGGGACCTGCCTCCAGGGGCCGCCCCTCCCTGGCTGCAGACTGCACATTGACTCTGCTCCCACCTCTGCAGCAAAGTTCCCCTGGCTGGGCGGGCATTCCCACTCGCGTGGAGTCAGCAGGTCTCCACAGCGCTGACTGCGTGCCAAGCTGACTGCATGCCAAGCCTGCCAGCCCCTGGGCTTTCCCAGAGCTGAGATTCCCCTCTCTGAGGCTGGCTTCCAGGGACAGCGGCTGGGAGGTCAGGGGCCGACGCCCACGTGCCAAGAGCACAGCTCTCCGGCAGGCTCCGCCCGGTCACGAGAGGCTCCACGTGGCAGGACGTTACCTTTTCACACTCCTCTCGTACTCAGTCCGCTGGCGGCACAGCTCGGCCCTGAGCTCCGCGACCAGCCCCTGCAGGGCCTCGGAACGGCGCGCGCGCTCCCGGGTGGGGCTGCCGGGCTCGCTGTTGCTGGCACCCGTCCCCGCCTCGTCCAGACTGTGGCCCAGGTCCAGGGACTTGGGGTCCTCGCTGCTGCTGGGGAGCGGGGAGGGCTCCAGAGCCCATTCGGTGTGCAAGGAGCTGCGGGAGGAGTCGCTGGCGCGGCAGGCGGTGCAGCTGCTGAGCGAGCCCCCCGCCGACGACTCGCTGGACGAGGCCCCCGACCACGCCATGCTGGCCACGCTGGGCGTGCCAGGAACCAGGCCCGCAGCGGGCACATTGTCGTAGGTGGAGAGTCTCTGCACAGAGCCCGAGTCCTTGAGCCGGTCTCCCGACGAGGCTCGGCGGTGGCCGCGCAGGGAGGACAGCCCGTTCATGAGCCAGTTCCCGCCAGAGGAGATGATGGGCACCTCCAGGGACGAGCCGCCCCCCTTCGGGCTTCCGGACCGGGACCCCGGCTGCCGGAATGAGGACTTCCAACTGGGCAGGGTCTGCACCTTCTTCCCAGGGCTGCACCGGCTCCCCGGCCCCGTGGGGGCGGTTCTGGAGAGCACCGCCACTGCCGCCCCATCCAGGGAAGAGGTCCTGTGCGTGGGCAGGCCGGGGCCACCGGACTCTCCCTGGCTGTCCCTGGTGACCTCCTCGGAGCCCCACCCCACTGCGCACTGCTGGCCTCCGCGCGGGGAGGTGGGCCCTTCCGGGGTGGGCGCCGTGAAGAGCTGGCTGTGTTTGCGGATCAGGACGGTCATCAGGTGCTGAATAAGGGAAGTGCCTGCGGGAAGAGAGGCGGAGAGAAGCCTTGCTGCCAGCGGCCCGGCCCAGGGTCGCTCTGCCAGTCATGGGGAAGCTGCAGCTTTGTGGGAGCTGGTCCTGTCCCCAGAGCCAGGCTGCCCCTCAAAGGAGCCTTCATCCGTCCAGAGGAAAGGATCACACACCCTCCAACTCCAGGCAGGACAGCGGGATGGGGCTACAGGACCGCCTTCCTCAGGCACAGAGCTGCAAGCAGGGAGGAAACACTGTGCCCGTGCCCAGGCCCTCCGGCTGGGGTAGGGTGAGGGGACAGGCACCAGGGCTGCAGGGTGAGCGGGTGGCGGGTTGGAACTGGAAACTGGGAGTTGAGATGCCAGAGCTCTCTTGGCTGCCCCATGTTACCACTCCTGCTCCCCCCACCGCCACCCCCGCCTCCATGCTGCTGACAACCGCCATGTCTGAATGTCCACACTCTGGGAGCACAGGGCTCTGGGACAGGGAATAGAGCCTTTCCTGTGTGGGGGCATGCACACACTATTGCACACACAGTGCACCCACCCACCCCCCAAAATCCTTCCCCCCACAATCACACATACAGTGCACCCCACCCACCCCCAAAGTCACACACATACAATTGCGCAAACAATGCGGCCTCCCCAAATCCCCCAACACACAATCACACATAAAATGCACACACCCCAAAATCCCACCCACATAAATTGCATGTACAATGCACTCTGCGCAGCTTTCCCAAAGCCCATACGAATACACAAGTCACACACAATGCATCCCGCCCAGCCATCCCAGATCCCCTCAACACACAATCATACATACAATGCCCACTCCCCAAAATCCCACACACACGTACACAACGCACCCTCCCCAGCCTCCCCAAAGCCCCCCACAAACAATCGCATACACAGTGTGCCCTGTCCACCTCCTAGAATCCCACACCCATAGAATCTCACACATACACAATTCCCTATCTCTAGGCCAAGGCCCCGTCGATGCAGCCCCCAGTCCTGGGGACTCACTTCTTGTGGTGGTGGGGTGGCGGCCTGCAGTGGAGGTGGGCAGTGCAGGAAGGACCACAGCATCTACCCAGCTGCCTCATTCCCTCCCAACACCCTCACCACAAAGACCAGATGCTAGGAGGTCCCCTGGGTGAGAGGGGAGGGCTGAGTGCCAGGGTGGACTCTCCCATTGAAGTTGACTAGGAATCCTGGAGAAGTCAAGGAAAGAATTCTGAGGCCAACAACTTAGGTGATGCAGGAATTCCATGAAGCAGGCAGGGCAGGCCTCCCTCTTGAGCATCTATTACCACCAGGCAGATGGGAGCCTGTGTTTTCCTGGCCTGGTGGGGTCCTGGGGTGGGAGACCCAGCCAGGGCAGGCCAAAGACGGGACTTAGCAAAAGCACCCCATCATGTCCCTGGACATTGGATAGGGGCCAAAACAGCCTCAGCTGTGGGCTTCCTGTCTGAACAGCATGTCTCTCATGCATCCTCCACGGGGGACAGTGTTCCATGGGCCCTATGAGGTGCGCTCTCTTTTCCACAGCAGCCTACACCTATGCCCTTTGCTAAGTCTAGCTGACTGGCCTCTGGTGAGTCCCCTCGCCTCTCCTGGCCTCAGTTTCCTCATCTGTAAAGTTGGGGCCGATTACCGCATCCCAGGCTGGTTGTAAAGCCTGAAATGAGGAGATACCAACAAAGCACTTAGTAGAAGCTTACTGAAAGCAGCTGCTGTTGCTGCTATTTTTAACCGCTTATTGTTATTTATCATAGAGAAATTCTCCAGGGTTTGCAAAGCTGACATCTAGGAACCTATGACAATTGCGTGATTCTAAAAGGAAAGCAAACGTGTCTGTATGTGTTCAAGGGCAAGAGTGCTGGCCTCTCCCATCCCTCCAGCCTCATCTAGCCACAGAAACCCCTGGCCATTCTAATTACACCCGGTGACCTGCTGCTGCAAAGTTCCTTTTTGTCTTACAGCTGGACCTTATGGGAGTGGTGGGGTGAGGTCTGCAGAGGCTCTTGCCGAGTCCCCAGAGATGGAGATGTGCTGCCTGAGCCACCCCTCCTGCTGGCCTGGGCCTGGGCTGACCTGGTTCCAGGGACTTGTCCCAGACCAAGATGAGCCCAGACCCAGCAGCACCCAGGGACACCAGGAACACCTCCCCCTTACCTTCCATGATGGTTACTGGGTCCTCAACCTGTGGCCGCAGAATGTTAGGTCCAAAGACAGTTGCCAGGTTCTGGACACTCATCTTGTTGACATTTGAGTACGCTTGAACTTCATCCAGAAACCTGCAAAGTAAGGAAGCAGCAGTCATCAAAGAACCAAGTTCTGACGCCCAGTCTCCTGGGAGCAGCCTGGATGCCCTACCCACCCCTGCTGAGCCTTGCTGCCTGCAGGCTTTTGCCCACGGGTACAGCCTGCCTCTGCCACACTCGATGAGGGCAGGTTTCCCCTGGGGCCCAAGAGGGCCATCAGAAGCAAAGGTCACTAGGACAAAGGCCCACCACTATTTGTGTGGAAGGAGGACACATGACTCTCCACACTGCAGTGGGTGTGGATTCTGGGAAGTCCCAGACCCCAGTCAGCACCAGCCCTACATGCCCCTTCTCAGCGTCCAGGATAGGGATACATGAAGGGTTGGGATCAAGAGGAAGATGCCTGGGGGAACAGGATGGTGAGAGGCACCCAGGAGGGACAGAGGGTATGTCCCTTCTGGAATTATCTACCCAGGACTGTTTAAAATCACCTGCTCAGGGTCTGCGCTTTTCCACTCCCTGCTGCGTCCACGCTGGGTGAGGCTCTGCGGGGAGCGGGGGAGGGGGAATGACTCAGGCCCCCCCCACCAACAAGGAAGAGTTGTGTGTCTCAGGGTGGGGTTGGGGGATGAGGCAGAGCCAGTGCAGGAGAGCCTGGTTCCCTCCTGCCACGCCACTTACTTGCAGATGTATCTGAGCAGGTTGTAATTGGCCTGAGGAAGGTTGCTCACTTGTTTAGCCAACTCCAGAGTGCCCTTAGGAATGAAGAACAGAATTTCAAACAAACACCAGGAATGAGGCCCCTGGGCCTTCTCTGACTTGGAGGAGGTGTAAGCAAGAAGAAGGGAGGTGGGGGCTGCGGTGACCCAGCCCCAATGGACCAGAGGGCTCCACCACCTCCCCCTCCCTCAAGGAGTGGCCAGGGCCCAGCTGTGACCTCCTGGGAAGCTAACTTGCTTCCAGGGAGCTGGTGTGAGGGGTGAGCCTATGCTGGCCGCCATGGAGGAATGTCAGGGCCAGCACTCAGCTCACTTATCAAGACACAAATATTTGCCAGATAATGAGCCCTCCTCTCCCACATGGCCTCAGGGGAGGCGAACAGTCCCTAGCTGGCCCTGAGCCACCTGGGGCTGCAGGCTAGCACCTGCAGGAGCTGGGACAGGAGGGCTGGCCCATCTGTCTTGGGAGCCAGCTCAAATTCTTTTGGGAAGGAAACAAGACATAAATAAAAGATCTCCCTGTTTCTGAGCCCATGGCAGGCCTGAGTGGCCTGAGTTGGGTGTGGGGAGTGTGAGCGGCCAGAGCTGGGCATCCCCGGACCTGCCCCTCCCAGGGACCAAGGCCGAATACAGGTATGGCTCCAGACAGACAGCAGGATGCCCTGGCCCCTCCCCAACCCAAGCAGGATGCTCCAGGCCCCCTCCACACCCCCCAACACAAAGCAAGCCTCCACGGGATCAATGTGCCATGAAAATTCCTGGCAAATCAGAGTCTGTGTCCTGACTCTACAGGCTGCCACCCAGCCAGCCCATCTCCCAGGAGCTATCCCCAGGAGCCACTGACCTCCCCCTCGTCCTTGGTGAGCAGCTGGGCGCAGCTGAGGAAGTCCTCATACCTGGCGAAGGGGACCACGGGCTCAGGGAGCTCCCGCAGGTAGAGCTTCAGCAGGGAGGCCACCGTGTGCACATCTGTTGAGCTGGGGAGTTGGGGGGAAGAAGAGGACAGGTGTGTGAGGCCTGAGATGCCAGGAAATCTCAGGAGTGACTGGCACACCCCCATTGCCAAGGGGCAGCCTCTGGTCTCAGGTGCATGCTTGGGCACACAGGGGCTGCACCTGCGGTCAGCTGCCCTGATGAAGGAAAGGCCCACGCTGCTTCTGGGAACAGTGGATAGAGCTGGGGGAGGGGCGACTAAGGATCCATGGCCAGGAGTTCCAGCTCAGGGACAACTCACCATGCCCAGACACCCGTTCAGAACCCCTGAGTTTCATGTCTGTGTCAGTCTGTCCAGGATCTGCTCCTGTCCTGCCTAGACTGCACGGGACTCCAGCGGCTGCAAAGCCACAGGGCCGTGCAAAGCACAGCTGCTCCACCCTAGCAGCTGCCCTGGACAGAGGAATCAAGTGTGATGCAGGTCAGGTTGTACAGGGGAGGGCCCTGGGACATGGGCTGAGGGCCCCTTCTACAGGCCTGGTGGCCATCCCAAGGTCCTCTGCAGGACAATGTGGGAGCCTGGGAGCCACCAGCTCTCCAGTAGGAATAGCGGTCTCGCAGGCCCTCTGTAGGTGCTGCCAGCCCCAGCCCAAGCTTGCCCTCCCTGCTGTACTAGACCTTGGCTGGAATGGGAGGAGCTGCTTCGAAGCTCCCACCAAGCAGGCCTGCTGGTTCCTTGTCGGGGAGCAGGTATCCGGGAACCAACAGCAAGAGCAGGTCAGAGGTCAGGCCCTTTCCTCTCTTCCGGTCCACAATGGGGACACCTAGCCTTCTGAGCTCATCACCCCCTCTCCAGTGCCCCAGAGTCCACTCCAGGCTTCAGTCTCCTGCTCTGGCTCAGAGCTGCCAAGGCTGAAGTAGACTAGCTGTGGGTGGCGGTGGCACTAGGCCTGGCACAGTCCTTCCCTGGGTCCCATGTGGGGTCTGCAGTTGAAGTCCTATACGAGAGCCTTGGCATCTCCTCAGAGCTTGCATTCCAAGCAGTATACAGGCCCTAGGTAGTTCATCTACTTGCCTAGGGCCTGGGACTTAGGCCCTGGACTGCATTTCCAGCAGGAAAGATGAGCCCAGGGCCAGGAAACTATGGCTGTGCCTTTATGCTATCCCCTGGCCCTGGCTGAATCCCAGGCTGGGCTCACTGAGATAAGTGCCTTCTGGCCCTCATATTTGGAATTCCGGGGTTCCATGGGTCCCTGTGCATCCCAATTATACCTGGGGCCCCTCGTTGCCTGAGGCTCAGTGGCTCTTGGTCTGGCTGGGTCCAGGCAGCCCCCACTCCACCCCTGCTTCCCTCTCCAGCCAGGCTTGCTGCTGCCACACCCTCCGCAGCCTTCTCCCAGGCCATGTTCCTGGCCAACTGCCCTGGGTACCCAGGCTGGAGCCCAGGAGCCCCTTCTCCACTGGGGCCCCATGCCTTCAATGGCAGCCTAAGTAGAGCAAGAGAGACTGGGGGAGGGTCAGGAGGCAGGGAAGTGTGGTTGGGAGCCAGCCCACGTCTTCCCCTTTTCTGCAACTGGAGGGACGGGAGAGCTTCTGCCCTGGGCAAGTGGATAGAGCTGCCCCTCCTCTGCAGACTCCCAAGCTGCATCCCTGCCCACAAGGTCTTGCTGCTCAGCCCTGTCCAGCCTCCCATCCGATCATCACCAAACTCTTACTTCCTTTCCTTGCCCCTCCCTCCCTCCCCTCTCCCTCCTTCCCCACTGCAGTACTTTTAACAGCTGTTTCCAGGCCTTTTCTTGAG
This sequence comes from Saimiri boliviensis, assembly GCF_048565385.1. Classification (NCBI taxonomy): domain Eukaryota; kingdom Metazoa; phylum Chordata; class Mammalia; order Primates; family Cebidae; genus Saimiri; species Saimiri boliviensis. Next base: position 26,898,820 of record NC_133460.1, on the reverse strand, counting down.
ACTTTTCCCTCAACGGCCGTCTGCTTCCCTCCTCTAACAAGCACCCAAGGAGAACTCTGCACAGCCTGTGGCCCTGTGGGTGCCCCTGCATGGCCCGTGGCCCTCCCAGCATGCAGTGACGCTACCGCAGGCGGAGGTGGGGGTTGCGAGGCAGAGAGGGCAGCAGTTGATCAGCAGATGATGTGCCTGTCCTGGGGGCAAACTGGTCCTGGTGGTCAGGGCAGCCTGCACTGAGGCAACCCTCCATCTGCAGGTTCCTCATCACCTCTCCTGCCCACACTAACAGCATCCATCCAGAAAGGATAGCAGCTGAGGGAGTCAGAAGAGCCTGGCAGCCAGGAGGCCATGCAGCCCCAGGCTCCAGCACAGAGGAGGCTGTCCTCAGCACTCAGCAGCAGGGTGGCTGCCTGTGAGACGGACAACCCAGTGCGCAGGGGACGGTGTGCTGGGAAGGGACAGGTATGGGGCAGCTCCAGGCACTGAGGCTTCCAGGCCTGGTGAGGCTTTAACGGGAGAGAAGCCCAGGACCTAGGGCTAAAGGGTACCTTCTTATAGAGATGAGCAGGAAAGTGAGGAGGGGGCTTTGTGGGGAAAGTGCAGGATAGAAGCCAACACCCCAGCAAGAGGGCAGGCTATGGCCTGGGGGAGAAAGCTCCATCCCAAGAGCCTCTGTCGGAAGTGGGTGAGGGGAGGCTTCTCTGTTGGGGATGGGTGAGAAGGGGGCCCTCTTTCCTGGGTGGGTAGGGATGGGGGCCCTCTGCCAGAGAGGTGAGAGCAGGGAGGGGGTTCTCCGTTTGGGGGACGTGGTGGGGAGGGGCCCTATGTGGGTACAGATGCAAAGCCAGAGGAGCTGCCATGGTAATGGCAGAAAGCAGGAAGCATGGCCTCAGATACCCAAGGAGGAGTTTCTAAAGGGAGAGGGAACCAAAGCCCAGCCCTTGCAGCAGTATGCGGTCACGCAGAGACGGGGGTGGAGGAACAAGGCTAACATGCCCGCCGTGGAGATGGCCCTCCAGAGACAACTCCAGAAACAGCATAGAAGCGGCCAGAGAGGGAGAAGGCAGACAGGAGAGGGCCTCCAAGACACAGGGAAGGCTGCCCCAGGCTGCTGGGAGGCTGAGTCAGGTGTGCAGGGAACACACCCTGCGGGCACCAGCTGCCTTTCCAGGGGAATTCAGCAGGCAGGCCAAGTGGGGAAAGGAGGCTGAGCACGCCAGGAACCACACCTTGGGAGAGCAGGTGTGCCCAGGTGGAAACCCGGCAGGGTGGGTGAGACTCGGATGGCCTGCGCCACTCCAGCAGAGTTTGAGCAGGGGAGTGGCGAGGTCTGCAGAAGCCCCTCAGGTAGCATCAGGCACTAGGGCAGCAGAGCATCTGATCCTGGAGAGCTTCCAAAAGTCCCGGTTCCCAGGCTCTACTCAGGTGACATTACTTGAAGCATCTCCAACCCTAACACTGGGCCACATAAGACATAGGATGGAAGAGGCCTGGCTGGCAGAAGTTCAGAATGGACCACAAGCTGACTGTACTCAGCGTTGGGATGGAGCTTCATAAAGCTCTGGATGAAGGGTCCCCTGTACCTCCCTGGGCAGAGCATCTCTGGGGAACAGTGGTCAGTCCTCTCCATCTAAGGAGAGGAGACACCTCCCCTGGCCACAGTGACAGGCCTGGGAAGAAGCTGAGGGGCTGAATGTTCTGTCCCCAGAGGAGAATCCCTGGGAGGCCAGGGCTGCCTGTGGGTCCTGGGGCAGATCCAAGAAGGCACGGTGGAAGCCCGTGGAGGGTAGGTTTTCTTGATTCAGGAAGAACTCTATGAAAAACTGCCCCATGATGGGTGGGGGCACTGTCAGGGGAAACAGAGTCCCCAAACAGCCCTGTGCTGGGGTATAGTTGGCTCCACCCAGGGTGATCCAGCCTGGGTAAGCCGCCATGATGGGTAGGATGGACATGATCCCAGGGCAGGTGCAGAAGACCTGCTCCCCTGTCCCCGGAACCCAAGAGGAAGGAAGCCGAGCTGCTATGCCATCTTGCCACCAATAGAGCCTGGTGGTAGGTCGCCAGAGGAAGCATGGCCAAGAGACAGATCCTGAGAGGGGACCCCAGGCTGGCAGGGTGAGGGTGTGCCCTATACTCTGCCACTGGGATGGCTGGCCCGCCATCCAGTCACCAGCCCACCTCTGCCACTGGAGCTGGTGTCCTGGGCAGGAGCCCCTGCAGGAGGAATGAACAAATGGCTCTACGTCACCCCGATCATGAGCTCACCTGTCAAACAGTGGCTTCTCCCCACAGTCGAAGGAATCCTGCAGGTCCCTCACCAGGTTGGCCTGGCCCGGCATGCGGAACAGCCCCTCCTCAGTGAGCCCACGCTCCCGGATGAAGTCCACACACTGCTCCACCAGCAGGGGTGCCAGGCGGGGGCCATACTTCCGCTCGTGGTGGACTGTGTCCTCCAGGCGCTGCCCAAAGATCCCTGAGCACAGAGAGGAGCTAGTCACACCCTCCACCACCCAGCTCAATGGTGGGTGCTTGGGATGATAGAGGGCAGGTGCACTGTTAGGGCTAAAAGTGGCTCCTCCCCAGGAAACAAATTAGACACTGGGAGGATGCACACCAGAAGGCTGGGCCCTGGGCTGCCTGTGGACAGACAGCAGGAGGGAGCAGTGGGCTGGCGGCATGACCTGGCCCCTGGAGCTTGCCCAAGCCAGGAGCAAATGGCCCTCAGGGGGCGTGCATTATGCATGTCATTGACTGGTTTTGCAGCCATTCCAAATGAGAAGCCATCCAATTCCCATCAACAGCAGAACCAGTATATCTCCTGTATTCTGTTCTTACCATGGAACACTGTGCAGCAATGAGAATAAATGAGGCACAGCTCACCGGACAAGACAGACACAGTAATATGAAAACCATAGTCATGACTCAGCATCAATCATCATCAGGAAAACGCAAATCCAAACCACTATCTGATCCCACCTCACTAGGACGGCTACTGTCAAAAGAACAGATAGTCACAAGTGTTGGCGAGGAGGTGGAGAAACCCTTCCTTGGGCACTGCTGGAAGGATGGTAAGATGGCAGTTGCTGTGGAAAACAATAGGCAGTTCCTCAAAAAACTAAAACTAGAATCACCAGTAATCCCTCCCCTGGGTATATACCTAAAATAATTAAAAGTAAGGTCTCAAAAAGGTACTTGCACACTCAGATTCACAGCGGCATTATTCACAGTAGCTGAAACACAGAAGCAAACGATGTGTCTGTCAGTGAATAAATGGAGAAGCAAGACATGGTATTTGCATACAGTGGAAACTGACTCGGCCTTAAAAAGGAGGGAAATTCAGACACATGCTACCACATGGGTGAACCTGGAGAACATCGTGTGTAAATCATTCACAAAAGGACAAATACTGTGTCATTCCTCTTATATGTGGAGCCTGGAGTAGTCAAATTCACAGAGACAGAAAGTAGAATGGTGGCTGAAAGGGCTGGGGGCAGGGGAGATGGAAGTTAGAATTGAATGGGCAGAGTCTCAGCTTTGCAAGACGGAAAGTGTTCTGGAGATGGAGAGTGCTGGTGGCTGCACAATAATTTGAATGAACGTAATGCTGCTGAACTGTGTGCTTTAAAAATGATGAAGATAGGATGTTTTCTGTTAGGTGTATTTTATGAAAATTTTTTAAAAATTAGAAAACAAAAAACATCATCAGAAACAAAAGAAGCCAAACCCCAGAGCGCACGCTGCATGACTCCATTTATGTAAAGTTAAAGATAGGCCAGACTAATCTGTGCTATTAGGCCAGGACACGGTTACCTTGGTGGGTCAGTGACTGGAAGGGGCTCAAAGGCTTCTGGGGTTCTGGTAACGCTGTGTCTCCCCTGGCACGGCTTACCCAGTTATGTCCCGCTTGAGAAAATTCACTGAACTGTACACTTATGACTAGTATACTTTTCTGCAGGCTACTCTTAAATAACATTAGAAAAAAGAAAGAAAAGAAATCAGAGAGAGAATGATCTAAAACAATACATGAGAAGACACCAGATGAGGAATAGAGGGAGAGGGGAAGGAGGCAGAGGAACTTCAGAGAAAATCTATGAAAACTGAATTTATCACTCGTCTAAGAGGTTCCTGGCAGCCCAGGCAAAGAAAGGAAGGAGTTGAGAGCCATAAAGCTGTCTATACCACGGTACCGTAACAGGAGAAACAGACTTCTGCCAGCCTCTAAGCTTTCAAGCTGAGTTCCTGACTCTGGAGTGCCTGACATTATTCACACCCACTGTGCAGAGACCTTCCCTACAGGGTGGCTTGTGGACTGTTCCAGGGGCAAGATGCCAAAGCTCTATGTCCAGGCATGGGACTTCCCAGAGACATGGGCACTGAGCCAGCTAAAAGTGGGGCTCCATTTGTTCTACTTAGCTCCCCAACACAGGGGCTATTTTGGAATAAGATACATCAGTCCCCGACACAGTGCCTGGCACAGAGCAGGACACAGTAAATGCTCCTCCTCACCCTGCTTGACCCAAAAACTAAGTGTATAAAACCTGAAAGGTAAAGACTCTTCCTTTGAGAACACATGCCCATATGGGCTGCACCTGCTAGATGCCAGCAATGCTTTAGTGAGAAGTGTGTGTGCACATGTGTGCATGTAGTGTGGGCTTGTATGTGCACGTGTGCACACGTGCTGGATGTGGGCTTGCAAATGTATGTGCATATGTATGCATGTGGGCTTGCGTGTGCATGAGCATGCACAGGTGGGGGGGCGTGTGAGAGTGAGGAGGGTGCCGACGTAGCTACACGTGGTGCTGTGGTGCCAGGTGCTGTTCTGAGCATTTTACACCCATCAGCACATTAATCCTTCCCATCTTGATAACGTAGGGACTGCCACTATCACCGTAACCATTGTCATCATTATCTTTGACTTTTGCCTGTTCAGCTTGCGGGGTGTTTGAACTGAGAGGCATGGGGGCTTAAGAATATGCACAAGTTCACTCAGCATGCATGACAGGGACAAGGTTCCAACCCAGGCAGTCTGGCTCCAGGTATAGAGAGTGCACTCGGTCACATGATTGCTTGGCGCCCACGCTGGTCCGGAGATACCTATGTGAGGCATCCTTCAACTCAGCACCAGCCGTTCCTGAGGAGGGACAACAGGCAGAGGTCACAGTACTAACACGAAGGGAAAGCTGCTGCTGCCTGGGATCCAGTGGGTGAGACCATAAGTGGGCCCCAAGGGGCCATTCATGAACCTTGAGCACAGGGGGTGACCCTGCTGCAAGCTTGGCCTGCTAGCTGCCTGGGGCACCTCTGAGAAGCCAGTCCGAGGAGGCTCTGGGGCTCACCCCTGACAGTGTCCTGGCCTTTCTACTAGCTCAAGTGTGGCCTGGGCTGGTCCAGGGACACTGAGCCCCTGCTGTGTCTCACCTCAGTCAGGGCTCAACAACTGATGTCCAACAATGGGCCACATAGGTCCACAGATGTACCTGTTTAGCTCGTATGGTGTTTCAACCATTTTTAAATTAGTTATTTACAATCGAGATTTTATACATAAATCTGGATTCCCAGCTTCTCTTAAAAAATCCAGACATGGTGACACCAGGCCTGAGTTCCAAAAAAGCAACAGTCGCAGAGCTCAGTGATAGCACTGTGACAGCACACACATGGGCCAATTCGCCGCAGTCCCCCACCATCCCCTAACGCTTCCAACCTAGCCCATGCTCCACTCGTGTGGTCTTGCCAGGTATTCGTTCAGCTCTTCTGCTTTGACCTCTGGGGCACAGACTTGCCCCAAGGACACTGGGGCCAGGATAAGTAGGAAAGGTAGCAATGGGAAGCCACACCTCTCAGGACCAGAGGCCTCTGCTGGGACCTCAAATGGGCAGGCACAGCAAGTGCCACAGGCAGACAGTCCCGTGAGGGGAGGGGCTGGCCTGGCAGTACACCTGGTGCCTACTGCCTGCCTCCTGCCTCCATCTGCACGCGCGCACACACACACACACACACACACACACACACACACACACATCACCTTTTCTCCAGCTCTGCCCACTGATTGAGTGGCATGAATCCGTCTGCCTTCGTGGGGCTGGAGTGGGCTGGGCCTTCTCACTAGTATCGCTTTCCTCTTCAGTCTGGGCAAATTTCCTACTAGCCCTCGAAAGAAAACTCAGAAGTCCTCCTATGTGAGCTGCCCCAGACCCTCCCTTCAGCTTTCCCTCCACTGTCACAGCCCTGACTGCCACTACTCCAGACAGCGTGAGGACACTCCCCCCTGCCAGGTTGCTGGCCTGCCCAGGGCCACGTGTTGGGCTTGCAGCAGAGGCCAAAGAGAACCAGTGAAGGAGGGGACCACACTCTCCAGTGCCGCCTCTCATCGAAATTCACAGCTTTCAGCTCCACCCTCAGCTCACAGCTGACTGAAGGCCACAGTCAAGGAAGAGACCCTGGGGAAAAATTCCAAAATTCTCTCTGGAGGTCCATGGAGCATGGGTAATTCCATCTAGCCATCTCTTGGCTCCAGCCCTGCCTGCTGTCCCATCTCCTGCCCCTAGGACCCCTGCTGTGGGTCTGTTTATCCACCTTTCCATCACCCCTGTACTTTGTGCCTGGCCCTGCTCTAGGAATTAGAGAGCTGCCCTGAGGGCCATAAACATATAAATCCCCCTGGGGCCTCCCCTGCTGCCTTTAACACTGTTCTCAAGATAAAGCCTAAACTTGGCAGGCAGGCAAGGCCCCGCCCCACTCCCTCCTCCAGCCCCTAGGAGTGCAGAGCCTGGGCCAGCCTGCTGTTCACACAGTGCCAGCACATCCAGGCAGCTCCCAGCCCCAGCACAACCACTAACCCTCTGCTGCCCCATGGAGTCTTCCTGACCACTTTCCCAAAACAGGGCTGGAAGAGCCAAGAAACGCCAGGAAAGGGACATCCACAAGGTCCTGGGCACTTCTAGAGAGAACAGGTTCAGGAGGAGGTGAAGTCTGAAATCAACATCCTAAAGATGAGCAGGAGGCAGGCAGGCAGGCAGGGTTGCAGGGCACATGACAGAGGACCATGGGGGTTGGAGGGCAGGGGTGAGGGGGCATGGTTGGCAGCACCCTGCCCAGGCATGGTGGGGCTTGGGGGGGGACACAGGCAAGTAGATGATGTTCAGGCCAAAGGTCACAGAGACAAAGATTCTGGATCTGCACCAGTATTGGTCTGCTGCATATCCTGGCTAACCCACTGAAGAGCGGAGTTGCCTCCCTCTCCTGAGGCTCAGTCTCTCCATCTATGAAATCTATAAAATGGGATGATCACACCTGTCTTTAGGGGGTGCTTTGAAAGTGAGACTTCCCTGAGGCCCCGCCCTCAGGCACCACCAGGCCACAGACTGGCCCCACATTCCCAGCTGGCCACTGGGAACCCATGGAAAGGAGCTGCCAGGAGCTGTGGGAAGGCCTCATTCCAGCTTGGCCTCCCAAGAGGCTTCCTTTCCTGCAGCCCCCCTGCGGAAGCCACCAGGTCCTGAGGCTTCTGGGCCTGGCCTCCACATCAAGGGCCCCATCCTCCCCTCCCCGCAACCAGGGTCTCTCCGGGAGAGCGTGGCAGGGCCTGCCCCCTCCTGGGTGAATTCCCTCAGCCCTCCTGGCACACTCGGAGGGGAGCCTTGCCAAGAACTAGTTCTGGTAGGTTTGTCAGCGCCCTGGAAACCCAGCCATCGTGTGAGTTCCCCAAGGTCGCAGCCCATGCTCTTCAGAGCACTAGCTCTGCCACTGAAGGCGAAACTGGCAGAGGCTGCCTCTCCTCTTGATGAACCTGCTGCTGGGCATCCTCTGCCAGCATCCCCCTGGCAAAGCCATCCCTCACTCTCCTGCCCCAGAATCCCACACGGGAGAGGAAGCCCAGGCAGAGCAGTCTGCTGGCTGCAACCCTCGTCCTCTATGACCCTGGGCACTGTCCTCGGCCTCTCTGAGCTGGGCTTCGCCACCTCCCAGGGTGTGAGTGTCCACAGGAGATTGACCACACTAGGCACCGGGGAGCAGGTGCTTTGAAATGCGGCTTTCTCTGACCTTGCAGGGTCAACTCCTGGACAGGCTCTGCCTGCCCCTGAGTCCCACCGCCAAGGCCGCAGCAGGGAAGGGAGGCCTGGGATTCCCTTTTGCAGCTGATCCCAGAGCAGAGCAGAGCTGCATAGCAGGTCTGCTTCAGTCATACGCCTGCTTTTTACTCTTTTTCAGGAGTGAGAAGATTCTGGGAAGAGGCACAATGAAGAAAATAATTCTAAAATTCTCTCTAGAGACTCCCAAATTTTGGGTAATTCCAGTTTCCCTCTTGGCTCCCGACCTTCCTGCTCTCTGGTCCCCTGCACCCCAACACCCATCATCCTCCATGCAACCACCACACCCTTTGTCCTCAGTGCAGTGAATCACTGGCCGGCCAATTCTGACACTTCCAGGTTCTGCGCTAGGTACTAGAGAGCCTCAGAATTGCCCCCAAGGCTGTAAGCAGTAAGACCCACCAGCCAGCCAACACAGCTGAAAACGCCCCTGCCCCCCGACCCGTTCCAGCCTGGAGGAGCACAGCAGAGGCTAAGCTCACCTGGAGGGGTCCTGTCCTGGGCAGCCTGCCCCAGGGCAGAAGTAATTCCCTCCTCCTGTAAGCGCCGGTCCCACACCCCTTCCTGTGGACCAGAGAGGCTTGGGTTCTGAACCCCGGGCTCAGCTCGGATCCTGCTGGGTCCCCTCCATAATGGAGGGTGGGGAGGGATCCTTTGCAAGTCCCTGCGCCCCTACCAGACTCAAAGTCCTCATCTCTACACGCCGGACCAGCAGGAGATTCGGCCTCTGCCTCTTCCCTCGGACACGCACGACCCCCGCCCCCTGGGAACCGTCCGGCGGCACTGGATCCGCGGTTACACCCAAACTCCCCCAGGCTCCCTGCCCACCCCCGCGAGACGCATGCGCGGCGCTCTTCTCGCCCGCAGCGCCAGTCCGGGTTCGAGCGCCTCTCTGGCCTGGAGACGCCACTTCTCCAGCTGGCCCGGGGGCGCCTGCATCCTGTCCCGCCCCTACCTGGGGCGGCGGGCGCGCAGCAGGCGGGCAGGTGGCAGGGCGGCCGCGGGCAGGCGCGGCACCCGGAGAAGGCCCGCGCGGCCGGCATCAGGCCCATGGCGCGCCCCGGCGCGGAGGCGCGGCAGCGGCTGGAATGCCCGGCACGCGCGCAGGTAGCGTCTTGCCCGCCGCCCGCCCGCCCCGGCCAGCGCCGCCCCAGGCCCGGACCCTGGGGCGAGGGAGGGCCTGGGATCTGTGAGTGCCTGGGATGCCACGCCCGAAGTCGGCCCCAGTGAGGGATCTCCGGTGTCAAACTTCACAAGCTTTCTCCTAATGCCCCATGTTCCCAGAGGGCACCAAGGGAATCCCTTCCCTCTTTGCCCAGGACCGGCTTTAGGAGTGCCTGCTCATCCTTTCGCCTGGGACGCAGGTGTTCCAGGTGGGGCAATGGGGGTCCAGGGAGGTTAGGTAACTGAGTCTGGGTCACCTAGCAAGGAGGAGGGTGCTGGCTTCACAGTGGGGGTCCAGGCTCCAAGCCCTCCTGGCCTCTGCCTTGCCTGGGCACCCTAGTGCCAGGGATAGTGGTTTGGACTTGACATATAGTATGACCCTGAGCAGTCTGAGGGGTATTAGCTTCTCCATATTACAAAGAATCAGAGAGGCTGTGTGATTTGCCTATGGTTATACAGATGGTGACGGGCCTTTATTAACACCTACATGGTCTTTCTACAAAGCCTATGTTCTTCTGGGGTGGGTTTCTAAGACGAGCCCACAATCCCATACTTCCAAAGGGTAAGGGCTGGAATGGGTACACCAGGAAGACAGGTGGACAGAGAGTACCAGCTAGAGGGCAGTGGAACGCCAGCAGCAGGGATGGGAGTCCCAGGGGAAGGCGGGCAGAATTCTTAAGGGAGGGGTTTGTGGTCCTGGGGTTGGAAGGGGCTGGGACACTTCTTCAAGCTGGGCATGCAGAGCTGGGTCATGCCTCTTGCTCATTCTAAGCAGAGCCTGGCCTAGGGTGAGACAAGCCAGGCACTCACCACAGGGGCATAATTTAAGGGGCACCCAAAACCTCAGTAAAGGATAAACATTTTATTGCAATATTTTTAAAGAATAAACATTAAGGCAAAAAAAAAAAATCCTAGATGAACAACTTATTAAAGTTTTCAATAAACAGGAGCAGCTATGCACTTGCACAGACATTGAGTATGAGGGCCTCGCCCACCCCAACCCACCACAGTGCCTGCCTTTATTTCACATGTTCGCATATGACCGTGGATGTGGTTAACTGAATAATGCCCTCCCCTACAGATATCCTGATTCCTGGAACCTATGACTGTGTTACCTTACACAGTACAAGAGACTCTGTAGGTGTGATGAGAGCTGAGACGTTATCCTGGGTTATCTGAGGGGCCAGGTGCAGTTTCAGGGGTTAAGAGGAAGGCAGAAGGAAGTCTGACCACAGAGGAGGTGGCAAGGGCAGGACAAAGGCAGAGAGGCGGTGCTGAGGCCACAGCCAAGGCCTTGCCGTAGCCCCTGGAAGGTGCAAGAGACAAGGAACCGCTCCCCACTGTGTCCTCCAAGAAACCAGCCCTGCTGACACCTGGATTTTAGCCTCAGAAGACTGGTGATGACTTCCAACCCCCAGAACCGGAAGAAAATCACATTGTGTTAAGCTGTCAAATTTCTGGCAGTTTATTAGAGCTGCAATGGGAGCCTAATACAAGGATATTTTTTGCATTATTATATAATACAAGGATTTTTTTTTTAAAGATTACAATAAATATCTTGATTACTGAGTTTTTTTGGTGTCCCTTTACATTTTGTGCCTCAGGGCTGTGAGGGTCCCCAGTTCTGGCCCTGACACTAAGTATGGGGGTAAAGTCCTCAAAGCCATGGGTGTGGGGGGGCGCAGAGCTGTTTCCTCCCTCCCCAGAGCTCAGGTGAACATGAAGGTGCCCAGGCAGGTCATGGTGCAGGGGGCCAGAAGCCAAAAAATGTCTGCCCTCCACCTACCAGCACAGCCTGGCATTCCCATGACCGAGGCACCCACCAGCTCTGAGCAGCCCTGTCCATGTTAAAGAGCAGGGGCCAAGGGCTCAGCAGAAGCTCCCACCAACCGGGGACCAGTGGGCCTCTCTCAGGTGGGCACATGGGCTCTGGGGCTGACATGCTTTCTCTGCTCTGGGCCACAGTTTTCCTGCCTGTGTGTTTAGAGGGAGACCGACCAGGCTCTGCAGAGTGCCCTCCACCCCCACCCAGGTGCCCCCGCATGGCTGGAGGCCTGCAGCGGCCACCCATTAGAAAGCTCTGACCGGCCCTGCCACAGTGAGCTCCAGGTGAAGCCCTGGCCCTGCCGATGTCCACCCTACCTCAGGGGTGGTTTTGAACCATGGGGCCTGATGGGTGTGCAGAGATAGTCATGAGACTGCCTTCGCAGGGCAGGGCTGGGGAGCTGACAATGAGTGTCTGTCCTCACACAAAACCTAGTAGCAGTTGGCGTCTTCACCCTGGATGGTCTTTGTCTCCCGAGCTGTGTGTACAACAGCCCCCAGAATAGGGCTGGGGTCCGGGAACTCAGGGACTGCCTCTTTCCTCAGTCGTAATAATGTCCCCCTCCTCCATCCAGACAACTCATATCTAGAGAGTAGAATGTGCTGAGGCCTACCTGGCAACAGCATCCAGCAATAGGCTTGCCCTGGAGGTGGGCGGCTGCTGCTGCCCCCAGCCCCACTGTGTGTTGTTAGATAAGTTGCTGAACCTCTGAGTCTCTGCCGCCTCCAGATTGTACCAAACTTCTGGCAAGGGCAGCCCATAGGCAGTGTGAGCTCCCTCCCTCTTCCCTCAGAGCGGTGTGGGCTGAAGTTTTCCGAGGCCACTTGGAACAAGCTGAGAGCCAAAGATCCAAACCCTAGGATGCCCTGAGGCCTCCTGGCCTCCTGCTCTCTACAGCAGGCAGCCAGCACCCAGGCTCTGTGCTCTAGCAGACCTAGGTTGAAATGCCAGCTTCCCACTTATTTGTGGTCTGGACAAACCAAACCGCTGGAGCCTCCCTGATGCTGTCTCCTCGCCAGAAGTGGGATATGATGGACTGACTTCACAGAGCTATGGTCAGGCTCAGCAGGGACGCAAAGGCCAGGACAGGAAATGCTGGGGTCCCCAGAGGTTCATCCCCATCTTAGCAATAATTGGGACAAACTCTTTTCTGGCTCTGTGATCTGAGGTCTATTTGGCACAGACTGAAACCAGACTGGCCAAGCTGCTGAGAGGGAAGGGCTTAACGAGCCAGCAAGGTGGTTAAAAGGCTGTTGAACGTTGGCATCCTGACCTTTGCAGGATGCAGTGGTGACAGCCCCTATAAATCACCCTGACTAGCTTGCCAGGCTCTCCCTAGATAAGGCAGCTGCTCTGGCCTTTGTTCTCCTGGTAAACAGCTCTGTGGTTGTCCCACCAGCAGGGACTGTGGCTGGAGGCCATTTCCTCTGCCTTGGGGATCCAAGTTCTCAGACTCCTGGGGCTCTTGCAGGGGAGAAGCCTTGAGGGCTGCAGGGGAAGGAGGCCCAAGTGTGCTCTGAACACACCCTATACCCAGAAGAGGCCAGACCTGCCCTCTATGAGCCTGAACAGGGTCCAAGGCCCATGGGGACATTCTTCTCCACTTGAGTACATGGACCCTCAGGGCCCACTAGAATGGGTAGAGGGCACCAGAACTGGTCTCAAGTACCCCTTCTGCTGGCTTAGTGACCTGAAGCCTAGCCTAGGTCTGCAAAAGTCCTGTCTCTCCCCTTTTAAGAGGGCTACCTGGAAAGACCCAGGCCCACTGGCTGGGCCAGGTGACATTCACAGGAACTAGAAATAAGACTTCTTGAATATCTCAGTAGGGCTAGAATATAGAGCAAGCAGTGCTTGGGAGAAGTGGTCCACTAGGACCTTGGGCTCCACCACTGGCAGCCTGGTCTGGGGCTAGTCACCTTTCACTCTGAACCTGATTATGCCTCCAGGGCTTCCTATTAGAGATGTCATCCCAGCAAATGATGACCACCACCAGCTTATAAGGTTGCCTTGTGTTCCACCAGATTGTTCCAAGGTTGGATTTTTTTTTTTTTTTTTGCATGTCATGTATCTTGCCCTAGGGCCTCAGGGAGCTGTATCTCTCCCTTCTTTCTCCCCCTCACCCACCAACCCCCGCCATGATTCCAGAGGAACCTAAGGGCAGGAGAGTTGATTCCTGGGGGTCTGAGGAAAGTCTCCAGAGGCCTGTGAGATTCCCACACAGCCATGCCAGAGCAGTGCAGTTCTGATGATCATCGCCGGCCTACTGCCTGTCCTCCGCCCCATGCCCTGCCCCAGCACCGAGCAGTCACTCTGGGCGGGGACACCTTTTCCCAGCTGGGCTGCTTGCCCAGGGACTGCCCTCTGCGCTGCCACTGGTAAGGGTGGGACCAACAGCTTCAGGGCTTTGCTTGGCAATGCCTGCTGTCCATAGTGGGATAGTTACCACAATGCTAGTTAGTGCTAATCCCAGCCCCCAGACTCCTGAATCCAACTGCCCACTCAGCATCTCCACTGGTTTAATGACTCATAGACACCTCAAACCCAAACGTGTCCAAACAGAGCTATAGTCTTGCCATAGTCTCCCAAACCAGCTCTGCTGAGTCTTCCCTTCTCAGTTCACAACAACTCCAGCCTCCAACTGCTCAGCCAGACACCTTAGAGTCAGCCTCCACTGCGCCCTTCCTCACACCCACATATCCAGGAGAGCTTACCATCCTCCTTGCAAAACAGATTTGGAATCTGATCACTTTTACCACGCTGATCACAGGGAGAGCACCCCCTTCTCTTGCTTGGATTATTACAAATTCATCTCCAGCTCCCCCTTGCACAACTCTGGTCAGCAGGCAGAGTGGTCCTCTTAAATGACGTATTAGATCAAGATATCCCTTGGCTCAAAGCCCTCCAATGCCCCCTCCTCATTTCACTTAAGAGTAATAGCTAGAGTACTGAAAGGGGTCCAGGAAGCCTTTGCCTTCTGGCTACTCCTCTCTGGCTCGCTCCCTTTCTCACTCCCTCCAGCCCACCTGCCTCTGTGCTGGTTCTAGACCGTGTCAGACGTTCTGCTTTTGCCAGAGCTGAGACCTCAGTCTAGCATACTTCCACCACATGTCCCCCTGACTCAATCTCTCACCTCTTTCAACACCATATGAGCAATGAGATACCACTTCTTACCATTAAGATGGCTATTATATAAGCAAAACAGAAAACAAGTGCTAGTGAGGATGCGGAGGAACGAGAAACCTGTGTACTGCCAGTGGGAATATAAAGTGGGTAACCACTGTGGAAAATGGTATGGAGGTTCCCCCAAAAATTAAAAATAGAATTACCATATGATCTAGCAATCCCACTTCTGGATATATAACCAAAATAATTGAAAGCAGGGACTCAAAGAGATATTTGCACACTCATATTCACAGCAACATTACTCACAGTAGTCGAAACACAGAAGTGACTCAGGTGTCCATCAATGGATGAACAGACAAGCAAATGTGGTATATCCATCCAATGGAATATTTGAGCTTAAAAAGGGGAGAAATTCTAATACATGCTGCGACATGGATGAAACTTGAGAACATTATGCAAAGTGAAATAAGCCAGTCACAAAAAGATAAATGCTATATAATTCCACTCATCTGAGGTACATAGAGCAGTCAAATTCATAAAGGCAGAAAGCAGAATGGTGGTTGCCCAGGGCTGGAGGGAGGAAGCCAGAGTTTCAGTTTGGGAAGATGAAAAAGTTCTGGAGATGGATAGTGATGACGGTTGTACCACAGTGTGAATATACTTCATGCCACTGAATTGTACACTGTGCACTGCTTTCTTCCCTGCTGAGTTGTCTGCCTGCCTGTGACGGGTCTCAATAAGTGTTTGATGCACGCATGAGGACTATTTAGCACTGAGAGAGTGCTGAGCACTTTAAGTCCATTTTCTCTCTTAATTCTTATGACAATCCTGCAAAAAAGATATGATTCTTCCCAGTTTGCAAACAAAGTCACAGAGGTACAGAGAGGATACGAGGTGTGCCCAGGGTCACACAGCAAGCAAGTGGCAGAGCCAAATCACACCCAGACCCAAGCCTGTTGCCAAAGCCTCACTCTGCCTCCTCTCACACTTCAAGACAATGGTCTTGGCTAAGCCCCTTCCCATGCATATAAATTCCAGGCTTTAAGGGGGCTTGCAGGCTCTCTCCAGATAACCAGGCAAGGATACAGACACACATGTTCAAGCACCCACCAGATGCTGAGGCAGCCTTGGGAACCCTGTGACTATTGTCTCCCTCCTGTCTCCTCTCAGAGAGAGCTGGCAAAGAGACAGCTGGCAAGGAGGTACTACCCCATGTGTCCTTCTGGGGCTGTGTTCCCTGAACTGGGTATGGAAGTTCAGAGATCAGTTTGAGAAGTATCAACCTCTTAACAATATCAAGTCTTCTGATTCACGAACATAGGATGTCTTGCTTCTTATTTAGATCTTTTTCCATTTCTTTCAACAATGCTTTGTCATTTTCAGAACGTAAGTTTTATACTTTTTTTGCTAAATGTATCCCTAAGTATGTTATTCTTTTGGATGCTCTTATAGATGGA
Source organism: Saimiri boliviensis (assembly GCF_048565385.1). Classification (NCBI taxonomy): domain Eukaryota; kingdom Metazoa; phylum Chordata; class Mammalia; order Primates; family Cebidae; genus Saimiri; species Saimiri boliviensis. The sequence goes on along the minus strand of NC_133460.1, from coordinate 26,883,167 downwards.
ATTTTCCTAATTTAATTTTCAGTTTGCTCATGGCTATTGTATACAAATACAATTGATATGTATATATCGATCTTGTATTCTTCAACCTTGGTGAATTTTTAATTAATTCGTATAGGGGTTTTTGTTTGTTTTTTTTGTTTTTTGTTTTTTTGGCATCTTCTGTATATAAGATCATGCCATCTGCATACAGAGATACTTTAACATCTTCCTTTTCAATCAAGCTTCATTTTATTTCATTTTCTTGCATAATTGTCCTGGCTAGAACCTCCAATAGAATGCTGAATAGAAGTGGTGAAGGCAAGAGTCTTTGTCTTGTTTGCGATCTTGGAAGAAAAGCATCCAGTGTTCCTCGATTAAGTATGATATTATCCATGGGCTTTTTGTAGATGTCATTTATCAGGTTACGTTCCCTTCTACTCCTAGTTCTGGAGTGTTGTAATCATTAAAAGGTGCAGGAATTTATCAAATGTTTTTTTCTAGTCTACTACTATGATCGTGTGTTTTGTCCTTTATCCTGTTAACATATTACGTTGATTTTCAGATGTTAAATCACCCTTCTGTTCTTGGGATAAATCTTATTTGGTCATGGGACATAATTCTTTGAATTCAGCACCTTAGTATTTTGTGGATGATTTTTGTATCTATAGCCATAAGAGATATTGGTGCTTCAGCAATAAATCTCTGTTCCTCCTGCACCAACAATCTTTTGCAATGATGCTTTGTCTTTCAACTTAAAAAAATAAACTTCCTCTTTACCTAACGTCCTCCTCCAGCTACTGTCCTATTTTTCTCTTTCCTTTTACAGCAAAATTCTTGAAAGAGTTGGCTGTGCTGACACTCCAATTCCCCTTTTATCATCTTTCTCATTCCCACTATTATCAGGCACTTTACCAAAGCCCCTTTACTCAAGTAACCGATGCCTGTCTACCTTTCACCCTCTGTTTGATCTATCAGCAGCACTTGCTGTAGTTGATCACTGCCCTTATTCCTTCACTTGGCTGAAGGATCCTGGTTTCTGGCTCTCCTCCCTCTTGGGGCTTGCTCTCTTTCTCACCCCCTCTGCTGTCCCTCCACCCGCTCTGTGCTGTCTCATCCTGACTCATGACTTCAAACCCCATCTATGTGCTGATGGCCTCCTAAATCTCTGTCTAGCCCTGTCCTCTCTCCTGATCTCTAGGCTGAAATATCTACCTGCCTACTTGACATCTGAACTTGAGCATCTAATAGGTATGTCAAACTAGGTCCATATCTTCCTTCCAAATAGCTACACTTCCCGTAGTCTATCTCACTTAATAGCTAACCCCTTAGCTTCCCATTGCTTAGATCAAAACATCCCAGAATTACCCTTAAATTCTCTCTTTCATTCACATACATGTCTCATCCATCTCAGCAGGGGAAGACCACTGGCTCTACCTTCAAAATAAATCAAGAATTCATGACTTTTCATCACCACTACCATTGGGCCAGGCCACCCTTACCTCTTACCTGCCCTGTTGTGTAAGGAGCTCCTAACTGGCTTTGGTTTATTCTCAACATAGCAACCAGAAGGATCCTGGTAGAAGCTGGGCCAGGCTCTGCCACTTCTCTGTTCCATGCCATGAGGTGCTAACAGCCCTACCATGATAAGGCCATTCATTCTCTAGTCTCTCTCCTCCCCTTTGCACACTCTGCTCTGGCCACACTGGCCTCCTTGCTGTTTTTCTGACATAGACACTGCCCACCCCCCCACCTCTACCTGTGCTGTCATTCACCCTTTCTTTCCTTCTACTCAAAAGTCACCAGACTCTAACCCGTATCTCTCATGTTCCCCTCCCTGCCTTCTCTGTTCCCACTGCACCCACCACCATCTAACCTGCCACATGTCTGCTCAGCGAGTCCGCTGCCTCCTCTACTAGCCTGGGAGCACCATGAGGCCAGGGCCTGTCCCTCCAGTTCACTGCTGTCTCCCCAGCCCCTAGAACATTTATTTGCAAGTCTATGGCTGAATGACTGAATGAATGCCCAAACAAGAGGCACTCCAGCTGATGCCACACCTTGATGGGCTGGGCAGGCTACCAGCTGTGAGGCTTCCCCAACCACTGGCCTGCTCCCACTTCTCAAGGGGATGGCTGGGCTGTCCCATCTCCAGCAGGCACGCTGCCCACTCCTGTCAGAGGTGGCCTGCCTGTGCCAGAATAAGCACACCAGGAAGGGCTCAGGGGCTCTGTTATGAAACAGCCAAAGAAGGACTGATCTGCTAAGCCTCTTTCCCAGGGGACTCGGGCTAATAACAGCTCTGCCAGAAAACCTTCAGGGGCCGACTGAGCCCACCTGCCAGCACCATGCATGCCCAGACACGCCTGGCATTGCTAACTCCTGGGATTTCTGCATTTCCTCTGTACTCCCTGCAGAAAGGAGATAAACGCCTTTGATTGCAGTTCCTGTTTTAATGCTTGTGAGTTCTTCACAGCCTGGGAAGGGAGATAAGCGCCAGGCCTGGGGAAGGGTTGAGTCTGGGTTCCATCTGGGATTCTGCCGAAGGTCCCCAGTTCTGAGCAAGCAGAGAATGAGATGGACGTGTGGCTAGGGAGCCAGGCCTGCTGGGTCAGGTCTTGGTGCGGCTCTTGGATGGGCTATTTGGGCTGGGACCAAGCACAGCCTTTGAGGTCAGAACATCCACCTCCCTTCTCAGTTCTGCCCCTTAGCTGGCTGTGTCATCTTGGGCAAGTCATCTCACTTCTTTTCTCCCTTTTTTCATTTATTTTTTATATGCGCTTATCTAGAAAAGCACTCAAAGCATAAATGTGCAGATAAATATGTTATGGTAAAAGGAACCCTTGCGTAGCTACCCACGTCAAGCTAGAGAACGTTTTAGAAATCTATATCTTTATCCCTCTTCCATCCCATCTTAACCTCTTCCCTCCTCCCTACTATCCTGACTTTTACGGCATTTTTATCCCTACTATTCTGACTTTTATTGCTTTTCTTTATATTCTGTTGCCTATGTAGCCATAAATAACACAGTTTACTTCTGCCCTATATATTTCACTTCATATAGGTAGATAATACAACATGTTATTTTTTCTGGGTTTGTTTGGGTTTAAGATTCATGCATGTTTTTAGGTGGCACTGTAATGGCTTCATTCTCACTGCTGCAGAGTTTTCCCATGGTAAGACTGAGTCATCCATTGCATTGTTGCTGGGCACTTGGATTACTGTGAGGCTATCATCAATAAGACTGCCATGAACATCCCATGTATCCAGTCTCCTGGTGTACCTGTGCACACATTTCTATGTGGAACATGCTTCATATAGAATTGCTGGGACACAGGTGTGCACAGCATCAACTTCAGCAGACATTAATGATTTCCCTAGCAATATGTGCAAGTTTCTGTAGCTTTCTATCCTCATCACCACTTGAAATTGTCTTTTCCGTTTAGTCATTCCGGTGGGTGCCTACAAGTATCCCATTGTGATTTAATTTGCAGTTCCCTGATTACTGACAAGGCTGTACGCAGGAGCCTCTGTTCACTAGTCATGAGGATTTCTTCTTTTAGGAAATGCCTGTCCGAATCTCTTGTCTATGCTGCTTCTGCCTCGTCTGTTTTTGCCTCATTGATTTGTAGGAGTTTTGGGAGTGAGTCATTTGATGATCATATGTGTTACAAACACCTTCACCCAATCTACAGCTTATCTTTTCATTCTCTTAATCTATCTTTTAAAAACAGATGCTTTTTATTTTATAAAATATAACTTATAGACAAGTTCATAACAGATTAGTGGTTTTTTTGTAATGCATTAAAAAAATCCTTCTCTACCCTAAGATTATGATAATGTTCTTTCTCTGGTGCTCAAAAGTACTACCTGTCATACATCAAAGTCCAACTACTTAGGATTCTGCTTCTGGGCTCTATTCTGTTCCAGTGGTTCTCTTTCAGCAACTTTGCACCAAAAGATGCTCTTGCAAGGCTGCAGAAATCCCTGGGTGGGTTCAGGCCTTTCCAGGCCATTAAGCCCCAGCCATAGGTCAAATGTGCTGCAATCTTCAGGGATCAAGGGGACCAAGGCTGACAGTGTGATATCATTCATGAAGCCTGAGAGAACAACTTTCACTCTCAACATTATACTGACTCTTGCTTGTAAGGGATTTATGATTCAATGAAAGGTGGTCAGACAGACCATAGCCAGGCGTGCGAGAGGAGTATGGGTGAAGAGAGGAGCAAAGGAAGGGGCTCAGCCTATGGGGCTTTTCAAATCTGGAGATGGGCTCTGAGCCCCAAAAGGTCAGGGTCTGTCCCTGCCCAGACTGTGTGCTGATCAAACACCACAGGAACAGAGGTGACATCCATGGCTTGTGTGGTCAGACCCCGGCCAGCTTTCAGACTCCCAGTCTCCACATTCAGCAGGGAGTTGGTGGCACTGGCCCCCATGCCACGGTGATCCCATTATGAAATCTCTTTTCATGACCACTTCATATGAACACCAACCTAGAGATAGTGATTGCATGGCTGGGAGTCACCTTTCATTTATCTCATACCCCATGTCCACACCACAGGCAAAATGTGGCAGCTCCACCTTCAGGATCTACCTGCAGCTGGCCACTTAGCACCATCAGCTGCCTGCCCACCCCATGGACTCTCCTGGCCTGCTGTGTCCACTCCTGTCCCTCTATGGTCTCCTCATGTGGTGGCCAGGGGGCTCTTTTCATAAATCTAAGTCAGGTCCTGTGTGTCTCCTGTGCTCTGAGCCCTCCTGGTATCCCACTGTGTTTAGAACAAAATCAAAACTCCCTACCAGGACTCCAAGGCCCTGGTGATCACTCTCACCTCAGGCCCTCCCACTCTCCTGGTCTTCACTCCCTCGGAGCCCCAGTCTTCCTGACATGCCTCGTGTTCCCATAGCTTGTCCCTACCTCAGGCACACATCTGAGCCTCTGCTGGAATGCTCTTTCCCAGCATGTCCCTGGCTCCCTGTCACTGCATTAAGCCTGCTGGGCCACTCCACCTAACCACACTCCCTCTGTCTTCTCCCTCAGCTTCACTGGCTTTGTGGCAGGTTTCACCCCTGGATACCATGAGACACATGTCCCTGTCTACCATCCCTCCCACAGACAATGGAAATGAGGAAGGGTGGGGGCATGGCCTATCCTCATGAATTCCTCAGCCCTGGAATCAAACCCAGTACATTTAGACGTCTAATACATGGTTTTCAGTAAAGGAGGAAGTAAGTACACCACAGCTGTTGGGGATTCCCAAGGGCTGGCAGCGGAAGGGCCAGGCTGCTGTGAGAAGCACAGGACGCAGCCAGCAAGTCCCCAGTGCGTGGGGCGTTTGGGGCTCAGGACAGGGTAGGTATGATTACCTGGAGGCAAGGGTTCTAGAGGGTGGGCATGCGATCTACGGGCAGTACCTCTGCCCAGAGGGGCACAGATGACCCGGCGGATGGCCTGCACCCAGTCCTCCATGTCACGCTGGGAGCTGGCCATGAGCAGGAGCGCCTCGGGGTTGGCCGGCACCTTCTCCTGCTCCCCGGCACCACCTGCAAGACAGGGAGACACAGGCTTACGCGGGGTCCCTGTGCAATGCCAGGTCCCCACAGAGGTTTGGAAAACAGACGGTTTCTCCTCTATGGTTCTCAAGTTTTCATGTGTAAGTGAATTGATCTTTGGGAAATACATAAAACTATTTATACTGGACTTTACAGGTAATTTAAGGATTTTCAAGAATGAGTTTCTCTTTATACACCCTACTCTGACATCCAAAGGCTATCTGCTTGTAGGGTGTGAGATCCAGAGACCTGTGTTCCTAGGGGGCAGGTGGGCCCAGGTCGTTCCTTGCTGGAGCCTGCAGCCCAGGGATGGAGAGCAGAGAGGAACAGTGCTTACTGAGCACATGGTACATGCCTGGAACCCTTCTGATGAGCACAGCTGCCACACACCTGCCCTCCTGGGGTTCTCTAACCTCCACAGTGACTCCCTGAGGAAGGTATTATTTCCAACCACATTTTACAGATGAGGAAACAGAAGCACAGAGGAATTAAGTAGCCAGTTGAACGCACACAGCAAATGAGTGGTACAGCCAGAGACAGATTCAAGTCCTGGCTCTAGGCTCTCAACCACCCCACATTCCCTCCTGCCATCTCTTGTCGAGAACTGGGGAAACCAAGCAGACTGTTTTGAGGAATGAGGCACAGGGCAGGACTGTGACCCCACTGAGGGCACCACAGCCAGGCCTGGGGGGAGACAGGGGGAGAGGCCATGGGGCCCAACACTCAGGAGGGCGGCGACAAGCAGCCAGGGCTCTGCGATGCCCGATGGAGCCCTTCACTATGCAGGAAAGCTGCTGGGGCTCAGGCAGCCGCTGGGCAGCAGAGCTGTGGAGCTGGGGAGGAAGGGAGCCGGAGGCTGAGACAGCAGAGGCCAACCCCAGAGGCTGCTGCTCGGTTGGCTGCTGTGGTCACTCACAGTGGTATGGGCACTGTCACCTACTGAGGCTGCCACCTGAAGGCAGCTCTGCTGTGGCGATAGCATTTGGGCTATGAAGGCTGGAACGGCTGAGTGTCCTGGATAAGGAGTAGAAGTCAGATGCCACCAGGAAGATTTTTTATGTGAGCATTCCTAGAGAAATGCCTCAAGATGATTTGGAGAAAAGGAACCTGGAGATCCACAGCTCCAGGAATTTGTAGTTACTTGATTTGTCCTAAATATTCACTTCTGTACCTAATCTTGAATTTCTCATTTGAAAATTATTTTCCCTGCAGAGGGCCACCCAAAGTCATATAAGCTTCAGGCCCCACAAAACTTGGATCTGCCCTGCTCAGAGGCTGGCAGATACCCCCAGGCCCAGCTGTGCCCCTGTCCTGGGTACTTTCCCAAGGTGCTCTCAGCCTAACATTTTATGCATTTATGTATGTTTATTTATGTACATTTTTATGTATGTATAACGTTTAAGGAAATGGCCACACACTGTTTTGCAAAGTGACCACTCCATTTGACTTTTCCACCAGCCATATATGACCATTCCCACATCCTCACCAACACTTGCTATGCTCAGTCTTTTTACTTTTAGCTATCCGAATAGGTGTGCAGGTATTTGAATTTGCATTTCCCAAATGACTGATGATGCTGGACATCTTTTTATGTATGTAGTTGCTATCTGTGTGTTGTCTTTGGTGAAATATCTGTTCAAATATCTTGCCCATTTTAAAAATAGGTTATTGATTTTCCATTATTGGTGTTGAGAGTTCTTGACATATTCTGGATATAAGGTCTTTACCAGATACATGCTTTGCAAATATTTCTCCCAGTCCATGTCTCTCTGTTTTTTCATTCTGTTAAGAGTGTATTTCCAAGAGCAGAAGTTTTTAATTTTGCAAAGTCCAATTAATCATTTTTTCTTTTATTGAGTGTGCTTCTGGTGTTGTATCTAGACCATACCAGAAGAAGAGGCTTCGCCACAAAGCCTTTGACTAGACCGACATCCTGGAGTCCTTCCGTCTATGTTCTCCTCCAGTAGTTTCATACTTCCATGTTTTATGTGTAAGTCTTTAATCCATTGAGTTGATTTCTATACAGGGTGAGAGATGGGATCTAGTGTCAGTCTTCTGCATATGGATACCCAGTCTGTCCAGCACCACTTACTGAAGAGGGTGTCCTTTCCCCAGTGTATGATGTTGACACCTGTGTTGAAAATCTGTTGGCTGCTGAGCCACATTTTTATCAGGAATGGATGTTAGATTTTGTCAAATGTCTGTTCTGCATCTGTTGTAATGATGATATAACTTTTTAGTGTACTAACTGATGAATTACACTAATAAACGTTCAAATGCTAAACCGATCTTACATACCCGGGAGAAATCCCCCTTGGTAATGATGTATTATCCCTTTTATATATTGTTGCTTTGATTTGCTGAAATTTTGTTAAGAATCTTTTACGTATTTTCATGAGGGATATTGGCTTGCAGTTTCCTTTACTTAAAATGTCTCAGTCTGGTTTTGGTATCGAGGTAGTGCTGGCTTCATAGAATAAGCTATTAAATATTCCCTCGTTTTCAAACCTAGACATTTGTAGAGAAACGCTGTTATTTCTTCCTTAACTATTTGGTATAATCCACCAATGCAGCCATCTAGGCCTTGAGTTTACTTTGTGGAAACGTTTGTAATAACAAATAGAATTTCTTTAATATATACATCTATCTCTTCCTGAGTACACTTTTCTAGTTTGTGTCTTTCAAAGAATTTGCCAGTTTCATCTAAGCTATTGAATTAATTGGTATAAAGTTGTCCATAACGTTTCCTTATTATCCTTTTACTATCTGAAGAAGCTGTAGTGATGTTACCTCCCTCACCCTGACATTGTTAATTTCTGTCTTTTTTCTTTCCTCCTTCAATCAGCCTTGCTATAGGCTTACCCATTTTACTGATCTCAACAAATCAGCCTTTTGCTACACTGACTTTGTTGTTTTTGTGGCTAGCAAACTTGTTTTTAAAGGACGAGATGGCAAACATTTTAGGTTTTTAGGCCGTATGGTCTCTGTCACTACTCCACTCTGCCACTGTGGTGCAAATGCAGCCAAAGACAATGTGTGAATGAAAGTCACAGTTGTATTTGTGTAAATTTTATTTACAAAAACAAGCAGCCAGCCCGCAGGTTGTAGGTTGCCAACTGGGGTCATACTTCATTGATTTCCACTCTGATCTTTATTTTTATTCTTCTGCTTACCTTGGGTTTAGTTTGGTCTTTTTCTAGTTTCTTACAGACTTCAATGCTATAATTGTCCCCTAAATTACTGCTTTAGAGGCAGCTCCAAAATTTTGATATGCTGTGTTTTTGTTTTAATTCAGTTCAAAATACCTTGTAGCTTTCCTCTGGATTTCTTCTTTAATTTGTGGGTTATTTAGAAGTGTAATAGTTTCCAAATTTCGGGAGACTGTACCAGAATATGGAATATCTTGCTAAGTGTTCTGTGTGCACTGAGAAAAATGATTCTGCTGTGGTTGAGTAGAGTGTTCTGTAAGTGTCAGTTTGGTCTAGTTGAAAGTTTTGTTCAAATCTTCAATATCCATGCTGATTTTCCATCTATTCGGTCCATCAGTTATTCAGAGAAGGCTATTCAAATCTCCAATTATAATTTTAGGTTTGTCTATTTTCTCCTTAAATGTCTGTCAGTTTTTGCTTTAGGTAGTTTGAAGCTGTTATTAGGAGCATAAATATTTAGGACTGTTAGGCTCGCTTGATGAAATGACTTCTTTATCATTATGAGATGCCCTTCTTTATCCCTACTCATATTTTGTTGCTCTGGTCTGAAATCCTTGATATAAACATAGCCATCCAGTTTTCTTTTCTTTTTTTTTTTTTTGAGATGGAGTTTCGCTCTTGTTACCCAGGCTGGAGTGCAATGGCGCGATCTCGGCTCACCGCAACCTCCGCCTCCTGGGCTCAAGCAATTCTCCTGCCTCAGCCTCGTAAGTAGCTGGGATTACAGGCACGTGCCACCATGCCCAGCTAGTTTTTTGTATTTTTAGTAGAGACGGAGTTTCACCATGTTGACCAGGATGGTCTCGATCTCTCGACCTCGTGATCCACCCGCCTCGGCCTCCCAAAGTGCTGGGATTACAGGCTTGAGCCACCGCGCCCGGCCTCCAGTTTTCTTTTGATTAGTGTCAGTATGGTGTTATCTTTTCCCATCCTTTTAACTTATTTGTGTCTTTACATTTTAAGTGCATTTTTTGTCAGGCATAGAGTTGGGTCCTGCTTTTTTATCCAATCTGATAAGCTTTGTTTATAATATGATTCTTGGGAGGCTTAGGTTTAAGTCTGGCTTCTGTTTTCTATCTGTCCCATCTGTCCTTTTTCTCTTTTCTTGTCTTCTTTTGGATGGAGATTTTGTTTCTGTCTCCTTTGTGGCTTATTAGTAAAAATCTCTCTCTCTCTCTCTCTCTCTCTCTCTTTCTCTCTCCATACTATACAAATTGCTTTAGAGTTTATAGTATATATCTTTAACTTATCACAGTCTACATTAAGTGATACCCCTTCATGTATAGTATAAAGATTTTTAAGATCTACCTTACAAATCATCTAGTAAGGATTATACTTCCATGTCTTCTTTCCTGACCTTTTTGCCATGGTTGTCTTACCTTTTACTGGTATTGCTCTGTCATCAGGCTGGAGTGGAGAGGTGCAATCTTAGCTCATTGCAACCTCCTCTGCCTCTTGGGTTCAAGCAATTCTCCTGTCTCAGCCTCCTGAGTAGCTGGGATTACAGGTATGCACCGCCACACCAGGCTAATTTTTGTATTTTTAGTAGAGATGGAGTTGCACCATGTTGGCCAGGCTGGTTTCAAATTCCTGACTTCAGGTGATCTGCCCACCCTGGCCTCCTATGTTATTTTTATTTTAACAGTTAATATCTTTTGAAAATATTTGAATTATAAGAGAAAACATATTTACCCATACAGTTGCCACAGTGCTTTTCATTCTATTACGCAGATCCAGATTCCCATATGGTATTATTTGCTGCTATCTGGAAGTCTTCCTTTAACATTTCTTGGAGTATGCAGCTATTGGTGATAAATTCTTTCAGCTTTTGAGTGTGGGAGTCATTAATTCATCTTCATTTTTGAAAGATATTTTCACTGGATAAAGTCTTCAAGGTTGGAATGTTTCTTTCACTACTTTTAAGATGTTGCTCCACTTGCATTCTCATGAGAATTTTGCTGTCATACTCATTTTTTGATGTTTTGTGCCTTTTTTACTGTTTCACTAGTTTTGGATAATTTGATTATGACATGCTTCAGTGAAATTTTCTTTAGGTTGCCTAAACTTGGAACTCATTGAACTTCTGAACTTCTTAGATTTTATAGTTTTCATAACATTTGGAATATTTTAGCCATTGGTACTTCAAATATGTGTTTTCATCTCCTGGTCCTGCTTTGAGATTCCAGTTACATGTATATTACACAACTTGAGGTTATTCTACAGGTCACTGATGCTCTGTTTTTGTTATTTCTCTCTCTCTCTCTCTCTCTCTCTCTCTCTCTCTCTCTGTGTGTGTGTGTGTGTGTGTGTGTGTGTGTGTGTCTTGCATAGTGTGGTAGCAGAATAACAGACCCCCAAAGACATCCACATCCCCATCCCTGGAACCTGTGACTAGGTTAAGTTACACAGCAAAGAATTAAAGTAGCGGGTGGAAGTAAAGTTGCTAATCAGCTGACTTTAAACTAGGAAGATTATCCTAGATTATCCAAGTGGGCCCAAGGTAATCATAAGGGTGTTTAAAAGTGGAGGGGAAGACAGAAGAGAAGAGTAAGAGAGAGATGTGACTATAGCAGGAGTGAAAAAATGTGAGAAGAACCTCATCTGTCATTTTTGGTCTTGAAGGTGGCGGAAGGGAGCCAGGAGCTGAGGAATGCAGGCAACCTCTAGCAACTGGAAAGCTCAAGGAAAATGGACTTGCCCTCAGAACCTCCAGAAAGGAATTCAGGCCTACTGACACCTTGATTTAAGCTCAGTGGAATCTGTATCAGACTTCTGACATAAAGAACCATAAGGTAAATGTGTATTGTTTAAGCCACCAAGTTTGTGGTAATGTGTCACAGGCCAGGCACTGAGCACAGTGGCTCACACCTGTAATCCCAGCACTTTGGGAGGCTGAGGTGGGAGGATTCCTTAAGCCCCAGTTCAAGACCAGCCTGAGCAACATGACAAGACTCCAACTCTATGAAAAATAATTTTTAAAAATGAGTCAGGCGTGGCATAACCAAGCCTGTGGTTCTAGCTACTAAGGAGTCTGATCCCAGGAATTCCAATCTGCAGTGAGCTGTAATCACACACTGCACTCCAGCCTGGGCCACAGAGCAAGATCCTATCTAAACAAACAAATAAATAAATAAATAGTAAACAGTGTGTCACAACAGCAATAGAAAGCGAATACAGCCAGTTTCTATTGCTATGCCTTCACAAAGCTTTTCATGTTAGTGTGTCCAATCTGCCATGAACTCAATGCATCATTAGTTTTCATCTCACACATAATAGGTTTGATCTCTACAAGTTTAACTTAGGTCTTTTTTAAAAAATAATTTTTATGTGTCTACTTTTTGATCATATAGAATATAGTGATAAAAATTGTTTCAATGTTTTTACTAATTCTAAAATTTGTGTCATTTCTGGGTTTGTCTCAACTGCTTTTTATTTTTCTCCTCATTATGGGCTACATTTTCCTGCTTCTTTGCATTCCCGGTATTTCTGATTAGTTGCAATTCTATCATCCTGTGACATCCCACAGGCACAAAGTGGCATGTCCAAAAATTATAAGTGCCTTCTCTGTTAAACTAGCTCCTCCTTCCTCTCCCTCACCTTACACTGACTCCAGTCTCCCTGGTAGGCCCAGGGATATTGTGATTTTTTTTTTTGAGATGAAGTCTCGCTCTGTTGCCAGGCTGAAGTGCAGTAGTGCAATCTAGGCTCACTGCAACCTCCACCTCTCTCTCTCAAGCGATTCTCCTTCCTCAGCTTCCCAAGTAGCTGGGGACTGCAGGCACGCACCACCATGCCCAGCTAAATTTTGTATTTTTAGTGAAGATGAGGTCTCACCATGTTGGCCAGGATAGTCTCGATGTCTTGACCTTGTCATCCACCTACCTCAACCTCCCAAAGTGCTGGGATTACAGGCATGAGCCATTGTGCCCAATACTGTGATTTTTAAATGGTTGAGTGATGAATATTTCTGTATTTCTGTAAATATCCTTCAGCCTTTTTCTGGTATAAACTTAGATTCTCGGAAAGAGTTTGAGCCTTACAGATTTTGTCTCTAAGATTTCTTGGGTGGATCCAGAGTGCTCAGTAAAGAGCAAATTATTCCCCATTACTGAGGGAAACCCTTCTGTGTATTCTGTCCTGTGCCTATGGGGTGTTATGGTCTTGCAGGCGGGAAGCCATTAGGTGTTATGGTCTTGCAGGCGGGAACAGGTGCCATTCTTTGCCTGGTGTTAGGGTGGGCACTGTTGCCTGTGATCCTTTCCGGTGGTTCTTTGCCCGACTTGGAGTAGTTTTCCTCATGTGCATGTGGTGATGAGCGCACGGCTCAATTCTCAAGACAGTTTTCTCTCCGTGCAACTCTTTCCTCCTCAGCAGCTACCCTGCAGACTCTAGATGTTTTGGTCTCCTGGACTCTTAGCTCTGTCTCTTCGACTCATGGGGTCCAACGGGCTCCACCTGGGTCTCTCCTTCCAGCATACAGCCTGCAAACTTTCTCCAGGCAGTCAGCTGGGACACATGCAGGAAATCACCTTGTTTCCCATCTCTTGGGGACATAGTCCTTTATTAACATCCAATATCTTGAAAGCATTGCTTCAAATATTTTGTCCTTTTCTTTGTTGTTGGCTGTTTCAGGTGGGAGGGTAAATAGGTCCCTGTTACTTTATCTTGTCCAGAAGTGAAAGACTATTACCATGCCTAAGGGCCTACTCTATATGAAACACCCTGCAAGGCGCTTAACAGGCACAATCCTCATAAACACCCTAGGAAGGAGCATTGATGACCCATTGGACAGGTGGAAAAACCGAGGCCCAGAAAGTTAAGCACTGTTGTCAAGAACAAGCAAGCGGAGCTGCTGAGATTCAAACCGAGGTTTGTTCGCCCATAAACTCATTCTGTTTTCTCAATATAAAATCTCTCTTATGGCAAGGAAGGGGAGTGCAAGGAAGGCGAAATGGGGGATTACAACAAACTCAGGGACTTTCCACAGCGTTCCATGGTTTATGCTGACCTTCCTCTCTGTAACCTATGAAACATTAGTATTAGCTTTACTTAAATGAATAAGAATTATACCAGTAAATATTTCAGGAAGAAATTCATTATGAAAGATGAGAGTCTATTATTACAGTTCCTGGTTTTTCCTCTTTTTTGACTGGCTGTGTGGCCACTGTGTTTCCACTCCATCCCATTACACGCATTACACGTGGCAGACTTCCGAGGCTCTCTTAAACAGTGCTTAGGGTTCAACCTTTGTGGGTCAAACCTCAGCCTCCCTCATGTGGACTCCAGGACTTAACTTCTCCAACTGTCAGACTCACGCACCCATAGCAGGATGAAACTGAAGGCACCTACCTCATCAGGAGAATAAAATGGGACAGCCCCTTAACTTGGCCCCTGGGAGCTAGCAAGCACTCTCTAAGTGTTCCCTTTTATTATCATAATTAAATATAGGATAGGGGGGCTTCTCAGCCTCAGCACTACTGACATGTTGGATGAGATTATTTTTCATGGGGTGTCGGGGCCTGTCCTGTGCATGGCAGGATGGCAGCAGCATCCCTGGCCTCCGCCCACTCCCTCCCCCCCAGGGCATGACAGTCACCAGTGTCTCCACACATTGCCAAATGTCCCTTGGGGGCCAAATGCCCGGGCTGAGAAACTTTGATACAGAACAGCCAGATCTCTATTGCCTATTAGTCTAAATGACTTACAGTTCTATCGTCCTGTGATATCCCACAGGCACAAAGTGGCATGTCCAAAAGTTATAAGTGCCTCTTCTATCAAACTAGCTCCTCCTTATGTTCCCACTTCGGTGACCAGGTACCCAAGGCAGGAAGCTGGGAGCCCCCTGGATTCTTCCTTTCCCTCACCTTTACACTGACCCCAGTCTCCCTGGTGGGCCCGTCCATTCTCAGACTTCACATGCTGTCCTCACGCTAGTGACATCCAGATTCACTGCTACCTGCCCTCTAGACCTGCAGGAAGCCCATCTCCCATCTGCCTATACCCTACCCTCTTGGGTGAGGGCAACTCCATCTTCTATTGACTCCAGTTGAAACTGGACGCATACTTGCTCCACTGTCTCTCACCCCTCCTATCCATTCCTCTCCACAAACTCTATAAGCTCCTCCTTCAGAACATATCTGCAATCTGATCACTTCTCATTGCTCACCTGGTCTGGGCCACCACCACTCCTAATCTAGAGTGCTGCACAGTCTCCAGCCTCCTTCCCTTGCCCCGACAGTCTATTCTCAGTCAAGCAGCCACAGAGACCTAGTCGAGGCCTGAACCAGCTCCCCAAACCCTGTTCAACATCCCCCAGCAGGCCCATCTTGGCAAAGGCCTCGCAGTGAGCCTCAAGGCCCCTCACCCCTACTCCTGTGATGTCATCTCTAGCTCCTCTCCCCTTTGCTTTTGCCAGTCCTGAAGCACACCTGGTACTTGCCTGCTTCATAGTCTTTGTACCCGCTGTTCCCTTGCTCCTGCTGTGGCCTGGAAAGCTGTCCTTCCAGACACTGGCCCCCTTCAGGTCTTTCCTCAGATGTCACCTTCTTGGGGAATCTTTCCTGACCACCCTATTGAAGCCTCACCAGGCATCACCCACCAGACCCCATGCTTCTTCCTGGCCTGAATTTTCCCATAGCACTGATTGCAATCCATACACTATGTATGTATTTTATGTGTTTACATGATACGCTGATTCATACTGTTTCTGGTTGGCCCATCCTGACTCTGTCTGTTTTACAGGCAACTGTGGCATAGCCAGCAGAGCCTGGCATGGAGAGGACACGCGCTGAGCCTGAGATGAATGGGAGGTTAGTGAGGGCGGCAGCGGCAGCATCAAGGAGACTGGCACGCGTGAAGCCCTCGCACAAGGCGGACATGACACAGACTGATGAACGTGAGAAGTGTGAACACTTGTGGGATATTGAGGAAATGGAAATCACTATTTCCATTTTAAAGAGAAAAAAACTGAGCCCAGAAATGTTTAGAAACAGCCCAAGCTCTAACTATGAGCTGTGTGTGTATGTACCAGTGATCTACGACCGCAGGAAGTCTGGCTCCTATCCCAACCTCACTTTTCTCACTGCTTCTGCCTGTGGCTTGTTCAAGGGCATCGGCCCCAGGTGACCAGCCCTTTCTGATGCCAGCCCAGCTTTCTCCCCTCTGAGCTCCTGAACTTAAGGATTTCCTTTTGAGACCCTCTTTCCACCCAAGCCAGAGGCTTTGGGGGAAAGGGGGAGGCTCCAAAATGCAGGAGTCCCAGGTCAAGAACTGGCTTTCAACTTTTCCATATAAACATTTTCATAAGAAAAAGAAAAAAGAGTAACAGACATGTGAAGACTTTTTGTAAGCTGTAACCACTAGGACTTATTCCATGATGTTCAGGTGAAAAAGTTGTCGTTCTGATGGAACTGATCAAATTATATATCTGACTTAACCCTTCTCTACCACGGTTTATTGAAAAATAATGTTTTAAATAGCCATTTAAAAGTGGCAGCAGCAATTTGTGATTTGTCACAGGGCCCACTGTCACTCTCCTGCTCGCCTAGAGCATAGGAGCCCCTCGGAGGGCCCTAGCAGCTGGTGTCAGGGGTGAAGGCCAAGTGTCTAGATGCAGCCATCTAGAGCAGTGTGATCCAAAGGAGATATAATGCAATTTATACGTGCAACTTTAAATGTGTTAGCAGCTACACTAAAAAAGTAAAAAGGAACAGCTGTATTTATGTTTAATATATATAAAAAATAAATTACTTTTTTTTTTTTTTTTTTCTGAGATGGAGTTTTACTCTTGTTGCCCAGACTGGAGTGCAGTGGCACGATCTCAGCTCACTGCAACCTCTGCCTCCCGGGTTCAAGTGATTCTCCTTCCTCCCAAATAGCTGAGATTACAGGTGCCCACCGCCACTCCTGGCTAAACTTTGTATTTTTAGTAGAGATGGAGTTTTCACCATTGGCCAGGATGGTCTCAAACTCCCGACCTCAGGTGATCGGCCCGCCTTGGCCTCCAAAAGTGCTGGGATTATAGGCATGAGCCACTGAGCCCAGCCGAAAAAAAATTACTTTCAACTGCCAAAACACCAATTACTTTTGCACCAACTTAATATTTTATTTATTCCAATATATCTATTATAGTAACATTAATTTCAACATGTCAATTAAAATTAATGAGATATATTTGTACGAAGTCTTAAAACTCTAGTGTATATTTAATACTAGAGACGTGCTAGTATTAAATACATCTCAATTTGGACTAGCCACATTTTATGTGCTTAGCAGCCACATGTGGCTACAGTGAGGGACAGTGTGGACTGAGGCTGGCAGTGTATGTTGCCATTATTTAGCCAACCACACTCTCAGGCCCTGAGAGTTGCCTGTGTGTGGGGTGTCAGGCTGGAAGTTCCTGCACAGGATGCCCAGGGGCAGCCTTACCCTGCCAGATGTACCAGGCTGAACCTCCCGGCTGTACTCCCAGTCCTCATTCATGTCTTTCATTTCTCTTTACCTGCTTGTGACCGCCAAATACCACTTCCCTTTCAAGGGTTAATCGCCCTGCCCCGTCTCCCCGCCTGGTCCTCACAGCCTGCTGGTGACACCAGCCATCCACTTACCCCTGGGCAGACTCCCCCTCCTCTTCAGATGCCTGATGGGCCAGAAGGGCATGGTGCGGAGCAGCAGGGGCTGCAGTGGGAGGAACAGTGCCAGGCGCACCTACTGGGGTACAGAAAACCACCAGGTGCATGAGGCACTTGTCCACTGCAGGGCTGCAGCCACTCGGCTACCTGTGCACTCTGCCTGTGGGCACCAGGCTGGGAACTTTTGTCTCTCCTGGGGAACTTCTGCATTTCTCAGTGCCCGAAGGCTGGGACTGTCTGGGGCGGGGCGAGGAGGACCTGCTGGGATCCTCACCAGTGGGAGGTCAGTGTGGTTTTTCTGCATTTGTATCTGTGCCTGCCACCCGAACCTCTCGCCCACCCCCGTGCACTTGCCCTGATGTGTTCTTGACTCCCTGGGGGTGGGGGGAGTGTCCATCCTATTTATCCCATGTATGTGGGAACCCCAGCTCAGTGCCACCAGCTTTATGCCTCAGGGTCCTCCTCTCCAGGTGGACCCATCCACCAGGTGGTGGAGATTAATGTGTGGGGTGTCAGGCTGGAAGTTCCTGCACAGGATGTCCTGCACAGGAGATTAATGAATGCACAGGAGAAGTCTGATAGATATAAGTGCTTAGTTGCCACATGGTCTTGAGCTAGTTACTTAATCTGTATATTTCCATTTTTTATCAGCAAAGCAAGGCCAACAACTAAATCCATCTTCCAGGACTGTGGTGAAGATGGAATGAGACCAAGAAGCCAGGGGCTGGGCAGGGCACCTGCATGCGGTACTTGGTAAGCACCCCCATACCCTCTAAGGTAGGCATGTGGTCTGTGTCACAGAGAAGCTGATGCTTCATGAGCTTCCAATGGCCCAGGGCCACCAGGCTGGAAAATGGCACAGCCAGGATTTGAACTCAGCTGTTGTGGATTCTGTGCATCAAGTCAGCTGCCACTCTTACGGTGTCTCCCTTGCCTCTGGGACAAAGGGAGCAGGAAGCAGCTCCCTTACCCAGCCTGGCCTCCTCTCCTCCAGTAGCATTCGCTCCTCCCAGGATGTGGTGTCAGGAGCCCATACCTCAGGCAGCCCTGGAGGGCAGAGGAAGGCAATGGGCACCAAACTCTGCTCAGCAAATACAGAGCAAGGGGCTGCGCCTGTGCTGATGCCACCTGTTCATCTGCCCACCTCATTTCTCCATCCATCTGCCCACCTGTTCATCTGCCCACCTCCTCATTTCTCCATCCATCTGTCCATCTGTTCATCTGCCCATCTATCCATTCATTTATTCATCTACCCATCCATCTATCCATCCATCTGTCCAACCATCCGTCCATCCATCCATCCATCCATCCATCCATCCATCCATCCATCCACCCACCTACCCACCCATCCATCCACCTCTCCAACAAAGAAAAGCAGCCTCTTAAGGGCAAACCACAACTGCTTGAAACCCTTCAGAGGGCCTGCTGTTCTTGGCATAAAACCCAACTCCGATGTGACCGTGGGCCTCCAGGTTCCTCCCTCAGACCACCTCTCCTTCTCCGGCCCATGTCCCGCTGTCAGCCACTCCAGTGCCTTCTCTCCCTCAAGCTCACCCTCTTCCCACCAGAACCTTTGCATTCTCTTGGGTGCTCCAAACGCCCTCCCACCTCCTTGCATGACCGACTCCCTCTCACTTTCCAGCCTCAGCTCAAATGTACATTACAGAATCCTTCCCTGGGTGAGAGCCTTTGTCAAGGAGCTTCCCCCTCCCACCCAATTAGTCTCACACGACTTTCTCTATAGAACTTAATCAGAAGCGGCGTGTTTGCCTGTACACATGTTTACTGCTCGCCTCTGCGGAAGGAATGTATGACTTATGAAGGAATGTATGACTGCTCTTCCTGGAGTCCTCAGGGACTAGTCTAGTGCCTGGAAAAGGTTTGGGGTTCAGGGAATTGCAGTAGTCACTGTGGGGGATGTGGGGGGCTCTGGGAGGTGACAGGCAATCTCTCTTAATTAAAACGTCTGGCTTTGATTGAGTGCTCACCATACGCTGGGCACCATCCTAAGAGCTTTGTGTGTTTTATCTCGATGTCCTCTCAACCGCCTGATATGTTGTTGTAATTGGTACAATGATGATACCAATTTACAGATGAGAACACAGAGGCTACAGAAGCTTGAATAATTTGTCCAAGGTCACATGACTAGTAAGGTGTATCTTCCCAACTGCTCCCTTGTGGTCTGCTGCCTACACAGGCCTGGACAGTGCGGCTCTGGTGGCATGAGGATAGACAATGCTGACAGCTCTTCCAGTACAGATAATGATGGGGATGGTAATAACGTTAAATAACAACAGCAGCCTACTATGCACCAGCTGTGTGCCACATACATGCAATCACATAGACTACAGCATTTAGTCTTCTCTGCAGCCTGTGAGACAGGTGTCGTGATTCTCACTTTACAGACAAAGAAACTGAGGCTCAGAGAGATGGACTTTGTTGCTCATCTTCACACAGGTAAGAACTGAGAGGGCAAGAATTCCCAGCCCAGAGCTGCCGCTTCCAGGGCTGCCTGTTCTGGCCACTCTCTCCACCTTAGCTACTGGGACCTGACCTCCTTCTCTAGTGTCTTACCTAATCCCCGCCCCCAGGTGCCTGCTGAACAATTGCCTGGTGCCTGCCAGAATCTCTGCAGGAAGACAGCGGTAGCACTAGATAAGGGAGTCTGTACTGCTGTGTTCTGGTTGCTACTTTATGGAGTCCCCCTCCTAGTTCAGTGCAGTAATGGAAGGGGGCTGCATCTGGCCCTAAGGAGTTCACAAACCTGGCTGTAGAGGTGCTGGGAAGTACACCCCTGGGGATTAGGGGGTAGGAGCCAAGGTGCCCCGTTGCCACTGGACCGTGAGCTGCTCACACTCAGCTTTCTCAGGTCCTAGCTCAGAGTGAGCTGGCTGCACCGGATTCCTTGAGGTTCTGTGTAGGGGGCAGGAGGTAGGAAGTAGGCTCCCCAAATGGCCATGGCTGGTCAGGAGAAACTGCATGCTGCTAACCTCTTAGGGGGTTGACACCTCCCACCTGACCTTGGCAAGTGATCATGGGACCCGGACCATATCATATACTGCCTGCACATACAGGGGCTGGGGCTTCCTACGGAGAAATTAACAAAACAGCAAGACGCTCTTGGTCAGCTGCAAAAGTGAAGCCCACTCCTGAAGGAGAGCAGGATGCTGACCTAGGCAGATCTTGGGCCACAGCTCTCTCTCCTTGGCATGGGCGAAGAGTAAGTGGGGTTCTCCAGGGCAGCTGGGCTTTCTGCTTCCTGCCTCCCCGCTTGGAAGCACCCAGCCAGGGATAGGAGAAGGCAGACAACTCACTTCTACATTTCCAGAAAGTGTTTTTATTGCCATAAGTGCAGAGAGAAAAGGAGACACAGAAGGCGGAGGGGAAGGAGGGAACTGGATGTGGAAGAGGGAGTGCCGGTGGTCAGCGGATGCTGTGTGAGGGGTCAGCTGTCTGAGACCTTGCAATGTGCTGCATTACAAGCTGAGCAGGCCGTGGAGGAAGAAACCCCTCCAGGAAACAGGTCTGGAAAAAAGAGGCGGAGCACTGGCAGGGACACAGGAACACCACCAGGGAAACCCAGGGTCTCAGCACCCACCCGCCTGGCCTGACAGGTCCCCCTTGGCCACAATACCTCAGTCCCAAGTGCAGCTCCTGCCACTCACAGCAACTGCAAGGCCCAGGGGCTCAGTAAACACACCCCTCCCACTCTGCTCCATCCCCCAGGGCAGCACTGCAGTGGGCCCTGGGCCCTGACTCTGTGACTGTCTGTCATGTGTAGGAAAAGGTGGCCATCCCAGGGCCCTCCCAGCAGGGCTGGAGAGACGAAGCGCAGAATATCAGGAGGAGAGGCGATAGGCTGAGAACATCAGAAACTTCGGGTTTCCGTGGTTCCTCTAGGGCTCTGCCTCTATCTGTCCCTTAGAGTTGTTGTGTGTACCCTCCAGAGAAAGAGGATGCAGTGCCTAGGGCTGGTCCCCAACTTTCATAAGGCTCCCTGCAGGCAACATCTACCTTGGCCCGACATCACGAGCCCACACATTCTGTTTTCTGAGAAGGAAGATGGGATCCTGTGATGAAGGGAGAAAGCTGGCCTGAGTAGAACAGAGCCCAGAAGAATCCCCCATTACCCAGCCTCCCAACCCTGCAGGGACCACGCCAGCCACACTGCACCCAACATAGCTGCACTGGGGCACCTAGAAACCTGGTGGCCCCTCTCCTCCTTAGGATGCACTGGCGAACACTGCAGGCCCCTGAACAAAAATGTCCTGGGCACCTGTCAGTCCTCAGGGCCTCCAGGTGCTCCACATGAAGGCTCTTCTGGCCCCTTGCCCAGGCCAGGAGCCAGTGAAGTGAAGTGGCCCACAGGTAGAGGAAGCCACCCCAACACCCCCACCAGAGGCAGCACAAGGATTTAGAGCCCCCTGCATCCCCAAGCAGTGGCCCGGCTGCAGCCTCCCTTGGCCCGGCCCCCTGTCCTGTCCTTTGTGGAGTTCTCGTACCTGCTCTGCAAGCACTAGCACCTCTTGATACACTAGAGCCAAAAGTATAATTCTAGCTGGCCTCAGGAGGGCAGCAGCCGCAGAGTGCATACTCAACATTTCAGAATCCAAAACACCCCAACAAGCAGGCAACGGCAAAAGCCAGTCCAATCCCAGAAGCAACTTCATGACCAAAGCAGGGGAATGGGACACCAGGATACGCAAAGGTGATGGAATGACAGGCAGCCCTCGAAAGAGGTGCATACCTATCCCTCCTTAAAGAAGATCTGGAAAGAAATGAAAAGCAGTTCTATTTTACAGGCTGCCCTAAGAGTAGAGATGCAGCCACTGAGACCCACGGGGAGCTTCTTGGAGGGACATCTGAGAAAGGCTCCCTCCTGGCTAAGATGGACTCCACCAAGAGTCTCTCCATGGAAGGGGCGTGTCCTGCCCGTTGTACACTTGGTGGTCATCTTACACCCATGCCAGCCAACAAGCAGAGCCAATAGCCCAAGATGGGTGAAGGGGCGGGGGAGGCCATGTCCTCACTGACAGGGCTGAGGCCCCAGATCACCAGCCCATGGGCCACCTCCCTCTGGGTCTCTTGGTCTGTGAGTACATAGCTCCTTTGATTTCAGCAGGTTACATGGGCTTTCTTTCCTGTTTCCTGTAGCTGGAAGCAGGCTGGTACAGAGGGCATGAGAGCCACAGGCCACCTGCGTAGCTGCACCGCCTTCTCCCCAAGCTGCCAGGCAGGGGCAGGCCTCACTGGCTTGCTGGTGCACACTGGTGGCCTGCAGCCCACCAGTCTAAGGGGATCTGAAAAGCCACTTGACAAAACTCAACATCTATTTTGATAAATGTTCGACGTTAAAGGAGAACAGAAGGATCCTTCACCTGGATATACTCAAAGCCAATACTGCATTCAGTTGACAAACGATGGCAGCAGTCCTATCAAAGGAACAACACAGGTGTGTCCACTGAAACCCCTGGCATAGAGCATTTCCCTGAAGTGTTCAACTGGGCAAGAGAAAGATTGGAAAACTATAAAAGCTGGAGAGGAGGGCGAGCCGTTATGATTTCTGCTGTTAAGTTACTTTTCAGGGTGCCTGTTTATACGTGTGGAAGTCCTAAGTCAATGTACTGAAAAGGCATCATCATCAGTAAAAGAACCCAATAAGTCAGCTGGGTGCAAATTAATATATAAAAATCACAATCTATTTGTAAATGAGGAGAAACATAAATGCATGCTATGTATACAAGCAGGAAAATAGAGATGCCAGCAGCATCATAGAGATGCCAATTGTCTCTACCTTAGTCTATCAATTTAACACAACATGAACAGCATTTCTTTTTAAACCAGATTAAGTTGATTGCAAGGGTTCATAAGCAAAAATAGCAAGTGCACTTTTGAAAGAAAACGTAGTAAAGTCCGAGCAGCCCAACCAATTACTAAAAGAGAGTACAGAGGCTGGGCATGGTGGCTCATACCTGTAATCCTAACACTTTGGGATGCCAAAGTAGGAAGACTGTTGGAGGCCAGTATTTTGAGACCAGTCTGGGCAACATAGCAAGACCCTATCTCTATAGAAAATAATAATTAAAAAATTAGCCAAGTGTGGTGGTGCACACATGTAGTCCCAGCTATGCAGGAGGCTGAGGTAGGAGGGTAACTTGAGTTGAGCAGAGCAAGAAGCTGCAATGAGCTGTAATTTGAACTCCAAACTGGGTGAAAAAGCAAGACTCTACCTCAACACAAAACAAAAACAAACAACAGCAACACAAACCTGAGTAATTAAAATAGTAATTAAAACAGCATAGCACTGGGTGGCATGACCAGAGACAGACTCACACACATATGGTAGTGTGGGATGTCTAAGAAGCTCCTTCAAAGGGGTAGATTCTCTAATAAATGGGATAGGGACAACGGGAGAGCCACATGAGGAAAAATCAAGCTGGATCCTTATGTCACACCTTACAACCAAATAAAAATACACAACGGATCAAAGACGTAGGCCAGGCGTGGTGGCTCATGACTGTAATCCCAGCACTTTGGGAGGCTGAGACAGGTGGATCACCTGAGGCCAGGAGTTCGAGACCAGCCTGGCTAACATGGCAAAACCCTGTCTCTACTAAAAATACAAAAATTAGCTGGGTGTGGTGACATGTGCCTAAAGTCGCAGCTCCTTGGGAAGCTGAGGCAGGACAATTGCTTGAACTCAGGAGGCAGAAGTTGCAAGGAGCCAAGATCGCGCCACTGCACTCCATCCTGGGCAACAGAGTGAGACTCCGTCTCAAAAAAAGAGAGATTTAAAGACGAAAAATGAAACCATAAAAGTGCCAGGCTCAACCATAGGAGAAATTTTGTATAACATTTTGGAGAAGGCCTTTCTAAGTATGACTCAAAAACAAGAGACCACAAAAGAAAATGTAACTACATAAAAGTTAAAAAATAGTTTCATGGCGTGGAAAAGAAAGTGAAAAGACAAATGGCAGAAGGAGCGGGGCCAGCTACATATCCATAAAATTGGACGCTTTGCAGGTATTAAAAACGAGGGTGTATTTTATGCCCAGATTTGTTTGAATATGTAGAAAGTACCTCTAGACAGAGAAAGAGAACAGTGGCTTTTTCTGGGGACAAAGGTGGGTGGCTGGAAGGCAGGGACAGAGGGAGACCAGCTTGTGCCTTCTAATATTTGTATTATTTGTTACCTATTTTAAAAACCAAATGAAAATGAGATTTAATATAAAGTGATGGGTGAAAGAAGCCTTCTTATACCATGTGCTCCAGGTGGGTAGGTGAGGCCAGTGCAGGGCCCCTGTGGCCTCCCTCTGGGAGTTGCTCTTGGCTGATTACCAGCACCTCAAGGGGTGTGGGAAAGGTTACAGTTGGAGGCACCCACCTGATGGGGACGGTAAGGAAAGTGGGTAGACCTTCGAACTATTGCTAGAAGTCTATTTTGGTTTTGACGATCTCTTTGGAAAAATAATTTGAGACCTATCAAAATTTTAAATGATTAGGCCGGGTGCGGTGGCTCATGCCTGTGATCCCAGCACTTTGGGAGGCCGAGGCGGGGTGGATCACACGGCCAATATGGTGAAACCCCGTCTCTACTAAAAATACAAAAAATTAGCTGGGCATGGTGGCACATGCCTGTAATCCCAGCTGCTTGGGTGGCTGAGGCAGGAGAATCGCTGGAACCCAGGAGGCGGAGGTTGCAGTGAGCCAAGGTTGCGCCACTGCACTCCAGCCTGGGCAACAAGAGCAAAACTCCATCTCAAAAAAAAAAAAAAAAGAAAAGAAAAAAAAATTTTAAATGGTCCAGCAATCGATTCCTAGAAATTTACTCTTCAGATAAATTTGTACATGTGCATAAAAAGGTCACACACAGATCCCAGTAAAAATAACTGGGAACAACTTAACCTTCCATCATATTAAATAATGTATCGATTACATTATGTACACCCCCCCCCCAAAAAAAAAAAGAAGGTGGTGAAACTGTGTGAAGTGATACGGGGTGCTCTGTTACTATGTGGCAAAAGTAAATGAACGATGTATACGCAGAGGTGCATGGATCTGCATGCCTGTTTCTGGAAGGATGAGCTGGATACTGGGCCCGGGGCTGGCTCCTGGAAGAGAAGGGAGGGGCTCAGGAGCAGGGGAGGAGCAGCTTCCTCTCAGGAGAGGCTCTGAAGTGCTGGCATGTGGATTCTCATGGGCACAGATGACTGTCTTGAGTGGAGATATTTTCATTGTTGAGAGAGGCAGGAGCTGGTGTTTGGTGCTAGAGAAATTAAACCAGCCTTGTGTTTTGACTACTTTTAATTTAGGAAAATGCCCAAATGTCCTTCAAATGGTTTCAGCTCCAAGTTCCCCTTTCACTAGCTTATAAATATAGCAGTTTCATTTCTTAAGCCAGCCTCTCCCTGAGAATTCTCCTTTGTGATTCTGGGGATGTTGGGGTTTTTAGGGGATCTGTGTGTGACCTTGCCCTGGGCAGTACCCTGTGGGGGAAGAAGAACTGTGATTTTTCTCCCAGGGACAATTGCAGAAGTGAAGAATGTGGGAAGAGCTGGGGAATGCCCAGGCACTGTCAAGGGGCGCCACTGTGGTACAGTCATAACTTTCCTTTCTCTAGTGAGAATCTTACATCATGGCCTTACCCTGTAGTCTGCAGGACACATCCCAGCTTGCTGCTTCCTACTGGGCTCCTGCGTGATGAGTGGAGAGCATCTTTCCAGCCCCGGCCAGCTATCTCCATCTCACTGGACACTCCAGGTGCCCTGCCGACTTGCTTATTGCCAGGAAGCACCACATTCTCCATGCCTCCAGGTCTTTGCGTATGGTGGTGCCTTTCCCTCCTGACTACCTGGCAAACTCCTACTCATTCAACAAGACCCAGCTCAAATATCCCCACTTCTCCCTCGCCTCCCCCAACTGTTGCCCCCTTACCCATCCCCAAATTTCTATATCCCATTCTCCCTCCCATAAATATTTATTGATGGTCTACGACGTGTCAGACACTGTGCCATGCACTGGGGACATAGCAGTGACAAAGTCAAGAGTCTCTGCCTCTCAGAGAGTGTGGCCTGGTAGCAGACACTTAACCAACATCATCAAAAAACTTGAAGCAGCCGGTGTTAGGAAAGGTCCTGGAGGTCTACTGGGGTTGGAGATGAGGCCGTACTCTTGAAACCGCATCCTCTCGGCCACCTCCACCCGGGCTCACCTGGCTCTGGGGCTGACTGGACGAGGCCTCCTGGTCTCCTGACCTTGGAGAAGCCAGGATTTGGCCAGGCCTCAGCAGTAAGAATGCATGGCTGACACTGGAAAACACCAAGGAACGTGGTGCCCGCACTGATGTGAAAATATTTGGAGGGAGAAAAAAATAAGTTGAACCAGCCGCATGTGAAATGGAATAGGTCTACTGTCAGATGAAGACCATGTTCAGAAATGTTCGAGAGAGGGGTTGTGGGGACAGACGGGTGGCCTGGGGGTTAGAGTGAAAAAAATGTAACTGATGCTTAGTGGCCCAGAGGGAATAATGGATAGCTCAACTCATGATTCTAAGGAACGAAAAAGGAACTAACATTTATGGGGTACCTACTCAGTGCCAGCTTCCAGCGTCAACCTGTCCAGTGACTCTGTGGAGGGGAAGGGTATTTATTTCTACATTGGTATAAGCGATGTCAGTCTCAGAGTTGAGCGAGGCCCCACACCTGCTGCTGCTGCGGCTACCATCACCGGCTCCACCTCCCTCTAACACCACATACACCCTTGCGAAGCTCCTCTCCCAGCAACTCTGGCAAGTACAATATGATCACGCTGTCCTACCCTACCATCCCGTGGTGCTGGGAGAAGCCCAGGCCAGCGGGTGAACCTCCCAAGCCCAGGAGGCTGGTAAGTGATGGAGCTGCAATATGCACCGACGTGCCCTCCTCAGCCCAAGTCCTGCGGGCACTCGCCTGGAAAGCCCCCTCTGGGCTTCTTGGGGGATGAGTGGTGCCTGCACCTCCCCTACCCCCTGCTGGAGCGCTCTGCTGTGGGTGGACACATCAACATTTGTTAAATCACTGACTCGGAGCAATGTGGCCTAATAGGAAGCAGATTTGAACCCCGGCTGGCCTGTGCCTTTCTCTACTTTGGGTTGCTATTGAGAACGTTTCCCCCCAACTAGCAGTGTGTTCCCAAAATCAAAGCCTGAGGAAAAGGTTACTGTTCAGGAAGCTATCCCAGGGAGAAATACTGGATGGGGAAGGAGGGAGAGCCTCACAGGGAAGCTAGATAAGCTGCCTGCTGCCCTGGGGGCCTGGGGACTCCCTGTTGCCTTATGAAATGTGTGTCAGAACTGCCACTCCTGGGACAAAAAGGGGAGGAGGGTTGGTTCTAGTCATCCACTGGCCAAGGGTGATCCCAGGAGCCTTAGCTCCTCCCTCTCCAGAGGGCTGGATCCATGCAGGAAAGCTGAAGGGCAGGGAGACTGATCCTTCCAATGAAGCCACAGGTACTTCCCAAGACCCTGGTGTGTGCAGGACGCTGTGCTTGACATACTGGGTGGGCTGGAGGGGGGTTTGTGAGTGAACAAGGGAGACGAGGCCTCCGCCCTCCTGGAGAACTAGCCAAAGAACAGGGAGCCAACCAAGGTGGGAGGAAGAGCTCAGATAGATGGGATAACAGACATGGGTGGGTCAGGAAAGGCCAGTCTGAGGAGTGGATCCTCCAGCTGAGAACTCAGGAACAGCAGAGTCTGGTTTTCTTGCATGGATCTGGTCTGGGCACAAAAGGATGAGCAGGTGAGGCGGTTGGCAGATGGGCAGAAGAATTGCAAAGGCCCGGAGGCGGAAAAAGTCCCAGGCTCTTTTGTGGGGCTCTGTGAGCTGAGGAGGGCAGGAGTGGGTCAGGAGCTTAGACAGGAAGTTCTGGCAGGTACAGGGGAGGGAAGCAGAGGCTAGACCACATGGGCTGAGATGCAGGTGGTGACAGGCACCCGGGCACAGTGCCTGTCTGGATCTGAGACTCACGAGAACTTGCTCATAAGTTGGGGGTGAGCTGAGAGAGGGCGTGGAAAGAGTCCTGGTAGTGATGAATTGAGAGGAAGTTTGAGAGCATGGGGGTCCAATACCAGGAGGCAGCCATTCACGTGGTAGTCTAAGTGCATGCACCCCACCAAGGCAGCAGTTCTCACATTCCCTGGGTGGGAGTGGAGGCTAGGCAGGCAGAGGGGCTCAAGCAAGCGGTGGGGAGAAGGGGCAAACTTGCCCAAGTCCCACCATACCCTGCTTCCTCTGTCTCCTGAAACTGTACATTTTATTATTATTATTATTATTTTAGACAGAGTCTCGCTCTATTGCCCAGGCTGGAGTGCAGTGGCACAATCTCAGCTCACTGCAACCTCCAACTCCTGGATTCAAGCTATTCTCCTGCCTCAGCCTCCTGAGTAGCTGGGACTACAGGCACCCACCACCATGCCCAGCTAATTTTTGTATTTTTTAGTAGAGATGAGGTTTCACCATATTGGCCAGGCTGTCTCAAACCCTTGACCTCAGTTGATCTGCCTGCCTTGGGAAACTACATTGTAGAGTAAATGTAATAAATAAACAAAAATCAGTCTGTAATTATAAGCATCAAACAAAATATGCTGGTAGCGTTGCCCTACCCCATCCCACTCCTGTAATGCATCCCCAAGAGACTGGTCTGCCCAGCAGCTCCAAAAGCACAGATACAGGAGTTCTGTGCACCTGACCCTGCTCTTCTGGCTGTCAGCCCCTGTGTCCCATTCCCAATTCTGCATTGCAAAACCTCCCGGAGCCAGGCTGGAGGTGGCTCTGGAACTCCTCCTAGTGGTTGGGGCAGGACCTGGCTGGCCATTCCCAGTTCCTTTCTAGAAACCTAGGGTGGGTGGATGGGGAATTCCCTGGGAGGATTTTTGCCTCCTCAGAGGTGTGTTCAGCCTGCTTCTCCTGGCTGGGATGGAGGGAGGGGTAGGCCAGGAGGGCTGCCTGGTGGAGGCATGCTGGAGATGTAGCCAAGGCCTGAGAGGAGCCTGTAAGTGCTGGTTGGAGAAGCTGCGGCCCAGGGGAAAGTGGTTTGCCAAATGGTAGAGGCTGTGTGGCCTTCCACATCCGTGTTCTACCCGCCCAATACTCTATACCCAAGTTCTGCCCCCTCTCTGGCTGGTCACAGACATTTGTTGAACCACAAAATCTATACTGTGCATGTGAGAAACCTCCTTAATCTGATTTGACCACCACGTATCTCTCACTGATGCTCCTTCCCTCTTCATGAGGAGTTCTGTAAGATCAGGCCGCAGTGGGCCCTCCTCGGCAGCCAGGTAGGACCTCAGGGCCTAAGCTACTGTCCTTCCCACACTCTTTTTCACTCAAGTTCTTTAGGTTCTTAAAAAAGCAACCTATAGTCACGCACCACTTAGTGACAAGGATACATTCTGAGAGATGCATCATATTCTGAGAAATGCATCATTAAACAATTTGGCCATTGTGCAAACCCCATAGAGTATGCTTACACAAGATGGTACAGGTACTGCACACCTGGCTGTATGGTACAGCCCGTTGCTCCTCCACTGTAAACCTGCCCAGCATGGGACTGTGCGGAATACTGCAGGCAATGATAACACGTATTCATATATCTAAACATAGAGAGGAGGTACTGTGAAATATGGTACCATAACCTAAAGGGATCACTGTCACATATGCAATCTGTTGACTGAAACGTCATGATGTGGCACATGACTGGACTATTTTTATAAACTGCCTCTTCCTGGAGGCCAGGTATAAGCAGCCAGACACGTCAGAAATACTCTTGCTAGTGCTAGGATAGAAGTTTCACATGCTCACTGTTACCCAGCACCATCCCTAGCATTACACCAGGAGGCAGCTTTTCACATGGTAGTCTTAAGTGCATGCACCCCACCAATGCAGCCATTCTCACTGTAGTCTAAATCAATGGTGCCCTCTGGAGGCAAGATGGTAGCTTATGTGAATGGTGCCCCCTAGAGTTACGTGACATGAGGGCCTAGATGTTCAAGCCTGTAGACAACCTTCAGGAAGGTCTAATCTTTCCATTTTCTGCAGAAGGAAACTGCTCAAGCAAGAAGGCCAGAGCTAGGATTTTATGCTTTCTCTGCTAGACTCTTAGTCCAGCACTGTTCCCCTTGGCAAAGCTCACAGGGCTGGGGAGCAGAATCTGAACTCCTCCAGCCTCTCAGGGCCTCCCACATCCCCCACCAGTCCCCCAGCAAGATAGCGTTCAGTACTAACCTTGGAAAACTTTCTTTAAAATGACCTTGCTCCCAAGAGCCATCATCATCTTAGTCATCCTCATGTGAACAATCATAACTTGCAGAGCCAAAAAAGCTGCCAGACCCAGGGTGACAGCCTGTCCCTCCCATACACAGGACATCGCAGTAACACCTGGTTTATCTAGAATCGCCCACCTGTCAACCTTGTCCATCTAGAGTCCAAGGACACGCGAAGCAATGATTGGGAGGCCAAACAGGTGAAGGTCCCCTACAAACCAAACAGCTGCCCTCCAGGGGCCTTACTTGGGGCTTGCTGACTCTTATTCTGCACACATTTCTAGCAAGTGCAGTTCGCTGCTTCATGATCTGCAGTGAATTAGAACAGGCAGTTAAAACAGGGTTGAGAGAGCTGACAGAGGCAGCCACACTGACATCAGGAGGTGACGGATGACAGCAAGAGAAGAAACAGGAAACACCAGGACTCAGAGAGGGTTGCCTTTTGGGGAAAGGGTGAGCAACATCAACCTAAAAAATCCACCGTGCAAACACGCAGAGTGAAAAATCAGTCTCCCTCCTGCCCCAGGCCTCTGCGTGCGGGGTCTTCTCCTACAAAGCGGCACCTGCGAGCAGTTCCACATGTCCTCATGGGGCATCAAAACCATGTGTCCATGTGCCGAGGACACCAGGATAACAAGCAGTCAATCCTGAATTCAGGGAGCTCACAGCCTCAACTAGGGGTGGCCACGGGCTAAAGAAATCACAAAACCTCCCATTTATTTAGTCATTCGCTTAAGGATAGCATACCACCAGTAACAGAGCCCCCACTCAGCCAGGCATAGTAAATACACCGTGAGCTCCTCCCACACTCACAGCAACCGTGGCTCGGAAATGCCGAGGGGAGTTGGGGAAACTGAGCATGGAAATGCCAAGTCCCTTGCCTGAAGCCCCGCAGCTGCTGAGTCATGTGGATCTGCTTGTCTTCGAGGTGCCTGCTTCCTGGGGCCACCCTGCCTTCCACCGGCATGGTCAGACTCCAAGTGTCAGGGCTCAAAGGCTAGGGTGGCCATTCTCCTCACTAAGGTGGGTTTTATTCTTTACATGGTGATACTTTGAGAATCCCCAAAATCACCCATGGAACTCCAGCCTCTGGCCTGGCCCTGACCCTGGGCATATTTGCACTCCCGGGCGCAGCTTCCCCGTCAAAGGTCACTTTCCTGCTGCACTTGGGTGTAACAGCCTCACCACTGTTCAGGGAGCGGCCCTATGTGCCTCGCGACCAGCTGTTACTGGAGACATGTTACTGGGGACCATCAGTGTTGGGGACCTATTGATGATGAGTGGCTATACTTTTAGAAAACTCAAAATCCCCCTTCAGTGAGGCTGGCATGGCTGCCCAGAGAGGGCTGCTGGGTCCTGGTTGTCAAGCCTTTCCCACCAGGGAGGGGTTCCCGCCAGCCACTCCCAGATCCGCTGTGAGGCCCACTGCAGGCCCTTGTCTTCAGGCAGGGGCCTGGACCAGCAACGTCACCTCCTTTTGGAGAAATGTCTGCCTGTCTATGTAACTCATGGGGAGATACCCATGGGAAAAGACAAAAAATGGGAAGTCATCAAACGCTCTGAGCAGATGGGCACACTGCCAGGAGCTCTAGCCACACCCGGATTCTGCAGGGCCAGGGAAGGCCAGAGCAGGCTGCCCAGCCAGGCAGCTGTGCGAGGAAGGGCCTGAGGGTAAATTGTATGGGAAGCGCTGTGCAGGGGAGGGCACATTTGCACAGCAAAGGCTCTGACAGGTCCAGAATCTGGGAAAACCCTCCACTAAACCCAAGTACCATAAAATGCATTGCTGACAGTGACACCTATCAACATGCCAGGAACAAGCATTCCTAAGGATGCCCTGTGGGCACCACTGGGGCAGGGAACAGAGATGCTGTTGGTGAGGACACCACTATTATCTAAAGGAAAACTGAGCTCTGCCCACAGGGGAAGGCAGACAATGGCCACAGCTATGGCACTGAATGCTAAAGGCTTTATTTTCTTGGGTCCCTGGTGACCTGTTACTCTTTGCTCATGTCCGTCCACCCAACTGTAGTTGAGCAAGCCTTGGGTGAGGCCTGATGTCAGAGCTGGGGGTGGGGGGACAGCCACGAGGACAGTGGTCTCACTTGCAGAGTGCAGCACGCTATCCTGCACACAGCTGCTGAGCCTGGTGCAGGATGTGCCCCTGCCCAGCGTGGGGAACTAGAGTCTCTGCTGGACCCCACAGGGACTCACTCAGGAGCACCCAGGACAGGGAGGATACCAACATCCCCAGTCAGTGGAGCAGAGGGGACATCCCCAGCAGAGGCCAGAACGGGATGTTGGGCACAGCGGGGCTTTGTTCTGACGTCTGCCATCGATGGCTGTGCAGATGCTCCATGAATGGCACTGTTGTGGTATTTTAAGAAGGTTCTACAAATAGCACTAACTTGGAATGGGCCTCAGAGCCAGGCTCATAAATGCGCAAGTTGAGGGTGGGCCAGCCTGGGAGCTCCAGCCAGGACAATGGGGCCTTACAGTGGAGGCAGGACAGCATTCGGGTGACCCCGGACTCTTCCGGGGCTCCACAGCCTCATTTCCCCCAGACTCGCCAGGCCCTCTCCGCATGGTCCATCCTCCCAAAGGTTATTGGAAAGGAGAGGCTCTCTGAATAAAAGGAGGGTGCTGTGACATCCCTTCGGCGCCTGTGACTCCGGATTTCCAGGGACTTCCAGTCTCTGAAGATGCTGCCGAGTCAGGGAGGAGGGGGCACAGGAAGGAAGGATGTTCTCAGATTTTCATCAGAAATCACTTTATTAGGAGAAACTCAAAGACCTGCAGTCCCGCAGTCAAGAAGTACTAACTGGATGCTTTCCAGAGAGTCCATTCTGGACACCCGGAGGACAGCCGAGAGAAGAGAAAAGAACACGAACTCTAAAGTTGGTCAGAGCTGGGTTCAAACAGCTTCACCAGTCACATCTTGGTGGCCTGGGGTGAGTTATTCACTTCTTGGAGTCTGGTTGTTTTCATCTCTTTAAAACCAAGGGCACTGCACCCCCTCGTGGGGACAGCCGAGAACCCGGGGCACAGTGAGCCCTTAGTAAGGCTTAAAAACACGGCAGGCATAGAACTCCTCTTGACCAAGTGAATCTAGACATCAGGGAGGCAGCAGGAGCCTGGGTGGGACAACAGAGAGCACTGGGGCCTGCGGCAAAGTAGAGAGGCTTAAGTCTAAGCCACTTTGTCCTGTCTGGTACTTGGAAAATGTCTTGAGACAACAGAGGAACGATCATTTAAGAAAGGGGTGCTTGACTCCATCCCTAGCACATTCTGAACCGGGCTGCAGCCATAGGGTGGCAATGCCCTTCAGCGGTCTGTCTCAGAGGCAGCATGGAAGGGCTCAGCTTCCGCCCCACACCCTCATCCTTGCCTTGAGTAGCTCTAGTATGTACTGTCTTCCCCTCCACCATTTCAAAGGAAGGAAGGGATGGTACTGCTCTGTAAGTGCTATTAGTGGCCTCACACAGTTTTATGTGCAGAACTTGTGCTCAAGTCACAGACTAAGCTAGAACGAAGTGAGGCAGCCTTGCTCAGAGCCAAGAACACAGGGATCCCCAGACTCAGGGGCTGTGGATGGAGTCCTAGCTGGCCTGCTGACATCCTGTGTGGCCTCAGGCAAGTCATTTAGTCTCTCTGGATTAAAAAAAAAAATCATCTGGAAAATGAGAAGGCTGAGCCAGGTGATCTCCACAGATCTCTCCTCCACCCACTCCAAGGCTGTATATTACATCTAAAAGTAAGTGTGATGCCATCATTAGCAAGAGAGGTTCAGGGTTTGAACAGCGGATGCCCTTCTTGCCTCTTCCCTGAGGGCTTCTCCCTGGAATAGACCTTGCTTGTTTCTCTGACTGGACTGGAGCAGGATAGAGAGTGGCTGTCTGCAGGCAGGTGACTCCAGGCATGGCATGGCAGCCAGGACCTCACTAAGGTAGAAGGTGCTGGTGTCTACAAAGGACCTCAGTAGCCTGTGCCCTCACGGGGAAGATGGTGGGTGATACTGGTGGACACACATCCTGCACAAGTCTTTCTCTCAGTGCCCTCATGGCACACAGCAGCCCTGAGGTGCCGCTCACCCAGCCAGCATGAGACTGAGGCCCAGAGAGCTCAGGTTCTTGCCCAGAGGCACAGCAACAGTGGTGGCCAGACCCCAAGGCCATCCATGCTGTCCCCAATTCTGCACCCTCAACTCCCAAGGAGCTGCTGCTCCCTCCACACAAGCCATGTGCCCCGGAGGGTGATACGGGCCTTTCTCCATCTGACTCTCCTCATTGGTAAATGGAGGAAGCAGAAACAACCTAATCTCAAATACCTCTTGGTGCTCCAAGGTTCAGAGGCTCTCTGCTTCCAGAATGTGTTGATGCAGACTGGGTATTGCTGGAAATCCTCAACAATGGCTCTGTAGGGCCCAGGACTCATCAGAACAAAGTGGGCCGTAAGTCCCCAGCAGAGGACTGAACACACCCATGCTTAGCCAGGCATGGATGCACTAGGTACTCGAAAATGATATCGTTGACTGTGTCCAGTGGCCCGTTCAAATCATAACGACTGAATGAAACCCAAGGTGGGGTTGCCTGCTCCTGCACAACCCTGTCCTGTCAAGGTCAGCACTGAACTGGCCTGTCAAGATGAGTACTGAGTTAAAAATCCTCTCTGCTGCTACTGTGGGCTCCCAGGCGGAGCTGACTGTGACGGGCTGAAGCACAGCAGTCCCTACCCACTTCCCCCATTAGCCCCCAGTTTCAACAACAACCTGAGCCAACTTAGGGGCAGGGAGGAGGCTGCTCCAGGGACAGGCCCTACCTCAAGAGGAACTCCAGGGAGGGCACGCGCTATGCGTGACTGATTCTCAGAGAGGAACCCGGCCAGGCTGAAGTCACAAAGGGGAAGTTTGTGTCTGACCTTTAACCCCTTCCAAATTGGACTGACTAGGGGATGTCCCAGGCCTTTTGTTGCCAGTTTCACTGGCAAATGGCATATGCTGCTTTTCTTATCATTCTTTGGTGTTCTCCACTGCTATTTGTCAAAGTGCACACCGGCTTCTCGCTTGTGTAGTATTAACATGAAACAAACACAAGAGTGCAGGCTCTGGTGCCAGACAGCCGTGGGAATCCCAGCTCTGAGTGGCCTTGGGCAGGAAACTCTGCACCTCAATTTCCTCATCTCTAAAACAGGATGATTAATAAAGTCTACTTCAGGGTTAGTGTGAGGATTAAATGAACTCTACACATAAAGTGCTTCGAACAGGGCTTGATACATAGTGCGTATGTGTTAAAAATGCGTTTATTTCAACAAAACAACACTGGTCTCATCTTTAGCATTTTAACCTAAGTCTCAAGCCAAATAATAAGCATTTCTATTTTGGGGCATTTTCTTTGTGCTAGCAATCTTACACACAGAGGTCAATTTAATTCTTCCCTTAACACAACCTGGTGAGGCATCCCGATTTACAGACAAAGGTATCCCTCTTTGGCTCAGAGAAGCATCCCGTCCAAAGGCTGCACAAACAGTAGGTGGCAGACCAGAATTCAGAACCAGGTCTGCCTAGCTCCAAGCTTTCAGAGCTTCCAACATTTCACACTGCTTCTTTGAGACCAAGCCCTCAGGTACCTTAACCCACCTCCAAGTCACCACTTAGCATTTAGGTAAAGATTAGATAAGGGGAACAAGGCTCCTTCCAGAGAAGCCTCGAGAACTTGCTCATATACCTTGGTATGAATTCACTTCTCAAAGAGTCTCATTCCTAGAGCACTGTGAAAATTTGATCCGTTTTGCAGCTTCTTCAAAAGCCCCTTGTACAGAGCATTGCTTTTTCTCTCTTTCTCCCCTCTCTGTTTTAATCCCCCGATGCTTCCACAGACACTGAGAGAGCATTGTCATATTTGATCTGACTCAGAGCTCACTCTGCAGGAAAAGACCTAATTCCAGGCGTTTGTCAAAAACAATCAGCAGCAATTCCTTAACATTACAGCTGCCTAACGCTGTGATACCAACTGGGGCAAACAAGAGCTGGCTAAAACTTAAAAGAAAGATCGGGGGAAGGAGATACCCACTGGGGCTTTGAAAACCTGTGATATATTCCTGGAGATCCAGAAAGCCATATGCATGTGCAGGATTATGCCACTGTGCAGGAAAGACCTGAGAGGGCCCCTATTTCTTATCTCTGGCTGATTTTGAGTCCCTGCACAACCAGGAAGGGAAGACTAAGGCAGTCATAAACTTCCTAAGCAATGAAAATATGCCCCAACACACACATAAATGTGCACACACACTCTCATCAAAGGGTAGAAGACTTATTGATTCAAGACACTCAAGTATATCTCTGAAAAACCATTAGCTGACCAATAAACTAACCAAGAGACTTGGGTGACTGCATACTATAGGAAACACAGATTTAGTTCAGGAAATTCACTAAACAAAATAGTTACAACAACAGCAACCTGAGGAGGGAGGGTAAATCTGATTTGCAGAGTCGCCACATTATATTATTTACAAGATCCAGGTTTCAACAAAAGATTATAAGATACCCAAGAAAAATAGGAAAGTATGGCCCATACACACACAAAAAAAGTAGACAATAGAAACTGTCCATGACCTAGATATTATACTTACTAAAGTCTTCAAATCAGCTACTGTAAATATGTTCAAAGAACTAAAGGAAACTATGTCTAAATAATAAAACATAGTGTGACAATGATGTCCCACCAATTAGAGAATGTCAGTAAAAAAAGTTTATACAAAGAAACAAATATAAATTCTGGAGTTTAAAAATACAATAACTGAAATAAATAAATCACTGTTGGGGCTCTAACAGCACATTTGAGCTTACAGAAGAAAAAAATTAGTAAACTTGAAGATAAGTTAATTGAGAATAGACACTCTGAGGTGCAGAAACTAAAAAATAATGAAAAAAAATGAACAGAATCTCAGAGCCTGACGGAACACCATAAAGTGTAGCAAAATACACAAAATGAGAATCCTTGAAGGAGAGCAGAGAGAAAAAAAGGTAGAAAAATATTTAAAGGAATGATGGCTAGAATTTTCCAAATTTATTGAAAAAAGAGGTTTATGCCTAGACATATCACAGTCAACCTGTCCAAAAACAAAGACTCTTGAAAGAAGCAAGAGAAAATACAAGGGATTCTCAACAAAATTAACAGTTGACTTCCCATCAGAAACGATGGGAAACCAGAAGGCAACAGAATCACATTTTCAAAATATTGAAAGAAAAAGAATGATAGTCAATCAAGAATTCTATATCCAGCAAAACTACCATTCAGAAATGGAGAAGACATTCTCAGACAAATAAAAACAAAAAATATTCCATCCTTCATTCTAGCTGATCTGACCTACAAGAAATCCTAAAAGGAATCCTTCAGACAAAATAAAAGAATATTAGATGTTTACTGAAATCCACACTAAGAAATGAAGAGCACATATATAGTTAAATATAAAAGACAGAATAGGCCGGGCGCGGTGGGTCAAGCCTGTAATCCCAGCACTTTGGGAGGCTGAGGTGGGTGGATCACAAGGTCAAGAGATCGAGACCATCCTGGTCAACATGGTGAAACCCCGTCTCTACTAAAAATACAAAAAAAAAAATTAGCTGGGCATGGTGGTGCGTGCCTGTGGTCCCAGCTACTCAGGAGGCTGAGGCAGGAGAATTGCCTGAACCCAGGAGGTGGAGGTTGCGGTGAGCCGCGATCGCGTCATTGCACTCCAGCCTGGGTAACAAGAGCAAAACTCCGTCTTAAAAAAAAAAAAAAAAAAAAAAAAAAAGACAATAAATGTATTTTTATAGCTCTTTTCATCTATTTAAAAGATAAATGCATAAAGCAATACTTGTGAAACTTCAATAATTCATAAAGAAATAATTAATATGACAATGGCATAAAGGAGTCAGGCAGCAGGGAGAACAAAGTTATATTGGGGCAAAGTTTCTGTAAACTGTTGAAGTATTAATCTGAACTATATTGTTTTAAATTAAGAGGCTAATCGTAATCCCCAAAATAACCACTAAGTAAATAACTAAAAAAATACTGTGAAGAAACAATAAGGGAATTATAATGACATGCTAGAAAATTTCTATTTAACACAAAAAGAAAGCAGTAAAGGAGAAATAGAACAAAAATGATATAAGATATATAGAAAACAAATTCCAAAGTGGCTAACATAAATCTATATTATCAGTAATTACATTAAATATAAATGGAATCAATACTCCAACAAAAAGGCAAAGATTGGCTAACTTTTAAAATAATCAAACCATTACTGCTTATAAGAGACACATTAAATTAAAAAACACAAGTGGGTTGAAAGTAAAATGATAAGAAAAGATATACCATGAAAACAATACCCAAAAGAAGCCTAGAGTGGCTACACAAAAATATCTGACAAAATTGACTTTAAAACAGAAATATTACTGGATACAAAGAGGATGAACATTTTATTTTATTTTATTTTATTTTTTTGAGATGGAGTCTAGCTTCGTTTCCAGGCTGGAGTACAGTGGTCCAATCTCGGCTCACTGCAACCTCCACCTCCCGGGTTCAAGTGATTCTCCTGCCTCAGCCTCTCAAGTAGATGAGATTACAGGTATACATCACCACACTCAGCTAATTTTTATATTTTTAATAGAGATGGGATTTTAACATGTTGCTCAGGATAGTCTCGATCTCCTGACCTCGTGATCCACCCACCTTGGCCTCCCAAAGTGCTGGGACTATAGGCATGAGCTACTGTGCCCAGCCAAATGAACATTTTATAGTGATAAAAGGATAGCTGCAGGAGGAAGATAAAACAATTATAAACATATGCCCCTACAAACAGAACCCCATAATTCATAAGAAAAAAATAAACAGAACTGAGGATATTTTAATAATTGTTGGAGTCATTGATATCCTACTTTCAAAAATAAAACTAGTCAGAACATTAACAAGGAAACAGAAGACTTGAACAAAATAAGGACTCAAGCAGACCTAACATACATCTGTAGAATGCTCCACTTAATAACAGCAGCATGCATATTCTTCTCAAATGCACATAGAACATATTCGAGGATAACCATTTACTAAATCATAAAGTAAGCCTTGAAAAGTTTAAAGGATTAACCAAAACAAAATTTGAAAGTATATTCACTGACTACCAAAAATTAAATTAGAAATCAATAAAAAAGGACATTTGAGAAATTCACAAATATGTGGAAACTAAACAACTCACCTCTAAATACTCAAAGAAGCTGAACAGAGTGGCATCTGTGCTCAGCATCTTTGGGTACTTAGGGTTGAGTTGGAATGTGTAGTTCCAACTATTCAAGAGGCTAAGGCAGGAGGATCGCTTGAGGTCAGGTGCTGGAGGCAGCAGTGAGCTATGATTGTGCCACTTCATTCCAGCCTCAGTGACAGAGCAAGACCTTAACTCAAAACAAAACAAAACAAAACAAAAAAAACTAGAAAAACAATCAGAAAAACTTAAAAATATCAATAAAAACAAAAGTTGATTCTTGGAAAAAAATTACCAAGTTTTACAAACTTTAGCTAGAATGACCAAGAAAAAAAGAAAATTATTATTATTATTATTATTATTATTATTTTTTTTTTTTTTTGAGACGGAGTTTCGCTCTTGTTACCCAGGCTGGAGTGCAATGGCACGATCTCGGCTCACCGCAACCTCCGCCTCCTGGGTTCAGGCAATTCTCCTGCCTCAGCCTCCTGTGTAGCTGAGATTACAGGCACGCGCCACCATGCCCAGCTAATTTTTTGTATTTTTAGTAGAGACGGGGTTTCACCATGTTGACCAGGATGGTCTCGATCTCTGGACCTCGTGATCCACCCGCCTCGGCCTCCC
Organism: Saimiri boliviensis; assembly: GCF_048565385.1. NCBI lineage: Eukaryota > Metazoa > Chordata > Mammalia > Primates > Cebidae > Saimiri > Saimiri boliviensis. Next base: position 26,842,644 of record NC_133460.1, on the reverse strand, counting down.
AAAGTGCTGGGATTACAGGTTTGAGCCACCGCACCCGGCCAAGAAAATTATTAAAATCAGGAATGACATAGGGAACATCACTACCAAACTTACAGAATAAAAAAGATTATAAGGGATAATATGAAAAACAGTTTGTGGCCAGGTAAAGTGGTTCATGTCTGTAATTCCAGCACTTTGGGAGGCCAGTGCAGGAGGATTGCTTGAGGTTGGGAGTTTGAAACCACCTTGGGCAACACAGTAAGAAACCATCTCTAAACACTTTTTTAAAATTAAAAATTAGCCAGGTATGGTGGTGTGTGCCTGATTTCCAGCTACTTGGGAGGCTGAGGCAGGAGGATCACTGGAGCCCAGAGGTTCGAGGCTGCAGTGAGCCATGATCGCACCACTGGACTCCAGCCTGGGTGACAGAGAAAGACCCTGTCTCAAAAATACATAAATAAATAAACAAAACCCAAAACTGTTTGCCAACAAATTAGATGACTTAGATAAAAGAGACAAATTCCTAGAAAGGCATAAACTACCAAAACCAACTCAAAAGGAAAGTTAAAATCTGTGTTACCAAACATTTAAAGAATTAATACTAAAAGTTCACAAGCTCTTCCAAGAAACAGAAGAGAGGGAACAGTTCTCAGTTCCTCCTATGTAGCCAGTACTCCTCTGATATCAAAAACCAAGACATCGCCGGGCGCGGTGGCTCAAGCCTGTAATCCCAGCACTTTGGGAGGCCGAGGCGGGTGGATCACGAGGTCAAGAGATCGAGACCACCCTGGTCAACATGGTGAAACCCCGTCTCTACTAAAAATACAAAACATTAGCTGGGCGTGGTGGTGTGTGCCTGTAATCCCAGCTACTCAGGAGGCTGAGGCAGGAGAATTGCCTGAACGCAGGAGGCGGAGGTTGCAGTGAGCCGAGATCGCACCATTGCACTCCAGCCTGGGTAACGAGAGCGAAACTCAGTCTCAAAAAAAAAAACAAAAAAAAAACAAGACATCACAAGAAAACTACAGACCACTATCTCTTATAAATATGTATGCAAAAATTCTCAAGAAAAGCTCGTAAAGTACAATCCAAATCTTCTGGTGAATGGATACACAAAACATGGTATACTCGTACTATGGACAGTTACTCAGCCCTAAAAAGGAATGAAGTAGTCATATATAGATGAACCTTGAAAACATTATGCTAAGTGAAAGAAGTCAATCACAAAATTACAATATATTTATTGTATGAAAATAGTTTTGTGGATACGGGGAGGGTTGTCTCTGGAATGAGACATGATTACTAATGGGCGTGGGGTTTCTTTCCAGGGTAATAAAAATGTTCTAAAATTAGATTTTGGTGATAGTTGCATAACTCTGTGACTACATTAAAAACTGCTGAATTGTATAAATTCGAATTCAATTCGATTGAATGAATTTCTATAATATATGAAATATACCTCAATACAGCTATTTAAAAGAGTCCAGTGATAGGATATTTAGGAGAAAAGCCAGCAAAAGCCAATGAGGCTGGATGTGCATTAGCTACATAGCTGGATGGGGGTGGGGGATAGGGAAAGAATTTTAGGGGTTCATTTCATTGGGATGTTCCCAATTTTGGTCCCAGGATTCCTGAAGGAAGGTCCCCTACAGGTGCAAAGACCATAGAGAAACAAGATAAGAAACCACACCTCCAAACCTCTTCTTCCCCCTCCCTTTGGGGTTTCAGGCCTCTGAAGCTCTCTGGGAGGCTTGCTGCCCTAAGGGCCAAGGTCAGGGAGTTAGGGTTTCCCCAGATTGGTTCCTCTCTGGAGACACGAGAGCCAGTCTCCTAACCCTGGAGGCCAGCAGCATTGACCCTGGCTATGTGCTGTCAAATCCCTATCCTTCACCTGAAAGGCCACGGGTCTCGTCTCCAAGCAGATAGGAGGGGGCGCTGGGACTTCTTGGGTCCCATTGCTGGGAGCACACAGAAGTTCTAGGGTTCCTCAGAGAATCATCAAGGTTCAAGCCTCCAGGGACCTAGAGACCAGAGTCACACCTGTTTCTCTCTTCAGATCAAAAAACTAAAGAAACGGAGGTTCTGTGTGGCGGGGAGCTGGGGCTACCACCGGCCTTTCTGACAGCCTTGAGGCCTGTGTGCCTGTCCTACTACAGGTGGGAAGGCAAAAGGCTCAGAGAGGTGACCGGGAGGACTGGCTAGGAAGTGAAACCAAATTTCTCTGCTGGATGCTGGTTCCCTTTTTTAACAAAAAAAACCTCCAGATCAGGACACCCAAGTGGAGAAGTAGTCACAAAGAGAGGCCCTTTTTAGAAACCAAGTGGGGTCAGAAGCCTTGGGGCTCAGTCTCCTGAGATGACCTGCAGAACAGGAAGGCTCGAACATCTCAGTACGTCGGCCCACCACTGCCTGCAAAGTCAAGTCAGACATGAGGGCTGCCACCTCACCCGGCCCCTGCCAGCCTTCCCAGTAGCAAGCATAACATAGAGCCTGCCCTGGCCTTCAGGGAGCTTCTGGTTCACTTAGTGAGGGAACAGACTGTGCAAAGTAATGAGCCATGTATATATATACATTGTGGTGTGTGTGTGTGTGTGTGTGTGTGTGTGTGTGTGTGTGGTGTTTTAAAGGAAAAATACACAATGGCAAATGAGAAAGTAACAGGAGTCAGAAAAGGCCTCTCAGGAAATAGTGACACTTAGGCCCAGACAAATAAGGAGCAAGGTGACTTTAGACAGAGAGAAAGGAGGGAAGCAAACGCAGGCCACGTGTGAGAGGAGGATGGGGCTGTGGGGAGCTGGAGACCACACGGCCGGCAGTGAATGGTGCCAAGAATCATTCACTGTAACTGCCGTGGGAGGCACTGAGCATGTGTAAGCAGGGAGCAGTGAGACCTGGCAGGGGACCTACACAGGTCACACTGGCTACTGAAGAAGGGACTGGAGTCAGGGAGGGCCCAGGTGGGAGGCCTTGCCGGGAGGTCACTGCAGCAGACGGGGCCACAGGGTGCTGGCATAGCATAGAGACAGCAGAAAGATTCCAGTGCACTTTGGAAACAGAACCGGCAGGACCTGGGGATGGCAAATTGGCGGAGAAGGACAAAATCAACAGTTCAATTTTAGCCTGGTTAGCTTTGGCCAGTCTCTAGCCCAGGAGACATCCAGTGGAGGTGTCCAGGGGCCAGAGGCCTGAGCCGTGGAAATGACTAGAGATTCGGATGAGTTTAGCAGCCAAAGGGCTGAACAAGCAAGCGAGGAGCAACAGAATGTACAGCCTCCTGGGGACAGGAGCAGAGACGGAGTGGCAGAGCAGGAGACAGCCACTGTGCTGGCCTGAGGACTGTGGCTCCCTGCATGCTGCGGCAGAACAGTAGAACCAGTCCTGTCACCCAGTCAGTGACTGCCATGCCTCCCGACCTCTCCCTCCAAGACAGAGCAGAGCACTCCGTCCACCCGTCTTGCACCAGCCCAGCAGCAGCCTTCCTGCCCAGGCCCATTGGCCTCGCCTCTGTACCCTGGCTGCTGGGCACCCCAACGAGCCCATGCCTGGCAGAGCCTACACTTTGTCCACTAGCAAAGGGGCACAGAGTCTGCAGGAACCCATGCCCAGAGCTCTTCTGTTACAGTGCAGTGATAAGTCCAGTGGACTGCCACTGGGATCTGCTGGGTGTCGGGTGCCCCGACAACAGGCTGGGTCCGGCCAGCAGGTGAGCTCGATGGTTTCCTGTCTCTGCCCACACTCTGCTCTTGCTAGTGTTCACAAGTGTAGATTCTGTGCCAGTGTGGTGCCAGATCACAGAGGTGACAAGGCGATCAACAGTGGCAGACACAGGCTCACCGTACTGAAGAGAATGTGATGAACTGGGCCCGAGGGCTGCGGCTCAGAGATGGGTCCAGGCACAGGCCACCCACCCAGGCTTGACTATCCTCAGGCCCATTCGAAGGCATTTTGAGAAGAAGTGGTGTGGTGCAGAGACCAGAGAGGTCCAGACTATATGGTTGGGGGGCGTTGGGAGGGGGACAGGGGAACACAGTGCCAGCAAGTCCGGGAAGCTGAGCCTTTTCTGCAGGCAGTGTGGGGCCAAGGCGGGGTTTGAGGAAAACCAGAGTGTCACTGGAGCTGTGGGTGGATGCTGGCTTGGGCAGTGGACTAGACGGGGCAAGGGTGAACTCAGGATGGCCAGCCAGAATGCAGTGCCATCAAGGTGACAAGTTGATGAGGGAATGCATGGGTGCTGTGGTGGCCTTGAGGGCAAGGAGCATGGGAGCTGTCAGCCTTTGGTTGTGAGAAACGAAGAGGGGGGCAGGGTCAAGAGCCAGGAAAGCAGGAGAAGGGGCAGTGGGAGTACAGGACTGCAGAGGAGCCTGATGAGGGGCTCTGGGTCTATAGGCCTCAGACGGGCACTGCGGAGCGTGGATGGGGAACCTGGGGGTTGTCGGTTAGAGGCAATCAGTCATCGGGGCCTTGAGAGGACAGCTTAGAAGGTGGGCAGATTTACAGCCAAAAGCTGGCAGGGCAGGGCTGAAGAGTAGCAGGGGCAGCCCTCAGCAGCCCAGGAGGGGCCTAAGGTGACAGGCTCGCAGGTGCTGGTGGGAGCAAGGGAGAGCCTGACAGGGGCCCAGGATGAGTGGGGAGGAGGGCAAGGGGCATCAGGGCTGGGCACACTGTTCCCTGGTGTTAGGGACGGAGGGAAGGAACAACGGGCAGGGCTTATGGAGCATAGAAGGGGACAAGAGATTGGTCTCGTTGGTTTTGTTTTTGAATTTTTAGATGAGCAACTCAAGCAGGTTTATGGGTTGACAGGAGTTGACGGGAGGGAGGGTGAGGATGTTGGGAAGAGCATGGGATCTGCTCATGGGCAAGACCCCAGAAGGCAAGGGAGAGCTGCTGCTGCTGAGAGCAGCGGAAAGGGTGAGGGGCAAAGAGCTCCAGAGGCAGATGGAGAGGAAGTGGTGGCAGAGAACGAGCACGTGCCAGGATCTAAGGGCCTACCCGTCTACTCCTGCCCCTCCCCGGCCTAGAACAAAAGCTGACTCCACACTGTGCCCCAGTACCACCGTCTTCCTCCAAATCTCCACCTTGAGCAATAATGCAAAGCTGAAGAAAATGAAATTTGCCACCGAACAGACCCATCACAGAGCTCTAAATACAGAAGCATCTGGAAACATGGCCCAGAAACAAGGCCCTCAGAGTTCAGACAAGAACATGCACGCTCTGCTTTTAGAGGAGGCTCAACCTCTACCAATCAGATCTTGCTCACTCACCTTTCAGCTTTTTGGGAGCATCTGGAACCCAGGATTTCTCTATTTGCAACAATCTGTCTTGCATATATTAAGTGGGATTAATATCACAGCATATCTCATCCTCTCCCCGCTGAAAAAAGGCATGCAGGAATCCCTCCCTGGACCCACTATGCCCACCTACAGCTTTGCAGCCAGCAGGAGAGCAAGGGGCTCCTGGATAAAGCCCAGGATTTGGTCTTTAAAGGCGTGATAGTGATACCTACTAATGTGGCTTGGGCTCCTGATATATTTTTTCTGCTCTCTTCATGAGATCATAGGATATTTGAGCTTTTCTACTTTATCAAGTACATTTTTTTCACAGGGACAAACATGTTAAAATGTTCTGTTGTAAGAGTTTGATTCAGAAACATCCAAGAATGAAATCAGTAAGAACAACTCTTGTCTTAGCTGTTGCTTTAATTGAAATGATATCAATGACTAATGGACTCTCTTTTGACCTTTTCTTTAAAAAAAAAAAAAATACACATCTCTAGGCTAGAGAGTCAGATATCTCCTTAGATTGGTGGCAAGAGCTAAACACACACATGCACACAGAGACATACTGTGTTGCTGCTATTACAACTGAACAGTTTAATGTCCGAAGCAGCATTTCTCAAAGTGTGTCCACACATATGTGCGTCATGAAAGACGGTTCCCTAGGCAAAGCTGTGGAGACCATACCTACAATCCATCTGCCTTAGCAGACACAATTGCGCCAGTGTGACAAAGGCTCTGTTTGGTGTGAAAATCTTCCAAACTTTCATAATTCCAGATGTCTAAGATTATTTGACCAAATAACCCCTCCCCTGTTTATTGCAGAACTCATTGTGAACAGTGGTTCGGACTGTCTACCACTTGGCCAGGCTTGCCACATGGGTTCAAATTTGTTAAATGAGCCCACAGCATTTAAAGATTTGGAGACTTTGTACACAAAGAGATCAAACATCTGTCTTCCTTAAACCACAGACTCTCCAACGATTGCATGGGTTCTCTCCTCCCTGCTGGGCAGTGGCTGGTCACCCACTCTGGCACCACAGTGCTCCCCACCCACTTGGCCAGCTTGGCTAATTTCCATGGGCTGCAGACCCTCGAAGGCACTTCACACTCCGTGCCTGCTCCCAGGCTGCTGTGGCCAGCTGTCCCTCAGGTGGATGGGAGGGTAGGGACAAGCTGGTGAACACTCCCCGACCAGGCTTGTTCCTTACCTGGATTGGTGAAGCCAGCAGCTGGCCCTGAGGGTCCACAGTCGCAGAGGACAGACCTAAGCAAGAGGAGGTGCCCCTGGCTCCCTTCTGGGGCTGCTTAATCAGTCTATGTCCTCCCTAACCAAGACTGTAAATCCACCCTTGCTTCTAGGGCACCCCTTGCCTTGTTTACTGAGGAGGAATCAGTAGAGACTAAAGCTGCTCGCCCAGGCCCTGTCCAGGGTGAAATCCTGGGCTCTGACCCACCCTCAGGGAGCAAGCAGCAAGACCTTGCCCGCTGAATCCTACTGCAGCCCTAGCTATTATCACAGTGAACACAACACACACAAGGCTTTCAGCCCCTGCTTCCAAGCATGAAGCCTCATGTGCAAAATTATTTTTCATTCTTTCTACAATCAGAAGCCGAGAAAACTGTTGCTCTGGGACAATGAGAACCTTGCAAAAACTACAGTACTTACATTTTCACTTTGTTTTGGTTGCAAAGAGGCTCAACCACAGATCCTACCTCATGGCCAGATTAACCGGGCTCCTTTTTCCCTTGACCGCTATACTTCCTATGTTAATGTAGAGCCCTGCTTAGGTTTTTACATGGTTAAGTATTATACATGTTATAAGCTACTTCAAACCCTTTGTGAAACCAGCCTATACACTAATGGCATCATTCTCATCTGGACAAGGTCGAAAGCTGCCTGACACATTCATACCTTTTCTGTACCCGGATGCAGAATACACTTTTCAGAGGAAGGATGACCTAGTGCTCATGTGGCAGAGCCTGCCTTATCCTATACGGTTTACAGGCAAGGCTTCCCAGACTCACCTGGCCATAGGAGTCGCTTGGGGAACTCTTAAACACACAGTTTCCCAAGGCCTTCCCCAGAGCCTATCCAGCAGGCCAGGGTGGGGCCTGGGAATCTGCATGCTTAATAAGCGCAACAAGTGAGTGTTAGGGTCAGGTGAGTTTAGGGAGCGCTGCAGTAAAGGGATGTACCACTTTGTTCCCAGCGAACAACGGGGATCATTTCAGTCAGTCAAGGGTTAAGTCAGCCGGGCCCCAGCCCCTGGGAGGCCGGACCTCCGGCGGCCGCCAACGTCCTAAGCATGTTTCTGGGCTTTGGGCCCTCTCCAAAACTGCTGCATTCCTCAAGCAGCTCCGCTCGCAGGTTCCGCCGCGACTTTTGGAAAACTCTGAGTCAGGGCCCCACAGTCCAAGTTTGTGACAGAGACGGGCGAGAATGAATGGTTCCCTCTCCCGGCGGTTAAGCCGCAGGGGCGGCGCCGGGCGCGCGCCGGGCTTGCGGTGCAGAGACCTGCGGGTGGGTCTGGGCGCCGGGGGCTCCACTGCCCCAGCCGTGGACTTGGCGGACCTGCAGCCGGCGCCACCGGCAGCTCCGGGACCCGAAGGGCGCACCCTCCCCTAGACTCTACCCACTCCCGCCCAGGGGCCGGACCCTACTCCCTACCCGCAGTTGGGCCCAAGGAGCCCCAGGACCCTCCCCCCACCCCACGCCCCGAGTCAGGGGGAGGCTCCCCTTCCAAAGTTAAGGAGACTCAGGGGAGCAGCAGCCGCACCTGAGCCCTTGCCAGCGCTGAGGCAGGTACGGGCAGCCCCGGACACCCGGTGGCGAGTCCCCGAGGCGGGGCTGGCAGCCTCCGGCGGCGGCCCCAGGAAGCGGGGCGCAGCGCTACGGAGCCTGGCGCACGTGAGCGCCCGAGTTACCTTTGGGCGCTCGCAGGTGTCCCTTCCAGTCCTTGCAGCAGCAAAGCCCCATGGCAGCCGCCCGCGGCCCTGCCGCTCTGCTCCTCTCCCCGCCTGCCGCCTGCGCCCTGGGGCGGCGCAGCCGAGGTCCGGCCCGCGGGTAGTGCCCAGCCGGGCGCCGGGTGCGCGGGGCCGCCGGCCCGCGGCTCCCGGGCCCTCACACTCCGCAGCGGCCCCGAGCCGCGGGCATCCCGGCCTCCGGGCAGACCCTGCTAATCAATAGGAGAACGCGCAGATCGCGCCCGCTGCGCCGCTGCCCGCTTTTATCTCCGCGCTCTGGGGCGGCCCCGCGCCGCTCCCTGCCCTCGCCGGCGCCCTCCCCAAAGCCCGTTACTCTCCCGGGGTGCCGGGCCGCGCGCTCGCCCAGGTGCCGCCAGGGGGCGCCGCGGAGCCGAGGCTGCCTCTGTTTCCCCGGGAGCCAAGCAGCGGGTGGGGGCCACACCGATCTGGTCTTCCCGAGCAGAATGCGAAGAAGAGACGCCCTCTTCTTCGCATTCTGCTCCGTACCCCCCACCAGCATCCTCTGGGCAGTCATCTAAAGGGTAACTTGGTTGAGGGTGTTCAGGGCCCCTGAGTTCTCAGTTTCCCAGCTCACCTGTACCATGCAGAAGTAGGAAGAGGGAGTTTTTGCCCAGGCTACCCTCAGACCTGGTGGGCTGCTTATGGGCTGTGTGACTTTGGATAAGTCATCTCCCTCTGAGACTGTTTCCTCACCTGAAAAGTGAGGGAAATGATACCGGTTCACATGCCACTTAGCGCAAATTAAGGGTTTGATGGAATTCAGGTATTCAAACTCTCTCTGTGCCCGGTTTCCCCACCTATAAAGCAAAGAAGATAACAGAAACTGCTTCACTGGATGGTTGCGGCAATTAAATGAGTTGACATATACAAGGACTTAGAACCCAAGTGACCTGTAGCTAAGCGCTTTGCTAGTGTGAGCTATTATCATCATCAAGTCTTGGTGAGGATTTGAGCACTTTTTCATGAGAGTGTGTTTGGTGCAATCACCTTGGAAGGTAACATGGAAGCTGCTTTATTGAAACTAAAAATGCTGATCCCCTGGGATGAAGCTATCTCATTTCTCAGTATGCACTCCACAGAAATGTGTGCCCACATGCCCAGGAAAGTCTGTAGGCTATTCACGGCAACGTTGCTTGTGATTGCAAAAAGTTGGAACCACCAAAACGTTCATCAGTAAAACAATTATCAGCTCCCGGGCCCTCACACTCAGGGGAGCAGCAGCCGCACCTGAGCTCTTGCCAACGCTGAGGCAGGTGCAGGCGGTAAATTGTGGCCCATGCCTGCAATCCCAGCACTTTAGGAGACCCAAGTGTTTGAATTACCTGAGCCCAGGAGTTTGAGGCCAGCCCGGGCAACAGGCGAAACCCTATCTCTACTAAAAATACAAAAATTAGCCACGTGTGGTAGCACACACCTGTAGCTGCAGCTACTCGGGAGGCTGAGACACAAGAATCACTTGAACCTGGGAGGTGGAGGTTGCAGTGAGCCGAGATTGCACCACTGCACTCCAGCCTGAGTGTCAGAGTGAGACTCTGTCTTGAGACAAACGAAAGAATTATCAAATACACTGGAATTTTCATAAGATAGAATATGATATAAAATGAGAGTGCTGTGGCTGAATGTTTGAGACGTATGGATTCATGGCACTTACATAAAACACATGCCCATACTCACAAAACATTACTATAGTGTTTACTGTTATTCTATACCATGCTCTGTTCTAGGCCCTTGGGCCTAGAAAAATACATGGGAGGAAAACAGGAAACCAAGAGTGGTTCCCTTTGGGGAGACGGTGGAACAAGAATGGAGTAAAGTGGGTGTCAAGAGACTCTGGCTTTTTTTACAATGGTCTCATGCTGTAAAAGGAAAACATAATCATGTATTATTGTGTCATGAAAGTAAATAATCAATTTACTTTGATCGAGATTAATTATATTTTTAAGTGTCTGGCACAGAGTAGGGTTCTTTTTCACCCCCCAGTTCTGAGGCTCTGTTCCTGACCCTGAAGCAGGGCTGTGGTCCAGCTCCAGTGGCCTTGACTTGACTGGAATTTTCTCCCTCCCTCCCTCCCCCAATTCCATTTGGGGAGTACAGAGGTGGTCTCAGATGAGAATCTCAGTAAGGGCAGGCTGGAAGGCAGAGGCTGCCCAAGGCACGGAGCAGAAGAGTTAAATAAACGTGGGAGCAGGAAAGAATGACTTAGAGCAGGGAAGAGGTTTTCCCAGGAGTTAAGTCTTCATTCAAAGGAGAGATTAACAACAGCAGGGCAGATTTCTGCCTCCCTCCCTCTCCTTTAACTCTTCAGAAAGACGAGGGTGAGGCTTTGGGGAGAGCGAAGGGTTGTCCTGCGTTGGATCTGGAAAGAAAGATGTTTTCACTTCGTGACATGTAGGCGGGGGTTGCAAAGAGAGAGTAACTGAGAAAAAACAGAGAGACCTGACTTCTGGTTGCTGCCAAGTCATTTTAAACAGTTTTAGCACCAGGCAAGATCACTTAGTCACAGTGGGCTTAATGAGGCCCCAGGAATTCCAAGCTAGAGCTCCCTGCATTCAGGGAGAGCATCTGCGGGGAGCGAGCCCCTCGAGTGATTGTCCAACGGCCAAGTCCTACATTTGGAAAGCAAGATTTAAAAGAAAACATCACAGCGGCCATTGTGGGCTGCTTGTTTATCTTTCTAAGAGGAAGTAGCAAAGCAGGATCATTTCAAATGAGCCTATTATAAAGGGTCAACGTCCCCATTGAACCGTTTAAATATATTTTGGGATACTAGACTTTTCAAAGTGGCTTTAAATATCAACTCCCAAGGCAGTTCAGCAGACAAATAGGAAGGCAAGGCTTCTCGTATTATTGCCTTTGGTTTCACACACTTTAATTCCTAATTACACATTGTCTTTTTATGGTTTTCTAGTTGTGTGTTCTTCCTCAAGAGGGAAGGAAAATAACATTCACTGTGTGTTTCCCGCCATGTGCCAGGCAACTCATAAAGGTTATTATCTCAGTTAACCACAGAACATGAGGCAGATGCCATCAGATTCAATTTACAAAGAAAGAAACTAATGTTCTTAGGTGAAGAGACTTGCCCAAGACCAATGAGGTAGTAAGCAGCAGAGCCAAAATGGATGGGTGGATGGGTGGATGGATGAATGGATGGATGGATGGAGAAATGGATGTTTGGATGGAGGTATAAATAGGTGAATAGATGGATGGATGGGTGGTTGGTTAGTTTAATGGAGGTGTGCACAGGTGAATACATGAATGGACGGGTGGATGGATGGTTGGTTGGATGGAGGTGTGGATAGGTGAATGGATGGATCGGTGGATGGATGGATGGTTGGATGGAGGTGTGGATAGGTGAATGGATGGTGGGTGGATGGTCAGTTGAATGGAGGTGTGCACAGGTGAATACATGAATGGACGGGTGGATGGATGGTTGGTTGGATGGAGGTGTGGATAGGTGAATGGATGGATGGGTGGATGGATGGATGGTTGGATGGAGGTGTGGATAGGTGAATGGATGGTGGGTGGATGGTTAGTTGAATGGAGGTGTGGATAGGTGAATGCATGGATGGGTGGATGAATGGTTGGTTGGATGGAGGTATGGATAGGTGAATAGATTGATGGATAGGTGGAAGGATGGTTAAATGGGTGTGTTTCACAGATGAATAAAAGGATGGATGATGGATGGTTTAATGGTTAAATAAACAGAGGAATGGGTAGTATTTCCCCAGTTAGGCCTAAAGTCATGGGCTGCAACTGGCAAAGCACCCACTTAGCATAGAATTTGCCTGAAAAATCAAATTCCATGAACATAGCTCTGCCCCCTAAATTGATCATTACCCCAAACTAACTAGAATTGAGCCAAAACATCAGGACCACACATGCTGCAAGGCTCTAGCTGAGCTCAAGCTACCTTGCTCCAGAAGAAGGGCCAGAGGTGGGAGCCTCTGGGACATGTTCCCTAGCAGGAAGGCCAACCTCCAGCCCACTACCAGGTACAAGGCAGTGGAGCTAGAACCAGGGGGATGGATATCCAGTGGGCACAATGGGCTCTGGGAGGAGGCTGGACACCAGCTTTGAGGACAAAGTTTCTATGGGACACAGGCTGCCCCATTCATCCAGAGGTCTACCTCCTGCCACTTTATTCCATTTCTCTGGGAGACCCACAGTTGGGTAGTGAGAATGTAGAGCTCTTTCTAGGGTGTGCTGCTGCTGCTGCTGGAATCCTGAAGCCTGTGTATCCTGAGCCCCTGGTCCCAGATATCCCCCAGGCCATTCAAGGATTTTCTTAGGAGGCTCAGGAGCTGCCCTCCATAGTCCCAATGCAGGAGTCTGGATTGCCCCTCCCCAGAATATCCAAGGCCCCCTCACAACACCATCTCAGGTGTGAGCTGAGCCCTGGGTAGCTCAGGGGATGGGTAGAAATGGGGATGTACCATCTTAGTCACAAGCATAGCTTAAGGGGTCTATAATGATCATGCCTTCCTTCCTTCACCCACATACAAATGATGACTGAACACAGCTGAACGCCTGACACAAAGCCAGTCCAGTGAATGAAGGGAGATGGGAGGTTGCCCTGGGAGCTGTAGGGGACAGGAAGCCAGTTTGCTGAGGGTGGTAAGGAAAACTCTGCAGAGGAGGATGCTTTGAGGTGGGACCTGAGCTTCGAAGAGGGGTCCAGCACTTTAGGGGATGGCACAGGAATGGTCTCTGATATGCTGTAGATGTGTGTCCCCTCCAAATCTCATATTGAAATGTGACCTCCAGTGCTGGAGGTGGGCCTAGTGGGACGTGTTTGGGTCATGGGGCAGATCCTTTATGAATGGCCTGGTGCCATCCCCACAGTAATGAGTGAGTTCTCAGTCTGGTATTTCACACGAATCTGGGACCTCCCCTTCTCTCTCTCTCTCTCTCTCTCTCTCTGTCTCTCTCTGTCTCTCTCTCCCCCCTCCCTCTTTCTCTCTCTCTTTCTCCCTGTCTTGCCATGGGACATGCCTGCTTCCCTTTGCTTTCTGCCATGATTGTAAACTTCCTGAGGCCTCCCCAGAAGCCAAACAAGTGTTAGTACTATGCTTGTACAGCCTACAGAACTGTAAGCCAACATAAACCTCTTTTCGTTATAAATGACCCAGTCTCGGGTATCCCTTTATAGCAATTCACATGGAATAACACAGTCCTCCAATGAGTGCAGTAGTATCCCATTAAGAACTAGCTCTTTACTTGGGTGGAGGGAGCCACAGCATGGCATTTAGGCTAGGAGATATGATGCAACCTATGATTCTGACTGGCTAGCCTGGTGGCTAGAGTGAGACAGGAACTGGAAGCGGGAGACTGGAGCAGAGAGAAAGCAAGGATGCAAAAGGCATAAGCCAGGTGGGAGATGTGGGCTGAACACAGCAGGTTCGGATGGAGACCAGGCAGGGCAATGCGTTAGCTTGGGGGCCCCAGCCAACCACAGCTTCCGGTTCTTGCATCTTATGTAACCCCCTGCCTTGAATCTAGGCTGCCCTATGAGTTGCTTTAATTGACAGAAGGTAGTAGAAGTGACTCTGGACCAATGCTGGATCAAAGTCCTAATAAAACTTGGCAGCTTCCACTTTTCCCTGTCCTTGTAAACAGTGGAACCATTCTGAGACTGTTGTGCTGCAGGAATCCCAACCTAGCAATGTAAAGAGGCCAAATGGAGAACTGAAGTCCAGGACAGCAGCAACCACTTTGACTTTCCGCTCTGTGAGTGAGGCTGTCCTGGAAGTAGATTCTCCAAGTGACACCATGTGGAGCAGAGAGAAGCTGTCCCCGCCAAGCCATGGCCACCCTGCAGAACAGTGAGCAAATAAAGAAAATGTGTTTTGTTTTTAGTATGGTACCGGTATAAAAATAGGCATATAGACCAATGGAACAGAATAGAGAACCAAAAAATAAAGCCAAATTCGTACAGTCAACTGATCTGCAACAAAACATACAGTTGGGAAGGGACACCCTATTCAACAAATGGTGCTGGGATAATTGGCAAAGTCATGTGTAGAAGAATGAAACTGCATCCTCATCTCTCACCTTAATCAAAAATCAACTCAAGATGGATCAAAGGCTTAAATCTAGTACCTGAAACCATAAAAATTCTAGAAGATAACATTGGAAAAACCCTTCTAGACATTGGTTTAGGCAAAGACTTCATGAGCAAATGCAACTAAAACAAAGGTAAATAGATGGGACTCAATTAAACTAAAATGCTTCTGTATAGCAAAAGGAACAATCAGAAGAGTAAACAGGCAACCCACCGAGTAGGAGAAAATCCTTGTGATCTTGACATCCGACAAAGAACTAATATCCAAAATTTACAAGGAACTCAAACAAATCAACAAAAACAAAACAAACAATCCCATCAAAAAGTGGGCTAAGGCCACGAACAGACAATTCTCAAAAGAAGATACGTATACAAACGGCCAACAAACATATAGAAAAATGCTCAACATCACTAATGATCAGGGGAATGCAACCTTATTCCTGCAAGAATGGCCGTAATCAAAAAATATAAAAAAATAGATGTTTATGTGGATGTGGTGAAAGTGCGCACTCCTACACTGTGGTGGGAATGTAAACTAGCACAACCACTATGGAAAACAGTGTGGGGATTCCTTAAAGAACTAAAAGTAGAACTACCATTTGATCCAACAGTCCCGCTACTGGGTATCTATCCAGAGGAAAATAAGTCATTATATGAAAAAGACACTTGCACATGCATGTTTATAGCAGCACAATTCACTATTGCAAAAATATGGAACCAGTTCAAATGCCCATAAGTCAATGAGTGGATAAAGAAAATGTGGCATATAAATACCATGGAATACTTCTTAGCCATTAAAAGAAATGAAATAATGGCATTTGCAGCAACTTAGATGGAACTGGAGACCATTATTCTAAGTGAAGTAACTCAGGAATGAAAAAGCAAACACTGTGCGTTCTCACTCAAAAGTGGGAGCTAAGCTATGAGGATGCAAAGGCTTAAGAACGATACAACGGACTTTGGGGAATTGGGGGAAAGGGTGGGAGGTGGGTGAGGGATAAAAGACTATACACTGGGTACAATGTACACTGCTCTGGTGATGGGTGCACCAAAATCTCAGAAATCACTGCTAAAGAACTTATTCATGTAATCAAACACTACTTGTTCCACCAAAATCTATTGAAATAAAAATTTTTAAAAAGGAAAATGTTTGCTGTTTTAAGTCACTAAAGTTTGGTGTAGTCTGTTATGCAGTTACAGATAACTGAAACTTTGGAAGTCATGCATAATCATAGCTAGTGCTGCCTGGCCCTGACAATGTGCCAGGCTGAGTTTGACACGTGCATGTTCGCTTAGAATTCAGGGCAATCCTGTGCATTCAATGTCATCATTATTTCTGCTTTCAAGAGGAGGGCACTGAAGCACACAGAAGGGAAATCATTTGCACAAGATCACACAGCTAATCAGACGCTGAGCTCAGATTGGAATCCAGTCCATCTTGCTTTCTAGACTGCGATCTTAACAATCTTATGATAAATATTTTGGAGGGAAAAGGAACAGGACTTGGTGGTGAATAAGATGCCCCGTGGGACAGGGCACACATAACTGTAGTTGAGACTTCCAGTTAAAAAAGACAAGCCCTGCGGAGTGCTGGGTCGAGATTGTGAGTCATTGCTCCTAGCTTTTCAGAGTAATGTCTCTTGCCAGCCCCGACCTCTGGTAGAGGAAGCTTATTGAAGGAAGGTGTGATGAAGACACTTTGTAGACAACTTATCATGAAACATACCTTTAACTGGCACTAGTAACTCACAGGCATTAATCTTGTTTAATTTTCACAGTTGCCCATAAGGATGATATGTCATCAGATCCAATCTATAGGTGAAGATATGGACGCCTGCCCAGGTTATGTGAGCTCTCAAGATACATAGCTGGTAGAAAGAGGATAGTGCCTGTCCTCCAAACTGGACAGTCTGAACACTGCTAGTCACCTCTTAACGACCACGGACTGCCTCCTGCCCCTTGGTGGTGAAGGTCTCATCTGGGCCTGTCTCCCTGTCCCCGCCCCCTTCTCCCATCATATTTCTGATCTGTAGTTTGGTTGGAATTCAATGTGCACACATACTGTATGTTCACATACCACAGACTCACGGACATTGGAATTGGAAGATTATCTTTTAACGTAACCTCTTCATTTTTCATCAGCAATTTCTTAAGGGCCTGCTTTGTGCCAGGCACTGCAAGGTGAGTTAGTGACAAGTTGGGGGTATTCTTAGTTAACTCCAGTTTTTGCTCTGAAACAAGTAGATCTACAGAAGTGATGAGCAGAAATGAGGCCTCTTACACACTGTCTCTCAAAATGTTTTATGTACTTGTAACACAGTGCATGGAATCGAACTGCTTTGCATTTAGGTATCTAGCTCAATTTCTGGTCAAACATGTTAACAAGAATCCCTCTCCCTGTACTGACTCTTATCAATAGCATTGCAGCTGCTATTCATTTTGCAGATTCATTGTTCCTTTTTTTGTTATTTTGTAATTTTTTTTAACTAAGTATATGATTCTGGGGAAGGTGGATATTACTCTTTTTCTATTTGAAGAACCCCATACAGCGTTGTCCTAGAAAAAGCTCTAGATCCCATAAGGACTGGTATTCTTTTTTCTTTTCTTCAATGAGATTTGTCTCATTTCTCTTTCTGCTTTGGCTGCCAGGAAACTCAAAAAAAATTTAAAGCCTGGCTTTGTCAAATATGTAGGTCCTAATAGTCTTAATATTTGTGCTGTGGTTCATGATTTTGTGTTGCTACTTTTATTTGCATTTTCTCAGGCTCTCAATTATTTTTAACTATTGTGTTATCACTATTTTATCCTAAGTCTTCTCAATAGATGTCATTCAAATCCTTTGTGGAATAACAAAGGAGTAAACCAGAAGCCAGTAAACTTTCTCTAAGGGGCAGATAGGAAACATATTTAAGTTTTGAGGGGCATACAGTCTCTGTAGCAACTACTCAACTCTGCCATTGTGGCGTGAAATCAGCCATCAACAATACATAAATGAATGGTTGTGTCTGTGTTCTAATAAAACTTTATGTACAATAGCAGGTGGCAAGCCAGATTTGGCCTGTGGACTCTACAGTGTTTTAAAATAATTTTAGAGCATCTGGGAAGTAGTTTGCTCTTAAGTTGGGAAGTACTTGGCTTAGAAAAAAAAGTGAATGGATGGGAATTCTCTCCAAGATGTCTAGCCTCCACTTCCGGGTGACAGATTGTGGAAAAGCAGCTGTGAAAGCTGTCTGAGCAGTTTGGCTCAGGAGAGGAGCAGGCCATGCCCAGGAGGGGTCAGACCCTGGCAGAACAGGCTGTGAGGTCTGCCAGCAAGAGTGCATGCTCTGGCACACTGGCAGTGCCCACTCCTTGGGGAGGGGGGCAGTAGGGGCAGAGCTCTGGAGGTGCCCCGCCGGCCAGGTTCCTCAGCTCGGGCCAGTGGGCCTTCAGCTGCCACGGACGCTGTTCATGGAAGGAATGTGTCTGCAGCTCCAAATTCCCACAGAGAAAGACAAGGGGAATCGTTGGGGAGAAATTCCTGGGCCACATTTTTCTTGCTGTTCATGTGGCCTGAAGCCATTGAACTTGGCCAGCCTGCCCAGAGAGGGATTTACAAAGCTCATTGTCCTTTCCCCCAAGCCTCACCCCCACCCTGCCCCCACCTGCTTTTTCTGACTTTCTTTCTTTCCTCCCCCACCCCCAGGAGAAATGCACCATGGGAAAGAGCAGGAGGCCATGGGGCCAAAAGGTCTCTCTCTCCTTGCCACATGGATGAATGCAGCAGCAGCTCCCAAAGCAGACAGGTACTTCCCAGCGGCTGTGATGACATCAGACCCTGCCATGCTCTCAGGGTGGGAGGCAGTCTCGGTTGCCTGAGCAGAAGTCACTTAGTGGCACACATGCCACTTACTGTATGCCAAGCATTGTTTTGAGCATTCTGCATAAATTAACTCATGAATACCTGCAAGAACCCTATCACAATCTCCATTTTACAGATGGGGAAGCCGAGGCTTGGAGTCATTAAGTGACTTATGTGGGTTCCACAACTAATAAATGGAAAAGTCAGAATTAGAACTGAGGTGTCTGGCTCCAGGGTGATTCTTACTTTCTTACTTATCACTTTTACTGTGTGTGGCCCCTCAGCTTAGCATTCTATTTACGGATATCACCTTAATGGTCTGCAGTTATAGGAAAAATTCATTTTACAAAGCTTGCAGTCAGTCTTGCATACCTTTTAAGGCTCCCAGAACCCCCTGCTATAGAACATGAGACCCTATGTATGAACTAGGCCCATCTGGTATCTGATCCACTTAGCTGGGAGTAGCGTACTGTGCACATGGGGTTAACTAATGCTCCTTGCACTGTTGCTGCTGCGGCTGCTGCTGACGCTGTAAGGAAGGACCTCGGTTACCTAGAACATGCCAGATCCTGGGTTTGTGCTTTCACTGCATCATATGTCATTGACACAACAACCCTGAGACTCATGTTGATAACCTCCTTTTACAGATAAGGCAACTGGGTACATTAATCAGGTAGTTCATGCTTGCTGATCTAACAACTCCCAAATCTCAGTGGCTTAGTCTCCAAAAGACTTCTTGCTCAGGTCACTGGATCCTACAGGTCAGCATGAAAAGGGAGGAGGG
Source organism: Saimiri boliviensis (assembly GCF_048565385.1). Lineage (NCBI taxonomy): Eukaryota > Metazoa > Chordata > Mammalia > Primates > Cebidae > Saimiri > Saimiri boliviensis. The sequence goes on along the minus strand of NC_133460.1, from coordinate 26,823,718 downwards.
AGTGGGCTGTTCCATGTGGTCACTCAGGGACCCAGGCTCCTTCTAGGACCTCAGTGTCCTTCTCTGAATCCTCTGTTGTCAGACGCAGGAAGAGGGAGCGGAAAGTTTCTCAGAGGATTTTAGGAGCTTGTGCTGACAGCATCTACAGAAGCCTCTGAGGTCACTTGTCACTCTTACCCGTGTTTTGTTGATCAGGGTTGAGTCATGTAACCCTGTCTTACTGCAGGGAGGCTGGGAAATGGAGTCAATTTTTCTGGCTGCAAGGAGAAGCAGAGGCTTTGGCTGCCACATGGGTCCAGAGGGTGAGGTGCTGTAAGGGACAGTCAGGACATTTGGCACCCAAGCTGCGCTTTGTCAGCACACTGCCTTGACTAAAACTGATGCCAAAGCTGTTTGAATTGAATTCCAACTTCCACCATCTTGAAAGACTATCAGGTCATGTGGACAATGAATGGGACTAAAAGCCCTGAGGGTTGTCAGCATTGGCTATGATATAAAAAAAAGGGAATGGTACACAAGCCCAACACCCTTCCCTTTCTCAGTGGAGCTGTGGCCAGGGTGCTTACAGGTGGAGGGGCGGGAATTGGGAGCGTTTCTGTCCTGAGGAAAGAGGAGCATGGGTGCTTGCTGCTGCCACCCAGCTGTGGAAGGAGAAAGGCACAGGATGGCCCGGCAGAGGCTGCCCTGGGCCCCGGTCCAAAGCATAGATGAATGTTGGGGTGGGGAAAGTCCCTTGTTCCTGGGGTCTTTGCTGCAGAAACTGAAACTCCTCAAAGGTGTTCTGCCTTCTGAGAACACCTCCACACTCTGCTCAGTCTGGGGTAGGGGGTCTCTGCCAGATGAAGGCACTGGGCTGTCCCAGGATGGTGGGCACAGGGCGGGTATCTTCCAAGCTGGCCTTGGTGTTGCCAGAGAGATGACAGCTGTATAGAAATAGGAGGCTGAGCATGTGGAGCTGCTCCCAGGGGAAGGAGAGGGCTGCCAAGTCTCTGCAGGGTCTCAGGCAGGGGACCTTTGTGCTAGAAGACAAAGTCTGCAAGCTCTTATGTCCCCACCACTATTTTCCGGGGTGAGTTGGCCTCAGATGGCCAAGTCAGACCCAGCTCTACTATTGGATAGCTCCAGAAGACCACTATCCCCCCACCTGCTAGTTACTCAATACCAGGTCAGCTCTCTCAACCTCCAGTGCCTCTGTTTCCCCACTTCCCACAGCCAGACCTCAATCCACCCAACAGACCTCCTGTAAAGCAAATCTCAAACATTTTTCAGACTATGGACACCAGTTCATTAGAGGGGTCATGAAATCAATTCTGGGGCTTTGTCTGGAATTTTTAAGAAGGAGATAGACTCACATAGGACAGAACATGCCAGAAGGCAGTGCATGTAGGAATAGCAGTGTTTCCTGAAGCCCCAGCTTCAGTTGCTCTGGGATCCCAGGGGGGCAATGCAATATATATTTCTTGTCAAAAAAAGTGTGAAAACACTGTGTTGGTGTATTTGTCTCATTCCTTTCAGAAAACCTGAGCAAATTGGTCCACAAATTTATTTTCCTCCCCTAGCTGTCTCAACCAATCACCCCTCTTCTGCAGGCCAAAGAAGGGCACAATCTTTGCCAGGCCACTCAGTCAAAAATTAAACCCATCATCAAGGGCTGCAAAAATTCTTGTTATACAGGAATCCCAGGTGGCAGGCTGCTTTCTAGCCTTGCATTTGCATATCTAAGAGGGCCACTTAAGAGACCCTTCACAGGACAAAGAAGATCAGCTTCTCTAAATATTTAAAAATGAAAAGAAAGAAATCCTTCTGGTTTTCACATTCCTTCAGGGTAGCCCTTGCAGGGTGGCTGGGCTTGCAGCTCAGCTCTGCTGTATTGGCCAGAGGGTCCTCAGCTTCTCCAGAATTATCCCTGTGACCAGTATTTGTGGAGCCCTGCTCTGCGCCAGGCATGGAAGACGGTAGATCAGAGCCCCTGCCTGGAGCCTTCTCCTCATCCTCAGGCTATGTCCATGTGATGAGGACAGGTGGTTCACAGCCCTCTCCAGCCTCGCTATGGGTGTTTTAGCCCTGTCCCCACATGCTCCAGCTCTGCCCCCAAGCCCATCAGGGGAGGCCTGGCTCTCCAGGATGCTGGAATTCTCAGTCTTTCCTATGCTGACTTGATGAGAGTTTCTCATGTTTATTGAGCACCTGCTGTGTGCCAGGAACTGCTGTATTCCAAAATCCTTGCCAAGGGCCTACAAAAGTGATTACTGTTACCATCCACTGAGACTCAGGGAGATGCAGTGACTTTCCAAGGTGGCACACGTGGGTGGGAAGCAGCAGGTCCTCTCCTGGGTCTCTTGGATATTTGCAGCTCTGTTCTTCCCACCTGACCACAGGCCTCTGGGAGCAGCACCAGAAGTCCCAGAGGCTGTCCTTCAGCCAAGGAAATGATACAGCACGGCTGGAGCAGCATGCTGCATGGATAGAGGTGCTAGGTAGAGAGGGGGTGCAGGAAAATGGGGAGACTTGCCAGCGGTGGACAGCAGGAACAGGAGCTTGGTATTCTGGCCCCTGAGAATGTGGACTGGATTCCAAGGTTAGTGAGCATGAGCCCTGCTGCAGAGGGCCAGTGGCTCTGGCAGCGTCACTCCAGTGCCACAGTGGTATGAGTTTTCCATAGGGATGCCATAACTAACTCCCACACACTGGGTGACTTAAAACAACAGATACTTCTTTGGTTAGAGTTCTGGAGGCCAGAAGTCCAGGATCACGGTGGAGCTCTGAAGGCTTGAGGGAGGAATCCCTCCTTGCCTCTTCCAGCTGCTGGTGACTTCCAGCATTCCCTAGCAACCCTTGGCTTGTAGACACAGCCCCCAACTTCTGCTTCTGTATTCATATGACTTTCTTCTCTCTCTCTCTCCGTGCATCCTGTCTGTCCTCCTCTCTGCTTACAAGGACACCAACCATCTGATTTAGGGCCCACCCTAATCCAGGATGACCTTCTCTTAGCTCATTGCATCTGCAAATATCCTATTTCCAAATAAGATCACATTCTGAGGTTCCTGGTGGGCATGCATTCAACTCGAGACAACAGCTTCCCTTCTCCCCCAGGCTTGGCCTCCCAAACTCTGTCTCCTCAGTCTTCAGTCAGCAGAAAAGCATTGGAGAATAGGAGAGCTATGTTCTTGGAACTCACCAAGGCTACTGACTTGCAGAAGATTCTCCAGACCTGGTGTTTTTCAGTAATTGTAACTCCAGTTTTGGGGATTCTGGTATTCCAGAATAATGTGCTTTTGAGAAATGCTGAACTATTAGTATTTTTATGATATGGTTTAAAAAAATTAGAGCCATTCACACGTTGGAATACGCTACAGTAGATGTTTAGATCCAGTAAAGGAAAGCTTGTTTAGAAAGCAGTTTTCTATTCTTCCACAACCCAGAGGGAAGGGAATCACGCTGCCTCCATCATGATAGAAATCTTTACTCTGCTTCAGAGACTTTCCAGCCCAGAATATGCTCCAGGTGACCCACTGGCATTTCTACCTATCCACTTTAACACTGGAAGAGATGACCACAAACCAGGAACCCTTTCTCGGAAATAAAACTAGAGCTCAAGATCAAATAAAAAAATGTAGTCCCTGCCAACAAAAAAGAAAGGAGTTTAAAATAAAAGATATCTTCTAAAGTATGAAAGAAGAAATGGGATTACTTGAAGATGAAAACCTCAAAGGATAATAGTGTTTGAAATTTAGCTTGGAGCATCTCACCTTGACCAGACTAGATTAAAAAATAAGTTTCAGCAGCTGGAAAAAATGGGCACAGAATTATGCCCATGATTCATTTTACATCAAATAGGATTTTCATTTTAAACATTATTATTAAAGGTTTCTTTATCTTATAGGGTTTAGTTTATTATTTTTGAATAGTATTTTATTCATGTCATCTGCTAACAATTTGCATGAGAAGAGTAATTTTTTTTTTTTTTTTTTTTTTTTTGAGACTGAGTTTCGCCCTTGTTACCCAGGCTGGAGTGCAATGGCGCGATCTCGGCTCACCGCAACCTCCGCCTCCTGGGCTCAGGCAATTCTCCTGCCTCAGCCTCCTGAGTAGCTGGGATTACAGGCACGTGCCACCATGCCCAGCTAATTTTTTGCACTTTTAGTAGAGACGGGGTTTCACCATGTTGACCAGGATGGTCTTGATCTCTCGACCTTGTGATCTACCCGCCTCGGCCTCCCAAAGTGCTGGGATTACAGGCTTGAGCCACCGCGCCCGGCGCGAGAAGAGTAATATTTTTAACATTTATATTTTATAAATTGTTTTCACTTAATGCTTCTAAAATGCATCCACTTTTTCTTTGAAATGTCTAACATTTTAGCTGAATTTTAAAATGTTAAGTATTTTGAACATCTTTTTATAGAAAATATTGATTATCAGTGTTGGTATTTTAGCAACATAGGGAATAAATACTTGCATTTCTTCATGTTGTTTTGCTCTGGTACTGAAATTATAATGCTGTAGTAATTAGATATTTTAATAGCTATAAATTAATTTAAATATATTAACTTATAATAAAATTTTTATTTAAACTGATTTATAGTCTTTACCAATAACCGTGTGCCAGTCAACACGTTTGATGTCCTACAGAGAGCTTCTTTTGTTATGGCTATTTTTCAGATGAGGAGCCTGAAGTTTACAGGGTTCTGTGACTTGCTCTGAACCTCAGACCTGGGCAGGGGCTGAGCCGGGACTGAAATTCAGATGGTATGACTGAGCACATTGCCTTTCACCATGACCCCACAGGACAAATAATTAGGGTATCAATTAAGTCAGCCAATACATAATAACGATCATTTTCTAGCCATCTTTGCTTTTTATTATGTGCACTAGTACACACATACTTTAACCCCATGAGATCCCGCAGGTAAGATGCACTGACAAAACAGCTTGGAAGGGGGAGTTGGTGGGGATTCTGGGCAATTGGAGAGCACTCAAGCTGTGCCTTTAGGCTTTAGGGGGCCATTGTTATTTAGCTCCTGCCAATTCTTTTATTGTTCTTGTTTTTTTTTTTTTTTTTTTTTTGAGACAGAGTTTTTTTCTTGTTGCCCTCACTGGAGTGCAATGGCATGGTCTTGGCTTATCGCAACCTCCGACTTCCTGGTTCAAGTGATTCTCTTGCCTCAGCCTCCCAAGTAGCTGGGATTATATGTCTACACCACCATGTCAGCTATTTTGTATTTTTAGTAGAGACGGGGTTTCTTCACATTGGTCAGGCTGGTCTCAAACTCCCAACCTCAGGTGATCCATCTGCCTCGGCATCCCAAAGCCCTGGGATTACAGGTGTGAGCCACCGGACCTGGCCAGCTCCTGCCAATTCTTTATATGGAGAAAGCAGGCCCAAATTTACCCTATAGAAATCGATGTATTTTTAATGGGTAAAATCCTGTGCATTGAAAAATATTGCATGGGCCAAACAAAATATATCTGTGAGCCAGAATCAGCCCGTGGGTAGTCAGCCCTGGCAAATAGCTCAGTTTGCAGCCTGAGAACTAGACTCCATTTCTTCTTACTATTGCCTCTCCCGACCTTGACTTTCAGTACTCTTTCTGCTTTTGGATGATTGCTCCTTCATTGGTTTATCAGGCAACTTTTAAGAGCCAGGCACCTTAAAAACTGCACTTTGGAGCAAAACAATATCAAGGTTTCCCAACCCTGGACTAGGAGCTTCCGGGGGAGGGGATCACATCTCAGGAGCTCCTAGTCCAGGGTCAGGTAGGCTTGAGGTTGTTTTGCTCCAAAGCGCTGCTTCTCCAATTTTAAGATGCATGTAGGGCACCCAGGACATACTGCAAGAACACAGATTCTGTTTGAGGTGGCGTGGGTGGGGCCCTAGAGTCTGTATTTCCAGCAAGCTCCCAGGTGATGCTGATGTAGCTGGTCCATGGACCACATGCTGCATAGGAAGAACCTACTCTGAGGAGGAGTCTGTGTCTCAGAGGGTTCCTGAGCTTACAGTTCCCTGTTGGAGGAGCCTCCGTACTTGGGCTTGGTTTCTCAGAGGTGACCTGGGTCATTCAACCCCCACCTACTAATCCCCTGCTACATTCCTCCCCACATCCTAATTTATCTAGGGATTTAGTCTAGCTGAGATCACCCGTGAAGAATTTTATCTACACCTTTGTTCTGCGCTGCACCAAGCATGCCTCCTCCTGCACATCACCCCTTCCAGTCTGGTGCACTATCACCAGCCGAGGGATTTCTGTGCACACCCCTCCGTGTCTCAGTGCCTCAGAGCCATGGTGCCCAGCACCAGCCTGATCTTCTGTGGGCTGCCTGCTAAGAGTGAGACCCTGCTGAGAGTCAGCCTGGAGTGTAGATCCATGCAGCTAGCCCATGCAGGGCAGGATGCGTCCTGGAGTTCCCGAAGGTCATTGAAGTGTCCCCTGTGTAGAGCAAGCTGTGGGGTCAGGCAGACAGGCAGAGTGTCACACTGAAGAAGAGAGGCTGGGCCAGTGCACTGGAGTACAGACCATGTTATGCACCCAGGAAGTTGGGCCCTTTCACTGGGACACAAAAGGCACTTTCTGGTTGGCATCACTCAAGCAATGTGGCTGCAGTTTAATCATCTAATTGAGACCCTGGCCTCGATCTGCAAGGATGAAGGTGCAGGCCACCCTCCAAGGATGACATTCTCTATTGTGCTCCAGGTGGGGAGTTTCGTTAAAGGGGTCTTTGCCCTGTTGGATTAGGAAGGGCCACCTGTGCAGTGTGTACTGGAGCCTTGCTATCAGCAGGATGGTGGGAGGAGGCTGTAAGGCAGGGGCCAGATGCTGGAGGAAAGATCACGGCACTGGGAATGAGGTGGGAGCCATGTATGCCTGGTCCTTGGAGAAGTCACTTCCCCTCTCTTAATGTCAAGTTTATGAATGAGATGAGGACCATGATAAGATATGCACCAAATTCATTCACGACTTCAGCTGAGGGCCAGTGCATTTGCAGGAAGACACCAGCAAGGAAAGTTTGAGGGTTGTACCCACAGGATAGAACAGAGGGTCATGTCCTGCATTTAAATTCAGAAGCCCATGGTCAAGGACAGCTTCATGGCCTTCAATTAGGGAGTGTGCTCAGTGACATGCCTGCCTCTTGAAGGGTCCTGCATTTAGAAGTGAATGCTCTGTGGTTGCTGTGTTGAAATTCTCAATCATTCTATCTTTAAACTTGTGTTTTTTAAGTGAAGTTGAAATGGTCAGTGGAGCGTATGCTGAGGGCTGGGGCCCTTCTGCCGTCCTGACCTCTGCAGCCTCCGCCTCCTGTGAGTGAGGTTTCCTGGCTCTCTCCCGCCTCCTGGTTTCCAGCCGCTGCCCTACCTCTCCTGGCCCCACCCAGTGACTTCCTGTCTTCCCCTCATGCCCGGTGGAGGCCTGAGCACAAGCACGAGGAGGGCTGGGGTTGCGGCAGGCACCCCAGAGTGTTTTGGGATGGAGTACACTCAGGGTTGACAATGCCAGTGCCACGGGGTGGGGGGTACCTTGATGGGAATGGGTCTGTTGCCCACCCCTAATCCAGGTGCCAAGTGCACAGCAGAGTGGAGGCTGAACACCCTTGGGCGTGGCCTGTCACTGTAGGCAGGGTAGCAGGCTGTGGGAAAAGGAGCTGCCTGGCTGGACTTCCTTGCCCAGCATGGTGTCTGCATGCAGAAAGGAAGGTTCCAGAGGAGAGGTGGGGAGGCTGAGCCCACGAAACATCTCCCTACTGGTGCCCATTTTCAGTACACTCTCAGCAGAATAATGGTCCTGGGGACTGGTGGGAGAGGGACCTGGCTGCTGGTGGGTGTGTATGGAGCAACCTGGGGGCTCCTGGGTGTCTGTGAGGGTCTGTTCTCACCCTTTGAGTATCCATCCGTGTACCCAAGAGAACACACCAGTTAAATATCAACTAAAAAATATTGTGCTGGGGCTTCCCCTAGGCCCACACAAGGGATGTGCAGCCCTTCACATCCATTTGTGTGGCCATTCAGCCCCGCGATATCCTCCTTCCTCCAGAGTGGAGCAGTTCAGGGCTACAGGGAAGTGGGTTGGCCTCGAGCTCTTCACTGCCTTGAGGACAGCCCTCCTGAGCACAGTGCACAGAACACCAAAGTCCAGGGACATCACCTCCGGCCAGAATCACACACAGTCCAGGGACATCACCTCTGCATCCCAGATTCACACCACCCTGAATGCAGCCTCAGGCACTTCTGGGGTGTCTCACCCACTCTGCTCAGGACCAGCTAAAGACTTTTTGGGAACTCAAAGCAAAAATAAAAATGCCCTGTATTTTTTTTTTTTTTTAAAAGGAAAAAAGTGCCATAAAAGGGATCCAATATAAAGTTTTTTTCTTTTTCTGCTGTCTCTTGACCTGTCGGAGAGTGGGTTCCAGACCAACAGCACCAGTTTTGCCAGGAGCTCCTAAAAAATGCAGATTCTTGGACCTACCCCAGGCCTCTGGAACTAGGGAAGGGCCAGCAGTCTGGGGGATTCTGATGCACCAGAAGCACAGCTGTAAAGTGACGATTATTAAATTTTGTTTGTTTGTCTTAAAGCAACACTACAAAAAGAAATGAAAATCTCATTGGAAGCTTGTTTGTCTATGACAGATAAAAAAAGAACTGAAGAAAAAAAAAGAGAGAGAGAAAGGACTGGGTGGGCCAGGGGAGAAGCTGTCCTGCCATCCGCACATCTGCGTCTCGTACTTCACACGATGGTCACAGCCGCCTTGCCAAGTAGGCAGTTTCCCTTCTATGATCAGATGATGAAAATGAAGCTCATGGGATTTAAGTTATTGGTCCAGGTTCTTTTAATGAGTGAGTAGTAGAGCTCAAGCGTAAATCTGGCTCTGTCTGACTCCAAGACCGAGGCTCCCACCCCCTCCCCATCCCTGCTGATCTTTCTTTGTCCATCTTCTTTTTTCTCTTTCTCTCTTCTCTTCTTTCGTTTTTGGGGTGCCCGTAGCTCTACCTGCTCTACGTTGGTGTTCTCGTCTAGGCCTGTGCCATCCAATAGGCTGCCACAATCCATGTGGGTGCTGAGCGCTTGAATAAGGCAGGTGTGAATGAGCAACGGAATTGCTGATTTAATTTAATTGACATTAGTTTAAAAACTGACATTCAATTCCATTACTGAAAAACCTTTTAAGTATGTTTGGAGTAACTTGGGTATGTGACTCTACTTTTTCAACCATACGTTTTATGAAATCTAAATACAGACCAAAGATGGCTATAGTTAATTAATATATTACCTCATTTCAAATAGCTAGAAGGAGGACAGTGAATGCTCCTAACACAAAGAAATGGCAAATGCTTGAGACAGTGGATATACTAATCACCCTGATCTGATCACTGTACATTATATGTATCAAAACATCACCATGTACCCATGAATATGTACAATTATTATGTGCCAATTAAAAAAATTAAGTTGTTAACATTATAAATAAATAAATTCAGATCAAGTACTTCCAGTGAAAATTTAGTGTCTGCATGGAAATATGCTTTAAGTGTAAAATACCAATTTAGACTTGGAAAGAAAAAGGAATGTGGACTATTTCATAGATGTTTATTTTGATTACATATTGAAATGATAGTATTTTGGAGCTAGCAGTTAAAATAAAATACATTATTTAAAATAATTTCACTGGTTTTCTTTCTTTTTAGTTTTTAAAAAATTTGAAATTTTTAGTCTTTGTGAGTATGTATGTATATTTACGTAGATGTTTTTACACGTGGCTACTCACTAGAAAATTTACAACCACAAACATGGCTTGTGTTACATTTCTACAGACGAGCGAGCGCTGCTCTAGGACATGATTTTGGCCAAAGGAATGATCCTGCAAGGGGCCTCTTTCCAGGGAGCCTGCAGGAGTTTCTCACACCTGGTCTTGTGCTGAGTTGAGAGAAGTGAGGCTAAGACAAGAGAACCCAACTGCAAGGACAGGAAGTGTGAGAGCCACTCCCATCTCAGGGGTGGGAATTGCTCACAGACTTCTCTTCTAATTTCATTTCTGTCATTACCCATCGTCTGGCACTCTGCAGGCAACCTCAGCAGGGGCTGCTCGAGGTCAGGCCAAGACTCAGGCTGGCTGGTACCAGGGGCCGAGATAGGCCGGTATCAGCATTCTCCCCACTCAGGCTAATGTGATCAGGGATGCTCACATTATCGCACAGTATCAGTCTCCTCTGTGGAGTAATCTGTGCACACTGGCTCCCCTTCAAGGTCAGGCCTTTCTTCAAGACAGCAGGCAGCAGTCTCCTATCTGCTCCAAGGGTAGGCTGGATAAGGCCAGGCAGCTGCTAGCCCCATGCCTGAGGGTGGCTTCAATGATCTGGTGTGGCCATAAGACAGGCAGGAAGTGGCTCCCTCTGGGCAAGCTTGGCTATAGAATGCCAGCTGGTGCCATTCTACTAGGGCAAGCAGACACCTTGGAGGTCACTGGGCCAGTCCTCTCATCTTACACACGGGAAAACTGAGACTCAGAGAAGCGAAGAAACCTAATCTGGTTGCCCTTGAGGGCTAGGGTCTGAGCTGAGTCTGGAAGCCACTTCAACAGGCCCCAAGGCAGAGATGTTAGTGATCAGGACTCACTGACTTGATCCCGGAGAACTTGGCACGTGAACTTGTAAATGCACAAAAAGAAATAGCCCGGCTTCTGCACTGCCTCCCACAGGGGGCCCTGTTACTCCTGTGGCAGCACAGTCTTTTCCGTCTACACTGCCAGTAGACAGTGGGGGTGGGGCCGAGGATAGACATCGGTGAAGATGAGCGTCAGACATTACAGTCCTTATAGGCCCCTCGGTCACTCTACCCTGAGTGATCTTTCTAACACACAGTTTTGGTTTTATTTTTAAGGTTTCAAACGTGCTTTATTTCTTCCATAATGCCATATTTTAGTGCGCACATGGAGCTTTTCCTTGACATCAATTATGATTTGGCTTTTAAACCATTCAGTATGACACCAGCTGGGATGATTACTGATCTCTCCATTCTGTTAGGGGTGACTCTGGCAACAGGGCACAGATTCCATCCTATTCCAATTTGTGTTGCAACATAGGTCCATACAGGCAATAGAGAAAGAGTCTCCACCAGCTAACACGGCATTACCATATTTGTCATGAAAATCATGTGTACATTTCTGGCGGCTCTGCCTTTCCATTGTTTGCTGAATGCTTTGAACTCGGATATTACTTACTGTGCTGTTGGCCAAGGGGAATGTCATGAAGCTGAAGGTAAAAGTGTAGCAATGCTTCAGCACTTTGGGAGGCTGAAGCTGGTGGATCACGAGGTCAGGAGTTCGAGACCAGCCTGGCCAACATGGTAAAACCTTGTCTCTACTAAAGATACAAAAAATTAGCTGAGCATGGTGGCACGTGCCTGTGATCCCAGCTATGTGGGAGGCAGAGGCAGGATAATCAATTGATTCCAGGAGGCAGAGGATGCAGTGAGCCAAGATCGTGCCAATGTACTCCAGCTTGGTCAACAGAGCGAGACTCTGTCTCAAAAAAAGAAAGAAAAAATTTGTAGCAATGCAGCTGTTGTTTTGGTGCAAATTCACTTCAGGTACCTTGCAAATATCCCTGGAAAAGCCCTTTTGGGGTTTTAGCCATCCCTCCTGTCAGCTGAACATGGTCAGTGACTAATGTCCAGGGCTTTTTGTCCAGCATCCAAAGCTCTTCATGACCTGGTCCTGCTCACCTTCATGACCCGGTCCTCTGCTCCCTGAGCGTCCTGTATTGAAGATCTCTCCAGCCACTGTGCCTTGCATACTCCAGCCCTGACTCTGGGAAAGTTCCTCTCCTCTTTGCCCCTCTGGATAATGTTTGCTTTTGTGTCAAGGCTCAGCTTGAGTGAAACTATCCCCAGCCATTCTCTGGGAAAGCAAGTTCTACCCGCTGCTCTGGGCCCTCGGTCGGGGACATCTCTATCAGAGCACTCATCACATGGCATTGTGATGGGATTGGGATGCTGTTATTAATCATAACAATTGATGATTAGAGAGCATGCAGGGAGAAGGGGAGCTTACGCAGACCAGGTACCTACTATGAGCTAGGATCTGTATTCTTACTGAATCCTCACCACAACCCAAGGTGCTTGGCAATATTCTCACCCCCAGTTTATGGGACACAGAGGCATGGAGACTTCTGTGACTTGTCAAAACCCATACAGTCCCTGAGTGGCATGGCTATGCTTCCATTCAGCTCTCCGTGACTCTGGCTTGGAGGGATGGGTGGTCTGGAACAGTACTGACTAGACACTGCGGGGCCCTTGGTGTCTACTGAGAGTGTGAACATCTGCATCCGTGTGTGGTGCGTCTGGGGACAAGCAACCCCATGGCCCTGATTCCCATGGAACACAATGCTAGCTTTGCTACTACCCTGGTCTCTGAAGCCTGGTTGGAGCTGAAAAACCAAGATCTCAAAGCCATCCCTGTCCCGGCCTCCTATTGCCTGTAGGATGCCCATCTGGTGTTTGAGAAGTCAGGGGGAGGCCCCAAGGAGCCCAGTGGAAGGGAAGGAGCATGAAGCTCTGTGGGAGAGCAGAGAGCTTGCCAGGCCTCTGAATGGTGCAGCTGGCGCCTGAGTCTCCTGACCCTGATCTTGAGAAATACGGGCCTCCCAGGCCAAAGCAGACAGGTGCTCTGGGGTGGGAACAGGACCCAAGCCTCAGAGCAGCTGTGATACCCTTCGCCTCCTTCTGCACCAGAGGACGGAGCACTCTCTTCTTTCTCCCCTGCCTCAGCTCCAGGGTGGCATTCACGTCTTCTTTGGGCTAATCCCCAGCACTGCATACTCGGGTCCTTCCCTACAAGCCGGAATTGCTCCTGAGCACTGGCGGCCATCAGCTCAGTGCAGTGTTGTTGAAAAGGAAACCTGTCCTGGCCCCGTGTGTGGCTCTTGGAAAGGGCCAAGGCCAATGAGGTGACACTCAGCCCTGCAGAAACATAGTCACAGACCATCATGGACATTTGACAGAGACTGGTTGTTTGTTACCTACTCTCCCCTCTGGAAGGCACCCAAGTTCCTTTGGAGTCTTCTTGCCCCCACCAGGCGAAGCATCAGGAAGGCTGGTCCAGATGCCAGAGTGGACAGGCCCTTCCTCACCACCCCAGTGCTGTCAGGGGTGGGCATGTGGCCTAAATACAGATACTGAGACTTTGGGCTTTGAGCAAGTGAGCCATGCCGGGACTGCAGAGTCAGGTGAGATTCAGCCTTCCCATCACAGACCACCACCTGGACCCACCTCCTGGACCCTTGGCAGCCCAGCCGCCTGCCCATCCACAGGTGCCACTCCCATCCCACCCAACTCCTTGGCTTCTGGTGAATTTTCCCTTTGCTAGAGTTAGCTAGAGCTAGGTTCTGCAACCCGCTCCCTCCAGGACTCTTAATCTCTACTCCCCCGGCCCCAGCCCATTTACAGTTACTCGCTAGAAAGACTTATAGCTCTGGTCTCAAGCCTGCAGCCAACCCACTTGGTTCCCTGCGATAGCATTGTGCTAATGCCAGAAGGTGGATATTAGCAATGAGTTACAAAGCTTTACAGATGACCTAATTTATCTCACCAAACGCGGGCGTCTTTTGGGGACAGGCCTGCTGCGGGATCTTAGCAACTCTTTTTGCCCAGAGTGCCAAAGCAGGCCTCTCCACTCCCCACCCACTCCTTGTGGATTTAAAGGGAGGCCTAAACTTGGCCTGGGGCTGGATGACCATGTCAGCAAAATGCTCAGATCTGAAAGGCCCCTAGGATCAAGTCTGCAAGGGGCAGGCAGCTTTCAAAGGGCTGAGAGGGGCAGGGTTTGCCAGGCAGCTGCCCTGACGAGAGAGGAGTACCAGGTGGGCAGGACATGGGGGGCCTTGAGTCTTAGTCCCTTTGTGGGGCCTGGTTCCTTCATGCCTGCCCTGGGAGACAACATTAGTGCACTGAGGAAGAGCAGGGCTCTGGGGTTAGAGCTGGCTCACGCGGCAGCTGCACCGCTCACTGGCCCTTGGATCCCAGCAAGTTACTTCACTGGTCAGCATCCCAGGGGCCTCGCCTATTAGATGGGTTAGCAGAGGTTAGTCTCGGGAGTGCAGTGAGGATAAACATGGTGTGCTCAGCCTCGTTCCTTAGAAGGAACTCAGTGAATGTTTAGCCCACTAGCACTCATATACACCTTTGTCTGCAACCTCAGAAACTCAACAAATATGTTATTTATTAGAAAGCATCATGTTAATTCTATCTCCAAGCCTTATTCTCCCTGGCTGGCAGGGAGTTTAGTCCCGGCTACTATTGAGATGGAGGGAAGGGGTCCCCCTTTGGTGTGGTCAGGCTTACATGCGGCCCGGAAAAAAAAGGATGGGCTATTCTTGGTCCCTCATGGTCCCCTGATGTCTTCGCCTACAGTCACTTGGGGCTGGAAGCTGGGTAGCTCCCCTGCCTTTCTTGACCATGGCATGTCTGCCTGAGGCGGGACTCTGGTGCCTGGAGCTAGCTTTCCCGGTAGCACCAGGCCTGTCACCTTCCTGGGGCATTGCTGGGGGCAGGGTGACTAGTCTAGGGGAATGCTTTCCCCGGCCCTCCCTGTCCACATCAATTATCTGGGGTGAGAGAGCAAGGCATTTCTGCTTTCTGCTCCAGGAGCCTCACCTTCCCCTGAGGCAAGTGGCCTAGGGAGGAAAAAGGGCCAGGAGATTAAAAGACAAACTAGCAGCTCATATATTATATGGCCCTCTCCCTCCTGGGGTGGTAAGTATCGTAATTAAAATGTTGGTTATAGCTTTACCTGCTCCCGGTTAACTCAGACCGCTGCTCACTCACCCTCCTGTGAGGCCCATCTCATTCACCCTTCGAGGATTCTAAGTCTCCCACTGTCTACACCAGGGCAGCCTCTCTACCTTGGACACTGAGCCCACTCAGTGATGTTTTAGCAAGCGCTCCAGATGAGGGGAGGCTCGCCAAAGCTTGGGAACCACTGCCCGACGCTCTTCTGCCACCGAGGAGCACTTTTCATTCTGGCAGAAAGGTTAACCTCCTATTGCTTCCAGTCCTTATGTTAAATGCAGTTACCAATGTGCTGAGTGCCTTGGAACTAAGGTGTGAAGGAGACACTCCACCCCTGTGCCCACTGTGCTTGCCCATTGCTGCTTCTGCCAGCTGCTCTCCCCATTCTTCATCTGGCTGACTCTCACTTCACTCTCAAAGAGCAGTGTCGTTGTCACTTTATCCTGGAAGTCCCATGTACTCCCTGCATGCATCAGGGTCCCTTCCTTCGGGCTCACACAATGGCCTGTCTTTTTACCCCCCTCCTAGCCCTTCTCATGCTGTGACTCAATGTCTGCCTTCCTGCTGTCTCCCTGACCTTGCTAATTCTGTGAGGGTAGGAAGGTGTCTGTCTTACTCCACATAACAGCTCATTATATAGAATGGTAGAACTGACTGTTGACCAAACCAGCCTTGCCTTCCTCCTGGGAAGAGGTGGACTCCATTTCCCAGACTGTCTTGCTCCTAGGAATAGCCAGGCATCTGCATTCTGGCCAATGGGCTGTGAGGGGATGATAAGGCCACTTCCAGGCCTAGACCAGCACACCTCCCAGGCATGATGGCTTCCTAGCATGGAAACAACCAGGATGCTTTTGCAAGCCATGGGTTTCAGATGGTGAAACCAAGAGACAGGAAGATGCTGGGAGGCCAACTGCCTGAAAATCAGAAGTGTTCATTTTTAACTTTATGCAAAAAACAAATACATTCTATTGTGTCAAGGTCCTGAGATTTGGGGGTTGTTCCAGCAGTTCCCCTATCCTAATACAAAGAAGCTATGCTCACTGGAGAATAAACATGAGCTGGTTTTATTTTCTCAATAACTATGCCTATCACTTCTCACCTTCCCTTGGAGTAGCTACTCACTTGGTGATTTTCCCAGGGCCCAGAGTGCGTGCCAGTCTTAATTATTCTAACAGTCTCATTAAGGATCTCTCCAATCCTTAATTCTGTTTCTTTACATCTGGTTCAAACTCTTTTTGTGCCACTCCTTCAGCACCGTGGCCCTTGAGAATTGGGGTGTGCTGGTGTAGATGGGGGTTACTTCTCCTAGGCTCTTCCCTGAACTGCACCCTGGGCACTGGGTTGGGAAGGAGGCAGAGGGGAAACACAGACAACTCTTTGCTTGCCAGGCAAGGGTGAGGGCATCCTCCCAACCAGCTCTTCTGGGCACTGGGGGTCTGTTGTGAGTTCTGATTCCAAATCTCAGCTGACTTCCTGCAGCTGGCATCTTGCCTGTCTGTCTTGTACTATGAGAATTCTGGAAAGTCT
This sequence comes from Saimiri boliviensis, assembly GCF_048565385.1. NCBI lineage: Eukaryota > Metazoa > Chordata > Mammalia > Primates > Cebidae > Saimiri > Saimiri boliviensis. The sequence continues at coordinate 26,807,420 of NC_133460.1, read as the reverse complement.
GAGGGCTCATGTCACCCTCTTTGTTCCATCAGTGGCCAGGCCTGTGGTCCCACAGAAGCTTCACCTTCTGCTCCTCTTGGGAAAAGGGCAGGAGGTGTGCCTGGCTGCACTCTCTGCTTGGCAGAACCCCATTTGCCATCAGTCCCCAGTTAGATTTTCCGTGCCTGGTAACCATAAAAAGCAAATCTTGGGTGTAAGCAACTGTCCAAGAAAGACACAAATGCCAGTCACCCTTTCTCTCAGCCTCCCTTAAACTTTGTAAGTGGTTTTTTGCATGTTCCCACAGCTTCAGGGAACAGACCCTGGCCTCTGCCCAAAGCAATTGCTCCCACCTCTCAGTATGCTTTGTATACTGACCATGGGGAGGAAGCAGTAGCGGGCCACAGCCACAACACAACAGAAGTCCCACTGGCACCAAAGCGCCCTTATAACAGTGTTCTCTCCGTGCCTTGCTCAGTGGCTGGATGTGCAGGTTCTCAGACACTTTTGGAACCAGAGGTGTATCCTCTGTCAAGTTCCAAGAACTCCAGCCCAGGTGGGAAAAATGCTAGAGTCTGTAAAAGTCCGCAGATGGCCAGGTGCCTGTGTTGGAGGGCAGTCTTCGTGTGTGGCTTTGGAAGCCAGAGGGTCTGGCCTCAGCTCCCCTCTTGCCTAGCTGTGCTGGCTGAAGGGCTGAGTGTAGGCAATTGGGCCTGCACCTCCTGGCCCAGAACTGGCAGATCTCTCCACTAGATGGCACTCAGAGTATAATGCTTCCTCATTTTTAATTCCACTTGGAAAAAAATTGTCACTTTTTATACCATTGAAGAGCACAAATGGAACTATGACTTAAAATGTACGTAGTTGATTGATTCTACGCATGACCATCTTTGGAATTCTGTCACTTTTCCAAGAGTTGTCAAGTTCTCCCCCCTCTTTGGGTACAGGCTGAAGAGTGAGGGAACCACTGTGGCATGGCTGACCTGTGCCCCAGGCCAGCACACATATCGCCTGCAAGTGATCCCAGGTTGGTCCTACTTCCTCAACCTGCCCTGAGTTCCTGGCCTAGGCCCCGACCCCAGACATAGTGGCTGGGCTCCTTCCTGCACTGCTAGTTCACTGCTCTTAGTCTGCCACCTGGCATCCTCAGAACTGTGGGAGAAGCCCCTTGTCCTCTCAGCTGCACTAGCTGCCCCTCTCCCCGCAAGCCTGAATTTCCTCTTGACCTTTGCACATTTCCCTGGGGGAGGGCCGTGCTTGGTGCACACTGGCATGGCCCGCTTGGTGATACATCCCATTCCTGCCCCCAGGTAACTGTCCTCGGCCTAGCGAGGATAAGTCCCTCTGGTGCCTTGAACTCAAGAATAAAATGTCCCCAGACTCCTTAAGGGCAGAGACTGGACACTGCTCATCTCAGGGCCACTCAAGGCCGGCTCAAAGCTGCGGTCAAACCAGTGGTTTGCCAAGTTGGGCATGAATGGGTTTCTTGGCCTTTCTGTGATGGCGTGTTGCTGTGGTTTAAGGTAGGTCTTCTTCTTATTCATTCTTAGCCCCAATATGGCCTATAACTGAAGGCTTAGTCAGAAACTGCTGTAACAGGAAGCCCACCCTTCTGGGGTCAGGCTGACCTGGGAGGGTCCAGGTTCCCCTACCTTCCAGCTGTTTGGCCTTAGGAGATTCACCTTACCCCTCTGGCCTGACACCTACATGGGCTATGAAGGGCGGGGAGCTTTGCCAGCTGCAGCCAGAACCAAGTATGAGCCTGGAGTGCAGCCTCCCAGGCCCCATCTGAGCAGGCTGATAGGGAGCACCCCAAATCCGGAGCCCCTGGCAGAGGGGGAACAGTGAGGAACACGCTCGGGCTCCGGGCAGCACTGGCATTGTGTTCTGCTCTGCAGATAGCCGCACCACGCTCCGCAAAGGCTGACTGGACTGCTCACTGCCCACCACCCGTCTCGTTCTCCCTGAGCTGCTGAGCAGCCACATAAAGGCTGGAGGACAGAGATGGACAGCTCTGGGGAGCAGCTGTGAGGATCTGCAGGAACCTGGTGCAGAGGCAAGCTTGAGACAAAGGAGTTCAGGAACTTTCCTTTCCATAACCAAGTCCTTAGACATCCCCAGCCCAGGTGGGAAAAATGCTAGAATTTGTAGGGGGCCTCAGATGGCCAGGTGCCTGTGTTAGAGGGCAGGGTAAGCGTGTAGCCAAAAGCCAGAACACCTGGTCTCAAGCCCCAACCCCGCTGCTAGCTGTGTGTCTAGCTGGGAATTCTTTCTAATCCCCACCGTGTGCTTTTGTACAATAGTTATAACGATATTCCCTATCTTAGAGGGGCGTTGGGATTACTGTGAGAGGCAGAATAATGATCCTCAAAGATGTCCATCCTCTAATTTCTGGAACCTTGTGACTGCTACCTTGTATGGCAAAGGGCCTTCTCCTACCTCCCCCCATACCCCTGACACTGCTGGCAAGAGTCAAATAAATTCTTGTAAATAGCTCTGGCCCAGATAATGAACATGCACACAGGTGGTGTCCCTTATCTGATCTATGGGTCACACACTCAATGCCTTTCTGAATTGATGGCTGGAGTGTGTTGACCTCTACCTTCTAGTTCTAGCCTTGACTCATCACCCCTGTCCCCACGCCCGGGGCCACACCCCTCCTCTAGATGGCAGGACCTTGCCTACCTCACTACTTGCATTTCTTCTCTATCGTAATAGCTGAGACCTTTTCTCCTGGTTTCACAGTCAACCTCTGTTTTCTACTCCATACCCCAGGACCCATTCATTACCACCTTCGGATGTGCGGTTTTACTACAAAGATTCTGGCATTAGATGAAAAGGAATACCCAAATGAAATCACAGGTACTTGAATTTTGCCCAGGGGCATGCGGCTAGAAAGGGTGTTCCTGTACTCAACTTCAGCCTGTGCCCCTGGGAACTTCAGTATGGACGGTGCAAAGGTAGCCATGCCCCTGTCCCAGGCAGGATCCGCTCATACCCGATCCTAGAGAGGCCTGAGTCTGGGGTGCTCCCTCAGTGGACAGCCAACAGACAGATCAATTCTCAGAGTGGCTGGGGTGGCTTTACTGCTTTGTGACCAGTCATAGACTTACTGGCTCACAGGGCCCCAGTGAGGCCCTAGCACAGTCAGTTCAGAGCCATCATGCTGCCAGCAGCCTCCTTCCTCGAGCATCTGCAACTGTCCCTGAAGGGCTGTCTCTGTCCGCAGAGTTTGGTCCATGTGAGGGTGGGCCACAAATTGCCAGTTACTCCCCAGAAAGCAGTTCTCAATGACTGGGGGTGGGAGTGGGTGGGTAGAGCCCCAGCCTCACTTCTTGGGTGAGACCCTCTGAAGCCTGTTTTGCACTGTGCCCAGAAGCCCCTGCGGGAACTGAGCCTGGGTGCCGGCAGCAGCAATGCACTCACTAGCACGCCCTGGCTGGCTTTCCTCCCTTCCCTGACTCCCTTCCTCGTGCCAGATCCTGGTCTCAGGCTCTGCTTCTTGGGGCGGCCAAGCTAAAGGAAAGACTGCCTGGCAGCATCGCCAGCCCTGCCATGCACACCGGCTTATCTGGAAGGCACTTTTACTTAGTTCATTAGCAACAACATTGTAAAACTCGCGAGTTTAAAATGTTGTTTTGTAACTGCTAATTCGACAGCAGAGCAGTTCTTTAGGCGACATTATTCCTCTCCCTCCTGCCACATCCCAATTCTCTGCTTTGGAATTTATAACCATCCTTCTTTAAATATTCTCAGGTTGTGCTACTGTTTTTCCCTGGCTTTATTTCCAGGTATTGTGTTTACACGTTCACTCTAAGATGTTCCCATTGACTAGTTTCTTTCCTTGCATTTACTGTGAATTTAAAAATCCTCATTTTCCAGTTACCCAAGAGCTCGTTATCCAGATAATTGATAGGACTTTCTAATTTCTTCCCCATGTGAGTATCCTGTCGATTTGGCCCACATTTCCGAGTTGTGCCTGGAGACAGTGCTGTGGCTCCCGCGGGAGGAGCGTCATGAAAGGCCGTCTTTCCAAGGCCACGGGTATGGGGACACCCCCACCAGGGCAGCAGAGCTGGAAGTTGCTCAGGCCTACCTGGGCTGATCTCAAAGAGGTGCTTCCCCGGGTCCTCAGGGCCAGGAAGAAGTTCGGTCACCTGGGTCCCTTGCAGAGAAATAAATCCCTAAAAAGGAGGCAAACACAAACACAAGGAGCATGAGATAATGGGGAGGTGACTGCTGTCGTCAGTGACCCTGGAGAGCAGAGGGTTGGATCTGGGGCCCTCCAGGCCCTGGCTGGGAAGCCTGGGCCTCAGGGAGGGGCACATTCCTCCTCTCCCAGGCAGAGATGAGGCCTACTCAGGGTCCCAGGTGGACTGGGGTGGACACTGTTGTCTGCACACATGGTTGGAGGAGCTCCACTCACAGGCAGCGGCAACTCCGGAGCAGGGAGGGAGGCTCCCACCTCCGAGAGTGCCTGATCCGGTGTGCTGCCTCTGGCCTTTCTGGGCCAGCAGGGTTTTAGGCTGGTAAGCGTCAAGGAGAAGCCTGGCACTCCGGCTCCTGAGGTGACATGGGGGAAAGGACCAACAGATCTGCGTGTGTCCAGTCCTGCCACCTCTTGGCTAGGCGAGATTTCATTTCTTTACCTATGAGATAGGAGTCAGCTACCATGCACGTGGCATCCCGCACTGAGAGTGCCAGGTGCCTGGGGTGCCCGTGAAGGCATGACAGAGGGCTGCTTCACTTTTGTCTTTAATGTTGAAGTCTGGTAGCTGGGCTGAAAAATGCAGAAAAAAAGCACGGGATGTAGGGATGGGGAGGCTGGCTTTGAGTCTCAGCCTCGCACTTCCAGGCTGTATGACCTCAGGTAAGCCACTCAATGTCTCTGAACCTCAGTTTCCACATGTGCACAATGGGACACCAACTCACATGTCTCAGGAGAGTTGAGATGCCAGATTCCTATGTGGTAAGTCCTAATCGTGAAGACGAGGTGTTGTGATACTGCTGTGATTGACCCTTCCCCAGCCCCCAGGTTAGGCAGAGCCTCCTTTATCCTTCTTCCGTATGTCAGTAACTGTGAGCTCTGCTGAGGCCTTTCTTTATTTCATTCATGCTTGGTTTTGCTCAACTCAGACTTGGTATGGCTTGACTACACATTTCTGGTCCTCTCAATGGAAAACCCATTTTAAACTCTATCCCTGCAACCAACCACCTGGGTTCAAATCCTGGCTCAGCTACAGGAACATTGCTCAACCGGTCTGTGCCCAGTTTCCTTATCTGTGAAACAGGAATAATAAAGTACTTTGTGGGGATGTTTGTAGCGTCAAATGAATTAGCCCTTGGAAGTTCTTAGAGCAGTGCCTGGTACACAGTGGGAACTGTGTGTTTGCTAAGTAACTGCCTGGTATTGCTGTCTGTCAGGGCTCCACACTTAGTGGGGCACAGCATCCCTGTGCCTGCATTTGCCCAGGTGAGGGGCAAAGTCACCTGCTATATCCAGGTTGCCTCCTGCTCCCACCTCTATGAGTGCTCACAGAGCACCCCCTTCCATATTTTCCAGGCAAATCCTGCCTTTCACAGGGTGATGGGAGCCTCCCACGTGCTGCTGGAATCTTGCACTGCAAGGACACGTGGAAATGCCTCTTCTCATTTAAGCAACATTAATGCAGAAAGGCAGAACAGCGTCTTTACCCGCAGATGCTTGCTTTAGAGGAATTACAGCAATAAACCAGAGAACCAGCTGGTAATCTTTGTAACTGAATTAACAGTTACTTTCTTGTTAGAGAACTTGGAGCTACTGGAAATAAATTAGGACTGCAGCCCCAGGATGGAGAAATGTGCTCATTAGAGGGCGTGGGTGAGATCCATCACTGGCTAATGGGATGCATCTCGGGCATTTGCTATTTCAGTAACCGAGTTTCTGTGTAATTCTGGGTACTCTGTTGTTTTTTTCTGTGTCCCAGTATCTGCCATCCATACAAAGAGAGTAACAATATTGACATTGACATTGCTTTCTACTACAGCTAAATGAAAAAGCAGTAATAGCTTCTGTTTATGAAAACTGTACTATATTTCTGGCTCTTTGCCTAAATTATTGGATTCAATATAGAGGGCCAGGGAGGTAGGTACCACTGTCTGTCTTCCCAGACAAGCAGACAGAGGTCAGAGAGGTGAGATGCAACCATCCCTGTGCCCACCGCCCACAAGGGTGTGCTGGGGACGTTGTGTGCCTGCTGCTGAAACCCCAGGCTTTACTCTTTGCTTCCTTTATCATGGCAGCCACCAGCTGACTTTGTTTGCAAGAAGCCACAGTGGAGAGCTGGGCTGCGACTGTGGGATCCACTGCTAACTTCTCAGGGAAATCCCAGTGTGGCCCCCACCGCTGCAGGGGGTTCTACCCTTGGCTGCCCAGATTCCTCTGCCTCCCACAGGTCAAGAATGTGGCTTTGATCCCAGGGGCTTCAGGACTCGGTGGGGGGAGGGGGCCTGGGTAGTAAAGGGAGTCTGCTCTCCAGTCCCTGCTATGACATTTGTTAAATCTATGATGAAAAGACGTGAATGGAGTCAGAATGTAGGATTCAGCTGAGACGCTCAGGTTAGGGATCAACCTTGAGCATGGCTTGGAGTCACCTCCGGTCTTGTTAAAACATGGAGAGCCTGGTGTTTTGGTGGTGTTTAACAATGAGTTCTCTGAGAAAAATAAAGTACCTTGATTTGGAGTGTTTGCTAACCTCAGTGATATAAATACCCTCCCCTTCCATGGCCTATTTTATGACATAATTGCATGTGGAGCTGAGAAGAGATGGATGCACTATAGTGTTTGCACCACACAGATGCAACAGAGGTCAGTAACTGCCAGAGCTTAAGGCATAGTATGTGAAGTCATAGTACGTGAAGTTAGGAAATGATATATTTTGAGTACTTTTTAGCTTTTGTTTTTACTATAATGTATTTATTGGTAGGTTTTTGTGATTTTATTTTATTTTTTTGAGACAGGGTCTTGCTCTGTGGCTGAGGCTGGAGTGCAGTGGTGAGATCTTGGTTCACTGCAGCCTCGACTTCCTGGGCTCCAGTGATCCTCCCATCTCAACCTCTAATTGGGATCACAGGTGTGTGCCACCACGCCCAGCTAATTTTTGCTATTTTTAAATTTTCAGTAGAAATCGGGTCTCCCTATGTTGCCCATGCTGGTCTTGAACTCCTGGGTGCAAGCAATCTTCTTGGTTTGGCCTTCCAAAGTGTTGGGATTACATGCATGAGTCACTCCACCCAGCCTGATTTAACTTCTAATAGTGGAAGGGTTGAATCAGAATAATGCTGGACCCCACCCTCGAGTTTCTCACTCTATAGGTCTGGGGAAAGTGGGACCATTTGTTATTTCTAACCATTTTTCTGATGCTGCGAGCCCTGGGGAATACACTTTGAGAACCACTGGTCTGGGGCACTAAGGGAAGGTGGCCAGAGGATGAGGCCTGTTCCGTGAGCTCACTCAGCACTTCTGTCTCCTCACCTGGAAAATGAGGACAATAATAGTTTCTGCTTCGTGAGGCTGTCTTGAGGATTAAATAATTTGATATCTGGCCCCAGTGGCCTTAGTGAGCCTAGTTTTTGCCAAGATTCTGTGCTTTGGGCACATGCAGGTGACAAGGACCAGTACCTGCTTCTAACACCTCAAACAGTGCCCTCAACTACGAGGGTCTTGGAAATTCTAGGAGCGCAAAGTGAGTATCGGCACTTTGCCCCTTCCTACTATAGTACCAGGTCAGGGCTTGACTGTTTGTATCTGGGAGGGAATCAGGCACACAGTCTGCACCTAGAACTGCACAGTTTGCAGATGGGCACCTGGGTACAGAAAGAGTGTACTGGCTCCAGGCACATGATAGATTTCCACAAATGTCGGGCCATTTCCCCCTTCCTCATTCATCCGAGCTCATGTTCATTTGCTCTGTTAGGGAATTGCTCACCTATGTATCTAAGTTTCTCCTGAGAGGCGGCAGCTGACTGAATGCATCCGTTGCTCCACACAAATGCAGTCCATTGGTGTAAGTAGCTAATGGATAAAGAATGTGCCATTCTGTCTTCATCTAGGAGGGCTCAGTATTTTCAAGTTTTAGATATTGCATAATTGCTCTCAAAAAGTCTTTATCAAATTATATCAAATTATGTTCCATTAAAAGTGTATGAGAATGCCCATTTCTGTATGCTGTTCCCCTTGCATGGTCATTAAGTACTGACTGTCCTTTTAAATGAAGACTCTTATGACATATTTATTGACCATTTGTATTTCTTCTATTAATTCCTTGTTAACACCCTTTACCCATTTTTTCTATTGGGTTGCCTTTTATTTTAACAATATATTTTATTTATTTATACTGGATAACCCAATATATCAAAAAATCAGCATTACAACAAGTAACCAATATAAAATTATCAATGAAATAGTTTACATCTTTTATAGTAAATATTTGGAATCCACTTATAGCATATCAGATTTACATACCAAATTTTTATCAAATACATGTGATCTGTATTTAGATCTTATCAAATTTGAAGTAGATTCACGGGCCCAAATTGGTTCAGATATACTGTAGTAGGTAGAATAATGGCTCCCCAAAAGATGTGCCTGTCCTAATCCCTGGAACATGCGAATATGTTATGTCACATGACAAGCATTTAACTAAAGTTTCAGATTGAATTGAAGTTGCTAACCATCTGACCTTAAATCTAGTAGTATTAGAACTCCAACTTGATTATTCTATTTCAAATTTATCTGGCTATTCTAGGCCCTTTAAACTTCTATACGAATTTTAGAATCAGCTGGTCAATTTCTATTAATAGAAAAATGCCTCCTGGGATTGTGATTGGGATTGCAAAGATCGATTTGGGGAGAACTGGCACCCTAACAATAATAAGTCTTCTGATCAATGAACACAGTATAACTCCTCATTTATTCAGAGCTTTCATTTTTCCCAACAGTAATTTGTAGTTTTTAGTGAACAAGGGATGATATGCATCCCTAAGTTTATCAGGAATCAATATTGAATTTTGTCAGATGCTTTTTCTGAAGCTATTAGGTGATTATTTTTTCTCTTTCTTCACTCATTAATATGATAAATTACCTTAATTTTTAAACATTAAATCAACCTTGCATTTTTGAGATAAACCCCACTTGGTCATTATGTATTTTCTTTTTTATGTACTGTTGGATTCAAGTTGATAAAATTTGGTTGAGAATTCTTTCAACTGTGTTCACAAAGAATATTGATGTATAGTGCCCTTGTCTTGTAATGTCTTTGGCTAGATTTATATAGGGGCAAGGTTAGCCTCATAAAATGCATTGGCAAATATGCTCATTTTGAAATAGAATAATAAAGCTGGAGTTCTAATACTACTTGATTTTAAGATAGTGTAAAGCTACAGTAATCAAAACAATGAGAAATTAGCATTAAAATTGATTAATGAAACAGAATAGAAAGGCCAGAATAGACCCATATATACCTCCACATCTCTCTCTCTCTCTTTCTCTCTCTCTCTCTCCACATATGGATAATTGATTTTGACAAAGGTGTAAAGGCTAGTCACTGGAGGAAAGATAGTGTTTCAACAAATGACGGTGGAACAACTGCATATTTGTGTACACACACACAAAAAATGAATCTCAGTTCATACCTCACACCATATATAAAAATATACTCAAAATGAATGATATACCTAAATGCAAAATCTGAGACTATAAAACTTCTAGTAGAAAACCTTTATGATTTTGGATTAGACAAAGAGTTCTTGCATATGACATCAAAGTTTGACTCGAAAGAGAACAAATTTATAAACATGACTCATTTAAATTAAAAAAACTGCCTTTCAAACACATTAAGAGAGTGAAAAGACAAATTACATACCGGGAAAAATATTTGAGTATCATCTATCTGATAAAGGACTTGTACCCAAAATACATCATCAAAATTCTATAATAAGGGAACAATCCAATTTAAATAAATAGGCAAAAGATTTAAACAGGTAATTATCATAGAAGATACAGGGTTGGAAGATAAGCTCATGGGATGATCTTCAACATTATTATCAGGTAGGAAAATGCAAACTAAACCCATAATTGGATACCACTACATACCTATTAGATAAAATAAAAAGACTGACCAGAATAAGTGTGGGTGCAGAGGACCTAGAATTTTTGTACACTGTTGGTGGTAATGTTAAATGACAATCACTTTGGAAAAGAGCAGTCTCTTAAAGAGTTAAACATAGGCTGGGCTCGGTGGCTCACACCTGTAATCCTAGCACTTTCGGAGGCAGAGGCGGGCAGATCATAAGTTTCGGGAGTTCGAGAAAGCCTGGCCAATACAGTGAAACGCTGTTTCTACTAAATAAAATAAAATAAAATAAAATAAAATAAAATAAAATAAAATAAAATAATCCAGGCATGGTGGCACGCAACTGTAGTTCCAGCTACTTGGGAGGTGGAGGCAGGAGAATTGCTGGAACCCGAGAGGCAGAGATTGCAGTGAGCCAAGATGGCACCACTGCACTCCAGCCTGGTTGAAAAAAGAGTTAAACATACACCTGGGATATGATCCAGCCATTCTCCTCCTATGTATTTACGCAAGAGAAATGGAAGCATATTTCCATACAGAGATTTGTATACAAATCTTCTCAGTTTTATTTCTAATATCCAAAAATTGTCTGCAACCCAAATGGCCATCACCAGGTGAATGATAAGCAAACTGTGGGACCTCCATGCAGTGCATTACTACTCAGCAATACCAGTAATGAACTCTTAATGCATGCTGTAACATGGATGCCTCTCTAAATAATTATGCCTAGGGAAAGAAGGCAGACAACACACACTGTGTGATTCCATTTCTATAAAATGGTAGAAAATGAGAAATAAGCAGACCAGCCTGGGGCTAGGGGTCAGGAGGGGCAAAGGAAATGCGAGGAGGGATTACAACAGAATACAAGGAAGCTTTTGGCAGTGCTGGATATGTTTGTTGCCTTGATTGTGGTGATAGTGTCACAGATGTACGTCTATATTAAAACTTACCAAACTGTGTTCATGAAATACGTGCAGTTCATTGTATGTCAATTATACCTCAATAAAGCTGTTAAGAAAAACCTGATATTTGATTCAGTTATCAAAAAAGTTTTAGGTATATGTACTTCCTAATAGATTACTATAAAAGTGGTGGCTCAAAACAAGATAAATTCATTTTCTTACAGTTCTGGAGGTCAGAAGTCTATAATGGTCTTACTGGGTGACACTCAATAGCTGGCAGGGCTGTTCCTTCTGGAGCTCTAGGGGAGGATCTGTTTCTCACTTTTTCAACTTTTAAAAGCTTCCTGAACCCTTCCACTGTCTTCAAAGCCTCACATCTTCAAATTGCTCTCTGACCTCCTTGTCTGCCTCCCTTTCCACTCTAAAGAACCCTTGTGATTATATTAGATTCACCTGGATAATCCAGGATAATTTCTTTAAGGTTAGAGGGTTAGCAACCTTAATTCATTCTGCAACCTTAATTAAATGCTTATCATGTAACATAACATATTCGCATATTCCAGGGATTAGGACAGGCACATCTTTTGGGGAGCCATTATTCTACCTACTACAGTATATCTGAACCAATCTGGTCACGTGAATCTACTTCAGATTTGATAAGATATAAATACAGATCGCATGTATTTGATAAAAACTTGGTATGTAAATCTGATATGCTATAAGTGGATTCCAAAGATTTACTATGAAATATGTAAACTATTTCATTAATAATTTATATTGATTACTTGTTGAAATGCTGATTTTTAGACATATTGGGTTATCCAATATAAGTAAATAAAATATGTTGTTAAAAGACAACCCAATAGAAAAATGGGTAAAGGGTGTTAACAAGAAATTAATAGAAGAAATACAAATGGTCAATAAATACGTCATAAGATTCTCAATTTAAAAGGCCGTCAGTACTTAATGATCATGTAATAGGAAAAGCATGCAGAAATGGGCATTCTCATATACTTTCGATGGAGCATAATTTGATAAAGACTTTTTGAAAGCAATTTTGCAATGTCCAAAACAATTTTAAAATAAAATGTCCTGTAACCTTGTGTTGAATTTTAAGAATTTGTCCTAAGGAAAAGCGAATGCATAAAAACGTATGCATAACAATCCTCAGTGTAACCTTTTTTACTGCACAAAATGTGAAACAACTTGTTCCTCGGTCATAGGAGAGTGATTAAATCATTTCTGGTAAGACCATATCAGAATGAGGTACATACCAAAGGTTTCTAAGATGAATTGCTAAGAAATAAGAACATCAGAAAAATAATATTAATACAATTTCATCCCAATGTCTGTTACTGTCCTCTCCCCAGAGTCTACAAGTTACATGTTAACCTATAGAAATAGCAGGGAAAACTTACCCTCTGGGAGGGAGTGGTGGGAATGGTGAAGGAGCTTTCATGTTCTGCTCTGTAATGCTTGCATCAACATAAAATTTAAATAATGTTAAAGTTGAAAAGAAAAGCCGTCAGCTAATGCATGCAGCACTTCCCATGCCCCAGTCATGGGCTGCTGCCATCTGATTACCATCATACTCTCCAACCTCATGTGTCAGGACCAAGTCAGCCTGCACAGTGTTTCTGCAGCCTGGAATGCCCATCTATCATTTCCAGAAAACAAAGAGTGATTTTTCCCTCTCTCTTCTACAAGCATTTAGGGTGACAGTCCCCTCAAGCTTCCTCAGACTGAAATCAAGTGGCGAGTACTTTCCAGGTCCTCTGATCAGAGTCTGCAGACACCCCTGCCTGCAGGGAGCCCCTGCTCACATCAGGATGCTGCCACAGCTCACTTTGCAAAGAATGATACGTCTTGGGAACAGTTCCCAGAACACTGGATGATCTGGAAGACTCAGCTTAGTCCAGAGGAAAAAATGAGATTAACAATAGCAGTATCGACAAAGATTTCTACTCACATGTCTCTAGTCAGATGCCTCACACCCAGAACTCACTCAGATTGTAAAAAGATAATCACTCATTACATTATAAATCTGAGATGGTGTGAGACCGTCATGGACACTTCACAGATTTTAGCCTCAGACAGATCTGGTTTCAATCCTGACACCACTGCATAGTGATAATACATGTCAGGACAAGTACAGACTCAGTTTTTCTCTCTGTTAAATGGGGTAGTGCCATCTCCCTCACAGATCTATGAGAATTGAATGGGATGAAGTGAGCAGAGAATGTGGACTGAGGCTGGGCTTTAGCAGGTATCCAGGACGACAGCATCTTAAGAAAGGGCCATGCTGCAGAGGTTTAGTGTGAGCTCATGACTGGGGGCAGGGTCAGACAGGTCCTCCACCACCAACAGCTGTGCAACCCGGGCGAATCTCCGTTTCCTCCTCTGCAACATGGAGGTGTTTTGAGGATTTCCCCAGGCTTAGTGCCCGGTGAGAGTAAGTGCTGTTTCTGTGATTATGCATTATTACAGGGTCAAGAAGTAGAGTCTGTGCATGAACATTTTATAGAAGTGGGAATAGATAGAAACACTGAGAATTATTATACGGGTTTGTAATTACTGTGACATTACGTAGAATACAGACAGGTGTGTTCCACCTTTCACAGGCTGAGGCCTTGTTTCTTTATCTGTAAAAATGAAGATATTTGTCTCAGATTCATCACTGGATCATCTGAGATAGCGCTGTACAAGCACCAAGGGTCTATAGGCCTATACAAATATGAATTCTTATCATAATTACGGCTTCAAACCCCATTTTGGTCACTGTATCACTTGTTTGGTCTGTTCGTAGGAATAATCTCCCCTCCTCTAATAATATCATTGCTTGTGCCATGAAATGAGTGTGCAACAGACTTCAGGAGTCCTAGCATGGGGAAGGTAGTGCCCTGCTTCCTGGTGTGTGATGACTGTCCCTGGGGACCTTCTGCAGGGCTCAGGATGTCTGCAGTCCTCCCATTGGCCTGCCTTTGAAGTTTGTGATAGTTTGAGGTCTTTGCTGTCTGAATTCAGCTCTTCTCAACCTGATCAAAGACTGGCTCTCTGGGAAGGCTTCATTTTTCACCTTGTGTAGGAGACTGCCTGAAGAAACAGTTTCTAAAATACTTTTTAACAAGTCTTTTGATAAGATCCTCGACAGCAGCATCTTGGAAAACTGTAGGCATGTTTTAGAAAGCAATTACTCAGGGTTCCTTATCTCTGGTAATTCTGACTGGGGCCTCAGATCAATCTTAAAAAGCTTTATCCATCTGACACCCAACCAGGAACTGAACCTGTGAGTTTTACATAAATAATACAGATCAGAATGAAGTTCAGTGCCAAGGAGGGAAGCATCCTCCCTGTTGCCTTATCACAGGAGCCTGTAGCCATGCCCCAGGACTGTCCAGAATGCAGACTTTAAATGGCAGTGTAAAAATTGGAGACAAATGGGTTTTTGGTTGAGGAATGTTTGCTCCTTAAGGAGTGGAGACAAATCATTTGTCTAGCCTCTTTCCTTGCTGATGACTTTCTCCTGAAGCTTCTTCCAACAGATTCCACAGTGACGCTGTCACCTGAGAACTCCAAATGCACTTGCTATGATCCACATGTCGGCAGTCAGCAGATCAGCCCTGGGAGTGCCCTACTTCTGTGTCATGAGGCTACAAGTGTTCCTCTTAGAAAATCTTCAGCACACGTGGTGTGCTACAGGGACAGTGTGTTGAGGTCAGCACCATGTTCTGCCGAGAGTAGGGGCTTTAAAGTCAGAGCACCAGCTCCCTGCACCTTCCTGATCCTTCCCAACTGGCTACCGCCCCTAAAGCCCTTACTCCCAGGCCTGCACAGCTCAGGCCTTGAGCCTGTGGAAGTCCAGCTGGGAGCCATGAGTGACCCCAGGACCTGGGGCCTGAGACTTGGGACAGACTTTCAGGATAAGCTGGAAGCCCTGGTGGAGCCCTCAAGAGCCTTCAGGTCTCAGAGCTAACAGCCTCTTCCAAACTCCAGGGAGTGCCCTTTCCAGGGTGAGTGGGTCCTCTTTGCTAAGTCCTGGTTGCTCTGTGGTTAGTTCCATGGTAAGCCAGGACCTCGCACTAGACTCCGTGCCAAACAGCGTGCCCCTGACTTGCCCCGAGTCACTCCTGGTGTTTA
Organism: Saimiri boliviensis; assembly: GCF_048565385.1. Lineage (NCBI taxonomy): Eukaryota > Metazoa > Chordata > Mammalia > Primates > Cebidae > Saimiri > Saimiri boliviensis. The sequence goes on along the minus strand of NC_133460.1, from coordinate 26,792,290 downwards.
CCCCTTCAGGCAGCCTCATCTCACTGGATTCCTGAGCCCTGCAGAAGACCCTCCAGTTGAGGCTGCACTGGTAGTCCTCACCCAGTGGCCTTGGGCTCAGCCTCTCTTCCTTTCAGTCCTGTCATTCATGTGAGCATTCTAATGCCCACGACCATGCTCATGAGAATGAGATGCCATGCCACATTCGGAAGAGTCACTGGTACTAGTGTCCTGATCTTGGTGGCAGCCCGGGGCTGGGGGCTGAGTAGTGCTGCAGGGACGTGGCAGGATTAATGTAGGAATGACCAGTGAATAGAATGCTTACCCCAGGGACCTCCTGAATCCTCTAGTGTTTAGCTTGCCCTGGGAGAAGGGAGGAGAGGCCAAGGTGCACGTGATTTTACAACACATTTGGGACAGACCATTAGTGTCACCAAATCTCCATGGGTTGCTCTCCAAGTGTCCTCTGTGCTTATGCTGGGGCCATGTGACAGGGTTCTGGCCAGTGGGATTAGGCAGGAGTGACAGCCTCCACTTTCAGGCCTGGTGCTTTAAAAACTGCCAGTGACCTCCAATCTTCTCTCCTACCTCTCCTGCTGAGTTAACCTTGGGGACCACAGAGACAGATTAGGCCAACATCTGGCCCACCGTGGACATTACTGCAGCAAGAGGTAAACTTTTATTGTCTGTAGCTGCTGGTATCTTGAGGACATTGAACATTGTTCATTGTACTAATTAGATGTTATTCTGCGAAAATAAGCGTTAGAGAATTTTGTCCTGAGCTGATCACCTGGCCACATGCACAAAGAAGTTATAAAATCATAGCACTAATTAAAAATTGTATTTCCATGCTGCTATATCCATTTAGCTAATAATGATGATTTCCTTAGTCCTTGGATTGGATGTTGGGAAAAAGAAAGGAGAGGTCAGACTCATCTACTTTGATGCTAGGGGCCTTGGGGCAATGGGAGCTGTCTTACTCTGATGGTTACAAGAACTGAGCATGGTATGTCTAGGTTCTGGATCAAGCTGTGGTGGTTGTGTAGTACCCGCTTCCTACCTGACCTTTTGGACTGAAACATTGGAAGGAGCCCGGAAAAGACTGATCTAGATCACTGTCCAAGAGGGGTTGTGGCCTCATGCCCATTACTGGCTGAATGACATCCCCTGGGCAGCATGAGATCCTGGGAGTGTGCAAATGACCCTGCTTCCTCCTTGGCTCACTGGACCACCCATTAGGCCTCTTTGTCCCCTGAAATATCCAGTGTTTCATGTGAAGAGGTAGGGGGAAACTCAGATAAGCCAAGTCCCTCTGGCTTCCCATGGTGTTTGGTGGCTGCATCAGACACCACAGTTGAGGCAGGTGTGTTCACAGGGAACCAGCCCCCAGAGGGCACATGCTCTGAGCCTCTCCAGAAGGGAGTGGTCACCCACTTCTTTCTAGTATTCTCTCTTATCTGGGACTAAGGTGAATGTGGGTGTTGACTGCTGTACCACTGTGATGCTCGGCCTTCAGAGCCTGCCGGCTGGGTGTGAAACAGCCTCTCCTGTTCTTCCAGAGCTGGGAGGTCTTGGTAGGTGCTGACTGGCTCGCATCCCCACCAGGAGGAGCCCATGGGGACACAGGCCTCTCCACTGCCTGGGTTGGCACACTGAACACAGGCCTGCTCTTCCATGCCACGGTCCTTGCCATGTTTTCCAGGGTTGCAGTGTTTCCAGCCTTCTCTGTCCATGATGAACAGACCCAGCTGCTCAGACTGGGAGCACTGGTGCTGTCTGGAGTCCTGTCCTGAGCCTAAGAGCATACTCTCTTGGAAGATTTTTTTCTGCTCAAAATACACCTTTGGGACATGCTGATGCTAGGTCCAGGGCCCCTCCTTGGAGTGGGTGGGGCCCTCCTTTGGCCAGAAATGGTTTAATTCTGTGTTATTTCTGGAAGGCCCTGAAACTAGTGCCATGCTCTGGGGTATATGGTGTCTCTGTGAGAGAGCCTGCCATGCTGCTTAGTTGGGCACAGGTTAGCCTGAGTGGCGTGGTCTAGACACTTTTGCATTGACCAGCCCTGGCTGTGCAGGCTGATCTGCTGGGCTGACTGCTGCCAAGGGTTTGGCATTTTGCTGAGGAAGGCACTCCTCATCCCCATCTCTTGCAAAGGCCGCAGTCCATTTGGGCAATGTACCCATCGTCCTCGGCAGCCCTTCCAAACCACCTCCATTGTGCTGATCAACTGTAACTCGGTATTCCACCAATGCATTAAGGAGCTAGAATGCTCCGAACACAATGAAAAGTAAGTTATACTCTTCTGCACAATGAATAAAATATGCTTCCCATGCTGCTTTAATTCATTTTTCTGCCTTGTAATTGATAAAACATGTAATTTAACAATCAGTCTTCTACCTATTACTGTAAATTAACTGGGTTGAGATGAAAGCCAAAGGATTGCTCTGTTATGAGTGGGAGACATTTAAGTGCTGTAAACTAGTATCTGTGCTGACTTAAATTAGCAGACTCCAAGAGAAGCTCATTACTACCAGTAACGCTGGAGGAAACACAAAAGTCATTTTTAGAAGGTGAAGACCCGTCTTGTAGGCAGTGTAGCTCTGGATGCAAAACAATTAGGGGGCAATGAAGACACTGTCACTTGTGATTTATTTACTCTTGAGGTGTCATCAGGCCCCTTCTAACTTGATTCCTTTTCCTGGAACAGTGGCAGAATTTTGCTCTCCATACGTTAGTGCCCAGATGTTGCTGATGCAGTCATTTCAGGGGCCCGCTCTCAGAACCCTGCAGGATGGTATCATATAAACCTGAAAATGTGTTTTTGTATGATTACTTAAATCTTGCGTTTTTCTTTGACATGCAGAAAAAAATGGTTTTAACTAAATATTGTTTGGAATTTGTTTAAAAACACGGCTGTTACTGCCAATTTCAATTTAGTAAATAAATTTATATTTGATTTAAAATAACTTGCTTGAATAGAATTTTCATTTTGATATGTTTAATAGTGGGAAGTTATGGTTCTCAAATAGCTGCAAAAATATAGCATCCCTTTAAAAAAAGCCATGAAGTCTCATAGTTGAGCCTAAATAAATGATACCTCTCTCTTTTTTTATGACTCCAGTGAGTAATTCTTCACCAAAGAAGCATTTCAAGTTGTCCCCCAGGACATTTTAAACAAGAAAATATTTATTGCTTAATTTTTCTTCTGCTGCACTAATAGGAGTGTGAAGCTTGATTCCTAATTAACTCAAGGTGCTCTCTAACGTGCTGCAGAAGACACTTTTCAATAATTGCTGGCTCATCCTGGGGCAGAGAGGGGCTGTGGGATGCATCCGTGCCTTTCTTTTATGCTCAGGTTTGTTTTGCCTGAGTGCAGATGGATCGACTGAAATTTGCTGTGGCAAGATCTATGGGAGCAGCTTGGCAGGTAATAAGTTGCTTGTTCTTTTGTGGACAGAGACTTGCAGGTGGGAAGTAGGAAGGAGGGAGTGAAGTCATACTCTTCAGGGGTTCTCAGGAGATCACGGGCAAATTCATCAAGAGAAATGAGATCCATGGGTGATCCCATCTTCAAGGGCCCCATGACATCAAGGTCTGTATTCATCAGCTCTCTTGCCACCAACTGTGTCTCCCTGGAAACCTTCAGCCAGCCCAACTAGGGAGCCAGGCTTCCAAACGCTCCGCACAAAATGACCACCGAGGACCGCCAGGGGAGCCCACAGCAGGGCTTCTGGGAAGCTGACCTGCTCTGGCCAGACCCTTAGAGCGTACCGGCATCTTTGGCCTCATTTTTTGCTCATCTAGGGTGGAACTTCTGAAAACTACTATGGTTTAGCTGAATGTAGTTCTATGTCTCCATTTCTCTTTGCCTTATATGGTCTCGGCTGAACTTTTGGCTTTCAGAGTTGAGAGGGCTCTTGGAGATCGTCTCTCACCAACTTCTTACCCAATTGCCAGCTCTTCTCCAAGCCACTTAGCCAAGCGATGATTTGGCCTCTACTTGTCTAGCACCAGGGACTGAATCTCACTACCACCCAGTAGGCCACTCCATCAGAATGAAATATGGAATGGAAGGCAGAGGGCAAATTGGGGAGTCCATCCATTTGTCTTCTGGTCTTGGTCATAAGAGGATTCAGTGCTTTATATACTACCTTCGGCAAGATTTCTTTTCTCCAGATGACTTATTCAGTTATTCCTCCTATGGACAGGAATTCAGACCCCTCTCCACCCTTGCTGCCCTGTTCCTGAGAATATAGTGGCTTGAGGGGACCCTCACTCTCCAGAGTGACCTGGTCTGACCATGGACAAACTTGGCAAGGCTTCCCCTCCCTTCTTCTAATTTCTCCGCATCTTAAGAAAGTCACCTAACCTCTTTGTGCCTCAGTTTCCTTATTGGGCCAGTGGTGATAATACTCATTCCTAAATTGTTTCAATCATTTACTGCTGTGTAAGAAAACTCCAAAACTTATTGCCTACAAAACAGTGATTCATCATTTGTCATGATTCTGTGGCAGGGATCAGTGGGTGGTTCTTCTGTTCCATATAGCATGGTCCAGAGTTACTGACACAGCTGTATTAGGCAGGCAGCTGAGCTGGGCTAGAGGTCCAGGAAGGAAGGCCTCACCCATTCATCTAGTCTGTGTGGTCTTTCTCACCTCTATGCTCCTTTACCATTCTGTGGTCTGTTCAAGCATTCTGATAGCATGGTGGCAGCTTTGCAGAGCAAAGCAGAAACTTGTTTGGCTTCTTAGGGATGCGAACTAAAAATAAAATCCTAGGGCCCCCACCTGACTGAATAAATACACTCTTGGCCAAGGGGAACCTAGAGAAACCTTAAAAACTGAGTTCCTGGCCATGATAGGAGGCCAGGCATGCCTTGTTATATCCCCTCCCTTCTTCAGTTTAGACACAACATCTGACCAGCATTAATGTTACAGTAGCGATCATTCGACTAACTTTATGGCAATAAGATACTAAAGTATAAATAAGACCCAGGGCCATTCAGCCAACAGTTAGGTCACACACCCCTACACTTAAAGAATAAATGATGATCTAAGTGCAACAGGGTTTTCTTTTTCCCTAGCAGTTAAACAGGCACTGGTCCCAAGAAACAAGTGCTAAAACAATTGTAGCTCACCATTAGACCTTAACTAACTGATCCCCAATCCCTGGTCTACAAGTTGCAACTACAGCTTTGATTGGACAAGACACAGATGTCAGTAACGCTCCTGTTAAAAGATGACCAATCACTGGTTCTGACCGGTTAGCAAGAGGCTGCACACGGAGTGCCTTCATGTCCCTGCTTCACCTACTGCTGTATAGGGCCTACCTGTAATGCATTTAAATGTTAAGCCTCTACTCCATAGTGAATATGGGTCACATGGACGCATGATATTCAGTAGGCATGCATCAGGATCCTCTTTGTGAATATTCATAGCTCTTCCTGTAAGCCTACTTAGCTAATCTGTTCAGTGTAAATTCTTGCCTTCCCTCAAAGTGCCTGCATTTCAGAGTCTACCAGGGGCTATGCTTCCCAGCCTGCAGGTGGCCAGCCTGCAAGTTGCAACCCTTTATGAAAAATAAAGTCTCCTTCCTAAATTTATAAAGTATGTGATTTTTAAGTTAACAGAGACCACACCTGGAAATTGTACAGCATCTCTTCTGTCTTATTCTGTTTGTCAAAGTCACAAAGACAGCTCAGATTCAAGGGGAAGGGAAATACTCTGCTTGCTGGGAGAAGCGGCAGGAATGAGTGGCAGCCATCTTTGGGATTATCTACAATGTATCTTGCAGGGTTGCTGTGGGAATTAAAGCAAGCTAATACATGAAAAACACTTAGAACAGAGCCTTGTTCATCAGACACATAAAAGTTGGTTTTCATTTAGATTCAAACTGTGGATCAAACTCATGAAGTAAGGCAGAGGCAAGGTTGGAGCCGTGCTGCCTGCCCCTAGAAGCCACTGTTCGATTGTGTTGGATGATTTGCTAAACCTTCACTGGGTAAAGTTCCACCCAGGGGAGAAGGCTATCACTAGGGTATTTCCTGCTTGGTTAAGCTTACTCTAATCATGGTCCTATAAGGTAGGTCTGGTTATTCTCAACTTACAAGGAGGAAGCTGAGGCTAAGGGAGTGAAATATCTTCTCTAGTTGCCAGCTAGAACCATCCTGGTTATTCACCAGAAATCTGCCATTTTTTTTTCTATCATGCAAGATCCCGTAACATGATGTGCTAAAATGTAGACACTAGGTATTTGTGGCAGACCTACCACCCACTAGTCTGGACTCCTAATCAAGAAAGGGAGTGAGGACCATCTGTAGGGCTGGTCTCAGGGAGCCCTGAGTGTTCAGGCAATCATTGTTTTCTAGATCTGCAACTTCCTTTTTGTATTTCATATTAGATGGCTTTGCATGCTTCTTGAAGGTCTTTCATTTCAGAACTCATTCTAAGGATTATAAGAATTTTATCTCTGAGTGTCTAGGGAGCACTGACAACACCATCAACCACAGCAACTTCCATTTGTCCAATGCTTAGTGAAGCCACAACCTCAAAACACCATTCCAAAAGTAGGAACAAGAGGGCTTCAATGATCTTCCCAAATCTATAGCCAGTAAGTGGTATAAATGGGACTTGAAACCAGGTATTCTAATTCCAAATATTATGTTTTATTCCATTACAGTTTGCAAGTTTCCATTCTATCTTTTTGAGCCCCACATTCTCCACCAGTGCAATGGAAATTGATTGTACCTGGCTTTGTGGAAATGTTATCTGAATGTTTATTGGACAAGTGTTCATTGAGCTTTGACTATGTGTCAGGCATTGTTCTGGATACCGAGACACAGAAATAAACAAGACAGACAAAAACCTTACCTTGATGAGCTTATAATCTAATAGGGAAGGCAGTCAATAAGCTCGTTGCCAACCCTCAGGCACTTAACAAAAACAATAAAGTATTTTTCCATTGAGGATCTAATACAAATCTGGGTCACACTGTGCACTCATTTTTCTTCATTCATTCATTCATTCGTTCATTCAATTTTTCATGTAGGCATCCAATATTACTGGGTATCAATTATGTGTCAAGTACTGCTAGGTGATGGGAAAAGAGAAGTAATAAGACAGACTGAAGCCCCATCTGAATGAAGTTTATGGTTTAGAATGGAGAAGAACAGACATTAAATTGAGGAAGTGTTATAAATAACAACAGCAAAATCAAAGCAGTAATAATAATAATATAGTAACGATGTCCTCTTGGCAGTTTGAGTAACAATTTACAATTTATGAAGGATGCACAGTTAGGTTTTGCTGAATCAATTTGAGCTGAGTGGAAGTTATGCAGTCTAGAAGTGAAGGGCTTCAGATACAGGAGCTGAGAGCACAAGATAAGCTCGGACACCTGATGGCATCTTCATCACATGCCCAGATAGTACTGAGATGAAGGCCATGGAAGGTAGAGCCTGCTGTAGCCAAAGGTGTGAGGCTTTGTGGGTAGACATTAATGACACAGCAGGGGGCTGTCCTAGGAGTCTCACCAAACTTGGGTCAGCCTTCAGGCAATATCTGAGAGTGAGTACCTATTAGTTTTCGCCTGATGTTAGCCCTTTAGTTCGCTCATTTGAGAAATGGAGACAACCCAGGCATCTCCTCCAGGTCAAGGACTCAGGGAAGGAGCTTGATATGATTTGGCCACGTCTCCACCCAAATCTCATGTCAAATTGTAGCCCCCTGAGTTGGAGGTGGGGCCTGGTGGGAGGTGACTGGATTACGGGGGTGGTTTCTCTTGAATGCTTTAGCACCACCCTCTTGGTGCTGTCCTCAGAATAGTGAGTTCTCAGGAGATCTGTTCGTTTAAAAGTGTGTGGCCCCGAGGGAGATCCCAGATGGCTGATCACTAGCAGCTCGGGATTGTAGCTCCCAGTGAAAGCGCAAAGAACGAGAGGACACCTTCACATGAATTCTTGTTGCTCACGCACCAGGAGATTCCCAGCGGAGGAGCCCCACGGGTCCCCAGCGCGACTCTTGTGACCAGCCAGGCGGTTTTGCCGGCGCCTTGGAGCGTTGGTTCTTGGTGCAGAGTCAGAAAAGCACCATCAATCTTAACGCCGCTGATTTGGTCGGCGCAGTGGGTTGCTCAGATTTTGGCGCTGAGAATCAGTAAGTTGGACGTCCACTCAGAAACACAGTTACAAAGACAGTAAATACAAAGACCACAGATGGATAAATTTATAACGAAGGGAAGAAAACAGCCAAAAAAGGCTGAGAATACCCAAGATCAGAACGCCTCTCCCTCAGTAGGGGATCCCAGTTCCTCATCAGCAACGGAACAAGGCTTGATGGAGAACGAGTGTGTTCCAATTACAGAAGCAGGCTTCAAAATGTGGATAATGAGAAACTTCTGTGAATTAAAAGAACTTGTTCTAACTCAATCTAAAGAAACAAAGAACTTTAAAAAAAGGTTTGATGAAATGTTAACAAGAATACACAATTTAGAGAGGAATATAAGTGAATTGATGGAGCTGAAAAACACAATACGAGAACTACGTGAAGAATGTACAAGTTTTAACAGCCGAATTGATCAAGCAGAAGAAAGGATATCAGAGGTCGAAGACCAACTCAATGAAATAAAACAAGAAGACAAGATTAGAGAAAAAAGGATAAAAACGAACAAGCAAAGTCTCCAAGAATTATGGGACTATGTGAAAAGACCTAATCTACGCTTGATAGGTATACCTGAATGTGACGAAGAGAATGAATCCAAGCTGGAAAATATGCTTCAGGATATTATTCAGGAAAATTTTCCCAACCTAGTAAGGCAGGATAATATTCAACTCCAGGTAATACAGAGAACACCACAGAGATATTCCTCAAGAAGAGCAACTCCAAGGCACATAATCGTCAGATTCACCAGGGTTAAAATGAAGGAGAAAATACTAAGGGCAGCCAGAGAGAAAGGTCAGGTTATCCACAAAGGGAAGCCTATCAGACTTACAGCAGATCTCTCAGCAGAAACCCTACAAGCCAGAAGAGAGTGGGGACCAATAGTCAACATCCTTAAAGAAAAGAACTTTCAACCAAGAATTTCACATCCAGCCAAACTAAGCTTCATAAGTGAAGGAAAAATAAAGTATTTTCTGAATAAACAAGCACTCAGAGATTTCATCACCACCAGACCTGCTTTACAAGAGCTTCTGAAAGAACCACTACACATAGAAAGGAACAAACAGTATCAGCCTTTCTAAAAAATACTAAAAAGAGCATCAATAAAATGAAGAATTTACATCAACTAATGGGCAAAATAGCCAGCTAATATTAAATGGCAGTATTAAACTCACATATGTCATTATTAATTCTAAATTTAAATCGACTAAATCCCCCAATCCAAAGACAGACAGCCAATTTGAATAAAAAACTAAAACCCATCAGTATGCTGCATCCAGACCCATCTCACATTTAAGGATACACAAAGACTCAAAACAAGGGATGGAGAAAGATTTACCAACCAACCAGAGAGCTAAAATAAATAAATAAAAAGCAGAAGTTACAATTTTTGCCTTTGATAAAATAGTCGTTAAAGCAACAAAGATCAAAAGAAGCAAAGAAGGACATTATATAATGATAAAAGGATCAATGCAACAACAAGAAGAGCTAAAGATCCTAAATATATACACACCCAATACAGGAATACCCAGACATACAAGACTAATAAAGAGACTTAGACTCCCACACAATAATAGTGGGAGACTTCAACATTAATATTAGACAGATCAATGAGACAGAAAATTAACAACAATATCCAGGACTTGAACTCAGATCTGGAACAAGTAAACGTACTTAACATTTATAGAACTCTCCACTTTAAATACACAAAATATGCACTCTTATCAGTACCACATTAAAAAAAAAAGGGTGTGGCCCCTCCCCATGCTCTCTTTTCTTCCTGCTTTGGCCATGTGACATGGCTGCTTCCCCTTCGCTGTCCACTATAATTGTAAATTTCCTGAGGCCTCCCTAGAAGCTGAGTAGAGGTCAGCTTCATGCTTTCTGTATAGCCTGAGGAACCATGAGCCAATTAAATCTCTTTTTTTAAAAAAATAAATTATCTAGTCTCAGGTATTTCTTCACAGCTACGAGAGAACTTTTGTTTGTTTGTTTAAGTTTTTGATGTGCAAATTTGGTGAACAATGGGCTGGGGAACGAGAAGATTTCCTGTAGGTTAAAATATTCCTGTGAATTTCAAGCTATGGGAGAGGATGGCCTCTCTTTCTTCCCCCGAGGTTTCCTCTTTCTTAAAGATTGCTGGCTTCTGACTGTCAAGATTGATGTTCACTCCTAGAAGTGTGCTTTCCCATCCATCTTGTCTTCCTCCTCCCCATCCCAAGCTTTTACTCAATTACATCAAACTTTAAATCGATCTTCTATGGCTCCTTACTGCTAAGCCTCCCTCACTTACTCTCCTGGAAAAGAAAAACATACAACAAAAAGCTAGCCTGCTCTCAAAGTGATTTTTAAATTGCCTCTTCTAAAACATAATGTTACATCAGCCATGGTAGGTGGATGGGAGGGGGAAGTGTGAATTCCAAACTCCACCTGCCATGCCACCTCCCCTGCTTCTTCCAAGCCCTTGTTCCAGCATGGTGAGAATTTTCTTGGCCTCGGCTGATATTACGACACCAGCCCTATCTGGCCTTTCTGCTTCCAGCCTGGCCCCTGCCAGCCCCTATCTGTGCTGCTGCAGGTTGACTCTCCCCTTAGGGCTCTGATGGCCAAATCTTAGCCCCTCACAACCTTCATCAACCCCTAATGCAGCACATAGAGTGAGGACCCAGATTCTGGGTGTGGCAGCGAAGCCCCTCCACAGGTGGTTTCTGGTCACAAATCTGAGTTCTCTGTTCCTGCCTGTAGGATGAGCAGCCTCTGTCCTACTCTTCAGAGACTACGGGCCCCCCAGGGTGGTTGTGGACTGCTGGACACACGGCATCCGTGGACCTCCCACCCCATTCCCAGGTTCATTCTAAACACATCTTCCAAGAACCTCCAATATGCCAGGACCTCTTCAGAGGCCAGTGTGGGGCTCAGTGGCCCGTCTAGAAGAGGGAACCCTGGGCCTCGCCTCCCCATCCTCCTCCTGGTCATCTGAAGAACTCTCTGGGGCTGTGGTCCTGTTGCATTCCTTTTTTTTTTGTTATAGTTTTTCCTTTTTTGTTTAAAATTTTAAAATACTTTAAAACATGGAATTACGTGAAGATAGTCTCACCGTGAGAAATTACGATAACACAGAAAAAATGCAAGCTAGCTGACCCTGTCACCAGCTCACTCCTCTGCCCCACATCCCCACCCCATGGCTCTGATTTGTCCTATTTGTACTCTCAAAATCTCAAAAATAGATTATTTCCTCTTATTTTTTCACTTATTTTTACAATGAAAGTTATACTTGCACATAGTTTGAAGAATCAAGACTTCTTCTACATGGCTTATCATGAGGCAGCAAATTCTTCTTCCTCTGTCATTGCCTGAATCTGTCAGCACCTTCTACGCTCTCAGATGAGGTTTCTTTTCTTTTTCCTTTTTTTAGATATTTATTTCTAATCTGTATGCTTATGCTAGTCCTTTTTAAGGAGCAATTCCTTTTTGAGAAGCAATTCCTTTTTGAGGAGTTACTATGTTTTAGGCATTGTCTATGGAATTCCGAGCATGGGTGGTGAGATTTCGCTTTCTACCTATCCTCCACCCACACCCCCCGCCCCCACCAAATGCCTTGCCAAACCTCTGTGGTAATCTTGGTTATCTCAGTTAGTATTAAGTGTTTATACTGCCATCCTGGGGAATTTATTTCAAGCAGTTCTTTAAAGACGCCTGTCCCTTCATTTCTCTTTGCTTTCTTTCTAAATAAAACTCCTTCTATTCAGACATTGGGTTGACTCTCTTATTATCTGTCCTCTTCTTCCTGGGAGTGTCAAGTTTTCCCAACCTTTCTTTGGAGTGTTTTATACATGATATCTTATTTCTGACTTCTGGGGGTGGGCTCGTCCTCTGACTCTTCCATATTTACAGATTCTCGCTGAGGATGTCGCAGTAGTTTTGTGGAAGTTTTCTACCCCCTGCACAATTTCTGCTGCCTGCAACTTGCTTCTTGTTTTCTTCCTGTTTTTGTCTCGGTTCTTCAAATGAGAATCTTTCCTCGAATGTCTGCTGAACCAGGCCTGTCATTCCCACTTGGGAATGGTTCTCTATGGAGCTGGCTGGGTGGTGTCTGAGGATGGGGAGGGCAAACACGGGGGGTCCACCTCAGTCATTTTGCTGGAGAACCTCTGGAGAAATTTACTAGAGAAAATTAATCAGTTTCCTTCCTGGGGGCTACTCCTGACTGCTGGAGTTTAGGAACCAAATGTGGATAGAGACTGGGGGCTAAGCAACTGGTCTGCATGTCGATGTTCACCCAACCTTCCTGTTCTCTAAGATACTCTACCAAGAACAGGGCCAGAGTCCCCAGTCTGAAGGGCTCCCTCTTACTCTTCCCGGAGAATACAAATCCAGTCTTACAGCTGAGTGGGGGTGGGTGGTCACCCCTTGGTACTGGATTGTTCAGAAAATCTGAGATCTAACTTCCTTTTTTTTTTTTGCGGAGACAGAGTCTTGCTCTGTTGCCCAGGCTGGAGCACAGTGGTGCAATCTCTTCTCAATCTCCAACCACCTCCAGTTTCAAGTGATTTTTCTGCCTCAGCCTCCCGAGTAGCTGGGATTACAGGCATGTGCCAGCACGCCTGGCTAATTTTTGTATTTTTAGTAGGGATAAGGTTTCACCATGTTGGGCAGGCTGGTCTTGAACTCCTGACCTCAAGTGATCCACCTGCCTCAGCCTCCCAAAGTGCTGGGAATACAGGAGTGAGCCACCGTACCCAGCCCTAACTTTTTAAAGCTAACCTTTACCCAGGGCTCCTGTGCTGAGCTTCTCTTTTGCCCTCATTTCCAGAGATATCTAGTCCTGCCAAGCTCCAAGTCTTTGAGGAATTTTGTTTTGCAAACCAGACAGCTTCTGTGCTCTCCTTTGTGCTGGCTTGGAATTTAGCTGTCTTGGGTCAGCTAAATAAATCAGCAGCCTCTACCTCATCTGCTTTTCTGTATCCAGAATGCTGTCTCCCCTCATATTCTTTCCATCTAGTGTGCTCATGCCTTTAAAAACATCCCTTTAGTGCTGTATCAGGAAGTTTTGGGATGTGGAGGAGCCAAATGTGACTTTTAAAGGTCACCCTTAAGTGGAAGTTTGACTTTGAGTTTTGGTTTTCTCATTAACTACAGAAGTATTATGCAGTGTGTGTGTGTGGGGGGTGTGTGTGTGTGTGTGTGTGTGTGTGTGTATGACATGTGTCTGTGTGTAAATGTGTGTGTGTGTGATGTGTATGTGTGTGTGACATGTGTCTGTGTGTATATGTGTGTGTGTGAGACGTGTCTGTGTGTATGTGTGTGTGTATGTGAGACATGTGTCTGTGTGTATATGTGTGTGTGTGTGTGACATGTGTCTGTGTGTGTGTGTGTTTGATTCTTGCTCTCTCATACCTGCATACTTTCTTCAATGTCATTTTGTTATTAACTTGTCTTTTTTGCTTTTGCATTATTGTCAGTGAATGGGTCTCTGATTTCATTTTTTTGAAAAAGTTTTTTTTTTTTAAGGAAAAACAATGAATGTTTTTTGTTTATGTCTTTTTCAAAGCTATGTCATTAGAAGCATAAAAGTTCAGAGCTGCTCTCTTTTCTCAGTAGCTTATCTGTATTATGAACTATATCTCTTTTTTCTTAGCATCTTGAATCCTATTTTATTTGATGTTATAAATTTGCTTTCTTTTTGTTCATGTTTTTCCTACCTTTTTTCGTTCTTTTGATTTTTAATCCTTTGTTTATTCCTCCCTCTTTTTAAAAATTATACTTCAAGTTTTGGGGTACATGTGCAGAATATCCATTTCTTCTAGATTTTTCTAGTTTATTTGCATAGAGGTGTTTTTAGTATTTTCTGATGGTAGTTTGCATTTCTGTGCGATCAGTGGTGATATCCCCTTTGTCATTTTTTTACTGTGTTTATTTGATTGTCTCTACTTTCTTCTTTATTAGTCTGGCTAGTGGTTTATCTATTTTGTTGATCTTTCCAAAAAATCAGTTTCTGGATTCACTGATTTTTTTGAAGGGTTTTTCATGTCCTTACCTCCGTCAGTTCTACTCTGATCTTAGTTATTTCTTGTCTTCTGTTAGCTTCTGAATTTGTTTGATCGTGCTTCTCTGGTTCTTAAAATTGTGTTGTTAGGGTGTCTATTTTAGATCTTTCCGGCTTTCTCTTGGGGGCATTTAGTTCTATAAATTTCCCTGTAAACACTGCTTTAGCTATGTCCCAGAGATTCTGGTACATTGTGCCTTTGTTCTCATTGGTTTCAAAGAACATCCGTATTTCTGCCTTTATTTCATTATTTACCCAGTAGTAATTCAGGAGCAGGTTGTTCCGTTTCTATGTAGCTGTGCAGTTTTGAGTGAGTTTCTTAATCCTGAGTTCGAATTTGATTGCACTGTGGTCTGAGAGACTGTTCGTTATGATTTCCATTCTTTTGAACTGCTGAGGAGTGTTTTACTTCCAATGATGTGGTCAATTTTAGGATAAGTGCAATGTGGTGCTGAGAAGAATGTACATTCTGTTGATTTGGGGTGGAGAGTTCTGTAGATGTCTCTTGGGTCTGCTTGGTCCAGAGTTGAGTTGAAGTCCTGAATATCTTTGTTAATTTTCTGTCTCATTGATCTGTCTAATATTGACAGTGGGATGTTAAAGTCTTCTACTATTATTGTGTTCTGGGAGTCTAAGTCTCCTTGTAGGTCTCTAAGAATTCTCTCTTTTTTAGACCCAATCTCACACGTTCTATTTTAAGGGATAGATGAATCTAACCTATTCATGTTTATTATGAGAAACAAAATGTTTGTACCTTCTTTTGCCACCTTATTTATTTGTCTTTTACTTGTCTTTCTTTCTTGTGTGTTTTTTTTTTTCCTTTCCCCTATTTTGCCCCATTTGCTCAACTGATCACATTTAATTTTTTACTTTTTTTTTGGTCTTAAGTTTCGGAAGTTATACTTTCCACGTCTATTTTGTTCCATTTCTATTCAAAGCTAAGAAACACACAACAAATAAAGGGCTGAGAAAACTAGACTTAGAGTTCCCAACAGTGGAAACAGACCAGGCTGATCAACAAAGAACGTGGCAGGAGTTTTCATGACTCAACATTCCAAGCAGAAGCTAAAACCACTAAGGTTTAAAAAACCTGGAAGCCTTTACTTGTGAAACTGTGGTATCTGTCTGCTGGAAACCCTCAGGGACAGGTGCTGGGAAAAGCTGGAGGGATAAGGACCTGCACTTTCAGGTTCTGCCGTGATGTGCCTTTGGCCTGGTCTTTCCATCTGAGCTTATGCAAACTGCTTCCTCTTTCTCCGTCTTGAACTGTCTTGTCTCTATGCTCTCTGTCCTCTGCTGACCCTCCTGCCAGCAAGATGGGGAGAGGGGAAGAGATAGGGCTTTGGAGAGAGAACAAGGAATGTGGGCTGGGAGTGATTCTCCTCCTGTGTTGTGAGCTCTGTGCAGCATCAAGCATGGCTGGATATCCCTCTTCCTGACAGTTACATCTGCTGGTGCAGCCCGTCGGACAGTGCTGACCGCCTGGACCCCCTGTCACTGCGAACAGTGAGCAGGACATATTTTTCCAGGAACCAGATATTGAGAATTAGTCTATTACATGCAGTTCATGCAATTAAATAGAAATTTGTGAGGCTATTGTGCCAGCAGCTGTGCAAGTTTGAGATCATACTGTATAAGCTGAATGAATCAAATTGACCGACAGTTGCTTGAGATTAGGAACCTGGGCAGTGGGGGTGCCATAGAAGCCAGGTTTCGTTGGGGAAAATGGGGAGAAGTTTTAATGTCCCAAGAGGCTTTGGGAGTGAGGGCCAGCCAGGCTCAGAGAGGTCACAAGAGCTCTGGGCAGATGCTGGCATCTGTTGAGAGACACTGGCCCCTCTCACGATCCAATGGCCTGAGGGCTGCTCTTGTGTCCAGGCTGGTGACTGTGGATGTCCATGCCTCCATTTTATTAGTGGCTTCCACTAGAGGTTGCGGAGGTCTGGAAAACATGGCAGAGGGGGAAGAGGAGTGTCTGGCTCAGGAATTTCAGGAGATGAAGGTTTCTTATGGAGCCCGCTGATGGGCGAGAGCTCCCAGGGCCACCTCAAGGCTCACTATAAATACGTGGGGAAACCTGTGGCAGAGGAGGCTCTGTCCATGTATGGCTTGGGTGGCCTCAGGGTCATGAGCACTCAGGCTCTCCTGCATCATAAAGCCCTGCTCCCATGAGGCAGCGCTGTGGGCTGGGCCAGGAGGAGGGTAACAGTAGGGGTCCACACAGGGCTCTGAAAGGCTGGGGGCAACTCTGCAACTCTGTTCACAGTAATCGGAATGACAGGACACCGACAGGTCATTCAGGAAAGCCAAGACACTACTGAAGGGCCTCCAAAACTGGGAGGTCAGAAGGAAATGATAGCGGGGAACCAGAGGTGTGGCGCCCACCTAGGGGTGAGCCTAGGGGGCAGCTGGGGGCCAAGAGTCAGAGCTGGGTGGGCTTACACACTGGGGTTTGTTGGGGGGAAATGGGGGAGGGATGGGGGTGGGGAGGTGGGGAGAGATAGCATGGGGAGAAATGTCCGATATAGGTTAAGAGGAGGAAGACAGCAAATCACACTGCCATGTGTGTACCTTTGCAACAATCTTGCATGTTCTTCACATGTAACCCAAAACATAAAATGCAATTAAAAAATAATAAATAAATAAATTTAAAAAAAAAAGAGCTGGGTGGGCTTGTGGGCTCAGATTTAAGTATCCAGTGTGTTAGGATTTGTACCCAGTTATGTCTATGTTATACAATTTAACCCCTAGCTCATCCTTGTGATGGAGGTAATATTGTCTCCATTGTACAAATGATAAAATCTAAGGTTAAAAAACATGGACTCCGCCAAGCCATTGTAAACAAATGTGAACCTGAAACAGCCAATGATGAGTCCCCAGCGGCTAACTGGGCCTAAATTTAAAATAGGGCCAAAGGGCCACTGGCTGACCCTATCGGGATCACGCACGGACTCTGCTTTCCCCAAAGACCACACTTCTGTTTAACTTTGGGATTTTCAAAGCTCACCTGAACCAACCACTCAGAGTTCACCTCAACCAACCAACCTGAACTCACCTTCCAGAGCTCAGCCGTATCAACCCTCAGAACTAAAAGAGTCTGAATCCTTCATTTACATAAACAGACCTGATTGGGAACCTGGGCTTGCAGTTTGCTGTAAAACCCTCCCTTTGTTCTCTGGAACACACCTTCACCTTTCACAGGGAAGCTGTGTCTCCCCAGTTTGCAGACTGTTCACTGCAATAAAGTGTCTTTCCTCAATATTCCATTTCAGAAAACTTTTGTTCATACTGCACAGCTAGCGTGCCAGGTCTCGTTCAGAACTAGCTGACTCCAGAGTTCCTATCTGGCTCACTTAACTACTCAGAGTACTTCTCCTTCCTCATACAATCAAGGAGGCTGGACAACATCAGGGTTTTCTGAATCTGCCTTCAAGATTTTTGTCTTCACGTTTCATCTGTGCTATTATTTGTGTAAAAGTTTTCCTGAAGCAGTCTTACTTCTAATTAATTTATTTTTATTGTGGTTATATATGTATAATGAAATTCTACTATTTGAGCCAATTTTAAGTATATAGGTCAGTGACATTAAGTAAATTCACATTGCCGTGAAACACTTATTGGTTTTAAGGTCAATATACA
This sequence comes from Saimiri boliviensis, assembly GCF_048565385.1. Taxonomy (NCBI): domain Eukaryota; kingdom Metazoa; phylum Chordata; class Mammalia; order Primates; family Cebidae; genus Saimiri; species Saimiri boliviensis. Next base: position 26,774,470 of record NC_133460.1, on the reverse strand, counting down.
GTATTTTAGAAAGGAAAACTTGACATCTCTATTCCAAGTGGGAACCAGAATTACTTTCCACAGAAGTAGCCATTGGAATGAACAGAACGAAGGCAGAAAGTTATTAGTGAGCAGCCAGTTCCTGTTGCACTGAAGGCTCTAAGTAAGATGAGGCCTGTTTCCTCCTACCCCTGGGCCCCCATATTTTGTTTAAAAGGAGGATCCGAGTGTTTGAGAAGTGTCAAAGGTAGGCTCACAGGGTTGACACTCCTTCCTTGACATGCTCAGAAGAATTGAAAGGGGAGAGAAAGGGACATTTTCTTATGCCCAGCTCCCTCTTCACCCCTTGCCCATCCCAGAGTCCCCTCTCTGCCCCCACACTGTGCAGGCAGCTGAAATGTGAACCAGGCCCTTTCCCAGCAAGATTCCATGACCTCTGACCCCACACAAGGAGATCTGCCTGCTCTGACTAGGACCCGTGACTAGGGGCAGCTTTTGGGACAGGTCCTTTAAGGTTCTTTCCTGCTTTTATCCCCCCAAGAGATACCCTTTCTCTCTCTGAAAGCTGTCACAAGGACTGGATTGCCCAAGTGCTACCGGCCCAAGTGTCTTGGGTGGCAGCACACAGAGTACCTCATTAGGACATTTGCATGGGTGGCTGTGACGAGGCTACCCTGTGGTGGGCAAGGCTACTAGCTGCTCTGAGGGAATAAACTCAGTGCAATTGGGGTAGAAAGGTAGCCATTTAAAGCACCTGCTTAAAACGTGGGTCTCAGAGTGCTAGACACAGAAACCCTATGTGGGATAGGTGCAAGGGCTTCAGAGTGAGCCAGGTTTCAGTTTGAGGCTAGATGTGCCTGGTGACCCATTTTCCTGCAAGATAGAAGTAACAAAATGTGTGCATGTATGTCCTTCTTGGAAGCATGAAGGGGCCAAAAAGAACACGGAAGAGCTGTTTTCTTAAGTTGGACAGGGATGTTCTCTATCAACATTCTAAAGAAACATTTTCATTGCAGAAGTTGTAGGCACGTTTCAGTAAAACAGACTGTGATACCAGGAACATGGGGGAGAAGAAAGAAAATTAGTTTGGAAATCCTGGCGAAACGTCACTGTGATGGAGTCAGTGGCTCTGCGGCCTCCTCCCTTCTCCTGGGCATGGTCTTCCCTCCCATGGAGCCCTGCTGTGATGCCCACGGCACACCAGACATGCACTTCTCACCTGGGGCTTGATCTCGTCTTTGTCCTTGTAGTAGAAAAGCTGATCTCCGCGCAGCACAAACCAGCGCTGCTGCCAGTTCTTCATGATGCTCCTTTGCTTCTTCAGCCAGCCTGCCTTCAGCACGGGGCCCGGCCTGTGTGGGCACAGCGGCCTCCCGGGGCTCCGGCTCTGCTCCCCCATCACCAGGCTTTTGGAGCGAGCTGAAAGCCAAGGACACACACAGTGAGCACAAAGACAGTGTGCCTGCTGTCAGTCCTGCCCCCGTCCCTGCATTCCAGCTGCCTCATGACTGAGGCATGGGAGCCCAGGGGGGGCCTACTTCCCCTTGGCATCAAAGGAGCATGGGTTGGAGCATCTGTGCAGCAGCCCGCAGTAATCCTCCTAGGGTAGGGTTACAGTCTGCCCACCTGGTTAGTTTCTGCTTCGTCTCTGGGATCCTGGGTTCTTCATTCCCCCAGGTTTGTTCATCCATGCATCCAGTGCATCCATCCATGCATCCATCTGTTCATCCGTGGATTCATCCATCCACCCATTCATTTGTTCAATGATTCATTCATTTATTCATTCAGCCATTGTTTATTTATTTCTTACTATGTGCATAGAACTGTTCCAGTTTTCCTGGGGGCAAAGTAGTGAAATAAAAAACAGATAAACATCTGGGTCCTCCTGGAGCTCACAGTCTAGCAGGGCTCCTGTTGCTCAGGTCCAGGGGGAGCTGGCCCCACCCAGATCTGGTTTCTGCTCCACCCCTTTCCTCTAGAGGCTTCAGACCCCCCAAAGCCTTCATATTGCTTTCCTGGGACCATCCCACAGCGGGGCCTCTACTTCAGCTGTTTGCTGTGGCTTGTTGGTGGCTGCCTGGCATGGCAGAGGGGCCAGTACTCCTACCCCAGAGCCTTTAAGTGCCCGTGAGCCCTGCAGGTCCTTCTTCTGCTTGGTGGTGCTGAGCCACACCCTGGCAGGGTTGGTGCTGCGCTTCACAGGAATGACTGAATTCTTGTCCCCTCTGATCCAATGCTTCTCCTTCTGCCACCCCGCTTCACTCTCCTCTGTCCTCAGGAAAGCTCCTCTCCTCTCTCTGGCCAGTGTCAAGACCATTGCCACAGTGATCACTAAGAGGTGCTATCTTGAACTCTGGAGAAATAATTCTGAGTTCAAATATAATCACACCTGTAATTCTTAGACCATGGATCCTAACTTGTGACTGGGGAGCACAGTGCCTGTGACCCACACTTCTTGCACTGTAGCTGCGGTTTTGTGTGTGTATGGGTGTGTGTGTATGCTCTTCCCGCTACACTAGTGACTACAGTTCCCTACGCCTGGCCTACCCTCTGCCCACAGGGTTCCACTAGCCTGGACCTTTCTTCCACCCCTCTCCCATCCATACTTTGGCATTAGCTGCACAGTGAGCTCCTACTCATTCTTCAAGAGCCAACTCAAATGACACCTCCTTCATGGAACCTTCCTTCTGAATCTCCTCCAAACAGTTACTCCCTCCCCTGCCAGGACAGGTGGCCCGTGGTTGGTGATCATCTGTGTGGTTGCCTTTCTGTCACTCTGGACTGAAGGGTGGGGACTAAAGGAGATGATGTCTTAGCTAGTTCTGCGGGCATGTCCTCATCACTGTGCGGGGTAAGGAAGAAATGTAAGTCATGGTGGCCAAATATCACCTGAATCTTAGGGTCTTCCTTATTGTCAGGTATTTTTGTATCTTAACATGACATTAAATACCACATAGCACTCAGGCAGTGTCTGAGGACACATTATAGCTTGGTATTCCCAGCTTCACCTCAAGTGTCATATGGCCTGGGGTATAATCCTGAATCTATCACTTTTATGTGGGCCCCTATTCTGGAAAGCTCCTGCTCACGGACAGCAGCGGCATCTACGGGAGGCCTCATCTCTTCTCCCTGGCACCCAGGTAGCTGTGCTAGCTCTCTGGGTACCACTAGCCACCCTGGTGTCAGACCGTCTAGGTCCTCACCCGCTCCACCTTGATTCCCTGTTGCCATCCCTCTGCTGCTGGAGAGGTTGGGGATGAATGCTCCATCCTTGCCTTGACTGTGTTTTGGCGCAGAGAGGAAGTGGTTGTTTGCATGCTTGCCCCTGTACACTGGAGCTGGATTGGTGATTCCTCAAGACAGTGGGTTTTTTTTTTCCCAGAGACTAAAGGAAGGCAAATCAGGGAGCTGAATGTGGATCACGTAGCCCTGGCCTTTCAATGAAAGCAACCCCCTCTGAAACCCAGCAGTGCCCTGAACCTGGGCTTGAGCTCCACCCGATCTGTGTTTCAGAATGATTAGCACTTTTGTCCCCTCCTCTCTGTGGGGCTGTTTCCCACGCTCGTTCATGTGGATTTAGAGTGTGCTTCCCTCCTTTATTTCTGTGGCTGGTTACTATCCCTGCAAATGGACACACCATACATTACCTTTAGATTCTCACATTGATGAGTATTATCGTTCTCCTCAATGTGAGTTATTTAATTAAGAAGATGATGGGACCCAACTGAAGAAATACAGGCTTTGAACTAAGGCTTGAGTTTGCATCACTGCCAGCTCCGTGAACTCTCTGTGCCTCAGCTTGTTCGTCAGAAAACTGGGCCCACATGAGATGACAGCATCTCACTCTGCAAGGCCAGTTGGAAGAGTGGAGACACTGTAACTGCAGAGTGCTTAGGTGCGTGGGTGCTTAGTAACGGGTTACTATGGTGATGAGGATTAGGATAATGGTGCAGTGGATGTCTCAATGCAGAATTTGTTTCTTAAAGCTGGGCTCCCAGCAGTGAGGTCACAGAGCAGAGGATGGACTTTCCTCTGGCCTCTGGCCTTTTAGGTGCCGCTACACACTGCCTTCTAGAGATGGCACGCGGCTCTATTCCACCACGCAATTATGCGAGTGCATCACTTTCCCCATCATCGCCACCAGGAAATATTGTAATTTGAGCATTCCCGCTCCATAATTTAGTAAGTATAAAATGACACATAGTTATTGTCTTAGCTGTTCTGATTTTTGGTGATTACTCACCTGGAACATCTTTGCATGAGCTTCTACTCATTGTATGAGATGTCTGCTCACTCCCTTTGCCCATTCAGCTGATTGCCCACAGCAGGAGGAGCACTGACTCAAACTCAGTGACATAAAAACCCAAAGTTCTGGAGGCCCAGAGCTACCAGGCCCCCTTTCCCTCTGCACAGGAGCCCCAGCCCTTCCCTGCAAGTCTCCCTCTAGCCTGGAATTTCCAGACACCTATAGCACCATGTACTGCATCTGCGCTGCACAGCCCTGGCTGCTCTGTAACCTTAGCAGTACTGTATGGAGGACACAGACTTGGAAGAAACCATCTGCCCAGGTAAGGGCAAGCTGAGCCTCTGATGAGACAGGCGGGGTTGTGCCAGAAGACACCCAACAGCATCAGAAGGGGTCTTTGTGCTCCAGGGCTGCCCCCTCCCCTTTTCCTCTGTCCCTCTTCTCATCTCAAGCTGGTGAGGGGCTGAGCAGGGCTAAATTCAGCAGCACTCACCAATCCCTTTCCAGGGTGGGGGCCGCATCAGGCCTTGGGAGGTGGAGCTGATGCACATGATGTGATAAGAGTTATCAGGATCCCAGCCAGGGCTCAGGTGGAGCCTGGCAGAGAACTGAGGAGGACAGGGACAGGTGTGCCCTTTTGGTTACTAAGTTTTCTTGTCTGGCTCCCAATTTGCTCATCTCTAAAATTCCTTTAATGTGCTAAGAATAACTGGTCAAATTAGTCACCAGTGCCCAGGCTTTTGTAGTTTAATCACGTGAGATTACTACCAAGAGATTGGACAGATGTTGTTTCCCCTGGGGGTGAGGGGTCTCTGGAGCTGGTGGGTTGGCTCAGGCCTCCACTGTCTATTCTTGATTTTTCCTTTATCTCTTATCAGAGAATCTTCAAGGGCTATGGAGAACCTTTTGTCCTTCCACAGATGTTTGCAGAGCACCCTCTCAAGCTGGTGAGGAGTCCAAAGGAAGTCCTGTCATCAGCACTTTCTTTAATCAATTTATTTGGTCCTGTTAATAAATTGATGGGGTCTCCAGTGGGGACTGAAGTCATGGAATGGTCTAGGGCTACCTTCCTGATTCTGTCTCTTGTCTTCTATTACAACAGGGCCTGAAGCTGGCTCAAGAAGTGCTTCCAGGACCAGGAATGCACCTGCTTTTCCTTCCACATCCCCTACAGCATCGTGTGCAGGGCTGGCGCACATTAGGAACTCAACAAAAACTCGGTGACTCATCAGCGCAGCCCGACTCCTCTGAGGGCTGCTGCACTGTCTGTTCTAGCAGTGAGCAATGTTGCGAGGTGCTCTCTGTCCAGGCATGCCTGCCCCAGGAAGGGTGAGCTCCCTGTGCACAGCACCATGGACGCTGAGCCTGGCTGAGAGCAGGATCTTGTGCAATCAATGTGTAGCTGACTGCTGAACTGGTCTGTAGGTACCTCAATGTAGCAAGACAAAGAAGGTCAGCACATTCTGTGCCCTGATGCCCAAGGCTCAGGCATCAGGCCTCCTGAGAGCTTCAGGTAAGGAGGGCGCAGGTATGAGGAGCCATGTTCACCCAGGGCGAGGGAGCTGGCAGGCAGGAAGCTCTGGCTGGTCTCTATTTCAGCAGATGCAGGCATCCCTGAGGGTTCCACCTGCCCTACCCTGGAGGAGAGTAAAGGCTGGCTCCAGCCCTTCTGACAGGGAGGCACTTCCTGCAGATGCTACTGAAGCTGCCAAACCAGCCTAGGATTTTTCCCAGCTGATCGATCACACATATATTAGGCTGATGGAGCTTCTTGAAAGGAAAACAATCATTCCTATGATTTATTAATAACCACTGCTCCTGTCATCAGCACTTCCTTTAATCAATTTATTTGGTCCTGTTAATATTTAAACCAGGCCTCAAGTCAAACAGATCTAGCATTCTAAGACTCCAGAACGGATCCTAGTTTCTGGAGGGGCCCAGGAGCAGACCCCAGGCAAGCTCAGGACCAAGGGGAGGACAAGGGTGCCCTTCCCCCTCCACCCTCCCCAAAGGTGGCTCTTCCACACACATGCAGGACCATCTATTCACTCATCCATTTGTTCCAAATCTACGGAGCTCCTCTGGGTACAGAGCCCAGTTGACTTGATGATGCTTCCTGGGCGGGGGTGTTCCCTCAGTTTGGCAAGGGAAATAAATCACAACCATCATGTAAGGACAAAAGAGCACAGGCCTGGTGGGGCAGGCAAAGGCTGTGTGTGGATGCTGACCCTGAGGTGTGGACCCTTCTGCTATAGACCTCTGCTGAGTTCCCTCCGTCCAGCAGATGGAGCCCCCAGGCCAGGCCTGGAAGGATACTAAGTGTGGGATCACCTCAGAGGAGGCGGGGCTCAGGTTTGGAAGGAAGGAGCTAGCCTGGCACTTGCAATCTCTTGGCTCACATGAGTTCATGTGCCAAGGGATCGCTGTCACCTCCTCTTGTTGACAGGCACATCTTGAGAGGGAGGCCCACACACCCGCCTCTTCTTCCTCACACCCTAGTCCCCACCAAGTACTTGCAGTTGGAGATTTTGGCCTATCCTAATAGTGCTCTGACCAAACCCAACCTGAGTGGGATCTAAGGGTCTTAGCCTCTGATACCCTGTGGCAGCTCAGACACTGTTGATCATCCTCTGCTTCTGGAAGCTCTTTCTTCCTCCTTCTCTGCAGAGCCCAGATACCCATGTCTTTGCCCAGGTTTCTTCCACCTCCCCAGCCTGCTTCTGGCCTTGACTTCATCCTCCCAAATCCTGCTGTTGCCCAGGGTTGTCCCAGCTGTCTCTATTCTGTTATGAATCCTAGGGCTTTATTTCTGCCCAGATCTTACTCAGGAACTTCAGACTCGTGTGTCAAGCCATCTGCAGGACACTCCAGAGAAATGTCTCATGGTTATCTGGGCCTATGTCCAAATTCAGCATGCCTCTCTCAAACACATTCCTCCTCCCCATTCTCATCCAGGGCTCCACGACCAACCAGATTTAACAGCTTGGACTTGTTCAGACAAATCTCAAGTCCTAGAGCCCCTGACTTTCCAAATCTGAAGATTCTCTCTCTGCATTCTGCCTTCTTTTCATCCCCCCTTTACTGAATTGATTTGTATATGACCATCCCTTACCTGGGCTACTTCCTGACTCTTTGCTCCTGCCTTCCACAAGATTCTCCAAATTAGATATGCAGCTACTGAGGGAGCTACACACAGATCTTCCCACACACAGTTCTAAAAGGTCTTACTCTTTTCACAGCAGTAGTTATGGTATTTACTACACACAGAGGAAAATCCAGCCCCAGCCCGGTAGTCGTCACCCTGTCACAGCACAGGATCATCCCATGGGGCCACACACCACATCACCTGCCCAGGCTAATGGCTGCCAAAGGTGTCTGCTTATTACACTCACCTTAAATGGGTCCCTGTTTGCATCGGTTGAATCAGAACCTCTAGGGGGAAGGATTCAGAATCTGGGTTTTGAAGCAGCCCAGATGACTCTTACATAATTACTGACTGGGCTCCGGCCACACCAGACAACTGGCTTTCCCCTCATCCTCGCTGTTAGAGCCCCACCTCCATTCAAGGTGTGAATCATACTGTGTGGCCCTCCCACAGCCACTCCACTGAAATCCATCTCCTTCTTTTCACTTTAATTTCTTCTTCTTCTTCTTCTTCTTCTTCTTTTTTTTTTTTTTGAGACGGAGTTTCGCTCTTGTTACCAATGGCACAATCTCGGCTCACCACAACCTCTGCCTCCTGGGTTCAGGCAATTCTCTTGCCTCAGCCTCCTGAGTAGCTGGGATCACAGGCACGCACCACCACGCCCAGCTGATTTTTTGTATTTTTAGTAGAGACGGGATTTCACCATGTTGACCAGGATGGTCTCGATCTCTTGACCTTGTGATCCACCCACCTCGGCCTCCCAGAGTGGTGGGATTACAGGCGTGAGCCACTACGCCCGGCCTAATTTCTTCTTTAAAATAGTGTGACTAGCAGCCTAGCATATAATGTGGTGGTTTGTGCATGTATCTTCCTCTTCCCAAGATTGAGAACCAGGGGTCAGGAAAAGAAGAGGCGAGTATCTCATTCATCTCTGTACACCTGGGGCTGGCCAAAGGCTGCCTTTGAATTGACAGAACGGTGGTGTCCGAAAAGTGTCTGCCTGGAGCAGTGAGGGAGGGTGGGTTGGAGAGGGGCAGCCCAGGGGACCCAGCTTCCTCCTGGGGAGCTCCGTGTATGTGAATGTGTGAGAGAGGGAAATAGACAGTGTGGGTGCATGCTTTCAAGTGAGCGTGTGTGCATGAATGAATCTGTATGTATGAGTGTTCGTGGGTGTGCGCGCAAGAGAGAATGTATGTGTGTGCCTGTGTGCGTGCACGTGTGTGTGCGTGTGTGCCTGTGCACATGTGTGTGTGCGTGTGTGCCTGTGCACATGCACCAGTGTGGAGTAATCTTAAGTTGGGAATCTGAGATCTTGGTCCAGGTGTCAGTTCACAGAGGAGGGAGACCCCGAGGCGAGTACCTACAGACTCACCCAGGAGCCCTGGAGGCCTGACTCCGATGCTGGGAAACTGGGGAAGCTGAGGGGACCAACCAGGGTAGGAGAGGAGGGGAGGACACAGGGGGCGCATCTCCAGGATGCGGAGAGCAGGCAGCCACTCTGAGAGACATTCAGGAAGGTAGATTTCCTGACTGACAGTGTGCAGAGCGGGAGGGGAAGGGAGCGGGGAGAAAGCTACTAAAGGGCAAGATGAACCGGGACATGTCGGACTTTCTATTTATTAGTGTTTTTAAACTTTTATTTTAGGCTCAGGAAACACGTGCAGGTTTGTTACACAGGTAAATTACGTGTCACGGGAGTTTGACGTACTGATTATTTTGTCACCCAGGTACTATGCATAGGATCCAATAGGTGGTTTTTCGATCCTCACCCTCCTCCCACCCTCTACCGTCAAGCAGGCCCCAGTGTGCGTTGTTCACGTCTATGTCCATGTGTACTTGACATTTAGCTCCCACTCCTAAGTGAGAAGAGGCAGTACTGGCTTTCTGTTCCTGCGGTGGTGTGCTTAGGATACTGGCCTGCAGCGATGTTGGACTTTCTTCGTGGCACCTGAAAGAATAGGTCCAGGAGGAAGTCCAATGTGACCCAGAGGGCGACTAGAGAGTCAGCTCAGGGAGGCGCTACGCATCAGGACCCACACACAGGAGGAGCTCAGTGAGTGATTTCAATGGTAATAGCAGTTACTCGTCTCTGAGTGCTCAGATCCCGTATGCTCTGCATGGACTCAGTGCTCTGTATAAATTGTTACATTTGCTTCTGAAGGCAAGTGTTATTAATTCTGTTTCTCAGATGTGCAAGCTGAGGTTTGGAGGGCTGAGACAGGCCTCTGGCAGGTGGCCCAGCCTTTTTACCAATGTGAGTTTGTGTAACTTCAGGGCCTGTGCGCCTCACCCCTTCATGAAACGGCCACGAGGGACCATGGACTCTCCCAGGAAGCTCTGGAGTCAGAAAGGAGGCCGAGGTGAGAACCCTAAGGAACCCGGCACGGAGGCCAGGAAGAGGCAATTTGCTTGTGAGAGACACTGGGAGGAGCAGCCAGAGAGAAGGGAGAACTGCCAGGAAGACAGTATTGTAGGAGGGTCTGAGGGGGTTGTGGGGAAGGGGTGCACACAGACCCACTTATCCCCACCTCCCCCCACCTTCCCCTCCCCTCCATCAGTGGGTGCAAGTTACAGTCAGACAGGAAGAATAAGCCCTGTGGTCAATTACGCAGCAGGCAGACTATAGCTAATAACAAGACTGTGCATTTTAAGACAGCTAGAAAAGTAGATCTTGAAAGTTATCACCACAAAGAAATGGTAAAGGTTTGAAGTGACTGACAAGCTCACTACCCTGATTTGATCATTATGCAATGTACACATGTACTGAAACATCACACTGCACCCACAGGCATGTATAATTATTATGTGTCAATTATAAACAAAATTTTCAAAAACAGGTAAAGCACATGCCAAGGGAAGAGAGTTAAGGTGGCAGAGTCATGGGTGGAGGGCTGTGGGTGCACCAGGGCCACCTTACAGAGAGAGGATAAGGGGGTATGGGAGGGAGAGTGCAGCAAAGGAGCCTGGAGAACTCTTTCGGGAATGTTCCCTGCAAGCAGGAGAAGAGCAGGGAGTGTGCTGGAGGGGAGGATGGCATGGAGGGGCAGGGTGCCCCTTACTAGGACGGGAGGGGCCCGAGCCAGTTTAAGTACATTTGGACTGGTAGAGGCGGAGGCTGTGGGTGAGGGTCAGGTGGGGTGATGAGTCAAGATCAAAATTCCTGGCAGGTGACAGGATGTGGAGCCTGAGCTCAGGTGGTTGGAGGTGAGCATGAGGTGGCAAGACACTCTTCTCAGCTGCGGCAAGGGACAAGAGGTGCCCTGCAGCAGGAACGAGGCCTTCGTCTGCTCCAATGTGCCCTACCAGCTGGGCCCTACCTTGTGGGGTTAGAGAGCCTACCTGCTTCCCATGGCCCTCCTTGTGCTCGTCATGACAATGCCCCCACCCCATGCCTCTGCAGCCCCGAGCTGTGTCTGTGCCAGGGTGCCCATAAACTCTTGGGTGGCCTGATCCAGAGTGTGCAGGTCACACTGAGCCCTGCCATTTGGTCTGTGAGGGAGGATGCAGGCTGCATGCCTTTCCAGTCACTGAGGACAGTAGACTTGGCTCTTAACCACGTCACTCTGGCCTGGCTGTCCTGGTGACGCTGGAGGGAGACATGGGGGTATGGCTTCCTCTCAGGGTAAGACAAGAGAAAGAAGAAACTCAGTGTATGGGCAGGGTAGGGCTGGGGAGGGTGGGCAGTGGAAGGGATGGACTTGCACAAGAGCCTGTGATGGCCAGAGCTAGGGCCGGGGCGGGGGGTGACCTGAATAATTTCACTTGTTCCTCAGAGCAACACTGATTTCTCAGATGTTTGAATTGAGACTCAGAGGAGAGAAGAGTTTCCTCAAGGTCATACAGCATTACTCTTAGGTGGCAGAGCTGGGATTCAAACCCTGGCTGGTCCTGCTCACTATGGACACTATAGTTCTGAGCCTGCACCTGGAGCCTGAGCAGCCCCTAAGTGCTTCAGCTCGGAGCCTCCAGAGAAGAGGAGCGCCAGGGTAAGAAGGAGGATGCCTGTGAGCCCACAGACTCGAAAAGAAGTGAAGCCTGGGATAACAACAAGTTAATTCAAACTCAAGTAGCCAAAACCCTGGGTGTAGGCAAATGGAATTCAAGTACCCAAAGGTTCGTTCATTATTAGAGGAGGGGGCTGCACAACGCCAAGGCACCCCAAGGCGCAGGGTCAGCAGAGGAGGCACCGATTCACACATCCTCCCATCCACGAGGGACCCTTCATTTCTCAGAATTGAAGCAATTGAAGAAGTGAATACGCAATGGAAGGGAAAGGAAATACAGATAACCACTAGCAGGAGCGGGGACGCTGAACTTCCGCAGTGAGAGGGGAAATGCAGACAACAGCCGTAACGAGAACCCGCACTGTGTACCATTTAGATAGGTACCTTCTTTTAAAGTTTGGTGATGTCACATGTTGGCGAGGTTGTGAGTAATTCTAAGTCACATACAGAAAATAATTGGACTGTATTCATTAAAATTAAAAACATGTATCCTGGACGACATGGCAAAACCCTATATCTACAAAAAATACAAATATTTTCTGGGCATAGTGGGTGCCCCTGTGGTCCCAGCTATTCAGGAGGCTGAGATGGGAGGATTCCTTGAGCCTGGGAGGCAGAGGTTGCAGTGAGTGGAGATTGTAACACTGCACCCCAGCCTGGGCAACAGAGCAAGACCCTGTCTAAAAAAAACCCAACAACAACAGCAACAATAACAATAAAACATGCAGACTCTGCAATCTAGCGATTGTGCTGCTCACCTCTGTCCTGCAGAGAGAGCTGCAATGCATGGGTAGTCATAACCAAGGATGCCCACTGATACCTAAAAATGCAAAAACCTGAATGCCCATTAGTAAGAAAATGGACAAATAAACTGTGCTATATTCACATTAGAAAAGACAAAAAGAATGACATCAAAATATACACGCTAACATGGTTAGCTTCTCTTTTTATTCAGCACCTCGGCTCTCTTCACTCCTTGTCTCCAATCCTGCCCTGTTCTCTCTCTCTCTCTCTCTCTCTCTCTCTCTCTCTCTCTCTCTCTCTCTCTCTCTCTCTCTCCCCACAGTCTCACCACTATGCTGCCTAGGCTAGACTGGAACTCCTGGGCTCAAGCAATCCTCAGCCTCCCAAGCGGCCACCGCACCTGGCTTCTGTTCTCTGTTGACCACACTCCAGTCAGGCTTTGCTAACATCTGTTCCACCAGAACTGCTCTTACCACGTTGGCAATGACCCTCACATTGTTTAACCCAAGGGTGTAGTCGGTCCTCCCACTCTTTGATCCTTTGGCTGCCCTTGACTGTGAGGCTGATTCCTCGGTTTCCCCGAACCACTTTGTACCCTTGGGTTCCAAGATCATATTCTCCACTTCTCCCCTCCCTCACTGGCTGCCGCTCCCATCTCCTCATCGTCCTGACCGCTCAGTGCTGATGGTCCCCATGTCTGTCTATACCTCTGCCTCATGGGTTTGGACACCATCAGTGCACAGAAGGCCCTCATGTGACTCAACCCTGGACTCGACCCTGCCAACGCTGCATGTCCAAAGTAGAACTGCTGGTCTTTCCCTACCCTGGACCCCACACCTCCCATGGTACCCCCATCTCAGCCAGTGGATACCGCACGCTCAGACCTGCCATGCTCCCAGCTGCTTTGTTTCTTACCCGAGCTACTCATGCAGCCTCTTCAAAACAGGGCAGCCAGCAAGAGTTCTTAAGCGTGGGACTTAGTTCTTAAGTGTTGCTCCCTATGAAAACTCTGTGGGCTCCTGAGCTGTCTCAGAGCAAGAGTCAGATCCCACACTATAACACTATGGCCTACAAGGGTCCTGGGGACTGGCCACGTGGCCTCTCGTCCTCCTCCGTCCTCTCCTGTCCTGGCCACAGTGGCCTCTGCTGTTCCTGCAGACATGTGCCCAGCACCCGGCTCTGCACCTGCCATATGCTCTCTGCTCGCTGGTTCCTCCTGGATCCCCTAGGGTTCCTCTCTCAGCCCCTTCACTCTTTACTCAAATGTCCCCTTTTCAATGATGCCTCTCTTACCACTCTTTGGAAACTGTATCCCCACTCCTCCATCTCCCCTTTCTGCTTTACTGCAACATTTACTTCAATTATATTATAGGAGTGTGGAAGAAAGGAAGTTTCAGAACAATACACAAGATATACAACTACAGTAGTCTCCCGTTATCCAAGGGGAAATATGTTCTTAGACCCCCAGTGAATGTTCCCAGACCTCCAGGGATGCCTGGAACCACAGATCGTACTGAACCATGTATACAGCTTTTCCTATACATATATATCTACGACAAAGTTTAATTAGTAAGTTGGCACCACACTCTAGTGTTTTGGAGCCATTATTAAGTAAAGCAAGGGTTACTGTAAGATAAGCACTGCGATGTGGTGACAGTAAGTTTGATAACTGAGATGGCTACTGAGTGACAACAGGCAGGTTCCTTAGACAGTGTGGAGATGCTGGACAAAGGGAGGATTCACGTGCTGGGCAAGACAGAGTGGGACAGCGGGAGATTCCACCATGCTGCTCAGAACAGCGCACAATTTAAAAATTATGAATTGTTTATTTCTGGACTGTGGGTGTCCATGTGTAAGTGAAACCCCAAACATGATACTGTGGATATGGGGGAACCACTTTACATAAGAAAGAAAGAAAAACAAAAATCCTAAAAAAGACATTGTAATGTATTCTCAGTGGGTGCTGGTGTTCATACACCGTTAGGTCTGGGAGGAACATATCCCGCCTAGAACGGTGATAATGTTCCTGAAGGGAAGCCTGGAACTGTTATACTGCACATTACAGGAAGGGAATAAATTTGTTGATTATGTAAATTACAATGAAAAGTTTTAAATGAAAGAGCTCTTTTGGAGTGGAGCTGGATCCCTTACAGGAGAACTAAAATAGCAATTAAAGGATCATTATTTGATACATGCTTATGAGTATCTGAGACAAGTACCACACTAGGCTCTGGACCACAACAAACAAGAACACAGCCTCTGCCTGCACGGAGCTCCCAAGCTAGTGGGAGAGGCTAAACCAACCAGCTCACAATGACAGGCCAGGCTGCTGGTGGAAACCTGAACCCTGCCCATCTGTGGGCCTTCCATGAAACCACCATCAGGCGACAGTGAGTGAGAATGCTGGTCCCTCTCTGCAGATGAGCTGCTTGGGTTAGCATGGGACTCCAGCCTGCCTCCTCCACCTCGTCTCTCTCTTGCCAACCAGGGGCTCAGTGAGGGCATGTGGATCAACTCATGCACCCAGCTGTGCACTGACAAGAGCACCTGGCAGCTATCAAAGTTCATATGATCCGTGTGACGTTGCTTTCAGATCATATGGATATGTTGAAGCTCTGCGCAAATTCTCTTGGATCCGTTTTCCTGTGTCTGTGCTCCTCCCCACCCCCAACTGTGCTTTCCTTCCAACTTATCTTCCCAGGGGTGGGGTGGTGGTTTCTCAGGACTGCTGGCAGGTTTTGGAAGACTGGACTTGGGTTACTGGAGCCTGTTTTGCACACGTACTGGGAGGACTGGGAGTGGCTAGGAGTTTATATCATTCGCCCCCCCACCCCCTGCCCCCGACACCAGAAGCTTGAAAGCCCCTGACCAATCTTATTTCTAGCAAGGTCCAGAGATGTACTTCACACTTGAGAATTCCTTGGGGGCTCTGGCTGAGACCTTCCTTTCCTGGGCTTTGCACCTGGCTCATGTCCTGTTTTCTGATCCCTGTACCCCCACACCCTAACAGTGTCCTCTGAAGGTTTCATTAATAGATTACTGCATGTGAATCCTTATCTCAGGGTCTGCTTTGGTTTGGAGACCCCCACTGAACACATTCAATGGCTTTCAGGACCTTCTGAGTAGATTTGTGGCAGCCTTGGCCTTTGGGCAGCTGCGGGGCTCTCAGCTCTGGAGATGCTCCCTGGGGGGAGGCACCCTGCAGCGGGCCAGGGATGTTTTCTCTTTGCAGCTCCGTGAGTGCAGTCCCTAGAGCAAGGAGAAGTGGCTGCAGGACAGGAGAGCTGAACACAATTGATTTATAAAAGTCAATGAGATTTTAAAGCCGGGCTGGGAAAAGAGCAAGATGGATCTCAGAGCTGAATTGATTTAAAGGGTAAGCATTGAGACCAAAAGATTGATCGAGAAGAGGGAGGTGAGGTATTGGAAGAGGCACTCTAAAGGGGCCGGAAAGAGATGGTTTCATAAAGGTAACGCAATTTGCAGCCAAGGGCAAAGGGGGGCTCCTTCAGGGTCCCACACTGTCCTGGGAATTCTGCACGAACATCAGATAATTCATTATCTGATGGCTCTTGAGTGCCCCTACTTCTAAAAACTTTGTGTGTGTGTGTGTGTGTGTGTGTGTGTGTGTGTGTGTGTATGTTTGACACGGTCTTGCTCTGTTACCAGCCTGGAGTGCAGTGGCATGATCATAGCTCACTGCAGGCTCAACCTCCTGGTCTCAAATGATTCTCCCACCTCAGTCTTCAGAGTAGCTGGGATTACAGGTATGCATGACCATGCCTACCTAATTTTTTTTTTTTTTTGCGAGAGATGGGGTCTTGCTATGTTTCCCAGGCTGGTCTCAAACTCCTGGCCTCAAGCAATCTTCCTGCCTCAGCCTCCCAAAGTGCTGGAATTACAGGCACGAGCCCATAAACCCACCTTCATGTGTGACTTGCATTCTTCCTGGCTCTAACTGGCCACCTGTTTGTGCCTACGTTCCCATCTAAGGGGTCTAGAGAACAAGCTCTCCTAATGAGCCTCAGCTCAGCGTGAAGAACTAGAGTCAATAGGGTGCATAACCTCTCTATTCCTGCCCCTGGGAGTGAAAAAATATTAATTTTAAAAACAGTGATTAGATAGACTAGAGAGTTTGGATTTTTTTCATACTGAGTACTTTAGTGATTTAAAAATCAATAGAAGGCCGGGCGTGGTGGCTCAAGCCTGTAATCCCAGCACTTTGGGAGGCTGAGGTGGGTGGATCATGAGGTCAAGAGATCGAGACCATCCTGGTCAACATGGTGAAACCCCGTCTCTACTAAAAATCCAAAAAATGAGCTGGGCATGGTGGCACATGCCTGTAATTCCAGCTACTCAGGAGGCTGAGGCAGGAGAATTGCCTGAACCCAGGAGGCGGAGGTTGCGGAGAGCCGAGATCGCGCCATTGCGCTCCAGCCTGGGTAACAAGAGGGAAACTCTGCCTCAAAAAAATAAAAAATAAAAATAAATAAATAAATAAATAAAAATCAATAGAAAAGATTGCATTCTTGAAAGTTATTTTAATCAATGCTTCCTGGGTCTGCCTCCTGGCTCAGCCGAGGCTGGTCTTCAGCAAGGGCGGTGGGAAGCCGGGAGACACCTGAAGTGTTTGTTCACTTCCACGCAGGAGGCAGCCCTAGATTCCAGTGGATCTAGTGTTCATTTACCCATTCTTGAGATTATGAGGCCTCTTGTGTGTCCACCTGTGAGAGCCACTGCATACGGAGATGCAAGGCACACACCTACCCTGGCAGAGCTAACGGGGGACGGACACCCCAACACCAGAACTTGCTGTCACCTATAAAGGGAGAAGGGAGCATGAAGGCAGAAGCGAGACAATAGTACTTGGTGGGGGCGGGGACTGGCTGGAGAGGGCAGAGAGGCCAGGGTGAAGTGAGGAGGGATGAATGAATTCGGTGAGCCTCTCTGCGGGGTGAAGAGTGTGCCCAGCAGGGGAACAGGAAGATGCAGAGAGTGAGAGAGCGCAGGGTCCAGCCCAGGAAGTCTCACTTCACTCCCAGGCTTTTCACTCTCACTCTTCTGGGACCCACGTTCCTGCCTTAGGAGAGACCATACCCTAATCCCCTGCCAGACTAATGAAAACTCACCCTCTGAGAAAAAGCAGCCTGTTGGATCTCTTCCAACTTCTGCCTTCAGCCCATTCTGGGGTCTCTCTTGCTGTGGCCCCTTGGAAGAGGCTGTATCCCTTTTTCAGAGTGGAGACAGTTTTCTCTACATCCTTAGCCACCGGAGACATGGGCCCAATGTAGTTGTGATATGGAGGGCCTCTGTGAGCCGGTGCTCAGCTTCTCCCTCTCACATCACACACCTCGGTCTCTCCAAGCTGACAGGTCCCACATGGACCATTGGGCCACATCTCTGGCCCTATGTGTCTGCCACTCTCTTTCCCTGGACTCATGACTCTGCTGGTGAGTCCCGATTCACTTTTGAAGGGTGTCAGTGCAGTGACCTCTTAAGGTACTTAGACCACTCTGGTAGGCTCTCAATGCAGAATGGTTGACTTCCATCCCTTATGCTGCCCCTGGGACCTTGCTGACCCCTCTGGCTGGACGTGCGACTCTCCTTCATAAACAAGTGTCTCATTTCTGTGAACGTGAGACAGGAATCCTCAAGCTTGAGAGTGGAAGTCATGCAGATGCACAGGATTCCGAGTCCTGAGGCCCTTTAGCCTCTTAGAGCCTCAGGTTTCTATCTCTAAATGCGGGCCAGATATGGATCCTGCTGCTTTCTAGACTGTGGTGAGAATGAAATGAATGGGCAGCTTGCTTTGAGAGCAGTGAAGTGCTGAGTGGACAATGTTGACCCTGCTTCTTGCTCCCACAGGCTGAGCCCCTCGGAAGCCTCTCTCTTCTCTCTCTGGACATTGCTCAGGGGCTGCTGCCCAGGACCCCAGCTGCTTGCTGTTTCTGCTCTGTTCAGATGAGCAGGACATTCACCAAGAGGCTGGGATCAGTAGAATCAATATAATTTCATGTCAATTATAAATTTCATTTTCTGCCTGCCCATGAGCCATTAGCTTAGATCAATACGTTCTCTACCCTTGGTTAAGTAATCACTGGGTCTGGTGAGGATTTCAGCAGAGTCACGGCAGGGTCCTGACTGTCTGCCTGTCTGGCTGCCTTGGACAGTGGAGTCCAGGGTGGCCTCCTGGCTCACACCTAACTCAGTTCAGGCCTGTCTTGCAAATAAATCATTTATCCCCACCTTCAAACAGTAAGGTCATGGCCTGTTCTCCAGCTGTCTGGGGCTTCAAGGCCAGCTTGGAGCTGCTCCAGCCCAGCACCTAGCAGCACTGTGTGTTCTGGGCATCTAAGAGCACTGGTCAGGTGGGCGCACTTATGGATGTTTGGCATCTTAGATGGGAAGAGAAACTCTGTTTCCCCATCAGCTGGTCAGAGGTATCTGAGAAGAAGGAGAAGGTGAGGGTTGGTTGGGAGAGGAGGCTTGAGTTTGCAGCGCCCCTCTTCTGGGCACAAACAGCCACCTTCATCTTCTGGCATGAACGTGAGGCAGCAGCAGATGGACTGGTGGCCTAAGGGCTGGGTGGAGGGTGGTGGCTGGGAGTGTTTGTTCTTAGCCTGTGGTGTTGAAACACTCTGGTACTTACAAACTGCAGGGTGGTGAGGTGCCAGCTGCTGCCCAGCCCATAGCTGGCACTGGGGGAAGAGTGTCTGGAAGTACAGGAACCCAGCTCTCCATAGATCTGCTCTGACAAAGGCCCCTGTGTCTCCTTCTCTGCAGGTGGCAGATGGGAAATACCATTGCTCCCACAAGCATTTACCCTCTCTCCTTGCCCTCAGGGCCACTCCCTGCTCACCTGCTGCCCCCACTGCAGCCTGCCTCATTGCCTAAGGCTCCAGTCAGGCACTCCACTCCATTGTCTAAAACCCTGCCTGGATGTGGGACAGGCCCATTCCCTCATATCACCTTGTCCTCCCACTGCCTTTCTGCATTGCAGCCACCACAGGGGCACACTATTTGCCACAGGTTGGCATCTCTGGACTTTGGTACAGAAGCTTTCACCACCTGGGACAGCTCTCCTCTCTTGCTGCCTGGATCTGAGCCTGGTGTGTAAATCTGAAGGTGCACACTACGTATTCAGCAGCCTTTGGGTTCTGGATCACAGCGGCCCCCCTTCCTGATTGGGTACCCTTCCTGGCTGGCAAGTTCTTTATCCTTTCTTGGACTCAATTTCCTTATCTGAAAAATGGGGCAATAGTGGTCTCTTTCTCAATGGGAAACCTTGAGGATGAAGGGAGATAATGCACGTGCCTGCATGTGATAGGTGCAACAGGACTTCAAACAGGAAGTTCCAACCGGCCTCGAAGCCACACGGGGTGTGACATTTTAAAGTGAGGGCCAAACCAAGAAGCATGCTTTCAAAGAGGTAGGTCAAAGCCAGTTATGATGGACTGGAAATGTTGACCTGGTCTTATATGCTGCAAACAAAAGTGACCCTAGGGCATCTCTGTCCAGGCATGCCCAGAGTTAACCCAGGGCCTGCCAGGTGGTGACATTGGAGGGCACAAATAAAGTCATTTCATGTGCTGCGCTTGCTCCACAGCATGTCCCATGAGCTCAACAGGCATTATCATGGTTGTTGTGATTATTAAACACTTGCTCAGTGCACGAAGAGTTAAATCGGTGTCTGACTCCTCATGCGAACAGGGAGGGGAAGCTATCCGAGCCTGCAGTGTTTGGAACAGCTAATCCTTTTTTTTTCTCCCCAGGAATACGGGAGTTGAAGTAAAATAGCAGCCAAATCTGGGATTCGTCAGCATCACCAGGTGGCAGGGGCCAGGCTCGTCTGAACCCACCACACACCTTTGCACCCATAGCCAACACCTGGCACCCCTAGTGAAGGCCAACTCCTCAGGATGCCCATGCTTTGTGTCCCATCAAATACCAATTCCCCTCTCCTTTCCCGCTAGTCTGCTGCTTGGCCAGGCTGCCTTTCAGGGGAGCAAATATGGGACAGGCCAGGACAGAGTGGCTGTCTGGCCACTTTTCATTTTGGCCCCCCGTCTCCACCTTTCATTTTGGCCCCTGCCCGTGGGGATAGCATTATGCGCACCTGCCAATGAGACAGGTGCTTGTGAGGGCTGGGCAGGATTCGACAGCTTTGTATTGCTGGCATCGCTGGGGGCATGAGCTGCTCAGTGACACATCAGCCTCCATCTGCCTCCGCACAGCGCTGGATTTGGGAGGGAGACTTCTCAGAGTTTTGTGTTTAAGCTGCTTCTGCTCTTATTGGTGGTGCAGTTTTGAGCATTTTACTTAAATTACTCTTCCTCTATCTTCTCCCTTGTCTCACAGAGTTGATGTAAAGATTAAAATGGGACATTTGTATGTAATGGAAGGTCCAGCTCGCATCCGGCACATTCTAAACAGTCAATAAAGATTGTCTCACTTTCCTTCCTTCCTTAAGGAGGAAAGTGGAAGGACTGTTCGTGGCCTTTAATGTATTAACAATGGAAAGTCATATCCTTGATTCCATTTATATAAAACTGAGGAATAGGTAAGATCACTCTAGGGTGCTAAAAATCAGAAAAGTGTCAACCTGGATGGGAGAGGGGTGGGGGTGACTGGGAAGGCACAGGAGAAAACTTTTTGGGCTTAAGGAAAATGCCTTCTCTCTTCATCTTCAGGCTGGTCACTGAGAGAACACTTAAGATTTGTGTGTTTTACTCAGTAAGTTATTCCTCAATGGGAAAAAAATTCTTAGAGATAAACAATGAAAATGCTAGAAGACTACAAAACAAACACACACACACACACACACACACACACACACACACACACACACACACAGACAGGCTGCAATGTGATTTGAGGCCATTGTTGTTCAAAGATCCCCAAATTGGGAATTTTTATTTTTTCTAATCAGGTTCCCCAGGATTTGTCCCGGACTCTTTGCTAATCTGAGGGCCTCTGTAATTTCATTTCAGTTCTGAGCACATTTTTAGAAAGGACAGACAAGAGAGAGCTTGGTCCTCTCCGTGGAGTGGAGGACTTGCTAGTGGCAGAGGGTGTTCAGGACTGGGCACCTCTGCTGTCGCGGAAAGTATCAGCTATAGGCAGCGGTGCCGGGGGCAGGCCTGGGTGTAAAGAGACTGCCGGGGCCTCCCCTCTGCCCCTCCTTCTCCAGTGCAGGCTCCTCTGAGGCTGAGCTCCAGCCCACAGCCTGGATGCGACCCTCCATGAGTGGTTCTAACACGCCCCCTCTTCAGCACGCCTCATCGACCCCTCTGCTAAATCTTTGTCCTCTCTCTGAATCAGGCAAAGTCAGATGCTGTGTCCCCTAATTAGGTGACTGTTCCTTAGCTGCTTCCCTCTCAGTGCCGTGAAGGTGGTGAGGGCTCTCATAGGGACTCCTCACAGTACCTGACAAGCCTGGGCAGGGCCATCATGGTGTCACCAATGGTATGTCCTGGGAGCCACAACATTCATAACTAAGCAGCCGAGGAGGCCTGCTAACCCAATGAGTGTCCCTGAAGGTCAGAATCTTCCAGGGCTCTGAAGGATCCCCAGTCTGAGCAGGTGTGAGGTCAGCTGGCCTCTGGGCTGTCATTTCCTAACCACTTTTCAAGTAGTCCTACAGCCTTGTGGTAAAATCCAGCAGTGTCCTATCCCTTTACTTCCATTCCCCACCCCACAGAGGCAGCCACTTTCCACCTTTGTCATTGGTTCTTTTGGTATTTACTTCTACATTTCCGGATAGTATTTATTTATTACCACTTCTCATTTTTTTCCTTTTAAGTGTTATCTATTAACTTCTTACTATAAAAGATAAAGATTTTGTTTTCTCTATTCCTGTCTCCACCATCTGTAAGTACCCACTCCACCCTCCCAATATTATAATTTTGGTTAGATCAACAGAATTTTCATTATTAGCATCATTTAATTGCTAGTCCCACTTGAGGTATGTTGTATATGTTAATAATTTTTCTTTTGTGAATCACTTTTGTTTTCCCTGGAGTTCATAATTGCCTTGCTTTTTTTATTTGCTTGGTTTCCTGCTAGGTATCAATAATCCAACCTTAAACATTCTATCGGTTGTCTAAATATAATCTCCATGTGTTTAGATGCACCTTCTTAAAAATATTATTGCATTTTATCACTGAAAGTATCTACAGCTCTCATGGAGACGTACAGGGCCACGTGTGGTGGTCTTCAGATAGTGTTGGGTTAGGGAGAAGGCAGAGGCCTTAGCATTGGACAGACATTGAATTTAAATCCCACATTTATTGGCTGGGCAACTGTAATTCTCCTTCTACATTTGTCAAAATGGTAGCAATAATATCACATTATAATGCAGTCACGAGAATTAAATGAGGTAGATTCAACAAAAATACCTGGAGCATGGGTACACAATAAATGTTGATTTACTTTCTTGTGGAACAATCACGAGAATAAGGCCACTGAAGTTATTTCATCACACTAATAGAGCTTTCTCTCCCTACCCCCAAAGTATTGACCAGGCTCTGAACATTCATCAAGGCTCCCGAGACATTGACACTCCTGCTAAGGGAGATGGTTAAAGCTGCTATAACTTTGCCTCTCAGTCTGATGATTTCCTCTAAAAGAAGGAGCATCCTTAACACCAGCATCAATTTTATCTTGAAATATTGCAAACAAAGACAGAAATTCTAAAGAGAAAATGTATGCAAGTTAAAAACATCTAAATCTAGAAGAAAACCCTCCAATATAAATGTAAAGAGCAAGCAACAAATTGGGAAAATATTTGTAACATATAAGTCAGTGAAAGGTGAGGCCAAATTTCCTAAGTACTGGGCCAGCTAGGGCAGAGACAGTGTTCCAGCCACCCAGGCAAATGCTTTTTCCTCTATCCAGCTATCCATCCATTAATTCAAAAAACACAAGTTGAATGTCTACCAGGTACCTGGCATTGGGGATATAATGATGCTAAGACAGAAATGGTTCCTGCTCTCACAGAGCTCACGGAACCGTGCAAGTGACACACATTCACCAAATTGTCACATTCAGGAGCCTACAACTGCAACCTATGGTAAATGCCATAAAGAAAAGAAGAAATGGAGCAGAGGACTCAGCCTGGACTGGGGTGTGTGGGAAGGCTTCCCTGGCTGGCAACACTTGAACTGAGAGCCAGAGGGTATATAGGAGTTAAGGGGTGTGTGTGTGTGTGTGTGTGTGTGTGTGTGTGTGTGTGTGTGTTTGTGTTTGCATGCATGCACACATGTGCACACACATATATGCATGCATGTGGGCACATGTGAATGTGGGAGGCATTCCAGGGAAAGAAAGATGTGCAAAAGCTCCATGGTGGAAGGCTTATGGAACACTGGGTACTGGGAAGGCTGTGTGGCTGGCATATAAGCACTAGATGCTGTTAGCACCCCTCAGCTGGAATAACCAAAAATATCCTGAAACAGTACCAAATGTTCAAATGTTCCCTGAGTGGGGTGGGGGGCAAATTGCTCCTGGTTGAGAACCATTGACTTAAAACAAATGTTTATGAGAAATCTGCAATTTCAAAGACAGGCTGCCTGTTAGTCCCTTTGCTGAAGCACTGGTCTCTTACTAGCACTGGCCAATAGAAATATAAAAAATATGAGTCACATATGTACTTGTAAATGTTTTAGTAGCTCTAGTAACAGAATGTAAAATAGGTAAAATTAATTTTAATAATATATTTTATTTAACCCAATATATCCAAAATATTGTCATTTCAGTAAAATAATTATTAGTGAGATATTGTACATCCTTTTTATTGAACTAAATTGTCAAAATTTGATGTGTCTTTTTCTCAGCCTGGACTAGTCACATGCCAAGTGCTTGCTGGCCGCATGTGGCCAGTGACCAGCTCATTACACAGGAGTGGGAGGGTGGAACTAAGCTTGTGCAGAGGCATCTGGTCTGTCCTATCCCTTGGGTCATCATCAGACTTGGCCCCTCCTCAGCAGAGCGTACAACATCCTCCTTTGCTCACTGGGCTCTGTAGGTTCCAGTCCATCTGAAAGTACCCCACAGAGGGGGTGCCACAGTTTCCAGTCCGTCTGAAAGCACCTTGCAGAGCGGGTGCCGACAGCTGTGGAACACACTGGAAGGCGGGTCCCATCCAGGAAAATTATCCAAGTGCGCACAGTGTGCTAATAAGATGGGTGCTTTCCCTGTGAATCCACAGGAGGCTGGAGGCCCCCTGCCACAAACGCCTGGTGAGACACAAACTGTTTCTAAGCTCCCAGGCAGATGCTCCATCCACCTCCAAAGACCCATCCTCCATTGTTTACAAAAGAAACTCAGCCCTCTCAAATACCAGCCACCTGAAAAGACACACTCTATTTTCTTAAAAGACAGATGTT
Organism: Saimiri boliviensis; assembly: GCF_048565385.1. Taxonomy (NCBI): domain Eukaryota; kingdom Metazoa; phylum Chordata; class Mammalia; order Primates; family Cebidae; genus Saimiri; species Saimiri boliviensis. The sequence continues at coordinate 26,749,966 of NC_133460.1, read as the reverse complement.
CTCATTTAAAATGACACTTTCGCTGGCCAAGAAGTTGTCCACGGAGATGCTGTCTCTAACACCATACAGTGGCCAAGTCTTCAGGTCACTGTGCTGGGATGCTGGCTGGACACAGGCTGGAGAGCCCAATCCTGGACTCTCCTGACCCTCGTCTCTTACTGGTCTGACTCTGCTCCCCCATCCACCCATCCTAGCCCCAGGCCCTGCAGCTTTCTGGGTGTTCTCCTGGCAGGAAAGCCTGGCTGCTCCGGGCCTGCTTGAGAAAAAGCTGCCTGCAGAGCAGTGGGAATGAAGACCTTCGCTTGCACCCAGCTGTTTCTAGAAGCCAGGGCATTGCCTTCCCTGGTAAGGACTGCTTCTGTGTTGGCCACAGGGCAAATCTTGGGCATTTCCTTTAAAGAAGCAAAGTTTCCTTAAAGTTGCCACCAGGTCATGTGGTGCGACCGAGGGACTTTGTAAAATGCGGAATGTGGGACGAAGTCTGCACACCCACTAGGGAACTAAGCCGACCACCGCCCTTTTGCAATCTCAGGTCGGGTCCGCACACAGCCCGGGAGTTTCCTGAGGAAGGGCACTTCCTCAGGAGGATGCTCACCATTCAGCGGCAATGGTCCCAGAACGCCCGCCCCAAGTGACACACGGCGTGACAGCTGGCCGAGTGTCCGCGCACGTTTGCCAGGAAGTACATGCGGTGCCCAGAGAAACCCCAGAAAGTTGGACTTACCCCTCCTGGCCTGCCTGATCTTTGGGCTCAGCATGTTCCTGCAGCCTCCCGGCCAGCCCCGCGGGGCCGATCATGCTGTCATCCACTTGCCTTTGCTCGTCCTCGCGCCCAGTCGCCCCTCATCCCTGCTCACTCGGGCCCCCTTGGCTGCTGGCGCTAGGCTCCCTTGGCTCCCTCTCCTGGCTCCGGACTGACGGCTCGCCTTGGACTACATAAACCTTGATGTATTATTTATCCATCCCAGAATTAATTCCCATCCAAGCGGACCACTAAAGCCTCAGTAATCACTGCTGATCAATCACTGGACCAGGGCGGGGCAGTTCCTCCGCCTGGCCTGAGCGCACGCGTGGCTGTCCAAGCCCGGCGCGAGGGGGCGGGGCCGAGAGGGGCAGGGCCAGTGGAGACGCGGGGCGCGGTCCTGGCTCGGGAGCGCCTACTGGGGTTCCGGCCGTCGTCTGCTGAGGATAGAGGAAAAGCGCCCGGCTGCCGCTGCCGCCTGGGGGCCACACTCCTTGCCAAGGCCCGGGTGGGAGAGCGCTTTGCTGGGAGGGTGGCCAAGCCCTCTCCAGGGCCCAGCCCAAGGGGACCCGCTTATGAGCTCTCTCTTTGAAGTGTTGAAAGTCAGGTGTGTCTGGGAAGGAGCTAGCAGCCCGGCAGTGTTAGCTCCTCAGGAGACTCCCAGCAGGAAGATGCCTGCTAGGGATACTATTTATGCCTCCTTAGGTGACAGGAATAAGGGGGCAGGAAGCACTTAGTTCAGGGCTCTGCACACAGGAGGATCTGAAGAGAATAGTGAATCTCTGCTCAGTGCCATGTTTCTGTTTGATGCTGGCATAATTTTAAAGGGTGCGTACTGGGGCTTTGTGAGGAGGGGAATCCAGCCTCAAGATGCTAATAATTACCCAAGGAATGCAATTGTAACAATATCTATCATTTATGAGGCACCTACTATGTGTCAGGCACTGAGGCTGGTGCCTTACATTCAATATCTCATGTAACCCTCAAACTCCTGAGGCAGGTGCTATTATCATCGCTTTCAAATCTGGAAAACAAGGCACAGCAAGGTTGAATCACTTGCCCAAAGTTACATGGTACCAGGCAGCAGGGTGGGCACTGGAACCCAGGGCTGTGTCCACAGCTTCTGCTGCTCTGTGATGCCAGCCTCTCCACCCTCTTCCCATCACTGCATAGTAACTGCTCCTGGCTTGAGCCCCCAATGAACTTGCTGAACGGTGAGCTGCCTCTGTGCCTCCGATAAACAACACTTTTATCCTCTTAGGCATCTGAGCTTAGGGCTGACTATTTGGATCTGAAGACTGTGTGATCCTTTCAGTAGCTGGTAAGGAGGGATTTAAACAATGTTCTCCCCTGCTTGGATGGCCATGCCCTCCCCCTGACCCTCCACACCCCCTGGAGTGCCCGATGTCCATGGATCCCTAAGTGTCCTATTGCTGTGTAATCAACTTTAGCAGCTGGAGAGGGGAGATCAGTGTGGCGGTCCTCCCTAGGGAAGAGAATATGTGCCCTGTGGAGAGGGGAGGGCTGCCGAGCAAGGAGGAAGACGCACCAGGATGTGGTGAGCCACATGGCCGAGCTGGTGGGAGAAGGCAGAGTCAAAGCTCTCTTACTCAGCATCAGGTCACTCGTTCTGGTCTTCAGCTGCTCCTCAGTGGGATGAATGGGTATCTTGGCATAACATTCCAGGTCTTTCATGGTAGCATCCTTGGCCTCCTCTCTGACCTATCTCTTGCCCATGCTCTATACAGCCATACGCACATACAGCGCCTGCTTCTGTGTATTCCTGTTTTTGCATGTGCAGCCCCCGCTCTCGTGTGACTCTGTGTCTTTGCACATGTAGCTGCGTCTTTGCAAGTGTAGCCCCTCTTTCTGGAATGCCCTTCCTCACATTGCCTTGTCCCTCTTTGGGCACTTCCCCAGTGAAACTTTCCTGATTCCACCAGCAGAAGGAGCCACTAAGCACTTCCCCTAGGCCCTTATCTGTGTCCCTAGACTGCCCCTCTTTTACGCCCTCACTGAGCCCCAGGCTTTCTCAGGCCAGAAACCTCACAGAAAATACTGGCTTGATGCAAAGCTCCAAGAAACACCACTGAATGACAGAATTGACCTCCTTTTTCTTTAAGGCGAGGAACAAGTCCTGGTTGGGACAGAGGCCACCCAGGAGGAGTGGGGAGAATCAAGCTAGAAAATCTCATGTCGACACCAGGGTCATAGGGCAAGTCCTGTGGCCTGCGACAATGTCTTGAGCAATCAGGAAGCCATTTGTGAGTAATGCAGCCTGGACCAGTTTCTCCAAATGAGGCAAGGAAATGCCCTGAGACTGAGTCTGGGTCCACTCACACTTGTTTTGGTTAAGAAACCACCTCCAGGCGCTTTTCCTGTGCAGCTGTTTTCCCTAATGACATTAAGTCACTGCGTTCACTAGCCTGCTTTTCTGGTGGAAGTGGACAAAACCACAGGTTCTGGGCTCACACCCAGAAGTCAGGCTGAGAAAAGGGCAGGAGCTGATCTGGATTCTGCATGTGAGAAGGCGGGGGGAGTGGGGCGGGGGGGGGTGCGAAGTAGCTCCTTTCTTCTCTCCGCCCTAAGACTGTGCTCCCAGTGCTTCCTGAGATGAAGGGTCCACAGAGGCAGGAATTGTAGCCCCTCCATCCTGAGGTTTACCAACCCTCATGGGCAGGAAGCTAGGAGCTTCCCCTTCCTCTGAGGTGACTTGTGGGAGGAAGGAGTGGGGACAAGGGGATCTGTTGAACATGTGACCTCCTATAAGCTTTTATTTGAAGAACCAGCCCCACTCTTCTCACTTACAAGTGGGACACCAAGACAAAGGAGTAAGAAATACAGGTCTAGCTTAGCAATACAGACAGTGAGATGCCTCCTTCCCCACTGCCCTGTGCCTGCCTGCATGGTGCTGCCCCTTTCTGGCAGCGGAACTGGCTTTGCCTTCACCTGGTTTCCTGCCTTGAATCATTCAGCATTTTCTACGGGCTGTTCAGGGACAGGAGCTAAAGGGTATGTGGAGGGTACACTGAATGGACAGAACTCTCCAGAAGGCATCTACTGAAATGCACGCCTCTTGGTGTGATGGCTGCCAATCAACATCAACTGACCCAGAGCCAGGATGCCCTCAAAACAGTAGTTCTTAACCTTAGGGAGCTCTGACAGTGACTTCCCATGTCCCATCCCCAGTGGCTCTGATTTAACTAGTCTGGAGTGTTTATTGCCATTGAGAGTTGTAAAAGCTCCTCTAGGGATTCAGCCAGGGTTGAGAACCACAGCCTTAGAAGACAACTGCACATGGAGCTGCCAGAGGTGGTGGTTGCTGACTGCTATCCTAAGGGAGATTCTTCTCAGGGAGAGGCACATCTGCCAATAAATCTCCTGGTCAGAAAGTGGAAAGGGCATCTGTCCCAAGCCCCAACTGGAGACAACTCCACGCAGAGCCACAGGTGTTGCTGGGTAGTCTGTGCACTTCACAGAGGTGTCCAGCAGGGGGAGGTGGGGGGCGAGGCTGGATTTGGGCTCTATTGGCAAAGCCTTGTGTTCCGGCACAGGGAGGTGGGGAAGTGTGCAGCTAGAAGGGGGAGCTTTCCTCTAATTTGCACAAAGGTAACATATAGATAGCAGAGCCTTGCTTCCCCTGTTCTAGAAGCTGCAGGGAGGACCAGAGTAAGCCCTTCTGGAGGCAGAGGGGAGAAACAATGCTACTCTAGCTTTGTGATGCCTGCCTAGGGGTCACCAGCACCGGGGTCTCCAGCCTGCCTGCTTAGAGCACTCTGTTCCTGCTGCCAGGAGGCTGATGCCCCCAGTTCCCTTGCATGTCACTCAAGGTCTTCATGGGCAGCTCCCACCTCATACTTCGGTTTCTCCTTCTGTCTATCCCAGTGGTGGGCTGGACCAGCTGGCGTGTACCAATGACATGAGAACTGATTGTTAAATTTTCAGGAGTTTTGTAAGCCAGTTGTTAAACAAGAACAATATTAGAAATTAATATATATAAACTCATAATTAAACTATTTAACACAAAGGTACTTGTGAGTACTAAAAACTCATCATTTCCAAATCATTCTACTACATTCTGTTATTCCTAAGGTGATTGACATCTATTGTTCCTACTTGGTGGATAATATATGTTATTGGGTTGCTGCCACACATCCCTTCTCCACTCTCATGTTCAGTGACATCATGCTGGTAGTTTGAAATTGAATGTTGTGAGAGTATTTACACCAAGAAAACCAGCAAATGCAATACATCAGAGCTTAAATGATTTGTTTTGTTTTTCCTTCTACAGAGCTGGCTGTTAAGCATTTGCCAGCACACCCCTGGCCCATTTCTACCACAATTGCTTTGTCTGCCCCAGTCACTGTAGACTCCCCGTTCTAGGCAGAAGATGCCAGCTCTTTACCCAAATCTGTTCTCCTCTTCTTCCTGAGAATACACAGATGTTCTATATTTCCAGCCTCCTTGCAGTTAGGTGTGACTGCATCCTGGCCATTATACACGAGCAGAAGTGATGTGGTTTCTTCTAGGCCTGGCTTCTAGGACCCCCTTCTCTTGTCATCCTTCTAAGCTTATTTCTGTTTTCTGGGTGACTGGGATAATATCGCTTTGGAATTCCCATGTAGAAGATGCTAGAGTCCCTGCAAGCTGGGGCCCTGAATGACTGCATGGAGCCAAGCCCTCACTGTCAACCTGGAAGCATCTTGAGAAAAATAGAAATTAACTTCTACTATATTGAGTCATTGCATCGTTGGTCCTCTTTGTTACTGTAGCCAACATTCTAATTGGTTACACCCTCCACTCTGCCTGCCCTTTTTCACCTCTTGAACTTTGATGCATTCCTCTAGACCAGGCGTCCCCAAACTATGGCCCACGGGCCACATGCGGCCCCCTGAGGCCATTTATCCAGCCCCCCCGACACACTTCAGAAGGGGCACCTCTTTCATTGGTGGTCAATGAGAGGAGCACAGTGTGTGGCGGCCCTCCAACGGTGTGAGGGACAGTGAACTGGCCCCCTGTGTAAAAAGTTTGGGGACGCCTGCTCTAGACCCTGTTCCAGCAGCACCTCCCCGCTCAGTGCTCTATGGTCAGAGTTCAGCACCTTTAACATCTCCCATATCACCCATGCCCAAGGCCACAGGGACCTTCTACAAGGCTTTTTGCGAGATCTTTAGAGGAGTATGAGCTTTTCCAGCCCCTTCACCCATAATTTATGTATCATCTCTATACAGAACCTATCGTATGCTGAATTAAAAAATATTTTCCCTAGATTTTTAAATTGGGAAACTGTATGGGATTCATCAAAGATGAACTTTTGTGCCACTTTGGTGGCCTTGACCTGCTTGTACTGTAAGCCTGTCCTTGGTCATCTCGCCATTGGGTACTTGGGCACTGTGGGCTGCTCTGTCATAGTTGGCATGGCCTTTCTCCCCACCCACTGTTCTTGGCTTCAGCTCTGCCACCTTGGGACTAAAGTCTGTTTCCGCCTTTTGGCTCCACATCTCTATCCTTTCGCCTTGGCTTTTAATTTCAGTTTTGCTCACATCCTGCAGTCCATGGCAAACCCAGGACCCCAGAAGGGGACTAAAACCTGGACTTCTACTTTGCTGGGGTCTTTGTTGTCTTGAGACCATGGAGAGAAGGGCAAAGACACAGAATTAGGCACTGAGAAACCACCCAGACATACCAGGCTAGAGCAATAGAGCTCAGACCGGAGCACAGAGGCTTTGCTTGGAAAGCTCCTAGATTGTGACCTGTATGCTTGGTACGATTTCTAGAGTCCTTCATCCCTGGTCTGGGAGGAAGGTGGTTAGGGTCACTGAGTTTGCTCAGGCACCATAGCCATAGCCTTTTATTTCAACCTCGGTGGTAGCCCTTGTCATACATCGCCTTTAATGTTGCAGCAGCTAAGTCAGAAGATGCCTAGTGTGTGCTGAATGGATGAATGAGTGATGCCTCAGCTGGGTTCCAGTGACAGATGCTGAGATATGAGTTTTTTGTTAGGGATTAATATTTTGCTCAGAAAAAGAGGGAAGCAGTGGCAGGGAGTATCAGAGCACACTGTAAACCTGACAGTATTTCTGCCAGCCCAACTAGAGCTCTGAGCAGATGACCCATTGGAGGGGTCTGGCTTTGGGCATAGGTGGCCAGGACTGTACTATGTGGCCTCATGAAGTCATTGCCTGGGAGCCATCCAAGAAGAGAGTGAAGTTGGCTGGAAAGCTGAGGCTCACCCTAAAAGAGCGAACATCTAGCAGCTGTCAGCTGACTCTACTCCTGCAGTTGGGCAGTGAGTCCTTTTTGGGAGCAGGTTCATAGTGGCTCAGTTCCATGCCTACTGCACTTGGGCTTTAGAGCTTGCAGACTCAATTTTAAGCCTCTGTAAATGTTGGATTCAGGAAAACACTACTCATCTAAGACTCTTTGATCCATTTGGACAACTGTCTGGGATTCCCATTGAAGAGCGGCTTTCAGATAAAGAATTCGTTCAGGTGTAAAGTCTGTGGGTTCCTCACAAGGGGAAACTCCTGTTAGAGTGGGTGTGGGACTGACAGTAGCACAGACCCTGCCTGTGAGTGCTAGGTGCTCACAGGGTGCCTCAGGAATTGGCTTCAGAAGGACCCCAGCCCACCAGCCCTGATACTCTGGGCTAGGCAGGGTCCCTGTTTCCAGGAGGCAGAGGCTGAGATGAAAGAGTGAAATGTGTCCTCATTATATGGCAGGCCTGTTTCTGGGTCCTGGGATCATGATTTACTGAGATTCCCAAAAGCTGCCACTCTTTCTAGAAAAGAAGGGCAGGGTCACTGCCAGCATCAGCAGCCCAGGCTCCAAAGGCATCCCCTGCCCTTCCACAACAAGGGACCAACAAGGAAGTGAGTCCGAAATGATTCCCTTCCCTGAAACAGGTAGATCAGATTTTAGAAAATGATGAATCACCACTTTGATCAGCTTTGCATTATTGAAAATCAAGCCTTCTCGCTTGTGAAAACACCTGCTTGCTGTGTTAAGGCAGGAATTGGAACAGATGGAAAGAACGGAAATTTCCCAGGCACCTTCTCTCATTGCTCACACCTCTCACCACAGTCACATTCCTCCCTGCCCCTCTCTTCTGAGCAGGTGCTGCAATCCTGACCTTTCCTGTAACTTCCTCCTGCTTTTCTATCCATTTTCCCTCCTTTTGCATCTTTAATCCCTCCCTCACTGGTGCTTTTTTCTAAGTTGACAAACTCCCTCAAGTCTTTCCTGCTCTCAAGATTATGCCTCCTCTTCGCCTCATCTGTTATAGTGGAATGGAACTTGTTTTTTGGCTGTACCATATCTAGCCCCTCCGTGTTTTGGAGAAGTTCCCCATCTCCCTCTTTGGAAGCTGCAAGGATGGATCTGCTCTATCTCTGGCAGGCAGTTGGATGTGGCCGTGTGGCTGAGGCTCAGCTGAGCCAATGACCCTGCCTGGGTTTTGAATCTCATCTTAAGTGTGACCCAGAGATGGACAGAGTCGACGTCTCAGCACTGGTGGCAGGGATGACACCTGCTGTGATGATGAGGCTTTTCCATACGTGGCATTCTGCAGGAGTGTCCTGCCCAGGCTCTTCCTGCAAGAAGACTAGACTCATGCTTTTTGCTTTTAGGTTCTCTGGAGCCACTACCATTCTGTCCACCTTCCAACATGGTCCTTCAGCTTCCAAAGGATTTTCCCCAAAATTCTCTTTTCTGGCTTTAGCTGGTGTGGATTGCCTTTCCATGACGTATAACCCACAGAATTCTAACTGATGCCCACATTATGCCTCTCTGCCATGTTCCCCATTCCTCTTCTCCTCTCTCACTTCCTAATCCTTTGAAATCGGCACAGATGGTGCAGTCTCCCATTTGTCCATTCTCTCACTGATGGCATTTCCTCCCCTATTTCTCCAGTTGTGCTGTCAACCTCAACACTGCATGTCTCAGGCTGCAAACCACAGGCCATCCTTCCAAACGCTGAGCTTTCGGTTAGGACTGAGTCATCTCAACTCACCAGAAGGTGCTGCTGGATGAGGCCCTCCAACCTCTGACCAACACTTCTTTCCTTCCAACCGTTATTTTGTCCTCATCCGTTTCAAAACCCAGCTCCCATCTCAGTGTACACGTCTGGCCTTTGTGAGAATCTCATGCACATGTGCTGCCCCGCTTTAGAGAGGCCTCAGTGACTCTTCTTTTAAGGCTCCCTTGCCCATCACAGTCTTCTCAATGGAGCAGTTTATACACGTCATCATGTTATGGCCTCAGGAACCACTACCACTGTCATACGACAGAAACTGTTTTCCTGCAGGTCATTAATGAGCATCTAGCTGCCAAATACCATCATTACTCATCTATCTCAGTTAAAAAAAGACAATCATGGGCTTTATAGTTTAGTAGGAAGATGGTCAGTTCAATGAATCCTTGGTTTGAATTTCTTAATCCAAGAATTCTTCATGGACTGTACCCACTCACCGTATCAGTTGACCTTCTTAATTTATGGGCCATTATTGAAACCAGATAGAAGGAAACTTAAGTCAAACCCAAGTTTCCAGTCTTGCTAATTCTTAGACCTAGGTCAGACTTCATGGTGCCATGTCCTTGTGGTACATGACAGAAATACATCTAAGTGGAGAAGTTTAGAAGAGAACTGGATGTAAAACTATGTTGTTTAGAGGAGAATCTTGGCTGGGAATATAACTTTTATAAACCACTGAAAAGAATGAAGGAAAAGAAAAGAAAAATAAACAGGCCAGGATCAAACTATGAGAACCTCCAACATCTAGTAATTGTTAGAAGGAGGATGAAAGTTTACTTAAGGAAGTGCTATGGTTTGAATGTCCCCTCAAAAACTCATGATGAAATTTAATTGCCATTTTCATGGTATTAAGATGTAAGTCTTTTAAGAGGTGACCAGGCCATAAAGACTCTGCCCTCATGAATGGATTAATGTCATGATTGTGAGATTGGATTGTTATAAAAGCAGGGTTGACATTCTCTTACATACTCTCTCTTGCCCTCACTTGCCCTTCTGTTTTCTGCCTGGGGCTGATATAGCGTGAAGGCCCTCACCAGATGCTGGTGCCATGCTCTTGGGCTTCCCATCCTCCAGAACTGTGAGCCAAATACATTTATGTTCATTATAAATTACTCAGTCTGTAGTATTCTATTATAGCAGCATAAAATGGACTAAGATGGGGAGTTAATCAAATATGGGCAGAGAGATGGGAGAAAACCCTGGGGAATATGATATCATAAAAGCCAAAACAGGTTTAGTGTTTTCAAAAGGTAGTGGCTCACTCTGTCAAATGCTGATGAGAGGGTTAGACAGTTGAGAAGAGGACAGTACTTACTGTATTCGGCAAAGAAGAGTTGTTTACAACCTTAACAAGAGGAGCTTCATTGTAGGAGTGGAGTTGGATGCCAAACTGAAGTGGATTAAAAATGACTGGTGAATTCCAATTGCAGGAACATTATGGATTACATGTTCTCCAAATCCCCTCATGAAAAACCTCCCATACTCAACAGGCTAAATTTAATATATAATATAGAACACTCATTTTAAAAATAAATAGCTGAGGAAAATGGTGTCAGTGAAAATGGCAGAGTAAGACATTTCAAAAGTCTGTCTCCTGTAGCAGCCGCAACAACAACAAAAGTGACAAATCAGTGTTTTGGAACTCCAGAAACTAACCAACAGCTTTCATCAGCCAGGAGAATGCTTAATCAGGAAAACTCAGATGAGTTTCAGTAAGAACAGCAAGGTTTGTTGCATTTTAACTCATCCTAGTCCCACTCCAACTCTCCAATTAGCAAGTCTTGCAAACAGCCCTGGTGGTGGTATCATTACTGTAGCAAGCACGATGGACTTCATTTGCAAATAACTAAAATCATTTGTTTTGACTTGCTTGGTAATTACCTAAAAGCTGGTTCAAAGGCTTGTGTTCATTTCACTTAACCCAGAATTCTTCCAATGCTAAAGCAGATATCTGCAGAATTTTGTCAAAAACAGTTAGAAGAAAATGTTTTACTCACTGCTGCCTCAGGCAATGGATAATAGTTGGGGGAAAAATAGACTAACTTAAAGCTTTGAAGAAAAAGCTCGTAAGCAAGACTCTTTGAAGAGTAAGGATTTTGAAAAGCTCCAGCATATACATAAACGTGCCAGAGTTGTGTGCATGCTCAGTAAAGACCCCAAAAGACCCAAAACTCTAACCTAAGGCCAAGCTCTAGACTCTGCTCAAGCAGAAAGTGAAAGCTAAGACACAGTTGTAAACTTCTGGACTGAGTCTTGAAGTCATGCTTCAACACATACACACACACACACACAGAGCAAAGATATAGGAGCACCCCTTGCCCCCAGGTGTTTAAAGAAATCTCTGTCAAATCACTAACCTACTGCTAAGCTAATGAAACAAAGACTTCGATGTCCACACATGACAAAGAATACATAACTCACAAAAATTATTTCAGAAAAGTTATTAAAGAAATAAATGATGGAAACTACAACAAGCAGCAACAACAAATTCTGGAAAGAATAGAACATCTGATCTCCAGAACTGTCATGTTATACTTTTCAAAGTGTCCAGTTTTCAACAAAAAATTATGGAGCATTGAAAGAAACAAAATACTATTGACCAGAAACAAAGCTACACAAAGTGTGGCTTTTTTTAATGGGAAAAATAAATTAGTATAACTGTTCATAATGGAGTTCAGATATTGGACTTCCTAGACAAAGACTTTAAATCAGCTATTTAAAATATATTCAAAGAGTTAAAGGAAACCATGTGTAAATAACTAAAGGTAATTCGGAGAATAATGTATCATCAAATATAGAACATTGATACAGATAAATTATATAAAGAGACCAAACAGAAATTCAGGAGCTAGGAAGGTACAATAGCTGAAATAAAAAATTCACTAGAGAGACTCAAGAGCAGATTTGAGCTAGCAGAAGAAAAAAAATCAGTGAATGTGAAGAAAGTCAAATGAAATTATTCAGTTTGAGGAACAGAAAAAGAAAATGAAAAAGATGAAGCCTAAGATACCTGTGGGATATTGTCAAGTACAAGAATACCCTGTTTTATTAAGCTCTGCTTTACTGTGTTCACTTTACTTCACTTGGAAGATACCACATTTATTACAAATTAAAATCTGTAGCAATGCTGTGTCAAGTGAATCTATCAGTGTCAATTTTCCAGTAGTATGTGCTCACTTAGTGTCTTGGTGCCAAAATTTCTTAGCGATAAATTATTTTTAAATTAAATTATATACATTTTAAGCTAAATGGACTACAATATAGTGAAAATATAACTTGGTAAACCAAACATATATGTGATTTTCTTTTTGTGAGATCCACTTTATTGTGATGACTTGGTATTGAACCTGCATTGTCTCCTAGATATGCCTACCTGCATAGTGGAAGTCCCAGAAGGAGAGAAAAAAGAAAAAATAGAAGAGGACTATTTCAAGAAATAATGGCCACTTCCCAAATTTGTTGAAAGTAATGAATCTACATGTCAGAAAAGCTCAATGAATTCCATATAGAATAAATTCAGAGAGTTGCACTAAGTCACATTATAATCAAACTGCCAAAAGCTAGTGTCAAAGAAATAATCCCAAAAGCAGATAAATGACTTGTTACACACAAAAGATCATCAATGAGATTAGCAGCTAATTTCTCATCAGAGACTAGGGAAGCCAGAAGGCAGTGGAGTGACATATTCAAACTGCTGAAACAAAAACCTCTCAACTGAATTCAATATTGGGTAAAACTATCCTTCAAATGTAAAAGAGCAATAAATAAAAGTTGAACAGTTAATTGCTAGCAGAGCTAACCTACAAGATCTTTTAAAGTGAATCCTTCAGGCTAAATGAAAAGACAATAAACAGTAACTGAAATTCACATGAAGAAATTGAAAATAGTATTTAAGATGACCATATAGGCATATACATAATTATCAATTTTTTTGTAACTTAACTTTTTCTCATGTGATTTAAAAGACAACTGCATAAAACCACAATTATAAATCTGCATTAATAGGCCCACAATGTATACAGATGTAATTGGTGATAATAATATAAATTTGGCAAGGGAGAACAGAGATACACAGAAATAAAGTTTTTGTAATACTACTGATATTAAGTTGGTATTAGCCCAAACTAGAGTGTCCTAAATTAAGATATAATGTGCTGTGCACTCAACACTGGATCACTCAGATATACGAAGCAAATATTATTAGAGCTAAAGAGAGACATAGACACCAAATACAATGATAATTGTGAACTTCAATACCTCAGTCTCAGTACTGGACAGATAATTTAGACAGAAAATTAACAAAGAGACATTGAATTTAAACTGCACTTTAGGACAAATGGATCTAACAGACATTTACAGAACAATTCATTTTACAGCTGCAGAATATATATTCTTTTCATCAGCACATGGAACACTGTTCAGCATATACCACATGTTAGGACATAAAACAAGTCTCAAAAATTAAAAATAATTCAAATTATTTCAAGAATCTTTTCTGATCACATTAGAATAAAACTAGAAATAGGCCAGGCACAGTGGCTCACACCTGTAATCCCACCACTTTGGGGGGCCAAGGAGGGTGGATCAGGAGGTCAGGAGTTTGAGATCAGCCTGGCCAATATGCTGAAACCTCATCTCTACTAAAAACTACAAAAATTGGCAAGCATGGCGGTACACACCTGTACTTTATGTACTTGGGTGCTCCTCTATTGGGTGCATATATATTTAGGATTGTTAGTTCTTGTTGCATTGATACTTTTACAATTATGTAATGCTCTTCTTTGTCTCTTTTGATCTTTATTGGTTTAAAGTCCATTTTAGCAGAGACTAAGATTGCAAATCCTGCTTTTTTTTTTGCTCTCCATTTGCTTGATAAATCTTCCTCCATCTCTTAATTTTTAGTCTATGTGTGTCCTTGCATGTGAGATGGGCTTCCTGAATACAGCACACCTATGGGTTTTGAATTTTTACCCAATTTGCCAGTCTGTGTCTTTTTTTTTTTTTTTTTTTTTTTGAGATGCAGTTTCACTCGTTACCCAGGCTGGAGTGCAATGCTACGATCTCGGCTCACCGCAACCTCCACCTCCTGAGTTCAGGCAATACTCCTGCCTCAGCCTCCTGAGTAGCTGGGATTACAGGCACACACCACCATGGCCAGTTAATTTTTTGTATTTTTAGTAGAGACGGGGTTTCACCATGTTGACCAGGATGGTCTCGATCTCTTGACCTTGTGATCCACCAACCTCGGCCTCCCAAAGTGATGGGATTACAGGCATGAGCCACTGCACCTGGCCAGTCTGTGTCTTTTAATTGGGGTATTTAGTCCATTTACCTTTAAGGTTAGTATTGTTATGTGTGAATTTGATCCTGCCATTTTGATGCTAGCTGGATGTTTTGCCCGTTAGTTGACACATTTTCTTCATTGTGTTGATGGTCTTTACTATTTGGTACATGTTTGGAGTGGGTGATACTGGTTGTTCCTTTCCTTGTTTAGTACTTCTTTCAGGAGCACTTGTAAGGCAGGCCTGGTGGTGATGAAATCTCTCAGCAATTGCTTGTCCATAAAGGATTTTCTGTCTCCTTTGCTTGTGAAGCTTAGTTTGGCTGGATATGAAATTCTAGGTTGAAAGTTCTTTTCTTTAAGGATGTTGAATATTGGCTCCCACTCTCTTCTGGATTGTAGGGTTTCTGCTGAGAGATCCACTGTGAGTCTGATGGGCTTCCCTTTGTGGGTAACCTAACCTTTCTCTCTTGCTGCCCTTAGCATTTTTTCCTTCATTTCAAACCTGGTGAGTCTGACAATTATCTGTTTTGGGGTTGCTCTTCTTCAGGAATATCTGCATTTCCTGGACTTGAATGTTGGCCTGACTTGCTAGGTTGGGGAAGTTCTCCTGGATAATATCCTGAAGAGTGTTCTCCAGCTTAGATTCATTCTCTCCATCACATTCACATACACCTATCAAATGTAGATTAGGTCTTTTCACATAATCCCATATTTCTTGGAAGCTTTGTTCATTTATTTTCACTCTTTTTTCTCTATTCTTGCCTTCTCATTTTATTTCATTGCATTGATCTTCAATCTCTGATATCCTTTCTTCTGCTTGGTCGATTTGGCTACTGAAACTTGTGCATGCTTTATGAAGTTCTTGTGCTGTGTTTTTCAGCTCCATCAAGTTGTTTTTATTTTTCTGTAAGCTGTGTTTTCTAGTTAGCATTTCATCTAACCTTTTTTCTGGGTTCTTAGTTTCTTTGCATTGGGTTAGCACACGTTCTTTTAGCTCTGAGAAGTTTGTTATTACCCACTTTCTGAAGCCTGTTTCTGTCAATTCATCAGACTCAATCTCCATCCATCTTTGATCCCTAGCTGGTGAGGAGTTGTGATCTCTTGGAGGTGTAGAAGACTTCTGATTTTTGGTGTTTTCCTCCTTTTTGCACTGGTTTCTTCCCATCTTAGTGGCTTTATCTTCCTGTGGTCTTTGTAGTTGGTGACTTTTGGCTGCAGTCTCTGAATGAATGTCGTTTTCATTGATGTTGAAGCTATTTCTTTCTGCTTCTTAGTTTTCCTTCTAACAGTCAGGCCCCTCTGCTACAGGACCGCTGGAGATCCACACCAGATGCCGCTTGCCTGGGGATCACCTGTGAGGGCTGCAGAACAGCAAGGGTTGCCACTGGTTTCTTCCTCTGCTATCATTGTCCCAGAAGGGTACCTGCCAGATTTTGGCCTGAGCTCTCCTTTATGAGGTGTCTCTTTGGGTATACAGGGTCGGGGAGTTGCTTAAAGAGACAATCTGTCCCTTATAGGAGCTTAAGTGGCATGCTAGGAGCTCCATTGTTCCATGCAGAGCTGCTGGGCAGATACCTTTGTAAGTCTGCTGTAGCTGAACTCCTAACTGCCTCTTTTCTCAGGTGCTCTGTCCTAGGAAGGTTGGCTTTATTTATAAGTCCCTGTCATGCTGCTGCCTTTTTTCATAGATGCCCTGCCCCACATGGAGTAGTCTATTTACAGTCTATCAGCAGAATTGTTGCTGAGCTGATACAGGCTCTGCCCAGCTGCTATGTGAACTACCTCAGTATTGGCAAACTGCCTCCCTGCAATGAGCTGGACCATCCTGGGTCCAGCTGTGATTGCTGCAAAACTCTCAGTCCAGAGTGTCTCAAATTGCTTGTTTTGCTGGGGTGGAACCCACTGAGCCAGGTCGCCTAGCTTCCTGTCTCAGCCCCCTCCTTTCAATTGAATGGGTGGCTCTCCCTCCCAAGCATTCCAGGAGCACCAGTAAAAACAGCCAGTCAGATTTGTGTGAGTCTCTGTGCACCGATGGGCACTGGCTAAAACAGCCTCACTGAAAACTCATGGTGCTTTTTGGCCTGGGAATCTCCTGGTCTGTGGGCAGTGAAAACTTGTTTGGAAATGCAGTGAGCACTCACCCTCTGCGCTGTTCTCACTGGGAACTGCACTCCGGGGCTGTTCCTATTTGGCCATCTTGGATCCTCCCCAGCAATCCCAGGTTTGAGTTTTTAAATTTGCATTTTCTTGATTACTAATGAGGCTGAGCATCCTCTTTTTGCTTTTATTATTATTTTTAATTAACACATAATAGTATATGTTTATGGGGTACAATGTGATATTTCAATACATGTATAAAATGTTTCATGATCAAATCAGGTTAATTAGCATATTCATTACCTCTAACACTTAACATTTCTTTGTGTTGGGAACCTGGGTTTTGGAATTAGATAGCCCTGAGATCAAAATCTGGCCATCATATACTAGCTGAGTGGATCAGACTAGCCACTTTATCTCTTTGTGCCTCTATTACCACAGCTATAAAATGAGGATAGTAAAAGTCATCTGCAAGAGATGTTTTGGAAATTAAATGAGATCAGGAATTTAAAGCATGTAGCATGATACTTGTTAACTATTTCGTCCTCCACCAAATATAGGCACTTGACTTCTTTTACACTGGTTATTAAACAGATAACTGGAGAAGCAGGTCTCCTGTTCTTAGGAACCATGAGTGCTGTGGGAGAGGGGAAACCTGTAGGCAGGCTCCTCATCACCCACCAGGCAGACACAGCTTCCTGCCCTCATACTCAATGCTTATCCTCAGAATATTTTACTCTGGTCAATAATAAAATCTAGTCAACTTTTTGGCCCTTCTTTAAAAGATCAAAAGCCTCTGGTCCTAGGGTGGCTACTTTTTAAATGTGCCTCTGTGACCCATGCCAGGGATCACCAGCCGGTAGACCTAGTCATCGCCTCTGGGGACAATCCTGTCTTGTTCTCCAGTGATGAGCTTGGCATTCCCCTCCTGCCTTCAACCAGCCTGCCATCGTTGAAGGCTGACAGTCCCTGGTTCAAGTGACCTAGGAAGTGCCCACTGTTTTCTGTTGGCCCAGCTGGTCAGCCAGCACTGGCCAGGGCAGCCTGTGGTCTGACTGGCAATGTAAAGAAGGGCTGCATGGTCACAGTTGTGATTCTAGCTCTGTGTGTCTTAACTCTCCTACTGTTTTTCCTGAGAAAAAATTTCATCCTTCATAGGGCTCTGTGTCTCCAGAAGCTTCAGTCCACTCAGCTATCTGTTGAGTGAATTATTGTCTTCCGGAGCAAACTTGCAATGGTGCCCCAATTGAAGGTTGGATTGGAAGAGTCATGGAGATTGAGTGATCACTTCTTCCCAAACACAACAATGTGGGCTGCATGACAGAGAGCCTGCTAGGCATCCAAATTGTCCAGGTCAGGGGATACCTCTAGTCCTCAAAGCTCTTTGAAGTAAAAGGGTGACCTGGATGCTAAAGAACGCTGGAAGCTCCTGGTTAAGAGGAGCCCACGTCCAATTTCCAGGACAGGTCTGGGGTTGGCATAGAAGCTGCCACAGTGAGAATGTTTTGGGGAACACATCCTGGAACAGGAACTGGCACAGGGGGTCACTGTGATTCATTTGTTCTCACATTTCTTCTCAAGAGAAAGTCAAATTGGTGACAAAATACAACTTCCTGAATTACTAGTGCTTGAAATTACTTTGTTCTCCATGTGAAACTAAATTCCTTAAAATCAGGCTGTGTGCATGTATTTTTTAATTACCCTTCTTGAATCAGCCTCTGCAGTCACACTTGGCTTCCCACACCAGCTAGGTCACTGATGAGCTTGGCTTGACCCTCAATGAATTGGTTAATCTGTCCATGTCTCTTTTTCTGTCTTCTTTAAAAGGGGGACACAAACACCATCTAGCAAGGGTTGTTGAGAGGATCAAAAGAGAGGGCCTAGGTAATCCCAGAACTTTGGGAGGCCGAGGCAGCAGATCACCTGAGGTCAGGAGTTCAAGACCAGCCTGGCCAACATGGTGAAACACCATCTCTACCAAAAATACAAAAATTAGCTGGATGTGGTGGGTGTGCCTATAATCCCAGTTACTTGGGGGGCTGAGGCAGGAGAATTGCTTGAATCCAGGAGTAGGGGGTGCAGTGAGTTGAGACTGCATCACTCCACTCCAGCCTGGGCAATAGAGTGAGACTCTATTCCCACCCCTGCCCCTCCCCAAAAGACAGAGGGCTTATTCATGTCATTTTCCAGGAATATGTGGGCTTTACACTTATGGTCTCCCAACTTTAAGCTCCATCCCAATGTTTTCAGCCTGATCCAGCCCAGGTACCTTTCTTTCAATACATCTGTTTTCTCTTTTGGAAATTGCAGGCATTGGATTAGATAACTTCCATGGGGGCATATTTCAGGTGTAAGAGAACATGATTGGGTTAACTGGAAGACAGCCCTTATTTTGAGCAAACTCCAAGAAAGATAAGTTCTCATGCCATGAGGAAAGAAGCAGGGGTTAGAGATCAGCTCAGTAAGGATGAAGTGATCCCACCACGATCCAACCCTAAGGGCAGGTTCTGGTCCTAACAAGTTACAGCTTCTCTGAAAATCATGGTGATCCTCCAGATAAGCACACCCACGCCACAGAGATGAGGGAAGAGCAGACAGCAGACCTGTGTAAGGTGGGTGGTGATCCCTGGTGACCATCTTCTCCTCTGGTGTCTGTTGGCAGAGGGCTTTTGAGAAAGAGTCACTTCGGCCAGGCGCGGTGGCTCAAGCCTGTAATCCCAGCACTTTGGGAGGCCGAGGCGGGTGGATCACGAGGTCGAGAGATTGAGACCATCCTGGTCAACATGGTGAAACCCCGTCTCTACTAAAAATACAAAAAATTAGCTGGGCATGGTGGCACGTGCCTGTAATCCCAGCTACTCAGGAGGCTGAGGCAGGAGAATTGCCTGAACCCAGGAGGCGGAGGTTGCAGTGAGCCGAGATCGCGCCATTGCCCTCCAGCCTGGGTAACAAGAGCGAAACTCCGTCTCAAAAAAAAAAAAAAGAAAAAAAGAAAAAAGAAAAAGAAAGAGTCACTTCACGGAGGTCCACAGAATCATGTGGAGTACTTAGATTTTGGGGCCCAGGAGACCTGAGTGTAAATCCTTCACTGCCACTTCAATGGCTCCAGGAACTTGGGCCAATCTCTTGTGTTCTCTGGGCCTCTGCTTCCTCATATAGAAAATAGGGACAACAATACCTACCTCATAGTGAGGTCATAGAGGAAGTCCTAGATCATGAGTTCCCTTCCCCTGACTCATCCCCTAACAACAGGGATGAATATTTATGTTGTTTGTCAAATCACATTTATGGAATAGAGACTGTGTGCCAGGGAATTCTTATAAGTATCTTAGCTGAAACAGTTCTCAGAGTTAGATGTGATGGTGACCCCTTGTCGGCTGAGAGGTTGGAGTCCCACAGGGAGTCAGGGAGGGGTGATGATTTGAATTCAGGTCTGTAGGGTACTCTAGGACTTCCACCCTAATCATGCATGAGGCTGCCCCATTATGCTGCGTTGCACTTCATGACCAGCTTTAAAAATATGTGGTTGATATTTGCAATACATTTAAGTTAAGAGCCATGCCTTCCAGTGCTGTTATTTTGCATTTTCACCCCTGGGACACTTTTCTTCTGTTTAAGGATAGCTGATTCTAGCAGGAACTAGACCACATGGTACTCATGTTGCCCCTTTTTGCAAAGGAAGGGCCTCCTTACAACACACACATGAACACACACACACACACACATCCACACACACCTCTGCTTTGCTGGGCTTTTCTTCTGGCTCAGGTCAAACTTAGAGGAGGAAAGATCTGAACGTGCCTCAGTTTCCAGGCTTCCAGGGAAGATCTCTGCTCCACACCTATCCACAACCTGCCATCCTGGGACCCTAGCAAAGGAGTATGTTTATATGTGCACGGCACATAGCCCTATGACACCATTGTCACCTAGAACAGAAACTGCTTCCCCAAATGCTCAGCTCATCTTTAGCATATCTAGTCCCCAAAGAGACCTGGGTAAATGACCTTCCAGTTCTCAAAAGCAGCCATGTCCCTCCTTTGGTAGATTGACTGTAAAAGTCTCCGTGAGAGACATGGGGTCCCATCAACCCCATTTTTGGCCCAGCAGCTGGATACTAGCATATTATTTGAAGCCCCCATATTATCCTGGTTTCTTACACTGCAATAGCTAACCCTATTCCACCCCTAAATCAGATCCAATTATAACAAAGACTCCTCCAGGAGGCTTTCTTGGTTTTGTCTTTTTCTTGTCCTGATTCCAGACCAGGAGTCCAGCATGGAAACTGGAGGGGTGTTGTCAAGAAACAGGCGTGCTCTGCTGGCTCTACCCCACCACCTTGAGGCCTCAAACCACTCCATAGGTCCAGAAATCTGCTTTCGAGGCATTTGATTCCTTCTGGTGACCCCTGTTAGCCAATTTAAAGGATATGAACTTTTTGAAAGTCATTGAGTCATGGCCTCAGCAATATAGTCAAAACATATTAAACCAACAGGATTTCATCACAAAATGGACCTAAACTCCTTCCCATTTTCCAGGTGGTCCCTTGGAGTCATTGTCTTTGTTGCAGATAGGACATGGGGCCACAGTGACGTGTCTCACAGCAAAGGAAAGCAAAGCTTGCCTTTCCATCCATCAACCTGGGGAGTCCGAGTTGAGAGAGGCCACCATCCTCAAGATGCAGTGGTGGCCACTGCTGTGACTTAGGGAGGAGCACAGTGCACACGCCTGACCCATGAGTTTGCTCCTGGGAGTTTGTCTTGCAGGGAAAAGTGCATTCATAGTATTATGTGTAACAGTAAAAATCTAGAGACACCTGGAATTGTCTCTGTTGTGCTACCCAGATGGCCCAGGACTAGCTTCCAGCTGCTGATGCCTAGCGTTTTCAGCCTTTGCTTCCACTGGCAATTTCTCAGAGACACGCTCCCTTTCTAGGGGTAGCCACACCAATGGCTGGTAATTATGGGAGTATAGAGGCCTTGTCTTCTTGCCCCAACTGAGGACAGCCCTGAGAGGCCAGCCGAGCCTCAGAGCTAAGCATGGAGTCTACTGAGGCTGCTGCTGTACCTGCACTGCCGTCTGATTTCGCCTTTTGCTCACTCCTGCTTCCTGCCCTCTGTGTGGGTGTCAGTCCCAAGGTCATCTAGATTTTCTACTGCTTTTTCTTTCTAGAAACTGCATATTTTGTATTTGCATTTAGGTCTACCATCCATTCTGAATTGATTTTTGTAAAAGTTGTAAGGCCTATCCTTTTTCCATTGAGTTACCTTGACTTCTTATCAAAGGTCAGTTAGCTACATTTGTGTGGGTCTGTTTCTCTATTTGAATCCATTTTTCTGTGTATCTATCCTTTTGCTCATATCACCCTGTTTTGTTTACTGTAACTTTAGAGTAGTCTTGAATTTAGGTTGTGTGCTTCCTTTCATTTCTATGTTGGCTATTCTAGAGTTTTTTGCCTTTCCATATAAATTTTAGAATCAGTGTGCCAATACCTATAACATCGTTGCTAGGATTTTGATTGAAAATTCACTGAATCTATATAGATTGAGTTGGGAATAATTGACATTTAAATAATATGGAATTTTCCAATTCATAAACACAGAATAGCTCTCCATTTATTTTAGTCTCTGAATTTTTTCTATCAATGTTTTGTGGTTTTCTGCAATAGATTCTGTCCCTGTTTTGTTAGATTTGTAACTAAATATTTTATTCTTTTGGTGCTATTTTAAAGGACAGATTTAAAAAATTGATTTCAACTTTCAATTGTTCATTGTTGGTATATGGAAAAGCACGAAACAGCTTGATTGGGATTGTGCTGAGTCTATATACCAAGTTAGAAAGAAGTGACATCTTAACAATATTGAATCTTCCAGTCCATGAGAGTGGAATGTCTCTCTATTTATTTAGATTTTCTTAGATTTCATTAATCAGTTTTACACGTTTCTGCATAAAGATTATGTACATAATTTGTTAGATTTATAGATGTTTCAAGTTTATGCCAGTGTAAATGATATAATGTTTTTATTTTCAAATTCCAGCTGTTCATTGTTGGTATAAAAAAGGCAATTGAATTTTGGACATTAACCTTATATCCTGTGACTTGCTATAATCACTTACAAGTTGCAAGAGTTTTCCCCATCAATTTTATGGAATATTCTGCATATACAATCCTGTCTTCTGTGAATAAAGGCAATTTTATTTCTTCTTCCATTTTGAATATATATAGCTTCCTTCTCTTGCCTTATTGCATTTGCTAGGACTTCTGGTACAATGGTGAGTAAGAGTGGTGAAAGAGGATATCCTTGACTTGGTCTCAACATAGGGGGAGAACATCCAGTTTCTCATCACTAAGTATAAATTTTGCTGTAGGGTTTTTGTGGATGTTCTTTATCAAGTTGAAGAAGTTTCCTCTATTTATTGTTTGCTAAAAGTTTTTATCATGAATGAATGTTAGGTTTTGTCAAATGTTTTTTCTGCATTGATTCATATGATTATATGATTTTTCTTCAGCCTGTTGATGTGGTGGGTTACCACATTGCTTTTCACATATTAACTACTACCTAATAGTTTCTTGAGTGTTATTATCTGGAATAAACTCTCTATTTATTTACAGAACAAACTCTATATATCTGGAATAAACTCTACTTGCTTGTGGTGCATAATTCTTTTTATACATTATTGGATTAAATTTGCTAATATTTCATTGAGGAATTTTACATCTATTTTCATAAAAGATACTGACGTGTAGCTTGCTTTCTTGTCTTTATCTGGTTTGGGTATTAGGGCACTGCTAGCCTCACAGAATGAGTTAGAAAGTGTTCCCTCCACTTTTATATTCTGGAAGATACTACAGAGAATTGATCTAATTTCTTCCTTAAATGTTTGGTAGAATGCATCAGGGAAACCGGTGCTTACTTTGTTGGAAAATTGTTATTTATTTAACTTATTTAATAGTTATAAGCCAATTAAAATGATATATCTCTCCTTGGAATATCAATTATACTTCTTAAAACTATTTTCTCATTGCCCTAGATTTTGCAATATATATTTACAGCTAATCTGAATCCACTCTCAAATAACACTACTACTTAAAAAATAGTGCAGGTTCCTTATATCAGTATTCCCAATTCCTTCCTCCTGTTCCTTATAATATTACTGACATTCACTTAGGTTATCTAGGTGTTATAACCACCCAACACATTGTTGCTATTGTTACTTGGACAAAACGTTACCGATTAGATCAATTAAAAATAAGAAAAATGACGACTTTGTTTTACTTTCATTTATTCTTTCTTTGATGCTCTTTTTTTATGTAGATGTTTCTCACCCATTATTTTCTTTCTTTCTGAAGAACTTATTTTAATGCTTCTTATAGGACAAGCAATGAATACCCTTGGTTTTTGTTTGTCTGGGAAAGTCTTTAGTCTAACTTTTTTTTTTAAATGAAAATTATTTTTCTATTTCAATAGTTTTGGGGTGCAGATGGTTTTTGGTTACACAGATAAATTCTATAGTGGTGAATTCTGAGATTTTAGTGTACCTGTCACTTGAGTAGTGTACACTGTACCCAATATGTAGCCCTTTGTCCCTGAACCCCCTCTCAACTTACCCCACCGTGTCCCCAAAGTCCATTATATAATCCTTAATGCCTTTGCATCCTCATAGATTAGCTCCTACGTAGAAGTGAGAACATACGATATTTGCATTTCCATTCCTGATTTACTTCACTTATAATAATGGCCTCCAGCTTCATCCAAGTTGCTGCAAAAGACATTATTTCATTCCTTTCTATTAGCCTTCACTTTTGAAGAAAAAATTTCAGTGGGTATGCAGTCCTATATTGGTGGGGAGTTTTACTGCAACATTTTCAATATTTAAACTATTAAACATATTTTTATTTCAACAGTTGAAATATTTCACTTCACTCTCCACTTTTTTGCATGGTTTCTGTTGTGAAGTTTGATGTAATTCCTATCCTTGTTCTTCTAAAGGAAAGGTGGTCCCCATGCTCCTGGCTTTCAAGATTTTCTCTGTCTTTTATTTTCTGCATTTTGAATGTGATATCCCTAAAACCTACATATATTTTGTTTTTATTCTGCTTTGGTCTGTGGTTTGTTGTCTGTCACTGCCTGGAGTTGGTCAACTGCAAGTTTAGCAGGCACACAGTTCTTCACAAGACCAGCCTGACTTCTGACATCAATGGCAAATTGAGTGGTGTTCCCAAAACCACCCTGGCTAGGAGCTGTGCTGTCTTTAATATTTGCTGTGTCTACAGATACCAGACCCAAAGTCACTGATTTTAATTTTGCTCAGCTTTTTCCTTGTTGTAAAGATGAGAGTAAAAATGTCTAAGCTTTTCACATGTCAAAGATGAAATCAGAAGCTAGAGTCTTTCCATTTTCATCACTGCTGCACAATGCTGACTATTCTTTTCCTCCATCTACCCCTGGAAGATCCTGAGTCACCTGCCAGAGGCTTGTGACCCACATGGAAGATGTCAGCCCTTTCCATTGGATGCTATGAGATGAGCCTGAGCTCCAGAAGGTAAGGGTTTTTGCCAGTTGTGTTGCCTGTTGTATTTCAGTGCCTAGAGCAGTGCCTGGCACAACTCATGTTTGCTGAGTGACCGAAAAAATGATCAACCTTTAGGAAACCTTTGAGATCATTTCCCAAGCCTGTACACCTTTAATGGCCCCAGTCAGCTCTCATTTCTGCAGACAGTCTACCTTCCTCTGAGACTCCCACTGCTCAGTCTAAGGTTTGCATTGACTTCACACTGGAGAAGTAAAACTGGGAGAAGATCCCAAATATAGAGTCCCTGTGTCCAGTGTCTCCATCATTCCACTTGGTTTTCAAAAATTCCCAAAGAAAACCATTTCCAGCCAGAGATTAACAGCGGCATCTGATTGTTTGTCTGCAAGGGAGTTCCCACTTACTCAGGGTTTACCCTGTGCCTTTCCTTGAACTCTATGCTTTCAATTAGACATGTAATTCTTATTTTCTTATTATGTTCTTGTGAGATATGGTCTATTATGGTCTCACTTTTATAATGAGGAACTGAAGCAGAGAGATTATATCACTTGAGTAAGGGCACAGAGTAAGCAGCTGATAGAATCTGGATCCATACCCAGGCTTGGTTTTCTCTAGACCGTTTTTACATTTTCAGAAGTGGGAAAATGATGTCAGCAGCAGGGAGGGAGGGCTTGGTTTTCCTGTGAACTTTCTACAAGAAAATCTCTGTTGAAATCCATCTGTAGAACAAGATGGGCATGTTAATAGGGACAGGGTCATTCCATGGGACTAAGAGGAGGAGTGAGCAGAGGGCTGGGCATGGGAGGAGGGAGAGCCTTTCCTAACTCAACACTAGGCCAAGCTGGCTGCAGGATGCCCTGACTCCTGGAAGTCTCCAGGGCAGATGTCCGAGAGTTGACGTCATGGGTATTTATGCCCTATGTTCACCCTCGCCTTCTTCCTGGCCTCCAGGATGCTGCTTCCTTCCACCCTTGTTCCTATGGTAACTGGCAGAAGGTGTTATCTGCCAGCCAGCTCACCTGTTGAGAGAAACCAGTTTGCACCAGTAGCACAGTAGTATCATGGGTCGCTGAATGGGTACATTCAGATTTGGGTGGGGGATTTGATGGCAACAGTCAAAGGGTGCCATCAATGTCCCTAAAAGCAGAGGTAGTGAGCCTGCACTGTGGTTTGCCCATCTCACAACCATTCCCAGAGTCAAATCATTTCTCCCAGATGTGCAGAAACAGAAACCATTGTAGGAAACTGGGTCTCTAAGAAAAGCCGCTGACTCAGCCCTTATTTGGTTCTGTGTCTGGGGTTGGGTGAGCCTGGGCTTCTGCTGGGCTCCCTGGAGGGCAGTGTGGCTGGCAGAGCGTCTGTCTAGACATTCTCTGAGGCTCTGCCCGGGCTCTTCTTGGCATAGACTCTCCTCTGCTCCTCAGGGCTGACAGCTCTGAGCCCAGGAAAGCAAGAGGGCCAAATTGTGTCCCCCGACCCCAGTTCGTGCTGAATCTTAACACCCACTGCCCCATACAGAAAGTGGCTGTATTGGGAGACAGTGCCTTTAAAGCTTAAAGTTAAAATAAGTGATTAAGCTAAAATGAGGCCACCATTAGGGTGGGCTCTAGTTCAACATGACTGGAGTTCTTAGAAGCAGAGGAGATAAGGATACAGACGTAGACTGTGTGAAGACACAGGGAGAAGGTGATATTTACAAGCCAAGGAGAGAGGAGGAAAAAGCCTGCTGATACCTTGATCTAAGACTTCCAGCATCCAGAATGGGAGGAAATACATGTGTGTTGTGAAAGCCCTGTGGCCTGAGGTACTTTGTTATGGCAGCCAGAGCAAACTCATGTACCTGCCCTTCCTCTCCCTTAGTGTGAACAAAGGAATTTCAGCACCAGTAGGGGGCTCTTGGAGGCAGGGCTCCTTCTGGGGTCACCATGAATGGAGCACTTCACCTTGTTTCTGGGCCTCTGTCTCTTGTCACCCCCACCCCACTTCCGCATTGGGCCTGGTATTTCCCTGGACCCCAATTCCCTGTCTCCCCAAGTTTGACCAGTTTCCACACTCCTCCAAGGCTGGCAAGAGAAAAATGCCTAGGGTTTAGGTCACAGCTTGCAGCAAAGCTTTGGGTGCCCTGTGACCTGTCCTAGCCCCTTGGCCAGCTCTGAGTTCAGACACAGCTGTGGTGAAGCATCCCCTCTTGGGTGAGCCCACTGATGGCTTCCTGCTCCGGGCTCTCAAGAATGGCCTTTCTCTGAAGCCACAGGGACCCTGGAGCCCTGGGCAAACAAACATAGTCCAGAGTGCAGGGCATCCACACCCCTGCGGCGGCCCTCAGCCAAGGGAGAAAGCTGGCTGGGTAACCCCCACCCTCTCCCCTTCTAGGCTCACGGCAGATGAGAATCTGCACTCTTCCCAGAGCCTCTGTGGAAATGAGTCTTGGGACAGCAGCCACCTCCATTATGCCCCTCACACTAGCCTTCCCTTCTTCCTGGTGTCACTCTTTGCCCCATCACCTGGCATCACCTCCCAAATAAACCACCTGTACCCAAGCCCTTGTCTTAAGCTCTGCTATTGGGCAACATAAATTTAGACCACTTCCTGACTGGGTAAACAGGATGGAAGGACTGTACTTTTGAGCTTCAGTTTTCTCCTCTGTAAAATGGGAACATTCTTACCTCACAAGCTAGCTACAGGAATTAAATGACATCACCCCTGTGGATATTGAAGAGAGTTGTAAACTGTGCAAGGGATCTCAATGCTATGATTTATTATTATTTTGAGTCTGGTGGTAGCATCAGGTCCTTACTCTATCTCTTTTTTCATTAAAGAAAGAAGAAGGAAAATCTCCATCTTCAGACTGGTTTCCTAGAGGCCCTGTGCTGCCAGGTGCAGGTGAATGTCCTGAAGAGGCACGGTGGCAAAGGGGTTAATGACATGGCTGCTCCTTCTCCCTCTGTGGCTCCCTCCTCCTCTGCCCTGCACAGTCTCAGCATTTCCCCAGTGGCTGTCAATAAAGGCATGTTAGCTGTGGGGACACTGCTTAAAGGAGACATTCAGAGTGGCTGGGTCTTTCCAGCTCAGCCCTGTGTCCGTGCTGTCTGCATGCCTGTGTTCCACACTTAGTGCTTGTGCAGGGAGACTGGGGTGAGCAGGATGGAGCCCTTACAGCTTGTGGCATGGCTCTTCTGAAAGGCCTTCTGGGAATGCCCACTTAAGTCTGCCCACTGGGCTGCTCCTGACCAGGCTCCAAAAGCCAACAGGGATTTTCCCTGCGCTGAGAACCCCGCCCTGAACTCCTGGGCTGCATCAGGGTCCTCCTGGTTCTTGCTGCTCCCTGTACCTCCTGCACCAGAGCCCTGCCCTTTTTCAGACGAAGATCTGCTAGAGATGAAGGGATGTATCTCTACACGTGTGATGTGTGTCCACGTGTAGTGGACAAATAGTACTGGCAAATAGTACTGGCTGAAGACCGGTGTCTGTAGTCACCCCTGGTAGGACAGTGGAAGACCAGAGAGGAGTTCTCACTTGAGGTGACCACAAAGAGGCCATGAATTAGGCAGGCAAAGCCCAAACATTGACTGGCATGCAACCCAGAGTGCTGAGAGGGAGGTCAGAAGGGACAGGACAAAGGGTTCAGGAAGCAGAGCCACTTGTACAATCAGGATGTGAAAGCAAAAGGAAGCAAGTTGTAATAGTACACTGGGGTGGGCAGGGGACATATCAGGGAGGGCTGGAGTCTGAGCAGCTTCCACATAATATCCAGAACTTTAGCCTCATCCTGACAGCTCCAGTGTGAAGGGCCAGAGTGGGTGGTTGGGACAATCAGAAAAGCTGCCTGCACACACATTTCTGCCACCCCTGCCAAGACAGTATCTGAGAAGCTGATCTCCCCAGAAGCCAAACAGGCCTTTAGATGAATGCCACTGAGAGTTCCCTGCCCTGGGCATCCACAGTTTTGAAGCTGCTGGTGGAGACAGGCTTCAACTATTGTGTTGAGGTGGGGGGCAAGGGGTAGAAAGGAGCCATGCATTATTGCTTGTGTGAGGCCACACAATAGGTGTTATTCTTCACTCACAGAGCTGTTGTACAGAGATGGCTGACAGGTATATAGATGGATGGATGGACGGATGGTGAATAAATGCGTGATGGATGCATAGCAAATGGATAAATGGTGAATGAAGGTAGACGGGTAGGTGGGTGAGTGGGTGGATTTGTAGGTAGATGGATGGTAGATGGGTAGGTAGATTAATGATAAAGGGATGGGTAGGTGAATGACTGGTGGGTATATAAATGGATGAACGGATGGGTAGATGGATGGATAAATGGTAGATGAGCAGGCGAATGAATGGGTGGCAAATGGGTAGGTAGATGGATGGCGGATGGGTGGGTGGGTATGGATGGACAAATGGTGGATGGATGGGTGAATGGATGGTGCTGGGGTCAGTGAGACGAGATGAAAAGAAGACAGTACGTGCTGGAAGGGTCAGTAAGAAAAAGCACAAAGTATTCTCACTTCATCTATCCCTTCACCTACATTCCCCTCGCAACAAAGATGCCTCCATTCTCCAAGCTGCCAAAGCCAGTAGGTTGGCCTCAACTTACCTTCTTTCTCCCTCCTTTCCACATGCTGCCAGCCACTTGCATTCCATTGTCTTAGACTCTGTTATGTTTTACCACCACTGTTTTTGCCTATATTCTCATAAGCTCTACCTTGGGCTGCTTAAGAAGTCTCCTGCCTAGTAGCTCTCCCTGCTCTTGTTTCTTCTACCTCTGTTCATCCACTATCCCTTCTAGAGCCATTCCCTTAGAATCTTAGAATGGCCTCCAATCTTCCATTGGTTTCCCATAACAGACACTACAGAACAAGGTCTTGTAACTGCTTTGTAATGTAACTTGGTCAGGCTGAATTACACTTCCCAGGATTCCCTTCTGTGTATCTTTCCTATTAGTCTGTGGCATGGGGAGATTCTTGGGGGCTTTGGGAGACATACGTTGCTGCTGGTCAGTGGATTCACCTCATCAGTATGAAGCAGCAGCTGGACCTGCCATTGTTCCACCTTCCTATGAGAGTTTGGTCAGCTTCTTTGACTCCTGGGCCATGTGTGTGTGTGTGTGTGTGTGTGTGTGTGTGTGTGTGTGTGTGTATTTAGCTTAATGTTGAAGGGCCCTGACTTCTGCAGGATTACCTTGTACCACCGAAATCAATCATTCCATTACCCAGCTAGAAACCCCAGACACCTGAGTGCCTTCCCTGCCCAGTACTGTCAAGTGTTGTCCATTTTTTCTTCCCAATATCTCTTGAACCTCCTTTGCCCTCTATATTCTTCCTGACTCAAGCCCTCAGGAAGGTCACCTGACCACCATTAGTCCTATCTCCATAATATTTAATATCTATTCATTCAACACACAGCTATTAAGCATATATTATGTGTCAGGCATAATTCTAGGCACTGTGCAAACAGCTCTAACTTTAACCTTCCCTTCCTAATTCTAGTAGTGCTAGTGGTGTTTAAATAATGAGCAAAGGGATAGTGGCAATAATGCCTGCAAGATCGTGCCTATACCCTAATAAGAAAGGGGATATGGGAAACTTGAAATAAAAAAGTAAAAAGCAGGACTTCCAGCTATGGCTGAATGATGAAGTCGGCAAATTATCTCCCCCCTAAAAAACTATACAGATTGAAAAACTGATAAAACAACCATTTCTGTACTCTGGAAATTGACCAAAGACATGCAACAATCAGAAAAGTGCTTATGCTTGAAAAACTGCTAAGCTTTGAGTAGAACAGAACAAGTCTGCTTTGCATTGTTGTACTGTTTGTTAGGGCGATTCCTATCCCACTTCTCTCAGCTCAGGCCTTACATAGATTCTGCCAGCATGGGGCATGTCACGGGGAACAGTAATTTTGCTGATGCAGTCAAAAATTGCTCATTCAATTATGATTGTCAGTAAAACTGACAATACTGGCAGCTAGTGAATTGGGAGGACCAGTGCTCCATTAGTCTGAGGTAGAGTAAAGGTTAGGATGAGTATATTCCTGGCTTGGACTGCATGCATGTGCAGTGGAGACCAAAGATGGCTCAGAGTATCCACACATTCTTGCCAACCCTAAGACTGAGGGCATGTGCAGAAGTGATATGAAAGGTCCAACAGAAAGTAAAAGCCAAGGAATTATCGAAAATAACCTGAACTTTGAGAGTATTTCCTTACTTATGCCCAGATCTATTTGGAGAGAATAGAGGGCTTACTGGCTCATGGTTTGAACATGACATCTGTCTCATCATTGGCTGATCACTAAATTACACAGAAACAAGAGTGACCCCTAGGAAGGCAGGTTTAAAGGTATGAGTAAGAATAAAGGCAAATGTAACAGACATTAGTTGCTACATTCTGTGAGGGAGACAGATTTCACAGATTTAGGCCAGGCAACTTATTAAATAAATGAACAATTTAATGACAACATTAATCATGTGAGAAAATCAGAATTCAGGGTTATAAAAATATGCTATTTAAAATGCCCAATTTCTAACAACAGAGAGAGAGAGAGAGAGAGAGAGAGAGAGAGAGAGAGAGACTCATTGTCAAATTTTGGATTTAACAGAGACTTTGAAATAGCTATTGCAAATATGTTCAGAACATTTAAAGAAACATGATTAAAGAACTACAGGGATATAGGACAATAATAAATCAATAAATAGAGAATTTCAGTGAGATAGAAAATATTTAAAACCAAATAAAAATTATTGAGTTGAACATTCAATAACTAAAATAAAAATTTGCTGGAGAAGCTCAACAGAAAACTTGAGGAAGAAGAAAGAATGGGTGAATGTGAAGACAGAGCTATAGAAATGATCAAACCTGAAGAACACAGAACAATTTAAAAAGTTGAAGAGCAAATAAAAGACTTTCAGAGACCTGGAAAGCAACATAAAGCATGCCAACATATGTGTAATGCAAGTCTCAGGCAGAAGGGGACATAAGAGAAAGAGACAGAAAAGCTATTTGTAAATGATAATCTCGGACAATTCCTAAATTTGATGAAAAGCTTATTTTTCATTTATAATAAGCTCAAATAATCCCAAGTAGGATAAATACAAAGAGACCTACACCTCAGCACATTAGAGACAAACTCTTGAAAGTCAAAGAGAAAATCCTGAAGCGGCAAAAGAAAAATGTCTTGTCACATGAAAGGGAGTAATGACACAATTAACAGTTGCCTTCTCATCTGAAACAGTGAAGGCCAGAAGTGGGAAGACATACTCAAAATGCTGAAAGAAATATAAAAACAGTTAACTAAGAATCCTATATCCAAAAATATATCCTTCAAAATGAAGGCAAAATAAAGACATTTCCAGATAAACAAAGACTGAGAGAATTCCTTGCTAGCAGATCTATGTCATAAGACATTAAGCTAAAATGTTTTAAGCTGAAAGGAATTTCACTATGCAGTAACTTGAATCCATAAGAATAAGTAAATAACACAGGAAATGGTAAACACGTGGGTTAATATGCAAGTCCCATAAATTTATTTTTCCTCTTAACATCTTTTAAAGACCTAGTATGTATAAAGCCATAGTTATAGCAGTGTATTTTGGGCTTTTCATATATAAACAAATGTTATGTATGCTAAGCCCAAAACAATAATAGCACAAAGGAAAATGGATAAAATGGAGCTTTCTTGGAGCAAAAGTTTCTATATTTTACTAGAATTATTAATCTGAAGTAGGTTAAGGTAAAATGTATATTGTAATCTCTAGAGTAAACACTAAGACAACACAAAAAATACAGAAAAAAAGAAAAATTAAAATAGTATACTAGAAAATAGCTAAGACAAGAGAAGATGGTAAAAGAAAAAGAGGAACAAAAAAGAGAAGTCATATAGAAAACAAATTATAAAAAGACAAATGTAAATTGAAACATCCATAATTACATTAAATGTGAATGGTCTAAATACCTCAAAGTACAAAGACTATCTGCATAAAATAGCAAGATCCAATTGTATGCTATCTATAAGAGATACTTTATATATTCAAAGACACAAACTGGTTAAAAGGAAAAGGATAGAAAAATATATGCCACACAACAGTAGCCACAAGACAGCTGGAATTGGTCATGTTAACATATAATAAAATAGACATTAAGAAAAGAAACATTCTGGGCCAGGCTTGATTACAAGGTGGCTCACACTTGTAATCCCAGCACTTTGGGAGGCTGAGGTGGGTGAATCACCGGAGGTCGGGAGTTTGAGACCACCCTGACCAACATAGAGAAACCCCAACTTTACTAAAAATACAAAATTAGCTAGTCATGGTGGCTCTTGCCTGTAATACCAGCTACTTGGGAGGCTGAGGCAGGAGAATTGCTTGAACTGGGAGGCAGACCTTGTGGTGAGCTAATATGGTGCCATTGCATTTCCACCTGGACAACAAGAGCAAAAAAAAAAAAAAAAAAAAAAAAAAAAAAAAAAAAAAAAGAAAGAAAGAAAGAAAAAGAAAGAGGAAACACTACGAAAAAGAGGAACAGTTAGCAATGAAAAAGTGAAGGTATTAGGAAGCTATAACAATCATAAATGTATGGAGGTAACATGGGAGACTCAAAATGCATAAAGCAAAACCAGAAAATATTAAAGGAGAAACAGAACTGATTAAAGTTGGAGATTTCCATATCCCAATCTCAATAATTGGCAGAACAACTAGACCAAGTATCAGCAACTATACAGATGTCTTGAACAACAGTATCAACCAATTTGAACCAATAAATATACCTAGGGCATTCCTCACAATGACTGCAGAATATACATTATTTTTAAGTACATTTAGAATATTCTCTAAAAGAGACCTATGGTAGGCCATAAAACATGTCCTGATCAATTAAAAAATTTAAATAATACAAAGTACATTCTCTATCTTCAAACTAAAAATAACAACAGAAAGAAATTTTGGAAGCCTTCAAATATTTAGAAGTTAAACAACACACCACTAAATCACCCATATGTCACACAGGAAATCAGAAGGGTAGTTGGAATATATTTTGAATGGAATGAAAATGAAAAACAATATGCCAATATTTATGGTATACAGCAAAATCACTGTTTATAAGGAAATCTATGGCTTTAAACACCTACATCAGAATATAAGAGTTCAAATCAATAAGCTAAGCTTTCACATTACAACTAGAAAAATTAGAAACTAAATCAAAATCAGGCGGGAAAAGAATTAGTAAGATTAGAGAAGAAATAAAAAATCAATGAACTAGAAAGCAGTTAAACATGAGGGAAAATCAATGAAACAAAAAGTTAGTTTGTTGAAAACATTAATAAAATGGACAAGCTTTTAGCTGGACTGACCAAGAATTAAAAATCAGTAATGAAAGAGGGGACACAATATCAGCTCAACTGAAATTAAAAAGACTTATCAAGGAATACTATGAACAATCTTATGCCAACGAAGACAGAATTAATCACACACATACACA
Source organism: Saimiri boliviensis (assembly GCF_048565385.1). Classification (NCBI taxonomy): domain Eukaryota; kingdom Metazoa; phylum Chordata; class Mammalia; order Primates; family Cebidae; genus Saimiri; species Saimiri boliviensis. The sequence goes on along the minus strand of NC_133460.1, from coordinate 26,715,816 downwards.
CACGTGCACTCACTTCCTGCCACAGACATATAAATAGACGTAACACCAATACTTGACAATATCTTTCAGAAAATGAGGAGAGAACACTTTCCAACTCATTTTATGAGGCCAGTATTAATGTGATATTAAATCTAGATGAAAACATCCTACAAAAAGAAAACTACAAGGCTAATATCCATCATTAACATACATAAAAATGCTCAATAAAATATTAGCAAAGTAAATTCATCAAGATACATAAAGGATTACACACCATGACTCAATGGGATTTATCCAGGAATGCAACATTAGTTTGAAACTGGAAAACATCAATTAATGTTGTACATCTATTACATATCTATTTGTTTTATTAATATGAATGGAATAAAGGACAAAACTCATATAATCATCTAATGAGTGCAGAAGAGCATCTGACAAAATTCCAATAGCTATTCATTAAAAAAAAAAAAAAAAAAACTCTCAACAAACTAGGAGTAGAAGGGAAATTAGTTAACGTGTTAAAGGGTATCTATGACAAACCCAGAGATCAACATCCTATGTAACCATAAAAATATTTAATGCTTTCCCCTTAAAATAAGGACAAAGGCAGAAGTAGCCACTTTCCTCACTTGTAGTCAACATTATACTGTATTATTCTAGCCAGTACAATAGACAGAGAAATAGGGACAAAGGAGGGTAGGGAGAGGGAGAGGAAAGGAGAGAGAGAGAGAAAGAGAGAGAGAGAGAGAGAGAGAGAGAGAGAGAGAGAGAGAGAGAGAGAAATTTAAAGCCAGATTGGAAAGGAAGAAGGAAATCTATTTTTATTTGCAGATGATATGATACTGTATTTGGAAAATAATCACTAATTTAAAAAACTGCTTTTTTTTTCTTTCTATTTGCCTGGTAAATCTTCCTCCATCCCTGTATTTTTAGCCTATGTGTGTCCTTGCACATGAGATGGGTTTCCTGAATACAGCACACAGATGGGTTTTGACTCTTTATCCAATTTGCCAGTCTGTGTCTTTTGATTGGGGCATTTCGCCCATTTGCATTTAAGGTTAACATTGTTATGTGTGAATTTGATCCTGCCATTTTGATGCTAGCTGGTTGTTTTGCCTGTTAGTTGATGAAAATAGATGCAAAAATCTTCAATTAAATACTGGCAAACTGATTACAACAGCACATCAAAAAGCTTATTCATCACGATCAAGTAGACTTCATCCCAGGGATGCAAGCCTGGTTCAACATACACAAGTCTATAAATGTAATCCACCACATAAGCAAAACCAAAGACAATAACCACGTGGTCATCTCAATAGATGCAGAGAAGGCCTTTGATAAAATTCAACAGTCCTTTATGCTAAAAACTCTCAATAAACTAAGTATTGAAGGAATGTATCTCAAAATAATTAAAGCTATCTATGACAAATCCACAGCCAATATCATACTGAATGGGCAAAAACTGGAAGCACTCCATTAGAAATCTGATACTAGACAAGTGCCCTCTCTCAACACTCCTATTCAATATAATATTGGAAGTTCTAGTCAGAGCAATTGGGCAAGAAAAAGAAACAAAGGGTATTCAGTTAGGAAAGGAGGAAGCCAAATTGTCTCTATTTGCAGAAGACATGATTATATATTTAGAAGAACCCATGGACTCAGCACAAAATCTCCTTAAACTGATAAGCAACTTCACCAAGGTCTCAGAATAAAAAAATCAATGTGTAGAAATCACAAACATTCCTATACACCAATAACAGACTAAAAGAGAGTCAAATCAAGAGCAAACTCCCATTCACAATTGCTACAAAGAGAATAAAATACCTAGGAACACAATTAACAAAAATTGTAAAGGACTTCTTCAAGGAGAACTACGAACTACTGCTCAAGGAAATGAGAGGACACAAACAGATGGAGAAACATTCCATGTTCATGGTTAGGAAGAATCAATATTGTGAAAATGGCCATACTGCCCAAAGTAATTTATAGATTCAATGCTATCCCTATCAAGCTATCTATGACCCTCTTCACAGAACTGGAAAAAAAACACCATAAACTTCATATGGAACAAAAAGAGAGCCCGCAGAGCCAAGACAATCCTAAGCAAAAAGAACAAAGCTGGAGGCATCACACTATCTGACTTTAAACTATACTACAAGCCTACAGTAATCAAAGCAGCATGGTACCAGTACCAAAACAAATATATAGATCAATGGAACAGAACAGAGGCCTTAGAGGCAATGCCACACATCTACAGCCATCTGATCTTTGACAAACCTGACAAAAACAAGCAATGGAGAAAGGATTCCATGTTTAATAAATGGTGTTTGAAAAACTGGCTTGTCATGTGCAGAAAATAGAAATTGGACCCTTTCCTGACACCTTACACTAAAATTAACTCCAGATGGATTAAAGACTTAAACACAAAACCTAACACCATAAAAACCCTAGAAGAAAATCTAGGCAAAACCATTTAGGACATAGGCAAAGACTTCATGACTGAAACACCAAAAGCATTGGCAATAAAAGCCAAAATAGACAAATGGGATCTAATTAAACTCCAGAGTTTCTGTACAGCAAAAGAAGCAATCATTAAAGTGAACCAGCAACCAACAGAATAGGAAAACGTTTTTGCAATCTACCTCTCTGACTAAGGGCTAATATCCAGAATCTACAAAGAACTAAAACAGATTTACAAGAAAGAAAAACAAACCCATTCAAAAGTGAGCAAAGGACATGAACAGACACTTTTCAAAAGAAGATATATATGAGTCCAACAAACATATGAAAAAATGCTCATCATCACTGGTCATTAGAGAAATACAAATCAAAACTACATTGAGATACCATCTCATGCCAGTTAGAATGGTGATCATTAAAAAATCTGGAGACAACAGTTGCTGGAGAGCATGCTGAGAAATTGGAACACTTTAACACTGTTGGTGGGAGTGTAAATTAGGTCAACTGTTATGGAAGACAGTGTGGTGATTCCTCAAGGACCTAGAAATAGAAATTCCATTTGATCCAGCAATCCCATTACTGGATATACATCCAAAGGATCATAAATCATTCTATTATAAAGACACATGCACATATATGTTCATTGTGGCACTGTTCATAATAGCAAAGACCTGAAACCAACCCAATGTCCATCAATGATAGACTGGACAAGGAAAATGTGGCACATAATACACCATGGAATACTATGCAGCCAGAAAAAATGATGAGTTCATGTCCTTTGTAGGGACATGGATGAATCTGGAAACCATCATTCTCAGCAAACTGACACAAGAACAGAAAATCAAACACCGCATGTTCTCACACATAGGCAGGTGTTGAACAATGAGAACACATGGACACAGGGAGGGGAGTATAACACACTGGGGTCTGTTGCGGGGAACTAGGGAAGGGACAGTGGAGGGTAGGGAGGTTGGGGAGAAATAACATGGGGAGAAATGCCAGATATAGGTGACAGGGGAATGGAGGCAGCAAAACACATTGCCATGTATGTACCTATGAAACAATCCTGCATGATCTGCACATTTACCCCAGAATCTAAAGTACAATTATATATATATATACATATATATGTATATATGTATACACACATATATATGTATATATATATACACACACATATATATATGTATATATGTGTATATATATATATATATATTAAACTGCTAGAACCAATAAGCTTTTTAAGGTCTCAGGATGCAAGATGGATATAGCAAAAACTGATTGTATATCTATACATCATCAACAAAAAATCCATATATGAAATTAAGAAAACAACACCATTAACAATAGTATCAAAAAGAATAAACTATTTGGAAATAAACAATGATGTGAAGATATGCAGAAAAAACTTCTGAGAGAAGATAAATAAAATATAAATAATTAGAAGTACATTTCTTTTTCATGAAGTTAAAGAATCAATATTGCCAGGATGGCAATTCTTTTCCAATGAATCTACAAATTCAGTGGGATTCATATCAAAATCTCAGAAGCCTTTTATGGAGTGGAGAAATTGACATGCTAATTTGAAATTTTATATAAAAACACAAAGGGCTTAGAATAGGCAAAATAATTTTGTAAAATAGTCAAGTTACAGACTACCTATTCTTGCATTTTCTCCAGAGTTATAATAATCAAGATAATATGGTATATATCATATATCAATATGGTATAAGCACAAGGCTAGGTCTACAGGTCAATAGAATATAACTGAGAATCCAGAAGTAAACCCCAATATTTGTGGCCAGTTAATAGTTCCCAAAAGAGCCTGGACAATTCAGTGGGGAAAGGAAAATCTTTTAACAAATGGTGCTGGGACAACTGGCTAATCCATAACCAAAACAGCAGCAGGAACAGCAACAACTAAAGTCCTCCAAACAAACAACAAAACAACCCTTTTACTTTACCTCACACCATATACAAAAATCAACTCAAAATGGATCTTAGCTCTAAATGTAGATGCTAAAACTATACGACTTTTAGAAACAAACAGAGGAGAAAGTGTTTGTGATGCTGGGTTAGGCAGACTCTTGGACACCATATTGAAATCATGATTCATAAAAGAAAATATAGAAAAACTGAACTTCCACAAAATTAAGGTTTTTGGGACTTTAAAAATTAAACACATCATTAAGAAAATTAAAAGTCAACCCACAGACTAGAAGAAAATATAGGCAAATTATATATCTGATAATAGATTTGTATCTACAATATGTAAACATTCTTACAACTTTAATAAGACAGATAACCTGATTTAAACATGGACAAAAAAATCTAAATAGGCATGTTACCAAAGAAGACATATAAATGGGCTGGGTGTGCTGGTTCACACCTGCAACCCACCACTTTGGAGGCTGAGGTGGGTGGATCACCTGAGGTCAGGAGTTTGAGACCAGCCCAGCCTGGCCAACATGGTGAAACTCTGACTCTACTAAAAATACAGAGACAGAGCGTGGGCATGGTGGTGGGTGCCTATATTGCCAGCTACTCAAGAGGCTGAGGCAGGAGAATCACTTGAACCAAGGAGGCAGAAGTTGCAGTGAGCTGAGATTGTACCATTGCACTCCTGTCTGGGTGACAAGAGCAAAACTCAGTATGAAAAAAAAAAAAAAAAAAAAAAAGAGAGACATACTAATGGTTAATAAGCACAGGAAAATACATTCAACAGCATTAATGATTAAGCAATGCAAATCAAATCCCCAATAAAATACCACTTCACACCCACCAGGATGGCTATAATAAAAAGGTAGCAAGTGTTGGTATGAATGTGGAAACACTGGGACCCTTTTATATGAGGTGGGATTGTAAGATGGTGGGAATGTAAAATTGTACAGAGATTTTGGAAAACATTTTGACAGCTTCTTAAAAATTAAATATAAACCTACCATACCACCTAGCAAAACAAATGAAAGCGTATGTTCACAGAAACGCATGCATGTGAATGATCACAGCAGCATCATTCATCATAATCCCAAACAAAAAACAACACAGAAGTCCATCAGTGTGCGAGTGGAGAAACCAAGTGTGCATCCCTACAAGGGAGTATTACTCAGCTACAAAGGAACACGCTGATCACGGATTCACATGAGAACCTGAATGACCCTCAAAACCTTACACTACATGAAAGAAGCCCAGTGCAAAACACTACACAGTGTATACTTCCATTTATAGAAAATGCCCAGAAAAGACACATTTATGAAGACAAAAAGCAGATCAATGGTTTCCTTGAGCTGAGGTTGGGAGGGAGGATTAAATTGCAGATGGGCTCAAGGGAATTTTTTGAAGTGCTGGAAATGTCCTAAAACTGGATTGTGGTGATGGTTTTACAACTCTATGAATGTAGTAAAAATCATTTAGCGGTGAACTGTAAATGGGTGAATTTTATTGCATGTAACTTACATATCAATAATGCTGTTAAAATACACAGAATATGATAATAACCAATGCTATGATGAAAAATAAAGCGGGAAAGGAGTATCAGAAGGCAGGGGTGGGTTGCAATTAGTGCAGTCATTAAAACCTCCAGGCCCCCAGGATGTGGTGGGACTGCACTTCCTGGATCTCTTGTGGGTGATTGGGACAGTGATTAGTGTGGGACAGACTTGTAAGCAGAGTGTGATGTGTCCCTTCCAGGCTGGGGATTTAACTGCTGATGTGAGATCATTCACAAGTTCACTGTTTCTCTGCCCTCCAGTCTGGAAGCATCAGCCAGGTCTTTGAGTCACTATGATTGACAGGGTAGGATCCACTCCTCAACCAACCCAGGTGTCCTGTGACTCGGTGGTTGAGTAACTCATCCCTTTCAGACTCATATAGGTGGTCAGAGAAAGCCTTAAAAAAAGCTTTGGGTAAAAGTCTGAAGGAGGTGGGTTTGTAGGTCAGGAGGCTGTTCTGGCGGACAATGGTCCAGAGAGTGGGCAGATCACATTGCAAACACCAGAGTTGGTGCAGAGGCAGAACAGAGGTCGGAGTGGCAGTGCGGGGAACTTAGGGCACTTGGCAGGAGATGCTACAATGGGCAAGGTGGGTGTTAGAGGAGGGCGAGTGGGTGGCCAACAGAGGTGCAGTAAGTGGCCTGGGTGCAGATGTGCTGAGCAACATGGATCCCCATGGATGTGACACTGCTGATCAGATTTAGGTTCAAAGAACCTTGCACAACCACCAGGTCACAGGAAACCTGGGTGGGTTGAGGAGTGGATCCTGCCCTGTCAATCATAGTGACTCAAAGACCTGGACTGATGCTGCCAGACCAGGGGGCAGAGAAACAGTGAGCTTGTGAATGATACTGTGTCAGCAGTTAAATCCTCAGCCCGGAAGGGACACGCATGACACTCTGCTCACAAGGTGCAATATAGAGAGATGGAGGGACCAAGGGTGGGAACAAGAGGAGCAATGGGAGGATCCTTTGCAAGAATGCAGGTGAGAGCTGACCTCTTGCCCTCCTGCTGTGTCATTATTCCTATGAACATTCGCATCAGATCAGTACTGTGCTTATAACCTTCAATAGCTCCCTATGGCCCACAAGAACAAGTCCAAGTTTCTTAATAGGGCATCCACCTACCATTCCTCTCTTATTACCCCATTCCTACCACTTCAGCACCCCTCTGTTTGAGTCCCCTATTCTCCCAGACACAGTCTTGCCCCTCTACCCGGGTTCTCACAGTCTTCTTACCTTCCTGCCAGCAGTGCAGGAGAGAGTCTGCACTGGGAAAGGACAAGGTGAGCGCAGCCACAGAGTCTGGGAGGTGTGGGAGAGGGTTGCGATGGAGGCTTCCCATCCCAGGCTTCTCCCAGCCTTGGTCCTGACTTTAGCCTGCAGGTCAGCGATTTGGGGACATGCAGGAGTGGCTGGATTCTAAGATGCCTTCTCCTCTTTGGACACTGGCTGAGTAAGGGCAGAGGCCACTGTCTCTCTCTCCACTGTGATCCCGAGGCAGTGTCTCCTTGGGGTGGGGAGTACCAGGAGGGTCAGACAGGGAGAAGCCGGCAGTCCTGGGAGACAACCAGGCAGATTAGTGATCTGAAGTGTGGGAGCTGGTGAATAAAGAAGCTGCAGCGGGTGGTGCTGGCAGGAGAGTTCTGCAGGAGGAGCTGAGGGAGCTGCCCAAGGCTAGGCGGGACCTTTAGCACGGAACTCACCAAATTCTGTGCCAAGAGGCACGCCGCTGGCTCCTGCTGGAGGGAAAGTGCTGGCAGGTTCTCCAGTAAAGAAATGAAGCACAGCAGTACGATTTAACCCATAAGAACCTTTCATTTGCCCCAATTCCTGAAAATGTCGGTTAAAAGCACTTAAGTTCCTCAATAATCTCCATTAGCTGAGAAAGACAGAGGGAAGGTGGGGGGAGAAAGAGAGAGAGAGAGAGAGAGAGAGAGAGAGAGAGAGAGAGAGAGAGAGTATTTAGAAAGAAGAGAGAGAGACTGGGAGGTGGCAGGTGGAGGGAAGAAAGAGAAACACACAAAGGTGCTAACCAAGAGACCAAGGATGGGGAGAGGAAGCCCCTTCTCCCTGTGCTGGAGACTTTTTTTCTCTGGAGTCTTTCATGAAATGGAATTGTCAGTCCAATTTACACAGTAGTTAAAGTGTTTGAGATTAGGTCATTGTTTACAAATTAATCCAGTCAAAAGGAATGAATGTGGATGAACCCTGGAAAAATTATGCTAAGTGAAAGAAGCCAGACACAAGCCTTCATAAAAGGATACATATTCCATGAGTACGTTTATATTACAAATTCAGAATTGGAAAATCCATAGAGGCAGAACACAGATTGGTGTTTGCATGGGTTGGAGAAGAGGGAGCAACCTTTCAATAGGTACAAGGTGATGGAAAAATTTTGGAATTAAATGGAGCTTGTGGTTGCACAACATCGTGAATGTATGAATTGCCATTGACTTTTACACTTTAAAATGATTAATTTCATGTTATGTAAATTTCACCTTGATAAAGATATTAAATCAATCAAATTCATTAACTTCAGGTCTGTCCCGAAATATGTCCTCTGTCCCTTTCTCAAAGGATTTGCACTGCGCTATGAAGCCAGGGAATAATTTATTTCATCATAGAAATCTGGTGGCTGGAACTTTTTCTACAAAGGCAAGTGACTCTTCCTTCCAACCAGATAATGCAATAAACCCGGCTCAGGGAACATAATACCTGGATATATTAGGTTTTAGGCTTGAACAGAATTAAAAGCTGATCTCAGCGGCTTTACCACCCCCTATTTTCTCCTGTGGAAAGTGAGATTCAGCAAGGTAGACAATGTGAAAAGTATCTGCAACATAAGGCTAGCCCAGGGTGCTGGCTTCTAGCCCACTCTATGCTTCATCAACACAGAATTTTACTCCTCACCGCGTGAATATCTACTCAGATCACAGCAACGGGGCTCTGTGGAGTCTGGGCCCATCCTGATCTTGGTCCTCTGGATCCTGAACCTGGCAGCATATTATATTACATCACCTGGTACTTAAAAAATACCCTGATATCGTGGATTCATCCAAGACCAATTAAACCTGCATCTCTGGAGAAGAAGCCTGGGGATTTTTTTTTTTTTTTTTTTTTTTTTTTTGAGACAGGGTTTTGCTCATTACCCTGGCTGGAGTGCAATGGCGCAATCTCAGATCTCGGCTCTCTGCAACCTCTGCCTCCTGGCTTCAGGCAATTCTCCTGCCTCAGCCTCCTGAGTAGCTGGGATTACAGGCACACACCACCATGCCCAGCTAATTTTTTGTGTTTTTAGTAGAGACGGGGTTTCACCATGTTGACCAGGATGGTCTCAATCTCTTGACCTCGTGATCCACCCGCCTCGGCCTCCCAAAGTGCTGGGATTACAGGCATGAGCCACGGTGCCCGGCCTTGAGCCTGGGGATTTTTAAACACACCTTGGGTGATTTTAATGTGGAGTAAGGTTGAGGTTTACTGACTGCATTTTACTCACTAGCATCTAGAATTTCCAATCTTTACCAGTCCTGGAGGGGCTCAGGCATCATCATTTCATAACTGTGCCCATGAGGTCATGAGTCTGACTTGAATAGCCCCTGCACAACAGAGCCAATCCTCACCTGCCTAGTCTACCCAGTCAGCACCTGCACAACCCACCCAATGCTCACCTGTAGAGCCCACCCAACTGGCACCTGTATCATCCACCCAATCCTCATCTATAGAGCCCACCCAACCAGCAATGTACAACCCAGCCAACCAGCACCTGCACAACCCACCCAGTCAGTTCCTGGACAATCCACCCAGTCAGCACCTGCACAACCCACCCAGTCATCACCTGCACAACCCACCCAGTCAGCATCTGTACAACCCACCCAGTCATCACCTGCACAACCCACCCAGTCAGCATCTGTACAACCCACCCAGTCAGCACCTGCACAACCCACCCAGTCAGCATCTGTACAACCCACCCAGTCAGCACCTGCACAACCCACCCATTCAGCATCTGTACAACCCACCCAGTCAGCACCTGAACAACCCACCCAGTCAGCACCTGCACAACCCACCCAGTCAGCACCTGGACAGCCCACCCAGTCATCACCTGCACAACCCACCCAGTCAGCACCTGCACAACCCACCCAGTCAGCACCTGCACAACCCACCCAGTCATCACCTGCACAACCCACCCAACCAGCACCTGCACAACCCACCCAGTCAGCACCTGCACAACCCACCCAGTCAGCACCTGTACAACCCACCCAGTCATCACCTGCACAACCCACTCAGTCAGCACCTGTACAACCCACCAAGTCAGCATCTGCACAACCCACCCAGTCATCACCTTCACAAACCACCCAGTCAGCACCTGCACAACCCACCCAGTCAGCACCTGCACAACCCACCCAGTCAGCACCTGCACAACCCACCCAGTCAGCACCTGTACAACCCACCCAGTCTTCACCTGCACAACCCACCCAGTCAGCACCTGCACAACCCACCCAGTCAGCACCTGTACAACCCACCCAGTCTTCACCTGCACAACCCACCCAGTCAGCACCTGCACAACCCACCCAGTCAGCACCTGGACAGCCCACCCAGTCATCACCTGCACAACCCACCCAGTCAGCACCTGCACAACCCACCCAGTCAGCACCTGCACAACCTACCCAGTCATCACCTGCACAACCCACCCAACCAGCACCTGCACAACCCACCCAGTCATCACCTGCACAACCCACCCAGTCAGCACCTGTACAACCCACCCAGTCAGCACCTGGACAACCCACCCAGTCATCACCTGCACAACCCACCCAGTCAGCACCTGTACAACCCACCAAGTCAGCATCTGCACAACCCACCCAGTCATCACCTTCACAAACCACCCAGTCAGCACCTGCACAACCCACCCAGTCAGCACCTGCACAACCCACCCAGTCAGCACCTGCACAACCCACCCAGTCAGCACCTGTACAACCCACCCAGTCATCACCTGCACAACCCACCCAGTCAGCACCTGCACAACCCACCCAGTCAGGACCTGCACAACCCACCCAGTCAGGACCTGCACAACCCACCCAGTCAGAACCTGCACAAACCACACAGCACCAGCACAACCCACCCAGTCAGGACCTGCACAAACCACACAGCACCAGCACAACCCACCCAGTCAGCACCTGCACAACCTACTCAGTCATCACTTGCACAACCCACCCAGTCAGCACCTGCACAACCCACCCAGCCAGCATCTGCACAACTGAGGAAGTCATCACTTGCACAACCCACCCAGCCAGCACCTGCCTGTGACCCACCTGCATAACCTAGCCAATTATCACCTGCACAGCCCACGCAGATAGCACCTGCCTGTGACCCAGTCATCCCATTTGGTCTAACAGTTACCTCCAGATACTTTTCTGAGGGTTACTGAGGCATCCTCATTCTTTCTCTATGAGCCCCTTGGCTGGATCCTTTCCAAGCAGGAGGTAGAGCAGCCCTCAGCTGCACACAGCGTTTCCTTGTGAAGGACTTGCTTATCACCCCAGCAGTCCTTGGACATAGAGGTCCTTATGGATTCTGAATGCAATCAGAGCCCGGAGTCATTATTGCCCAGGACCCTGAAGCCTCTGTTTTTCAGGCAGACACAGAAGAGCTGCAGCAGTTCAGGGGTGAAGTAGTTCAGGGCTTTCACCCATTGCCAGGAGCTGAAGGAGGTCAGAACCCTGACCACAGATGCCACCTGGTGCTCTCAGCCACAGGACCGAGATAGCCCCCGGGGACCCCATCCCGCAAGCAAGAAGTCAAATGCAAAGGTAATCATTTCCCACATAGAACATAATGAAATTCTTACTGAAATATCTGGCTGCAAACGTTCTCCTTTTGCTGGAAGCTGTTGGCAGCATAATGAAGCTGGCAGTCAGTGCGAATTTCTTCTGTATCCTTTTTATAAAGAACCAACCACATCCTCAAGCAGACAAGCTAATTCCTGTTTTCCAGTAACAGGAGATCCACATCTATAGAAAAGAAATATATTTAGAATGCCCTTTATCTGGTATTTTTTTGGATTTTAAACAAGAAGCCTCACTGTGAGGAATTAGTTCATTCAGCATAAGGGCACCTAGGGGTCTTGGAATGGTCTTGGTTAAGTCATGGGGTCTTGGGGTATCAGTTCCTCAAATCCGTAATATGGAAACGATCACGACAACCACCTCTCAGAACAAACGGAGGGCCAAGAAGTGGAAAGGGCGGGCGTTGTGGGCAAAGCCTTCAGCACACATCAGATGCTATATTTGATTTTTTTCCATGAGCTGACCTGGATATAAGGGGAGCTGGGCTTCCTGAGAGGCTCAGAAATAAGTACTAACAACACTGCAAATTTGCAGCATGACTTCCGGAATGCATTTATGGCCTTCCTCTGGTGGGCATAGAAGTCTCATGAGTGGGGAGAGCAAGGACTTAATCCCACCCACAGATGGAGAGTCAAGGGCCAGGAACACCCCACGTGAGACCCTCACCGGGCACACAGGCTGCTCGTGGCATGGCTTTTCCATTCAATTTCTGGAAATTTAGAGTCATTACAGCATAATTTACAGCTGCGGAGAATAAAAAAGAAAAATCCCGATTATGAAACAGCCAAGCGATGTGTATGCAGCCATCAACATCATTGGCATAGTGGTCCCAGCAGTTCAAGGCAAAGGTAGCCTCCAAGGCGGTAGATACAATGTTATCTAAATACAGGCAGCATTGATACAGATGGAGCAGTGACTCCTGAGAGGGCATGCTCCCAAATTTTCTTCCTAACACCCTCCTTGTCTCTGCTGCTGTCTCTGCTACATTGAGCTTGCGTCACGTTTATTGATAGTGACCTGAAACACCTTTCAATTGCAGAGAGCGAAAAGGCAGTTAAAACCCAATCACTGCTATAAAGATAAAACAAGCATAGCCAGTGCTGTGGGGGAATTGTCATGTTGGCCCATGCCTTGGGGATCTGTGGACAGCTCCTGCGCCTAATGTTCCCAGAAAGGAGGGCTGGAACAGCGCAGAGAAGGGAGTCAACCTGAGCCTCTGGGGAGTGACCAGGGACAGCTGGGAACAGAAGGAGGCAGCAGGCAAGCACTCAACTGCTTGAAGAGCGCAGCAAGGGCCCAAACCCAAGGCGCCAGCATGTTGTTGCAACAAAGCAGGCAGTAATTTGGGTTGCAAAGGCCGGAGTGCAAGGCAGATAAGAGCCCACAGGTACAGAGGCAGAGAGGAGTGAGAGGAAGAAGCCTGTCCTATGACTTGGTGTATAGGGCGCTTTGGAACTAAAAGCCTGAGTTTTGCAGCATGACTACAAATTAAGGACCAAGTCCAGGTTTTCCCTTTTTGAGTGCTGGGAATTTAGGCATGAAGCAGATTTAGCAAACAAAAGTGTAGGATGCCCAGTTAATTTTGCAGTGTAACTGTGCTCTAAGTATTTCATGGGCCATAATGTCTGCTAAAAAGGTATGTATTGTTGACCTGAAACACTATTCAGATTTAACTGAGTATCTGGCAACTTGATATCTTCTGAATATCCACTTTCTCTTTGGTCAAAAAAGAAAACGCTACCAGGTAAGGGACTTTCAATTGTAGAGGAAAAAAAAAAAAACAACAGTTAAAAAGAGGGGATTTATTGGCTCCTTAAGTAGGAAAGTCTTCATAATATGGACTTCAGGCATAGCTGGATCCAGCAGCTTGACAATGTTAACCAAGTCTGGGTTTCTTTCCAGTTCTCCTGTTTGCTTCTAGAATGACTGCTTCATTCTCAACGAAGTCCCTGCATTATTAAAAAATGCTGGACACCAGCTTGCTTCAGGGACTAATACTCTTTCATGACCAACACAAAGAAAGAGCCTATCTTCCAGTGTCTGTCTCAGAACTGCTGGGAAGCTGCCCTCCTTAGTCTCCCAAACAACTCTTCTTGCCTCATGGCCTTGGTTGGGCCATGCACCCCTCCCTAAACCACCCAAACCAATACAATGTGCTGATTGGCTAAAGCCAACCTGCTCTCATTCCAGGAATAGGGTGGGGTTGGCTGGTAAAAGCCACCTTAGCTGGTATGGATGGAAAAAGGGTGGATGCTAGAGTGGATGCTAGAGTGCCTAGCCACTGCAACCAAGGGTGGGGAAAGGGCTCCAAGATACAGTGCCCAGAGTGGGGTTGTCCTAAGGATAAGATACACGCGAACATCCCCATGGTGGTGGTGGTGGTGGTGGTGGTGGCGGTGTGTGTGTGTGCGTGTGTGCGTGTGTGTGTGTGTGTGTGTGTGTGTGGTGTATGAGAGGGAGGCACCGAGGGGGGAATGTTAGTTCCTCTCCTGGGATATGCTGATTACCCTTTCTTTCCTCTTGGCCAGGTCAGTGACCCATCTCCTCCCTGCTCTCACAGAGCAAGGGGGCCCCTCCCCGGGGAGAGAGCGAGACAGGCCTCTGTCCTGGGTGTGTGTGACCGGGCAGGTGCCTGCTCCTCACTGACCTCCACCCACACCATGGAGGGTGGATGTGTGTGTGCGGCGGACGATGCATTGGGAGACCTCTGGTTAGGGAAATTTTATCAGGAACCACCTCTGTGAACTTTACCAACCTCAGCCTATAGTGGGGACAAGGTCCTACAGCGTGGGCCTCTCCTTTGGAAAACTTGGGGACAGAGCTCTGCCCACCAGCTGGGGGACAGTGACCTCAGGGGGACAGGGGACAGGAGACTGCTCTCCAGTCACTCACCCCAGGCCTCACCTTTTCCTCACCCACCTTTTTCTGCAGCAAGTTCAAATGCAGGTCACACCCCAGTTAAGCGGACACAGCTGGGCACAGCTCCTGGGGCCTGCCGGGCAGCGCAGGGAAGGGCTGTAGAGAGCTCGGGCTGGACGCTTGTCTCGGGATGACTCAGCCAGGAGCAGCCACCGCCTGCACGGGCCACGCAGCAAACGAGTGTGCCGTGGGGGCTGGAGAGGCCCGGTCTTCTGGAGCCAGGCCAGCGCACCCTGCCCGGGCGTCACCCCACCACGGACATTCCCAGTGACAGCCAGCACTTCTCAGCACACTGTGTGTCACACGCGTTACCCTGGCACCTGGCAGCGCCCCGAGGTGGGCATCACTGTGGGATCAGGAGGCACTCCAGCCACAGGGTTCACCAGGGCCGAGGTGGGGACGGAAACCCGTCCCTCGGGTGTGGCAGTGGGCTGGCCACGTGCGCCCCAGGGTCCTGCACCCGCAGCTCCCGCAGAGTGTGAGCGGGCAGCGAGCGCGGCCTCCGGCAGAGCGGGCGGGGCTGCTCACCTGGAACCGGGGCCCGGCGTCTCTTCCCCCGCCTCGGCCGCCCGGGGCCTGCCTGGGGCTCCTTCCTCGCCGCGCGGTGGCAGCGCCTGAGCTCCTGGCCCGCTCCTCTGGCTCCGCGGGCGCCCCGGCTGTGGCCCTGCCCTCGGCCCCGGTGTGATGAGCTGGCGGGCAAGGTCGGGGGGTGCAGCCAGGGCCCCGCATCCTCAGGCAGGACCGGGCTCCCGGCCGCTCGGCGCCTCTGGGGGCGGCGTTGGTGGGTGGGGGTGCGGCACCGCGGGCGGGCCCGGCGGGTCGGGAGGCTGCGGCAGCCGGGTCGGGGACGGCCGGCGAGGCTGACCCCTGCCGGGCAGCGCGGGTAGCGTCGCGGGCGGAGGCGGCCTGCCTGGGCCCTCGTGCACGACGCCCCCTGGCGGGCATCGGGGACGCGGCCGCTCGCCGCGCCTTCCCTCCTGGCCTCTGGATGCCGGAGCGCATCTAGCCCCAGCCTGTCTGTAGCTTCACCGTCCTGTGCGCCTATAGTGGGGACAAGGTCCTACAGCGTGGGCCTGGCAGGGCGTGTGGGATTTAGGGGGTTTTCCATACTGAGTCTTCCTTGGAGTAGGTGAATTCTGCATAGCTGGCCCAGTTCTGTGTCTTAAGTATGGGGAGAAAGCGGGGGGCTGGAGAAATCACTAGCAGGGGAGGAGCCCCCGAGGTTGCCAAGAGGGATCAGAGCCACTGCCCAAGGCTCCCACATTTCCCAAATTTCCCCCACTTCATAGATTGGGAAACTACTGTCAGAAAGGGTAGATGCATTCCTCAAGGTCCCAGAGCCACAAGCAGCATGGCTGGCATTTGAAAGTCAAAGCAGATGAAGCAGGCAGGTGGCTCTTGTTGAACTGGCCTCCGGGGTCTGTGGTGGGCAGAGAAACCCTTCTCCGAGAGTGTAGTGACCTCCTGCTCACCTGGGTTTAGCGTCCAGGTTCACCTAGACCCACCTGCACTCTTGTCCTCCATGACCACGGCATGGTGGTTGGCCATGAGCTGATAACCTTGGAAAGCCTGACTCAGCCTCTGAGCCATCACTCACCCGAAGCACTGCGGTAACCTCTTGCCAGCCCCTGGAGGTCCTGGGTGTGGGGCAGGGTGACCATGGCAGAGGTAACGAGGCACACGTTCTGCCACAGCACCAGAGCAAGGTCACAGCATCCTGTTCTTGGACCCCATCAGTCCCTGCAGCTATAGGGGGCTCCACTGAAAACAGTGTGCCAGGCCTCCTCTTTGTGTGCCCTGGTGAGGGCTCACTCACTCTCCAGGCTTGCTGGGGGAGGCAGCGTGAACTTCAGTGGAAAGGACAGCACTCGGGAGCAAGAGAGTTGAGTTTGACTCCTCCCCCGGACACTTCTTAGCCAGGTATCTGGGAAAGTTACTCAGCCTTTCTGAGCCCCCTTCCTCATCTATGAAGTGAGGATAGTAATCCTGTTGACTCCAAGGGTCTGCTAGAGGGTGAAGTAAGGAAAGTCAGGTAGAGCACTTGGCTAAGCGCCCAGCTCGCGTTAGAATGCCACGCTCGTCTCCATAGCCAGGACGGTGTGTTGCAGCTGCAACCTTTAGCAGGGGCCCTGGAAATGTTTGTGTCCTCCGTTTCCTCTATTATCATCATTAGCAGCAGCAGCAGCTAGGGCAGTTTTAGCTTCTCAAACCAGGTTCCTCACACATTGAAAAATATTCTGCATTTAAATGTACATTATGAATTAAAATATAAGCCATTGGGATGAACACCTTATAATCAAACACTCCCAGGTGACCTAGTGCCTGAATTTGCCTGTTTGTTTAAAATCAAGTTGGCGGCAAGTAGCAGAAAACACGGCTGCCTTTAACACTTGGCTGGATCCTGGTGGGGTGAGGCTCCCAGGACCAGCAGCCAGATGGTGACTTTCCCTTGGGCCCTTCCTTGGCCCTTCCCGGTGCCCGAGGGGGACCTACAACCCTAGCCAGCAGTCGGGAAGCTGTCTTCATCAGTGAGCTACCTGGTTTCCGTGAAACTAGGGTCCTGTGTATGGATCCAGGGTTTTTGAAGCTTCTGGAAATGGGGTTGGCCACGAAGGTCTTTTGGAAATATCTGCTCACTGAGCCATCGTCCCATCCAAGTGGTCACGTTCTGCCAGAATCACACTGTAGATCATGTTTAATTAGAGCTCTTAGGGTACTTTTGTTTTTACGTAGCGACGCTGTTTTGTTTTTCTAGTAGTTATGAGCATTGGAGGGGTATATATTGTTTCACGTGTTTAAATATTTAAGTCAGTCAATGCCGGAACCTAGGGATTGTTTCCACCTTCTTTTTGAAAAGGATCACATTACTGGAAGAAGAAATGGGGAGCTGATTCACAGGGGTAGAGTAATCCTGACTGCAGTTGGCAGTGTTGGCCACGAGGTGGCGCCCTCAGCACACTGTTTGAGCTCTTGGGTTTTCCCGCAGTGATGACCAGCACAGGTGCCAAGGATGTCGTGAAAGGAGGGGCTCCGTCCACTTCAGGACGCCCAGAGGAGTCACCTGCGTAACACTTACAGGAAACACGTGCTTCTGTAGGTGCACGACTGGGAACAGGGTGAGGCAAGTGAGTTATCTTGGGTGCAAATTTTAAGGGGCAGTGAGCACCCCCTCCCCTCACTCTGGTCCAGGCCCTGGGCCACTGGACTGGGACATGTCTGTGAGGAGCAGAGCTGGGGAGCGGCCCCCTGACACCCCAGGAAAGAGGATGATGCTTGGACCTCAGCCCTGGTCAGGTGGGGCCTACACGGCGGGCACGCTAAAGCCCCTAATTTGCCCCGGAGGCTGTGCCTGGATAATTGGATGTACTTTCTGGGAAGGGATTAAGGGGATGGACGAGGGGTTGCCCCATCCCCATTCCCACTCCGAGTTGGAGCCGCAGGGATATGGGGGTGTGGGGGCTGAGCCGAGTGCCTCCCTGGAGTGCCCTTTCCTGTCTGCACTCGGGGTGGGCCAGCCTTTTGTGGCTCCTGCACATGGCAGCCCCCCTGAGCTGGAGGAGCCACTGTGGAGCAGGCGTGGAGGCTGTGGCAGGGGGTCTCTGCCCAGGGCCTGGGTTCTCGGTGACACTGGGAGAGAATGCAGCCTGCAGTATGGCTTCAGAAGCTGGAAGAAGAGAGATAACTGTGAAGGAGGCACGGGAAGCTGGGTGCAGAGATGACCGGGCAGCTGGCAGACATTTTGGTAAACCTGAGCACCATGGTTCGTGAGTGAGGAGTAACCAAGGTGGGCATGTTAAGGATGAGGTGGAGCTGATATTTATACAATACGGTAACTAACACTGAACACAGTCACCTGGAAGAGAAGACGGGAGAATCGGAACGTTAAGACTGCCGGGCACTTGCAGTGTTCACTCCAGATGAGCCTGTCCAACAGAAATACAGTTTGAACCACGTCTATAATTCATCATTTTCTGGTAGCCACGTTAAAAAAGAAACAGGTGAAATTAGTTTCATAACATTTTATTTAGGGCAGTATATGCAAAATACTATCATTTTTACATGTAATCATTATAGATACTATTTATTGAAACATTTTGTATTCCTGTTTTTAGACCAACTCTTCCAAATGTGGTGTGTATTCTACATTTATAGCATATTCAAATTTGGATGCCAAATTTCTGCTGAAAGTATTTTACCTGTATTTAGAGCTTACAAAATTTAGAGTTAAAAAAAGGATTTTCGGATTGCTCTAAACATACATAAAAGCTTTTTGATAATTGGATTTTGTATCAATTTCTAAATTAAAGTTAAATAAAATTAAACATTTAAGTGCTTAGTTGATCCAATTTCAAATGTGGCTAGTGGCCCTACTCTATCGGACAGTGCAGATGTAGGCATTTAAAAGTCAAATATTCATGTTTAAAATGTTAAGAATAACAAGTATAGAGTAGAAGTAGAATGTATAACTTCTAAACCGGTAGAGGGGGATATATACAAGAAAATCCTAATCAATTCAACAGAAGGAGAAAGGGAGAAAAGAGTAAATGAAAAATTACAATAAATAGAAACACAAAAGAAGAAGGTAAAAATAGGCCCAAGCAGCATAAATTTATCAGTAATCATAGCAAGTATAAGTAGATTAATCTCACACATTTTTTAGAAAAATCCAATTATAGCTGTTTGTGAAGACACATCTAAAATACAAGAACACAGAAAATGTTGAAAACAAGTGAATGGAAAAAGGTTGTTAAATAGGAATTAAAATGAAGCTAGTATAGTGAAGTAATATTAATATGGACAAGATAGACTAAAGAAAGTCTTTATTAGGGATAAAGATTGTCATCGTAAGATGATAAAAGAAACGATACACAGAGATACAAAAATCTTGAACCTACATACACCTAACAGCATAGGCTGGAAGGAAAGAGAACAAGTAAACAGAAATCTGTGACATAATGTGAAGAATTTGAAAATTCACAATCTTAGTGGAAATTTTATGATAATACTCTCAGAAACTGATAGACCAAGTAGAACACTAGCAACAAATTAGTAGAGAAAGAGATTCTGAACAATGTATTAAGAAACCCTGATATAATACATACATGTAGAAGCCTGTGCCCATGGAATATTTATAGAAATTGAACATGTACCGCTTCACAAGAGGGTTCAATAAACCAACTCTAAAGAATCAATAGTATTCAATGTTCTCTAACCTCGATACAATAAAATTAGACAACAATAACAAGACTAAAAGACATACATCTAAACACTGAAAAATACATCGTTAATTTATGCCTAAAAGGAGATACTGGAATAGAAATTACAAAAATACTTAGAAACAAATGCAACACAGAACCACGATTTTAAGACTTGTCATATACAGCTAACATGGTACTTTGAAGGAAATTTATGACATTAAATGTGTATATTAGAAAATAAGAAAGGTTGCAAATTAATTAACTGGGAATTTAACTAAAAAATTAAGAAAAAGATAGCATGTGATGAGACAGCTCAGCTTTTTTTTTTTTTTTTCTTTCCCAACTTTAGCTTTGAGGGGGGAATGAATTCTCAATGTTCTACACAACTTCTAACTGTTGAGGGTTCCCAGGTCTTAGGCTTGGACCCTCCTTCTTCCAGGGAATCTTATCCATTCAGTTTTGAAATACCCTCTGTGTTGATGAGCCCCAGTTTCCAGACTAGAGTTCACCTCAAAGCAACAGGCATCCTTTTCTGACTGCTCCATTACCCTCGCCCTCTAACATCTCATATCCAATACGTTTGAAACATGTGTGTTCCTCCTTCCCATACCAGTTAATGTTACTACCCACACTAACGTTAAGCAAAAGATGTAGGGGTCATTCTTGAGTTGATCTGATGACTCATTCTGTGAGTAAGCCTTGTAGTCACTTCTATTTCCAGGATACATCCCAAATCCATCCTTTTCTCTCTTTTTCCTTTAGTATCACCCTAGTGTGCCACTGACGTTTCTTGCCTGGCCTCATTCAGGAGCCTTCACACTGGTTTCCATGCAGGCTCTATTATCCTCAGGCCATTCTTCATGCAGCAGTAAAATGTAAATCGGAGCATGCCATTTCCCTGCTCAAAACATCTCGATGGCTTCTCACCATATTGAGCCTCAAGTCCAAACTTCCTGCCAGATCTTAGAAGACCCTTCCTGAGAGGTCCTTGCTTGTTTCTCTAGTTTATCTTGCCCGTCTTCATGCTCAACCTCCCTACACTGGTACTGCCACCTTCTTGGCATTATGCTTTCAGCATACTGGTTACTCAACTCCTTTCCTGCCCCAGGGCCTTTGCACCTGCTTCTACTTCTTGAAATGCTCCCTCACATCCTTTCAGTAAACACTTTTTAGTTTGTTGAATGAACAAATACATACTAACCTGTTAGCACAGAGATTTTTATCCTTATTTCATAGCTGAGGACTGCCAGACCTAAAGGGGTTGAGTGCAATTTTTCACGACATTTTTGGTGAAAAGAAATAAACCTAATGATTCTAGCAAAACTCTTGAGATGACGTCTGAATGGACCGTCGTGAATCATGTGTAAAATCCTGAACCCATTGCTTCAATTGGGGCAGGGGACAGTTTCATCTGATGGGTCTTGGTCATGCATCCACCCAACTGCTGAGGGTAGAATCAGCTCCAACCAGCACATGTGGTGTGAGGATGAGTGTTGAGGGTGCTCCTAAAGCAGGTTTATTTGTAATAGCCTCAAACTGGAAACAGTCAAGATGGTTAAACAGGTGAATGGTTAAACACGCTAGCAATGAAAAGGAAAGAACTATGGATGCTTGTAGCCACTTGGGTGGATCTCAGGGACACTATGTTTAGTGAAAAGAGCCAGACCCAAAAGGTCATAGGCTGCACAATTCCACTTATATAACATTTTCAAAATGAGATGGAAAGCAGATGAGAGGGGGCCAGGGGTTAGGGACAAATGGGGTAGAAGGTAGGTGTGACTATAAGGGACAGCATGAGAGACAGCTTGAAGCCATGGGATAGTGGTGCACCCTAGTGGTTACATACATCTGCATGTACTACAACTGGAGTGATACACATTGCATCAATGCCAGTTCCCTGGTTTTGATACTGTACTAAGTTGTGTAAGATAGAATCATTGAGAGACACTGGGTAAAAGGGGACATGGGACCTCTGATTTTTTTTTATAACTTCCTATGGCTCTATAATTATTTCAAAATGGAAAGCTTAACACAGAATACAAAAGAGCGAATACTCACTAGTAGCAACAATATACATTACCAGTCTAACATGTGGACACACAGAAAGATTGAGTGTTGCTACAAAGGAAGTTGGTTTTTTACTGTGCCAATGCATGTTATTATCATTATGCTCTTGAAGATTTCTCTAAAAAATCAAAAAGCAAAATATATATGATAATTAAATAATGCAAAAAATTTAAAAAACATTACTCGAATAAAATTAAATTCTCACTGGGATTTTAAAAACAAAAAATAAATCTAAAAATCAAACTGTTAGTATTTCTGGTGTTTGTTTTGCATCTCGTGGCTGGTATGAAGAGTCTGTGTCACACTTTATGCATATGACATTATACATCTAGAACCACACGTACGCATCTAAGACTGAGTGAACTGTTTAACAGCATGAAATATTTCCAGGCTGCCACAAAGAACCATTGGGAATTTTGCACTGATATATAAGAATCTACAAAACTGTGAATTTGAACTCAAAGAAAAGAAAAAAAAAATACCTGCCTCACAGTATTCAGAAATGAGATTTTTTATGGGGAAGGTACTACATTTAGGTGATCTGAGAGGAAGCATCTGGAAATTGCGTTTTTTCCTATTGCTTCCATGTTCAATTCCTCCCAGACACAGAAGCGACGTTCCTGCTGGCAATGGCACAACCCACAAACATCCACTGATCCTATGAGCCAAATCCATAACACTTGGATCCAATCACATTTTGTTTTGAGGACGTACATAGGACAAGAGATGAGGTGCCTGGACAATGCCAGCGTGCAGGGTCAGAGTCATGGGTCACACAGGACAACACTGGGCACACCTCTGGAGGAATGGAAGTGCCCATCTACATGTCTACCATGTGCTGTGTGTTCAGGTTCTTATGGACCCTCAAAGTGTAGAGTCTAAGACAGGACTTCTCTCGGCTTCCTGATTAGGTAGCATCTTCTGTCAGTGTTCATGTGAGTATGAAGACACCACTGACTCCATGGCCATGTGTCACCAGGTCTACACCATTCCCTCCAGCAGGCCGGGCTCTCAGAGCATATGGAGGCTGCCCTGCTCACCTTGGTCTGTCCACCCAGGAATAGCACATGGGTGCTGGGGCTCAGAAGCTTTTGGGGCAATAAGCTGGACAGGATTCTTTGTGAGTACACTGGGAGCCCAGCTCTGTGGTTTCTCCCTGTGAAGCAGAGCACAACCTCCCTGCAGGGAGACTTCTGGGCTTGCCGCTCCTGGGCCAGGGAGCTCCTGTTGCAGTTATGCCTTGGGCTCCATGCCACTCTGAAACGCAAGGGCAAGGGCTTCATCCAGTGCTGCTTCTTGGCCAGCTTATCCTAGTGTTACTTTAGAAAAATGTTTTCTTCTTGTTTTTTTAAAAAATTAATCAGGCAGTAGTTGGTTTAGAGATGGCCTTCCAAATCCCTTCCCTCTCAGTGTGCTCATGCTCTTCCTTCCATCAAGAGGTGGAAATGATGCTATGGCATTTCTGCACGTAGACCCTAAGAAGCCTGGAGGTTTCATGTCTTTCTCTCTGGAAGCCAAGCTGCCATGTTTTATAAGATTTGCAGTGTCTAATGAATGATGAGTGGGCATGGGAGGAAAGAGCAGCTACAAAGGAAGAGCAATGAGGCACTAAACTTGTGAATAAAGCTTCCCTTGGATCTTCCAGCTTCTAGCCCCCTAACAAGTGCAGCCAGGCAGCTCT
Source organism: Saimiri boliviensis (assembly GCF_048565385.1). Classification (NCBI taxonomy): domain Eukaryota; kingdom Metazoa; phylum Chordata; class Mammalia; order Primates; family Cebidae; genus Saimiri; species Saimiri boliviensis. The sequence goes on along the minus strand of NC_133460.1, from coordinate 26,692,179 downwards.
CGGTCCATGCTGTGTGGAGCAGAAGAACCGCCCAGCCAAGGCCTGCCTGCTTCCTGTCCCACAGAATCATGAGAAGTAATAAATAGCTATTATTTCAAGCCACTATGTTTTGTTATGTAGCAGCAGACATCTGAAACACTCCAAATAAAGCGTGGGAAAATTTGACTGTTGAATGTTTGATTGAACACCTACTATTTCTTAGGTCCAGGCTAGGGGCTATGGCTATGGAGACAAGCAAGAAAAAAATCCCTGATTCAAGAGCTCATAATCAAAACTCAAAGATGAAACTATAGCAGAGTGATTCGCAGAATGAATGAGCAACAGGAAAAGTGTAGGGGACGGTAGAAGGCTAGGTGGGAGAAGAATCCTATCCCACAAAGGCAGGATTGAGGACTGACATCTCCCTCAGTGCCACCATCCAGCAACAACTACTGGGGTCAGTCTGTGGCATTTCTCTCTAGTGTTTTGTCAGTGGATCGATTTGCCATGGATGTAATGACAATTCTGGTTATAAATGATATTGAAGACTCGCTGTGTGCTGGGTGCTGGGAGCCAGTCCATTGTTTCCCTTGAAACCACTTAGAAAGAAGGCTACTGCTGTAGTGCCCATTGGGTAGATGAGGAAGCTGAGGTTTACAGAACTGAAGGTCAGGCAGCCAATGAGCACAGAGGGAGGCCTCCTACTCCAGAGCCTGTGCCTGCAGCCAGACTGCTCACCTGCTTTTTAACTGACCATTATAAATCAAGCATATCCTTATAGTCTTAAAAATAATGTCTGAAACAGCATATTACTCACTGTATGCTACATTACTTTAAAGTCTCCTACGATTGAACACTTTAGATGATTTCCAATATGCTGAGAGCACCTTTCCACATAAAGGGTTAGTTTCGTGTTTATTTATGGCCCCATATTCTTCTATCATTTAAAAAAAATGGTTGAAGCAAATGTATAAGAAGCCTTCTCAATATTGGATCATCTTCTTAGGATGAATTCACAGAAGGGTAAATAACAAATATTTTAATTTTAGGGTCTTCCACAGGAAATTTCTGGAAGCAAAAGGCAATCAATCTTGGTGGGTGACAAAGGCACACTTATTAATATTTACAGCAATTATCCCCACATTTCGGAGTTTCTCCAGAAGCACAGAGAGGCACTTCCGTAGTGTACCCAGCCCGTTATAATGAAACTGCCTGTGAATTTCTTCTCAAAACTTGAAGTGAACCTGTGGCTGAGGTTTGAGAATTCAAATGTGCCCCTGGGCTGGTCCTTAAGTGGTTGTGGGCAGAAAGCAGAAGTGGCTTCACCTTCCTGCCCTTCCCCATACTTCAGAATTGGGCCAGGCTTTGGTAAGCCCTGCTGTGGGTGGGTGGAGTGGGTTGTCTGAGCCACATGTCTTCTTGGTAACTGGTGGTGGGGATGGGGACATCTCCTTAAGGAGCAAATATTGCCACTCTTCTGCTTTCCCTGGGCCTGATGTCACCCAAACTGTCACAACTCTTCATGAGTCAGGCCGGGAGGGTCCTACAGCCCCTATTTAGAGATGCAGAGGCTCTGGGAATGACCTTCCCTGCCAGCTCTTTCTCACTCCGCTTCTCTGGTGCTGAGTCCTTCTTATGCTACTAATGATTCCGATAGCCTCTGGGACCCCGCTGGCCCCAGAGCCAGGGAGGAAGATGTGCTCCTCTTCATTCCCTCCTACGGTCTTATGTGAGGTAGTGGCAAGATCAGGCAAACCTCTGATATACTGGTGTGCTGGTAAATGCTCAACCCCAGCTCTAAAAAAAAAACGAATATCAACATATGTATGATTATTATAAATTTTACTAATAAAAGGATGCATAATGAATACCTTACAGATAATAATGATAAAACATGCAATACTCTAGGTTGTAAATTTCATATAGTTGATTGATTCTAACAGAATGCTTTCCCTGATTTTTGCCAAACAATGGTCTCCCTAGCCCATCTATGGTCTCAATTTAACCATGATTTGACAAATGAAGTTGCATTTCAATCCACAGTGCTTTATCCAATACATTAATGGTCATGAAATCTGATGTGTAATCTACTGTTAAGTGATATCTCCTTCTCATACAAACTATATTGATTATACTACAGCACTCTAAGATTCAGCAATATATATGTTGGAACTTCACTCATTTGTCAATGGTATGACTTCGTTTACTTGAATAATAGTTTTTAAATACTGGGAAAACATTGTCTCAATTGTTTGTATTAATCACAATGTAAGGGCTATAGACAGGACAATTTAAGTTTGATCTACATTATTAACCTTCCTTACCATTTTCTGAAGTCTAATGAACAAAACAACAAACCAAGCCCTTGTTTGTAGTGTTTTCCAATTTCCACGTTGTAAATTCTCCCTCTACGGACAGCTGGAAGCTACCAACATGACATTCCTACATGCAGTGTTGGGAAGGAATCTGCAGTAGCCACCACGATAGAGGGTTTCCACCACTCAGAACAACAGGTGTGCCTCGCTTATTTAGGTAATAGCAAAATGTAACAGAGTGGTGCATTTTGAGTATTAATTACCTTTGTTTTTAATATAATTTATTAAGTTATATGTTTATATAAATTATACGCTTATATAAACATTTAATAAAGTATGTTTATATAATTTAATTTTAAAATTTTAATGGCACAGAAGTATCTTTCTTCTTTCTGGAATGACTACATAGAATTTCAATTCTACTGTCAATATTATCTTTGAAATCACAATACTGTCAATGCTATATATTTGCTTTCTAGTTTTCAGACTTGACTTATAAACAAAGCAAGTAAGAGACTTTGTTAGCTAATACAAATATTTTAAACCATGATGATATAAAAATAATAATATAGGAAACAAAAGATGGGGAGGAGAAAGGGAGGAAGAATAGCTACATCAGTACAGGTTGAGTATCCCTTATCCAAAACTTTTGGGGTTGTAACACAAAGGATAAATGCTCAAGGGGATGGGTACCCAGTTCTCTATGATGTGATTATTTCACGTTGCATGCCTGTATCAAAACATCTCTTGTACCCATAAATATATACCTATTATGTACCCCAAAAATTAACAATAAAGAAAATTCAATGAAACAGAGTTTGAGACCAAAAGTGTTTTGGATTTTGGATTGTTTGAGATTTTGGGATACTTGCATTATCCCAAAATCTAACTGAGTTACTGGTTGAGCATCCCTAATCTGAGAATCTGAAATCTGACACAGTCGAATGAGTTTTTCATTTGAGAATCATCTCAGGCCTTAAAAAGTTTTGGGTTTTGAAGCATTTCAGATTTTCATTTTGGATTAGGGATACTCAGCCTCTATTCTTATCTTTCATAGCTGTGAATGCCATCTTAATTTGATACATAAAAGAATAAATGTACTATTTAAGGTCATGAAGGAAATTATTGAAAGGCATGTAAAATATAGTGAACAGAGTTAGAAAGGCAACATTTAGAAGGATAACATAAAAGTATAATTCCAAATCAGGAGTAGAAGAGAGGAAGAAGGAGACCGTGTAAGCACTCTAATTTTCTTATTTTTATGTCTGAAGGTCCAAAGGTATTGTCACAAACTTACGAATCCTAAAGAGGTTTATTAGTTGAAGTTATAATGAAGATCAATCTAAAAAACAGCTATTTAAACCTAAAGAGATTTATTAGTTGAAGTTATAATGAAGACCCATCTAAAAATCTAAAAACTACTCTTGGTGATTATTTGGGCGAATGGAAAATGGTCATGGGCAAAAGGGAAACTACTTTCGATGTTCTTATCAACTGCCTTTTGTTTGCCAGGTGTGGGTATTATTTTGTAAGTGAAAAAGAAAAACCCGTATCTACTATTAAAAATGCAACTTCTGCTTCCTCCAGCCCTGACCTTATTTACGTTGCAGTAATCCGTTTCACAGTACGTATTGATTTCCACCACATGCAGAAACATCCCAGAAGGCCTGAAGTCACACTTTATCCCTGTCTCTAGTTCCCACGGCCCCCTAACTTCCTCCACCAGCAGGGAAGGTGGGGCAGGAATTCTCCTGTTACACTGAGGAGCTGCTATATTTTGTGCCTGTCTACACCACAGTAATTCACAATGTGCTAAACATTGTGCTTTGCCATAAGGTACATTCTTATTCTTCAATCCTCATTATTTCCCATTTATAAACATTAAATAAAAAAAAAAAGGCTTCGGGAAGTTCAGTGCCTTATTCAGAGTCCTGCAGTTTAGTGGCTTATACTGGCAGGTTCCTTCTCTCTTGCAGCAGAGAAATATGACAGAGAATCCAACATTCCCCAGGTCATCCTCCCCAGGAAATGTGGTGCTCCCCCGACAAAAGAAGTCAGTGCAGAAGATTCCCGTCTTGTCTCACAGTCCCCTTCAAAAGGGGGGACTGTAGTGTGAGAGGGTGTTTTGTTCCCCCGTGAGTGAGCGCAGGGCGGGGGCAGGGAAGGCTTCCCCTCTCCCCCGGCCTTGGAGGCCCTGGAAATGCACTCTGCGGCCGCTGAGGCGCTCTCGGGCAGGACTGTTCCAGGCCTACCAGCTTCACACAGTGATTCTGTGGAATTCTCATGAAAACCAAATCCGTGAAACGGCTGTGATCTTCATTTTCGGATGCGGGAACAGAGCCTCAGTGCAGTTAAGCGATGCCCCCGCGATCACTGGTCTGACTCCAGAGCTCCTCCTGCCCGGTCCCAGCAAGGGCTGGTGGGACCAGGAACCGTCCGTTCCCCTGGGAACGGTGCTCTCGGGCGGGGTCCCCGAGGCTCGTCTCCGCCGCTGAGGGCGCAGGCTCTGGCTGGGCGTGTCCGGGGCTGGGCGTCAGCGGAGGTCCCCGGGGAGCGGGGAGCGCGGGCGAAGCAGCCACTGGAGCGTGGAGCGGCCCCACCTGCTGGGCTCGGGCTTCCCCTCCGACAAAAGCCGCTGTCGGGAGGGGCTGTAAAGCAGCAGAGAGGCCCCGGCGAGGGTCTGCACCCAGAGGAAGGGAGGAAGGCACTTCCTGCCCTCTCCCGCCCCTTCACGGAGAGGTGTCCAACCTTGCCCAAGCTCGCAGGTCCACAAGCGAAGCCCCCGACCCGCTTCCCGCACTGCTCCCGGGGTTGCGGACCTCAGGCAGCACTCTGTCCCCACCAACCCCAGCCTCCCAGGCTCAAGAGCCTGGCCCTGGTCCCCTCGCCCTCTCCCAGTGCCAGATGCAGCGGCTTCTCACCCAGCGTGCCCCCTCCTGGGTGTCCCTGGGCAGTCTCTCAATGACCCGCTGCAAGGGGCCCTCTTAGGGGCAGGAGCCTCTGTCCGGGATGTCTGGCCGTGAGGACCTGTCTAGGCTGCCCCCCATCCCCGACTCCCCGCCGGGTATCTCTCAGGTGCCTCCCTGGTTGTGGCGGGAGCAGACAGGTTTGCTCACTGGGAGTCGGTGTCCTCGCCACGGGCGCTTGCTCTGACGAGGAGCCCCCACCTGATCACCATCACCAGCCAGATCCCACCTGGCCTAACGGAGGTGCGCGAGCAGAGGGCATCTCCCTCCGCGGGGCTGGGGTGGACGCCAGCACTGGCCTCTGCGGCTGTTGGTGAGAAACATAGCTTAGCAAGAGGCCAGGGAGTGCTGGAGGCTGCTCTGGGGCTTTGGGCCCCTGGCTGCTGAGGTGAGATATTCAAATATGAGTGGGCGGCTTTTTCCCAGGTTAATTCTCTCTTAACTGACTGCACAGCACGGAGGGAAACAGAAGAATCTTCCCTGCTGGTAGCTGTGTTCTTTCCAGGCTCCCCGCCCTCATCAGCCTTAAGCTTGGCATCTCTTTGGGACTGATCTGCTGCGTGGCCACTCCTCCAGAGCTACTTACTCACTATTACCTGCAAGATGCTTTGTGAAACCTCTTTATTTATTCATCTTTGGGGGTTTGTACGATTTTGTCTGTTATTGTAAACAATGGATTCATGTGGCTTTTTTCAAGTCGTGTAAATGGATCTAATTTTATTTTTTGGTGTATGTCTACCTGGTTATTCCAACATCATTTATTAACAGTCCAACTTTCCTCGCTGATTTGATGCCACCTTTCTGTATGACACATTTTCATAGTTGAGGCTATTTCTGGAGTTTCTATTGTTTCATTGTTCTCTGTTTAACCCCGTGACACACTATTTCCATGATAAAAGATTTAGGGCCAGGCGCGGTGGCTCATGGCTGTAATCCCAGCACTTTGGGAGGCCAAGGCGGACTGATCACGAGGTCAGGAGTTAGAGACCAGCCTGGCCAATATGGCGAAACCCCATCTCTACTAAAAATACAAAAATTAGCTGGGTGTAGTGGCGGGACCCTGTAATCCCAGCTACTTGGGAGACAGAGGCAGGACAATCGCTTGAAACCGGAAGGCGGAGCTTTCAGTGAGCTGAGATCAAGCCACTGCACTCTAGCCTGGGCAACAGGAGGGAAACTCCCGTCTCAAATATATATATATGTAGCCTTCCCTCCATGCTCTCCTTTTTTCTCCTTCCTTCCTCTCGTCTCCTATTTCCTTCCTTTCTACTTTTCATTTCTTTCACTGCTTTCTTTTTCTTTCTTCTCTCTCTCTCTCTCTCTCTTTCTGATGGAGTCTTGCCCTGTTATCCAGGCTGGAGTGCAGTGGCCTGATCTCAGCTCACTGCAACTTCCGACTCCTGGTTCAAGTGATTCTCCTGCCTCAGCCTCCTGAGTAACTGGGATTACAGCGCATGACACCATGCCCAGCTAACTTTTTGTATTTTTAGTAGAGATGGGGTTTCGCCATGTTGGTCAGGCTGACTTTGAACTCCTAATCTCAAGTGACCCTCTTGCCTTGGCCTCCCAAAGTGCTGGGATTACAGGCATGAACCATCGCATCTGGCCTATTTTGTCTAAAAAGCTTTTTTTTTTTTTAAATGGAAAAAAATGAACATCTATAAACTGAGTATAGTGATTTAATGAACCACTACATATTCATCATCCAGACTCAACCTTGATCAACATTTTGCCATTTTTGTTTCATTTATACTTCCCCCACTTAATAATTTTCATAGATTTTCAGTGTACAATTTTATGCATGTTGAAATGCACAAATCTTATCTGCATGATTTTGACAAATTGGTTCCACAATTGTAACACACACACCTATGAAGATATTAAATATTTTCATCACCTCACAAAAATTCTTTATATCTTTATCCAGTCAATAGCCCTTTCCCAGGGCAACTGCTGTTCTGATTTTTTTTTTTCACCATAGGTTAATTTTGCCTGCTGGAGAGTTTTATATTAATGGAATCACAGTATGGACTTTTTTGTGTGCAACCTCCATTACTCAAGCTTAATGCCTGTGAGAGGAATCCATGTTGAACAGTGTAATAGTTGAATTCTTTTTACTGTAGAGTAGAATTCCACCATATGAATGTACCATGGTTTATTTATGCATTACCCATTAATGAACCTGTGAGTTGTTTCTGCTTTTTAGTTATTATGAATAAAGCTATTGTGAATATTTATGGATAATCTTCCTGTGGACATGTGTCTTCATTTCTCTTGGCTAAGTGTCTGGTGGTGAAATTGGTGGGTCACATGATAAGTATATTTTACTTTATATTTTACTTAACTATGTAAAGTATATTTTTTACTTTACTATGTAAGTATATTTACTTTACTATATAAGTATATTTTACTTTATAAGAAACTATTAAAGTGCTTATGAAAATTGTTGCATCATTATGCATTCCTATCATCAATGTAGGAGTGTTCTAGTTGCTCCAATTGCAATATTTAACATTGACGGTTTTTAAAATTTTAGCCATTCTAAACAAATGTGTGGAGGTATCTTAATGTGGTTTTAGTTTTCACTTCTTTAATAATTAACAATGTTGAGCACGTTTTCATGTGCTTTTTGACCATTTGCATATATGTATTACATATATATTTTATAAAGTGTCTCTTTAAATCTTTTTTTCTGCTTTTTATTGGGTTGTTCATCTTTTGCTTAGTGATTTGTTGGAGATGTTTATGTACTCTGGATCAGTAATCTTCCTTCGCCAGTAATATTTTCTCCTTGTCCATGGCTTTCCTTTCATTTACTAACAGTGCCTTTTGGTAAGAAGAAATTTGAAATTTGGAAGTCTAATTTATCAGTCGTTTCTTTTACAGTTACTGCTTTCTGTATCCTGTCCAAGAAAAACTTTGTCTATTCCTAAATTGCATATGTTTTCTTCTATATTTTCTCCTAGGATCATAATAACTTTAGTTTTTACATTGGTATCTAAGAAACAATGCAATCCCTATCAAAATTCTAAAGTCATTCTTGACAGAAATAGAAAAAATTTCCAAAATTCATGTGGAATCACAAGAGACACCAAATCGTGAGCTAAAAGAATAGAACAAGGCTAGAGGCATCAGGCTACAGGCCTCACCCTCTCATTTCAAAATATATTACAAAGTTATAGCAATCAAAACAGCATGGTGCTGGCGTAACAGCAGACACATTGACCAATGGAACAGGACAGAGAACCCAGAAATAAAACCATGCATTTATGTTCAATTGATTTTCAACAAAAGTGCCTTGATTTATTTTCATTATGGATAACCATGTTGTTTCAGCATCACTTGTTGAAAAGGCTTTTGTTTCCCACAAATCTCTTCAAAATATTCCCTTACCTTCCATACTACCATTAACCTTCCCCTTCCAAGCCTGCTGCTCACTGACACCCTCACTCTGGTCCCACAAGACCTTCCTCAGAGTGGAGACTCTGTAGATAGAACCTCATTTCTGCCAATGCTGCATAACTGATGTGAAGGAACAAAGCACTCAGAGTTAAATTGAAGCTTCAGCTCTTTATTCCTACTTCCCCCAAATTAAACCATTTTGGCATGACAGGTGTAAGGCTGTACATTGGTGGCTGAGACCTATATGGTGTGTGTGGTGTCTATGAACTCCCCCAAAGACAGACTGGATCTTGCCACACTAGGCATCTTTTGTAGTACGGGGCATATGGTGGTGGGCAGATGGTAGAGGAAGATGGTAGAGGAATACATGGATGCATAAGTTATGAGAGATGCTATCAAACACCTTATTGGAGCTCATACCCAAAGTGATGCCAGCACTCTTGATCTCATACACCAAAGATACATGTGCTTAGCCTAAAGGACTTGTTCTTAGCTTGAAATCTCCTTGGGAAAAAAGTCTTATCTATTATTTGTGCCTCCAAAACCCAGTTTAGGATTTGGTCCTGGCAATACCCAATGCCGACTAAAATGGGTTGATTCGGCAAAACATTAGGATTTGCTGATTGTTCACCCAGTGATCCTCATGGTCTTCATCTTCTCAGTGGGCTCCTTTTGAGTTTTATGTTAACTCTGCTAATATGGAGTTGGATCTTCAGGCCAGCTTTGAAAATTATGACAGAATTTGTTCATTTGTAGTTTTCCAACCCTCCCTCCTGTCTCCAAGTCTCATGGAATATCATCAGCAGTATCGACTATTTCTCCTGCAGGTTCCAGGTGTCCTGTGGGGTTATCTTCCATTCACACCAGTGATCGTATCTCCCTGAAGTACAATCTGATGGTGGGATTCTCTCTCTTTTTTCTGGAGTTAATTATGATCCTCTTGGGGAATATGGAAATGCAACCAGCACCCAGGAAGCTCCTTTCTCTCCAGGTTTGTTAAACATGTCCTGTTGCTGTGTAAATAGTCTTATTTCTTGTTCCCAAGATAGTGTAGAAAATACATTGTAATAATGAAACGGGGAAGTACTTGTGATAAATTAAGTGAAAGAAAAACCCAACAAGTTATAAAGGGGAATATATGGATGATTCCAGTTTATTAAGAACAAAAAATAAGACTAAAGAAATATACTTTAGTAAAAAGTATGTATACATGGAAAAAAAGGCTGAAATGCTATTTCTCAGCATTCGGGTATTACGGGCATTAGTGAGTTTTATTTTATTCTCTCTCTCTCTCTTTTTTTTTGTTTACTTTTACATACTATTTAAAATTAACATGTTTTATTTTAAAAATCAGAAAAATATTTACTTTAAAATTATTAACTTTTTGGTATATTGCCCTGATAAATGATGGTAAGTGCTCTGAAGAGATCATAGTAGAGATCAGCAGCCTACCAAAATGCATTCTCTCAAGTAACAGGACCGAGGCTGGCCCATGGCTTGTCTACACTTCCCAGCCTTCCTTGCAGCTTGATATGGCCATGTGGTTACAATGGCATGAGAGCAGAGCACTCAGAGGCTGGGGCTTCATGGGCAGAGGTATGTCTTGCTTGTTCACTCCCTTTCCTCTTTTACAGACTGGAAGCAGAAGACAAGGCTCTACGGGACAACGGAGCAATATTCCTGAATTGCTATATGAGGAAGAATCGCTTGCCAACTCGAATGACTGCTGTAGACTGCTCTGCAGCAAGGAGTTAACCTTCACAGCAGCTCTGCCCTGTCCATCACTGCTTCTTTAGGGCCTCCCTGAGACCTGGCATAGAGGAAATGCTCAGTGTGGGTTTGTTGATTGGATCTAAACTTTGACTTTCTGACATCTTTATCACAAAGCTATGAAGAAAATACATATCCTTATCACAATTTACTTAGAGTAAATAATATACAATTTTATGTAAAAAGTGAGATTGCAACAATATGCTTCCATTGATTTCTCAGTCTTGGGTGTTGTAGTTGTCAAATACATTCTATCCACATATGCTATCAACTCCAAAGTACAGCAGTGCAATTTTCATTTTAAATAGTCATAGTCTTTAAGAAGCTAAAAATGAAAAGTACATATTTTGTTTCTATTTACGCACATATTTGCTGCCAATAGTGTTTTTCTTTCCTTCCTATAGATCCAAGTTTCCATCTGACATTTTTTCCCTTCAGCTTCAAACACTGCCTTTATAATGTCTTATAGTTCAAGTATGCTGGAGATGAACGATCTCAGCTTTTATTGACCTAAAATGAATGTCTTTTATTCTCATTTTTACAAAGACATTCATTGGCTGTTGAATTATTGGTTAACAATTTTTATTCTTTTCTTTTTTTTAATGATTTTTTTATTGCATTTTATGTTTTGGGGTACGTGTGAAGAACATGCAAGATTGTTGCATAGGTACACACATGGCAGTGTGATTTGCTGCCTTCCTCCCTTTCACCTATATCTGACATTTCTTTTAGCATGTTAAAGATGTGTTTCCATTGCCTTATGGCATCCATTGCTTCTGATAAAACATTAGCCTTAAATAGCTGATGGGGCGAGGGCTCTGAGGTGCAAAGTCCCACAATGCTCAGTGAGGTCTCTCCACTCTCCAAGGGATGCAACTGCAACATTCGCAGCACTGCCCATTCTCTGTTACCTCCTTCAGTGCTCAGCCTTGTGTCAGGTGATCTCTGCTGGGTCTCTTGAAGTCTCACACTGTGCACACATAGGAGTCCTTGGCCAAGGGCACACACAGTGAGTTCCCACAAAGCAAACTCTCCTCAGGAACCTGCCCTGAACACTCCAGCCCCTTCAGCAGTTTGGAAATCTGACTTAAACCTTTTTAGTTCAGGGAGACTATTGCCTCTGGGGCTCCATCTGCCTGCAACATAGCAGAAAAAGCATCCCTAGGAAAAACTACAGGGTAATTGTGGGGCTCACCTTGTGTGTTTTCCTTATCTCAAGTATCAGAGTCTTGCTATTAAATGCCTGAAAACAGTTGTCTCATGTATTTGAACTATTTTATAGTTGTTTTCAGTGGGAGGGTATGTCCTATACCAGTTACACCATCATAACTAGATGCAGAAGTAAAACTGCCATTTTGGGGCAATTGTTTTAAAATCAGAGACTCTTACATTGCCCTTCAACAAAAATACACATTTACATGAGCAGTTCATAGTTGCCCTGGTGGATTCAGTGCCTTAGCTTGGGCAACTCGCTCACTAACAATAGCTTACATTTGCCCAGCCCTTTTCAGTATTTAAAAACCCTCTGGTAAATATTATTTGATTTGTTCTTTATAACAAGGTGTTCACCCGTTCTGCAAATAAAAAACAAACTTAAAGATGTCAGTCGTCTCAGTAGGATAGTGAGAATTTCAACCCTGATTTTCTAGCTCTGAATTTAGTGCTCTTTACCTGACTGCTGCTAGCCACCCGGCATGGTGCTGAGGTGAGCAGAAGGCAGGAGACCTGGGTGCATGTAAGCGCTCCAGTGGACTTTGTGAGATCCCTTTACGACAGACTCTCCACACTTCCTTAGGGCACTCACAGGCATGGAGTCCTGGCCTGTCCCATGCTGGCCACCCTTACTGCCTCTGTGGAAGGTCCTGTGTCTAAGCTGCTCTTATCATAGGCCTCTGATTTCAGGCAATATCTCGCTGTAGATTTTATTTATGATTTCATACGTGACAATGAGGGAGGGGTTTTCATCATATACAACAAACACTTCACCCCAAATTCTCTAAGCTTTTTCTCTTTCTCCGGGCTTGCACTGCACATCTTCTTTTAATTTATCCTTCCTTTCTCTCTCTCTCTTTCCTTCCTTCCTTCTTCTTCTTTCTTTCTTTCTCTTTCTTTCTCTCTCTTTCTTCTCTCTCTTTCTCTCTCTCTCTCTCTCTCTCTCTCTCTCTCTCTCTCTTTCTTTCTTTTACAGAGTTTCATTCTTGTCACCCAGGCTGGAGTGCAGTGGCATGATCTCAGCTCACTTAAATCTCTGTCTCCTGGGTTCAAGCGATTCTTCTGCCTTAGCCTCCTAGGTAGCTGTAACTGCAGGCATGCGCCACCATGCCCCCACTGATTCTTTATATTTTTAGTAGAGACAGGGTTTCACCATGTTGGCCTGGCTGATCTTGAACTCCTGATTTCAAGTGATCTGCCTGCTTCAGCCTGCCAAAGTGCTGGGATTACAGGTGTGAGCCACCATGACTGGCCGCAATTTCTCCTTTCACACTTTCTGTCATGTTCAGTGCAACTCCATCCTAGGTGCAAGCTCATCCCCGGTCCAAGAGTCCAACCCCTACTAGCCTAAGGTCTTTCGTCAACTCTCCCTATGGATAATTTGGATCAGCTGCCAAGAAAATGAACATTGTTTTCCCTCACAATGGTATACACTATATATAGCATGATGGATCTTGGAAAGTCTCACCATGGATTCTAATTTGTTACTTTAAAACAAATTTGTGCCCATTCTGTTCTGGAAAGGTGATGCTTAGGCTGCCACATGCACCCATTCATTGTTCCTCTCAGGGCAGTCATAATGTCCTACTGTGCTGTACCCTCCTGGCGTCTGTCTCTTCTCTACCCACAGACAGTGACGTGAAAGAAGAAAACTCAAGCAGGGATGTTGGTACATCTGACTCCTCCTGGGGACAGACATGGGGTCAATATGAGCTTATGGCCCATATCTTAAGCTGGACAGATCTCCTATTTTGGCTGCTGGGTACTGACAAGTTTGTATTGGTGGAGGTTGAGGTTTTATGACAAATGTTATTTTCCTTTTTTTTTTTTTGAAAGAAAAAAAGAATATTAATAAAAAGAATAAAGAAGAGGAAGAGGGAGAGAGAATGGGGGTATTGCTTTGTTGCCCGGGCTAGAATGCAGTCTAAATATGGGTATGCCTATAATTGTCCTGAATAATGGAGATATGAAAGAAAATGAGAGAAGAGAATAACAAACAAGGAGCCAACCAACATTTTGTTTAAACTTCTAAGTTGATATGATGTGGTACTGATAAGAGTGTATATTTTGTGTAAAGTGGAGAGTTCTATAAATGTTAATTACGTTTACTTGTTCCAGATCTGAGTTCAAGTCCTGGATATCATTGTTAATTTTCTGTCGCATTGATCTGTCTAATATTAATGTTGAAGTCTCCCACTATTATTGTGTGGGAGTCTAAGTCTCTTTCTAAGTCTTGTATGTCTGGGTATTCCTGTATTGGGTGCGTGCGTATTTATTTAGGATCTTTAACTCTTCTTGTTGTTTTGTTGTTGTGTTGATTCCTTTTTTTTTTTTTTTTTTTTTTTTTTTTGAGACAGAGTTTCACTCTTGTTACCCAGGCTGGAGTGCAATGGCGCGATCTCGGCTCACTGCAACCTCTGCCTCCCGGGCCCAGGCAATTCTCCTCCCTCAGCATCCTGAGCAGCCGGGACCACAGGCACGCACCACCATGCCCAGCCAATCTCCTGTATCTTTGGTAGAGACGGGGCTTCACCATGCCGACCAGGATGGTCTCGATCCCTTGACCTCGCGATCCACCCGCCTCGGCCTCCCAAAGTGCTGGGATTACAGGCTTGAGCCACCGCGCCCGGCCAGTGTTGATTCTTTTATCATTATATAATGTCCTTCTTTGCTTCTTTTGATCTTTGTTGCTTTAAAGACTATTTTATCAGAGGCAAAAATTGTAACTTCTGCTTTTTATTTATTTATTTTTGATCTCTGGTTGGTTGGTAAATCTTTCTCCATCCTTTGTTTTGAGTTTTTGTGTATCCTTGAATGCGAGATGGGTCTGGATGCAGCATACCGATGGGTTTTAGTTTTTTGTCAAAATTGCCTGTCTGCCTTTGAATTGGGGAATTTAGTCAATTTGAACTTAGAATTAATAATGATATATGTGAGTTTAATACTGCCATTTAATATTAGCTGGCTATTTTGCCCATTAGTTGATGTAAATTCTTCATTATATTGATGTTATTTACTTTTTGGTATTTTTTAGAAAGGCCGATACTGTTTGTTCCTTTCTATGTGTAGTGGTTCTTTCAGAAGCTCTTGTAAAGCAGGCCTGGTGGTGATGAATTCTCTGAGTGCTTGCTTGTTCACAAAAAACTTTATTTCTCCTTCACTTATGAAGCTTAGTTTGGCTGGATGTGAAATTCTTGGTTGAAAGTTCTTTTCTTTAAGGATGTTGAATATTGGTCCCCACTCTCTTCTGGCTTGTAGGGTTTCTGCTGAGAGATCTGCTGTAAGTCTGATAGGCTTCCCTTTGTGGGTGACCTGACCTTTCTCTCTGGCTGCCCTTAGTATTTTCTCCTTCATTTCAACCCTGGTGAATCTGACGATTATGTGCCTTGGAGTTGCTCTTCTTGAGGAATATCTTTGTGGTGTTCTCTGTATTACCTGGAGTTGAATATTATCCTGCCTTACTAAGTTGGGAAAATTTTCCTGAATAATATCCTGAAGCGTATTTTCCAGCTTGGATTCATTCTCTTCGTCACATTCAGGTACACCTATCGAGCGTAGATTAGGTCTTTTCACATAGTCCCATATTTCTTGGAGACTTTGCTCGTTCCTTTTTGTCCTTTTTTCTCTAATCTTGTCTTCTAGTTTTATTTCATTGAGTTGGTCTTCGACCTCTGATATCCTTTCTTCTGCTTGATCAATTCGGCTGTTAAAACTTGTGCATACTTCATGTAGTTCTCGTATTGTGTTTTTCAGCTCCATCAATTCACTTATTTTCCTCTCTAAATTTCGTATTCTTGTTGATGTTTCGTCAAACCTTTTTTCAGTTCTTAGTTTCTTTGGATTGTGTTAGAACAAGTTCTTTTAATTCACAGAAGTTTCTTATTATCCACATTTTGAAGCCTGCTTCTGTAATTGGAACACACTCGTTCTCCATCAAGCCTTGTTTCGTTGCTGATGAGGAACTGGGATCCCCTGCTGAGGAAGAGGCGTTCTGATCTTGGGTATTTTCAGCCTTTTTTGACTGTTTTCTTCCCTTCGTTGTAGATTTAGCCATCTGTGGTCTTTATAATTACCGTCTTTGTAATTGGGTTTCTGAGTGGACGTCCAACTTACTGATTCTCAGCGCCGAAATCTGAGCAACCCACTGCCCCGACCAAATCAGTGGCGTTAAGATTGATGGTGCTTTTCTGACTCTGCACCAAGAACCAACGCTCTGAGGCGACGGCAAAACCGCCTCGCCGGTCACAAGAGTCGCGCTGGCGACCCGTGGGGCTCCTCTGCTGGGAGTCTCCTGGTGCGTGAGCAACAAGAATTCATGTGAAAGTGTGGCGTCCTCTCGTTCTTTGTGTTTTCACTGGGAGCTACAATCCTGAGCTGCTAGTGTTCAGCCATCTTGGATCTCTCTCGACAAATGTTATTTTCCTCTTTAATCCAATCTTGGGGCCTCACTCCATCTCATCACAGATGATGTTGCTGCGGCCTCTCAGTTACACTGAGTCATACATGGTCCACTGGTTTTGTGAGCTAGAGTCAGGCCATGGGCTGGCCTGAGAGTCAAGGATCAGGCGTTCATGTTAACAAGTGCCCTTGCTCTGTGGCCAAATTCTCCTTTTATAGAGCACAAACAGGGCTGTGTGTGAATGGACATGCTTGTTGGTCCTGCGTGGATGATGTTTTGGATAGGTGACATGGAATAGTTCAGCCTAGTTAATATACCAGGAGGAATGAGAATTTGTAGCCCGAGTTTCAGATGCTTCCTTCTCTGGTTTTAGGTGTCCTCTCATCCTTGCCTCAGTGCTGGCCTGCAGGAGGACTCCCCTGATTGGTGGCTCGGGTTCTATCTGAGGATGGGGAGGAAGAAATCCAAGTGGGCGACTCGGAGCTTGGTGGGGCAGAGCTGCAGAGCCCGTGCCATGCCCAGGGGTGTACTTTAAACGTACCGTACCTCTAATTAGATCCGCCTAAACACCATCATTGTTTGCTTTCCGTCAGAGGCCCAGAGGGGAGAGGTGTGCACCAGTGGTCACATGGCTAGTGAAGAGGGGACACAGACCTACTCTTCTCACGCTGGGCTGTACTTTCCATTTTGTCCTTGGCCCCACCCAGCACCGCTTGACCACAGAGTGCGCAGCCCCAACCCGCCCTGCTACAGGACCCAAGTCACCCACCAGAACTCAGCAGCTCCGTGGTCGGCTGGAGAGCGAGCACAGTCGGGCATCTGCCGGCTCTCCACTTCTGCTTTCTCCAGGAAATGAGCATAGACCCAACGCGAGTGATTCAGAGTGAAACAGCGCGGAAGACTGACAATGCGGGGCCGGGTCCTCTTCCCCGGTGCCTGAGGGGCTGCGGCTGGGGATGAGGGGGCCCATACCATCTCATGTGTGCAGGCGCTGACGGCCACCCCTCCAGGTAGGCCACCTTGCTCTTGGCCCAGCCAGGCACGCAGGGAGGTGGGCCTGTGGGCCCCGCCTGTCAGCGTGGGGCCTGCTGGCTGCCTCCGGGGAGGCTGAGCATGGGGCCACATGTGACCCAGTGCCTGGTTCAGGTTTGTGGATGTGGGAGAGGAGGTGAGCTGGGGAGCAGGAAGTGTGTCTGGCTTGGGCGGCCCACGTGGTCAGCGCCGCTCCAGGCCTGGGTCTGCCGGGGCGTGTGTCAAGGCTGGGGTTTGGGAGTCAGGCTGGGCTCCAGCAGCACTCCACTGCTGGCCTTTCTCGCGGTGCTGCTGCGAAGGAAACCCTGGGAAGGGCTGACACGGACTGTGCTACTTGTCAAGGGGGCGGAGAGAGTGGGTTGAGAGTGAGGCTCACCCTTCAACCCCGCGAGGCCTCTGAGGAGTGCAGAGTGCGGGGCCATTTCCAACGGGGCTACGGAGGGAGCTGGTCTGTCCCAGCCCTGCCGCCACTCACTGGGTTCTGGTAAGTAGGTGCCTCCCTGGTCTCACTTCCCTCATCTGAATTATTACAGCGAACCATTGAAACGCCAGCATTTTCTGCCTAAGCAGGGCCACCTGGCTCAGTAAGGACTGATTCTTCTCTTCCCCTGAAGTGAAACTTCTAGAACACTAAACCGATTTAAATTAGTGTTTCCGTTTTCTGTATGGTGTGAGAGGGAGCTGATCTGATAACTAAGGTTTCTATGTATTACGCTTTCCACGGAGCACACTAATTTTAATATGAATTTCTGTACAGTCATTCATTTAATTATTTAACAAATAGGTATTGAGAGGTCATGCCCTACCAGTCTCTGGTCAAAGTGGACAGGGGTTTGCGGTGCTCAGTGGGTGGGAGAGTGGCAGGTAGCGTCGGGGTCTTGGGAGGGTGGGGATGGCTCCAGTCTTCTGAGAGAGGACCTGAAGGAGGAATGCTGAGCCCTGCGGGTTTCTGAGAAGTGTTCTTGACAAGGGTCTGGAGGAGGAGACCTGGTGGAAGTCCGTGTGGCACAGTGGGGTGAGGGGCATGCCTGAGGGCTCTGGCCAGAGAGGTAGAGAAGAACAGGGTCAGGTCAGAGAGGCCCTTTCTGTCTGTCCATCCTGAGCACCTGGGCTATTCTGTGAACTTGGGAAGATTTTTAATATTGAAAGAAAAGAAAATTTCAGCCAGGTGCAGTGCCTCACGCCTGTAATCCCAGCACTTTGGGAGGTCGGGGCAGGTGGAGTTCTGCAGTCACGAGTTCAAGACCAGCCTGGACAGGACGGCAAAACTCCATCTCTAAAAAAAGACAAGACAAGAAAAGAAAATTTAGAAAAAGCATAATATCATAGAAGTAATAAAAAAAATAGCATAAACCCTGTGTGCTGACACCTTAGTTTTTTTTTTTTTTTTAAGATCAGCTTCATCTTCCAAGTCCTCTTCATGCCCATATTTCTCCCTCCCTCTTCAGAAGCAGCTACTGTGCAGAATTTTGGTTTTGTTGTTCCTTTGCCTTTTTCCCCCTAGTTTTACATTTCATATTTAAATTCATATATATATATATATATATATGATTGCAAGTTTTTGAACTCTTGTAAACATGGAATTAAATATTCTTTTAAGATTTGCCTAATTGGTTCAAAGGCATGTTTCTGAAATTCCTTATATTGTGGCATGTACCTGTAGATAATTTTCTGCAGTATAGTATTCTATTAGATGAATATAGCTCAATATGTTTTTCTGAGATGCTGCTGATGGGCACTTGAGATATTTCAAGAGTTGTTTTTTTTTTCTATTATAACAGTGCTGCTAGAACTATTTTTGTGCATGCATCCTGGGGCACGTGTGCAAGAATTTCTCTAGGGTATATACTCTAGAAATAGAATTGGTGGGTCACAGGTTATACATATCTTCAGCCTTACTGGGTGTCACCACATTGTTTTCCAAAGGTTTTGCCCCATTTTACCCACCCCTCAGTCTCTCAGCAATGTACCAAAGTTTATGTTGCTCCACATCTTCACCAACATTTATTATTGTCAGATACGGTATTTCTGCCAATCTGTTAGAAATGAAAAGCTATCTTAGCATGTTTTTAATTTGCATTGCCCAAATTACTAAGGTTGGGCATCTTTTTCATATGTTTATTGGTCATTTGGGGTTCTTTTCCTGTTCAAATATTTTGTCCACATCTCCATGGGGTTATCTGTCTTTTTTATCCTATTGATTTGCCGTAATCCAATACATATTCTGGGTTCTACTTTTTGTCATTCATATGTATCACAAATATTTTTCTTTGGTTGGTGCCTTGTGTCCTTATGTTCCTTGTGGTTTCTGCTAATGACTGAATTTCTTAGTTTCAAACAATTTTATCCATCTGTTGCTTTATGATTTATACTTGTTATGTGTTATCTAAGAAATTTTCCATGATAACATTGTGAAATTATTTTCAAAAAGTTTTATAATGTTAACTTTTTACACTTAAGTCTCTAGTCTGCTTGGAAATGGCTTTACTGTATAGTGTGAGGGAGGAAGAAATTTTATTTTATTTTGCTTTTCCCACATGAATAACCAAAAATCTTGGCTCCATTTATTTAATAGGTCATTCTTTTTTTTTTGAGACTGAGTCTCGCTCTGTTGCCCAGGCTGGAGTGCAATGACATGATCTCAGCTTGCTGCATCCTCCGCCTCCCAGGTTCAAGCAATTCTCCTGCGCCAGTCTCTCTAGTAGCTGGGATTATAGGCACACACCACCAATCCTGGCTAATTTTTGTATTTTTTAGTAGAGATGAGGTTTCACCATGCTGGCCAGGCTGGTATTGAACTCCTGACCTCAAGTGATCCACCCACCTAGGCCTCCAAAAGTGCTGGGGTTACAGGTGTGAGCCACCGCACCTGGCCTAATAGGTCATTCCTTAGTCATTGATCCATGGTAGCTCTGTTGTGAATTGATGTCATGTGCATAGGGGTCTTTCCTGTTCTCTATTCTGTCAATTTGCTTAACCCTTTGCCAGTGCTAGACAATAATGTTAACCACAGGTTTATAATAAATTTCAATAACTGGAAAGAGTCTCCCTATTCTTTTCTTTTTCCATTCTGTCTTGACAATTCTTGGTATTTTACTCCTTCATATAAATTTCATAGTTGACTTTCAACAGAAAGACACTATGTTCAGATTTGACTGGAAACATAATTTGGAGAAAAGTGACATCTTTGTGAAAGCAACTTTTCCAATTAATCAAGGTGATCTGTCTCTCCATTTATTTAGGTCTTCTCTAAAGTATTTAAATATGTTGTTATTATTTCTTTTGTAACAGTAGTGCATATTTTGCTTAGATATATCCCTAAGTGGTTTTTATTTTTATATTGTGTCAACTGTCATTAAAATATATTTTTGGATTTTTGTTGATACATGCTTGCATTTTGAACAAGAATCATATTGGCTGTCATGTGAAGATAATAGGAGACCAAAGGAAGAAATAAGACTACCAGTTCAGAGACTTTTGCAATAACCCAGGCTAGGTGTAGTGGTGGCTTGCCCCAGAGTGATAATAGTAGAGATAATGAGAGGTGGTCAGAGTTGTCAGACTCTAGATAATTTTTTGAGGGTAGGATTTGATGACATTTTAGGTATAGAGCATGGGAGAAAGAGAGAAGCTAAAGATGACTCCAGAGCAACAGGAAGAGTGAGATTGTCATCTACTGAGCTGGCTTGAGGGCAGTAGAAGCAGATTTGGAAGGTGATGGTGATTCAGAAATATGAGTTTGGTCATATAAAGGTGGAGCTGCCTGTTAGACAACAGGTGGGGGAATGAAGACTTGGCACTCTCCACCCCCACCCCAGTGACCTTCATAATAGAGAAGCAAGGCAGCTTGGCCAACTGAGAGAAAGAAGGAAGGTATCTTATGCAGGAGGGTAAGGGGGAAAATTAGCTTCTCAAAGTTCCTAGAGCCACACCTTAGAACTGCTATCCATTTTATTTACAGTTAGGACCTTGTATTTGTAGTCTCCCTTCAAGTGCTATAAGCCATCAAAATGCAGACAGATGATGTCTCCTAAACCCTTGGCTGACAGTCCCCTTTCAGGCATCTGCACTCCTTAAAAGCTTAAATATCAAAGTCTAAACTTTGTTATCCAACACGGAAGCCACTAGCCATACTTGAAGTGTTATCCAATACAGAAGCCACTAGCCATAGTTGAGACACACTGTAAGTATGAAAGGCACAGCAGATTTCAAAGATATTACAAACTAACAACAAAGAATTATAAAACATCTCAGTACTTAAAAATAATGCTTACATGGTGAAAATATTTTGGATATATTGGGTTAAATGAAACTTACTTTAAACATTAATTTAACATATTTATTTTTATTTTTAACAATGTGTCTACCAGGAAATTTGAAAGTAAACATGTGGCTGTAATTGTGCCTGGCTTTCTATTTCTAAAAATTTCTATTGGACAGCAGCCTTTAGAGGGATGATACTTCTTGTTCTATGGCCAGAGGCTTTCATGGGAACACGGTTTAAGATGGATGAGAAGCTGGAGAAGTCAAAAGCCATTTGAAGAAAATAATTCCAAGGAGAAAGAGAGTATACAAGCTAAGAATAATGGATTCATTACCTAAATAAACCACGCACTTATACTTGCAAACTCACTTAATTCTCAAGATGAGATAAGTTTCATTATTCCCATTTTACAGATGAGAAAATGGAGACTCAGAGATGTAAGGTCCTTTGCCCTCAGATAGTGAGTAGCTAAGCTGGGATTTGATCCTAGTTCTGCCTGATTTTAAAGCCTGTGCACTTGCATTAGACCACATTACCACTGAAAGACTGAAGAAGAGGAATAGAGCATGTTTGGCAGGAGTATGACAGTGTTTCTTTCCTTTTGGCCGAATGATTAAATTCTTTTGAGAATTCATAGGAAACAAAATCACTGCAACAGGGATCCTTCCCCTCAGCATTGCCCATGACAGCAATGGAGATAATCTGAGCATCCAGTTATTAGGGAGTGAGAGTCAACTATTAGAGGGTGATCCATTAAAAGGATGCTCCATGGTCATTAAGTCTGACACTTTAGGGGAAAGGGCAACAGAGAACATGTTTATGATATGATAGATGATTAATACAGTTAAGTCATTTTTGTATCAATTACAAGCAAAATATAATTGTGTTACGGTATCTTCGAGGTGTTGCTTTTTCTGGCCAGAAACCTCTGGCCAGTGGTGCCTTTGCCCAAGTTCTGGTCCTGGATCCAGGAAGAATGAGGGATGCAGACAAGTGTAGGACGAGCAAGATGAAGAGGGGCTTTACTAAGTGTTGGAAGAGCTCAGTGGGTAGCTTCTCTCTGTAGGCAGGTTGTCCCTAAGTGTTAGAACAGCTTGGAGGAGACCTGCAGTGGGTAGCTTCTCTCTATAGGTAGGTTGTCCCGTTGAGTGCTCTGCTCTCAGCAGAGAGGGTAGCTCCTCTCTGCAGCTGGTTGTCCCCATGTCTGCAGCTCTCAGTAGAGAGGAGGCCCTGGAGAAGGTAGCTCCTCTCTACAGCTGGTCCTCCTGTTATTTTCCCAGCTCTCAGCAGAGAGGGACCCTCCTCCCTGAAGCTGGTCATCCAGTTGTCTTTCCATCCTCTGCCCTGCTCTGGCTGAGCCCAGGATTTTTATAGACCTCAGAGGGAGGAAGTGTGAGCCGATTAGGCCATGGGTGGCCATGGATAGTCTGAAAAAGGCACCGCAAGTCCCCACTCTGGTCTGTAGGTAGTAGCCTAGCCCCCAGCCTTCAGGCCGTCCCTGGCCTGAAGGTGGGACCTTACTGGGGACCAGTCCTCTTCCACCCAGGAACCTGTCTGACTCCTGCTGCCTTCCATGGCACCCCAGCTGTTCATGCCAAGGGGCCCTCAGCCCCCTCCCCACCTCACAGCCTGAGGCAGGGGTTCCTGATCCTCACTGGGCCTAGGCCAGGATATGGGACAGGGGCAGCATCACCAGGAGCTCCCCCTGTTGCCAAGGTGCTCCGGGGCCATTGGGGCAAAGCTGGACTGAGGCCCCAGTCTGGACATAGGAAGTGACAGGCTTGGTGGTCACCCTGACTTAGAGTGGCAGACCCTGAGACACTGCCCTGGGTGACTCATGCACAGCCTCCTCCCAAGGCCCTGGAACCTGGCACCCTTGGCAGGGTGGGTGCCATGGCTGTGCCACTGGCTGGGTGCCTGAATTGGGCACCACTCCTACTTCCCACTCTGGCCCTGAACCCTGGCACCAGCTCCACATTCACAGCCTCTCTGCCTGATCATGCTGCTCCCTCACCCAGTCTGGCTTCATCATGGCAGTGCCCAGGGTAGTGGGCTGCTGGAGTTCGGGGGCTGTCTGCTTCCTCCCTTTGCCCTCCCTGCAGTGGCCAGCATGATGACAGTGGCTACCTGCTGCTGTAATCCCTTGGATGTGAAAATTGGTAGGCAAAAAAAGAGAAATATTTGTGGATTTTTGTGTTTTCCATGTAATAATACGATAATTTCTCAGTAACACTCAATATCAGCTTTTAAAAGGATATGCACAAACTAGAGCGATATAGTCAAAGATAAAGGTATATAAACATAAAGAAATTGTGTAGAGGCTGGCCAAAACATGTGGGCAATTAGCAATGTTGAAACACGCTGCCAGGAACCCACCGAGCAACAGTGAACAGAATCCAGGGAGACTGGCCTTTCGTGCAGAAGGCAGCAGGGTGGCAGATGCTGTAACAGTGTCAGTGTTGAGCACCTCTGCAGCTGTTTGTCCCCAGTGTCTCTGCACTGAGAATGCCCATTCTTTAGGAGAGGGAGGAGGGTGGCAATTAAAAGAGCGATGAAGCCCAGGATGTGTGCTGTGAGACTCGGGGCACAGGCTCCTAAGCCCACCCAGGCACCCAAACCTGCAGTATGGTCCACGTGGTCTCAGCCTTCGATGAGTGTGGAGGGCAAAAGAGCCAGGAGGATCAGGGAGGCAAATGTCCAGATGTTCAAAGGAGGAAAAGCCCAGGGCACTGCCCTGCTGTCAGAACACAGGTTGTTGTATTTCCTTTTAACCTCACACACCTATGGGCCTGTGGGCCAGGACACCTTTACCTTATCCGAGTGATGGTGTCGGGAGGGAGGGGCAGTGTCCCCAGGTAAGTCTGCACCTCTGCCAGTGGGCAGGACCCTCACAATTGGCCCCCTGGAAGATTGCCTTTGTTCCACGAAACACTTCCTTCCTCACACAATTTCAAGTGTCTATATCATTTCATTTTTGAAGTGTGTATTTAATGTGGTGATTTCCTCTCCCAAAGTGCTTTAATTAAATCACTGTGGCATTTTATAATCAATAGAGACTTAGAAGTGAGGAAATACAAGAGTGAGAAGGAGAGCATATTCATGAATAATGATGACAATAGGAGGAATGGGATGGGAGCCGCAGTTGTTACAGGCAGATGCCACTGGGGAAAACGACTGATTTGGGTATTACACAGGCAGACCTTTGTGCGGCCTGCCTGGCTGTGCCAGCCAAGAACTTTCACTGCCAAGCTTCCCTTTTCTCCTGTACATGTAGCTACTCGCTCTCTGCTTCACTGTCCCACTGTAATTACTAAGTGAGATCGTATCTTGATGCAGCCTTGAAAACTGAAAGGGGCTGTCACCTGCTGGTGGTGGCTGCCTTCTAATATCAGGACAGCCTGGTAGTGGGAACAGTTTGGAAATGGAGAGGGGCAAGGTTGCTTCTTGTGTTGGGGAAGCAGCCATGAGCTGCGTCTGGAAGGTGGAAGATTTGGACCCCGGCACTGAGGGAGGAGCTTTCCAGGCAGAGGAGGTGGCCTGAGTGGAGGCAGAGGGTTTAGGATGTGAGTCATCAGCGGATTAGGCCTAAACCCACTGGGGGTTCAGGGAGGAATTAGACAAGGAAGGGATTGAGTCCTATCATCAGGGCCACAAGCTTGGGAAGGTTCCCAGAGAACATGGGAGCCACAGAGGATGTTTGCGCAGGGAGAGAAAGTCTTGCCATGGTACGGCCAGAGGACAGATGAGGAACCAGAGGGGTTGTGTGTCAGGCCCACCTTGGGCTACCAGCTTCATAGAGGGCAGGCCTGGAGAATCCATGTTACCCACGCAAGTGGCATTCTCAGGTCCCTTGACCCCTTTTTGTTCTATTCAGATGCCATCTTCCCACCTCCTCAGCATGTAGAATAATTAAGAAAATTATTCCTGGCACATTCAGAGTCTGCAAGCTTGTGGGAGACTCATTCTGGTTAAACAAATATTCAGCTCTCAAAGGAGAAATTTGAAGCTTGTGAACCGGGGTGAATTTGAACAGCAGACTGTCACTAGAAAGATCCTTAAGGAATGTCTATTCTAAATGCTTCATGTTACAGGTGGGGAAACTGAGTCATAGAAAAGCAAAGAGACTCAGCCTGGAGGCTGAAGTCCCTACTTCCAATGACTAGCAGTATATTTCCTTACTCTCCACTTAGGTGAAAAGCATCAGGAGCCAAGTTGCATCTGAAAGTGTCTCTTTTTCTCTTTAGCGTAAAAGCAGAATCTTCTGGGTGCAGGTTGGCCTGGCACAGGAGGGGACAGGGAACCAAGAAAACGAGTAACTGTGTAGGTGACTCGTTTGCGCCCTCACTTTTTTATGCTCTGATGATCCCTAAGAACTAAGAGATGCTTAATTCCTGAGGGGCCAGGCATGCATATTTCCAGGTATGCTTCAAAGCCTCACTTGTGATTTTTGTGTGTTTATTCTGATCAAATTACACTTGAAATGAAATAAGTGAAACGAAATGACTGTGTGAGCAAACCAAGCCAGCTGGAAATATGTCAAAATCTTTCTTACCTTAGCGCATGACCTTAGAGGTTTAAAAGGATCCTGCAAAGTTCTCCTGCGATTTTCCTTCTCTGGGAGTTTGGAGGGTGAGGAATCGGATGGGGGTCACTCAGTCTGGAGACGGTCCCGCTGGAGTCCCTGCCCATGTCTTCTGCCCTGTTCCTGCTCACATCCCCCATAGTTGCACAAAGCCAGGTCTAGTTGAGCCAGCTTCTCCTGTGGTTTTTCTTCTCCTTCCTCTTCTCTCTAACCTGCCTGGTGGGTAGCTTACTTCTACTTCCCTCAGACTCCCTCTCCAAAGCCCCTGCTTCTGTGACACTTCTACCACCCCCTGGCCTCCTCCACCCCCATTTCTCCTCCGGTAACCAGCTCCGTCCCTCCGCTCCCTCAGGGCTGCAGTCTGGCTCCCAGGGCTATTTCAAGAGTTGTACTAGAGCATCCCTTTCCTGCCTTCTCTCCTGGGAGGCTGTGAGCTCCTGGTGGCAGAATCACGAGTGATGGGTGGCTGCAAGCTGCTCCTGTCACTCTGCTGAGAGCTCCACAGTGACTTCCAGGACTGGCAGTGAGGCAAGCACCATGTCTGTGTCCGTCGGCCTGGCACTCACTCAACCTTTGAGCCCCTGTCCTTGCTTCTTTTTGGATACCTGTGCCGTTCATTTGCCAGACACACACTGCCCAGGGTGCCTGCCCACTGATTTACAGGGTCCATCCTTACTCTTCAGCATCCACCACTGGCACAGTGTGCTCTAAGAAGCCCTCCCAGACTTCCCCACCCTCCCCAGGCTGGGCCACAAGCCTCCTCTTGCCCCAAGCCACCACTGCCCTGCCCCATGTCTGCCCCACCGCATCTGCTTCCTTGCTGGCCCACTGCTCCCCCTGAGCTTTGAAGTCCAGGGTGTGGATAGCAGGTGACCTGCTCCTTGTATATTTAATAATCCAGAGACCCACTACACAGAGCACGCCATGTAGAGCAGTAGCCCTGGTGGCTTTGCCTGCAGGACAAGTGACTGACACTGAGTATGCTGGTGTCTGTGGAGGCAGTGCTGGCCAAGGGGTGCCCATATTGTCCGAGGTTAATGAACCCTTAGCCTTGAGGCTCCCAGGGGTCTGCTTTTCCCCAGGGCAACAGTGTGACCATAGAGTCTTGTTCTGGACCTCTCAGCTTGTTGCGTGAGCTGTGGGCAGTCAGCAGGCCTGGCTTAGACCTTCTATGGCCGGGGTCAGCAACGACTCTGCAAGTCCAGGCAGGGGCTCCCTGCAACACTGCAGGGTTCAACTAGTACCTGAGGTGCCCCGTGGCACGGTCCACCACCATTGACCACTGCCTGAAGCCAGCCTTGAGTGCTGGAAGAGGGGACCTGGGTTTGACCTTCATTCTGATGCTTATTGACAGATAAATTACTTGTTTTCTGAGTCTTGCTTTGCCCATCTGTACAGTGGGAATAGTAATGCCTACCTTACAAGTTTTCTAAGAGTGGAGAACGTTGACGTCTCTGTTAGTAGATGGTCACTCTTCTATGGCCATTCTTACGTAAGGCAACATTTTCTTACAACATTCAGTAGAGACCAAGCCCCAGTTGGCTCCCAGGTGGGAGAGGCTCACCACCTTTCCACAGATGCTGGGGCTTCTTGTAACCTGTGCTGTCTCCAGCTGAGGTCTTTGTCCCTATCATGATAGCTCAACCACAGCCAGACTGCAGGGATCCGGCCAGGGGAACTGCTCCCTGGCCATTTCCGGCAATGTGGAAGTAGGTACACATACTGAGATACAGAACCAGCTCCTTCTGCAGGACGCTGTGAGTTCCTGTATTCCGTTGCTGTTGCAAAAACCATAGAGGTGTGTGCTGGCTGGAGCCCAGTATGGACTGGAATCAGAAAAAGGAAGTTTTCAGGGCCAGGGAAGGTTTGCTGACCTGCCTAGTTCCTGCTGATGGGAGGCTCCATCTTAGTCTTCAGGGGATCCCCGGAATTTCTGGAAAACACCTGTGTTGCCTTCATCTCCTTGTGAGGCCTTTGAAGCAGGTGGAGGGCTCTGGGTCATGCCACTCCCTGCCTGCAGGCACACTCAGCCCTTGACCCAAGTGGAAAATGGGGACACTCACTAACTGGTGGTGGCTGGGGCAGCACCAAGGTGATCAATTGTCCGTGAGTCCAGCAGTTGAGCTCCTGGCACTCTCTTGAGGAGGCGCTGGCCATGCAGGACCCACAGGGCACTTCCCAAGTGGCCCACCCCTTGCTCTCTCACCTGCTGTCTGCAAGGCCACCCCAGACTTCGCCTGGCCCTGATATGCCATCCCCCAATGCAGGCTCAGTCTTGGAGGCGGCCTTCCTGCTCTTGTCTCCATATTACATCCTCACGGTGGCCAAATACTCACGTCCGGCTCTGTTTAGCCGCTCTCAGGCCCATGTCTCTAAGGCCCTGTCATGAAATCCAACAAACCAGCTTGTGAGGAAACCCAAGATTGCACAGACTCAGCAGTCGGCCCAGGGGGAGGTGACACAGGCAAAAGAGAAGGGTCTAGGCTGGGACTGGGGCAGCCGAACCCCAAAGACGGATGGGGGCCCCAAAGCATGCTTACAAAGTCATGTGGGCTCAGTCTCCCTCGGTAAGTGCAGATTTTAAGAGCCTCAAGGCAGCAAGGTGCAGAATGCGAGAGAGGCCATGCAGTGTCACTCCGAGTCTCTAGTGTGCACTGGACACCCTCTCACGTGTGTTGGCTTGCTTGATTCTTTCTGCAATGTTGCAGGGTTGATATTGTCCACATTTTACAGCTGGAGATATTGAGGTTGAGACAGCCTGAATTGCTAAGGTTACAGGTTAGGAAGAGGTGGAACTGGGATTTGAATTTGATCCATGTGATGTTGCTCTGGGTTGGTCTGGCCTTGAAGCTCAGGAGGGGCCAAGCCTGCCAGAGGGACTAGCTTCCAGGCGGAGGTGGTACTTACCAGCAAATTAAGGTCAGAGGTTGCCACGAAGCCGAGGCTAATAGGCCCACTCCTAGGTGCATGGAGCCACTTGTGGGTGGGCCTGGAACACTCAGATCTTACCCAGCTCACAGGTAACCTAGGAGCCAATGTCTGGTCTCTGAACAGCAGGGCCTGCCATGAAGCAGTAGAGACCTAGGGGGTGCTCCCAGCTCCCTTTCTGACCTGCTTTGTGATGTTCTATGAGCCACCCACATCTCTGGGCATCACAGAATTTTGGGGGTCTCAGCTTCCTGGACCCTGGCCTCACCTGGGGAAACATTGCAACTACCTTAGACCTTGTAGCCAACACTTACACATGGCACCCACCCAGAAGTAAGCCACCATGTTGGGGAGTGTGGCCTCCCAGGTGATCTGGTGAGTGGCCTCGGGGGGTGATGACTGCTCTGTTTCCGAGCTCACCAGGCAATTTTTCATGTCTTCGGGTCTCATGGTCCCCAGGTCGCCTTGGCCTGTTTGCTGCATGTCCGCTTCCAGCTTGCTTCCTGCCTGGCTTTCTCTAAGCAGCCCTTCCATCCCCAGGGTGCTGCTGTCCTCCATGGCTCTGCTCACATGTGTTCTCCACCAGTCCTGTGCCCCAGCTCTGAGACGGCCTCTGGGGAGGGGATGCACTGCCCATACAGAGCCCCTCCTGTGACCTGCGTCTCCACAGGCCATCTCTTGGTATTCCTCAGCAGCGCATTTTTCAGACGAGGACTGGCACTGTGGAGAGTCACTTCTTAGATTCTATAGCTCATGCATGAGGAGCAGAAGCTAGAACCCAGGACTTGACGCCAGAGTCCGATTTTGCCTGCCCACGATGTCTGTGTGCTAGCCTGGGAGATCGCACCAATGTCCTGTGCATTTGAAGCACTGTGATGTCACTCTCCTGACCCCAAGGGTGCCAGGGCTTGAGGCTTGTGGCTGAGGCAGTGACAAGGCCCCTGTGACAGTCCTGTGCCAGCTTTCTAGCAGGTGGGCCTTGCCTGTGCAGATCAGACCAGGATTTCCATGAAATGCTTTTTCTGAGCAGCAGTGGCCTCTTGGAGGAGCAGCAAGGGGCAGGAGGACTTCACCCCACATGACACGGAAGACCTCTTTCGCTTGGGGGCCCTTTGTCAACCGTATCATGCTCAGTCTTGGCTCAATTTGTTTTCAGTGGGAGAGACAGATTGGTGGTTTGGGATTTATTCACAACCCCAAATATGTCTCCTGCTTGGCCTCATGCTTCTAAGAAGACAAAGTCTAATGCTGTGCACTGATTCAATGAACGCTGACAGGGAATGTGGACAGGTCTGGCGAGTGAAGGGCTTTATCTGGGACAGCCACGCTGTATCCGCTGAGGCTTTCCAGAGAAACAGAACAACAGGATGTGTGTAGGCAGGGAGAGATTTATTTTCAGGTACTGGTTCACACAATTGTGTGGCTGGCACGTTTGAAATCGGCAGAGCGGGCCGGAGACCCAGGCAAGAGCTGCTGCGAGTCGGAAGTAAGTCCAGAGGTCTCTAGTGAAACGTGCTGCAGACCCAGCAGGCCTGTGTGCCCCAGAGAGCACATGCTGCAGGGCTCATGGCCCCTGCCATGTCATCTCCATTTCCTCCTCCACAGACAGCCACACTCACCTGGTTTTTGCCCCAGGGGCAGGTGAGGTCTGCGGGGTGAGGAGAGGGATGTGGGAGGTAGAGGGAGCAGAGTGTCTATGGATAAGGCTCTCAGGGTGACCATGAGGAAGAGAGTGGGGCCTGGCCATGGCCACTCTGAGAGAACAGGCAGAGAAGGAGGTCACACACTCAGTGTTCAGAGCTTTCCGTGTTGGGGCTTGCAGCACGGGGACTTTGGAGCAAGCAGGGGCAGAGGCACAGGGACCTACTGTAACACCCAGTGTCCCTCCTGTCCCCTTCACACTCCACATGCGTACACATCAGAGCTCCTGCTTGCTGTCAGTTACTATAACACCGATGTGGGTGAGGACTTGCCCTGCAGCGGAGGGTGGGGGTAGAGGGGCTAGACAGCCTGGGAGGGAAAGTGGTGGAGAGGAGAGGCTGTGGAGGCAGACAGAGCTGGTCCTCAGTGAGCCGCGGGCTCCCAGGAGTGCAACTGCCTGCCACACATGAGGACCCCAGCAAGGCTAAACTCCAGCTTCGCCGGAGCCACTGTAGCCTCTCACACTGCGCTTTTTGTTTTTGTCCTCTTGGTCCTCTGTCTGGGCTGAGGGCGAGGGGTGATCAGGGCTTGTGGTGATGCTAGGTAAAATCTAGATGATAGGATTCTTCTGCTTCTGAAGTCCCTCTCCCAGGCTTCACCTCAGGTGTGGTTCTCCAGGTATGGTCCCTGAACCAGCTCCTGCTGTACCTCCCGGGAACTCTTTAGAGAGACAAATTCCTGGGCCCTACCCCAGACTTACTGAATTGGAAACTCCGGGGCTGGGGTCCAGAAATCTGGTTTTAACAATGTCTTCAGATGCTGCTGCTGCATGCTGAAGTTTTAGAATGACTGCTTTCAGAGCAGTTCCTCCAGGAGGGCAGGTTTTAGGCTGAAGGTTCACCTCTCAGCACCACCCCAAGGCTGGCCACCAGCAGGTGAGGTAAGGGAGTCTCAGAGCACTGGACATTCGATCAGCTCCTTTCCCAGGGGCTCACAGGAAAGCCTGGAGGCTGTCATTCCATTGGTGAAGGTCCCCTCACCTACCTTTCCCTCCTTTGCTTTGTATGTTATATAGACTGTGCTTTGGGGTCCTTTATTACATTCTGCAGGAGCTCCAATGCTCTTGTCCAGCTTCTGCAAATTCTCAGTCTTATTTCCTCCAAGCTATTTCTAGCTCCTATTTTCTCTGATCTTGTCACTGGGTCTCATCTGTGTCCCCTTTGCGTACAATAGCGGTCTTCCCTGCCTGGAACTAACCCAGGTGTGGAACACAGAGCCTCTGTCATTGGCTTCCCGTAATCCTTCCAACACAATGCCATTGTGTGGCAAATGTTTAATGAAGCCTTGGCTCGGAAGGGAATTCTCACTCTTGAGCACGCCCAGGGATGCTGTGCAAACGCATGTGCCTCCAGCTCATCTCCTTCTGGGGGTGGGAGCATGTGGGGTCATGGCAGTTCCCATGCCATGCGGAGAGGTCAGGCATGCAAAGCCCTTGGCACGGGGCCCAGTATAGAGCTAGCACTCAATAGATGCCATTATTGTTATTATTTGATCGTGGTCATTCAACTAAATAAATTATTTCCTCTTCCTTTATCTTTTACCTATTTATTTATTTTATTTATAAATTTGTAATTGTGGCACATACCACAATTTATAAATAACATAAAATTCATCATCGTAACCATTTTTAAGTGTATAGTTCAGTGGCATTGAGTACATTCATGATGTACAACCAGCAGCACTATCTGGCTCCATTACTTTTTCATCTTGCAAAACTGAAACTCTGAGGCCATTAAACACTATCTCCTGGTGCACCCCTCTCCCCCGCCCCTGGGAACCACCATTCTCCTTTCTGGCTCTATGAATTTGACTGCTCTAGGGGCCTCCGATCAATGGATCATACAGCGTTTGTCCTTTTGTGGCTGGCTAGTTCACTAAGTATAATGCTGTCAGGTTCATTCATGCATAGCATGTGCCGGAATTGTCTTCCGTTTGAAGGTTGAATAATATTCCACTTCATCAATTACACATTCACCTATCAATGGATGCTGGCTTGTCTCCACCCACTGGCCATTGGGAATAATGCTACTAGGAATATGGTGTATCTTCTTGTGTCCCTGCTTTCAATTCTTTTGGGCATACTTTTACTTTTTATCATTGACCCACTTTGTCTATTAGTTCAACCAATTTGACATAACAATCAATTATAAACATAATCTTTTTAATTGGATGCAAAAGTGGATGAGAACTTAGAGGGCAGTTTCCCCACTTGGCCAACATGAAGTCCAAGGCCAGGGAAGGGCCCTGAGTGAGCTCTTATCTGTGTGTGGCTTCTGTGGACAGGAGACTTGACCTGTCCCCAGCTGGTGGCATTCTGAGGAAGGAGGAAGCGAGGCTAAGGCAGAGCTTGTGGGCTTTGGAGTCAGATGCACAGAACTTGGCTGGTGGCCCTCGGGGAAGCTGAGGAACCACTCTGAGGCTCTTTCCAGCACCCGTAAAATACTACTATTCACCACCTCTTAGGGTGTTGCTGTGGAGATAAAAAGAGGTGGTACAGAGATGAAAGCACAGAGCCACGATAGAGTGAGCTCTCGGGGAGGGAAGTCACTACTTTGATTAAATAGGGATTTCTAACCCCACTGTACAGGATAAAAGCTGAGGCCAAGGGACTGAAAGCCCCGCCTCTGGCTTTTCCATTAGTTCTCGTTCAACTGCAGTACATATATTTCCTTAAAGTTAAGTTTACTGAAATATAATTAACATAAAAGCATTTACTTTTTTAGTGTACACTTTGGACAAATGTAAACAGTCATGTGACCCCCACCAAGTAATTCTTCTTCCTGAGAGCTTACTTCACAGTGGCTCTGCATTTTTGTCTCCGTATCCTCTCTCTGTCTTCCCAGCAACACCCCATGAGGCGGTAAATAGTAGCAGTATTTGATCGGTTTGAAAAGAACTTCAGAGTGGCTCCATAGCTCTGAGGCTCTTCTTAGCACTGATCAAATACTGCCACTAAATAGCAAGTTGTGTGCATCTGACTCCAAAGCCTGCACGCTTCTTCTTGGCAACTTTCAAGATACAGAACATTTCCACCCCCCCCAAAATTCCTCCTGCAATTTGTAGTTACCCCCTATCCACCA
Source organism: Saimiri boliviensis (assembly GCF_048565385.1). NCBI lineage: Eukaryota > Metazoa > Chordata > Mammalia > Primates > Cebidae > Saimiri > Saimiri boliviensis. Next base: position 26,658,549 of record NC_133460.1, on the reverse strand, counting down.
TCCCTAGCAACCACTGATCTAGTTTCTGTCCTTAACAATTTTACCTTTTCCAAAATGTCATCTAAGTGGAATATGACAGGAGGTAGCCTTTTGGGGTTGGCTCCTGTCACCTGCATCCAGGGTGCATCCAGGGTGCTGTGGCTGTCAGCCGTGTGTTCCTTTGTATTGCAGAGAGGGATTCTGCTGTGTGGATGCACCTGAGCTTGTTTATTCATTTGTCTCGTGAGGGGCATTTATGTTTTTTCCAGATTTTTGTAGTGATGAGTAGAGCTTCTAGAAACATTCATGTATAGGTTTTTGTAGGAACATATGTTTTAATTTTCTAGGGTAAATAGCTAGGAGCGGAATTCCTGGGGGTATGTTTAACTCTCCCAGAGACTGCCAAACTTCCTTCCCAAGTGGCAGTACCATGTTTGTGTTCCCAGCAGCAAGGGTGAGAGTGGTGGTCGCCCTGCGCCCTTGCCGTCATCAAGTTTTGTTTGTTTGGTGAAAACATACTAATCAGTGTGTCCCGGCATCTTGTTTTAATCATCATTTTCCTAATGATAATGCTGTTGTTCATACTCAGGATTTCTGGCAGTGTCAGCCATGCAGGTGGATGTGAACAGCATTCATAGCACACCACCTCTGTCTCCCTCCTCCTTTTAAATTGGTTTTAGTTTGTAAGGTCTCCTTGTTGATGTGAAACATGGGGAAGAGGGAGCTAAGGACTAACCCCACCCTGAACATGTTTTAGAAACAAGAATGGCTTTGCTATGCATCTATCTATCTATCTATCTATCTATCTATCTATCTATCTATTTATTTATTTATTTTGGAGCTCTCTGGATTCAGGCCAAGACTCTGCTGAAAACAGGAGCAAGAGTGTTTGGATCTGCTGACATGCAGTTAGGCACTGGTGTTTGCATGAAAAGAGAAACAGATCACTTACGGCCATGTATGCCAAGCGCTGTTCTATCCTGTATCATCTGGTTTAGAGGCTTCCCCAGCTCCAAGGCCTGAGGGCTGTGGCCCATTACAGAGATGGCAAACAGGCAGTTTCTGCACCTGGAGTTTATAATCTGGAAGTGAGAACAGTCACAGTGACTCACAAGAAAGGGGGAAAGAATTTTAATCTTTAATTGTTTCAGAGCAACCCTTTGCTGCAGGCCCTAGCTTTTCTACAGGAGGCGCTGAGTCCCAAGCTACCCCTTTGGGTCATTCCACATGCCGTCTTGCTCCGGGGCAGCTTTTCCTGGGAACAGCTTCTTGGCATCTTAGCTCCAAGGGCTGCTTCACCTCTCTGCAAATCACTCGATAGAAAGTCAGGGATGAAAACAGTCGATCAAAATGTTTACTTAGCAGCCCAAATATCAGCAACCCAGCATTGCTTCAGCCTCCAGATGTTACCCTTCACTGGGGCAGCTGTGCGCAGAATGCCCGGTGTGGGTTGTTACAATGCAGCGTGAACTCTGATGACACCATGTATCCCTGCAGGGTGGGTGGGGTGTGGGGTGAGGGTGGACAGTGACACTCAGAGACCTGGGGGCATGCATGGTCACTCCCAGCACTGGCGCTGCTGAGGTCACAGGGAATCCTCCCCTTGTGGGTTCCTGCAGGCTCACCATCTGGTTGCCTGCACATGACACAGAGAAAGGGGAGACCACATCATACACACAACCCACAGACTCTGGGCCCATCTAGGGGCCCCTCCAGCCCTTCAGTGCCTCACTGTCCTGGACCTCTTTCCATCATCCATGCATGAAGGGTAGAGTGGGACTGGGATCACCAGGACCATGTGGATGAGGAGAAGCTGATTCCCAGAAAGGGGAAGTGACTCAGTTAAGACACCAGAGGGGCCAAGCTAGACCTGGACCCCTGCCTGTGACTCCCATCCCAGCCCCACTGCCCCCTCTGTCTCGAGGCTGTGTGAGAAGGCAAGTTTCTGCTTCAGGAGAGCACGGCCTCCAACCTGGTTGGTCAGGGATGCGCAGGGCTGGAGTGCTGCATGCCCCGACCCCATTCAAGCTGGGATACAGCACATCCAGCAGGGAGGAGTGGGCTTCTTTTCCTGGAGGCTCTGGGACTCCCTGCAGCCTCCTGCCCCCTTGCCCTTCCAAGGCCATGTTTTCCTGAACCCTTCCCCTAAAAGCTCACCTGCCCAAGAACCTTTCCAGGATAGCAAGTCTTCCCCCGCCTGTGTGACTGGGTGTAGTCGTTTGCCAAGCCCCTCTCCCCGTCCTCGGCCCCAAGCAGCCACAGTGTGAGCCCAGCTGCCTGTGTGCACTGCTGGGGTATGCTGGGCGGCAAAGCCTGGGCTGTCTACAGACCTGGGGGTGTCTGCTCTGGCCACTAACCAGTGAAGAGACCCTGAGTAAGTCACCTCTCTGCTCCCACCTCAGTATCAGCTGTGGACAAAGGCTGCTAGCTTTGCCGTCACTGGATATAAAGAGGGTTACATGAAGAGTTGCATGTAAATGCCTGCACTAAGTAAATACCTGCACTAAATAGGCGCCAGTAAATACCTGTCCCCCAATCCTAACAGTGACCTGTGCTGAACTGACGAATGCTAGAGGGGCCCTGTGAGCCAATCTGCTGTCATCTCCACTTTACAAATGAGGACACTGAGTCAGGGATGGGTCTTGCCACTTAGTCTAAGCCCATTGTGTTCAAACTCCAGTAGTCCCGAGTCTGTGCTGGGAGCCATACACGTCTGCGAGTAGACTCCCCAAGGCACAGATGTGTTGTCTGTTTAACAGGTTGATTTTTGTGAAAAATGCCCTGAGCTCGAGTTCCCACAGTGGGGAGTGAGGTGGGGGGATGGTCGCGAAGCACAGGTTTGGATCCTGTTTTTATATAAAATTTGGATATTTTGGTCATCACAGATTTCTTGGCATTGACTTTGATCTTTAAAAATGTTGCGATAAATGGTTACTTTTTGGCACCTCCTTAAATCTTGTGCAGAGGTGAGTGCCTCCTTCACTGCCCTACCCTCACTCTGGCCTTGCCTGGGACTTCCCCAGTGACCCTAAGCCCCAATGGGTCGCTTTTCACTCTGGAAGAGGCTGCTGGCTTGTACGTGGGGCCCTTCTTGAGAATGAGACAGATTAGAATGGTTTCTTCTTGCTGTTCTTCACATGGCCCTACGAAGCTACTCCCTGTTTCCTTCTCTTGTCAAATAAAACTGAAGCAGGTATGGGACGATCAGCAGACAAGCGGGCCTGTGGGAGGGCGGGTAGCTGCAGCTTAGCATTTGAGTCAGGTGCTGCTGCCACGCAATTTCAGGGGTCCGCATTAGTTAGAAATTCTTGTTTTTCAAAAATCTATGTCTATTCAAGTGAAAGTGAGTCAGGTGTTTCACTTCAGTAAACGTGGCTTCCTATGCACTTCAGGGGAGAGCTGGGCGGTTTCTGATCCTTCTTCTGGATCTCCAGTGAAGTCTCCACTCATCATAGTTTCATATCCTGACCTGATACTCACTTGACTTGCCTCTTGCTGGTGCTGAAGACGGGGCATGCTAGCAGGTCCTCAGACAGAGTTTACAGATGGAGCCAGTTAGTAGAGCCTGCAGGTGTGACCACGAAATGAACTTTATATGGTAGAGTCAACGCTAAGCTCGCTGTTACCGTGGCTTGGAGCTGGCTGTGTTGGTGCTACAGATGAACACAGTGGCTTTCAGAGTCCTGGGGAAATCCTAGTAGAAATCTTCTAGTAAGAAAAATGAACTTGTTCTAAAGAAGGGTCTAGGCTAGAGAGAGAGAGACATTGAGATTTGGATGCCATCAGCACATAGGTTAATTCATTCATGGATTCATTAATACTTTCATTCATTTATTCAATAAGATTTTATTGAGCATCTACTCTGTGCCAGCCCCTGCTCTGGACACAATATTCTTGACTTCACAAAGCTAATGTTTAGTGGATATGTGGCCCTTAGGGATAATTAGAGCCATGAGGATAGCTGAGACCTCCCTACAAAGAACTCATGAAATGAGAACTCGCCGGAGTCTGACTCCAGAACAGCAGCTGTAGGGAGCTCTGAGGAGACCGAGCCTAGACGGAAACATGCGCGGCTCCTCACTGTGCAGCAAATACACAGCGAGAAACAACAGAGATGCACTTGCTCTTGATTTTATTTTACCTGTCAAATCATGAGGGTTAAAAAAAATGGTAATAAAAAAGATTACACATAAGGAAGTGTGAGTTCTTGTACACTTATGTAGAAGGACTGTCTGTCCCTTGTTAGGATTGGTGTTTTAGGAGCAGCTGTTTGGAAATATGGATCAAGAGGCTGGAAAATTTATCTACCTTTAGCTCCAACGATTTCCTTTTAGAAATTCAGAAATGGATTGGGATTTTGTTATTTTATCATGGATATATAAAAAAGACTTAGACATGAAGCTTGTCATAATAGTATTTTTTATAGTAGTGAATAATTGGATATCATTTAAATACCTAAGTGTAAGGGCTTATTAAATAAACAAGCAACGTTACTCTATGGCTACCATGTAGCCATTAAGAATGAAGGCATTGAGGATCTTAAATGATGTGGAAAATATTCAGAATGTCCTGTTTTGACTACACAGAAAATTATAGACTAATTTATTAAAAAATGGATTGAGATAAGATGTCTGCAATTTTAAAACTAACAATGGACCAGCTTTTAGAATATACTCTCACAAAGCAGCAAAAGAAAGATGAATAAGGAAAACATTAGCAAAGGTTATGAGTAGTTAATTCACAGAGGAGAAACGCCAAAAGGCATGTAATGGTATACTAGTACTCATTCGTAACTTAGAGAAATGCAAATTAAAATCACTTCCCTTCAATCAAATTGAAAACACTGTAAAGCTGGGTGATGTCAAGCAGAGTGGCGATGAGGTCACTGAGGAGCCTTCAGATACTGTGGGGGAGATGGCCTGATGCCAGCTTTCTGAGAGCATCTTAGCTGGTGGAACTTAGTTGAACTGAGCAGGCACGTTCCCTTGACTCCATTCTGCTGCTTCTGCCTTCATACCAGGAGTCAGTCATGAGATCCCAATGAAGGGACCCACACAGGAGCGTCCACCCCAGCCCTCTGTGCAGGACCGGATGTTGTGGCTAATCCAGCCATCTGTCACAGAGAAAGCCAACAAGTAAAATAGGCACATGATGCTCACTTTGGAACACAAGGCAGCAGTTAGAGGAAATGAACTTGACAAACACAGAGCCACGTGGTAGGGTCTGAAGACATAATGCTGGGTGAAAGAGTAAGAGCAGAAAAGATGCAGAACAGCATTCGTCACTTAAGTGTATGAGGACAGAAATCAGGTGCTGTGTGTCATGCCCTGTAAGGTCCATGCTGGTGGAACGGTACCCACCAAGCAGGGGGTGTGGGTAGGGTTCGGGACACAGGAATGTGAGCGGAGAACAGAGTTCCAGTGATAAAGGAATAAATGAACACAGCCAGACAGGAGCCTGTCCAGATCAGGGAAGAGGCTGAGGGATGTGAGCAATTCCACCTCCTGCCCCTTACAGTCCACCCCCCAAAAGAAATAACCCCCCACAAACCCCCATCCCAGCACTCAACAAAAGAAAAAGTATAACTGAAGTTGGCTTCGACAATATTATGATCGTGTTCTTATTAAACTATACATTCACAGATAGAAACTGCAATGTCAGCAGTCATGTTTTCTGGGTATGGGTAAGCATTCTGTTCTTCATGATTTTTAGTTTCTTCCCAGTTTTCGACAATGAACTGACATGGCTTTTGTAATAAGGAAACGATTTCCAAAAATGAAGTAAAGAGTAAGCAGCCTCCTGTGTGCTCTAAGAGGAGCCCGGGGCAGACTGGGTTCTGCATATAAAGAGTGGGCCACTTTCAGAAAGGGTCTGCTTAGCCTTGTCGGTAGCAGGTGGCTAAACCCCATTCTAGCCTGCAAGGAATGTGTGTTTGGGCTAAAAATAAAGCATGATGTGCCCCCACCACTGCTGTAGCCAAGAGCAGAGCCCTGGGGACCCACTTCTGTATGTTCCATGGTCGCTACCCTGTTACTGTTGAATGCCAGCTGGGCTTCAGGATGGACTCCCGCATGGGTGATGTTGAGTTTGGGAGGGCTTTTTTTCAGGGAGCCTGAATATTTTAGTTCTTTCTTAGAGTTTACTCAACTCCAGACAAACAAACGGTATGTTATGCTGTGAGTCATAATTGACTGACAACTTCTGAAGGTGTGTACCTTTGGGAGGTCACTTATCTGGTGAATTGGCCCTTGGATATTTTTATCACGTAAATTTTTGTTGTTGTGCCCGACTTGTGTGCACTTAGAGATGAGCTCCTGTAAGCTTGGGGACTTACAGGGTCATTTTGAGAACAAAATACTCTAAAAATATCGAGTATAAACCAAATAATGCTTAGAATGAGGAATCTATCCTTTCAGACCCATAGTAGAAGGAAGTTCTAGATATAGAATTACATGCCTCTACAAATCCCAGTAAACTATTTATATCTCTCTTATGTACACAGCCCTTTAAAAGAGAAGCAGCAACAAGTAAAACAAAACAAAACAAAACCAGGCTTTATTATTAAGGTTTGCATTTTGACAGAACCATATGCCTTTGGCCCAGTTTCTTTACTTACCTAGAGAGAAGGAGCACCTATCTGTCTGCGTGGTTGTAAGAGAGTCTGTCTGAGTTTTGTTTACCAGAGCCCACAGAGCTGGGCACACACTAGATTGTGAATTTGTATTAATCACACCTAAATCTGAATCCCGTTTTTAAAAAGTCTTCCTTATTTTAGTCAGTTTCAGATTCTTAGAGGAACCATCTTCTACAGAATCTGGGCTGAGTGAATACGGTACCTTATCCACAGGCAGAATCATCGGGAAGTGATGTGACAGGGTGCTCACTTCTGTTTGTTCTGAATTCAGATCTGCTTTGCCACGGCATGGAGGCAGAAGATCTTTCAAAGACTGAAGACAGAAACGAAGATCCAGGTTCCAAAAACGAAGGGCAGCTCACTGCTGTGTGGCCTGATGTCCCACAGGGAGGGCAATCCCCTGGTCCCACAGCTCTCTGGGACATGCTGGAAAGGAAGTTTCTGGAATACCAGCAGTTAATTCACAAGAGCCCCAGTGAGCGTCAGAAGAACCTGTTGAGTCTTCTCCCCCTGTTCCTAAAGGTTGGTGTTCTTATTTTTGAAACTGTAAGGTGATGGGTGCTCTGGGACACTTCTGGGATGATTGCAAAGTGAAGTTGGTGGTTTTATGGCATCACAACTGGACTCTGATTGATTGCTCAGGGGAGAGTTTTCTTAGCCTGCTAGGGGCACTATAACAAAATGCCGTAAACTGGGTAGTTCAGACAAAACAGACTTTGATTTCTCATGGTTTAGAGCCTGGGAAGTACAAAATTAAGGCAGATTAAGTGTCTGGTAAGAGCTTACTTTCTGGCTCATGGAAGGCGCCTTCTTGCCATGGCCTTATGTGGTAGAAGGAGTGAGGAGCCTCTCTCAGGCTTCCTTTATAAGGGCACTAATCCCATTCATAAGGGCAGAGCTAAATTATTTTCCAAAGACTCTACTTCCTGATACCATTGCCTTAGAGATTAAAATGTCAACACATGAGTTTTGAGGAGACCCTAGCAAGAGTGTCATGCCAAAGATGACAAGCAAGGCTCATTTCTAGGGTGGGGAAGGACTTGGAAGGACAGATGGTTAGCTTCTGGCTAATACTGTTTCTTTAGTTTAAAAAATATTATATTGTTCAATCACAAACCCAGCTTGGGTGCCAGAGGTAAGACCAGCTCTCTGGAAGAGAGGAGAGGCTGGTGTGTCCTGACATGAGTCACATGGGTAGCTGGCAACCTTGCACCCCAGGAATGCCAACATCAAGGCCTGGGAGAACCAGAATATCTTGCATCAAATAGTACCAATAATGCAAAGTGAGGTAAAATCAGTGGAGATCGCCAGAGCTTCCCTCACAAACCCACTCACAAACGCAGTTTCCCGCTAGGGAAACCAGTGCATCTACTGGGTCTGCACTCTGGCTTGTGGCAGCTGGTGACAGCCTGGCTGTAAGGGATTTCTTTTGTTTTCTGGGAGCAGTGCTTCTGCCAGTGATGTCTGCTTTATAATTGAAGTCTAGTTGTAGCACTGAAAGCACTTTTTATGAGGACTTAGTGATGGTTTACTTGACTATGGATTTGGGGTTATTTTTGAAAAGCATATACCTATAAAACATTCAAAGCACAGAGAACACGAGCTGCCTTTCGTGTTTGAAAGTTGACTAGGGGAGGGTAGACAGAGGCTTTGGCATGTTTTCATTGGGAAATGACTTTGTAAACATATTTCCTCTATCTTATTCATCAGAAGTATTTAAGGGTTTCCAAAGACGACTTAGAATCTTCTTGGGAACACATTTATAGGATGCATCCCATATTTAGTGTGTCTTTCTGTAAAATGTTTCCGAGTAACTCACTGTCCATTAATTCATTATTTTCCTCCATGTTTTGGACTTGTAGTCCCCTTCATCTCATTTCACAGACGGCCTAACTAGTGCTAGCTTAGGAGAGATGGCCAACGTTTCTCAGCCCTAGCCCTGTCTGCCCTGACAACCCCAGACTCTGAGAGGTGGGACAGTCTTACCCCAGTTCCCAGATCAACTTTGCCTTATGGAAGGGACAATTTGAGCAGTCACCAGCCCCCAGTACAAGTCACTGGTGTTAAGGATGGGTTCAGCCATTGCTGAGCTGCTGGTTCTGGGTGGCACCTTTCCCACCCACACAGGCAGCCTGGGCTTTGATAAAAGGACTCTGCACCCAAGAGTCAGGCTTCGGTTCTTCTTCACCTCCCTGTTGTTTACTTGAGAATTCATTTGTTCGTTGTACAAATATTGATTAAGCTCCTATACTCTGTTCTAAGGCCTGGGCTATGGGAGTGAGGAAGACAGAGGTCCTGCCATCATGGTGAGTGGGGCCCAGAGCAGAGGACACCCAAGAGCACACTGTGTGTTTCATCTGGCCTGCAGCGGTTCAGAATGAACTAGTGGTCATTTTTTTTCAAAACGGAAAGTTTTCATATGAAAATCAGATTTCTAAACTCTCTTGAAAATTTTGGTAGATCTAATACTGACAGTTGTATGGAAAGAGTTAAGGGGTTCCTTGGCTTACCTTGGCATTCACCCTAACATCTTTCCCCCAACCCATATTTCTAATGAATGTTATGTCACCCTACAGACATGTGAGCTTGTGACTCCATATTAAACTGTCATTATTATAAGTGAACCTTGATACTAGTCTTTGTTTCCCAAACCCTGTCCCAATAATTGGAGGCATAATGGCCCTGTTGTTGGACATGTGGGCTTTCGAGTCAAACAGATCAAGGCTCAAGTACTGGCTGCATCACTTATTTATTAGCTGTGCACCACTGAGCAAGTGACCAGCTATTGTTGAAACTCAGTTATCCATAAAGTAGAATTAATAGCATTTTGCTGAGAAACTGTGAGAGTAAGACAAGACAATGATTATAAAGTCCACAGCTCATGGAAAGTAGACATTATTCCATTACTTTTCCACCAGCCTCCAGGGCACTTACTGTGAGTGGACTGAAGCCTTTGAGATTCCTGTCACCACGATCCCCCAAACTGCTGACACAATCTGTGACTCTTGATCCCTGAAGCCCACCTCTGGCAGACCCTGTAGAGGCAGGGTATTACAAGCTTCTCATAATTTTCTTAATATCTATGTTATTTTGTTAAGTCCTACATGCCTACAAAACATTGTTTCTATTATGTTGTGACTAATAAAACCTGGCCAGAGTGCTCAGCCTTCTTAATTAAGAGTCAGTGGTAGAAAGAAAGGTGGGGAAGATGGGAGATTTATCTCAGGTGTAGTGCAGATTAAATCTAACCTGAGATGAATCCTGAGAACATTTATTGGAATATAGGCCTTTGTGTAAGAAGATAAGCTTGTAACCACCCTGTTCTGAATTTTATAACCACAAAGCAGTGTTTTTAAGGTTTTCCATGAAGTTCCCCCTTGGAAATAACAGAACCTAAAATGTTGACGCCACTTCTCTTGGAATGTGGCTGCTAACATCCATGCCTTCTGCATGTAATGGTTGTCATGGAAACCATACCCTGCCTGGGCTTTGAGACTCCCGGGTACAAACAAGAGTCCTGAACTCCCATGTGTGATGGAGCTCAACTCTCTGTACCTGACTCTCTTCATTTTGGGCCCAAAGAAAATTAATTAAGATGATTTGAAATATTCTTTGTTCCAAAGCCATGCACACAAGGGATTTTGAATTGTCACTTCTGCTTGGAAACTGCCGTGTCCCTGTGGTGTAGGGTCTTGTCTGACTGGCCCAGCCTCTTTATTGGTCAGACTCTGCATGTAAGGAGTGTTCTACATTGTAGTTGGGGCTGGGTGAATCAAGTTGACAGCTATGTGTGTCTCTCCGAGGTTGCTGTCACTTGGTAGCTTCAACCCTGGGAGTCATGAGATTTGATAATGGACAGTGTCTTGTTCATCAGACTCCCTCAGAGCTACTTCTTCCATATCTTCTTCCCAGAGAAGAACTTACCTTTAGCCTGTCTGGTTTTCTCCCATGTTGGACTCCTCCAAACACAGAGCAGGCATGATGAACTTTCCCCTATTCATGTCATTGTTTATACTTGAATCTGCACTAACTGCTAGGCAAGTACAAAGGTGGGCTTGGTTTGTGCTACAGTGAATCCCAGCCCCACTGCCTTTTGAGTTGAAGAGAGGCTGCAAGGGTGCTAACCTACTCAACATTTTGGCTACTGTCCAGGTAATAAGGAAGAGCCTAACGAAATCTTAACGAACTGGAATCCCAAAAGGGAGCTGCCCTGAGGGGAAGAGTGAGAAATGGGGTTCTCACCCAGAACAGCAGTCTCCCTCCTCACCTAGGGTTCCTCACTCCTCTTCTTAGGTCAAAGAGTTCTCAGCCAGGGCAAGTTGAAGACTGTTTCAATCCTGATCTAGGGTCAGATCCTTCCAACCCAGCCTTTTCCCCCTATCTTTTCTTTCTTTTTAATATCACCCTGTTCTTTCTTTGACCTGTGCTAACCAATCTGTATATTAGAAATGAGGCTAAGAGATGAAATGACACCCTAGGTTCCAACATGAGCAAAGGGCAGAGCCAAGACTTAAACTCAGGCACCCTAATGCCCAGGTGAGCGGCTGCTTCCACTGAAGATAGCTAGGAAATATCCAACAGGCTCTAACTAGCTAGCCAGACATTCTGTTCAGTGTTTACATGTCCTCACAGTAATGCTGTGATGTAGGTAGTATTTTTATCTCAGCTTTATGAGTGAGGAAGGAAAGGTTTACGGATATTGTGTAACTTGGCCAAAGCCACCCAGTTGTCAGCTGGGAGCAGAGCATCACCTGGGCAGTCTGCTGCAGGACTGCATTGTTTACCACTGGGTGTCCTTGCTCAGTGCTGGGATTCCTAGGATAGGGCAGATCTGGTTTTTCTTTCCTTATCCCATGACACACTGGACAATAGCTTTGCCTGGCTAACACCTTACCTTTCCCTTCAGCTCAAAAAGAATGTCACTCCCACACACAGAATGTTTAGATTGCTACTCTAGGATGTTGCAGATAGGGAGGAAATTTTACTTCATCACACAGAAGCAACACAGAGCCAATGACTTCTGTGGTGTGCAGGGTAGTGCTCTTAAGAAAGACTCAATAGACTGTTGTTCTCTTCCTGCCAAGAGCCTTGGGCTTTGGTCTTTTGAAACCTTTCCCATAATAGGCTCTAACATCAAAGGAAGAAGGTATTTTTCTCAAAAGCATGGAAGGTTCTGGCCTTTGGAGGAAGAAAAGCACTTGGGGTTCTCACATTGCACAGAGATATCCTGTAATAATAGAAATAGGGAAATCTAGAGCTACAGAGGTAGCCACTGAAGTTTATTCTTAGAATGTAGACTTTGAGAGAAAGCAAAAAGTAAAATAGAGACTCCTCAGCAATTTGTGTAAAATCTCTCAGCGACTGAGATAGACAATCTCGTGGGTGGGACTGCATTGAAGAAAAGGGAGATGGATGGATGTGGTAGATTAGAGGTTCTATGAATGGGCTCACACTCCTCCCATCAAGAGATGGGATTTCTGTATCCCCTTCCCTTGAATCTAGATGAATTTGTGATGACTGGGCTAATGGAACAGGGCAGAAGGGATATTTCCAGGCATAGGCCTCAAGAGACTCAGAGTTTCTTCTTCCTGTCACTTGGCATACTCACTCCTAGAGTCTAGCTGCCATGCTGTGAGGAAGCCCAAGTAGTTCTGAGTGAATGCCTGTGTGGAGAGGATCCAAGGCCCTGACCTTGAGGCTATACTTACTGCTGGCTGCCAGCACCATCCTGCCAGCCCTTCCAAGAGCACAGCATCTTGGAAGTGGATCTCTTAGCTCCTGTTAGCTGCCCTAGCAGAGTGGAGCACAGAAAAGCTGTTCCTGCTGAGCCTTGCCCACATTTCAGATCCACGAGCAAAATAAATGATTGCTACTGTTTTAAGCCATGGAATTTAGGGTGATTTTTCATGCAACAACCTGATTTTCCAGGTAACTGGAACAGTGGGTAACATAAGAAGGAATGCATCCATTTCTTAGTTTGGAGGGATTGAAATGAACACTAACTTAGTTGTATTTAGAGGTTGGTGTATTTGGGTTTTTTTGTGTGTGTGCATATGTGCACATTCCTAGGCTGACTACTCAGACAATGGTGCAGAGTTTATGATGTTGACTATGGTCAATCATTCTTGTAAAACCCAAGTGTGGGTCTAACTGATAATTGAAGAAAGATAAACACCATTAAGTAAAATACCAAAGATGATCAATAATTATTTTTAAGTGTGGTGTCCAAGGGGTGAGCAGGGTAAATACCCTGTTTGTCCACTCCTGACTCTACCCCATCTTGGAGTGGGGCCTGAAACATGGTTTATTCCCATCATGGGGAAATAACATTTCTGCTGTTTGGTTATTTTAGCAAAGTTTTGATGCATCATTTTCTTTTTTCACGGAGAAGAGGGTCCACTGTGTCATACTAGCAGGGAAACTTCATGCAAAGTCTCAGACATGTTTTGAGCTCACTTAAAGACAACCCCCACCCCCACCCACCGAACTCTGCAGTAATGGAGTAATAATGACCTTTTGTTCATGCTGGAATACCAACTGTGTTCTCTTTGTCATTCAAAATCTGGGTTTTTCCTCTCATCTCCCCTAGAGCTTTTGCCATTCTTTATTTTCCTTTGGAGACCAGAGCATCATTTTCTTTCTCTTTCTTCCATGTAAGGGGACAGCCACGAGGCATGATGATGCATCTTAGATAATGTTAGCAAATAAAAGTTTTTAAAAATATTGAGCAATATTCTCCCAGCATGTAAGTCCCAGTTTGGGAAAAAATTAGGGCCTTTTGGAAGCTGCCTTAACTCTTCGGGGTCCCTATGGTACCATTCAGTAAATGATTGGCTCTGTGCATCAAACAGCACCCCGGTGGCCTGAAAGAGTTGATGCAGCTTCTAAAAGTGCCCTTCGAGGTCCCAGGAAGGAGTCCGGGCCTTGGGAGATCTGGCTCAGAGTACAATTACTGTTCAGCTCACAGTGGCCCAATTTGCTTTATTGTAGAGTGCTTCCTGGAGTCCCACTGCTCCAGAGACGATATAGATGCTTCTGAGTCAACTGCCTGCAAATTGGTCTTTGAGGGGTTTGTCAGTGCAGGGAGGAGTTGCAGGGATTTGCTAGAAAGACATCATGGCAGAGTTCTCGTTTCTAGGGAGGGAAATAATCTTGCCACAGAAATTCCAAGTCAAAAGTACAGACGTTTTCTCTCCAGGGATTAACAAGTCTGAGTGGCAGCTGGCTTCTAGGTGACAGCCATAAGTTTCGTAGATGTGTAAATGCTATTTGGGTATGTGCATGTGTGTGTGAAATAATTCAAACCTTGACTCTGCCACCTAACTGATTCCTCTTGAACTCCAGCTCAGCCTCAGTTTCTATAAAGTGGGCTTAATAATAGGACAAACCTCAAAGGCTTGTTGTGAGGACTAGCGGATCTAATGCATGGAAGTGTAATACATGTTGTAAGTGTTGGTCATAGCACTCAGGCTCAAAACATTTAATCGTTGTTACTGCATATCGTGGGTTTCATATTTGTTTCATTCACTCACCAAGTATTTGTTGGAGATCTGCTATGTTCAACAGTGTTTGACAGTGATCTAGCATTTTGGTTGTTTTAGCAAAGTTCTAACCCACTACTTTAGAAAAATTTACATAAGAAAATGCCAACCAAGTCTATTTTTAGGGTAGAAAAAAAATTCAGATCCATTCAAAATTTTGCTTAAAACACCCAAGTACTCACAATCCAGTATATAATAAATAAAACACTTCAGATAAACTAAAGCTCCCTGTGTACACATTCTTTAGCTCATTTCCCTCCCTTTCCAGTAGGGTTTCCTCTCTTGAATTTGGGATGCCTCATTCCCTGGGTGGATGTTCACTTCCATTAGCTACATATACAGCTATCTGTAACATGCAATCTAGTCTTGAAGGATTTCGTAGACTCATATTGTTGTATACTTGTACAACTTGCTTTTTTCACTCAACATTCGATTTCTGGGATTCATCCATGTTGGTGCATCTAGCTCTATTCTCTTTTCAGTACTATATAGTATCCTATTACATAAATATACCACAAATTATTCTGTCTTATTAATGCATATTAAGTTTTTTTTTTTTCCAGTTTTTCACAGCCACAAGTAATGCCCCACAAATATTTCCTGTCTAGTACCTGGACCAGCATTTCTTTTTTCTTTTTTTTTTTTTTTTTTTGAGACAGAGTTTCGCTCTTGTTATCCAGGCTGGAGTGCAATGGCACGATCTCGGCTCACCGCAACCTCCGCCTCCTGGGTTCAGGCAATTCTCCTGCCTCAACCTCCTGAGTAGCTGGGATTACAGGCACGCGCCACCATGCCCAGCTAATTTTTTTGTATTTTTAGTAGAGACGGGGTTTCACCATGTTGACCAGGATGGTCTCGATCTCTTGACCTCGTGATCCACCCGCCTCGGCCTCCCAAAGTGCTGGGATTACAGGCATGAGCCACCGCGCCCAGCGGACCAGCATTTCTTTAGGGAATATACCTAGGACTGAAATTGCCAGGTGGTAGGGTGTGTGCCCTGTAACTTTATTGGATTAGGTTAAACCCTTCTTGAAAGGGTTATTCCAACTGATACTCTGTTAGTAGCACATCAGGGGTTCCTGTGTTCCCTCTAGTTCTGCTACATTTGGTATTGTCAGGTTTTTCATTTTTGCTAACCCGAAAAGTAGCAAATATTGAGGTTTCAATATGCAATTTCTGGATCATTAGTAATTTGATATTTATTTTATCTTATGCAAATGATCTTTTTATTTGTCTATTTCGTTCTTTTTATAAAAAGCAGGTTATTTGTCTTTTTCGTATCACCGTTTAGGGGTCTGGATACCAATCCTATCCGTGGCACACATTCTGAATATTTTCTCCCAACTTGTGGCTTACCTTTTCACTTGGTTTATAGTATCTTTCAATAAAGAGAAGATTTTTGAAGGTTTTTATTTTTTAACAAACATAATGCCACAGCAAGACACACATTAAAAATGTTTTTCCTCTTGGATTTTGAAGCCCTCCTCATCTTTCCTAGATGGAAGAACTCAGGTTGAAAAAGAGCTCATTTGAGCCTTTGGGCAGGAGCTCAGTTGAAAGTAGACAGTGAGCGGTGCTGAGTGGAAGCAGTGCAGTGAAAACTGCCTTCCACGGAGGCCGCGGATGCCCGGAATGTGCACAGCAGCTGATCCTTCTGGTGGAAACCAGGGTTGGGGAATCTCTCCAGAACTCAAGCCCTGGACCAAGGGCAGTACCTCCACTCTGACCGTCTGTCTGGAATGAGCCCTTCTCACCGCAGGGCTAGGAAACCTAGTCCTACTTAGTCAGTTCCACAACACAGTAGAACAGAGAGAAAAGGCTGTCTGCCCAAAGACTTGGATGAAAATCAGACTTAAACAAACAGGACTGCTAGAGAAGTTGGGGGGATTTCTGAAAAGAGCCTGACATTTCAAACAGAATTTGAAAACTCATGACTTCTACTAAATAGTATCCTAAATAATAAGGGGAAAAAGTCTGCAGAAAAAAGGGACCAGGTGGGATAGAAATACAGAAGGGGCAGATAAGAAAGAATACTAAGGAAATTGAAAAGGAGAAGATTAAGAACATCAGTTTGGATTGGAGAAGAATTTTTTAAGCCTGGAACTAAAGCCAGAAAATGAAAGAATAGATTGAGAAATTTGATTTCATAGGAATTTCAGATTTTTTGTGTAGCAAGGCGAACAATAACAAATTAAAAGACAAAATGACAAACTCAAAATTACTGCAGTTATGTTATGGGCAGTCTAACTTTTTTTTTTTTTTTGGATATACGAAGAGCTCTTTTAAATAAATAGTAGCAAAAACCCTAGTAAAGTAATAGCGTAAGAGTGAAAACAGGCAAGAAAGATGAAAAGAGCTTTTCCACCCTGGAAATTGAAAGGTTGCCTTCTGAAGTTATTTTTTCTCTTCTGAAGATATTTTTTCTCTTCTGAAGTTTTCCATTAAAAAGAGTGGGCAGAGCAATGCTCGATTTTGCTGAGGATGTAGAGAAACCTGTCTGCTCATGGGAGGCCTGGGGAGTCTCATCTGGTCAACTTTGTCTGGAAGCCAAGTTAGTAACATGTACCAAAGCATTAGAAAATAAAAGCACACTCTCTAAGTTGCAATCCCACTTTTTGGAATTTATCTAAAGGAAATAATTGAATGACTAAAATTGGGTTATCTGTACGGGACTTGAAACTGTATATGAGGAGTACCAGCGAGACACAGGGGTGGCCGGGTGAGGGCTGAGGGAGGGGGAGACCTGGAGAGGCGCTCCCGGTGCTCCCATGGGGGCAGCAGGCTCCTGGCAGGGCCACCCATCGATGCCAGATGCCCCAGGCTATGAGGAAGGCAGTGGATGGCTCTGCATGTTTGACATTTCAGGGGCTCGTGTTCAGGGAGATGTCTGCGCAGTTGGAGAATTTGGAGGCATTGGTGTAGGGATGGTGGTTGGGGCTGTGAGGGTGGGTGACGTGGTGGTTTTTTGCATGCCCCTGGGAAAGGGAGTTGAGCCATCTGCTTGGGCTGGTGAAGGGCGGCCTGGTGGGCGGTGCTCATGCCCTGCTTGCGACATTGCCATCTCTGACTGAGACCCGTCTGTTGCTTCAGGCCTGGGAACACTCCGTGGGGATCATCTGCTTTCCCAGTCTCCAGAGGCTGGCAGAAGATGTGTCCGACCAGCTTGCCCAGCAACTCCAGAAGGTCCTTGTGGGGAAGCCTGCAGGTAAGAGCATGGAGGTGCTGGCAGGCCCTCTATAGAGAGCAGTGCAGCCCTGCACACCCTCCCAGGCCTCTCTGCTGTCACTTGAGCTACAGTGTTGCCTGCCAAAGAGCAGGAGGGCCTCACTCTGCCACTGAGTGCCTTGGGGACCAAGGGAAATGCAGGATGAGGGAAGGGGGCTCAGGGAGCTCTGCTGCTCCAGGACATGTAGACAAACACACACACACATGCTGCACACAATACATTATACACAAACACACATAGACACACTATACACACACAGGCACTACACATAGATGTCATACACAGATACACAGACACACAAAAACACACACACTACACACACAGGCACGCACAGTACATTATACACACACACAGACACACTACACACAGATACTACACACAGATGTCATACACAGATACACACAGACACACAGAGACACACACATACACTACACACACAGACACACACATTACATTATACACACAAACACACTACACACAGACACTATGCACAGATGTTTTACACAGATACACACAGACACACAGAGATACAGAGACACATACATACATTTCACACACAGACTCATACAGAGACTACTCATAGAAACTACACACAGACACACACTGTACACATGAAGACACACCCAGAAACACTACACACAGAGATACACATAGGCGTACACACACAGATACACCACAACATAGACACACACACACAACGTGCAGGGGACCATGGTCTCTGGGAGGAAGTGCTAGGACTGAAGACGCACCTGTGTGTTTGGTGGAGCTCTTGGTTCTGAAAAGATACAGAGGCCAAAGCGTGCATCTCTCATGGGGCCTCCTGACTTGCATTCTTCCCCTCATGTGCACTGGTCCCTGGAGGCAGGGTAAAATTTCACAGTGGTTGAGGGCCGAGGGTCAGGAGGAAATTCTAAGGGGAAGAAATTTCTCAGCATGGTGTAGATTTCAGGAATTCTTGCAACATAAGGGACTGTGTGATCCAGGAAGTAGGGGAAGATTCTGGATTGTGAGAAATCCGATAGCTGAGGAGCTTGTTCTTTCTCACTGGCAATCAGGAACCACTGATGGCTACTAAACGGGGACGGTGGCGTGAAAAAGCCTGTCTTCCAAGGAGATTAGTCTGGCAGGGTGTGGAACATTTAGTAGAGATGCAGGTGGCCTTAGGGATGCGTAGGCAAGATGCCAAAGTCCTCTACAGATGCTCAGGCACATCTCCTGGGAAGAGGGGATCCTGGATGGAGGTGAAGCTGAGTGGGCAGGTCGCTGTACCTGCTGGTGACACTGTCTTCCAGAGCAAGCTCGGCTGGCGGCTGGGCAGTTGCTGCGGTGGAAGGGGGACATGGATCAGGATGGCTACTTGCTCCTGAAGTCGGTGTACGTGCTCACGGGGACAGACTCGGTGAGTTTCAGGCCATCGGCCTCCACCCTGGGCACTGCTCATCCAGGTGCAGAGGAGGTCCAGCACTGGGTGGTGGCATGTCCCAAAAGGTCTTTCTTTTCATAAAACAGATTTATTATTTCTCCTCCCTCCTCCCTTTCTGGTGTAGAACATGGACTTCAGAGTTGGAAATTCCCACTTTCTCAGTTGACAAGTTGTGTATGACTATGGGCAAATTGCTTTACCTTCCTGTCCCGTGGTTGCATTTCTAATTTTAGGATTGAGGATAATAACGCCTCTTTTCTGGTGTTAGTGTGGGATTGTTCATGGCTGATGTTTATTGAATACTTCCTACACGTGGGGCAAGGCTGGGTGTACCCCAGACATGATCAGTGAATCCTCCCAAGGACCCTGAGTCAGGTCACCGTGATGCCAGTGAGTGATGAGAACGCAGGCTTACTATGCTGGGCATCTGCGGTCTGTCTGACTCCAGAAGCCATGCTCAGAGCCACTGTCCTTTGTTTCTTCCTGTTAGAGTCAGCCTGAGTGATGTGCCCTCTAGGTATCTATCCTGGCCTTGCCTAGAGATGAGGGATCTCCTCTTTCTTCCCTTCCCGCCCATGCCCGCTGCATGCCAGGAACAGCAGAGAACCAGGTTGGCTGCTGCCCTCCATGTAATTTCTCCAAATACTTCCAGCCTCTACCTGTTACCAGTTCCAAAGCTGCTTCACTAGATGAACCCAGACATGAGATGGGCATTTGCAGCCATGCATGGAGGGGTGACAGGAGCACATCATGCAGTGCTTGTCTGGGGTCGGGGGTGGTGTCTGACCTGGGAAGTTAACTGAAAGGAGGACCCCTGAGTCTTCTTCAGGTAAACTGCCTGCACCACTGTCAGGCACAGCGGCCTGAAGCACAGCATGAGGGCTCATCTCATCTGCCCCTGGGGAAGGAGTCTCTGCAGTCTGATTGATGACACACTAACCTAAGGGCGTGTTTTTCACTGCCTGTGCGTGGTGCATCGGGGGTGAGGTGGGGGAAGGACAGGGAGAACTGCCCTGATGGGGTCAAGGTTAACAAGATGTCAAATACATGGAAGACAGTACCTTGCACTGTCAACCTTTCGGAGGAAAGCTAGGACCAGCAGCCTGCATCTAGTCCTGATCCTGGTCCAGACTGTATTCATCCTTCTCTTTCTCTGTCTTCCCCATAGTGTCTGTCAAGTTAACCAGTGGGGTGGGAAGTTGCATGGACAGCGTTCCATAGGTTGACCTCACAGGTGCTCACATGTGCACGTGCAGACACATGCGTGCACACGCACATGCACACATGCATGCATACACACACACACACACACACACACACACACACACACACACACACACACACAGAGGCTGCAGCTGAAGTAATCCCAGTGGAGCTGCAGGCAAAGCCCCAGGAACAAAGACCCCGGGAAGCTCCTAGGAGGCTGGTTTCCATCTGTGCAGACTTCCTGTACTCTTGACTTCTGGCTGATTGTCAGTCATCACCTAGTAGACTGTTTGGACCTTGATGAGATCTGTCTGGGATCTAGGTGAGAGGGCAGGGAGGGGCCTGATCAGGTCCTCACCTCTGTGGTTCACACACATATTATCAACCTCCCCTTTAGACTGCTTTCCCTTCCTAATCGTGAGTCCCCGGACCACCTCCTAGTCAGGAGGCCCCAGACCAGTCGCCCAGTAGGATTTGCTAGGAAGCCCTTGTATTCTAATCTCTACGGTCCCTCTCCTTTTCCCTCATTTCCACCCACCCTCCCTCCCTCCCTTCCTTTCTTCCTTCTTTCTATCTATGAATCTTATAAAGGAGCTATGGAGCACATAGTAGGCACTTTATATAAACTTAATCATCACAGCCACCCTAGGTGCATCCTCTGGTTGTCAGCATTTCACACATGAGGACTGGCACTTAGAGGGACTGTCCCCCAGCCCCACTGAAATGGCTGCAGGGGCCTGCTCCTGGGTCCGGGCTGACCTGCTTCTGCTGCCTTGCTACCTGGGGTCACATGTGCTCTTCTCTTGCAGGAGACGCTGGGCAGGGTTGCTGAGTCTGGGCTTCCAGCCCTGCTCCTACAATGCCTTTACCTCTTCTTTGTCTTTCCTCTGGACAAAGATGAGCTTTATGAGAGTGACGTTCAAGTTCAAAGGATGTTTGTGCAGGTGAGTTCGAGGAGGGCCTCCATCTCCCTGGGTCAAAATTTCACTTCGGAGACAGACTCTCCGATGTTTCCCGAAGATGTTTTTATCTTTCTCAGCCCTGGTTCCCAAGCTCCTCTGCTCTCCCAGAGGGTCCAGCCTCCCCTGCCCCTCACCCCGCAATCATGCTCTGCATGGGCTGCATGGTTGGAAAATGAATTGCCTCCTCTTCTCTGTACCTCATCTTGTCCCTGTAGCACTGTCCCCTGCCTTGCTGTCTCCCAGAAATGTGGTCCCCTGCCCCTGCACTTAGCTTCCCTGCACCCACCCAGCTCCCCTCCTCCAGTCTGCATTCTCGAGTCCTGCCCACCCTCCCTAGCATCTGGAACCTCCTCTCTGCCCCCTTCTCCTCTGTTAACAAGCACAGTCTGCCCCACTAGCTAAACAGTAGCCAATTTTTTTCTCAGTATAAGCTTTGTACCCACCCCTGTGCCATGATCTCACATGGGTGACCTTCATGAGCCCTCTCTGCCATCCCAGGATACATCTGTAAGTAGTGTTGTTGTCATCCTCGGTCCATGCAAACTGAGGCATGGTGAGTGAGCATGGGGTCTGGGGTCACAGAGGTCTCGGGTGGGGCTGAGATTGGCACCCTTGAGTAAACTTGCATTTACCTGTTCTCATCACTTCTTCCCTTCCTCTCAGAAGACATCTCAGGCCTCTAAGTATCAAACACAATTTCCTCCTGTCGTTCCCCATCTTTCTTATTCTCTTTGACTGACTAACTTTTCACCTTCTCCTCCTGTTCACTTTCGGGCAGTTTTCGCTTTATCAGCTTCTGAGATGCTGAGTTCTCCAGATAACCCCTCCTGATCACTGAACTTGTGAGGGAGGGTACGGAGGTCCATGGGGCCTGTCAATATGTGTCCAGTGTCTGCAGTGTCTCACACAGAGCAGGTGCTTGTGACTGTTCAGTGAATTCCCAAATGCAGCTGTCCATGGTACACACATGTCCACATTAGCGTCCACATTAGACAAATTCCCAAGCCCATTCTTCATTTCCAGAGGGTAGTGCCTGAGTTCTGGCAGGTTTCATTAAAGTGGGTTACCCTCTGAGTTGCATTTGTTGAAATGTAGGTGTTATCTCCTTGTATGTAGATCATATGCTAGGTGGAGGCCAGGACACTGCACCATGCACTTTCACAAATGTTTACTGTGTGGCTTTTAGGTGCCCTGCAGGGAAGTAGTGCAGGGTCTGCCTTCGAAGTCCTGTGTGTGTGGACAGAATATGTGACCACACCTACATTCCTCAAGGGTTTCTGTTACTTTCACAAAAATATATGGAGCCCCTACTGTGTGAAGCTCTACGCCACACCTGCGGTTACTGCAGCAAGCATAGGGCTTCACTTTGAGAGGTGACAGAGGGTGAAGAAGCCAAACAAGGGGAAAACGATCCAGGAACAAGCGCGTAGTCAGCAATGAAAAAAAAACAAAAAAACAGAGATGGGCTTTGCTCTGTTGCCCAGGCTGCAGTGCCGTTAGCAATTTTTTAAGTGCTATGTAGGTAAAGCCAAAGGTGTGCTGGGCAATGAGGGTGAGAGGCTGCGATCTGTACTAGAGAATCAGTGGAGTCTGTTCTGAGGGCATGGCATTTAACTAGAGAGCTGAGGGTTGGCAGGATCAGAGGAGGCAGCCTGGCCTGTTGGGGTGGAGGAAGTGGAGATGAGCAGAGAAACGGCCATGCAAGCCCAGGCTTAGGTGAGACCTTGGTTACGTGGCCACACCTACCTGCAAGGCAGGCAGGGAAATGGGACCCGCAGCTGAGGTCCACAACGCCCAGCTTCTCTCTGTATCAGCCTAGAAGGAGCCAATGCCTTCATTCCCATGGAAGGAGCTTGTGATATTTGCCACACTGGCAGCAGATCCTGTTGGACCACCGAGAACCCAAGGGAGTGGATAAAGTGGGTGAGAAAGCAGTGCTGGGATTTTATCCCACGTGGAGAGGAAGCTTTTGTAAGTCGCTCTGTTAGCCATCAGGAAAGGGAATTGGTGGAAACAAGGAACGCAGTTAGGAGGTTATATGCTGACTCTGTGGTCTTATGGAGAAGTAGAGTCAGTGTCAATAAGGAATTCTGAAACACTTCCCTTTTTAAACAGCTCGGGGTCCTGTTAATTCTATACCTTAATTGTGGGTGACATTTTTTGGTAGTGCCATTAAAAAGATACAAAGTCAGTTACTTATTTATTATTCTGATTTGGAAGGCATAACAATTACTTGTATAGGGCTGATGCAGTCAGACTGGAGCCCCAGGCCCTGCCACCCTTTCCTAGGGGGCTCTGTTGACCTGCTGGTCTAGAGCAGAGGGTGACCCCATGTAATCCCGTCCTTCCCACTGAGACATGCCCATCAGTGCTCCAGAGAAGTAGGGAACAAATCTGTCCGAGGAAGGAGGCTTCCTAACCAGGTTTCCTTGGCTCTTTATCTTCTTATTTTTCAGATGTTGCTCAATATTTGCAGTGACTCCCAGGGCCTGGAGGGACTCCTGTCAGGAAGCGAGCTGCAGTCTCTGCTGATTGCCACGACCTGCCTTCGGGAGCACAGCTGCTGCTTCTGGAAGGAGCCCACCTTCTGTGTGCTGAGAGCAATCTCCAAGGCCCAAAACCTCAGCATCATCCAATATCTGCAGGGTACAGTCTGGGAGACTAGGTGTGGGCTGTGGGCCATGGAAGGGCTTCCCTTGAACTCAGAGCAAAGGCTGAGGGATCACTTTCTATGAGATGTAGGATGCTCTTGCAGCCTCTCTATAGAATTCTGGGACCAAAGAAGAGATGAATGGGCAGCCATGCCCAGGAGATGATTCTACATTGCTTGGCTCCCTTCACTAAAGTGCTTTTCTTATTCATTTTGCTGCTACATTGGAAAGAGGAGGGAAAAAGGATCTCACTGTGCACATACTACCAATCAGACACTGTGCTGTGCCCATTTGTACATATGTGTACAAACAAGCATTTGTGCTTGTTTCTTTGAGATAGTTCTTAATGCTATTTTGCAATGGGGAAAATAGAGATTAAGAGTAGTAGAATAATTTTTCAAGGCTATTCATCTAGTGAAGAAGAGAGTGCAATATCAAACTTAAAGATGCTGATTCCAGCACCCTGATTTCTATCTTAGGAACCGTGTATGGGGTTAAGGCCAAAGACTCTGGAGCCACACAGCCAGGAATGGACTCTGGCTCTGTCCTCATAGTTGAGTGAGCTTGAGCTCAGGCACTTAACCATTGGGATGCCTCAGTTCTCTCACCTGTAAAATGGGGATAATAATACTGCTGATCTTATTGGATTGTGATTCTTTGCGGCTCTTCTGAGTCCTTGCAGCTGAGAGGCTGAGCTTGCGTTATCTTATAGGTACTTTTTCTGATCCATTGGATTGGCTTCCCCAGGACTCAGAAGAGGTTTTTCTTGATGAGAGATTTCTAAAAACAGTAATTCATCCAAATGCAAATCTGAGGGCCTCTTTCTTCAGACTCAAATCTTCCCCTGGCTCTGGCACCACTCTGGTGGGGTAGCCATTAAGCCCCATAGCGGGGTCTTCTAAAAATAAGCCACACCCCTTTTTCTCTCCCTGGGCCACACTTCAGTGTTCCAATCCCCTGGCCTCTTCAGTATCCAAAGCACCCCGTCTTTTCACCCACTGCCTCCCACGTGTTCATGCATCCTTCCCTGCACTTTTCATCAAGCTAATTTCTGCTCAGCTCCAGCATTGTCTCCTTGAGGTCTTAGATGAGCTCAGGTCTTGCATTTTACATCTTATTACCTAATGGACCTGGACTCCCCCTCCTGCTGAGAATTAGGGACAGAGTGCTGAGGGGCTGCCTTCCTCTCCTGTGTCACCTGCTGGGCTTGCAGCATGTGGCTGTTAGGATGGCACTTTCTCTGGGGCAGACTTCTTGATCCAAGAGCCAGCAGAACATGTTTTGGATTAATTCCCATTCATGTCCTGACATGTTGTTTGAAGTAGAGGAGGGAGGTGGACCATGGCAGGGAAGCTCTTGCTTCTGAGCTCAGCAAGTCTGTGCTTCCCTCCTGCAGCCACAGACTGTGTCAGGCTCTCCCTCCAGAACCTCTCCAAGCTCACGGACACACTCCCCGTCCCCGAGGTGAGCGAGGCTGTAAGCCTGATCCTGGGATTCGTGAAGGATTCCTACCCCGTCTCCTCAGCTCTGTTCCTGGAGTTTGAGAATTCAGAGGGCTATCCTCTGCTGCTCAAGGTGTTACTTAGGTAAGTGGCTGGCTGTGTTTGGTGGGGGGAGAACACAGGACCACCAAAGCCTTGGTCCTCAAAATCACTGGGGTGCTTTGGAGAAAAATAGATATAGCTCCATAGAGCATGGTCAGATAGACCTCTTATTGCAAAAGTGATTCATTGTGCAGAGAGGGATGGGGACCACTTCCTTAGAGAATCAGTCTTTTTACGAAGTTTGCTTGTAGGCACCTGTCACTTGCATGCCTGTTGCCCTGATTTTCACCAGTCAGAACCCAAACAGAAGCCCTGACTGTTGGAGGGCTTCTGACACTGCTCTCAGCTGCCCTGCCTGTGTGCTTGGAGGGCTGGAAAGGTCTGGAAATGAACCACCTTCAGGAGCAGCCGTCCACCAATGACTGAAGGAGCTGATGGGTGCACACCCAGCACAGCTGCCCTTGGGTGGGCTCACTCTGTGTGGCCTCCAGAGCTCCCCAGAAGGATTAGCTCCAGTGGCCCCATGAGGTGCTTGCTTGTTAATGCTCTCAGACTGGTTTCCTTCCCTTCCCTGTCTCACATGGCCTCTCCCCTACTGGTGTTTTCCGGGATCAACTCCCAAGTGAACTACCTCTTTCTGAAATCCTCGAAACATGGGAAACCCAAGCTCAGACACTGTTCAGCAGGGGCTGGGCTGGCTCCTCCTTACTTTCCACTCTGTCTTGTCGTATCATCTTCGGGTGGGATTGAAAGAGCAAGGGATGGAAATCAGAGAAATGCTGTGATGGCCCAATCTCTTCTGCTGCTCTTGGGGAAGCCACTTCAGGGCAAGACCACCTGGGCTTTGCCCGTCGAGTATAAGACACCCTTTTCCTCTGAGGAGCTGCTACCGCACTTCACACCCTTCCCTACAGAGCCAGGACTTGAGCCTACATGTGGTGACTTGGATGAGGGAGCCGAAGTCCCTTGGTCCACCAAGAGTCCAAAAGGATGTGATTAAATGGCAATACCCTTGCACCTTCCTCCAGAATGATGCTAAGTGCAAACGCCCCGCTGGGCATCTCATGTTTTGCATTAGTCTGGGCTGTGACCAGCTGACTATGACCCCCACAGAGGTCTGTGTCATAGCATTTCCTGAACAATTTTTTGGTTTATTGGGTGTTGAGTTTTCCCCAGACTTCTTGTGGAAGGCAGGGGAGGGGACAGGAGCCTGGTCCAGGGAGTGCCAAGGAGGTCCCATGTGGGCTCATTGGCTTTCCTTTTTGCCTTAACTGAAGTCATGCTGCAAGCACTTTTCCTCTGGAAACGGCAGGGCTGGAATAAGACTTGAGCGGCCTTCTCCACAAGAGGAGCAGGACAGCCACCTGCTTATAATTAAAATATAAAAGCCACACTCAACCTTTAAGCACAAGGAAGTCTGACTATTTTCCACAAGCTTTGGTTGCAGTGTTGAACTATTTTATTGCATTCTCATTTGGGAGGTGCCCTGATCTGCTGATGCCCTAAGCACATGTCTTTTGGGGGTCCAGCCATGGAAAGTGACTTTCCTGTGAGCAGGTGCTGTAGCTTTTCACAGTTTCTGAATGCACTTGTTTGGATCTAAGACTGATGTCTGCACAATGGTGTTTATCCAGGGTGCTCCCTTGCCTCTGGCTTGCCTCAGGTGCAGACTGCGGGGTCTTCCTCAGCTTGCAGATCTGCCTTGCCTCTGTCTCCCCAAGAGTACCATGCACACATGTGGCTGCTCCATCCAGGAAGTACAGTTTGCTGACCTCATCTGACCCCCAGGTACGACGGGCTGAGCCAGAGTGAAGTGGACCCACACCTGGAGGAGCTCCTTGGGCTGGTGGTGTGGCTGACGACCTGCGGGAGGTCAGAGCTGAAGGTGTTTGACAGTGTCACGTACCCTCAGCTTGAAGGCTTCAAGTTCCATCACGAGGCATCTGGTGGGTCCTTCTTGTGTCTGGGTGACCAGAAGAGTCAGTACTGAGTCCTGACAAGGCTACAGAGGGTGTTCTCCTGATTTTTTGTATACCTTTCAATGATGCAGTAGACTCTGGTTATGCCACAGTCTTTGGGGAGGTTATGAATGTCTCCCATGAGACTTGGTGGAAACACTGCTTAATAAAGACAAAGACTTTCTCAAATAATGGAGGCAGCCTCTAGTTCTCTTCTTCACCTCTGGTGTGATTTAGTCTATAGCATTTGCTTATTTAATGGGGGCTGATGGCCCTAGAACAGCCATCCAGGCTCAGAGTCAGTGACTTCTCAGTACTTTGAGCCATTGATTTACTGATGAACTCAATTAGCAGGCACGGATACTTTCTGTGTGGCAGACACTCTGCCCCATGCTGAGTGCCGGTGTGAACAGGCCAGGTGTCTGCTCCCTAAAATTCCTCTGTAGAGACTGTCACACATCCCTGAACCCTAGTCTGCTGGAGAATTGGCTAAGAAATGCCAATGACCCGAGGCACAGCCACGACCCGAGGTGGCTCAGTCAGGAAATCCCAAACAGAGGGAGTTTTTAAGGCTAAGTGTGGGTTGTCTAGGATGAAATGAAGGGAGAAAGTTTAAAGGCAGAAATGATAGTTTGGGGAATATATGGTGGCCTGGATGGCTGAGTGAGTCTGGGAAATTAGAGCTGCTGCAGAACAGACACAGAGAGGCTGCAGTACTGCAGGGCTCATCCCATCCCATTGGATGGGATGCAACAATGCACAGGGGTGCAGATGTAGTTTAGGCAGTGCCTGGATCAGAAAGGGGTTTCATAAACATCTCTGGTGTCTGAGGCAGAGAAGGCTGGAGGCAGGGAGCTTTCTGACAAAGTGTCTCCTGGGGGAGTGAGAATGAGGCTTAACCTTCAAGCTGCAGGAAAAGGTGGAAGTGGGTCAGGAAAGTATATTTATCAGTTCGTCTAGAAACGAAACTGACTCTGCCAGTAATCTCCAACATCACTTAATTTTAATCCATTAAAACAATCCTCCTAGCCCAATGCTGTGCAATGGAAATAAAATGCAAGGCATATTCTCTTATTTTAAATGTAATTTTAACTTTCAATAAGAAGAAATAAGTTAAATTATTTTTGATAATATATTTTATTTAACTCAATATGTCCCAAATATTACCATCTCAATGTATGGTCAATATAAATGGTTGTCAATAAGATATTTTGCGTTATTTCCTTTGTGTTATCTTTTTTAAATCTAATGTGTACTTGACCTTCACGGCACATGTCTGTCCAGAGTGGCCACAGTTTGAGTGCATCTTGGATTGTGCCACACCAGCCTTCGTCACACCCCAGGGGGCTGGCTTTTCTGGACTTCTGATAGACATGTGCTCATAGGAGTTAGGACACAGAAACTTCAAATGGCATGTCCTCTTAGTAATGAAACATCTATTTGTAGAAACAGGCAGAAGTGACTTGCAAGGTCATTCTTGTTTTTCGCCTCAGGGGTGACTGTTAAGAATCTTCAGGCCTTCCAGGTCCTGCAGAATGTTTTCCACAAAGCCAGTGACTCTATCCTCTGCACACAAGTCTTGTCGGCCATCAGGACCATGTGGACCTGGAATGCTCGAAACTTCTTCCTGCTGGAGTGGACCCTGCAGCCCATCTCACAGTTTGTAGAGATCATGCCCCTGAAGCCAGCCCCTGTGCAGGCATACTTCTTCCAGCTGCTGGAGGCCCTAGTGTTCGAGCTGCACTATGTGCCCCATGAGATCCTTCGAAAGGTGCAGCATCTGATCAAGGAGAGCCCTGGGCCGTCCTGCACCCTCATGGCCCTGCAGAGCATCCTCAGCATCGCCGGTGGAGACCCGCTCTTCACTGACATCTTCCGGGACTCAGGGCTCCTGGGCCTGCTGCTGGCACAGCTTCGGAAGCAAGCCAAGATTATGCGGAAGTCAGGTGCTGCTGGGCGCATCGGGAGGGATGGGCAGGGCTCACTGACAGCCAGGCCTGGTCTTTGGGCCAACCTGGCTGCCCATCAGTGTAACAGAAAGTGAGCATGCCCATATCACTGAGAACTGTGTTCTCGGGACACATAGTTTCACAAAAAACAGGCAGCCTCCCAGTCTTCCCCATGAAGAAGTGAAAGGGATGGGTGAACTTGGGGCTAACTCAGGCCTTGTGAATTCAGGTTTTAGGTATCTCTTGACCTAGACATTGGGTGGGTGTGCAGACAGGGAGACTGCAGGAGTCCGACAGGTCCTCAGGAATGGGAGCTTGGAGAAGCCTGGGATTTGGGGGCCCTTCTGGGATCTGCTGGGACACAGCTGCTTAGCTCACACTGCTCACTTTGCACTGTTGGCTCAGTGGTCTCCCACTGGGAGAGAGCTCCCTGAGGTCTTGCTGGCCCAGCATGTCCCTCCAAGTCTTGGTGTCCTGCTGGGCTGTACACCTGTGGCTCCCTGGCAACACCCCCTTTCCCTAACTTTGCCCCTACACCCTGGAGTCTCAACCTTAACAGCCTCTGCTGCTCCCCTGGGGCTTTAGGGTCTCAGGAGGGTCCATGGTGGCTCAGGGGTTAGGTTCTTTCCCTGTCTCACCATGCCCCCCACCACATATCCCGCTGTAGTCACTCTACATGGTGGTCTTTAACTCCCATCTCCACTGACTTTCCAGTGGGAAGCAAAGTTTGGAAGCTCATTCCCCAGCTCCTCTGGTCTTTCCCTCAGTCTGTCTACACCTGCTGGTCTGGGAAATCATCCTAGAGGAGGGATACCGGGACACAAGAATCTGGACGATTGCCTCTCCCCACCTTCCCGCCTCTCCTTCTCCTTCTCCCATTGCACTGGCTGGAAGGGTCAGGGAGCTCTCTAGCCTTTGGCCACTTCTGGAATTCTGCTTCAGACTTAAGCCAAGGTCACCAATCTGTTTCCTGGGCCTCTCTGAGGGGAAGGAGCTAAGGGCTGGAATCCTAGCCATGCTGCTGACAAACTGAGTGATCCCAAGAAAATGACTTAACCCCTATGGGCTGTGTCTTCTTCGGTAAAACAGGGTAACAGTGTTGACATCATTAGAGTGTTGTGAGATTTAAATGAGGGAATCTCTGAGGAGGACCCACTGCTGTGCCTGGTACATAACAGGGGCTCAAGAAACATCAGTCACCTTGTCCCTATAGTTCCAGTGCTACTGTGATAGACTGAGACAGACACCCAGGGAAGAGCTCAGGTACCTTATGGAGGCCAGGACGGACCCAGCCCCTCCCTGGGAGTGTTTGCAAATAGGATCAGGACTGCAGAGGATGAGCCCAAGGGATGGTTTGTGTGTCTGAGCCTCTGGGCCTGGATAATATTTTATGAGCTACTTTCTACTGCTTATCAACTTCTGGCCTTAAGTCCCATCATGAATGAAGTTAATGTAGTGCTTCCTCCACTTTCCTTGGTATTTAAATGAGAAGTCTTTTCACAGTCTCTTTGTCTAGTGGTTCCATGTTATCTTAGCTGGTACTGCTTTTCAGCAGTCTAACACTGAATTTGCTTTTAAATCCAATTCCAAACTCATGACCATTCCTAGGAGAATTTGAACTCTTTTGTGAGCTCAGGCATCTAGTTTTACTTTGTACTTTCTATTGTTAAATGTATTTTGTCGTTTCTTAGATACTCTGTCTCCTGGTTTTTAAACTCTATTTCATTCATTAATTCATGTATTCATTCCCCAAATAACTATTGAGCATCTAGTATGTGTCAGGCACTTTTCTGACATGGGAATTCAGGTGGATATAGAGATCTGGTTTCGCCCTCGTGGGTCTACTGGGATCACCTATTTACTCCAGATTCTCTTGAGCTTCCCCATGGTTCAGGCATGAGCAGGCAGTCATCCCTCCCAATGATGAATGGCAGACTGTAGAAGTGGTCAAAGGAAAATTAAGAAGGCAGGGCTCTGTTTATCATCTGGGGCAATGCTTCTCAAAGAGCAGTCCCTGGACCAGCCCCATCAGCATCACTTGAAATTTGTCAGAAACACAAATTATAGAACCCTGTCCAAGAACTTACTAAATCAGAAATTCTGGGGATGGAACCCAGCATGGGACTCTGGGTTTTAACAAAATAAGCCCTACAGGGAATGCTGATGTGCTCAAGATAAGAGAACCCCTGATGTAGGGGGTAATTGCCTTCTATCTTACTAACTGGGTTACACACATTCTTATGATGAAAGCATCACATTCACATCTCCTTACGAGGATAGAAAGCTGGAGTCAGAGCTTTGGGGTCATATGACATGTACTTCAACTTTTTTGTTGTTGTTTCTTTAATATGGCAGGAAATAAAGTGTCCACTCCTGTTATTCAGGATCCGGAAAGAGAACTCACCTGTGTGATGCTGAGGACTGTACTCACACTTCTGAAAGGCTCAGTGAGAAATGCAGGTAAGGATGGTACCAACTTCGCCTCATCACTGCTTTATGTCAGTGTTCACAGGCTATATTCAAGGAATAACCAATACACAGCGTTAGCTGTGGCTAATGTCCATCTGCTGGCTGATGTTCAGTGATCATCAGTAAATCCATAGATACTGTACCTCTGTCGACACCTTTTACTTCTAAGGTTGCTAAATAAAGTTGATAAAAAAAAAAGACTATGCTAAATCTAGCATTATCTAAATTAAATTAAATTATCTTATCTAAATAAGAGCCTCCTCTCCTCTTTTCAAGTGAAATTTATTAGTGTCCTGCTGCACTGACTATAGATGCTTTTTTATTTTTTAGATCTGAAGAGTAAAATACAGACAAAGAAAGCTATCATTTTAAATAAATGCAATTTGTTATGCTCCCAGACATGATGGACTTAGCAATTTAATCCATTCAAATTTTCTTATACATATATATATATATGTGTGTGTGTGGGTGTGTACATATATATATACACACGTATATATACATATATACACACACATATATATATACATATATATACATATATACAATTTAATCCATTCAAATTTTCTTATATATATATATAGGTGTGGGTGTGTACATATATATACACACACATATATATATATACACACACATGATTTAGTAGTACAGTCCTCAGTATATATATATGTATTTATATATGTATATACACATATGTATATATATATGTATTTATATATGTATATATACATATATATACACACATATATATATTTATACATTGGTGTGTCTGTATCATATTATACGTAAATATATATATGTGCGTGTATATATATGTGTGTATATATATATGTGTGTGTATATATGTATATATATGTGTATATATGTGTGTATATATATATACATACATATATGTACATATATATATATATATATATATATATACATTCACATACATATATTTATGTATAATATGATACAGACACACCAACAATGTCATATCAATGATTTTGGGTTTGGTGATTTAGGCGTCTTTATCTTTAGCCTCATAGACTAACTGTACCAAATGTAAAAAGAATATTATTCCATTATGGCAGAGGATCTTTAACATTTAGTCTGTGAAGGGTTCCCCAGAGGTGCCAGTTAAATGCATATTCTTAGGCTCACATCCAGACCTTTAATTAATGATCATTAGAGGTGGAGCTCAGGAATCTACTTTTAAATAGGCTTTCAAGGCAATTTCCATGCTGGGGGTACTTAGCCTATAGTTGGACAAATCCTGTCTGCTCAGATCCCCCTCAAGCCCTTTGAAGGATCCAGTTGCCTCCTAGTTTTTATTCCACATGGATTACTCCAATATCAATCCTGGGGAAAAATGCTTGGAATTACTTTTCAACAAAAATGTACCGCCAGTCAAATTTCTTTAATTTTCTTCCCCAAGGAACTATCTAGAAATTAAATATGCTCTTAGCTTAAATTGTGGCTTGCTTTCTATATGAATTTTGGCAGAGAGAAGAGAGAAAATTGTCATTGGCCCTGGGGAAGAAATTATGGGGAGGAGAGGTAGATCTAGTTAAAGTTTTTATTACTTAAGTTTTTATTTTTTTTCTTTTTTTACCCCAAGAATTCATGACACTGTTATTAACTTTAGTCACCACATTGCACAGTAGATCTCTTAAACTTATTTCTCCCATCTTGAACTTATCTCCTATGAGGAGTTATTAGTCATTTTTTTCCCCAAACTTAGATTCTCATTGGAGAAGAAAGCAGTTTTTCAAAAAAAAAAAAAAAAGAAGAAAGAAAAAAAAAAAGAAAAAAGAAGGTCAGATCCACAGTTTCTTTTTTCTGCTTCTCACTTTAACAGTGGGTATAGAGTACCAAAAAATGTACCAGTGAACAAAAGAGAAACATGAAAAAGTAGCAAAATTAACTTTGAAAATTGTAAGAAAAAGCTTTCCTTTTGATTGAAACTGAAGTGGCAGGGCTTCCCCCGACCCTGTCTATCTGGTCCTTAGTTGTCCTGAAAGACCACGGCATGGTGCCCTTCATCAAGATCTTCCTGGATGACGAGTGCTACCGGGAGGCCTCGCTCAGCATCCTGGAGCAGCTCTCAGCCATCAACGCGGAGGAGTACATGAGCATCATCGTGGGCGCTCTGTGCTCGTCCACTCAGGGGGAGCTGCAGCTGAAACTGGATCTCCTGAAGGTGATTTCAAGTCCTTCTTTGAGAGTGGCTTTCCTATGAATATGCACCAAGTGATACACATTTACTCATGCATTCATACTCACGTAATTCACTTGGCCACTGTATGAGGTAGGCAGTACCTTGTATTAGGTAGTGTCAGGTGCTATAACAAATAAATCCACGTCTTCAGTAGCCTGGCACATTAGAAATTTCTTTCCAACATATAGTCCAATCAATGATTGGAGACCGTCGTTCAGGAACTGCAGTCACCTGTGCATCTAACTTGGGCAGCAGAGAAGGGAAGAGAGACAGTGGGGAACTGCACAAGGCATTTTCATTCAGGCCTAGAACTGGCATGCGTTATTTTCTGTCCAATTTTCTTTAGGAAGAACTTTGGGCAGGACTCACCCGGATGCAAGGGATGCTAGGAAATGTATTTCCTGGCTAGGTGGCTGCTTCCCATGACACTGTAAATTGCGGAAGTGCAGCTCAAGTCTGCAACGGCCAAGTAGCTGCCTTGTTGATTTGATCAGCATTTATTGAGCATCTACTCATTACCAGGGCTGATGAAGAGTACCTGGGACTTACAGTCAGATGTGATACAGCCCTTGCCATCTGGGAGCTCAGAGCCTGGCACTAATAAGTAAGCAGTAGTTATACTGCAGTGTGGTAGATGCATTGGTTAGACACTGAGTGCAGGTTGCTATGGGAACACAGAAGAGACCAATGCTGCCTTACCTGACTGAGGAAGACCCACTGGG
This sequence comes from Saimiri boliviensis, assembly GCF_048565385.1. Lineage (NCBI taxonomy): Eukaryota > Metazoa > Chordata > Mammalia > Primates > Cebidae > Saimiri > Saimiri boliviensis. The sequence continues at coordinate 26,624,082 of NC_133460.1, read as the reverse complement.
GAGAGAACCTGTGAGCAGTGACAAAGAAGCAAAAGCCAGTCAGAGCTGTGGAAACACTGGGCACAAAGGGACAAGCAAGGCCAGGCTATCATTTTTGGGCCATGGAGATAAGTGTATGTTTTTATAATATTGTTAACATTCATCAAGTTATCTTAAAATAGTTAAATACACACAACAAATATTCTTGCCATGTATTCTGCCTTAAAACTTTCAGTTTTGTGGATGTTCCTTTTTTTACATTGCTTTTGTGGGTTTATGACTGTTAAAAAGGATCACCTGAGTGATCCTCCTACCTCAGCCTCCCAAGCAACTAGAACTACAGGCATGTTCCACCATGCTTGGCGAATTTTTGTATTCTGTGTACAGAGGGGATTGTGTTATGTTGTCTACTCTGGTCTTCAACTTCTGTCCTCAAGCAGTCCTCCTATCTCAGCCTCCCAAAGTGGTAGGATCACAGATGTGGACCACTGCACCTGGCCAATATGCTCATGTTTCATTAACATGATATACCTGACTGTTGGTGAATTTAAAAAGAAGTGAAGTTGCCCTGATTTCCAAAATTGGGTCAATCATCAATCTAACTTACTTAGTTATGCCTATGTATATGTAAGAACTTTTTAACTTTTAGCGAATGGTGTTTGGTTCATCATACTTACTTTATTTCTCTGCACATTTGATGTGAGACATTGATGTGAGCTGTTCCAGTTATTATGTGACCTAAGTCAGCAATGATTGATGTGGCCAAAGCATCATGTGGCCCATTCAAAAGCGGTGTCATGACCATAATTATCATGTTTCACAGATGACAAGAACCCAGCCAGTGATTTAATTAGAGGGCCATAGGATCAGTGAAAGTGATTTGTATGAAACAACAACAAAAAAGGAAAGTTAAATACCTTTTAAAAGACATTTGAATCCCATGATTATTTGAGGTAAGGGGACTGAGAGGGATGGGTAAAGCAAAGAGTAGGGTAAGGGAGAGAGATTTAAAAAATAAATAAAATACTGGAGCTAGGAATGACCTCAGATTCATGCGGTACAATGTCCTAATGTTACAGGCAGAGAGACATCCAGAGAGCTTCATTGACTAAATTAGTATGGCACAACTGCTAAATGGTGAAGTTGAGTCTGAATCTAAGGCGGGCAACTGAAAACTGAGAGAACTTTTTACTTCACTGCACCGTTTGGTACATTTTCCTTCATATATCCATGATCAGCTAGACTGGCACGTTCTGATAGGATAGGAACAGGGAAGGCATGTCCTAACCAGTCAGGTCTGTGGGTGAATAATTGTTCCCAACAGTGCCATATTGAAAGCCAAACAGATACACAGAGAGGGAAGTTTTGCTTTTGCTTTGCTTGGAGAGTAAAAGTATTTTTGTGTTCAGTGTAGAAAAGAGTGCTCTGCTTTGCTCATAGAAAGTTCCTTTTGTTTACTCTGTAGCCCAGAGGCATCGTATTGGAATGTCAACTCTTGGACAATAGGACTAAATTTCTAGAATTAATAATGTAAAGTCATTATGGTGTTTTACAGATTCAATATCATTTCAAAATCACAGTTATCAAGAGAGCACATAAGGGAAGAACACTGGTGAGCTTATTTAACAAAGTCATAGCCTGTACTCAGTGTGCTGTCTTCTCCCTGGGTACCAAGTCACTGCTGGGCAGTTGGAGGCCCCAGGAGCTGGCATTGTTCTCCAAGGGCCAGGGCTGTTACACGGCTGCTCCAGGGGGCAGCTGGGAGGAATGGTGCCTCTTCCAGACTCGCCCACCACTGAGTCACATGAGCAAGTGGTGAAGGTTTGCTGGAATCAGACGTGAGATCTACATTTGTTTCTACATTATCTTGAGAACCCCCTGGAACTTTGGAACAAAGATGTTAAGTGAACTGTTTCTGGCTGAATCTCTCTCTTTAGAAGGTGAGGGCCAACTCGGCCCATAGGGCCTGTTTCTACAAAGTGTGTCTGAGTGGGGTGAGAGGGTGCCCCCTCTGATAAAGATTTTCCATCACAGCATGGCATCACTCTGCACCCCTTCCCTGTGGCCTATCTGCCAGCCACTCTGGAGAAGCAACTTAGGGCAATTATTTCAAACACCAGTGGCACCTCCATATCAACGCTGAAGCACATGTGACTTCACCACCTAATTCTGGCAAATGATAACTGAGTTAAAGAATAATGTAAGCAAATGAATTTCCTCTCCTTGGCCAGTGGGACTGTGATTGGGTTATGCACAAATTCAGATTGATTTGCTAATATACATTTAGCTGTTCAACTCCAAGCTTAATTGTATTACCTCACCAGTCTTCCAGCATGACACATGGAAAATTATGAGGAATAACAAATAATAGAATGTGAAATAAATCCTGTTAGCCCTAATGTAGTTAGCGCTTTGCAGCAGACATCCATTTTATAGATTCAAGCTGGAGGAATACTAACTCAGAGACGATGACATGGTAACTGAGTTAGGATGAGAAAATGTGCTTAACGCTGACCTTTCTTGAAATGTGTCAACCCCAGCCTGATTACTTTGACTTCAGCTGATTAAATTTACTCCCTTCCACAGACTGGAAACCCTGTGTGATGCATTATCATGCAAAGTTGAGTGACAGTAATGGAGACCCTCCTCCTAGACTCCCCGTTCCTGACAAATCGTTTCCCGAAGTAGTGAAGTATTTATTTTCCTTTATGATAGAAATGTTTCTCTTTAGTTGCTATGAAATTAAGCCTTTGTAATTGGATTTTGGACTCTTTACTTTATGACTCTGCAAATATGAAATTAACCCCATCCCAAGAAATAATAGAGGAGTCTAAGTTCTAATGAGATTACCCCCATTTTACATAATGACTCTGAATTTAATAAATCAAACAAAGCAACAATTAAGGACAGCCATTCCTTCCTCCTCTCCCTCCCAGCAGGAGGAAAAGAAAATAACCATCTAGGAATTACAGGTGACAAACTCGCTGAGAGACACAGATCATAATGAGGGCGATTATTGGGTTGCTTTGCTTTTTAAAATATCTGCTTCAATGTTCTTTGAATGATGGAGCTCTTCTGAGCAATATTTGGCATCAAATTGGACAATTGAATTGGGAGGGGGTTCCTTGAGAGTAGAGGGGTTTATAGTGATCATCCAGCGCTCGGGCGATTGTCTGTAATCTGATTAGTTTTGTTTTTTAATCATTCTCTTTTCCTGGTATTTGTTTTTCATGTGTTATGTAACAAACAGAAGCACTTAGTCATTCCATTTGCCTTAAACAAAGCTCCTGGAGGTCTTAGGGCCATTGAAGGCACTCACATAAATTTAGTCTGTTTAACATTGTAGAGCTTAAGATTTCTTGATGTCTTTGCGACTGATGGACTTTTCATGGCATGTGTCACGTGACGAGGCACGAGGTCAGGTTCAGACGTGTGCTGTGCCTCATCGTAGTGAACAGCTTTTGGTATGGATTATCAGTTAGAAGGGAGGGACCGAAACCACCGCACACACATCATGGTTGGAGTGAGTTTCCAACTCAGACCTAGAAATAACATTTTATTGGGAGTGAGTTGCTCACACAAGGCAGGCACAGATGCAGCATAGCTGCCTTAGCGTTTCCTGGCCCCAGGGTCTCCTGGGTGGGGCAGGAACAGGCAGCTGCCTGGACTCTGTCTACCCAGGGAAAGGCCTTGCCCAACCTAAGCTGTGAGCTTCCACATACACACACTGAGTACCACCATCCTGGAGGAACCGACTCCAGCAATCTGCATGCTTCGCTTTGAGGGTGTGTACAAATGTTCAACTTCCCTGGGTTTTCAGCCAAATATAGAAAGAATGAGGCCACATCCTCACTCGGGAGGAGAAAGCAGTGTCATTGCCCTTGTCGTTCATGCAGCCTGGGAAGTCCATTTCCCTTAAGTCTTTCCCACAATGCAGACTTGACCGCCCCCTTTAGCGGGTGGCTCTGATGCTGAGCTTCTTTCAAAGAGTAAAATGGCAATTCAATTCCCCCCAGTGTCCTTCTGAGTTGTGGTGGGGTATCATTGATATAACCACTGTATGTAGCGCATTTTCTTTTTAGCTATATTGGTAAGGATGACTCTTTCTACCTTGCTTTATTTTATTTGTCCATTTTTAATATAATTATGGACTTCAGCCTTTCATAGATTCTCCTAGTAACTGCAATCTGTTTTGGTTTTTAAATTTCTGGAAATGTCATATATGGGACTCTGGAAGCCCTTTACACAGATCGTTGGCTGCCTTTTATCTTCATATTTGAAGGAATCTTTGCCTGTGTTCACCAAGAGAGTCCAGTCTCCTCTTGTGTTCTCTGACCTGAAACATGAGACTCGCTACTTGCCCAGCAGCTTGGGTTTCCTGTAGTGGAATCTAACATTAGTGAACAAAATCTGAGTGGTCGAAACACACATTCTATAGTTTCAAGTAAATACCACTGTTAAGTTATGGTGCCAGCATTTAAGCAATGGAGCTGGATGCTCGGGAGGCTGAGGCAGGAGAAATGCTTGAACTGGGGAGGCAGAGGTTGCATTGAGCCATGATTCATGCCATTGCACTCCAGCCTGGGCAACAGAACAAGACTGTCTCAAAAAAAAAAAAAAAAAAAAGAGAGAGAGAGAGAGAGAGAGAGAGAGAGATGGAGCTGGAGCTGGAAAATTACTTCTCTCCCAAAGTGTGTGACTTCATGTTTAATAGTCACCTGTAACTTTACTGTTTCTATTTACTAAAAATAATGTTTAATAGTCACCTGTAACTTTACTGTTTCTATTTACTAAAAATAATTTAAACATCCAGTCCCTTCCTTCCTGTTTTTCTCAGCTAACAGTTTTCTCTTTCACACTAACTTCCATGTGTCATACTGCAGATTGTCACCTACACCATGCATTTAAGTCACAGCATCACCCCTCCCCCAAATAGGGAGTTTCTTTTTTATGTTTTCTCTTTGAACCTTGTCTCTGGCCTCCTGAAACTGATTCCAAACTGTGCCTGCTCAGACAATCCCATTCCCTGTCTCACTAGAGCATTAACTATCTGAAAAGATAAAACAGTTCACACATCTCTCTGCAGTCCACTAATGAACCCACAAGGTTGGCCACTCTCTAGGAAGCACACATCAAATGCCCGAGTTTTAGATGGCGTCCAACACAATTTATCTGGTCAATAAATAAGAACCAAAAATTACAGGCTTTTAATACATATTTAAAATCATCCATGTGTTTTTCACATTTAGATGAAGCACAGAATGAGAACCGCTTAAATGTAGCCTCCCTGCCCTCTTCCTCCCTCCTTCCTTCCAGTAGCATGTATTGGTTACCTAGCACTGGACTCAAGTAAGTAAGTGCCCAAGAAAAGTTTGATTTTAGAAGAAATGAAAGTTTTGTGGGCCAGTAAAACTCCAGATGATCTGGAGGGTGGTGGATTCCACGGTGTATGCTATCATCAGTGGCCTAACTGCTTTCTACACACCTGGCCTATGCTATGTGTTATACCTATGCATTTCATTCCATTGCAGGTTTCTCTTTTCTGCCTGACACCTTCTTTTCATATCACATTTTAAGTTGATTCATTTTACTGTTTCCTCTCCTTTAATATAACAGATAAAGCCGTGCTTGCACAGAGAAGGAGATAAGGAGTAACGAGCTGCTTCTATAAGGTTTTCAATGTGTGTCTCCCGTACAGTGTAAGAGAAGGTTCATCCCACTCATTTAGCAAGTTGTCATGAAGTGTGTGCAGTGTTCCACAGTAGTAAGGAAGCTAGATATGGTTCCCTTCTCATGGAGCTTCAGTCTGGTGGAGAGCTGAGTCGATTTTCAAGTCGCTGCAGTAGAGTATGATGAGAGTTTTGATCAGGGCATGGGAGGGGGATGGGTGAGCACTCAACCCGGGCTGAAGATGAGGTATAGGACAGAAGATGCTTTCTGAAAAGAGATGCATTCAAGTCAAAATACAAGACAGTTAAATCAACCCTATATATTAGTTTAGTAGTTACACAGGGAAAACCTAAATGGGAAGAGGAACAATATGAACATCTCAGCGTTTCAGAATCATCCTTCCTGCAGCTTGTTGGCCTGAAGGTGTTGGGGAGGGAACAGGGAGTGGGCAGCTCTGGCAGGAATATGTGTGAGCTCAGGGTTAATCTGCCTCCTGGAGTGCACTCATTTCAATTTGCTTGGTGTTTCAGTCTCTGCTCCGGATCCTGGAGACCCCCAAGGGCCGTGCTGCCTTCAGAGTCTCCAGCGGGTTCAACGGGCTCCTGTCCCTGCTCTCTGACCTGGAAGGCTCCCTCCAGGACCCCCCGCTGCCGGCATGGGGAGCAGTGTCCCCCAGACAGACCCTGGAGCTGGTGTTGTACACTCTCTGTGCTGTGTCCGCAGCGCTGCACAGGGATCCTGTCAACGGCGACTTCTTCAGGAGGAACGGGCTGTTTGAGAAGCTGGCCGAGGACCTCTGCCTGCTGGGCTGTTTTGGAGCCCTGGAGGAAGAGGGCGTCCCACTTCCTGCATGCTCCTGGGCGGACACGCAGGCCAGGCCATTTGTGGATTTGCTGGGCACTGCCTTTTCCTCCAGCAGCTCACTCCCACCTCGGATCCAGAGCTGCCTCCAGATCCTGGGCTTTCTGGACAGCATGGCCAGCGGCACCCTCCACCTGCGCGGGGACCTGAAGGCGTCCCTGCGGGCCAAGCAGGGGCCAGTTGTGGATGCTCAGAAGGGAAAAGCTGGCAGTGACCCCCAAGGCAACTTCAAGCGGTGGCCAGACCTGGAGGAGAGGTAGCTTCTGCCAGTGTGTCATCAGTGCGTCTCTGTCTCCCCTTCTCATACTAATGCCTCATGCATGTGTAGTCGGTGGGAAGGCTCAGATACAGAATGGGTGTGCAGAAATGTCACGTGATCTCCACTTCTTCAAAGCAAGTTACTTCTGACTCCACACTCTTCTATCTAGGGAACTGACAGAAAATTCAATCTGAGTCAGTACTGGGTTGGAGGATGCTGTTGAGTCATATGAGAACCAGGGAGGCCTATGGGATGCCTGAGAACCGAGGGCAGGACCCTGCTGATACACTCACCTTCTCTTTTGGGAGCTTTACTGTCCCAGGGAGCCTGGTGCCTGGGCTGGCATCCTTGGGTATGTCAGGCAGCCTTGGCCTTGTAAGGCTTTATCTCCTCCCCAGCATGCTGCCAGGGGTGGGGTGAGATCCTCTGATCTGCAGGACACAAACCGTTGTTCACCCCCAGTTATGGAGCTCTTTCTGTTCTTCCCTGCTGCTTCTACACCCCTAACAAAGACAATTGCTCTCCTTACTTCCTCAGGCCAAACACCTCAATGGGTTCAGACTTCCGCAAACAATGTTTTACTCTCATGTCTATAACAGAGAATTCCACTAAAGCAAGAGCGCACAAAGAACCATCCCTAGCCCACCCCTGCTGGGGTAGGAGGGAAAATAAAAGAACACAACAGCAACAGTTGGTGTGTTTTTCCATTCCTCTAAAGTGGAAATGACGGAACACCCATCAATACTGCAGTAAATTATCCTTTCGAAAGACACCGTTTTTATCCAGAGTGCCCTGTTTGCTAGGAATGTGTTGGGGATGGTAGAGAGAGGGATGCATGTTAAATCTCCACACACTGAGATAATTATGATTTTTCTTTTGTTAATCTGGCTAATTAATTAGTTTGCTAATCTTGGAATGCTAGGAATGCTAATCTTGCATTCCTGCACAAACCAACTCATTCATAATCTATGTACTGCTGAATTTGATGCACTAATGTTTGAAAATGATTTTTGTGCTGATATTCAGGAGTTTAGCTTTTCATACTCCTTTCTTGGAGACTTTTCTTGTCAAATTTATGCTAGCATCATAGCATGGATTGGACAGTGATTCTCTTCTATGCTAAAGAAGAGTTTATGTAAAGATTATTTTTGTTCCCCAGCTAATGTGGTAGAACTTACCACTAAATCCTTGTGGGCCTGGTGTTTCCTTGTGAGAAAATTTATTATCATAAGAATGCATTTCTATTTGTTCCTGAATTACTCTTGGTTTGTTATTTTGCAAGCTGATTTTCCCATTTCATCGAAGTTTCCATTTGTGGGCATCTGGCTGCCCATGATGGCTCCCTGACGCTCTTCTGAGCATCCCTTGTGTGTTCTGTGTCTCATTTCTAACACTATTTATCTGTGTCTTCCTGCTTTCTCTGCTTCAGCACGATTCACAGATGTTTACTTTTCAGTGTGCCTATGAACCATCTTTTGACTTTTACTGTTTCTCCTATATACATGTATTTTTTAAAATTATCATTTTCTTCTACCTTTGGGCTTATTCTGGTGTTCTTTTTCTTAACTTGGATGTCTATTTCCATCTTTTTACATATACATTTATCTGTAATTCCTAAGTTTTATTTTCAATGTCATTTAGTATGAAATATTTTTCTAATTTCCCTTACAATTTATAGTTGACTCTTAAGTGTTTGAATTTTGAATTTCTGTTGTTACAGTGTTCTGGTCATCTTCTCTATTTGCTTCTCACTCTCTCAAGGTGAGAGAAGGTGGACCATCTGGGTTCTCATCCTTTGAAATTAGTTGAGGTTGACTTCATGGCCCTCAATTTCATAAATATTCCACATGTACTTGGAAATAATGCATGTTCTCAGAGTGTTAGGTTTGATGTTCTATTTATGTCTCGTGGATCGAATTTGTCAATTGTTTCATTCAAATATTCTTTATCACTAATTTTTAAAGTCTGCTCAAAATATCAGGTTTTTGTGTGTGTGTGTGTGTGTGTGTGTGTGTGTGTTTTTCTGTTTGTTTTGTTTTTATAAACAGCCTTTATTGGGCTCATGGGTCCTGAGGGCCTCTGTGGATTTGTCAGCTTTCTTCTCCATGTTCTTCTCCGCCCGTTTCTGCAGCCTCATGAGCTGTTTCTTCTTCTGGTTGTGGGTTTTGGCCTTCTTCCTCTTCTCCTCGCTGTCACTGCCTGGTACTTCCAGTCAGCCTTGTGAGCCAAGGCGCCCCAGGTAGGCAAACTCTCTCATGAGCTTCAGATGCAGAGTCTTGGGGGCAGCAGGAACCCCCACCTGGTTTTCCTGTCATGGGCAGTGGAATTCCATCGAACACCTCGGAGGGTCTAGGGCAGCCTGGCCTCACTGGATCTTGTGGGCAGCGGCCCTGCACCGTCCACTAGAAGACACTGCCAGGGGGCGGGAAATAATAGGGGCCTCAGCATGGTTGATGTTCATCCACCTGTGGAATAAGGCTGGGTACATCAGCTTGTTTCTGTAAAAATGAGAAATGTTGACGCCCTCGCAGGGCATCACCAACTTCCATCCCAGCATTACCTGCTTAGCCACATCGGCTGCCAGGTGCCCCGGGAGGCGACCTCAGCCTCCAGCACCGGGATCTGCCCCTCTGCCACCTGTGGCAGTGGCCTGGGAAATGGAATATCAGCTATTGGGAACAAAGCATTCAAAATCTCTCATGATAAAGTGGATGTGTCCGTTTCTGTTGAATTTTGCTTTACGTATATTTGAGGCTATAAGAATCATCCATATTTAGAATTTTTACATTCTTACGGAGTCCAAATTTTTATCATTATATGGTGACCTTTTCATCTCTAGTAGTACATTTCACCTTAATAATAATAGGACTGTATCAGCTGTCGTTTGGTTAAGTTGCCACTGGGATTTTTCTTCATCCTTTGGTTTTAAACTTTCTGTGTACTATCCTTGCATTTTCAGGTGTCTTTCTTGTAAACAATAAGGATCTTTTTTTGTTGTTGTTGGTTTTACTTTGTTTTTAAATCTAGTGTGATATTGTCATTTAACTGAAGAATGTCATTTGTTTACATTTTCATAATTATTAATATATTTGGGATGATTTCTGCTTAGTTTTTACATTTGTTCTGCTTTTAAAAAACATTTTGGTCTTATTTTTGAATTGCTTGATTTTTAAAAAATGTGTTTCCTGCCTACTAGCATAAAATTTAAACTCTCTATGATTAATTTTGTAGTAGTTAACATAGAGTGATTTAACAGGCATACTAACGTTTATAGTTAAGTATTTTTATCCTCCTACCAATTAAGACATCAAGACCTTAAAATTCTTTAATTAATTTTTGCACTTTTCTAACTTATACATTACAGTTAGCTAATATTTTAAATTTATCTCCTGTTAGTAAATCCATCAGATAAGACAGTTGTTGTTTTATAAAATATTCTGTGGATTTATCTACACGCTTTCAATGTCTGTGCTCACTGTTCTTTCTTGCATCTCTGGTTGCTTTTCAGATGTTCACCATTCTTGTTCTATTGCTTTACTGTCATATATCTCAATGAAGATTATTTTAAACATTCATTTTGCTTCATATTCTTTGGGATTCCTGAATCCCAATTGATGCCTTTTATGAAATAAGGATTTTTAATTTATGACCTCTTCTCCATTCCTTTTCCTATTATGCCTTTTTGGAATGAACACAATTAGATGTATGCTTTACTTTTTCATTCTATCCTCCACGTCTCTTAATCTTCTTTTTAACATTTTTCATCTCTTTGCCTGTCTGTGCTGTTCCATGCAGTTTCTTTTGATCTTTCTTAAAGCCATTGAATCTCCTACTAGTTGTGTGCAATCTGATATATAATCTAGCCATTTAGGTTTTGTTTTTAAAATTTCAGTGACAGTATTTTATATTTCTCTATGTACTGTTTGGTTCTTTTTCTAATGAACTTGATTTAATAGCCCTTTTCCTTGTTCATATCTGTCTGTCATTTTTATTTCTTCAAACATATGAATCATAATTGTTTCTTCTTGTGTTTTTTGAGAGGCTGTTATTTCTGTGACAATCACGAAAGGTTTCTTGTGTGATGTCTGATACTTGATTGTGAATCTTGCTCCAAGATTTTCCTTTTTTTGGGTTCCATGCAAATCATCCTCCTTCCGGCCATCCTGCCTTTCCTTAGGTATGGAAATGCCTCCATAGGGTCTTAGCTGCCCTTTCCAAGCCAGGCCTTGGTCAGATTGCCAGGTCCTGATTTTCTTGCTTGTCTAGGGAAGAATTCCTTCTCTAGATTCCCTCTTCTCTATATTTCAGGGTCAATCCCTGAGGAGGCCTTTTCTCTGGGTACCCTGATAACTTAGGATCTTGGTATGGAAACTTGTTCAACTTATTGTACCAGCTCTCAGGGGCAGGGGAGTATTTGTCAGTACCAAAAGACATCTAGTAAGTTTTATCAGGTGAAGAAAAGCAATAGTAATTAGAGGAATATCTCTGGGGACTGAGCACTAAACATCTGTTTGTTCTTATTTCCCTCCCAAATTTTGGAATTTTATTAACAAGGAAACAAAGGCTGAGAAAAGATAACAAATATGGCCAAAGGCCACACATTTAGTAAGCAATAAAGACAGAATTTGAACCCAGGGCTCCCTCCAAAGCCCGAATGCATTTGTCTGTATGTGCATGTATGTGCACACACACGTGTGTTCTTCCTGGGTTTTTTTCCTGATACTCCCACAATAATAGTGATAGTTTTCCAAATGTCAGACCTGACAGCCTGCAGTTTGAAGATCGGGTTCTAACCTATGGACTACATCAGTTCTGATATTTTAGAGGTGAGACCTGTGTCAACTGTCATCCTGGTTTTGTAATGAGTAATTTTTACATTTATAAGAGCCGTGTTTCATAAATGGAACATTTTTTCTTACTAAAAAAGATACATGGCCCTTGACCTTCCTTAATGGTTAGAGAATAGGAAGTGAAACTCCACTCCCACAGGGAGTCTGTGGGGTAAAGGGCATGGCAGTGGGCAGGGAATCGGAGACAGGATGCCCCCACCACACCTGCATGTCCTTGGGCAGGTGGCTTCCTTCAGCTTGGCCTTCTGCAAATTAGGTCCCCAGTCTCCAGGGAGGAGGGAAGGAGGCTGTGGGCCTTGGAGTCAGGCTGGCTTGCTCTGTTCCTTGGTGGCTGTGTTCTTTGGCTCTGCTACATTCTTTCTCTAATCTTCTATCTCCTGATTTGAAGACAGGGATAATAGTATCTACACTGAGGACTGCTGTGAGGTGAGGATTGAAGACGGTGATGGTGGTAGAGTGATCACAGCTTCTTCTTAAGCATGTGTGTGCCAGACACTGTGCTCAGCTTTTTACAGTGGACTACTCTTCAGTTTGTTTAGTCTTTATGATAACTATAATTTAAGGAGATGACACAGAGATGACATGTTATGCAACTCCCAAAGTATATATATGGTGTCCAAAATACATCGTATATCTCTACGAAATATACACCGTGCCAAACACCCCCACACCAAACACACTACAGACACATCACACACATACATACATATACCATACGTACACAAAACACACACACCACACATTAAGCATACACCTTGCAAGTACTGGCATACCACACACACCCACACACCACCCCTACACACCACACAGCACCTGGCATACACGCATGAATACACTCCACACATACCACCTATATACCTACATGCACACACCACGTGACACTCACAAATATCGCACATACACATATACCACATATCCACACTACATACACACCCCTCGGCAGCCCATCAGCCACAGTGCAGGTCTGGAGGTGAAAGTGGAGCGGGAACAGGGTCAGACTGTGGTGGGCCTTGCTAAACCCTACACGAGACCATTTCACTTTTATTTCACTTTTACCCTATAGGCAATGTGGGGCTAGGGCAGTCTCTGGGCAGGGCTCTGGCATCCTGGGGTTACAGGTTATGAGGACTGCTTTACAACTGGTGCTGTGTATAGCTCAGAGAAGAGCCCCCTCCAAAGCAGGGCATCTCTTCTCCTTCTTGCTTCTGCCTTAGCACATGGCTTCTCCCAGCCCCTGCCAGGCCTCGCGGGCTGACTTTTATTCCTTACGTCAGCCAAAGGAGCAATCTCTGTCACCTTTACCTTGAACTTAAGTTGTGGCTATAACTTATAACCCTAAGGGGACATCGTTTCAACAGGAATGTGGTGTGCTCCAGACAATGCTTAAGTATTAAGGGAGCACTCTGGAGGCCAGAGCCCCTAAATACTCATTCCTCTGGCTCTGCTGCTGAGCATCCTGCAGCTTTATCCTAATCACTCCTGTTGAAACAATGTCCCCTGTGGGTATGGATTGTATCTGTCACTTAAGTTTGTTAGAGGTAATCCTTGCGAGTTTGATGTTTCAGCCAGTTCACTGGGGAAGGGTGGGGACAGTGCAGTTCCTGGGCAGTTCATATGAAGGCCACACTGGCCTTTGCAAGGCACAGATGTGACCCTGTCATTCACACTCGGAAGCCTCCAGTGCTTCCCCCTGGTTCCCAGGAGGGAATCAGACATTGCGAGTATAGGCCACACAGTCCTGAGGGTCCCACCTGCCCATGGCATCACTAGACTAGCACCTTGCAGCCGTGTTTCAGACTCAGATTTCATATATGCCCTTTACTCTACCTGGGATGACTTTCCTGTCTTCACTCTGCCTGGACAGTTGCTTTCTGCTTTTGTCTCGGTTTAGATGTCGCTTCTTCCAAGAAGCCTACCCTGGCTGCCACATCCCCATCCTGTGGGCCAAATCAGATCCCACTACCTCACATGTCCTCAGCACCCTCAGCACTGATCACGGTGCAAGTCAATCATTAATTGTGTAACCTCCTTGGTTTCTTATTTGTGTGGTGCACGTTTGCCCACTTGAGCATATCTGAAACCAGGATGTTTCCATTTAAATGAATGCCATAACCTATAAACCATCCATTAAAATAGATGCCAAGGACATGAGCTACTTAAGTTGTCTCTTCCCCATCTGCCAACAAAGCTACTGTACATCTCTTGATCTTTGGCTTCTTACCATGGTGGAAACGAGGTGGCGTTTACATTTCTTTCTTCTGCTTCAGCGGTGAGGCCCGTGTGAGCATGGACTGGGTCTGTAGCTCCCAGTCTACCTCAGGGAGCCCCATGAATGGTCACTGAGTAGAATACAGGCATGAATGAATTGAAATGGGCAGGACAGGAGGAAAGGCAGGGGGGTTTGCCAAGGCAGATAGTCTTGGACTCTCGTGCCTGGCATCCTGAAGACACCCGATGTGCAGTGGTCCTGCAACTGCTTCAGATGCGGCTGCTCCTCCCTGCTCCTCTCCTGGGATCCCACCTCACAGAGACATGAGTGGAGTGTCATGCTTGTATAGTGGGGGCTCCAGCAAGGGCAGCCCCAGAAATTGAGAGGATACAGAGAAGTACACCTAATGAAGTCTGGGGAGGTCAGAGAGGCATTCCTGGATTAGGAGAACACTGAGCTAAACATTGCAAGATGAGACTTATCTGGACTGAGATGGGTTGAGAAGGCATAAAGGTGAGACTCAAAAGCAACTGTGTTGAGTAAGATTTGTTCTAGCCTTCTGTAGGCGTTGCTCAGACTTCGAGCTGTAGTAGGGCTTTAAGCTCTAGGGATGAATGGGCAGAGATGATGGAGAGAGGCAAAGAAAGGAGAGAGACAAATGAGCTGTTAGTCCCTCCTTCCAGGGATGGCAGTAGCTTGAACAGGAGAACATTTTGAGAACTATTTAGGATATAACTTTGCCTGTCCTTGAAAACCAATTTGATGAGAGTATGTGAGAGAGAGGGGTTGGTATCAGCCCCTGAGAGAGAAGCCCTGGAGGTTTGGAAGAGGATGGTGGCTGTCTGGAGTAATCAGCATGGACTGCCCAAATGAGACCATTTTGCTTTTAAGTTTCTAATGCGTCCCTCAAGTATCCACAGGCCTTAGTTACAGGTGATAGGTATTAATCTTGCTCCCTGAATTTTGACAGAGTTGCCGATAGGGGACAGTCTGACTTCCATATCTAAGCAGGTCAAATACCAGGACTGGAGCAGCCATCCTGTCTGACGTGCAGCTGCTGTGGGTGCAGGATTTGATAGCCAAGCTCTGGGGCTGTGTGACATGATGAGGCTTCACTGATTCACATCCTGGAAAGCCTCCTAGGTTTCTTCAAATGAGATGCAAACTTTGGCCACGCATCCCTCACACCACCACTGGCTCCCAAAGATACAGGTGCTTTGAGATTTGCACTTTTGATTACAACTTTCTGTTGTAGCCGCAGGTCCCTTGCGAGATACAAGCCATCTGGGAACACCAGGTCCGGTGGGGGATCAGTGACTGCCCCCGCTTGGGATCTAGAACCTTGTCTTCATTCCTGCTCTGTCAATCCCTACCTTACAGCAATGCTTCTCACAGTGTGGCCTGTAGACCACCCGCATCAGAATCCGTTGTAGAGTTGCACAAAAATATAGTTGTGTAAACTAGATTTCCTGATTCACAGTCCCTGCGGCTGAAATTTAGGGCTCTGTTTTTAAAAAGGTCCTCTTGTTATTTGTAAGCACATTAAAGTTTGAGAACTGCCGCAGGTGCTAGACATCTTTTTCTTTAAATTTTTTTTTTAGAAACTTAGCTTTATTCACAGAGGTGAAATTCACAGAACATAAAATTAACAGTCTTAAAGCAAACAATTTCATAGAATTTAATGCATTCACAGTGTTGTCAAAGACCACTTCTATCTAATTCAAAACAATGTTGTCATCCCAAAAGGAAAACCCATACTAATTCCCATTCTTTTCTCCAATCCCTGGGCTACCACCAAGCTGTTCTGTGGATTAATGTATTCTGGATAAATCATCTGTAATTGGAATCGTATAGTAGGTGGCCTGTGGTGTCTGGCTTCTTTCAAGTAGCTTAATATTTTTGAGATTCATTTACATTGTAACATTTATCAGTACTTCTTTCCTTTTTATGATAAAATACTATTCCATTGCATGGGTACATACCGTAATTTGTTTAACCATTCATTTGTTGATGAACATTTGGGTTATTTCCTTTGGTTATTGTAATTAGTGCTGCTATGAACATTCATGTTCATGTATTTATTTGAGTACTTGTTTTGAGTTCTTTTGATTATCTACCTAGGAGTAGAATTTTAGCTCAAATGGTAATTCTATGTTTAACTTTCTGAGGAACTGTCAAACTGCCTGTTTTCACAGCAGCTGAACCAATTTTGCATACCCACCAACAATATAAGAGATTTTCAATTTCTCCACAAGCTTGCCAATATTTATTTTCCTTTAAGAATTTTTTTTTAGCTATTCTAATGGGTGTGGAGTATCTTATTGTGATTTGTGATTTTGATTTTTATTCTTCTAATGGCTAATAATGTTGAATTTTTTATGTGCTTTTTGGCCATTTGTATATTTTTTGTGGGGGAAATATCTATTCAAGAGCTTGGGCCATTTTAAAATTGGGTTGTTTCTCTTTTTGCTGCTAAGTTGTATGAATTCCTTACACATTGTGGCTACTAGACTCTTAAAAGAAATATGATTTGCCAATATTCTCTCTCATTCTGTAGGTTGTCCTTTCACTGTAATAACGTCCTTTGATACACAAAAGTTTTCAGTTTTGATGAAGTCCAATTTACCCATTTTTTTTCCTTCTGTTGCTCTTGTTTTTGGCATTATATGTAAAATTCCAATGCCAAATCTGAGGTCATAAAGATTTACCACTGTGTTTTCTCCTAAAAATTTTGTCTCGGCTCTTGTGTTTAGATCATCAATTCATTTTGAGTTAGTTTTTGTATATGGGAAGAGGTCAGGGTTGGACCTCATTCTTTTGCTTATAGCTATTCAATTGTTCTGCTACCATTTGGTGAAGAGTCCATTCTTAAATTTTCTTTGGAGCCTTGTTGAAAATCAAGGGGCCATAGATACGTGAGTTTGCCTATGGATTCTCAATCCTATTTCCTTGATCTCTAGATTTATCCTTATGCCACTTCCACTCTGTTTTGATTATGTAGCTTTGTAGAAGGGTTTGAACTCTGGAAATGGGAGTTGTCCAACTTTGTCAAAATATTGTTTTGGCTTCTTAGGGTTTCCTACAATTCCCCATGAATTTGAGGAACAGCTGTCACTATCTGGCATGAGGCTAGCTGTAGGCTTTTCATAAAGGCCCTTTATCATGTTGAGGAAGTTATTATCTATTTCTAGTTTTTGGAGTGTTTTTATCATGAAAGAGTGTGGGATTTTGTCAAATGCTCTTTATGAGTCAAATCAGGTGATCATCTGGCTTTTTGCCTGTGTCTATTAACGTGGTGCATTTTGTTGACTGGTTTTCTTATGTTGGACTACTCTTGCATTTCTAGTATAAATCATAATTGGTCATGGTATATAATCCTTTTAATATGCTGTGGAATTTAGTTTGCAAGCATTTTGTTTAGAATTGTGCGTGTATGTTCATCAGGGACATTGATCTCTTAGATATTGGTAGCTTTTTTTTTTTTCTGTATTGTGTTTGTGTGCCTTCAATATCAGAGTAAAACTACAGACTTCCTTGCTGGTCCTGGAATATGCCAGACATACTCCTTCTTTGGGGCTTTGCAATGGCTCTTCCCTTTGCTTGAAATGCTTTCCCCGTGGATGTCTGCATCCCCTCTTTCAGTTTTGCCCTTCTTAACGAGGCCAAGTGTGCCACTCAAATTAAAATTGCAGTTTACTCTCTTTCCCTGTACAAGCATTCTCAATTCTCCTTCTTTGCTCTTCATTTTCTCAATAGCACTTACCATTTCATATTTATTAGTATATTACTATGTTATATATTAATATATTATATTATGTTATATTTATTATATTATATTATTATATTTATTATAATATATTAAGTATATTAATATTTAAATCAAATATGATAAATATATTAAATACATTAATTATAATATAATAAATATATTTATTATATTATAATTATATTATATTTATTATAATTATTATTTTAAACTTATTTATTATCTTTATCTTTTTTGTGGGGGGACTGAGTCTCGCTCTGTCACCAGGCTGGGGTGCAATGGCGCAATCTTGGTTCACTGCAACCTCCACCTCCCGGGTTCAAGCGATTCTCCTGTTTCAGCCTCCCAAGCAGCTGAGATTACAGGCATGCACCATCACCTTCGGCTAATTTTTGTGTTTTTAGTAGAAACGGGGTTTCACCATGTTGATCATGATAGTCTCAATCTATTGATCTTGTGATCTGCCCACCTTGGCCTCCCAAGGTGCTGGGATTATAGGCATGAACCACCGTGCCAGGACCATTATGTTTATCTTTATGTCTACACCCTTCCCCTCATACCCCGGTCATGGCTTTTAGTTTGTTTAGTTTACAGATGTATCTAGAGTGCCTGAGTAGTGCCTGGAAAATAATAAAGGGTCAGTATTTGCTCAGTTGGTTTAAATAAATTACCCCAAATGACAAGGAAAACTCCTGAGCTCCTTAACTACTCTGAGGACTGAAAACAATCTCACTTTGCATGTGAGAGCAGCAGGATGGGCACAGGGTTGGAAAATCAGGTGTTTGTAATTTGGGATTAGCCTATAGTTTAATATTATTATTTCAATTCACATACCGTAAAAGTCTCTTTTTTGGCCTATAGTTCTATGGGTTTTAATTCCTGTGTAGAGTCACATGACTACCCCAATCAAGAAACAGAGCAGTCCTATCACCTGGAATAGCTCCCAGATATTTTCCCACATAGTAAAATCTTTTCTCCACACCATCCCAAAAAACACAGATCTTTCCCTATAGTTTTGTCTTTCCAGAATACCATACGTGGAAGCATACATGTGTAATCTTTTGAACCTGGCTTTTTTCAAGCAGCATAAGGCCTTTGAGATTCACTCATTTTGTGTGTATCAGTAGTTCATACATTCCTGTTGCTGAGTAGTTTTCCACTGTAGAGAGGCAAACGTTTTCTCCCAGCCTATAGCTTGTCTATCCATCTTTAAACAGGGTCTTTCACAGATTGAAGGTTTTAAATTTTGATGAAGTCTAATTCATCATTTTTTTCTTTTATGGATTGTTCTTTTATGTCATATCTAAGATCTCTTTGCCTAACCCATGATCATGAGGATTTTCTCCTGTGTTTTCTTCTAAAAGTTTTACAGGTCTATAATCCATTTTCAGTTCATTTCTGTACAATGTGTGAGGTTTAGGTTGAGATTCATTTTTTGTTGTTTGTTTTTGCATATGGATGTCCAATTCTTCCAATGTCATTAGTTGAAAATATTATCTTTTTTCCATTGAATTGTCTTTATAACTTTGTAAAATGAGTTAGCCATATTTATGTAGGTCTTTGGACACTATTTCATTTAATTGACTTACGTGTCTAGCTTTTCACTAGTACTGTCTTGATTACTATAACTTTGTAAGATATCAAATGAGAGCTCTCCAAAGTTACTCTTTCTTCTCAACTTTGCTTTGTTGATTTCAGTTCCCTTATCTGTGGCTGTCCTTGTACCATATAAATGCTAATGATCAGCTTGCCTGTATCTACAAAAGTTTCTGCTGGGATTTTTATTGGAATTGCATTAAATTTATAGATCAATTTGGAGAAAATTGACAATTTAACTATATTAAATCTTCAAACACAAACACAATGTGCTTTTCTGTTTATTTAGGTCTTTAATTGTTTCCATCAAAGTCTGTTGTATTTAGTATAGAGCCTGAACATATTTTTGTAGATGTATACCCGAGTCTTTTGTTGAACACACTTCCAAATTGTATTTAAACTTTTTTGGTTTCTAATTTTTCACTTCTAGTGTTTAGGAATGTGATTAACTTTTGTATGTCAACTATTATTCTGAGACTTTGTTAAATTTAACTATTTGTTCTAGAAGTTTTCTTTTTTTATGGATTCATTGGGATTGTCTATGAAGACAATTGTGTCACCTGTGACTAGTGCAAGTTTTTGATCTTCCTTTCCAATCTGTATGTTCCAGTATTACATCCAATAGCACTGGAGAGACCCTTGCCTTGTTCTTAATCTTACGGGAGAAAGTCTTCAGTCTTTGCCACTGAGTATAACATCAACTATGGGATTTTTGTAGATGCCCATTACTAGGTTATAAACAATCCCTTTGAATTTACTGAGTTTTTTTTTTTTTCATCATGAGCAGATTTTGAATCTTTCAAATGCTTTTTATGCATTAAATGATACTATTATGTGATTTTATTAATATGGATCATGTTGACTGATTTTTGAGTATTGAACCTGCCTTGTATTTGTGGGATAGTCCAATTGGCCATAGTGCCCTCATTATTTTGTATATAGCTAGATATTATTTGCTGATCGTTTGTTGAGAATATTTTTAGGGATACTGACATGTAGTTTTTTTATACTGTGTTTTTCTTTCAATATCAGGGTAATTCTGGCTTTATAAAGTGAATTGGGAAGTGTTCCATTCTCTTGTATTTCTTTAAAGTAGTTGCGTAGAACTTGTGTTATTTCTCATTGAATGTGTGGTAGAATTTGCCACTGAAAACTCTGAGCCTGAAGTTTTCTTTGTGGAAAGGTTTTTAGCTACATATTCAGTTTTTGTAATAGCTATAAATGATTTAGGTAACTCATTTCTTCTTGATGAGTTTGGGAGTTTGTGACTTTAAAGAAAACTATTTGAAAGTAGTTTGTGACTTTGAAGGAACAATTACTGAGAGGAGAGTGTTGAAGACTCCAACTATAATTGTGAATTTGGCCATTTAATCAAAGTTGTCAACCGTATGTGTACAGAGTTATTTGCAGTAATTTCTTATTATCCATTTAATATCTGTGGGGTCTGTAGCAGTACTCTCTCATTCCTGATTTTGATTATCTGTGTCTTCTTCCATTTTCTTTGTTAGGTTAGCTAGAGACTTTTCAATTTTTAAAATGTTTTCAAAGAACCAGATTTTTTACTTGTTATTTTCTGTATTATTTTTTGGTTTTTAATTTCATTGATTTTTTTTCTTTATTATTGTATTTCATCTGCTCACTTTGGATTTATTTTTCTCTTTTTAAAAATGGTATATTCGTGTGGAAGCTTAGATTGTTGATTTGAGACCTTTTTTGTTTTGTAATGTAAGCATTTAATTCTATAAATGTCCCTCTAAGCACTGCTATGACAGTATTATACACATATTTCTATACATTCTTTAAAACTTAAGGCCAAAATATTTTAAAATTTTTCTTAAAACTTTATCTTCAGCCCATAAGTTATTTTAATTCCCAAGTACTTGGTGATTTTAAATTTATCTTTCTATTATTTGTCTTTAATTTAATTCTGTATGGCCAGAGAACATACTTTGTATGACTTTACCTATTTGAAATGTTTTAAAGTTTGTTTCATGATCCAAGTTTGTAGTATAGCCTATTTTGACAAATGTTCCTTGGGAAATATTTGAGAAGAATATATATTCTGTAGTTGTTGGGAGGAATGTTTATAAATGTCAATTACATCAGTTGGTTGATAATGCTGTTCAGTTGTATATGCTTAGTGATTTTCTGTTTACTTTATCAGTTACTGAGAGAAGAGTGTTGAACTCTCCAACTATAATTGTGGATTTGGCCATTTGTTCTTTCAGATCTGTGAGTTTTTCTTTATGAATTGTGATGCTCTGTTGTAAAGTGCAAACACATTTGGAATTGTTATGCCTTCTTTAATCATCAAGTCATATAATCTGTTTATATTTTGAGTCATTTTCTTTGCTTTGAAGTCTATATTCCCTGATATGAATAGAGTCAAACCAGGTTTCTTTTGATGAGTGTTAGGATGGTATAAATTTTTCTGTCCTTTACTTTTAATCTATCATAATATTTAATGATGGCAAATAGCTTCATTTTTATTTCTTTTCATTCTGACAATATGTGTCCATCAATTTGTAACTTAACTTTTCTACTTAACTTTTAACAGTCTGCTTAGAATTAACATTTTACTACTTCAAATGGATTATAGAAAGCTTACCTCTATGCAGTTTCCTTTATCTTTCCTTATTTTTGTGTGGCTGTCTTATGTATTGCATCTAATACAGTGTCACTTTCAACCATCATACTTAAACTCAAGAACTTAAGAGGAGAACACTAATAGTGTATTACATTTATCCAAGTATTTACCATTTCTGTTGCTGTTTCTTCATTCCTGAAGTTTTCTTTCATTAGTTTATTATTATTTTCCTACCATCGGAATCACTTTTTAAACTATTATTCTTAGAACAAGCCTTATGCCAAGAATCTGTCTTCCTTCATCTGGGAATGCATTTATTTTGCCTTCATTCCTGAAGCAAATGGATATGGAATTCTGTGTGTACTTTTGAAGCACTTTAAAAATGTTGTTTCCCTGACTTCTGTTTCCTTATGAGAAAATCCACAGTCATTCAAATTGTCATTCCCCTAAATGTAATGTATTTTTTTCTCTGGCTGCTTTCAAGATTTTTAAAATTGTCTTTAGGGCTCAGCAGTTTGCTTATGCTGTGCCTGGGCGTAAATTTTTTTTTGTTTATTTTATTTAGGTTTTGCTAAGCTTCTTGAATCTTTAAGGTTATATATTTTACACACTTTGAAGAAAGAAGCACTAAAAACTTCTCAACACTTTTTCTTTTGTACCATACTCTTTCTCTTCTCCTTTGAGGATCTAATGACAAAAATGTTAGATCCTTTGTTATACATGACCTTGAGTCTGTTTTTAATTTTAGTAATCTTTTTCATTTTTGTTGTTCACATTAGGCAACTTCTATTGCTCCATCTTCACACTCAGGGACTCTCCTTTCATCTCATTCTCCTATTGTTCTCATTCAGTGAGTTTTAGAAAATTTCAGGTGTGTTTGATTCATTTTTATTGCTTTCATTTCTTTTTTTTTTTTTTTTTTTTGAGATGGAGTTTCGCTCTTGTTACCCAGGCAGGAGTGCAATGGTGCAATCTCGGCTCACCGCAACCTCTTCCTCCTGAGTTCAGGCAATTCTCCTGCCTCAGCCTCCTGAGTATCTGGGATTACAGGCACACACCACCATGCCCAGCTAATTTTTTGTATTTTTAGTAGAGACGGGGTTTCACCATGTTGACCAGGATGGTCTCGATCTCTTGACCTCGTGATCCACTCGCTTTGCCCTCCCAAAGTGCTGGGATTACAGGCTTGAGCCACCGCACCCGGCCTGCTTTCATTTCTTTACTGAAACTTTCTTTTTTTTGGTGTGGGGGGAGCATACGATTTTCATGGATTTGTTTTAAGAAGAGGAAGTCTAAATTCTTAGGTGAAAGAGTTAGGGGAAAATAGAGAAAGAGGTGAGATGCAGGTGAGTGGAAGATAAATGATGGTATAGGGTCCCTGAGAGATCAGGGCATGGTGGAATTCAAGGTACTGGTTTTTTTTCTTTTTCTTTTTCTTTCTTTCTTTCTTTTTTTTTTTATAAGAAAAAGAATAAAGAAGAGGAAGAAAGAGAAAGAGGAAGAGGGAGAGAGGATGGGGGTATTGCTTTATTGCCCGGGCTAGAATGCAATCTAAATATGGGTATGCCTATAATTGTCCTATAATGGAGACATAAAAGAAAATGAGGGAAGAGAATAACAAATAAGGAGCCAACCAACATTTCGTTTAAACTTCTAAGTTGATATGATGTGGTTCTGATAAGACTGTATATTTTGTGTATTTAAAGTGGAGAGTTCTATAAATGTTAATTACATTTACTTGTTCCAGATCTGAGTTCAAGTCCTGGATATCGTTGTTAATTTTCTGTCTCATTGATCTGTCTAATATTAATGTTGAAGTCTCCCACTATTATTGTGTGGGAATCTACCTGTATTGGGTGCATATATATTTAGGATCTTTAGCTCTTCTTGTTGTTGCATTGATCCTTTTACCATTATATAATGTCCTTCTTTGCTTCTTTTGATCTTTGTTGCTTTAAAGACTATTTTATCAGAGGCAAAAATTGTAACTTCTGCTTTTTATTTATTTATTTTAGCTCTCTGTTTGGTTGGTAAATCTTTCTCCATTCCTTGTTTTGAGTCTTTGTGTATCCTTAAATGTGAGATGGGTCTGGATGCAGCATACTGATGGGTTTTAGTTTTTTATTTAAATTGGCTGTCTGTCTTTGGATTGGGGGATTTAGTCGATTTAAATTTAGAATTAATAATGACATATGTGAGTTTAATACTGCAATTTAATATTAGCTGGCTATTTTGCCCATTAGTTGATGTAAATTCTTCATTTTGTTGATGCTCTTTTTAGTATTTTTTAGAAAAGCTGATACTGTTTGTTCCTTTCTATGTGTAGTGGTTCTTTCAGAAGCTCTTGTAAAGCAGGTCTGGTGGTGATGAAATCTCTGAGTGCTTGTTTATTCAGAAAAAACTTTATTTTTCCTTCACTTATGAAGCTTAGTTTGGCTGGATGTGAAATTCTTGGTTGAAAGTTCTTTTCTTTAAGGATGTTGAATATTGGTCCCCAGCCTCTTCTGGCTTGTAGGGTTTCTGCTGAGAGATCTGCTGTAAGTCTGATAGGCTTCCCTTTGTGGGTGACCTGACCTTTCTCTCTGGCTGCCCTTAGTATTTTCTCCTTCATTTCAACCCTGGTGAATCTGACGATTATGTGCCTTGGAGTTGCTCTTCTTGAGGAATATCTCTGTGGTGTTCTCTGTATTACCTGGAGTTGAATATTATCCTACCTTACTAGGTTGGGAAAATTTTCCTGAATAATATCCTGAAGCGTATTTTCCAGCTTGGATTCATTCTCTTCGTCACATTCAGGTACACCTATCAAGCGTAGATTAGGTCTTTTCACATAGTCCCATAATTCTTGGAGACTTTGCTCATCCGTTTTTATCCTTTTTTCTCTAATCTTGTCTTCTTGTTTTATTTCATTGAGTTGGTCTTCGACCTCTGATATCCTTTCTTCTGCTTGATCAATTCGGCCGTTAAAACTTGTGCATACTTCATGTAGTTCTCATATTGTGTTTTTCAGCTCCATCAATTCACTTATATTCCTTTCTAAATTGTGTATTCTTGTTAACATTTCATCAAACCTTTTTTTTAAAGTTCTTTGTTTCTTTAGATTGAGTTAGAACAAGTTCTTTTAATTCACAGAAGTTTCTCATTATCCACATTTTGAAGCCTGCTTCTGTAATTGGAATACACTCGTTCTCCATCAAGCCTTGTTTCCTTGCTGATGAGGAACTGGGATCCCCTGCTGAGGGAGAGGCGTTCTGATCTTGGGTATTTTCAGCCTTTTTTGGCTGTTTTCTTCTCTTCATTATAAATTTATCCATCTGTGGTCTTTGTATTTACCGTCTTTGTAATTGGGTTTCTGAGTGGACGTCCAACTTACTGATTCTCAGCGCCGAAATCTGAGCAACCCACTGCGCCGACTAAGTCAGCGGCGTTAAGATTGATGGTGCTTTTCTGACTCTGCACCAAGAACCGACGCTCCGAGGCGCCGGCAAAACCGCCTGGCCGGTCACAAGAGTCGCGCTGGCGACCCGTGGGGCTCCTCCGCTGGGAATCTCCTGGTGCGTGAGCAACAAGAATTCATGTGAAGGTGTGGCATCCTCTCATTCTTTGCGCTTTCACTGGGAGCTACAATCCCGAGCTGCTAGTGATCAGCCATCTTGGATCTGTCTCCCCCTCTATTTTTCATTTACTTGAAAAATGTTCCCTCTTACTTCCTGCATTTGGGTTAATAACTGCTTTAAGGGTTTTGTCTGATTGTTCCAACGTCTGTGACATCTCAGCATTGCATTTGTTGGTTGTCTTTTTCCATGTGAGATGTTGAGACTTCTCTGGCTCATTCTATGTTGAACAATTTCAGATTGTATTCTGGACATTTCGAATCTTATGAACTCTGGCCCTTGTTGTCATCTTGTAGAGAATGTTGATGATTTTTTTTTTTTTTTTTTTTTTTTTTTTTTTAAGGCAGGGAACTAGCCCACTTAGATTCAGGTTGCAAATATCTGCCCACCTTCCCTGGACTATCTGGTTCCAGTATCAGTTCAGTTTTCAAATACCTTGCAGGGAGATTTGATGGGCACTCACCTGCCTCAGGCAGTAGCTGTTTTTGCATGGTGGTTTACCTCCTAGTTAGGGTCAGATGCACATGCAGTCAGAACTGAGCCCAGAGATTAATACACAACTTTGTGGTTACACTTTCCTCAGCTTTCTCTTCTTCATCCTCATCTTAATACTTGCAGGAGTCCTTCCCTGCTCTGTCTAGAAAGTTGGGGCTTTGGTTTTTCTGTTCTTACCTGGATCACTGGTATCTGTCTGTGGGGCCACCCAGTAAGGAGAGAAAGGGAGAAAACAGCAATGGGGATTTCACCTACACTCTTGGGACTACAGTTCCTCTGATCAGAGAAAAAGTTTCTTTTCACTGAGAGTTTTAGAGCCTGCCTGGATGCTACTGCTGTTGCTGCTGGTGAGGAAACTGCCTGAAAGAAGGGTTGGGAAAGAATGGAGAAATCAAACAAAGAAAATCCTGGGGGATTTCCTCTATGCTCTGTGACCTGTGGAACCTCCTCCTGCTCCTCAGACCAGAAATGGAAGACTTCTCTTGGAGCTCTTTTCATTATGTCTATACCTGGTGCACAGTTGCGAGTTTTCGGCTATCTGAGTTCACACCAGGGGATGCTACAGCGGGGAAGCCCAGGAAACTCATTGCCAGTTCATGATGCTTGAGTCTGGTCTCCTTCTCTGCTACCATTTGCTTACCAGAGTCCTCCAACAGAGCTGCTCTATGAGTTCTATGATTTTTAGTTGCATTCAGTATTCAGGGGGTGGGACACAGCCGAGTGTGCTTATACCATCTTGAAAGGACCCAGAAGCCCGTGTGTGTGTGTGTGTGTGTGTGTGTGTGTGTGTGTTCAATATGAAATCAGAGCTTTTCAATGTCCCACATATCTGGAGGGAAGGGAAGAAAACCAGGGAACTAACTTCACTGAGCATCAATTATGGGCCAGGCACTGTGCCTTAGAGCACAAAGCATTATTTTATGACTGGAGGGGAAAGTGTGGTATTGTCAACGCCATTGTACAGTTGGGGGAAATTAGGCTTGATGGAGTAGTTCAACGTCACCTAGATAATAAACGGTAGACAGGATGTGTACCATGGTCTGTCTTAGAAAGAAAGATCCAGGGAGCTCAATGAAAAGAGAAAGAAACTGGAAGCCCATGTCTGATGTCTGCCTCTCCCTCTCTCTGCAGGATGGAGGAGGGTGATGCTGCGATCATGCATCCTGGGGTCGTGTGCATCATGGTGAGACTGCTGCCTCGGTTGTACCACAAAGATCACCCACAGGTACCTGGTGCTGAATACGCGTGTTTTGTCATCTTCACATGACTGATCTCTTAAACGCCTCTGCCCCAAGACACCTATTTCCTTTTGCCTGTGTCCTCAGTGCCCTGCGTTAGCGGAGCTCCCCATCGGAAACTCCTATGTATAGTGGGAAACTCCTATATATAGTGGGAAAGTACCAGGGTGTGGTGGATGCTTGATTGAGTTGTAAGCCCACCCTTGCAAGGTCAACCAAAACAGATCACTTCTGTTGACAAAGTGACCTTCTAAGAACAACAGCCAAACCAAAAGCAACTGAAAATAATTGAATCATCATGAAGCAAGTCCCAGGGACTAAGCTCAGTACTGGGCATTGGTGGGAAGGCCTTTGCTCCCTGGCGTGTTCATCCCTCTCCTGGATGCTGGCTGAGATCCTGGCCCTGTGCTCTGTGCAGCTCATGTATAGCTAGCAAGATGAGGATAGACACTGTCCACAGAGTCTGCCTCTGTGATGGGGATGAGGAGGTAGTGACAGCACAAACAGACTAAATAGATGAGCTCACAAATGAATATATAATTACAAATTGCAACAAGTGATAGTATAGGGAAAAAACAGGGTGCTGAGGGAGAAGAATGGGAATGGAGGTGGGAACAGACCTTATTAATCTAATTTAGATAAAGGGGTAGGGGCTGGTCGGGAAGCTCACACCTGTAATCCCAGCACTTTGGGAGGCCGAGGTGGGCAAATCATGAGGTCAGGAGATCGAGACCATCCTGGCTAACACAGTGAAACCCCGTCTCTACTAAAAATGCAAAAATTAGCCAGATGTGGTGGCACGCACCTGTAGTTCCAGCTACTTGGGAGGCTGAGGCAGGAGAATTGCTTGAACCCGGGAGGCAGAGGTTGCAGTGAGCTGAGATCACACCATTGCACTCCAGCCTGGGTGACAGAGTAAAACTCTGTCTCCTCTCTCTCCTACCGAAGAAAAAAACGGGTGGAGGTCAGGGAAGGCATCTCTAGAGGGTGACATGTAAGCAGAGCCCTGAAGGGTGAGTAGCTAGTGTGAATTGGTGGGAAGGGGCATGCTGCTGGTGGCTAGGGCAGAAGCAAATTGGGAGAGCCAACAGCGAGGGCTCCCTGGTCAGGCGATGACGGGGCCAACCGGGCATGCAGGCTTCTGGGAGCCTTGCCAACGTACGTGATAACAAGAAGCCTCTCTCGTGAGTGCGGGGTGACACAATCAGATTTTGTATTAAAAATGTCACTTTGGCTGCTTGGTGGAGAATGGACAGGGAATGAGAGTTGAGGGGAAGGAGGCTCTGCCTGCAGTCCGGGAGATGCGTGGCAGTAGCTGGATGAAGGTGGTGTCTGTGGGAAGGTGTGAAGAAAGGAATCAAGAGACCTGTTATGAGGCAGAATCACAGGCTTCCGAGAAGAGGAGGCTAGAGGTAATGGGGAGACAGAGTCAAGGCGACTCTCAAGTGTCTATCCTGGCAGAACTAACAACCCCATTGCCGAGAGGCAAACTGGTG
This sequence comes from Saimiri boliviensis, assembly GCF_048565385.1. Lineage (NCBI taxonomy): Eukaryota > Metazoa > Chordata > Mammalia > Primates > Cebidae > Saimiri > Saimiri boliviensis. Next base: position 26,595,462 of record NC_133460.1, on the reverse strand, counting down.
TGGGTGAGGGCATGGACTAACAGAACAAGGCAAAGTTGGATCCGCACTCTCAAGATAAAGAGTACATACCTTAGAATAAACACCTTAGAAGTTCCAAGAAGGAGCCGGGCAGAGTTGAGGAAGACCTGGGAAGTGCACAACTTCAGGTTTATCAGCAGCAGAGGAAAGGGGATTCACTGGCTTGAGCAGCTACTCTGTCCCGGGCTGATGCTTGGCCCTTTCTTGGCTTATTTAATCCTCTTGCAGTTTTTGTTTGTTTTGTTTTGTTTGTTTTTTTTTTGAGCCAAGTCTCGCTCTTTCGCCAGGCTGGAGTGCAGTGGCGCGACTTCAGTTCCCTGCAACTTTGCCTCCCGGGTTCAAGCAATTCTCCTGCCTCAGCCTCCCAAGTAGCTGGGATTATAGGCATGTGTTACCACACCTGACTAACTTTTTTGTATTTTTAGTAGAGACGGGGTTTCCCCATATTGAGCCAGCTGGTCTCGAACTCCTGACCTTGTAATCGGCGTGCCTCGGCCTCCCAGTGTTGGGATCACAGGCGTGAGCCACCATGCCCTCTGCCTTGCAGTTTTTTCAAGGGCATCATTGCTTGCACTTTAACCAATGGGGAAACATGGATTCAGACAATGCACATGACTCTCAAGGATGCCCAGTTTTGGACCTGGTAGAACATGGTCTTACCTTGGGGCAGGCCTCCTGGTCTTCCCTATACATAGAAGTGGTTTCTGGAGGATGAACAGCGGGCCTGGCACTCCCAGGAAGCAACAAGCAGTCCAGTTTTGCTTTGTCCAGGAGTTCAGAAGGAGGCAACACGTTTGGAGAAGAAATGACTACTAGTTTGCATCATTAGTCACAGCTTAAAAATGACAGTGACCTCATAAAAATATTGCAAGTCCTCTGAGATCAGTGAGAAAAGTGGAGTGGCAGATCAGAAGCTCTGTTTCTGGGAAAGGAAATCTGTAATGTTCGGCACAGGAGCTAAGAAAAGGCTGGGTCACCTGGTTTCATGTGTCTGTGTCCCTTTCTTGGGGACTGGACTTCTTGTTCCAGCTCCTGTCCCCCTGCTGGAGAGTGATGGTAAAGTGCTGGGAAGCCAATGGCAGAGATACATATAACAGTGAGATCTGGGAAAGGAGTAGGCTGGGAGAAACCAGGATAGAAAGTTAACAGTACCCATGTCATTTCTCATGGTTCTGTGGGTCAAGAATTCAGAAGGGCACAGCAGGCGTGGCCTGTCTCCTCCACGTGATGCTGGCGGGGTTGGGCCTCCCAGGATGATCCCTTTAGCCACAGAGGCGGCACCTCGGCAAGGCTGGCTCCCTGGCCAGGGGCTCCTAAGCTGGCTTAGGTAAGTGGTATACCTGGGGCCTTGGTTCAAGCTGTCAGTGGGATCCTGGGGTCTCCTCCACATAACCCTTTCCATCTGGCCTCTGCCCGTGTCCCTCTATGTGGACTCTTCAGCAGGGCACACGGCAGCTTCTGGCCCTGACAGGCACAAAAGCAGGAACTGCCAGGCCTGCCGAGGGCTTAGGCTTAGGAAAAGACAGCGTTGGTCAAAGTTAAGGGGCACAGCTTAGACTCAGTGGGAGGGGACATAAGCCCCTTCTACAGTGAGGGGTAGCAGGTGTGTGTAGGTGAGAGAGGCCTGTGGGGAAGCATCTTTAAAGATCAGTTACTGTAATTATCTTACTCATCTAACAGATGGGTAAAAACATTTCACCCCCAAGTCCTATTTGGAGCCCATGAATTACCTAGATTCTGGGATTTTACATTCTTTACCTTGGTATTTAAGCCAGGACCTACCTGGGGCAATATGGAGACTATTACGCACTAGGGAGCACCTCTGTGCCAGGAATGCTGTTTTCTCCAATCTTCACAGCAACCTTTTGAAGTCCATGAGATGTTCCCCATTCTGCAGGTACTTGGGCTCAGGAAAATGGTTTGACTTCCTAAGATTGTGGTGATGGTGATGGGCAGATCTGAAACACCCCTGGCCCAAGCTTAAGACATGTTGGATGAATAGGTGTCTGATCTTTGCAGCTCTCACAGAATGCAGGGTCATGCATTCTGGGCATGGCACACCTTCCTAGGTACAATGACCTTACTGTGAGGGCATCGGGCTTCCTTAGCTGTATTTCATACAGTTCATCGTACTTGGAATTGGAAAGATACAGCCGGTGGTCTGGGTGGTCTGAGCAGTCAAACAGTTGCTGATGGATGCATTCTGCAAAAATCCACTGCAGCGATGTCTGATGAAGTGACACAGTGGACAGTGGCCTTTCCTGCTGCCTCTTGCAGGCATGGAAACTCTGTGGATGAGCCTCAGTTTTAGATGAACTCCCTGAGTCATCACATCACCGTGTAAGGAAGAACCTCGGCTCTTTGCTCATCCTATGATGGTAATTGGACAAATGAAGTATGCTAATGAGAATTCCATTTGGAACGAGTTACTTTTTCTCTATTCAGGTCACAATAAGTAATTTAGGAAAAGTCTAATTCTCCCTTGCTGTCTCTCAGATATGCAAATGAAATGTAGCAGGGCGTTTTCCCCAGTATTTCCTGTAGTTGCCAAATCAGCAGCTATTAAAGTTGGATAATTACAGTAATTAATTTATGAAAGGGAGTGGGGGAAACCTCACAACAACAGATAGGATAGTAAATCAAGTGAGAAATGAGACCACACAAGAAAATGCGGAAACAAAACTGACTGTGGGCCTCTGCAGATTTTGGTGCAGGAAACGGAGTGGAGAGTTTCAGTAGATGGCGGTGTTACTAGTAAGATGGAAAGCGTCTTCCGTCATTTCCCTATAGGTCAGCTTGGTGGTTCCTAATACTCCCTACACCCATACCCACTTTACATTATTCACTCGCTCTTTCCCCCCTATGGATGAGAAACTGATGGCTTTCCAAGGTGCACATGTCATCTTGGAGGCCATGACTTAACCTTATGGGTGTTCTCTTCTGTTTTATTTCCAGTGGTGGCCACGTCATATTTGTTCTGTGGACAACCTGGAGATTCTTTTCCCCTCCAAAATGGTAGCACTATGAGCTGCTTTTGGAAACAGATTTTCCAGCTGTTTTTCTGCTTCTGGCATCATCATCAATATTAGAAATTGGGTGGGAAGAATTTTACTATGCACAATGCAAAAATGGAGTCCAGCTCAGTTCTCTTGGAGCTGAGTTAGACCTGGAAAGAAGTAATTAATTGGGAATAAAGATACTTTCCCTTTCTAGCAGGCTCAGCAGCCATGAGGGTCTGCATAAGAGAGCTGGCCATGGACTAGAACTCTGACCAGTACTGGAAGAACTTTGCAGTCCCAGGTGCCACTCCACTTCCTTGAGGGCTACGGCTTCTAATCAGATCTCAGCTGAGGGGTGTTTGCCATGTACCAGACAATCACAATGCGGAGAGTAGAAAGCCAGGTCAAGTTTAGCAGAAGTTGAACCCAGAATGTGGAGCTGCCCATGTGATATGTTTGCTTTTGTGAATAATTACAGGATACCTACTATGTACCTCTGGGGATTCAGAGACAATTTTCACAGGACCTGTAATCTGGGGTGAGGATGGGAGGCAGAGAAGTGTAGAAGACGGTAAAACAACATCCTGATGGCAATGACAGAGGTTTGCCCACAGGTCCCTGGGACACAGGAGAGGAAAAGACTCAGAGAAGTGGAAAACCAGAGCTAAACTTTAAAGGAAAGGGATGTTCATGCCAGATCATGTGGAAGAGGGAGGGAAAAGAAGCTCAGACACAGAAAGAAGTACAAAGATGCCTTTTTGGGGACTCTGAATAGTTGAGTGGGGCTAGAATAGAACACATGGATGAATGGGGCTAGAAAGGTCATTTGAAGCCATGTTGTGAAGGACCTTGAATGCCGAGGTACAAGAATTAAATTTTATTTTGTTGCCATTCATCTGCATCACTGTCATTGTCATCATTATCATCATCACTATGTTTAATGAATACTTACTATAGAAGGCGACTTCAGGCTTTGAAAACAGCAGATTGTGGTCAGGTTTCAGCTGGGTCACCAAGCAGCCACAAAGCCATGAGAAAATTATTTAACCTCTGATTCTTAACTTCCTTTGCATAGTGTGGGTATAATGTCATCTTCTTTGAGGTATTACTGTGAGGATTAGCAGAGGTTGAACCCAGACTGTGGAACTGCCCATGTCATATGTTTGCTTTTGTGAATAATTACAGAACACCTACTACATGCCTCTGGGGGATTTAGAGAGTGGAAAGTCATGTATGGAGCTTAGCATGGTGAGCAGAGCACTCACAGGGACACGGGAAGGAAGCATTTGCTAAATGGTGCAGCTACTATCATTAGTTGCTCAAAATTTTACAAGTCTTTTGTCATTTAATTATTATAATAACCATGCAAGGTGGATATCAGTAGACCCACTTTGCAGATAAAGACTTGAAACTTGCAGGAATTAAGCGACAGAGTCAGCACTGCGGCAATAGTGAGTGTATATGCCTGACATGAGGAATGGACCTCCTGCCGCCCACCAAGTTGCCTTACTCACAGGGAAGTGGGAGGATACCGAAAGGCAGCAGCACAGTCAGGCCAGGACATTAGTGAGATTATTGTCACCTCAGTTTGCATCTCGAGTCACTTTTGGGTGCATTCCAGAGACCTAAATGCTGCCGCGAAGGCACTGCTGCCATGGAAGCCTCTGGAACAGCCTGGCAAGACAGAGAACACTGGGTTCAGGGCTGCATGTATCTATCAACTCATTTGTGCCTAAATTTAGAAAGAGTGCCACTTTCTGGAATTAGACTATATTTCAAACACCGAACTAATTGTATAAGTTTCAAATAACTAAAATATTGACAGCATTAATAGCCCTGGATAGCATTGCATAAGGGCAGGCTGTTTGAAAAGAGCCATTCCACGAAGAAGAAAATTGGTAAAGTAGGACTCTTGCTTTGTTAAATTATAACACGTTAGACATTCCAAGTACATTTAAAATTGACTTCCTATGCTCTTTCCCACTGAGCCCCTTACACAGAGTATTTCTATTATTCTTCAATGGGAAAATCTCAGATTCTAGTCAAAATCCAGTGAGAAGTCACAGTAGCCTCTTAAATAGAGCAAATACGGCTGGGTACGGTGCCTCATGCTTGTAATCTCAGCACTTTGGTAGACCAAGGCAGAGAGGACTGTTTGAAGCCAGGAGTTTGAAACCAGCCTGGACAATATAGCAAGCTCCATCTTCACCAAAAATAAAAAAAAAATAGCCAGGCATGGTGGTGTGTGCCTGTAGTCCCAGCTACTTGGGAGGGTGAGACAGGAGGATTGCTTGAGCCTAAGAGGTTGATGCTGCAGTGAGCCATGATTGTGCCATTGAATTCCAGCCTGGGTGACAGACTGAGATCCTGTCTCAAAAAAAAAAAAAAAAAAAAAACCAAAAACAGAGCAAACAGACATAATCTCACATGGAGATGATGGGATAATAAGCAAGCTTCCATAGATGTGGAATGATGGAGTATAAGTTAAAGTTGAGTGGAATCAGTCCTTGCTTAATTATCAGCTGACCTTGATTCTAGTTCCTTTTCCATAGACATATATAGGCTACTTCCTTTCTCTGCATTTCAATTTCAACTACTCAGATTTGGCCTGGATCACAGAAATTGCAGACTCTACATCTTGAGTCCAGAGAGGTAATGAACATGTGTAAGTGAAGCCAGGTGAAGACAATAGACAGGGGTGGAGCTTGTGGCCAAAGGAGAGCACTTTCTCTGTCTAAAAGTTGTCCTCATTTAATTAAGGGGACAGGAAACAGAAACATAAGCCCACTCCGATGAAGCCCACCAAATGAAACACTTCTCTAGGCCATCAACTTATGTCCCATATGAGATACTGAATTCTACCTGTTTATAATCAGTGCACGATGCAGCGTCAAAATTGTGAGCCTTGGAGTAAGGCTTATGTTGGTGTGTCCGAGCTGCCACCTATTGGCTATGTGGCCTGAGAAGTTTGATGAACTCTTTTAAGTCTCTGTGTTCTCATCGGCAAAATGAGTGCGATGATATTTTTCTGTTGAGAAGAGTAGGAGAGAGCACAGTTGTTAAGTCCTTAGTACAGTCCCTGCCTTGGGTATGCGTGCATCAGAGTCTGGCTCCCCACGCCCCACTCCTTTTGCTTCTAGCTCTGATGGTCTGTGTTCCGGCCCATGGTATATAAAATTCTGAAACTATTAAGTAGAAGGTAATACACCTTAGCTATATTTTCAACTGACGTTACACTATTGATAAATTAATAGGAAGTTGACACTGAACTGTATGTTAATATCTGCTCATGAATCAGAAGACGGGGTACTTTCTCTGGTTGGTTCTGTACTTTATCAGTGATCTAAGTGAAGCTGAGTGTAGCTGGCCTAAGGCAGGGAGGGGAAGTTAGTTATCAGATGTCAAAATGGGGAGGAGAAGGGCCCCTACCAGCTTGAGCAAGGGATCCGAATCCGTGGGGTCAAAATTCAGTGGAGACAATGAGGCCTGTGCCATGTCTGAATGCATGTCTACACTGGGTGGGGAAGGACAGAAGAGGGTGAGTCCTAGCAGTTTTAGGGCAAGGCCAGTAACAGTCCCAAGTGAAGTGAGGATGTCATATAATGAGTTTCACCTTTTGAATGTAGCCGAGCTTAGCATCCAGCTGCGGGGGGCAGCTCTGGGCTGGGGCACAGCCATGTCCACATCCACAACCCCCAGAACGTCAGGACCATGCTGTGAGGTCTCTGGCAGGCAGTCGTTCTTCAGATGGGGACCTTCTAGGGCAACAGGCCCTCACTCCCATGCTGGGGACCACAATGGGGACTGTTGTGCCAGGGCCTGGAATGGGTGTTAGGATACTGATTTGGGTTATGCCAGGTCAGGGACCAGAGCTTAGAATGGGGACGAAAGAAATTGGAGGGTGGTCCTGTCATCTGGAGCATCTGGTGGAGACTGCTTCAGAGACTTGGGGGTTTCTCAGATCAGCTGCACCAGAAGTGGGTGAATCTCTAAGCAGTTTGCAAGAGCAAGGCCAATGCTGGGTCTCCAGGCTTCTCAGCCCTCCAGGACTGGCGATCTGAGGAGTTTAGGGGTCTGTGCACAGTCTTCGCCTTGCTCCACATTCTGGTGTGGGGCAGTGTATGGCCAGCAGCAGATCAAGCCCCTTTGCAGGACACCCGAGGGCCCAAATGTTGCAACTCTGCCTCATGACCCCCCAATTCTTTGAAAGGTTGTGCTTACTGTCCCCACCACCAGCCTTCACATGTGCTGTTCCCTCTTCCCGAAATACCATTTTCCCCACCTGCCTAGCTCACTCTTTATTATCCTTCAACACTTCATTGGCACATCCGTCTTTCTGGCTATCTGTCAGCCCTCTGGGTTAGGTGCGCCTATTGTGTTTTAGAGTAGCCTGGGCTTACTAGGCCTAGGCTGTTCTGTCTAAGGCAGAGATGGGCACTAAGGAAACCAGGGTGAAGAGTCACGGTGTCGAGCAGCAGCTCCCGGTGCTGTGGTGTTGTGGGGGTGGGACAGGAGAAGAGAGAAAGAAAGAAATAGCCATAGTGTGGAACTTCACATGAAGTATGGACGCAGTGCCTCTGGTTGGGAAAGTTAGAAAAAGTTTCTTGATGAGAGGACACATGAATTGTCTCTTGAGTAATAAGCGGGAGCTCAGCAAAGGGGTGGGATTGGAATGGACATTCCCAACTTCAGGCCTCAGCGGAAAAGGGCATGGTGTTCAGCAGACGCTGAGATTGTCACTATAGCTGTCACTATAGAGGGGACAAAAGTGGAGGATAGGGAGAAAAATGGGAAAGAGAAATATGCTGTAGATGTGAGATCCCGGGCTTCTGATTACAGGACTCATCGCCCATCATCGGCATGTAATTTGGAAAAGAAAGTTTGGAGCAGGCACCCACTCACCCATACTCATCTAGGTCTTGGTTACAGATCTGCCTAATTGGGTCGAGGAAGCCAGGCCCTTGACATGGGGATTCTGCTGGTTCCATGGGGGTTGGAATCTCTTACACCTAAACCACAATCACAAATTCCCAAGCCTACCAGGCCATATGGGCACCATGAAGCAGCATACCAGGCTGAGGGACCATGGCAAAATGGAAAGTTCATGCTCATACAAAGAGACCTAATTCTAAGTAGTCAGTGGTAAAAGCCATACCTTGTTACATAAAGCACATCTATAGGCCCCATTTATCACTGGCGTTTCATTTACAGCCTTTTATAACTTAAAGAGCTGAAATCATTTAAAGTCTATCATCTCTCTTCCAAAATCATCAAGAACAGAACATTTCAACCAAACTGGAACAAGTGATTAATCCAAGTTTGACTGGCTCAGTAACGTCCCTAGTGCTTTCAGAGTATCTGAGTTAGGTGCACCTATTGTAGGCACTGGGCCTCCCTAGTGGTTTTTATGTCTGTGTAAGGACGACATGGTTCACGTCCAGAAGATGCATGTATCTGGGAATGCTGAACCCAACACCCATGCCTCTTTAGAGGGACCCATCACTCCAGGACCCAGCCCTCACTGGGCTTTGGATACTGTATTACTTTGGACCAGGAGAGAAAGTGGGGAACAGAGAGAGAGATACATAGGAATGGACATCCATAGCCAGACAGTGTAGATTTAAAGGCTAGACTGTTAAGTGGAGAATGCAGAAAATTCCTTAAGGCTGCGCCACAAATCACTCTGTGCTAATTTGCCTTGCGGGCCCAGCCTACTGGCCAACCTGGTGACCCTGCACTCTTACCACTGAGTCCTAATTGCGCCTCCATCCCCTTTTTGCATTGGAAGTAATATGCGTTAGGAAAATCAATCCATTTGTAGGGGGAGAAACCACACTGGTTTCCTGCTACTGCTCATATTTTCACTAAAACCCCATTTTACTGGAACCGACATTGAAAAAAAACCAGCACATTTTATTCAAAACAAGGCAATATTGGTATTGACAGAGCTGCAGTGATAATGAGGACGATCAATTTTCCCTCCTCCATTATGGGGTATTGAGCAATTTTGGAGTAAACTTGCGGCATCATTAGACAAGATCAGCATTTCTTCCTTTTAAAAAGTTTCTGTTTTTCTTTTTTTTGCATATTTAGATTTTAAGAATTCCTGCTATGATGAGGGGAAAGAAGCAAAACCCAACAAACCCAAAAGTCCCCACAGCAAAAAGTGAAGTGCTGGTAATGAAAACTGGAGATTGTAGACATTTCTTTTTAATTCTTCTGAATAATACATTGTGATGTTATTTTTGCCTTTTGGTTCATACAGACTGCATCCCAACTCTCACCCTAAAGTGAAAGAATGCAGCTACCAAATAAAATAATCTAAGTTCTGGGCGATGAGATATTCAAGACAAGAGGATAGATGTTACTTTTGTGTTTTGAGGAGAAGAGAAGCAGGGGCTGAGCTTGGGTGGATGAAGGAAGAGAGAGTTGGAGCCTCAGAAAAAAGGCCCGGGGAAGGGAGTCAAGGTTTTTGGGTAGATTTCTATGGAAAGAGTGAAAGTGATGGAATAGTTCAGAGCGAATTAGTTTTGGCATTTCTGCTTTCTGTTTCTGGTCCTTGTTGGGCTACACATGACCATCTGCGAGCTCAGGCTGACTGTGCAGATGCCACGTTCTGGGGAGCGGGACCCTATCTTCCAGGGAAGACCTCTCCTCCGCATCAGTGACATCATGTGCTCGGGAAAATAACAATGCTGGCAAATGGTCACATTTCAGAATGACAAAATCCAGCCCGGGAAGGATGTCCTCCTGGAAAGTCAATCTAATGTAGTTTTATCCCCCTTCCCCCAATGCTTACCTTTTAAATCAGAAATGTTATTGAAGATGTCTTAGAGATGGGGATTTCTCTGAATGCCATCAGGTGAGGCAGGCGCTACAAGGCCCATGTGTTTGGAAGGCAGGTGAGAGGCTGTGATAGGGACCTGGGTGAGCCATCTAATTTTTAAAACGATCTGGAAATGGATGATAAACAGTGTAAATGTCTTTCTCCGTACATTTTAATCCTTGAAACATATGTGCTACAAAACTGTGTTAGCTCCATATAGAAGAAAGTTATCTTATTTATTTCTGCCATTTAGTGCTAGAAACATACTCTTGACCATCTTTGGACAGGGAGCCCCTCAAATGACTGCCCGCATGGAGATGAAATCATGGAATGAGGTGACTCTGAGCATGAAGTTCGGGGTCAGTCAGGTTCCAGCCATACCATGTGGTCCTGGGCAACTTCCTCTTCTGGGCCCCGCTTTCCCATCTGTAAAATGGGGATGATAATAGTGCCTCCCTCATAGGCTTCTCACAGTGATTGCATAATCCATACACGTCAAAATGCTTAGAAAAGGGACTGCCACAGCCTAAATACCCGGGAAATATTCTCATCTTAGGATAAAATTTGGCCCTCCCCGTAGCTGCCAGGCCTGGAGTCCCTTCTAACTTCAAGAGCTTTGTGAAATGTGTGAGGCTGCAGGAACCGCCCCACCTGCTGTGCTCAGATGTTGTAAATTCTCTGCCGGAGCACATCTCACACTGTCCTGGGACAATTTGTCTGCCCACCTGTCTCACCTTTAATCTGCAAATCCCTTGAAAGCAGGGACAGTGTCTTATTCATCTTTAAAACCTAAAGCTTTACCCAAAAGATGATGTTAAAAGCCACCTCAGTCTTGTTTGAAAAAAAAAATAGGAAGAGAGGAAGCAGGGAGGACTCGAAGAAAGCTCTTACGGGGGGGTATGAGTAACAGGTGTCTGCGAAGTGAAGAGACCAGACCCCAGTCCTCCCTAGACAAAGATTATTCAAGTAGTGCATCCATAGCTTCTCCAGGCTTCACTTCGGTGGACTAGACCTCATTTACATGGTCATAGATCTCCTTTCTTGAAACTACAAACTGCAGCAAAGGCATAAAATACGGAAAGAATGCTGGTGCCTCAGGTCTGGTTCCCTGGGTGTGGAGCCTGAGACAGGGGTCCAGATATGTGGGATTTGTCGAGGGAAGGACTCAGGAGAAGGGGAGTGATGGAAGTCAGGCAGGGCAGAAGCTGAAGGAGGATGTGTTCACAGCGGTCTTGTCTCAGCCAGAGACTCTGGGGTTCTGAGGTATGAATTGCACAACATAGTCCCCAAGAGCACTGGCCTCATTGGCCCCCGCCTGGAGCATGTGTGTGTATGCACACAGGCATGTATGGTACGTGCACATGTGTGTGTGTGGATGCATGTGTGTGTGTATGTAGACAGTGGGCATGTAGGTGTGTGTGTGCATGTGCATGTGTGTTTGGGTGAGTAGGGCTCCACAGCCCCTGGGCAGGGCAGCTCCTACCTAGTGGAGGGCAGTCCTGCAGAGAAGGGGAACCCATGACAGGTACACCTCTCTCACCTAGAGAAGGAGGTCTGTGTGGGGCACAGTAGGGTCCAGTGGGACAAGGAAAATTCCATTAAGATCTCACCTGTATCTCTCTCACCTGATACAATACCTTATCCAGCAACAGAAGAGAATGTGGAGTTTTTGTAAAGGAATGCCCCACCCCATCCAAATCATTTACCTATCTGTAGATGGCTGGGAATTTCAAGGATTTATCTTTCACAATGAAAGAATGATTATAAAAGCAATGTGTGCTATTGGGCTCAAATATTTACTGAGCCCTCTCTATGGACTCTTTTCTATGTGCTTCAAGGGAAATAAGCAGAGGGAAGTAGCTGGAAACCTAGTTTAGGGTAGGATAAGAGCACAGCTTGTCATGTGGCAGCATGCCTTTAGGACTGAGGGACACCCAGGGGGTGAGAGTGGCCTCAGCAAAGGCTTCTCCCCAGAGACTTTAGTTGGCCTGCATGGTTTGAGATGTCTGTGGTGAGGCCTGTGTCTGTCAAGGCAGACTGTGTATGTGTGGCAGGTGGTACTTCTCTTAGGCTTGTACCCCCATGCAAATTTCACCCTTTTCTCCAGTGGGTGTGAACTCCAACACAGAAACTGTTCGGGGAGTTAAGTCAGCGGGGGAAATAGGGGGCCCCTGGAGGGCACAGCTCCCACTCAGCACCAGCCACCTCCCCCCACAGAGGTGCAAGCCAGCACGGCCAGGTTGTCCCATCTTTTGAGAGGGGCCACAAATCTGGATATTTATGTGACATCTTCAGACTTTTCAATGCTAGCAATGAATTCAGAAATTGCTTAAACATTGTGCGAGTCAAACACAGCACGTCTAAGGGACAGACCCAGCCTCCTGCCTGCTGGTGTGTGGCCTCCATCTTTAGTCAATGACCTCTCCCCCGACTGACCTGGGCAGTTTGCATCATGCCAGAGGCCACATCCCGCAGACCTGCCTCCTCAGGTGAGGAGGGCACTGGAAGAACGCTGGGACGGGTGTGGGTACAGTGACTGGGTATGGTGGGTGCAGTCCCCTTGTTCCACAACCCACCCCAGGCCAAGCTGGAGCCCATCAAAGCTGCCCGCAGGATGTTCTGCCCTGAAGGACTCACAGCTTGCTTTGGTCACCTCTTAGCTTTCCGAGGAGATCCAGTGCTCCCTGGCCAGTCACATTCAGTCCCTGGTGAAGTCGGAGAAGAACCGCCAGGTCATGTGCGAGGCGGGCATGCTCGGGACCCTCATGGCCTCCTGCCACAAGGCCCTGGCTGCCAGCGGCAGCCCCCTCCACTCACGCCTCATCAGGATCTTTGAAAAGCTCGCTTCCCAGGCCATTGAACCAGATGTGCTAAGGTACCACAAGCTACATATTCAACACCGCCAAGCGGTGCAGGGACAGATGCAGGGACAGATGCAGGGAGAGACTGCAGGGACAGATGCAGGGCATGGCTGTATCCTGGCCTTCAAGGCTGGAAGTCCATGGCCGAGCCTCAGGTCTGTGCCAGGCAGTGGGCAGGCGCCCACAAAGCAGACATAGCCCCCCTCATGGAGCATGTGGGGGCCAGAGGGGGCTCCAAGGAAGTGGAGCTGGACTCTGAGGCCTGGCAGTTCTCTAGACAAGGAGAGGAGGGAACTGGGCCTGGAAGGCTCTGCTGGGAGGGTTGGGGCTGGGAGGGCCTGACTGTGCCCTGTGGGGAGTTGGGAGGTAAGTATGCAGAGACTGCAGACAGGGAGGGAGTTGGGGCAAAATGCCCCTGGATCCTGCTGGGGCCTTTCCTGCTGTCAGCCCCTGCATGAAGCCACATTCCTTGAGAGCTATGGCAGGGAGAGAAGGTTCAAAGGTGCACAGGGTGAGAAGCAAGGAGCAGACCTGGAAGACAAGGGACAGAGGGAAGGGAAGCTGCCGGGGAGGGCAGGAGTCTCCCATGCCACCTGGAATGCCTGCTGAGGGGCCATGCACGGGGCGGGGGGGTCTTGCTGCTTATACACAGGAGTAAGCTCAGAGGGTACACAGACAGCCCTTCCAGCCAGCAGGCGTGGGACCCAGGGGCAGGCACATGGCTGCCAGAGGAGACTGCTGGTTATAGTGCTGCATGGGAAATTCTATCAGAAACTTATAAACAGTTACGACAAATTTATTTCGTGACAAATTATTTTTTGTTACAACATCTGTCTTGAGGCTCCTAAACTTACCAGCTGTCTGGTCTGGTCTGGCTGGCAGGGCAGAGACACCCCATCTTCACACTGCTTTCAGAAAGCGTGTTGCAGGAGGGCCTGGAGGGAGGTCAGGGAGCCCTGGGCATCTAGAACAGTGGTCAGGATAAAGTTGGAGAAAACTATTGCCTGTAAAATGTCTTCATTTGGTTCTCATGTATGTTATGTTCAGACAGTTTCTAGGTCTTGGAATTCCCACACCTCTGTCAGCTACAACGAAAATCCTCGATTCATCTCATTCTCACAGAGGCAACCCTGGGCGCTCAGGTGAGGCAAGAACAGGGCAGGCTAATGGGAATGAAAAGATGATCTGCATTCCTGCTGAGGGATCCTTTACAACAGATGGGAAAGCAAACAGGTTTAAACATGGTTTTCTTGCTGCTCAATGGAGCAGCTAAGGAAAAAGCAAAGAAATTTGTGGTCTTTGAACAAAGACCATATCCAGATGGAGAAAGATGACCCCCTCCCCCCACCCAGCCATATAAGACAGATGACCCCTTTGGGTCCCAGATCATGGAAGCAGAGACAGAGTTTCCTTCATGACACAGCAATACCTGGCGGTACGCTAGACAGAGCTGTGGAGGGAAGGCTTCTGCACAGCTTACACTCAAGGGCACAGCAGGGCCTTGGAGGCCCAAGATGCAGATGGTACCCCCGTGTCAGGCCTGGTACTGGGGGATGCTGGCACAGGAGACCAGCTGAGAGAAAAGAAAGCCATGGACACCCTGAATGTAAGATCACATAGGACCTTAAGGTAACAGGCAGGCCCAGCGGAGAAGCAAGCGTACAAGATCAGGGTTGGGGCTAGCAGCCGCTGTGGGAGCCCAGAGCTTTCAAGGAGGTAGGCTGCTATGAAGGGAAGTATGGGCTAGGTAAGCAGACACAAAGCCCCAGTGAGTAACTCCAGGGGGACAAGCCGGGGACAGAGATGGTGGTAGAATATGCTATACTGGAAAGGAAATGTGTGCTGGAATGAAAGAGAAAAGTTTCTAGGAGGAGCAGGTTAGCAACACCATTCCTTGGATCTTTGTCATCAGGCTCAGCAGGGGCCCAGGCCGGAGCGCAGGGAGCTGCCCTCACTGGTGGTTAGGAAGTGCCTGGTGACTCTGCAGAACTCTCTTTCTGGGCTGTGGTAGAGACTTTTGGGTTATTGTCAGAAGTGGGGCAGAAACGCTTTGAGCAGAGACACATCTCTTCTCTTGCTTGCTGCCCTAGGGTCATGGACTGCACAGGGCTCAGCTGAGGGGCCCGATGGAGCTGCCCCAGATGCTGGCCTGCACCCTGGAATCATACAGGCCCCGCCGCCCTTGGGGGAATCCCAGGATTCAACCACTGCCCTTCAGACGGCACTGAGCCTCATCTCCATGACCTCCCCACGCAACCTGCAGCCTCAGAGGGCAGCCCTGGCCCCATCGTTTGTGGAATTTGACATGTCCGTGGAAGGTTATGGGTATGACAGGCTTTCACATATTTAAAATACACTTCATTAATTTTGCAGTGCTTCTGATGAATTATAATATTGATTACAAACTTGTAGTTCCCATTGAATCTCACCACTCAGCAGAGGACAATGTCTGGCTCATGGACACCTGCCTACTCAGTGGCCTCCCACAGGCTTTGTTCTCAGCTATGGAGGGCTGAGACCCTCCTTCCCCTGGTGTGGCTGCATTCTGGAACACCTTCCAGCCCTGCCTCCACTGCAGTTCCTTCCCTTAGGCATCTTACCAGCACCAGCTGCAATCCATCTTTGGGACCCTGTGGTCTAAGGAGGGTAACAGCGCCAGCAGGAGGGTAGAGTGGGACGATGCCATGGCCCACACTAGCTGTGTCAGTATGAGAGGCTGGCTTGCAGTCCAATGATCTGAGACACTTTTCTATTTCCAGCTGTTTGTTTATTCCGACCCTGTCGACCGTTATGGGAACCTGCACTGAGTATTCTGTCTCTGGAGGAATTGGGACAGGTAGGTGTTTTTCCCAGGTGATTTAGCTCTCCATCCCTTCCCAAGAATGAGTCATCACATAACCTTGATTGCAGATTTTTAGTTGGTGTTTCAAGAAAATGTAGCTGTGCTGGGCATTGTGGCTCACACATATAATACCAGCAATTTGGGAGGCCAAGGCTGGAGGATTGCTTGAGGCCAGGAGTTCCAGGCTGCAGGGAACTATGACTGAACCCTTGCACTCTAACCTGGGCTACAGTGCAAGACCCAGTTTCAAAAAAAGCAAAGCAAACATAAGTCTTCCCTTTGGTCCTGAGTATCTGCCAGTGAGTTGTCCTTCAACTTTGCTTTTCTTTTAGAGCAAGGGGTTCTGTTCATTGGGCTTCCCAAGGGTCCAGCCCATAGCTAGGGATTCAACTGGCACTGATGGACTGAGCCTGGGTTTGGCTCATTTTGCTGGTGACTGATGTAGGCTGAGATGGACACTACCCTCCTTAGATCTCTCTCTGGAGAGAAATATGAGTTGGGTTGATGGCCATCGAGAACAGACCAATCTTTGGCAAGTGGTCCCTGTGCATAGGACTGCACTCAGCTAAAAACCTGCTGGGCAGGACAGTGCCAGCGCCTGGTGCCGCTTGAGCCACACACTCTGTTAGGAGAATTGGGTTTGGGGTTTCTATGGGGGTGTGGATGTTGGGGAGCCATTGCCTTCATGACCTCTTTCCATGCGAGTTGGCACCAAGTCTGAGGACACAGAAGCTGATCCTGCCTGTTCCATGAGGACAAAGGACCTGTCTGTATCACCAACCCTGTTATGGGGTGGGAGGGCACATGGCATTCTGACTGGCACTCTTTCCTATGCAAGGTTCAGCTGAGCTAGGCAAGGTCCTCCACCCGGCAGAGCACACTGCCTGGCTGCAGATCGGCTGAGCTGCGGCCCACACGTAACGTACCTCAGGGAGATCGAGGTCCTCTCTGCTCCCTTGGCAAGGCAGAGTGCCGTGATGGGGAGGAGATAACGTGACTAGGCAAGGCACCCAGTAGGTGCTGCACCCAGGCTAGATCAGCACCGAGGTGAATCTGACCACACTTGCTAGGCGGGGCAGAACAAAGCCTGAGGACACGCCTGTGTTCCCACCCAGGTGCCTCCAGGCCGTTCCCTCCTCCCGGAGGCCTGACCTTCTCCTGCTGGTTCCTGATCAGCCATCATGGAGCTGCCACTGAGGGCCACCCGCTGCGCTTCCTGACCCTGGTGCGCCACCTGGCCAGGACCGAGCAGCCCTATGTCTGCTTCTCCGTCAGCCTCTGCCCAGATGACCTCTCCTTGGTTGTTTCTACAGAAGAGAAGGAGTTTCAGCCTCTGGGTAAGGTGCTGGAATCCAAAGCCAGTTTCATCCACATGTGGGGGAAATGGGGCTAAGTCAGAGGCTGTCAACACAGGTGTGGTTTGAAGCCTGGTGACCTCCTGTTTCTCCTCATCCTTTGAAATTACTCCCTGGGTTCCACACCTGGTGAAAGGTCTACAATATTTGTGGTGGTTCACTGTGACCTGGGCTCCGGGCTTGTAACTGTCAGGCAAATGAGGCCCCAGCCCTTGACACAGCTTTAGAGGTGATGCTCAGTAGCTTTCCAGAAGCTTCGCCCCGGCAGAACAGTCACAATGGGGCCTGGGGCTTTGCCTCGCTGGGAGACAGGCTGTATCCTCTCCTGAGCAAGGTTTGTGAAGAACACATACAGTTTAGATGGAGCCAAAGCGGTTACAGACATGCCCTCATATGCTCAACCCCAAACCCAGAAGGCTGGCCCAGGCTTGGCATGGTGCCCAGGGCAGCCCCTCCTTTGACAGTGCTAGAGGCTGGCCCTGGCTCTGCCCTTTTGAGTCCAGCATTGTTCTCCAGGCTCATTTTCCTGAGATGCTCAAGTCCAGTGGATTCTAGCCACTTGTTCTTCTCCTGTGTCCTGAGAGCGTCACTGTTTCATAGGGAAAAACAGTGGGAGGCTCTGTAACACAGTGGGAGTGGCTGCCACCCTTGTACACAGCACAGCTGCCTATCCAACCCCCTGGGACTTGGCCCTCAGTGGCGTCCCTGTGGAGGCAGTCTATCTTGGGGTAGACCTGAAGCCTGGTTTCTGGTTTTGAATCCTGGCTGCATGACCTTGGGCAAGTCACCCAACCTCTCTGTGCCTCAGGTTGGAAAACTGGGCATGTGACAGCACCTACCTCACAGGGCTGCTGTGGACACGACCTGAGTTGATATTTGTAACATGCTTAAAACTTGCCCAAAGGAAGAGCTCAAAGAATGATTGCTGCTGCTAGCGTCATGTTTCATGAGAGGAGGGGCTCAGGGCTCCATAGTACAAGGCCCACAGTGGTTGATGTCTCTCTACCCTCCCTGTTCTCCTGGGTTGCTGCAGTGTGGCACCACATGTGACACTCAGTGTTTATGCTGTCTTCCAGATGTCATGGAACCTGAGGATGACTCTGAGCCTTCTGCAGGACGCCAGCTTCAGGTCCGGTGTGGCCAGCTCCTGGCTTGTGGTCAGTGGCATCACTTGGCTGTGGTAGTCACCAAGGAAATGAAAAGACATTGTACAGTTTCCACCTGTCTGAATGGACAGGTCATTGGCTCCGCCAAGGTGAGATGGCGCCTCCAAGTTGCGCTTGGCCCGCAACCATACCTCCTGTTATGACCCCGAAGTGGCCTCCATTGCATTCTGTGTTGTGCCATTGTTGTTGTTTGTTTGTTTGTTGCTGGTGGGGTTGGCATCTAATGAAATCCCCCTCGCTGTTCGGGAAACTTGGCTGAGCTCAGACATGAAAAGGACACGTTTAGAAAATGCCCTGAAGGCCACGCAACCAGGGCAGAAGGGAAGATGCACGTCCAGATCTCTAAGAATAGTCATGTTCATGAGGACAGAAAACTCCAGAATAAACAAAGCAAAGCTTCTCATTTTCAGGGGCAAATTCCTCAGGGAGGTCTGGGCAGGGCCTAAAGTATGACTTTTCCAAGAAGTTCCCAGGTGAGGCCAAGATAGCTCATCTTTTCACCCCACGGAGGAGCCGGGCACCAGCATGTGCAGACACCATCACATGTCACCAGATTTAGAGCAAGAACCAAGAGGAAGGTAACGGAATGCGAATGCATAGCTGGAGTGGCAATCTCACGACTGTCACTTAGAGACACCTCAGGTACAAGAGGAAGCTGGAAGAAGATGGAGCTGGCAGGAGCCAGCAGCCATTGTCTGGGAGGAGAGGGCCTGGAAGGCCACAGAGGGCAGGTACAGCTGGATTTTCACACAGGGTCCAGGGGAGCAACCCAACCTGGCCACATTTTAGAATCACCTGCAAAGGTTTTTAAAAGTTCTCTTGCACAGGCTGTACCCAGAGCAATTGTCAGAATCTCTGTGGGTCAGGTAATTTGACAATTTACTAATATTTATAAAATTTTCTAGGTGATTCTAATATGCAGCCAGAATGGAGAACCTTACATACACAGGGTTTCTTGATTCCCACTAAATGCCGTACTATTCCCCCACCCGCGACCCTGCTCAATTATGACTACCAATAACGTCTCCAGACGTTGCCAGGTATCCAGTGGAGGCAAAGTTGTTCCAGGTTAAGAGTCATTAGGTTAGAACAACCTAAATTCTGTGGGACACCTATAGGTGAATTTGATACCATCTTCTGGTGGAGTTCTGTTATCAAAAAAATGGCAGTGGTGACCAGAAAGATTTTTTTTTTCTTTGAGACAGAATTTTGATCTTGTCACGAAGGCTAGTGCAATGGTGTGATCTTGGCTTACTGCAACCGTTGCCTCCCGGGTTTAAGTGATTCTCCTGCATCAGCCTCCTGAGTAGCTGTGATTACAGGTGCCTACCACCATGCCCAGCAAATTTTTGTATTTTAAGTAGAGACAGCATTGCACCATGTTGGCCAGGCTGATCTCTGACTCCTGGCCTTAGGCGATCTGCATGCCTCGGCCTCCCAAAGTGCTGGAATTGCAGGTATGGGCCACCATGCCTGGCCAACCAGAAAGAGTTTGATAGGAGCATTGAAAAAACAGGTCCTCCAAAACATAGTTAACTTTCTCTCCAATTATTAGCAGTCTCAGTCCTTCCTCCTTTCATTTCTCTCTTTTTTTTTCTCATTAAATATTTCTTGAGCATCTATTATATATTAGCTAATGTTTTAGGTGCTAAGAATTATTTATGCCTATAAGCCAAAGACCTCCAGGAACATACATATACCATAAAATAAAAATTAGATTTAAGCTGCCTATAGCGAGAGAGTCTCTACCCCACGGGTAGTAAGGAGTTAGTAGTGACTTGTTACAGAATCTGGGCTTATTTTAGGTGATTTTTAAGTGGGTTTAAAGAAGTGGAGGTCCATCTGTTCTGAATTGGGTGCTGTTGGAAAGAGGTGCAATTTGGTGACTGTGAATGCTAATAACTTTTATCCAGAAGTAGAGACACTGAGCAGGGCTGGACTCGTCATTGGAGAGGAAGCAGAAGTCCCTCACATTAGTTGGGATAGGAGGTGTGGTGTCTTTATCGTTGCAATACTTTTGTTTTTAATCTGTTCAGGCTTGATTACCAAGTGCACTTGTTCTTGTCTTCTTTCACAGAATGTGTTGATATTCTGTGAAATACTTCATATACCTTGAGGCACGTCTTACTGACATTTGTACCTTCCTTGAACTTGGCATAGGGGCTGACACACAGTGAGCATGCAATAAACACTTGATGAACTGAATTGAATGTACAGCCACAGGAAGATCAGGACTGGTTGGGTGAATCTGTACAGGCAATAACATCCTCCCTGTGGGACCTGCTGAACCCAGGGCCATCAGCAGGGAGGTCGGGAGTGGTGTGTTGCTAAAGACCGACAGAGTCTGCTTTCTAAAATAATCTCAACCAGTTGGGTCAGGACCAGCAAATGAAGCTCAACTGGGATAAACATAAAGGCTCATGTTTGGATGCAAACATCTGTTGGGCAAGAGTAAGATGTGAGAACTTCAGCTTAGTTTGACTAGCTTAACAGCCCTTCTCAAAATGCTGAGCCTTTGATTTTATTGCCGAAGGAAACTTAGATAAATTTGGAAAGATACGAGCATTTTAACAGCTTGAATTGGGCAAAATGATTTGGGAACGATCTGAGACATTAGACATTTCATAGTCAACCTGAATGGTGCAGTGAGCATACACTGGGAATTTGGGAAGAGAGGGGCAAAGTGGATTGGAGGGGTGGGTGGTGCTTCAGTGTGGGAGAGAGAGGAGGACTCTGCCTGTGAGCACAGAGAGAAGAAGGCACAGAAGACCATACTCCTGGCAAGGTTTGGTGGTTGAACAATTGATTTGTTTTTATTTGAAAATCTCATGTAATTGGTAGGGTGAAAGAGAGTATTTCTGAAATTATGTAAACTCTTATTTAGAAAAATACAGTCATCCCTCGGTTTCCTCAGGGGGTTGGCTCTAGGACCCCTCCTGGACACGAAACTGTGTAGATACCAAAGTCCCTTAAATAAAGTGGTGTAGTATTTGCAAATAAACAATACATACCCTTCTGCATGCTTAACTAAGCTCTAGATGATTCATAATACCTAATACAATGTTAATGCTACATAAATAGTTGTCATACTATATTTTTAATTTATATGATTTTTTTGTTGTAGTACTGTTTTTACTGTTATTTTTCCTGAATATTTTTGATCCAAAGTTAGTTGAATCTGAGGATATGGAAAGCCCAGATATGTAGGGCCAAACCCAACTGTACATATTTATAAACACTTAATATATACAGTGATTTTATAGCAATAAGAATAATACAAATGCATTTTGAAATAGCTCAGAAATAGAGAAGATTAGCTACCCTCCTGCTACTTTATCATATTTTGTAGGTTCAGTTTTATTCCTTTAAAAAAATAGTGTGATCTCACCATATAGAAAATCTCAAATACTGCTTAGTTCATTTAACCTCTCATTTCACCTAACACTTGGGCTATATGGGATAGCTTATTTCTCCTAGGCTACAAACCTAGACAGCATATTGCTATACTGAATACTGTAGGCAACTGTAACACAGTGGTGAGTATTTGTGTCCATAACACTCTAAACATAGAAAAAGTACAGTACAAATATGATATTATTATCTTATGGACCACCATTGCATACGTGCTCGGGTCACTGACTGAAACATTGTAATGTGCCCACAGCAATATATGGAAGTATGCTTGGAAATTCATCCAAACTTTTGCCTGTAACCACAGCTCATTCTTTTTTATTTCTGAGCAGTATTTCAAAGTAGGGATGTGCCATAGTTTGTTTAGCCATTTATTGAAGGACATTTAGGATGTTTCCAGGTTTTGGCTATTATAAATAAAGCTTTGTGAGCATTTGTGTACAGGTTTTTGTGTGAATTTAAGTCTTCATTTTTCTGGGATGAATTCCAAGGGTTCAATTGCTGGTTTCTATGGTAATTGAATGTTTAGTTTTATAAGAACCTCCCAAACTATTTTGAGAGTGATTGTATTATTTGACATTTCCACCAACGTGGATGAGTGAGGGTTTTTCTGCACTTAGCACTGTCACTATTCTTATATTAGCTATTGTGATAGTTGTATAGTGATACCTCACTGTGTTTTTAATTTGTATTTCCTTAATGGTTAATGAGGTTGGACATCATCTTTTCTTGTGCTTATTTGCCGTCTGTATATTCTCCTCAGTGATGTCCATCCATATTTTTGCCCATTTTCTAATTGCATTGTTTGTTTGTTTGTGTTTGAGACGTAGTCGCACTCTGTCACCAGGCTGGAGTGCAGTGGCATGATCTCGACTGACTGCAATCTCTGCTTCCTGGGTTCAAGTGATTCTCCTGCCTCAGCCTCCCAAGTAGCTGGGACTACAGGCGTGTGCCATTATACCCAGCTAATTTTTGTATATTTAGTAGAGACAAGTTTCACCATGTTGTCCAGGATGGTCTCGATCTCTTGACCCTGTGATCTGCCCACCTTGGCCTCCCAAAATGCTAGGATTACAGGCATGAGCCACTGCACCCAGCCATATTGTTTGATTTTTAAACTGTTTAGTTTTAAGGATTAAAAAAATATATATATATATACGTGTGTGTGTGTGTGTGTGTGTGTGTGTGTGTGTGTGTATTCTAGATACCAGTCCTTTGTTAGATATACAATTTGATTTGCAAGAATTCCTCCCAGTCTGTAGTGTGTCTTTTAATCCTCCTTCACATGGGTGAAGTTTCTGGTTTTGCTGAAGAATAATTTATTAGTTTTTCCTTATATGGTTCATGCTTTTGGTGTCATTTGAGAATATTTTGCCTAGCCTGAGATCCTGAACATTTTCTCCAATTTTTTCTAAAAGATTTCTAGTTTTACATTTTACACTTGAGTTTGTGATCAATTGTGAATTAATTTTTGTATAAGGTATAAGGCTTAAGTTCATTTCTTTGCCTATGGATGTTCACATGCTCCAGTACAATTTGTTGAAGAGTCTATTATTTCCCAATTGAATTACTTTTGCATCTTTGTCAAAAATTAGGTGAGCATACTTATATAAGTTTGTTTCTGGGTTCTCTGTTCTGTTCCATTGATCTATGTGAGTATCTTTATTCCAATGTCACACTATCTTGATTTCATAGCTATATAATATGTCATCATTAGAGTAGTTCCTCCATCTTAATTTTTCTTTTTCAGAATTGTTTAAGCTATTCTAGGGCCTGTGCCTTCCCATATACATTTTAGAATTAGCTTGTCTATGTCTACAAAAAAAAAAAATCCTTGCTGGAATTCTGTTAGGAATTGCATTATACCCTTTGATCAATTTAAGGAGAAATAAAATCTCTACTGTAGTCTTTTTACCCATGAACCTGGTATGTCTCTCCGTTTATATAGATCTTCTTTGACTTTTTCCATCATCATTTAGGAATTTTCAGTATACAGAACCTGTACATGTCTTACTAAGTATTTCATTTGCTTGTGCATAATTGTAAGTGGTATTGTGTTTAATTTTAGTTTGTTTGTTTATTGTTAGCCTACAAAAATAAAATTTATTTTTGTGTATTGACCGTGTATCCTGTGACCTTGCTGAAATCACTTATTAGTTCTAGAACATTAAAAATAATTCCTTGGAACTTTCTACATGGACATGCCATCTGAAAATAGAAACAGTTTTATTTCTTCCTTTCCAAACTGTATATATGTAATTAATTTTCATGCATAAAATTTTATTCATTTGCTAATACTAGACATTTAGATTCTTAGTAGAACAACTGAGATAAAAAAGTAGACATTTTTGGTGTTTCTTAATACTTTTATCAAATTTATTTTCAAAAGGACAGTGTCAGTTTCTTACTCCACATTTCGTAACTTGTTTTTCTGCATACTTCTCAGATTTGAGAATTATAATTTAATTTTTAAATAAAATCCATTTTTACTTTGAGATGAGAGTAAAATGCATCATGTCATATCACTTCGTATTTACTTGATTAACTCTAAGACCAAACACCACTCACTTTTATCCTTATTATTTTAACAGATGTTGTACATCCAGGCCCTACCAGGGCCTTTCCTTTCTATGGATCCATCCTCATTTGTGGATGTTTATGGATATATTGCTACCCCTCGAGTTTGGAAACAAAAGTCTTCATTAATTTGGCGTCTTGGTCCCACATACCTCTTCGAAGAAGCCATTTCAGTGGAAACTCTGGAAGTTATTAACAAACTTGGCCCAAGATATTGTGGTAACTTTCAAGCTGTGCATGTCCAAGGTATGGAGTGTTTTGATTTACAATGTTCTTGTTGATATTAGTTTTTAAGTGGACATCTGGTTATTTATAGCATATTTGCAAAGAATAAGGTCAGTGTTAAGGTCAGTCATTAGGGAAGACCTCTGTAATTGGATCATTATATATTTACAACCAAGCAGAAAATGTCACAGGAAAGGAAATGACAGTATCTTTAGATTTCAACTCCAAAGCATCTAATGGGGGAGAGGTGAGTTGGGCAATACCATCAGCAAAGAAAGAGAGAAGAGAATGAGATAAATAAGTTACATTGCTTTTAATGAAGAAGCTTTTTAACTAAAGTATACTGGTATCTTCAATTATTAAACAGGCAGACAAAACATCCACATTTTCATTATTGATTGTTGGTTATTCAAGCAGGGAGCATTGCCCTCTGTGCTCTGTCAAGTCAAAGGGGTCAGCTCCCATCTGGAATGAATGATAAATGAATCTATGTACAGCGGCCTGTGTATACTGAAGGACAATTGAGTGCTGTTGAGCATTTCCATCTCCAGGCCCATGATGTCTTTGAATTTCATTTCCTATGGCAAACGGCACTGGCCAGAGCAATGGAACGAGGTCAGGTCTAGAGCCAAAGTCTTACAAATTCTACATTCATGCCACCCTTCTCTACTAGCACATTGGCTCTCATTGATTTAGAGACCAGTATGTTAATTCAAACTGGGATGTTTGCCATGGCCGTGTAGCTCATTGAAAATTAGACATTTCAGCTCAGCCTATTTCAGGTAAGGTTTCTTGTCACTTAACATTTTGGTTTTAGGGAGTGAGGTTATATACTTGATAGGTGCTTTAAGCTCTGGTAGTTTTGTACCTGGAGTGCCTCTATTTTTATGGTAAGACAAATATTAGGAGAGTTCTTCACAGTTTTCTTCTCTTCTTTCTTTCTTTCTTTCTCTATTTCTTTCTCTTTCTCTTTCTTTCTTTCTCTCTTTCTCTCTCTCTCTTTCTTTCTCTCTCTCTCTCTCTCTCTCTCTCTTTCTTTCTTTCTCCCTTTCTTTCCCTCTTCTTTCTCTTTTTTTTCCAGAGTCTCCCTCCTGAGTAGTTGGGATGACAGGCGTGTACCACCACACCAGCTGATTTTTTGTATTTTTAGTGGAGATGAGGTTTCACCATGTTGGCCAGGCTGGTCTCAAACTCCTGACCTCAAGTGATTCACCCACCTCAGCCTCCCAAAGTGCTAGGATTACAGGCGCAAGCCACCATGCCCAACCCATAGTTTTCTGTAAGCATCTGAGAAGAGGGAAAAACAAATCACATGCAAACATATAATGCGCAGAAACATGCAATGTGACAACATACAAACGTCCTCTCATTGATTACTTTGCTGTGTGACAGAGATATTTAATTATTTTATTGTATGAAGATTAATTTCCCGCTCTGTAAAGCGTGACTAGAAACGATTAAAGATGTGTTGTTATAGGGGAGGACCCGGACAGTGAAGCCACGCCCCTTGTTGCAGAAGAAAGGGTTTCTTTTGGACTTCACATAGCCAGCTCCTCTATCACCAGCATAGCGGACATCAGAAATGCCTACAATGAGGTGGACAGTCGCCTGATCGCCAAAGAGGTACATCTTCTAACTTCACGTGCTACTCTCTGTTGGACTCTTGGTTTCATGGCTTGCTTTAGCTTTCAGTGCTTACGTAAACTAATTCGTGTTTGCACATGTATAGATGGTCACACACGTACACGTTTCCCACTTCCCCTAAAATATGCTACACCTCCCCACTCCAAGACTAAGCCTTTTACTGATAATTATTCAGAAGAAATACAATAAATAAAAGAGCAACAACAAATTACATATTTTAAATACCTTTGCAACAATGAGAACTCTATTGAGCTTCCCTTGTTCTGGGTGTTAATGACCCACTAACACTGAAAAATGTTCTTTGAGTTGCTGTGATTTTTTTCATTTTAATTTTTTTATTTTCTTTTAGTGATGGGATCTCTTTGCCCAGGCTGGTCTTGAACACCTGGGCTCAAGTGATCAACCCACTTCAGCCTCCTGAGTAGTTGGGATTATAGATATGAGTCACAGCACCCAGCATTGCTGTGATTAAAACAACAACAAACAAACAAACAAAAACCAGTAAATATTCAAAACAACAAGGAGATATGTTTGTAGATGGGGATGCCATTAGATTTACTTCCAAATTTTTGCATAAAGAACTCTTTTGCTTAGCACTGATGAAATGTTGCTGTTTTGTTTATATTCTCTTCACTGTCATGGACAGCGGGTATCCCCAAAGGATGGGGAGTCCGGAACCAGGTCCTATTGATCATGAAAGTTGTGCCTTAGCAGCAACACGCCACTTTTTGATGCAGGAGGCCAGGATTCCTATCTTCTTGTCCCTTTGAAATCTGTAGCGACTGGGCTCACATAGCCTGAACAACCCTGGACTGAGAAGGTGGCAGCCCTCACCTTGGTAGCAGTGTTCCATCTGAAACTGTCCTTGGGTCCTTCTTGCTCTTCCTAGCACCTCACTGTAAGCATGTGGACACTGGTGGCTCAGACTGTGTAACTGAAGTTGCTCACTTACAATTCAGCCATAGCTTGGGAGGCAGAATGCATGAGCCTGACTTTTGGCTTCAATCCCTGACATTGGTTCAGTTGTTACTCATTCACTGAACATTGCTGATGGAGTATCAGCACTGGGCCAGGCCCAAGAGGGCCTGCCCTCCAGGAGCTCTTGGACAACACTTCTTTTGCAGGAGTTTCTTAGGACTAATAGCTGCTCATTTCTCTAGATGAACATTTCATCCCGTGACAGTGCTGTGCCCGTGTTCTTGCTGAGGAATTGTGCTGGCCACCTGTCAGGGTCTCTGCGGACCATTGGAGCCGTTGCTGTGGGTCAATTTGGTATGTTCAACTGGAAGCTTTGCCACTATTTGGGAAGCAAGGTTTGTGCTGTCACGGCTTGTGCATCCTGGGGTTCTGGAGTGGAGGCAGGATGGAGTGTGCTGAAGAACCAGGGTGGGGAGGACCAGGGTTCAGAGTGAATCCAGTGAAAGAGCTAGCCTCCCAGAAAGCATGAGGGTCTGTTCACCTGACCACATCTGGCAATGAGTAGTGAGCTCAGCTACTAACCAGGCTGCTGTCTATGCACAACAGAAGCCTGTCTAGTAAGCACAGTGGGCCTTTTGAGCAGAAGCACTGGTTGTGGTTGTTTGGGTGAAAACCGCTGGTCACCCTTCAACTGAGCAAGAGCAAGGCAACAAGTTGGTGCAAGTATCCTCCCTAGCAGGATCTAGAGGACAGGCAAGAGCCAGAGGTTGTCAGAGCAATAGGATACTCAGACTCAGGGGTCTGATTCATCCAACACTCTGAAGTGAAGGCACAGGGTGGTAATCTGAAGTACTCTGGGCTGTTGAGTCTTCTGATGGCAAAGAAAGGACTTAGCACAGTATCTCCCAGCCGCCTAAGACTTTCAGAGTCTCCTGCTCTTTCTCCCAGCCTGTCCCAGGTGCACAGGCCCCTCTGGCTGTGGGTGGATGCTGGCACTGGCAGGTCACTGGCACTTGTATGCTGTCAGGGCATTTCCCATCGCAATGAAGCTGTGATGTGTTGATAAAACCCCTGTTTTATGCCACACAGGGGTGAGGGTGTTCCACTCTAGCCCTGCTGCCAGCAGCCTGGACTTCATTGGCGGGCCCGCCATCCTCCTGGGCCTCATCTCCTTAGCAACAGATGACCACACCATGTATGCGGCTGTGAAAGTTCTGCACTCGGTCCTGACCAGTAATGCCATGTGTGACTTCCTGATGCAGCACATTCGTGGGTACCAGGTAATCCCATTTTCCCACCTGGCACTGGGACTCCTGAAAGGGCTGTCATCCCCAGGGAACAGGAGCGTTGCTTGCCCCAGTGGCATTCCCTCCAGGGTGACTTCTGGAGAAAGGGCGCTGAAAGCCCTTGGGTTCTGAGACCAGCATCTTTGCAACAGAGGAGGGGCAGGCAACAGCCAGCCAAGAGCTCTGCTCTGGATGGGGATGCTTACCTAGCTGTGGCTTCTGGCCCTTCTAACTGAGAAATTCACATGTCATTTGCAGTGGTTGCCCCACCTTTTCTGTAGTGTTGTGGCTGAGAGCCCAGGCTGCAGAACAGACTGCCAGAGTTTAAATCCCATCTCTTCTTCTAATTTGCTATTTAACCTTAGATGAGTTACATATCCTCTGCCTCAGTTTCCCCACCTGTAAGATGTGGACTGTAATAGGATTCCAGTGAGGATGAGATGATTTGACACAAGCGAAGAGGTTATAATTATGTCAGGCCCAGAATAAGTGCTGGGTAAATGTTAGTCATTTCTAGTTCTTAACCTCTTTGTGCCTCGATTCCCTCACGTGTAAAGTAGGGCTATGAGAGCACTTGTCTTGCAGGGTTGTGATGACTGAGTTCATGTGTGTTGGGAGCTTAGAGGAGCGCCTGCACAGGGGCCGTGCTCTGCAGGTGCTTACTGTGATTGTCATTGCTACTTATAATTGATCAAGTCAGACGAGATGTGGCTGCTGCCTTTGAGTAACTTCTCACATGGCGGGGAGGCGGCCAGGTAAGGAACTAGGAGGGCAGGGACAAGGTCAGAGTCTGGGCCATGTCACAGGTCTCACAGTCAGTGGAGGCTTCTTCTGGTGTGGACGCTCTGGGTGATTGGGGCAAAGCTTCCTGTGTCTCTGGCTACTGGGTCAAGATCTGAGCAGAAGAAAGCTGTGTGATGGCCTTCGAGGCACTTTCCCTCTCTGCCTGGACTACTGCCACAGCTAGACAGTGACCACTTTCCCCACCTGTCCCTAGTAGCCTACTGATGCTCCACCTAACAGATCTGATGATGCCACTCCTGTGTGTAAAACCTTCAAAGGCATCTGATTACTGATACCATATCCCAAACTCCTTAGACAGGTTTCCAAAGCCATTCAAAACTGCCCACAGACCTTTCTTTCCAGCCCCAACATTTAAGCCTATGCTCTCACCTCCCCAAATCCTGCACCTTCTCGGATCATTAAGCAGCATATGGCTTTGTGTGCCTGTGGCCTCTGCTCAGATCACCTCTCCTTTTCTTCCCCACCAACGCTGGCACACTCCCTCTATCTTTTCAGTTCAAGCTCGAATAGCAAAGGCAGCATTCTCTTCCCCCAGTTGAGCAGGTGGCTGTCTTCTGGACCCCCAGGCACTGTGGGCACACCCCGTTTTAACTGCTCTCCCACCCAAACTGGAATGATCAGTCTGCACATCTCTACTGGAATCTTCTAAAGATCCTAGTATTTTTTTACTCTTTGCTGGTGTATTACTGACACCATGAAGACACTCGGTACATATTTTGGGAATGAGTGAATGAGTATGTCTGAGTTTATGCTAAAACTCAAGAACTGGGGCTCTTGGTACACAGTTTTCCTTTGAATATGCTGTTAAGGGTTAGTAGTAGGATTTATTTCAATACAGCACAAGGATATGTGCTGTGGCTAAGGATTTTAATAATTATTGTGAGCATTTCTAAAAAGGCACACATCATTTTCTTCCCTCATGGGTGTATCTAGAAGGATAAAATAAAACAAGAACCAAAATAATTTTAATATAAATTATATTAAAATATAAATAAAAATGCAATCGGTGTCCAAGATTCACTTCAAGAATTACTACATATTCTGTGACTGGCTACCTGGCTATCTTCTCAGAAATTCTTAGCTGCTTAGAAAGTTCAGACTACCTCAGGCTCACTGTGGTTTCATTGCCAGGGTTGGGGGATGGGCACAGTGAGCTCTCAGTGAGGGTTCAGGAATGAGAACATCACCTTGAGAGAAGAAACTCTCTACCACAAAGGCACATAAGCACATATTGTCACATGTAGATAGAGGGATCAAAAAGAGCTTCTTTAAAAAGGAAGCTCATCAAGAGGTGCCCTGGAGCCTGGGCTGGCTGAGCTTTCCAGGAAGAGATGGTAGAGATAAGGAGTGGCCCATGCTTCCTAAGACCAGGCACTGTGCTAGGCACTAGGGATGTGAGGTGAACAGGATGGGTTTAGTCCCTGTCTTCATGGGACTTACCATCCAAGAAGGTGGACAGAAAAATACCGTTAGCCTGAGAGAGTGTCTCTCAGATACCTCCTTTGAGTAAATAACTCATCAGATTCAGAGATTTATTGTACATTTACACATGAAGGCAGAAGAAGAAAATTTTAAAACTTATTCTGTCTTTACAAATGAAACATTTCCAACATTTATGTCTTTGGGGAAAATCAGGAGAAGCTGGGTGGCAAGAGAGGTGGGAAATGGCAGCTTCAAATGAAGAAAAGATTTTTGTTGTTGTTTGTTTACTTCCTTGCCCACTCTTTATAAAATGCAACCTCCACCCTCCCTCATCCTTGTCTAGGCACTTTTCCTCACTTTGTGTTTCTTTGTAACTTGCATGTGCATTTGCACAATGTCTGTTTCCATGTCACCACGTTTGTGTCTGTTTCACCCCCAGACATGTACTCCATGAGGGCGTGTGTCCTACTTGTTTATTGCTGTGCTCTAAAAGCATGCCATAGATTGTAGGTGCTCAGTTAGGATGTGGTAATGAATCCGTGAATGAAAACGGGGTCTTCAATTAAATGGCTTGCTTGGGAGTGGATTTCATCAGTTTTCAGGTTTTACTCTAGGCTCATCTGCTGGTTTACTGGTTAGGTGGGAGAGCATAAATCTTCCTATCTGTTATTTCTGTCAAACTGATTTATCAGCCTCTTCTCAGACTAGGCAGTAGTTAGCTGAGTTTGATAGGATGGATGTTCTTAATATGGGGAAGAAGGAGGATACTGTTCCAGACTAACATTCAAACACTCACAGGATCTGATCCAGGTTCCTCCACACGGCTAGGAGGAGAGGATGGTTGTGGAGCTGTGCATAGCATGCCAGATGGTGGGTAGAGAGTCCTAATCTCGACAGTGTGAGGAGTGTGCGTTCTGTCTCAGGTGATGGGAATCACAGGAAGGCTGGGATAGGGAAACAGACTGACCGATGTGTTAGAATACCCCTTGATGTCAGTGGAGAAGATGCAGCATGGGGATGAGGTTCAAGCAGGGGCTGAGATAGAATCTGACATGATAGGAGCCTGTGTTCCTGACCTGGGGAGTCTCAGGATCTGTGAGCGGCCTGGGCAGGTGGCACTGGAAAGGAGCCAGGGCAATCCAGTAGGCTGCTGGCCCAAAGGAAGGGAGATGCTGGGACATGCTCAGCTGGAAATGTTTGTGAGACATTGAAGATGACGTATCATGTGGGAGAGAAGGCTCTGTAGCTTAGGGGCAGGCTGCATGAGGCATAAATATGAGGGTCATCCTGTCATGATGATATTTAATCTAAGGAAATGAATGAAATCACCAAAAAGAAGCTGTAGAGAGAGGAGAGGGTTGAGGAGCTAACCACATGGACCTGGGATTATGATTAAAACCCAGTAAAGGAGATTGAGAAACAGGAGGGAAGAGAAACCAAGGCAGTTATATTAAGGGATCTGAAAAAAGGTGTTTTGAGAAGGTGGTTATGGTCCAACCATGCTAAATGCTGATAAAGAGTAGCACAAACTAAGGATGGAGACGTCCTCTTTGTATTTGGTCACCTGGCAGTCCCCGGTGGCCTTTCTGAGGGAGGAGGCCAGGTGCAGGCAGCAGCTGGCTGATGCAGGCTGAAAACAGAATGTGAGGTGAGCACATGGAGCCAGGGTGTGTTGATAATGCTTTCTAGAAGTTTGCCTGTGAACAGGAGGAGCTGCATAAGAGCTACAGGGACTAGGGAGGGAGGGAGGGTTAGTTTTAAAATGAGAAATACTAGAATATATTTGTACATGG
Organism: Saimiri boliviensis; assembly: GCF_048565385.1. NCBI lineage: Eukaryota > Metazoa > Chordata > Mammalia > Primates > Cebidae > Saimiri > Saimiri boliviensis. Next base: position 26,563,315 of record NC_133460.1, on the reverse strand, counting down.
GAGAAAGATCCAGGGTTGGGGAACTGGAAGCTTGGAGAGAACAGTTATCCCAAAGAGCAGTGTCCTTGGGATGGTGGCCAGTGGGATCCAGAGACCAGGTAGGTGGGAGACTCTATTTGCAACAGGAAGAAATGCAACACATATACTTGTGAATTTGGTGGTGGGAAGACAGAGTGTTCATATCTAATGAGTTCTATCTTCTCAGCAAAGTATGAGGTTAGGTGCAAGAGAGGAAGAGAAGTTAGAGGAGAGGAGAAGCAATGAAAAACCATGATCTTTAGGATAAGAAAATACAGCTTATTAGAAAGACAGAGTTGAACTGCCAGGCCCAACTGAGTGTCAAATGTCAAACTGACATTTGACACTATTTGATGTAAAGTGAAGTCAGTCAACCTGAATGTTTTCTCATGCAACTTTTAGCCATCCCAATTATGTCTCGGTGTGGGATTTCATAAATATGTAAAAGAACAGTCTGGAAACATAATGAGTGTTTTCTGATCACCAGCAAGGCTTCTTAAGGGCACGTTGCAAGAACATGTGTGGGAGGACAGGGAGAAAGGACAGGCTGTGTTGGAGCCGAGGATGGGGAATGAAGCCATGCATGGAAGGAGCTGAAACTCCAGATGAGGTGACTCAGATACTATTGGATGGCTGAGCAGACTGACTCATGTGGGGCTGAGTCAGCAGAGATGTGAGGCTTGGTAGGACTCATCTTTTTAGTCTGAGACAAGCTGGGTCACCAAACGTACGCTGGGACCCAAGTGCCTCCATGCTGGGAGGGAGGCTGCACATTGCTGGCTTCCCAGGGGTTGGTGCCACTGACAGGCACATCTGGCTGGGTGCAGCCAGGCTCATGGGCAGGTGGTAGCTTCCCGTAAATGCAGCATTTGTGGGATGATTATGCATATAAAGGATTCAGTAACAGAAAATGAGAAGGAGGCTTGAGGAGTGTGGGAGAAAACCAGGAGAGAGTGGCATTCTAGAAACATGGAAAAGATGCAGGAAAAGCAAAGGTCCCAGTGAGAAGTCAGGTCACAGCACAGAAAAGTGGACACTGTCAGCAAAGTGGCCACAGAAGTTAATATGTATTTTTCTTCTGAGAACATGGGAACAAAGGATGGTAGCAGCAGAGAGCAGAGAGTTTGCTGACTGGACTGGAACACGTGGGTGAAGGGAGAGCTCTAATGATGCATTCATGAAGAAACTGCTTTGTGTTAACCTTTTCAGATAATGGCGTTCCTCCTGAGGAAGAAGGCTTCTCTCCTGAACCATCGAATTTTTCAGCTGCTCCTTTCAGTGGCTGGCACTGTGGAGCTGGGCTTCAGGTCATCTGCTGTCACCAACACTGGTGTCTTCCAGCACATCCTTTGCAATTTTGAGGTAAATCAGAGATTGGCCCTTAGCCCTTCAGGAGTGTGTGTGATGGTAAAATATGCTAAGTTTGGGCTTTCCCCTAAACCCAGCACGTCAGCTTCCCTCATAATCATAATGGCAGGGAGAAGAAAAACCACACAAGCTTGCCCAGAGGCCCTGGTTTGTAATGACATCCTACCACCTATGGGCTGTGTGGCTTCAGACAAATCTCTGGACCTCTCTGAGCCCCACTCTTTTTGTGGGTGAAGTGGAGACCTTCATCTCCTTCTTGCAGGCTATCGTGAGGGTTAAGCCAAATAGTATCTGGGAAATGATTTTTAAACTGTGAATTATCATATACATATGAAAGTAAAGAAAAATGATCCCAGTTCCTTTGGGTGGTGCTTTGCTGTTTCCAAATGATTTTCAAAGGGGGTGAGTTGAGGGGTGTAGACAAATGTGCCTGAGGCTAACTGAGGAGCATTGCTCGTAACTGCTTTGGGCAGATCAACCCATTCACAAAACACCATCCGCTGGGTCAGGTACTGGCCATGTCCTGGAAACACAGGAAAAACCAGAACCCAGGCCTTCCCCACAGCCCGATGGGCCCAGGACACAGCCAAGGTGCCACTGCAAGTGCCAGGTGCCACAGTGAGGCAGGTACAGGGCATCTGGGGAGTGGGAGTGAGTGGACAGTCAGAATTCGGGGAAAAAGAAACTTCCAGGTAGAGCGTATATGCCATTTGCAAATATTGTTCATCTGATTGAGAGCAGCCATGGGGACTTGAGAGCAAGTGGCTTGTTGGGAGCCTACAGGTTTATGTTGATTGCAAAATTGGGAGAGAGAGAAGACAGAACCAAGGGTTTAGACTGCCCAGACTGAGCTTTAACCTGGTCGTGTTGAGGTCCTCAGGAGAAGTTTCGAAGTTCGTTCTTTGTTTATTAAAAATTGAAAAATGTTTACTATAGAATATTTTTAATTATAGAAAAGTGTGACAGGGAAACTCTCCTATTTCCAAGACCTAGTTAGTTATTGTCAAACCTGGATGCATTCTCTTGGAGTATTTTCTATGAATTATACATTTCTAAAACCATAGTCCTGATTATACTGTAGGTATTACTTTGAGTCTAGTCTTTCCTTACACACCAAAAACATTTTAAAATTTTCATTACAAACACTTATAAGCACTGTTCTGAGATCAGAATAATATTCTGTTATGTTGAGAGTTCCTTGTTTCTTCATCATTTCTCTATTGTCAAGTCTTTAGATTCTTTCTGTGCTTTGTTATAAATTGTGTTATAGATGGCACTGTTGGGCAATCATTTCTCCCACTTTTAAAAACATTTCTTAGAATAAATTATCCAAATTGAATGATTAGAATAAAGGCTTTTGGGCGATTTTTAGATTGTTGATAAGTTTTGCCAAACTTCTGATATTGAGGGAGGTTAACTGTAGAATGACATGTGAGAATTTTATTTTAGGTGTGTGACTTGGGTGACAAGAGCCCTGAAGTGGGGAGATGGGTCATGACATGACCGAAGTAATCCAGGCGGAAGATTTTGAAACCTCAACTGAGTCAGGAATAGTGGGATAATGAGGACAGTAGGTGAAAAAGTCATAACTGGAACCAGAAGTGACTTAGAACCCAACGACAAGGGAAATACTGTGTATCAAAACATCGCAGAGCTGCTGCTGAAGGCAGGACCAGGGGGAGCCTGACAGTCAGCAATATGTGTATTATGAAGAGAATACTCTTTATATAATATAGATCAAGATTATATTCAACTTCTAACTTCAGATAAAGAAGGTAGAGTGACCAGAAGGAAGGAAACATATAAATGAGAACACAAGTTAATAAAATAGGAAAGAAAAAGCACACAAAGGATCAACAAGGGCAATTAGTGGTTCTCCCAAAACAGACAAACCTCTGTTAAGATTGGCCAAGAAGACAGAAGGCACAAATAAATAATATTAGGAAAGAAAAGGGAGAATACTACAGAAGAATGAGCAGTTAGAAAGGCAACAAGAAAACTGGGTTAGTATCTTTTGACAATAAATTAGAAAACTTAGCTCGTTTGAACAATCTCATTGAAAATGTTAAGTTTTCAGAGCATGCTCTAAAATAAATAAAAGCCCCCAATTATCCTAGAACCATCAAGTAAAGTGAGTCACTGGCTTAAAATCTGTCGAAACCAACAGCCAGAGGGAAACTCCAGGCTAAGCACTCATAGGAAAATTCCACCAGTCGGGAAATAGGTTCTTTCTAGAGGGAACTACTCCTGGCTTCTTTAACGAGCTCATCTTGATAGAACACAAAAGGACATTACAGAAAATGAAAGACTAAGGCTAATCTTATTCATAAATATAGGTATAAGACCCCTAAGTATGAGATTAGCCGGTTGAACCAGGCCAAGATGAATGTCCTGGTCCTGGATCTGAAGACGGAAAAGAGGATTGTGGAGGAAGCCAGCACGGCCTGGAGAACGTGCTCCCTGTGCACAAGGGGGAAGCAGACTGACCTCAATGGCCACACGACCCCACTAAATAAAATAACATGTCTTGACTGCAGCCACTGCTGCCCCTTCTGAAATGCTGTGGCCATGCTGAGGCAGCCTGGCTCCAGGTGTCCTGGCCACCAGCATGGCCCAGGAATTACCCATGCAGGAACCCATCATGCTCCATTGCCTGCTGCTAGAATGGCCATGGACACCACCCTACCCCATCCCACCCTGAATAAAACTACTCCCTTCAGGAGACCTGGTGCTTTTTGTTGTTGTTGTTGTTGTTATGCTTTGTGTTTGAGATGGAGTTTCGCTCTTTTTGCCCAGGCTAGAGTGCAATGGCGTGATCTCGGCTTACCACAACCTCTGCCTCCCGGGTTCAAGTGATTATCCTGCCTCAGTCTCCCAAGTAACTGAGATTACAGATATGCACCACCTTGCCCAGCTAATTTTTGTATTTTTAGTAGAGACGGGGTTTCTCCATGTTGGTCAGGTTAGTCTCGAACTCCTGATCTCAGGTGATCTGCCTGTCTTGGCCTTGAGACCCTCTGCTTTTTTAAAGCTGGATTTAAGAAAACAATAAAAACCAGATGCTAAAAAGCAAAGCAAAGTGAAGCAAAATGAAATCAAACAAAATTTAAAGATTGAGAGGAGAGAATTTCAAAAAGGGAAAAATGTTTCCCAAATGTCATGTTCTGCCTACACCAAATAAAGTGAGGAGAGTGATGTGTGCACTGTACGTGTCCACTGGAGGTCACCGACAGGCTTAGTGACAAGTATGTGGTGAGGTCAGAACCACTCAGAGGTAAGGGGAAGCATAGGGAAACTGAAAGTGGAGGTAGTCGGTGGACTTTTGAAGAAGGAGCAAGAAGGAAGTTTCAGAACTTTTGGTTTTGTGTTGGTGGGAGAGACTTAAGTCTGTTTGTAGGCTGAAGGAGAAGAGGCAGTAAAAACCAGATAGTTAAAATACTAGTGGGAGAAGAAAGTGCTAATGGGTCACATTCTCAGAGGAGATGGAGGGTTTGGAGACAAGAGAGTAGATTACAGGAGAAAGGGTGGGATTCATGATGACTATGTCAGGCAGACAGGAAGAGGCAGTTAAGAGGGAAGGAGAGACAGGATGTCGTTGAGAAGGGAATGGATAGGAAGCTGTGAGGGAGGAAGGTACAGGATGTTGTTGAGGCAGGGAGGGACAGAAATTTGTGAGGGAAGGAGGGACAGGAAACTGCTGAGGCAGGGTTGGACAGGAAGTTGAGAATCAGGGAGGAATAGGAAGTTGAAGGCTTCTAAGTCTTAGGTTTCTGGTTTCTTTTTTTTTTTTTTTTTTTTTTTTTTTTTGAGGTGGAGTCTCACTCTGTTGCTGGGGCTGGAGTGCAGTGGCACGATCTAAGCTCATTGCAAACTCTGCCTCCAAGGTTCAAGCAATTCTTTCTCCTGCCTCAGCCTCCCGAGTAGGTGGGATACAGGCACGTGCCTCCACACCTGGCTAATTTTTGTATTTTTAGTAGAGAAGGGGTTTCACCATTTGGTCAGGCTAGTCTCGAATTCCCGACCTCAGGTGATCCACCCACCTTGGCCTCCCAAAGCGCTAGGATTATAGGCATGAGCCACCATGCCCAACCTCTGGTTTCTTAAAGAAGGGACTGGTTAGCTCATTTCTGAGAGTATGGTCCTCTCAGGGGTGGGGAGAGAGCAATACCCGAACCATTATCCACTTGATACTCAAACAAATCTAATCCAGACATCTTAATATAGTCCTTAGTACTGGCTTATGTGACACAGGATAACATCAAAAGATTCCATTATTCATGTTTCCCAAAATTCTGATATTTGGTATTATATAATTTCCTGAAGATCTAGGCAGCCTCAAATGGGTGTGGCAACATATTATTGTTGCAGTATTCTGGAAAGGAAATGGGGAAGGCTGGAACTTTTGTGGGAAGCATAAAGGGTGCACCTTACCATACTGGCAGGCTCAGATCTGACTTTCTTAGCTCTGTCAGCCCCCAGCCCCCAGCCTGGCCTATCATTTGTTAAATGACTGCCTTCATAAATCAGTATCTTAAGTGTGCAGGGCTCTTAGAGCCCTACGGACATGTATATTGGGGTGCCATGTTGGACACCCATACTTTCACTAGAGCTGCCTTCATCAATACCAGCTATTCCAAATGGCAGCTGCCCCACCTCTGTGTGTGCCTTTGGGCAGTGGCTGTGCTTTAAAAAAGCAGGAAAGCTGTCACTCTATTCCTGGCTGAAGAACAATCCATTCATTTGCCTTGTGTTACTCTGTATTCACTCATTCTTTTAAAAAATTTAATAGATCTTTACTAAAGATAGTGGCAGTTATGATGCTAGGCTCCAGGGATTAAAGAGGGACAGTCGCTACCTTCACAGGTCTCCTGATAAACTTGTGTTCACTGGGATTCTTTTGCATTTCCTCTTCAGCAATAGTAAGCAAAGCCATGGGTACCTGCTTAGCTTCAAGAAAGGTTGAGGATTGACTCTATTGGTCACTACCTGTGGGCGGTGCCTGTGGGGACCCAGTGTGGAGGCAAGGGAATGAGCATCATGGTCAGGTGGACTGACTTTGAAACCAGTCTCTGCCAATTAAAAAAAGTCTGGTGCCAGAAAAGTTACTTAGTCTCCCTGAGCCCACTCTTTCTAGCTACTAGACGCAGATAATAGGCTGGGTGCGGTGGCTCACACCTGTAATCCTAGCACTTTGGGAGGTGGAAGCAGGAGGAACGCTTGAGTCCAAGAGTTAGAGACCAGCCTGGGCAATATGACAGTATCTCATCTCTCCAAAAAAATTTTAACAATTAGCTAGGCATGGGGGTGCACACCTGTAGTCCTAGCAACTTGCAAAGCTGAGGTTGGAGAATTGCTTGAGCTCAGGAGATCAAGGCTATAGTAAGTCATATTTGGACTACTGCACTCCAGCCTGGGTGTATCAAAAACTGAAAAAGTAAATAAATGTAGATAATAATGTTTGGATCTTTTTATGGCTCCTCTTGCCACCAGGAAATGTATCAGTTGTTAAGTGCCAGCTCTTCTTGTTGCTATATGAGTGCACTCTTCCCATACCTGAACCTTGTATATTCTGGGCCTTAGGGATTGTCAGTATTTAGAGAAAAACAATATTAGAGCTCTCTAAATGGAAGTAGAAATAAGACATGAAGGCATCCACCAATTCTGCCCCAGAAAGATCACTAGCAGCTGCATTTGTTTACTGTGAATGAAAACCACCTGAGTGATCAACTTCACTTTCAGAATCTCAGTGAATTTCATACCTTTGTGCCACTTACAATTTTGTCACGCAGGAGACAACAATGTGGGTCAGGCTGAAGAATGTGTTGCATGCACAAATTGGGTATGTAGTCAATATAGTGTAAAAGCTGAAAATCAGGACCTGGCTTCTATTTCCAGTCCTGCCACTTGCTGCTGGTGAGTGGAGGCTGTTGCTCAGCTGGGCTGTCTCAGCCTCCATTTTCTCATCTGTAAAGTGGGAACACCATCATTTGTCTTGCAGAATCCAGGGAGGAGAGACGAGTTTGCCATATGGATACTTGGGCCATGGGTCCAAGGCTGAGAAGATGGGGGAGACAGTACAGGTGTCCTTGGCTGGAACTAGGCCCACATGAAGTGCCAGGTAGCAGCAGAGACTGGAGAGAGAAGGCCTTCCTTTGGGGGAGGCACCTCTCCGCTTGGAGTGTCAGGAGAGCTGACCTGATTCCAGAGCTGGTACATTGTGTTGGTGATTTCAAGTCAGAGGATCACATGTTTGGCACTGATCTCATGCTTCCTGCACCTGCTTCTCCCACACCTCCATTCTAGCATGTGTTTTGTTCTGTCTTCCAGCTCTGGATGAATACTGCAGACAATCTGGAGCTCAGCCTCTTTTCCCATCTTTTGGAAATCCTTCAGTCACCAAGGTAGGCTGAGTCTTGGCAGCCTGGGGGTTAGAACTGAAGGCTGCCTGCCTGGAACAGAGACAGAGAGGGCAGGATGGCCAGTGGCCCTTTCCTGCTCCCAGAACACTGGGTCCCCAGCTGGGAGCACATCCTTCCCAGGGGCTCAGGTTTGTGGGGCAGTCTCCTCTGATGGTCTTGGGCCTCAGGAGGGCGGGTGCTGGAGGCTCAGAGGCCTCTCTAGCCCCAGGAACTAGCACATACTGGGGACTCAGCAAATGTGTTCAGCAAAGGCTCACTCTCCCTCTAACTGACTTCTCCGAGGCACTTTTGGAATTAGTCGGGGTTCTTTTACTTTTCAAGTGGTGGAATTACAACTCTTCAAGTGGCAGAAATACAGCTCAAACCAGCTTAAGAAAGATGAAGAGGAGGAAAGAAGGAAAGGAGGAGGAGAAAATAGAATAGAGGAAGAAAAGACCAATAAAGAGGGAATTCGTTGGCTCTTACAGTTGAAAAGAGCTGATCTCATCCCGTAGCTGGGTGAGGCTCACATCATTTTCTCTGAGTTCTGTCACCACTCTTGCCTCTGCCTCTTCCACTCGGTCTTCAGGTTGCCAGGTTTTCTTCTGTGGCAGCAAGGTGGCTGCTGGGCACCTCCTCAGAGCACATCCTCAGCTTAGCACTATCAGCAGAGATATGGCTTTTTAAAAATTCAATAGTCCTAGCTATTGGACTGAGTCTCACTGAGCCAACTTGGGTCCCATGACCAGGCTGGGAATGTGGCTCCCCCTCTGGAGTTAGAAAGTCATTATTTCCCAAAGGGATCCAGGTACTGTGATCAGAATAAGGGAGAAGGAAGGCAAGGAAGCCTGCAGATCACCCCACCTGCCTCCTCCTGGCTCAGGCTGTTCTAGAGATCATTGATGCTTTCAGCATTTTGAATGTATTTATAAATGGCTTTCTACTCAGCCGCTTAATGAGCATCTATTATAAACTAACTACGTTTCACACTCTGTACTTAGAGGTGAAATTCAGAGAAGAGTAAGCCACAGTCTGATGAAAAGAGAATACAGACATGCTGCTCAGCACTGTCAGAGGAAACAGAAGCAAAGGTAGCCAGGACTTCTGGGTGGAGGGGCACCTGTCTTCCCTCCGAGCCTATGATTATGAATCACACACAGAGCTGGGCTGGTCTTGCCTCTTTTGTTTATCTGGGAGGGGGAGCTCAGCAGAATTTAATGTGTTACTATTCCTCCAAAAAAAAAAAAAAAAAAAAAAAAGACAGTTCAAGGTGAGCAATCTGGCCAAAGTCACCCTCCTCCACCGTGTTTTCTCTTGCACTCTCTACTTTCTTCCTGTACCTGTACCAGTCGTTTTCTAAGAAACAGACATTTGCCCTGGGAGCCGTTTTCTTTGGGGAAGTAGAATTTACTGGAAATTGGATTTGTGAGTATCCGAGGGAGGGGGAGTGGATAGGTGGATTCTGTCTTTTTCTCCTTTGACTTTCAGTGACGTGTCTCTCCACTTTGTGGTTTGGGGCGAGCGGGAAGATCACACACCCAGACAGGCTAGTGAAGGGCCCTGCACGCCTGGCTGGTGGGAAGTACTCGCTGGTCACATGAGTGTCTGCTGCCTTTGTTCTGAGTTTTCTGAGGCCAGCACTAGTTTTCCCTGAGGCTCAGAATTTAAAAGTCAATAATGGAGGTTTGTCTTTGAAGGTGGTTTCCGGGGAGGGGGGACGGAGGGGACAGGCGGGGGCACACCCTAGTGACTCTGGTACTTGGCAGACACGTATTCAATGGGTTTCTGACAGCATCTTGACAAATTGCCAAGAGAGCATTGGAGTCAGGGGGCCATGGAACAAGCCTGGCTTGGAAAACCTTTTTAGCAGAAACACAGCAAATTTGGTTCATTCCAGTAAAAGCTTTTACTGTCTCTCTCTTGTACTCACCAGGGAAGGACCCAGGAATGCTGAAGCTGCCCACCAGGCCCAGCTCATCCCCAAGCTCATCTTCCTTTTCAATGAGCCGAGCCTCATCCCTTCCAAGATCCCCACCATCATTGCCATCATGGGATGTCAGCTCAGGGGCCACTTCAGCACCCAGGACTTGCTCAGGTACCACACCAAGGTGTCCAGGGGAAGAGCAGGGCTCCGGGGCTGTTTAAAAAGGGAGGACAAGGCCCCAGCCACCTCCCCACGGTGCTCAATTCTGCATCACTTGGAACCTTCTAGGAGCTTTTGTTTAGGTCTGAGAGTTGGGAGAAGTGATGGTTTGCTGAAGTCGGGATGGGACAGCGGGTTTCCTCAGCAGGGCTGTGTTTACTGTCCTCCCTGCTCAGACTCCCCCACTGCGACCAAATATTCAGGAATTTCCATAAGCACTGCCTTCCTTGCCTGCCGATGATCCAAATGAGGCTCCTGCATACTCCTGAAGGGCAGTCCCTGCCCCCACTGTGTTTCCCCTCCCCTTCCCTATCCTTGTCACTATCGTATTAATCTGGTAGAGACAGAGTTAGTGTCTCTGGTGAATCCTGACTGATTTCAGAAGTCTCTGGAAATACCGCAGCATGCCATGATGATTCCCCTCAGCCTCTCCCTTGCAGCTGCACGTGGGCGGGCCTGTGAAAATGCTGGACGCTGGCATGTGCTCAGCACACTCAGTTGAGCCTGCCTGCAAGCCTGTCCTTCTCTCCCTGTGCGTAAAGGATCGGGCTGTTTGTTGTGTACACCCTCAAGCCTTCGTCAGTGAATGAGAGGCAGATCTGCGTGGACGGAGCCCTGGAGCCTTCCCAGCCTGGTGAGAAGACCTTTGCCAGTTCCAAGGCAGTAGGACGGCCCTCACGGAACCCCCGAGAGGCAGATGTTTTGCTGAGGGAGGAGCTGAGTGAGGAAGGGGAAGGCACCCACAGCCGAGCAGTGGTTCCCAAGCAGTGGCCTGTGAGGCTGTCATTTTATGATGAGGGTCAGAAATCAAGTAAAATTATGGATTCCTGCTCTGAAATGGGAGACTGGTGTTCCAGGCCTCCAGAATAAAATCAGTTCCCTGTAGACCAGCATGTGGCATCTGGGGTCCTGCCTCACTTTCTAGTTGAACCCCCACTACCCCTTACTTTCCTGATGAGCCCTAACTCCAGCACTGAAGCACGTGCAGGCCCCCACAGGTGATGGCCTGCCCTCCGTCCGTGCTCAGCACGTGCTCTTCCCGAGAGGGAAATGCCACCCCTCCCCCACTAGCCTAGTGGTCCCCAGTCCCACCAAGCCAGATTAAATCACTTTCTCTGTGTTTCCAAAGCCCCTTGGGGTTACCCTAGTGGACAGATTTGTAATTTGTTTATGTGAGTCTCCCTCTTCGCCCAGCCAGGTGCTGAACTGCAGCTATGTCTTGTTCAACTTGTTCCCTCTGCTAGGGCAATGTGAGAGCAACAATCACGACCACTTTGTCCCGGGCCCTACAGATCTGCACTGTCCAAGATGAAAGCCCTAAGCCACATATAGCCATTTAAGTTCAACTTTTAATTAATTCAAATTAAATGCAGTTAAAAACTGAATTCCTCACTCTAGCCACATTTGAAGTGCTCACTAACTCCCTGAGCTAGTGGCTGCTCTACTGGACAAGGTGGATATACAACAGTCTTATCATCACAAAATCGTCTCTTGGACAGCATTGTTTAATCAAGATAAATTATCATCTCTTATCCTTAGATCAAGTCACAAGAAGTTACTATTCCCATGTTGCAGACTGAGAAACAGGTTCAATGAGATTAGGAGCTAATCGAAGATGGGGCCAAAATCTAAACAGAGGGAAACAGGACTCCATTTCTCCAGGCTGTCCTGTCAGCCCTATTTCTGCAGCATGGGGTGTGTGCCCTGCATTAGTTGTGAAATTACTGGCAGTCAAGGGAATGAACAACTGGATACTGGGCCAATAGTGAACTTACTTAGTCAACCTTCCTTCTCATAGGGAATGCATTCTGAAATTTTTACCTAACCAACATGTTAAAACATTGTTAATATGTCCTTTCAGGCTTTAATGACTCTTCAGAAGTAAAGTTTCTTCTTCCACTGGCTCCATAGGCCTTTGCTATGATTTGAGTTCTGTTTTTATTGCTGCATAGCCATTCAAAAGCCTCTCCTGGAAGCAAGTTGAAAGCAGGAACAAAGAGAACAAAGACTATGGTCTTCACACCCTTTCTGATTACTTGCATAATACCCGTCCATAGTAGGTGCTTATGAAATGTTGCAGCCTATGATAATTTACAAAATTCTTCTACTGAAAAATATATTTTCCCTTACTATTTTTAGGATTTTTGTTTTTTGGAGGATATGCAGCATTGCAGACATCTCTAATTAAAGCAAACTTCAGTAACATTTTCTGAAATTCCTTTTAAGCATTGTGTGGAGGCTAGAATCAAATGCCAAAATTTTGAGTCCCAGTCTTGCCACAATTCCTGGGTGAAGTAAGCATTTGGTGAATATGATTGCTTACTGCAGCAAATATGATGTCTCTTTACATCCGTTTTCTCTCAAATCTGAATTCTCTTTTGTAGCTGGAAGCCAAACATCTGGAAAGACAATCTGGCTCAGAAACCAGTTGCTGGAGATGCTGCTCAGTGTAATGTCTTCCCCCCAACTTCATCTGTCCCCTGAGTGAGTAGAGCAATTTGAGAGGAGGTTGCCTCATAGAGGGTGTGGCATTAAACCTTTTCTTAATGAAAAGTTTAGCATCTCTGAGTCTGTTTTCTGCAATGTGTTTTCTGCACTAGTCAGAAAGAAAATTATATTCTCTCTACCCAATAAACCAGATCTTGCCCTGAGACATTCTGATGCAAATGTTAAGTGGGCATGAGTAACTGGAAACAGATTTGGTATAATTACCATAAAATCCTTTTGTCACCATTGCTATAGTGTAATTGTTACTCTTTTGGCAGTTGTGACAATTACTGATTTTGAGGTCTTGTACTTGGCAGACAATAGAATGAAGAAATGGTGAGCCTAAATAACATCCATCAAGGAAAAGTCTTGCCAAATTCTTCTGCCATTTACTGTTAGTGAGTTTATCATTTTTCCAAGTTGGAAAAAGAAGTATCTACCATCAATTAACTTCTAAAATCATGTGAAATCATAAAGCTGATTCCATTAACTCTCCCCACTGCCTGCCTGCTTTACCTGCACTTGGAGTCATTCGTTAGACACCTCATTTGTTGAGTATCTACTGCACGCCAGACACCGTTCCCAGCTCCTAGGATGCAATGTTGAGCAAATCAGCTGGATTCTTGCCCATGTGCATCTGGAGTTGGGGGTAAGGAGTTACCCCTCAGTAAAGCAGCTTTATGAACAGTGTTTACTAATTTACCAGCCTACAAGTCTTTACTTTCCTAGAATCAAAACCTGGTAGAACTGGAAGATCCTTGGAAATGAGATAGTCCAGCCACTTTCTTTTCCATATTTTTGAGAGAAAATGTAGTGTAGTGCTTAACAGGTGGACTCTGGCATCTATACTATCTGAGTTCAAATACTAGCCCTGCACCCAGGGACCCAGGGGAGGCTATTTAAGCCCTGTATGCCTCTCTCTACTCCTCTGCATGAAAATAAAAATTGTATTACATTGGCCCAAATGCAATTGCATTTTTTTCCATTACTTGTAATGGCAAAAACTGCAATTATTTTTGTACCAACCTAATACTGTCAATAGATGACTATAGTGAGGATGAAATGAATTAATATATTGATGATCCTGAGAATAGTGCCTGGAATACTGTAAATTATCTGTAAGCTATTGTTGCCATCTCCTTCATCATCACCATCACCACCACCATCACCATCACCACCACCATCACCACCATCACCAGAACCATCACCCACCACCATCATCACCACATTAATCACCATCATCACTACCATCAATGTTATCACCACCAGCATCGCCATCAGCACCATCGTAATCACCACCATCACCATCATCACCACCACCAACATCATCATCATCACCACCACCACAATCATCATCACCACCACTATCAACATCATTACCACCACCACCATCATCATCACCACCACTATCAACATCACCACCACCACTATCATCACCACCACTATCATCATCACCACCACCACCATCATCATCATAACTACAACATTAATCACCATCACCATCATCACTATAAATATCATCACCATCATTATCAACATCGTCACTGAGGAAAATGATCAGAGCACATCAGGAGCTCTGCCAAAGTTATCCAGTTGCTAAACATTAGAGGCAGGGCTAGAAAAGAGGCCAGTCTCTTCTCTTCACTCTTAATCCGGGGCTCATTTCAGTGGATGTCCTCCAGATTCTCACCAGCTGAGAACACAGATGGAGCCTTCACTGGCTCGCAAAAGTCTGGGTCCTTTGCTGAGCCTATTGTCTTTGCCAGATTGACCATCCATCTTCCTACCCTCTAGTTTCATCCAGTTTCCATCAGCAAGTCTGTATTCTCCAGACTCATCATTTTTGAAAGTGACAGTTAATCATGAGTCTTTTGGTGCTAAAACGGACAAAAATGCATAAATATTGGACTATTCCATTGAGATAAATTTTGACCAGTGTCTTTAGAAAGGGTGGTAAATAATCATGATGTGTTTTATGTGACTACATTGATGGTAATTAAATTAAATGGATGGCTAGTCATCCACTGTGTAAGCAGGAATGGTAGTTATGTAGGACTATTAAGGGGGCATGCACATTTTCACATATACAAATACCCAGGTTCCAATGGCTTTGAAATGCTGCAACCATTGATGGACAAATGCCTCAACCATGTAGCAATCTCTCCAGCATTTCATTTTACCATCCTTTTGAAATGTACTAAATAATAAGTGATGTTAACCTTAACTTGCCTCTCCTTGGCGACTTGTGAGGCTGGACATTTCATATTTTCTGGACACTTCACTCGCTCATGAACAAAGAGATCACTGATTGCATTTATTAATCCCCCAGGTCAAAGGAAGAGGTGTTTCTGAAACTGGGGCCTGACTGGTTCCTGCTGCTCCTGCAGGGCCACCTGCATGCCAGCACCACTGTGCTGGCATTGACGCTGCTGCTGCACTTTCTGGCAAGCCCCTCCCTCCGCACACGGTTTAGAGATGGGCTGTGTGCAGGATCCTGGGTGGAACGCAGCACCGAGGGTGTGAACATCGTAATGGGTGAGCACACGGCTGTCTCCAGGAAGTGGGGCACCACCTAGTCCTGGGATATGAATGAGGACCAAGTCAGGCTCCTTCTTATTTGAGACCATCACAGCTCTGTGCAGCAGCAGGCTCATCTTGAGCCCTGACTCTAAGGCGTACATCCAAATGAGCCTAGCCCCACTGACATCCTTTGCAGGATCCCCTGCAGCCTCGCTGCACAGACACTGGAGGCTACCTTCCATTCCTCCCAGCTGCTCAGCCCTGTTCTCCTGAGCACTGTAGACTCTGCTTCCTCTTCCTCAGGGGATGCTTCTTCTCCTGATATGGGTTCATCCTCATATCTCAGTTCAAATGCCACTTCCTCCAGGAAATGAGGGGTCTCCCTGAGTTGGGGCACCTGTTATGTTATCTCTGCCCTTAGTATTTTTCTCTATAGTGCTTATCAAAATTCACAAGCACATAAATATTTGAGTATTTAATTACTTAATGTCTGTCCCTCCCCCTACAATGCAAACTTCATGAGTGCCTGCAATTCTGTATATTTGGATGAAACCCTACACCCTTGTTGCCTAATACAAAGCTATATGTTTGTATGAAAGAAAGAAAGAGAAAGAAAGAAAGAAAGAAAGAAAGAAAGAAAGAAAGAAAGAAAGAAAGAAAAGAAAGAAAAAGAAAGGAAAGAAAGAAAGAAAGGGAAAGAAGAGAAAGGAGAGAAAGAAAGAAAAGATGGGGTGGGGTCATTCTCATTCATCCAATCAAAAACACTCAAGTATGTTTCTGAGTGAATGAATGAGCATGTCAGGAACAGGGAAGGGAATTACTGTTGAGCGCTTTCTTGCTCTCATCTATGTGTGAATGTATTTTATCATCCAGCATTTCTGTGAGATGGGTGGAGGCCGGGTGTTCCCTGTGTGTCCAGGCCCCACCTTGACCAGAAGCTGTTCTCAGCTGGCTTTTGTGCCCCTTTGCCTGATCAATAGACAACCTGAAGAGCCAACAGCCACTGCCTGAGCAGAGCCCGTGCCTCCTTCCTGGGTTCCGCATCTTGAATGACTTTCTGGCCCACCACATCCACATTCCAGAGGTCTACCTCATCGTGTCCACCTTCTTCCTGAAGATGCCACTCACAGAGCTGACAGACGGGCCCAAGGTAGGTTTTCAGAGCACCCAGCTCAGATGGGGTGCTGGCCGTTTCCCTCGCTAACAGCCCACATTCTTGGCCAGCCCTTCAAATGCTCTCCTGCCAGGCACTTGACTTCCTCGGCCTCTGCTCCCATCCTTCCTCCTAGCTAGTCTCTCATTTGGATCAGTTCTGTTTTTAAACGTTCCTTTTGGGCACAGCCAGGGAAATGGCATGATGCTGGGTGGCCCTGCCTCAGCGCCCTGTCCTCCACCACCCACTTAGGCTGTGACCTTCTTCATCACCTTCTTGCCCCTGTTGCTAGGACAGGGAGACTTTTCAAGATTCTTTCAACTCCTTCCTTGGGAACCTCACCACATCTTTTCTTTCTTTCTTCCCCTCCTCCCTCCCTTCCTTCCTTCCTTCCTTCCTTCCTTCCTTCCTTCCTTCCTTCCTTCTTCCTGCTTTCCTTCTTCCTCTTTTTCTTTCTCTTTCTTTCTTTCTTTCTTTCTTTCTTTCTTTCTTTCTTTCTTTCTCTTTCTTTCTTTCTTTCTCTTTCTTTCTTTCTTTCTTTCTTTCTTTCTTTCTTCTTTTTGTCTTTCTTTCTCACTGTGTCAACCTGGCAAGAAAGTGCAGTGCCATGATCTCAGCTCACTGCAACCTCCGCCTCCTGGGTTCAAGTGATTCTCCTGCCTCAGGCTCCCGAGTAGCTGTGATTACAGATGCCCACCACCATGCCTGGCTAATTTTTGTATTTTAAAAAATTATACTTTAAGTTCTGGGTTACAGGTGCAAAACGTTCAGGTTTTTACATAGCTATACACGTGCATGGTGGTTTGCTTAATCCATCACCCCGATTTTTGTATTTTTAGTAGAGATGGGGTTTTGCCAAGTTGGCCAGGCTAGTCTTGAACTCCTGACCTGAGGTGATCCTTCTGCCTCGACCTCCTGAAGTGCTGGGATTACAGGCCTGAGCCACCGTGCCCAGCCCTTTCTTTCTTTTGTAGTTTCAGTTTTTCCTTTTCTACCAACTCTTTCCTCATAAGTCACAATTATGTTCAACTGCATCCCACTTAAAACCAGAGGCCTTCCCTTGATCACACACCTGACCAACTGCTGCCTACTGATCACTTTCCTATACTTCCTTGGCCACATTTCTCCAAAGAGCAGTCTGTGCTCACCATATGCACCTTCTCTTTGCACTAAATTCAGGTGGCTTTCATACCTGCAGCATCAGGGTCAGACTTCATAGCTGACACCAACCTCCCTCATCTCTGGTTTCCTGATGTGTGTTTCCAACCCAGCTGCAATTCACCTGCCCTCAGCTATGACTCTCCTAAATCATCCCCCAGTAAGACCAGCTGCTCTGTGCTCACCTACCCTGCTGCCCTTACTCCTCTTTCCCACCATTGTTTGCCTGGTGGGAGTGTCCTCCCTCAGCACTCAGCTCAGATGCTACCTCCTGCTTAGACCCCAGACAAAGGAGATCATTCCCTCCTTTGTGCCTCAGTGTAGTTTACACTATATGGATGGCACCAACGCAAATGTGTGCCTGCCTCCTTAGAAAATGAACACCTGAAGAATGGACCCACCTTTCACTCAACTTCCTGGAACCTGACAAATAGCCAACTTAGAATCATTAATTATTTCTTGGTCTCAACTGAGTTGAGTTAAACTGAACTAAATTGAAATACGGGAGGGGTGTGGCTTTGCAAAGAGAAGGTTAAAAATCTACCCCTCTTGTATATCTTTATAGTTGACAGATCTAAATCTTGACATATGTTAATAGCATTGTAGATTATACTTCAAAATAAAGTTCTTAATATGCTATGCTAAGGTCATTGAGACGGTCAGTTCTTATTTCACTAACATGTCTCAGGAAACAGATGTCTGCTAAGTGTTGGACCCTGTGATAGATGTTTTACATATTTTATTTTTCTTGATATTTAAAGAATCCCATGGGGTAGATAATGTAATTCTCATTTCACAGAGAAGGAAACTGAACTGCCAAGAAGCTCAATAGCTTGCCTGAGCTCAGCTATTAAAAAGGCAGGGTCAGGCCATTCTGATGGTCAAAACTAGGTTTAGAAACTCTCTAAACCTCTACACATCACACTTTCCCCTGAAACCTTTGAATTCTTCATTTGTCTTACATAATCTAATTTACAAAAGTTCATTACAGTTGATTAGCATACTGACTTATGATGTCAGACTAAAATAACTGAACTAGCTGCCAGTCGCTAGGGGGTCTTGGGCACCTTCTCAGAGGTGCATGTTTCCATTATGCACCATCTACTGGGATGAAATTGTTCCTATGGACCAACCACCTAGGCTGCTACTGTACTCTTTTGCTTCTCCCACTGGGGCCCCCTGCAAAGGCGATGCACTGGCTGCAAAGCTGCTTCTCTTGCTGTGTAGCCGCAGGTCTGCTTACAGCCCCTGCCTCCTCTTCCAGGACAGCCTCGATGCCATGCTTCAGTGGCTCCTGCAGAGGCATCACCAGGAAGAAGTCCTCCAGGCTGGGCTGTGCACAGAAGGTGCCTTGCTGCTCCTGGAAATGCTGAAAGCCACTATGAGCCAGGTGAGACCCATTCCCCACATGTTGCCAGAGGAGGTTCTGATGGGAAAGCCAGTTTGGAAGGGTCACCTTGACTTTTCTCCTAGCAGCTTCCCACTAATGCCAGTAATGAGCAAAATCCTGTAGAAGAGGTGAGGTAGGTTCCTAGATGTGGTTCAGGGGCACAACTAAAAACCCAGCCTATAGGTCTCTGAGCTTTCTGTGCTTTTGCAGGTGGTATCTGTCTAACATTTGTTTAAGCATAGGGTTTCTTCACTGGGAGATTTATTGCCTTCAGTCAAAGGGAACATTTCTTAGGAGGAAGAGGGGCCTCTCCTCTCAAGGAGTCCATCTCCTTGCTCATGAGTGACCTATGGGGAAGGGACCTGACTTAGAGAAGGCAGATGGCCGCCAGCTATAGGCAAGGTATGGAGAGGCTTCTGGAGGGAGAAGCCTTTAATTTGAGCCTTCAAGGTCCAGTAGAGGTGAGTGGTGAGTGGAAGAGTTATTTTAGACATGGGGTAGAGGCCATGTGACTTGTGAAGAGGAACAATTAATGGTGAACCAGGTCAGGAAGGGTTTCCAGAAGAGGCTGAAAAAGTCTGACTTAATCCTGTAGGCATCAAAGGCAATTGGAGGCTTGATAGTAAGGGGAAACTTAATGCTTTTGTAAAATTATATATGATTACCTTTAACATTTAAACAAAAGAGAAAAACAGGAAGCAAACATCATCCACCTGACATACACCCACCCAGAAATGAGCACTGTGAATTTTGGTTGAATCTTCCCAGACACTTCTCCAAGATGCGACCATATCCTCACAGAGGATGAGACCACATGCAGCCCTTTTGTCTTTTTTCCTTAATAATTGTGGACATCTTTTCATCCAAATGAAGTAGAAAAAAACATGGGAATCATTTATATTTGTAATGTAAATTTATGTTGTTTTACAGAGTGTTTGTTGTTATGTTTGTAACGAACTTTTTAAAACAAATATCTTTCTTTCTGTCTTGATGACCTCCTTAGTGTGTATTCTGGGATGTGGTATAGCAGGGCAAAGTGTACCTTCATGCATTTTCTTTTGGATGCACTTCTCAGAAAGATTGCATTAGCCATTATGCACACACATCCCACCAGTGAACATCTAACTCTGTGTCTTGTACAGAAGGGCTCAGTCCCATCCTCACAGCCTCAACAGACTGATGATGGCTTCATAGTTGAGTTCTTTTGCATTTATTATTACTGAGGCTGAAACCATTTTTCATATGTTTATTAGCTGTCTTTATTTTCCTCTCTGTCTATTTTCCTGTCAATTGCCTGGCTATATCTTTTGCCAGTTTTTCTTGGTGTGTGGGATTACGCTGAGAAAGTAGAGATCCTGCTTTTTATCCTTTCTGAGACAGAATTTTTTTTTCTTTTTTGAGACCAGGTGTTGCTGTGTTGCCCAGGGTGGAGTGCAGTGGTGTCATTTCAGCTCACTGTAGCCTCTGCTTCTCAGGCTCGAATGATCCTCCCATCTCAGCCACCTGAGTAGCTGAGACCACAGGCATGCACCACCATGCCCGGCTAATTTGTGTGTTTTTGTAGAGATGGGGTTTCACCATGTTGGCCAGGCTCAGAAGTGTTTTTATTGTTATTAAATACCATTTTAGCACACAATTAGATAATCCTGTGCTTTTTTTTTCTTTCAGCCAGTTTTCTGTGATTAATTACATAATCATATGATTAAATAAATTTCTTTGCATTCTTGCAAAAACCTCATTTAGTCACTGTGTCCTTATTCTGTTTGTAAATATTTTATTAATGATTTCATGCATGCTTATAAACGATATTAGCTTACAGTTTTCTGGTTATATATTTTCAAGTTTTGACATCAGCATTATGCTAATCTTATATAAAAAAGACTTCTGTCTTTTCTTTGTATTCGACAAGATGTTAAATTCATGATTTTTCTATTATTTTAATTGGTCTTATGAAAGTGCCTGGGCCTAAATTTGTGCCATTATTACTGGCTTGTTTAGGCTTTTAAATATCTTCACGACCTAGTTCAGTTAATTGATTAAAATAATTTCCCATTCATTTAATTTGCACAAACGGTCTCCTCTAACCACGTCATTTTCTGTGTGATTGTTGCTCTCTTCCTATTCTCAGTTTCTATCCTGTTCTCTCCTTCTCAGCCTCTCTTGTGACTTAGGGAGTTGAAGGCTATGGATTTATATAAACAACTATCTCTTGGTTACATTTATCAGTCTCCTGATTTTTTTTTTTTCCTGTCAATTTCTAAGATTTTGATTTGGGCATCTTCATTTTTTGTTGTGTTCTGGAATTTCTGCAATTGCAGTTATGAAGGTCGCTTTGGTTCATATTTTTCGATGTTCATGCAGTGGAGATTTTTGCTTTTTAAGCTTTCGTTCTCCATTACTAGTTTTGCTTTTGCCCTGCTCAGATCATGTAATCTGTATATTTTCTATCTTTGAGAAGACCCCTTCCTGAGACTTTCAACAAGATACATTATTTAAGACTGCAGATCAGCCCCAGACACCAGTGTCAACTGGGGAAGGGTTAACTCACCCAAGCAAAGTCACAGGCAAGGGCACAGTGAAGGCCTGTGTGTACAGCCTTAGTGCCACATTCCTGGCCATGGCTGTGGCTAAGAACCTCCAGAGGATTTCTGTTGCTTGCCACATCAATTCCAAATTCCTCTTCCAAAAGGCCATGTCCTCCGGATCTGACCTCTTCCTCTAGCTTCTTCTGTGTTTACCCCACACTAGTCACTGTGAAAATAAGCTCAAATCAATAAAGTGTCTCCTGTAATCCTCACAATAACCTTCTGGAATATGCCATATTACAGCCTTTGTCTTACAGAGTTGGAGCCCAAGGCGTGGGGAGGTTAAAGAGCTGGCCCAAAGCTTCATGGATAGTAAGTGGGAGGTTAACTCCTGACAGATTCACCCAGGCACTTCTATTTCTCACCCCTTCCTCTAAATTTAAAATTGTGCTGCAAGAAACTAGCAGAGAACACTGGTGCAAACGGCTTCAGAAACAGTTTCTATCTGCCTGCCTGCTCCAGCCCATAGCAAACCCTCATGAGATCCTGGAAACGTGATCCTAATGGTCCCGTGTATATTACTTTTCTTTGTATGTTTAGCTTTGTGTTTTCCAGTGTGAGTCACAGTGCAGGAACTCATTAGCTAATTGGTGAACAGGGCATTCTAACTCAAATACCCTGGGCTGGGACTGAATGCAGGCTGGTGGGGAAATGAAGACACCATTAATGGGATGGGCTGAGGATGAGCAACTGGCCTCACTAAAGAAGAGCCTGATGTCCACCCACAGTGACTGCAGGAGTTAGCCGAGAATCACTCAGTCTAAGTAGTGGTGTGGCTGTGCAGGGAATAATGCTGAGGTTAAGGTTGGTCAATTTTCAGGTTCCAGGGTATCAACTCAAGACAGCAGGACCTCAGTCAGCAGCTGGACACACTGGGGCTAGTATCAGTCTCTGGACAGACTTGACTGGGCAAGGTTGGGCAAGGGAGTGGGCTCCAGAAAGCACTAGGGTGCAGGCAGGATTCAGGGTGGAGGCTCTGCCATGTGGCTAACCCCGACTTACAGTATACAGGGCCTAACTGGTGACCAGGCCTCCTCAGGGTGCTGGGTACCTTGCTCAATGCACTAAGATCCATCCAGACACCCAGCTGGTAGAGAAGAAGCTCCTTCAACCATGCCACCTCAAGACAAGGTGTGCCAAGGTATTGGCCTGGGCAAAGTTTATAGGTGGGAACATCAGTGCTGTGCTAGGGAAGGTGGAGGTTACCCCTGACAGGAAAGTTCCTTGAACATGAAGTACCATGTTTAATCACACGGAGATAGATAGACAGACATGAGAGCCAAATTTTCTGGGTTCAATTCATGGCTCAGACGCTTACCCACCAGATGATCTTTGACAAACTATCTGACCTTTCTGGGCCTCTGTTTTTCCACCTGTAAAATAGGGGTAAACATAGACCCTACTTCAGAGGGTTGCTGTGGGGTGAGAAGAGGCATACATACGAAGCCCTTACGACATCTGCACATATTAAACCCCTCCCCAGTTGACACTGGTGTCTGGCGCTGATCTGCAGTCTTAGATCATGTATCTTGTTGAAAGTCTCAGGGAGTCTTCTCCCTAGACCTCAGCTCCTCTGGTTAGTGAGGCAACCTCCATCATGCTGGCCTGCACCACCTCTCACGAAGTGTGCCTCAGCCCCCGGCAGGTTCTGAGGATGGCGCCTGGGCACAGACGTTTCCGGTCAGCGTGCTGCAGTTCCTCAGCCACGTGCACCGCACCTACCCCCAGGACCCAGCATGGCGAGCCCCGGAGTTCCTCCAGACCTTGGCCACAGCCACCTTCCCCCTGGGAGTCCAAAAGGTAGGACAAGCTGCTGCCCCACCCAAGAGAGAGCAGGTGTGAGCATCACCATCCTTCAAGGGCAAAGGGCTAAATCTCTCCCACCCCACTAAAGTTATAATACATTTTAAGGGATCCTAAGGGGAACATGGCATGAGCAGCTTGGGTTATCTTCCTGTTTTGGCTGAGATAACGGTTCGAGGTCATTTTCAGCTCTGAGATTCAATAATTTTTTGAGCTGTTAAGAATCTCAGTAACGAGAAGCTGATGGCAGATAAAGTCCATTCTCTGCGGCATCCACAGGCACTGACAAGGGGAGACAGTGACTGCCATTCAGGATCCAGGAAGCTTGCTGCTGTGCACTGCATGGGGTCGGGGGGCAGTCCTGGGAGGGCGTTCTGCAAGGCATCTTGCTCTCGGGACCCTCGTCCCACTTGCAGGCCTCTGGGCCATGACTTGTGTGTCCTTCCAGGCCGTGGGTTTGCAGAGGCCCAGCTTATAGCCCGATGAGACAAGGGAGGAGAGGGCAGAGCCTGATTTAAGGATGAGGTCTCAGGTCTTAGGCTCTGGGAGTTAAAGAAGGGGCTATGGGAAGACATGTGAGTTTGAGGCCTGGATCCAGGCCCAGTAGGTCAAGGGTTGACTGGGTTAGGGTCGTGTGGGACTCAGGTAGTCTAAGAGCACTTGGGAGCTGAGAGGCAAGTAGGAGGTGAGGACTGACGAAGAAGGTCAGGTATGGAAGGAGGAAGGGCAGAAATTCACGTGGCCACCCCCACTCTAGTGGATTAGGAAGTGGAGACCCAGGGAAGGCAAGTGAGCTAACCGTGTCTGCCTGCAAGTTGCTAACTGTAGCTAAAGCAGCACATTTGAAAGATGAACCATGCTACATGGGGGGTTTATAATCCATGCCAAGTGCAATGCCAAGTCTGGAGTGGTTGCTCCATAAACATTTGCTAAATGCCCAAATGAGTGAGCAATGTGCTCTCTTAGCTTACCTTTTCTGGAAGAATATCCATGGTGATGGCCTCCAGCTCCTGAAACCAGTGCTTTGTAGAACCTGAACTGCCACCTGACCGAGATGGTGTCCATAGGAGGAAGCTGAGATTCAGAGAGGTGAAGCAGTGCCCACCAGTTTCCTCCAGGCTTAGGGAGGGTCACAAAACCCATCTCCCAGATGATTGCAAGAAGGAAATGTACTGAACTTCACACGATTAACAAGTGACAGGGACAGGGTTTAAGTCTCACTCTCCTACCCCAAAGCCTTGTCTTTACATTACAGTCAGTTTAAAATAAAATTAAATGGCCAAATGAAATTTAAAAGTGATTGGTTTTAATAAAAAGACTAAATATAAAGACCAGAAGTTTCACGAAAAGGTAACACAGTTTTGAAATAGTTTGACAAATTCATATCAAGTAAAGTAACTTACTAAAAAAGTAAGGTAAAAAGCAAAGAAACCGAGGGTGAACGAATGCACTGCTGGTTGCAGGAGAGGGGTGGGATAGGACCCTCAGCCAGAGCAAAGGCAACCTGGCCAGGCAGGGAGCAAGGGTGAGCCTGTTGGCTGCCCCTTGACACTTCCCCGGGCAGGTTTTCTGCAGGGGTCCAGCGGTCTAACATTTTCTACCCAGATGCCCAGCTCAGCCCCCAAGCCCAAGAGCCAGGCTCACCGTCTGCTGAGTTGGGGTTCCAGCTGCGTGCCCCTGCCAGCAGCCCAGCTGCACACTCTGACCCAGGGCTCCTGCTCCCCATGGTCAGTAGTTCCTAGGGATATGACTCTGGGGGAGGGTCTGGCTGAGAGTCACATCCCTAGCTGACCACAGGTGAGGTCAGCCTTTGTCTTAGGGCTCCTGGTTGTAATTTCAAGGTGCACCTCCCAGCCATCCTTGCCTTTTTCAAGTCAGCTCTGCCAAGGCCTTTGTTGTACAGAAAACACACCAGACTCTCTTCATGCAGAAGGCTGGTGGCCAAAGGCTTGGAATTGCTGTGAATTTATATGGCATCTTTCCAATCAAGGCCGCATGGAGCTAATTAATGCAGTCACCACCTCCCTAGGTGCCATTAAATTCATTTTATGGCTTAATTAAGAACGGCTGCATTAATTTTATGAATGAGCAAAGGGAGGTGCTAACAGATGAACATGCAGGAAAAGTTCACGGGCCGGGAGTCAGGAGTCCCTGGTTGTGTGTCCTTGGGCGCATCATTCGGCCTCCAGCATCTCTGTGTCCTCCTGGATGTATCTGGGGTAATGACCCCTGTCTCATTGATCTCCCAACGTTTCATAAATATAAAATGAGAGAGTGGATGCCAGAGCACTTCAGGAATTAAAGGAAAGAAATTTGGAGTCCCACTTCTCCACTGTTCTCACCTGAGGATCCTGTCTGTGGGCATCAGCAGAGCCTGGGCAGGAAGTAGAGGTGGGATCCCCATCACAAGGTGGACACCAACTCTCTCTGACCATCTACAAGGGGCCAGGCCTTGCCATGTCCATATTCTTTCATGTCATTATCACAGATCCTGTGTCAGATGGTTTTTATTGTCTCTATTTAACGGATGGGGAGCTGTGGCTTTAAGACATGAAGCAGCTTGTCCCTGCACATTCTGGGGTTCATCGTGAACATTGCAGATAACACTCTGACTCTGTGGTTTAGCTTCTTTGTGCAACACTGGGCATCTCATGTCCTCGAACTGTAGCGAGCCAGCTTATGAGCAGCTGGACCCTGGGTGAGTGACTTTCCTGTGCGGAGCCTCAATTTCCCTACATGTCACTGGGTGTGACAATAATCCTGCCAAGCACATGGCACAGGGTGGTGGGAAAGAGCTTGAGGCAGGGCAGGCCACTCATGTTGGGGATCTCTTGTCTTTGAGGGGCCTGGGGCTGAGTCCACCCGGAACGCCAGCAGTCCTGAGGCCGCGGCTGAAGGTGACAGCACAGGGGAGAGTCTCCAGGCTCCGGCCAAGGCACATCCCGCCTGGAGGCAGCTGAGGGAGTTCCTGCAGCACCTCTTGAGGGAGCTCCTGCTTGGAACCTCCAGCCCTAAGCAGTGGCTGCTCCTGGAGGTGCTCCTGGAGGTGGGTTGGAAAAGGTGACATTGGGCCGTGTGCTGTGGCGGCTGCAAGGATACAGGCACTGTGAGGGCAGGATGCACCCAGGGAGACCGAGGGCCTGGGGGTCACAGCGATGGCGGTGAAGGGGAATTTGTGAACCATGGGCCCCCAAAGAGCAACAGGTGATGGAGGAGTGAGCGCAAGGCCCCTAGAAACAGAGCCTGAGGCAGGAGTTTTGTGGAAGTGAGTTATTGGCCAGTGGGTTGGAGGGGGTGTTCTCAGGAGAAGGAGGGAGGAAGGCAGAGGGGCGGGAGGTGAAGTTAGACCAGAAGTGGTCTCATCTGGAGCCTGGCCCAAGGGGGGCTCTGGAGTGCTCTCTTCCTCTCAGAGCGGGCCCCTCCTGCGGTGACCATGGGCTGTGGGCTCCCCTCACTTGCCTCCTCATCCCAGGAAATGGGCATTGCCTTCTGGACAAGGCAGCTCGGTCAGGAGAGGGTGATGCCTCAGAGAAAGGTCAGTTGTGAGCAGCTCACACTGGTGGCAGAAGTGGCAGAAGTATCCCAGCCACGTTAGGGAGGCAGCGGACACTGGGTGGACATGATGGCCCTGTGGCTGCTGTCTCAGTCCTGGGTGGTGCTTCCAGGCTTCTCCAGACCATGCCACCAGCCAACAGAAACGAGACTTCCAGTCTGAGGTCCTGCTTTCCACCATGGAAATATTCCACAAGACAAGTGGAGGCGACACAGCGATGCTCAAAGGTGAGTTGGGCAACTCGGTCCTCCCCATTCAAGCCACGAGGCTGCTGACATTTGGGATGACACCAGCATGCCCGCCAGAGGCTAACCCCAGCTGTGGGATGCTGCCTCCACCTGGCGTCAGTCCCTCCAGGCATCATCAGTAAGAACTCGCTGACCCCTGCCTTGGGGCCCAGTGGAGGGGTGCTTGCTACTCTCCATGACACCCCTGTCATTGCTGTACCACTTGCAGACAGAAAGTCCTTTTGTCCTCTGAGCAAAAATTGGCTCTCCTGTAGCCTCAGCAGAAATGCAACCTCTTCCCATAAGGGAAGCCAAGATGCTGGAATTTAACCTTCCATCCTCAGCATTCTGCCTGGGTACAGAATAGGTGCACAGCCAATGTTCCTTAAACAATGAACCTGGGTGAAGACGCTGCCATGCCCCTTCAGAGCTTAAAATTGAAGCTTCATTCAAAAACCTTGGTTCCAAGGCAATGTACTTTTCAGCAAGCTTGGACAAAAGCCTTTTCTGTGGTTCCCGAGCCACAGGAATTCCTAGTAATATGAGTCCTCCTCTGGACTTCTTTCTTCCCACTTAGAAACCCTGACTTTATGCTCTTTCTCATGGAGAGACTGGAATGTGGGAGAGTAGCAGGGTGGTGAAGTGTGGGCTTGGCAACCCCAGTTCTGGACTTGGCTCTGCCACTGGACAGTCATGTGACTCCAGGCAGGTGCCTGGACCTGTGAGTGAGGACGACAGTCGTGACGAACTCACAGGATTGTGCTAGGGGTTAGCTGAGATCATCACACACGTGGCTGAGCACAGTGCCTGCTGTGTTGGTGAGCATAGATGGATCCTGACGGGATGGCTTTATCCTCTGCCCAGTGTAGCAGCAGGGCCCTGGTCATCACGATACTTGCTCATTTGTCTCAGGCAGCTCATTCTCCACTATCCTCCTTCCAAAAGCCACAGGAAGAAATGCTTCCCCTTGCTTGCCTTCTCACCACTTGGTTTATATCACTGACCAGATGACTCAAGATCTATTCACTTTGATTAATATGTGTGCGTTGGGCACCTCCTCAGTACAAGACTCCATCTTTGGTGCAATGGGGTTAAGCAGAGGTGCGTAAGATGCAGTTTGTAACTACAAGGGACTTGGGGGCTGCCACGGAGAGAAGTCTGTTTAGACTCTCTTCTCCACCCGTCCCCTCACTCCACAGATGGCAAAGAGCCTCAGCCAAGTGCAGAAGCCGCTGCTGCCCCTTCACTCACCAACATCTCCTGCTTCACCCAGAAGCTAGTGGAGAAGCTGTACAGCAGGATGTTCTCAGCAGACCCCAAGCACATCCTTCTCTTCATCCTGGAGCACATCATGGTGGTAAGAGCTGCTCACTGACCTGGGTACCGTGTAGATCCGAACGATGTGCTCCTGGCTGTTGTCCAGTTGGTCCTGCTGCATCTGCCTCCCTCCCTGGAGCTGAATCTGAGCCAGGAGGAAGGGAGAGGGAGGCCCTTTAGGCCCAGGTAATACCTGGAGGCTACTGCACGCTTGACAGGGCTCTCACCTCAGGCCACTCAAGCCCAGTCCCAGGGACTGGAAGCCTCAGCTCCCTGCACTTGCACCTGAACTCTCTAAACTCCTAGACTCTGCTTCCTCTCCTTTGAGTTTTTATTGTGATTGTTGATTTGACCTTAATTGTTGTTCTGCTTCCTCAGCTAAGAAAGGGCCACAAAAGCCTTTGTCTCTGCAAGACCAATTTTATTTATTTTCTTTCTTACTACTCCCTCTGTCTGTCATATTTGTGCTTTCCTGCAATGGAGGCAGGCATCTATTTTAATCTTGTCTTTTTATTCTTGCTTGTGCTCTTTCTTTCCAGATAAACAGGTATACCTACATACCTCCTTTTACAAATGCATGTCTATAGGGCCACTGTTGAATGTAGGTGCATGAGAGAATCATACCATCCCAACATCCTAGCATAAAAAGAGACCTTTTTTTTTTTTTTTTTAATCTCAGCCCCATTACAAGCTAGAGACTTTTCCTGAAAAACCTTCGTACGACCTTTGCTCAAACCCTCCCTGTGATGGAGAGCCCACTAAAATTCAAGTTGTCCCTCCCAGGGGGATGTCTGTGATTCTAGGAAAGAACTTTCTCTTACTAAGCTGGAGTCTACCTCCAGCAACTCCTGCCAGCAGTCGTAGGCATGCCCTCTGCAGCAGAACCCAGGAGGACCTTCCTCTTTCCATCTTACAGAGAGTGCAGTTGGCTCTCAGCACCCCTCTGACTGCAGAGTCACTCGCAGACCCCAGGACTGGGCCTCTGCATAGTTTCTAGAGCCGTCTTTACTTCTCTGATACATAGGTCCTAGCAAACTTGGAAAGACTTGAATTCAGAGGCTTCTTCAGGGACAACTCCAAGAGAGAAGAAATAGCCCTTGTCAGCTCTGTGAGGGTTAAAATCAAATTCTGGCCAGGTGCAGTGGCTCACACCTGTAATCCCAGCACTTTGAGAGGCCGAGGCAGGTGAATAACGAGGTCAGGAGTTCAAGGCCAGCCTGGGCAAGATGGTGAAATCCTGTCTCTACTAAAAATGCAAAAGTTAGCCAGGTGTGTTGGCAGACACCTATAATCCCAGCTACTTGGGAGGCTGAGGCAAGAGAATTGCTTGAAATAGGGTGGCAGAGGTTGCAGCAAGCCGAGATCACGCCACTGCTCTCCAGCCTGGGCAACAGAGTAAGACTCTGTCTCAAAAAAAAAAAAAAAAAAAAAAAAAATCAGATTCTTGTTAAGTTGTGTTGCAAATGGAAAGAAGCTGCTGAGCTCCCTATGGCTAAACCACAGACTCCCAGCTAATGTCGCAAACATAGGTGACTCTGGCTAAGGGCAGAGAGCTGGGTGGTTCAGCAAGGGTCAAACACATACTGGACACTTGAGCCACACTCTTCACCATATCATCTACTGGAGATGAGTCCAGAAGATTTTAGTTCAAGAAAAACTTAGAGGGAGAGGCAGAAGACTGTGAAAAGAATCCACTGTGCCTTCAGAGGGATGAGGCCTGAGGGCTCAGCTCCCCACATAACCACTGGCCTCCTCTCCTGTTCACTCTTTGTGATGTCTGCCCCTCTTAACCTCAGTTTCAGAGGCCTGACCCATCTGAGGAGCAGGAGAAGACCATGATAAAGAAATGAATCCCACATCCCAACAGGCTTAAACAGAACTTCACTTCATAAGCAGACATATTGTGTTACCCATGAAATTCTACGGGAGTAGCCTATAACAAATTCATTTTCCATCAGACTGAAAAACTTTGTGCATACTCTTTGTATTATGAATTCTTTTCATAGAAGCCAAACAGATGTTTGAAGATGTATGGACCAGTCTGTGCTAAAGCTACAAGTCAGTCTTCTGCCTCTCCCTCTAAGTTTCTCTTGAACTAAAATCTGCTGGACTCATCTCTGGTAGATGATACGGTGGTTAAGAGCATAGCTCAAGTGTCCAGTGTGCGTTTGACCCTGGCTGAACCACCCAGTTCTCTGTGCCTTAGCCTCTTATCCCGGCAGTGCGGTAACTTAGCGTCTGTGGTATTTTTATGACAAACAGGCAATATATGCTAATCTATGCAAATGCTTAGCATAATACCTTCAGGGACAACTCCAAGAGAGGAAAAATGGCCCTTGTCAGCTCTGTGAGGGTTAAAATCAGATTCCGGCTGGGTGCAGTGGTTCATGCGTGTAATCCCATACTCCTAGAATACTATAAGAATTCTATGGTAACTATTAATAATTGTACATATCTATTTTTTTAAATTAAATACTGCTAATAGCATGTTCTCATACATTGAATGACAATCACGTTGCTAATATTTCAGAAATCTCAGGTCACTGAATCTATTTTTCATAATATGACCTAGTAACTTTAAGCTTTTTCTAACACAACTTTTTGCCCAAATTCTGCACAGCCTTGATTGACCATTTCTTTAAATAGAAGGCTGAAAGTAGAGGAAACTAGTCCTATTCGAATTTCAGGTCATGTTAATTTTTTTTTAAGGGACAAGGTCCTGCCTTGTCATCCAGGATGGAGTGCAGTGGCATGATCCTAGCTCACTGCAGCCTCAAAATTCTGGGCTCAAGCAATCCTCCCATCTCAGCCTCCGAAGTAGCTAGGACTACAGACATGTACCACCTTGCCTGGATAATATTTTTAAAAACTTTTTAGAGAAACAGAGTCTTACTATATTGCTGCCCAGGCTGGTCTTGAACACCTGTCTTCAAGAGATCTTCTTACATTGGCCTCGCAAAGTGCTAGCATGACAGATGTGAGCCACCGTACCCAGCCATGTCACTTTTACTTTTATTTTTATTTTAAGTTCTGGGGTACATGTGCAGGATGCGCAGGTTTGTTACATAGATAAATGTGTGTCATGGTGGTTTGCTTCACCTGTCAACCCATCACCTAGGTATTAAGCTGAGCGAGAATTAGCTATTTTTCCTAATGCTCTCCCTCTCCCTACACCCACCGACATGCCCCAGTATGTGTTGCTTTCCTTCGTGTGTCCATGTGTTCTCATTGTTCAGCTCACACTTATAAGTGAGAACACATGTTGTTTAGTTTTCTGTTCTTGTATTAGTTTGCTGAGGATAATGGCTTCCATGTCCATGCATGTCCCTGCAAAGAACATGATCTGATTCCTTTTTATGGCTGCATAGTATTCCATGGTATATATAAGCCACATTTTCTTTATCCAGTCTATCATTGATGGGCATTTGGGTTGATTCCATGTCTTTTTGAATAGTGCTGCAATGAACATACATGTGCATGTATCTTTGTAACAGAATAATTTATATTCCTTTGGGTATATACCCAGTAATGGGGTTGCTGGGTCAAATGGTATTTCTAGGTCTAGATCTTTAAGGAATCACCACATCGTCTTCCACAATAGTAGAACCAATTCACATTCCCAACAGTGTAAAAGCGTTCCTACTGCTCTGTACCCTTACCCCATCTGTTGTTTCTTGACTTTCTAATAATTACCATTCTGATTGGCATGAGATGGTATCTCATTGTGGCTTTGATTTGCATTTCTCTAATGATCAGTGATGTTGCACTTTTTGTCATATATTTGTTGGCCACATGAATGTATTCTTTGGAAAAGTGTCTCTTCATGTCCTTTGTCAAGTTTTTAATTTTTTTTTTTTTTTTAAATAAGTGTGTTTAAGTTTCCTGTAGATTCCGAATATTAGATTTTTGTCAGATGGGTAGATTGCAAAATTTTTCTCCCACTCTCTAGGTTGCCTGTTTGTTCTGATGATGGTTTCTTTTGCTGTGGAGAAGCTCTTCAGTTTAACTAGATCCCATTTGTCAATGTTTGCTTTAGTTGCAATTGCTTTTGATGTTTTGATCATGAAATCGTTGCCCATGTGTATGTCCTGAATGGTATTGCCTAGAATTTCTTCTAGAGGTTTTATAGTTTTGGGTGTTACATTTAAGTCTTTAATCCCTCTTGAGTTAATTTTTGTGTAAGGTGTAAGGAAGGGGTCCAGTTTCAATTTTCTGCACATGGCTAGCCAGTTCTCCCAGCACCATCTATTAAATAGGGAATTCTTTCCCCATTGTTTGTTTTTGTCAGGTTTGTCAAAGATCAGATGGTTGTAGATGTGTGGTCTTATTTCTGAGTTCTCTATTCTGTTCTGTTGGTCTATGTGTCTGTTTTTATATAAGTACTGTACAAAAACAGTACACTGTTTGGTTACTATAGCCTCGTAGTATAGTTTGAAGTCAGGTAGCATGATGTCTCCAGCATTGTTCTTTTGGCTTAGGATTGTCTTGGCTATATGAGCTCTTTTTTGGTTCCATACAAATTTTAAAATAGTTTAACACTCTGAAGAATGTCAGTGGTAGTTTAATGGGAATAGTACTGAGTCTATTAATTACTTTGGGCAGTAAGCCATGTCACTTTTTTATTATATTATTTTTGTAGTAAACTGGATCTGTATCTAAAATTGCAAAGCACTAACAAGTATGTGTATATGTGTGTATGTGTTTTTTTTAATGACACAGGTCATTGAAACTGGCTCTTCTCAAAGGGACACTGTCCTCAGTGCTTTATACAGCAGTTTAAATAAAGTCATTCTTTATTGCCTGTCCAAACCCCAGCAGTCCCTCTCCGAATGCCTCAGCCTTCTCAGCATCCTGGGCTTTCTGCAAGAGCACTGGGATGTTGTCTTTGCCACCTACAATTCCAACGTCAACTTCCTCCTGTGTCTCATGCATTGCCTTTTGCTGCTCCATGGGAGAAGGTAAGAGCTTCCCTTGTTTTCTAGTCTGCTTGTGGTCCATGCAGAAAGGAGAGATTTAGAGCGGCACTTGATTGAAGATTGAGATCTGTATAAATGATATCATCCTTTTGTTTATCTGGTCCTCCACATTTTGTGAAATGTTTGATAACATGGTAAGTCATCCCCAACCCTGTCCATGTGACGGCAGCTAAAATCATTAAGAAATAATAATTTACCCTAGTTTCACAATTCTAAGATTGTATGATACCTCATTAATTTAGTGTTTGAGGCAGCAAATGCCAACATTAAATGTACACATCGATTTTATGATGCAGTCAAATTCCAGAAACACTATCATTAGATAATGGCAATCTTAGAGTGGAAAAAAAAAATATAATATATTGTATTGTACAATGTAGGGATAATTTTGATTTCAGAAAAAATTACATATGCATACAATATATGATATAAAATGACATCTATAAAAGTGCTTGTAAAAAGCTATTAAATTAAGGTTTAAGTCTCTTTCCTGAACCCCCAGGTTTGGAAATAGGTCAGATTTTCCTTCATATGTTCACTTTCTGTCTCTGTGTGTGTGTCAGTGTGGATGTAACACATTCTCCAGCATCTCAGCATCATGCTGCCTGTGAAAATGTTCTCATATGAATATAGCTGTGAAAGCATAGAGGGAGAGAGGACTATGGGATGTCACACTTTGCTCTTGTCCTTATTCTTCATTATATTCATCCTAACAAAAATTATGTTCAATCACTTAAAAAAACAATCCCCCACATCCTGTAGTGTTGACTATTGAACAGTGCAAAACACTGGCATTGACTTCCCATTAAACCCTTTGGGAAACCCTGGGGAACCCTCCTAGACCAGAGGAGGCACATGGCTTTGTTTAAAAGAAAAGAATCCATTTTCACTATGTGGTTTAATTTGGGGAGGTTTTTCTTTCCTTTTTTTTTTTTCCTGTTTCAGGAATTAGGCCTTATGCATCCTGAAAGCACAGGTAAAGAGGAGCAGAATGACAACTGAACCATGTGCTTGAGAGGACACCCTCCTCATATCTCTCTGTTTAGCAAGATTGACTTTGTTCTAGAAATTTCAAAAATAGGCATTCTCATATGTCAGGTTATTTTCCTGTTCATGTTTGTCATTTTCAGTTCAATCCATGAACATTTACTGAGTGTCTATTTGTTTTGTGTCATAATGGCCACTTGTACATTAATACAATGGGGTCCCCCCTAGAACACTGGTTCATGGAAAGCCTAATGTATAAACTACCATATCTCCACTTAGAGCTGGCTACATCATAGGTGAGCACTAGAGCAAAATTAAAATGTGAGGCTTGTGTCCAAAAATACCCAAGATTTCAAGATGATGATAGTAGAGCCCCAAAACAAGGCCCTTCTTAGTACCAGGGCCCTGTGTAACTGCACAGTTGCATGCCCATGAAGCCAACCCTGGCCCCATTCAAGACAGCATGAAATCAGTGCCAAACAAAGGCACTGTGGAATTTCTTATAAAGTGTTTGCTTTAATTGATTAGACAAGTTATTTTTCCATATTGATATAGAGAATCAGAGGATGATTATTTGTAATAAAGAACAATGGAATGGCCTCAAGGAAACTGGAGTTTATTGGATTTTCATGAAAAATCTCTTATCTACTAGTTACCCAGAAGGATTTGGATTGGAACCGAAGCCTAGAATGTCTACTTACCATCAAGTCTTCCTTTCCCCAAATGAAGAATCGAAAGAAAAAAGAGAAGACATGCCAAGTTTGAGTGATGGTACCTTTTATTTGTCGTGTGTGTGTGTGAGGGGTGATGGGTGGATATTGGTACCTACTAGGGTGGCATTCTTCAGTTCTTCCTTCCCAAAATAAGAAAGCCGATACTAGTAATGACATTTTCAAAAAACCAGAAGAAGACTTAGGAAATCCTCAAGTAATTATGTATTAGTATAGCAAGGCAAGCTGGTAGAAGTAATATTAGATTGGTCTTTGTATATTAGAAATGAAATGGAAAGGAATAAATGAATGTATAGGTGAAGAGAAAGCTCTGTGGGACTTGGTTTGACTAGAAGCTTAATCCAGGGTCTCTAATGTAAATTAAAACTGTCACACCCTATCTCACCTAGTTCAAGCCATTACCTAGTTACTGCTGAGCTTCATTCCCTAGTGAGAAGGGAGTAAATAAACCAATTACTCTCTATAAGACTTTTGGCTTAATGAAGTTCATCTTGGATTTACTAATCTCAAATCAAATTAAAGAGATTAGCAGTTATTTTTCTAGCAGCCGGTTCTATGTGTTTGAGTGATTACGTTCTCTCTTGGTCCAGGAAGCAGAAGCTCTGCCACTTCTTCCGCCAGTCTGGTTTGCAGACTGTTTCACTTAACTTGTGATATGTTGTGATACAAGATTGTACACACAACAATCTTGTATTATGCACAGTGGTTCACGCCTGTAACCCCAGTACTTGGGAGGCCGAGGTGGGTGGATCACCTAAGGTCAGGAGTTCAAGACCAGCCTGATCGACATGGTGAAATCCCATCTCTATTAAAAATACAAATAATTAGCTGGGCATAGTGGCACATGCCTATAATCCCAGCTACTCAGGAGGCTGAAGCAGGAGGAGGCAGCAGTTGCAATGACCCAAGATCACACCGCTGATCTCCAGTCTGGGCAACAAGAGTGAAACTTCATTTCAAAAAAAAGATTGTACACATGGGACCTTCGTGTTCTGGTTAGGTGGCTGCCATGTGAAAAAATCTTGTGACTTTAAAGTTTGTTGGACATGGTGTTGATTATAACATGGATGTACACATTTTGGGACTTAGCTGGTGGAGCTGGGCTAAGCACTGTCCATCCCCTTAGGATAGGAAAAACAATCTCCAGGGGCTGTTACCAGACAGGGGATTCATTGGTCCAAGATCAGAGGAAATTTAGGCATGGTTCAGGGGATTACAGATATGGGGCACAGCAGACACAGTTGGCTTTCAGATCTGCTTACACCTAAACAATTCCAGGGCACTGACTTGGGTGAGTAGTGAGAAGCAAGGCACAGAAAAGAGGACTGGCTGTTTCCTGAGACCTGAGCCACGGGACAGCCTTGAGCTTGGTGACCATTCCCCTGAGAGGTCAATATGTAAAGGAAGGTTGTAAGGAGCTGTTTGAGTGGAGTTATTTGACTACCCAGAGCTCACACCAGGTATCCCTCTGGTATCTAACAGAATTAGGGGTAAGGAGTGAGGCTTCCTGAACTCATAAATGATATTTCCCAGTCCTGGATATGTGAGGCAGGTGGGACTTGTTTGCAGGCAGGTAGAGGTAGAGGAAGGCCAGCTCACATGGGTGTTAGTAGCATTGTCAGACCTTTGGCTCTCCACACTGATTGCTTCTGGCTGGAGCTTGCAAAACTGGGATGATGTCCAAGACCTTAAGTGAGAAGGGTGTAGGTAAGACCACTCCTGGTATGCCATCTCCCAGCCCTCTCTGGGAGGGTCACTGAGGCCATCCTGAATGTGCCATGTTCTCTCTCTGCTAGTCCAGCACAACATCCAGAAGACAGTGAAGACTCTCTGGCAGCAGCTGGTGGCACAGAGGCAGCAGACACTGGAGGATGCCTTCAAGATCGATCTCTCTGTGAAACCTGGAGAGAGCGAAGTGAAGATTGAAGAAGTCACACCGCTCTGGGAGGAGACGATGCTCAAGGCCTGGCAGCATTACTTAGGTCTCTGTCCACTCAGCTCCAGGGAATGGGAACTCCTGGGTCTTACAGAACCAGAGTCCCCCAAGATTCCCCTCAGGGCCCAGAGCCTTTTCTACCTGGACCCTCTGTCTTATCCCTTAAGTAGATGGGATTTATATCATTGAAATCTTATGTATCTTTCCTCACAAAGAATGAATGTCACATGTCACCTTGGGTGAAAGCAAGGCCAGAAGTGCCAACCAAGTGAGAAGATTCCAGTAATTTCTTAGAGGAAAAGGCACATGTGGAGTCTGTTGCCTGGACTCAGGACCTTGAGGTTCTAGGTCCTACCATGATACCCACCTACCAGCTTTGAAATCTTCCACTAAGTCATGCAATGACCTTGAGTTTAGGCTCCTCATGTCCTATCACTTCAAAAAGTAAAAGGTTTCATCCCCAAATTATTAATGTCCCTTGCATTCTGTTAGTGACTCAACTCGTTTACCATATTAGTATTTGGCACTAATAAATAACATTTTTGCATATTAGTCAATACAGCTGCAAGAATGCAGTTTTAATTTTGTTTTCAAGGTGATCACCGCTCTCAACTTACATCTCCTACACTTATACATCTTCCAGAATCACAAAATTTGCAGTGATTCAAAAGTTAGTTATTTCCATGTATATTGTCACAGACTGTCCAGTGGCTCAGAATGGCTTTTGAATTGGCTTTCTAAATAAGCCTTGGCAAATGTGTATATACATCCCAAGTTTTGTCCATTTATGCTGCTATTAACAAAATACCACAGACTAAGTGATTTACAAATAATAGAAATCTATGTGCTCAGTTCTGGAAACTGGGAAGTCCAAGATCAAGGTGCCAGCAGATCTGGTGTCTGCTTAGGGCTGTGTCTGGCATCTGTTCTAAGATGCTACCTTGTTGCTGTATCCTCTGGAAGGGAGAAATGCTGTGTTCTCCCATGGTGGGAGAGACAGAGGGCAAAAGGAACCTGGGATGGTGCCCTTCAGCCCTTCTATAAGACACTAATTCATTTATGAGGGTAGAACCCTCATGTTTTAATCACCTTATTCAAAAGGTCCCACTTCTTAGTACAACCACAATTGGAATTAAGTTTCAGCAGGAATTTTGGAGGGAACGCACATTCAAATGATAGCAATACCTATCTACTTTCATGTACATTTGAAGTCAAAATGTCAGATTCTATTTCAGAGAAAAGTAAAATAAAATAGGATACACATATCCATGCACATACAGTGGAATAAAATAGTAAAATAAATTGTAAGGCTTACAAATGACTCTCTTTTTGCCAATAATCATATATTGAACACTTTCTGTGTCCCAGGGTCTTTAGACACATATCTTATGAAATCTTCATGACACATCAATTAGATATTGTTATCCCCATTTCACAGGATGAGAAAACTGAAGCTCAGCAACTTTAGTTAACCTGATTAACATCTCACTGTGGGTCAACAAGCCATGGAGCTAGGAGTTTAGGCTAAGTCTGGTGACCTCAAAGCCTACAGTGTTTCTTAGCCAAAGGAGAGTCAGAGATGGCAGTGTGAGCTTGTAGCCTGGGCGGTTTCTCTTTTTGGAGGCAACCACCAGGGGCTTGTGCCCTAGCTGGCCCTTTGAAAGCCAAGCTAGCTATGAAAATAGTGTGTATGGCTGGGCATGGTGGCTCACACTGTAATCCCAGCACTTGGGAGGCTGAGGAGGATGGATCATGAGGTCAAGAGATTGAGACCGTCCTGGCCAACATGGTGAAACCCTGTCTCTACTAAAAATACAAAAATTAGCTGGGCGTGGTGGCACGTGCTGGTAGTGGTGGCACACGCTGGTAGTGGTGGCACGCGCTTGAACCCAGGAGGCAGAGGTTGCAGTGTGCTGAGATGGTG
This sequence comes from Saimiri boliviensis, assembly GCF_048565385.1. Classification (NCBI taxonomy): domain Eukaryota; kingdom Metazoa; phylum Chordata; class Mammalia; order Primates; family Cebidae; genus Saimiri; species Saimiri boliviensis. The sequence continues at coordinate 26,524,641 of NC_133460.1, read as the reverse complement.
CACTGCACTCCAGCCTGGTGACAGAGCGAGACTCCATCTCAAAGAAAAAAAAAGGAAAAGAATGTGTGTTCACATTTTACCTCCAACATTCTTTGCTTCTCTGCCCTCAGCATCTGAGAAGAAGTCACTGGCAAGTCGTTCAAATGTTGCACACCACAGCAAAGTCACTTTGTGGAGCGGAAGCCTGTCCTCAGCCATGAAACTGATGCCTGGGCGGCAGGCCAAGGACCCGGAGTGCAAGACAGAGGTAAGCCCAGACCCCTTTTCCTTAGAGAAGCATCAGTTTTTTGCATCAAATCCCATGAGTCATGTCTTCTCTCTGCTGCCTGTCACTGTACATGATCTAACTCCATTTCTTGTGAGCATTTGAGGGTATGCATGTAGCTCCCCAGTTGATCTGCTGCCTGTCACTGTACATGATCTAACTCCACGACTTGTCAACATTTGAGGGTATGCCTGTAGCTTCCCAGTTGAGGTTATGTCTAGGGTAGCCAGGTATTAGGCTGGCTTCTTGTTCCCATTCTCAACTGGAATCAGATGTACTCAGATGGCACTAGCCCACCAGTCAGCAGCAGCGAGGGGTGTGAGCACAGCAAAGGTGGACAGAAATATTGACTTCATTGCCAGGAGACACAGGAATGGATCACCTTGAGTGTGCTGGGTGGGCCCTTTTGACTCTGTGGGGCAGACCTGTTATGGTTTTCTAATCAATTTCCTGAAAACTGCAAACCGAATCCTCCTAAAACTCTTTGGTGCCAACAATGTGTATGGGTGTGTGCATGTACAGTCAGAAACACTGTTGTAAGGAATTTGGAGTACAGTGGGTGGGGGGACAGGTTATCTCTGCCCCACAGTGTCTGGGGCCTCAGCTGGGATCTTTGGAAGGCTGAGTTACTCACATATCTGGTGGTTGCTGCTGGCCTTAGTCTGAGACCTTAACAGCGGCTATTGGCTGGAATACCTACACATGGCCTTCTCATGGGAACTGAGCTTCCTTACAGCATGGTGGCAGGGTTTCAAAGGATAAGAGAGAGAGAGAGAGAGAGAGAGAGAGAGAGAGAGAGAGAGAGCTCACTAGGCAGAAACTGCATTACCTTTTATGATCTAGCTTCAGAAGCCATGCAGTGTCACCTCCGTCAAGACGGCTAAAACATTCTGCCCAAGTTCAAGGGAATGGAATAGACTCCACCTTCTCATGGGGGAGTGGTGAGGTTCTGCAAGAACATTTGGGACTAGAAATGTTGCTGGGGTCCTTTTGGAAATGCATGATCTGTGATATATTCTATGCCAGTGATATAGTCTAATGCCAGGGCCACTGACTTCTTCAGAGGTGGACTTTGGTTGTTGCTGGACATGACTGTGGGGTCAAGTTTACTTTACTTGGTCAAGTAAACTGCCCAAGTAAACTGACCTTGGGCAGTTTACTTAACTCCCCAGTGGGATAAATAACTGTGGAAACCTGGGAAGGCTCCCCAAAGAGGTGAAGTAGACAGCTGACAGACACATTAACATAATCCCAGCTCTTGGCCCATGAACTTTAGGAAATTAGGTGGAGCCCAAAACCCACCAGTTCAGAATTTGTAACTGCCTGTAAGTGACCAGGCAGCCGAGGAAAGAGGTTTTCTTTTCCCAGGCTTTAGGATTCATAGGCTTCAGGGCACAGAAAGAATCCAGATTTAGAAGAGAAGGCCAGAAATGAACTGGGTGGGCTGGCTACCTACCTGGTGCTGAGAACTGAGGGCAAAGCACACATCTCATTTAGGCTGTATTCTCAGGGAACTGACTTGTTAAAGGCACTGTCTGGTAAGTTCACTGGTAAACTCACTGATTGAATACGTGAATGTGTGAGTAACTCACTCAGATTTTATAACAGCTGCATCACAGTTATTATAGCTCTGTTATAAGAATGTGGAAGCTGAATCTGAAAAAAAAAAAAAAAAAAGTTAAGGGCTTTTCAGCCATTAATGTCAGACTGAAGATAGGATCCCATCTTGTGCTGCTGAGGAGGACCTTAGGGAATTTGTGAACCTTTCAGAGCTTCCATTCCTGAACTTACAACTGGGATTATGCTCTGTTTATAGCAGAGCATGTAGAGCCCTTGGAAGCTGTAAATGCTTTAGAAATAGGAGACTGTTTACAAATTCCATTTGGCCTTCTAGCTCTCTCTGCCAAGATCAAGATCATCCCATAGGTGATATACGTACTCCTAAAACTTGCAGTACTCCCCTTTGTGCCCAGATACCTGCTCCTGACTAATGTCACTTGGGACAGAAGGGGTCCAGACTCTCTTTGCTTGGTTTCATCCTGGAGCTTCTCTTTCTTGACCATTGTCCCCAGGAGGTCAGGGCAGCCTGGCTGGGAGCTAGAGAAGGGATGTTTGGGTGCTGGGCATGGGCATTCATCTCATGGGAACCCTCACACCTGTTGATACCACCTCTTGCCATTGCCCCTCTCCCTTCCCCTCTAATCAGTGTCATTGACACAGCTCGGCTGCCTCTAAGTCTTGGGGACATGCGCTGAGCAACAGCTCATCTGAAAGAAGCCTGAGTAGATGACCATGTTTGGGTCCATGCAGGTGTTCCAGGTGGCTTTTAACAGTTTGTTCTCGGCTCACAGTGAGAGATCTGGAAGAAGGAATATCCAAAGCCCGCTCTGTCTTGGGTGAGGGCAGGCTGTTGAAGATACTGTTTTCTCCATCCATTGAGGTCTTCTTCACTTGTTCATTCAACAAGTATTTTTTGAGTACTTACTCTGTACCCTGCTCTGAACGTTGAGGTTACAGCAGGGAACAAAACTGACATACACTCTCCTATCATGGAGCTGCAGTCTAGGGAGTCAAGATAGACAGTAAACAAATAAATTTGTAAATATTGGGAGTACTGATGGCAATGAGGAAGAAAACATGTAGGGTAAGGCAGGGAGGGCGGCGAGAGAGGGGCCACCGGGCTGTTTAGATGGAGAAGATCAGCAAAGCCATCTTTGGCAAGGGTGCATTGGAGCAGAGGAGAGAATTTATGACGAACACGAGCTTTGAGATGCTGTAGGAAAGAGGGTTAGGCAGAGAAGACAGTTGAGCAGTGGCACTGAAGTAGGTGTGTGCTGGGCAGCAAGGCCAGTGTGGCTGGACTGAAATGGAGGGAGTCAGTCATTACTTGGAGCCACCCCAGCTTCCAGGCAGCCATGGGGAATCTCTCCCTCACCTTTTAGAACCAGGAAGAACTACTTTCAGCAACTCAAGAAGAGCAGAAATTTGGCAACAGATTATGTCTCTCTCTTGGATCTGGACAGTCAGAAGATCAGAGAGATAAGCGTGGTTCAGCTTTTGTAATTACACACAACGAGTGGGCTAAGCTTCCGAGCCACGTACACATACAAATAAGTACACGCATACCTTCTCCCTGGCTTCTGCCTTCTCCGTTGACCGCACTTTCCCTTCAATTTGATTCATTTATTCTTTCTATACATTAAATTATCTCATAGATTTTAAAAGACATTATTTTTGAAACAAAGAGGACTGTGTTTTAATCTTTCAAATTAACTGCATCTTTGCTTAGCAGCATCTTGTACTGGTAACTCAGCCTTGGATGGGCACAGTGCCTGCTGCATGGTAGGCCCTTAAAGAATGCAGATGGAAGTACTTAGAGCAAGGGAGTAGACTCTCCTCCTCCTTTTGCTGAGATGAAACTCACCAGCTTTCAGACACTGCATCCATCACTCAACTCCGTGAGATGCCTTTGTCGCTAACAGAAGGCACAACTTCGCAGGTACATATGTACATTGTGATGTCATAGGATAAGAGCATCAACTATTTGCCCTGGGGTCTGTTTAATTATTTTTAAAAATTAATTTTGATTATTACAGCTGATTACACCTCAGTGAGCAATGTAATTGATATTTTCTAATGTATCCCAAGGAACATTTTGTACAACATGCTTTTTGTTGTTGAAGGTTAAAGACTCCGTTATTGGTTTTTCCCTAAATATGCCCACATCATTAGTCCCTCCAGTGAGAAGGTCGCCATCTGGAAAAAGCAGCACAGAGACATTATTCAGGCACAAGTGCATGAAATTGGGGTTTCTGCATCTTCTGTCTCTCTTCTGGAAAGAAGAGGCTTGTAATTAAAGGAGTTGGTATTGGAGGGAACATTATTCATTTGGTGTTATTCCTGATCATGTCAGCAGCTGACAGCCCTATAGCACTGATAAATTGTTCCTTGGAGTGAGACATATGATGTAGGATTCCTAATTCCTCTTACCTATCTTCATTTTTAGTAGAAAATGTTTTATTCCTGGCAGGTGAGCTAAACTTTGAGGCAGGGCTGATTTGATAGATGTTATTTCTTCTCCTCCTCCTCCTGACACCATCACAGTCCCTTGTGGGAGCACACTGTGAAGTCACCCACCGTCCTTACAAGGCCGCGGGTGTCAGCTTGTTGGACAGAGGTTGGGAACTTGGACTCTCTTGAGGCCACCAAAGGGCAACTCAGGGTGCAGGCCACTTTCTCATGTCCACCGTGTGCCTGGAGAATCTAGACTGCACAGGCTGGCCAGCTCCGCTCTTCATAGCCGTGGGCTTGGCTCTGCTTACCTGCTCAATTCCAGACTTCCTTGTTTAGACACGGGTTGAAAGGACATCAACAACCAATAGTTTCTTAGTTTTGACAGACACACCATGGCAATGTGGGATGTTAATTCACTTTATAGGAAACCAGGTGAAGGGTAGGTGAAAACTCTCTGTACTGTGTTTGTAACTTTATGTACATTGACAGTATTCCAAAATACAAAGTGTGTCATCATCTGTTCATATAAAAGCATTAGCAATCAGCAGATGTGCACAGGAATCAGGAGGCTGGAAGCTGGGTAGGAAGGGGCCATGGAGGAGGTGATGCCTAGAGCTGAGTCTCGGAGGAGGAGTGGGGTCAAAGGGCGGGCAGATGAGGGCTCTCGGGTGGGGAGAAGGCCAGGGGCATAACAGGTGGTAAGAAAGAGGCCAAGGCGGTGGGTAAAAGCCAGGTCAGGGGGCACCACAGGCCAGCCTAGACACTCAACATTTATCTGTAGGTGAGAGGTTAAACAGAGACCTGGCATCTGCTCCCATAGGTGAGATTACAGGTGAGGGCCCCTAGTGGCGAACCAAGCCAGGGGTGGCGGGTGGCTGTACTGTGATTCAGGTTGGAGATAATGGGGGCTGCAGCAGCTGTAGTTGGAGTATTGAACATCAATAACACACAGAAAATTCTGTTCTACTGAGGCTGAGACAGGTGAGAAAAGAGGGCCACCCAGGACAGACCTGGCTCTGAGAAGAGAGGGCACCTGGGGTTGGGAGATGTTCAGATGGCTCCGTTGGATTCTGCAAAGAATGGGGAGAAACAAGAACCAGAGGAAGGGGATTGAGCATGCAAGGCCACTTCCAGCCCTTTAAACGGGTGGGAGCCCCTCTGGGAAGCCCCCTGACCCACGTACAAAGAGCATGAGCTGGATTTCAGCCTGCTTTCCTCCTAAGATCAACTGTACAGATGTGGACAACTATCCCAGGTAGTGGACCAGGCAGGCCCCACCAGAGGAGAGAGACCCACTCACCAGCCAGCCAGCAAAGACAGGAGCTTATAGAAGAACAGGATTCACATGGAGGCGGGCTGAGCCCTGTGTTCTCCACAATTCCATGGCTTTAAGAGATTGCTGAGCAAGCTTCCAGTTGCTGTTTTCAAAACCATGTATTAGCAAACTGAAATGGCCCATGTAGGGAAGTCAGGGCTGTGTAAGAATTAACAGAAGGGGATGAGAGGACACCAGAAGCAGGAGGGTGAGCCGCTGGAGTTGCTAGAAACAACAACAACAACAACAACAACAACAACACCTGCCTCAGCCTGGCCAACAGAGTGAAACTCCATCTCTACTAAAAATACAAAAATTAGCCAGATGTGGTTGTATGTGCCTATAATCCCAGCTACTTGGGGCGGTGTGGGCGGGTTCTGAGGCAGGAGAATCACATGAGCACAGGAGCCAGAGGTTGCAGTAAACCCAGATTGTGCCACTGCACTCCAGCCCCGTGACAGGGAGACTTCATCTCAAAAAAGAAAGAAAGAAGGAAAGAAGGAAAGAAAGGGAGGAAGGGAGGAAGGGAGAGAAATCCCTGGATCACTATGAAAAGCAAATGTTCTATGCTGCTCAGTAAAGAAAAACATTGTAATTAAACACACACACACACACACACACACACACACACACACACACACACAACCTTTCTGTAGGAATTCTACGTCTGCCCTGGCAAGAACAGGCAACATTAGAAGTTTGCCCCACACCCTTCCCGGGGGTCCTCAAAGGCTGTCCTATGAGACAAGCAGTACCTACCATGAGGGGTCTTGGAGACCTCAGAGGCAGGACAGTTGTGTGGGCAGGGTGCCTGGGTTCTGCCAGCAGCTTCTTCCCTGACCAGGTGCCAGCCCACCCCAGCATGGAGCAGCTCTGCCCCGGCAGAGGACGAGAGGCTGACTGAGGCCAGCAACTCGCTATCAGCTCTGCCAAGGATAGCTCTGGCTGAGGTCCTCGGCGAGGGAAATGATGTTTTTGACTATCCCCTCTGAGCACTCCACACATTATCTTTTTTAAAAAATCATTATGGAAATTCTCAAACATACACAAGTAGGAAACTAATGTGATGAATCCCCATGTATCTATCCATCACTTGACTTCCAGTTTTCAACTCCTTATCACTTCCCAGTCTCCCCCTCTACACTGAATAATTCTAAAGCAACATCCCAGACCTCATATTATTTCATGCGTTACTGTTTCTGTATACCTATTTTCTCTTCAAAGAAATCATGGGACCCAAATAAAAATTGCAGAGGAGAAGCCGGGCATGGTGGCTCACGCCTGTAATCCCAGCACTTTGGAGGCCAAGGTGGGCAGATTGTGAGGTCAAGAGATCAAGACCATCCTGGCCAACATGGTGAAACCCCATCTCCACTAAACATGCAAAAATTAGCTGGGTGTGGTGGCACGCACCTACAGTCCCAGCTACTTGGGAGGCTGAGGCAGGAGAATCACTTGAACCTGGGAGGCAGAGGTTGCAGTGAGCCGAGATTGTGCCATTGCACTCCAGCCTGGAGACAGAGCAAGACTCTGTCTCAACAACAACAACAACAAAAAAAAAAAAAAAAAAAAAAAAGAAAGAAAAAAAAAAAAAAGAAAGAAAAAAAAAAAGAAAGCAAGTGTGCAGAAGTGCAAGGCTTTAGCCATCATTGCAGGAATGATCGAGTGGCACCTGGTCTTGCTTTGTGGCACAATTGTGTTTGTCTCCTGCTGTTGAGGGGAGGGTCTTGCTGAGGCTGAGGGTACATTGAGGCTTAGAGAAACCCATGCTGCAGTTTCAGGAAGAATGACAGCAAGCTCTGCTGATGACGCAGCTGCTATGTGGTTGAATGCTTGGGGTCTCCGTGTTCAGGAAATAGGCAGCACTCCAGGCGCACGCCTCAGATTTCACTTCCTTGGGCTAAAAAGCTCGTGAGCCCAGGGAGTACTGGGGGTGAGACTGGATTTTTGAAAATAGAAAGAACCGGCTTTGAAATGCAGGGGAAGTAAGTGGTAGAACAGAGCTGAGCTAAGGATATCAAAATGCAGTTGTGAAAACAAGTCAGAATTCTCAGAGAAAATCTTCTGAAAAAGAGATAAAGTCAAAGATCTTTGACGTTACAGGACATTTAAAAAATCTGATATTCAGAAGGTCATCCTGTGAAATGTTTGTGCTTAAAGCTGTAGTAGGTTCAACATAATGTTTGTGGGTGGGAGAGAAAGGACTTCCCCAGGAGATGAATATGACTTTAAGAGAGAGATTTGGAGGCAGGTGGACTAAAGCTGGAGGAAAATGAAGACACATGAGGATTTCTAAAATGGAAGGGTCAGAGGACCCAGAGAAAGGAGAGATCTTGTGATAGGTTCTTGCTGGCGTGGCAGGAGAGCAAAAAGGCCAGCTTGTATCCACAGATCAAGAGAAAGCAGTCTGAAGGGAGAAATTATTGAAAACCACGGAAAAGACAAGGGAGAAGCAGAAAACCCGAAAACAGATTTTATAAGAAATCACAATGCTGTATTGTTGGAAAACCCAGTTGTGTTCAGTGGTAGGAAAAGTCTTGTGAGCAAGTAATTAAACAGGACTATCTGTTAGCGGAATAAAACCACTCAGAAACAAAGGAAAGTATGATTTAAAAAACATTTTGAAAAAAGTGTAAATGGCTGTACTTGCATGAGCAATGTTGTGAGACCTTCTGCTAAATGGAATCTGAGTTTTCTTAATTGTGGTAGGCGATGCTGCCAAGGACCTCTTTGCTCTTGGTGCTTTTCCCGAGATAACTGACCCTAAAAATAATGCCTGTCTCCCCAGCCTGGCCTGAGAGCTCTTCATCGTACTGTCTGGGCTAGGACTATTTCCAGACAGGATATCCATTATGCTGTGATTATGGTGGTATTTGGGGGCAGTGAAGGAACAAAAAAGTAATGAAGTCTTATGTTTTATTTTTCAAAACCTCAGAAGTTTCTGTTTTCACTTCAACTGAAAGTAAAGTCTATGCGGTCTGTATCATTGCCCTCAGCCTTACAGGCAGCTGTGCTTCCTACACCACACCCAGAATGACCTCCAGAGGGACAGAATCTGGTGATGGAGGTGGGGACACACCATAGTGTCAGATATATGCAACCAAGCTGGGGCAGTGGGGTGGGGCTGCCTTATTCTTCTAGGTTTTCTGGACACACAACCAGAGCCTTCTCTCTCATTTTTACTCTTCCCTTCACACACACACACACACACACACTCACACTCACTCTCACTCTCTCACACACGCACACATACTCTCTCTCTCACCCTCCCTCTCTCTCTCTCACACACACACATACACACTCTCTCTCACCCTCCCTGTCTCCCTCTCTGTCTCTCTCACACACACACACACACACACACACACTCACCCTCTCTCACACACACATACACACACACACACATACACACACTCTCTCACCCTCCCTCACACACACACACAAACATACATACACTCTCACCCTCTCTCTGTCTCACGCACACACACACGCACACTCACCCTTCTCACCCCATCCACATACATTCCATCGTGCAAGCAATTGATGTTAGAATTCACCTATCACACCAGTGAGAAGGAAGCAGGAAGGAGTCTGATCATTTGCACCAGAAACTCAGCAGCAGAACTGAACAAGGGCGAGAATTCCCTACAGCTCAGGTTTTGAAAAAGTGGCAGCATCACCAGTACAGCATTAGTATCCAGATAATGGGGAAGGACAAGAGCGGAATGAAGAAAGACAGTGACCTTTCCTTTTTCATTTTAAAGAAATCTTAAGTGTCTCTGGTCTACCTTAAGCCCCTGTTACAGGAGTTTGAAAAATAGATGTAAATGAACAAAGCAAACACTGATACCTTTAATAATGTTTCTTTACTGAGTGTATCATTTGTGAGACATCTTTATCTTCATAATAGAAGGATAATTAACATCACTAATTATCTAATTAAGTTCATTAAGGATCTACCAACAAAGCACCGTGAAGTTGACATTATGTTCTACTGTCAACAAATGCTTTTGATTTCTTAGGAAGTAATTAAAATGTAAATTAGCATGCAATTATATGCACAGGGGAAGTTTTGAATCAGATATTCATTTCAGAACTGCTTAGAGCAACATAGTTTTTGTTTGTTTCTTCTTCAATAAAAGCAGTCATTTTGTTGCTAGTGGTGTATATTAGTTTCCATTCTGCTATCGGCGTTTGAGTGGTAGCGAGGCAACAGTACTACAGGACACAAACTGTTCTGTTGATATATTTGTTACTGCACTTTGTGCTTTTTTTCTTATTTCATCATTTTATTTATTTATTTTTTATGTTTGTGTCTTCATGTTTAAAAATATTACAACTGACATTTTTTCGGAAAAGTTTCTATAATTCCTGTCTTAAATTCTCTAGCTGAGCTTTCCTTTAAAGGAATTTTAAGGCAAATCTTCTAATGTATGTTTCCTGTCAGGTTAGGTTCAGGGAATATCATCCATGATTTGCTGAAAATGGGTTACACCCATTCTCCTACCTATGAAGGAAAGAGAAGCTGCACATATCAAACTTGAAGTCCAGCCATTCTTGGTTGTAAGTTCACATTTTCCTGCTTTCTTAGGGTAGAGAGCAGACACAGAGCTTGTGCAAGCCCCATGAATCAATGGAATATTCTCAACCTGTGGTCACGATGGCTTCTGATTAAAATATTATAACTGGAATGGGCACACTGTAGTGCTTAATGCATTAACTTTTTAAGACTAGGGATCTTCCAGAAACATCACAGAGTCACTGCACACCTGCTGGCAAACAAGCTACCCAACATAGAAGCCACCACGTCCAAGTCTCCATAGCTTTCATTTTAAAAACAATTCTGATTGAATCCTGAATGCCCATCTTTTATTAAAGCAGCTAATTCAGTGGTTGTGATGTCCACTCTGTTATCTTTGTACATGAAGATGCCGGACAACTTGAGCATCACACTGATGTCACCTGATGCAGGTGAGGAGAGAAAGTCTCTACTCATGACATCGAACCCCCTCAACTTCTTCTTGGATGGTTTTTCCAGGAATAATTGGTACTGGATCCAGGCTCCTCAGTTTCGTGTGATGAAGACTTCAGATAAATGCAAAGCAAATACAGAGTCCTAAGAGAGACAATCCTTCGTCACCTTAAAAGCATCAGTGTCAGGGCCTGGCTCTGAATAGAATTGGCAAAACCACTAACAGCCCATCAAGGTGGGTGCAGGCAGCTATCCTGAGGGCCCAAGTAGAGACAGGCAGGCATCGTCGTTGCAAAGCAGCTGGTGGTAGACGTGAAACCAGCTGGCCTGTGGCAAGCAGTGTCCTCACTGCAGGGAATGCTGGCCTGTGCCAGACCAGGGCACCCCAGAGACAGCAGTTGCCAGGTGTGCCTTGACTTCTGAGCTGTGCAGCAAGCTCTGAGCTGTGGTGTGATCTGTGGCTGCCCAGAGGAGGACACTTTGTTCTCATTTGAATGTCCAGAGGGGCTGCCTCCTGCAAGTTCATGCGAAGGACAGCGGCTGGACTGGCAGAGACCCCGCACTACCCAAGGGGCCCTGGTGCTTAAACTGGATGATGCCAATCTTCTCCTAATGTGCAGCAAGCTCCTACCTCAGCTACTTGACAAGAATGTTCTGTGTCAGAAATATTTGTTCTTGTGTCTGAATATTATCTTAAAATATAGTCTGCCATGTCATGACGTAAGTGCAAAATCCACACACTTAATGAGTACTCAGTAGCAACAGTGACTTGCTTTGTCCACAACTTGCTTGCAGTCCTATCTCCTGCCAGTCACAGTTTTCCTGGTCTACAACTGTCACTGAAGGAGGAGCCTGTCTCTCTACCATGGGTTCTGCAACCTGAGAGTGGCCCAAATTTTGACTGTTCTTTTGGCCATCCATCCTCCCAAAAAATGGGGTTAACATTGGTTTGCTTCTGGCCACGAGACTATGGTCGGAGAATCCTTCCCACAGGGAAGGCATTGAGGTTGCACAAGCTCCATGAACCAGTGGAATGTTCTCCATTGTGGTAACAACCACTGCCTGTTTAAAGGTGAACTGTATCTAAATGATACCGAAAAGTCCCTGGGGATAGAGACTCAGTTCCTTCCCCAACAACTTCCACCTGAACAGAAACAGCTGATTTGGAAAGGTTAAGCAGATCTCACCTCCATCTGCTAGGTGTTTACTGAGATTCTTGTTTCTTCCTCCTCTATAGTGACTTATCACAAAGTCAGGCTAACTGTGTTTATATGCCATATATGAAGGCTGTGATTGAGGAGAAATTTGAGTAATACAGAGACCAAGTCTGTAAGTCAACTCACAATATTTTAATTTACTTAAATACTTTATCATATGCAATTCAACAATACAGGAAGTATTGAGTAGGCATAGCATTCCCCTCTATGACCATAGAGATGAATAACACATGTCCTTATATTTAAAGAGTCCTTAAAGTCTGGTTATTTATCTCCCTAGTTAGAGGACATAAAAAAAATAACAGTAGGTGGAGTTCAGAAAAAAATGTACACTGTATGTTTCAAGATTTTGTAAAGGAAGGCAGATTTGAAATTAATTCAGGAATCTGGCAACTTAAAGGGACCCTGAGTTAAATCCTGCTGAAAATGAGATGTAGTTCTTTAAAGGATACTTACACGCAGCCATCTATTTTGAGGTTCAGATTTAGATATGCTGGACTTCGCAGCATAAGGCATACCTGCATTCTGAAAATTAGAGTAGCGGTTGAGGGGAAAGGTATCACCATCCCAGGAGATGCTTTGAATTTTTTTTAAATTATGAGTTACGAGGAAACATATTTTTGTGTATTTCTCTAAATTTAAGTATTTTTAAAAACATATTCATTAAGGCAAAAATGCTCTAGCATTCAAAAGACAGAAGTGTCCCAAACTATAAAAGATAAAACGGCAGATGGCCGTGGAAGTGAGAATCAGTCTGGGGCCCTCCTGAGGCGCTGCTGCCATTCACAACCCGCTAGGCCCACCGCTCACAGCCGGGCCGCCTGGCGCCTGTCGCAGGAGTTACAGCCACCTTCTCGCCCTGGGACCCATCTATTATGAGAAACCATTTTGGTTAATTAAAAAAGTCTTTCAAAGTCTCAGAACAGGAAGTTCTGAAATTTTCTTCTCTTCACTGTTGTTGATGGGGGTCGTTGTAAACTTGGCTCTTGGGCCTGGCAAAGAAGGAAGGAGAGATGGAATGTGGAGGAGGGAGGGGAGATAGCAGAAGAAAACAGTCCAGGCTGGGCGCGGTGGCTCACACTTGCAGTCCTAGCACTTTGGGAGGTCAAGACGGGTGAATGACCTGATGTCAGGAGTTCGAGACCAGTTTGGCCAACATGGAAAAATCCCATCTCTACTAATAATACAAAAATTAGCTGGGCGTGGTGGTGCATGCTTGTAATCCCAGCTACTTGGGAGGCTGAGGCAGGAGAATCACTTGAACCCAGGAGGCAGAGGCTGCAGTGAGCCGAGATTGCGCCACTGTACTCCAGCCTAGGCAAGAAGAGCAAAACTCCATCTCCAAAAAAAAAAAAAAAAAATTACTGAGTGTAGCCCTGGCCTGAGTGAGGTTTGGGGCTCCCAGGTGCTCATGTTTCCACTGGGGAGTGACAGTGGTAATCATTAAGATTAGGGAGTGACAGGGGTAGTCATTAAGATTCTTGAGTCAAACGAAAGAGCGATTGAACAAACGTGAGTCGGATCCGTTCTGGATTCAAGGGCTTCCTCAAGCCTAGAGCCTACTGTGCAGCTCAGGCGGCAGTAACACAGAGAGGCTCCCACTCTCTGTTTGAGGGGAAGCAGATGGCAAGCAACATGGAATGGATGCGAGAATACTAGGTACATAAAGTAATCTGAAGGACCTAGATGATGTGCCGGAGACTTGCCTTGTGATGGAGGTAGGTTGGAAGGTGCAAAAAGGCTGCTCCAAGGAGGTGGTCATGAGTTGAGATGAAGGAACAGCCCTCCAGCATCTGGGGAAGGAGAGCTTGGGAAAGGACCCAACGTGCCAAGGCTCTGGGGTATGAATTGGTTTATATTTGAAAGCAGAGAGAGGCCCATGTGGTTGAGCACAGACACTCCATGGGGTAGTAGGAGTGTCCCAGAGGAGGTGGCAGGATCCAGCCACCAAGCATCATTCCAAGTTCTTCAGGGAACTGGAGAACTTGTATATGTCTGTGACTCCACGGCCTCTGTATCTATCTCCATCTGGCTTTGGCTCTCCTTCTCCTCTACCAAACCCCTGTCCCCACTCTGAGAAGGCTTCCTTCAACCTCCCATATACACTCATGATTCCCTGCCATGCCTCAGACCCTTGGATTAAGGCCAGGGAATACTGACGAAAAAGTGCACAGTCCCTGCCCCAGGAGGTCCTGCTTCCTGCTCCTAGGCTGGTGAAATAATCATACTGTAACAAGAGGGGCCCAGAAGAGAGAGGGTGCAAGTCTGCAAGTCTGGTTTGGAGGAGCTTGATCTGAGACTTGGAGGATGAGGTGGAGGAGGAAAGATGAGAGGGCAGGTTGATGGTGTGGGAGAGCCCTCTCCAGATGGCAAAGGATGGACCCTCATGATCATCTACCTTGTGGGCCAGGTGCTGGCTTGACATTACTGGAGTATCTTATCCAGTTCATTTTAATTTTATTTATTTATTTATATTCCAACTCTGTCCCCAGAGGCTTTATGGTACCCCTAGATGAGGATGTGTGCAATAAATAAGTAAATGAGATCAGGAAAGAAAATAATCATAGAAGAAAGTCAATTCCTAGGAAATTCAGATCATGCATATACAGTCTATAAAGACTCACTGTCACATCCAGCACTGTGCCCCAGCTTCCTGGATGCCACTGTGGAGTGGGAGGCAAGATGCATGATTCATGCATCCATTCCTCATCCATCAATTGCACTTCTGCCAAGAGCCAGGTCCAGGGCTGGAGAACAGGAACACAGGGTGAGCAAAGCAGATGATCTCTGTTCAAAGCTGACCCTGCCCCATCCTGCCGTCATGTCAACCCCACTGTGAGTTTCTAAAGATCTGAACTGATGGTGTCATGCCCCTGATCAAAAGCCATCATTAGTTCCCAAGCTGTGCAGACTCAGACTTATACCAATGAAGTTGAGAAGCCACGTGCAGCTGACCCCTACTGCTTATCCAAGTTCATGTGCTCTCATAGTTCCACATGGCATCTTTGCTCCAGGGAGACCCACTTCCATATTTCCTAACAGTGCAGGCTCTTTTCTTCCATCTCTACCCTTGGGGAAATGTGGTCCTCTCTGCTGAGAGGAGGCCTGCAGGGATTCTGTCCCTTCTGAAAGCCCACCAAGTTTTCTCCAGCCTGGCTGTGAGCTGGTGTGGTCCCCTCTGTGGGCAAGTTATTTTCTTACTTACTCCCTCACAGGAGTTTTAAGTTCCTGGTGGGCAAACCCTGTGCCCTACTCATCTTGAAGGCCTTCGGGCTTGCATGGGACCTGCAAATCTTTGACTGAAAAGAGACTGTTAGGAAGAAGCCAGGTCTATCTATTTCAGGCGTATCTATTTTTTATGCACAATGGCTGTGTCTACGGGGACCCAGCCTAAAGGAGGGGGAAAGGTTGCTGTTGACCAGGTTACTGATAACCCTCCGGCAGCCCAGTGATGAGTCATACAGTAGGACTAACCAATTGGCTAGTCACAGCGTGGCACCCAAGAGCACCAGGAGGAGTGGTTATGCAGCATCCTAGAGCTGGCATGTGGCTGAGTGGCCTCAGGAAGCTCCTGGAGTGGGGGCAGCTTGCAGCCAGTGCTGCCAGCAGGTGTACTCTGGAGCCAGCAGCAATGGGGCAATCCTGACCCGAGTGACCTTCTTGCTCTTCGTAAAGCCTGAAGAACAGATCGCCCGATGGACTCCAGCTCTGGTTGTGATCTGTCTTTGAAATATGTCAGTTTTGGGGTCCAGGTGCCTCCATGCGAGGGGAGAATTAAAGTGAAAGTCCCTATATTCGTTTCCTGGGATAGCCATAACAAAGTACCCCAGCCAGGGTGGCTTCAACAACAGACATTTATGTTCTTACAGTCCTGGAGGCTGGGGATTTGAGAGGAAAGTGCTGGAGGGCTGGTTTATCCCAGGACTCTCTTCTGGCTCAGAGATGTCGCCTTCTCTGTGTCCTCACATAGTCTGTCCACTGTACATGACTGTGTCCTCATCTCCTCTAATACGGAAGGACACCACATTAGGGCCCACACTAATGGCTGCACTTCATCACCTCTTTAAAGGCCCTGTCTCCAAATGCTGTCACATTCTGAGGTACTATGACATATGAACTGGGGGAACACAATTTAGTCCATATCAGTGCCTCATGTCTCAATACATATTCAGGGAAAGGTATTTCATGAGCTGCAACTCCTCTGCCCCCAGCATAGATCTTCACATTCATCTCTCATCCAAACCCCCTCCAGTAATCCCTAACCTTCTTGCCCTGCCTGAGGAGGTGAGTCTTTTTTTTTTTTTAATTGCATTTTAGGTTTTGGGGTACATGTGAAGAACATGCAAGATTGTTGCATAGGTACACACATGGCAGTGTGGTTTTCTGCCTTCCGTCCCCTTGCCTGTATCTGTCATTTCTCCCCATGCCATCTCTTCCCACCTCCCCACCCCCCTGTCCCTCCCCCATTTCCCCCCAATGGACCACAGTGTGTAGTGCTCCCCTCCCTGTGTCCATGTGTTCTCATTGTTCAACACCCGCCTATGAGTGAGAATATGCGGTGTTTGATTTTCTGCTCTTGTGTCAGTTTGCTGAGAATGATGGTTTCCAGGTTCGTCCATGTCCCTACAAAGGACACAAACTCATTGTTTTTGATGGCTGCATAATATTCCATGGTGTATATGTACCACATTTTCCCTATCCAGTCTATCATCATTGGGCATTTGGGTTGGTTCCAGGTCTTTGCTATTGTAAACAGTGCTGCTATGAACATTCATGTGCATGTGTCCTTATAGTAGAATGATTTATAATCCTTTGGATATATACCCAGTAATGGGATTGCTGGGTCAAATGGGATTTCTATTTTTAGGTCCTTGAGGAATCGCCACACTGTCTTCCACAATGGTTGAATTAATTTACATTCCCACCAACAGTGTAAAAGTGTTCCTATTTCTCCACATCCTCTCCAGCATCTGTTGTTTCCAGATTTTTTAATGATCGCCATTCTAACTGGTGTGAGATGGTATCTCAATGTGGTTTTGATTTGCATTTCTCTGATGACCAGTGATGATGAGCATTTTTTCATATGTTTGTTGGCCTCCTGCATGTCTTCTTTTGTAAAGTATCTGTTCATATCCTTCGCCCATTTTTGAATGGGCTTGTTTTTTTCTTGTAGATCTGTTTTAGTTCATTGTAGATTCTGGATATCAGCCCCTTGTCAGATGGGTAGACTGCAAAAATTTTTTCCCATTCTGTTGGTTGCCGATTCACTCTACTGACTGTTTCTTTTGCCGTGCAGAAGCTGTGGAGTTTGATTAGGTCCCATTTGTCTATTTTGGCTTTTGTTGCCATTGCTTTTGGCGTTTTGGTCATGAAGTCCTTGCCTACGCCTATGTCCTGAATGGTTTTGCCTAGATTTTCTTCTAGAGTTTTTATGGTGTTAGGTCTGATGTTTAAGTCTTTAATCCATCTGGAGTTAATTTTGGTGTAAGGTGTCAGGAAGGGGTCCTGTTTCTGCTTTCTGCACATGGCTAGCCAGTTTTCCCAACACCATTTATTAAACAGGGAATCCTTTCCCCATTGCTTGTTTTTGTCAGGTTTGTCGAAGATCAGATGGTTGTGGGTATGTTGTATTTCCTCTGAGGCCTCTGTTCTGTTCCATTGGTCTATATCTCTGTTTTGGTACCAGTACCATGCTGTTTTGATTACTGTAGCCTTGTAGTATAGTTTGAAGTCTGGTACTGTGATGCCTCCTGCTTTGTTCTTTTTGCTTAGAATTGACTTGGCTATGTGGGCTCTCTTTTGGTTCCATATGAAGTTTAAGGTGTTTTTTTCCAGTTCTGTGAAGAAGGTCATTGGTAGCTTGATGGGAATAGCGTTGAATCTGTAAATTACTTTGGGCAGTATGGCCATTTTCATGATGTTGATTCTTCCTAACCATGAACATGGAATGTTTCTCCATCTGTTTGTGTCCTCTCTTATTTCATTGAGCAATGGCTTGTAGTTCTCCTTGAAGAGGTCCTTTACGTTCCTTATTAGTTGTATTCCTAGGTATTTCATTCTCTTTGTAGTAATCGCGAATGGCAGTTCGTTCTTGATTTGGCTCTCTTTAAGTCTGTTACTGGTGTATAGGAATACTTGTGATTTTTGCACATTGATTTTGTATCCTGAGACTTTGCTGAAGTTGTTTATCAGTTTCAGGAGATTTTGGGCTGAGATGATGGGGTCTTCCAGATATACAATCATGTCATCTGCAAATAGAGACAATTTGATTTCCTCCTTTCCAATTTGAATAACCTTTATTTCTTTTTCTTGCCTGATTGCTCTGGCTAGAACTTCCAGTACTATATTGAATAGGAGTGGTGAGAGAGGGCATCCTTGTCTAGTGCCAGATTTCAAAGGGAATGCTTCCAGTTTTTGCCCATTCAGTATGATATTGGCTGTTGGTTTGTCATAAATAGCTTTTATTGTTTTGAGATACGTTCCGTCAATACCTAGTTTATTGAGGGTTTTTAGCATAAAGGGCTGTTGAATTTTGTCAAAGGCCTTCTCTGCATCAATTGAGATAATCATGTGTTTTTTGTCTTTGGTTCTGTTTATGTGGTGAATTACGTTTATGGACTTGTGTATGTTGAACCAGCCTTGCATCCCTGGGATGAATCCTACTTGATCATGGTGGATGAGCTTTTTGATATGCTGTTGCAATCGGTTTGCCAGTATTTTATTGAAGATTTTTGCATCTATGTTCATCATAGATATTGACCTGAAATTTTCTTTTCTTGTTGAGTCTCTGCCGGGTTTTGGTATCAGGATGATGTTTGTCTCATAAAATGATTTGGGAAGGATTCCCTCTTTTTGGATTGTCTGGAATAGTTTCAGAAGGAATGGTATCAGCTCCTCTTTGTATGTCTGGTAGAATTTGGCTGTGAACCCATATGGATCTGGGCTTTTTTGGGGTGGTAGGCTCTTTATTGCTGCCTCGACTTCAGACCTTGTTATTGGTCTATTCAGGGTTTTGGCTTCTTCCGGGTTTAGGCTTGGGAGGATGCAGGTGTCCAGGAATTTATCCATTTCTTCCAGGTTTACTAGTTTATGTGCATAGAGTTGTTTGTAATAATCTCTGATGATGGTTTGGATTTCTGTGGAATCTGTGGTGATATCCCCTTTATCGTTTTTTATTGCATCAATCTGGTTATTCTCTTTTCTTTTTAATTAATCTGGCTAGTAGTCTGTCTATTTTGTTGATCTTTTTGAAAAACCAGCTCCTGGATTTATTGATTTTTTGAAGAGTTTTTTGTGTCTCTATTTCCTTCAGTTCTGCTCTGATCTTAGTTATTTCCTGTCTTCTGCGAGGTTTTGAGTTTTTTTGATCTTGCTCCTCTAGCTCTTTCAATTTTGATGATAGGGTGTCAATTTTAGATCTCTCCTTTCTTCTCATGTGGGCACTCATTGCTATATATTTTACTCTAGAGACTGCTTTAAATGTGTCCCAGAGATCCTGGTATGTTGTGTCTTCATTCTCATTGGTTTTGAAGAACATCTTTATTTCTGCCTTCATTTCATTGTTTATCCAGTCAACATTCAAGAGCAAGTTGTTCAGTTTCCATGAAGCTGTGTGGTTCTGAGTTAGTTTCTGCATTCTGAGTTCTATCTCGATTGCACTGTGGTCTGAGAGACTGTTTGTTATGATTTCTGTTCTTTTGCATTTGCTGAGGAGTGATTTATTGCCAATTATGTGGTCAATTTTAGAGTAGGTGTGATGTGGTGCTGAGAAGAATGTATATTCTGTGGATCTGGGGTGGAGAGTTCTGTAAATGTCTATTAGGTTTGCTTGTTCCAGGTCTGAGTTCAGGTCCTGGATATCCTTGTTGATTTTCTGTCTGGTTGATCTGTCTAATATTGACAATGGGGTGTTAATGTCTCTCACTATTATTGTGTGGGAGTCTAAGTCTCTTTATAAGTCATTAAGAACTTGCCTTATGTATCTGGGTGCTCCTGTATTGGGTGCATATAAATTTAGGATCGTTAGCTCTTCTTGTTGCAGTGATCCTTTTACCATTATGTAATGTCCTTCTTTGTCTCTTTTGTTCTTTGTTGCTTTAAAGTCTATTTTATCAGAGATGAGAATTGCAACTCCTGCTTTTTTTTGCTCTCCATTTGCTTGGTAGATCTTCCTGCATCCCTTTGTTTTGAGCCTTTGTGTATCCTTGCATGTAAGATGGGTTTCCTGGATACAGCACACTGATAGGTTTTGGCTTTTTATCAAATTTGCCAGTCTGTGTCTTTTGATTGGGGCATTTAGTCCATTTACATTTAGGGATAGTATTGTTATGTGTGAATTTGATGCTGTCATTTTGATGCTACCTGGCTGTTTTGTTGGTTAGTTGATGCAGATTCTTGATTGTGTTGATGCTCTTTTACCATTTGGTGTGTTTTTGGAGTGGCTGGTACTGGTTGTTTCTTTATATGTGTAGAGCCTCTTTCAGGAGTTCTTGTAGAGCAGGATTGGTGGTGATGAAATCTCTGAGTGCTTGCTTGTTCACAAAGGATTTTATTTTTCCTTCACTTATGAAGCTTAGTTTGGCTGGATAGGAGATTCTGGGTTGAAAGTTCTTTTCTTTAAGGATGTTGAATATTGGCCCCCAATCTCTTCTGGCTTGTAGGGTTTCTGCTGAGAGATCTGCTGTGAGTCTAATGGGCTTCCCTTTGTGGGTAACTCGACCTTTCTCTCTGGCTGCCCTTAGCATTTTCTCTTTCATTTCAATGCTGGTGAATCTGACGATTATGTGCCTTGGGGTTGCTCTTCTTGAGGAATATCTTTGTGGTGTTCTCTGTATTTTCTGTATTTGAATATTGGTCTGCCTTGCTAGGTTGGGGAAGTTTTCCTGGATAATATCCTGAAGAGTATTTTCAAGCTTGGATTCATTCTCTTCATCACATTCAGGTACACCTATCAAACGTAGATTAGGTCTTTTCACATAGTCCCACATTTCTTGAAGATTTTGTTCATTCCTTTTTGTGCTTTTTTCTCTGTTCTTGCCTTCTCTTTTTATTTCATTGAGTTGATCTTCGACCTCTGATATCCTTTCTTCTGCTTGGTCAATTCGGCTGTTGAAGCTTGTGCCTGCTTCACGAAGTTCTCGTGTTGTGTTTTTCAGCTCCATCAATTCACTTATATTCCTCTCTATGCTATCCATTCTCGTTAGCATTTCGTCCAATCTTTTTTCAAAGTTCCTAGTTTCTTTGCGTTGGGTTAGAACATGTTCTTTTAGCTCACTGTAGTTTCTTACAACCCACCTTCTGAAGTCTGATTCTGTCATTTCATCACCCTCCTTCTCCATCCGGTCTGGTTCCCTTGCTGGTGAGGAGTTGTGATCCCTTTTAGGAGGAGAGGTGTTCTGGTTTCAGGAGTTTTCATCCTTTTTGCACTGGTTTCTTCCCATTTTTGTGGGTTTATCCACCTGTTGTCTTTGTAGTTGCTGTCTTTCAGATTGGGTCTCTGAGTGAGCTTCTAGTTCATGGACGCTGAAGTTACTTCTTTTTTTTTTTTTTTTTAAGCTTTCCTTCTAACAATCTGGCCCCTCTGCTGTAGGACTGCTGAGGTCCTCTCCGGGCCCTGCTTGCCTGGGGATCACCTGCAGTAGCTGCAGAACAGTAAGGGTTGCTGCCAGTTTCCTCTTTCGCTATCTTTGTCCCAGAAGGATGCTCGCCTACTGTCAGTCCGTTCTCTCCTTTATGAGGCGAGTCTTTGGATCTATGGGGGTCAGGGAGCTACTTGTGGACACAGTCTGTCTTTTATTGGGGCTTAAGTCCTGAGCTCTGAGCTCCGTTGTTCATTCAGAGCTGCTGGGCAGGTACGTTTAGGTCTGCTGCAGCTGAACTCATAAAGCACTTTTTGTTCTCAGGTGCTCTGTCCCAGGGAGTTGGGGCTTTATGAGTTTCCGTTGCGCTACTGCCTTTTTTGATTTTTCTTTCAGGTCTGACCCGCCCAGATAGCAGCACGCCTAGCCACTGTCTGCCCGCAGGGGCTTTGCTGAGCTGCTGTGGGCTCCACCCAGCTGCCCTATGCTCTTCCCTGCAGTCCTGTTTATATGGGCCTAGTTAGAACTGTCTCGGCAACGGTGGCCCCGCCTCTGTTATGGCGGACTCTCTGTTGTGGCAGGTTGCCTCGTTGACGGCAGCCTGCCTCTGTAGTGGTGGAGAGTCTCAGTAATGGCGGAAGCCCCTCCCCCACCGAGCCGGACCGTCCCGGTTCAGCTGTGCTTGGTTTGAAGGGCTCAACCCAGAGGGTTTCCAATTACTGTTTTTGTTTTCATTGTTGTTTGGGGTGGAGGGGTGGGACCAACCGAGCCTGATCACCTGGCTCCCTGACTCAGAGTCTTTTCTTTTAAGTTGAACGACCCGCCTTCCAGTCCCTTGTTGAAAAGGCACCGGGATCTCCCGCGCTGCGACTCACTGAGTCAGCTCAAACAGCGGAGCCAGCTCCTGGCGGATTTTTTGCCTAGGAATCTCCTGGCCTGACTCGCTATTTCAGATGAATGGGCAACTCTGCCGTCTCAGGGCTCCAATCGCCAGCTAAGAGGGCTCCCAGACCAGTGGCTTTCATTCGGAGAACCGCAGCAACAGGGCGTGGTCACAGCAGCCGCGCGCGGGCGGAATCAGCCCAGCAGGGGCCAAAACAGCCGCACCGGCTGGGACTGCGGCGCTGGCTACCCCTCCGCCTGGGTATCTCCTGGTCTGTGGGCAATAAAAATTCCTCTGGAAATGCGGCGTCCACTCACCCTCTGCGCTTTCACTGGGAGCTGAAGTCCTGAGCTGTTCTTAGGCGGCCATCTTCCCAGCATTTGAGGAGGTGAGTCTTTAAGAACATTATCTGTGAGGATGAGGCTGACAGAGACAGGATGAGAACGAGAAAGTTCAAGGAAGGCCAGCGTGGCAACACCTCCCACCTCTCTGAGGCTCTCAGGGGACCTGACACCCACAGATGAAGGCAGACAGGAGACAGGGTGGCTTCCTTGAGAACACATGTACCTGCAATTTTAAAGGATTCATCTTTTGCTACACCAGAGTGGATTTTTTTTTTTTTTTTTACAGTATTTGGGTACACTTTATTTTTATATGGGTTAACATTCTGCTATATTAGAAACCTAATTGTAGCCACACTAGTCAATCGAAGCTAAAGGATTTTCTTTTTTGTTTCTTTGGGGTTTTATTGAAGGGGCTAGGGGCGGGACGGGATTCTTTTCAGTTTTGTATAAAAACAGAGTGGATTTTTTAAGTAGTCATTCTTCATGTACTCATGACGATTGAATTTAATAAAAACATCACAGTTCAAAAAAGACAAATTAGAAACCACTGTTCATCTCAGAAATTAATATGTGAGTGAATTTAACAAGAGATGAATTGTGCCGTGGTGGTCTGGTCCCTCTTCACCCGCTCGGAGCATCAGTTGTTTGTCATTATAGATGGAAATATGATTATTACTCTGGCATTGCTTGACATTTATTAAGAATCCAGGGGCTGCATCTCCATAGCAGAGAAAAGTGCAATTACCTGGGCACTCAGAGAAAAGAGCCTTTTCTGGCCTGAGTCATCCAACTAGACATCCCCCAAAGACCCCTGCACCCCGACCGTGGCTTGCCGCAGAGCCCAGGCTGGCCCATCACTACTAGTACATACTGTGCCTTCTTCCTCAAGGGCTGCCAGCATTTTCTGGGCTCACATAAGGATAGTATACACATGATTTACCAACAAACAGGGACAGCATTTCATTTCATGGTTTTCTTATTAATTGCTTCTTTCATTCAACTAAAACCAGAGCTGTACTGAGAACTTGTATTCCAAGGTGGATAAGCCAGCCACCTTCCGTGGAGGACACATAATATAACTGTTGAGGTCTTCTGTTGACTGGATCCTCTGCAACTAGCAAAAGACTGCATTGCAGATGGTCTTAAACAAGGGGAGGAGCTGCCTCACCTTGACCCTGCTCCTCGAAGGGCAGGTGTTGTCAGCAGGTCCTGCTGGGTCTCTTTAACCCTGATCCCTGGGGTGTTTTATTCCAGGTAGGGGGTGATCTGCTGTGGAGATTTGGGCCCGAGTGTGTGAGGAAGGTCTGTGAGCTTTTCAGTCCCTCAAGGTTTGATTACTGCCTCCTCTTGGGAAGTCCTGGATCATGCCCTTGAGGAGCTGATTCTGGGGGGCCAGTGGGGAACTCCCTCATGGTGACACAGAGCGCTGCTCCTGCAGAGCGTACCTAGTGCTGTGGCACCCCAGGAGGCATGTTGGGAAAGAGAGTACTCATAACAACGATTAGTTTACACGATAACCACGGAGTGCTCGCACGAGTATGGCTTCTCTGTTCCTCACTGCTGCAACTGTGTGGTCACCAGATCCCTCCTCCTGTCAGCCAGCATTGGTGCAGGGCAGGTGAGCAGTGGGGGACTGTTGCATCCAACGAGCATGACCAGTGAGGACTTGGGATCTCTCAGGGAAGTATCTTCCTCACAGCACTTTCACTCTGCCCTCCATGGATGAGGGATCGCCCGAGCTTAACTGGAATCTGTCTTTGGTAAGGGAGAGTCAGATGCTAATGGAATCTGGAGTTGACACTAAAATCAAGTGGCATGGCCATTGCTTTCTTTTATGGAATTTTTTTGTTAGTGAATACACAGAAACTTTTTAAAAAATTATAAAGAAGACAGCCTGTGGAGTCACATGTTATATGGAATTAAGTTCTAAAGTCTATTCATAAAATGGAAATCAAATTGTCAGCAATACTCAACATTCTCTCAAACACTCCGTAGAATACATGACCATCTGCAGTTTGGTGAATTCTGCACTGTCTTTCTGCACATCCACCAGGCAGCTTTTCCACCATTTTGTCCATCAGTCAGTTTTTCTTTGCTAAGTACCAGATGAAATGACTGGCTTGTGCAATTTCAGCGGACAACATATGCTCCAAAAGAATTGTTTTTAAACAGGAGAATTACATTTCATACAATGAGTGGTTGACAGGCAGGAGAGACTGTGGGATGTTGTTTCCTTAAGGAAGCAGAGACTCCCATTCTCCATCCCAGGTTTACAATGGGGCTTAGGATGGAGGGTTGGATGAATGCATTCCCATTGTGATTTAGAAAATCATTTCTTATTTTGGGACACATTCCTTATTCACATTCACTACTTCCATGTCCTCCCCATCCAGTTTTCCCTATTTTTAATATCTTATTACCATGGCACATTTGTCAAAGCTAAGACATTGGCATTGTTATGTTACTATTAACTAAACACCAGACTTTATTTTGATTTCATCAGTTTTTCTGCTAACCCAGAACTCAATCCGGGGTACCATGTTGCAGTCAATGATCTTGTCTCCTTAGTCTCCTCTGGTTTGTGACAATTTCTCAGATCCTCCTTGTTTTCTGTGACTTTGACAGTGTTGAGAAGTATGATCAGACATTTTGTAGAATGTCCCTCAAATTTGATTTGCTTCATATTTTTTTCATGATCAGCTTGAGGTTATGGGTTTTTGGAAGGACAACCACAAAGATGGTGTGCTTGTCTCAGATGGTATCAGGTGATACATGATGTCCATATAACGTCATCAGTGTTGATATTAACCTTTATCATGGAGTTAAGGTGGTGTCTGTCAGATTCCTCTATGGTAAAGCTACTGTTTCTGCCTTTCCACACTTGATTCTTTGGAATCAAGTCATTAAATCCATCCCACCTTCAAGGAGCATGAGCAATTAAGCTCCAATTTTAAGTATATAATTTAGAATTCTTCCTTAAGGACATTTTGTCTCTTTTTCTCCATTTATTTCTTCAATCTTATTTATGTCAGTAGAGATCCATTCACATTTATTTTAGAATTTGGGCTATTATCCATTAAACCCATTAAGTTACTTACCTTGTTGCTCAAATGGTTCCAGCTTTTTGCTCATAGTATTTAACTGATCTCATACGTGCTTTTATCATAACTGTCTTGATCTCAATTTTTTTCCTGCTCACAATTATGTTTTAATGGAATTCCAGTTTTAACGCAATTCTACAATAACCCTTTCTAACATTTTTTGTGTGTGTATTACTCAGAAAGTCTTAGGTTATGTTACAGTAACAAAAACTCCCAAGTCTAACTGGCCTAAAATAGCAAATGCTTATTTCTCGCTTGTGCTATGAGTACCCTGTGAGTTGGCCCAGGACTCTGTATACCTTATTTTCACTCAGTGACACTAGCTCACGGTGCAGCCACTGTCTAGAACGTTAAGTGTTGCCACACAGAGCTAAAAAGGGAGATCACCAAATTGCTTTCAAGCTCTACACATCCCTCCCTGGCCTCACCTGGATCAAAGGTAGCAGGAAGTTCATCATGTCAATTACCTATAGGAATGAAGACCTGGAAATATTTGACAAACAACACTAATGACAAGCACATTGTATATTCTGTTAGTATTTCTTTCCTATGCAAATATACACAGATTTAATTCTTGTTCTTGTAAGAGTACTGTTTTCTAGCCTCCTTTTAAAATCTTGATATAGCAAGAACCTGGTGCCGACCAATAGGTCCTTTTTGATACCAGGGCTGTTGTGCATGATTATGTAGGTTGTACACAAGGGGATCTGGCCAGAATAGCAAAAGGAAATTGAAATCTACACTTTGCTCCGCTGTTCAAGTCATCCGTCTAGGGTCAGGACAGTGTCCACCTAAAGGGAATGCCAAGGTGCTGCATGGCTGGGGGCAGCTGTTGGTGAGAACTTGATTTGTGCTGATTGCACAGGGATGGACCATCCCCCATGTGCAGATGCTTAAATTGTTTCATTTTGTGCTGCTATCAAAAGGATGGTGACAAATGTCCACTATTTGTGCAAATATCTTATAATTTCCTTGGGATAAATGAATGGCAGTGAGAAAGATGAGTCAAAGGATGAAAAGGTAATCACATGTCTGTTCATGGCCATGATGGTGCAGGTGAGGACTCCACGTCCCTCCCTTCTGAGTTTAGTCCCAGACGTGACATGTAGTGCATGGCTAGAGAGACCAGGACCTGTAACTGTTGTCTTGGCACCAAGTTGTTGAGCAGGATTTGAGCTGCTGCCTTCAGATATCAGCCTTTCTCATTTTTGTGAGGCCACACAACTGTGATTACAGGACTAATGATGCTTTAAACAAACAAATGTAATGACTGTCATCAATGGTTCGTGGGTGTTTCCTGTGGGACAGCTTGGTCAGTAGTGAACCAGCAGCTGGCCAGCCTTAAGGGTGCCCCTGGCAAAGGTGGGCACCACCAAGCTTTAGTGAGTCCACTTAGAAGTGACCCTCAAGTGGACTGTGCCCAGTTTCCCATTCCAGGTTCTGACTTGTCTCCTGCAGCCAAGCCCTTCCCTGAGGAGGCACTGGGAGAGCAGGGTCCAGACATGCTTTGCCTCTCAAATCTCCAAACAGCTCTTAGAGGCCCTTTGTTCTACTCCAAAGGTTCTCAAACTTTTTAATGTGCTGGCAGTTGCTAAGCAAAGGCTATTTAGCCCCAATAAGCAATGCAACACTCTGCTTTGAATCTGTCCCTGCTCGATAAGCTACATTCACTGCTGTCTAGGCAGCTGGGGCTCTGCCCTTGACCTGACCCAAATCTCCTTCCTGTCTCCACATCCCTGAGTATGACAACTTTCCAGGGTGTAAAGGACTTAAAGGTCAGTGGGAAGGTGGAGATACACCCAGTGGAAATGCATGAGAGACAGATGCCCACAGTGACAGAGTCCAAAGACTCATCTTCTGACTCTGCCACTTCCTGTATTGACAGAGTCATTTATCCCCAATTGGATAAGTGTAAAATGAGAGTAATCATATACATTTGTCAGGAGGATACATTTTAAATGTGCACATGCATGACTTCTTTGTCAGTCTAAAGTTCTGTGTGCATGATAGTTAATTGGAAGTAATGTTGACAGAACATACTAAGGGGTGATATCTATTTGGGTTATCAATACTCTTAGATAACCCATTGATGTGCTCTCGGTCTGTTCCCTGTCCCATTCTCCCAAGCATTCACCACTCCGTTCGAGGCGCTGCTCGACTCTCAGAGGAAGCAGTCATTTTGCCTCCTACTCCGCTCTGGAAACGGAAGCCATGAGGTGTGAACCACCTCACTCCCGTGCACCAGCTACAGCCTCATCCCCATCTGCAGACATCTTCAAGCTCTTCCTGCAAGCTCCTGGCCTGAACAGCTTCTCCCCTCCTCATCGCTCAGCTCAGCTGCTGCATGGGCTGTGCGTCCCATCCTTTCTTTTCTTCTCCTTTAGAACCTGAACCCTCAGTTCCTTTCTCTCTCCTTTGCTTTTTGACCTTCTCTTGTCCACCGTCAAGCTCCTCACCTCTAATACATTGTATGCTCTGTCTTCATGTCCTTATCTCCAGATCTCGAATGGATCCATTGTTCTTTGATCACTCCTCTGAAATGATTCTTGCAAAAATTACCAATGACTAATTTCTACAGCCAAACCCACTGAACGTTTTCAGGCCTCATCGTACTGGGCTTCTCTGATGCGTTCACCATGCCTGAACCACCCCTGGTTTTCATGATTCTCCTCAAGCCTCTCTATCTCTTCTCCTGTTGGCCTAAGCTTTGCTGGTATTCCCCAGGTTTCTGACTTTGTCTGTCCTTACTCCCCTTGAAGGATCTTATCATCTCAGGGGTCTCTGTCACCTGGTGGTTGCTAATGACTCGCAGGTCTATATCGACTGTGGACCCCTCTCCTGAGCTTTCTTCTAGGGATATCCCACTGTGCCACAACACTTCAAATTCAAAATGTCTTCATGTCACACAAACTTGCTCGTATTTTTATGATCTCTTAGCTTTTCTTAGTTTATCCAATTGAATCCACTCAATCAAGCAAACCAGAAATTTGGCAGTACTGCTTGCCCTCTGATGCAATCAACAGTTCTACCAACTTACTCTCCAGATAGTTCTTGAGTGTGGGTCTTCCACAATACTGAGTCCACGGTGTGAACTGTCACCAGGACTGTCACGACTTGCATTCATTAAATCCATTCTCCAAATTACTGTTGGTGTAAGCTATCGAAAATATTAAATCAAAAAAATGTTAAAATCAGAGAATGGAACCACATCAGACTTCTGTTTAAAAGCTCTCATTCAAGATTCAGCTAAAGCCTCATGTCAACCTTCTGAACACTGGATGATGCCAGATCCCCTCTTCTGTGAACCACCTCACTGTACTTGTGTCACTGTGTCGTCTCTGCCTCAACATTGACCATGTTAGTTCATAGCGATCTGTCTGTTCATTAGGCTCTATGAAACCAGGTATGGGATTCATCTTTGTATTCTAGTGCCTGGAAAATAGTAAGTGCTCAATGAATATTTGTAGAACTTAACAACAGACAGTAACTTTTAAACCTGGAATGGAGAATCTGAGCCGGAGTATAACCACCTGTGGGCTGCAGCTATTGTAGACAAGGTATTTAAGGTGTTTAGTTGAAGCACGAAGATGTTTATAACTGAACTCGTAGAACATTTTTTTTAAGACAAGATCTGGTTCTATTACCAAGGCTGGAGTACAGTGGTGTGATCTTGGCTCACTGCAACTCTACCGCTGGGGTTCAAGCCATCCTCCCACCTCAGTCTCCTGAGTAGTTGGGACCACAGGTGTGCGTCACCATGCCCAGCTAGTTTTTGTATTTTTTTGTAGAGACAGGGTTTTGCCATGTTGCCCAGGCTGGTCTCAAACCTGTGAGCTCCAGCGATCCATCCACCTCAGCCTCCCAAAGTGCTGGGATTACAGGCGTGAGTCACTGCACCTGGCCCTGAGTCTCTTTTTGTCAGCTGAACCTATTCGTGACTTCAATATTTTATACTCCAACAGTCTCACTAGGTAATCCTCTGCAGTTTACAAATACTTTCGTTCTACTGTCTCATCCTCGCTTCATAACAGAGAGGTCCTAGTAACCTCATTTTATTGATGATAAATTAAGTTTCAGAAAGATTAAGTGATCTCCCCTGTAATAGGACTACCAAGAACCAAAAACTGAGGTGTCTGTGCTTCTGTGCTTTCTACCTCACACACTCTTATTCCACAGTGCTCAGAACATGAGCACTTTCCTGCTATTTCAATGAAGTTAGCCTGCCTGAACCTCCCTACCCTGGGCCCACTTAACCCACAGGTGTCATCACTACAAGGCCTATCTCTCTGCTGCAAGATAGCTTATTTATCTGAAGGGAGCTGCTTTGCATCTAAGGTCCCCTGAGTTCTGTATTTCTGCTGCATATCTCCAAAGTATCATAATAGAAAAAAGTCCGGGCTTTTGCCTTAGATGTAGAATTAGTCAAAATTTTCAGCATTTTATGTCACTTGTAATGCTCATAATGATTGTTTTACTTTTAAATGTGTATAAACAGTGTAACAATAATATTGAAAAAAATTGCAAACAAAAAAAAATGAAAGAAAAGAAAAAGAATAAAATCACCCTATTCCCCTTACTCCAAAACAGTAATTGGGTTTTTAAAATGATATTGTTTTCATATTTTTTAGTGTTTGCCAACAAACACTTTTTTATTTTGTTGGAGGATAATATACAAGAAATGTTTGGATAAAAAATATACAGATTTAAAAATTTTAACAAGTGAACATGTAATAACCACCCAGATTTTTTTAAAAAGAAAACAGCATGAATGGTACCCAGTAGCATTCCTGACCATGCCTCCTTCCAGTCACTAGCACCTTTTTCCTCTAAAGTAGTCACTCTTTTACTATGTAATAACATAAATTAACTTATCACATTTTAAATTTTATATAAATGAAATAACATATATATAAAATTCGGTCTGGCTTATGTCACTGCAAATTATGTTTGTAAGGTTTATCTATGGTACTGGTTCATTTGTTTTCTCAGTGGTAGGGCAACAGTTCTCAAACCTTTTGGTCTCATGACCCATTCACTTTCTTAAAAATTATTAAGGACTCCAGAGAGCTTTTTCTTATGCATATTTTATCTACTGATATTTACCCTATTATAAATAAAAACAATTTTAAAAATAATGCATGTGTTAATTTATTTTAAATAACAATAATAGAAATAACAGACCCATTATGTATAAACATAGCATTTTGAATGAGCACAGTAGTCTCCTCTGACTCACAGTTTTGCTTTCTGCAGTTTTAGTTACCCATGGTTAACCATGGTCCAAAAATATTAAGTAGAAAATCTCAGAAATAAACAACTTAATAAGTTTGAAATAGCTTTTGTTACAGTATATTGTTATAAATATGTTATAATTACTCCATTTATTATTATTAATCTCTTTCTGTGCCTAATTTATAGATTAAACTTTATCATGAGAATGTATGTGTGGAAAAATGGCATATATAGGGTTTGGTACTGTCTGTGGTTTCAGGCATTCTTGGAACATCTTGGAACATGTCCCCTGCAGATAAGGAGAGACTATTGTGACTATATTTTGAAAACAAAAATAAGAAAAGAGGTATTGTTTTATATTTTTGAAAATCTCTTTAGTATTGGTAAGACTTAGTAGAAAACTGCTGGATTCTTATATCTGTTTCTTTATTCAATCTCTTGTAGTATGTTTTGAAATAGTTGAAGAATATCTGGTCTCCCACAGATACGCAGTTAGAAAAGGAAGTAGTATTTTAAGTCTTTTAAGGAAATTATATTCTTCTTTGATACTACACCAAAACTCAACAAGTAGTAATTTCTTAAAGGACACTTGAACTCTGTATCAGTAAAATTTTTGTGCTCTGTTACATTAAAATGTGTTGATCTATCTTGCACTTTGAGTGGATATTTTAACCCATTCATGATTTTGTAACATGCATTAGAACATGCAGGTAGCATATATGGGAAATACTGGTTCCCTGACTTATACAGATCTCCCAATTGTTGACACATTTTATTATGCAATATAGAAAAATTATGCCGAAATTACCACCACTCCTATCAGAAAACCTCTTAGCTATTGGGATACTGTCAAGCTCACAGAGGCAGAAAGATGCAAATTTTCCAAAATTCTAGTATTTGCTCAATTTTTCTAAAATTTGCTCAAATTTTATCTTTGGCAGCAAATATTGTCTGTTGTTTGATTTGAGATTACAGGTTTGCTTTGTTCATTTTCAGGAAAAGAGCTGCCAAATACATGCCAGTAACTGTAATTTTGTCTGTCAGTCTTTTGTTGCAAATAAAAATAATGTTCTCTGACAGAAGCAGCTAGTTCAGCTCACAGCACTAACAATTAGGCATGTGCTTTTCCTTGAGACAACCATCACCTTTTTCTGGTATTCAGAAATGCTTTATGCAGACTTTCCATTTTATCACACAAACTATTAAAAGGAATGTATTCAAGATTGAGATTTAATAAAATTAATAATTTGTACTGCTTCATCAAAGACATTTTTAAGTAAAAATAGATTTTTTTTCCTCCTATAAGCTCTTGGTCATGAGGAATACATATGATGATTTTTGTACAGTTGGTGCCAATGCCTTGATTTGTGCTAAGACGTTAGTTCTCTTCCTACTGCTTTGGGGCCATCAATGCAATTTCAACATGGGGGGAAAAAGGCAAAAATGTCATAGTATTTTGAAAGTAGTTTTAATTTCACAGGGCCCTGAAAAGGTCTCATGAATTCCTAGAAATTTATTGACCATATTTTGAGAATTATTAGTATGTTCAATATATAAATATAAGTTATTTATCCAGTCTATTATATAAAGGCATTAATATTAAAGTCTGTATATTCATCTAGATGAGTGACTTGGATGGAACAAAGTCTACTAAGTTCTTTGTATCTTCTTTAGTAAAATGTCTGCTAACATTTTTGTACATTTTCTAATGGAATCTTTTTGTCTTTTTGTCTTCTTGTTTTTTTTTTTTTTTTTTAGGTGGAGTTTTGCTCTTGTTGCCGAGCCTAGAGTGCAATGGTGTAGTCTCAGCTCACAGCAACCTCCACCTCCCAGGTACAAGCGATTCTCCTGCCTCAGCCTCCCAAGTAGCTGGAAATACAGGTGCCCGCCACCACACCCAACTACTTTTTTTGTATTTTTCGTAGAGATGGGGTTTCACCATGTTGGCCAGGCTTGTCTTGAACTCCTGACCTCAGGTGATCTGCCCACCTCAGCCTCCTAAAGTGTTGGGATTACAGGCATGAGCCACCATGCATGGCCTACTTGCTGAATTTTAAGAGTTCTTCATATATTTTAGATGTTAGTCCTTTGATGGATATGTGTCTCACAAATATTTTCTCCCAGACTGTAGATTGTCATTGCCTTCTCTTCTCATGGTTTTGCAGAGCAAAATTTTAGTGCTGATGCCCAATTCATTAATTTTTCCTTTTATGGATGGCACTCTTAATATAGTCTAAGAAATCTAAGAACTCTTTGCTTATCCCTGGATATGAAAGATTTTCTCCTAAAGTATGTATAGTTTTATGTTTTACATTAAAGTCTGTGGTCCATCTTGAATTAATAAGATATGAGATTTAGGTTCATTTTTTGGGCAGTGGACATCCAATTGCTCCAACACCATTTGCTGAAAAGCTATGTGTTGAACAACTTTTGCAACCTTGTCAAAAATTAGTTGGGCATTCATGTGTGGATTATTTCTGGATTCTCTATTCTGTTCCACTGAACTATGTTTCTGTTCCTTTCTCAGTACCACGCATTCTCAATTACTGTAACTATGTGTATAGTAAGTCTTGAAACCAGGTGGAACGATTCCTCTCATTTTACTCTTAGTTTTCAAAGTTGTTTTAAATCTCCTAATTCCTTTTCCAGTTGATATTAATTTTAGAAATAATCTTGTTTTTATCTAGAAAAAGTCTTGCTAGTATTTTAATAGAATTTTATTGAAAATACTTAGCGATTTGAGAAGAAATGACATTTTTGTATGTTGAGTCTTCCAATTCATGAACATATGTTTTTCCCTTTATTTAGATCTTCTTTTATTTATTTCATAGTTTTTAATATGTGCATCCTACATGTGTTTTATTAGATTTACACTTAAGTATTTCATTGGTTTTGAGAAATTGAAAATTATGTTGTTTTTATTTTAGCATCCATGTGTTCATTGCCAATATTTTGAAATACAGTTAATATGTGTATGCTGATCTTATACCCAGTGACCACAAAATTTTTTGTAAACACCTTGAGCATTTACCTTGAGTTTTGTTTTATTTTGCGTTGTTGTAAATACCTTAGAAATTCACCACAATTAGGGCATCTATAAATAGGAATAGTTTTTTTCTTTTTTTTTTTTTAATGTGTATGGCTTTCACTTTTTTTCTTGCCTTATTGCACTGAATAGAACTTCTAGTACTATGTTTAAAAAAAGCAGTGAAAGCAGACATCTTTGCTCTATACTAATCTTAGAGGAAAAGTATCATTTATCACTAAATAGGATGTTGGCTATAGAGTTTTTATAGATGCTCTTTATCAAATTAAAAATAGTCCTATCTATTCCTAGTTTACTGAAAGTTTTATCATGAATAGGTGTTAAATTGTATCAAATGTTATTCTATATCCCTTGATATGACCATGTGATTTTCTTCTTTAACCTGCTAAAATGGTGAATTTGATTGATTGATTACTTTTTGGATATTTGTCGGATTTGCATTCCTGGAATAAATCCCACTTGGCCATCGTGTATCAGTGCTTTTGAGTGTTCTTGAATTCTGTTTGCTAATATAAGAAATTTTGCACCTATTCATGAAAAAATGTTTTCTCTTTTTTCATACTGTTTGTCTGGTTTTCTTGTCAGACTGTTGCTAAAACTAAAACTAACGAAAATATCTCCTTCTCTGTTTTCTAGATGATATTTTATAAATTTGATTTTAATTATTTCCTAAATTTTTAGTAAAATCCTCAAGTGAAAAAATGTGGATATGGAAATTTATTTTGGCAGACTTAAAAAATTATGAATTTAGATTTTATAACATCTATAAGGCTATGCCAATAATCTATCATATATTGGATTAGTCATGGTAGTTTGTGTTTGGCAAATAATTTATCCATTTCATCTAAATTGTCTCATTTATGTGTGTACAGTTCATGGTTTTATCTTATTTTTTTTATGTCTGCCAGGTTGGTAGCAATAGCCCCTGTTTCATTTTTGAGAATTGCAGTTTGTGTCATTTCTTTTTTCATCTATGTCAGTGTTTCTAAAGGTTTGTAAATTTTGTCTCTTCAAACAACAGGTTTTTGTTTCAATTAGTTTTCTGTTTTTCTCTTTGTAATTTCATTGATTTCTGCTCTTTATAATGACTTTCTTTCTGCTTGCTTTGGGTTTTTTACTTTTTTTCTAGTTCTTTAAGTAGAAATTTAGATTATTTATTTGAGAATTTGTCTTATTAGTTCAGGCTGTTATTACAAGTTACTACCCACAGGCTGGCTTATTTCTGATAGTTCTATAGGCTGGGAAGTCCAAGAGCCAGGTGCTGGCTAATTTTCTCCTTGTGAAGGCTTCCCTCCAGGCTTACTGAAGGCTACCTTCTTGCTGTATACTCACATGATGGAGAGAGAAAGCTCTGATGTCTTTTTTTTTTCTTTTCTATGAAGACAGTAATACCATCATGGGGGTCTACACCATGGCTGCATCAAACCGAATTACTTCCCAAATGCCCCACCTCCTAATACCATTATTATGTTGGGAGTTAGAACTTCAACATATGAATTTTTTTGGAGGGGGACACAAACTTCAGTTTATAACATAATTTTATTCTTTTCCAATTACGCATTTTGCCACATATTTTCCTCTCAGTAGTGATTTAGCTACATAACACAAATTTTGATATTTTCTATTTCAATTTTATTAATGTGTTTTTAAAAAAACTTACTTAGAGACTTCTTTTTTGACATGGACTATTCCAAAGTTTATTGTTAGTTCCTAAGAGTTTGAGGATTTCTTATTATCTTTTTGTTACTGATTTCTAGTTTGATTTCATCATGTGTAGAGGATACATTCTGCATGTTTTTATTTATTTTAATTTTTTTTGAATTTTTATAGCCAAAGATGTAGTTTATCTTGGTGTATGTTTTGTGAGCAATTGAAAAGAATGTGTGTTATCTTGCTGTTGGGCCAAGTTGTCTACCAATGTGAGTTATTTGAACATTTTTTGGAATTAAATTTTGATTCATTTATTGTGTTTTGAGTGTACCTCTTTGTGTAGCTTTTTTAATAAATGAAGGAATTACCCTCCATTTATAATTTAATAGTTTTAAATATTTTCTCAAAACTCATTTAAAATCACATCATACAGTGTTATAATTTTTGTCTGAACCATCACCAATAATTTAGAAGTCTCAAGAGGAAAAGAATGTATATTGTATTCACTCATATTTCTGTTGCTTGCTGTATTCCTTTTTTCTTCCTGGTGTTTCAAGATTCCTTCTTTTATTATTTATCTTCTGTTTAAAGAGCTTCCTTTAACTATTCTTATAGGGTAGCTCTGGTGGTGACAAATATTCTTAATTTTCCCTTATCTTAGACTATCTTAATTTACCCTTTCATTCAAAGGGATATTTCTTCTGGATATAAGATACTGTGTTGACAGTGTTTTATTTTCAGCACTTGAGAAATATTGTGCCACTTCCTTCTTACCTCCATGGCTTCTGATGAAAAAAAAAAAAATCACTGTTATTTAAAGACTTTCCTCTGTAGGCAAGGTGTTGTTTCTCTCCTGCTGTGTTTAAGAGTTTTTTCTTTGTACTAGTTTTTAGAGGTCTGCCTATGATGTGTCTTGACATGGATTTCCATGGGGCTGTCTTGTTTGGAATTTGCTTTGCTTCTGAAGCCTGTAGGTTTATGTCTTTTGCCATTTGGGGGATTTTTTTTTCAACCATTATTTATTTGAGTAAGTTTTAGGCACCACCTACTTTATCCTTTCTTTCTGATATTCTGATGACACAAAGGTTAAATCTTTTGTTATAGTCCTATAGGTTGTAAGACTTTGTCCATTTTTTTCCATTCCACTTTCTCACTGTTGTTCAGAATAGCTACTTGCTGTTGTTCTATTTTCCAGTTCACTGATTTTTTCCTTTGTCCCTTGAATTCTGCTGTTGAGTTCATCCATTTAGCTCTTTTGTTGTATTTTTAGTTCTAAAATTTACATTGGGTTCCTCTTTATATCTTCTATTTCTCAGAGAACATATTCTATTTATTAACAGAGACTCCCCAATTTTTAAAAAATTTGTTTCAAACTAAAAAAAAAGTTTTTAGTTTGTAGTTGTTGAAGCATTTTTATGATGGCTGCTTTAAAATCTTTGTCAAATAGTTCTAACATTTCTGTTATCTCACCATTTGCATCTGTTGATTGTCTTCTTTTCAGTTTAAGATTTTCCTGGTTCTTGATGTGAGTCTATGTTACGAGACTCCAGATCTTATTTTTTCCCTAAATATTTGTTTAATAAGCAGATTACTTATATATAATTCATATAGCATACAATTCATTTATTTAAAATAAACAATTCAATGGTTTATAGCAGGGATTGTCAACCCCCAAGCCATGGACTGGTACCTGAGCTCTGCCTCCTATTAGATAAGTGGTGGCATTAGATTCTCATAGGAGCACAAACCCTACTGTGAACTGCACAGGTAAGTGATCGAGGTTGTGTTCTCCTTATGAGAATCTAATGGCTGATGATCTGTCACTGTCTCCCATCAACCCCAGATGGGACCATATAGTTGCAGGGAAATGGCTCAAGGCTCCCACTGATTCTATTTTATAGTGAGATGTATAATTATTTCATTATGTATGACAGTGTAATAATAATAGAAATAAAGTGCACAATAAACATAATTGAATCATCTTGAAACCATCCTCCCCCAACTCCTCACCCCCAGTTCATGGAAAAATTGTCTCCCACAAAACTAGTCCATGGTGCCAAAAAAGTTGAAAGCTGCTGGTTTATAGTATATTCCCAAATATGTGCAACCATCATGGTAATCGATTTAATAATACTTTATAATCTCAAAAAAATACTCCATACTTTTTTTTTTTATGGAGTCTTGCTCTTTTGCCAGCCTGGAGTACAGTGGCACAGTCTCAGCTCACTGCAACATCCTTCTCCTTGATTCAACAAATTCCACTGACTCAGCCTCCTGAGCAGCTGGGACTACAGGCACATGCCACAATGCCCAACTTATTTTTTGTATTTTAGTAGAGACGGGGTTTCACCATGGCCAAGATGATCTCTATCTCCTAACCTCATGATCCACCTGCCTTGGCCTCCCAAAGTGCTGGGATTACAGGCATGAGCCACTGTGCCGGGCCAATACTCCATACTTACTTTAGCTATCACTCTTCTAACCCCTATCTCTCTAGTCCTTATCAATCACTAATATACTTACTCTATAAGCATTTCATATAAATGAAATCATGTAATATGTGGGCCTTTCAAATTAGCTTCTTTCACTTAGAATGTTGTTTTTAAGGCTCATGTATGTTATAGCATGTGTCAATACAGCATTTCTTATGGCTAAATAATATGCCATCATATAGATAGATCGTGTTTTGTTTATCTGTTCATCAGTTGGTGGACATTTAGACTGTTTCCAAATTCTGGCTATTATAAATAATATTGCTGTAAGCATTCATGTATAAGTTTTTGGTTGGACACAATTTTTATCTTGGGTGTATACCTCAAAATGGAATTGCTGAATCAATAGCAGGACTTTATTTAATCATTCAAATAACTTTCAGAATGTTTTCCAAAGTTCTACATCATTTTATGTTCCCACCAACAGTGTATTAGAGTTTCAATTTATCCATATTCTCAATAAAACTTGTTATATTATCTAAAGTTCTGATTCTAACCATCCTACTTGGTTGACTGTCTCATTGGTCTTGTTGTGAGCTTTAATTTGCATTTCTCTGATGACAAATGGCACTAAGCACCTTTTTACCTGCTTATTAGCCATTTTAATATCTTCCTTAAAGAGCAGGATATTTTTGGATCCAGTATCCCTTTTTAAATTGGGTTATAATTCTTTTCGTTATTGATTTCTAAGCATTTTTTCTATATCCTAGATATGAGTACCTTATCAAACATGTAATTTATAAATATTTTCTTTCATTCTGGGGGTCTTCTTTTTACTTTCACGATAGTGTCTTTTGAAGCACAAATTTTTAGTTTTGGTGAAGTCCAATTTATTCTTTTTGTATTAGTCCATTTTCATACTGCTATAAATAACTGCCCAAGACTGGGTAATTTATAAAGAAAAGAGGTTTAATTGACTCACAGTTCTGCATGGCTTGGGAGGCCTCAGGAAACTTACAATCATGGCAGAAGGTGAAGAAGAACCAAGGCACCTTCTTCACAAGGTGGTAGGAAGGAGAAGTGCTGAGCAAAGTGGGAAGAGCTCCTAATAAACCATTAGATCTCATGAGAACTCACTCACTATCACAAGAATAGCATGGGGAGAAACAAACCCATGATTCAATTGCCTCCACCTGATCTCCCCCTTGACATGTGGAAATTATGGGGATTTGGGGAATTACAATTCAAGATGAGATTTGAGCAGGAACACAAAGCCTAACCATAACACTTTTCATTGTTGCTTATTCTTTTGGTGTCAAATCTAAATCTGACAAATGCCAAATCTGAGATCATGCAGATTGACTTTTAAATTTTCTTCTAAGAGTTTGTAGTTTTAGCTCTTATATTCAGGTTTTTGTTTCATTTTAGTTATTTTTGTATGTTATAAGGTAAAAGTTTAATTTTATTTATTTTGCATATGGCTATTTAGTTTTTCCTCACCATTTGTTAAAAAGACTATTCCATCCCCATTTAATAGTTTTGGCACCTTTGTAAAAAATAATTGAATAAAGGCAAATTATTTTATTTTTGGACTCTCAATTTTATTTCTTTGATCTATATTTCTATTCTTATGCTGGTGCTGCACTGCCTTGTTTACCATTGTTTTGAAGTAAGTTTTGAAATCAGGAGCTATAAGTCTCTCTACATTCTTTTTTTTTTTTTTAATATTGGTTTGGTTTTGGGGGTCCCTTGTAATTTCATATGATCTTCAGGACTGGCTTTTCAATTTTTGCAAAAAGAGGGGTCATTGGAATTTGATAGGGATTGTTAATTCTGTAGATGACATTAGGTAGTATTGACATTTTAACAATATGAGGTATTGTTACCATCAACATGGGATGTCTTTCTATTAATTGAGGTCTTTAAAAATTTCTTTGAGTGATGTTTTGTTGTTATCAGTGTACAAGTTTTTCACCTTGGTTAAATGTATTCCTACACATTTCATTCTTTTCATGATGTTATAAGTGGAATTGCTTTCTTAATTTATTTTTTGGATTGTTCATTAGTGGTGGATAGGAACACTAGTGTTAATAATTAGTGGTGGATTTAAGTGTTTTGATCTTATACATTAAAACTTTGTTTTATTCATTTATTGGTTCTAGTAGTTCTTTTATAAATTATTTGGGATTTTCTTTATATAGGATCCTACTGTCTGCGAAAAAAAATGTTTTTCTTCTCTTCCAATTTGGATGCCTTTTATTTCTTTTCCTTGCCTAGTTGTCCTGTCTAGAACCTTCAGTACATAGCTGTCTAGAAGTGTTGAGAGTGGACATCCTGTCTCGTTCCTGATGCTAAGGAACATTCAGTCCTTCACCACCAAGTATAATGTTGTGTAATGTTGCCTGTGGACTTTTTGTAGTTATCTTTTATGAGATTCAGAAAATTCTTTTTTTCCCCCAGTTGGTTGGCTTTTCGTTTTGTCATAAAAGAGTTTTAGATTTATGTCAGTTTTTTTCAGTGTCTGTTGAAATGATTATGTGGTTTCTGTTATTTGTTTTATTTTGCGTGTAATACATTAATTATTTTCAGTCGTTAAGCCAGCTCTGCATTACTAGGCTAAATCTCACTTGGTCGTAGTATATAATTCTTTTGTATGTTGCTGGACTCAGTTTGCTGATATTTTGTTGAGGATTTTTATATTCATATTTAAATGAGAGGTTGGTCTGTAGTTCTCTTGTGAAGCCTTGTCTGTTTTCTGTAGCAGTGTAATAACTGGTTTCATAAAACGTATTGGTAGGTGTCCCTTCCTCTTCTAATTCTTGGAAGAGTTTTTGAAAAACTACTGTTAATGCTTCACTAACTGGTGGTTAAGATTCAGCAGTGAAACTATCTGGGTCTGGTCTGGGCTTTTCCTTGGGGGTAGGTTTTGTTGATATTGTTTTACTAATTCAATTTATTTTCTTGTTCTTGGTCGAGTCCAATTGTCAATTTCTTCTTGAGTCAGTTTTGGCAATGTGTGTCTTTCTAGGACTTTGTTCATATAATCTAAGCTATTTAATTTATTGGCATAAAATTGTTTATAGTATTTTTTGTAATCCTTTGAAAAAATTCAGTAAGGTCAGTAGTAATGTCTCCTCTTTCATTTCTGATCCTAGTATATTAATTTAAGCCTTTTCTGTTTTTTCTTGGTTAACCTAGATAAAGACCACCAATTCTATCAATCTTTCCAAAGTACCAGATTTTGGTTTCATTAATTTTATTTATTGTTTTTTTATTCAGTAATTCATTACTTTCTGCATTAATATTTGGTTTCCCCCTTACTCTGTTTGCTTTAGGTTTAGTTTTCTCTTTTTTTCCCCAGTGTCTTAAGTTTCAGATATTGATTTAAGGTATTTCTTTTTTTCCTAATACTGGCATTTACAACTAAGTTTCCCTCTGGCTGTGCTTTAGTCATAGCCTGTGTTTTGGTATGTTGTTTCTTTATTTTTATTCATCTCAGAAAGTTCCCTTTTAATTTCTTCTTTGACCCATTAGTTACTTAGGAATGCATTTTTTAAATCTACACTTATTTTTGAGTTTGCCAAATTTCTTTGTGCTAATTGATTTCAAAATGTGTTCCATTGTGATTAAAAGACATGCTTTGTATTATGTCTATTCTTTTAAATTTACCAAAGTTTGTTTTGTGGCCTCAGCTTCTCAGCCTCTTGAGCCATTTGAAAATTTGCATATATCTCAAGGTCCAAGAAATACAAAAAAGCAAAAATGTTGGGCACAGCTCAGTGAGTTCCTCTTCAGAATCTTGGCTCCTCAAATCTCAGCTCTCTTGGTAGCTCTCTGCTGTCCTAAAGCAGATTGTCCAAACCTCTGTCTTTTCAGTCATTCTTAAGAGGAGGTTGAGCTGCAAACTAGCTCATCATAGATGGAGATGGAAGCAAGCCTTAAACACATATGTGAATGTGTTCACATGTGAGTGTGTCAGCATAGGTGAAGCCTGTATTTATATGAATCTAATTGACCAACAGATTCTGTAGCCATTATTTCCTCTGTCAATTCGTCAGTATAGAAAAGTTCTTATCTAAAATCACAACTATTGCTCACACCAGTAATCCCAGCACTTTGGGATGACAAGGCAGGTGGATCATCTGAGGTCAGGAGTTCAAGACCAGCCTGGCCAACATGGTGAAGCCTGTCTCTACTAAAAATCCAGGCATGGTGGTGGGTGCCTGTAATCCCAGCTACTTGGGAGACTGAGGCAGAAGACTCACTTGAACTCAGGAGGTGGAGGCTGCAGTGAGCTGAGATCGTGCCACTGCACTCTATCCTGGGTGACAGACAGAGACCTGGTCTCAAAAAATATAATAAAATAAAATAAAATCACAACTATCATTAAGTTGTGACTTGTTTTCTCCTTTCTCCAGGATTTTGTGTCATGTATAGAGAACTACAGAAGAAGAGGACAAGAGCTATATGCATCTTTATACAAAGACCATGTGCAGGTAAGAAACAAAACACAGGCTTTCTCTATACAGTAAGCTGGAATCTACCTTGAACCTGAAAAATAATCGCAAGGGCTTTTGGTTTAAGTTCTGGATTGCCCACCAGGCTTGCACCACATTGGGGTTTTTCATTTTATCAGAAATGCAATGGGTTGCCACTGATAAGGGCAGGCTTAAATATTTAAAACACCTGTCTAGGCCTTACTGCTGTACAATCTAGGCAAAAAACACTGGCTCTCATGCCAGTCAGAGGCTTATTTGAATTCTAAGTCTGACCCTTCCTATGACTGGGGTCTGAGCCTCTGTGTGCTTATCTGTAAGCTGGAATAATTCTTCCTACCTGTGAAGATTTAAGAGCAACTGTGAAGCACACAGACTTGTAGCTGATAGGAAATGGATAGTCCATGTGTGGTTATAGAATAGCCAAGAAGTTTATTTTTATTTGGTGTTACGTTATTAACAAAAAAATTATCATACTAAAATAGAACACATCATACAGTCTTAAAACCCTGTTGAATATATTATTTACCCAACAATTTCTTTGTCCCTAAGTCACTGTGAGGTATAAAAAGATGTAGAGATTATGATACTCCTGTGTCTTGAAGATATTTGAAACTTGTAGATGAAACTCAGAGTAAAGAAATGCCCACAAAACATGATGATGAACTCAATAATAGGATGTCCCCCCACTGAGAAAGGAGTGATTGGGTGCAAGGAGCCATTAGTGTGCCCTGTGTGGGCTGCAGATCAGGAAGGCTGAAACATGGTGCCCAGTGCCAGCAAACAGAAGAGGCACTAATCATCTGAAGCTGAGTTGCCCTAATTTCCCCCATAGAAGCCTACAACATGCCCTGGAAAGACCTATTCATGGATGTGCAGCCTGTACCCCAGAAACACACAGCCTAGCAACAACATAGCCTCCCAGGCTCTCATGAGTGGTGGGAGCAACAGCGTATCAGACAGGATACTTGTGAGAAAGGAGGTTTGGTGTGTACAGGATGTGCTCATGACTGTGATGGTCAGAGGGATCGGCAGGCATGTCTAGTTTCTCTGAGTGCACAAGCTGGTCTTTCACAGACCCTCTGATTGGATAAGAGTTTTTCTCTGTGGGCACCTACCCCACTCCAACATTGCTGACTGTGCTGCACAG
Organism: Saimiri boliviensis; assembly: GCF_048565385.1. Taxonomy (NCBI): domain Eukaryota; kingdom Metazoa; phylum Chordata; class Mammalia; order Primates; family Cebidae; genus Saimiri; species Saimiri boliviensis. The sequence continues at coordinate 26,480,949 of NC_133460.1, read as the reverse complement.
CTGGGTATGGTGCCTTGCTGGCTTATTTGGGTGTCATCTGTGTCTATTGGACAAACCATTGCACATCAAGGACCCACCACATGGATTGACAGATTTCACTCAAGACTAGCAATATGGTTGATAAATCCAATTGCCATTGAGGGGCAAATAAGATGAATCTTACAGGATTGCATCCTTTGTTGGTGGACATCCTCATCACCACTCCACCATTTTGAGACCGAGGATGCGGTTTATCTAAACTTCTGAATCTGTATGTGATCTAGAGTGCCTAGGAGATACAGTTACGGCCAGGAGAGGTGCCCTAGGGTACTTTGTGAAATTCTTTTGAAATGTGTGAGATTATAAGTTTGCGTAGGAAGAATGGGACTCCTTCAGCAGAGGCTTCAAGCCCAAAAGGAAGGGATCCAACTACCTGGAAGGTTAGCCTGTCTCATCTTCAGCAGCAGGGCCTGACTGGAGCTCAGAAGGAACTTGAGAAAGTTGTGCAGTTTTCTTGTTGATTAAGGTATTTTTGAGAAAATCAGTATTTGGAAGCTAATCCACAAGGATACGTTCCAAGTATTTAAATATTAAAGACAGGTGGTTTTGATATTTGGAAAAGTGCAGATATAACAACCATCTGCCAGAGATAATGCGATGTGGACCACTGCCCTGCTTTTCTAAGGGGCAGTATGCTTTCCCAACAAAGGCCCATTCCACTTCCAGAAAAGTCAGGTCCAAACTCTGGACAGAAATCAGGATTGAGAAATCTGCCATGTTTTTTGAGGACAGCTTCTCCCAGGTGTACTCAATGAGGCCCTCCTAAGAAGAGGAGATTCAAGGGTCCCTGCCCACAGGGCAGCCAGCAACACACCAGGCAAGACTTCTCTAACCGGGCACTCTGCCCACAACTGAGAGGTGACTGGAGATGACAGCAGCCCCCGGCACCACAAGGCATCATTGCCTCGTGCCCTGGAAGTTACCCAGAGCATCATTATATCCCATTAATATCTCAACAGCAAATTGCAATTCAAATAGTTCATCAGCCAAATTTCTTTTTGGTGAAGAAGTTCTGGCAAAAAGTGGCCTCTACACTCTGGCCCTGTTCAGATTCCCCTTTGCCTTGTCTGCATTATCTTCATTCTCTTCTCTGTGGCCCAGCCTCTCTTGCTCTCTGTTACATACTTAGGCCATCCAGTTCTTATACTGAATCTTCATTATGATTTGAAGAAATGACTTATCCTGTTTACACAGTCTTTACTGCTTGGAGTTCTTTGTGAGATGCCTGAAGACCTAGAAATGGTCACTGTCTTCTGTCCCTCTCTCTTCTAGGACCTCTAGTTTCTATTTCTGGTTCAGTCTCCATCTACTCATTGAGTGTTTGTCACAGCTCTCTCAGATGCAAATATTGGAAACTCAACTCAGACTGCCATAGGCAACAAAGAAAATGTTTTGTTTTACTGAAGAATGCAGGGAAATGCAGGCTTCAAGCAGCACTGGATCAAGTTCCATGCTCTGCTTCTTCTTTGTGGGCTCCTGAGGGTGCCATTCCCAGCCCTAGGGGGTGGTACCTATCAGCCCATCCTGTAACCATTCAGACAACTCAGATTATAGAGACTCAGGTGAAGTGTTCATCTCCGAAGCCCGGTCAACCCCACGGAAGCAGCAGGGACTGAAAGTAGGGAAGGGCTGGGCTTCCAAAGGTTAATCTAAGTGTTGGTACCCTAGGGTTGCTGTTATTAAAAAATTATAGCCAGTCAAGTGTGGTGGCTCACGCCTATAATCCCAGTACTTTGAGAGGCTGGGCAGGAGGATTGTTTGAGGCCAGGAGTTTGAGACCAGCCTGGGCAACATAGCAAGACCCCATCTCTTAAAAAATAATAGTTAGACATTAGCCAGGTATGGTGACACCTGTAGTCCCAGGTACTCAGGAGGCTGGGGTAGGAAGATTGCTTGAGCCCAGATGTTGAAGGTTACAGGTTACAGTGAACTATAATCATGCCGCTGCCTTCTAGCCTTCTAGCCTGTATGACAGAGCAAAAGACCTTGTCTCTGGAAAAAAAAAAAAAAAAGAAATTGTAGTTGTCCCCCAGCACAACAGAATCCCTGCCTGTGAGTTTGTGAGCCTTAATTATGGCATTTAGCCCACTTGCGGTTTGAATAGAAAGAGGGCCTTACACTATGCAGGAACATGGGCATTTCAGAGCATCTTTGCAGGTATGGAAACTCAGGACTTTTGCTATTTAGTCATCTGACATTCTCCGTCCTGGGCCACATGTAACTTGCTATCATGGACTAAATAATCACTTATCTCTCAGGGATCACACCATTGTCTGGCTACAGGTACTGAAGACAACCTGTGTGCTCTGTGATGAAGGCTGACAGCTGTGCATCTTCAGGTTGCATAGGTGGAGACTTGGGGTGGAGATGTGTTTTTGAAAATTAATTTGCAGCCAAGGCTGGACAACCCAATAGCTTGGGATTATTCCACCTCCATGAAGCTCCACATGTTACTACAAATGCAAATGTACAAATGTTACTACAATCTCTGGGGAACTGAAATATTTCCACCAAAGAAGTGTTCATTCCATGTGACCAAGTCTCTGTAAAAAGCTTTGGATTGTCATTTGGATAGTCATTATTTTTCTGGAGGCCTTTGTTTTTGAGACAGGGAGGGTCTTACTTTGTTTCCCTGGCTGGAGTACAGTGATATAAATCCCAGCCCACTGAGGCCTTGGACTCCTGAGCTCAAGAGATCCTTCTGCCTCAGCCTCCCAAATAACTGGGAGTGTAGTCAGGCACAGATGTGCCCAGCTATTTCTTTAATTTTTGTAGAGACTGGGTCTTGCTATGTTGTCCAGGCTAGTCCCAAACTCCTGGCCTCAAGCAGTTCTCCCACCTCAGCATCCGAAAGCTCTGGGATCAGAGGCATGAGCTATGATGTACATCTTGGAGTTTCTTATTAACCAGTTGGAGTACTACATAAAATGCTAGCACTGTTTGGGATATGAATTTAAGAACTGTAGAGAAACAAAACGATCTTGTTTTGAAATCAGATTAGCTTCATTCACAATGATAACACTGACTACTTATGCTGAATAAGGTACCGTATTAAGTTCTTGAAAATATTGTCCCATTTAATCCTTCCAGAAGCCCATTATTTTATTATTATGGTACTATCATTAACCACATTTGACTGATGAAGAATTTGAAGATCCTCCAGATTGAACTGCTGGTGATTCGCAGAAACATGATGGATGACCAGGTCCATCAAATGCCAGAAACCACCTGCTGAGCACTATCCCCTGCCCCCAAGCCATGCTTTCATGGGAATGCCTCTGACAAGTTCAGAGAGCAATTTACTCATTTAAAAAGACCAATATTTGTAAAGCCTATATCTAAAAGTCTTCCAGTTTTTTAGAAATGCTAGCAGAAACCATGAACTCATAAAGTAACAGCCCCTCTCAAAAAAATCTAGCTCTCATGCTCAAGGAGGGCTTTGGAATCCTACAGACCAGGTTTAAATCTCTGCTTGGCCACCTGTTGGCTTTGGAGAAGGCACTTCACCTCTGCAGACTTAGCATCTTCATGGGGATGATGGAAAACACTCCTGATACCACTGGGTAGAGGAAATGAGATAAAGCATGTGCAGGACTCAGCCTAACACATGATTATGAGTGTCTTTCCTGTTCATGTTGTTATGCTTCTTGCCATTAGCACGTCACCTTTCCATTTTCTGAAAAGATTAAATTTGGGACAAATCCCATCAAATGTTTGAATAGTTGCAAAAGTTTATCCTGAAAAGCTGACTCTACTGTCCAAACTGAACTGAACTGCTTATTTGACAGGTTATGATTGAAACTTCAATGTGGTCTATAAAAGCAGTTTGTGGTATCTATATATTTTTAGAAAGGTTTGAGTCATACTCTAGCAGCAGGTGTGACAGTCAGAGACCACAGATGCAAACTGTGAGGATCTCATAGCTATTAAGTGGGATTATTTGCATTACTATGAAAGGTTTTAGCTCCTATCAACATTCTAGCATCTCTGAGCATTCTGGAATCTTATGATCTTAGGATTGAAAGGCCCTTAGACATCATTCAGGCCAAGTCTCTCGTTTAGTTAGAGATTCTGAGATCCAGAGATGGAATGACTTGCTCAAATCAACCAATTTTCTTGACTGCTGCTAATTCCCACAGTGCAGACCACTGGAAAAAGTACATTCAGCCTCATTTTTGAAGGATGGGACTGTGGTGAGATTCATGTCCATTTTGTAAAATAGCTGTACAGTCCATGCTGATGAGCAGCTACAGGACCTTTCTACCCAGTATCAGCAGCCTCATGGCTCTGATGGCCAAAGGACAGACAGCATTCTCTGCCCCTAACTTGGATTAAGAGGTCTTAAAGTTGAGCAACTTTAAGATCTGAGGTTCTGACTGCAGTGGGTACACTACACATCCTGAGAGTGTAGAGAGACAGTATCTTTCTCAAACAATCATGGGAGACTTGACCTATTCACCCAGGAGGTTTGGGGCCAGGCCCATAAGGTTCACAAGGTAAATGTGTCCAGGATGACTTTGTTTCTGCTCCCCAGAGGAGGAAATGTGGCAACACCAAGGCAGCCAATGCCTGGGCCAAGATCCGGGAGCAGCTTTTTGGGGAGCTGGGCTTGTGGAACCAGGGGGAAGAAGCCACTCCCTGTTCCCTGTGGGAACTCGACTGTAGAGAAGGACCAGCTCGAATGAGGAAACGCATCAAACGCTTATCTCCACTGGAGGCCCTGAGTCCAGGAAGGCGCAAGGTAGGAGTCAGGTGCAGTGGGATGGTGCTGGTTCCAGGTAGGGCCCGATAGGAAAGCAGCTCCTGAGCTTCCCCATCGCATGTTGTTTTTCCAGGCTAAGATAACACATATAGTTAAATGTAGGAGAGTCCCAAAATTTATTCTCAATGTCATTTAAGAGGAGAAAAGCATCACTAACCGTCCTAGGTACATAGCAGAAACACTGTAACTACAGCCTGAATGAATGGATAAATAGTGAATGTTGAGTAAGTGGTTCTTACCTATGTCACGGACACAGCCCTGCACTGCAGTCTACACAAGTCCTGTGGAATCATCTGGATGCCAGTGTTTGGAAAGGGTCAGGGGATGGCTCTTGTCTACGCACACGACTTACTTGTTATTGGACAGTTGTAACCCATACTGCTATGAGCATTACTGCGAATCCCGCAACAACTTTTACAATGAAAATCTCACAAACTTGATTGTTTCAGCAGTTTTGAGCCAGTCATCTACTCGTTCCAAACAACACTGACTTTTCAAGCAAGAGAATCCGGGTAGTCCCCGTGAGTTTGCTCTAATGAAGCTTGAACTATGTCTCCAGACTCCTATTTTGACTTTTAAAAGACAGTAAGCCAGTTGGAGTCATTTTGTAGGAGATATAGAAAATACATTAATAGTTTTTCATGTCTTCATTGAATGATCATAATTTAAAATATCCTCAAAGGCAGCCTTCCAAACACTGGAATGCTGGATTTTTCCTTCTACATTCATCGTGAGTAACAATGTTGAGTTTATTCTGGGGTCTCTAACCTCAGTATATTTTACTCATGCTAAAAATCATTAATAAAATCTAATGAAAAAATTATATTTCATTTATTCAGTAGACACGTTCATTTTCTACATATTGTCAATAAACATTTGGTGATAGGTAGTATTGCCCCTCACTACATTTCTTAGGAATTGGAAGCAGGAAAAATAAGTAGCCTGCTCAATGTGCTGGTGACAAAGCCAAGGGCTGGTCACGAAACCTGGTCTCTGGTCTCTGGTGCTCTCCAGCCCTGGAACCTCTCCTGGTCACATCTCCATGGTGGCCCACACAGAGCCATCCAGGATGCTATCTAATCCCATTTTGGCATCTTCTTTGGTAATTACTGTAAGTCTTACTTAATGGAAGATTGTGGGTTTTTCCCCTTTGACTCAGGAACATTAATACTTGCGTTTTATCGTAGTCCTTTAGGGTTTAGTGTTTTTCTCCCTTTGCATCTGAGTCTTGCATAATTTGAAGGGGTCACATGCATGTGTGTGTTTGTCAATCTGTGGAATTGGCGGGGGGAGGCGGGGGACGACGGTGAAGCGTATATGTAGCATCCGGGATTTAATTTTTCTTTTCTCTGTCCTTATTTCAGGAAAACCAAGACAAAAGTGATCATATTTCTCAAGCAAATGCTATAAACCAAGGTATTCAGTTTATCCATTTCTTTCCTTTAATAATTAAGCTAATTATTGGTTTTATTTAATATTTTATTAAAGATATTAAATTAATATTTTAGAAGAGTAAAATGCTATTGTAGGCAGCCCTGAGACTCTTTTTATTGTTACTGTGCTTCCAGAAAGAAGAAAAGTCTATTTCAGCCCTAGACACTTGTTAGGAGAAGCATTTTCTACTAAGGTTGCAACAATAACAATTTTTGGGGAGAAACAGTCTTGTCAATTTGCTGTATCAGGGAGACGTTAAAAGTGCTCCCAAACAAGTTTTCTTGTGCTGGCACCTAGGGTGGAGTGCATTAGCACAATCACAACTCACTGCAGCCTCAACTTCCTGGGCTCACACAATCCTCCTGCCCCAGCCTCCCGAGTAGCTAGGACTACAGGTACACACTGCAATGCCCAGATGATGCTCGTATTTTTTTGTAGAGATGGGGTTTCACCACATTGCCCAGGCTGGTCTCCAACTCCTAAGCTCAAGTGATCTGCCAGCCTTGGCCTTCCAGAGTGCTTAGATTACAGGTGCCAGCAACCACAACTGGCCAGTGACTGCTTCTTAGTGCTGATCAAACTTGTCTCATTTCCTGGCTAAAGGATTTGTACTGAGCTCGCTACCTTGCGTGTCTGCAGCAATGCAAACCCAGAGTAAGGATCTTGGGCTCTGATTCCCCAGGTGATTTGGGGTCTTACTGTAGCACAGAGCATGGGATGACATTGTGATACCTGTTTACCTCTCTTCTCTTCACCCCAAGCCCTGTGACTCTCACATGAAATGATTGCCTGCCTGCTCTACCTCTCAGAGGTGGGGGTTGCAGAGAGTGCAGTGGTGGAAAGCATAAACTGATTTTTTTTTGTGGACAATGGCCATGGGCTGCTGTGCTTTCTCACTCCATGGTGTCTCCAGTATGCACCCTGATTAAGGAGCTCAGGCAAGGGAGAAGAAAGGCCCTGTGGCTTACCACCCCGCCTCTCCTATGCATCTCTACCTCCAGAAGCATTCTTGCTGCATAGGGGAAAGATGTGAGAGTTTGTGTGAGCAGCAGACACTTTCATTCATCCAAATGTGAGACTCCCAGGTGGGGAGGAGGTCAAAGAAGAGAGCTTCTTGACACACAAAAAATGGCCCAAAGCCTGCCAGCTGTGTAGTCAAGTGAAATGTGCCTGCTCCGGGCAGATGATGCTCAGGACAGGTGGAGGAGAAGCAGGATCTGGAGATCTGCATACTTGCATGCTTAGCTTAGACCCAGGTGTACCCACCCAGAATCGTCTCATTAGGAAGCAAATGACTGCAGAATAGTACAGTTGTGATAGTGCAGAAATAGAAACCACATCTCACCTGTCAAAAATAGGAGACAGATTAGTTGAGTATGAAACTGCTATATAATAGAATATTAAGAAGCCAATTAAGTTGTTCAAAGAACTTTTAATAGAATTGGAAGGTGTTCATAATATAATCTTGATTGGAAAAAATACTAGAGAGGAAAAACTATGAATGCATTATTGTTCTTATTATGTTAAAAATTGCACATGTGCATGTGAAAATACCTGTAAGTACAGAAAAGATAATGGAAGTAAATGGACCAAACCAAATAGACTAGAGATGAAAAGACCAGATCCTGGTCTCAGAGAGACTTTATTCAGATTCTACCTTGAGTTCTTAGACAGCCTATGATCTTTGACAAAGTAAATAGCCTGTTTCAATTTTTCCATTTGTCAAGTGAGGATGAAATAGTATCTCTAACCTAGGTGGGAAAACATTTTAAAATGTCATCAGAGGTATCCATCACAGAGAATCGGCTTACTAAATGAGAGCTCTTATTATTGGCACTATCTCTGGGTACGTGGGTTAGATTTGTTTTATTTCTCACAACTTCATATCTCTTCCAAATTTTTTTAACAGTAAAAAGACATTGTTTTTATTATTAGAAAAAAGCAGCAATATTCAAAGAGCGAATGAAGTGAAGTTGAGAAAAAGCAAATCGTGGCTGAGCCTCTAGGGAGTTGCTTTATTGACTAATGAGGGTGAATCTAGAAATGTTGTCCTGTGGTCACCAGAAGTGGCAGAGCAGCTAGGCCTGGGCATAGCTGGGCCCTCCAGGATGAGCCAATTGGAAGGTATTTTGACCACACCCCAGGGTGCCCCAGATGTGTGGCATCTATTTACAGAAGCAGTGGAGGGGCACAGTGAGAGATCCGCAATCTTCACTTGCGTCTGGAGCCTTGCTGCTCCTCACTGATGTAGGCACGTGCTGTGCACCAGCTCTCACCATGGCAGGTGTCTTCTGTCAACACCGCATGTCCCTTTATGCTGCTGCAGATGAGCTGACATCAAGGGAGGCTGAGAGTGAGCCGGACGAGGTGGGGGTGGACTGCACCCAGCTGACCTTCTTCCCAGCCTTACACGAAAGTCTGCACTCAGAAGACTTCTTGGAACTGTGTCGGGAGAGACAAACTATTTTACAAGAGCTTCTTGATAAAGAAAAGGTAATATACTCCATTGCGATATCTTTTAAGATTTTTGAGTTATTTGTTAAGATTGTCAGACAGGAGAAAACAAAGCTTTCTTCATTTACATGGGGAAAGAGATTTCCATTTGCTATGAAAACTTTCAACACAATAATCAGTGAGAAAAAGGGATAGGTTCCTAAATGTGTTGGCCCAGAGAACGGGTGCAAAGGGAAGTCTATACACCCTGCATCTAAAAATTTAAAAGGTATACCTCAAGCTAACAAACTTAAATGAAAAATGCTCTAAGTTCCTACTTCAACCTTCATAACAACCTGAGAGGCAAGTTTCAAGTTGAGAATTCTTGACCTTCTTGCAGTTCAGCATCTTGGCCTCCTGCTGTGGCCTGACCACCCTGAGAGGTCCCACACCTTGAGGGGTCTTGAGTGCATGTGTTTGGACACCCCAACCCATATGTCCACACTGTCCCTATGCCTCGGCCTCCCCTTGGCCACCACTCAAACCTACGGGTAAGCACACTTGTGGCACCATCAGCCTTCAAAAGCGTGGCCCTGGAGATGAAGTGTACAGGCCCAGGAGGGAGGCTGGGACCAGGTGGCAGGCAAACCCGGGGTCCTGGGTGCCTGGAGCTGGGTTCGTGGAGCCCCACTCTTTGTATGTGTATCCTCTCGGCCTGGCTGGCAAGGCCCCAGAGAAGGACCCCTCTTCCTCAAGTCTAAGAATGCGATGAAAGATGGAGCGCATGTCTTCGAGTAGAACCGGCCTGAGTTCTAGTCCCAACTTGGCCACATATTAAACAACACGTCACCTAACCTTTGTCAGCCTCAGTTTTCTCATCTTCAGTATGGAGTTCTGGCTACCTTCTGATACCATTCTGCTGAGGCTTAAATGGGGCAATGGAAGTCCAAGGACTAGCTCAGAGCCAGGCATAAGAGACGTGCTCATCAAAGCGGAGTTCTTTTCCCTTTCTGAGGATTGGGTGGTTGAAGGGTGGTGGGCCTCAGGGTCTCTGAGTGAATCGGGCTTTCCAGTAGGGATGTAAATGAAGGAGATACCCATAGAGGAGCAGGCAGGCTGGGGCTGGGGGGCCACGGGGGACACACAGAGATGAATGCATGGGAACTAGAGGCCAGCCTGGCCCCAGGTTGAATGAGAGTGGATCTGAAACAAGGCCTACCTGCCCTTGAGTAGGTGGGCCTTGGTTTCTACCTTCTGAGGGAGGAGCCTGGACATCCAGGAGTAGGTCCTAAGCTCAGAGAGCCTGGGAGGACGTGAGCAATGACTGCTGCAGAGTTTTCAGCAAGTTGCTTCCCTGCTTTCAGATTTTGGTCACAGTTCAAGCAGTGTGGTCCTATAACAATGCTGTCCTTCTTATATCTGCATAACCAAAGCTTCCAGATGCTTCTTGCATCACCTCCTGCCTTGCTGCTGGCACACAGAGTGACCTCAGCACTTCACCCGTACACCTCTGTCACTACTAATCCTTCTTACAGGAGGGATCCCTGTTGCCTGACCACAGGCATGCCTGGAGCAGTCAGTCAGTCAACACGGATGAATGACATGTTAAGTTCGTGTGCATTTTCTTTTGATTATGGAAGTATTAGATGTCTTCTGTGTGAAATTTTGATAAATGGACATTAAAATATATAACACACATGTACGCATAAGTGTGTATTCATAGTATTCAGTTGCTGAGGACTAACAGCAGGTCATAACAGTTGGAATATATCAATATATTAATATGCTCATATAGATAGATGGATATTTAGTAAATACCTTGTCCATTGAAAAAACAGCTAAGATGCCACTGCTTTCTTTACATAAAAACTTTTCTTTGCTTTATGCCCTTAGAGGAGCAGCAGTTCTCAAATGGGGACAACTTTACTCCGCGGGGGTCCCTGGCTACTGTCTGGAGACGTTTTTAATTGCCATGGCCAGGGCGAGAGGGTGCTCCTGGTGTCTGGTGGGCAGCGGCCAGGGCTATTGCCAGGTCCCTACGTTGTCTATGGTGACAAGGCTGAGCACTGTGTCAGGAAGGACCCACAGTTACAGATGTCACGCCCCAGCTCCGCTGGCCTTCTTCCTGATTAAGTGGCGTCTCCATATGGGTTCTTTTCATTGCTTTGGTAAGAGAACCATGGCAGTGCTTTAAATTCACTTTCTATTTTTGCCAGAAGAAATTACCACAAATGTAGCGATTTTAACGCAACACACATTTATTGTCTCGAAAGTCTGGGAGCAGCGGGGCTCAGCTGGTTCTCTGCTAGAACCTCACAGGGCTGCAGCCAGGGTGTTCGCAGGGTGGCATGTCTTTCTGGAGGCTCGGGGAAGGCATCCTTTCCAAGCTCGTTCCGGTGCTGGCAGAATCCAAGTCTCTGTTTCTGTAGGTCCGAGCTCCTGTTCCCTGCCTGCCGGCTGCTGGAGTTCGCCTGTTTCTTGGGGTACCCACCTCCCTTGCCCTGTGGCCCTTCCTCCTTTCACTTCCTGCAGCAGGTGGCATCCTTCTCACCCTTCAGATCCTCCTGGCCCACTCTGCCTCCCACTCCCCCCACATCACCTCTCTGACTGACTCTGCTGCTGCTGCCTAGGGCACAGGAGATGGCACTAACTCCCACATAACCCAAAATCGCATCCCTGATTTAAGGGCAGCTGTTTCATCACCTTGATTTTATCTGTAAAGTCCCTTCAGAGCAGTGTGAGTGTTGGATGGGACAGCCTCCTTGGGACTTCTCTGGAATACAGCCTGCCACTTTGGCACCACTCAGGCTGCTGTCACCCAGGGTGGGTCCTTAGCCTCCCAGAAGAGCCTCTGCAGGTGGCCTGACTCCCTCAGGCATCCAAGGCCAGCTGGGAGTTCCCACCCTGGCTGGACTAGAGTTTGTGGTCAGGGTCCTGAGCGAGTCCCAGCTCGGCCTCTTGCAGCCTGCAGGCTTTTGACATTTGTCCCGTCTCTGAGAGTCTTGTTTCTTGTTTTTGTTGACTGTCCACCAGGTGACATTTTCGTCAGGAGACTTGCTGGGGGAGCAGGAAGGATCTGAAGCTCCCAGGTGACTGACTTTCCAGCCTCTGAGGCAGGACAAAACCAGAAAGGGGCTCTTTTCCCATCCACTCCTCCCTGCCTTTTGTTTAAGCTTCAGTCTTCCTTGACCTTCCTGTGGCTCAGTGGGGAGCTGTCAGACACGCCACATACAGTTTGCTGTTGCAGTAGGGATACCCAGGATGTGCAGACAGGATCATGCGAAACCCAGCGGGCGGTGGGGAGAGAAGACAGCGGGAGCTGTCCTGCTTCCGCTTAGCGCCAGGTGGCCGGTACCTGCAGGAGGGAGGGGCCAGCCAGGGACCCTACATGAGTGTCGGCTCCCGGCCCGGAGGAGGACTGGACAGGGTGATCCTTGCCATTATCTGGGCATCTGTCCTTGCCTTAGTTGTCTCTGTGCATTTTGTGGGGCTGTGCTTGCTGTCCCTGACTTCATGGGGAATTGTGAGAAAGGCTGGCCCCAAGCTGAGTTTCCGCAGGGTCAGTGAAGACAAACCAGCAGGCACGCCTGTTCCTGGAGATGCAGGCCCGGGAACGCTGGGGCAGGGCAGGGTCCTTGGTGAGGGGAGAGTGGAGGCTACAGGAAGGGTCCGGGCACAATTCTAATTCTCTCGTCCCCATTTACAGGCCTAGCTACTGGGTGAGTAAGAGAACCATTCCCAGCCTCCTTTCTGGCATCTTTAGAATGGGGTTCTACTCCTGGTCTCACTAGTTTGTGGCAGAGATCCATGTGGGGCTGTGTCTCTGTCCGACACCGTGCCCTGTGAGGAGGCAGCTCTCAGCCGCCGGCGTCTGCTGTTACTGCTGCGGCTGTCGCTGTTCTTTTCATTGTCCCAGAGGATTTGTTCTCACTCTCCCAGAAGTAAGAAGGGACCTTGGAAGAACCCTGGTACCTAAGGCATGACCCTGTAAAGCGAAGGATGAAGGATCCTGTTGAGAATGAGACTCCTGTGAGGCAAGAAGCCATGTGTCTTGGGGAAAGGCTGCAGGGAGTGTTTGGATAGATGGGAAACTCTGGAGGTCTCCATGGGTCTGATTGTCCTGCTGAGATGGTGAAGGATGAGACAGAGGGTCAGAGTGGAGCCCATGAAGGGCCTGATCAGCTAGAATGGAGTTTCTACAGAGTGCCAACACTCATACCAAATGCAAGGTTTTGGGAGAAAGAGGGAAGTTTCTAGGATGAGGCTGAGGCCTGGACTGATATGCAGTGAAATTGAGAAGGTCCCTAAACGGAAAGCACAGGCAGGGAAGAACATAAGAAAGCAGACCCCAGGAACTCACGTGAATCAGAAAGTCCTCGAACCAGAGGAGTGCCCTTCTGCTCTAGACTGGAGAGCTCGAAGGAGCAGGGCTCTGGCTGGCTGGTGGGACATTTGGGGCCTCTCTGTGGCCTGGCATTCCCCCTCCTCTTCATACCTCCTCCAGCTAGGTTCATGTAGCCCCACGCCCACTCACTCATGGCTCCCAGCCTCGGGGCCTCCTGGGTGACCTGTCCTGGTGTGCTACTTCCCAGCACACTCCCACCCCAGGGCACAGCTGGTGGCTCCATCCCCTGGACCTGCCCCAGCCCCCTTTTACTGCCTGACTGATGATTTCTGAGCCTGCCTGTGATTCCTCCGAAGGTAGGGTGAGACTTGGGTTCCTTCGCATCCCTTCCTTCCCTGACACACAGGGTGTGTGCTTTGGAACAACCTGCAGACCTGGTGAGCTTGGCCTGATGGGGCTGCATGAGTCAGGAGGTCCTCCAGGGGAACCAGCCTGCAGACAGACCTGGGTCTGCTCAGGTGCCTCAGGACCCAGCTTGAGGGAGGGCATGCCCTGGGGGCGCCTGGCTCATGGAGGAGCCTGCTCTGGGGTGGGGAGGGGCTTGATTGGACTGGAGCAGGCTACCACACCACCACCACCAGGGAGGCAGAAGTCCGTCATTTGTGCCCAGGATGGCAGCTTGGCACAGGGCAAAGTGCATAGACTGGATTGAGAGCCTCATTCTGCTCTTTGCTTGTTACTATTATTATTATTATTAGCAAAATGTGAACAGCTAGATGTCAGAGCCCTTGCTTTGTGTTAGCTTCATGCTGTCATTCAGCCTCACTGTGGCCCTGTGAGAGGTGTGTTAGTCCATTTGGCTGCTATAAAGGAATACCTGAGATGGAGTAATTTATAATGAAAGAGCTTTAGTTGGCTCACAGTTCTGCAGGTTGTACACAAAACGTGGTGCTGGCATCTGCTTCTGGCGAGGCCTCAGGAAGCTTCCAATCATGGTGGAAGGTGAATGGGAGCCAGCACATCACGTGGTGAGAAAGGGAGCTAGAGAGAGAGGGAGGAAAGGCCCGGCTCTTTCAAATAACCAGATCTCAGGTGAAGTCTCAGAGAACTAACTCATTCATTACAGCGAAGGTAGCACCAGGACATTCACAAGGGATCTGCCCCCATCATTCAGACTCCTCCCACTAGACCACACCTCCAACACTAAAGGCTTCGTGAGACCGTATCGGGAGACTTTATTATTTCCACTATAAAGATGGTAAAAACAGAGCCTAGAGTGGCTACTCACTGGATTGCTATGATTTGACCTCAGATCTCTCTTATTCTCAGTTCGTGTGTTTTTGCCCCCTCTCGACTGTTTCTCAACTCACTGTGTTGGGCAAGTTACAGAACCTTTCCAGCACCCTACCCCTCAGCAGATGGCCCTTCTTGCATTCGGAGTTGTAGCCCCAGGCCCCATTTGCTTTCTCTACAGCTGTTCTGTTTAAAGCTGGTACAGGCAGGCCTTCAGGTCCCTCACCAACACGGCATCTCTGCCTGTGATGCACCATGTCAAGAAGGTGCCTACCTGCCCTCCTGCATGTGCCTTAGCCCCTGGTCCACTGTGGCCTTATCCCTGGACCACTATGGTTTTGTGTCAAGGATAAGAACTTGAGCCAAGGAAAGGAGGATGGGTGCACTGATTGTTGACCCATGAACATGTTCAAGCAAATATACAAAAAGTTTGTGCAAGGTGTGTGTTGTGTGTTACTCTCATATTTTCTAGGCTTGTACCATTCATTAGCCTGTGTTGAGGCATTTTGTAGCAAGCATTCGTTGTAAGCTGGGACTTCTCGTAATTCAGATGTCACCATGAGACCTTGTGGGCCTTGTGTTTTTTCTAAATTTCTGAGTGAAACATGCCCACTGTAGGGGTATGGCAGGACTGCGCATGCACCTACAAGTCCTCACCCCTCCTCCTGCTACCACTGCAGAAGTGCTTACTTATATGGCCTTTGCTGGACACATGACACAGGAGACTTTCCAGGGCGTGACTGCTTTCCAGGCATCTGGGTGGTGCGCCTCTGACAGAAGCCTTTGGAGCTGCAGGCACCTTCCTAGCCTTGAGGAATGCTGGTGGTGCCGGCGTTAGAGTGGCAGCAGCTTAATTCATTTCTTTGTGTGAACATTGGAGTTCTGTTGCCTCCGGCGATACCTGTGATGGTAATGATTCAATTATTCTGTGCCACCTCTGTGTCATTGATTAATGATTCCCAGGACCACAAACGCATTTCTCTGCAAACAGGTCCATTTGACTTGAGGAGTGACTGATTTAATGAATGTTAATTGTAGGTCCATGTCAGTTATGTGGCTGGGATGTCCATTGCACAGCTTCCAGAACCAGTCCAGAGTCAGTCCTCAAGTGAGGGTTTCCTTTTGTTATTGTTCTTTGATTACACAAAAAATGAAACGTGATTTTTTTCATACAAACTCAATGTAAAATATGAGTATGACCTTGGTAGAAATGATCTGCTCAAAGGGAGAGATTTTTTCTCTGGACTGCAAAGAGTGGCATCTTTTACAAGCTCCTCCCAGGCATCTTTAGATGAGGCTGTTTGTAGAAGGTGATGGTGGGGGTTAACCTTTCTATGCAGTAACTCTCTGCCTTTCTGAGTCTCCATGACTTTCTGAAATGCAAACAACACATGCCATTTTTACTTAACGTTTCTGAGATGCGGGTTATCATACTTCATATACAAGGCCATTCCAGAGCTGGCCCGGTGGGTTCCCTGGACTTACTTCTCCTGTCCTTACACATGCACTTGAACACACACACACATGCATGCACAGATACACATGTGCAACCACATGCACACACATACGTGTGTGCATCCACACACCAGATGCATACACACACACATATATACACACCCCACTGACATTTTAATTATACAGAACTACCTATAGTCTCCAAAATGTCCAGCTGGTTCAAGACTTTGTGCCTTGGAATGCTCCTCCCTGTTTTCGATCTTCGTAACTCCTCACCTCCTCAGGAACCATTTCTCTGGTGTCACTGCTGCCCCCACTTCCATCTCAGTCTGAGTGAGACACACTCCTGGGTGCTTCCAGAGCACCTGTGCTTTCCCTCCCACACTGTACTGGGAGAGCTGATAGCCTACTCTCTCTCTTTCCTGTTAGGTTGTAAATATCTTCAAGGCATGTTTTGTTTTCTTTTGTGCCTCCCAGTGTGTGGGGCATATGCTAAACATTTAATACATCCCTGTTAAATAAATGAATGAACAAATGGATGAGTGAATTATGAGCAATATACTGACATCAGATGAAATCTTTTCTTTCTCAGTCTAGCTGGTGCCATGGGTCAGTTTCTTAGTGTATGGGCTTCAGATCACTGGCATCAGAATCTTCTGGATTGCTTATTAAAATGGACATTCTAAGGTTTCCCTACTCTGCACCTGTTCAATTGAAAATTCTGGGGATGTAGCCTGGGAATATGAATTTTATCAAGCTAGGCAGTTAGCATGTGATTCTCATACATACTAACTTTTCAAATAAATGCCCCAAATCCTTGAGTCCAAGTTTTACAATATTCAGAACTACCCTGGCTAAATATGTGCTCCAATTTTAATCAGTTGCCAATGAGCAGTCCTTAGTGAACACAGGTTATGGTGAGCATTGTGCCTTGAACAGTCCTTGGGACTTGTAATATGTTTCACATTTCACTGGTGCAACCAAACAGGAGCAAAGGTATGGACATTTCCACCTGGTCTCCTCCGAGTCTGCAGAGAAAGATGGGAGGTGTGGCTCTCTGCACACTCTCTTTGGAAGTGACACATGCAGGCAGGTAGGGGGCATCGCTGTTCCTTGTCTAAACCTGAGATGTACTTATGTAAAAAAATTCATACATTAAATTCCTTTCCATATTTTGAATATATAAATATATATAAAACATCAAACAATAAAGAGATGCTATATCTCCTATTTACATAAAGATAGATAAATAGATAGTTAGATAACATCTCCTTATTGTTTTAACATACATTTCTTTGATTACTAGTATGACTAAGTTCTCTGTCTAAACACAATTAAGAAAAAGTAGATGCCAGAGTTAATAGGTGGACAAAAGAATGTAATTTATATAGCCTTTCCCTCTTTGATACTTGACTTTTTCCTAGCAGCCTGGGCTTTTCTAAAAAGTAAGAATACTTATTCCATATCCCAGTACCAACAGAATGTATTCAGAACAAGGTCGAGGCAAGCAGATGATGTAGAAAGAGGGCAGATGATAAATGGGAGCAGGGCTAAAGCTTTTTTTGCAGCAGACTCACTAACTGTATACACAGACGTAAGGGAAGGCATATATCGGCAGCTCTGTTACTGGGTACCTTCAGTCACCTCTCTGGACCTCAGTTTTCCCACCTGCAAAATTAGGGTATTTCACTAAGTTGCAGACTGCTAATGCTAGAGAAAACTTTAAAGAGCATCCAGTTGACCTTGCCCTTTATAGATGCACCCACTGAGGCCTGACTTTAGAAGAATGTGCTGGTGTGAGCTATCACTGAATGTCCCAGTAGATTGTTGTCTCCCTGCTATGGTTTGAATGTCCCCCCAAATTCATGAAACTTAATTGCCATTGTAACAGTATTAAGAGATGGGGTCTTTAAGAAGTGATTTCGCCATGAAATCATGACCTTCATGAATAGTTTAATGTCATTATTGCAGGAATGGGTTCATTATTATGGGAATTGAATCCTGATAAAAAGGATTACATTCAGCCCCATTTCTCTCTCTGTCTTGCATGCTCACTTCCAGCTTCCACCCTTCCACCATGGGGTGACCCTCACCAGATGCCAGTGCCATGTTCCTGGACTTCTCAGCCACCAGAACCATGAGCCAAATAAACTTTTATCTTTATAAATTACTCAGTCTGGGGTATTCTGTTATAGCAGCAGAAAATAAGCTAAGACACCCTCTAACTAGCTCCAGTATTTTGTTGATTTCTGAACAACCTGTTTGTCCTCATACACAGAGCTAGCTGTGGCTATTTTCTTAGTTATTTTACCCATCAAGAGTGCTAATATATCATTCAGCTGATCTTAAAAAAGCTCTACTTATGAGGCAAAAGTTCTGCTCTTTAAAGTGATCAATAGAATCATGACATGAGGGATTTCTTAATCATGAATAAACTTAGGGATGGAGCCCTCCTAGGGCTAATTTAAATGGAAGAGCAGGTAATAGTTCACTTGGGTTCATTTTCTAGTTTTTAAAATGCCATTTCTTTTCTAGCAGAATCAATGTTTAAGCTATTAACCCAGCTCTCACCAGACATTTTTCTTGTGGTTTGGTTTATTCTGGTTGATACTTAAGTCTTCCCAAAAGGAAGCACCTTTGGGAAGCAAGTGCTCTGAGACCCTGATGCGGGCATCATGGAGGTTGTGGTGGGGGCCTGGTATCACAAGGAGGGGAGAGGGTTTGGACAGACATAGGCCAGGACTGGTATTGCAGAACCACATCATCTCACCAGGTGAACTTGAGGATGGGGGTCTCTCAGTCTCATCTGTAAAAGGCACAACAGGAAAAAAAAGTTTAAGCAGCCTGGCATAATTTTCCTAATAGTCCTGGTGGGAGTGTAAATTGGCATCACCTTGTGGGAGGGTAATCTGGCAATGGCTACCTGAATTTAAAATGCCCACACCCTGGACCTGCAATTCTGCTTATAAAAATTGATTCTTCAGATTTATTTGTGTATTCAAAATGACTTACCTACAAGGACGGCCATTGTGGCATCACCTGTTACGTCAAAACATTTGAAAGCAACCTGAATCAAAGAGGACTGGTCAAATAAATGGTAGTACATCCATTCAAGGGAAGAGACCACAACTATTAATAAGAATTAGACAGCTTTATAATAAATGATTTGGAAAGTTGTCTAAGATGAATTGTTAAAAGTCTAGATGGAGAGTATTAAGTATATGAATATAAATATGTAAATATATTAAAAAAGGAATATGTATAAACATGCTAATGTATTCATATAGTCTCTTTGGAAGAATATACGATAAAGTGGTAATGGTGGTTGCCCCTGGGGAAGACTGCTAGAGAAGCTGGGGGTGCACACAGTTACTCAAGTTCCAAAGTAGACATTGATCATTTATCTTCAACCAACCCTCCCTCCCTCCCTCCCTCCCTCCCTCCCTCCCTTTCTTCTTTCCTTCCTTCCTTCTTTTTCTTTCCTTTTCTCTTTCTCCTTTTTGCTTTCCAGTTAGTCCAGAAGCAGCTCCTTCTTGTTTAGACACACCCACTTCCTTCCCTCTGCATTCTGCCATCTCTCCCAGACCACTGAAATAACAACATGATGGGGCATCTTCCTTTCAGTCTTGGCCCTTTCTAATGCCTTTTCCACCCAGCAGTCAGTGTCATCTTTTAGAAGCAAGCTCTTCCATCACTTTCGGTCGCAACCACAATAAAACCCAATGGTCTTGCCTAAGACCACCTATGATGGAGGTACTCCTACTTTCTAACTTCATCTCAGCCATACTGACCACTTTTATATTCCCCAGATCAGCCCTTCATGCCTGTAAGCCCTTAACTGGATGTCCCTGTTCCTTGTTCTTCTCCAAGCTTTTCCATAACTTACATGTTTCCATCTTTCAAGTCTCAGGATCTGGGTAGAAGAGTGTCCTTGCCAAGTTTCTCCCTATCTTTGTCAAGATCACTCTGGTTTTTCTCTCTTAGCGTGTATCACAGGTTGTAATAGCTCGTTGGTTAAAATCCAGCTACTGGATTTTAAGCCCCATAAAGGTAGGATTCTTGTATACATTGTCCACCTTTTCCCCAAAGCCTGCCTCAAGGCCTGCCATGGAGCAGAGGCTGAATACCTAACGGATAAATAGATGACCACCTGGATGAATGAATGAATGAATGAAATTGGAAATGAGTCCACTTTGGACTCTGGCTTGGAAGGTGGCTCCAGGGCCAGCTCCTCTGACAAAGTAGATTCAGGATAGACCAAGAAAGCCAGCTACCTGCCTTGGTTACAGAAACAGAGGCTTTTGGCTAGTCCTCACTTAGGAAAAACAGCTCAGCCCTGACTTGCCCTGGGCCATAGTGGTTAATGCTGACTTTGCAACAAAACCCTCAGTGAACCTTTGCTTTCTGGCCTTGGCTCTGGCTTTCACTAATTTGGTGCAGGAGTTGGAGAACTGGTATTCAGGGCCTGCTCTCCAGGTGTCACCCCTGTGGTCTTGTCATTGCCCTCAAAGGTGAGCAAGAGCTTCGCTTCAGTTCCAGACTGTCACTTAGTAGGTGACTGATCTTTGGTGAGAATCTTATCTCCTGGAACCGCTTTTATTTTTTTCTCCCAAACATATCTGTTCTGCTTTTGTATAACTGGAATTAGCACAAAATTACTGTGACAAAATGCTGGGTTTGACCTTATTCTTGGTCCCTTTATGCCCTCATGTTCTAGAATTTGTTGATTCACTCACTTGTTTCTTTAGCGTTTACTATGTAAGAACCCACTTGATTCTGACTACATCCAGAACTCCAGGTCATGCCAAGACATTCTCACAGGTCAGATTCCGCATGCAGAAAGTTGACTGGGAATGAGGATTGCAGGGCTGGGCCGATGGAGATGTGCAACCACAGTGCAGTCTCAGCAAAGATCTCAGCTGACTTCAGAGCAGCTCTAGGTTTGAGATGGTTGTTTAGAGTTTTCTTGAATTGAGCCAGAGGAGCTAAGCCTCCCTACCCAACATTGACCAGTTTGTGGGAACAGATTGGTGCTGGGAAGAGGATGTGACCTTAGGCTAGGGGCTGTATTCAGCTAAGGCAATTCTGGAGAAAGGCCAACATTTCCAGCAGCAGGGGAAATGCACACCGCGGTCCAAGAGGAAGGATCTGGGCAGAGAACTGTGCGTCTTCTGCGCATGCTTGTCTGGGCCTTGCAGATGGCAGTACAGGTCTTGTACCTGTGGTTCTAGGCACTTCTGACTTCTAGTCCTGGCTCAACCACACACCAGCTGGTCCCTGGACCATGGACAAGCTCCCTCTCCTCTGTAACTAGGGATGTCTCGTACCTGGTGAACTTTCCTCACTGCTAACTGTGGAATGTTTATAGTTGCAGAGGGGCTCAAAGTGAAAGAAAGGACTTTGACATGCTGAATACGGCAGTAAGCACTCACCCGCACACCTTGGTGGGAGCAGAGGGGAGCTTGGGTAGATTAAACACCAGCCCAGGTGGGGTACAGAAGTGCCATGTAGGCTGTGAAGAGTAGTACAGGTCTTGGGCAGCAGAACTGCCATTCATACAAGGCACTGCTCTCACCTCCAAGTGCCCCATGGGTGACTGGTCATTACCCTCCTGTTTCCCCCAAGGACCATGGGCATGCTTCCTAGGCGCCACCTGATTTTGGCACTCTCTCCTTCCAGGTGACACAGAAGTTCTCCATGGTGACTGTTCAGGGACACCTGGTGTCGGAAGGGGTCCTGCTCTTTGGACACCAACACTTCTACATCTGTGAGAACTTCACACTGTCTCCCACGGGCGATGTCTACTGTACTCGTCACTGCTTATCCAAGTGAGTTATCCCCTTCTCCCAGCAGATTCTTCCCTGAGCCCGTTCATCCTTACCAGCCGCCCTCACTCTTTCCCTTGTCACCTTGTTCTTACAGTGGGCTTGGGTTTGGGCCTGAAACTGAGCCGTGAGATAAAACAGAAGAACCTTCAGGCATAGGCCATCCATAGCCATGGTTCCCTCAAGTTGCGATCGGGACTGCGTACCAATGTGGCAGCTCCTCGCGTCTCTCCTGATGTGGAATGTCAGGACTCAGAGATAATCCTTAGGTTATTTGCATGGCTGAATTCAGTTGCCATCAACTTAATCAACAACATGTTGGTTGCTCATTCTGTGTAAGACAACAGGCACCGCCCTCTCTTCTGAGGGACGTATTGCAATTGGAAGCATGCACAGGTTCTTTTGGAAACTGTTGGCTACACACTATGATCATGAGACAAAATCTGTATTATGAGAGGGCTCTGCAGGGTTCAGGCTTGGTGGGATAGCCTGGGACTGGAGCGGTGGGGAAGAGCGACCTGAGGAAGTGACCAAGATCTAGATCTTGCAGAATGGGTGAGACTTGGGAAGAAATTTGAAGTCATTTTTGCACCAACAAACACCAGAGACCTTTGGCAGGAAATGCCGAGTTCTTTAGGATCCAGTGCAATTGGTCTGCTCGGATGCAGTCAGCCCTTATTGTGCAATTCTGTGTTTATGAAGTAAGGTCATTCAAAATCAGATTGACTAAACTTTTGCCAAAAGTTCAGTTGTCAAGTATATGCTTTCACTTGGTCATTGCCTTTGAAGATATTTGGATGAAGATTTTTTTCATGCAGAGATAGGCCTTGCTTTTCCAGTTGACCCAAGTTCAGATAATGACAAGATGACCTCTTAGACCAGTGGCTCTCAAACTAACTGACACCAGCATCACCTGGAAGGCTTGTTAGCACACAGACCCCTGGGTCCTGCCCCATGCTAATTTCTAATTCAGTAGGTCTGGGGCAGGGCCTGAGGCTTAGTAAGTTCCTCGCTGATGCTGATTCTGTCACTGATCCGGGACCACACTTTGAGAGTCACTGTTTTAGACTACTGACAGAGGAGTCCAAGACTTATCTGCCAGTAACCAAGAACTTTAACTTCCAGATGTCCTGTCACTTCCAGCCTATGTCAGCAAGCAGGAGTTGGAGGAGTGTGGAAGAGTAGATGTCAGCCCACCTTGGTTGATTTAAGTCAGAATACTTTAAAATGCTTGGCATTTTTCTCACTGCTAATTTCCATCTTTTATTCATACCAAGCGTTCACCAATTGTTGTGTCTTCTGTGCTTCTCCAAGGCAGGAGAAGCATAATTAATACTTGGCATGCTCATCCCATCTTATCGCTCATGTTTTATTGATACTGATCAATATGGACGATGGGTCTGCAGCCATGCCTAAGAGCTGATGAAAGCTTTCCACTCTATCTGCATGCACAGCGTGCCCCTATGATGACTCGCATAATCCACTGCTACACTCTTCACCTGTGGTTTAGATTGACTTAGTGTTAGGTAAGATCTTATCGATCAGGTAAATTGTGTTTATGAGATGCATCTAATCTTGATCAAATTCACTATATCCGCACTTTTAATAGAAGCCCAGTGGTCAGGTTTTATGTACTCACTTGATTGGCAAGCACAAACAAGGGAGACTTCTAAGGTCTGAAAAATGGACTTTTCTAGAATGCAAGCAGGAGTAGAGTGAGAAGAAATTACTATCCTGGAATTGCACTGGGGAAGTGCCCAGGTAGTGATAGTCACCACACCTCAAAGAAGCATTTGTTACTCAGACAGTGCTTTCTCTCTGGGGTCTTGTCTACTGCCCTAGGAAACTGCTGGCACTCCTGGAGATGCAGTTCTGAGAGACTATTAGATCATGCCAGATCAATGGGGATTAAGTCTTATTTTGACCATGAAGATTAAAGAAGATACATGAATAAGCTTGTTAAAAATAAAGCTAAGTCAAACCTGAAATGCTTCTCTAAAAGACTGCTATGAAATTGAGTCAGTTGCCCATTAGACCTTGAAAGAGCCTCTCCGATGTCCTGTAAAAATATCCTAAATCAGCCTCAAGAACACTGCAGACTTCTCGACAGTGATTGGACTTTGGACTATGGAAATTTCCTCAGAAACTAACAGCTTTCTGAGAAGGTTAGCTTTTGTTTGTATGAGATCCCTTTCTTAGCTGATGAGGGTGGCTATATTCATTTGCCAGGGCAGTCAAAAACTGGGTGGCTTTAAATAAAAAAACAGAAGTGTGTTGTTTCATAGTCTTAGAGGCTGGCAACACGAAACCAAGGCAAGGCCACGCTTCCCCTGACTGCTCTAGGGAGACGCTTCCTTGCCTCTCTCACCTTCTGGTGTTGCAGAGCATCCTCTGCCTCCCTTGGCTTGGAGATGTGTTGGTTCACGCACGTGGCCATCTTGTCCCTGTGTCTTCACATCATCTTCCCTCTGTGTGTCTGTCTCCGTGTCCAAATTTTCCCTTTTTATAAAGACATCAGTCAGGTTGGATTTGAGCCCACCCTAATGGCTTCATTTTAACTTGATTGCATCTGTAAATATCCTGCTTACAAATACAATCACAATGTGAGGTACTGGAATTTAACATATCTTTTCTCTATCTTTTCTCCTAAAAGCTTCGTACCATTTTCCAGAGCGTTCTTCCATGTGTCATCTGTGTTTCAGAGTCCTGAGTTGCAGAAACAGTCAGCACAGAGCAAACTGAAATCAGGGAGCCAGTGGGAGAGCTCCATAAAAGCAAGGGAGCATGTCTGCCTCCAGGGAAAAAAAAGGCACTGTTGAAAGAGCTTGGGTATTAGAGTTGGAGGACGAGTTTGACTCCAAGTTCCCCCTCTTAAGGACCACATGACCTTGGAAAAGTCTCACCTCTCTGGAATGCAGTTTCTTCACTTACAATATAAGAATAAAAATAAGTCATGCTCAGTATAAGGGTTCCTTATGAGAATCCAATTAAATAATAACTAGAGAAATGTGTGGCAGACCAGAGAGCATGACAGTCACATGACAGAGAGCCATGGGTAAAGGCCTGTGCCTTTGTAGGGTCTGCAAGGGAGAGAGACCAGCCAATCACACAGCTAAGGTATGCAGAATATTTGCTGTGGTTCCCACAAGCATGGGATGGTGGGAGCACAGAGGAGTGGCTTTATCATCCTCATCAGTACCTTGGCCTGGGATACTGCTAGATCTAAGCCAGTAAAGGTAGGAAGGAGAATTGTCTCTATGGCCTTGCTGGGAGTCAGAGATGTGTAGGGGCAGCTCAGCTGAGCTCTGGATAGGAGCATTAATAATGGACAAATGACCTCAGCCAGCAGCAGGTTTTTATTAAAGCATCCTGGCAGAAGTATCCAGAACCAAAGCTGTGTTTTGTGTTTGATCGATCCTATAATGACGTGGCTTAGAGGAGAGGGCTTGGGAGGATTCTTCTGGGAAGGGCCTGCAGAGAGCCTGAATCTGCAGCCTTGAAGTCCAGCTGTTCAGGAGCCTAAGCAAAGAGTTCAGTCTATGTCTCACTTGGGCAGTCTTCCCTGCTGCCCAGCACAAGTCCAAGCTCTTAGTGCTGTACATGCTGGACTGCCACTGACCATAGATTGGAGAATTCCCTCTGGGCCTCTGTGACTGCTTGGCCTCTCTGGACTTCCCCAAGAAGTGGAACATGGAGGCTCCATGTTGTGCATTGTAGGCTGGGCCGTGGGGACCACACTGGGAGCTGGAATGGGAGGAGCTGAAACAATTTCCTCACCCACTCCCTGCCACCTAGGGCTGGGGCTGGCAGGACCACTGTGGGGCAGGGGCCCTTGCAGCCCTTGGCTTTCTGAGCCTGTGGTTGGCCCACAGGCTTCTTGAGGGCTGGCATGCTTGGGAGGCCTTCATTTCTCAGTCCTGGCATTTTATCAAAATGGTTGTGGTTGTATACACAATTTAAGATTACTGCATGCCCCAGATGTCTAGAAATGTAACTGTCTATAACTGAAATCAGCTGTATTTCTCATGCTCCCATGTGTCCAGATGGTAAAAAGTTTCATGTGATTAGCTCAAGGCATTTCAGCTATTTCCAGTGTACAAATTGTTCTCTTTGGGAATAAATATTTGGACAAATTTATTATCTTCCCTTTCTCCTCCTCTCTTCTGCTTCTCTAGGAGGAGGGGTCACTCTGAGATCTTTCAGGGAAAGCCTCCTGCATACTCCTCTTAACTCTCCTCATCTTGGGACTGCCTGATGTCTATTGGAGGCATGCCTCTGTTCCCGCAGGTGCCTGGGCGGTGGGCCCCACTTCACATGTGGGTCCCTTCTCTGCCTTTTGAGTGGGTCCCTTACTAGCTCTCCAAGATTTCTTCTCACCACTCAAGGCCTGGCCTGGGAATTTTAAGATGCATCCCTTACGCTTTCTGTCTCCGGCCTGGGTTTTGCAAACTGAATGAGCTCTGGCTTTCAGGAAGTTGTTTCTGCTGTGTGATTGAGCGATCGCTTCAGAATTTAGTGCACCTCTTTGTCCCGGGCTGGGTATACCAAGCAACTCAGGCCTGTGCCTTTGTATGATCTGCAGGAGAGAGAGACCAGTCAGACATGCAGCCAAGGTGCCAAAGATATCTGCTGCGGTTCCTGCTAGCAGGGATGCTGGTGGCTATGTCATCCCCACCAGTACCTTGACCTGGGATGTGGTTTGACCTAAGCCGAGGGTAGGGAGGAGAATTATCACTGTGGCCCCACTGGAATCAGAGACGTTTAGGGGCAGCTCAGCTGAGAGCCAGATAGCTCTCAGGGCTGCCAAAGATGTTGGGGAGGTGGGCAAGGGTCCTAAAGAGTTCCCTGGTTTAACATCAGACATCACTTTGCAGTGTCCGTGAGAGCCTCACTCACCTCTGGAGAGGAGATCTCATCTTAAAGGCCCCCAAGGCCCAGGATGGGCGGCCTCTCAGGATGCAGGCGCTCTGCAGATGCCCTCCAGGCGCTGCCCTCATGCCTCACCAGTGGCCTCTCTGCCTTCCTCTGCTCCCCTCCCTCCTCCTCCCTGTGGTGCATGACCCCTCCTAACTCTGGTGTGCACTCAGTCTCATGGTCACCTGGCTTCCTTCCAACCTCCTTGCTAAGTGCTCTGTAGCCCCAGTCCTGTCAAGAAGGCTCTGAGTCCTGCCAGTCCCTGTGGCAGCCACAGGCCACATCTGACTCAGTTACCTCATCCAGGCTCTCAGCCCTGCCAGGGAAAGAGTTCATTCAATACAAAACAAGAACACTTGGGCAGAGGAACTAAGGTGTGTGGCAGAGCAGACATCCTGGGGCTGAGACTGTCATTCCTGGGCAGAGGTAGCTGGCACAGGCACGGGGGAGCCGGTGAAGGGAGGCCGCAGGAACCCACCAAGGCTCCTGCGTGTGGTTTACAGTCACGCACAGGACCCATGAAGCCCTCCCTGCTGGCCCCTACTTTTGGCCAAGGGACCTTCTCACCCCCACCCCCATACCTTTTGTCAGCATCGTCCTGAAAACTGTGCCATCATCTTGCTGTCCCCTGGGACACCTTACCCTGTTCTTCCAGGGCAGGGCAGCTTTCATGTGTCAGCAACCATTGCCAGAGCTGACATGGGCAAGCACTCAGCAAGGATTTCTCAGATGAGTGGGACTAGCACACTGATTGGCAGTGACCACCACATCCCTCTGATGTGTCCTTGGAAATATGGGTGGGGCTGGTGGAGGGCAGGAAGAGGAAGAAACCTGCACGTGTTCTCACTCTGATGTCTGAACATGTGCCCTGCATGGCTGTTTCTTTTTCAGCATCAGCGATCCGTTCATTTTCAACCTGTGCAGCAAAGACAGGTCCTCTGACCGTTACTCATGCCAGCGCCACAGCTATGCTGATGTGCGGGAGCTACGACAGGCTCGCTTCCTCCTGCAGGTAAGCACGCTGCTTACTGGCCCTCCTGGGGCAGGTGAGAGGCAGGGTCATGGGACAGGTGGTCCAGAAGCCATCCAGAGACACGCCTCTGTGACTCGTCTTTGTGCCTGTGCACAGCCCAGTGCCCTTAAGGAGACACCTGGGAGTTCCCCGGGCTTATGTTGGCCCTGGTCCCAGGTGGGAGTTCTGACTTCTCTCCAGTCCCTAGTCCCTGCCATTGGCTGTTGGGCCTTTCACTGTGTCTTGTAGGATTCAGCTGCTTCGCTGTTTTGATCCTGACATAGGCCAGAGCTGCCTTGGAGATTTAGGAATACAGGGCAGGGCAGATCCATTGCCTCCCAGGAGAGTTGGTGCCTGGGAGTAGAGTGCCCTTGCCCTGCTCTGCCCACAGGTGCAAGACCTCCCTTGCTGACATAGTCTCCCCACTCCCCAAGGTGCTCACTTATCGCCAAGCTCCTGCTCGGCCCTGTTGATGGGGCCAAGTGGTTTACGGATCTCCCAGCTGCCACTTCCAACCAGAGTCTTTTAGCGCCTCACCCACTGCCTTCAAGGGCTTAGCCAGGCATGGAACAGAGATGGTGGCTCCTTTCAGAGGAAGAGCTCAGCCATAGCTGGTCGTAACCTCCTGCTTCTCATCTCACCTCACATATAGATCACACTTTCTAGACACATCACCTGGGCAGCAAAGGGAGCAGGGTGAACTTCAGGGGCCTCCAGCGACCTCAAACACATCTTGCCTTCATTATCTCAAGCTCAGCAATAGCAAAGCTGCATCCCCGTCCCCTGGGCCTCCAGGATAGCTGGCAGAAAAGAGGATCTAAGGGACCATGTGACAGGAGGGGCAGGATCCCTTTCCACCCTCTCTGAAGGGTCACTGTTAGTTCCAAAGACCAGCAAAGGAGCAGAGCTTAGCCTAGATGAACTAGATGTCTTCATTTGTAAATCTATTTTCTGTAGGTGCATCATTGATTCATCCAGTGACCTGCGAGAGGTCTCATTATCATTCTCTGAAACCGAAGCACCAGCACCGGGTGTGGTGCCTCATGCCTGTAATCCCAGCATTTCGGGAGGCTGAGGGGCAGATTACAAGGTCAGGAGTTCGAGACCAGCCTGGCCAACATAGTGAAACACCGTCTTTACTAAAACAAAAAAATTCGAACATTAGCCAAGTACGGTGGTGCATGCCTGTAGTCCCAGCTACTCGGGAGGTTGAGGCAGGAGACTTGCTTGAACCTGGAAGTGGAAGTTGTGGTAACCTGACATTGTGCCACTCCACTCCAGCCTGGGCAACAGAGAGAGACTCCATCTCAAAAAAAGAAAAGGAAAAGAAAGAAAGAAAATGAAAAAGAAACTGAAGCTCAGGGGAGCCTTTAAGCGGGAGGGGTGGATTTCTGAAAGGTCCCAGCTGCCGAGCTGTCAAGGGTCTGCCAGCAGCTTGCTCTAGCCCTCTCGTGAGCACTCTTCCTTCCTCTGCTGCTTTTGCCTGCAACACAGTTCTTTTTGCCTGAGCTTCCTGCGCACGCTTGCAGGGTGAGGGAGCTGGGAGGGCGGAGTGGAAGCAGCGCCCTGCCCTGATGGTTCAGTGCTGCTGGGTCTGGGCTTTGTCTCCACCTCAGCTCTGCCACGTTAGCTCCTGTGGGCACCTCCCTTGTTTCCTTTCCCTCCCACGAGCAGGAGGTCATGGCCTTCCTTTCCCACTATTATACATACAGCACTGAGTATAATTTTAGGTACAAGGTAGGTACTCAAAATTATTTGTTATGATTATATGTCTACCTTAAATGTTATACAGAGTAGCAGATAAGTATCAGTCCATGGGTTTTTTCTCCCTAGTATGCGGTGATTGTTTCCAGAGGATTGGTTCACCTCAAGTGGTGAAAGCCAAGGGGAGAGCTTTTTGAGCAAGGCCATCATTTGCCCATCTCTGGATTCTCCCAGGAGAAAGGCAGAGCTTGACACTCCAGGCATCCAGGGAAAGCTGTACCCTCCACAAATTCTGCATTCACTTCTTGTTTTCCACATTATTTATATTTCTATTTGTAGAAAAAAATCCAAGCCTCTCCTGCCCGCTAGCAGAGGACAGGAGGTTTGCAACATCCTTGCAAATACCTTCCTTCTGTTCAGGAGAATTCATGAACCTGACTTTGAGAACTCACTTCCAGCCAGGTCGATACAGGACAGTACCCGTTATTGGATGCAGTACCCACCTCTGAGTCTGACCCTTAGCCCACCCCACGCCTCCCTCCGTGTCCAGGTCTCACCTCTCCTTGACCCTCCCTTCATCCCTGGAAATTCTCCTTGGCCTCATCTCATCCCTGAGGCTTGTCCCATAGGTGACTCAGTCTCTCTCTTATTCCAAATCTGTTATTTACATAGCTTAGGATAGAAAGGAGTTAGGGAGGAAATAAGATGAGGGAAAAGAAAAAAGAAAAGAAAAGAAAAGAACATTATGTGAATTTTAATTAGGCATTAAGGAAGTTCCCCTAATAAAAACCTTACTATGCCAGTGGAGCCACATCAAAATGGCCCGACCAGAGCACCCCGTGCTGCTTAAATGGCCTGGGCAGAGTGCCCTGTGCTGCATCTATAGATCAGCTCATGATGCTGTCCAGCGGCACCCACCAAACTAGCTCCCCTAGTGTTTCTGGTAAGGTGACTTCTGGCTCAGGAAACCAAGCCCATAACTCAGAGGTGAAAGTGTCTGAGGCTGGCATGGGTGCTTTCTCTCATGTCTGCCTCATGCTTACCCTGGAAGTGGGCCTTTTGCTTCCTGCTTCAGAGGAACTTGGAACTGCGGTCATGTCCCCAGCCCTCCCACACATTCTGCAGAAGCACCCCATCCCTGTTACCAAGGTCTTACCACCCATGGGAGCTCAAAAGGACTACCCAGGAAGGGTGTCCTGACACAGAGACCCCCAATGACCCATTTCCAGCAGCTCTGTCACCCTGGGGCATCTCTAGTCCACAAAATATCAGGAGCGTTAAAACGGGCTTCTCTTCACAGGACATTGCCCTGGAGATCTTCTTCCACAATGGATATTCCAAGTTTCTTGTCTTCTACAACAGTGATCGGAGTAAGGTCTTTAAAAGGTAAGGGCTTGAAAACCTTCATTCTGAGAAAACTGATCCTGAACTGAGGGCAAAGGGGCAGAGAGCAATCAGCTCTGTGCTCAGGAAAAGTATTTTCAACCCACAGCGAGCGCCACTCAGGCTGGGCCCAGGGAGGCACTGCTAGCCTGCAGAGCTGCCAGCTCATGAAAGGCGGTATGGGAACAGAGAAGGTCTTTGCTTCGGTCCTAGGAAGCAGGCTCCATTTTCCTGAACTGAAGTGGCATAGAACAGGAAGACTGAAGGGAGAAAAAAAATCACACAGCTGCAACAGCAGAGTTAAGAAACTGGCTGTTTAATGGGCCTTCCAGAATGTTCTGGCTTTATTTTCTAATTTTCCAAGTAATTTTTTTTGGCTTAATCTTTCTTTTTGATCCCAGTTGCCAATTTTAGTTGCTCCAATTTCATATTTCATTGGAAGGAATTCCAAACAACTGATTTCCCACATGTGCACTGAACATGTTTTTCTTAAAGGGAGAAGCCTGCCATTTTAGTTAACTTCTCTTTCTCCAGGTGAATCAATTTAAGAAATATAAGCCAGTGTGTAAGTTCTTAATACCACAGTTATTTGTTTTTATCATCATTAAAGTTATAGATCAGTAGATTGGTTTGTAGAGAATCTAGAAAGAATAGACAGGAAGGTCAGTTCCTCATGGTAATAGAGCACAGAGAGGCTGATTAACGGAGGGAGCGGTTATGAGCTGTTCCACGTGGGCTGGAAGTTCTGAGGAGAGATTTGACATCCCCTGGCCTGGGAGCCCATGTTATGCTCAGAAGTTCAAGCCCTACCTTCTTGGTGGCCCTATGGAACTGGCACCAAGGCCTGCTACTGCATCCAAGGGGCAGGGCCAGGATGGAGAAAAACAGCTCCTGGCGAGAGGCTTTTGTGCCAGCTCTAGGTGCACCTCCTCAGACTCAGGTGAGCCCTCCTACACAGTTCTTCCAAGCTGCTGTCAGACTGCCCCCTAAAATTGTCTTCAAAGTCTAGTTTAGACCAAATCAAATAAGCAGACATGCAACCCATTAAACTTTATTCATTTCCCCCTATGGTTTCTGTTCATTAAACAAGGTTTTTCACAGTTGATTGAGAAATCTCACACCTCCACAGCTCAGGGTGTGAATATGGCCTAGTGCAAACTCCACAACCACTACCCACTCGGCTCAAGGAACCTGGCATTAAGATGGCATTTGTCCCCACAGCAACACGCTGGAATGTATGGCAGGGTTGTTGACATTGGCAATGTTGTCAAGGGCCTGGCCCAGAGGAGGTACCTCACTCACACTGCCTGAGTAATTATTGTTTTATTGTTGTCACTGTTGGTATTAAGGCAATAGTGTGTAATGCCAGAGAGTGCTGAGGGATGCCTAGAGGTACACCCAGGCCTCGTGTTCATAACCCGGGGGCAGGGTGGAGTGTGGGGGAGCAAGAATGAGCCAAGCTTCCTGCCTGGCTCGATGGAATTAATGATGGAATTCCTGCCTGACTCTGCTGATGGAATTATCCCTTCCCTTTTCATGCAGCTTCTGCTCTTTCCAACCCAGCCTGAAGGGGAAAGCTGCCTCTGAGGACCTCCTCAACCTAAGGTAATGGCGGGCAGCCATACTCTCCGGGCATGGCACTGCCTTGGCTTTGATGTTTCTCCTCACCTCCCCTCCTTCTCTAAAGAAGTCCTGCCGAGAGCATGCCCATCTGTTTCCCTGATTTTTCTCTCTCCTCTTCCTGTACATCCTTCATTCTACTCCTGAAATTCTTTCTGCCAATTAAACCTTTGTGAACAGACTTGAAGTCCCACATGCTCTGTGGCTTTTTCAGACCTAAATGGTAGGAATCCACCCTCTGCCTCTGGTGACTGGGCGGGTGGCACAGAGGTGTGGAGTCAGGCTCAGCCTTGGAGGTCAGGCCCTCCCGTGGGGGTGTGTGAGCAATGCCAGGGCTGTGCCTCCTGTGACAAGGGTTTCTGAATGCTTAAAAGCTAAATTCATATATGGTGGTGTACGAATCAGACATTAATTTAGGAGTCTCTGCTATGGGGCGTCTCTCCCAGTGAATGGGTTGCTTGCAGTCTTCCCCCGGGTCCTTTTTCCAGCTACCCAGTTCTCTGGAAGTCCACTTAGGGATCAGTAGGTATTTTTATTTCACTTAGGGGTGAAAAATAGAAAAAGATGGTTGCTGGTTTTCTCCAGGAATGTGTAGGGGCCAAGGAAGAGGGTGTCCCAGGAATGACATTCAAGATATTCACAATCAGTATAAAATGGGTCTCACCAATTCCTTCAAAATCATTTATCAATAGCATGCAATACATGGTATTTGGTGCTTGACAGAACAAGCAAAATAGTGAAAAATAAAAATCTCCTGTGCTTATTGAATTCACATTCTCATGAGGATAGACATAAACCAATATAAATAAGTGAACTATAAAGAATATTAGATGATTATAAGTGTAAGTGTGAAAAACCAAGCAGATAGAGGTGGGCACTGAAATCTTAGATGAGGTGGCAAGTGAAGCCCTTATCAAGGAAACACTCTTTGAATTAAGACTTGGGCAAAGTGAAGAAAAAGTTATGCAGCTAACTGAGAAAAGAATGTGTTAGGCCCAGGGAAGAGCAGGGCATGGCTGAGGCCTGTAAGATTGGAGAGCAGGGGTTTAGTTGGGGTGGAGGTGAGGGAGGTCACAGAGGGTAGTTGGTACAAGATTATGGTGTTATCGTTATTTGAAATAGATGGGAAGCATTGGAGGGTTTTGTGCAGAGGGTTGATGTGAACTGACATATTGATAAGAATCACTCTGGCTGCTGTGCCAGGAGTAGACTGTAGCGGGTCAAAGGCAGAAGCTGGAGACTAGTTAGGAAGCTGTTGCTGGAGGCCATCGCAGTAATCCAGGTGAGAGAGGATGGTGGCTTGGATCAGGGACATGACAGCAAAGATGGTATGATGTGATCAGATGATGGACATGTTTAAAGATACATTTGATAGGATATGATGACAAATCAAGTGTAGGAAATGCATGTATGAGAGAGAGGACTTAAGGATAAGATGGAGAATTTATGCTTCAGCAATTGGAAAATTAAATGAGTATGATCACAGGAAGAGTGGCTGTAGGGCCACATGTGAATTTCAAGATGCCTATCATATATCCAGGTGGAGGCATCATGATGGCTATTGGGCATATGAATTTGGACTTCAAGAGAGAGGTTCAGGTGAGACATAAATTTGGAATAGTGTTTAAAGTCATGAGAGTAGGCAAGATTATCAAGAACGCATGCACGTGGCAAAGAGGTCGGAGGACTGTGCCCTGGGCACACCAACCTTTAAAGGGTAAGGACATGGGCAGGGCCAGCTTCAGGAACTCTAGGGTGGGAAGGCAGTGGTAGCCCTTAGCTTTAGGAGGGCTTGGCTGGCTACTGCCATGTGCTTGGAATGAAGCTGATTATTTTTCTTTTGGATAACTGGGGGAAATAATCATAGACTGAGCCTTGAAAAATGCCTAGCTACTTGTTAGTCCCTCTAGTGAATGTGGATTTTTTTTTTACCTATAAAGGAGGTGTGTGTGCCATTCTAAGCATTTTCAATGGGCCCTTGACTCTTGGCCTAGGCTACAGATTTTCGTGTCCTGAGCCTCAGCTTTCAATAACTCATGTGGCTCCTTTGGACACCATTCCACATGTACAGCAAGCCAGAGCTTTTGGTGTCAGAGTTTTGCTGAGGCTTTTGGTGACAATGGCTGCCTTCATAACTGTATATATACTAAGGAGGCTCTCTGAGCCTGGATTCCAAGTGGAAAATACTTGCAAAGTCTGCGTGAATCCTGTCCCCATGGTACAGGACTGAACCTTCTGAAGACAGCATGGCAGCCTGTTCAGACTTCTGTGGGGTTGTGGGGTGCAAGGTTCTGCAGGCCGACAGGGCCTTCTAACGTATGCCAACTAGAGCTGCTGGATGAGTCCTGCTCTGTGGTGTTGAATATAGGCAGGATCTTTAAGATGTGAGAGGACCAGTCCGAAAAGGAGAAATGAAGGCAGGAGCTGCCGGGAAAGGGAGCTGGAATGCACTTGTGGATAAACACACATCCTCACACTGAAATGTACTCATGCCCTTCCGTAAAGGGCTACAGACAGCTTCAAAATTAAGCAGGGTACAACCATCCTTTAACAATTACCCAACACTCCTTTAAAAGGGAAAAAATAGATGTGATCATTTGGAGTGATTTAGTTACTCTAATTGTCCTGAGACTAAGAAAAGTAAAACAAACAATCATGTTGGCTTATACTATTTTCCAAGGATAGATAATAAGAAACAGGTTTTTGTGAATTTTTTTTTTTCTGGAACATACTTTCTTTTGGTGCTGAATAGCAAATTTGGTTCTTCTTTAAAGAATTGTGGGTACCAATGGTGGTGATTCCTTTTTAATAAAATATATAAAAAAGAGTGATGGGAAGTATAATTCTCTGTATTGGTTCTCTGCAAGAACGGGAGCCTATCCTTTGAACTTATTTTTGTACAGGCATTTCTTCGGGAAGCTAACATTACCTGTCTCAGTTACATTGCTTTCTAATGACAGTTCATACTGAGCCCAGAGTTTAAAAAACTCAGGGAAATACAAGGCTAGGATGCCTGTCTGGTTCTCTTTCCCTCAAATCTCTCTTGGACTCAGTACATATTTTTGGATAAACTGAAACATCCACATTACTGAGGCAAAAGTGTCCCCAGTCTGGAGAAATCTTTTGGGTGTGAGATGGTGCTTATATTCAGGGCCAGATTGTACCTGAGTATTTGCAGTTCCCGAAATCATTTCTTAGTTGTATACTCTCTTTATATATAATGCTTAGGATGAAATTCTTTTGGGGATGCAAAGTTTTACAGTTGAACATTTTCAGTTTATTGTTTTCTTTAGAGATTTTCTTTGAAAAATAATGAAAGACAAAGAATTTAGAAAACCAACCAAAAGAACCTACGCAATTCCCATGAGAATATGGTCTTCTGTGATAATTAACCACACCCCAGAGACACCACAGTTAGCTGTGAGGAGGCTAAAGCTCAAGTTCCCTGTCCTAGCGTTTCTCTTCCTTCACTCGCCCCCTAGAGATTCATGCCATTGGCTACAGATCTGTAAGGTACACAGTTGCTTAACTGGCAAAGGTAGTGCCAGCTCCACCACTGAGTGGAGAAGCATGGTCCTTGGATTTCTTGCTGAAGTGAAGCCCTAGGAATGCAACTGTGAAGTTCAAACTACTCATATTCTGTGTCTAGAGTGGAGTCACCGGAAAAAGAGCTGAACAGCACCTGGCTGCAAACTCAAAATGAAGAGTGACAGCCAGTGCTGCAGTGTCTAGGAGCTTGTCCACACAGTTGGTTCCGTGGGCCATGAGCATCTGAGACCTGGCCATTCTGCCTAAGCATGCTTAGACCTTGGCCCTGGCCCCATTCTATATTCATCTTTGTCTGGCTGTACTAGATTCATGCCTCGTCTCTGCTGTATCCTTAGCCGTAACCTCAGATCCCTTCCAGGGCAAAAGCCTGTTGCAAGCCCCAGTCTCTGCAGCCAACCTACCCCCTTTCCTTCCAGTTCCACCCAGCCACATTGCTTTCACAACCTTTACACTCCCACATCTCCAGGGGTGAGCAGCAGGTGTGCAAAAGCCCGGGAATGGCAATGAGCAACCCACTGGTTCAAGGTTTTCCCCATCCTAGTTGCCACCTATGTTCAGCTACCTCCAGAAAACCTGGGACATAGAGAATACACGCAGTTTCTATTTATTTTAGCAACATTTTCAGGAATCTGCAAGAATGAGATCAACAATGGGTAATTTTAGATTAGTCAGGTGAGCCAAGATTAAAGTACCTGAATTCCCTTACTCTGTGCCTGAATTGCATCTCTAGGCTGGCTTGGTGTGTCAGATTCTCACTTTAAGCTTGCCATAGGACCTCATAAATCAGCACTGGGCAGATGCACAAGGATCTATTGATTGTTGTTGCATTTAGGCTGTAAGATTGTTTTTTTTTTTTAATTTTTATTTCAAAGTATTAACAGTTGCAAAAATAGAGAGGCTCCATACACTTTTCACTTAATATCCCCCTCACCATGGTTACATTTTACATAACATAGTACAGTTTCAGAACCAGGACGTTGACACTGGTACATGTATATGCATAGTTCTTTGTCATTTTATCACGTGTAGATTTGAGTAACTACTGTCACTGTCGGCATACAGTTGTTTTATCACCACAAAGATACCTCCGTGCTACCACTTTACAGTCATGCCTACCCCTGTCTTCCTCCACCATCCTTAAATACTGGGAATCATGAATCTGTTTTTCATGTCTATTATTTTATCATTTAGAGAGTGTTCTGTATATGGAATCATACAGTAAGTGACTTTTGGAGATGGACATTTTTTCTTTGCTTATAGTGCCATTGAGATACATTCAAGTCTTTGTGTGTACCAATGGTCTGTTCCTTTTCATTGCTGAGTAGTATTCCATGATAGGCATATACCAGTTTGTTTAACAGTTTGTGCATTGAGCAATATTTCGTTGTTTCCATTTGGTGGTCATTAAAAATAAAGCAGATCATTTACATTTATTGTAATAATCAAAATATTAGAATACAAGTCTGCCATTTTATTTTTTGTTTTCTTTTTTTTTCCTGTTGTTCATTTCTCTGTTTTCTTTTTCCTGCCTACCTATGTACCACTGAAATATTTGATAAATTCTATTTTATCTGTAGTATTTTCAGCATATTTTTCTATATAACTTATCTGTCTTAATCCATTTGCATTATTACAAAGGAATACTTGAAGCTAAGTAATTTATAACTAAAGAAGTTTATTTGGGTCATGGTTCTGGCAGGCTGTACAGGAAGCATGGTGCCAGCATTACCTTCCGGTGAGGGCTTTTGTGTATAAGTTCTTCCACTCATGGTAGAAGATGAAGGGGAAAAGGCATCACGTGGTGAGAGGAAGAAAGAGAGATAGAAAAGGAAGGTGCCAAGCTCTTTTTAACGATCAGTTTTCTACAGGATCGAATACAGCAAGAACCCACTCATCAAGAGGATGGCAGCAGGCCATTCATGAGGGATCCACCCCCATAACCCCAACACTTCCCAACCTTGGGGCTCAAATCTCAACATGCGGTTTGGAGGGGACAAACACCCAAACCATATCAGTATCTCATGATACCCTTGTAACTTATCACAGACTACTGGCATTGAGATGTACCAGGCTGAGTGACATGTAGAGGCAGTAAGCCTTTTAAGTCTTAAAATCTTTTTTTTTCCCCACTTTTGAAGGATGTCAATGTTTCATATATTGAAAAAACTTAGTAAAAAGCAAGAATGGAAGGAATACAAAAGTAAATACAAACAGCCACACTTAACTGTATGCAAACTAGATTATATAATTACACAGAGAGAAAAAAAAATGATTCAAGTGATTTGGAACACAGTTTTTGGATTCTAACACCCTGAGTGGGATATATTCTAAAGGAGAAGAATGGCAAAGGAATTTTGAACTTTATGTGTTGTCATAGCAATTCCAGTACCGCATTGTATCTTTTGTAGGATTCAGCAAGTGAGTAAATTCAGTGATGTTTGTAACTCAGATTCGCACTGTGGGAGAAGGATAATACAAATATGGAATTAAAGTCTGAAAGTCTTAATAATTAATTGTCTATAATATGTAATCTATACTTTTCTTAAATTTTCTTCTCTATATTCATTTTAAAAACCACATCAAACTTTCCCTAAAGTCATTTTTACACACAGGTGGGCTAAAGCTAAGGGAGTGAAGTAAATTTGAGAAGCAAGTCATTGGCTTAGCCCGCTCCGGCGAGCCCGCTCTCCAGAAGATTCCACTTGCCACTCTGTCTTCTGCTAACTGGGGGCTTCTTCTCTTCAGAGTTCTTTACTCTGTTAAGAGTAGTCTTCAAGTTTTTGCCATAGCTACTCTAGGCAGATGTTGAGTGTATCCTGGGGATGGAGACACAAGAAGCTGAGGTCATTGCTCCAGGCCACAGGGGCAAACACAGAAAGGGCAGAGGTCACACCAGCTCACCAAGGTGATGCCTGGCTTTCAGGATGGTTAAGGTAGTGTGAATAGGGATTTTGTTCTATTTGAGGAAAGAGAACCCCCAAGGCTTTCCTATGAAGTATCTTTATGTTTCATACAATTTCCAAGAAGTAAAGGTGATTGAGGTATTTTAGAGCATGAAGGAGCACCAACATCAAACCTTTTCCTTGGCAGTAAAAGAAATAGAGTGCGGAAGACGCCTCCTAACTGGCCTCTGTCTCCAGTCGGCTTCATCCCGCTGCCAGCATTTCCTGGCTAAAGAGGTGTCTGACTTGAATACAATCTGAGGCAAATCCAGCTCACTGCCTGTGTATGTCTGAACCCTGGTGAAATTAAATGCACTTGAAATGCCTTACTGAGATGTATGATAAGACGGAAAGTATGATAAAACCCCAGAGCAAGGCTGGAGCATCAGGCCAGCCAAGCACTTGGCAGCAAGTAAGGGTGTCAAGAACCCAGCGCGGCAAGGAGTGTGCTGCAGCAGGCGGAGGGAGGGCGTGGACCGGCATACCCTGGGCACCACATGGGATCTGTAACCTTGATGTTTCTCTTAACTTCTCTCCTTTGCTGATCCTTTTGAATACCTAAGGAGAAAAAATTAATTCTAAAGAAAAAGTGTTGGGAAGTCTTCCTTAGCTCTCCAGCACCCTCTGTCTTGATCATACATCTCTGCTTAGACACCATCCCTTTTGGATCAGAGGTGAAGTGACTGCAATAGCAGACTGGCTCTCCTGTGGACATGCCCAGGGCCCAGCAGGCTAGTGGTGGCTCCTGTACCTACAGCATAGCGACTCATCACACATGTCTCAGACTCGGTTGCTCCCCTCAGCCTCAGAAAGGCTTCTCATGTGTCATTTCAGACATTAAGTGAAAATAAAAATGTGAAGGCCAGTGCTCAGTGGTGGCAAGGATGCTGTGAAACAGGTTCTCTGCTACGATACTGGCAGGCCTATAAATATGGGTAAACCTTTTATGAGCTACTTGATGGCATATATAAACATTATTGTTAAAACTCACCCTTTAACACAACATTTCCAATAATGAAGCTATGCCAAGGAAATAATTCAAAATAATTTTAAATGCTTTAGTTATACAGGCTCTCATCACAAGACCATTCCCATTAGTGAAAAACTGAAAATAACTTGAAGGCTCAACAGTAACTTATAGTTACGTGTATCCACAAGAATACTATCTTGCAGACATTTTAAAGTGTGGTTATTAACACCAGGTAACAGCATGGTTCTCAAAGCAGGACACAAATTATAGAAATGCTATAATTTTGGCTATGTATCAAAATATGTACAGAAAAAATAAAGAACTCTGCCAACATTACAGTTGGCTTACCCTGTAGAATGATGGATGCTTTAAGCTACTATATTTAATAGTATGTTGGGGTTCTGTTACTTCTACAGTGAAAAACAATTTAATAAAGGGAAAAACTAAAGTCAAAATGTTGAACCTAGCTCTCCCAAGGTTTTAGAACTATGATA
This sequence comes from Saimiri boliviensis, assembly GCF_048565385.1. Lineage (NCBI taxonomy): Eukaryota > Metazoa > Chordata > Mammalia > Primates > Cebidae > Saimiri > Saimiri boliviensis. Next base: position 26,440,775 of record NC_133460.1, on the reverse strand, counting down.
GCATTGTCATAGCTAAGTACGTTCTCCATGTGCTGCCTTTTTTAGAGGCACAGAACCCATGGAGTTAGTTGGGTATGGCATTATTCACACCAAAGCTATGTGAGGTGTCCAAGGGGATGCCAAGTCAAAAGCAGAGCTGCCGTGGACCTAGATCTGTCCAACCTCAGAATCTTGGACTTTTCTCTCTGCCAGGCCAGCCCTGCACATCCTCGATGCTGATCTCCCGAATTCCTCAGACAATGGTGCTCTGCCCATCTCCTTTCAGCTGCTCTCTCCTCCAGCTTACACCAGGCAAGCCAAACTTTCCCCAGCTGGACATGGCCCCCGCACCTAGCACGGTGCCAAGTAAGGTGTTGATTTATTGAATGCACCAACCCATACCTGCCCCCATTCTTTCCTTCCTCCCATGAGGGTCTGGAAAAACAATGAATGTAATGGGATGGGAGTGCAACTTCATTAATTCACAGCCAGTCAGAGGTCTGCAGATTTAGTCAAGAAAGCTTCTAGAGGAAGTCATACAAGCTCAGTTCAGAGAGAAAGCATTGCTTTGGGCCAAGAGGCTTTCTGCCTACTGATGCCTTAATGATAAAACCTGACCATTTTTGTGGCCCATCTTTGTTCCTTACCCGAGACCCAGTACTCATCTACTGTCTTACAAACTCAGGCTCTGAGATTTCTTGCCTTTGAAGCCCAGACCCAAACCATTTCCAGTAAATAGCTCCACATTTGGGAGCTGGTGGTTGGTTCTGAAATGCCAGCAATAGTCAATGTGTGGCAGCATTAGCTACCCAGACAGCAGTAGGCCATAGAACTCTGGGGACAAGAGTAGGAACAACGTGGATAGCCCCTTCCTGACTCACTGTGCCTGTGCTTGTGAGTGTGTGTGCAGAGAAGAAAGAAATGTGTGCAATGGCAAGGAACTGAAAGCCCTTCAATCAACACAATCACACGCCAAGGAAGTAGGAAAAGAAGCTTTATGGGCTTGGCTGGAAGAGCCGTTGTAGTCACAGGGGAGCCTTGGTTTCCTGTGGATGCAGCCCACTGCCCCCTTCCCTCCATCTCTCTTCCCCTCCTGCCTTAGGGTCAGGGTACCAGTCACCTCCAGTCTTCCTGGGACTCCTTGGCCATGGAATTGGGTAAGATCAGGTTGGAAAAGATGGCCTTTCTCGGCGTTGTCATGGCCATAGTCTTGATTCTATTCAGCTTGTCCCGGGCATTTTGGCATTTTCTCAGGCATGCCGCGCACAGATCCTTCTCCTCCACCAGATACAAGTTCTCCAGCCTCCTAATGGAGTCTATGAATGTTTCCGACTCGTCTGGCTTTGGAAAGGGGTTCCGCTTCGTGTTGAGCTTTTTCAGCTTGGGGAGCTTGGAGATGCTCACGGGGATGGTGTTCAGCAGGTTGTCATGGAGCCCTACCTCATGGAGCTCCTTCAGGGCCCCCAGCGTGGTGGGCACGCTGTCCAGGTGGTTCAAGCCTAGGTTCACAGTGCGGATGTTCTTGAGTTGGTTCAGCTCCACAGGCAGCCCGTTGCTGGTCAGCCGGTTGTTGCTGACATTGAGGTAGAGCAGGCTGGTCATCTGGCCGATGGACTCAGGCAGCTTGTCGATGTAGTTGCTGTGCAGGTCCAGCCACCGGAGGTTCTGAAACTTGGAAATGGAGTCAGGGATCTTCCTGATCAGATTCCGGCTAAGGTCCAGCTCGTCCACGTCATTGAGGCGCAGGATGCACTTGGGGAAGGTGGTAATTCCCATCTTGCTCAAGTCAAGGCGCTTTCTCCCATCAAAAGTGATTTTGATGCAATTCTTGGCCACATTGAGGGTAATCTTCTTGCCCTTGGGGCCTTTCCCACCCTTAGCCATGTTCTTTTAGCAAGTGGATGATGGAAGTGTGTTGTTCTGATTGGATAGTGATCAGCGTGAGGAAAAATCATGAAAAACTGCTGAAAGAGAAGAAAACATCTGGTTAGAAGATGCCAGAGGGCAATGGGCTCCCCCACATCATGATGCTTTGCTCTCTAATGGTTTAAAAAGCAAGAAAGAGGATGGCAGAGAGAAGTCAGGGCGAAGTGGACCCAGCCTAGCCATAGATCGTCAGCAAACTATGTGCCTTCTTCAGATTTTAATTTCTCGGTTGTTTAAATAGGAGGTGCAGGGTCAGTCTGAAGGACACTAAATGTCCCCCTAGCTGTACCGTGCCCTGACTATAAATCCCCTCCACTGTCCTGGACTGTCACATATGCCCCCACCCACAGCCATGTGTGTGTATGTGTTCTTGGATATCTACCCATTTCTCGACCCCCACATAAAGCTAGACTTTCCTTAAGTTATCATACAAGTTTCTGAGGAGGGGCTGCTGAGTTTTCAAAGCCAACAGAAGCATGGATCTTACAGAATAGGGTGGGTACTAAGACCGACTTCTCACATCCGTCTTTCCATCATGGGCTCAGAGGAACTAGCCAGGCCCGGGCCACAGTGCAACAGGAGTCATGCAGAAAAGCCTGTTGCTCAACTCAGAGGTACCAGGGTGCACCAGCTCTGCTACTCACAATCTTCTTAAATTCCCAGTGCTTGAGTTTCCTCATTTGTGAAAACAGACGCTCTTATAGAGCTCTGAGGGGGTGTAAATTATCTAATACTATAAAGCACTTATAACAGTGCCTAGTGCATAGTAATAGCTTGATTAATGTTAGTTATTAAAAATTACTATACATATTGTTTCTAATCCTCAACAGCAAGACCCACAGCATTACCCCTATCGTAGAGAGACCAAGGCTCAGAAGTGAAGAAGGTCTGCAGCCAGGAAGAGAATGCAACTCTGTTCTGTTAGGTTCTGGGACCCCGTTTTCTTTTCAACAACTCAGTGCCTCCTGCCTGCAATTTTTTTTTTTTGGACCAAGATTCCCAAACCAGGCAGAAGTATGCCCTTGGGAGACACAGAGTTGCATTGCCTCTGTTCCCTGCAGGGATGGGCAGGGAGACGTGCTCTACAGTTTCTGTACTTTATCACCTATACCTTTTATTGTGACCCAAGTTCGTATAGCATGTGAATATTGAGCAATCAGGCTGTGCAAGCATATTGTCACATGTTTTCCTCACCCAGGAATGCTCAGCATCAAAGAGAAATGTGTACAAGCTTGTCTCACACTTGTGATAAGTGTAAATCCCACTATCACTGCTCGTAGCTGAAGGGTCACAGGGTCCCACCCTGTGCAAGTCCTGCTGGATCACAGCCCTCTGGGATAGGTGGTGGTCTCCACAGTAAACCAACGACAGAAATTTTAGCTCTCGGCAGCAATGATGTTCATTTACAGAGGCCTTGTCAGCTGACCCTATTCTTTAAAAATGGTGGACTCCCCACTTACGGGCATAATTGGCTGGTTTACAGAGCCAGCACCATATTAATCAATATGGAACTGTCTATATCACTTAGCTGTGAGAAGCCACATGGGATAAAGCAGCTTAAAGAGCAAAGTGGAGTCCAAGTCCAGTTAAGATTGGGTATGCTCACTTGGTCCCACCAAACTCCTGAAAGCAAGTAAGGCCTTGGGCAGAATGCACGGGGAGGCACTCTGGGGATTCTGAGATTAATAGTATCAGGCAGATTGGAGAAGAAATCCACAACTCAAAGTAAGGACCAATCTGACCACGAGTTTCCTGGACTCCCTTTTCTCCTCTTAACCATTTCCCTTGGCCTGGACTCAAGGGCAGCCCAGATCACAAAACTCTAGACCAGATGAGGACAGAAAGATTTCTGATTTCCAGAAAGAGCCTCTTTTTCTGGTCCAAGGAACAAGAAAGGGAGTTTTAAGGTTCAGAGACAGTGGAGAAAATCTGTTTTGTGTTCTGTTTTGTTTTTTTTTTTTTATTGGTTTTTTGTTTGTTTGTTTGATTACTTCTCTCCTGTCTCATCCCAGGCCACTCTGTGTCCCTGGAGTCATCCAGACAGGCACCTAGAAACTGGAAGAAGAGAACCATTTTCTTTGATCAAACTGTGGTCCTCAGAGCAGGGGGCTTGCTTTGTTTTCTCTACCTTACTGCCACTTGGCACTAGAGGCAGAAACAGTTGCAACAAGTGTGCATCAGGTTTAGAAAACAAAATCCAGCCAGAAGACCAACAGTTGGGAGAGAAGAGATGCTCCTGGGAGCCACGGAGTGTCAGAGGGTTTGCAATGGGAAAGGAATTCGGGAAAAGTGATTCCAAAAGTTGTGTAGCAATCCTGGACTCACCCTGAGCTGCCTCTGTTTAAAGGCAGATGTGATTCCTTCATTGTGTGAGCATCAAAGAGTGTACTTACATAAACCTAAATGGTATAGCCTACTATAGACCTAGGTGCTTTTTAAAAGTAAAAAGTCCTGCTTTAAAAATATGTGTGTGTGTGTGTGTGTGTGCAGTCATGTACCACATAATGATGTTTTGGTCAACAACAGATTGAATATACAACAGTTGTCCCATAAGATTATGAAACTGTAATTTTACTTTACCGCTTTCATGTTTAGATACACAAATACTTACTCTTGTGTTACAGTTGCCTATAGTGTTTAGTACAGTAACATGCTGTACAGGTTCGTAGTCCAGGAAAAATAGGCTAAACCATCTAGTCTACCTAGGTCTGTAGTGGGCTATACCATCTAGGTTTGTGTAAATGTACTTTTTGATGTTCACACAATGATAAAATCACCTAAGGATGCATTTCTCAGAAGGTGTTCAACCCAGACTGCGATAGTATCCTTTACAAATGAAGGCAAAATAAAGACATTCCCAGATGCATGTGAAGTAAAAGCTTTTGCCACTAACTGAGCTGCTGTGAAAGAAATGCCCAAGGAAGTTCTTCAGATGAAAGGAAAACTGTACTAAAAAGGAACTTACAACTTTGGGGATAAAGGAAATGCAATGGAAATGCTAAATATCTGAGTAAATGAGTATTTTTCTCTTCTAAATGCCCTTAAAATAGTATGCAATTGAAAGAAAAATAACAGTGTGTGATGCATTTGTCAAGGTATTCAGATGTCATACATGACACCTACTGCATAATGGGGGAGGCAGCCAGACCTATATGGTGGTAAGAGTTTTACACTGCTTTTGAAGTGGTGAAAGATCCAGTCCAAGAAGGCTGTAAAGTTAAGTATGGATACTTTAATCCTCAGAGCAATCACTAAGGCAATATATAAAAAGATATGTTAAATAGTAAAAATCTAAATGTATAAATGGAAATAAAACAGATTTTTAAAATTCAAATAAATACAAAAGAAGGCAAGAAAAATAATACAAAAGCAAAATAATACAAAAGCAGAAAAAGGGAACAGAGGGAGCAATCAGAAAACAACTATTAAAATGATAGACTGAAATCCAAACATAGCAATACTTACATTAAATGAAAGTGACCTACATACACCATAATCTTTTAATAAAGACACAATTATCAGAATGGATTGCAAAAGAAAAAGACGCAATTATACATCATCTATAAAGACAATCTACTTTAAATAAATAAAAATGAGCTGAACTAAAAGAATGTAAAAAGACATACCCTGCAAACACTAAAAGAAGGATGTAGTGACTTTATTAATATTAGGCAAAGTATATTTCAGAACAAGAAAATTTAGCTGAAGTAAGAAGATCATTACTTATTAATAAAATGAGCATTTAACCAATAAGACCAAAAAAAAATCCTAAATATGCATGTACCAAACAGCAGAGCTTCAATTTAAATGAAGCAAAAATATAAAATTTAAAGCAAAAATTTACCATTAGAATTAGAGACATCAATATTTGTCTCTCAGCAGTCAATAGAACAGGTAGAGAGAAAATCAGCAAGGAAAAGGGTTTCTCAACCTTGGCTCTATTGACATTTTAGACCAGATAATTCTTTGTTGTCAGCAGGCGTGGGGTGGTGACAGAGCTTGTGGAAAGACCTGTCTTGTGTATCATAGAATGTTTAGCAGAGTAAGGCCAGAAGATTCTACCCACTGGTTGCCAATAGCTGCCCACTAGTTATAACAATCAATAATGTCTCCTGACATTGCCAAATGTCCACTGGGGAGCAAAATTGCCTGGAGATGAGAATTACTAGTATAGAATAACTCACTATTACCATCAACCAACTGAATCTAACATTTGCAAAGCACTCTACCCAGCAACTACAGAATACAAACTCTTTTTCAGGTACATATGGAATATTCACTAACACAGACTATATTTTAGGTCATGAAACAAACCTTAACAAATTTATAGGAGTTGAAATTGTACAAAAAAGTACAAGCTGGTTCTTTGAAAGGATTAATGGAACAAATAGCCAGATTCACAATTTAAAAAAAAAAAAAAAAGAAAGAAAAGCCAAATTACAAATATCAGGAGTTAAAGGGAGGATTTACTAAAACCCAATAAGAGGACAATACAAACAACTGTAAAAAAAGAGGAACTTAGATAAGATCAACTACAAACTACTAAATATTTGTGAAGGAATGAAAACCCAAATAGACCTCTATTTATTGAAGAAATTGAATTCATCGTTGAAAACCTTTATAAGAGAAACCCAAAGCCCCATGTTATTGACAGAATAGAATATTGATAGAATTGCTAAATTCCATCAAACATTTAAAGAAGACTGTCTTGGTCCACTCAGGCTACAGTAACAAAGTACCACAGACTAGGTGGCTTATAAACAGTGTAACTTTATTTCTTTCTGTTCCAGAGGCTGGGAAGGCCAAATCAAGTCATTGGCAGATTTGGCATGTGTTAAGAGCATGCTACCTGGTTCACAGGTATTTGATTGCTGTGACATCACATGGTAGAAAGAGAGTAAAACAGTTGTCTGGGGCCCCTTTATGTAAGGGTACAAATTTCATCTATGATGTCTCCACCCTCATGATCTAATTTCCTCTCAAATTCCTCACTTTCTAATACCATCACATTGGAGGTTAGAGTTTCAACACAGAGATTTTCAGGGGACACAAGCATTCACACAATTGCAAAGACATACTAGCAATTTGACATGATCTTTTTCAAAAAAATAGACTAGAGAGCAATTCTCAACTTTTCTGATGTCAGCATTACCCTGATGCTAAAATCACACAAAGACAATATAAGAAAGAGATCTTCAGACCAATAACCTTCATGAACTAAATAGCTATAAAAATCTTCAACATAATATTAGCAAATTAATCCAGTATACAAGAAGAATATAATGGACAACTCAAACTTACTCAATACTTGGAAATCAGTTAATGTACTATATTAACAGACTAAAAAGAAAAAATATGTTATAAATTTACACAGAAAAAACATCTGACAAATTTAACATCCATTAGTTATTAAAAACTCTCAGCAAACTGGTAATAGAAAGGCTCTTCCTTATCTGGCTAAAGGACCATCCACAAAAAAAGAAAATTAGCGCTAATGTACTTGGTGAAGGACTGAAGGTTCTCCTTTGAAGTTTGGGAATGAGGCAAGAGAACACACTCTGTGTCTGTTCAATAATACTTTGGAAATTCTAACCAGTGTAATAATGCAAAAAAATAAAAGACATACAGACAGAAAAGAATGAAATAAAACCATTCCTATGCACAGATGACATGACTGTCCAGATAGAGAATCTCACAGAATTTAAAAAACACCCTTGGAACTAATAAGTAAGTTTAGCAAGGTCATAGGTTATAAGGTTAGCACACAAAACCCTCATTGCATTTCCATATATGAGCTATTAACAATTGGAAACTGAATTTTGAAAAATAATAATGCTTCAAAAAATAAAATACTTCTGTATTTCACATAAATAACAAAAACATGCAGCATTTTAATAATAAAAATTATAAAATACTGATATAAGAAAGCAAAGAAGATCTAAATAAATGGAGAAACATATCCTGTTTATGAATTGGATGACTTAATGTCAACTCTTCCCAAATTGGTCTAATCGAAATTACAGCAGGATTATTTACACATATGAATTAATACATTTTTAAATTTATATCAAAGGAAAAATAATTTTGAAAAAGGATAATAGGGTTGGGGGATTATGCTTCACAATTTTAAAATTTACCATATAGTTACAGCATGTGGTATTGGTGATGGGACAGGTATATAGGTCAATGGAACAGAAAGTAAAGTCCAGAAGTAGATCTACACAAACATGGCTAAATGGTCAATTGATTTTTGACAAAAAGTTAAAGTTCAATAGAGAAACGATGCTCTTTCAACAAATGTTGAAATTGGTTATTTATATGCAAAAAATTGAACCTTGGCCTAATTAACTCACATTAACTCAAAATGGATCATAGATTTGAATGTAAAATGTAAAACCGTAAAACTTTGAAAAGAAAATGAAGGAGAAAATCATGACTTTGAGTTAGTCAAAAGCACAGTTTACAAAAGATAGCATTAAGGAGTTGAACAAAATTAAGAACTCTTTAAAGTCCGTGCGTGGTGGTTCACGGCTGTAATCCCAGCACTTTGGGAGGCCGAGGTGGGTGGATCACAAGGTCAAGAGATCGAGACCATCCTAGCCAACATGGTGAAACCCCCGTCTCTACTAAAAATACAAAAAAATTAGCTGGGCATGGTGGCACGTGCCTGTAGTCCCAGCTACTCGGGAGGCTGAGGCAGGAGAATTGCTTGAACCCGGGAGGGAGGTTGCAGTGAGCCGAGGTCACGCCACTGCACTCCGGCCTGGTGCCTGGTGACGGAGTAAGACTCTGTCTCAAAAAACAAAAAGAACTCTGTGGAAAAAAAAGTTGAGTATGAAGTGGCAAGCTACAGACTAGAAGAAAACAGTGCAAATCACTTATACCATAAATAGCTGGTATCCAAAATCTATAAAGAGCTTTTCAACTCAGCAGTAAGAAAGCAAACAATATAATTTTTTTTAATGTCCAGAATATTTAAAGATAAATTTCACTATAGAAATGTAAAAACACGGCCGGGCGCGGTGGCTCAAGCCTGTAATCCCAGCACTTTGGGAGGCCGAGGCGGGCGGATCACGAGGTCAAGAGATCGAGACCATCCTGGTCAACATGGTGAAACCCCGTCTCTACTGAAAATACAAAAAAATTAGCTGGGCATGGTGGCGCGTGCCTGTAATCCCAGCTACTCAGGAGGCTGAGGCAGGAGAATTGCCTGAACCCAGGAGGCGGAGGTTGTGGTGAGCCGAGATCGCGCCATTGCACTCCAGCCTGGGTGACAAGAGCGAAACTCCGTCTCAAAAAAAAAAAAAAAAAAAAAGAAATGTAAAAACACAAAAATCAATAGTACAAAGTTTTGGTAAGGAGGTACTGCAGCTAGAGTTCTCGTTCCTTGCTAATGGGAAAGCAAAATGGTACAGTCCCTTGGAAAACACTTTGGAAATTTCTTATAAAATTAACCATATAGCTGTTAATATGATCTGGCCTTTCCCCAGCTGAGTATTTACCCTAGAAAAGTAAAACTTCTGTGTTCACGCTAAAACCTGTTCACATGTGTTTATAGCTGCTCTATTCATAATTGTCTCAAACAGAAAAATAATAAACGCCTTCAGTGGGTTGATTCCTAATACTGTACAGTAGTTCCCCTTATCTGCTGTTTCCATTTCCACGTGTTTAGTTCCACAGATTGGAAATGTTAAATGGAAAACTCCAGAAATAAGAAATTTATACATTTTGAATTGCTTGCTGTTCTGACTAGTATGAGGAAATCTCAGGCCACCCTGCTGCATTCCACCCAGACCTTGAATCATCTCTTCGTCCAGTGGATCCAATCTGTAAACACAAGCTGCCCGTTAGTCACTTAGTAGCTGTCCTAGTAGTGACTGGTGATGCTGCCAATTCAGGTATGCCAAAGGGAGAGAAGCCTTAATGTGCTTCCTTTAAGTGAAAAGGTAAAAGTTCTTGATTTGGGAAAGAAAATAAATTATATGTTGAGGTGGTTAACATCTACAGCAAGAATGAATCTTCTATCTGTGAAGTTGTGAGTAGTATATTGTTGAAATTGTTCTATTTTTTTTTTTTTTTTTTTTTTTTTTTTTTTTTTTTGAGACGGAGTTTCGCTCTTGTTACCCAGGCTGGAGTGCAATGGCGCAATCTCGGCTCACCACAACCTCCGCCTCCTGGGTTCAGGCAATTCTCCTGCCTTAGCCTCCTGAGTAGCTGGGATTACAGGCACGCACCACCATGCCCAGCTAATGTTTTTGTATTTTTAGTAGAGACGGGGTTTCACCATGTTGACCAGGTTGGTCTCGATCTCTCGACCTTGTGATCCACCCGCCTCGGCCTCCCAAAGTGCTGGGATTACAGGCTTGAGCCACCGCTCCCGGCCGAAATTGTTCTATTTTGTGATGAATTATTGTTGTACATCTCTTACCGTGCCTAACTGATAAACTTTATCATAAGCATGTTTTCCTATAGGAAAAACATAGTATATTATAGTGGTTTCAGGCATTCAATGAGGGTCTTAGAACATATCACCTGTGGAAAGTGAGGACTGTAATAATGGAATTCTACTAAACAAATTGTTGATACATGCAACAATTTGGATGAACCCTAAAGCATTTTGCCTAATTAAAAAAAAAATCTTGAAAGTCTACAGGAATGGAATGATTTCATTTATGTGACCTTCTAAAAAAGCCATAACTTTAGGTGCAGGACAGATCTGTGGTTGTAGGGATTAGGGGTGGGAAAAAGGCTTGACTAGAAGGGGGAGGCACGTTAGTTTTCTGGGGTGATGTCACTGCCTGCACTCTGACAGTGGTGGTGGTTACATGAATCTGTACATCTGTTAAAGCTTAGAGAACCGTGCACAAAGAGGCAGTTTCACTGTAGTCACATTAGAATATCTTTTTTTTTTTTAAACTTTACAAAATAGTTGGGACTCCATATTCTACTTCTGTTCCTCTCACTATACCTGCTGGCTCCTCCCATGTTGGAAGTCTGTGACTTTGTTACGTTGCGCCCCCACTCAACCCAGTTCTACCCCTGGAAAGACATCCAAATAGGTAGCAACTGGGCACTGCTGTGATCCAATGTGTATGTCTCCCTTGTGTGTTGCCAGAGGGATGTTGTGTACCACAGGGAAGAGCTGTTCACAAGCTGGCATGTCAGAAAAACGGTCTACTGTGCTTGAGTTGAAATCTTCATTAAAAAGAGATGAACTGAGATCAGGGAAGCCTATGCACTCATCTGAGATGTTTATCAATGGCTTCTCCTCATGGTAGGTTTTCTAGATTTAGCAAATAAACTTGCAGGATCCCCAATAAAATTTGAGCTTCCGATAAACAACAAATAGTTTTTAGTATATATATATATGTCCCAAATACCGCATAGTCCTGTATTGTATTTGGCAACCCTATCCCGTGGGCCTAAACAATTAGTAAATTTCCATTTGTCTGTGGTCGTTATTAGTCATTTGGGACTGATTTAACTATGTCTATGTGCTCACTGAAGTATTCATTCATTTGTTCACTCATTGTATGTGTATATTGAGTGCCAACCATATATCAAACCTCTGGGCAATATAGATAAACAGTAAACAGCCCTGGCCCTCAAGTTGAAATAGTTCAAATCTAGACCCTCACTGATTCTGGTCACCAGATTCCCCTGAACACCCAAAACCTGGGCTGCCTTTTGGTTTTCTTCTACTCTCTACAATAAAATTCAGCTCAGGGAGGCTAAACACACTGAGCATGGGTTAGAGAGCATCCTGGACAGGAAGGGGTCCTTCCAGCAGATGGGAGATCCAGCCAGTTGGGCCCAGCTGCTCCTGCTGCCCACAGCCCACCCACACTGTGAGAAGAAGCCCTCCCAGCTCTGATGAATGGTGATGAGGAGGCAGCGGAGAGGTGGATACAGAGAACTCCTCCATTAAGGAGCCTCTCTCCAAAGGGCCCTTTGGCTCTGAGCCTGCCCATTAATCACCTCAAGGTAAAATGAGGGCAGACTGGGATAACGTACTTCACCTCCCCAACGAGCCTGGGTCCTGAGGCAGCCCCAGGGCCAGATGGGGCACGGTGAACTTCCACCCTCTCTGTGCTTCTCCCTGGGGCCCTGGCAGGGACCCTTGCTCTCAGTTATAGAAGGCAGAGTATGTTGCATGGCTCAGGGTCCATCCTGACACCCTAAGCTGCCCAGTACTACTAGAAGCAAACCCAGTGCCAGAAGCCCCATCTCAGAGCCCCAGAGACCAGGGACACACCTTGTGTTATCCAACTCTGTGTAGCCACTTCCTGCCCAGGGTAAGAATTGGCAAAAAAAGGGAGAAACAGATGATCTTTGGGTAATCTTTTTGAAACTGGCTAGATATCCTATTATCAATTCATAGAATTCTTGAAATGTCAGAGTAGGATCAACCCACACAAGGGAAGCTAGTAGTTACAGGGAGAAAGATATAAGTAGATAAGCAGATAGAAGGGTGAATAGACAGATGAGTGAATGCATTTATGTGTTGCTAGATAGATAGATTTCATTTGACATGAACAGCTTAGAAGCTCAAATTTAAGAGGTTTCTAAATATACTGGTTGTTTTTGTTCTTGTACAATTGGCTTTTATACTTTGGAAAACGTGGACCGGTTGGTTTTACTTTAATTTCTAATTAATTTTTTTTCTCTCTAGTCATTGTGAATCAAACAGCATGGTAGGACACCCCATGGATATCTAAATTAAAAAAGTAATGGCAACCAATATATTAATGCCATCTAAATATTTGCAAGCATTTTCAGTTGTAAGACCCTTGTTATTATGATACTAGAATTTGTCTGTTGCTTCACACACATGTATCTTTGACTACATTTTTAGGCAAGACTGACTTTGTTTCTATATCTCTAACATCTCTAAATAGCTTGCTAACACAATCTCACAATAATAATTTCAGTCTTTCAACTGATCCATTGAGATACAGGACAGTCACATGGAACTGAAACCCTCAAAGTGACTGCCTTTTCACAGCCAGTATTTGGGACTAGCTTTATAGGAGGTTTCATGTCACGTGGATGAGAAATATCCTTTGCTTGTGGTTCATCTCTTAAGAGGAAATGAAGCAAACTTCCCTCAACAACTCACTCATTCAAAATAAGTGCATTTGTTCTCTCTCCCAATCCTCGTATTTACTGTGCATGTAACAGCCCAGCACAACTAGCTGTGACCTCCCGAGTGGCTTCAGGTCACTCCCTGAGTCCTCTGTCCCTTCTAGAATGAGCAAGCTCCTTCTAAAGAGAGGCGGGGCTGTATCTTCACAGCTGGAGTCCATGGGAGACGGAGACCTGTGCTGTCATGGTGGGTCCTGAGTGTATAATGGGTATGTTGGGAACCTCTGAGCAGACCTCCGAAATCAACACTAACTTTTGACTCGGACATAGATTGGAGAATTACCACTTGTCCAGTGATCATTCTAGACCAGAAACTGTGTGCTGCGCTACTCGCTCTGCAGTGTTACCTAGATTTAGGAATATAGATTCCTTGGGGGTATAAACATAAAGCGCTTTAGTTTGTTTCCACTAACTACCCCAATGTGAGCCCTGCTTCCCTGTGGGCAGAAGGACAGATTGCCAGAAAAGGAGAGATTAGAGGTGCAGAGAAGATGGTGCAGCTCACAGCGATAGCTCCACCACATGCTGGGCAGAGCTGATGGGAAGATGATGGCAGGAGAGAGATGCAGAAGCAGGGGTTGGAATCTTACAGGGACTCCACGGTTTAGCGGGGTTCTGACATCAATTTTGGAAATACTGCCAATGTCAAGAGCCCCCCTCCATCATTCATTCATGGTGCCAAAGAAATTGCCTCAAACATGCTGCTGGGCCCTTCATGTATATCTAATCTCCAGAGCAACCATGCAAAATATCAACCTTATTTTTGCAATAAGAGAATTGAGAGTCAGAGAAGTTAAGTAACTTTCCCAAGGTCACACAGACAGCAAAGAGTACAGCCAAAGTCAAACCTTGATGTGTCTGATACCCAAACTGGTGTATAATCTTTCCATACACCGTGCCACCTGTCTCTCTCCTCCCTCCGTTGCCTGTACTCCAGCAGTGGCAAATGCCTCATCCTGGGGGTACATTGCTCGCCCCCACTGCCTCCAAGGAGCGGAAGCCATTCGGGAAACTTATGACTCTCAGGCTCTAAGCCACGCCCACTTAGGCACAGGAAATTAAGGAAGGCCACTGGCCCTCCATGGCTTCATGCCTCAAGAAGGCTGTTCCTGTTTTGCTGGAATCTCTGACATTGGAACCAAGGAATGTCAAGAGTCCCCAGAACTCTGGGTGATGAGACACTTGCTCAAGTCCATTCTAATTTGGCATGGGTTGGCCTGAGAACTGCAATGTCACCCCCTCCAGGCAGTCTGCTAAATGAAGAACGGTGTGCACTCTGGCTGAAGCAGCCAGCCAACTCAACAGAGTGAGGAGACGGAGAACCAGCCTTAGCCAAAGTCCCTGCAGAGGTTCGGTAATACAGATATCCCACTGACCTTTTAGAAGAACTAACCATGGGCAAATAAGGTCCCTGAAGAAATCACTTCAGTGTGACCCATTGCCTGCTCACTCTACTGCCCAGGGGCCAATATGTAGGATGCTCATTTTCATAGACGTATCATACATAGTGGGTATACATCTAAATATGTACATATATGAATGTTAATGATATTTTGATAGCATTAATGGAGTCATTAAACGGCTTGGCAATTGACAATAAAAGAGAGAAAGAGAAACAGTTTATGGGGCACACGTAATGACACGAGCCAGTTCGCTTCGTGGGCATGTGTCCCCAAGTGTGTGGCAATGGAGGCAGGAGCTGGTTGTTCCTCGGCTCCTCCAGTCCCTGCAGGATTAACGCAGTGTGAACGCCTTGCCACATGGAGTGTGAGTCAAGAGTGCAAAGACAGGCTTTTAATGTAGCATCGCCCAGGAACATTGGCCAACTGCATTCCCCAGTACTCGCCAGAGAGGCAGTGACTTCTTTTGCCCTGGAGGGCTGCGGGCTGCTGTAGCACCCCTGTCTCAGGGGCTGCTGTATGCAGACCACCAGAAGTTTGATTTTTACCATGTGAGCTTACTGGAAAGTCTAACCTCTTGTAAGCTACTTCTGCTGTTGCCAAACAGCGGCCATCTCCATGTGCTGGCCAAATGATGCCTCCCCTGCACGCCTTCCCCTGCCCACATACATCCTCAGACCCATACTAAGAGGTCCATCATGCCCATGTCTTCATAAAGTGACTTCTTCTTTGTCATTTCAGTCATCCACACCACTCTCCTTTGTGGTAGTATTCCTCCCATTCTGGGTGGTGCGGGGGAAGGGAGTGTGTATGAGGAGTTTGTCCCGGCTCACACAGCTGCCTTGTTCCAGCACTGCTGTAGGAAATGTTCTTCCCAGTACATCAAAACTTCCACCCCCATGTCTGTAAAGCAGCAAACAGAGTGTCTGTATAAAAATTCTCAGGTTCACTTCATTTGGCAGTTATCTGGTTAATTTGATCAACTCAGTTCTAAGTGTCTTCCTGGGATATTACACATTTATAGCTTTGTCTGCTCCTAGTATTATTTACTTCTCTATCCTTAGCACTGGTTCGGCTCTGCACACGTGCTGCCTGGAAAGCCGTTAGCTGTCAAACTTCCCCCTTTCCCCTAGTGGATAATAAGAATTCAACTTTTATTTGGAGCAAAAGTTCCCAGGAGGTCACATGGCCCAATAACAAAAGATTATGATTTCTTATTGGTTTAATAGCATCTATTTTGTTATTCTGGATGTACTCTGTTTTAATTGGATTTGTTAAAGGAACAAAAGGGAATAGGTGCCTTACAATTAAAATAAAATATTAAGATGATTAGTTTAACAGACTAGAAATGCCTTGTTTCTCCACCCTGGGTTCAAAACACAAAAACCAACCTCAACAGAAGCAAAAGTCAAAGAACCAAGGCAGACCTGGCCCCTTTAAAGCCCAGGAGGTGAGCAGCGATTCCATTCTGCCCAATGTGTTTGAAGTGCTGCTATCGCCAGCTCCTCTCCTCCCACAGATAAGGAAACTGGGCTTCAGAGAAGCAGCTCGGCAGGGGGAATCTGCCAGGGCTTTGGCCGTGGTGGGTGTGCCCAGCCGCCATTTACCTTCCCTGTGACCCTGGATGGTCTCCTGAACACCATGAGCTTCAGCTTGCACTCAGAAAGAGGAGGTAAAAGTGGCTGTTTCCCCAAGGTCAGGGGAGGGGAACGTCTGGCCCTTGGAGGCTTTGGCTGTGGAGTGTGTGTGTGTGTGTGTGTGTGTGTGTGTGTGTGTGTGTGTGTGTGTTGGTGGAGGTTGGCTCAGAAGAAGGCAGCAGCATGGATGGGACCGCACAGCTGACCAACTGAGGAGCTGGAACTCCAGGTGCCAGCCAGGTAGAAACCCCATTTAGACCCTGTACCCCAGTGCCCTTATGGACAGTGACCCCCCACCCCCTGAGTTCAGGCTTTCAGTTAATTTACTCTGGGAGATAAGAGGACATATTGTTCTTTGAGCTGCACAGACCCCCTTGTATCATGCTGGGGCATCTCCTCCATGGAGTTCTTTCTGCACAGCACATCCTCTAGTTCTAGTGAGAGCCCACTGGTGACACGACCCAAAGTCCACTGTGGCACCCTATCTGCTGCAGGACAGCTCTCAGCTCTGTGGCAGCTTTGCTAACCACCTACCACCTGGGTAGGTGTGAAATGACTGAGAAAGGGAATGCTGAGGGTCCACTCTAAGGACGCAGCTGAACTTCCCGTGGCCTTTTGAAGTCATCCACGCATCAACAATATTTGTTGAAAATCTATGATGAATGAGGCACTGTTCCAGGCAGCAAACAAAATGAAGGTCTTGCTCACATTCTAGAAAAGAATCAAGCAAAAATAAAGTATCGTGACAGGTGTGATGGATGTTAGAAAGAGAAAGAGAGTAGAAGAGAAATGGAAGATGTGCTTTTTTGGAAAGGGGTGGCTAGGAGGGCCCTCTTTGAGAAGAAGATATCTGAGCAGAGATCAGAGAAAGTGAGGATTCAGGGAGAGGATTTCAGATGGAGGAAACATCCAGGGGAAAGGCCTCATTACAGAGAGAAGGGGATGGACAACAAGAGGAAGGAGTGGAGGGCAGAGAAAGAAAGAAGGAAAGAGGAAAGGGAGGGTGGGAGAAGGCACAATAAAAGATAAGTAAATAAACAGGAGAAACCCAGCCCTGAGGCTGGTACCAGGCATGGAGTTTTGCACTGGGCTGGTCTCATAGCCTCTGGGCTCCAGCAGGAAGCTACCATGTCCTGGACCCCATACTCTAGCCCAGTGAGTGGGGGCTTCAGGGGGCAGTGGAAATAGCCCAGGCATGGGAGAGAGTTGACTGGTTGGGTTAGAAGCTGCCTCTGCCACGTGCCCCCTGAGGGCCATGGTCAAGCCCCTGCTCCTCTTCTCTGACTACACTCATCATGCTGGTCTACACTCACTGCCTTGGTGAGCCCATCTAGTCTCATTGTTGTAAATACTGTCTACACACTAACAACTCCCCAGTGTTTGGTTCTTGCCTGAACCTTGCTCCCCAACTCTGGACTCACGTTGCCTACTGCCTGCTTAGCATTTTCTCCTTGGATGATGATAAGCAGCTCACACCCTGCCTGTCCCAAGCCCAGCTCCCAGCCAGCCGCTCCACCACAGCCTCTTCTGGCTGGGCTGACAGCCTTGGTCTCCTGTGGACACTCAGGGCCCAAACCGTGGCATCAGACTTGACACCTCTTCTTCCATCCACCCCCAATTAATAATGCAGATGGACCTTCCCCCACACACTGTTGCCCCTTATTTCTCTGCACTTCTCCTCCATAGCACCTGGTATCTAAATGTAGTTTATGATGCATTACTTGTTATGCTTGCATTTACTATCTGTTCCCCATTCTCCTCCCCTACCTACTCCAAGACACATGATCTGTCTTGTCCACTTGTCCATCTCAGTTCCTAGCACAGAGTAGGCCCTTAGTCAATACTAGTTGAATAGATACATTCTAGGTGCTCAAGAAGATCAATTCTGACTCCCATGCCCTCAGAAAGGGTCTCAGCTCTCAGCTTTGTCCCAGATTTCATAGCTGATCGTCAGCTGCTGCATAATCAACTTGCCTCACTGTTTTTACGCATACTGTTAAAGGATTTCCAGAACATGAATATGTTTTAAGGGAGAGGTCCCTTGGGAAAACTCAGGTTGTCACTCGCACACAATATATTTGTTGGTCACTGAGTGTGTACCCTCTTGGAGACAGGGATGCTTTTCAAATAGAAGCAGATGATGGCACCTTGGATTGTTTGACCCTGAGAACAAGTGCACTAGGGGGCTGGGGACAGGTCAGTAGCATCAAATTTGAAGCCACTTTAATTGGGTTAGGCCAAGGGGAGAAGGATGAGAGCCAAAGCAGAGGGATGAGATGAAGCAAAGAGATGGCTGGTACCCTGGGAAGAGGTGGGACCAGGCTATGGGGAACACATGGAGGCCACTTCTCAGAATCTTCCTTTAGTAAATAAGAGCAAGACTGTTGATATAAACATGGTTATGGAAGCGCCATTTAAAATAGTAAAAATTAAAAAAAACAGAAACAACCCAAATATCTAACAATAGACAATTGATTAAATAATTACAGTGTAATGTAATCATAGAACAAAATAAATAATAAATAGAAACTAAAAACAAAACATTATTTTCCAAAAATATCAAAAGGCAATATGCTAAAGATGTCATGTTGGTGAAAATACATCTGTCTGCGTGAGTCCCCTGCTCTCTGGCGCACTCACACCTCCACACACAGAAAAGAGGAGAGAAGCCAAGAGCATCAGCAACACAGCTCTCCGGAGGTGATGGTGCTGTGTTCTGTTTACTTTCCTTCTTATATGTCTACATCATTTTTAAATTCTCTGCAATCAATATAAAATCTATTTCTAACCAGGAAACAAAATTACAAACACATTCACACACATGCATGTACACTCACACTCCAAACACACGTGCATGTACACACACACACACACACACACACACACACACACACACAAAAGATACCGTTTCCTTTCCTATTACCTGAATTTGGGAGGGGACAGGGTGGTGACGATGATGGTTTATTGGATCCAGATCTGCATGGGGCAGTTGCAGATGGAGGTTGTCCCCATCCCTGCAGACACAGGGATTGGGCAACAGGTGGAGAGTCTGGTTGTCTGAGGCAGCCAGTGCATCCTGGGTCATCTGTGAGCTCTTCATGGTGTCACAGGGCAGCAGGCAAGAGGTGGCCACTGAGAAGGGGGAGGAGCAGGCAGCCCAGGGCAGGTGTTCCCGTTTCCCTCCAGAGGTGCTCTTTCAGAGCCAGCCCACCCTCAGCCAGCCAAGGAGGGCCGTGCTATAAACAACACGTGGCCTGCTAGGAGCGGGTGGCCATATTGTGGTGCAATGTGGGGAGGATACGTCAAGCAGCAGCTGAACTTTCTCCCTGCCACCTCCATCCAGACGTGAAGGACTGTGGGAAGACTGTGGCCTACTTTTTGACGGAATGCTTCCGGTTAGTGGAGGAAAAGGGGAGTTTGGGCTCATTGCTTGCCTGGGAAGGCCCTTGTCTTTCAGGAAATGCTGCAACGTCTAATCCTAAATTTCTTCTGTAGAAACTTTTCCTAAATTCAGATTTCCTTTTCCTCCTTGAATCTACATCAGGTTTATTAGAAATTATGACTGAAGCACTCGACGCTGTCCCCAACAAGGCAGACATCTATCCTTAGGATTTGTAAACAGACATAACTATTGCCAGGAGAGTTGAGAATGATGTGTTCAGGACAGGGCATCGCCCTGGCAGCTTCCAGATAGGACGGTCACCTGTATGTGAGTCATGCCAGCTATCCCTTTCCGGCTGTGCCTAAAAAGGCAGGTGGGTGGGCTGCAGGGAGCATGGGAGCTGTGAGGCAAATGGAAGTGAGCCCCACTCCCCTTCACTGCCACCCCAGGTTTAGTCTCGTAAGACACCTGAGCCCAGTTTATTGCTCTGCAAAATGGATCGGTCAATTGCTGGTTGTTTGAAGAGTGAATAAGGTGATAAAAATGTTAGGTGACCAGTGTGCAGCGGGCACTCAACAAACAGTCATCTGGCTTCTACCACCAGTGCGGGTGCTGGTAGGGAAAGCTGGTGGAGTCACCAAACAGCACAGTCTCCTTCACCTCCCTCAAACCAGCTGCTCTGGGCCACGCCCCACTGGTCAGGAATTTCAGGTGGAAGAGTTGGAGAACAATCTGCTGATTCCCAAACACAGTCTTTGCAACCTTTCAAGCACTGACAAATTATTAATAATAACATTACTAGTAATTACAGGAAAATAAATATAATAATAGCTATGTATAGATATCATGCCTTTACTCACTTTTAATCTCTAGAGCTTGCTACAGTCCAGTCTCCTCATTCACTCATCCATCCAACAATTCCTACTGGAATGTACTATGGGTCAGGTCAGTGGATATGCAGTGAACAAGGCTATACCTTTGTATTTCTTGTGAAACTACAATTTCAAGAGAGAGCAAATCGAGAGAGAGAGAGAGAGAGAACCCAAGGAGCATTGCAGTTGGTGTCAATGCTCTGCAAATGATAGCTGATGGTCAGACAGAGAATGCTGAAGTCAGAAAGAGCAGATTGGTGGAGACGTTGCTAGGTCAGGCTGAGGTGGGTGGGGAGCTCTTTCAGAGAAGGTGACATCTGAGCTGTAACTAGAATACTAAGAAGAGGCCACATGGAAGGATTTGGGAAAGAACTGACAGGAAGAGGGTGCAAGCCAGAGGGTGAGGAGGGGAGGGCTAAGAGCCAGGCAGGGGCAGCACGAGGTGGGCTGTGCGCTCACGGGTAGGGGACAACAGAAGGCCCTCTAGAAGAACAACGCTGGCCTCTGGGAGGCAGCAGAGGGAGGGAAGGAGAGTGATGGAGACAGGCCAGCTGCAGGCAGGAGAGGCGGGGAGTCTGTGCTGAAGGCCGTGGCGGAGAAGGGACCATGCAGATCCAGGCTCTGTGGTGGAAGCAGAGCAGATGGAAAATTCTTCTACGTTGTATACGTGGACCAGGCAAAGAGAAAACTCAAGAGCCCTCTGTAACTGTTAGAGGGCTCTAGCACTTCCTATATCTTTTCCTTCCTTTTGCCCAGGACCAAATCTCAGTGCCTTACGTGTGTCATCTCATTTAATCCAACCACTCCACTTCACAGACGAAACGCCCAGGGTCTTGTCAAAGGCGCACACCTCGTCTGGAGCCAGCATCTGCTTGGTGCCCTTTCCCGTGGACTTAGCTGCCATCTGGCTTTTCCATGCACACTTGGCTTTATAGTGTCCAATGGTAACTGTGGCTGTCTTGGCTGCCCAGGAAGCTCCTGACTCATCGTGTTCTGCAAATGCTGGAGGGAGCTGAGCTAGATCCTATGGGAAACTTTCATCCTAGTCCAGGTCAAGCCCCATCCTTATGGTTCATCCCTCCCAGAAAAGGAAGCACTCTTGTGTTATCAGACCCAGCTCTAGGAGCTGAGGTGAGTTCCATTATATGAGACTGGTAGGGAGCTCAGACACTGAAAAGTTGGCAGTGAATTGCATTGGTGATGGGCTGAGAGTTGGTGATGGGGTTGGCAGCAGAGTAGACATGTGCATGATTCAGTTGCACACCTTGCGTTCTAGGGTTTCGGAGACGTGGAAACATCACCGAGCTTTCACTCTCTCATCACTCTGCTGATAGGAAGGGAGAAAGCACCTGAAGTCACCCTTGACGCTGGGCGACAGTGAGAGACCATTGGAGGCCCAAGCGTAAGCTGGAGGTAGCAAGCACCAGGTGCTAACGAACCGGTCTCCAGACAACCGAGGGGCTCAGGGGCGCTGCAGGGTGGACAGCAGCTGTCTCAGTGCCTCCCGTCTCCCCTGGAGGCGGAGGCTCAAACCCAGAAGGCATGTGATCAGCCCAGCTTACAGGCCTGTTACAGCCCTGTCCTCCTAGACCTGACTTTGCACAAGTTTCTTTACCCTTCCCAGTCCCCATGTCATTGGTTGGGAGTGTTATTTCATACTTGGTTCACGTAGCATCCATGATGTTGATAAATGTATTGAGAATGTATTATTATGTGCCAGACCCTTTGCAAAGCGACAACACTACCTAGTTTTTAGCACATTAAAATGAGGTTCCTGTTTCTATACGGATTCTGTGGACCACTCACTACAGGCCAGGCATTTAACAGACATTGTAAATAAATCACAACCACCTGACGTGTCCATTCCCATCTCCACTGGAGAAATACAGCAACTGAGGCTCAGAGAGGCTGAGAAACTTGTGAGGAGTCACAAAGACTAAGTGAAGCCTGCCTTTTCCCACTGTATCTGTCATAAAAGTTGGGACTTGAGGAATGTGTTCCCATGTGTCCCATGAAGAATCCCTTTTTCAAGGCCCAGCTCACCCTAAGGCTTAACCACTCATTAGTGGGTTCTAATGCTCAGGATAACTTGTAGAAAAAGTTTACCACCAGACTTCTTAAAACATGGATTGCTCTCCAAGCCCCATTACAGTAAGCAGTAATCAGGTTTGCTCTGCTGGGCTCTACCCTCCTACAGGAACAGGCCCTCACGGTTTAGTTTCCTTAGAGGTGTGACTGGTCCGGTGAAAGCAAGCAATTCAAACACATCTCCACCTGCCTATAGAGCAGCAAAAACACTCACAGAGACCCAGACTTTGGAGAGAGGATCTGTGTGATCCCCAAAGCCCCACTGACTCGCAGGCCCCCTGCCCTGACCCCTGAGGACACCCACTGTGCCCCAGCTAGCTGCCCTTCCTGGCTGGGGCTCAGGCAACCTTCGTTCCCTCCTAAATAATGCATTGGCTGGTGTCTGGGCTTTGCAAATAAAGCACACTCGGAGAACAGGCATTTCCAAAGCTGCTTACTCTAAGGAGGGGAGGAAGAGAAAAAGTAGAGATCCAAGCAGTTGTTTGGCAGAGTTAAAGTAAATCGATAAGTGCAGGCCACCACCGGAGCAAAACTTACCCTGCTAGTCCCAGCTTCTCCGCCTCAACTGTGAAACTCTGTCACCAGGCAACAAGAGACTTGGGACCTGGAGGTCATTAGCATAGTCTTGACGCCAGCCTGCAAAGTGAGAGGACACAAGGCTGAAAGAGTCTCCAAGAAACTCAAATTTCTGACAGCCTGGCTTGCCTGCCCCCAGGCAGAGGGAACCCCAGGCCTCACCCACTGTGATTCCTGCATCTGGGCTTTTCCTCGGGTTGACCCAGCAGTCAGCAGGAGAGGATTAGAGGATGGGGCAGAGTTCCTGTCCATGGCAACGGCAGGGGGATGTGGCTACACAGAAAAGAAGCCACACGTCTCTCTTGAAAGGGACACATATTTCACTTTAATATTAATCCACTTTCTTCTAATTTGCAGTTTGAGCAAGTATTTTTTTTCTGCTCTTTGTCTTTGAGAGGGCTTTCATCTGTTTATTTGAATTTAATTATTTCTTACCGTTTTCTTTCTCTTTGCACCTTTTCTCCACTATTAAATCAGAGTAGCTACAATACTGATAAAATCATACAGCCCTGTAATCATATTCTCTCACTTGATCGTGTGTCATTAAATGCTGGTGTGTAGTTTCTGAAATCTGCGTCTTGAATGAACACACAGCAGTGAGTCTTGTGCTTTGCTTTTCCTTCTGTTTCCGGCCTGGCGTTATCATGAATAAGGCTGCAATTAATCTACTTGTGCATCTATGGTCTTTTATTTTTCAGTTTTTTTCTTACATTAAATTTCCAGAAATTGAGAAAAGAGCAAAACAAAGTAAGTATGAAAATTATTATGCAGATGATAAAGCATTGAAGAAAAATGAGAAGATGTATATACAGAAATAAGAAATTTAAATGCTCTAAATTTTTCCACCTAATTATACATTAGAAAATACATTAATTAGCAATTAAGTGAAATAAATAATTTCAAATCCAAAATTAAATTTAAGCGGTAAAAATTTTGAAAAGTACAAAAAATGCAAAATGAAATGACTTCAATTTAGAAATAAAAACAAAACAAATCTTATTAAATAAGAGAGAGTTAATTATAACATTTTTGAATATATAAACATTACCATATTATAAGTCCAAAAAATAAAATATGTAACTTAATTTAGACAGCAAATGGATTTAAATAAATTTGTGACTGAAGATGACTAAAAAATTAAAAATTGCCACAAATTCTACTACCCAGTATACTTCTAATTAAAATATTATAAATACATAATTTAAACTTGAAATTAAATAATATAAAAATCATAAAGCACATAAGCAAGAATAAAATCAATATCTAAAAGAGAAAAATATACAAGATAAATACATTTTAAAATATAGGTATATAAAACCTTATGAAAATTAAAAGCACTCATAATTTTGGCAACTGGCAATAACTTTGTATTGTATAAACTTTCAGATTATTAATTTTTTTGAGACATAGTTTCACTCTTGTCACCCAGGCTGGTATGCACTGCAACCTTCACCTCCCAGGTTCAAGCAGTTCTCCTGCCTCAGCGTCCTGAGTAGCTGGGATTACAGGTGCCCACCACCATGCCTAGCTAATTTTTGTATTTTTAGTAGAGACAGGGTTTTGCCTTGTTGGCAAGGCTGGTCTCAAACTCCTGACCTCAGGTGATCCGCCTGTCTCGGCCTCCCAAAGTGCTGGGATTACAGGTATGAGCCACCACACTTGGCCAACTTTCAGATTTTTAACTTATTTATAGTCTCATATTATGGCATGGTTGCACAAAAACAATCTAGTCAATTTATTAATGCTCATTTTTTAATGTCATGCCAAAAAATATAGGCCACTGATGAGTTTGTCAGGTAACTGGCTTTTCATACATTAGGATGAAGATTTTTGTTTGTTTTCTTCAGCGTCAGGGACCTGGAGCAAGGTCTGATCCCAGCAGACAGTGTGTCAGTGTTTCCAGTGGCTGCTCTGTGCCAGGCCTAGCATTGACACCAACAGTGCATTTCATACCTCCCTGGCCTGTACACCACCTCCTTGCCCCGTGCCTCCATATCTTCACCTGTAAATGGAAATCATGGCAACCTCATTGGGCCTTTGCGGAAATTAAACAATAGGCAAAAAGTCTTCATACTTTGTAATGGGTTAAACAATTAAGTGTTATTATTGTTAGGTCTAGAACTGTATGCAGAATTTCCACATTTTAGGGAAATGAAGATAGATAAGAAGTTTTAACAGAGAGGGTCAGTGAGCTGTTAGTCCAGGGGAGTATCTCTGGTTTGAAAGGGTATGTCTGTCTCTGCATGGATTTCTAATGCCCTATTGCATGGGTCTGAAAATTAGAGTCCAAGTTGACTCAGATTTGCTTCTTAGGAGAAATAAATGGGGAGAGAGGGAGTGTATTTGGCTTCTCACTGAAGAGCTCTGCCCCTCCCGCATTCTGCCCCTAGCATCTCCCTAGCTCATGCCAGATGTCTCCCTGGCAATAGTTAAGCAAAACTATTGTCCTGTCCTGAGAAATAGCCCACATCCATCAGCAGGCCTGTATTTCCAGCTTGCCCAGATGAGTGAATTTTCTTCTCACTGTGACTTGTGTATGCCTAGAGCTTCTTAACTCAAGAACCAAATCCCTCAGTAACCAATTTTACCAGGTCCTCAAAACTGCTTTTGCAAATAGGCAGTACAGCATGGGAGAATTTGGAGTGGCAGCAGGATTTTGAAATGTGTCTGCGTTAGCTCAGGGGCCCAGGTTAACCTGCAGGCCCTCCATAGATGTCTGCCATGTTAGGGCTACACCAGCCTCCTAGTGCCAATGAGGAAGAGGATGGGCAGAGACCCCAGACTCCTGTCAGGGCTGAGAGGGTGCAGCCGTTAGCCAGATGAGTCCTTCGCTGAGAACCTTTGGTCTGGGGGCTAAGCCACCATATCTGGAGGCCCAGCCGCCGGATGCTCTGCCAGCCCCCCAGAGAGGATGAGCTCTTGGATCATGCATCTGGCTCCCTCCTCTACTCCACTTGCTCTGGGGGCCTGGTTTTAGGGTAGGGTGAAGGTGCTGGATGGGTGGAGCTGGCCCAAGGGAGAAGAGTCAAAGCAGAACTATAAGGCAACTCAAGGGCACTGACACTGTGCAGCGTGGAGCAGGGAAGGCCCTAGGGCCACATGGCAGCAGTGCTTCAGCTTCTGAGGCTTGTCTAGGGGGTAAAGGACAGAAATTTGATTAAAAACGAAGCAGCATGGCTGGGCACGGTGGCTCATGCCTATAATCCCAGTACTTTGGGAGGCCGAGGTGGGCGGACTACCTGAGGTTGGGAGTTTGAGACCAGCCTGACTAACATGGAGAAACTGTGTCTTTATTAAAAATACAAAATTAGCTGGGTGTGGTGAGGCATGCCTGTAATCCCAGGTACTCGGGAGACTGAGGCAGGAGAATCACTTGAACCCGGGAGGTGGAGGTTGCAGTGAGCCGAGGTGGTGCCATTGCACTCCAGCCTAGGCAACAAGAGCGAAACTCTGTCTCAAAAAAAGGGGAAGCAGCAGCATGGGTGTAAATGAAAGAACTTGAACTAGCCACGAAGTCACGATGCGGAGATAATCTTTCCATCTTTGAAGTCATCCGGCAGAGATGGATGCCTGTCCTGGGTGTGAAGGGAGTGAAAGGGTGATGGGATGTCCCCTGCGCGTCCACCCATGCAAGGCCACAATGAGGTGAGGCCGGGTAACTACCAGAATTCTCGCTGGCTTTGTTTGAATTCTTCTGTTCTCTGCTCCACCCCAAGTTGTCCACAGGCCCCAATCTTGTCCTGTAGCTCAGTGTAGGCCCCCAGCAAACTCTGAGGAGCTCCTCAGAATTGTGTCCACTGGGCTGACCGAGCAGGTGCCCAGGTTCCCAGGTCGCACAATTCTAAAGTCACCCAGAAGGAGACTGGCAGTGTCAAGTGGGTCTTGACCAGAAACAGGACCCACTCTGCCACCACACTCTTTTTCCTCCCAGAGTGGAAAAAAAAAGTCTCCCCTGCTCCTGAACCATGACCACATCGCCAGGACCACGCCTATTGAGTAGCTCCATGCCCACACCAATGCTAGCCTTTCCCAGACCCCTGGTCACACTTGCTCTCCCATGCTCCTGTGTGACGAGTCTGCCCAGTGTGTTGCAAGGATGAGATGGCACATCAGAGAAGCTTGCTGTCTTGCCCAGGGGCCCCCATTTAGGTGGTGGAGGTAGAATTTGGAACCAGGTGTCCCTGACTTCACAGACAGAGCTCTTTTTCAGGCTGCCTCCTGCAGATTTCAGGAGCACATTAGAAAGCCAAGAGCCATTTGCAACATCTTGTTTAATCTAAAAGTTACACGATAATGATGGATGATGGACGATGCCGTTTATTAACTCTTAAAGCAATACATTCAACTAATCACCAGTTACCAGCAAAATTCACATAGACCATCTTGAGAGTTCTGTAATCATCTTCAGATTAATATGATTATAAAACAATATTTTTAAAAATAGAACTCACCTTTGGTTAGGTGTCCTGGCACTGCTGGTGATGGTGTCTTTCTCTGATGGTACCAGGAATGATGAAACTTCCTTAGAGCTCATAGCTGACAAAATGGGTGGGATGGTGAAATGCCTTTCTCTTCTGTACACCATTCCACCTGATTGTAACATCACAAACGACCACAGGCAAAATTCTAGAACCATGTCTGAAAGAGAGGGGAGCAGAGGCTGAATCTCATTTCCAGGACCCTGACAGGCACATTTAGCTCCTGTTTTCACTCCTCTGTCCTCACTCCCCTATCAACTTCTAAAACAGAGTAGCAAGATCAGCAGGCTGTGGCATGCCAACTCCACATGCTCATTGCTCTGGAGGGCTCAGCAAAGGTCCTTTTCAAGGTGACAACCCTCACTGTCTCCAGCCTGGGCTCTGCCCTTGCCTATACCCTTAAGAGCAGCCTGCCCTCCAGAACTGGGTGGGTGGCAGAATCACAGACACAACAGGAGAACCAAATCTTCACTTGACCCTTTGCAAGCTAAAGCAGTACATCGGAGTATGTTTTGCCTCTGCTTATTGTTGGGTGTTGCTTGCCTGGATACATGGCCCAGATGGATGACTTCTCTATTAGGTTTGAAGAGGTAAATCCCAGCCTGGGGCTTGCTTTCTGCTTGTGGAAAATCTACCAAGTAAAGAATTGAATGCAGAGGGATAGAGACACCGGGCTATGATGGGAAGATGAAGAGGGACTGTCGCCGCCGGACACATGGACAGCCAGGCCCTGTCCAGTCTGAGCTCGGCAGGGTCCTGACACAGACCATGCAGGTGGAGCAGAGTGTATGTGGGGACCGGGTCTGTGGGCACCTCAACAGGACTGTGGCAGAGGGGATGCATGGAGCAAGGAAATAAGATTTGGCTTTGTGTAGTGAAGCATCTTGAGCAAAGACCCGATCTTGGGTATAGAGGAGAGTCTCATGGGGATGGGGAAGAAACAGCTGGAAAAGGACCCAAGGGGCACCTTGGAGCTGGGCTCTGCAATCCCTGCTAAATAGAAGAGATGTTTCAGGTGGAGAGGGAGGGCTCCTCCCCACCCCCTTCCCAATGTTGCATTTTGCTACCCGTTTTCCTACCAGGGCAGTCCACAATGGGACCTCATTCGTTTGATATGTAAGTCTTTAATTTTAGCCTTATACATTAGTATGGCCTTTTGAAGGAAACATTTGGCGGTAGGTAGCAAATTGGAAAATGCTCATACTTTTTAACCCAGTAGCACCACAGCTAGAAACTTCTCATGGATACACTCACAAAAATATCCCAGGGACATGTGCCAAAAGGTGCCCCTGGAAAAGTCAGTTGTGAGAACGAAGACTGTCACCGGGGCAATGAATCAGTTAGGGTCCAGCTGTGTGACGCTGCCCGGCAGCTGCAGAGATGGTTTCGAAAGTGCAGTGTGAGCCGGTGTCCAGGGCTGCGGCAGCACAAGGGAGCCTGCATGGAGACCCTGGTGTACCATGTGATTCCATGTATGATTGAAGTTTTTTTTTAAAAAAAACCTATGTAGGCATATAGGCAGGCATATGGGTACAACATTTTTTCTGGAACATACACTAGAACTGGTGACTCTGGACACTTCCTGAGTAGGAGAGGTAGTTGGCAGACTCTTATGTCATATTTCATGGCCTTCCATGTTGTTTGCATTTTATCCACATGGCAAAAGAGGGAGTTGGGGCAGGGGCAAAGAAGGCCGAGATGCGGCAGGGGAATGCTGAGTGGGTTGTAAGGGAGGCCCCCAAGCCTGAGGCTGCGTGTCCCCTGGGACTTCTTGAGGAAACAGCTTGTTCTGGCATCACAGAGGAGGGACAGTGACTGCAAGAATCTAACCGTCAGAGGTCAGGGTGGGGCCAGAAGAGCTGGACAGCAGTCTCCCTGTGCTGCCGCTAAGAGATGCTGCGGAATTTGGGAAGTCTGCAGCTTTCCCGAACACCCTGGCCCCATGAAGCCCAGGCAAGCGCCACCTCTCCCCTTTTCTTGTTCGCCTTGATATATTTGGTCACCACCATTGTTTTCTGTCCCACAGGAGATACCCCGGCTCTGACAGGACCATGCTGCAGAAGTGGCAGGTACAGTGGCTCCTTTAGAGGGAAGCCCTCTGGGAAGGCAAGCCAGAGAATGGCCCAGGCCCCAGCGATGGAGAGGAAGTGTGTGGATCAACCAAGAAGGGATATTCTTTTTCTTGTTTTTATTTATTTATTTATTTATTGAGACGGAGTTTCGCTCTTGTTACCCAGGCTGGAGTGCAATGGTGTGATCTCGGCTCACTGCAACCTCTGCCTCCTGGGTTCAAGTGATTCTCCTGCCTCAACCTCCCAAGTAGCTGGGATTACAGATGCCTGCCACCTGGCCCAGCAGATGTTTGTATTTTTAGTAGAGATGGGGTTTCACCATGTTAGCCAGGCTGGTCTCTACTCTTGACCCCAGGCGATCCACTTGCCTCAGACACTCAAAGTGTTGGGATTACGGGCGTGAGCCACCACACCTGGCGGTGATCTTATTTATTTACCAAAATTTCCCAGACATTTCCCTGACCAGATCTCAGTGATGGAGTGCACTTTAGAGTCAGAGCTGGGGAGTGTGTGTGTGTGTGTGCACACGCGCCTGCACACCTGTACACCGTGGATGCCTCCGAGTGGGTACACACACCCTGTTTGTGAAGATACACATGTATACAGCCACGTAGGGGGCAGGGCATGGGTGTCACTTCTTGTTCCTGGAAGACACACATGGCTCCCAGCCTAGACAAGCTGATATTCAGCCCAGGGTTCTCAGAGAAAGGAATAGACCACAAGAGAGGCAGTTGTAGAGATTGGGGGACAACGAGAAAGTAGGTCTCAGTCACCCAGGTCCCAAATCCTCCCCCAAGGAGCAGGCCTAGGAAGGGAGGGCTGTCAGAGATGACAGTGATATTGGATTGCTCACTCATTCGGTGGCCTTGGTGGATTTTATTCCCAATACAGGCCCTGTCTCCATTTGTGCCTGTTCCTCTGGAAGCAGAGGGCCCCAAAGAGTGAGCATCACCCCAACAGGCAAGCACAGGGAACGGGCAGTTCTCAAAGTCCCAGAGGAAGCCAGACCATCAAGCCAGGGAGTGAGGGCCGCTGTCTCTGGGACTGCCATGGCCCCTCTGCTTATTTTCTTACCATTAATAGGTCAGCAGTCAGTTCACCCACAGCATATGTGCTATGATTTTAGTGAACTTCTGAGTATTGCATCCAACAGTTAACACAAAAGAATCTTTTATCCTTGATGTTGGATGCTGAACTGCATTGGGTTATTTTCCTGGCTGACTTTGCTTCCCAAATACACTTGCCTCCGTTCGTGGGTGGGTCCTGAGTTGGCACCAGCTCATGCATGAGATGTGCAGGAAGTGACCGAGGGGCCGGCGGCCTGTCCTCACCCACAGAACCAGGGCCTGCTGCTGAAGTCAAAGGGTGAGACCCCTGGTTTGGGGGAGCATCAAACGTGTTTGGTTTATCCTCTTTCTGTCTCTTTTTGTAGAAAAGGGACATCAACAATTTTGAGTATCTCATGTACCTCAACACCGTGGCTGGGAGAACCTGCAATGACTACATGCAGTACCCCGTGTTCCCCTGGGTCCTTGCAGACTACACCTCAGAGGTAAGGTCCTCCTGTGGAACCCACAGCTGCACTCAGACTTTTGGACCCCTATAACAGAGACCCTCAGTCAGCATGCAGAGTCTCTGCTAGGAGTTTCCATCATATGAACCTGGGTACCTGGGTCTAATGGCTGCTGAAGTTCAGATCTCTTATTTTTTATTTGTTTATTTTTAAACAGAGTCTCACTCTGTCACCCAGGCTGGAATGCAGTGGCACTGTCTCTGCTCACTGCAACTTGCCCCTCCCGGGTTCAAGAGATTCTCCTGCCTCAGCCACCTGAGTAGCTGGGATTACAGTCATGCATCACCATGCCAGGCTAAAATTTTTTGTACTTTAGTAGAGACAGGGGTTTTCACCACGTTGTCCAGGCTGGTCTCAAACACTTGACCTCAAATGATCCTCCTGCCTTGGCCTCCCAAAGTTCTGGGATTACAGACAGGCTTGAGCCACTGTGCCCGGCCTCAGATCCCTTAACCCCATGTTGGCCTTTGGTGTTTGGCTGCCCGGGTTCCTGTCCTGGCTCTACCTGTGGAATGATCAACACCACTAGCATAATTGCTAACATGAGCCCCAGGGGGCTTCCTGGCTTACTCTCCACAGTGAAGGCACCTGATGCCATCTACCAAGATGGTGCCATGGGTCAGGCCTTGTGGGGAGAGGCAGTTACAAGTGAGGTGGGCCGTGAAATTGTTCCTAAAATCAGCATGTGCAGGGAAAGGGGCTGGGGAGGAAAGAAGAGAGAGACACACACAGAGATACGGACACACAGAAAGAACAAGCCACTCGCCCTGCAGCTTAAGTTCAGCAACAGAGATGATGGTTTCTGGGCCTCCTCTGAGATCTGGACTGACATGTGTACTGACAGGGGAGGCCGATGGCAAGATGGGAAGAACAGACCCTTCATCTCTTTTAGCCTCTACCCCTGGGCCCCAGCAGGCAGGGAACAAAGGGGAAGAAAAACTCCACAGCAGGACCAGGGTGATGTCTGTGCTCCTGTGCGGACAACCAAACTATGGAGCTGTGTCCCAGCTACCTGGGCCCTGGCCATCCAGAGAGACGCTGGGCCGTTTGTGAAGCACATAGGTGGCTGGACCACTTTTCAGATGAGCATGGCCAGTCCTGCCTAGGGCTGCTTGGATGGCAGACCCTCAGGATTCGGGAGAGGGAGACTCGTTTCTTTGTGACCTCCCATCCCCTCGTAAGACATTTAATGCAGCGAAACTAGCACTGGCTGCTGCATAGTGCATTAATGGTCCATCAGAGACCAAGGCATTGCAGACACAAAACCTACTCACATGTTGCAAAGTGGTGGTTTGAAGGCCTTTTTTATTTAGGTCATACTGGGTATTTAAAATCTTGATTATTTATCAACACTTAAAAATTAGGAGATTTCTCCTTTTAAAAAAATCTGGATTTCCAACGTCTTTTGGAAAACCATGAGATCTGGCAACTAGGCATTTTCCTGAGCTGGCAAGATTGCTGAAGCTGAATGTGGGTCTCAGTGTGTCCCCTCCAGCACTCACTGGGATCTTAGAAGGGGCCATCTCACCCTTGACCCTGCTTCCCCCTGGCTTGTGCAGACATTTGAGATAGTGACACCTTGGGCCCCCAGTGGAGCTTTGAGGATTCACTGCTCGTGGAAAGAAATGGTTATGAGCCAGGCACAGTGGCTCACGCCTGTAATCCCAGCACTTTGGGAGGCCGAAGCAGGAGGATTGCTTGAGCCCAGGAGTTTGAGACCAGCCTGGCCAACATAGTGAGACCCTGTCTCTATCAAAAATACAAAAATTAGCCAGGCATGGTGGCTCGCACCTATGGTCCTAGCTACTTGGGAGGCTGAGGTGGGAGGATCACTTGAGCTCAGGAGGTTGAGGCCACAGTGAGCCAGGATCATTCCATTGCATGCCAGCCTGGGCGACAGAGTGAGACCTTATCTCAGAAAAAAGAAAACAGAGAGATACACAGGTACCTCCTCCTGTAAAGAAATGCAAACCCCAGAAAATCTTGGCTCCTCTGTTAACACACAGGACATTAAAAGAAAAAGTCTCCCAGAGAACCTGGCCCTGCAACTAGTCCAATTTCCTCTGCAGTGTATTCCAAGGGAGGGAAGGGGCGGTCACAGCATGCTTTCACTGCCCAGAAAGGAGTGGGCCTCCAGGAAAAATGAGCAAGTTCCTCTCATTTCCTCCCCAAACAGATGACTTCTAACTTCCTATAAAATCAGTTTGATTCTAAGCAAGGACCCTGAACTATTGGAGTAAATTATGCAGTTTAGAAGTCAAGTGCCTCATAGACAACAGGAATTCTTTTAAAGTGTCTTTTCAGTAACTGGTAGCCATGTTCTGATTTGGGTCAACTTGGAACAGGTTGAGTGTGAACTCAGTCTTCCCCTCCTCTTATTTTTCATCTCTCCCTTTTTAAGTCTTTGTGGATCACTGGCTCTGGGGCCATAAAACCCCAGCCCGCCAGTTAACCACCAGAGAGGGGTCAGATCAAATGACAGTAAACCAATAAAGAGAACCATAAAACTCAAGAGTGTGGCTCCCAGGGCACCAGTGGGTCGGGGGAGTTAACTCCAG
Organism: Saimiri boliviensis; assembly: GCF_048565385.1. NCBI lineage: Eukaryota > Metazoa > Chordata > Mammalia > Primates > Cebidae > Saimiri > Saimiri boliviensis. The sequence continues at coordinate 26,407,089 of NC_133460.1, read as the reverse complement.
CCGCACATCTGCCTTCTAGACATTGAACTTGGCCAATCCGAAGACTTTCCGGGATCTTTCAAAGCCCATGGGGGCTCAGACCAAGGAAAGGAAGCTGAAATTTATCCAGAGGTTTAAAGAAGTTGAGAAAACTGAAGGTGAGTATTCAGCTTCACTTTTTGTGCAGTGTTATTCTGGATGCCCTGAAATGATCCTTGATAACAGTTAAGGTGATTACTTAGCCTACAAGTGATTACATTTGCATAGAGGACTCTAACCTGATTGTAGGAAGTACCTGGGGAGCTTCTAGAAAATACCAATGTCCAGGACTCATCTCTAGAAATTTGGATTTAAATAAGTCTGTGGTGTGGCACAGCCCAGGGGAGCAGCCTGCCTGGAGACGTATGTTGTTAAGAGGCAGTGACTCCATACCTAGGGTCAGGCAATGGCAGAAGGAACTAGCATTCATTCGGCACTTTCTTTCTGCCAGGGCCAGGCCAACCTGCATTAGTATAATCAGTGGTCCATTTCATAGAGAAGGAAAATGAAACTCATAGGGTTTAAGCAACTTGCTCAAGATCACTGCCTCTAAACAACAGAGCGTGCATTTGTGACTCTAGTTCTCAAATTTGTCCATCTGCGCATCATCTTTAGACATTTTGCCACATTCATGTGCCACCTGTGTTCGTATGATGGAAATCTTTTTCTTTAGGTCTGCTCACTTCCTAAACTTCAATGAATGTATTTTTAAATGCCATTTCTGAACATAGCATAGCTCACTATCTGCCACACGTGAGCACAGGTAGGGAAGCAGCCCTCAAGCGTGTGTTTTTTGTTGCAGGAGACATGACTGTCCAGTGCCACTACTACACGCACTACTCCTCAGCCATCATCGTTGCCTCCTACCTGGTCCGGATGCCACCCTTCACTCAGGCCTTCTGCGCTCTGCAGGTGAGCTGTCACCACTCTGCGCCTACATGCACGTGCACACACAGACACACACACACGGAGCTGTATCACACAGACCAAAACCTGGGCTTGAACAAGATGGAACACCTCTGCTAAAAACTTGGTCATTAGCCAGTGATTCCCAGTTGGCGTTGGCTCCAGGATTCTGGTCCCCAAGAAAGGCAGGCTTTTTTTCCTCAGTTACACCTGCACATCTGCCCAACAAAGTCTTGCAAAATGATTCTAAAAATTAAGAAATGAGACATGAAAAAAGGATTTGACATAAATAAGATTTAGTGGAAAAAGAAAAAACAGGAAGCTTGGAGACTAGAAAGGCAGGTGGTCAGGGATTAGAAAAATAAATACAAGAAGGAACAATGAAAAGAATATGACTCAGGACATCGGAATGCATAAATCTATACCGAGTACAAACTGAAAGCCTTCGAAGGACAAAACTAACTTACCCACCCATACACCGACAGACCATTATACCAGATTAGGGTTGCCAGGTTTTAAATAAAAATACAGGATGCCTAGTTGAACTTGAACTACCAATAAACTATGAATTGTTGGTTGTTTAAATGAAATTTAAATTTATCTGGGCCTCCCATATTGTATGTGGCCAGTCTGGTGTCTGAGTGTTGCGGGGTTGGGGATGGTGTCAAAGGCGTGTGGGATTTCTGGGACAGAGTCTTTCATGGGCAGTGCTGTGAAGATGCTGAGAAGCTCCTTTCCCCTCTTCCCCTCACAACCCCATCACTGGGATTCCGCTTCCAAGGAACGCTTTATCCCAGGGGCACAGCTTTTGAATGGGGAGAATCCTGATAGGCCAGCTGGCTCAGCTAACTCTAAAGTAAATATAGCACAGGGTCTGAGTGTATGGGCTGCCCAGATCCAGATCCTGCAATGGTCCAATGGGGAGAAAGGCATAAGCTGGGGTGGGCAACAGGCCACTGAACACATAGACTTGCTCTGACACCTAAGCCTCATCTCAGAAAAGCCTGGGTGTCCCAAGAACTGTGTGTTGGGTCTGACCTTACCAGCCAGGTCACTGTGGTCACTGAGAAGACCTTGACCCTGAGAGACCAAAGGCCACCCTGAGTCAGCACTAAAGCTGACTCTGAGCTCTGGGGCAGGAATGAGTAGGCGAGGTCAGGTTACTTTCTCTAAATAAGGAACAAATGCCCTTCTGTCTTGTATCTTGGCACAGCCTTCTTTCCCCTTGACGGCACAACTTGTCTAGACATTGTATAACCTCCTCTCCCTGGAAATTCACTCAAAAATAATAAGTGTACTTCCCCTGAGCCTTTCTCAGGCAACAAGCATTTTAAGTAAGTTTTGTTTGGAGAACAAATGGTCCCAGAGCTGCACCCCATGCCAGGAATCCCATCCAGATGTCGCTCATTAATCCACAAGAAATGATGTTCGCCGTTGATGATGATAGTGATGGATTCCACCACTGGTTTCTATCCAGGGAATTTAAGTGTTCAAATGTTCACGATATTTTCAGAGCTTCCCCTAACCCCTTCAGGAGGCTGCATTAAAGCCCAAAACGCCAGCTCTACCTGTTTCTAAGGATCTTTTCACATGGGGAGGAGACAGAGTGAAATAGAAACAACCTTGGCTGCGAGATTTACATCACAGCTCTGCCACTTAATAGATACAAAATCTTCTGCAAGTTATTTTACCTCTGGAAATGAGGGTTAATTATGCACATCTCACTGGGCTATAAGCAGTTGAGAAGATTAAATGAGAAAATGTGGAGAGAGCCCCCAGCTCAGGGCTTGACGCTACCTAGGTGATCAATCTCTGTTAGTTCCCTTCTTCCCTCTGCAATCAGCCGGATCTAATCTGAGTAGGTCTGAACTTGTCCAGGCTGGTCCCCTCTGGTTTAAGCTAATATAAGGCAGTCTGCATTGCATCAAAGTATTTCAGCTTAGGATGAGCCAGACCTAACAGGTGTGCTGTGAACCAATGAGGATATCTGGGCTATGGCCACTTTGAAGCTAATCACTGGTTTAAGCTTATTTTAGCCAGTTTGGTCCATTGGTGACCACGTAAAACTCATTTGAGTTGGTCTACACCAGTGTGAGAGGGTCAGAACCAATCGCCCATGCTTTTAGGTGACACAAATGCAGTCATCTTAGCTTGAGCCCTTTTGACTCCCATGTTGAAGTCCCTGATGTGACTTAGTTTTGGGGCTCAGATTTGTCTTGGGTAGATTGACCCATCCACTTTGGAATCATCCGGTCTCTCTCCACTTGCTTCTGAATTGGGTCTCACTTTCCTACTTTTAAATTACTCTTCTGGTGGGTCACACCTGGTCTGAGCCTTTGAACCAGCAAAAGAACCAGCCACCTTTCATTTTTTACTTAGGAAAAAAGAATTTTAGCTCTTGAGGGAATGAGTCGAAAAGCTGCATAGGCTACCTCTGTTGGGGGACATACCAGGCTCCTCTTTGAGAGTGCTGGAATCTCGGCACACGTCCTAAGGAATTTTCTGGCATCTTCCTGAAGTCAGGCTCTTTCCTCCATCTCACCCCACCTCCCAGGGGGAGGCCTGTCTCTTCTCCAGAGACCTTTGCTTCACCCTTGAGGTGACTGGAAAGGAGCCTCCCATAGTCTCAGCAGCCCAAGGCACTGCCCCCAGCCTGGGGTGGACGGAGAAGTGGGAAAGAGCAGGAGACGTGGGGAGGCTGCGGAAGCCAGGCACGGAAGCCAGAGCCGGTGGACGTGTAAGAGTCAGCGTGGGAAAGTGCATGTGTCTCCATTCCGCTTTGAGCAAATGCTACCACCCGCCTACTACCACAGATAAGCCAGAGTGGAGGCATATGTGGTGAGCCTGGGGCTCACATCCCAGCACCCCCAGCTGCTGCATCTGACTTTACACAGATCACTTTCTCTCTCTGCAGTCTACTCTCCTTGTTGGTGAGATAAAGGAGGCGGGTGGGAGGATCACATCGGAAGGCCCTTCCATAACAGTTCTATCCTCTGATTGCTCACTAAGCACCTACTATGCACCTGGATGGTGCTAAGTACCTTACAACTGTTATTTAAAACATTTTGTAATTATTTATGGTGGTAAAATATGCATAACATGGAATTTACCCTTTTAACCATCTTAAGCGTGGTGGCATTAGGTGCATACACACTGCTGTGCAGCCATCGCTGCCATCTGTCTCCACAACTTTTTCATCCTCCCAAACTCAATCTCTGTACCTGCGGAACAATAACTCTCCAATCACCCCTCCCCACAGCACCCAGCAACCACTGTTCTACTTTCTGTCTCTATGAGTGACTACGCTAAGCCTCTTATAAGTGGGATTATGCAATGTTTGTCCTTCTATGACGGGCTTCTTGCACACAGCATAATGTCCTCGAGGTCCATCCTTGTTGCTGCACGTGTCAGTTTCCTAAGGTTGAATCCTGCACCCTGTATGTGTAGACCACATGTTGTTATTTATCATTCATCCATGGCTGGGGTGCTTCCTCCTTCTGATGATGGTGAAGGGGGCTGCTGTGGACACTGCTGTGCCTCATTGGACCCTCACAAGCTTGTGAGAGGCTGCTGTGATTAATCGCAGGATACTGAGTCTCTGGAAGGTCATGTCCCACAAGAAATGACAATGGAGATGAGATGGGTTCCAGCCCTGGAGCCACCAAGCCTAAAACAAGGTGAATAAAAGCAAGGTGGGGTCTATAGAGGTTGTCCAGAGGGGACATAGTGCTCAGAGGAAAGGGAAACATGCCGTTTTCAAGGCCACATTTTCAGTAGAACAGTGGGGAGTCCCTCGTACAGCATCACACACAGGCACACATGCGTACAGTGTGATACGTAGGCGGTCACCCGGCACTGCAACAGGAATGCAATGTGCCAGCTGCATGTGTGTGCGGCATGGCCCCGGTGCCCCCAGTGCAGAGTGACAGGCAGCACAACAGCTCTGTCACGGAGCACCTTTGCTGTCACGTACTGTATGCCTGTGTGGTCTGCTGGCTTGCAGGGAGGCAGGCATGGCATTCTCTGGGCCCTGCGGCCCGTTCACCCTGCACCGTACAAAGACTGGACAGCACAGACATCTCCTACAGCAGTCCAGTACATTCTGAGCCCTGGGTATAAGAAGTGTTTTACTGCTTTCATGTTTAAATGTTCTTAAGTTTGAGCTGGTCTTAGAATTGATTCACACTTAGATCCTTGATGTGCTTGTTTTTATTTTTCTGTCTCAAGTCTGTTATTACAATGATAGATTTTTACAATCCAGAAAATATGGTATATGTATATGCTGTGTGATCTGAGCCGGTGGCACCTGCAGGCAGTGTGACGAGGCACGGGTCAGCTGTGTGTTCTGTTTTCCCCACTTTCTTGGAGGTGTGTGAACGGCTGATGGCTAGGGCAGAGGGCTTGTCTCCCCCAGCAGCAGCCCATGGTGCCGTAGTTCCTTTGTTCATTTGTTTTTGAGACAGGGTCTTGCTCTGTCACCCAGGCTAGAGTACAGTGGCATAATCATAGTTCAGAGCAGCCTGGAACTCCAAGGCTTGAGCAATTTTCCTGCTTCGGCCCCCCGAGTAGCTAAGACTATAGAGGTGCACCACCATTATTGGCCAAAAAAAAAAGAAACAAAAAACTCACACATATTCTGTAAAGATGGTGTCTTACTTTGTTGCCGAGGTTGGAAAATGCCGTAGTGTTTAGGAGTCTTGCCCGCCTAAAGCGAGTGTCTGTGAGCCTCTAGAGAGTTGAGTCACCAGGAGGTCAGGCCCCTGCTGCAGTCCCAGCCCAAGCACCTGTTTCTGTCCCAGTAAAAGTACCAGTTGCTCTCAGGCCTGAGATCAGGCCCAGCCGAGTGGGGCACGGCAAGGCATCCGGCATCCAGCGAAGACACAGCAGCAGTGGCTGCTGCTGCATTTAATAAGAAACAGAAATAAAGTGCTGTGTTAATTAAGTCACAGCCCATGTGAAGTCAGCTGTTACCAGCAGTGGGGAAGGGTTTTCCGAACCACCTGAGGCGAGATGGCTGGTTTTTGTATAAGACAGATGCTAACTGCAGAGAGAACGGAGAACCGTGGGGTGGCACTTGGCTTGTCCTGGCTATTGACTTGGGAGGTCCTGGCGGGGTCAGTGCCGGGAGTCCTGGTGGAGTGTGTGCCAGGGAAGGTGAGGAAGCTGAAGCATCTGTGTCTGTGCTCACACCCCAGTGGACTATGCCTGCCTCTTCACTTGCTGCCTGCAGCTCAGCCCCTGCCTCTGAGGCAAGCAGCCCATCTCCTGGTACCCAGAGCCTCACGCAGGGCCAGACCACCCGACATAGCCAGGGCTGCAGGGCTGGACACAGAAACCTCCAGCCTCCCTCTGATTACAGCGTGAGGACATGGGGTCTGTAAAGGCCCAAACTGACTTGAGGAGAACCATTCAGGATCTCCAATGCTGTGTAGTTTTTATCATACATACTTAGGATGAGTATTGACAAAGCACATGCAATAGAGACAGACAGACCTGGGATAAACTCCAGGCTCTGGAACTTTCTAATTGGCATTATTGAACAACTGAGCCTCAGTTTCTTCATTCTTTAAAATAACTCCTGGCTGGGTGGGTGGTGAGGACTGAAGGAGATGCAGCATGAGCCTGTCTGGCTGAACTGAGTGTCCCCTACGTGCCCACCCCTCCTCCTAATGCAGGCAGAGTGGTTGCAGCAAGGCTAGGTGGGTTCACTCATTTAGAAAAGAGCCACAGCCTACAGGAAGGAAAGCTAATGGCTACTCTGAGGTCATCCCATCCTCCATGAGAGCAAGACCAAGAGGCAGCTGGACCAGTGTGTGGGCTTCCCAGTGCCATGCGGGTCCTATGCCTTTAGCTGATTCAGTACCGTGTCAGGGCCTGGCTCTTTCTTGCAGAGGCTCAGAGAGTGCTGGGTCCAGCTGTCTTTTCCCCTCACACTTTTGCCCCATTGCTTCTGAGGCTGTTGCTGCTGAAAGCTGCCCTGACAGTGCAGGCGCTGCTTCCTGTTGTCATCCCACAGTCCTTCAGATTCCCCACCTTCCTACCCGTGTCCCTAGCACTGGAGGATCCTGCCTCTCCTCACTTCCCCCACCTCCTACCTTCTATAACTTCTATCCCCTTCTCCTTTAGAGCCCCTGGTTGTCTTCCCCATGCACGCTGAGATTGGGGCCCAAGCCCAGGATTGCTCCCCAGTTCCTAGTCTGGGCAGGGAAAAGGATGTAGGGACTGGGTTCATTTGGCACCTCTTTCTATGTGCCTACTGTACCGCATAAGGTATGTCTTGCTCTCTCTCTCTCTCTCTCTCTCTCTCTCTCTCTCTCTCTCACACACACACACACACACACACACACACACACACACACACTTGCCTTCACACCAACAGCAATCATCCAAGGTTCGCAGACAAGGGCATGGGAGGTGAAAGAGATTAAGCAACTCACTGGAGTTCATCCTGCAAGTAAGGGGCACTGAAATTCCTGCCCAAGCCTGCCTGCTTCTGAAGCCAGTGTGCTTTCCACCATTGCACATTGCCTCTTTGATGGGCTAAACACAGCAGGTTAGATCACCTGATATGTCAACAGCGTCCTGTAAGTGAATCATTTTCATGGGTACTCTTAAATACCGGAAAGAATACCTGCAGTGAGAGTGGGTTGTCAGCCCACTGATAAAGCTAATCCCATAGCCAGATGTGGCAGCAGGTCGATTTGGATCAGTGTCATCAGGAAGGAAGAACAGACTTTCTAGCATGTATTATAAAAATATCTGCACATCTAGGTGTCCTCCACAATATTACTGAATTTCTTGTGAATGTGGGTCAAGAATTGAAGCTACATTGGAGAGGGGTTTAAGAATGTCTAATAGTCATTAAAATGCTCATCCAGAGACAATGGTGCACATAGATGTTGTGTCCTTACATGAAAGGAGTACTTCCTTTACTATAGAACATTTTTTTGGGCTTTGCAGCTTTCACCATCATACCATAATTATAGACCGTCCCCTGATTTTAACTCGGTTCAGTCCAGCAATAGTCCTTGCTAGCCACTTCTTTTCCTACTATTTTGCCTTCAATTTCACTTCATCTCTTAGCAATATTTAGCACCTCCTGAAGGATTTTACTTGAGAAGTGGCACATAGGATTATGTTGTTTCTGAGCTCTTCAGTATTCAAAATGCTCCTGCATCATTACATGTGAGCAACGTCTTAACTAAGCACAAAATCTAACAACTGTAGCCTTTTGCTTCAGAACCCTCTAGGCTTGGCTGGCTCCTTTGTCTTCTGGCCCAGATGTCACATGGGAAAACCTTCTGCCAATAAGAAGTTGTTCTTTTGTTGGCAATCGCAATATTTATTTTTTACAGTTCACTGGGATACAGGCAGGATTTGTTGCAGAACAATTCCAGCGTAGCTCTTGCTTCAGAAATTCTCTTTGATCACTTCGTCCCCTTTCAAGTTCTAGACTTAATTGTGCTGTTTTCTTTCATTTGGGTCTGGACTTTCCTTAGATAGGCACTCTGTAAACCTTAACTGGGACTCCCTGCCTTGTACCTTCTTGCTCCATTTTTCCCTTTTCTTTCTTTTTTCCTCCCTTTCTTTCTGAGAATTCAGTCCTAGCTGGAACTCCTCACTGGCAGCCACCAGAGTTTACATCAACCCACAGACTTATAATACAAGTAACAAAGCAATTCCACTTTTGCTTCTAGGGAATTTGGTGTTTTCTTTTGTGTTGCAGAAGTGAGAAAACCCATTAATTTTGAAACAAATGTATGCAAATACATTTATTAATATAGGAAATAGGAAAATCAGTTATTGCTTCCTTTATAAATAATACAGGCTTAAGTTTTAAAGATATTACTTTTGCTAAAATGCATTAGACAGCTGTGAAAAAAATAACATTTTTCTTTGTGGTAATATCTTTAACCAGATTTGTAGCACTAACAATATTTCGTATGTATATATTATTTTTATTTAATACAGGTAATCTTTTTATTACCAAATCATATTGTTTCTCAGGAGACTACCATCTGCACTCATAAAAGCTGCAAAAGGGAAACGGGACTAGGAGAAGGCATCAATCTCCTACAGATGCAAGGTTCTGCCTGCAGATTAAATACACAATGCTCCTAATACATTTCAATGAGTGACTCATTAGGTGAAGATTTATTTCAACACCCCGCCCCCATTTTATTTCCATTTCGATTCAAATTTGATGCTGGATGTCATTCCTTAATTTCAGCCGAGAGCAAAGCAATCTTGGGGAAAAGCCACATGTTTAAAGCCGCCCATGCACTGTGTTTGGTTGAGTCAGTGTCCCTGTCCCTGTGTGGGGAACAACCCACAGATCTCATTTGATCAAGTCTGACTCAGTAAATAGACCAGCCAGATCGTGACTTTCAGGCTCTCCAGGTCTGGCTGCCTTGGGTATGTGGTAGATTCCCCCTTCTCAGATAGAGCTGAGTCCCGCCCTGGCCTACACAGTGGATCAAGTTTGTCCCAGATCCAGGAATTCCCTCAGGAAACTGTCAAGGAGCAAAGCATGCCCTGTGGAGTTGCACCCATGGGTTTGCCCCAGTTCTGCCATTCACTGCCTCGGGAAAATCAGTGCACTTTGAGGAGCCTCCGTTTGCTGGTCTGCAAAATGGAAACACTAATTCCTTGCTGATGCAACTGCTGTGAGAATTAGGAGAGATCATCTGAGCATGGACCAGACATGCCCTTCTTTACCTCCATCCACCCCTGCAGCTGTCCCCCAAGGCTTCCTTGGGTAAATGCAGATGGAGCCCCTCAGCCCTCTGAGCAGGGAAGGGAGTGATGGGCACAGAGGGGGCACTGCTGTCCTGGGCTCTGTGCCTTGTTCCACATGTGCACTCTGCAGACGATGGCAGAAGGAGGACAGGTTTTTGTTATACAAAGGCCCAGCCTTGATGGGACAAGTGAACTATTGAATCGCTAAACTTATGTAGACCCAAGGCCCAATTTCAGAAACTCTCTCCTGGAGTCCCTCTGCCCCCAACACCTTCATTTTTCCAACTAGGACATGGAGGGAGGCACTTCTCTTCCTCCTCCCAACCCCCAAGACCACCTGTTGAATAAGGGTAGCATCAGCTGAAGAGTTTGACAATTCAGATGAGGGAATCACTGCATCTAGGGAAAGAATGTACCTGAATTCTTACATGGCCCAACCTTGACAGCCAGGCGTGGGGCTGTACCAGGCCACCTGTGGCCATGGGCCTTGGGACCAGGGCCGGCCCTGGCAGAGGCTGCGGACATCATGTACTTTGTGGACCAGCCGCCTGCACTTTGAACCCTGAAATTTCTCCAGCTCTCCACCCTCAGACCCTTTCTCTCTCATCGAAGCCAAGAACCCTGGTCCAAGAGTCTCCTTCCTGCCCACTTCTCTCCCCCACCAAATGCCATGTGCTATGTGTTGGATGTCACCAGCAAACTAGTGAGCTCTCCTCCCACCTTCCTCCTCCCTCTGCTTCTTGCTCTCCTCCAATCCCTGGTGCTCGCCCAAACCTTGCCCTCTGCTCAGAACACCCTGCCATCTTCCCCGTTAGCAGGCTTCCAGACTCATTTCTGGGGGCACCTCTCCAGGAAACCTCTGCTGACCTCCCACATAGAATGTTCACCCACTTCTTTCTCCTATGGTTGATTCTTTATTTCCTGCCTGTGGCACTTGGCTGGGAGCCTCTCTGGAACCGAGTCGCAGTCATTGGCACTCTTACTACCTCGTGTTGAGTGCCTAATTCAGAGCTGGCCCTCTGCAATCTCAGAAATGCTCAGATGTGGTTTTCCTGTCTCTGGTCTGGTCTCAGATGTCCACGGCAGGGAAACATGGGTTGATTACCATGGATCATGCACTCTCCTTTGGAACTCTGAAGCAAGGTTCCAGTGAGTAATGAAGGAATCAGTGGGTGGAGGACCGCAGCACACACACGTGGGCTGACGAGTACATGGGTGTGGAGAGGTGAATGAGAAGTGCTCACAGTGGAATCTGTGCTTCCAAGGCGGAATGGACAGAACCTGGCCAGCGGGAGGGTGCAGTGAGTGCAGCTGGTCATGTCGGTTCCATTTCTCCCAGGGCGGAAGCTTCGACGTGGCAGACAGAATGTTCCACAGTGTGAAGGGCACGTGGGAGTCAGCCTCCAGAGAGAACATGAGTGATGTCAGGGAGCTGACCCCAGAGTTCTTCTACCTACCCGAGTTCTTAACCAACTGCAACGGGATGGAGTTTGGTGAGTGGAGGTCTGGGTGAGGCCGGGTGAGTGGGGTTGTGGGGTTTTGGGGTGCTCTTTCCCGCAGCCCTTGATTGATGACCAACATCATTCGGACCTTTGCTAGGCCCACCCCAGGACCCATGCGCTTAAGGTGAGGTCTCCACTGGCAACAGCGCTCAGAAGGAAAGGTAGTTGCTGAAGAAGGGCACTGGCCCCAGGCTGCCAGGACAGTGCTGAGCCACCGCCCCACCCATTACCTTTCCTCCAAGAGTCCCAGGCCTCCACCAGCAGTGAGGCGGTGGCTAGAACAGGGGCCCTTGTGAGTAGCCCAGGTCTGGCACTGCCCTGCTGCCTCAAGACCTTGGACAAATTCCTGCCATCCCCACTGGCTCCATTTCTTCCATATCCCACAAATGGATTCATGCGGACTCTAAGGGCAGGACCCAGAGATGCTGGGTCTCCTGGGATCGGCTGCTGGGTGGAATCCCAGGGCAGCTAGCTGGACACTTATGGCAGCTCCTCCTCATTCCAGAACTGCAGGCCCCATTCCAGGACGCAGCAGGGCTTCTTGCTGCTGTAGAGGTGGAACACACAATGCAGGAGGTCCCGGTAGGCAGGTCCCCTGAGGACTGGGCGTACGTCTCAGAGCCTCCACTGAGAACACTTGCAAGGCTGAGTCAGGGCAATTTGCAGAGGGGATGTGTGGTCACAGCCTGGTGATGTGGGCAGATGTGGGTGCACAGGTCACAGCCTGGGCATGGTGTGGGCAGATGTAGGTGCTGGCCTGGCTGGGAATCATCTGCAGAGAACACGATGAGCCATCACCAGTGCATGTCTCAGGCCCTAGAGCCCCCTTCCTCAGTGTTCTCCTTCCGTCTCCAGACAGCACAGAAGGGCATGCGCCTGAGCCAGGCCAGATGCAGCCCCAGGGGGAGAACAGGGGAGATTAGCCCCTGAAAAACCTTATTCAGGGGTTTTCAGCCACAGATATGCAGCCCACATCCCTGTAGAGCATGCCAGACAGTGAGCCAGGCCCTGCGAGTCTGATCTGTGGAACCTGGGGACCTTGGCGGTGTTCAAATCATCAGTCACCTCACATGAGTTAGGGGTAAGAACTGAACAAAGGATGGATCCCACAAAGCGTGAGGAGTCCCACAGCAGGAGTCACTCAGGGAAGGTGGCAGACAGGAGGAGGTGGGTGGCCAGCCTGGGGTTAGAGCACTGGCCAGAGCACCCACCCTGTCTGGGAAACAAAGCCAGCTCTTCTGCAGGAGGCATGATGTGCTCAGCTGCAGAAATGACAGCTCCTACCAGGAATGGAGACCAAGAGAGCAGATGTCCTCAGGGAAGTCAGGAGAATAAGTGGTTATTGAGCACCCACTGTATACAGTGACCTTTTTTTAAGCACTGGGGATTTAGAGGGTCTCCTGGGATGGCATATCCTGAATATGTTTACATTCTGAGTGAGGATAGGAAAAAGGGAACAGAAAATATAGACAATATCTATATTGTAAGTGAAACATTGCTGGATGCTGAGAAGTCCTATGAGGAAAATAGGTAGGAAAATGGTTTGAGGATGACTCAGTAAGACCTGGGTTTCTCTGGTCCTCAGGAAGAAGCTGTTGAGGAGGTGGCAGGTGAGCTGAGCTGAGTAATGAGAAGGGCCAGGCCAGGCCCCTGTAGCCCAGAGAGAGCAGGGGAGCTCCTACTCCAGAAGCTCCTTGCAGGCTCTGGAGGGGTCAGGCAAGACTGCAGCTCATGTTTATGGAGCAACCATCATACACCTGACATCATTCTAAGCGTGTGGAGTGTTATTTTCTCCTTTAATCCATATACCAGCCCTATGAGATCATTCCTGTCATCACCTTGATTTTTACAGGTGGAAGATGAATCTCAAAGAAGTGAAGTGACTTGAGCAAGGTTGGGTAGCTAATGGGGAAGAGGGAGACTTGGGTCGAGTCCAGCCTCCTTTTTCTACTGTCTGGAGAATCTCTGTCTAAAATCTTGCTTTCCTCACCTTAAAAACGGAGATAAAAATGCATGAATTATCGAGTTAGAATGAAGATTCAGTGAGGTGATGCATTCCCAGGGGCTAGCCTTGCTCCTGGCGTAGAATCAGATGCTTAGAATGTGTCAGCTTGCGTCTCTTATCACTGTATCTCCTGATTGTTTAATGCCATGTAAAAGGCACCCAGAAGGAAGGGTGGGGAGGAAGACATACCACAATGACAATGCCAAAATCACTTTGGGTAACTTACAAAGCAAGCACTGGCACCGCCTGGGAAGCAAGGAGGGCCTCCTGGAGGAGGCAAGGTCTCGAGGCCAAGCTGAGGTATCATTCCAAGCAGAGAAGGTTGGAAGCAGTGTGGTCCACAGACAACATAACTCACGTTCTGACCTACACAAAATCAGCAGTCCCGCACAGCACATATTTCACATCTTTAGTTCCTAGCCTGGTCTGAGTTCCCAGTTACCCAAATCTCTGCTACTTCTCATCCCATGCAGGCTGCATGCAGGACGGGACTGCACTAGGAGATGTGCAACTCCCTCCCTGGGCTGATGGGGACCCTCAGAAATTCATCAGCCTGCACAGACAGGTGAGTCAGGCCAGGACCTCTGGTATCCTGCTGGGGACTTCAGCATCCCCTCAAGTTCCACTGAGGCTTTCTGTCCAAGTGGAGGGCCAGTGACCAGCACTGTGAGGCTTATATCTGGAAAACCCCAAGATGGGGTGGGGTCCACGCCTTGGGTTGGCAAGGAAAGACGGGCTCTAGGCTGTCTCAAGAGCTCCATTAGACCCTGCCCTGATGCCAGCTTGGTGAGAGTTTCATTGAAGAAAGTGAGATTGTGCCCTGGAGGGTAGGCCAGTGTCATCAGCCAACCCTACAAGCATGTCCACAACCTGGGCCGTACTGCTCAGTATAGCTCAGAGAGGGGTTGGAGCCTCCCAGGGGCTCTCACTGGCCAAAGATTTTCCAGGACTGGCGAGAACTTGGCTTATGACCCAAAAAACTGGAAATGGGTAGAGATCAGAGGTCATTTTAGGACACATGCTGAATCAAATTTCCAGGTTTGTTTAAGCACATGAAAGATGTTCAACACCACTGGTCACCAGGGAGAAATAAATTAAAACCATCATGAGATGAGTTGCTACAACACACCCACAAGAGTGTTTTAAATTTAAAAGACTAATGAAACCAACAGCTGACAAAAATTCAGAGCAACTGGAATGCCTGAGACATATTTGGCGGGAAAAGCAAAATGGTACAACCACTTTGTACAAAAACTTGGTAATTTTTTTTTACAAATGTGCAGGTGCATTTACCATATCACCTAGCAGTTTCACTTGTAGATATTTACTCAAGAAAAGTGAAAGCATGTCCACACAAAAACTTGTGCATGAATCTTCACCAGGTTTATTCAAACTAGTCAAAAACAAAACTCAAATGTCAGCTGGTGAACGGCTAAACAAATGATACGTACACACACACACAACGGAATACTACTAAGCAGTGAAAAGGAGCAGATTTACTAAATCATCAGTTTACATAAGCAGTGAAAAGGAGCAGATTTACTAAATCATCAGTTTACACAGAACAACATGGATGAGTTTTAATACATTATCCTACATGAAAGAAGCTATAACCCAAAGCTACATACCATGGGATTTTATATAGACATGAAATGTGACATTTAGAGGCAAACAATAAGGACAGAAAACAAATTAGTGGTTCCTAAGGTCTGAAGTAGGAGCGTGACCCCAAAGGAACACACAGGGGGACTTTTTGAGGGAAATGTTCTATGTCTTGACTGTGGTGATGGTCACATGACTGCATCAATTTATCAGAACACTTTGAACTGGGCATTTTAAAACGGCAAGTTTTATTGCATGTAAATTACACCTAAAAAGTAAAAATAACCTGTGGCAGGTCTGACTAGTGACAGCAGACTTATGCCTTCTCCTGTCCTTTTCTGCAAAGAGAAAGTTCTTGTTTTATTCTTGCCTCTGGAAACTCAATGATGGGAATCATCCCTCCCAGAGCCCACTGTCTTGAGTACTCCGGCCAGAGATGAATGTAAGCTGCAGGTAGCAGCAGCCTTAATCTGATAAAAGATAGAGCTACACATTATTCAGTTGAACAAAGAGTTACTGGAATGATGGACCTTTACATCTAAGCTGGATAAAGATGTAGCAGAAGACAGGTGAGTCCTGAGATACTGTAGAGTAGAA
Organism: Saimiri boliviensis; assembly: GCF_048565385.1. Taxonomy (NCBI): domain Eukaryota; kingdom Metazoa; phylum Chordata; class Mammalia; order Primates; family Cebidae; genus Saimiri; species Saimiri boliviensis. Next base: position 26,391,720 of record NC_133460.1, on the reverse strand, counting down.
AAGGGACAAGGGGACTAGAGGTTGTGACAAGGTAGAAGAAGAGTCTTAGGAAGTACTTAAACACCCAGCCAGGTGAGGGTGCGGCTTTCACCAGGTAGATGTTTGAATGAGTGCTTTAGAAAATGAGGCAGTTATGAATACTTAACATGGTTAACTTAAGGTGTGGCCATGGGAATGGTGACTTTAGTTGGAATGGAGGCAAAAGTCTTTGGAGACGTGGAGCATCAGGAACCGAGAGGCCAGAGATTGCAATCACTGAGGATGATGGCAGATCTTGGAGAAGAAGGGAAGGCATGGCCAGGAATCACCACCTTTGATGAATGAGGAGAACAGAGAGAAGTTGTTGGAAGACAGCAGTGGGGATGAGGAATGCATAGAGCTGGATCTCATGCAACACAGAGGAGCAGATGTTTTGTCCTTTTTTTCAAGAGGGCAGAGGAGCAATACTCTGGAGGTGGCAATAAGGACTGAGGTGACATGGGCCTCATGTCCTGGCCCCAGACACATGGGTTATGCCCAGCAAGTAGCCACCACTTGAACTTGCTGCAGGGGAACTGGCGGCCCTGGCGAAAGCCAGGCTTCATCTAAGGAAAGGAAGTGGAGGAATGTGTGGGAAGAGCTTGAGGACTTGGGATATATGTTGGTTAACAAGAAGGAGGAAGAAGGGCCAGCAGAAGGGTCAGCTGTCCTGGCCTATGACCTTCCCTCACCTGACTATGCCTTTAGTGGTTCTGTGGCAACCGCCAACAAATGCTTTCCTGCAAACATCTCCAAAAGGCCATGAGGTATGCCGCAAGCCAGGTGGTAGGCTTGGGAGAGCCATACCTTTCATTACCCCTCATATGACATGACTCAAATGTGGCCTTCTTGACCCCAAAGCCACTTTAATCATAGACCTCAGAAAAGCTAACTTAGCACAGATGACCTGGCTTCTCCAGGTCCAGGTATGTGGGTCTACATGTCCTCCCAGAGGACCAATAAGGCGAGCCCAGACAATCCCAAATGAACAGCTTGGGGCTCTGGGCTCTATTCAGCAGAAGCAGGTGCCACCTCTCAGATAGACTGTGACATCAAGACACTGGGACATACTTCCTCTTGCTCATATGTGACACCTGACAAGAATTATTGCCAACCTGGGTTCCCCCAATCTGAGCCAGTGCCATCCATCTGGGCTGTAGGTATGAAGGATCTAGCATGCTTGGCTCTTATGCTAAAATCTGTTTCCTGTTGGATGTTACCTTTCATGAAGAGCAGATGTTGCTGATTTCCAGTGGGAGCTGTGGTCTTGAGTAGGGCGAGGTTTACTTCTCACTTAAAGGTTGTAAACTCAGATCCAGGCTCCGTGTTTGAGTTGAGAATGTCTCCTGTCCTCCCATCTGGGGACAGTGAGCCTGAGCATGGACAGAATGTTCCTGAGGTCTGTGGGTGCATGGGCTAGATGCTCCTTGCCTGCTGCATGCCCCCAGCTGGACACAGCTGCCCTAGTGAAGAAAGTTCACATTCCTGGGGGGCTAAGCTGTACCTCAGAAGCAGATTCTTTCATTTCCATGCCAGGGATGATTTAGAAGGATGCCCACACACATATCCAGAATTTCCCAATACCTGAGTGAAGTGGGATCTGCTCAGTGAGGCTGGATATTCCTTGTGGGGTTCTGAAGGATAAAAATTGGGGGCTGGAGGGTTGGGATCAAAAACCACACATGAGCCTGCCCTAGAAATGGGTTAATTATACCTGCCACCAAAGGGCAGTGTTCATGGGAGGAAACAACATCTGTGAAACTGCTAGCCGGTGCCTGGCATCGTATGTGCTCAGTGTAATTACCTAACTCCTGGAGCTGTCTGTGTGTCAGCCATGGACACAACCTAATTCTCACATGAACTTGCTACAAAGGTACAATTTTTATCCATTTTAGAGACAAAGAAACCGAGGAACAGAGAGGTCAAGGAATGTGTACATGGCAGCGCCCACACCCCCTGTGCTCCAGAGCACGCTCTCCTGATCACTGCACTTAGCCTCAGCCTCCTGGCTCTCTCTGGTCAGATCCAGCCCTCCCTGTTTCACATGTCACATCTCAGCAAGTCCCCAGGACTTTATTTTCAGCCTGGTCTCTTCCATTTAGATGTCTCTTTCCCAGGCCTGAACCTCATAGATACTGTGGACACCATGCTTGTTTTATGACGTGGTTGAGCTGGGGTAGTAGAAACAGTTAGATCTGGTTTGCTGCTGGCTGGAGGCAGGACTCGGGTGGCCCTCAGGTGGCTGGCTCAGACTGCCCAGAGGCCCATCAATTATCTCCCCTGTGCAGGGCCAGCACCCTGAAGCACGCGCCCCTTCCAAACTGTGCAGAGGGTGCATGAGTCCATGAGTGGCCTCGGTTTTAATGCTCTTGGGTTTTTGTTCCAGGCTCTGGAAAGTGACTTTGTCAGTGCCAACCTCCACCATTGGATAGACCTTATTTTCGGGTACAAGCAGCAGGGGCCAGCCGCGGTGGATGCTGTTAATATCTTCCACCCCTACTTCTATGGTGACAGAATGGACCTTAGCAGCATTGCTGACCCCCTCATCAAGAGCACCATCCTGGGATTTGTCAGCAACTTTGGACAGGTGCCCAAACAGGTACAACATGCTTTGTCATTTGCCTTGCTTTCTCAAAAGAGTGTGTGCAGTGTGAGGACATTCTCTCCTGGGGTAAGAGTAAAGGAGAGGGCTGAAGAGGTGAAAAGGTCCCCCATCATCTTCCTGTGCTTTCAATATCAGGCTTAACCCTCAGTTACCACCTGATGTTGATGCAGATGATGACATCATTAGTGAAACTGGTGAAAGCTGTGTTTATCTGTGACTAGTGTGATTTTTAGTCAACAGATACATGGTAACTAATTACTTGTGTACATATCTACCCTACAGGGTTGTTGTATCCAATGAGTTAAGACATAAAAAGTGTTTGAAAGTGCCTGAGATATAACTAGCACTTAACAAATGTTAGTTATTAGTGTGACTATGTCATTGAAATCTCTCTTAAGCTCTGGGTATAAGGTATTATTTTATAAACCAGGAAACTGAGGCTCAGAGAGGCCAAATAAATACCTTGCCTAGAATTACACTATTAGCAGTGAACAGAGGTAAAGCTCTGGTCCTATCTAAGAAGTATAAAGCTTGCACCATATTGTCACCGGTGTGAGAGCATCTGCCTTCTACCTGCTGGGCCTCTGGTGAAATTGCAAAGTCTTACCTGGGCCTTCTGCTCTGCTGTCTCTGTCTCCTGTCAAGATAGTCACTTAGCAATAAGAGGTTGTGCATTCTGTTGAAATACTGATGAATGCACAAGTTAGGTGCTTATTTAGTTGATTCCAGCCCTGGTAATCCTCCAACTGTCGTTCTGTGTGAATATGTTTTGTTCCTGAGCGCGGCTATCTGGGATAAGAAGCATAGCCCCGCTACTGGGGTCACAACCTGGGCAGTCAGCCACCGTGCTGGGAAATGAATGCCTAAAACCAGCCAGTTCCAGAACCGTCCTGTGCAACGGCCTTCCCACTTGCAACCATGGGGACTGGGGGGGCTCCTTTTGCAGTTAGTGCAAAACTAACATCTTTCTCTCTGGTCTCACATGACATACTGAAGTTTGCTCAGCTCCCAGGTAAAGGGAATCTGAGGATAGTGTGAGAGTGACTCGGAGATTGGATGGCACACCCAATGTGGGTTTGCTGGGAGGCTTTGTAGGAAAGAAAGAATTTTAGGAAAGAAGCCTGCTAGCCTAGAAATGGTTTCATTTCTTGAATTTAAAAAATATATAATAATACAAAGCAAGAAAATAATTCAAAGTAGTGGCCGCCACCATCCAACCATGTCCTGCTTCATGTACCCACAGCCCATGTCCACAGCATAGATCTTTTCCTGTCAGTGTAGTCATGGAGTACACACAACTTCAGAATCTGACTTCGCTCAGCGATGTGTCATATGAGCTTTTAAGAAGTATTTCTAAAGTAGCCATCAGAATGAGAATGCCCACGTGCCCCAGTCTGAAGACAAGATTGCAGCACTCACCATGCCCCATGCTGCTCCTAACAGGGGCTGTATCCACTAGCCCCAGTCACCCTGAGAGAGGAAGAGTGTTCATTATTAAACACTCATTGAAAACTCATCATTCTGATTTCTGCCTGCATTGATCACACACCCAGCTTTTCTAAATAGGTTAGCATTTATTTGATCCAGGACTATAACTGAGCTGAGGTTTCTCTGAGACACCCCATGCCCACCCCAGCTGCCCATCAAACCTGAGCCCCAACTTTGCCCATGTCAACAGCCCAGGCCAGCTCCCACCTCTTCTCTCTCCAGCGTGTGCCTGGTGGATGACTTGCTGGAATGTGCTGCTGGCTGGAAAGAGCAGCCCAGCAGGAGTAGAGTCTGGGATGGACTGCAGGGTAGAGAGCTGGATCTGGCACAGCTGCACAGCCTGGTCCAGCAGCAAGGGCTCAGCCAGGCAGCATAGCTCATGCTCAGCGCTTGGCTCGGTTATGCAGAAAATTTGGCATTAGGCAGAGATCAGGGCAGAGATCAGGGAAAAATGAGAAATAGAAAGACCATTGATGGGATTTGCCTGTATTCTTTGGAATACTTGAATGGATGCTGTAGAAGAATTATGTTGATGCTTAGATAAATGAGCCTGCGGAGAGTTCGTGAGGGAAGAATGAAAAATATGAGAAAGGTTGAGCCAATGAAGAGAACCATGTGATCTAGGAGGGAAGAGGATCACTCTGGCCCCCTGACTGAGATAGTTCTTCTGGGGACCAGGGGTTCTTCAACAAGGTCAGTCTTTTCCCAAGCAGCTTGGGAAAGAAGAGAGATTTGTCAGGCAGAAGGGCTACCTGTATGATCTTGAGAAAGTAGCTGTCCCTCTCTGAGCCCCAGGCCCCTCACCTGCAGAATCTGAAGGCTGGACCAGAGGTTCTGTTCATGTTCTGTTTTACCAGGATCAAGCCCAGCTGTGGCAGCCCCCAGAGTGGGGGTGACGCTATGGTGTGCACAGGGACCACCCCTCCTTTGGGCATGTCTCCCCTCATGTGTATCTGTTCCCTGTCTCTCCAGCTCTTTACCAAACCTCACCCAGCGAGGATTGCAGCAGGGAAGCCTCTGCCTGGAAAGGATGTCTCCACTCCCGTGAGCCTTCCTGGCCACCCACAGCCCTTCTTCTACAGCCTGCAGTCACTGAGACCCTCCCAGGTCACAGTCAAAGGTGATTCTCTGGCCATGCATTGTTTGGTGTCCTGTTCCAGAGTTGTCTCTTCAGTGTCTGGGTTTCTCTGGAGGTCCAGGGCCACATATCTAGGCAAGGTATTGGGGCCTGACTTTGAATGGCTGCATCTCCAATCAGCCGTATTCTAGGGGGCATTGTCTCTGGGAAGTGTCTAGAAGGCCCTCTATTACACCCTGACTTCTGAAGACTCACCTCTCTCTCACTATTCAACTCTGACTTCTGAAGGCTCATCTCTCTCTCTCTCTCTCTCTCTCTCTCTCTCTCTCTCTCTCTATTAGACCCTGACTTCTGAAGACTCACCTCTCTCACTCACTATTTGACCCTGACTTCTGAATGCTCATCTCCCTTGCTCTCTCACACACACACCCCTATTTCAGGCATACACACGTCTCTCTTCCTCTTCCTCTCTTTTATACATCCACACACACACACATGCACACACACACATGCACACACACACATGCACACACACACGTACACACACACACCTCCCCTCCTCAAGAGACCAGTGGAGAGTCCCAAGTCTCCCAAGGAAGGGTTACAGTCTCTATGCCTGGGCCACTGGACCTCCTAAGCAGGGCAGGATAGGCAGGCAGCAGTAGCTAAGAACATGTCCTCTGGGGCTTTGGAGCAGATGGCCCAGGAGTGAATGCCAGCCCTACTGCTTCCTGCCTGTGTGACCTTGGGCAAGCCATTGAACCTCCATGATCCCATGAGGATTGGAATAGGGTTGGATGGATGCGGTTGAAGAACTGTGTTGATGCTTAGATAAATGAGCCTGCAGAGAGTTTGTGAGGGAAGGATGAAAAATATGCGAAACAAGTTGAGCCAAAGAAAGGAGCCATGTGATCTAGGGAGGGAATATGATCACTCCGGCCCCATGACTGAAAGATGGTTCTGGGAACCAGGGGCTCTTCAGCGTGGCCAATCAGCAGGAGTTCAGTGAGACGGGCCACCTTCATGCCCAGCACATAGTGGTGATTATGAGTCCATCTCTTCTAACCAAAGTTCAGTGGCTTCCTCGTCTGCTGCCAAGGCTCAGAGAGGCTCTCTAGAAGCAGGAGTTGACTGAGGTGGGGGTGGTCCCACCCAGCCCAGGAGGGAGGATCGCCCAGATGGAAGCAGAAGAGAGGGTGAGGCTGGGTTCCTAAGGCCATGCATGTATGAAGTCTGGTGCCTGTGCCATGTGAGGACATGCACTGCCTTGGGGGAATTCCACTACATTGAACAACATGCAGAACCCAAGAAGTACAAGGGTGGGTTTACAGGGGTTTTAGTGGTGTCCTTTTTTATCCTTGAAGTCCAAGCACAGTGTCCTCGGCACACTCCACCCTGGTATATAAGGTGCCTGCTGCTCTTGGCTCTGGGGACCATGCCTCCGTTTGCCCCAGGACTGGGGATCTGCTGCCGGCTTGAAGTCCCTGGGCAGTCAGGCACAGCCCTTGCCCTCATGGAGATGGGCATGCAGTGCAAACCACATCAACAGTGACAAGGGAGAGCAAATCTCCCATGCGGGCTCCAGGAGACTGATGCAGACCGTATCAACCACGGGTCCTGGAGGGCCTTCCTAAGGCTTAGTATCCCCATGTGTAAGACGCGGAAGACAATGGCCCTGCCCTCAGGCTTGTGACAGTGCCATGAAGTGGTGTCTGTCACACAGGCAGGCACCAAGCCAGTGCTGAGACAGGAGTCCTGGCAGATGCTGGTGCCACTCTCAACATGTGCTGGGCCTTGCTTTAAGAGGCCTGGCTTCACTCTCTCCTTTTCCTCTGAGCAGCCCCAGAGGGTAAAGGCCATCGATGCCTCAGTCCCTCCCTACAGGAAGAGACATCCCACAGTCCTATCCTGGAGCCTCTCCCAAATCCTGCTCTCTCTCTTCCTCCTAGGTCAGGAAGAGGGTAGTTTTCTCACTTCACCCAGCACAGGGCAAGGCAGGGGGTGGCCCCCACCAGGAAGTAGGAAAGGCCCCTACGTGGTGGGTGTGATGTGCACGGTCTCGGAAACTAGGCCAGCCTCAGTGTTTTGAGCTGACAAGCTGCACTAAGCTCTGTGCCAGCGGACACACATTGAAAGGGGCATGGTTGTCTTTACTCCGTGGGAAGAGGCTGGGGTCTGAAGAGAAGGAATGACTTGACCAGGATAACGGGGCTTAGAGTGAGGGCTGGACAGCTCCAAATCCCATGCTCTGAGCCATATTCCAGCTGGGGCGGAGGGTGGCTCCCAAAGTGGAGCTGAGGAAGGACGGGAAGTGTGTCTGCCTGTCATGTCTGCCTGGAGCCTGACTGTAGTGGATGCTGTCCTTCCATACATGAGTTCGCCATACTAACTGGGGGGTAGATATGTACCTCTTTTCTCTAGGCTCAGAGTCCCCCAAAGGGGCCATTGGCCACATTGTCTCTACCGAGAAGACCATTCTGGCTGTAGAGAGGAACAAAGTGCTGCTGCCTCCTCTCTGGAACAGGACCTTCAGCTGGGGCTTTGATGACTTTACCTGCTGCCTGGGGAGCTACGGCTCTGACAAGGTGAGCCAACTGCAGGGAGCAGGGGTGGCCTCAGGACCTCGGCCTTCCTCCAGCTGGAGGCAGAGATGGCCCCGAGATCAGCGAGTCCAAACAACCTCGCCCACTTTCCCTGCAAGACGTGCTGCCAGCCTGGGAGGGAGAGGACTTGGTGACTGTGCAAAAGCCCTCATTGGGCCAGGCCTCAAACCCTCCTTCCAAGGAGCTGAGTTTACAAGTTGGCAGTACACACTGTCACCTCCAGAGCAGAGGCTGGCTGGACATGTGACTACATTGAGTTCACCTACACTGGCACTGAGTGTGGGTTGGAAGTCCTGGGGGCTCCTCTGGTTCCAGTCATGGTTTACACTCAAAGAACACATGCTGAGCACTCATGGGGCCTGCAGGAGCAAGCCGTTTTCCTGCTAGTCCTCCAAGCCCCAGTGTAGGCCATGTAGACACCTCCGCCTTTTTGATGTGGCCCCTGCCCTCCTTCCCAGGCCCCATTCCTACTCTAGCTCCCTTCCCTAATCCCATCATTTCCAGTGAATTCTTGACCCTCCCAGCTCCCCAAGCCCCTCCTTGGCCTTGCCCCACCAACTTCTTGGGGCAGCCATGGAACTCAGCCCCTCCTGACCCCCAAACTGAGCCACCCCCTGCTGGTGCTCATGGGGTGTTCCCAGCATCCCTCACTTGCCTCTTCCTATCCTCTAGAGGAGAAGCTCCTGCTTGGGGATCTGGGATGGTCTGGATTTTGTCATCAGGGCCTGACTCCTGAACACACGGCATGTCCCCAGTTCCCAAGGCACCCAGACTGGCCCACATCCCCCTGTGACTCTATCCCGGGCTCCTGTACCTGCTGTCTCATCCTCCTTATCTCCCACAGATCCTGATGACATTCGAGAACCTGGCTGCCTGGGGGCACTGTCTGTGTGCTGTGTGCCCGTCCCCAACAACTATTGTCACCTCTGGGACCAGCACCGTGGTGTGTGTGTGGGAGCTCAGGATGACCAAAGGCCGCCCGAGAGGCTTGAGCCTCCAGCAGGTATGCAGCTCAGGCAGGTGCAGTCCTCAGGTGGGGACAGTACCTCAGATGGGGACCACACCTCTGGTGGCATGGCACCTGAGCAGGTGTGGTGCCGGAATATACCCTAACTCTGCTCACTGAGAGACCTGCCACCCTCAGGAGCCAGGAATGAGTGAAGTGAGGTGCAGAGGGCAGCCCACAGCTCAGTGTCATTCAGGGGTATCCTTTTATTCCCATGGTGGATTTGACAGGTACACAGGGCAGGTGCCTCCACAGAGGCCCACACCTTAGCAAGAGATGCCAGGGTACACACAGCGACTTCATGGAAGTCTGGTGAAATCAGTTTGCTTACATCAGATAACATTTTGGGGGCATTTTGCCACAAGGTGGTCTTTATGCCAAGCATTTTTACATGGATTGCCTCATTTTCGCTAATTGACAGCCCGGAAACGTAGGTGCCATGATCATCCCTACTTTATTAGTGAAGGAAAAACGAGATGCAAAGAAGTTTAAGTGGCGTATCCAAGGTCAAATGAATGACGTTCAGAAAGAAGTGGTTGAGGTGGGGGAGGAGCCCTGACCCAGGAGGCAGAAGACATGCGGGCACCACCAGCCACCATAGGGAATGCTAATCACAGTGGCACTTCCCATTTGCTTCACATTCCAAATGCTCCAAGGCCCTTCTGTGTCCCCATTTTTTCCCATGAAGAGGGAGCTATTATTCCCACTTTCAGACAAGGGAACTGAGGCTCAGAACAGCTTGCATCTGAATCTAGGTTTGTCTAACTCTAAAGCCCATGCACTCTCCCTGCATACTGTGGAATTCGCCCTAGAATATCACTAGGGGACACTTCCAACTCTAAAATCCAATTCAATTCTGCGTCCGTTTTTACTTAGCCACAGAGCCCTAAAGTAACAGAAACAAAGATAAGCCGTACAAAATCACCACTGACCAAATTTACTAAAGCGAACGTGTTTCACTGGAACCGATCCTGAATTTCTCTGGATGACTTTCAAGCCACTTCTGTCTCCTTGGAGTTTGTCCTTGTCTCCTGGTGCCACTCAGGGCATGGAGGGTGCAGGGTGGGTACTGAGCAAATGTAAGGTAAAGGAACAGATAGGGCAGTGTGAGAGGGGTTGATGCGTCTGCAGGGGCAGTGCACCCACGGAGAGGCAGCGGTACAGGCGACAGGCAGGTGACCTTCACCAACTGCTGTTGTCAGTGGGCTGGGTGCGATTCTCAGTCTCAGTGAAGGGACTGAAAATGAAAGACGGGGGTGCCCTTCCCCCGGTATCCCCAGTACCCGTTTACAGCTTGCCCTGGGGACTGCACACAGTTCCACCTGACCCTGGGGCTGGCCTTGGGGTACTGGTGAAGTCATTTTTCTATCACCCTCCAAGCTCCCATTTAACAGTGAAAATGCATGGAAATACCCTTGTATCGACCCCGTAAAAACGTAATTTATCATCCTCTCCTACTTCCAAATCAACAGGAAAAGAGATGGGACTCCCACATGCTATTTTCTAAAAATAAAACACTTTATCACTTACCTGTAAAGGCCAATGTGGCCTTGTGGGGTCCCCAAACTCACAGCTGCCCAGTGAAGGAGTCCACCCCTTACCTGTGGGCAGGAAAGTCATCACTGCAGAGCTTCACAGACAGTTCAAAAATTATTTTGTTTTTAAAGATAGTGCAACATTAAAGAGAAATTTTAAATTCACTTCAAAGACAAACTATTCTCTACAATCCCTATGTAAGTTTTCATTTTTGCATACTCTTATCCCAGATATACATATTTATAACTTTCTGATCATTGTGTAGATGTTTTTATTCTACTTTCACCCAGCTTATCCAATTGTTTCCATTTTTCTACAGTCTCTATAATTTGCATTGCAGTCATTCCATATCATTCCATTTCCATAAAATTACATTTTGATTGTTTTGTCATATCAGTACACTAGTTTAATAAACCATTTCTTCTAAAACTAGACAATTAAGTGTTTCCAAGTTTTAACTATTTTAAATAATGCCGCAGAAAATATCTCGGTTGCTGTTCGATTCTGATTGTTTTCTTATGATAAATTTTGAGGAGGAGAATTATGAGCAGTGACATGGTGCTTTCCAAATTAGTTCTGACTTTACGGTACCACCAGCAATCAAGAGCACCCATCTCATGGCAATGTAACCTGCATGAGGAATTATTTTCAGGGGTTTTCTTTTTGCTGTCATTTTTGCTGCTGTAGTTAGGTATAAGGTAATATAATGAAATTATTTTAATTGGCCTTTCAGAGAAGTATCATTCTGAGAAAACAACCCCCCTCCCCGCCCTGAGGACACATTTGAAGCTGCTATCTCCTTCCTTGATTTCTCTGGCTCTTGCAGATGGTGGGTGCTGGCTGCCTCATGGTGCTTGAGTTTCCAGGCTGGTTGGAAGGCAGCCAGCCTGACCTGGGTGGGCAGTGCCAGGCACACAAGCTGTTTCCTGAGAAGAGCAGGCAGACTCGGTCCCACTCGTAAACAACACCTGCAGGTGCTGGGGCTCAGAGCTCCTCTCTGCATCCTGAGCCTTGTGTCTGGGTTCCCTTCTCTGTGCTCCTTGGCATTGCTGTGTCCCCTGTGGTCAGAACAGAGTCATCAGACTTACTTCATTCTGGGAAGAGATTCAGAAGGTTCCTGTCAACTCCTCTGCTTTCCCCTGCTCACTTAGGCAGTTTCTGTTTTCCTAGGATGACCTAAATCTTCTGTGGGTCATACCCAAAAACTTGCCAGCACCATCTGGTTGGCATCACCTTAGGATCCATGGAGAACAAACGGGAGCCTGTGGCTGAACCTTTCATTGCTCTGAGCAGGCAAAGTGACAGCTTTGAAAAACGATGCTTAGCTTCGTTGACCCAAATGAGTGCACAATGGTCTCTGTCCTGAGGGTGGAGGCTTACCACTTGGTAAGCCAGGTCAATTATGCTTTAGCATGCCACCTCTGTGTCCCTCCGGCTGAGTCCAGGGGATAGCAGGCACATGTGAGCACAGAGTACCTCAGATCAGGGCCTCTGGGACCTGCAGCCTCTGGGGTACTGGTGATGGAATCCACACCATTGCCTGCAGCAGTTGGCCAGGGGATACCAGCATGTGTGGTGGGCCACTTCAGTCCCTTGGGAAAGTGTCCAAAGAGAACAAGGCCTTCAGCCAGATCTGAACACACAGCTATCCGTGAGTCAGGCCAGGCCCCACACAAGCCAAACCTGAAGGCCAAGACCAAGGAGGTGTAAGTCTCCTAGTGACAATGAATCCAGACCTATCAGACTTGAAAAGATCCATCTTTGTTATGACTATGTGGCCTCCCCTTTTCTTCTTCCCAGTTTAGTTCAAGAGTACACACGCCTCTAAAGTTCCCTTACTGAGATGGTTCTCAAAGTTGGGCACATGTGAGAATCCTCTGAGGGCTTGTGAAAATTCAGGCTTTGGGGTCCCACCCCCAGCGTTTCTGATTCAGAAGATGGGGTAGAACCCAAGAATCTGAATTCTAACAGGCTACCTGCTGCTACTGAGCCTGCTGGTGTGGGCACCACAGTTTACCGACAGTGCTTTGTGTGTTAACAGTGACAAGAACCGACCAGGTGCAATGGCTTGCACCTGTAATCCTAGCACTTTGGGAGGCCAAGGCAGGTGGATTGCTTGAGGTTAGGAGCTCAAGACCAGCCTGGCTAACTTGGTGAAACTCCCATCTCTGCTAAAAATACAAAACATTACCCAGGCATCGTGTCACATGCCTTGTAATCCCAGCTACTTTGGAGGCTGAGGCAAAATAATCACTTGTACTCAGGAGGCAGAGGTTGCAGTGAGCTGAGATCATGCCACTGCACTCCAGCCTGAGTGACACAGCAAGACTCTATCTCAGAAACAAATGAATAAAAAATTGTGACATGAACTGCTCCCAGGTTCAAGACACATACAGGGCAGCACAAAGCCTCCAGGTGCAGCTAGTCTCTGGTTGGGTTATAAGTTAAAAAATGGTTGATTCTCCCCAGCAGAGCCTCCATCCCCTTAGATGAATGAAACGAAGAGGCTAGTCATGGACACGCACATGCACACCCTCTCAGCCATACAGACAACAGACTTGGGAATCACTGACTCTCTCAGAATCTCTGTTTCCTCATCCAGGGCCCAGCTATAAAAGGGAGGGTGAAGAATCCCTCCAAGTAGCTGGATTGAGGGCCCCTCTCCTAACCTGTGGGTCTCTGCTCCCAGGCCTTGTATGGACATACACAGGCTGTCACATGCCTGGCAGCATCGGTCACCTTCAGCCTCCTGGTGAGCGGCTCCCAGGACTGCACCTGCATTCTGTGGGACCTGGAACACCTCACCCATGTGACCCGCCTGCCTGCCCATCGGGAGGGCATCTCGGCCATCAGCATCAGTGACATCTCGGTGAGACTCCCATTTCTCATTGTCCATATCTTCTTCACAGTAGCATGGGGGACAACACCCAGGAGAAAGCCCAGAGACTCTGGCCACCCTAGAATGCTGGGAAGGCCCCAAGGGTATGAAACAGTTACTGTAGATCTCACGTGCAGCACAGGGTCTAGCTTTGATTTCTGCTTCTTTACTTTCCTCCCTCTGGTGGTGGGGGCAGTGGGAGGTGTCTGCTGCGGGCACCAGGGGGCTGCAACAGAAAGACTGGCTTTTAGTCAAGGTTCTGCTTCATTTAGCTCCTTACCTGCAAATCAGTGTTGACTTGGCAGGTTTTTTGTCTTCACGGCAGTGCAAGCTTCTCTGCCTGTCCTTCCATACATTGGCTGACAAAGATGAGGGAGGTCAATTTATCAGCATGAAATTTCTTCCAGAGTGAAGTCCTGTCATGGGATATAGGGTACGCTGAGGATGCAGAGGTTTCTGCATCTGCTCACAGATAACCTAAGGGGACCAGGGCATGAATAAAGTGAGTGGGGGAGCTCTAAGAGGAGTGGGGGGTGATACAGGAGCTTCCTGGTTCCAATTTTTACTGAAAGTAGTGCTCCAGGTAGGTTTGAATTCAAAACTGGATTCAATGTTAGATGAGTAGATGGAGTGTGGATGGATGGATGGATGGATCAGTGGATGGATCAGTGGATGGATGAGTGGATGCATGGGTAGATGCATGGACAGATAGATAGATGGGTGGATAGATGAGTGATTGGATGGATAGATGAATGGATGGATGGTTGGATAGATGGACAGATAAAGGGATGGACAGACAGTAGTAGGTGGAAAGGTGGATGAAATGGATGATGGACTGATGGTGGGTGAATGGATGGATGGTTGATGTTTAGAAGAAGGTGTGAAGCCTTCACCTGGGAGAACATAAAACCCATTAGGAATTGTGTCCCTAGACCCCAGAAAAACCTGGAACCAGGACAAGTTGTCCTGTAGCCAATTGATTTCAGTCTGTGCTTGCTGGGTGTGGGGAAGAGAGGTATCAGACATGGTCTCTGGCCTCAGACAGACCATCAGGAAATTCTACAATGGATCCCAGCCCAGGGGGATGTGGGAGTTACTGAGTTCCCCACATCCCTTCTGTGATTAAGGCAAGGCTCAAAGGGATGGCCCCAGGGCCTCGGTGACAATGGCCACTACAGAATAGACAGGACTTGAGGAGTAAAGACTTAAATATGAGCATATCAGGAGACACAATGGGGAAATTTCTCTCCAGGGACATTGCATAGTTTATGAGCTCCATGTAGTCATTGGACCCTCTGTACCCTGCCCTCCACTAGGTGGCATCCAAAACTTCTTCATGGGCAGGGCTGGCCAATCAGATGTAAGCTATGTCCAAAGCCAGGGCTTCCCTTCAGGCTGGATCTTCTGTGGCAGCCATGGTGTGGCTGGGGAGTGGGATAGGGGAGAAGCCTGGAGGGTGAGCCAGGTGCCTTCTGCCAGGAAAGAAGTATCCAAGCACAAGACTGCAGTATGAATAGAACCAAGAATTTACAACTGTGTGAAAACAGACCAAATCTGTGAGTCAGCTAGAAAATAAGTGGTGGCTTAGGAAGTCTTGGGGTACCTTGGGGGACTTCAGAGCATGGCAGATTGAGGGTACTTGGGTGTGCCAACTGGGTAGCTGAGCACGTGGCTGATGGGCAGGCAGTGACTCCAGCTTAGAGTGATGGCAGCTCTCACTGAACAGGGCACCATTGTCTCCTGTGCGGGAGCACACTTGTCCCTATGGAATGTCAACGGACAGCCCCTGGCCAGCATCACCACAGCCTGGGGCCCAGAAGGAGCCATAACCTGCTGCTGCCTGATGGAGGGCCCAGCATGGGACACAAGTCAGATCATCGTCACCGGGAGTCAAGATGGCATGGTCCGGGTAGGTGTGTCTTGGGCAGAATGAGGACATGGCACAAGAAATGTGTTCATCTCCATTCATCTCCACTTCCTCCAGGGGGCCAACCCTGTAGGTTGCATTTGAGACCATTCCAGAACAGGTATCTACAGCAAATGAAGGGAAAGGCAAGGCTCTTTCCAGGAAAAAAGTAAAGAAATAAAATTTTATATATATATATATATATATATATATATATATATATATATATATATATATATGTAGTATTACACACACACACACACACACAGACACACCCTAAAATAAACACTGTTACAACATGTAAATGCTGAAAGGTTAAATGCAAAAGATCATATCTCAATGCTAAAAGTAGATAATTTGTATCATCTGCTCAAACCAAACTTACCCACCCTTCCACTAATCTATCTACTCACCTACCCATTTATCTCTCCACTTATCTACCCATCCATCTGCCCATCCATTTCTCTATCCACCCATTCACTCATCCATCCATCTATCCGTCTATCCAGCCATCCATCAAGCATCCATCCATCCATCCACCCATCTATCCATCCATCCATGCAGGCTGAGGAGGCACCCAGGCAGTCCCCTCACAGGGCCTCATCTATGGCCTCTGCAGAAAGCAAGCCATCCTGGGCTGACCTGGGCTTGGTGAGGTGTGATCCACACAAGCAGGCCAGCCGGAGAACCTTGGGGTGGCCGAGCTGCAGGTGTATTTCTCTCCTGGGCCTGCCCAAAGCATGACTGGGGGTATTCTGTGCACCCAGCACTCATCCACTCATTGTAGTCACTGAGTTCTTGTACTGGCCCAGTGCTGTGCTAGGCCTGGGATGGGTTCACAAAAGCATTTGAGAGGAGGCTGATCCTTGCCCTTGGGTGACATAAAGTCCAGATGCAGTGAGTGAGAAGCCGTTTTGAGTGAGTCAGCCTCAGGGCTCTCACAAGCAGGCTTAGGACCAAGGGCCAGACACAAGATGGGGGTGCCCAGCCATCCAGGGGTGAGGGAGGACTCTAGAGGTGGTGGCATTATGGGCAAGAGGGCATCAGCTGAGTGAAATGCGAATAAACTGGTTGCAGAGTCACATGCCTGCAAGCAAAGGGCTGTGGGTAGATGAGGGGCATTTAGGGACATGGGTGGAGTAAACTCACTCAAGCTGCAACTGTGATTGGCCAAACCTCCACATGAGAAAGCTGAAACCTAAACAACCTTTTACCTGATAATACACTGACATCAGAAGTGAAAGGGGGGCCATGTCTTCATCCCTTCCCTAAGGGCGCCTTAGGTGTGAGGAAATGGACTAGACCACTCTGAGCTTGCAGACAGGATCATCTCCCCCAGGCCATGACATTTGCTCTTTTGGGACAGGTTTGGAGGACTGAGGATGTGAAGATGTCTGTTCCTGCACAGCCAACAAGAGAGGAGCCCTTGACTCAGCCTTCAAGTCCAAGAGGTACTGGCCCTGCTGGGGATGTAGCTGTCCTAGCTTTACCCTGTCCTCCTCACCTCCCCTCTCTCCACCTCAGCCCAAGGGCTGCAGCTCCTCCCAGGTCTGCAGAGCCTACGGAGGCACAGAGAGGTTCAGTAACTTGCTTAAAATCACTCAGGAAGCAGACTATCCTCACATCTGCTGCCATCACAGCTACAACTGCCTCAGATTAACATAACCATAGACACAGCCATGTAACCACTATCACCAACCCCTCCATAATGAACACAGGCGAGAACCTCCCCATCAAAGCTGTCACTGCGTCACATCTATCACAGCTGTCCAGTCCCCACCCCCATCATCACCTCCCCCAGTAGAGCCAATCTCCTCTTTCAGCTCAGTCTTCAGAAAAGATTCTGGCCAGAGTGGGAACATCTCTGTTGGAACCCACAATCAAGCACGTTTTCATGAAGTGAGAATTGTATCATCCTGAGCACTTCTGGTAGCTCCCTGCTTGCTCTGCATCCCAGAACCTGTGATCATCCACTGGAGAGAATTTCCAAGATTTCCGAGGGCTGCCTTCTGAAAAGAGTAGACATTTGCAATTAGTCCCTTCTAAAATACAGTCCACACCTCTTTGATTCATTTAGTCACTCATTTGTGGATTCTTTTTCATGCAAGCACACACAAACATTTGCTCAGCCCCTACTGTGTCCTAGGCTGTATATTAGAGGTCCCTTCCTTCAAGATAACAACACCTGGGGACCCTTGTCGACAATCTGAGCTGAGCCAGGGCAGGAACATCACAAAGATCAAGAACTGCATCAGTTCACAGGTCCTGTTCCTCTAGGGTTCTTGGAGATCACCACAAGGAGTCAGCCTAGTTCATGTGAAAGGAGAGAAGTGTGCGCATTCTAAGGAACCCAGCGCATCTTTGGGAAGCAGAGGCCAGACTCCCTCCCATATCTGCTCCCAACTGGAAAGGCTCTTATTCCCCAACCTGCTTATGAAACAATTTTCTGGTATACCTGCATGAGACTGCACACCATTTTAATTTGGGACTCAAATGCCCACTTTTGAAGCTATTGGGGCCCAGTAAGCTAAAGGCATTAGCTAAGCCCATGGTTGATAAATGGATGCCCGAGAAAGAAGACTGGATGAATGGGTGGGTGGGTAGATGGATGGGTGGGTGGGTGGATGGATGGATGGACGGATGGATGAATGGATGGATAGATGGATGATGGATGGATGGACAGATGAATGAAAGTCACCTCAGAGCCATTCAGTTGGTTCTGGCAGTGCCAGTGGGTTCGCAGGTTCCTGTCCAGCGTCAATGGTTGTGATGAGGTTGCACTCATTGGTCATGGGATCTAGTGAATGAGAAGCAGGGTAAAAGCAAGAAACAAGGTTCTAGACCCAGCTCTGTCACAGCAGCTTCTCTGGTCTTCTGTCAAATGGAGGTACTTCCCGTACATCCTAACTAGTAGAGTACTGAGGACAGAACAATAGAGTAGCCACAGACAAGAATCTACCCCAAATGCAGGTCATTATTGTCATTTTTGCAGACTTTTGAGATATTTTCTCTGTAGACACAGCAGCTGATGGCCTTAGGAAACTTACTTAAGAGGTCTTAGACTGACAGGGAGCCCCAGATCGACATCCTTCTTCTGTGTCTGTTCTGACCCAGAGTCACTGCCGCCCCAGTGGATTGACTGCCAAGACTTTGGTTATAGTTCAAGGGAAGATGAACATGAAATGACAGGATGACACAGACATATTCAAAATATGTTGGGCTGCAGTTTAGAGTTAACAAATCTAAAATATGAGCAGATTTACAAGCCCAAACTGCTAGAGGTCTTTAATTAAAAAGCATGTTGTTCTTATATTGCTCAAAACTGTTTTGTCCGAAAGGGACCTGTATTGGGCATGACATGTGGATATTTGCACATGTGTCCTCTTGGCGTGTATATTACTGCATCCCTCAAATGTCTTAAGTGGCAAGAAAGGAGATCTTTGAAGATATTAAGGATACTGTGTTTGGGGGCAGATGTAATCTAATTTCTGCTTGGAATTCATTTATTTGTCATTTGCAGCAAGGCCCAACCCAGGTGAGTACAATTTATTTCAGGAATTGCCTCAAAGATTTGGACTCAATCAGGCACAGAAAAAGTGCTTGGGAGAAGCTTGTTGTTTAGACTGACACACAAGTGTACAAATGCCTGGTGTGTTTTGAGGCAGTTTCTCCCACCTGGACCCCTCTAGCATTTCCTGGTGCATGGCCTGTCGGCATACATGGGTGATCACCCCAAGACAGCGGGAGCTGTACCATCTCTCCTGCCCTGAGTCCAAGGAAGTAGCCTCACAGGGACGTACCCAGCTGGCGTCTCTCCATCTCACCCTTCACATTGAAGGAATTACTGTCTGTTCCCAAATGCAGTCATTAAAATGAGTGAAGTAACAATCATTGAGTTACATTTTTTGAAAAAACGTTCTCAGCATTTAATTATTGGTTGTGGCGTGAGAGGATTAAGATAAGTTGATAATGCCGACTTTATGTAATTTATTTTTACTAGGCAATTATGGGCTGCATTACATCCTGGCAGCAAGGTATTGTGGGGCATCTTATTAAGCATAAAGCCAGTAAACACTGATGAACAATTTTGCTGAACTAGGCATGCAATTTAGAAAGCAATAATACACAAATCCAATTTGGTACACAATGGATACCGCGGCACGTCAGCACATGTAACTATCACCGCCTGCAAATTAAATTGGGACGGCCCTTTTTGCAACAGCACAGGCCAAGATTAAATATATTTCCCCCCTCAATTTAACAAGTTGCTGACCACAAATATAAATATGTGTGTATATGTTTCCGGCCCTGTGTGCAGATGCAGGCTGTGTGCAGACGCAGGCTGTGTGCGTGAAGCCGATCTGGTGTTCTAACTCTTCTCTCACATGCTCCTCACAGGCCACAAGTGGGAGAAGAACCTGGCCCTGAGTCGAGAGCTGGATGTCAGCCTTGCTTTGACAGGGAAGCCCAGCAAGACCAGCCCCGCGGTGACGGCCCTGGCAGTGTCCAGGTAAGCGCGGCCTTGTTTCTCTGGGTCTCCAGCAGAGGGCACTGCGGCCACCTCTAGGAAAGCCCCAGTGGCTCTGAGTCCAGGCCACCCGGCCAAGGAGGCCACCTCCCTCCAGGACAGGGCCCCACCAAGCACAGGATGCAGCCCATGTGGCCGCGTAGAGCCCCAGGAAATGTTTTGGGTTTGTGTATTATTTGTTTTTTTTTTTTAACTCACACATGCCCTTGCTCTCTTGCTCTTGAATATCCATCCATTCATAAAGAAATCCAAGAGGTATAAATATATTGTTTTGTAATTTTATCCTAAAGAGAGCCTTTTCCCCTGAGTTCCACTGCCAGCTGTTACATGTGGTGTGATGATTACCCTTCATTAACAGAAAGTGCCTTATGAGGGCTCTTAGCTGCTGTAGCATAGCCAAGCGTCAGTCACATTCTGTACCCGTTATTTGACTCACAGTAACCCATGGAGGTGGTTACCGTCATTAACCTCCTTGTATACACCAGGAGGTGCAGCCACAGGGCCGCTGACCTTGCAGAGCTGGCCTGCCTTCCTCCCTCACCGGCGTGGCGTGGGCTGTTCCGCGTCCTTGGTGGGGGCGCTACACATTTGTTTTAGATGCTGGGTGGGGTGGAATGGGGCAGGATGGGCATGGTGGTAGGGAAGGTCAGGCCAGAGCCACACTTTTTGCTGGAGAATTTGCCATTTGTTTTTCCCTGGTCCTGGCTGTATCTCTGGTGGGACAGGAGGCTCACCTGGAGGTGCTGGAGAGAGGCAGGGCCTTGTCCTGCGCTCTGGGACCTGAGCTTCCCCACAGTGCTGTGGGAGCTGCCACCCTCACAGCTCAAATGCATTCCTCCATCCCCAAGTGGAAACTTCCATTCCTCCCACTGCCTCCCCTGCCTCAGGGGAGATGAGGCCAGGGGCCAGCTCCACTGGGCCCCGGACTGAGCCCCAGAGTTGCAATATCCCGTGTGCTGAATGGGACAAGTGGTACTGACAGGCTGGCCTCTAATGTCCTTGTCTTTTCTTTCTCTTCCCAAGAAACCAGACCAAACTCCTGGTCGGCGATGAGAAAGGGAGAATATTCTGCTGGTCTGCAGATGGATAGGAAGGGAGAGGCAGAGGCTCTGGCACAGTAGTGCCAGGCTGAGGGTGGCAGAGCTGACTGGTGCCTGAGCTCTGCCTACAGAGGAAACCCCCAGGGCCTCCCTCCCCACAGCTCTCAAGGACCAGCCTCCGGCAATCAGAGCCCTGCACCCCAACCCTCTCCATGGCCCAGGGGACTTCTATGAAAAGGATGAGTGCGCACACTCAGAGGGCTGAGCAACACTCTGGAAACTGACTTGGTGACGCCCAGCTGCACATGAAATTACACATGACTCACCTTACTAAGGGCTACTGCACTGAAAAAAATGATGGAGTTGCTTACTGGAAATTATTGTATTGTCTTTATTATATTAAAGCAACTATATTCTACATGTAGAAGGGCTCTTGAGTTTTACATCGCCACTCTATCTCACTTAAATGCTGCCTGTCTCCATATTTGTGTGTTTGTCCTGGGAAAGGCAGGAAGTCTGCAGGAAAGCACATCCACCTGCACAGCCTCACCCAGCCCCTCCCCACCTTCGACCTTAGACACTGGCTCTTCCCCATCTTGCCCAGAGTGTAGGGGCCTGGGGAGTGAGGGGCCACTGGGAAGAAGGCCCAGCCTCTGTGGCTGAGCTGCAGAATATGGCTGTGGGTGCTGCCCACAGCAGGCTCAGGCAGGTTGGCCTGGGATGATACACCCCCCCTAGGCATGCTGCCCCATCTCCACAGCCTGCAAAAGACAGGGGTTCCAGCCAGCATCTGGCTCAGCAGTCTCTTCCAAGGGCCCCAATTTACACTCTGCTGTGGAGCTGCAGTTCTTCCTGGAGAAATCTGCAGTGCTGTGTGACTTTGTCTTCCACCTGAAAACGTATGGCAGGTGGGGTCATTAACTCATGCCCCGCTGAGGAATTCCAGTACCTTCTTGTGCCTCGGTCATTCTGGGATTGGTTGTTGGACATCAGAGGTATCACCCTCACTCTAATGTCTCCTCCTTACCCCAAAATTTGCAGAGCTCCTCAAATGGAAATCCACTTGCCTCTGTAATAAAGTCAAGCTCAAGTGGACACATAGAGAGTTGGGGAAGCTACACTTGTTAGCTTCAACTCTCTTTCAGAGATCTCCCTTCTAGGGCCAGGTGGGGATCCCCATCTTCCCCCTGTCTCCAAACCCTGCAAAGTCCCTGAAGGGGGTCCTCACCTAATTTAGCCCAGGCCCAGGGAAAGCAGGAACATGCACTTTGTGTCTTATGCCCCACGGGTCACCTGGCCTTCAGGGTGAATTTTATTTTATTAAAAGATAAAAATATTAAGAAAGTAGAACTGATGTATAGCCATATCAAAAATGGTGAAGGATGGTTAGGATACCCTGATTCTTCTATAAACTCTGAGGCTTTGCAAAGGAGAAGATGGAGGAGACTCCTCTCAGGTCTGGAGCACCCTTCCCCAGGGTGAGAAGCGCTTGTGTCTGACCCCAGGGCCAAGGATCACACCATCTCCTGCACCGTCTGCACATGCTATTAGTAGACAGCCCATTTGCAATCCCCCGGCTGGTCTGGGACTGCACTGAAGGACCATAAATTTAAGAGCAGAGAGCAACACTCCCCAGGAAGGCCAAGAGGCAGGGTCATAAATATCAAGGCTGAGCCTGCTGGCATTTTTCAAAACACATCACAGCATTATCCAGGGCTGACAAGGTCTGCTGGCCAAAAGGCTGTCTTCAGTTCCTTCATTTAAGTGCTTTTGCCTCTTGTTCCCCTCAAATCATGGAGAAAATGAGGAGACGGTGTTGGGTCTTATTGCTGGGGTCCTGGCAATGCGGTGTCTGTGCAAGCAAATGTGACTTGAGGTGAAAGGGCTAAAATGGACATCTCAGTTCCTAGGGAAGGCAGAGGGGACATTCTGCTATATCAGCTGGCTGGGGCTGCCTGCAAAACAGAAATTCATTTATTCACCGTTCTGGAGGCTGGAAGTCCATGATCAAGGTGCCACAGGGTTGGTTTCCTTTGAGGCGTTTCTCTTGATTTGCAGATGACCGCCTTCTCCCTGCGTCCTCACCTCCTCTGTCCTCTGTGCACATCTGCGTCCTCATCTCTACTTACAACAATGCCCATCGTATGGGATTAGGGCCCACTCATGTGACCCCATTTCAACTCTCTCCAAGTATAGTCACATTAGGAAGTACTGGGGGCTAGGATGTCAACATAGAACCCTTCTGGCACTGGCTGAGAGAGGTGGCCCTGGAGTCAGGCCTGGAACCTGTAGAGACAGAGGGACAGGCTGGAGGAAGACCAAGCTGCGTTGGCAAAGGTGCAGGGAGAGTCAGGCTGGGGGTGGGAAGAAGAATGGGCAAGAGCACAGGGATGAGGCTGAGAGGTGGAAGGGTTGCTGCTCCTAGCTGTGGGGTAGATGCTGGTTCCTGGACGGAGTGAGGGCAAATGTGGCTGGCAGAGGTGGGCCACCCACCCATAGTGCCGCGTTCACCATGCCAGCTCCCAGAACGTGCCCCACGAGAGTCGGTTGAGTAAACGGACATGTAGACGAATGAATGAGCCTTGGTGGCAGGCATGTCAGAACGGGTGGTCCTGGGATGACAGGGTGGAGCAGCAGCGCCTTTGCAGGGAGGGTGAAGCGAAATGGAGTAAAGAGGTGGGAAGAATGAAAGGAAACTGTAGGTCTCGTGCCCTGGGCCTGGGACATGACGGGGGACGAAGACAGGAGCTTGTGGTGAAACTGTGAACGCCGTTGTCAGAAGCTGGAAGCCTTAGAGACATCCGTGAAGCAGGGACAAGCTGTGGGCAAGCACACCCCACAGAGAAGATGGGGAGTCTGAGGGGACAGGCTCCATGCCAGGCTGCTCCAGTGGGGTCCTCCAGGATCAGCTCAAATTGCCAGGAGGAGAGAAGCTGCTCTATACAGAAGCCTGGGAGGCAGCACATGCACCCTTTGGCCCTCACAAGCGTGGCCCTGCTGTAGGCTCCCAAGGTGTTAGAAGCAGAGTTTGCTGTCAGAGGTGAGGGCAGGGGGCTGATCAAGCCAGGACAGGGCTGCAGAGGCAAGCGCCAGGTGCAACTGAGGCCCAGGGTCCAAAGCTCTAAACAAGTCCAATGACAGGAGGCCCCTGCTGGCTGGAGTGGCCTACGGTGTCTGGCCAGCAGAGCTGGGGCCTCTAACAGTTGTCAGTGGTTGGGGGAGCCCAGAGATGAGGCCTGGGGTGCAAGGAGAGGAGAGAGTAGGCTCAGCGCCCAGGGCCATAGCAGAGGTAGCTGGAGCAGAAGCCAGGGGCACAGCCTGCCGGGGGCCCAGGACCATGCCGATGCCAGCCTCACCAGCACACCAGGTCCAGTGGAGACCAGGAGACCTGTCCAAGTGCCACATGGTAGCTAGAGGCCGAGACAGGAGGGCAGGCTTTCACAGTGCATAGGTAAGAAGGAGGCCAGGCTGCCTGAGCGCCTGGCCCAGCTCCACACATCCTGCCAGCCTTGGCTGCAGGTTCTGTACCTGTGAAACGGGATCCTGGTGTCTACCTCAGGGCTCCTCAGGTGAGTAACATCGTATCTTCTTATTTTATAATAAAATAAAAGAACAGGGGATGAGGCAAACAACAGACTGCTTATCCCTCCGTGACGCAAGCTCTTGGTTGCTTCACTCACCAGTCTTTTCCTTGCTCAGCCAGTCCCTGTACCAGGGCGCTGGGGACAGAGGAACCCTGAGCCTGGGCTGGTGAGAGGCACAGAGAACATGGGACAGCAGGTGCGAGACATCGGGCAGGCCCGGTGCCCCGTGCTCACCAGGCCGGAGCAGGGCAGGCACGCTTCAATTGCGCTGCTTCAGAAACATCCGGGAAAAGAAGTCCAGCTCCCAGGCTCCCCAGCACCCACAGACTGTGTGCCCTCCCACGGGGAACAAGAGCCTCAGGCTGCACGTGTCACCCTCTCCCAGGCAGCACAGGTCCCGGAATCCCCACTCTGTTGGAAGGAACTCTAGATCAGACAGCAGCAGGCTGAGGTGAGGATGGAGGCAGGTGTCGCTGCCCGCCTTGCTGCCCACCCTGTGCTTTCAGGACAGATGGCCTGTGAGGGGCTTCCCCAGCCTCTGGGGTCAGAGACCCCCCCCCATATTCCACTCACTTTTCATATCTGAGCTCGACTCCTAGACAGCAGCCATGCCCCGCTCTCCCCCAGCAGAGGGCACCTCACAGAACACCACCTCAGGCCTCTCTGTGTTTTCCACATCCTCTAAGAGGCCAGGGAAGGGTGGCCCACGGCGACTGATGGACATCCCTCCCACTGAGGGCACCCAGGAAAGCAGGGCTCTCTGGCATCACTGTGCTTGCCTGAGACCAGCATCTGGGCATGCTGGCGTCCCTCTGGGAAGTGAGTTCACCCACAAGTGGGGCCATACACTCAAGCTGTGCCCATCTCTCCACTTGGACAGGCCTGGCCGGACTGGGGCATACTTATGATAACAAAGTAGTTGTTCCTCCTCGGAAATTCAACTTTTCCTAGGTGTCTTGCATTTGTATCTTCTAAGTCTGGCCATCCTGCTCCCTGGACCTCTTGGAGGCATGAAAGATGGTGCCTTGCCGGCAGGCCTGGCAGACCCTGTAAGTACTCAGTGCATGACCCATGAGTTGCTTGTATTCAGTGAACTGAAATTCAACAGCAGAAGCTCTCAGAGGGACCATGTGGGGCTCTCGGTGCCACTGATCAAGTTTCCAGGGCCTTCTGTGTCCCTCCATGCGGACCCCATGGGAAGCGCAGCTCCCTACCCCACACTGGCCTTCTTCCATTTCTTTGAGCTCAAGGATCCTGAGAGGGAAGTTCAGTCCCCTGGAAGCCCCTGTGGCAGCAACTTCCTCTCCCAGGCTCAGCCAGCAGCTGAGAGCCGTGTCCTTAGAACCCAGTCATGGGCCTGCAGAGAACTCAAAGATTGGATTCAACCACATTAAAATGCAGCCAAGCAGGGCACATTTAGGGAGGAATAGGCTCTTCATATGAAAATTTTGATGAAATTTGTTTAGCATAAAATCAA
Organism: Saimiri boliviensis; assembly: GCF_048565385.1. Lineage (NCBI taxonomy): Eukaryota > Metazoa > Chordata > Mammalia > Primates > Cebidae > Saimiri > Saimiri boliviensis. The sequence continues at coordinate 26,365,973 of NC_133460.1, read as the reverse complement.
ATCTCTCTAAGCTAAAATCAGTTTTGCTTTAGTCAATTCTTGGGTACACGTCCACATCCCATACCCCGATCATTGTGTGTGTGTGTGTGTGTGCGCGCGCGCGCAAGCTCGCATGTGAATGTGTTGTTCCAATTGTTCTCTTATTGAATGTTGCCTGAAGCACCCTCATGATCTTAGTCAACAGGAGAACCCTCCATATTGCCTCCTCCCCCGTGGCCCTGAAGGCTCAAAGAACACTGCTGTGTCTTGAGTTGAGATCTCTGTCTGCCCCAAAACTGGTTGATACAGAGACCTTGCTTGTCCAAGACATTCTGCTGTCTTGCCAGAAATGCAGCACCAAAATTACACACCTCTGTGATGACTTGGAAGTGGAATGTGCCACCAAAGCATGCAGCACACACTTTGCAGCCTTGTGGCCTTTGCCCAGGCTTTAAGCACTGATGGATTTTCACTAAAATCAGTGTGATGACTTTACCTTGACTATCTATCCAAGAACTTGTTCGCTCATTCATTCATTCATTTATCCACTAGTATTTCACAAGGATTCACTGCATACCTGTTCCCAGCCAGGCTGGGAGCCTGATGGAGAGAGGCTGTCCGGACACAGATGCCTGAAATGTAACTGTCAAAATCTCTGGCCATCAGGAGACACACAGGCCCTCTAACACTGCCACTTAGCACATGCGGAAGCCAGGGTTCAGAGAAAGGAAGGGACTTGTCTAATGTCACATAGCAGGTCAATGGCAGAACCTGATCAAGGCTCCAGGCTAACTCCCCACCCCCAAGCTACAGTACCAAGTACCTAAGGCCTTGTGTTCCTTAGGGTGGGCCACTGGAAAATGAAATCCGAACAGCCTGCCTCTCCCTGGAGCTTTAGATGTCAAGAACAGCTGGCCCTCCCCACCTCACAATGAAACACGAAGGAAGAAGAAAAGGTTCATATGCTTTTGAAAAACAGAAAACAAAACGAACCAGAATCTTTATGTCATAAAGGCCAGCTTGAATTCTTCCTGCAACAAGGAGCTCACTACTGCAGGAAGCAACACCCACCCCCCGTGACAGCAAGGCTCACTCTTTCTGGGAGCACAGGTCACACAGGCCCCTCCATGAGGCCGCCTCAGCCTCAGAGCCCCTCAGGGCAGAGGCTTCCTCCTCCTCCTTCTCCTCTTCCAGAGAGCACCAGGAGGCAAGTTGTCCTCACAGTACCCTCTGCTGCCTCTCCAGGCTCTCTGGGCTTTGCACACCTTCAGCCTCAACTGTCTTTTCCTATGCTTGTTGTTTTATAAAATAGAAGTAATCATTACTGGCTTGATAAGTCGCTTGGAAAGTTAACATGAGATAACTGTATGTCAAGTTCTTAGCACAGGGCAGGAGCTCAGGAGATAATGATGATGATAGTTATTAGTAGTAATGTGGTTTCTGACACGGGGCCTGGTAGAAGGGTGACTTCCTTCTCTTTCCTTCTCTCCCCTCTCGGAGGTATTGCCCCCTCATTCAAATGTTCACCAAATATTTCTCATTCCCATACCACCTTCAGAATTTTTCTATATAACCTGTACAATATTCTTAGTATTTGACATTAACTTCACTCTTTTTTATAAACTTAAACCTCACCTAAGCATTAATGTCTATGAAATCATAGGTTGGATATACAGTCCATGTTTTTCTAACTATATAAAATGGATAGAAAAAATGCTTGTCTATGCCTGCCTTACACGCATCTCATGGTGATTTAGGGGGCCCCTGAACCACACTCTGGGAGATCCGTCCTAACCCAAGATGCTGGGGTAGGCACACGTTTTGCCGGAAAGCAGATAGCCTAGAAGAGACCCCAGGTATATCCACCCAAGATAGGTGAGCTCAGCCAGAATGGGAAAGAGGCTGACTCATCCCCACCTGCCATGGTGTGCCTTCCACTGCACTCAGAAAAAAGACGCACGAGGCTGTGGTACATGTCTAGAGGCCAACCCCTGGGTTCCAGGCCTATCTTTGTCTCGAGAGCTGCGTAACTTTGGGGAAAATTGGCTGAAATACTAGCTCATCAGTGTCTTCTGCAAAATGGTAATCAGGGAACCATCTAGTAGGGCTTTTGTGAGGATCTAAGGAGAAATTGCATGTGAGGTGGGAATCCAGCACCTGGAACTTGGGACATGCTCAGTCATGCAATAACGACAATTAAAGTTATCACAAACATTATTGTAAGATGATTTATGTCCAGTCTCAGTGTGGCTAACATCAAAAGGGGAGCATCTTCCTACCAGTTGCTCAGGCTGAAAACCTTCGAGACATCTCTGAGTATGCTCCTCCCTCACACCCCACATCCAAAAGCTCTCTGGACACCTTCTCAGCCCCAAACAACTGTCAGAAGTTGAAACTAAAATCTTGATACTACTTAGAAACATATCATAAATATAAGCTACTTAGGAATAATATGACCAAAATACATAAAATCTGAAAACTACAAAAACATTGTTGAGGGAAATAAAAGACCTAAATAAACGGAGAACTACACCATAGCCATAAATTAAAGAGCCAGTATTGTTGAGATGCCAGTTCTCCCAAAATTGAGCTACAGATTCAATCTACCCCCAGTGAAAATTACAATGGGCTTTTTTGTAGAAACTGAAAAACTGATTCTAAAATTCACATGCAAAGGACCTAGAATAACTTAGAACCTAAAAACATTGAATAAAGAATGAAGTTGGAGGATTTACATTATGTGATTTCAACTTATTAGAAAGCTTCAGTAATTAAGACAGCATGCTGTTGACATTGAGGACAGCGAGATCAATGAAACAGAATAGAGTCGAGAAACAGACTCACATGGTCAACTGACTTTGAAAAATGTGCCAAGAAAATACATTGGAGGAAAGAGCCCTTTCATCAAATGGTGTTGGAACAGGGAGTGTCTATGTGCAATGAAGAAAACAGAACTGTCACCAACACTTCAAGCCGTCAAGAAAAAATAATTTTAAATAAATTGTAGACACAAAGGTGAAACCTAAAATTATAAAACTTCTAGAAGAAAATCTAGGAAAACTTCTTTGTAAACTGGAGTTATTCAAATCATCCATTTTAAGAAAAAAAAAAAAACTGATGAACTGAACTTTGTCAGACTTAGGATCTCCAGTTCATTGAAAGACATTGTATTAGTCAAAGTTCTTTAGAGGGACAGAACATATATATATATATATATATATATATATATATATATATATATATATATGAAGGAGAGTTTATTAAGCATTAACTTACATGATCATGAAGTCTCACAATAGGCTGCCTGCAAGCTGAGGTGCAAGGTGAGCCAGTGCGAGCCCCAAAACTGAAGAATTTGGGATCCAATGTCTGAGGGCAAGAAGCATCCAGCATGGGAGAAAGATGTAGGCTGGGAGGCTGGGCCAGCTTCCCCTTTCACGGTTTTCTGCCTGCTTTATATTTGCTGGCAGCAGATTAGATTGTGCCCACCAGATTAAGGGTGGGTCTGCCTTCCCCAGCCCACTGACTCAAATGGGACATAATCTCCTTTGCCAACACCCTCACAGAGGCACCCAGGATTAATACTTTGTGCTCTTAAATCCAATCGAGCACACTCGATTAAAATGACACTCAGTATTGACCATCACAGGTCCACCCCTTGTCAACTTTAACCCACATCTCCTGAGATCATACATAATCTTCAAATAAAGACAATAATAAGGTCATCATTACACCTAACATAATACAACTGTCCTTCATACAACCAGAAACACACCAATTCCCAACGCAAATACTATTACATGAAATTAACAGTACATAAATGCTGATATGAAGTCAACAAATTTCATATCACATGATAAAGGAAAAGGAAATAAAATGAAGATATTTTCTTAGCACAAGTGTATATCTTATCCACCATCATGTGCACAAACATGTTTTTAACAAAAGAGGGAGGAAATACTCATGACAATTACAGTCCTTGTTTCTGCAGCTGGTCACCTAGTCATAGCTGGTATTGAGGACTACCTTCTTCTACCACTCATTTGGGATTTCCTTTGCCTTCAGCAAGCACCTCAACAGGTCGTGGTTTTTTTGTTTTTGTTTTTTTTTTTTTCCTGGTGGACTACCCAAACCTTCATTGCTGAGGGGTCTAGGTCATTTGTAGTCCTGCCTGAATTGGGCTGCTGTAGTTTCCCGTTGACCTTAATCACAGGGCATTGTAATACTAGGAGACACCCTAGTGGATGTCCTGTATTCCATGTATACTCCTCCTTACCTCTGTTGTGGAGTAGTAGACTGATTTCATCTTGATAGTCCAGGTCAGTCACCCCAGCCAACACTGTAACTCCCTTCTTAGCCTGTTGACTTAAAGGTAGAAGGAGCCCAAAGTGTCCCAGTACCAATCATAACTTACAGGTTAATGATATTGTTGTATCTCCTGGTGGCAGTGTTCCTCCCCCTGGAACTAAGACCCCTAGGCCAGCACAATGTAATGTCATGGGAACAGGAAGCAAACATTTTGCTAGTGGATCACTAGGGGTGATGTTGAATGGTGCCTCTTCCACTTCCACTCCTTGTTTCCTGGACCCATAAATCCTGGCTATGGGAGAAACAGAACCCTATATTGAACGTTGATTCAGGGCATACATGACCTTCTGGAGAACTTTGCCCCAGCTCTGCAAAGTATTGTCACCTAGTTGGCATTGTAATTGTGACTTCAAAAGGCCATTTCATCATTCTATCAATCCAGCTGCTTCCGGACAATGGGGAACATGGTAAGACCAGGGAATTCCATGAGCATGAGCCAACTGCTGTGCTTCTTTAGCCATAAAGTGCCTTGGTCAGAGGCAATGCTGTGTGCAATACTGTGATGGTAGATAAGGCATTCTGTGACTCCACAGATGGTCGTCTTGGCAGAAGCATTGCATGCAGGATAGGCAAAACCACATCCAGACTAAGTGTCTATTCTAGTGAGGAAAATCCTCTGCCCTTTTCATGATAGAAGAAGCCCGATATAATTAACCTGCCACCAGGTAGCTGACTGATCACCCCAAGGAATGGTGCCATGTCGAGGCTCAATGCTGGTCTCTGCTGCTGGCAAACTGGGCACTCAGCAGTGGCCATAGCTAGGCCAGCCTTGGTGAGTAGAAGTCCATGTTGCTGAGTCCATATGTAACCTCCATCCCTGTCGCCAAGGCCACCTTGTTCATTGGCCCATTGGGTGATGACAGGGGTGGCTGGGGAAAAAGGACGGGTGGTGCCCACAGAAACAGAATGGGTCCTCCTATCCACTTGATTATTAAACTCCTGCTCTGCTGAGGTCACCTGTTGGTGAGCACTCACATGGGATACAAACATCTTCGCAGTTTTTTACCACTCAGAGAGGTCCATCCACATACCTCTTCCTCAAATTTCTTTGTCACTAATTTTCCAATCATACTTCTTCCAAGTCTCTGACCAATTGAGCCAAACCATTGGCTATAGCCATGCAAAGTGCACAACCAGGTGCACTGCTCAAAGTTCTGCCCACTGGGAAGATCTCCCATCACAGCTGTACTTCAGGGATATCCTAGAAAGGGGTTGTAGTGCTGCAGCTCTCCACTTTTGGGTGGTGTCTACATATCGCGCAGAACCATCTGTGATGCTTCTCTTCCTTCTTCTGTCAGCTGATCATGGGGAACTCCCCACGAGGCCATTGGTGCAGGCAAGGGTAGCAGGAGCAGAGACCATGAGCATTTGGGCTACTTCCTCATGTAACTTACTTGTGCCTTCAGGATCTGTTCAAGCCTGATTACGTATATACACCTTCCATTTGATGATGGAATGCTGCTGTGCATGACCCACTTTATGGCTAGATGGGTGAGAAAGCACCCAGTTCATAAGAGATAGTTCAGGTCACATGGTGACTTGACGACCCATAGTCAAACATTCAGTTTCCACCAAAGCTCGGTGACAGACCAAGAGCTGTCTCTCAAAAGGAGAGCAGTTATCTACAGAAGATGACAGGGCCTTGCTCCAAAATCCTAGAAGCCTCCACTGTGATTCACCTATGGGGCCTGCCAAAGGCTCCAAGCAACATCCCTGTCTGCCACTGACAGCTGAAGCACCATTAGATCTGCAGGATCATATGGCTCCAAGCGATAAAGCAGCTTTCACAGCAACCTGGACCCATTGCAGATCCTTCTCCTGTTCTGAATCCATTCAAAACTGGCAGCCTTTCGGGTCACTCAACTGGGTCAGAGTAACACACCCAAATGAATATCTTACCTCAAAAACCCAAACAGACCCACTAGGCATTGTGCCTCTTTCTTAAATGCAGCAACTTACCCTTTCTCTTAGAAGATATATCTTGATAGGCCCCACACCACTGGAACCCTAGAAATTTTACTGAGGTAGAAGTTTCTTGAATTTTAGTCAGATTTATTTTCCATTTTCTGGCATGCAAATGTCTCACCAACAAATCCAGTATGTTGGCTACTTCCTGCTCATTGCATCCAATCAGCATAATGTCATCAATGTAATGGACCAATGTGATACCTTGCAGAAGTGAAAAGCCACCAGTCTCCCGGAATAAGATTATGACACAAAGCTGGAGAGCTGATATACCCTCGAGGAAGGACAGTATAGGTATATTGCTGCCCTTGCCAGCAGAAGGCAAATTGCTTTTCATGGACCTTATGGACAGGAATGGAGAAAAGTCATTTGCCTAGTCAATGGCTGCATACCAGTTACCGGGAGACATATTAATTTGCTTAAGCAATAAAACCACATCTAGCACAGCAGCTGCAATTGGAGTCATCACTTGGTTAACCTTACAATAATCCATTGTCATTCTCCAAGATGGATCTGTCTTCTGTACAGGTCAAATGGGAGAGTTGAATGAGGATATGGTGAGAATCACCACCCCTGTGTCTTTGAAGTCCTTGATGGTGGCACTAATTTCCACAATCCTTCCAGGGATATAATATTGTTTGGTTTTGATTTACTTTTTTTCTAGGTAGAGGCAGCTCTAATGGCTTCCATTGACCCTTCTCACCATAAAATCCCTCACCCTACCAAGTCAGGGAGCCAACGTGGGGGTTCTGCCAGCTGCTGACTATGTCTATGTCAATTATGCATTCTGACACTGGGGAAATGACCACAGGATGAAACTGGGGACCCACTGGACTCACTGTAAGTTGGGCCTGAGCTAAAACTCCAAAAATTATCTGACCTTCATAAGCCCCTACTTTAACTAGAGGACAACAATGATGTTTTGAGTCCCCTGGAATAAGTGTCAGCTCAGAGCTGGTTTCTAATAGCCCCCAAAATATCTGACCATTTCTTTTTCCCCAGTGCACAGTTACCCTGGTAAAAGGCCAAGGTCTCCTCAGGGAAGGATGGGCGAAAGCTTCACTGCATAAATTGTCAGTAATGTAGTGGGGTCCTTCCTCAGGGGAACTCAGCCTCCCCTTCACTCAAGGGGTTCTGGGTGTGTAAACTGGCTCAAGTCTGGACATAGATTGAGGGGCTATGATTCTTAGTTTTTATAACTCAAATTAATCTTCTGTCCATTTGACCTAGAAGTTTTCTGCTTATATAGATTAAGTAGGAATACAGCACACTTCCTATCAATTTCACTTCTAGGAACATCGTGATTAATTAGCCAATGCCAGAGCTCTACATGAGTCAGACTATTTTAATTGCCACTTTGCCTCTGCTGTCTATTATGCCATTATGGGTGTCCATTACATCCACCTTGCCTTTAATGGTTGAGTGCTGCCATTTGGTCTCTACCACCTTGGGATCCAACTATTTCCATTGTATTTAAGTTTTGTAGTTGAGTGACTGCAGTTCCCACCATTAGATCTGACATATGTAGAAGAGCAATTACAGGGCTCTTCAAAGAGGCAGATACTGCCCTTGCAAATCTACTTTGCAAGGCATTGGTCAAGGATATATCTTCAGGACCCTCCCAGCTGGGATGAGCAGGTCCAAAGTGACTAATCCACTCCACCCTCCCAATCTCCCTAAGCCTTTGGATCCCTTGCTCTACATTAAACTAAGGCAGATCAGGCATTTTCAGCTCATTCACAGTGGGTCATCTTTTAATCCATATTTTAGCCAACAAAGCAAATAAACTATTAGAACCATTTTTAACTTCCCGAGTAGCAACATTAAAAGAAGAGTCCCTACTTAGTGGGCCCAAATCAGTAAATTCAGCCTGATCCAACTCTGTGTTCCTTCCTGTTGGAAATAGATGTTCAGTGCCAAAAGGAAAAATCAGCACCGTGACAAAGAGTCTTTCAGCAATGCAATTTTTTTACTTCCTGGACTGCAGGAAGGGAACTCTCACTAGCAATCTTGCCACAAGAGTACAGTGAATAAAGGAAAACAGACAAATTTATCCCTTACACATCTGGGGTCATCCTTACCACTGTGTCTGTTCTCTGTTGGTTGGAGCCAGACCTCACAATCTAAATTAAAACCAGAATGGCTAACAACTTAAAACTTTTCTAAACAGGTAAAAGTAACAGAGAACTGGGACCTGCCTTTGAGTATGTCCAGCACAGATTCTTGGTTAAAGTACAAGGACATAGAATGTACTATGTGCCTGTAAGCACAGCATGTCTAACAGCTACATAGGATAGGGCTTACCAAAGTTATTAGCACACTTATTTTTTAACAAGAAAGAAACTTTAAAAAGGAACTTTTTCTACTTCTCATACTGCCACCATTATCCCATGACCTTAATATTCATTCCCATGCCTGTTCTCCAGATTTCTGTTTATATAAATTAGAAAACTCAAGCAGTTCTTTTCAAGTGTACTGCACCTCCTCATGGGTCACACTCTCAACCTCCCCTCCAGGGGCCAAACAGGACCTTAGTCTAGTTATAGGTCTAGAAGCAAACAGGGGTGTTACGGGTGGCTCCTGAGGACAAGCAGCTGCCTCAGGGGAGGCTGCCACTGTCACCTCAGGTAGCACAGGTTTATCTTTTCAGACAAAGGTGAAAGGCTGAAGGTAGCATGGGTCAGAGGGGATGTTGCCACTGCTGGGGATGGGGAAGCTGTTTCTTCTGGCAAAAAAGTTTCATGAGAGTTTACAAACCCAGTGTCCTCAGCCTCATCAGGGTCCTCCCACATGTCCCCATTCCAAGTTGCAGGATCCCATTCTTTCCCAATTAATGCCCCCACTTTAACAGTAGACACCTGGCGAGGATGTGCATGCACCTCTCATTGCAGGTCAGCCAGTTGCGTGATAAGTACTTGTGTCTATTTTTCCATAATTTCCTCTCTTTCTCTGCAGGGGATAAGAGTTTCACTCAGAGCAATCTTAGCAAATTTGAGGCTCAGTGTCTGCTTCTGAAGCCAGGAGACAGAATCCCTGAGTTCATTTTCTCTCATTGCTTTGTCCACTGAACCTAGGAGCAACCAACCAGTTTAACTATGTTCCTTGGTTCTCCACATATAGTCAGATGTATTATGTATAGAGTCACCAAAGTCCTTGCCTTTCATGAGTGGTGAATCAGGAATGTTAAATGCATTTATTTTGCACAACTCTCTGAACTGATAGTTCACACCAAGGACTATTAGTGTTCTCCATACTATTATGAGTAGAGTCCTTAGCATTTTTGGGTCTAATCATATTAAGCAGCCAACTCCAGAAATCTCCAAACCAGCAAAAGAACTTCATACTATATATAGGGGAGTTTACTAAGTATTAACTTACATGATCACAGAGTCCCACAATAGGTTGTCTGCAAGCTGAGGAGCAAAGAGAGCCAGTCCAAGTCCCAAAACTGAAGAATTTGGAGTCTGAGGTTCAAGAACCTTCCCCAGCCCATTGACTCAAATTCTTTTGGCAACACCCTCACAGGCACAGCCAGGATTAAGACTTTGTGTCCTTCAATCCAATCAAGTTGACACTCAGTATTAACCATCACAGACATTAACAAAAGAAAAAGTTGAACACAGACAGAGAGAAAATTTTTGTAAATCATTTATCTAACCAAGGACTTGTATGCAGATTATATTGAAAACCTCTCAAATCCAATAATAAGAAAACAACACAGTAAAAGAAATATACAAAAGATCTGAACAGACACTTCCTTAAGAAGGTATCCAGATGGCAAATTGGGACATGAAAAGCTGCTCAATACCATTATCACTTGACAAATGCAAATTAAAACCAAATGACATGCCACAACTCTATGAAAAGGGCTAAAATGAAAAAGACTGACCATACTGAGTGTTGGCAAGGATGTGGGGGAACTGAAATGCTTTTATACTGAAGGTTTGAATGTGAAATGATACAAACACTTTACAAAACAGTTTGGCAGTTTTCAGAAAGATCAACACTGCCCTTAGAGCATGAAAGCAGCCAGAGACAACACATGAATACATATGTGAAGGAAGTCGGCTGTGTCCCGATGCCACTTTATTTGCTGCGGACACTAAACTTAGAGTCTTGCATCATTTCCACATGTCACAAAATATTCTTCTTCTTTTGATGTGTTTACAAACATTTAAAAATACAAAAGCCATTCTTAGTTTTGGGGCTACATTGAAATGGGACTGTGGTTTGCAGCCCCTGTTCTCAGAGAAGTTCCCTTGGCAACTGTGTAAAGAGTATGGAAAGCCTTGAGCACAAACTCGATGCTCAGAGACCAAGACAGCAAAGTTGGCTGCAGGTGGGAAGAGTCACCTTCTTCTCATGGAAAACACAGTGTGACTGGGGCTCAAAAGACTGAGGGGCATATGCAGAGCAGTCAGAGGGGGCTCAGGCAGCAGACCCAGTGCAAAAGGGGGGTCCTCAAGGGTCTAGTGGTAGGTGACATTCACAAGGAAGATGGAGCATCCCCCAGGATCCTGAAGACCAGATCCCGAGGGCATCGGACCCCCAGACAATGTCCCAGAACTGAGGGGTCCTATCGGGACAACCCATTCTTGTACAATAGGAAATACATCCCATAGAGGAGGGACATTTCCATCCCTTCCTCGAGGCTCCATGGTGGAGCCTGGGGACTTTGGGGTCTCATGGTGCAGAGTGAGCAGAATCCTTCTTACAAGTGTTGGGGGCCTTAGCTCTTAAGACAACCGTGATGAGCAAGGGATTGGACAGTAGTTCACCTGGTCCTTTGAGTATCAGTAGTCAATGATGATGACCCCCAGCAGCTGGGGCAGGGGCACCAGCCTCCCAGTCTCTTGGGGCCTCAGGACCATAGCAGGGTCACAAACTGGTGGTTTGGGGGAGCAGGCAGAGCCTGAAAGTGTCTTCTGTTTGGGCTACACAGTGAGAGCCATTGCTTGGGGGTTGAAAGTCTTGGAGAGGCTTGGATAGCCTTTCCAGTTTGCAGCAGATCCTGTCATTTCTTACTACTTTGTTTTTGCAGGCTGCTTCAGCTGTGGACAATATTGGACTGGCCCCAGATCCTGTTTTAATTGACAACCCTGGACAACACCTCTGGGAGATTCGGGGCAGGGGAACTGTGCAGAAGCCCTCATCTCGCTGTGACGCTCACTTTGTGGGTGTGAAAACAGAACAATCACAGCATCTCCTTGACCTAGGTTCCTTGGAGCTATAATTTGCACACATTTTTAAACAATTTTCAGGAGCAACCCACTCCACCATTCATTCCACATTTATTCATAATTGTTTATTGAGCACCTAGTATTCTAGGTGCCAAGAGACAAGGGTGAATGAGACAGATGGAGCCCCAGCTTGCAGTATTTTACAATCTAGTCCTGGAGGCAGACCAGGAGAAAATGAGAAGCTCACAGCTAGTGAGGAGCACTGTGCAGGAGCTGGTGCCCGGTGAGATGGGACACGTGGGACACAGCAGGAAAGCAGGAAGGCGGTTAGGGAGGGGGTGCCCGTCAGAGGACTGGGAGCTGCAAGGCAGAACAGCGCAAATGCGTGCTACCCCGTCTCATCCTCATGCCTTGCAGCCAGCGAAACTGATGCTGGGAGGTGCTGAGTGCCAAGTCCAAGCTGAGAGGGCCTGAATTCCAGGAGTCTATCTCCCCATCTGACACCATATTGCCGCAAAGGGCTGCAAGTCCTGGTTAGGAATTCCAACAGTGCTGAGCCTCCAAGTGGAACACTCAGTTCCAGGGTTCTTTCCTTGGCTCTGAGATGTGGCCCTCCCTCTCCCTCCCTTGCCCCCTCTCACCTGTGCTCCCACTGCCCTCACACAGGCCATCTGAGTAGAGCATGGCACCTCTTCCTCTGACTGGGAGGTGAGGAGCGGTTGGTACTTTGTGTTTGCTTCCCCCGAACAGTCCAACTACGAACACGGGGGACCCTGCCTACCTCCTGCTGCAGTGCCAGTGCCAGGCCCAGCCTGCTACAGGGGCAGAGGGACTATGGACCAGTGGAGGGGCCCATCTCCCTCAGGAGGTACCTGTGTGTGGGGAAGTGGCATCCTCTCCACAGGGCAGGGGCATAAGAACTTGTCCCTCTTCTTCCCATAAGCTGCCCAAGGAAGGCTCCTCATGTCACCCGGGTTGTGGGGGGAGAGGATTCAGGGAGAGGAAGGGCTGCACCACAGCACCAACAGGCCATGTCAGGACACTCTCCAACTCCCCCATGCATCAGTGAGGGCCCCAAGATCAGAGATCATGTCCTGTTTACATCTCTCTGCCTGTTTTACCTAGTGAGGCTTGGCCCCATGGGGGTGCTCCATAGGGCAGATCGAATGAATGACAAACTGAAAGGAAGCCTTCGCAGCGCTACAAAGCATCTTGCCAAGGGCAGGGTAATGGTCAGAGCGGGCAGCGCTGCTGTGGCTGATCTCGGCAGGGGAGTCTCCAGCCCTGTGCTCCGCTGCATGCAGGGAGGACAGAAGGTGTGAGAGTGAGCAGCATGCTGGGAGCAGGGGGCTACCTGCCCCCTCCCCTCCTGGAGGTCCCTCCTATTGAGACAGGGCCTGGGTAGGGCACAGGAGGCCTGAAAGTCAGCAGGCCCAGCGGGGGCCTTGCCATGACGGGCAGCCTCACAGAAGCTACGCCAGCCAGGAGCACCCAGCCTGGCTAAGATGCAGCTTTGGAGCAGGACAGACTGCGCCTCATGTCCCAGCTCTGCCCATCTCTAGCTGAGGAACTCGTGGAACCCTGTGTGACCTCTCCAAGCCTCAGTTGCTATATCTGTAAAATGTCAATGAGCATACCCAATCCTGTTGGAGGATGAAAGTACATGCATTCCCCTAGCTGGGTGCCTGGCCCAGACAGTAAGTGGTGAAGGTGGCCTTGCAGAGCGTGCTTGTCACCCAGCCACCCACCATGGCCTGGTGGGAGCCCTGGGCTGCCACCCCCTTCACAGATATCGCAACCTGGAGTGGTGCCATCTTTTCTTTCTTCCCTCCCTTCACACACCCACCATACACTCAGCGTATATTCATTAAGTGGTCACTATGTTTTGGCACTGGAGATACCGAAGTGAGTAATAAGCAAAAGCCCCAGCCTGCAATCCGCTTGCATTCTGCTTAGAGAGACAAACGATACATACAGAAGCATCAAACCTCATCTGCGAGGTGCCACTCTAAAGAAGAAAAAACATTAAACTAGCAGGGATGGGGAGAGGGAGCACAGGGGAGAGAAAATGTGATAAGGTGGTCAGGGCGGCCTCCCCAAAAGGTGGCATCTGGGAGCTGGAGAAATGAGGGTGTGGCCATATGGGAGACGTGGAGAAGATTCCAGGCGCTGGGGTGAGCAGTGCCAGTCCTGGGGCAGGGGCCGTTCTGAGAAGCAGCAGGGAGGCAGCTGTCATTCGGGGCAGTTGATAGAGAGTGGCAGGAACCAGGTCGGAGAGGAAATGCACAGGACACAGAGGGCCCCTCACCCAGGTGGCCTCTGGTGCAGACGTGGAGAAGGGCGGGCAGAGGTGGGAAGCAGGAGCAGAAGGTGCCGCTGGCCGTACCAGGTGATCCTGACCTCACCCATCTCACATCCGGGGAAGGCGACTCCTGGCTTTGCTCGACAAGGCAGAAGTGCCCTTACCTACCCCAACCCAGCTCACCCTGGCCCCCTCCCTGGCCATTCCTCTGCTCCCAGGGGCCCTCACACCCCACACAGGTGAGAGCCATCCTGAGTCAGGGCGCAGTGCTGTTGACATTCACCGAACTGGGAAGGCCACGTTTAACCTCCTCTGCCCGGGTAGCTGGAGGTTATGCCGTGGCACAGCCCCATCCCCGCCTCTTCCCAGAGCGGCAGCACTCTCTGCGGGGGAGAAACTCCCCTGGCCGACTCCAGGCAGAGCCCAGGGCCGTGCGTGGGGATCACTGTGAAAAATAACACAGATGGTGAGCTTCGCCATTTCCTGTACAACACATAATTAGGTTAGATAAGAAACTAGCTGTGTCTAAGTGCTATAAATGTCTATATTAAGCTATTTTGAAAGTGCCGAGCACTTTGACATTTGAGAGTTCAGAGTAATTGAGGTATTGAAATAAAATTGCTTCTGTTATTTAAAAGGTCATTATCGTCTTCAGCTAGATATATGAGGACTATTTTCCACTCTAGTGAGCCGTTCTCTCAGGCACAATTAGCATCGCTTGAGCAGAGGTCTGCTGGGGAGACTCCCACCCGGCAGCCCCCACCAGAGGCCCCAGGCAGCCGTTAAGACCCAGGGAGCACAGGGAAGCAGAGGAAAGCCTCTGAAACTCTGAATCCCGGCTGCCTAGGGAGAGCCACCACCGCCCAGCCTGCATCGGCTGTGGACCGGTCCCTGCACAGGGTTTACTGTGCAGTTTTGCCTCATCCTCAGAAAAGTCTTCAAGGATGCCAACATTGTCGGAGCCTTGTGGGTGAGGAAACCTGAGGCTCCAGGTTGGCCACTTGCAGTGAATCAGCAGCGGAGCGGCCAGCAGGCCCGGGAAGGGAGATCTGCACTGAAAGCCGTGCCCTGAGCAAGGAGCTAGCCCTGGGCAGGCTGCAGCCCTTTGCTGTGCGAGCGTCTTTGAGCCTAGTCACCAGCCTGAGAGGAAACCTCTCCATTTCATAGGTGAGAATGAGACTCAGAGTGGTGAAGAAGCTGGAAACTGCAAGAAAGTGGCTGAAAATGCTAGAAGGCTCGAGGCTTCCGAGAACACCACAGGGTGTCTAAGCCCCACACTGAGGCTCATCAGCCCGTCCTTCTGCCACATGCTGAACTCCAGCAGCCTGTTAAATCCTTGGGCTTTAAGTTTCCTCTCAATGAACTAAACAAGAGCGCCCCTGCTGGGCTAATCAGAATGGATGGACTTAAGCCAATGGCTCCTGGGTTAGAGGCTCTCCGGGGTTAGAGGTCTTAGATGTGCTGGTCACTTTCACCAGACCCCGAGCCCCTCCCTGCCCAGGGGTCATGTGGCATTGCTTCAAGGATCCAGATGAGGTACAGACCTCAGACGAATACTAGGACGTTCTACTGTGAAAACCAAATATTGAAGCTTTTCTCCGATTCTCATTCAAGCCACTTAATCCCCCCAAGCACTGAGTTAGAGAAACAGAATAGTCTTAATTACAAATTAGTTACTTAATTTAGTGACTAATTTAGTCCCTAAAATTTATCCTTGGTTCCATTAATTTAATATATCACAATTTCTAAAGGTCCCTGAAAGAGAACTTTGATCTCCAAAGACATCTTCATTGCAGCCATGTGGGACCCCGTGCTCCTGAGAGGTGAGGAGTGGCCATGGCTGTGGCCTGGGCACATGAGTGGTCTTCACAAAGCTCGTGGAAAATGCTATGATGAAAAAACTATGCTGCATTTCAAATGTTTTTGTATAAAATTAAGTCATACTAACTCATCATAACATTTTTGAACAGCATCTAGTTTGAGACACTAAGAAGGGTCAGGCATGGGTTTGAAAAAAGACACTTTCAGAACAACATGAATTTTGCTAAAATTGAGGTAAGAAAACAAAATCAAATTTATAGTGAAGTTTGGGTAAAGTGGTGAGATTATCAATGCTTTACACAAAGGTTATGAGGACAGTGCCCCCCAAAAATGTTCCCCCACCGTGGCAAAACAGAGTTTACAAATGAGTAACTCGTGTTGAGAAGGGATGAGGCGATGTTGAGGGTGAAGTCTGCAGCAGGAGACCATCCGCATCAGTTTGTGAGAACAAAATCCCTCTCGTTTGGGCCTGCACTGAAGAGGACCAATGATTCACAGCAGAAACAACCACCAACATCATCGACATTGCCACTGGTCAGCTTATACAACTCTGAAAAATTAAAATTGAGCACACTACACTCCATGGTGTCAAAACTGTTGTGACCAGCAGACATGAGCAGAGCTTTCAACGGACATTTTAAGCAAGTGGGATCAAGATCCTGAAGCATCTCTTTGAAGAATCCTAACAGGAGATTACACATGACCTGAACAGTACAATCCTGAAGACAAAGTATGGTCAAAGCAATGCCTACCAGTCGCAACAGTGGACGGGTCAAGAGGAAAGGTCATGGCAACAGTTTTGTGGGATGCTCAAGGCATTTTGCTTGTTGGCTTTCTAGAGAGCCAAAGAACAGTAACATCTGCTGATTATGAAAGTGTTTTGAGAAAGACAGCTTTGGCAGAAAAACACCTGGAAAATCTTCCCAGAGAGTCCTTTACCACCACGGCGAGGCTCCTGCTCCTTCCTCTCATCAAACAAGAGCAATTCGTGAGAGCTTCGATGGGTCTCATTAGGCATCCACTTTACAGCCATGATTGGGCTCCTTCTGACTTCTTTTTCTTTCCTAATCTTAAAACATAGGCAAAGAGCATCCCTTTTTCTTCATTTAGTAAGGCAAGAAAGACAGCATTGACGTGGTTAAACTCCCGGGATCTTCAGTTCTTTGGGGATGGACTGAATGGCTGGCATCACTGTCTACAAAAGTGTCTTGATCTTGATGGAGTTTATATTGAAAACTAAAGTGTGTATTTATGTAACTTCTATTTTCCTATGACCGTTTTGAAGTCTCCTTGAGTTTATCGGGCACTGGGAATGAGAGCTCTGTGCTGCGTGATGACCAAAAGCCTCTTAGGAAACAAGCACCCTTTGAAAGCAGAGACTCAAAAAGGTCCTTGTGCGTCCATGTCCGTAGCCTCACTATTCACAACAGCCAAAAGCAGAAACAACCCAGGGGTCCATCCACAAATAAATGGCAAATGTATAGAAACAAAATCATTCTATTATAAAGACACATACATGTGTATGTTCACTGCAGCACTATTCACAATAGCAAAGACATAGAATCAACCCAAATGCCCATTAGTGATAGACTGGATAAAGAAAATGTGGCACATATACACCATGGAATACAATGCAGCCATAAAAAGGAATGAGATCATGTCTTTTTTAGGGGCATGGATAAAGCTGGAAGCCATCATCCTCAGCAAACTAACACAGGAACAGAAAACAAAACACCACCTGTTCTCACTCATAAGTGGGAGTTGAACAATGAGAACACATGGACGCAGGCAGGAGAAAAACACACAACAAAGCCTTTCAGGGGTGAGGGGAGGGAGGGCATCAGGATAAATAGCTAATGCATGCAGGGCTTAATACCTAGGTAATGGGTTGATATGTGCAGCAAAGCACTATGGCAGAGGTTTACTCATATAATAAACCTGCACATGTGTCCTGGAACTTATAATAAAATACTTTTTTTAAAAGAAGAAACAGAAAGCAAAGTAATGGTTCCCAGAGGCTGGTGGGTAGAGGGGGATGAGGAGTTATTAACTGGGACAGAGTTTCAGTCTGGGATGATGGAGAAATTCTGGGATGGATGACAGAGGTGGTTGCACAGCAATGTGAATGCCCTTAATGCCACTGAACTGTACACTTGAAAACAGTTAAAATGGTAAATCTTCTGCTGTATAAGTTTGTCACAATAAAACAAACAAAAAAATACAAACAGGAAAACATGTATCCTAGTGGGGACAACCCTGCAGGGCACATGCAGTGTACTGGAGCACTCAGAGGGTGAACGCAAGGTCATCTGTGCTGCGTGGGCCTGACTTGGCCTTCTGCATATTTAAAAGCTCCCCTTCTCTCTGTTTCAGGATGTTGGTGTGTGACCTGCAAAGTCACACAGTTACTCAGAAGAAAACACGGAGCCTGTCTGAACATCACAGACTGCGGGGCAGACAGTGATGTGGCGTCACTGGAGGATGAAAGGCAACTTGATATGGGTGAAGCGCATGAAGGAGTGAGCCTACGGGGCTTAAGGGGCAGCAGGAGATGCCTCTGCCTTTCTTAAATAGCTAGGAAGTCCTAGAATGGGCTGAAATTAGACCAACCCCTGGCCTTTCCTCAGACAGAGCACTTAAAATACGTATGTGTTGTGTTCAGGGGAGAAATACAATACACTAGGAACATACTTTGTAAACCACAAGCAATTTACAAACATAAGTGACTCTCACAACCTTGCTCCCGAGCTGGGATTGCATCTGGGGAAATAAAATTTTGTCTTTTGCTTTTTAAAAAACCAGTTCAAGTCTGTACACAGTAGCCTGAAACTATCTGGATACAAAAGCCAGGCTTTTTTCTTAGGAAGTTGAGGACATTTCCCCCAGATCCAAGATCTTAGCTGTGGTGCCTTAAATGCTGCTGGGGAGAGCTGAGCTCAGTGTGTGGGGGCTAGCCCTGAGCTGGCTCCCTGGTCCCCACTGGTCCAGTGCTTCTCTGTAAAAATGTACCAGCTCTTTCTTGTTTCACAGGGAATGAGCCTCTGCAGGGCCCCAAGGTGTGAATACCCAGGATTCCCATGAAGGCCACCAAGGCCCCGCCACAGCAGAGGGTGCCGCCAGCCACCTCCGCTGTGCCACCACCCCCAGACAAGCATGTTATTTCAGGCTGGTCTTTGATGGAAACTGGCAGAGGGGGCTGCCAACAGGATAAATATAGCAGTGGTTTTTTTGCTGAGTTGTGGAAGCTCTGGACAATGTGGTTTGGGATAGAGAATTTGGATGTCTGTAGGGAGAAACAAAATCTATAGGGGAAAAAAAAAGAAATCCCTGCCTGTGGGTTGTGTATTTCTTTTGTTTTGTTTGTTTCGTTTTGTTTTCAAAGCACCTTCCCAGTCCTTCTCTGCAGTTGGTTGTATTTCTAAGTATTGAGAACGATGTGAGGTAGTAGCTCGGTGACAGGCGGCAGGGATAGCATGGTGACCTAGCCGACCAGGCCTGCCCTCAGTGGGGCTCACTGTCCCCAGGTGGGAAGAAAGCCATCCTTTAATGACCTTGTTCCCCAAGGAAGAACAGCCCAAGGAGGGAAGACCCTGCCAGACAAGCCCTGCTAGGAACTTGAGACTGATCGCCAGGGTCAGGGAAGGTCCCCAGCAATGATGGCAGCTGACCCTTATGGAACGGCCTCTGTGCTGGTCACAGTGTCCCATGTGTTCACACAAGTAATATGACATTAGCAGAGGGTTTTATCTCCAGGCCATGCCAAGGGCAAGCTGATGAGGGAGCCAGCCCTGGGCCCTTGACCTTTCCCCATAACCACTCCCAGCTCCAGTCCTATGGGCAGCTCAGCCCTGGGGAACAGCCCCCCACGTGCCTGTCCCTCCCTGCAGCATCCTAACCCACCCCTGCCCTCTGACCTGGAAACGGACTTGTTCCAGATGGGAAGGTGATGGTTTAAACCCTATTGGTCCTAGCCACTTTTCAAATGAGGACACTGCAGGTCAGAGAGCTCATATGGCTTCTCAAAGACACAAAGCCATGGAAAAACAGACTCGGGTTTTGAACCAGAGCTCCTGACCCTAAAGCTGATGCTCACGCTACAGTGAGAAAAGCCATGGCTGCAGCAAGAGAAAGCAAATCGCGTGTGAGGAGAAACAACTTCAGACACCAAGCCCCTTCTGGGAAATCCAGTCTTGAGTCTGGTGTCCAAACCAGAGAACACAGCTTGGAACACTCAGTTAGTTTACAGCCTGCATGTGACACACATTATCGTTTTATTTGCCAATGGAGACAGGGAGAGAGGGAGAGGCAGAGAATGAAATGAAAACAGAGAGAGATTTGAAGCAAGGTTGGATTAGGAAGAGAATGTGCAAGAATGCAGAGGAGAGGAAAAAAAAAAACCGCTGAGCTATAATGAAGCTACGATGGAGGACAGGTGTATGTGAAGCATGGGTGGAAGCAAAGACGCTCTGCAGGTTTTCAGGGATTGCCACCAGATGGTGGTGTCAGCCTCAAGTAGGGTGGTTGCTGTCCATATTAAGATAGACAGGAGAAGTCTCCAGGGTTGAGGGCTGGGAGAGAGTCAAGAAAACCGTGTGTCTCTGCACACCCATGTCTATTAACTCAAGATGTTCCGAACCCTGGCTGAATAACCTCACTGACATCTCTTCCAGCCGGTCATGTGCTGTCAATGGCCAGCTGGAAACAAACCAGAGATTGTACATTAGCAACTGTCTCCGTCTTTACTCAGATATCTGGAATCAACCATAGAGACAGTCATTTGCGTGGATTCCCAATCTGTCAAAATAAAACATATAGAAGCTAGAAGTAACCAGGCCCTCCAGCTCCCTTCACTGGGGATGAGAGTGTGAAGAATGCCAGGATTTAGTGAGAGCTTAAGGTACAGAACCTTTCTCTGCAATTAATCTTTTTGCTCTTTTGGCCACCCCGTAGGTATACCAGAGTATCCTTTTCACTGTAACATGTATTCTAACCTCTGAATGTCCTCAGTTTCCTCATCCTGGAATAGGACTACCTCGTGAGCTGGTTGGGAGAGACAGTGTGAAGCCACCAGAGCCCTCTTCACTTGTTCACTACCTGAAATCCCTGCAGCCCATCTCAGTTCCCAGGTAGTTTCTGGGTCCGCTGTTTATTACAGTCTCTAAGGTGGGCTGGCCACCAAGGGGCCAGATGCCAATGCTGCTGGTCTCTGGGACCTAGCCCTTCCCTGGAAGAGGCCTGCTTCCCCAGAAGAGTCCACTCCCAGACCAGGACTGGCCCTGCAGGTTGGTCTTTACAGTCCAAGAAAGTCCCCGCCCTCGGCCTCCTGGCAGATTCTTGCCCCACCAGCAGGGTGCCACTCAGACAGACACTTCCTCCAGAGTCTATCCTAATTCTTTCCTCCTTTCAGTTTCCTGGGCACCTTGGGGCTACTTCTCTTTAGGTTCTTTTACCAGAACCTCTTTTGGTTCTGATATAACTCATACTTCCTATGCCATAATAGGAAGAGCACAGGATTGGTACTGGGAAACCCTGAGTTTGAATCCAGCTGTGCAACTAACAATGTGACCTTCAGCAAGTCTCTTATGATGAGCCTGAACTTCATTTCTGAGAGCCATCATCCAGTAGCAACGATGCCACTTGCCTTTCAGGGCTGCCGTGCAGCGCCTGACACCATGCCTGGCTAACAGCAGATACTCTGGCAACAGTAACCACGACAGGGCGCTTTGCCTTTTGGTGTGCTTCTACGTGAACACATGAATACGGTGTGAATTCAGTGTCTGGCATAATAGGAGTTCAGAAAAGATTTTGGAACTGACGTTGACCTCTGAAATGTGCCTTGAGCAAGCTAAGCTTATGTAGGAGACAGTTTCCACCCATGGAATGGCTTCTTTCAGCAGGAGGCACACAGCTGCCACCTTCCACTGAATGGTCCCATCCAGCATCCAGCCCTGCTGGAGAAGGCTGGGCCTTGACCGCCCTCCCGGATTGGGAGGGGAGGCCATGGACAAGAACCAGGGCATGAGAGGCCATGGAAGGGGGAGAGAAAGCCTGAGTCCGGATCCTGATGCCCACCCTGGATCTCTGTGACCTAAACTCTCCTTTAAATTGTGGTCTTTTGTATAAATGGCAGGGAATAGAAAGGGAGTTTAAGTAGACAACCTCTAGTGTGTCTTTTAGTGAGGACATTCTATAGAGAGGCCATGTTCCTGGAAACCACGTCACCACCCTCTGGCACCTGGTGAGGCCTGCACTGCTACCTCAGGGTGGAGACACAAATCTGCCACTGCACAGGGAAGCCCTCTTGAGTCCCACTCCCCCACCAGGGCTGGCCCTGCCCTTCCTTTGACTGTCTCTCCATTAACACATCGAAGAATACCCAGAAGGCATCTTCTTAGGTATCCCTGGGTTCGGTCCTCATTACACTCACCTCCTGAGAGCTGAGCACTTCCCACTGAATGCCAGCTCTGCGCTGCCACAGGGGCTGTCATCACAGCCAGCAGCTGTGTTGGTGGTGCTGGGGGGCTGGGGGAGCATGGGACCTCCCCTGGGCTTCCTGCTTCTCTGGCTCCAGATGCTGTTGAAGACAGGGCTGGGTGGCTGGTTACCTGTGGGGATCTCACCAGTCCCCAGAGGCCTGCTCGCAGCATACCACAGGCTCTGATCATAGTCACTGCTGCCATGGTCATGGGGCACACCCACGCCCAGCCGTGGCCTGCTCTTGAAGCCATGGCGCTCCATACCACCCTGGGCTGGACTTCCAAGGTGGCATCTCACAGCCACCGAGGCCTGGGTCAACAGCACAGAGGGGGAACCGCAAGATGTACAACCAGAAAGGCAGGTGGGAGCCAGGTACAAAGGGCCTCGCTACTCCTCAAGGTGCTGGCCATCCGGAGGGCAGTCGGGGCAGGACATTGGGCAAGGGTGACTCGGCCAGTCTGTATGTCAGATGGTGGGTTAGACGGCCGGGAACGGGTCAGGGGTCAGAGTGGTGGTCCACGAGAGAGGTGATCAGAGCTGATGGGAAGCAGGAGCTGTGTGAACGGAGATGAGGTGGGAAGGCGCCGGCCTGCAGAGGGTGTGAACAGGAGAGAGGAGGATTCCAGCTCTGCCATCCTGGGCCAGCTAGCTGAGCTCTTCTGCTTCTTCATTTGCAAATTAGGGTAGAATAGCCCTGGCTTAATGAGATGAGACAGAAAATGTACTCAGCATGCTGCTGGGCACCTGGCCTTTTCAATAAAAGTCAGCAGTGATTCCACTGCTGCTGCCAGTGGCCCGTATCTCCAATGCTAAATTTGCAGCTTTAGCCATGGGGTGAGCAGTGGAGCCCTAACCAGCATGGCTGGGTATTGAAGGGTGCAAGGTGCTCTGATACATTCAGTATTGGGTATGTACTTCCAAGAGTCATGAGGGAGCTGCAGAGGGAAACTCGTGGGCAGTTGTGGAGCTCAGGAGAGGTCTCCACAGGGACTGTGGAGGTGGAGTCCTCGGGATATGGCTGAACAGTGGTTGGAAATAAGGCATTTTCTGCATGAGAACACATGCTCAGCAGCGAACCCCAGAGGGCTTGGGCAGAGCGGAGTTCAGGGAGGAGGAGCAAAAGCAGCCAGCAGAAGGTGGGAGGTGAGAGACAGAGCAGGGAGCAGGGAGCATAGATTCCAGGCTGCGGAGAGAAGGAACCAGAGGAGAATGGTGGCTTGGGAGGGGTCTGCCCAGGTTGAGAAATACTTGTCATTTTGGAGATGGGAGGAGAAGTTGAAGATGCGAAAAAGCAGAGGGGTTACATGGTGAAGGAGACCCCCAAAGAAACAAGAAATGAATCCTGATGAGATGGAAGAATGAGGAGAAGCAGGACTAAGACATTGTAAGAATGAAAGAGCAAAAAACTAACACAACTAACTCCATTTTCAATCAAGGGAACCCCTTACCCATTCCTGCACATAGGTTAGGATAATTTTAGGGCACTGAGATAAAACGCAAAAACAGTAATCATGTAGTTTTTGAAACTAACTCTGGGATTAAAGGAGAAGTATGTAAACAACTGTTTCATTAAAGGTTTATAGGAGCTTTGTGATCTGCCCAAGGACAAAGGAGTTTCCAACTTCCTGGCCCCTCGCTGGTGCCCAGATGTTAGCAGTTGTTGGTCATGTCTTTGACAAAAAAAAGAGCCTAGAATTTCTACTGACTTGAGATGTCTCTACAACACTAGTCTGCCCTCTCCTCAGGTTGCCACCTCTTGAATAAGCCTGCTTTTCCTTCCACCAAATCTTGTCTCTTAAGTCTGGCTTCCAAGCAGTGAGTAGGAGAACCTGATTTCAGTTACATTTTAAGGAATTCCAAACTATGAGATGGGCTGGGGTGCAGCCACAGGGCACTCAGAACTGGGGTACTATGAGAACCTGGGAACCCACACATGGGCTGAGGGAGAAGAGAGATGGAGGAGACACCACAAAGGGGAAGATTGGGTAGCCCCAATCCTTAGCTGAGCCAAAGATCAGCTCTGCAAGAGGTCAGGGTTCCCCCAGCCAACAGGAGTGTGGGTGGGAGCAGGGAGGCTTCCTGGAGCCAGAGCTTGGTGCAGGGGGAGGTTTTAGAGTGAGAATGCCAGGAAGGTCGGCAGGCTCCAGGTGCCTTTCCATCTTCTTAGTTTGTCCAGCTTCCTCATGATGCTCTCTGGATCCACTGTGGCAGGACACTGGCTTAGGACCCTCTCTAAAGGCTCCATCTTTTGTGGACCACAGACCCCTTTCAGAAAACTGAAGAGAACACCAGACCCTCACACACACAACACAAATGTCCACAAAAATTCCTGGGTGTTGATGGCTTCCCTGAGATTCATCCATAGACCCAGGAGTCTGAGGTACTAATTGTACACATAAACAGGAAGTAATCACCCTGGCCGCCTCCAGCAGCTAAGAAGCTGTCATAACAGAAAACAGAAGGCTGATTCCTTCAGCACGGCCCAGAACCCCACACAGACCACCTACTAATGAGCTTTCTCCTCTTTGCTAATACAGGACACTGTAATAAAGTTTAATGTGGAAGAACAAGGTGCATTTGACCAAAGCTGTAAACATCTCTAATTCTACTTAAAACTGTAGAGTGCAGTACATTAACATTTAACAATTAGACACTAAATTGGAGTGACACTAATAGAGTTGTGTTTATTAGAAATGAGGCACCAAGTCATCTTTCACCAATGACAACAGAAGGAGCAGAAATCCTCCACAGCCACCCTTCCCCACCACGCTGTGTGTTCAGGAAGAGTCTTGTCCAAATCACTGCCCCCTCCACCCAGAAAGATGAGGATAGCTTTGGGGAAAATACATTCAGCAGACCAGACACAGCTCAGTGCCCATGTCTGTTAGCCTTGTGCATTAGGGAATTTGTTTTTTCCCAGAGAAAGAAAGCACTTTAAAAAATGAGTGTTTGATTAATTCAGAATGAGCAAAGGTTCAACCTCTATTCTCCCTGCCCTCTGCAGATTTCACACATGGAGCCAGCCCTTCTTCCTCTGAGAGACCCCCAGGTGCAGCTTTCTCCTGGCTCTCCCCTGCTGCTCCGACTGTCGCTGTCCTCTGAGCTCCACCTGGATCTCCTCACCTGCTGTGCACCTGCCAGCATGGGTGCCCCCCACTGCTCAGGCCCAGCCCTTCTGCTTCTCATTGAGCGAGCAGCTGCTCCATGAGAATATTGCCCAATCTTCGTCTGTGTCCTATGCCCTAAGGACACCCCCTTTCTTGCAATGAGCACCAGATCCATATTTCTAACAGTTTATATCCTTGCTACTCAGTGTTGGTCCCAGGACCAGAAGCATGGACATCCCTGGGAGCTTGTTAGAAACTCAGAATCCCAGGTGCTATCCTGGGACGGCAGACCTCCTGAGCCAGGATCTACATTTTAACAAGATCTCGATGATTTGTGCAAGCACTAAGGTTGAGAAAGCACCAGTCTATGCGCCCGTCTATCTGGACACCCCACGGCCACTTCAGCCCAGCATGGCCATGCTGAATGCAGACCCCTCCCATAGACCATGAATTTTTGTTTGGTTTTCCTTTCTGAGGAACAGCTTCTGTCCCGTGTATGGAAATGGGAGTGTGGTCTAGGGTGGGGTCAATGTCCCCGCCATGGAAGCCAGCCTGAGCTTTAGGCTGACACAAAAAGACTCCCTCCAGCATGCATGTGGCATGGCTTTTTTGTGTTAGCACCCTGTGCCCTTCCACCTGCTGCCACTAGCGTCCCTCAGTCCTGCTCTGGCCCTGCTGGTATCCCTCTCCAAATCTGAGGGCTCCCTTCCTTAGGGAGCGCATCAGTCCTGGAGCCCTCCATCGAGAGCTCTCCATTGAGAAAGGCGTCTTCAGAGCCAGGGATGGGCCCACTCGGCAGGAGGAAGCACAGTGCAGCAGGAGCTCACGGATGCAATTCAGCCACTGGGGTGCCCTAATTGGGCACCCTGGGTATGGATATCAGTGTTTTTTTTTTTGTTGTTTTGATTTTTGTTTCCTGTGCTAGGAAGGAACTTTGATACATACCCTAATCAGATTCTTTATGTTGCCACCTGACTAGCTAGACCAAAACCAGGATTTAAACCATGGGGTAATTAGTTTACGGAAGAGAAGAGTCCGGGATGTTAGGGACTTGAGGTGGAGTCCTACCCTTTCAGGACATTCTCCTCCCTGCTTCCTGCTCAGTGTCTCTGTTGCCTTCCAAGCCTTCTCTGCTAGGCAGGAGATATGGGAACAGATATGATTTCTGTCACTCCAGCTTCACGGCCCAAGACAAAGATGGTTTCTTTCTCCTCAGGATTTTGATTATCCCAGATGGTCACGTGCATGCTTGAGACCATTTCTGGCATGAGCTCCATTCTTGGCTCAGCCTAGGTTACAGTCATGCATATCAGAGGCTGTGATGAGCAGGGCCATGAGTATTTGGGCTTATTGCTATGTGGGCCAGCCTACATTACCCTACATTAAAATGTATTTTCTAAGTGTCCCAGGTTGTTTTCACTCTCACAAGAGTTGGGAGGCGGGCCTGGCTTTTCCTTATTTTCCCCAGGAGCTAACAGAGTGGTGGTGCATTCATAAAGACGGTTCCCTAAGGAATCCCAGGCCTCACCTCCACTACAGCTGCTTCAGCGCAGGCCTTGGGGCTTTGGCTTGGCAAGACAGTGTCACCTAAGTGGATGCCCCTTCACACCTCCTGGCTTCCTGTGATGACTCCATGCCAACCATGCCAAGGCCTAAAACTCACCACCAAATCTGACAGCATCTGCTCTCTGCCTGAAGGAAGACAACGCACTCTGAGCAACAGGTTCACACTTGTTTTAGCTTCATTTAAACATATAAGCAATGATCCATTTTGAAAATTACTCATATATAGTTTCTATCATTGATGCTTTATAGTAAAAACAGATTGATGACCTTTCCCTAATTTCTATTTCACCAATATATGACTTGTTTCCCCTCATCTTTGGAAATGACAATGCATGATTAATGGACCGTGGATAAAGAATGAATGAGTGGCCACATCTTTTAAAGCTTACTATGGCAATAATGTCAATGTATCATCTCAAACAAGCACCAGCTACAAGTCATCCATTGCTTCCGGTTCTGAGCACAGCTTGGACGTTTGCTTCTAGAGATAACGGTGGAACAAGCTCTGCCTGGATGCTGTCCATAGCTTCCATGATTCCCCTGGACAGTGTTTTCAGTAGGAGGGGATAATCTGCAGGTCCCCATTCACACAACTTAGTGTGGATTCATGGAGTGATGACCACAGTTTGGGAAAGAGAGGCTGGACTCAATCTATAACATAACAGTGACTGGTTAGACTCTAACTGGGAGCTACCAGCTCTTAACAGCATGCGTTCTTCTTGGTAGAATGCCCCTGTATGATAACCCTAGGCTCTCCTTGGATTTAAGTGGGTGAGTTTGGGGGTGACTGGAGTTCATTTCCATTCTGCAGAGATCTAAGCGATCCAGGAAGATATTACTCCCTGGCCTGTTGCACTCTCCCCACCAACTCCTTGTCACGTGCCCCCTCTCCTTTCCATTTGGCACCCCCCAGGCCTCACTAACCCATAAGGCTCTTTGGGTAAATGAGGAGATCACCCTCTGCCCTCAAAACACTATACATCTGTCAAAACATTGTCAAGATAAACTAAAAATCCCTGTGATAATTACGATATAAATGATGTGCTAACCATGTATCCTCCCCTCCTAAAGAGATGCTCAGAAAGTTCTAGTGAGTGCTTCCAAATGGGTCTTTCTTCCTCAAAAGCTGCATGGGTTATTTACTGCCTTTGAGATCTAGCAGAGAGGGAGGAATGAGACACAGGTGTCATTCAGAGAGGGTGAATTTCCACTTTGTAAAGGCAGACAAGTTTGCTCCCAGAAAATCAATATCTGCTTCCAATTTGGACCCTTTCCAATAAACCATAAGCTCTCATGAGTCTTTGGAAACATTACTGTAGGGCTAAGTTGGTGAACAAGTATTTGCTTTTTACAGTTATTGCAATGAAAGCCTTAATAGTGAAGAAATGTTCATTTTGAAAATGCAGACTGGTTTTAGCATGAATGTCAACACAGAGCATTTGTGTAGCAATTTACAGTTTCTAGAACCTGGCAAGATTCATTATCCCATTTTACTCTCAAGAATTCTATGGAAAGTTAAGTCATCTTTACACAAACATGGAGTCTGAGGCCATTAGGGGATAAGAAAGTCAGCTAAGGTCACACGGCTATACAGAGAGCACAACTCATACCCCAGCTGTGTTTAAAATAGATAATTTATCATATATACATGGTCCACTACATAATCAAACAATTTCTATAGTGTGCAGTAAATGGCCACCCAGAGTGCAATCACACATTAAGAAATGTCCTCAGCAATGCAGTTGACGGGATGGTGCTTCCAGAATGGGTCCCCCGCCAGTGAGTCCAAGATTCCTGGGTGTCCCACAGGTCCACAGAGCAACTTCCCCATGCACCCCTGACCCCCATTCAAACCCATTAGAATTTACACACAAGGTTGTGATGGGCAAGGCACTTGGCAAGAGGAGGGTCTTCGGAACACACTTTCCAGCTCGGCGTGTATCTCCCACTCTCCTACCCTGAGGGCACCTGGCAGCAGACATCCTCTCACAGGAGTGGGTTCTGACTCAGAGGTGGCTGAGCTTGGCACACAGTGAAGAGGCCCACATGCTCCAGTTCGTCTACGATGGCCAGCACCTCTGCTCCTTTAGAAAAGGGTGAGTAAGCACTTCTTAGAGAGTCTGTTTCTCTGTCAGTACAGGTCCACCCTGCGGAAGGGATGGAAGCCCTCTAGAATGGTGTTCTTCTTGTCCTGTGGCCTCAGGGTCTCAGGTGGGCACCATGGCATTCAGAGACAGACCTTATACTTCTAGTCAGTCTGTCCCTCTGGAATGAATCCCCACGGTCAGTGCATCTATTTAAAACAAGAGATGCCATCTCAGGCGGTGCTGGCAATCAGCAGTTTGCTGATTGAAATGATCAGCAAACTGCAATGCCATCTGATCCTTGGAAAACCAACATATGGGCCATTTTACAGTTGGGTCCATAATGGTGTTTCCTCTAACTATATACTATGAGCTTGTATCATGGATACAGGAAGAGTAGAGACTAAAATTAAGATTTAAAAAATGATTTTAAAGAAAAACTGGGGGAAGAGGAGGGAAATGGGATGGGGTTTGGCTCAGCAGAAAATCTCCTTGGCTGGTCTCAGAATCAGAGTCCTTATGCTCAGGGCTCCGGCCCAGGCACATCTTGTCCTGGGAGATCTGTCCAAGGGCTGTGGCCCCTATTCTTTGCGGGAGAGCAGTCTTGTACCTATTTGAAGGCACCCAGAATGCCACTGAAAAGGGGCTCCCCACCACTCAGAAGGCACGAGTGAAAATACAGAAATAAGGGCTTTGTCTCCAAGGCTTCATAAATAACTGGGCGGCAGGTATTAAACAGAACCTCAGAGGAGGATGCGATGCTACAGTTTGTTCTCCTCAAAGAGAATCTGAGCGTAGACAGTGCTGGTGGGGGCGCCTTTGGCAGCCTGGTGGGGTTTGATCAGCTCCAGCTCAGCATAGGTTAAGTTTTCCTCAGCAATCTTTGGCTATAAGAGAAAAAGAACACAACACAATGTTAGCTGACCACAGAAGTTCTACATCACACATTCATTCATCAAGCATGCATGTTCATAGCATTTTGGGATTCAAAGAGGGATGAGTGGACAAGAAATTTAAGAGGTTACATAAAACCCAATAGCATAATTAATAAGATAGAGCTCACTGTCTTCCATAGAGCACTATGTCCTGCAGTGAGATCCTGTGATTTGTTTTCAGGCTGACATGAAACACTCACAAAAAATGACTCAACACAAGGCTAAAAGAAAACTTGACTGCTGAAGAGTAAAAATAATGTAACTATTATCAATGGTCTCTGATCAAAAGGGAAATACAAGGTGGAGACAGAAACAAAAGAATCCTAGCAATTAGTAACAAAACTAGAATACCACCACCCAGAAATTTTTGTAAATGGCTTAGTATAAAACTAAAATTTCAAAATATCTTGAAAATAATGCTAAGGAAAGTATTCCTTGCCAGAACCTAAAGCCTGCGTCTGAAGCAGTGCTAACAGAAAAACATAGCCTGAAATATTTATGCTAAACAACATGAATTAAGTGGGTCAAGCCTCCAACTCAAGGAGTTAGAAGAAGAGGAACAAAATAAAGAAAAGCAGAAGGAAAAACCTCATAGAAATAAACCCAGACTGTATAAATCATCAGTAAAACAGACAAACTGAAAAATAAATTAATCGAGATAAAAAGGGAAAAAGCATAAGTGAATAAAATATAAAATAAGACAAGAGACATAAACTAAATGAAGGAAGTTTACATTTTTTTAAGAAGATTCGTTTGCTGAATATATTGAAAAATCTTTTAAATACAGAATAAAATGCAGAATGTTCCAGAAAAATAGAAATTATAAACGTTAACTCTAGGAAATCAGACTGTTCCATCAAAAAAGGAAGGAAGAAAAGGAAGGAAGGAAGGGCAGTATCATTTATTAATACAAATTTTCAGTTAAATTTACTCAGAGATAATTAAGTACATTAAAAGATAATCATATTCAAGTTGATTTTTTTCCAGAAATGCAAAAATGGTTTGATATGAAAAAATATATTAACATAATTCATAATAGTAATAGATCAAAAGAGAAAAGCATATGATTATAGATGCTAGAAAGGTACTTTACTTAATAAAGTTAAAAACACACTTTTGTTTAAAACAATTTTTGAATGAATTAGGTTAGACATATATTTTCTTAATGTGATTAAGAAACATTGTTAAAATAAAGAATAATTGGCTATCCAAATCTAGTGATATTAAAAATTAAACCCTAACATTATTTTTCTATAAATGCTGTTGGGACATTTGGACAGCCATTTGAGAAAAAAGAAAATCTATCCTTATATCATTAACCTCAGGTTAATTCCAAGTGAATTAAAAATTTTAATGTAGAAAGTATGCCTATCAAACAACTAGAAAACAGATGGAGAGTTTTTTAAAAAAATAAATCTCCAACTATGGAAGTTATTTTGACATATGGCACAAAACCCAGGAGCAATGGAAAAAAGATGTATACATTTTCATGCTAATTATGGCAAAATAGTCTCTCAATAAAATCAAAGGACAACTAAAAAAAATGAGGAAAATATTTACTGCTCATATTAAAGGACTTTGCAGTTCAACAAAGATAATAACCAGGGTCCCACTAGCAAATTCAGCAAAGGACAACAGACAGGACCAGCAGTTCATGGGAAGGAAAAATGCAAGTGTCTCAGACACAGATGAAGTGATACTCACCCTCTCATTATCAGAAAACCAAGACTTAAAGTCACACTTAGACATCATTTGTTTGTCTTTCAAGTTGCCAAACATTAAAAACAAAAGGTTGACAAAACAAACAGGTCTCTCTTATACTAAGAGTGGGAGTCTTTCTTGGTACAAGCAGATAACTATAAACACTTAAATAGGTGTCCGTAGGAGATGCGGGTATTCGTATGATGCAATATAAGGTACAGTCTTTACGAATGAAGAAGGAAGTTATATATGTACTGCATATTTCACTATCATATCCCATGTAAATATGCATGTATGCAGGTACGTAAGTAAATAGGTGGGTACATATTTTACATACTCAGAAAATCCTGGGAACTCTTGGCACTCATTCAGAAAACAGAGAGCACACTACCATGGCTCT
Source organism: Saimiri boliviensis (assembly GCF_048565385.1). Lineage (NCBI taxonomy): Eukaryota > Metazoa > Chordata > Mammalia > Primates > Cebidae > Saimiri > Saimiri boliviensis. The sequence goes on along the minus strand of NC_133460.1, from coordinate 26,334,088 downwards.
TTCTAGGGACGTAACCTGAGCAGCTGCAGGGAGACCCAGCTTTGACTGTGTGTATTTGTTGTTACCATTTGGATTTTGTAGTAGGCACACGTATTTACACAATGAATTAATCAATTTTAATCCATAATTAGAAAAATAAAAGTTGGTCATGAATGTATAGTCACACAGTTGTTTTCATTTAAGCAGCTCTGCTGTTTATAATCTGGGATGTTAGACCTAGGGATTTTTGGTTTTGGCTTTGGTTTGGTGTTGTTTGATTTCCTTTTTTGTTCAAAGTTTGTATGCCCCTTTCCTGGTTATCTGGTTTCCACTGCAAACAAGTAAACCATCTACATTCGATTGAAGTTTCTTAAAAAGAATGCCAAAAACAAAACACTTCTTTTCTTTTCAGGTGATGCACCCTAAAAGGCACAGAAAGTAATAGAAAAAGGGAGTTACAAAGACTTCCTTAAGCCAGCACCTCTGCTGGAGTTGATTGCCAAATGACCTAGACAAATTGTCTAGCAATTTTTCAATTTCAAAGTTAAGATCATTTATAGGGACAAGAGCCTTCTGCTTGCCTTTTGACACCAAAAGTCTTTACATTGCTTCCTAGTCATCCATATCTTGCAAGCGACAAAAACCCTGTTTACATTCTTGCCTTTTGGTTTAATTACATTTCCCATTATAATGATTCCATTTAGAAATGTCATGTGTCCTCAAATAAGCACACAAAACCCAACTCATGTAAATTTTAGCACCAAGATTTATGAAATCATATTGTCCAGGTGTTTTATTACATTACCTTGAAATTGCATTGTTTTCTAGTGTAGATTATCTGTTTATTCTTAAGTTATTCCATTACGTTTGGATATGAAAAATAACACTAGCTCTCTCAATACAGGTCACCAGGCTGGCTTGGCTGATGTGTTGTTTTCATACATTTTTATGATGTTCCTATAGTAAACATAATTTAATAAAGCCAAAGCACACTAAATAAATAATTGCATCTAGAAAAGCAATAAAAGCAAATAAAATTAGTACTTTCATAAGTGGAAAAGGTACTTCAATTACTGCTACAAGCAACAACCCACCATAAAATGTGTAGAATCATTTCCCTTATGCATATTTCTGGAATATAATAATTTGATTGAAGATATGAGGCAGCTCACAGGAGGCTCAGAACTGTGAAGTGTATAGTTTCCAAGATAAGATGCATAATATCACTACTTGGCATCTTTAAAAAACCTATTGTTTTTCTGGCATGCATACTTGACTATCACCATCAGCCATGTGCTTAATTACATTTCCCAGATTGTTTAACTGGAAATAAATTCCTAATGGCCAATGAAAGGGGCAAATATATATTCCTCATTGGTTTTCACCAAACTACCTTTCTTTACTGATGTTTCAGTGGAAGATTTAGGTGCATCTAAGGAGTAGCTTAGAGAAAATTTTGGGCACATCAGTAAGATGAGGTAAACTATAGAACTGGTGGTAAAACCAGGAGCCAGGAGCAGAAAGCAGTGGTTAAAGCAGGTGGGGCACAGCCTGATGAGGAGGCTGTTGCAAAGCCCCACCTTTATTTCAGATTATACAACTTTACTGTTATCTTTAGTAGACAAACCCAACCTGGATTTAAGCTAGGGAATCACTCCCAGAGTCCCTAAAAATGAATGAGGAAGCACTTCTGTTAATTTCCTGTTAGCCACTGGGCCTCAAAATGACTCTCTTAAAACTCCCACCCTACTCTGGGGGATGCAGGAAGTACAAAATGTTGTGGAGTGCTAGTCCAAATTGTGGAGCTGAGGATAGAAGCTTCAAGAGTGTTGAACTGCCTATTCACAAACACTCTTACTACTGTAAATTCCATTGCAAGCTTTACATTTATGTCCAGATGTTGTGTTCACTGGAAAACAGGCAGCAAGAGTTAACCAACTGCTGCTAGGAAGTCCTGGCAGAATCCTTTAGAAAGAGCCCCAGAATGTTCTAAATATGTGAGAAGCAACTTGGCCATTTCCTCTCTCCCACGACTGTTTGGTTTTACTTTATTTTCCCTTTCACTTAACCTGCAGAGACTCCTGGTCAGATTCTCTTTCTATTCCTCAGATAAAGACCTGGGATTTGTTGTATTCAGCAGCTTGGTATTTTTTGTGTCTCAGACCCCTTGCTTCATGAACCCTTAGTCTCACTTTTAGTATTAGAAAACCACCAGCCAAGTAAGTCTGGAGGGGGATTCCAGGAGCAAGAGGGGATGAAGAGTCAGATACAGGCAGGTATTCATGCGTCAGAGGAAGGCTGCGATAAAGGGAAATTCTTCTAGCTCTCAGTTCAATGAAAGTGTTCACGGAGGAGAGGCGAGGAGAGTGGCTGAGGCCATCGTCCTGGGGGTGACTGCAGTTCGTGGGTGCAAGAGGAATTTGGATCTAAGTTCAAATGTCGGCTGTGTGACCTTGGGCCAGTTCCATCACTAGAGCTCAGAGATAATGATGATCCCTTCCTTGTTGGACATTATGAGGATTGAAATGAGATCTATGTAACGTTCTGGCCTAGTGGCTACCCTATAAAAGGTGCTAAACATGTGTGTGCTGAACAAGTCAGTGTTTCAATGGCATCGCCTCCTCTCCAGAGTCAGCTGAAATAGCATGCATATGTGCACGTTCTGAATGCTTCGTAAGTTTACAAGAACTTTGTGAACTAAGTAGCCCTGGGTATCTTTTGGCGGGTAAGGCACGGAGTCTAGGAAATTAGTTGTTATGAACTGAATTACATTCCCCAGATTTCCTGTGTTGAAGCCCTAACACCCAAGACCTCAGAATGTGACTCTATTTGGAGGTGGGGATTTTTAAAAAGGTAATTAAGTTAAAATGAAGTCATTAGGGTGAGTCCTAATCCAATTTGACTGCTGTCCTTCTAAGAAGATGAGGACATACACACGCACAGTGGGAAGACCACATGAAGACATGGAGAAAGCGGCATCTGTAAGCCAAGTAGAGAGGGCTCAAACCAACCCTGCCAGTGCCTTGAGCTCAGACTTCCAGCTTCCACAACTGTGAGCGAAGAAAGTCTATTGTTTAAGCTGCCCTGACTGTGAGACTGTGGTATTTTGTTATGGCCACTCTAGCAAACGAATACATTAGTCAAGGTGAGGACAGAAGAGAATGGAAGAAGAGTAAATAGCCTTCCTGAAGGAGAGAGAAGATGAACTACAACTACCTGATGGGGTGGGAGGATCTGCGAGAGTAAGACATTTATGTCAGCAGCAGAGCACCCTCCCTGCTACATCCGAGGCAAGGCAGGGGACAAAGGTCTGATGCATTTACCCCTGGTTCAGTGAGGAGCAGGGCTGGAGGAGAGAGGCTCTAGGACTTCCTCACATAGTACCCTGCCTCACACATACCTCCCATCCGCAGCTGCCTCCCCTCCATGACCAGGCCTTGGCCTTGACCCTGGGCTGCAACAATCTAGCTGGGCTGCTGGCAGCCCATGCCTTCCTCTAGCTTTCTGGAAAGGGGGCAATGGGGACTCAGATGCTGCCATCCTGACTAGTATAAAGGGCACCTGGCTCCAGCAGGGGAGGGAGGCCACCCAGATGTGGCTGCCTCCATCTGGGCAATGCACCTGGCTGCCAGGTGACCTGCACATAGGCCAGCAGCAGGACATTCCTGTCCTCAGAACTGAACCCTGGGCCGGGACAGATCCTGCAGTCAGCTGAGCACACAGAGGCTGTGAGTGCTGAGAGTCAGCTGTAACAAGTCAGGTCATTTCTGCCCCCAAACACTGTGTGCCGCCTGCCATTCTGCAGCTCTCTCTGAAGCCATTTTTCTTTTATTGCCACGTTTCATGCTGGGGATTTAAGCAGAAACAAAATGGCACGCAGAAGCAGCCCCACCTCAGGAAGGGACTGGACTGAGGTTTTGACGTAGCGAGTAGAAGACACAAAAATACTACAGGAAAGGGCTTCTTGCCCAGGGAAGCGATCATACTACATCTACGTGCTTTGACTTCCCTGACTTCACTTCTTCCAGGGAAAAAGAAACTAGACCTTAAAACAGAGAGGCGACACGAATGAAAACCAAGGCCAACTTGCTCAAGGTGGTAGAGAAAACAGACCAAGGAGCCTAGTGTCTGTGCCACAGTGAACCCTGGGTCTCCAGGTTTAAGTGACTGAGGGTTGAAATTCACCCCATGCTCAGCTCTCCCAAGATATTCTGTGGGGGCAGAGCTGTTCTCACCATGATGGGGAGCTCTTCTATAATTTGTCTATTAAGATGGGTGCCTTTTTGTAACCTACCTAAAGGTGCCATGTAGATGGGCAGTGGCTCTGGCCTATGCCCAGATATCTTGTCCTAAAACACAAATAAAAATCAGTCTGTTTCAACATAAAGTGAAATACATAAAATAAGCCAAGGCTTTGGGAATCCACACTCCCAGGTCTAAGCAGAAGTGACCAGATGGTAGGAGATGGTGGCCTTTCATCTCTGGGTCATGCTCAGCCCTGGTGGCAGCCTGCTGCCTGCTGCCTTCCATGTGGAAAAAGAAGGCCCATTCCATGGTGGGACAGGATGGTGGGGCTCAGTTTGTGGGTGTTGACAGGGGCAGGGCTGAGCCAGAAGATTTACCCCTCACAGCAGAGGACCCCTCTGCTATCTGTCTCAAGGATGTTCCTGACCTCTCATTTGAATATTAGAGGTTCTCTAGCAATGAATTCTGCAAGTTATAAAACGCTGAGGTAAAGTGTTTCTTTACTTTGCACATCCTGTGGCTGCTGAAAGTACCAAGGGTTATGCTATGGATGCAAAAGAGCCATGTGACCTGCTCAGTCCCCCTTCCAGTCTCCTCCCTGAAACTTCCCTAACAGGGAAGGGGAGTACAGGTTTCTATTTAAGCTGATCCCCTCAGCATAAAACACCTGCCCATCATACAAACGGGCATTTTTGTATGGAAGGTATTTTACAACAAACTGATTATGATGATGAACTCATTCATTTATACGAGTAACATCTAAGAATGTTCTAGGCATGCACACTTCTGAGCTATGTTCTCAAATGTGCATCAGATCCCACATGCTGCAGGCATGTTCACCAACATGTGTCCACAGACTCAGCCCTAGGATTACAGCTCTATTCATGCTTCCTGCTGTGTCTCCAATGGCATAAAGGAGGTTTCTCAAAATTTTATTTGTTTTAAATGACATGGGGTAAAATGGACTTTTTAGGTGTCCAGATCTAAGAATTGTAACGCAGGTATAGATGTCTGTAACCACTGCCACAGTCAGCTCCATCACTCTGCAGTCCTACCTTCCTTCCAGCCCTGACCCCTGGCAACCACAGATCTGTTTTCTGCCACTGTGGTTTTGTCTCTTAGACAAAGTCATGTACAAAGAATCATACAGTGTAAACCTTCCAGGACTGGATTTTTTTTACTGAGCATAATTGCCTGAAGATTTATCCCAATTGTTGCAAGCAACGATTGTCTGCACCTCTCTGTTGGTGAAGAGTATTCCACATGTTGCAGCTAGCCATTCACTCACCTGGTGGACAACTTGTGGATTGTTCCAAGTCTTTAGTGGTTATAGAGCTGTTATAAATAGTCACATATAAGCTTTTGTGTGATGTTTTATTGCCTCTAGAGTAAATACCCAGGAGTGGATTTGCTAGGCCATCTGGCAAGTTATATTTAATTTTGTAAGAAACTGCCTATTTGTCCAAGGTGAACCATTTTGCCCTCCCACCTGCAAATCATGGGACTTTCCAATTGCTCCACATCCTTGTCAGCATTTATTTTTTTCTTTTAGACATTGTACTAAGTGATAGTGGCACAGTAATTACCTTTTCTTTATGCTTAAGAAACTTTCCAGTCCTAGACTTGAACTCAAGTGCTCCTGGATGGCTGCTGAGCCAGATTAAATTCTCACGTAGCACAGCTTCTTCTCAGAAGCATTAGGAAAGGATGATCACACAGACCGGGTTTACAATAGACTCTAGGCATCACATACTGAGTTTGCAAGTTTCAGAGCTTGCAATGGCCTGTCTAGCCTACTGTTCTGCCAAGGGTGAGATACTGTTAACAGCAGGTAGTAGCCTCTGCGCTGAATCTCCAGCCTCTAATGCAAGCCCCTCTTTTCCCCAGTTTGAGGGTGATGAGCACGGAAAGTACGTCCATGGGGAAAGAACTATCTGATTTGGCTAATGTGAGAAAAGTTAACCCCAAGAATTTCTGAGGTTGTGCACCTTTCTGGAATATAACACACTTTAAGCTCTTAATGGGTACTTTCTGAGTATTTCACTTTGTAGGTGTGTTCCATGATTCAAGCTGAAAGTTAACATTCTTGCTAAGAGCGAGAGAGAGGTTTAGCATTATCTTGTGCAGTCTCCTGCAAAACAACGCTTTTTCATGGAGATCACAGTTAGATGTGCAACTTGAATTAAGTCACAGAAATAAAAGAAAAATGCAATTGCAGCCTCTGCAAGTTCTCTCAATGTCAAAAGTTCAATTGGGTAATACCATTATCACAGCAACAGATCAATAACTGGGACATGGAATGTTTATGCTAATGTCACCGTAGAGTTTAAAAATGTGACTGCAGCTCCACAGAGCTGCACTATCAGGAATCTATTTACTCATGGGAGAATTACAAATTATCGGGGGCAGACTTCCTCTTCTCCCTGCAAGATAAGTGCTCATTTTTTATTCAGCAGAGCAACTGGTAAAACAAACTCTCCCCTAACAACAGCCACTGCACATATAACTGTGGCCACCAAGGAGCTTGAGGTTGCGCACTTGGAAAGCTCGATTTGACAGAGGGTCCTCGATGGGTCTCCATAGGACCCAACTCAGGAAAGAAAAGTATGTTGTGAACACTGTCAGTCCTACTATCATCAACATGCCTTGGATTTGAACTTGACTTCATCTCAAGTACCATGGGTGCTGATTGGCAAATTTATTTAAACATATTATGAAAAAAGAATATAGAGTTCTATGATGTACACTTTAAATAAAAATAAAGAAGGAAAAAAACAAACAAACAAAAAAAAAAACGCCTATGCAAGACAAAGGACGCAATCCAGAAGTGGCTTTGGGAGGTAGCAGAGTGTGGTAGATAAGAGTCAGTCCTTCTGAGAACCGAAGTCAGAAAATGCTTACTAATTTTCACTATCTTGCTCCATCCTCATGCCAGCCCTGTGAGGTGGGGCCAGTGATTATGGAGTCTGGATTACAGGTGCTGTCTGGATTCAGAGCCAGTCAGTCCTTCCCAGACGCTCATGGGCAGTCCCAGGCATTACAAGTGCATAGTCAGAGGCAGTGTGTGTGCTCTGATGTGAATGTCTTGTATCCGGGTGAGCAGACAGGCAGACAGCAGTCCCTTCCCAAGAAGTAAGCCTGGGAGGCCAACAGGGAAAATGGTGAAAATCCCTTGGCATGAATTGTTTGGGGTTTTGAAACAGCCCGATACCACTCAGTGGGCAGTGTGAGTTCCAGCTAAAGGGGAAGTTGTGGGAGAAGGGAGCTGGCCCCATCCTCATCAGAGGCAGGAGCCCTGGCTTGGTGTAGAGAAACAGAGGCCTTGAGGCCACAGAACCTAAGACTTCCCAAAGACAGACCCATGGAGCTGTCCCTGGTGGGAGAGGGTGATGGAGGGGAAGGAAAGAATCTCACTGGAACACCTCCAGGGGTCTCTGCATCCTTCCCCACAGCCTCACTCCCAGGTTCCCAGTGTATCTCTGACTGGTGTGGGACATAGGCCACAAGGCTGCAGGCTCTGCTTGGCCCAGGCTGTGCATGGGGTGGCAGCAGACCCCTGGGCAGAGCCGTCTGCTGGAGAGGTGAACATATGAGGCTGTGTGTCCAACAGGGTAGAACTGGAGATGTCCAGGGGGATTTTCAGAGATAACTATTACAGCCATCTCCCTGGAGTAGAGGCCACTGGTCCACTGGGACCTCCGGCTCTAGCAGCATAACTCATAGTTGATCTTCACTCTGAGGTGAGGGTTGGAATCCAGTTGCACTCCCAAATCCACAATTTGGCTGTGACTGCTAACGGGTATGCCTTGACCCAGGGTCCAGAGACATATAGGGCCTAGGCACTCTTGGAGGCACCAAACGCCCCACCTACTCTGCAGCTGCAGGTGCAAATGAGCCTTGAGATCATATTTGCCCAGATTCCCCCTCCATTCTACCTCTGCATGGTCACCCAGCGACTAAGGGCCAGTCACCCAGTGTGCTCTAGGACAGCAGTAGGACTGGAAACGTCTGGAGCTCAGGAGAGAAGTCTCGGATGGATATGAAGACATGCAAGTCCTCTACAGGTTTGCAGACACTTTGGGTTGGATTAATTCACTCAGAAATTATAAGCAGAGCAAATTCGCCTCAGGCCCTTGAGTCCAAAGAGTACACAGGATGTTCAGTAAAGTACATCCTCGGAATGGATCTGACATGACAGAAAGTCACCACCTAACTGCTCTGAAGACAGGCAGAGGTGACCCCCCTCGGGAACTTGCTAAGTCTGGCATAGAAATGTCTAAGGCCAAATATTTAATATTATTGGTTCAAGGTTCCACACGTTATCAGACAGATAGATGCCTGTAAATTTCACCAACATATGTTTTGGAAGCTAAAATATGATTCTAGACAGTGCTCTTGGGGAGAGTCCTAATACCTGGAACTTTCATAGCCTCACAGCAACCGCTCCATGGTCTAACATGTTCATTCATTTCCTCTCCCTGTGGACCACAGATATTTGAATTCCCAGCTGCCTTCCAAAGCACTGTTGCTGGCAGTACTATTTAAGAGGATGTTTTTGCTTAGAAAAAAGGGAGGCTTTGGTTATCTACTTCAACAGAGATGTTCATGCTGAGAATCTGCAAATATTCTGATCAAATGCAATCTTTAACACTCTCCTCGATCCATGTAACTGTGCAAGGGCCTACTTAAGAACGTGTGCACACAGAGACAGAAAGACTGCCATTTACTAGCTGTGTGACCTTAGGCAAGGGACTTAACCTCTTTGTTCCTCCATTTCCTTATCTACAAAGTGGGACTCATAATAGTAACTATCCTATAGGGTTATTTTATGAGGATTAAATGCATTAAAACGTAACGTACTTGGAAAAATACCTGGTAGACATATAGTAAATGCTATACAAGTGTTTGATTATTACTATTGATACTATTTGTATTATAGATGATGAGTAGGTATTGTTTAAACAGTCAGTTGCTTTGAAATATTTTGAGGTAGGAAGAAGAAGACACTTTGAGACATTTTGGAAAGTATTATGTGCTAAATGCTAATGAATGCCACTATGTCTTAGGCCAGGGTCAAACATATCTGGCTATTTTTTTAAGTAGGAAAGATAGTCCTTCTAAATAAGAAGTCAAACCATGCCACTCACTGCCCAGCACACAGTTCTCCAGTGGTTTCTCAACACATTTGAATCTGGAGTTCTTATCAGGATGTCAGGATGGATGAGGGTCCTGATCCTTCCTGACCTCGTCTCATGCCTTCCTCTGATCTTGGCTTACTCCACATGTCCTTGTTGCTGACCAGGGCTCCAGCCACATGGATCTCTGTGTGTTTCCTGGACACACCCTGGATGGCACCACTCATTCAGGGCCTACTTCAGGACCTTTTCCCAAGTTGTATTCTCAGCCCAGCCTGAGATGTTCTCCCCACAGAGCCATGTGCCTCGCTCCCTCATCCTCAGGCCTCTGCTCAACTGTGATGTCCTCGCCATCGAATGCAGCACCCACCCCTGGCTCCCCTTGCCCTGTCCTAATGCCCTCAGAGCACGTATCACTCCTTGGTATTGTAAGGTGTCATCCATTTGGTAACCTGTCTTCCTCCATTAAAGAATGTGACAATAGTACCTAATATTTACTTAGTACAACAACTAGTCTATGTGGAAGGTACATTTATTATCGTCCTCATTCAATATGTGCAGAGACGAAGGCGAAGAAGTGGCAAGCATGCAGCCAGCAGCTAATAAGCAGCAGGGCTGGTGTAGAGCCAGCCTCTGACCACACCAGTGGGCTCCCCTAAGGTGGTGACTCCATCCAGCTTATTCACTGCTGCATCCAGGGCCGCGTGGATAAATGTTGACAAGAGGCTTGCCAGCAAAGAAAGCTCTGATGTGAGCAGTATTTTCTGATTTTCATGTGTGAATAACCCTACTACAGCTAATTTCAGGGTGCCAATGTATCTGCCCTGTCCAGTGGATGGAGAGGCTCGAGGATGCTGTTGGCTGCAACTTCAGCTCCTAGAAAGACATCTGACTCAGGCAGCCATTTTTGAATGAATGAATGAAAACGACAAAATGAAAGAAAACCAGTCTGATTTGTCTTTTAGCACCCCCACGCTGATCTACCTGGCCCCAGGAATGTAGACAGGGACCTTCCTCTTGCCAATGAAACTCTTTTTTTCTTTTAGCTTCTCTAGGGGTTCCCTGACAACACTCTACCAAGAAGTAGAACACTTAGAGTCATCTAAAATCTCCACATGGCTTTTAACTTACTAGTTTAAAATATAGGTAGATGGTTGATCAATAAAGAGAGAGAGGATACCTTACATGGTGGAGGGTGTGAGAAAGTGGTCACTCTCATTCTTTTTGATTGGGGGAGAATAAAATAGGAAAATACTTTCAGAAGTTAATTGGGCAGACTCCAGTAAAATTAAAAATGAGGCTATACTTTCACATAATAATCCGACTTGTAAAAATCTCTCCTACAAAAATACTTAAAGTTACATGTGAAAAGATATTTACCAAAGCATCCATTCTAAGAGTGAAAAATTAGAACAACCTAAATGGTCAAGAAATGGAGACTGGTTAAAGAAATGACGATACTGCAACACTTTGCAGTCACTAAAGAATGAAGTAGATCTATACATACTGATGGAGAAAGATGTGCCTGAGATATTGTTAATGAGAAAACAATTCAACCTGTGAACATGGCGTAAAGAATTATTACCATTTTTAGAGAACTTGGCACACAGAAATGGATTTGTCATAATCTGTAGCCATGACCTATATTAACTGTGGGTGGACTGCATATATACACATTGGGAATATAAATATGGATCTACACTTGTATATACAAAAAAAATTAGAAGAATATAAGCCAAACTCCTGACAGAGACCATTTCGAGGAATAATTTCACTTTCTATTTTAACAAATGGAGATTCTGAATTGTCAGCCTACTTCTCTACCACTGTCCAATGAGGTCAAGAAAAACACCCTGACAACCCATAAACTCAGATTTTACTGAGTACTTTTGACAAAAGGCATCAGAGCTCAGAGTGTAGTGGGGAAGAACAGGGATCTGGGGCCAAGTGCCTGGTTGGAGCAGCTCTGCCACGTCCTAGTGGGGGATCTTGTATTAGTATTTACCTTCCTGTGCTTCCTCTAACTCATCTGTGAAATGGAGACAAGAAGAGTTGTCCCAAAGTTAAAGTGGTGCTTCTCCTGGTAAGCACTTTAACAGTGCCTGCATGTGGGAAGTGCCATGGAAGGGTGTGCATTATCATTATAATAATCATTACCACCACCATCACCATCACCATCATCTTCATCATCACCACCATCATGCCCATCACCATCACCACTATCATCATCAGCACCATGATCAATCACCATCATCATCACCATCATAATCATTGTCATCATCATTATCACCATTATTACCAACACCATCATCACTATCATCATCAATATTACATTATTACTATCACTGTCATCATCACCATTATCATTACCATTATCATCACCACCACCACCATCATCACCACTGTCATCACCATTACCATCACCATCATTACCATCACCATCATCACCACCACCATCACATTACCATCATCACTACCATCATCATTATTATCATTATCATTACCACCAGTCATCACCATCATCACCATTACCATCGCCATAATCATCACCATCACCATCATCAGTACCATCATCACTACCAACATCAGCATCACAGGAGTGTTAGGTCATAGATGTGATGTACAGGGCATAAACCAAGCATTAAAACCGAATGTAAACTAGCAGTAGGCATGCCTGCTCATTTGTTAAATTCATGTTGCATGCAATGTGGGCAATAGGGACCTATGACAGAACTCATAATTTGTATTCTTCATCTTTCTATGAATGCTCTCATGGTAAATTTTCGAGGCTGCATCTTACTGTCTTTCGGTGATCATGTGCTTGTTGGAAATTCATAAATTTAATTTTAAGAATTTATAATAATAAATTAGAACTGATTCAGGCTAGGTAAAAAGATCCCCTTAAATGCACCATCAGTTTGTTGTAAAGTCAGAATTTCACATAGAGATTTTCTTCCTAATATTTTGGGTGCCTAGCTTGATGTTACAGATATGTTGATGATGTTTTTCTTTCTTTCCAAAATGACACTTCATTTCTAGTATTCTCCATGTGAAATTGAAAAAGTCTTTTAATAACTCTGAAGTACTCTGTGCTCAAAACTGAAGTTTTAAATGAAATAGGCTTAAAAAATGTGAGTAGAAATGATATTGTTTCATGAGATTTCAAAAATAAAACGCAGAGAAAAAGTTTTTAAAATATTTCCCAGCAGTGCAATGATCTCAGAAATGAAGTGCCCAATAATGGCAGCAAATCAGCCATGCTGAGATGGAAAACAAGCTACCGCTCTGCAGGGAGGGACAGTCCCTGCAGGCACATGGGGACAGCCTGCCCTAGAGTGGAGCCCCACCATGACGCCTGGGAGCAGGGTGGGCTGCACAACCAAGAAAGACCACCCATGGGCTGGCCTGCTGGATGTGCAGACCTGCCTCCTGCCCAGGTGACCCTCCAGCCCAGCGCATCTCCCTGCACCTGCTCACCTTGCTCAGGTGGCTCCCAGGCTCATGCTCCTGCCTCTCTCACACTTTGCCCCTGCCTGTCAGCGCTCAACAATTATTGGGGAATGAATAAGTAGAAGACTGGAAAAGCAATGTGAATGAATCAATGATGCATTAAATAGGAGAAAAACATGGTCCTGAGGGGGCCAATTCCAAAGTCACCTTCCTTCTCAAAGCACAAAGCTACTACCGTACTAGAAGAAAGTGGGGCCAACTCTGTTGGTAACAAATTTGCAGTAGGATTCCTTTTGTCTCCCAAAAGGGGGTCCTAATGAGAGCTCAAGGAGCTACCCAGTCTCAAAACATTTCTTGAGGCCAGGTGCAGTGGCTCACACCTGTAATCCTAGCACTTTGGGAGACCAAGGTGAGAGGATCGCTTGAGGCCAGGAGTTTGAGACCAGTGGGGACACATAGAGAGACTCCAGCTCTACCAAAAAAAAAAAAAAAAAAGAAAAAAGCTAGGTATGGTGGCATATGCCTGTGGTCCCAGCTACTGGGGAGGATGAGGCAGGAGGATCAGTTGAGTCCAGGAGTTTGAGGCTGCAGTGAGCTATGATTGCCACCACTCCAGCCTGGGCAACAGAGCAAGACCCTGTCTCAAAAAAAAAAAAAAAAAAAAGACCTTGAAAGTAACTGTGTCACTTAGCCCTTCAACAAAATTGGAGCCCCAGTGAATTTCTATTGGTCTCTGACATGGATGAGAAGCACATGACCTGGTTCTTGCCAGGCAAGTGTTGGCAGGAGCAAGTAGTAGAGGTGCCTTGGCGCTAACTGCATGGCATGCAGGGAAACAACAGCCCTGGGTCAAGGCTAACAGACTTCCCGAAACAGGATATTCTCACTTCCACTGTGGGCGAGGTATGATCTGGATCACATCCAGCTTACCGAAGGCAGAGATATCTGCTCTCTCTAGACTGGAGGAATCCATGAAAGCAAATGACTTCTGTTTTCTGCACGCCCATCCCTTCTGAAGCCTCACATCCGTTCTTCCCTCCAGCCGACATACATAACTCCCGGAGACAATAATGGGCTGTGCATGTGTACCGAGGGGAGCATAGAATTTTTATCTCTGCAAAAATGGTACTAGCATGGTACAAGCAAAGTTTGTATTTTTTTCCCAAGGCTTTTACTTGGGGCAATATATTGTACATGTGGTTGTGGCTTTTTTTCTTCTTTTTAATTTTAAATCTAGATTATGAACATATTTTATGCAGGTTAATATATCCTTTTCATGTAAAATTTAACTGAAACCAGTTCTAGCACATTAACGACAACAAGAGAAATTCTCTGGCTTATTATAAACATCCTTCAAGAAACCTGAAATGTGTGTCCTCTGGAAATAATTTTGCTGGGATTTGGGTTATTATTAAAATCCTCTCAGAATTCTATCACTGCTTTCTAATGTGCTTCAAAGCCCTTTTCTGCTACTGATCAGAGACAAATTCTTTTTCATCTCTGGCAGCACATTCTCAATAGTGAAAACTGGGGCTGGGGAAGAAACTTCTTCCCAACATCAGCAGATGTGAAACAGGGCAGGGCGTCTCAGTCCTGGGCTAGCCACCCTGTGGTTTCCAACAGCGCTGTGGAGAGGCAGGTTCCTACAGCAGGGTCCCTCTGAACTAGGATGAATGAACTACTTCCTTTCTGTCCATTTTGAGCACTTTAATCTTCGGGTTTCTGTGAGAAGTGGGAGGCTTACTGTGGACCGTAAGCTTGAGGGAATCACAGGCAAGTCTTGGTCACCTGGCCAAGTGCTACCCTAGGAGATCACGGGGCAAGGCTTCATACACCTGGCTGACACATGGATGAGCTGTTCAAGAAAAGTTTGCAGGAATTAGGGAGAGTCACAAGGACTTTTAGAATTCTCATATTTAGTTTTCTTTTTGTTGACAAATAAGACAACCCCCTTTCGCCCCAGGGGGCTGACTTCTCTGGAGGAGGGTGGTAGCGACTCTGGATCCTGACAGCATTAACCTTACCACAGGTGGCTACTTAGTTTGAAAAATTACTCAGAGCCACGCTTCTCAAACTATACTGTTTATCATATTCATCTGGGACCTTGTTAATTGCAGGTTCCACTTCAGCAGATCTGAGTCAGGGCTGGAGATTCTACTTTTCCAAAAAGCTTCCAGGTGGCGCCTGGCCTCCTGGCCCACACTTGGAGCAGGGAGAACTCAGACTAAGCTCCAACCACAGATCTTCCCACGTAAATATATTCATCATTCACTCTATATATTTTGGTCAAAGCCACACTCTGGTGATTCCAGGTTCCCTGCTGAGGACATCATTAGGGGTAGAAAGCCAGTTCCGATGAAAATTTAAAGCTTCTGGGAATCAAGGGATACAATTAACAGAATGAAAAGTCACTACAGAACAGGTGAGAATTTTGGCAAATCATGTAATTGATGTGGAATTAAAATTCACAATATATAAATAACTCCTACAATTCAACAACAACAAAAAAATCAAACAACCTGATTTTTGTATTTTAATGGGCAATGGATTTGAATAGCCATTTCTCCAAAGACAGACAAATGGCCAACAAGAACATAAAAAGATCACTTATTAGGGAAATGCAAATCAAAACCACAATGAGATACCACCTCATACCCCTTAGGATAGCTACTATCAAAAAAAAAAAAAAAAAAAAAAAAAAAGAACAAAGAGAAACTAACAAGCATTGGTAAGGACATGAAGAAATTAAAACCCTGTGCACTGTTTGTAGGAATGTAAAATGGTGCAGCTGTTTTGGAAAACAGCACAGCAGTTTCTTAAAAAACGAAAACTACCATTACCATCTGATCCAGCAATCCCCCTTCTGGGTATATAACCAAAAGAATTAAAAGCAAGAACTCAAAACAGGTATTTGTAAACCATGGTCATGGCAGCATTAGTCACAACAGTCAAAAGATGGAAGCAACTCCATTGCCCATCAAGGGATAAATGGCTACAAAAAATGTGGTATATACACACAATAGAATTTTATTAGACCTTAAGACGAAGGAAAATTCTCACACACACAATGTGGATGAATAAGTACATTATGCTAAGCAAAATAAGACAGTCACAGAAGAGACAAATACTGCATGATTCCACTTCTATGAGGTCGCTAAAGCAGTCAAATTCAGAGACAGAAAGTAAAATGGTGGAAACCAGGGGCTGGGTGGACAGGGGTCGGGGGTGTTTCTTGAGTACAGAGTTTCCATTTTGCAAGATGAAAAGAGAGTTGGAGATTGACCACACCACAGTGGGAATGTGTTTAACATAACTGAACTGTAGGCTTAACAATGATGAAGATCATATGTTTGCTGTTACGTGTATTTTACCACGATTTAACGTCTGGATGGGAATGCCATGGGCTAAGGCAGAATATCCTATGCACACTGAGGTGTGAGGCAGGCCATAGGCTCTGTGTGAGCCGTGGTGGATTTGAGGTGCCCATGGGCCCTCAAGGGGAGTGTCTGGTCAACAGTCAGAAGGGTTAGTCTGGAATTGGCTTGAGGACCCCAAGGGCTGCAGAGATGGCTACTGCGCCTGTGAATGTATTCAAGGAAAAAGCCTAAGAAGCCAAGACTCTAGGGCAGTGGAGGAGGGGGAGGCAGCCTGACCACTTGGGGAAGAGAAACAGCCAGGGCCAAAAGCCGTCAGCCAGCAGGGGCCCAGGCCCCCAGGCCTCTCAGGACTACCTGCAAGTACAAAGGCGGGTAGACCACGAGGGAGCAGCCACGACAGAGGAACTGACAAGTGCCCCAAGGGCTGTCTATGAGCAGATCACTCAGGCAAACAGGTGCAACTCACTCAGATGCCTGGACCAACCTAGATGCAGAAATGGGGGCCAGAGGGGAGGAGGCCTCAAAAAGAAGGTGGTGAGTGAGCCACATCTTAGAGCTGAGCAGCAGCTCTGTGGGAGAATGAGGCAGGTGTAGGTGAGGACAGAGGACCTAGACCACTTGGGATCTCAGCAGGATGAGGGTCCCAGGTGGGGTGGACTGAGGGAGCACAGGCAGATTATGACAAGGGCCACCTGCCACTCACAGGAAGCCACCTCATCCTGGAGGCGAGAGGGAGCCATTTACACAGGGAAATGACATGAATGAAGCTGTGTTTTAGAAAAACCCCCCGGCAGCCATGCAGAGGATGGATCAGAGTGGGGAGACAGGATGCAATCGCTCCCCTGGGAATCGTGCAGTGAATAAGCCTGTGGCGCTCCTGGTTTTCTATGCCTTTTGTCTCTGACTGAAAGAGATCATTTTCTCCCTAGAGAACAGGGGTGGCCTGACCACCTCTGCTACTCTAGGGCTGAATGATGGAGACAGGGGACTTGCAGGTGAGGTGTGGAGGAGGGCATGGTTGGTGATGAGGCGTGAAAGAGCCTATCCAAGTTCATTCGACTCCAAGGCCGGCGCTCGCCACTCTCAGTTAATGTTGGGATGCTGATTGCCCTCCTCCCCCACTCAGGTAACAGTCCTGTGTCCTGCAGCTGTTTTTCCTTTAACTCGGAAGTTTTGCTTCCACATCACAGAAAAGGTTTCTTCTTTCCTCTACTCAGCCTCTGAATCAATAACTGACTAAAAGCAATAAAAATAAATCAAATGCACTTCTGGCTTTCTCCTTGTCTTCTGAAACAAGGAAGCAATGACAGCTTTTCCCGGAAGTGTGTTGTGACTCAGCTCCACGACTTCCAAAGCTTTGATGCAGGGCATTTAGCTCCTAGGGCCCCAGGAGGCTTCAAGGAATGCTTGGGCCAATGCCCCAATTTAAAGGGAAACCACAGGTGCATCTGCTTCAGAGCACCCGGAATTTCGTGAAAGCACTCCCTCACTCCAAAGGGGATGAGGAGCACTGATATTTGGGAACTATAAATGTTTATTAGACAAATTGGCCACAAAAGAGGCTGTGTGATCCACGTGGCCTCATTATCTGATTAGAAGAACTTTGAAAGCAGGTTGTTGTGTTTGGTTGTTTTGTTTAGGAAAAAAAATGGAAAAGCAGTTTTGATACCTTGATTTTAAAATGTCTAAAATGCCTTTCTCGCTTTCTTCTTTTTTTTTTTTTTTGAAAAGGAGTCTCACTCTGTTGCCAAGGCTGAAGTGCAATGGTGAGATCTTGGCTCACTGCAACCTCCATCTCCTGGGTTCAAGTGATTCTCCTGCCTCAGCCTCCTGAGTAGCTGGAATTACAGGCACATGCCACCATGCCCAGCTAATTTTTTTTGGTCATTTTTGCAGAGATGAGACTTCACCACGTTGACCAGGCTAGTCTCAAACTCCTGACCTCAGGGGATCTGCCTTCCTTGGCCTCCCAAAATTCTGGAATTACAGGCATGAGCCAAGGCACCCGACCTCACCTTTTTCTTCTTTTGTCCTATCATTTTTAAAAAACTTCTCACTACTGTTAATGTCTAGTGTACACTCTTCTTTCAAAATGCAATGCTGTCCTGAAAACCTAAGAAAAGAGTCCCACTTGTTAATGCCTTGGGGACTGCAGACATAAAAATAAGTGCTTTTCACCCAGTCTATAAATGACCTAATGCGGCAGGTGGCACACAACAGGCGCCCACCCCGCCAGCCTTCCCACTTCTTGTCAATGAGTCAGTGGGGGTGCGAGATTGGCTTCTAGACAGAGGGGCTGGGGAGCTTTGTGGCCTAGGACCCCAGCAGGAAGCACTGTGTTATAGAGATTACGGCAACATGGAACCATTACAGAATTATACACCTAAACTGATACCAGGCCCCCCAAAATAAGATGTCTCCAAGTTATTTTCTAAATTATCCACTAACTTTGTGTGAGTCAACAGGTGACTATCGACTTTTGTTTGAGCTACCATCAAAACTTATTGATCTAAGAGATAAATATCGACCAAACTGAGACTGAGGTCAATGCTGGCCTACTGGGAAAATCCGTCTTGATATTCACCAAAACCTGCAGATGCTAGGCATGATATTTTTGACTCTAAACTACTAGTCAGACAGAGACTCAGCTGAGGTCAGCTCTTTTCTTTATGGTAAATTGTTATAGGTGTAAACTAGTTTCCAAATTAATCTTATTTCTGGAAAATGTGGTATAAAAACTTTCAATTTCTTCATATTTTAAATGATCAAGGGAAAACCTGTTATTTAAGCGTTGTTATTGAGAATACTTCCATAAAATAAAGAATCCTTCTGAAATGCATATAACCTCCCCAATCAATTTTCTGTGAAGATGGAGAATTTCCTGTGATGAGTCCCCACCCAGAGGAGCACATCAGCTCAAACACACAATCAACAACAAAAAACTCATAGTCAGGACCAGGGCTATATTTGAAACCTCTATTGAATCTGATACTTTTATAAGTTGCAAAAATTGCTTAAGACAGCATTTTGCACCCAAGAGGTGCACAAAGGATTTTCACGTTTAATGGATAAACGAGAGGTGGGTCCCCCCAGGCTATGCACTAGGGAAAGTTGTTTCCTGAAGACACGACATTATACCTTATGGGTATGGATCATGTTTCTTAAACTGAGTGTTGTTTGTTCTCACATGCAAAGCTTGTAGGGGGCAATGGGAAAATCTTATTATGAGAATTAAATACAATGACATGCAAAAAGCACTTTTTTGATCTATCCTTGGGATGTATGAACGAAACTTCAATGTACAGCTGTTTTTGTTATTAGCAGAGGTAAGAGACTGGATTAGAATCAATATATCCTGAGCAACTTGGGGAGCACATAAGGTGGGGAAATTCAGTGTAGTCACTGTGTAGTCACTCTTGAGGTTGTTGATGAATATCAGAATTGGAAAAAAATCTCTTTAAAAAGCCACATACACAAACATGCACACCCAGATGTGCAGTGCTGCACACAGTCTAGAGGACAGTGAACTCAGCCTGTCTATCTGCAGGAGATTGAATGTCATGGGTGAGAACTGGGACGCTCCAAGGCCAAGCGAAATGTATTGTTTTAGCCTTTATGCTCCACAGTTTCCAAATCCCACTGAATGCCAGTGGTTTATTAAAATAAGCCAAAAGGCCAGCTGCTGCATTTAAGAACCATATGGTATAGGCAACACAGTAGATTGATGAGGAATTTTTTGATGACCTGAACCAAATGGAACCCACTATATGAAAAGTCTGCTAGAACTCACAGTTCACTGCAGGCAAAAGAAGACTCCTTTAAAGAACAGGCGAAGGCAGAGTAACAAGGACAGGAGCAAGACTAAGCCACACAGGCATAGATAATCATGCACAGAGAGCAGCCAGGCCCAGACTCCGCACTGAGGCAAAGCTTCCAATGCCCTGGTAAAAACCTTAGATTTTGGAATAAGCTCTGACTGCAACCCACAAGCTGTGTGACTTCAGGTAAGTCACCCATCTCTCACTTTACTGACTCTCAGAGGCTCATGTACCCAACTATGGTTGTAGAATTACAGAACCTATTCAACAGGGCTGGTGTGCAAAATCATAAACAAATATCCATCGCATGAAACACATTTCTAAACATGAAGAATATAGCTGGAACCACAGAGGACAAGCTCTCTGCCTTCATGGATCTTGTAGCCTGGTAGAAGAGATGGATGATTAATCAATATAATCATGAAATATGTCAGGGTGGTGGTGTTCTATTTAGGTTATCAGGATAGGTCCTTCATTACATGACGTTTGATCAGAGACCACAGAGGGTGAGTAATACGCCATGGGCAGATCCTAGGGAGGACGTTCCAGGAAGAGGAAAGAGTGGGAACATGGGCCGTGCCACAGGAACATGCTTGGTATATTTAAGGATTAGCAAGGAGGCCAGTGTGGCTGAAGGGAAATGAGAGAGAGGGATGGTGGTAAAAATTATGCCAAAGAAGCAATGGAGGGTAGATCTTCTGGGCTGCACTCTCCAATGTGTAGCCACTAGCCAAATGCGTTTACTCAGCACTAGAACTGTGGCTGTGAATTAAGATGTGCAGTAAGTCTCATGTAGACACTGGATTCTGAAAACTTGGCACAATAAAAATAATAGAAAATATTTAATAATTGATCTATTCATTACATGTTTAAATTAATATTTTTGGTAAGTTAAATAAACTATATCACTAAAATCAGTTTCATCTGTTACTTTACACTCCTTAAATGTGGCTGATAGAAAGTGTAAATAACCTTTGTGGGAATTATAGGTGACAGTCATGAGTTTGGCATTTTTGTTCAGCAATACAGGAAGTTCAGAGAAACGCATTATGAAGTACTTACCCTATTTCTCTGGGTAAAGTTTATGAAACTAGAATTCCATTCACAGACAAATTGTTCAAATGGAAAGGCAAGTAAAGATATTGAGGGGAAAGAGACTGACTGGACTCAAGGAAAAGGAATAAATAACAAAACAAATGAAAGTTAATTGTTTAGGATATGGTAATGAAGTTCAATGTAATTAGCAAGTAATGATTGTTGAAAAAGAAGACATAGGTAAAATAAAATAGTCTGACAAACAGATAAAATTGGATCCATTTCTAAACTCCAAATGGATCAGAGAAATATAGGCAAAAAAGAAACTACACAAGTTACTTCATTTTAATCATCCTGGTGGATGTGAACTGGCTTTATGCTTTTAAATCGCACTGCCATGGTGCCTATGAGGATAAGGGCTTTTTATGAGTTTACTGGCTATTTGTATATCTTCTTTTGTCAAGTACACATTTAAAACTTCTGCCCATTATTTTGGTAGTGCTGTATTTTTATTTCTTATTGATTGGCAGATGTTTGTATGTTCTAGATAAGAAAACTTTGTTGGGTCAGCCAGGCATACTGGCTCATGCCTATAGTTTTGGAGGCCAAGGTGGGAGGGTCACTTGAGACCAGGATTTGAGACCAACCTGGCCAACATGGTGAATCCCCAACTCTACTAAAAATACAAAAACTAACCTGGCATAGTGGTGTGCACCTGCAATCCCGGCTACTTGAGAGGCTGAGACACAAGAATCACTTGAACTCAGGAGGCAGAGGCTGTAGTGAGCTCAGATAGTACCACTATACTCCAGCTTAGGTGAAAGAACAAGACTCTGCCTCAAAAAAGAAAGAAGAAAGAAAATGAAGGAAAGAAAGGAAAAGGAAGGGCAGGGGAAGAGAGGTGAGAGGAGGGGGGAGGAGAAGGGGGAAGGGGAGAGTGGAGGGGAAGTGGGAGGAAGAGGCAGAGGGGAGGGAGAGGTGAAGTGGGAGGGAGAGGGAGAGGTGAAGGAGAGGGGAGAGAAGGGGAAGGGGGAAGGAGAGGGGAAGGGGAGGGAAGGGAATGGGGGAAGGGAAGGGGAGGGGAAGGAGAGGGGAGGGAAGGTGGGGAGGGGAAGAGAAGGGGAAGAGGGAGAGAGAGGGGAAGGGCAGGGGAAGTGAGAGAAACCTTTGTCAGATACATGCATAGAGATATGTTATCCCAATCTGCAGCTTACCTTTTCATTATTTTATTGATATCTTTAATCAGAATAGAAGTTCTAAATTTTAATATAATCCATATTTTTTGATCAATTCCTTTACGGTTGGTGCTTTATGTGCCTTTTTTAACAGCACTGTTTACAATAGCAAAGACCTGGAACCAACCCAAATGCCCATCAATGATAGACTGGATAGGGAAAATGTGGTACATATACACCATGGAATATTATGCAGCCATCAAAAACGATGAGTTCATGTCCTTTGTAGGGACATGGATGAACCTGGAAACCATCATTCTCAGCAAACTGACACAAGAGCAGAAAATCAAACACCGCATGTTCTCACTCATAGGTGGGTGTTGAACAATGAGAACACATGGACACAGGGAGGGGAGCACTACACACTGGGGTCTGTTGGGGGGAAATGGGGGAGGGACGAGGGGGTGGGGAGGTGGGAAGAGATAGCATGGGGAGAAATGACAGATACAGGTGAGGGGAAGGAAGGCAGCAAACAGCACTGCCATGAGTGTACCTATGCAACAATCTTGCATGTCCTTCACATGTACCCCAAACTAAAATGCAATAAAAACAACAAAAAAGAAAAACTGTGCACTTAAAAAAAAAATCTTTGTCTATTTTGAATTTAGGAAGATATGTTATCTTCATGTTTGTATCTTTCACACATGTCTATGATCCATCTCCTGTTAACCTTTGTGTGTGGTGTAGAGTAGGGGCTACAGATCTTTTTTTTCATGTGGATATCCAACAAACCCGTCACCATATATAGAAAAGATAATCTCTTTTTCACTGCACTGCAATGTCACTGTTGTCATAAATCAAATGACAATCCTATGAAGTTGTGTTTGGGGCTCTTTATTCTGTTCCTTTGTCTACTTG
Source organism: Saimiri boliviensis (assembly GCF_048565385.1). Taxonomy (NCBI): domain Eukaryota; kingdom Metazoa; phylum Chordata; class Mammalia; order Primates; family Cebidae; genus Saimiri; species Saimiri boliviensis. The sequence continues at coordinate 26,310,956 of NC_133460.1, read as the reverse complement.
TCTGCCCTTGTGTTAATACCCCATTGTTCTGATTACATTTGCTTTAATGTAGATCTCGAGAATTGGCACATAAATCCTCCAACTTGCACTCCTCCCTCAAGATTGTCTTGGTCCTTTGTAGTACATATACACTTTAGCATAGCTTTGACAGTCTCTCTCTCTCTCTCTCTCTCTCTCTCTCTCTCTCTCTCTCTCTGTCTCTCTCTGTCTCTCTCTCTCTCATGTACACATACGCAACTAACTGCTGAACAATATTAATAACAAAATAAATAATAATGTAGTTAAAAACTGAAATAATAAATATCCACACATCCACACTGATATCAAGGAATTAGTGAATAATAAGTAGATGAGGAAAGACAGCTCTTCCTTATAGAATTCCAAATAATATAACTAGAAAGATAAGGGGAAATAGAAAATCACCCTTAGTGCACCATAGTAAAATCTGCTGCAAGCAAATTCCACTAATGAATGCAAAATCAGTGGGCAAAACTTCAAGGAAAAACAAGATACTTGCAAGCCTTAACATATCTCCCCTAAGATTCTTACTAATTACTGTGGTGAGTTTTAACACGCCTCCCTTCTGGAGGTGGAGCTTAACTCTATTTAGCTTGAATGTGAACTGGACTCAGGGACTAGCCTCTAACAAATGGGGTCTGGAAAAAAGAAAATTGTAACTTTATAGTAAAGAAACCTAGCAGACACCATCTTAACCAAGTGATCAATATGGGCATCACCATTAACAAGACATATTGATGTCATGTGCCCTGATAACATACAATGAGAAGGGAGCTCCACTTCTATGCTGTTTGTCCCCAAAATCCATAACCCTATGATATCATTTGGCTCTGTGTCCCCACCCAAATCTTATCTCGAACTCCAGCTGTCAAGGGAGAGAAGTGATTGGGTTAGGAGGGTGCTTTCCTCCCTGCTGTTCTCATGATAAGTGAGTGAATTCTCACAAAATATGATGGTATTATAAATGGTAGCTTTTCCTGTGCTCACACACACCCTCTCTTGCCTGCCTCCATGTAAGATGTGCCTGCTTCCCCTTCCACCATGACTGTAAGTTTCCTGAGGACTTCCCAACCATGAGGAACTGCGAGTCAGTTAAACCTCTTTTCATAAACCTGTTCATAGACCCTGCACCAGAAAAGGAACAGCTCAGCCTTACCACCACTGGCTTCTCCACAGGGCTTGATGTGTCTCTAGGGAACAGCCTGCAAAGCCCCAGCTGAGGGATAACATTGTTCATTTGGTCAACCCTTGTATTCTCCCAACTATATTTCAAATTCGCTGAGGTATGAATATCTCCTAAACTGACCAGTTATTTTAGGAACTGTATGTAATCAGTCTTGGCTCTCCTACTACCCAGTCTTGGGTAGTATCTGTATAGCAGTGTGAGAACTGACTAATACACCCCATTTCTAATGCTCAGAAAACCTCAGAGAATACCAAGTTAAAGAACATTCTAAAAAATCACTGGCCACTAGTCTTCAAAAGTGTCAAGGCCATGAAAGAAAAAGAAAGCCTGCACAGCTATCTTGAATTATTGGAAAGCAAGGAGATGTGACAATTAATTGCAGTGTGAGATCCTGGATTTGGACCCTGCACCAGAAAAGGAACAGCAGCAGGTAGACCAAAATCTGGTTAAGTCTGAATTGTAGTTAACAGCAATATACCAGTGTTAATTTCTTAGTTTGACACATGTACCATGGCTATGTAAGAAGCCAACATTAAGAGAAGGTGGATAAAGGTACATGGACCTCTCTGTGCCAGCTTTATGACTTTTCTGGAAATCTAAAATTATTCAAAATCGAAAGCTCTGATATATTTTCTGGAAAACATGTGCAGCAATCTCCTCGGAGTAATTACCAGGTGAATGTATGCAAGCAGATCCACTTTCTATTTTATACATTTCTGAGTATGGTTTTTATCCTTCTTTTGGAAACAGAACATTTACAATAGAAAATAACTGTATTTTTAAGGAGTTACTCTGGGAATTAAGTACGGAGAAAGGTTGGCTTAAAAGCTGACACCTGAAAAGAGAGAAAGCTTTTGTTTGGGGACAAAAGTTTCTAAAACTTTCTGCATGTTTTGAGTTAACAAAGGCACCATTTTGGCATCTGAATTGTGTCTTACGCTTAAGGTACAATAGGAATACAGAAGACAGTTACTTACCAGGGTGACTTTTCTCTGTGGTTTCAGCAGCTTTGGTTTATGGAACGTGGGGGCTATCGGAGCTGTGGAAGTAGGTCAAGGGTTTAGCTTTCAGTTCCTCCCAGAACTCTTAGTGGCTACATATCATGAGCATCAGGGACATACTCTGAGAGGTCTTGGACCCCTTCCTGATCCCAAGGAAGAACTTTCTGATCTAGGCATCATCAGGTGTCCCTCTGTGCGGGTGATCCTCCCCTAGTCTTTGAACATGTTGTCATTTCCCTCAGTAAGGTAAACAAAACAACTCTGCATAAAACTCTGCCAGAGATGCAGATGTTGGGTGTGAAGGTGAGAACCAGATGTACCCAGTGAAGGCTGAAGCTGAGACCTTCCCTGGAGACTCCTTCCTACCCACACACCAGCGCTGATAGCAATAACTCTTGATCCTCATGGCAGCCCTGTGAGGTCATCAGGGAGGGTTTCATTGTCCCCACCTAACAGAAAAAGAAAGTGAGGTCCTTCCCTCTATGTCATATAACTAGTCCTGACCCATTTAGGATTTGAACTTGGCATTGAAAGCCAGGCACTACCACTTACCTCTCTTAAGTCTCACTTTAAACTTGGCATTGAAAGCCAGGCACTACCACTTACCTCTCTTAAGTCTCACTTTAAACTTTTGTAAGGGTGGGTAATGTCTACTGTGGAACGAATGGCATTGAGTGGTATGATGCCTGACCCAGGCAGGCATTCTCTGCTCCCTTCCCTCCCAGGTCTACGCTTTTCATCCCCCTGCAGTACGACCACACCCTCCAGCCCTTCTTTCCACTCCAGTGCTCAGCCTTACCACCACTGGCTTCTCCACAGGGCTTGATGTGTCTCTAGGGAACAGCCTGCAAAGCCCCAGCTGAGGGATAACATTGTTCATTTGGTCAACCCTTGTATTCTCCCAACTATATTTCAAATTCGCTGAGGTATGAATATCTCCTAAACTGACCAGTTATTTTAGGAACTGTATGTAATCAGTCTTGGCTATCCTAATACTCTTGCAGATCTTTCCTCCAGAAACACCCATCTTCCTCACTCACAATGCTCTAAATCATAACTGGAATCACGGGATAGCCCTAATTTTATACCCAGAACAAATTTGAAATAAACTGGACACCTGATTGACATCTTTAAAAATTTAGAGAGCCTTTCTTCCCTGAATGAACCAAGAAGACTTCCTCATCCCAACCCTCCATGTGTGGCACATTTTAATAGTTCAAAGTGAAATCCAATCCGGAGGCATCTGTGGATGCTGACCTTATCCCTGCACAAGCTATGTGAGGTTCTTGCCTCCTTCTCCACCTCCACCCTCAACCCAGATACTGGGCTAAGGGCTGAGATGGCTGAGTACCAGTTATGCCCAGAATCTAGGTGGTGGTCCAGACTTTATAATCATTAAATGTCATATCATGTTCCCCATCTGCCTATGCTCCCTGTCCTAATCCAACATGGAACCCCAGACCCACATGGATCAATAATGACAGTTTCCAGGTAAGAAACTGCAGGCCAGCTCCTTACCTTTGGCAGGGACTGCAGGAGGAACGTCAGGCTTCTCCTTCTGCCTCTTGCCCTTCTTGGGCTGTAGTGGGGCCAAGCTGGTCACACTAGTGACAGTCTCCCCTGAGCTGAAGAAGAAAAAGATTCCAGTGAAGCCAAAGGCAGATTTGTTGCAAAGGAGAAAGGAAAAAAAAAAAAAAACTCCACGATAGCTTCCAATAGTTTCTGAGTGCTCCCTGTTGTACGTATGCAAGGGAAGGTTATCATATGGGTAGACTAGAAGTACTCTGTTCTTTTTTTGGATTTAATTATTTAACTCTTTAATATAAGATGGAAATTTCTGGAACATCATTTTTATTCACTTGTAACATCATGTTGAGGGATTTCCTTAAGCTGAAAAAAGACCTGCTTTTTCATCATAATTTTTCTTCAAAACAGTAAAACTGCACTGAATTTAATTTTAATTCATATTTCAACAATTTGATCTCATTTGGACAATGAATCGCCACATTGACATAGGATAGACAGTCTATCTCTCAGAATCTTGTGTCTCCCCTTGAGCCAGCAGGACTGGTAGGAATTTTTGGCTAAGAAAGTCCATCTTAAGATTAACTTACAAGAAAAGTTATTCTACATCTCGGTTTGGGACAGGGCTGTATTTTGTCTCTGACAAAACAGAGCAAGCCTTGTTGAAGTGAGTCCAACCAAGAAAAACAGAAAACAGGCCCGCCCAGTAACTCCCTATCGAGAGCTGTTTGATTAGAGAGAAGTGCTATTTGTGGGAGCCCGTTGTGGGGTAAGGCTATTTTTCTGGCTCCAATCAGGGCAGGAAGGATGTCGCACGTGCAGAGGCCTTGCTGTAAGAGGTACCAAGTTCTGGCCTGGCTGCCTCCCAGAAGGAGCTTCCTTCCCACAGGGGCGTGGCATTTCTGCTCCATGATACACAGTGGCTGGATTGAATGAACAGGCACTGAACAGGGATCAAAAAGCCACTAATGCTGATTCGACTCTGACTAGAGAGGTGACCTTGGCTTACTTACTCACTTCCCCGGGTTTCCATCCACCAATCTGTAAAACGGGAGGCATATCCTGGCTATCTATCTTTCAGGGTTATGAAGGTCAGATGAGAGTAGTGCCTAAATTAGATGGGACATGAAACGGCTAAACAGCAACTGACCCCAGTCTCCAGTGTGCAGGTGCAGTGTACATGTTTCAAGTTAGTACCCAAGGGAGGATGTTGCTGCCACTTGGGCATTTCATGGTGCCCATGTTTCAGCCCTGTGAGGAGGGCTGCAAGTTTCAACTCGGACCTTGATAAGGAAGTCTTCCTGCCCAGGATAGTACAGCAAAACATCCCCTAGACAGCTGTCCTCCCACTGATAGAGTGATGCTAGAAAGCGCCACAGCAGGACAGACCAGGCAGGTCATGAGAGAGACTGCATTCCTGAGTGACGGGCAGCGGCTCCAGAACACCAGGCAAAGCAGCCCACCTAGATTTCTCAAGGTTTTGAACAAATTCTGAGCAACCATGTTTTTTAGAAACATGGTTAACATGTTTCTAAAATTAACAAATGTAACAGCTATGTTTGTGTCTATCCTATGCAAGGCACTGTGGAAAGAGCTTGGTATCCATAACCTCTGGTCCTCCTTGTTGTGAAAGTGGGGCCTCAGAGAGATCTGGGTCCTTCCCAAAGGTCACCAGCTGGGAAGGGGACATGGGAATTGATCCATGTCAGCGAGCTTACTCTGGCCCTGAAGTAAGGACACAGGACCCAGCCCAGACAGCAGATAACAAGAAAACTGGAAGAGGAACAAGGTTAATAGAGCCAGAGCTACAGTGGCTTCTCCCAGTTTAAATCATCTCTCTAAAGAGGAAGTACCAGAAGGAGACATCAACATTCCATAGCATTTCAAGTCTGATATAGATTCAGTGTGGGGAACCCAGAGCACCATTGAAGCTGCTCAAATTCCTGCCCCAAAGGGAGGAGGAGAGGCCAATCCAGGTACTGGGGTCCTGAGGACTGTGAATGTGGCTGGTGCCCAAGACCCAAGACCATCCTAGGAAGGATGGGCAGAGAAGGAGGAAGGCATGTGCCTGGAAATTGCCTGGAACAAGTGATGTCAGCTGCCAAAATGAAGGTGGCTAGCCAGGTGGGGATTTTGTGCCTCTAGCACTAACAGTATTTGGGAGCAGAAGGCGGGGAGCAGGAGGAACAGCACAAACTGAGCTGATTCCGCCAAAGAACATAATTATAACTAAGAAGCATGCATCCAGCCACACTCTGCTTTCAAAACTAAATGTGAGAACAAAGCAACTTGTGCTGAACCATGGTGCCTGTGGCATCACCAGTCCTCATCCTTGACTCTAATATCCCTGGGCCATCAAATGGTCCTTCTAATATGGCCTCTCTGGGATATGCAGTGAACCGTGTGAGCCAAGGGACTTTCATATATCCAGCCATCTCAAAGACGCCAGGTGCTTCCTCTGGCCCAGGGCAATCTTTGCACCTGGACATATGAATTACAAATCAAAATGCTGCTTTGACATCTGTTCAGTCTTACTCCTTGAATGAGTAGGTACCCCTCCTCCTGGGCACAAAGCTGTCTGTCACACACTCCAAAGGGATTTACTGTGGTCTGACCCGGGACACCTGGGGATGTCGCATGCTTTTGTCAAGCCAAAGGTCCCCATCCAGAAACCCTTAGTGCATGAGGCTAAGGGAGCTGTGTTGGCTCCAGTCCTGCCAACATCATTCCAGGCCCCCTGAGCTCTTCTTGCTCCACATGTCTTTCAAAGGCATAGCTTCAGCTGGTTATTTTATTTCCAGAAATGTCCATGTGTTTCCTGTCTTCCTGCCTATCTCGGTTCTGACAAGAGGATGTCTGACACAGACGAGGTAGGGATCCATCAGTTCCTTTACAAGCAGCTCTATGGCCCCCTTCCAAGATTTCACACAGCACGCTTGCCACCCCATAACCCTGTGCCCAGAGCACCATGTGCAGAATCTTGAAACGGAAGCACTGGTCTCTACAACTATGGTGGCAATTTGCCATTATCTTTTAAAGTAAAATGAACAATATTAACAACTGTAGATACTCCTTCTTCCCAAGATCAGCTGCTATTGATAAAGGCCAAGGACTCATGCAACAGGACAAGTTTCCTGAAGTCTCGCCTTAGGCTTTTTGAACTTGCTCCTGCAGGTTTTCCCTGCCACTGAAACACACAATTTCAATTGCTGCCGTATGCCGGGAGCTGCTTAAAAGTGGTAGAACTTCACTTTCAGGATGGACGAATGGTGCTACCCACTCACAGGGACTCTTTGAAATGATTCTTTTCCATTAAGTGGGTGACACAAGAAAAGCACATAGAATTGTCTAGTGATAGTAAGTGCTTACTGGGAGTCACCTATCATGATCTTACCAGCATTATTATCATCATTATTATCATGGAATCTGCTCTCTGAGCCCTTAAATCGGGAGCAGGGCAAAGCAGTATTCTCTACAACCCAAGCGAGTACCTACACACCCAGAAAGGACACCAGACCCCTGTGGGTCATGGAGCTACGCTCTCTGCTGCATCTGCTCCGTGACATTTCTGCACATATCCTCTGCACAGCATTAGAATAAAACCTGCTCCTTTGTGAGGTATTTGCCAAGCCATCTCCCTGTCCACAGTGGCCCCATGGCCTTTACAATAAATGCCTCTAATGCCTTCCACCCAGCAATCTGTAAAATGGGAGGCATATCCTGGCTACCTATCTTGCAGGGTTATAAGGGTCAGATGAGAGAGTAGTTCCTAAATTAGACGGGGTATGAAACGGCTAAATAGCAACTGACCCTAGTCTCCAGTGTGCAGGTGCAGTGTGGACGTTTCACGGTACTACCCAGGGAGGATGATGTTGCCACTTGGGTATTTCATGGTGCCCATGTTTCAGCCCTGTGATGAGGACTGCGAATTTCAACTCAGACTTTGATGAGAAAATCTTCCTGCCAGGAGAGTACAGCATAATATCCCCTAGAGAGCTGCTCGCTTGGGTTGCAGAGAATACTGCCTTGCCCTGTTCCCGATTCAAGGGCTCAGAGAGCAGATTCCGTGGTAATAATGATGATAACAATGCTGGTAAGGTCATGATAGGTGACTCCCAGTAAGCACTTACTATCACCAGAGACAATTCTTTGTGCATGGCATATGTCACCCACTTAATGGAAAAGACTCATTTCAGAGTCCCTGTGAGTGGGTGGCACCATTCATCCATCCTGAAAGTGAAGTTCTGCCACTTTTAAGCAGCTCCTGGCATACTGCAGCAATTGACTTTGTGTGTTTCAGTGGCAGGAAAAGCTGCTGGAGCAAGTTCAAAAAGCCTAAGGTGAGACGTTAGGAAACTTGTCCTGTTTGCGTGAGTCCTTGGCATTACATCACCCAAGAAGCTCATTCTTGGAGCCACTCAGAAGCTCCTGCAGCTGTGAGAGAAGGCCTTCCTTTGCATTTCCCTGCTGGCTTCATGAAGTCCACAGCAGAGGCTTTACCAAGCTGGTGTTTTTGTTTGAGCTAACATTTCCGTACACAAGATACCTTGGTGGTGCTCTACAGGGTCGCAGGCTTGTGTCCTAGTAATAAAGGCAGGGAGAGGTGACTCCTCAGCATCTGCCCAGCCAGGGGTAGGGCCATGTTTGGGTGGGAGACCCTACCCGCTACTCAGCCTTAGTCCATGCTGGAGGCCTCTCCACTAACAGGGAGTGCAGGGTTGTGCTTGCTGATTAGGAAGAAAGATGACTCATTCACAAAGGCCATGGATGGATTCATGTGAGCTGACCCCTGCTGGCACCTGTCCCTGCCCAGGGGAGCCTGCCTGGCCTGGGTGCTCATCACCACCTGGACACAGTACTTCCCAGAGAAGGGCAGGGACTGAAAGCTACCACCCTGTGTCTCTCTGGCTAGAGCTGTCCTGAGGCCTGCCCACTGTAACATCTCTAGTTAGGTGACTCTGCAAGGTTCCTTCCCAGACAAGACCATCTGAGCTGGCTTTTCTGTCACCTGGTATATTAGCTCATTTGTGTTGTTATAAAGGAATATCTGAGATTGGGAAATTTATTAAAAAGGTTTATTTTGGCTCATGGTTCTGCAAGCTGTACAAGAAGCATGGTGCTGGCATCTGCCTCTGGGCCTCTGGTGAGGGCCTCAGAAGCTTCTAATTATGGCGGAAGGCAAAGAAGGAGCCTGCATATCACCCAGCGAGAGAGGAAGCAAGACTAAGAGGAAGGAGGGGCTAGGCTCTTTCACAGAACCAGATCTCATGTGAATTCATCAGGTGAGAACTCATTCATTGCAAGGACAGACCAAGCCATTCATGCAGGATCCACTCCCATGACCCAAACACCTTCCACCAAGCCCATCTCCAACATTGGCAATTACATTTCCACAGAGATTTGGAGGGGACAAACATCCAAACCATATCACTTGGATTCAGAAGGTTCGTAAATTAGAGAGGGCTACTCATTGGTCTAATCGTTGGCAGTTTTATCCATACCCTTAGTCTGGGGAAACCAATTGTGCCTTGCAGAGTTTTTCTGAGGATGAGAAATAAATCCATAGAGAGCTGGGCTGCACGAGTCCACGACCATTGTTCTCTCATCAAATTCTTATGGAGACCCTTAGCAACAGTGACCACAGGCAAGTCTATACCTGTCTGTGGAGGATAAAACATTCCCAGAAAGTTTGAGTAAGTGGCCCAAGGTCACAAAGCCACCAAGAGGCATAACTTGACCTGACACTGAAACTGTTAGAATCCAGGTACATGTTCTTTATACAAGGAACCACCCCTATCTCACAGGCCTGCCCTGCCCATTCCCATCCCTGTCTGGAGGGCTGCAGAAGAAGGACACTGGGCCTGAGTGCTGGGGTGGGGTAGGGACATAACAAGGCAGTAATGACCGTGGGGATGTGGGAGGGAAGTGGCCAGGGAGACCCATCCATGTGTCTACTGCCCCCATCCTCACCACCTTGCTTACTCAGGTGAACGTGGGCAGAGGGAGGGCACAAGCATGCATGTGGGTTAAAACCCAAGCAAGCAACAATGAGAAATGGCTGGGGCACAGCATAAGTCTCTTTAGAGTCCTGGTGTTCTCTGAAACTGAATGTTCACTCAGGAGGAGAAGGACTTGACTCTGACACATGTCCCAGAAAAGCTCCTGCAAGAGCTGATTGATCTGACCCTACAACTGATCACAGTAAAGCTTGTTCATTTTGGTGAAATTTGCATTTGAATTGGACCTCTCAAAGTCAAGGGGCTGCAATGTCTCTGCGGCCTTCCTCAGCTTCTGCAACTATACCTTGTTGCTTTTCCTTCCATTGGCTTGCTTTCTGTACCATTCATTGCTGCACTGTAACTTCCCTCATTGAAAAGTACTTTATTGTCTCGACCCCATAAGAAGAGGTAAAGCAAAAGGCCGGCAGACATCTGGCTGAAAATTGCCTTTGTGGTGCCCCTTCAGTCCTCTCCACCACTTTCTTTAGCTTGCCCTGCAGGAGGGAAAGCATCTGAACCCAGTGGAGAGGCATTGCAGAGAGGACGGCATCACAGCTCTGGGCAAATGGGGGTATTTCATTTTTACTCTGAGTTTCCAGGCATTTTTGGAGCAATTTTGTATCCTCCAGCTGAGCTGCTCTCAAGGCTGTCCTCCCCGGGAAGGGTAAATTTTTTTTTTTTTTTTTTTTTTTTTTTTTTAGGCAGAGTTTCGCTCTTGTTACCCAGGCTGGAGTGCAATGGCACAATCTCAGCTCACCGCAACCTCCGCCTCCTGGGTTCAGGCAATTCTCCTGCCTCAGCCTCCTGAGTAGCTGGGATTACAGGCACACACTACCATGCCCAGCTAATTTTTGTATTTTTAGTAGAAACGGGGTTTCACCATGTTGACCAGGATGGTCTCGATCTCTTGACCTCGTGATCCACCCGCCTCGGCCTCCCAAAGTGCTGGGATTACAGGCTTGAGCCACCGCGCGGGCACATTTAACCTCATAGATCCCTGAGACGCTGCTTAGGTCCAGCTCTCGGCTCTGCTTCCTCAGAGCGGTCCGCCTTGGGAAAGGAACAGTCTCCCACTCCTGAAGCTCAGGGCCACCCCTCCCAGAAGATGGCAACTTCCAACCTTGGGGACAATATATTTATTTTCCTTCCATTTGAACTCTTCTTAGCAAGTCATGGAATTCCCTTGAGTCTCCAGGTTCTGCCCTGGTCACTTGGCAAGGCCCCTCGTTCAGTGACCGCAGCCTCACAGCCAGCACACGGGCCTCTTCCGGAGGCCCTTCCCTTCCCCTGCCTGAGCTTTTCCAAACCAGATATCTTGCCCTGACCCTGTGCTTTCTGCCTGTCCCCTCTTAGGAGGAAGTGGTCAGAAGTCAGGAAAGGGCATTTGTCCTGATCACAGCTTCAGGGCCCTGTTTGCCCATGACAGCAGCACAGAGCAGGCAGACAGATGAGGATGCTGGGACCTGGGAGTTCCTGGCACAACAGGGACAGGAGGAACTGCCTGGGCTGCAGAGACAGAGCACAATTCAGGCCAAAGCCAGGTATGAAGGCAATAATTGACCAGTTCACTAGCCAGGCACTGTGACAGCCAATCTGGGGTGCACTAAGTCAAACAGGCATGAGGTTCTAATTGGGAAAATGAACACAAAGTTGGCCAGGAGCTGACTACCAGGTTTATGGGTCAAGCCTTGGCCCCAACAGGGTCCTGGGATGAAGGCAGAGTAAATGCAGGCTTTCTAGAGGCAAATCTGTGGGTTGACCCAACAGGAGACTGCTCATAGGGAGAACTGCCACTCAGACACCCAATCAACCTGACAGTGCGCAGCCTGGCTGGCAGAGAAGAAGGCAGCCTTTGAACAAGATTCTGTGGTCATCCTGACCTCAGTTATCCCAGGGCTGAGGGGAGATCAAACTCTAATGTCCACCAGGGTGGGATGGCATCCTTGCTCTCCTTCCAGCCTCAGTCAGCCCCAGCTCAGAATGGGGCAACTGTAAGGGAAAGAAGAGGGGCCCCAGTCACCAGAGGCTGCTTGCTAGACACAAAAGGCCAGATATAAACATCACAGAAAGCAAATCCTGAGCACGCTGGTGGGCTGATCCTTCACAGCTCTAACCATCTCCAGCCATTACCCAAGTCTGAAATGCCAGAATCACCCTGGTCTTCGGGGCTTCATGGGGGACATATACTTTTAAAAAGACACAAATTGTTTTATTGAGGCATAGTTGATGTGCTATAAAATGTACTGATCCTAAGTGTACAATTCAATAGCTTTTAGATTTATGCATCATTACAAAACAATTTTAAAACACTTCTATCACCCCCAAAGGTTCCACCTTGTATATTTATAGTTAATCCCCACTCCCATCCTCAGCTCTAGGAAACCACAAACCCACTTTCTGTCTCCATAAATTTACCTTTCCTAGACATTTAATAAGAATGGAATCATACGATATGTAATTTTTTGCACCTGGCTTTTTCCACTTAGTATTGTTGGGGCTCATCCATGCTTTGGTCCATACCCACAGAATTCCTTTTTATTACTAAGTGATACCTCACTGGGTGGATATATTAATTTTGTTTTCTCATTCACGAGTTGATGGATATATCTAGATTGTCCCTGGTTTCTGGTTATCATGAACACAGCAGCTATGAACAATGTATACATGTTTTTGTGAGACATAGGCTTTCACTTCTCTTGGATAGAGTCCTACGAGCGGAACTGCTGGGTCACAGGGTAACTTTAATGTTTTCACAAACCACCAAATTGTTTTCCCAAGTGGTGGAATCATTTTATATTCCCACCAGCAATGTACAAAGACCCAATTTCTATACATTCTTGCCAGAACTTGGCATTGTCTTTTGGATTATAGCCATTGTAGTGGTGTTATAGTGATACCACATTGTGGTTTTAATTCGCACTTCCCTAATGAGTAATGATACTGAATATCTTTCACGTACTTGCTTGCCATTTGGATATCTTCTTTAGAAAAATATCTATTCAAATCTTTCATGCCTATTTTTAATTGTGTTTTCTGTCACATCATTACTGAGTTGTGAGAGGTCTTTATGTATTTTGGGAACAAATTCTTTATTGGTTTATCTGATTTGCAAGTATGGGGCTTATTTATCTTTTCGCTTTCTTAACGGTGTCTTTAGAAATGCAAAGGTTTTTAATTACATCAATTCTTTCATTTATGAATCCTGTGTTTACTGTCACATTGCCCAAACCAAGGTCACAAAGATTTTCTCCTCTTTTCTTTTAGAAATGTTGTAATTTTAGCTTTTACATTTAGGTTTAAGATCCATTTTTAGTTAGTTTTGGAGGCAATGTGAAGCAAGGGTCTCAGTTCATTTTTCTATACATGGATACCCACGTGTCCCAGCACTGTCCCTCAAAAGAACTAAGCTCTCCCTTTAGAACTGTCCTGCCATCTCTGTCAAAATTCAGTTGGCCATAAATATAAGGATTTATTTCTGGACTCTCTTTATATCTTTATCTATATACTTTATGCCAATACTTCAGTGTCTCCATTAGCCTAGCATTAGAATAAGTTTTGGACAGAAGAACTGTAAGTCCTCAAACTTTGTTATTTTTCAAATGTATATATATAATCTAAAATCAGCTTGTCACTTTCAACAAAAAGCTGTTAAATTCCACATTTGGAGATTTTCCTGCCACCATTTTGTTATGAATTTCTAGTCTGATTTCACTAGGCTCAGAGAACACATTCTCTATGATTTCAATTATTTTAAATTTGTTGAGGTTTTCTTTTTGCTCAGGATATGATCTATTTTGATGAATGTCTCATGGAGGCTTAAAAAAAATGTGGCTTTTTAGTGTTGGTTAGAGTGTTTGATCTGTCTCAATTGAGCACCATTGGTAGATTGTGTTATTTAGATCATCAACATCCATGCTAATTTTCTATCTACAGCAAGCTTATCAGTTGCTGAAGGGGAGGAATTAAAGGCCCTAACTAAAACTACAGATTTACCTATTTCTTCTCTCAGCTCTTTCAGTTTTTGCTGTTTAAATTTTGTGGTTCTGTTGTTTGATGTGTACTCATGTGGAAACTTGTCTTTCTGATGGATCGATCCTTTATCATCTAATGTCCCTCTTCACCTCTAGTAAGGTTTTGTGCTCTGAAGTCCATTTTATCAGCTATAGTATATTCACAGCTGATTTATTTTATTCTTTGTGTGCTATATCTTTCTCCATCATTTTACTTTCAATCTACTTATGTCACTGTGTATAAAGTGAATTTCCTATAAAAAGCGTACAGTTAGGTCATTTTTCTAATCCACTCTGCCAGTCTCTGTGATTTGACTGATGCATTTAGACAATTTACATTTAAAATAAATAGTATTTCAGTGATTAAAGCTATCATATTATTGTTTGTTTTCCGGTTATTTCCTGTAGTTCTCATTCCTCTGTTTCTTTATGTTACTTGCATATATTTTAAGATCTATCTATAGTGATTCTGAATATATTGTTTTTGAAAATTTATTTTAGTGATTGCTTTGGGCATTACAGTATAAATATGCAACTTCACACAGTCTACCTGCACCAACATTCCATTGCTTTGAATGGACTTCTGACTTCTATTTAGGTCTTTTTACCTGACTCACTTTTAAACAGTGTTGTCCTGAGCATCAGACAGTTTGTAATTTTTATTTAAATCCTCAAATGTGATTTTTAAAACTCATAACTATTCATGGAAAGAACAGTCTACCATATGTACTCTTATTTCTGCTCTTTCCATTATTGCCTCTTCCTTCCTAAGGCTCCAAATTTTTTTTCTATTTCAAGATTGTATTTTAGTCATTATTTTAAAGTAGGTCTGCTAGTGGCAACTTCTTTTAGCTTTCCTTCTTCTGAGAATGTCTTTATTTTCCTTTCATTCCTGGAGAATAGTTTTGATGGATATAAAAATTGGGGGTTGACAATTCTTTTATTTCAGTATTTGAAAATGTGCCACTTCTTTCTGCCCTTCATGGATTCAGAGCAGAAATGAACTGTCATTCAAATTTGTTTTCTGTTCAATTATGTGTTTTTAAGTGGATTTTATTGAGGTTATCATGTTTGGCATGTACTCAGTTTCTTAAACCTATAGAGCTTTGTCTTTTGCCAAGTTTGCGGCATTTTCAGCCATGAGGTCTTCTAATACTTTTTTATACCTACTCTGTTTATCCTCTCCTTCTGGAACTCTGAGGATAGAATGTTGGATCTTTTGTCCTGTAGGTCCTTGAGGTCTATTCATTTTTTGCTTGTTTTTAGTCTATTTTCTCTCTGTTGTTCAGATTAGATAAATGCTGTTGATCTATCCTCCTCCACTTCACAAACTATCCACTGACATCTCCACTGTACTACTGAGCCCAACCAGTGAATTTTTCATTTCTGTTTTTGTACTTTTTAGTGCTATAATTTCCATTTGTTTGTATTTTTTAAAAAACAACTTCTCTTTATTGGCTGAGATGTTCTGTTTTGTCAGTTGTTTTAAGAGAATTTGAATTGATCATTGAATCTTTTTTTCATATAAACTGTTTTAAGGCTGGGCACAGTGGCTCACACCTGTAATCCCAGCACTTTGAGAGGCTGAAATCAGGAGTTTGAGATCAGCCTGGCCAACATGGTGAAACCCCGTCTCTACTAAAACTACAAAAAAATAATAATAATAATAGTTGGGTGTGGTGGCAGGTGCCCATAATCCCAGCTACTTGGGAGGCTGAGGCAGGAGAACTGCTCGAACCCAGGAGACAGAGGTTGCAGTGAACCAAGATCACACCATTGCACTCCAGCCTGATCATTGCACTCCAGCATCATCATAACTGTCTCAAAAAAAAAAAAAAATACTGCTTTAAAATCTTTGTCAGATAATTCCAGTACCTGATTCATCTCAGTGTTGATCTGATCAATTACCTCTCCTCATTCAAGTTGTGATTTTTGTGGTTTTTAAAATGATGGGTGATTTTTTTAATAATATCCTGTTAGAAGGTTCCAGGTCTTATTTAAATCTCGTATTTTTGTAGGCAGTCACCCAGGTTTATCGTGTAATCCTGGTCTGCTTCTATGGGTTATAGTTCCAATGGCGTTTTCATTTTCAGAGCCTTTACAGTATTATTTTGGTCTGTTTGATTTACATGGTGCCACTGGGCCCTGCTGGGGCTGCCAGAGAGGGCAGAGGGAGTTTCCTCAGATTTGGAATCTGGATGGTTTTCATTAGGGGAGAGAAGCCTCACGTCCATGGAGATGAAGAAGCTTCCTTGCTGGGCCACTTTTGTGTCCAGGTGCCTCTTGCTGGCTCCTCCTTGAAGACTTGGTGTCACCTGGTTGAGAAAGGGAGTCTCAGCCTGGAAGAAAAAGTGAGTTCTTCCTCTGGTGCTTATTGTGGGAGGAGCTCCTGATACATCCTTTTTGTAGCTGATGCTGAGCTCACTTGTCATTTTCAGAGGAACTCCCCTTCAATCCAGGAAAGGAATGATCTTCCCTGAATGTTTTCTGTTGCTAGACTGGAGTAGGAAAAAAGCAGGTCTGGGTGACCTTCTGCTGTTGGATGGGAAAACACAAGATGTATTACAGCTGTGTTACTCCTCCAGTCCTGGGATCCCGAACCAGTTTACCTCTTTTCACCACCTTTCAAAGTCTTCATTTGGTTGTCTTTCATGTTATTTCCAAGGTTTATAGCTTTACTTAGCAGAGAAGAGAAGGAAGAAACAGACCTATGCCATCTCGTCTGGATCAGAAGTTCCACATTTTTAAACACTTTGATTAGCAATATCTCTTATAAGTATTATGTTACCTTTAAGGTATGTCTAACCAGCTAAAAGTAGGGCATACAATAAGTCAGCATTGGTGAAGATAATTAGGGGTGTCTGTGGTCAAAATGTATCAAACTGGTTCAGACCAGGTATGAGCCCCTTCCTAAACTGGGGAGCAGCTCTGCAGAACCACACACAAAGCCTCCTCCAGCAAGCCTGCTGGGCCAGCAAAAGCTATGTGCTCTCTGGATCCCTTGGGGTGACAACCAGACTGTAGAACCTGGAAACATGCAAATGCACGCAGAATACATATTTGTAGGCATATTTGTGGACAGATATGCAGGCCTTTAGGTAGAAATACAAATTTAATCAATTTATTGGTAATATCAAAAGAAAGTTAAATGGCAAAGAGTTTCATTCAAAAAAAGGAAGAAAATATTCTTACCTGTTCTGAGGGCATTTCACCAAATAATGTCTCACTGTGAAAAGAAAAATAATAGAAGATAGTAAACCAATGCTACTTCAGATATATATGTTCCAGCAATTACCAGGAAATACAGGAAGCATTTCAGAAGAAGAAGCATTTCAGAAGAAGTTCAGATATTAGTGCTATACCAGCCAACTCTCAAGGCTTGCATACTTCTCTATGGAGGAGCACAGCAGAGCCATCACATGGACACCACAGTGACTTAATATGTTCCAGCTGTGGAGCTAGCCAGGCATTAAGCCATACACTCCAGACTTCCTGGGTACAAAACCCAAAATATTCATTTTGGGCCAAGACAAGTTGAGTTGGGGTCCTGAAGTAATAGAGTCACCCACCCTTAAGCTCTAAGCTCTAAGCTCTGCGTCATAAGCTCTAAGCTCTAAGCTCTGAGTCATAAGAAATGGCCCTCTTAAGGCCAGATGGAACAACCTGTCCATTTAGAAGCTCCTTGTTGTAAAATGGGTTTGACTAATGCTCTTCCAGGACTAAAAAGAGGCCCTTGGGAAAACAGTCTTAGAGCAAAACCTACTTCTACAGTGGGTCTCTTTGAGGAAAACCAAATGATTCTGGCTTCAGTGGAAAAGTAAGAACATCTAGGCACATAACCCAGCAAGTGTCCACTCTGAGTTTCCCAGTTGAGTTTACTTCAAATAGAAGTAAAGCTGAAATAAGCAGGGGGACCCTTGCATTGTGTGGTACATTGCTACATCAGTGGACCCAGTGAATCACACCTCCTTGCATCTGTCCACACCCATGTGTATCCCCTCCCATACTGACTCTGGGCTTGGTCACATGAACTTGCTTTGGTCAAGAGAACATTAGCCGATGTGTCACAAGCAGAGGTGTGAAAGACATCTGTGCTATGGGGTTTGCCCACTCTCTTGTTGCAGGGAACTCTTCTACTACCGTATGAGGAACCTTGGCTAGCCTACTGGAAGATGAGACTACATGGAGCAGACACCAGCTATTGCAGCCCAGGCCCAAAGCAACCAGGTCCCAGGTGATGCACCCAGAGACTGCAGCTGCATGAAAGACTGCAGCTGAGACCAGCGGAAGCAATGCTCAGCTGAGCCTGGCCCAAATTGGCAACCTGTGGAATTGAGAGCAAATAATAGTCGCTTTAAGCCAGGCGTCCCCAAACGTTTTACACAGGGGGCCAGTTCACTGTCCCTCAGACCGCTGGAGGGCCGCCACATACTGTGCTCCTCTCACTGACCACCAATGAAAGAGGTGCCCCTTCCCGAAGTGCGGCGTGGAGCTGGATAAATGGCCTCAGGGGGCTGCATGCGGCCCGCGGGCCATAGTTTGAGGACGCCTGCTTTAAGCTATTATATATGGGGTGATCTGTTATACAGGTTCCAGAGTGAGATGAGAGAATCTCAGTTTCAAAGGGAGCTGTACAGGTTCATCTGGTTCAACATCCTATTAATAGCTAACCTTTTTCTGCATTCCAGTTACTGAGCACCTATGGTATACTAAATAATCTTTAGATGTAACAATAATAACAACCATAGTTAGTATTTATTGAACATTTCATGTGTCCCTGACACTATTCTAAGCTTACTAAATGGATCAGTGGTCTTCAGTCTAGGGTTTGCATACCCCTGGGTACTTTTCAGAAAAACAGTTTTAAGGAATCAGCTTCCACGTCCTCACCTCCCATGGTATTCTTTCACAAGAATGTATTCTCTTAGAACACGCCTGAGGTCTGGCTGTATTCCTTTCCCCTCCCCGCTTTTAACATCACCCTTTTCTATTCATAAAATCAAAGCACACCCATCCTGGAGACCTGTCCCAGAGGGAAACACAAATGGGGCGACAAACAAGAATTGATGGGAAATACGAATATTTGTGTCAAGAAAGTGAATTATTGGCCGGGCGCGGTGGTTCAAGCCTGTAATCCCAGCACTTTGGGAGGCTGAGGCAGGTGGATCACGAGGTTAATAGATCAAGACCATCCTGATCAACATGATGAAACCCCGTCTCTACCAAAAATACAAAAAATTAGCTGGGCATGGTGGCGCGTGCCTGTAATCCCAGCTACTCAGGAGGCTGAGGCAGGAGAATTGCCTGAACCCAGGAGGCGGAGGTTGCGGTGAGCCGAGATCGCGCCATTGCATCCAGCCTGGGTAACAAGAGCGAAACTCCGTCTTAAAAAAAAAAAAGAAAAGAAAAGAAAAGAAAGTGAATTATTGACTAGGCAACTAAATCTTTCTCAAGAGGGGGATGTTTCTAATACTACTTTGCTTTCAACCAGGATTGAATAATGACCTAAGCCAGTTGTCATCTGGTAGAGTATTAAAAATCATTTTGGATGATAAATCATGATGTGACTTTTTGACATATACCTTCGAAGCAGTTCTAAAAACTGAGGAGTATAAGAAAATTTCACTCATTCATTCACACTCTCTTTATACTCAAGTATTTCAGAGCTAACATCTATTAACAAAATTGGTGAATTGTATCCCTAAAAAAAAAATCACACAAGTGTATATGAGGTAAAAATTAAAATTAATTTCAATAAAAATGCATTCCCAGTAAATTTTGCTTCTTAACATTGTTAAATATATATCTAAATGTATGATATGTTTGTCATTTTGAATAATTTTATAATAATTCTCCAAAGTTTACTAATTGTTCAATATTCATAATTCAATCTAAAAATATTTCAACACTTAGACACTTGTGAAATGCGGAAATTTAAAAAGTATTAGTTTAAATTTGTACACACATTATTATCTTACAGATTAAGTATAATAGGGTAATCAATAAAGAACCTTCAAAATAAAAGATGTGTTACAATGGGATGAAATTTTGTGGGGAAGTGTGTTGAAGATAAAAGTCAAGGAGAAGGAGCAAACAAAATTTCTAACAGCTAAAGTTTGTTTGGGTAGGTCTTTTTTTCTCATGATGGCTTTAAGTAAATGAAGACAGTCATTAAATTCAAGACATTTAGATGTAAAAGAAAGATGGATATAATCATTTCATTTTTAGATATCAAAGATGAAAATTACATCTTTTGCAACAATTTACATTGGTGATGAATAAGTTTAAATGCCAACAAAAAAAATAAAGATTGAGTGCATAGCAAAAAACTTTGAAGACCACAACTTTGTATCCTAATTTAATCTTCACAGTAGCCTTGTCATTACTACTATTTTACAGGGGAGGACATTGAAGCACAGAGAGGTTAATAAACTTGTCCAAGGTCACACAGGTGGTGTTACGGGCTGAATTATGTCTCCTCCACTGAGACTTACTGAAGCCTAATCCCCAGTATTTCAGAATGTGACTGCATTTGGAGATAGAGTCTTTAAAGAGGTAATTAAGTTAAAATGAGCCCATTAGGATGAGCCCTACTCTAATTTGACTAGTGTCCTCAAAAGTAAAGATTACAACAAAGACAGGCACAGAGGGAAGACCATGTGAAGACACAGGGAGAGCAGCAGTCTCTTAAGCCCAGAGAGAGGGTTCAGGAGAAATGAATCCCGCTGACATCTTGATCTCAAGACTTCTGGCCTTCAGAACTGTGCAACAATACATTTTTGTTGTTAAAGGCACCCAGTCTGTGGTACTTTGCTGTGGTGACCTTAGCAATCTAATACACCTGGGAAGCGCCAAAGTTGGGCAGCCTAACTCTGGAGCCCTCTTGTAACTAGAGCAGGAGTCCCCAAACTTTTTACACAGGGGGCCAGTTCACTGTCCCTCAGACCGTTGGAGGGCCGCCACATACTGTGCTCCTCTCACTCACCACCAATGAAAGAGGTGCCCCTTCCTGAAATGCAGCGGCGGGGGGCCAGATAAATGGCCTCAGGGGGCCGCATGCGGCCTGCAAGCCGTAGTCTGGGGACACCTGAACTAGAGTCATCCCTCATATCTTTGGGGCATTGATTCCAGAACCTCCCAAGGATACCAAAATCTGAACAAGCTCAAGACTCTTACATAAAATGGAGTTGTATTTCCATATAACCTACACACATCCTCCTGTATACTTTTAATCATCCCTAGATTACTTATAACACATAATACAAAGTAAATGCTATGTAAACTGTCTTTTTCATCAGTATTATTTGTACTTTTGTATTGTTATTTTTGTTTTTTCATCAAATATTTTCTTTCCGAGTTTCGTTGAATCTTCGGTGCAGAACCTACGGGGAGGGAGAGCTGACTGTACTCTGCGCGATTCGCAGACTCTAGGCAGCTGGAGTCAGGGCTCCTGCAGGTGGAGAAACAGAGTCTCACAGAAGAAATGGCCAGACCACTGTGCCACAGCTGTAGCCAAGCAGAGCTGGGACTACGACCCAAGAGAATCCCATGAGCTGACCGGCGTTTTGGCAAGTCCAGTCCAGGTGTAGCAAGGTGAGCAGCCTGGAGATCAGGAATGCAGGGGACAGCAGAGCAGCTGCACTGTTCCTTGGAAGCAGGGAGCTGACTAAGAAGGGCCAGGAGCCTGGTGAGGACACACAGTGCTAGGGTACAGAAGACACACCCCTGTACATGCCAGGTACAGGTACCATTCTGAGGTCTCGGCGGGGTGTATGTAGGGCTGATGGTCCCATTAAAGGGACTGCCCATAGGACCAAAAGTGATTCTGGGCGTCAAAGATGAGGTTTACAGGCACCTGAGAAATAGACTTCACCCAGAGTCACCCTTAAATATGCATAGCATAATTAGTGCTATCAACCTAAATGTGTTAAGAAACAGAAATCATAAGAAAAAAGATTCAAATGTCAAGAGTTTATGTGGGAGGCAATCCTAGGAAACCCACTGGAAAGTGAGGGAGATCAGGAAGAGAAGCAGCTGATAAAGGGTTGCATCACGGAGCCAATACACTCCGTGAGCTGTGGCCTGGCACCCAGGCACTTGACCTAGAGGCTCTGGCTTCATGCAACCATCTTGCACAGAGGTGAACACTCAGGATATGTTCTTCTCTAATGGTGATTTTAGGGTTGTTAGGACTTTGAAATCTCTAAAAGGAAGGCTTATTTTTGCAACCTCTCTTGATAAGAAGCAGCAGGCCCTGAGCCACTCCCTACCACCCTCACCCTTTCTTCTCTTTTTCAGCTAAGACCACGCTGCTCACAGTCTCACCCCATGCCAAACCTCCTAGGTGTCATGTCCAGCCTGAAGGCTTTGTCTTCCCCCTATCACCACTGCCACCCCATGCTGGGTGATTTGGGGTGGAGGCACCCTCTTCCCCATCTTATCAGGCCCTGTAATAGTGTCGGGACCTCCAAGGCCTGGTTGATGTCTCCCCACCTTACCCCTATGCCCTGACCACGTCTTCTGACCTCCAGGCTTTGCACAGGCCCCTGTGATAAGATCCACAGATGTTTCTGCTCTAACCATCAAGTGTCTGCACTTGAGACAAGGATTGTGGCCACCCCAGCATTGCAAGAGGTCACAGTACTTCGGGCACAGTAAGCACCCAGGAGCATATTCAGAGTGAAGGGCCAGAGTACTCTCCCCAACTCCTGCAGCCCAGCACAGGCGGGGGCCGTGCAGCCTGCAAAAGCACCTTCCTCATTCGGGGTTCAATCCACAGCCCCTGCCTGCATTTCCCCAGTGGGAGAGAAAGGACCAGGGTGTGCCCCTTACTACACACAGCTCTGTGTTCCACCATACCAGGCCCCAGAGCCCAGCCCCCTCCAGGAACCAGTCCTGCCTGGAAAACCTTCCAGGCCAACAGTTATAAAAACAGGACCACCTCTATCACCAAATGGGAAGCTGAAAAGGAGAAGCAAGTCCTCCACCTCCTGCCCCTTTGGCATGAAATGCCACTTAGAGGCCACATTCCTTCCATGCAAAGGACCAGCATGCACAGCTGTCTGTCCAGAGTCCTGTAGTCCCACATGGCAGCTATGAGTCTAGGTAGCTGTCAAGTCCGGAAATGTGTGATGAGTCCAAAATAAGACATGCTGTAGGTGTGAGATCACACAGGACGATGAAGCTACACCTTAGCATAAAAAAAAATCACTTATCTCATTTATCATCTTTATTTATTGATACTGTTGAAATGATATTCTGGATATGGTGGGTTAAATAACAAATATTAAAATTAATTTTACTTGCTTCTTTTTACCTTTTTGAATCTGACTACTAAAGAAAATGGTCAGATCACCTCTCTGCCAGGATGAGCAGCCACCCAGATGGTAAAAGTATCTCCCACATCCCCAAGAGGTAAGAGGAACCCTCATTCGAAAGTTAGAGTGTGGAGAGTTGGGAGTTCCAAAGACCCACTTTGTAAATAAGGGAGCTTGAATCTAGGCCTCAAGTCCAGCACTCCAGGGGGGCTTACCAACTCCTACAAAGGAAAGATGGGCACTCAGGGGGCCTGACAAGAGAGCTAGCTGAACAATCCAACACCCCACCCACTGAAGGACTGGAGGGATCTCACTCCAGCTGTCCAAGAATCTGACTCCAAGTGAGTGAGCCCTTCCTCCTCTCCAATGTCCCCAGGCCATCCTCAGCTCCTCTTCATCCACAGCCACCCCATTCTGTGCTTAAAGGCCTCCTCTCCACCCAACTCTAGTTGTGGGTGGGACGCAACCCCCAGCTCCCTTTTCTTGCATCTCTGGAAGGAATGGCCACAGGCCCTTAGCTTCATCCTCACAGGAAAGCAGAGTGTGCCCAGGACAGGGGAGGCATGGGTGCTTAACAAGCGTTGGGAGGTTCTGTCTCCAGTTCTGGCACAATCTGTGCAAACCAAGCAGTGTCACAGCTCACACTGATGAGTACAGAGAAAGAAGCCAGGCCACTCCTCTTTCCTATCTAGTTCGAGTTTGTGCATTAAAAATCTGCACTTTTAAAAGCTCAGACACAGAAGGTTGGATTGCTGGAGCGACTCTGAGGCAGCAGGTCAGGGCTAATCCGCAAAGAAGCAAAGGCTTTTGGAAACCAGTGTGACTGAGAAACCACCAGGACTGGTATTTTCCAGGGTGACTCAGTGCTGTCAAGGTCCTGGGATGAGGTTCCTGGCACTGTGGGCACAATAAAGAGTAAGGACGGAGACTCGCAGCTCGGGAGGGAAGCGGAAAGCATGTCTGTGCTTGGCAAGCAACGTATGCGGCAATCAGCTCCAGCTCACGTGAATGTTGGGTGCCCTTAGAGGCAAAACAGTGCCAGGCTTGGGGTGAGCAAGGCTGAGAGTAACGAGGGGCTGGCCTGCGGCCTCCTGGCTTCTGGGATGGCCTGTGTTTATCTCAAGGTCCCACTGGGGGTTGCATCCGGAGATTCCCTTGGCAAGGACAGCTCCCTGATGGCCAAGGTTTTCTTGAACAGAAACATGGGAGGCTTGGGAACCCAGGCTGGAAACCGCCTATGTGGCTTCCACACCCCAGCAGTTGGGAGGCTGGGGCTTGACTCCGCTCTACCACTCCCTGGTTTCAGGACCTTCTCAGCTCCTCAGCTGTGCTGTCCGTCAGGTGAGAGTGGTGCGGCTCTCATCCAGCGTCACATAAGCACATGGAGGGGCCACATGAGGTGCCTGGCACACAGCCGATGCTCAGACAAAGCTTTGGACAGCTGGGGTTTGGGGAGGGCTTTCAGGCACTGTGCACAGGTGCACACAAGACCATCTGAGGCCCTCTCCAGTGGGGATAAGGCAGCTGGGATCCCCATTCTCTGAAGCCTCTCTGTGGAGCCTGGAGGAGGATGCCAGGTGCTCCCACATGTCCCAGTCTGCCCTTCTTGGCCTTGCTTCGTTTCCCTGACCCTGAAGCCCATGTAGACTCTTGGTCATGCCCCTGAGTCCAGGCAGAAGTGCTCTCAGAGCATACCCAGCCTGGAAACTGCCGATGTGGCTTCCACACTCCCACAGTTGGGAGTAAGGCAGGTGGAAAATCAACAACCCATTTGTCCACCATGTGCTGAGCATCTGTCCTGAGCCAAATTCCAAGGAAAATGAATTGAATGCATGGTCCCTGCCTCACACACCATCCTCCGGAAGGGGGGCCGATGCCAAGGCACATGTGCAACATGCCACAAGCTCACAAGAGTACTCAGGGATAAGCACAGGAGAAAAGCTGCGTTGCCACTGATGAGGCAGGTGGGTGTTGCAGGGAAAGGCCCTGGAACTGGCTTTGAAAGACAACACAGAGACACACGCAGAGGCTGGTGGGAGGGCACAGGCTCCAGAGGAAAGACATCCAGGCTACAGCCTCCACTGGAAGGTCGATTGCTGAGCGTGCTGGAGTTCTCCACTGTCCTCTAGACCCCAGTCCACCTTTGTCCACCCTGCTTAGCCCTGGAGGCACCTTCCTGCTCCTGGCCCCCTGGCGTCTGGTGGGTGGCAGCAAGAGCAGTAGCAGCAGGAGATCTCAGTGGGGAGGGAAGAGGGGCTGAGGATGTACCATCCTGGATCCCTCCTAGCTGCCTCCTGGTTTGTCAGGGGCTAAGTCCCTCTCTGCAGGCCCCTGTTGGTCACACCTTTCCCAAAGCTGCAGCCATTGCGTGGTCCATTCCAGGAACATCCCCTCCCCTTGTCCCTTGAGGTCTAGGATGGAAACTGTCCCATGGGTACTCATCTCTGGATACATCACTTCCCTCATTGTCCCTTAGCCCTGCCCACACCCGCGTGCTAATGCTGCACAGAGTCACTGTTGGAGTAGCCCCTCAAGCCATGACCACTGAATATAACACTTCCAAGCTCCATGACTTTGAGCTAATAGTGACAATTATTGTGTATAATTAGAGCCATATGTCAACATAAAAGCGGGACATTCGCTGGAGCCTGTGTTAAGGGTTTTAGCATCTTTCTTTTGGTAACTTAGTCCTCACCACAAGCCTGAGACTGGTGCACAACTGCCTCCTCCATGTCGCAGATGAGGAGGGCAGGCACAGAGGGAGGTTGTCAGCCTGTAAGTGAGGGAGCCACTGGAACCGGAATCAGTCCAGTTCCAGAGCTTGGTTCTTACCGTGGTCACCTCGGGGAGACACAGTGTCCCCAGCTGTTTTAGAGATTCTGAAGCACGAAGCAGGGAGGGCCTCTCAAAGGAGATTTCTACCAGGAGCTGTGGGCAAGTGAAATCAGGGACTGGGGAGGAGCCGGGACTCATGAGAAAGCAGGCAGCGTTCAGAGAGAGACGAAAGTTATGAGACCTACACTTCCCTGAGAAGGAAGGCGGAAGGCAGGAAGGGGCTGAGGGAAGAGTGCAGGGAAACAGGGACACCAAAGAGAAAGAAGACGGAAGGGGACTCTCAGACCAGTCAGGGAAAGAATGGGGAAGACTTCCCAAGTGCCACCTGCCTTACAGGTGAACACTCACAAGAACAGTCCACCGACGGAAGGGGGTGTCAATCCCCTTTCATAAACAAGGAAATCCATATTCAGAATGTCTTGGGAACTCACCCCAAACCTCAGCCTCAAGCAGCAGAGTCAAACTCCAAACCTAGGTTCATCTGATACCGCAGGCTCTTCGTGGAGATTGACAGCAATAAGGGGCCTCAAAAACTGAGCAAGGGGAAATTCAGTGATGTCAACGATGGCCACAGTGTATATTAGCAGAGTCCAAGGGAAGCTCAGCTTGCTCACTTTGCCCACAGTCACAGGTAAATAATCCCTGACTCACAATGTACTTTTCTACCAAGGTGGTACTTTGCCTAGCATCTTCCGCCCGTCTGTGGTCAGGGTGTACTCCCATTCCAGACATGATCTTATCTGTTTTCTTACCTCTGGATTTCCGCTTGTTAAACACAGACTGCCAGACAATGACCAGCATGAAGAGCAGAATGCTGAGGATCCCCACACAGCACACGAGGACAGCATACACGTAGAGATCTGAAAGGCAAGGACAGGCACAGAGGTCAGCCTCCGGGGAACCACAGCAGGGTAAGTGCACTGGCACGAGAACACAGAATTGGAATGTTTGAAATCCCACTGCAACAGTCATCAAGGCAGTGTGGTATCGGTGCAAGGACAGACACAGATCAATGCAACAGAACAGAGAGCCCAGAAATAGACCCACACAGGCATGCTCAGCTGATTTCTGACAGAAGTGCCAAAGTAATTCAACGGCGGAAGGACAGTTTCTTCAATCAGTGGTGCTGAGTCAGTGGGACTTCCACTGCAGAAAATAAAACGCAAATAAACCTCACCTTTTATTCAAAAATGAACTCAAAATGGACCACAAACCTAAATGTAAAATGTAAGCTAGAAGACTTTAAAAAAAAAAAAAAAAACAGAAGAAAAATCTTTGGGATCTAAGAATAGACAGACTTCTTAGACTTGCCACCAGAGGCACAGTCTAAATTAGTAAAACTTAATATACTATACTTGACTTTATCAAAATTAAAAACGTATGCTCCATAAACAGCCATATGAAAAGGATGAAAAGTCACACAGACCGGGAGAAAATATTTTCAAACCACATATCCAACAAGGGACTAGTATCCAGACACTAAAGGACTCTCAAAACTCAACAGCAAAAACTACACAATCCTGTTAAAAAAAAATGAAAAAAAAATACAGACATTTCCCTAAAAAGAATGTACAAGTGAAAAACAAGCCCACGAAAAAATGATTCACTTCTGCAGCTGTTAGAGAAATGCAAAATCCAACTACAATAAAATATCCCAAGTGCCTTTCAGAGTGGCTAAAATAAAAAATAGTGACATCCCCAAATGCTTGCAAGGATGCAGATAAACTGGGTCAGTCACTCATACGTGGCTGGTGGCAATGCAAAGAGGCTCAGACACTCTGGAATAGAGTTTGACAGTTTCTCAAAAGAGACACCTATAGCAACCACTCAACCCAGACATGGCATTCCATGCATTTGTCCTAGAAAAAATGACAGCTTAAGTTCATATGGAAAACTGTACATGTATGTCAACAGCAATTTTGTTCATGGTAGCCACAAACTTGAAACAGCCCAGATGTCCTTCAGCAGATGAATAGTTAAACAAAGTGTGGTACATCCACACCACAGCATCCTCAGCAGTTAAAAAAAGGAAATAAACTATCGATGCACACACCAACCTGGATGAATCTCCAGAGAAGTATGCTGAATGAATAAAAGAAAAGGATCCCAAAAGTTTACATACTATATGATTTCATCAATGTAACATTCTTAATATGACAAAATTATAGAAACAGAGAACAGATGAGTGGTAGCCAGAAATTAAGAAGCAGGTGGTGGTGGGAGGAAAATGGGTTTGGCTATAAGGGCCACTTATAATGACAGAAATAGTCTGCATTTTGACTGTATGGGTGTTAATATCCTGTTTGTGATATTGTTTTATGGTTTTGCAAAATGCTGTTATTGGGAGAAATTAGGTAAAGGACACAAATTGTTACAAGACATCTCTGTGTATGACTTTTAGAAATGGATTTTTTTTTCTCTTGTTCTGTTGCCCAGGCTGGAGTGCAATAGCACAATCTTGGCTTACTACAACCTCTGCCTCTCAGGTCCAAGTGATTCTCCAGCCTCCACCTCCTGAGTAACTGGGGCTACAGGTGCATGCCACCACACCCGGCTAATTTTTACATTTTTAGAAGAGATAGGGTTTAACAGGTTGGCTGGGTTGGTCTTGAGCTCCTAACCTCAGGTGATCCACCCACCTCCACCTCCCAAAGTGCTGGTATTACAGGGGTGAGCCACCATGAGTGGCCAGAAATGAATGTTAATCTACAATAATTTCAAAATAAAAAGTTGTCTAAGTCTCAACAGTTAAACCATGTTCACGTACATACATCTCTTTTAGAGATAAGTTCTCACTCCATGACCCAGGCTGGAGTGCAGGGATGCAATCAAAGCTCACTGCAGCCTTTCACTCCTGAGCTCAGGGGACCTTCCCACCTCAGCTTCTTGAGTAGCTAGAATTACAGGAGTGAGCCTCAGTGCTCAGCTACATATACTTATATTTCTTAAACTCCAAGAATCAACTTTATCACTAATCTGATCAGTACAATGCCAAGCTGCTCAGAAAGTGAAAAGGGAAGCCAAAGCATTATTCTAACCATGTTTGAAGCCAAATACCAGACATCTGAACTTAGCAAATGTTTGAACTTAGCAAAAATATTTCTCTGTTGACTTAAATTTCTACAGATATTTACCATCAGCCACGGTCAGTACTTTCCTGAGTACAAGAAAATTAAAGATGCACACACAAAGTCTTTCTCTTCAAGAAATAGAGGGCCACATAGTAAGTGTAACAATAAGAATGTGGGCCCAATACCAGGAATGCTCAGAGGAACCCAGCCCAGCCTGAGGAGGCCGAGAGAAGCTTCCAAGAGGACTAGAGTTCTGCACCGAGTTGTATTTAAAATAACAAAAAATACAAAAATGTATAGAGAAAAAAATCATCGGCCATCCCATCACCCTGAGACAACTACTGTTAATAAATATTTGGTATACTTTAGGATGTATATGCATATATTTTAAAACTGAGATAATAAACTTTCACATCTTCTTTTCCATTATCTCATTTTCTCAAAAAATTCTTTTCAAAAATGATTCAGAATCATTTTGAAAAATATGATAAAGGTTTGTCATATTAATATATCATCAGTGATTTAACAATCTCTTACCCTGGGCTACTCAAAGTGTTTCTACCTGTTCTCCATCATAAATAATTCTATGGTGAGCCTTCATGAACTTAAACCTGAGTGCAACTCTCACAATGTATTCTCAAGATCAAGTTCCTAGAATAGCTGAGCCAACAGAAAAGCACCTTTGTAAAGCCCTTGGGGCATGGAGAAGCAGTTAGTTAAGTGCTTAAGCTGAAAAAGCAAGCCTACTGGGGGTAGCAGGTGGCTGGCTCCCAGGGAGAGCCTGGAGAAGCAGGTCAG
This sequence comes from Saimiri boliviensis, assembly GCF_048565385.1. NCBI lineage: Eukaryota > Metazoa > Chordata > Mammalia > Primates > Cebidae > Saimiri > Saimiri boliviensis. The sequence goes on along the minus strand of NC_133460.1, from coordinate 26,281,197 downwards.
GCTTATGGTTAATGAGAGGGAAGGGGGCACGAGATGGAATCAGACATTCATGTTCCTTTTGACTCTCCCTTCCCTGGCCTGGGCCCCAGGAGTGTGGTCCCTGGGCCCCACAACCTCTGCCCCTGGAGTCCATGAGATCTTCCTGCGTTCTTACGGCAGTCAGCATTTTTGTCTAAACTAGCCTGAGTAGATTTCTCCTCTTGGCAATCTAGATGTCTGAACTAAAAATAAAATAATGAGAAAGTGCCATAGGGCAAGGTAGCAGGCAAAGGGTGCATCTGCACTAATATTTAAGGGATAGGGGCAGGTGTGTGGAAGGGAGTCTCCTGCAAAGGATCAGAGCTAGTCACGGATGCAGCGGAGGCTGGGGTGAGAGCTCTGGAAGCCCAGAAGAAAGCACTGCAAGAAGGATGTCTTAACAGCGTCAATTGCTGGAAAACATCCACTGGGTTTTGCCCCTAGGAAGCTACTGAGAAAATCTTGGAGGAAAACCCCGCCAGTGGGCTGGGGATGCAGAGCCAGGTTAGAGAGGTCCAGAAGCTGATGGGATGTGAGGAGTTTGAGACAGAAGTAGAGAAAGCTCTCACATATGTAAAATCAAAATGGCATTTCTGGTAAATACCTGTGTCTCTGATGTGTGGGCTCTGTAGATTTACAGGGTGAACTCTGTGAGGGGTCAGAGTTAGGAGAGAGGCTGCAGCACCCATTTAAACAGTGTGTAACTCAGTAACAGGACTCTTGGATTCTGGACGAGACACTTCATGACGAACTCAGGGGCACAGCAGAGTTCACAAGACAAGGATTTGTGTGAGGATCTCAGGTTACAGGATGGCCACAACACAGCCAGTCCTGCCTTTCCATGCTGCTGAGCAAACTACTCCAGAACAGGATGGCAGAACCCTTGCTGGCAGGAGAGGATGGTGAGCAACACAGTCATGCTGCCAGGCAGACAGAACCTCAGGCAGGAGAACACAGCATCTGCCTGGAAGGGACTCTGCAAATGTGGCCCCCGGACCAAAAGGCAGGGAAATTTGCCTTTAGTCTTATTCATGGAGTGGAGAAAAAAACTGTTTTACGGAAGTTTCCGTGCCCACAGAGCACAGCAGCTGACCCACAAGCTCACCTCTTCATCTGAGCTCTTTGCTCGACTTCAGGACCACAGGAATCCAGAAGGGACAAGGTTGCAGATGTGAACTGTGGCAGGCATCTCTCCCCATGTGTCCCTAGCAGCATGGTGCAGACATCTGGGGCCCACTCTGCCCTGGCGGGAGGTGAGGGGCTTCGAAAGGCCCAGGAACAGTTTCAGATCACAGCTCCCTCAACATGGCTCAAAGGGGGCTCCCCACAGGCAGCCAGGGCTACAGAATCAGAAAACATCTGGCGAGTCTGGAAGGCTCAGTTGGCCACCAAACACACAGGACTCCAGTTATGGACACCGGCCAGTGGGCCCCTCCTGCCTTCGTGTGGCTCCCCACACACACAGGGCTGGTCATGGCCAGTCTCTGTTTTGTTCTTGAAACTACAGATCCTTAAGAAGTATTGCCTTGTAGGAGAAGAAAATCTCAGATAGACCACCTGAGTTCCCCTTGATTGAGCAGCAAACAGTATGCTGAAGTTCTGAATTTTTTTTCCTTCCTTTTGTTGCATAAAGACAAACACCCTGCTGTGTCTGCTCAAAACATGAAAACCCCCTCCCTGGGTGTTCTCTGCAAACAGCGGTTAAACTCTGAGCCATTGAAGCCAGGGTCACAAACTCGACTTCAGGGTCACAAACTCCAAACTCCACTTGCCATGTCAGCTAGTGCAAAGCCCTGCTGTACTCAGCTCCAGGGCGCTATTCTAAGGCTGAAATTCCCGCCTAATGGTGCCAGATCTTCCAATTCATTCTTTACCCTTTAATGTAAAAATCTCTCTGCAAAACGTTGACTCAAAGGTGTTAATACTTAGACTAGGCCAAGTAATGCTTGTTGAAAAGTTGAAGCCAGACCTTTCAACAAAGGCTTGAATTTAACAAAATACCTGCAATTAATCAAATTTGAAGTTTGCTTTTAAAATACCACATCTGGTCAGATGCAGTGGCTCATGCCTGTAATCCCAACACTTTGGGAGGCTGAGGCGGGCAGATCAGCTGAGGTTGGGAAGTTCGAGACCAGCCTGGTCAACATGATGAAACCCCAACTCTACTGAAAATACAAAAATTTGCTGGGCATGGTGGCAGACGCCTGTAATGCCAGCTACTCAGGAGGCTGAGGCAGGGGAATCGCTTGAACTTGGAAGGCGGAGGTTGCAGTGAGCCAAAATTGCAGCAACAACAACAAAAGAAAACACAAATACCTGCACACTCACAATAATTCTGAAAATCATGTTATACTCCCTTTTCTCTGAACTCATTTGTAGTTTTGTCTTTTGCCTTTGAACTTCCAAAGGCATCACTGCCATTTTTAGACTCAACTGCAAGCCACCATGCAGAAAATGCTCAGGCCTCCCTGAAGCAGATGGCAGGGTTGGCAGGCTGGAGCAGCCGCCCATGCAGAGAGAGGCCAAGACTGGGGTACACAATGGCAGCGTGCCAGCTCCTACCCTCCCAAACAGTCCCACTGAGCCAGGGCTAGGCAGATGGCACCTGTTGCCCAGCAACCCTGATCCCTGCAAGGGTATTCAGTGCTGCTTTGAAAAAGAGTGACCCCCAGCGCCCCTCAGCAGAGTCCAGGAACCCCACTCTCCCCTGCCTTCTGAATCAAGAAAATCCGTTTCAGTCTTGTACATTTTCAGGGCAAATGGAAAAGTCAGGAGATGGCAGTTTGGGACATAAGGCTATGTACTTCTATTTTTCAAATTTAGCCTGTAATACCATCTTGCTCAGGGTGAAATACCTGAACAATAGTCCCAAGGGATTTAAACTCACTTTAGCATCTCACAAACAGGCCTGACAATCAATGCCTCTTTTGTGCAGTGGGCTCACAGCCAGGACGAACTAAGCCCCAGGGGGATGGATATCCGTCCACAACCCCTACTGTAGCTCTCCCGTCCAGGAACAAAAGGGCAAAAGGCCTGGGATTATATGCCAGGGAGTTTCAACTGTACCTCTAACCTCGCCAAAGCTATGGCTGGGTTAAAAAAGCAAAGCATGGAGACGCTGCTGCTGCTGCTGCTGCCGCCACTGCCAAAACCATAGGAAAAGATTGCTCTGGAAACAGCTGCTCCGAGGCAGGCACTATACATAGTGAGAATGCCCATTCTGCTTTTGGATGAGGCCTGATTCGCTCTGTTGAGAAGAGAGCACAATGACTACAGATTTCATGTAGAGAGTTAGGTCGGGAGGAACCCTGACATTCTATAGCTGCACATGAATTATGGGATACTGTTAATTATGTAATGGGTTTTAGAAATGCTGACTATGCTGAGGGGTATGTTGGGTCTAAATGCCACAATCTTTTCAAATACATAGTCTTGTGTTTGCACCACGGTATTCAAAGTATGGTCCTCAGACCACTTGCATAGGAATCACCTGCGGCCCTGCAAGTTCTTTGACCCCTCCTATGGTCATAACCAGAACCTCAGGGGCTGGAGCCCAGAGTCTCCCCCGGAGATTCTGATGCATCTGATGATCTATAGATGCCTAGTGATCTACCCCTGTGGCAGCCAGGCCCTCTCTATACCCCCACCCATCACGGTGCCTGGTCACAGGGCAGCTCCAGAGACAGGGGCAAATATCAATGGGGTTGCTTCAATTTTACTAAATAGCAATGAGAAACGTAAACCTTGCTCTTACTACTACTTCACTCCATGAGAAGTAAAGCCCTTTTTCATCTCTTTGCCAGTGAGTAAGAATTCTCTTAATGAGAGGCTGAATGGGGGAAATAGGGATTATTTTGCTAGGAGACAGTCATCAAATAAAGAGAAAGGCAGCTATGAAATGCAGAGAAATGTCAAGGAATACAAAAAATCATTGTTGGAGTAATGTGCAATGTCATAAACAAAATATTCATGACTACAAAACTAAACAACTACTCCTAGAGGCTATGTGGGTGACACCTTATGGTTTGCAAATGATATTCACAATAAAAGTTACATTTTTCCTAAGACGGAATATGTTTCTGTCCACTGCTTTATAGGGACTGGAAGGGGTGGGCTTGAAAGCAAGTACTTTCCCCCTAAGGCCGGCCCTCCTTCTGCCAGACCACCCACTGGGTTAACAAGGGGTGACGGTGAGGTCCCAAGACATGCATCTCCTTAGATCCTTTTGGCTAGATCGTTCCTCATCAATAAATGCTGTGCCTTCACCAGACATAATCTCTACAAAGTTCCTGACCACTTTTGAACATTAACCAGTCTTTCAGTGATCCAAGGCACTGCCAGAGAACTCATAAAGTACAGTCTTTATTCCTTAGGGTCATAATCCTCACCCACTTTATGATAATAATTTCTCTGAACTTTCCTTACTCCAAGGCAGGGTTTTCCAACCTCAGCACTCTGGCTATTTGGAGCCAAAATTCTTTATCATGGGGACTATCTTGTGTATTGTAGGATTAGCATCATCCTTGGCCCCTATCACTAGATGCCAGTAGCACCCCCAACAGCTGTGGCAACCAAAGATACATCCAGACATTGGCAACTGTCCCCTGGAGGAGCAAAAGTCACCCACTGTTGAGAACCCCTACCCTAAGGCCCAAACCTGCATGTGCATCAGAATCGCCTGGATGTCTTGTTAAACCCTGGATCTCTTGGGCACCATCCCCAGAGCTTCTGATTCTGTAAGCTGAGGCAGGGCACAGCCACGTGCATTTGGACCAAGCTCCAGGTAATGCATATGCTGTTGGTCTGCAATCACACTTTGGAAACCACCGTTCCAAGGCCATGGTTCTCAGCTTGGCTGCATGATGCAATCATCTGAGGAGCTTTTAACAACTTCCAACTAAATCAGAAGAATCTCTAGAGATGTAGCCCAGGCATTAATTTTCTTAACACTTCATAAGTGATTCTGGCATGGGTTGAAAATTACTTGGTTAAGGTTTGCAAACTGTTTCTAGAACCCCAAATTCCTTAAGCAACCTGAAATAAAATGTAGTCACAGTAGAGGTACTTATGATTTTTATATATCTGAAGATTTCTCCCTAATATCACCTGAGAGTAGGAATTCTGGAGCAAAACAAAACAAAACAAACGAACAGAAATTATGTGGACTGGTGCTTTAATTTCCACTCTTTCAAAACTGTGGGCTGATACTGTGAGGGATTTCCATCTTACTTTGATTAAGTTTAGAACAAAAACAACTTAGAAACTAAGAAGTTAGGGTCTTTTCTTGATATTCTATTTCCTTCCTATTGTCTAACAGTGAGGCTGCACCTTATCATAAAGATTATCATAAAGAAATATACAAGCTTTACCTTCAAAAAATGCCCAAGTCTCTTTTTTTTTCTCAAAGGATGACTCTTCAGAAGCTTTCAGGGAAATGACTGAAAGACAAAAAAGAAACAGCACAGCATGAAAAAATAATGTCATGTAGTACACACAACACTTACATTCAATTTCTACATTTGCAAAACCACATTTAGTTGTAAAAACTCATATGTTAGAGAGGAGTGCAAGGACTTTACCTAACAGCCAGGAAATCTGGGGCACAGGAGAGGTGAAGTCAGTTGTCCATGTTTAAAAGCCAGTAAAAGGCAAGAATGCAGTTCAGTAAAAGCCCTACTTGCCCCATAGACTTGAAGAATAAGAAGTTCCCAGTGGGAAACCCAAGAGTTAATACATGATTTATCTTAGCGGGAGTCTTTCTAAAATGTGTACTTGTCCCAGCATTCCTGGATAGAGGAGCCTGAAGTCATCAGATGACTCAAGGTTAGTGCTCTGAGTACCATTCGCCACACAAGACAGACCCACAGAGCCACAGGCACCTAATTTTGAGAACATTATATCTTCTTTCAGGTAATCGTAGATCACCGAATTCACTTTGCCTGCTTCCAATAGGCAGGGAAACAGAATTGAGTTATACGCTGTGAAACTTTGAACTTCACATTAAGGAGTCTGGACCCATGGAAAGGTTCCATGCACAGGGGTAACACCACGGTAAAGATCTAGAAAATAAACTGATGAAAAATGTAAATTATCAGGGAATGAGATTATTATTCAATAGAACCTTCTGAAGTGATTGAAACATTCTATATCTGCACTGTTCAATACAGCAGCCACTGGACACATGTGGCTACTGAACACTTGAAATGTAGCCAGTCTTACCAAAGAACTGAATTTTTACTTTAAGTTTAATTAATTTAACTTTATATAGCCACATGTGGTCAGGGGTTACCACAATAAAGAGCTCTAGACAAGAGAATCTAGGACCAGAATTAAATAGAGATTGAATAAATTCAAGAGGCAAGAAATATATAGCAAAGATGGCTTAGAACTTACATTTAATTTACTGCCTCTCCCACAAACTTTTGTACTATTATTGTCATGATTTCAATTCTGAATTTTCCTTCCTTTTGTCTCTCTGGGCCTTGCACTGGCCATTTCCTATTGATATATCTTCCAAATCATTAATTTTCTCTTCATCTGTGTTTAACCTTCTTTACAACCCTTCTATTAAGTTCTTAATTTCATGTATTATTTTTATTTAGTTCTATATTATTGGTTTCTTTTGCAGATATTCCAGTTCTTTCAGGAATTTCTCTAGCTTATCAGCTAATTCTATAACCATATCAATCACATCATTTTAATACCTATGCTTGATAAACTTTCATATCTGCATCTCCCAGAGACTCCTTTCTATTATCTGTTTTGCTTTGAATCTTCCTTGGAATGCCTGATAACTTTTGTCTAGTTGAATGCCAGATATCGTCTATAGAAAATCATGGAGGCTCTAGATAAAATTTTGGTTTCCCAACAGGAAGTTAGAGTAGGGGGATGGTCACTTTAATCTAATCAGGGTTTGACCTGTTGAGAGGCTGAGTTTCAGTTTTTATAGAATCTAGTGTATTTCTTGTTTGCCCTTAGTCAGGGTTCATTCAGTCTTTCAGCATTCCCCAGTAAAAAACCTGGGGTATTTACCACAACCTCCCAATTTTTATCTCACTGTTAGGATTACCAAAAACTCACTCACCTCCTAAACATTCTGTTGTCACTTTCTGCATAGCTTCTCTCAACTAGCTCTACTTAAGTATGAATGAGTTTCTTAGAGTTCAACATCAGAGCAATTGGGCTCACTTTGCTACTTTTCTCTGTGATCTACCTACCCATCAAGTCCTGCAGAGAACAATTAAAATAGCTGTATATATATGCATGTACATAACTCGGTAATTATACAATACAAACATATTTATGAAATGCAGATATGTGATTCAGAAAGCAGAGTGCTGATAGATTTTATTTCAGCTTTCCTAATTCTTCTCAGGAGAGCTTTGCTCTGGTGTGAGTTTACCTTGATCATAGAACTCCTTTGCCATTAGAACTTAAATTATTTTAAAAGTGATGGCTATATCTTCTACCTCTGTATCCTTACCATTGGGTACATTACCTGGCAGCTGATAGATGCTTGGGTAAATATATGAATTATCTATTTCTTTCTGGCTGCCTCCCAAAGGAAGCAATCTGGGCATCCAGGAAGGAGCTCTTAGCGAATATCTGACCTTGCATGTGATCTAAGATACAACAGACTATGAGTCCATCACACTCAACCTCGCCTACCTGTTCAATACTATAGCTCCTGTAATCTACTGACTGCCAGATTCCCCCTTCAAGCACTTAAAATAAGAAACAGGGTGCATGTGGTTATTGTGAGCCCTGGGCCTGAAAGAGCCAGTGGATTTTATGGGTGGCCATGTTGGAAAACAGGCGAGCAGAATGGAGCAGCGGCTGGAACCCGCACAGCAGAGGGGAGGTAAGAGACCAGAGCTCAGTGGCACTCTGGGCCCCGCAAGGCCTGGTGTGTTGTGCTTATTCTTCTTGCATTCCACGAGTTCTGCAACTTTAGGCTGTGCCTGCTCCTCTCCTGAATCAGCTTAGCTGGGTTTCCATGGCTTCAGCTAACCAAGCCTAGATGAGGATAAGAAGGTCCTTATGAAGACAACACAGAGATGAACAATACAAATATATCTCCAAGGAGCTAGGTTTCCAGGAGGCCAAGGATGCCCATCATGGTCTGGACCCTTACCACCCCACACGTGGTCTATGGGTCAGCAGCACCAGTGCCACCTGGGAGCTCCTCAGAAATGTGGAATGGCAAGCCCCACGTTGGATCTACTGAATCAGAATCTGTTTTTAAGCCCAGATCCCCGGGTGAAATGTATTCCTTTTAAAGTTTGGGACATACATGCTCACAGGGTTGAAAGACTCAGCTGCCACTTGCTAGTTGTATACCCTTGGATAAGTCACTTAATTTTCCTGTGCCTTAGTTTACCCATTTGTAAAATGGGGACAATGAGAAGTGCCCATGTTGAAGTAGGTGCAGGGGTTAAAGGGATTCATGTGTGTGAAGTGCTCAGAACAGTGCCTGAGACCTAGTGAGCCCATATCCACAAGGACACTAGCTGTCTGAGTATAGGGACTTTCACCTGTTTTATTCACTGTTCTAACCTCTCCCCCACCCCATCCCACCCCCCAACGCCTCAGGAGGATCCTTTGTTGTCAGCTTTTGCCTCAGGGAGTGACTCTTCAATTGTCCAAGTGGTCAACGAAAGGGTTCCCTGTCCTTTGTGTCTAAATCTCTACAGCTCCCATGAGCTGTTTTTAACACCTTTTAGTGCCTTCAGGTTGTTTTTATCACCTTTCAGTGTCAGAAATTGTGGGTCCTTGATTTAATTCAAATACAGTTCTCTTTCCCTTATCTAGGATAGAAGACAACAAGCTCTCCCTAACCTATTTATGGACACATGAGTTGAAAGAGCTAACAAACTGGGATTCTAAACTAACGGAGCTCTATGCAAAGAATCACTGGATGCACTTCCTTCAACATGGGCACTTCTCATTCCCCCCACCCCGCACCCAGTGCAGATATTTCACAGGATGGTGCAGCAACTTTGGCATCTGATGATTAGCAGCACCAGTCCTAGTCTTACTTGTTCCTACAAGAAAGAAAAATTTTTACATGAACGCTGCCAGAGCTTTGGGAATTTTCCTAAGGTTCTGCATAAGTATCTTGTTGCAGCTGCTAATCCTGTGCTATCTCAAAGTGAATTTGATACCTTGTCAAGCCAGGGATCTGAGTTCACAGACTATGAGGAAGCAGAGCTGTGGCATGCAGCCAGGCCAACTGCAAGAGCTGAGCAGTGGACAATCAGCAGGTCTCCTGACTCCACAATCACGATGCCCTCCTCAGCACAGCCATGAGCGGCTAATATACATTCACCTTAGTCAGCCTTCAAGTGTGGGTGGAAGAGGCCTCAGCAGGGCAGACAGACTTGAAAAGGATGGTGTGCTTTGAGAAAACATTTTGCAAGACTGAAGAACAAGTGGCAAATGTTCTGACCACAGATTACTAATGTTGCTCAAAGACTTGCAGAAATAAAATGCAAATCTCTTGATGGAAGAGCATTTTTGTAGCAGTTTCCAATAAGTTTAGCAATCAGAAGGCTGGAGAGCCTTGAACAAGAGGCAATCAATCTATGCCATTCCACCGTACTGGCCTCACTTTGGGATCTAGCTGGACTCCCAGACAAATGGAAAGATGACAGCGGCCTCTTGTACCAATCTGCTGACTCTTCCTACGCACAGCTCAGGGGAATGGAAGTCCTGCCGTCCTGACAGCTGCCCGTGATTAAAGGAGTGCCCAGCCTAATCCCCCAAAGAGGAAAGCAAGTGCATGACAGTCAGTCGGTGAGTGAGCTGGTGGTTCTATAAGGTCCCAATGGTGGACCCTGCTGCTCTGAGCTGGGGTTTTCACAATGGGGAGGATGGGACTTCCATCTCTCCCCAGGAAGGAGCAGGATTGAATGACGTTGCCTGACTCTCTACCCTCCTGTCTGCATTCACCACCTCCCTCATCCCTGGTGGGCAAGGAAAAGCCCTTGATCCAGGTGAGCTTCTGACCGCAGCTCCTCTCTGGGTGAGAGGCATGTGGTGAAGAACTTCTTCCAAGTAGCCTCTGTCCTGCCCCGTGCTCTGAGACTGGTCTTCCAGAAATAGCTGGCATGGGGGCAGATGCTATGGGGCCCCTCGGAACAGTCTCATCACCCCAGCTGCTGGGAGTGACACCAGCCCTGCTTCTCATGGAGCCCCACCTGTGGCGGCTCCTGTGCTCCTTTCCCATCCATCCATGTCCAGGAAGACCATGCAGTGGGCGGTCCAAGGACCCTGACCTCCTCCTCCCATGGCGTGCAGGCCTCTAGTGCCCCTGCTGAGGTAGGGGGTGGGGAGAGGGGGACAGGCAGGACAACTGCTCAGGGAAGCGGAAGGAAGCCCCGTTCAGCCTCAGTGCCAAGCCAAGCTACCTATCTCAGAACAGCTGTATCGGAACTAAAGTGGGTTTTATATCTGTCTGATGATTCAGATCTCACAGTGGAAGGAGGGTTGATGAGCACTCAGAAGCTAAACTGTCAGCTGACTACTGACTGCTTTGTCACTGCCTTGAAACCCTGGCGCCCAACGGGCAGAGCTTATGAGAGTTTCCGGTGAGGCAGTGGCCCAGATGACAGAGTTACGGGCCATACTGGGGCCTCCTCCGGAGCACAGAATAGGACAAAAATCTAATAAGGGACAAGTTGTGAAATCCGTCACGTCACTGCCCTCTGTTGAAGAAGGTGGCCGCAGGATCAAACAGTCTGGAAGAACACAGCCCAGAGGCACTGAGACAAACTGATTCTATCAGCCACATGTCTAGAGGAAGCAGGCTGGAAAGAAAGAGACTCAGTTAAGTCCCCTTTGACGGGACCTGGGGAAAGCATCACTCAGAGAGGTGTGGAAACTGAGAGCCCTAATTGCTACCTTGGAAAGAACGTCCTGTCAACTTCCCTGGGAAGGGTAGGTTTCACAGGTGAGTTCACAGCAAGACCGTGTGACAATGCCCTCTGGGTGCCAAGGGGCCTCTGGTTCTTTCAGGGTCCGCCATTCACTGAGGACGCTGACATGCTTTGTCTAGAAGCATGTCTAGACTGACATCACTAACTCATGGAGCGATGACCAAAATTTCTGAGAGGTCCTGGGAGGGCTCCATTTCTCCTGAAATTCTCTCCTACTGGTGCCCCTAATTCCTTTAACAAAAAAATCTTACAATTAACAAAGTTTAAATTGCAACTCTAGGTTATATCCAACATCAGGTGCACAGTTCTGACACAGAAAGCCTTCCAGAATGCAGGATTCAATGAAGAGAAAGTGGAGGGGCCCTGGCAGGCCGAGGGGAAGAAGGAAGCAGCAGGGAGCAGGGGCCAGGGAGCAGGGGCCAGGGTACAGGGAAGGTGGGCAGCCAGGCTCAGGACATACGCCTTCCCTTTCTATGCCTACCCTGACTAGGCTGGCTGAAGCCTTCTCCTGTGCTGTCCCGTCCAATCCAGGACAGGGTCTAGAACTCAAAACTAAATCAATGCCTCTTCAATTTAATCTAGGGAAAACAAAAGTAATAAGGATATAAGGAGTGACCCTAAACAGTAGTGTTATCTACAAAGTGATATGGGAGTGCAGGGAAGAGCATGGTCCCTTTGAACAATAGGGAAGGGAAGCGCTGGGTAGAGGAGGGTGTGGTCTCTGGCTAGGACTCCACCCCCAAGGACCTAGGTGAGGACAGGGATTTCCTGCCCAAATGTTGCATTTCCCGAGACCACCCTGGCCTACCACATCCCCATCCTGGGCCTATAAAAACACTGAGTCCCCAGTGGGACCAGGCGGAGTTTGACAGAGTTTGGCTGGGGCAGTCAGAAGAGAGCCGAGGCCACCGAGCAGCCCAGCTCCAGGAAGAAACCATCTCCCTTCTGTCTCTCCCATCGGCTGAGAGCTACTTCCACTCAATGAAACTTTGCACTCATTCTCCAAGCCCATTGGTGATCTGGTTTTTTCAGTATATCAGGGCAAGAACCCAGAATACAGAGGGGATATAGAAAGCCCTCTGTCCCTGAGACAAGGTGGAGTGTCTAACTGAGCGAGTTAACACAAGCTGCCTATAGACAACAAACTAAGAGAGCACCCTGTAACACACACCCACTGGGACTTCAGGAGCGTCGGTGATGACAGGCTTGCTCTTAATCAATGAATGAAATAAACGTGGTACAGGTGGGATAAGGCCACCTTACCAGGACCATGACATCATTACTTTCCGGAAGGCTAGGAGAGGGGCCAGGGTCAGGGGGCCCCACCGTGCCCAGCAACGGTCCTTTCCCTGGAGCCGCAGAAGCAGTAGGAATGTACTAGCACACCTGGCTGCCGAGGTGGATTTCTCCATCAAATTCTGGCCTTGGAGTTGCAAGCTTTGTGCCTGTCATGACTTATTTCATGGCCTCTGGGAGTTTAGTTTCCTACAGGATAGAGGCAGAAAGTCCAAAGATGATTCCTAACCAGAAGGTGATTCTTCTTAAACAGAGGATGATTCTTAAGTTACCTTGAGTTGAAGGGAAGCAGCAGTTTAGGAGCCTGATCCCTGGCAAGTAGACCTTGCAAATTAGCACCAGGAGAGAGCAAGCACCATCCGACCCCAGTTCCGTCAGGCAGCATTCTTACACAGGTTAATTAATAGGCGAGGAAAATGTAAAGGGACCGGAAGAGGATGGTGATGTGAAGTATGCAGAAAAAAGGATCCGTAAATAAAACAAAGGTGAGCCAACACCTTTGTCCCAAATTCAAATTCAATGTAGTCAGTTCACTCTCCCTTCTTATTCAACGATGGATGCACCTTTGTCCCAAATTCAAATTCAATGTAGTCAGCTCACTCTCCCTTCTCATGCAACAATAGATGTGATGGTTCCGAAGGAAAAAGCTCTTAAAATGTAGCTGTGTCTCTACTGTTTATAACTGGATCAACATTCTTGGGAACAGCAACTGCAGCCCCAGAGAGACACAGAGACCTTCTCTGTTCCTGCTCTCAGGCGCGTGCCTATTGCTTCCTTTCTCCTTTGCCTCTCCAAGACTTAGGTCGAAGGCAGTCTCCCCTGGGGTTCGAATAAAGCCATGTATGTCAGTAGAACCTCTGAGTGACCTGCAGGCGGCAACCAATGAGAAACAGTGAAGCTCCAGCTTTGTCTAGTGTATGCTGCCCTTTCCTACTGCATTCAGTCCAAGACAAATGCCAGAAAACAAAGCAAAAGGGCAGACAAAGGAAAAAAATGAAATAGACTTCCCATGGCAAGGCCATCGGAAAAGAGTCTGCTTCCTGAAGGTGAAGCAGCTACAGAGCACAAAAGCCATCTTTATGTCCCCAGTGAGAAGCTAGGAAATACTGAAACCGAGGGCTTGGTCACTGGCCCTCTACACACACAAGTCCAAGACAGGGCTATCTATGCACTTGTCACTCCCTTCCACTCCTAGTGGCCACTTTCCCTGGTACCAGAGTTTGGATCACTCATTCACTCCTACTTCTAAAAAATCATCATTGGGCCACTTCTGTGCATATGCAGCACGTAACATGTGAGGGTGCATTTCAGAAGGCTCTGGCAGTGTCCCTGGCACCAAGGTCCCCGGCACCAAGGTCCCTGGCTGGGTCCATCCTTCCAACCTTTCCTCTTGTTGCTGTCCACCCTCATCCCCCACCAACCGCAAACATGTATCTAAGTCCATGGAGTTACTTTTTCATGCCTGTATAGCCTCTTGCAATACTTTTGAGCAGGCTCTCATCTCTCCTGAAACAGCATGGCCCATGGCTGTCTGCTGAAGCTCTCCTGGGGTCCAAGCGAAGACCCACATCCTCCCTGTAACCTCCTATGGCCCAGCAATTCATGTGTCCTCATCTCCCTTACTCCCACGTCAGCCTTACCCTCTCGTCTGGCCCTTTCACACTCTTTGTTTGCTACCTCCATCATGTCTGTTAGATCTATAACCATATATACACCATGGCTTCTCCCCTACATGGTGAGGCTAGGGCCCTAGGAGGGCAGGCATCAAACATCTCCATCTGTACCTCTCTTTGGGCAAGGCATGGTATGACAGGCTCATAAACTGGGGCTTCATGAATGTCTGTGAAGCTAACTTTTTAATCTTAACTCTTCCAAGACCATGGCAGTTGGAATGAGGGTAGGTACGAAGAAGAATTGTTCAAAGTGGTGTTTAAATTACACTCTGGTTGTCAATTTGATCCCTTTGAGTGTCTGGCTGGACCTGTTGACACTTTAAACACCATGATGTGTGCTTGCTTAATTAACCAGGAGCCCTAAATGTTTAGTAAATCTCATTCCTAATTATCTGTTCTGTGTCTCCAGAGAAAAAGGAATTATTCTGTTAATTTCTTCCACTAAAACTTGAAGTATCAATTCCCTGTGGTAGTAACTTCAGATCTAATTATTAAATTTCCTCTCACATTTTGGGGTTAAACAGTCAGATGAGAAATCATATTATAATTTAATCTTTGCCCCCAAATACTTTTAGGGTGATGAAGAGCTTTTCCATTTGCTTTGTCCACTCTCCACATTTAAACCTTACTTACATAATCTTAAATAACAATTTGGTTTTTAAAATACACTATTTGGGTTTAAAGTAAATTACAATTAAACTGCAGGAGACAGCCCTTGCAAATTGCTTCTATTATTAGCATTTTCACTGCTGATAAAGACCTCTCCATCTAAAAGCAGGAAGATTTATTTTGGCCCAGAATGTCAGACTGCTTCTGAATCTGTGGGTTGTAGGATTGGGTTGGAAAGCCATTGAAGATCATGTTTTTTGAGGCCTTGGAGATCAAAGCTGTAGCCTCCCTAAGAGCAGGAGCCTCTGATGAATGACCTCATCACTCCTGTGAACACGAGCAGCACACGCTCCCATGAAGTGCACTCAGGCTACGGCCCTGCAAACCTATCTCAACGCTTTCCATGGGAACCTTATGACACATGGCACTGGGGACGGCCAGCTGGGGCCCATCTTTCACCAGGAGCACCTTGGACACTTAGGCTTCATCCTGGAATCTCTCCAGGCAGCACCTGAAGAAGCAAGCATACCCGCCGCATACCCACCGGGGGCCTCTTCATGTTAAGCTAAGTCTACAGAATCTGCACTTACTGAGAGCAGCCAACCCATGTCCGTGCCCTAGAGAGAAAAGTCTAGAGGTGACAGCATGTCAAGCACGATGGAGGAGGCACAAAGGTGGGGAGACTCCCAAAGCTTAGGGAGTAAAAGAAGGTAAAGAAAGGACAGAACACAAACATCAATGACTTGGACTTGGAGAAAAAGGGTCAAGGGTATGTAGAGGGGCAATCAGGCTCTGGACATGCAAGGAACAGGAAGACAGTGGCTGAAGTTCTCAAGGGCAGGCCTGAGGCACAGCAAGTGCCCCAGCAGCACGGAGCATGCAGGACAGACATGGGCAGACACAGCCTGTGCAACACAGGGCAAAGCGAAGTGCTTTTCTTCAGGAAGTATCAGTATTTGAAAAGATATTTACCATAACTAGCTATACATTACTTTTCACTTACATGAGAAATTTTGGTACCTTAAAATATGAAATCATCACCTCATTTCAAAGGTGACCTTGGAGTTTACCCTGAAGAGGACAAGAACAAGTTGTCTGCATCTCAATTCTTACATAAAATTGTGACCCAACTACTTAAGCAAAACTGTTAACTGGTCTTTGTTTGTTTGTGTGTATTCTTATTTTTGTTTTGTTCTCTGGCCTAAGGTCATCAAGAACCAAGAGCATTTGGGAATCCCAACACTAGGCTATGATGCCTGTCAGGTAGGAAACGAGTTCCAGTTCGGTATGCCATGGACACCCCCAATATAAATAAGCCACTCCTTGGAGAGAAGGAGACATGGCTGAGCAGTTCCTCTCCCTGTTGAAATCACCTCAACCCTCTACTCATGCTCCCTCAGTTCTCATCCCATTTTCCTTGTGCTGCCCACTTCAGCCTTGCTATGCCCCCACAGTGCTCAGCACACAGCCCTCAGGCCTCGGCCTTCCCCACCAGCCTTGGGGCTGGGCAAGGCATTATTACGCCCTTCACTTCATCAGTATCACCTGCAGTGAGGCTACACCTGCATCTGGCCTGCTCAGGATGAATGAATGAAAAGCTGCTACACATGTTTACTGAGTTAGACCCCTGGGTGTCATCCCAAAGCTCTCTCCATCATTCACATCCAGTCAATCGGTAAGACTTCTCATCTGACCTCTTAATATCTCCTCATTCCTACTGCCAAAGTCAGTCCTCCATCATTTCAAGCTACAAAAGACCCCACTTCCTCCTCCTCCTCTAATCTGATTCCCCCCAGATCCATGCACCGAGCAGCCAACATTCAACAAGTTTGGCTCCTCCCCAAAGCCCTGGCATGAGCTGCAGTGCCTGTCCCCTTGGTCGTCTGTGCCACCGCCACATAAACCACTAAGATCATCTCCAGCATTGCCCTCTCCCTCAGCTCTTAAAGGACCCTCTGGTGTGTTCCCACAGTGCCCTGTGTGCATCCTGACCCCTGCACTCACACTGCAAGACCCCATGTGTTTGTGTATCTGCCACCCCTATAGACGGATCCACCCATGTGTTTCTGGGTCTCCGTTATTGCAACAGCCTGGCATGCAGCAGGTGTTTGATAACACACACACTGAGTGAAGGAATAAATGAATCCACCTAGAGCTGCTGGACATCATCATCCATACTATTTTCTGATGCAATTTCTTCACTGAGCTAAACAAAGCTTCCTCCATAGAACGGATCCTGTCTCTGAAGCGGCTGCTCATTTCCTCATCACATTTGCCACTGTTCTCTAGCTTAAATCCATCTGTCTGGAAATGAGGTTCCCAAAGCTGACTGTGTAGTCCTGGTTAGGGTCTCACCAGTGTCGTACCTACAACACAATCACCTCCTTCTGAGGGGCTCCAGGTCGAATTTGAAAACAACGCCAGCTGCTGAGCTGTGGTCTCACGTTGCAAATGCGCAGCTGACTCACTGCTATTATCACTCCGAATCCTCTCGCAGAGAGAGCCTCCCGGCCCCCCGGTGCCTATCCAGCAATGCTTGAGATTTGTTTTCCCCACATGTATTGCTGTGCCATTTTTCAAATTGAATTTCATTTTGTTATTTCCTGCCTATATTTCTTACCACTCTGGAATCGTTTTTATGATGTTTTATTTCTCGCTGACGTTAAGAACATTTCCCAGTTTTGCATTTTCTGTAAAGTTCATTAGGGTGATGTGGGCTCCTTTCTCAATGTCATTGATAAAACAATCAAAGGAAATCAAACCTAATATCCACCCTCATGATTTCCACTAGAAGCCTCTCCAGGGGGTTCCAATGCCACGTGTCACCTAGGACTTTTCAATCCATTTTCTCTCTAAGCAGGATTCCTCACCCAGTGAAATTGTCACATGGCACAGGCAAATGGAGACACTTTTGCTTTGCCTGTCCTTTTACCATTGGGTAATAAAAACAACATCAACAAGTTCATCTGGCATGAGATTCTGTGAAATAAGCCAGGCACGGCTCCACTGTCCTCTGGAGATTCTCTCCCTTTCATTCTTCACTTCTGTTGTACCATTTTGTGCCCCATGGTGACAACAGGAAGCCTTGGTACACCAGGGAGCTCCACCCTCAATCTTCCACATACCTAGTTTGCAGATGAACCCCACTTAACATTTCCAAATGCTTCAAAATCCCCAATTCTCTATCATACTTTAACAATTTGCACAATAAAACATAAAGGCAGCCTATGCCCTGCTCAAAATTAATACAGCATGTACTTCGTAGCCAAACACTTTCAGAAGTGCCTCCAGAAGTTCATTTATTCATGTATATTTTTTCCAACAATTTATACTTATTTTTTTTCATCACCATACATGAATGCTCAAGGGCGTACCCAGATTTTGGGTAAAATGAAAAATACATAGAGCAAAGTAAGCAGAGACCACTGCAGAGACCACTAGTGTGGACTGGTTATTTGGATTGGCCTTGGATTTTTTTCCTTCTGATTTTTTATTTTGCATGATGTTCATAAAGCATTTTTCAAGCACGTGACTCACAGATTGGACTTTGTTGGGGACAGCCATCTTAGGGGTGCAGCATGAATGCCACAGGCTGCAGATTGTAGGCAATCCCAGCACCCCTGTGCCTGCACCCCTTTCTTTCCCACTCAGAGAAATAAATGAAAGTCCAAGTGATAAAGACTGGTGTTGTGGTCAAAGACTTGACTCCACTGTAATATGGATAAACAATTTCAGTCTCCAAGTTGAGAGATTTTAATCAGCATTCATGACAATATGGCCATGGCACCTCAGTAATATCCACAGATTTACTCTATTCAGCATTCCGACAGGTGAGCCTTCCCAGTAATGACCTTTTGCAGCCAGTGGGCTGCCTCACCACATTCCCATCCCTTCCCTCCTCAGAGAAGAATGCCTCACCTTTCTTAAGTGATGACCATTCACAGGTCAGAAAAAACTCCAGTTAAGGAAAAGCAAGAAAACCTGGAAAATAGAAAAGGAGTCACATGGCTAGAGGCATGTAAGTGTTTCGCTCGCTGGGAAAACAAAAGAGAGAGAGGTAAGTTATAAAAACTATAGGCTAGTGGACTTTTCATCTATCTCTGACAGGTTTCTGGAATGGATTTTTAAATGAGGGTTTTAAGAAATTAAAAAAGGAGGCAGGGCACGGTGGCTCATGCCTATAATCCCAACACTTTGGGAGGCTGAGGCTGGTGGATCACCTGAGGTCAAGAGTTTGAGACCAGCCTGGCCAACATGAGGAAACCCCATCTCTACTAAAAATACAAAAATTATCTGGGTGTGGTGGCAGTGAGGCAGGAGAATCACTTGAACCTGGGAGGAGGAGGTTGCAGTGAGCCGAGATCATGCACTCCAGCCTGGGAGACAGAGTCAGGTTCTGTCTCAAGTCAAAAAAAAAAAAAAAAAAAAAAAAAAGAAGAGGAAGAAAGAAAGAAAGGAAAGAAGGAAGGAGAGAGGGAGGGATGAAGGAAGGGAGGGAGGGAGGGAAGAGAGAGGGAGGGACAGAGGGAAGGATAAATTCCTAAGAGATATTGTCAGTGCAATCCCAGTTGCTGTTGTGGTAGGTTTACTAGTGGAGATCATGAAAAAGCCATGGTTGTCTCAAAGCTGGCTTTTAATAAGGCAACTGACAGTCTCTAATAGTAGTCATGTGGGCTAGGTAGAAAGATGTGGTCAAGATAAAAACCCAAAGGGCAGGTTAACTCACAGTAGTGTCATACAAAAAGGGCACAGGTAGATGGCTCAGTATCTCTAAAGTACTGACCAATGCAATATGGTAGGAAAATAATGAGATAAGTATCCACAGACACCACTGAAATGTAACTGAGAAACACCACATCCGAAATGATAAGTTAACTTATTATGTTGCCAAATATAACTCAAGAAAAGTGAAACTTTTCTATACACCAGCAATACCAATTTAAAAGCTGTATGTATATGTGTGTGCATAGCAGGAGATAGTATATCCTAATTACAATTATAAAATACCTAGAAGACAGCATAATAAAAATGTTGGAATTATGTGAAAAAAAATTGTACTGAAACACATATAAAAAAAAAAAACACCCTGACTACATAAATGAATACAACAAGTTATTGCATAGGAACATTCAAAATCATAAAGACATCTAAGATGTATATACCCACAACAAAGTAGTATAATAAGCTAATGAAATCCCAGTCAAACCCCAACATAATTTTTACATAACTAGGTAAGTTAATCCTCACGATCATCTTAAAGAAAACTAAATATATAAGAATAGCTAAGATAATTTTTTAAATGAGGATATTTGACCTATTCTATAATAACTAAAATAGTGCTATTTGGTAAAATGTATAAATTTTTCATTTAAACATAGGGATTTAGCTTAAAAAATGTGACATTTCAAGCTAGAAAAATACTTCTTCAACAGATAGTGTGGGGATAACATTTTAGCCTTTTGTAAAGAAAAAATAAATTAGCTACTATATGCTGTATATAAAAAAACAGATTCCAAAGAGATAGAGGAGTAAAGCCTTTTTTTAGTCATGAAAAATATTAGAGAAAAATATGGCAAACATTTTTATAAGCTTGGGGCAGGGGATCCTTTCCAGGATTCAATACAAAACCAAAGTACCATGTGCAATTTATTGAATGTAAATTACACTTCAATATAAATTCCACTGGAAAAGAATGCCACAAAGGAAAACATATCAAATTTGAATAAATAAATATCTTGAAATGGGAAATATCTATATGGTAAAAGAAAATATAAACAAAGTGGAAAGAAAACCAACAAACAGGAAGAAAGTTTTGTACCATATATAATAGCTAAAAAATTAATAATCATATCTATACACACTCAACACACACACACATACACATATATAAAAAAAGACAGCAACCCAATTATTAAGGTTATAGCCAGGCAATTCACAGAATAAATACACAAACCATGTCTAAACATATGAAGAGATGCTCAACCTCACCAATAATTGAATACAACAGAAATTAAATTGCACTGTATCGTATTGAATATAATAATCGAAATTAAAACAACAATGAAATATCTTTTCCATCACTGTGATAAATAATGGAAAAGATTAATAATATTAATTGTTAAAGAGGCTTCAGGGAAATAGACGTTATCATGTATAGAGTATACATTTGTAAAGTCTTTTCAGCAATAGCATTTTGGCATTGTCTATAAAAATGTTAACTATGCTTACCCTTAGGCCAGCAATTCCCTTTCCAGGAATCTAACAGATGTATTTGGAAAGATGTACAAGGATTTCACTGAAGCACTGTTTATGTTGGTGAAATACTAGAAGATCCCTAAGTGTCTATCACTACAGGAATGATTGCATGCAGTTTGGTATTGTCTCACTATATTAACATGTAAGTTACAAACTAATACATGTAATATCTATAACACTTATAAAGCAATACATGCACTATTGTTAAAATACAAGTATGTCTGCATGTGTGTGTGTGTGTGTGTGTGTGTGTGTGTGTGTGTCTGTGTATGAATGTCAATAGGAAAAATATTTGAAAGATCTAAACCAAATTATTGACAATGATTATCTCTGGGGATGGGAGTGGAACTGGGGATATTAAGTTGTGGGTGGGAGAAAGATACTTGCACATTTTAGTTTTTGCATTGATTGGTTGTTGTTTTGTTTTGTTTTGTTTTGTTTTGTGAGACGGAGTCTCGCTCTGTCACCCAGGCTGGAGTGCAATGGCATAATCTCGGCTCACTGCAACCTCCACCTCCTGGGTTCAAGTGATTCTTCCGCCTCAGCCTCCTGAGTAGTTGGGATTACAGGCGCCCGCCACCACGGCTGGCTAATTTTTGTATTTTTGTAGAGGTGAGGTTTCACCATGTTGGCCAGGCTGGTATCAAACTCCTGACTCATGATCTGCCCACTTTGGCATTCCAAAGTGCCGGAATTAGAGGCATGAGCCACCACACCCAGCCGACTCTTTTACATATAATATTTTTGACACTATCCCTGTGCCACAGCAGCTTGAAAAACAATGGCACGACTACATAATGTTGTGTCTACAGTGCTAAAAACAGAAGCTACACGACATCCCCAGTGGGAGAGCCCTCATGCCCAAACAATGCATTGATGGAAGAGGAAAGATGAATCTAGGACCCCAAAAAATAGGTATGATTGGAATAGGTCAAGGGAAAAAGAGGTGCAGCATCCCAGAGAGGGTGACTACATCCTCCAAGTCATGCCTACTTCAAGGTCATCCACAGCAACAGGTGCTAATGCCACTTGACAAAGAACATTTTATGCATTCCTCAAGTATGTATTGAGGGTCAATCGTTTATCAGGCACTGTTGCAGGCATTCATTGTTATCATCATCATCCTCAAAAAGCATATATGACTGTCATAGAGAAATAGAACCAACACACCCAGAAATAATGTTTTACCAGCTATCTGGGCATCATTTAGCCTACTCAACACGTAAAATTAACCACATGAAATTGGTAGCTCTTATGTAAACTAATTCACGGGAAAAGGCATTTTCAATGCTGGTGGGAGTATAAATAGGCAAACTATTTTAGAGGTCAATTCACTTCTTGAAATTGTGTCCATCTTTAAATTGGGTAGACCTTTGGACCTGGCAATTTTATTTCCAGGACTTTATGCTAAGATCATGGAGATTTATTGACAATGATTTAGAGCAGCTTTAAATGTCCAGTAACAATATGTAGGAAGCTAAATTGTGGCCCATCTGCATGATGGAACACGATTCCATCATTAAAATTATGTTTTGGAAGTATATTTAGCAAGGGAAAATGTGCACACTATTTAGTAATATCAGAAAAGCCAGTCACAGAGCACTCTTTACAGTAAGATTGAAATTAGATTTTAAATTTATGTTTGCATAAAATGCCTGAAAGTATTTGCACTGAAATGTTAAGTTGTGCCTGAGTAGAGATATGGTAAGTCATTTTTATTTTCTTCTTTAAACCCTTTCAGTGTTTTTCCATGTTTTCTATAATTGAACTATATTACACTATATTACTTCTGCAATAGAAAACAACCAACATATGGAAATCAGGACAGATAATAAAAGCCAACACTCCTATGGCTCTTCTCTGTGCCGGGAGTCATTCTTTAAATACATCATCACGAGTCACCCTCCCTGTGCTAGGCAAGTCGCCCACAACAGAGGGATGAGGAGAGACCACGCACCAGCCTTTCTTTCTGGGAGTTTACAGTGGAAGACAAGCAATTTTATCTCACATCAAGAACTCTGAAGGAAGGAGACCATATCTGTGGTGAAGGGAAAAGAGTGGGGTGGTATTAGAAGGGAAATCCCAAGAAAAGTTCCCCTCTCTGCTGGATGGCTGGAGACTCCTATTGAAAGGAGAGAGGTAACATGAGCAGATTAGAAAAGAGACCACAGACCTGGAGTGGGGGGCACTCCCAAACCCCGCGGAGACATCCCATTTGATATTCCAACCCAAAGGTATGTACCCACAGAACTTCTCATCCTTCTTGTTCTTTGTTTTTGTTTTCCATTTAAGGTGGCTCACAACTGTAAACCTAGAACTTTGGGAGGTTCAGGCGGGTGGATCACCTGAGGTCACAAGTTCGAGACCAGCTTAGCCAACATGGAGAAATCCCATCTCTACTGAAAATACAAAAATGAGCTGAGTGTGGTGGTACATGCCTATAATCCCAGCTACTCAGGAGGCTGAGGCAGGACAATTGCTTGAAGTTGGGAGGCAGAGGTTGCAATGAGCCCACATGGCACCACTGCACTCTAGCCTGGGCGACAGAGTGAAGAGACTCTTTCTCAAAAAAAAAAAAAAAAAAAAAAAAAAAAGGTGGAGATTTAGGAAAATAAAGCCCTGGAGACAGACAAGGCCCAGAGCCCCGGGAAAGGTGTTCTGGGAGGCTGGAGCCATGGGCCTCTCCTGGCCCTGCCCAGGAAGAATAGTCAGCCAAGGCTCCACATAGTCCCAGCCTAGGGTGAACTGCTCCGACACAAACAGCCTGTCTGGTTTCAGGTCATTTGCTTGCAGTTACCTTTCCTTAACTGCCTTGGAACAGTCCCCTGGAGGTCTACATAGAATGTTCTAGAAGGTATGGTCATTGCTTCCTAAGTTTTGAATCTTTCCATCAGCAAATCATAGCCCTGCACAGGGGAGGCAGAGCAGACATGGCAAGGGAGGCAGAGCTCTGCTGAGAGGGTAGAACCACTTCCGGGTGAGAGGTCAGAAAGGGGTGGGTGAGAGAAGTGGAGAGAGACAGAGAAATAAAGAGATATCGTATAGAGAGAGAGACACAGAGGAAGAGAGACAGAGACACACACACACAGAGAAAGAGACAGAGATACGGAGATACACAGAGGGAGAAGAAAAGACAGAGAAACAGTGACAGAGAGAACAGGGAGAGAGACAGAGACAGAGACACAGAGGGAGAAAGACAAAGACACAGAGAGACACAGAGGGAGAGAGACACACAGAGAGACACACAGAGAGAGATGGAAAGACAGGGGGAGACACAGAGAGAGACCGAGAGACAAAGACAGAAGAATAAAGAGAGAGAGAGACAGAGACAGACAGAGAGACAGACAGAGGGAGAGAAAGAGAGAGACAGAGAGAGGAATGAGGAAGAAGGGAAAGGGAGCTGAGGAGGGGAGAACCAGGGCACGAAAGTGGGGGAGCAAGAGAGCAGGAGAAGAAGGGGGAGGAGATCCTTATTTCCAGTGAAGTCTTAAAAACCTAAAATGCAATAAACAAACAAACAAACTACCTCACGTATTTGGAGCAAGTTCTCAAACAAATGGTCTAGACTGAACCCAGCTTCACTCACTGAAATGAGATTCACATTGACCAACAAGCTACATGACTGTGCTTACCTGAAGGCAGCAAACCTTTTTATATATTTTATTTGGCGGGGCGTCATCACTGCCTAAAGATTTAGTCTATGACTCCAGAATACACTGTGACACAAAGACCAAAAACAACACTATTCACACACATACACTCATACACACCCCATATATATATATATATATATATATAAGATCTTGTGTTTCAGAGCCAAGTGGTATTTGCCGAGGGCTCTCAGCTCAGCCCTTGATGATCTGATGTATTTATGTTTTTGTGCAAAAATAATAAACCAACAGTCGTTGGTTTTCTTGAATTAATTGTCTTAAGGAGAAAAATTGCACATTCTAGTTAATATATCATTCTGTGCTTATGAACATTACAACAAGCAAACTCCAAAGACAAGTAACATTGAACTACTGTAAAGAATCTCTATATAAATTATTTTATTCCATGTCCCTTATTTATATAAGACATTAAAAATACTTTTCACAACTAAGTTTTGTCCTTTAAAAAGGCTAATCAAAACTGCATCACTAAGGCCTTGAGTATTATGTTATATGTGTACAATAAAACCAGACCCTTTTTCATATTTGAGACTATCAGCTGTACTTTGTGAGCCTCTTGATCTTGCACCAAACTAAATTCAATTTCAAAGTAATCAAAGGCGTCATATAGTGCACAACAGAAAGTCTTACTAAAATTGCCAGAGTTGTCTTCCTGAATAGAAACATTGGTCATAAAAAAATGACAGCCCCAAAATACGGCACTTGGTAGCTGAGATGTTCCAGAAACGCTGCCCATCCCTCCTATCTGTCTTCAGGAAGGGAGGGCTA
The DNA here is from genome assembly GCF_048565385.1 of Saimiri boliviensis. Lineage (NCBI taxonomy): Eukaryota > Metazoa > Chordata > Mammalia > Primates > Cebidae > Saimiri > Saimiri boliviensis. The sequence goes on along the minus strand of NC_133460.1, from coordinate 26,255,970 downwards.
CCCGTGGTCCTCTGCCCACTTCCTCACGAATTTCTTGGCGATCTGCTGCCTCAGCTTGGATCAGTTCCAGTGGGCAATTAGCCTGCGCTACTCCTAGGCCTGACGACTTACAGCAAGACTTCCCAATGCGTGCCTCTCCATGGGTGCCCGGCGCCCCCCCAGCCAAAGCCATCAAGCCTGCATGGACCTGGGTGGGAGGCTGAGCACTGACATAGATGCTCTCCTTAGCCAAACTACAGCCAGGATCCTCGGGGCCTTTTATCGACTAAGCCTCAACCTTGGCCTAGAGACTCCAACAAACACTAACATAGTTTCGAATGGCTCAAGGCCGTATGCCTATGCCAGGGGTGACCTTCTAAAAGTGCCTGCCTGAGAAAACTCAAGGCTGCCAAAAGCAGTTACTGCTTGTTCCAGCCAATACCTGAAGACAAAACCCTCGTCTCCCCGTCTCTGTGGGAAGGTAGAAGCCAAATTTGCATAAGAACCTTAGCAAGCCCAGACGGGGGTTCCACATGAGCCAAACACCCCCACTACTGCTTTGACTCTACTCACACTTCTTTGACTCTACTGAGTCCTCACTCATGCCCGCCCTCACTCATTCTCCTTTGAAAACAACCAGTCACATCTGCACAAATAAGAGTTGAATCCAGTTCATGCCAGGCTCTCTTCTCTACTGCAATAGCTACTGCTGAATAAAATCCACCCTGACCCCTTTGACCAGGGTCCAGCTTTTTTGACCCTTGACAGCACACAGCCAGGGCAACTTCAGACACTTAAGCAGATTTGCCCAGAGGGTGGGCTGGGCCATGCTGGGCCAGGCCTGTGGTCCTTTCTGTTCTCACTTCTGTGTCTACACAGCACGTTAGCCAGTGTCCAGGTCAAGATCTACCCTCACCCCATAGCATGACTCTTGTCTGTGGCCAACAGAGGCCCGCAAGATACGTTCTAGTGCAACAGAGCCAACCCGGGGGCCCCTGGGTGGTGGCTGCAGAAGGGGTCCTGCCCCACCCCCACGACTTCTCCCCAGGGAGACGGGACCCTCACCTCTCATTTCCGTGGCTGAGGAGCCATTGGACCAGGCCGTCCACTTGTTCCTGTGCTTGCTGATTTCCTGGACTTTGCAGACATAATTCCCTTGGTCCGAGGGCTGCAGCGTCAACACAGAGAGCCTGTAGAGCACCCCGCGCTGCTCCTCCAGCAGGCGCAGCCTCTGCCGGTTGGCACTGCGGCTGAAATTCCCGTAGTACTGCACCACCCGGAGCTTGGTCATCTTCACCATCAAGACCTCCTGGGAGTTGGAGGAGCGTGCAAAGAACCAGCGCACAGCCAGCAAGCTGTCCTTCCGCCTCTTCTGGGAGACGTGGCAGAGGAGAGTGGCATTCTCCCCCTCCAGGTAGTCAACCACGGGCCCCGGGGACACAGTGACATTGAGGGCTGCACAGACCTCTGCAGAGAAAAAGGGGAGAAGAGAGGATGAGGAGAGCCCCAGGTCCCTCTGCGGACAGCCCGCAGTCCAGAAGCCGGGAAATGCCTCCACACACTGGGCATCCTGGACTTCGCAGACATAATACCCTGCCTAGCCACAGAGGCAGGCGGCCCCTCGCCTCTCCAGAGGAGGGGCTTTTCTGGGGGTGAGCCTCTGTGGGCCCCCACTGTCTCATCTATGGGACCACCCTGTCCATGTGGGATGCTAGACAATGACCTCGTGACCCAGAAGTATTTTTCAAAATTTTGTAATTAGTTGCTGGACATTTAAAATTCAGATTTCACGTAAAAGATTTAGATTTTCGGAATTTCTTAAAAATGTCCAGCCCACAGCTGATCCCCCACCACTCCCCACCACTCCCCACACCTCACCCCCCAGCCTGCTTTCATGTTTTGTCCCTGACCTGATGTCAGATATGCTGTGGGTGGGGAGTCGCCCTGGGGCCGGGCAGACCCCTGGGCAGTGCTGAAGGGAAGCAAGGAGGAAAGAGGAAAAACAGATCAAGCAAGTTGTGAACATTTGACAAGGAGGCTGTGGGGCTGCAGGCGGGCGGCCTTTGCCGAGGGTTGGGGAAGGCTGGCAGATGAAAACTATTCTTCATCGTAAAAATCCAGGCAACAGGTCATCCTCCTATACAGCTTCCACTATTGATTTAATAACTGAACACCTCAAGACAGATGAATTTGAGGGTAATTTTCCCTTAAATTTTCTTTCTCATCTCTCAGAAGACAAGCACTAGCCCACAGGGTAATGCCATGAATCTTAACATCTTCACACCCATAAAGTCCCTTTTGTCATACATTCCATTCACAGGTCTAGCCAGTGATTAAAACACCAGAGTCTTTGATATATATGGAAGTGAGCCCAGAAGAAAAGGGTTAAGGCTCAGCTGGACTCTCTGCTAGATGGGTATGAGCTCTGTGTCTGCAGTGATGCGGGACAAAGCCAGCCTGGGAGATACTTAGGGCCGCAGACTAACTGTAGCCAAAGGAGAGACCCGCCCTGGAAGCAATCCCGCTGTCATCAGAAGACCCTCCTGCAAGGAAAAAGAGGAGGAATTGGCCCCACCATTTCCCCTGCATCTTGCCCACCTGGTGGGCACCTGGCCCATAGGCCATGTTAAATTAGTTGGAAGGCATTTCTTCCTCACTGCTGAAGCCCTGTGTGAAGTCCACACAGCTCTCATGGCAGGAGCTCCCTGGTGAGGAATGCAGCAGCTGGGGACACCGGCTGACCCGGCTCCAACAGCTGCCAGGGGCTGGGCGGGCAGAGAGCAGCAAAGATGCGGCAGCTGACTTCCAGAACTGAAGTCCAGCCCCATCCCGCCCCCAAGAGCTCCTCAGTGGAGGCCAGGAGAGCTGAGGAAGGCAGGAAATTGAAACAAGATGGGTGGGATGAGAGTGCAGGCGGGACCCCACGCCCCAGGCTCCTCCTATTAACACTACAAGGAGGAGGGATTATATATAGTGACTGAAACCAGAAGGATGTGCCAAGTGCTCCAGTCCCCATGGGAGGCCAGATTCCATCCTGGAGGCAAGCTAGTAACCCTTCCACTTCTGTGGCTCAGGATAGGGTCAGGGGCTCCCGGGAAAGGGAAAGGACTATACTCTAGCCTCCCAGGATGAACCCTCATTGTTACCCTATCGGCATATCTCCCTGCCTTCATTTTGCCCCATATTCTTTTACAAATGACACAAGCCTCTGTTTCTTCCACCAAAGTGCAAAGACCTTGGTTATGGGTTGAATTGTGTCCTCCCAAAATTCGTTTGTGGAAGCTTTAGCCCCAGGACCTAAGAATGGGACTGTATTTGCAGATAGAGTCTTTAAAGGAGTAATTAAGTTAAAGTCATTAGGGTGGGCCCTCATCTAGTATCAGTGGTCTTTATAAGAAGAAGAGATGAGGGAGGACACAGATGCACAGAGGGAAGCAATGTGAAGGCACAGGAAGAGGGCGGCATCTGCAAGCCAAGGAGAGAAGCCTCAGGAGAAACCAACCCTACCGGCACCTTGATCTTGGATTTCCGGATTCCAAAATGTGACAATACATTTCTGTTGCGTAAGTCCCTCAGCCTGTGGTACTCTGTTACCACAGCCTAAGCACACTAATCCAGCCCTGTTCACAGCAAGCTTCATTCCAGCCCTCTACCTGCCACCTTCAGCACCAGGAGGTAAGTGGCATGGTTGTAACTGATGGTCACAGACCCCACCAAGTCTGAAAGCTTTGCTGGAGGACACAGCCGTTCAGGTTGTGGGATCCATGTGCCTGTGACGAGCCTTCTCAGCAAAGCTGGGTGCCTTGAGCAACATTCTTCTCCTCCCCAGCCCTGGAGATCGCTGCCTTAAACCCAGCAAAGGTGGCACATGTATCCAGGCAACTCTGAGATGGGACAAGGCAGGAGGGAGGACAGGGAATGCAGGTAGGGCACCCAGGGGCTGGCAAATGTGACTCAGTTGGGTGTTTATTTCAATAGTAAGAGAAAGGGAGTCAGTTATCTCCCCCTGCAGTTACCAGGATCACAGGGCTCAGCAGAGGGAACACCAATGGCAATCAGAGGATAGGACGATGGGAAGCAGGTGCACCAAAGTCCAAAGGCAGAAGATAGGGTGCAGGGTCCCCAGAAGCCCAGGCTTTTCCCTCTGGATATCAGTCTGAATGACAGTCCCTGCAAGCCCAGCACGTCAGAGGGGCAACCTGAGCAATCACAGGCCATGCCAGCCACCAGGCAGGACCCGATGGTGCCACTCTCCCCCTTCTCTACCAGGTAGATGAGGCAGACAGGCAGGGCAGATCCTCCCTCTCCTGGCCTAGGAAAGATAGCCAAAGTCACTCTGGGTCAAAGAAGAAATTAACTTCTTGTTTGTGATCCTGTGTTGTGGAGGATTGAGGTGGGAGGCGGATCCACTGTCCCCCTGCCCACGTACCTCTCCACTCACAGTTCCTGCTTCTTCCAGCTTAAGCCTCATGCAGCAGACATATTGTGAAGAAAAAGGCAACATTCCTGACTTTGCACAGCAGGGAGTCCAGTGAGTAAGGCAGCCACTCATTGAAGAAAAGGCACCGGAGAATGTAACTACAGTGTCACGTGCCACAGAGAAAAAGTGCAGCATTTAAGAAAACCATGGCAAGATCCTGATCTAGACTTTGGGGTCAGGAAAGGGACTCTGGGGATGTGAGCTTCAGCTGAAGACTCAGTTGGAGTTAATGAAATAAAGTTCAAGGTAGCAACAAGGAGTGATCTTCCAAGGAGGGAGCTCTATCTCTGCAAAGGCCCTGAGGCAGGAGGGACCCCGTACAGGATGGAAATGGAAAGGTCAGTGCATCCTGATGAACTGTAACCCACTATGGCCCGACAGCCACCCCTGCCAACATATGGGCCTCAGAAGGCATTCCCTACCCCAATCAGGATCCCCAAGGCCACTTCTAGAAGAAGGAATGTAACAAAACCGTTAAGAAAGAGACTGATACAAACAGAGGGATGGGATTCCTGCTGCACCGAATCCCCCATCTCCAACAAGCGCATGCTCCAGGACTTGGTAGTCCTGGGTACCACAGTGGGTGAGCACTGGGAAGCTCATGGTCCCAGGCCTTCCCAGGCAGCTGGGGAGAAATGATGAGACACAGAAGCAGTGGCTTGGTCGGCTTGTTGGACCCGGGTAAAGAGCCAGAAGCTGGCATCTGACAGAGCCAGGCTGGAAACCTGATTCTGTTAGGTGTGAGCCTCCTGGAGTTTCAGTTTCCCCATCCAAAAAATGGGAGAATGATGCCTTTCACAGTAAGTATAGGCTCCCATGCAAAAACACCTTTAAAATACAGATATAGTTTGCATGCCCTGAGACTGGGGAGGTGGGAGCAATAGAAAGTGACATGCACATTGTCCTGTGAGTACAGTGGGCTTTGTGGGCCCACGACCTGCAGGCACACAGGACCCCACGCTTGGAAGGCCTCACTCCCCCAGCTTGGTTTAATCTCTGCCGTTGCTTTTTTGAAATTGTGATACTTTAATGAGGAGCCCCACATTTTCATTTGACACTGGATCCCACAAGTCATATTGCTGGTTATGTTTGTAGATGAACCTCAAATTCCTGTGGACAGAGTTAAGGTGTCTAATCCCCTTGTTTCCATTTGAATAATGTCACGAAAAGGACTAATACAACTCTGAAAACAGCCCAGAAAGACATCCATGTAGCTGAATAGGACAACCTGCTCATTGTGAAGTGGGAGATGGCCGCTTCCAGGTGCAGGGGAGCAAGGACAGCTAACAAAACAAGGCACCAGCCTCACCTGGGATGCAGAGGAGGGCACAGTGCTTCAGTCTGAGCAGGCCAGGGATGTGCCGGTGGCTCTGTGCCTCCCACTTCCTCGCTGCCTGAAGAAACTACACCCACTCACCTCAGGGAGACCAGAGCCTCTAAGTTTATAAGGAATGCAAACTATCAGCACTGATCAGCAGCAGTGAGCTTTCTTATTAAAAGGATAGTCTGAATTCATACAGCTAAATCTCTGAAAGAAACACTATTGTATTACTTAACAGTCCTTGGCACCAGGGGCCAGTGTTTACTGAGCACTAAGCAGAGGTGATACCAGACCTAGCCCATGGACTGATTCACTCACATTAGCCCATCACCTGAAAATAACTCCATCCAGGATAAAAATATCACCTTGCCCAATGATAGAGGCTAATATCTGCCGGGTATAAACCCTATGCCCTTTAGATGCATTTGCTCAATTTACCCCGACACTCTGTTCATTCCCATTTTATAGACAAGAGGACTGAGGTACAGAGAGGCTAAGCCCTTGTCCAAGCTCACATATTAAGTGGCAGAGCTGGAATTCAATCCTAAGCGATCTGGCTTCAAAGACAGCTCAGCCACCCCTCCAGACTACAAATATGCTATAGTAAATATATTTCTGTCGGTTTCTGTAAACTGAGACATGGGTGACCACTTGGGTCCTGCTTAGTCCCAAAATGGAGAGGTAGAAAAGTGCAGCGGTTAGGAAGCTGAGGACTTACGTATAAAGTGGGTCTGCCAGCCCCTCCCCGGAGGATCGTGGTGAGGAGTCATGAATGAAGCACTTAGAAGAGTGGGTGACACACAATGAGTGTCCCACAAGCTGGAGTTATTATCATTCCCCAGGGCTGACCCTGGGCACAGCCAGGGCGGACCCTGAAGAATCCTGAATTTCAGCTCTCAAGGTTCACCAGGGCTCCTGGAAATAGGAGAATGCCCTTGATCCCCACTAAAAGCCAGTCTCTGGGACACCCACTCTGACAGCTTCTTCAATTAGGAAAGTGATCATGGAGCCTGGGAGAGGAAGGACCACTGGCTACTGGCTACTCCACGGAGGCCACGAGAACTCGCTCTGCCCACAATCCAAGTCAAACTTCTCATCATTTTTCCAGCCAAGACAGTGACAACTGGGAAATTTCCCACAGCAAGGATATCAGGTTCACTGGGAGCCTGGCTTCACTCACAGCTGGGGGACCATGGATGGATTTCTTCCCACTGTTAGCCAAGTGCCTCCTCCTCAGACTGCAATCTAGGGAGTAATGCCGGCTCAAATGTCAGCTCTATCATTTGGTAGTTGGATCACTCTTGGAAAATTACCTACTTCGGAGCATCAGCTCCCTAATTTTCAAAAACAATGGCAACACAGTTTAGTGGTTATTGAAACAGATCCTAGAGCCAGGCTTCCTGGGTTCAAATCCCAGCTCCACCACTTACAAGCCTAGTGACTTAAGGCAAGTCCGTTCATGGGCCTGAGCCTCAGTTTCTTCATCTATAAAATGGGGATAATAATGGCACTTCCTTCAGAGGTTATTGGTGAGATTAAAGTTCACTTTTTTTTAATACTTGGATATATAAACGTGTTGTAGTCATTATTACTTGGAAGTGTTGTGATTCAATGAGCTAGGCCCAGATAGGCACTCAGGAAAAGTGACCATCGATACCTGTATGATAGCTGTTAATTACAGCCAGTACGGCCACTGTTACCCTGGGGCAGCGGACAGGGCTCTGGGGAACAAAGAGAGAAAATTCTTCAGCCACTTGCAGGCGGGAGCAGTAAAACCCTAATGAAAGCTCCTAGTGTGGAACAAGAAGCTGTCCTCAAGCAGGGTGCTGGTGGGAGAAGCGTCACTGCATCTAGCCCTGGATGCCCCTCTCACCAGGCCTGGTCACCTCCACAGGCCCACGAGCAAGTCCCCGTTCCCCACCTCCGGGCCCGGGCAGATCCAGCCGCTCCTGACTTGTCTTCAGAGTAACTCTCCAAAGAGAGTGAAAGGGTTGCTGCTCTGAGGAGCCTGCCAAGAGTTGTGTGTCCTGACTTCCCTGGAAAGAAGGAAAGCGAACCACCAACGTGGGCTGCGCTCTGCAACATCTCCCCTCGGGGCCTGCCGCTGGGAAGGACACGGTCGCTGTGAGAGTGCCCAGCCCCGGGCGAGGTCAGGACAGGGACCGCGCTCCGGGGAGGCGTCCTCCGAACTCGGGAAGGGGCCGCCGCGCCCCCCAGACCCGCGGTGAGCCCACCGGAGCGCGCCGGCGACAGTGACAGCGCCGCCCCCGGCCCGCGCCCGGAGGCGGCGGGGCCTCCCCACCAGGCCCGGAGCCCCGGTCTCCCCCGCGCGGCCGACGGCCCCCACCCGCCCCGCGCCCGGCCTGCCCCGTGGCGCTTACCCGGGGCCGGAGCCTGCGCCAGCAGCGCGGCCGCCGCCAGCGCCAGCAGCCGCATCTCCCCGCCGCCGCCCGGCGCTGTGACGCGGGAGAGCGCCGCCGCCCGGCCCGGCTGCCGCCAGCCCGCCCCGCGCCCGCGCCCTCGCCCGCGCCCGCCCCGGGCCCGCCCCTCGGGCCGCCTGCCACGCCGGGCAGGGGTTGCTGGGTCCCGAGGCCCGCACCGGGCGTGGGAGTCGCCGCGCGATCGGTTCGCTCCAGTTTCTTTGGCGTCACTTTCACCAGCCCCATTTCCCAGATGAGAAAACTGAGGTTCTGCAAGGGTGATCGCTGGTGACTCGGAGAGCACACGGCTGCAATGCCACCGGCGGTTCCCTGCCCACAGAGGCAGTTATTCCTAAGGGGAGGCGGGATCTGGGAGCCAGCGGGTGGGGGCGGGTCTAGGGAACCTCTGGTCTGAGACTCACCTGCTGGCTGTGGGCCTCCTACGCTCACTCCACGGGACCCTCGGGAGCCAAGGAGAGAAGCCCCTTCTGCTGCCCGGAAATGGAGGGCAGAGTCCGAGGTGCTGCCCCTTGGCAAACTAAGAGGGTCCACACAGACCAGCCCAGAATATGTGGAAACTATTAACAACAACAACAGCAAAAATGCCCATTTACGTTGCCCTCAGCCAGGCCTGGGCTAAAGTGGTTTTCCCGATACTACTGAACCCGGCCACCGTGAGGCCCTGGGACAGTTCCAGAATCTCCAAATGCCTCAGTTTCCTGCACCTGTACAATGGGGGAATGGGCCCACCCCTCCTGGGGTGTTTAGGAAGACCAAGTGACACCATTCCCGTTAAGGCGTAGCCCCAGAACCCAATTCGCTAATGTCAGCAACCACTACTGTTACAGCTATAGATAAGGAAGCAGAAGCAGCCACTTGAAGGAGACCCAGGTCACGCAGCCATGGAGCCCTGTCACTCTGAGCCAATGCCTGTCTCTTTGCCACTGTTCTAAACTTAGGGTCTGAGGCTAGCCCATCTCTAAGCAAGAAACGTGGGTGTTAGGTCTATCTGTGTGTGTTTATCGGGAGAGGTCTTTGTGGAGTTCCAGGGAGGGGTAGCAGCAGCTAGCAGGTGGGCCCTGGTTGGGAGTGGGTCCCTGGAGGAGGAGATAGGGCCCTCATCTCCTTCCCTCGAAGGGAGTGAGGAGGTGGCAGTGGATGGAAACAGTGTGCTGCCCACTAGTGTGAGCCCCAGGGCATTCCCCAGAGGATCCATCCCCTTCAGGCATCCCAAGCCAGTGGATGCAAAGGCTCTGTGACCTCTCTGAACCCAGGTACTTCCTGAGGTCTCTGGGCCCTATGGGATTGTCCAGCTGGGAGGCTCATCTGTGGAGCAGAGTCCTGCAGGGACTGGACTGACCATCAAGGCAGCCAGGCTGGGGAAAGCAGCCCCTTCTATCATTTGGGTTGGTGGAAAGGCCTAGGGAGCTGATAGTGAGCTGGCAGCAAATGTCCTTGGGTGTGAGGACTAGAGGTGGGGTCAGACAGACTCCTGCAGGCCAGGAATGCAAACATCCCTATGAGGCTTCCAGACTGACGTTTGGAAATCACTTTGCATGCGTGAGCAAATGAGCCTCATATCCCATCCACGTGATGTCCTAGGCCTCACTTTACAAATTAGCCGATTCAGGCTCAAAGAAGACCAGGGACCTCTACAAGGTTCTGTGGGGCACCAAATGTCTGCACTGGGAACTTGGACTCTGACTGCACCCTGTTGACTCAGCCCTGGAGCCTGCGGCAGTGCCTGGCAGACTGGGGAAGGATGTCTGAAGAGGAGCACTGTTTCTGAAAGCGGACCAGCAACCCGCTCTGGCCCGGCAACAGCCTTGGATCCTGGAGCAGTGTAACCTCTCCGAACTTCATTTGTTAAGTGAAGGCGACACACGTAAAATGACATCTTGACATGGATGTACTAAGAGCAGCTAGACAGGTGGCAGGGCCATCTGGTGTCCTTGGTAACCTCCCACCTCAACCTGCTACTCTCAAGTTACTCTCCCAGTTGGTGGAAAGCAGAAGGGACCCCTTAGATGTGTTGTACACCCTTGGAGGAGGCAACTCCTGCTTTGGTCATTGTATATTTCTAAATATCGACCCTCATTGCAAAACGGAGCAGAAATTCAACCTTGCCACCCTTGACTTGCTTTGTCTTTGCCAAAACTGGGTTTGTGCCGGAGATTTGAGGCTCGAAAGTACTTTTCTTGCACTTCCGCGACAGGTACCATTGTGCTGATTTGACAATTGTGTGCGCTGCTGCTACTTTACAGCTTCCCAAATAATCTAGCTAATCATCTTGTAAGACCTTTGCTGCATGAACATAGGAACAAGGGAATATACTCAGCTCCCAGGGGAGACAGAGCCAGTGACCCGGCATTTCAGCTGTTCCGTACTACATTGGCAAAGGCCTTTCAGATCATTTTTTTAGCCCTCCTGCCTGCTCACTCATTCTTAAGCTTAGGACCATTTGCAAATCCTCCACAGAATGCTTTGTCCCTACCTTGCTTCTATCAGGTCTGACTTTCTACTGAATTAGGAGAATAATACTATCCAATTTTTGTTATTTACCTTGTAAAAAGTATTTTTATTTATCTTGCAAAGAGTATTTTTTATTTACCTAAGTATTTGTTATTTACCTTTTAAAAAGACGGGTGTTCAAACCATTCTAAAATTGATCCATATTTCTGTGGACAGTAAGCTATGTGGAGAGCCTACTCAACTAATCCTGGATTCTAGCAGTTGTCACTGGTAGAAAGAATCTTAGAAATCCAGATTCTCTCAAATAAGCGCATTCTGCTATGACTTGGCAGGCTGGAGCTTTTCCTTTTTCATGATCCCGTTGTTTGCTAGAACGTGGATCAGAATGGAAGTGTATGGCATGGTTTTGTAATGGACTTTGCGTACAGCAAATGCATCCCTAAACCAAGACCACTGAGAAAAAGCAAACATCCCTCTTCTACGGTGTTTAGCAGATTTCCATGTGTTACTTTTTCAATCTAGATTTCTAAAAGTAGTTTTGCATATTTGCTCCTCCATATTGTTCACAGGCATTTTACAGTCAAAAGCCGTCAGCCACATGCTTGAATTGCCACTAAAAGAGAGTGAACAGATTTCACTCCAGACAGAAGAGGTTTTCAGCTGTGACTGAGAGAGCAGGGAAAGGATGAGAAAGAAGGGAGATTGTGGTTACAGACAATGCACCCATCCAGTCAGAAGGAAATGCCGAAAGCCCCTGTGGTGTGCAGCTTACATGAAACCTGCAGCACCGTCTTCCCCTGCACCACTGAGGAAGGAACACGGAGTGCACTGTTTTTCCTGAAATGTACAGAAATGTGAAGCTGCAGAACTGACAGGATGTCTAGAGAGAAATAGCTTCTAACCAACCTCATGGGTGACCCCAATAGATGAGCGTGATTGTGAGCTGATGCCAAGGGCTCTGCAGGCCGGCTGCATGAAGCAAGCTGGACGAGCTCCCGGGAAATGGAAAGACATGTCCCCAGATTCCTAGAAGGCTCTAAATGGAGGGGATTGGAATGAGGGAGGGACTAGGAACTGAACAGATGTCTATAAAACTGACCACAAGGAAAACATTTTAGAACTGACCCCTGATGTACAAGACTAAAAATCTCAGTCCATGCCTTCTACGTTCATTGAACATTCAATGAGTGAAAGATAGACTGAAGAACTGTTCAGAGTAAAGGAGGTGAAAAAGACTTACCAAGTAAGTGAAATGTATGATCCTAGATCCTTGATACGGGGCCAGGAAAAAATTCCTAAAAAGGACATTATTGGTAAGACTGGCAAATTTTGAATATGCATGGACTATATTGTATACTACATACATTTTCTGAGTATGATTATGAAAGAGAATGTGTTCGCACTTGTTCTTAGGCGATCCACACTGAAGTATTTGGTGTTAATAGAGTGACTATAAATTATTCTTAAATGGGTCAGCAAAAATAACAAGTTTATCTATCATATGTATTATATATAATATATATATGGAAAGAGAGACAGAGACACAAGGAGAGAGAGGCAAATGGAAAGAGCAGGTAGGTCTTGATAAAGAGCATATGGAATTCATATACCATTCTCACAATCTCTATAAGTTTTCATTTTTTGCAAAAGAAAACTTAAAACTGAAAGCTTGTTTATGACTTTTAAGCTATCTTAATGTTTTTATATATCTGCTGCTCGTAAGCCTCATATAATTATTAATCAATCTCATGCATATTTCATCTACTGTAAGGTACTAGTAATTATAAAGTGCTTCCTCCCCATTTCAAAGATGTGACAGGAAAACACAGTTCTGATGTTGTGAATTCAAGCAGAAGACTTAGACTTCAGGGAAATTCCCATTCTGGATTCTTAATAACTTAGAAATAAAGGAATAAGACATCTGTAAGTCCTCTACAGAGACACAAAGACTCCCAGCTTGGAGTAAGACTAAAAGTGTTACAGAAGCAATGGATTGTAACTGAGGTCTGGGATGAGCTAGTCTGACTCCGGTGGCAGTTTGATTCCCATGGAGGTAAAGGCATCAAGCTCTATCAGCACACAACTGCTGTTAAGGCTCTGACTCACTTCTGGGCCCTTGGCTTGAGAGCCCTGTCACCCTACAGGAGAATCTGAATGGCGTTCAGTTCCATATTCACAGCATAGGCTAATTGGTTTCACAAACGCCCATAGTCACATTAACGTTGTTAGAGTTTTATTGCTGTTGGTAATTGTGTGTCTTTAATTTATACATTTGTTTTTTGTTTTGCGCTTGTAAAGCAACTATAAGCTTAGCTGTTTGTGTTTGTGCTGTGTTATTTCCACAGCAATAATTTAAGTCAACAGGGGCTCCGTAGGAATGCTTCTTGGCCTTTGAAAAGAACTCAAGTTTGCCAAACATTGTTTTAGGAAGTTCTCACTCTCATTTCCCAAGACTGATGGCACCCAGCTCAGTAGTCCTGGCGGGTGTGCTTGGAGGGGCTGCAGCAAGTCCAGAAGCAGAGGGTACATAAGCCCGCAGGAGTCAGGTATCATTTGTGAACCTGATGGGCTCGGCCCAAGCTAGGTGTCATCACAGCCCAGTGCAGAGCAGCAGGTAACACACACACACACACACACACACACACACACACACACACACACACACTGTACACACACACACAACTGTACACACACGTGCACACATGAACTCTGGCTCCTGGTACCCAGGCTGTGAGCTGTAGACCTGACATTCTCATGAATCTCCTTACTCTGTCTTTTCTACTGCTCAGCACATCCTCTCTGTCCCTGTGCCCACCTGTTTTTCTGTAGGACCTTCTTATCTAGTGGATGGAATATTTTTCCATGTTTTGTCCTAATTAGTCATGTCTAATAAAAAAGGAAGCTTTTGAAATTCATCTTATATATAGATCCTTTGATTATTTTTTTCAATAATTTTAGTTAACTCATTTGTACTTTTGAAGTATATTATCTTTTTCTGAAGATTATTTTCCATTATATGTAACATTTCTGTTTCACGTTTGATGCACTGGTGGTAACTTCTAGAAAAACGTGAAATAAAAATTATAATAAATGATATCATTATCTGATTTTAATGGAAGCGCATGTAGATATTTTGCTCTTTGGTTTGAGATAAATATTCTATATCATCTGAAAAAAATTCTTATTCTCAGTTTCCAGGGAACTTATTACAGAAATGATTATTATAGTTATTATATGTTTTCTAAATTGATGTATAATTCACATACTAAAATTCAGTGGTTTATGACATATTCACAAAGTTGTGTAACCATTTCCACTAATTCCAAAATGTTTTCATCACCCCAAGAAGAAATCCCATATCCGTTAGCAGCCAATCCCATTCCTCCCCCTCCCCTGAATCCCTGGCAACAATGTATCTGCTTTCTGTCTCTACAAATTTGCCTATTTAAATATTCCAGTGATGTAGAATGACACATTATATTGCCTTTTGTGTCTGGCTTCTTTCGCTTCACAGGTTTTCAAGGTTCATCCATATGTAACATGAGATCAGTTCTTCACTTTATAGATGATTTATATTCCATTGCATGGATATACTAGATTTTGTTTATTCTTTTATCATTTGATAAACATGTAGGTTGCTTTTACTTTCTGTATTAGGTGAATTATTTGTATTATGAATAATGTTGCTGTGAATATTCACGTACAATTTCTTATGTGGACATACGTTTTCAATTCTCAGAATTTACACCTACTTTTTTCCTAAGAGTTTTATAGTTTTACTACTACAGTTAGGTCTTTTTTTATTTTTAGGTTTTTTTTTTTTTAATATATTGTGAGGTAGGGATTCAAGTTCACCTTATCTCATACAGATATCCAGTTGTCCCAGCATAATTTGTTGAAAAGATTATTCCTTCCCCCATTAAATTATCTTGGCATTCTTGAAAAATCAACTGACTATAAGTGCACTGGTTTATTTGTGGTTGTTTTCACTACCTACTCAGATACACATAAGATTTTTTTTCAATATGAAGCACTGTTAGAATTAATAATTTTCAACTCTTTAGTCAAGAGATGACCCAAACTCAGTTATGATAAAGTACTCTTTTTTTTTTTTTTTTTTTTTTTTTTTTTTTTTGAGACAGATTGTCACTCTGTTGCCCAGGTTGTGAGAGTGCCTTGGTACAATCATGGCTCACTGCAGCCTCAATCTCCCGGGCTCAAGTGATCTTCCATCTTAGTCTCCCAAGTAGCTGGAACTGCAGGCATGCGCCACCACACCATGCCTGGCTAATTTTTGTATTTTTTTGTTTTTTGTAGAGATGGGGTTTTGCATTTTGCCTGGGGTTTTCTCAGACTGCTAGGCTCAAGCAGTCTACCTACACTGGCTCCCAAAGAGCTGAGATTACAGGTGTCAACCCACTATGCCAGGCCAGTCATGGTGAGTTACTCTTTTTGTACTCTGCTAAATTCGATTAGCTATTATTTTGTGTTAATAAGTGAGACTGACATATTGCTTCCTTTTTTAGCGGCATCTTTTTCAGGCTTTGTTATGAGGCTTATGTAGGTTTTATAACATGAGCTCCATCTTCTATGGTTTGAGAAAATAAAGGGTTTCAAGTAATTCATAATTTAAAATGTTTTAGGTCCCCTGACGCCTCTGGAAGTAATTTCCTTACTCTTTATCTGTGAAGTCCCAGGTATCTGAAAAATTATGTGTGTCCAAACCACAAATGAATGCTTAACTCAGTTGTGTTTCAGTTATGATTTAAGAACAAGTCACTAACTTAAGAATAATGCTATTCTCTTCTCCCCCGTCCATGTCAGCTGAAGTTATCCTTTCCATTAATAGTTTGCTTACCCGAGGTTGTTGTCATCTTTCATTTTTCCTGAACACTCATCATGGTTCCCTTGATCTGCAGCTGCTGCTACTTAATCTAAAGAAAATGCAGCCTGTGCAATTGACATATTTGCTTTCCTAAATACCTTGCATCTCTCTTTACATTGATGCTTGCATCTCCTTATGATGGTTAGAACACAGGCTTGGAGCCAGGCTGGTTTACACCAGCCATATGACCTTTGCAGGGGCTTTGCTTACTCACCAACAAAACATGGATAAAAATAGGACCCACCTCACTGGATTGTGGAGAGCATTACATGATTTAGTATTCATAAAGTGTTTTAAAATGATGCTTTGCCCTTAGAATACAGAATTCAGTACTTAAACACACTTGTCTCTGACAGGCTGAAATTTCAGAGCTTAGATATCAGGCCTCATTTCAATTCCCTCCCATGTGATTTTTTAAAAATAAAACGATTCTCCTCGTTAGTACTCACTATTTCTGGTTCAACAGCCTCCCCTTCCTTTACAGTGTCCTTTGTACTCTATCTGTCTATGAAGTCCCCTCAAACACATACAGCTCTTCCAAGAAGAGTTTCATAAAGCTGGAGCTCTTTTTTCTTCTTGCTGATCCTCAACCTCCTTTCACACCAAATTTAAAAGGTTTGTGGCCTCTGCTGCACCTTTAAAAGGCTGATATCATCCCCACCGCTGATGTCCCTTTTAAGATGACTTCATGGCTTCCTGCTGCATGTGCACCAGCAGAAGAAATGCATCCCACATGAAGCCAATGGAAAGCACCATGGCCTCCGCTCACCACACACAGGCAGATTACCACTCTGCTGAGCTCCATACCCTTACAACTGGCCTGCTTCTGAATGTATCTGTCTCAAACTCAGCTTGTTCAAAGGTGGCTCTATCAGAGTCCCAAGCAAACCTTCTCCTTCTCCATTGTCTGCAAATGGCACGGACATTTTGCCACCCAGAAAAAAACCTTAGCAGTCATTTTGGATGCCTTCCTCTCACCGTCCTCATCACATACCAGCCACACTTTATGGATCAATCTTCTAAATTTCCCCTGAATGCACCCTGCCACCCACACTTTACCTGGACCCCTTGTCACCATGCTGGCTCTCATCCACTCTTGACCCTTTTCGCCAGAGTGACTTTTACAAATGCAAATCTGACTTCGTATTTCTCCAGAGTGTCTTATAATTTTCAGGGTGGATGGTCAAGTTTCCTAATTTTGGCTCCAAAGCTCTTTGTGACTGTCTGTCTGCATGCAACAAGGAGCTCAGAGCTGCTCTTTTCAAGGCTGGTTTCTCCATGTCAACTCAACCCCCTCTCTCCTGCTTCACTCCTCTCCTTAGATTTCCCCATTTTCCACCTTATCTATCTCTTCCTTTCTATTGGATCATTTCCATTGGCATAACCTTCTCTCTCCCCATCATTGTCCAGCTACATCCATTGTTGCCTTCCTTTCTAATAGACTTGCCTGCAGAGATGTCCAGTGCTTACCTCCAGCAGTTGCTTTCATGTCTGCTGCTGACCAGTGCCCATCTGACCTCTGCCCTTCTCAGCTGCAGAGACTGCTCTCATCAGAACTGTCAGCGACCTCGTGCGTCAAATGAAACATACCTTCTCCTCAGCTCACTTCAACTCTCCCTATTATTCGACACTGCTCACCACTCCTGAAAATTACCTTTTCTTATTTTTGTTGACTTTGAAGAAAATTCTTAAGAAATACTCCTGACTTCATTCCTCCCTACTTCACAGGGCACACCCTAACTCTACCAGCACCCTAGCTAGTGTCATCCATCCACTGCTGTGGCTTTTTAGTATGGTACCATTTATTTGCAGGTAACTTTCTCATCTACATTTCCAATCTAGACTGATCTAAATAACGTGAACTTCCCACTCAACATCTCTGCCCAGATGTGCCATTAGCATTTAGAACTGACCATGTCTCAACTGACCTCTATCACCCACCTCCCAACACTTACACCTGTATGTCTACAGGCAGACACATGCTGATATGCGTGTCCAACACAGACATGCAGGCTCACACACAAGCACACTTATACTGAAATCACCCTCCAAAGTTCCCCTTATCAGTTAATGCACAGCCACCCACATTTGTTCCTCCTGGGAACTTGGGGATCCACCATGACAAACCCCTTTCTCACACCCCTGCATGCACCCTTCCCCAAGGCCTTTGGATTCTATTCCCCAAATAAGTCTTGAAATCACCATTCTTCTCCATCTTGGCTTGGGACAGCCTTTTCGAAGTCGCCGTCATTCCTGGCCTGGACTTTCTCAACAGCCTCCTAACTGATCTCTCCACTTCTCATTTGCTTCTTTTGCTGCTATTCCAATCCATGTCCCACACACCATGGAGTGAGCTTTTTAAAACATAAATCTGATCCTGTCACTTCCTAAAAGCATCCAAACTTAGAATGATGCATATGCTAAGACAGCGCGATTGGGAAAGGACCCTCTGAAAAAGATATTTAAGCTGCAACCTCCAAGATGGGCAAGGGGACAGCCAGAAGAGAGACAGACAAAGGCACATTCCACGTAGAGGGGACAGCAAGGGCAAAGGCCCTGAAGCATGAACATTTGAATCCTTTAAGGAAAGAAGGGGGCCCATGTGGTTGAAGCACAGTGAATGAGGCACAGAATGTTGAGATGGTGATGAAGAAGGTAGCAAAGGTCCAACCATACAGGACCCTTTAGGTCATGAAATGGGAACTTTCGTAATTGTTTTATACGCATGCGTTCAGGCCATAGGCTCCACAGAGCAGCGTCCATGTCTGCCTGGTCCCCTTTGTTCATTTGTTCCCCATGTCCACTTCAGTCCCCAGCACATCTTTATGAACTATAGGAGAGACAAATACCCCCAGCATTCCAGCCAGATCAGATGGCTAGCAATTCCCCAAATGTATCATGTCTGTTTTCTCTCCTAATGGCCTTGTTCTTGTCTAGTGAGAGGTTCTCAACCAAGGGTGATTTTGTCCCCGGGGAACATCTGTTAATGTCTGAAGACATTTGTGACTGTCACAACTGTGGGGCAGGGGATGCTGCTGTCACAACTGTGGGGCAGGGAATGCTGCTGGCATCTGATGGGTAGATGCCAGGGATGCCAGTAAACATCTTGCAGCAGATAGGACAGCCTCAGCAACAAATAATTAGCATGCAGGGTCAACAGTGCTGTTTGAGGAACCCTGGTCTAGCTTATTCTACCTTTCCTTTAAGCCCCTGGAAATATCGTCTTTTTTGGAAAGTTCTTCCTCCAGATCAAAAGCTTGAGCTTGGGCCCCCTCATCTAGGATCTTCATACTTTCCTGATGGGATTTATCCCCTTGTTTTCCAGTTGCCCATTCTAACTGTCTCTCACTGGAAGAGAGACATTCCATCAGAGGCTGGAATATGTCTTCCATCAGCATGTTGAACACACAGTGGACCACGATTAATTTTTCTTGAATGAATGCAGCCCCCTGAGACAGGGAGAAGGGTGAAGATGAATTTGGTGGCAACACTTAAAAATGTATAGTTGAGAGAGATCAACTCCTAGGTTGAAAGGACATCCCCAGCCTCCTGCTCTACCTTGAGGAGCTGCCTGTCTCCAAGTGTCTGTGCTAGTTTGTAACCTACGGAAATGGCAACTTCCCATGTGTCCAATCTGACAGCATGGTTCACTCAATTAGTCACTGCATTCAATTTTGTGTTTAATCCCAATAACATAAAAGACATAGAACTAGGGCATATGACAGATCTGTAACAGTGAAAAACAAAGGGCTGAAGAGTCATTTGCAGTTGGCTGTCTCATGAGCCACAGCTACTTAGCATGTGTGGACCTGCCTGATCCACTGGCAAAAATAGAAATCCCTCTGGCCATGCATTTGTGGGTTTCAGATGTTGTGCCTGCCATCAGAAATACTCAGAGTCCTCTCGTGTGGGTTTGGGTTTTGAAATGGACCCTGGTGGAGGTGCTGCGCCTAGGGCAGGAGGCAGGCTCTTTCCAGTCTCCCAGCCGTCGCTGCTCTGCACTCCATGCCATTCCTTTCCCCCAGCGCTCATCCTCTTTCCCTGACTGAGTGGCTCTGATCCTGCTGGCTAGGGAAGGAGCAGCCCCAGGCACTGGAGGTGAGGGCAGGGGTGGGCATCTTCCCTCCGGCTCGCTGCTTCTCCTGCTGCTGTGCTGGGAGCACCTCTCCTCGGGACCAGGAACATTCGCTGTTGTCTGAAGGGCTCTGCTCCTCCTCTGGCTGCTGGTCATGTGCTTGGCCCTGAGCCCACCTTCTCTCCAGCATCTCCTCAAAAAAGATCTGGCAGCTGAAGCCCTCCTGGATGCCATGCTGCACATGCTCCAACAGAGCATCCAGGGAGGGGAAGACCCGGCAGCAGGCCAGGCAGTGCAGCCCATAGTCAGTGGTGACCAGCCAGTCCGGGGGCTCCCGTACCGCACCTCCTGCGAGCAACACTCCAGCAGCTCTGTGTCCTCAGGCTCAGGTCTGCAATTGCTCTTGCAGGCCTCCAGGTCCCAATGCAGGTCGGTGTCGGAAGCCATCTTGAAGGAGGAGCCTTTCCTCCTCTGCCTCTTGATGAACTGGGCTTTATGGATTCAGGGCTTCCTGCTGATGGGCTGGAAGCCTGCCTCGGTCTCACAGGCCACTGCCAGGCCCCGCACGGTCTGCACATGCGTGTAGAAGGCACACACACTCTGCGGGGCAGCGTTGTCCTCGTTGCACATGCAGGAGCAGCACGACTGGTACTCGGAGGACTCTGAAGACGGGGAGCTGCTCTAGCCCAACATCCCTAGGGCCCTGGCAGTGAAGTAGAGGCCCTCCTCCCAGGGAATGGCAGGCCCCGGCCGTGGGTGGGGTGACTCTTCTTTCTGTATGGTCCCTGAGAAGCAGAAGAACATTGTCGTCAGTGCCCCCCAAGAGATCGCTGTCACATCCAGGAGCCACAGACTCTGAAAGGGTACAGGTTCTGGGAGCCCTTGGGCAGACACCACTCCCCCTGCCCATTTCTTGATAAAATGGAGATGATGATAATGCCTGCCGAACAGGCTGTGGTAATGACTGAATAATGTATGAATGCAATCACCAAATCCTGGACTCAACTGAGAAAGACCATTAAATGGTGAGTAACAGAGTTACAGACACATTAAGGATATGACGATAAAGATCAAGTAATGTATTAATCACCAAAAACTTGACTAAAGCAAAGACCATCATCCGGGGAACAGGTAAGCAGACGGTGGTACATCATACAATGCAACCTGTTACACCCGTGAACCGCTGAGATGTGCAACACTCGTTATGGATGAATCCTGAATGCCATATGCTAAATACAAGAAGCCAAACGAAAAGGCATGTGGTCATGAGAGAATGTGAACAAAAAGAAAGAAAAAAAAAAAAGCCATGCAGCGTACGATTCCATTCAGATGCCATTCTAGAAAAGGCACATTTTTAGGAAGAGAAAACAGGTCAGTGGTTGTCAAGAGCCGGGGGTGGGGTGAGGGGAGACTGCCCATAAGGCACAAGGGGACTTTTAGGGTTTCCGAAAATGTTCTTTATCATGGTTGTGTTGGTGGTTCCACAAAGGTACATATGTCAAAATTCTTCATATTGTGCATTTAAAATTGCTGATGTCTGTGTACATAAAAGACACCTCAATAAAGCCCATTTAAAAAACAACACATGCAAAGTGCTTTGGCCAGGCCACCCAGGCTCACAATCCTCTTCAACATTTTTGACCTGTCTTCACCTTATGCAGGGGTCAACTCACCATCTCCTGCAACACTTACTGTGTACCCCTCACCATGGAAGTGCTTGCCAAGTGTTAGCTCCTTTAGTATTCAAAACAACCCTGAGAACTTATATTGTTAGGATTCCCATTCAACAGAGTAGGGAACAGAGGCATGGAGTTTGAATGAGTGGTGGAGCCACTGGGCCCCCAGAGCTGGTGTGACACTTAGGTGCCATCCACAGACTCGTCCCAGGGGTCTTCAAATTGATGTTCCAGATTAACGTTCACCAGTTTATTATAAAGGGATTTTTTATTTTGCTCCTGAAATCAATTGTTTTCTCAAATACACATTAAAACAAATATGTAATTATAAACATTTTACATTTTCATCCTCATATCCCCTGGAAACACCTTAGATACTCACAACAACAGCCTCAGTGATACCAGGTGTCCCATCAATATCAATTTCCTTTCCCCCAACAGGTATGGTTATGGTCAATACAACCCTTTGGTAACAGTAACAGGAGGCAATCTGGCAATGTCCCTTCCCGTCAGGGCTTCCTCCCAGAGAGCACACGTGGCTGACCTTCCAGGCCTTTCTTTTGACCTACCTGGCTAGCATACTTCCACACTCTCCTCAGTGGACTCAGGGCTGGTCAAGTTGAGGGTGGTCCCATCGGTAGGTGACTGTTCTCCCCTGTGGTCCATGAAGGGGCGTTTCATGATTTGAAATGAATGCGCAGAGTCTTGGTACTCCAGCTGTTCGGTGGGAGTTGGCTGGGCTGTACTGAAGCCCTCCAGCTGGCCCTACCCAAAGTGGGCAGTGAGCTCCCCATGGTGGCTAAGATGCTGGCTCTACTCTATGACCTCATCGATGGCACTGTTCTGTTCTGTGACCCATGGGAGGGCAGAGGCTGAACCCGGACACCAGGAGAGGCTTCCTAACGTGTTCTTATTTCCCTGTGGGACCTTTTCTGTCTTGTGTGTGATCAGGGACACACACAAATGCAAAACGCTCATATTCTTCAATACTTAGACACACATAAAAGCACAAACACATAAGCACAGAGACACTTGTACACACTTAAACATGCATGGAACCACTGTCTTAGTCCACTCGTGTGGCTACAAAGGAATACCTGAGGCTGGGTGATTCATAAAAGAAAGAAGCATATTGGGCTCGTGTTTCTGGAGCCTGTACGTGAAGCCTAGTGCCAGCATCTGCTTCTGGTGAGGGCCTCAGGAAGCTCCATTCTTGGTAGATGGAGAAGGGGAGCAGGTGTGTTTAGATCACATGGGTGAGAAAGGAAGGAAGAGAGAGTAGCGGAGGTGACAGGCTCTTTTCAACAGCCAGTTCTCATGGAACTAAGAGTAAGACCCCGTTACCACAAGGACGGCACTGAGCCCTTCATGAGGGATTTGTCCCCGTGACCCAAACGTCTCCTACTAGGCCAACCTCTCACATTGGATATCAAATTTCAATGTGAGATTTGGTGGGGACACATGTCCAAACTATGTCACTCACGTACAAAGAAACATATATGCTCATTCAGACACACGTATGCACTGGGACATACATGACACACAGTAACAAATATATGTATGTGTGTTCACAGACACACATAGATACCTAACAGGCTCACACATACAAATTCACTCACATATTTACTTAACCACACACACATACATGCACACAAACTCATGCCAGTTAATTAACCATACGTAGGCTCACTACACACAGTCATCACCCAACATCAAATAGCCCTGCTTTCCAATGTGGGAAATTGCTCCTTCTCTCCCCTATCCCAAGTCCCCACGCTGACCTTGTTCAGGCACCTCAACCCTCCACAACCCCACCCCTCCCTTGTCCTCTACGCACTCCCTTGCTCAGTTCCTGTGACTCCAGCCACCTCGCTGCTCCCCGGACATGCCAGGCATCCTCCCCTCCCAGGCTCTGGGCTCTCGCACTTGCTCTTCCTTGTTTCTGTTCCAGGCTCTCCCCTAGGTTCCTGTGTGTCTCCCTCTCCTGCCAGTCTCCTCTGAAACCTCATCTGGTCAGAGGAGCCTGCCTAGCACCCCCAGGGGAAGAGCCTTCTTTGGCCCCACATCTCTCTGTCACCTTAGCCTGCTTTATTTTTGCATGATAGCATTTACCACCCTAGGCTGTATATAATGTCTCTGTATGTCATGGGTTTACCTGTATCTGTCTTCTCCTCCTTAGATTTAAGCTTAGGAGGATAGAGACTTCCTTCATTCTTTCACCTCATTTTACCCCTAGTGTCTAGAATAATGTTTGACATATTAACAAGCACTCGAGAAATAATGAGTCAACAGCTGATGAGCACGTTGGGCTGAAAAAGGTGTCACTCTCTCTGGGAGCTGCCTCCTCTGTGCTCCCTGAGTCTCTGCAGCTCCAGGGTAGCTGGTTCTCACCCACCAGGGCTCTGGGAATTGCCTCTTCCTTCTCTACTTGCACAAACCACGCTTCAGCCTCAATCAGCCTGATACAGTGTCCACCTGCCATCTCTCTGCTCCGTGATACCCCGACACGTCACTCATTTCCTCCACAAGCTTCTTACCACTTCCCTCTGTGGCTAAACTTCCCACCCTTGGTCAGTCTCATCAACTCTATTCCTTTGAATCCCAAATACCAAACAGTTCAAATAGGTGATGGACTGAAAATAATCTCAATATTCCATCAGCAACACCAGCATCCCCCCACACACCCAGCACTGAGGAATATCCTCCTCTCCAGAATTCAAGGCTGCTGTGTGAAGGAAGACACCATGGTGCTCTACTGGGCCATGACAGTCACACTTCAACTAAACGGGAGACTATGTCCTGTGGCTAAAAGAGGAAATAGTGTAAGTGCATCCTTTCTTAACAAATACATACAGAGACTTGCCTTACAAAAACAAGAGGGGGCGGCCAGGACACAGAAAAAGTAGGTTAATGGGGGATGGAAGGCAGTTCAGAAAAAGATGACATCATGAAGAATTGCTGAGGCGTAAAGTACACAGCAAGTCTGGGAGGAAAGGAGACTCAGCCAGCAAATGATACAGAAAAATTTATTTGGTATTTTTTTTTGAATCAACTTTGGTCTCACTTCATGTAAAACAGTTAAGGGTATTTTCATAATGGTTCAGAGCTTATGTTTTAATGAAAAATGTGTAGAAAGAAAATATGTTAACATTTGTAATTACAGGGTGGTTTTTCTTAAACAATATTAATCTTCACAAACATTGAGAACCTTTGTCATCTTTTCTAATTTCACTGCTTTAAAAAACTCAGTTTTAATTTGCATACCTCTGCTTTTCAGTGGAACTGGGAAAATAAACAAACAAACAGCAAATGAGCAAGCAGTTTCCAGGGGAAGAAATGCAGATAGCTGATAAACATATGGGAAGATACGGAGTCTTCCTGCAATAAGGGAGCTACAACTGAAAAATGTGTGATATACAGTATAGCATTTTTCACCCATGAGATAGGCAAGAGTTAAAAAAATGGACAAAAACTAGTAGGGCGTAAGGAAATGAACACTTTTATTCTCGATTAGAACAGTGTACCTCACCTTTCTTAAAAAGTTTGGTGGTACCCATTAAAATTAAAAGTAGACGTGCGCTTTCTAAGCAGTTGACTATCATCTCTTCCTAGGGAACCATCACATCATGTGCTATGTGCATCAAATAGCACGTAGAGAAATATTTATTGCAGCATTGTGTATAATAGAAATAAAACCAGGAGACATTCCTAAGATCCATCAAATGAATAAATTACAACATAATCAAACTGTGGAATAATACACCACAATAAAAGAAAGAGATCTATACATACCGATGAGTGTTTCATGTTAAATGAAAATACAAGATACAAGGAATATACAGATGACCCCATTAACGTAAAAATTAAACACCCACCCTCAAATCACTTACAAAATTCTATATTGTCTATGTATCAAAAGGCACAGAGGAGATCTGAAAATAATCACACCCAAGAGAAAACAATATTGACCTCAAGAAAGAGGAGAAAGATTAGATGGGCCTGCGCGAGACTGAATTTCCCAAAGATGGCCACATCAATCTATATCACAACCCACATCCTCTTCTGATAGCATGACAGGGTCCCTCTTCTGATAGCATGACAGGGTCCCTCTTCCTGAACTGGGGTGGATTTGGTAACTGCCTCAATCAAAACAGAATGCACAAGAGTGATGCTTTATGACTGTCAGTGGCAGGCCATAAAAGATGTGGCTTGCTCCTGGTTCTATCTCTCCTCTCCTTTGGCCTCAGCCACTATGTTGTGAGGAACCCTAGGCCACACGAAGAGGTCACATAGATGTGTTCCAGGCAGCAGCCACAGCAGAGGTCTCAATCAACCACCATACATGTGTGTAAAGGTGCCTTCAGATAATTTTGCTTCTCAGATGTCAAGTCTTCCAGCTGGGGTCCAAGACATCACAGGGCAGAGTCAAGCCTTCCCCTCTGTACACTGTTCGACTTCCCCACCCACAGAAACCGTGAGCATAAGAAACCGTGTTTTACACACTAGGTTCTGGGGCAGTTTGTTACAGGCCATGGTAACTCAATGCACTTTGATTTTCCCTGTAATGTTTAAATATGTTCTAGTGAGTTAGCTCATTGACCAGCATCTGTGCTCTGCGTCTTCCTGGCCCAGTCAGAGAAACCTGGGGGCTGGGCAAGCCCTGTGGTTTTCCCAGGACAACCTGGGAGGATGGTTTCCATCCTCACCCCATAGGAAACAACTTACTAGATTGCAACATTTATATACAGTTACTCTTGTAAAGACAAAAGCTTTACAGTGTGGGGCCCAAACAATGTTTTCCAAAGTCCCTTGAGTCAGGTTCTTCTTTCCCCAGAATCTGTACACATTCCTCCTAATCCTCTCAAAAACCCTGTACTGTGAACCCTTCTTAGAGATAGGGAGCTTGGTGATTCAGAGGGGGTTGATGAGCTGTGAGTGGGAGAGCTGGGGGAGAAGGGGCTTCCATCTCAGGCCTGGGGGCAGGGCTGCATGGCCAGGTTGCCCTGATGCTTCCTGTGGGCTGCTTCTGGGACTAGTTTGGAGTGAAGCCCCTCCAATGGTGAGCGATTGTCCTCCTCACTCACGTGGCCTCTGGGCTGCTTCTGTCTATGGGAAGAGCCTCTGCCCCAGCCACTCTGCTTGCATGCAGATGCTCAGCTGAGACCACCCACACAGGGCTCCACTCATCCCCCTGCAGCTCTCCAGTGGGTTTTCCAGCCTTGCCAGGAAGCTCCGTGCCTCACTGCTGCAGCCAACAGAGCTGGTGTGCAAACCTCCAAAAGGACCAACACAGCGCTTTCTTGGAGCTCTGATTCCCGGCCAGCTCATTGCACACATTGCATGAGAGCCCCAAACCTCATCCAAGAGGCCTGGAATATTTTCTAGTCTTAACTTTTCTTCCAAAACCTACTCTTCTCAGCCTCTGTTTTTCCCAGCTGAGGAGGCTAACAGGAAACAAAGCGGCCACAGCCACAGCAGGAAGCAGAGAGGCTGCATTTCTCCTCACTTCTAATTCCAGAGCTTGGCTTGCGCCCCAATCTGGGATGTGGGGAGAATCACATCATTCATTCCAGGGTCCATGGGAGTCCAGAAATAGCCTGTGCACTCAGCCAAGGGGTGGTGCTTCAGTGTTGATCGTGGCATTTCTGTGGCTAGAGCCACCGTGTAAAAGTGTCGCAGGTGGGCAGCCCTCCTGCTCCTGTCTCCACACAGAAAGCAGGGCCCCTCGAGGAGGGCAGGTGCCCTGCCACCCTCCCAAAGTTCTATTCTCACGTTTAACACTGGAGGGAGGGAGAAGTGGGAAGCTGCGTGGACGCTGCACAGCAGGTTTGCATGGAGTGGGCTTGGTGGTGTTCAGAGTGGGAATTTCTCCCAGTGAAGGTCAGTCCTCAGAACTTAAGGATGACCTCATTCTGTTTGGGCTGCAGAGAAAGTGCCAAAAACTATCAGACAAACTGAAAAGTGGAGTAGAGAAGTGCCGTCTTTTGAGTTCATTTTCTGTTGCTTCTTGTAGCTATTTTAAAAGAAGTGAGCCAGTGGACCACAGAAGGCTCGGCTCAGCCAGAGGGAAATGCAATCCTCAGCTCGCCCAAGCAAATGGGAAAGGGAGTTTTGCTTTTGTTTTTCTTTCGACTTAATAACAGGCTGCTCCTTTGGCAGGTTTGTTTGGCGCTGACTCGGGTTTTGACCTTCACCTCAGGGTGCCCACACAAATAGCTTAGGCCTTCCCTCTCATCAGAGAGCGAGGAGGGGGCGGTCCCTGGGGCTGGGTCCTCAGGCATGGCACGGCTGTGCTCCAGGACCCAGAGCCCCACCTGGCCCAGCGCCTGTGGCATTTTGGTCAGCTCTGGCCCAGGGGAGGGCTGAATGTTCAACAAGGTTGCTGGATGCAGAAGTTTCTTCTTCCCACGCACACTTCCTTGGAAAGGCGGTTTCAGCTTGGGGGGAGACTTCTTTTTGGATGTCATGCGCATGACCCAGGAACCCAGGATCCCACAGGATCCCAGCACCGGCCGTGTTCTGTGTGTGTTCTTGGAGAGCCACAGTGGGAGGTCTAGGGAAAGGGGTCTTCTCTCTCTCTATGTCCAAAATGGGCTGCCCACAGGCCATGCTAGACACAGCCCTCAGGAGCCATTCTTATCTTCTACTGAGCCAACTTTCCTGCAGCATGGCCCACAGCTCTGACTTGGAGGGTGAGACTCTGGAACCCAGGATCCTAAAGTGAGTGACCTTGATGTGAAAGTGTGCCAGGGTGAGACCCCAGGACTCAGAGGCCAACAGTGAGTGACCTTGAGTCTAAGTGTGTCAGGGTGAGATTCCAGGTCCCAGAGGCCAACAACGAGTGACCTTGATGTCTGAGTGTGCGAGGGTGAGACCCCTGGACCCAGAGGCCAGTGAATCACTTTGATGTCAAAGTGTGCTGTGCTTGATTCCATGTTCCTTTCAGCCCACGTCCAAGACTAAGGGATGTCCGTGGCTGGAAAACAGCAAATACATTCACAGATAACTCCTGAGAAGAGCTGGGATGATGTATATTTATCCCCACCAACTGGAATAGCTATTTCAAAGGCTTGGCTGAAGACATGTCTTCCCAGCCTGTCCTGCAAAGAGATGATGCAATTGCTTAATGGATGATTCTGGTGTCCCGGGGAGGCCAACAACTGTCCCTTCTCCTGCACAGCACCCAAAGTCTTGAGTGGATCCCTGGCCCTCCTGGAATAAAGTACGGATAGGGTGGGGAACTTCTGGGAAGGTTGGATCGGGCCACATCAAATTCCCACAGGAAACTTCCCAAGAAAGGCTCCAGTCCAAGGCTTAGCAGCCAGAGGGGAAGCAGTGAATTCAGCCATGCCCCCTGCAGTCAGTGCACTGAGACTGGCTGGACATCAACTGCAGCACTAGTTTCCAGCACGACACCCCCATTACACCTCCCCACCCCCACCACACACACACACACACACACACACACACACACACACACACACACGCACACCACGCCTTAGGCCTTTGAGCTTTGCTCTAATATGGAGGACTGGTTCAAACAATCCTCCGCTGCTCCAAGTGCCAGCATGTTCACATGAGTATCTCACGGTTAAAGGCAATAACTTTAGTGGGGCAGAACTGAGCTCTGGCATATCCACAGCACAACATGGGGTGACTAGAGATGGTGGAGCGGAGTGGCTCCCGCCTGGTCAGCCAGCATCATGGCCATCCATGTCTAGGATCACCAAAGGACCCTGCAGCGATGATGTGAAGCAGGCCACGGCTTCACTTCTGAGGAAAAGGCAGCTCTCCTCAGAAGCCATCCCAGATCCACCCTGGCTCTCAGGAATTCAACAAATATGATAAAGATGAGAAGGGAGAATATATGAATTATTTTTTGCAAGACAAGACTATAAACATCTGCATATTTAAATTTCAATTCATGTTTTTGAAACAATTTCCTGTACACTTGATGATAACTCAGCAAATACGTTCTTACTTTATTGGAAACAGCATGCATTAAGCTATTTGTATAGCACAAATTCACAGGTCATGATACATTACAGTGAAATATCACCTAACAGCCAAAAGATTTTTTTCTATTATTTACCTGCCTTACTGAAGGAGGTGTATATGGCCCTTATTTGAACCACAATGAATCCACATATTCAAGTTGGCTTCTTGGGAAATTTCAGGCCACAAATGGCAGTGATGCAATCAGGAGCAGTAACACGGTAGGTTCCACCACCCAACCCACAGCAAATTAAATCCATCACAATAAAGTCAAACCAAGAAAATTAAGAGGCAAGAATATCGCCAACTGGAAACCAATCTCTCAAGACCTCAGTGATGAGCTTCTGGAAACAAAGCCTGCTTCCCCAACATTGCAAGGCTTGTCTCCACAGGACATGTGTGTTAGAGAGCTTGGCTGCGTGGTGTGAGTGCCAGATGTCTTAGCAGGACCCCCAAATTCAATCCTTGGGAAGCCCAGGACTATTTTAAAATATAAGTGCCAAACATCTATAATCAAACTAATTCAGATAACTAATGTGTAACCCTCAGTCATATACAAAAAATGAAAGTCAATATAACCAGTGTAACCTTTCTTCCACAAGAATGGCATAGTGACTTGCATTTTTAATGAGTTTATAACCAAGAGGGGCATCCAGTAGTGTGATGGGACCAGCTGGTACTGGCTAATGAGAACCAGTTGTTAAATCTTTCAAGAACTTTGCAAGCCAGTTGTTAAACACAGCCATGATCAAAATTAAAATAATATAAACTTACAATTAAATAAATTATATTAAACATGAATGTAATAAATACCCAAAACACTCCTCTTCCTAATATTTTACTACTATATTTCAAGACACAGTGGCAGCTTGTTAGAGGGTTTGGTGGGAGTATTTACACCATGGTAATAAGCAAAGGCTAAAATCAGGGGCTTCCTCCTCCCCTACCAGGGGCAAGTGGTTGAATATTTACCATCACGCTACTGGTGTTTCCCATAGATAATGACCTGAGCCAGCAGTTCTGTCTGTGAAGAAAAGCAACCTTTTCCCCAGTAATGCTAACTTTCTAGAACAGTTCCCACAGTACAGGCTGTATATTAATCCATCAAGGAAATGCTCAGAACCCTTCCACCTGCACGAGTCTGTTGTCCACCACCAGGATCACTAAATAGTGGAAAGGAGAGCCTTAAAGGTGATAGCAGTTGGTGAACTGGGAAGAGACAGTCTCTGGCAAGTACCAAGATTCTCTCTCTTCAAAGAGGGGAAGGGCAGTTTGGGTTTTATGGCTCACAAGGCTGGTATCATTGTATTCAGCAGGTTTGGGAGGAAAGCTATGTATATATTTATGAGGAGAGCCAAGCGCATGCACAATGGGTAAACATGTATGTCGCATACATCCCATGTTCACTTGGGGCAGGGTTTTAGCATGAAAATAAAGTGGAATTTGGCTCTTTACAACAAACAGTGAACCACAGGATACAAAGACAGTTTGTGCACAGCCTCTGTGAGCTGCTGAAACTGGCTTAAGGTCTGCAATTGCTTATCAGGAAAGAATGTTTATAAGGGTGTCCTCTGGCCAATCTGAGTTGTAGTAGCTGGGTTGTAAATCCGACTTTGGAGGGGTCTGATAGCGCCATTGTTAGAGAGTTTAGAGCCATAGGAATATAGAGATTAGCCATGTCAGGCAGGCCCTGGTCCCTAACCTGTAGGTAACTTTGTTTCCTTATCCGTGGTGTCTGTCTTAGTTGATACCGGAGTGTTTATTTTGATCTTTCAGATCACAAGTCACAATTTAGGAAGGGTGCCCCAATTGTTTCATGATTGTCACAGCAGCCCAGACAGGCGGGCAGAGCAGTGTTCTTTCCTCTTTAATAAATGAAGGAACTGAGCTCAAGCAGGTGAGGGGGCTTCGTGGGTTCACACAGCTCTTAGGGTGGGAACCTAGCTTTCCCAGTGACATTAGCTAGATATGGTGGGCACTTTCCATTAACAAAACAAGAATTAAACCAACATGAGGTCCAGAACTGGTGTCCCCTGTTGGAAAAATAAATGGAAACTAATGTTTTGGCAATGGGTAGCAGAAAGCTTTAACTTATGTTACCATCTGTCTTGACAACCTCACCCCTAGAAATTTACCCCTTCATAAATTGAAGATGTGCCTTTATCAGCCCATTTTCATCAGCCCACAACACAGTGTTGTTTATGGGAGTGAACTCAGAGGCAACCTAAGTGTCTGAGCTGGAGGTTGGGCTGACTTGGTTGGGTTGCATCATCCTCACCTGGAAACTTGTTAAAGATGCAAATTCCCAGGCCCCATGCCAGCCAGACTTGCTGATTAGGAAACTCCAAGATGGGGCTCCGCAATCTGTGCTTCAATCAGCCTTCCCTGGATTGATTCTGGTGCCTGCTAGAGTTTGAGAATTCCTAGGTTAAGTAAATTATGGAACAACTAAACAGTGGAGTGCAATGTAGTGAATAAAGCCCATGGGAAAATCTGTTCACAATATTACGATTAAAGGCATATACCAAATAATCCCAGTTGTGGAAAACCTAGAACACGCATACACACACACACACACACACACACACACACACACACAAAGTCTGAAATTTTTCATGACAAACCTTAGAAAGATTTATTTTTGCATGAAAAAGAGATTCCCATTCTTTTGTTAATCTTTTTCTATGATAATTGTGTAAGAAAATAAGCAATAAATTACTTCCAGTTTTATTTAAAGGCTAATGAGACTGAAAAGCATATATAGGCCCATAAGCAAGATTTTACAAAGCCCCATGCCTCCTGGCCACTCTGTTCCGAGATGCTCCCCGCCAGTCCCCTGGATGGGTCAGTCAGCCTGGATCCCTGGAGTAGACCAACCTTTGGGTCCCAGAGCATTCGGTTCACTGGGGACAGAAAAGGGACTGGGGTGAGGAGTGGAAATTTGTCTCTGACCACAAGGGGTTAAAACCTAACTGGCTGGGAAGAAGCTGTGGGAAAGATGTGACATTTGTTTGCAAGGAACCATAAACAATAACAGATGAAGATAGTGACATGTGGCTCAGAGTGAGCCTGATCAAAGCCAGCTGGGCAAGGAGGCTCCAGGCCTGGCTGCAGGAAGAGCTACCCTAGGGCTGGGCTTGGCAGGAGACCGTCTGTAGGGGAGGCCAGGGGAGCCTCTCAAGCTATTGGGACTGCCCTGGGGAGTGTGGCCAAGAATTCTAACCTGTTTGGGGGAAATTAGGTATAATTGAGGTTTCAGACACTCCAAGAAAACCTGAATTATCTGTTCCAGCTGCTGGGAAGGATGGCCCACCCAGAACTGTCTTCTTAGCCCCATGGCTGTAGAACAGAAAACAATCATCATTTACCTACAACCAGCCAGGTGCAGAGCACATGTGCCTTCAAGAATACATGGATTCCACCTAGGAAGGACATGACTTGCTGCAGGCAGGCTAAATCGTTCCCTTTCAGTGACTTTCTAAATGGGGTGGTAATTTCATTACTTCATTGAGTATGATAGTTCTGGAGCAGATGATTTTTGAGGCCCTCTTCGCCATTTTCCAGGTGAATTTGCTCACAGAGCTGCTGAGTTGTGCAGCAGGCATTGGAGCCAAAGGCCCGTGTCCATCTGCAGAGTGCAGGCTTTTTCCATCCCAGAAAGCCAGATCCTCATCCACTCCCACCTGAGCCCTCCCAGTGCCTCCCTCTGCCCTCTCCAGCACAGGACACCTGCCCCAGCCCACAGCTCTTCCTGCCACCACCATCCATCAATCCCTTTAAGCGGCAGAGCCCCATAAAGCAGCAGTGTGAGCCCAGACTTGGCATTACCATGTCTCCATCCCACAAAGGTGAATGCAGCTCTACAGTGTTTGTTTCAAACTATGCCAGGCAAATGCTAGGCACATATTGTAAATTATCATTAATTGAGGAGATGTTTCCTTTTGGGTGGTAGAATGCCTCACTGGTTCCGTGGACAATCACTGAAGCTTAGAAGTTACAGTACACCCTCGACTGGCCTGGGCCCAAACACAACCTTGCAATGTTCTCCCTCACTGCTTTCAGATGACAGCACAGGCTCACCACTCAGAATGGGGCAGAGGAAGAGGGGCTCCCTTCCAGCCCAAGGTGATCCCTGAGAAGGTGACCTGCCCCACCTGCAGGTTCCAGGTGTCACAGTCACCTCCTGTCACCGCCCTCTGATTTTGTTCTTTTCTTCCTCCCCTTTTTACCATCTCTTCCCTAATGTTAGGTGAGTCATTACCACACTCATTTAGAAAGTCACTGAAAGAAGATGGATTTAGCTTGCCTAAGACCAACTCATGCCCTTTCTGGCTGAAGTCCATCTTTCATCGAAGGGAAATCAAAGGGTTTATGTGACAAAACTTGCAAAAAAAATCCCTCTTTGGATGTTATTTTCTTTCTAAAAAGCTTCACTCCCTTGGAACTTGTAAAAACTCTTTTTGAAGGCAGATCCCCTTCCTGCCACCCAGCTCTTCTGCCAAGCCCCTTCCCTAGGAAGCTGTGTCAGTGGCCTCCGGCTTTTTTCTAGAAGGAGTGCCCTATGGTTCAGGGGCAAAAGACCCTGCATGTGTTTCTCTACTGCTTCGGTCACTCCCCAGGGCTGAGCTCCCCAGGGCTGTGGACTAGCTCCACAGCAACCATAGAGAGTTAAGAGTTTCTGGATTCAGTGCCTGCTGCTTCTCCTAGAGATCCCTATCCTGATTGAAGGCTGCTTCCATATCTGTTCACCCAGCTAGTGGGGATAAAAGCCATCTCTAAGCGAGCTACTCCCAAGAAAGAGAAGAGTACTGATTGCACCCTGGTCCTTCCCCACTGACTCTCTCAACACCCATGGACCCCTGAGCCTGACACATGCCTGTGCCTACGGCTGTGGTCACAGCGTCCCCACCTTCACCTCACCCCGACACTGGGCTGGCTTTGATCTCTCCTCTTAGCTTGTTTTCACCATCTTGCTGCCCTGTTTGCCTTTCTGGTCTCACAGTTCATTCTCTCCATGTTGCTCCCCTACCTGGGGGTTCTCTAGACCACGGTCACCCGCAGAAGTAGCAGAAGTAGTTCTTACCTCTCCCTCTGTGTCTACAAGAGCAGCCTGGCACCATCAGAGCCAACCTGAGGTGTAAACTCAAAGAGGCCAGGGAGGAATATGCTTCTGTTCCAATGTCAGTGCTCCAGAAACCCTGGAGACCAGAACCCTCAGGAACATTAGTGCTCAGACTTCTTCCACACTGGGTGCATTTTAGGAGTAAAAATTCTATCTGACACAAGAGAAATTCTTGTGTCTGTGCCAAAAGAATATACACAAGAATTTTTGTTTATAGTAACAAAAAATTAGAAATGGTATGCAATAAAAGACTGAGTAAATCATTAGAAATGATTTCAATTAAGAAAAAAATAGCAAAATGTTTAAAAGGCAAAAAGCATTGGTCAGCATGTGGGAAAGGGTATTGCTTTATACTGTTAGCAAGACAATGAATTGATAGAGATTCAATGATGAAGTTAGGCAGAAACTACTGAAACTTTTATTTTTTGTCTCTACCTATGGTAATTATCTTAGCTAGTTTCCCAATTTTTTTTTTTGGTGGGGGGGATGGAGTTTCACTCTTGTTGCTCAGGCTGGAGTGCAGTGGCGTGATCTCAGCTCACTGCAACCTCTGCCTCCTGGGTTCAAGTGATTCTCCTGACTCAGTGATTCTCCTGAGTAGCTGGGATTATAGGTATACACCACCATGCCCAGCTAATTTTGTATTTTTAGTAGAGACGGGGTTTCATCATGTTGGCCAGGCTGGTCTTGAACTCCTGACCTCAGGTAATCTACACTCTTCAGCCTCCTAAAGTGCTGGGATTACAGGCATGAGCCACTGCACCTAGCCCCAATCTCTTTTTGAGCCAAATATAGTTATTTAAATTTGAGAAGAAAATAATCCATTTTATCTGAATGCTCATATTATTTCTATAAAAATATTCTTTATAATTGCTTATACTATTTGCTTTTTTGTTTTTTTAGATGGAGTTTTGCTCTTGTTGCCCAGGCTGGAGTGTAGTGGTGCTATCTCAGCTTACTGCAACCTCTGCCTCCCAGGTCCAAGTGATTCTCCTGCCTCAGCCTCCCAAGTAGCTGGGACTACAGGTGCCCATGACCACACCCAGCTAATTTTTGTATTTTTAGTAGAGATGGGGTTTCACCATATTGGCCAGGATGGTCTCAAACTCCTGATTTTGTGATCCACCTGCATTGGCCTCACAAAGTGCTGGTATTACAGGCACGAGCTGACATGCCCAGCCTATTTGGATATTTTTAATATTTGTAGTACAATAGCAACAAATGTTTCTAAGCACCTACTTTCTGCCCAGCAGTGAAAAAGACAAAAGTCCTGGTAGTGAAAAAGACAAAATCCTTGTCCTAAAGAAGCTGGCATTGCTGTGGGGGATGAAAAAAATGAATGGATAGAAGCATAAATGCGTAACATAATGCCAGTGGCAGTAAGTGCCCTCATTATAAATATAGCATGGTAAGTGAATACATAACTAAAGGTGTGTTCTCAGGGAGGCCTTCCTGCAGAATGATGTGGGGGAAGAACACTGAGTGGAGAGAGTGATCTCTTATTTGAGAATCTGGAGAAAGAGCTTTCCAGGTTGCATAAAGAGCAAGAGCAAAGACCTAGGATAGATAAGGCATTTTTAAAGTCTAACAATTCCAAGTGACTCTTTTACACTTTCCATTTGCCTACCAAGGATTCCCCTCTGTTCACCTTTCTGTTCAGTTTACCTGAAAAAATATCCTTTCTGTTCAGTTTACCTGAAAAAATATATATAGTAATTGTTTAGGCTCTTGACTGCTAATTTCAGCATCTGAATTATCATGGGTTTACTTCTAGCGTCTGTTTTCTCTTGTTAGGAGTCATATTTTCCTGCTTCTTTGAATGCCTAGCATTGTCCTTTAGACATTGTGGATAATACATTACAGGAACTCTGGATTCTGTTATTTTCCTTTGAAGAGTGTTGATGTTTAGTTGTTCTATGTTTTCTTAGATTCTGTATTTGTCTACTAAGCATCCATTAATTACAGGGCCAAATTAACAGCTACTGTTGTGTATTTCTGCCCTGTGGTCCAGTTTCCCTAGGTGCCTGAAAAATCCTATCCCTGGCCAGGCACGGTGGCTCACACCTCTAATTCTAGCACTTTGGGAGGCTGAGGCAGGCAGATCACTTGAGGCCTGCCTGGCCAACATGGCAAAACCCCGTATCTACTAAAAATACAAAAATTAGCCAGGAGCGATGGCGTACACTTGCATGAGAATTGCTTGAACTCTGGGTGCAGCCTGGGTAACAGAGTGAAACTCTGTCTCCAAACAAAAAATGTATCCCAAACTTTCTCATCAATCCTGAGTGTGCCCTCAACCACCTTCTTTACCTAACTCTCACACACCAAGCCAGTATTTTCCCTGCCCTAAATCACCCAAGGCCAGGCACTCAGACAACTGGAGACCGAGCCCACCAACCTTATCCACACTAGCCAGTACTAAGTTGCTTCCCCTCTCCTGCCTTGCTTTTCCCATGAAAAACATAATAAAGGCTCTGTGACATGCTTTTCCCTGGCTCCTTCTACCTCTTGGCCAAACCTGGTGCTTTCTCCCTGTGGCCTCATGGGACGTGGTATGTCCCCTTCTCTTAGGAAATGTAAGTACTCTAATAAATTATTCCTTCAATGACATGAGCTCTCTGTGTTGTCTTTTAGTCACCTTTAAAATTAAGACCTGGGCATAAATCATTAGTCTGGCAAGTTACATCACTGGTAAGTTACCTTGATTCTAGAGAATCCTGGTTTTAGACTGTGTTGGTTGGGTCTATTTCAGTTCTGTCTCTAGTCCTAGGGCACAATTGCTAGTCTTGGTTTTCATGGGAAGCCAGCTGCTTTTACCAAGTGTATTAGTCTTCTCAAGAGAAACAGAACCAACAAGATGTGTGTGTGTGTGTGTGTGTGTGTGTGTGTTGGCGGGGAGCAGGGGGTGTATGGAGGTTTATTTTAAGGAATTTGCTCATACAATTATGAAGCTGGCAAGTAGAATGAGCTGTATGGGCCAGAAGGCTAGAGACCCAGGAAGAGTTGAGGCTGCAGCTCCAGTCTAAAGGCCACATGCTGCAAAAGTCCCTCCTGCTCAGGCTTTGCTTTGTCCATGCCTTCGAATAATTAGATGAGCCCCACCCACATTATGGAGGGCAATCTGCTTGACTCAAAGTCCACCAACTTAAACATAAATCTCATTCACAAACACCCTCACAGACACATCCAAAATAATGTTTGACCAAATATCTGGGCACTGTGGCCCAGCCAAGTTGACACATTCAATTAAGTGCCACACTAAGTCCTTTCATTGATACTTTGGCAGGACATAAACTTCAAACTTTCTCTCTCAATGGCAGGACAGCTGCTGAAATCTCTGCTCAGCTCTTTTTAGCCTTCCAGCTGCTGTTTTCCACTGAGCTCCTTAGCATTTCACTCTGTGCATGCCCAGTTTGGGAGTCAGCCATGGATTTAAAGAGAATATTAAGGCAGGTCTGGGGGCTCTTCCAAAATCAAAAGTTGCCTTCCAAAATTGAAAATTGAGGGATTATTCCGCTAAATTCTAGCTACTATGATGGCTTCAAACTCCAACCTCTGTCTTCCTAGTGCAGAAAGATTACCACATCCTGCTAAACCTTCTTACCCTGTGTGCAATATAAATGGGAATGGGTCCTCAGGAGCAGAGCTAAATAAATGTGGAGCTCACCTACTTCTTTTCTTTTAATGGCCAATTACTCACAAGATCCTTCCTTTGAAGCCAAGGTCTAGTGTCTTTCGGCAGCTCTGGTAAATTGTGTTCTCTCGTCTGATCTGTGCATTTTCGCTCTGTCTGCTCCCTCCTCCTAGAACACCTGTTAAATGAGCACTAGAGCTCCTGGATCTTCCCTCCGCATCTCTCAACTTCCATTTCACAGAATCACCATTGTCTTTCTGCAACTCGCTTTTTGAAAGAGAAAACTGAGTTCACAAAATCCAGACAGCCAAATGGCTGAACACGTTAGCAGCTTGTTTGCCCCCATAGACTTCCTGACTCTCCTTCTGATCAGCTGCAGTCCTGCTCAAAGCAATGTCCTTACCCATCCCAGCTTGCAGTGTGATTTCATGCTTCCAGGCATTGGCATGCCAGGTGCCAGACACCCTGCGAGGTCCCCCAGATGCCCTGCCAGCTTTTCTGACCAACAAATTCCTCTGCGTCTGGACAGAGATGTTACTCTGATGGCCACTGTGATTTTCTCTTTTTCCTGGGATCCAGCAGCGCCCTGTTCACACCTCAAAAACAGCACTTACTTGTCCTGTTTGCCTGTGGTTTCCTCTGCTAAGGCCACACCTCTGCCTTCTGTGTTTTTTCCCACAGTGTCTCATACCGTACTTTAGAAGAGGGAACATTTATAGAGCACCTACACATTTTGGACACTGTTCCAAGTGTTTTATGTGCAATAACTCATAGGCAAATTGTAGTGACTCTCTGTAGCCATCATTCATATTACAAATGAGAAAACTAAGATGAAGTTGAGTCACTTGTCAGGGGTCACACACAGATAGTAAGCAATAGGCCAGGAAGAATTAGACCTCAGCCAGCTGGATTAGAGCCCAAACCCTTAACTGTGCCAAAGGAACGATGCCATTCACGAAGGGACACACTGACCGTCATGCAGGTTGTTAGAGTGCATGCAGCTGTGTCTACAAAAGCTAGGCTCAGCATACAGATGTAATTTACGTGAGTAAAGTATCCATAGGATGTAACGGATCCTTGCCACCATCCTCTGAGAAGGCTTTCTCCTGCTCCACTGTGCCTTATTTTCTTTTTGAGACCGATTGTTTCCTTACGGTCATCAGTGGTACTTCCATCCGGACAGAACGAACCCAGGGCAAGGCCTGACGGGAGGAGCAGGAGCCATCAATGAGAGCAGACCTCAGAAGGCCAACAGAGGTGAGAGGAGTGCCATCCACAGCCCCATCCTCTGGATGCTGTGGGCAGAGGTCCACAGAATGCTGCCCCTTGGAGTGAGTCGGTAGCAGAGCGCTTGCTGATGGCTGCAAATGCCCCGTAAAAACGTGTTTGGGATGATTCTTGGACCTGGTTTTAATTTCTTTTCTGCCAGTCAGCAGTTGTGCTTGACTCACAGTTTGTTGCCATCTCCTGAATTAAATTCAGGAAACAGGAAAAAGATCAGAACCACATTGTAAAGGCGTCCTTATGGTTCCTTTTTTGCTAAGATAAATAATGGGCAGCTCTGATCCACTTCTCTGGAGAGCTCGGAACACACTACCAGGAGCTCCTAGCTGCAGAGTGAGCACAGGCGGCTGGTCTCTAGATGAGGAAAGACAGCAGTGTCCAATCTACCCTGCTTTGCACAAGCCCCAGGTGCTCTCCCAGACTGTGTTGCTACGTAAAGCACGTGGCGATTGTGTGATGCTAACCAGAGCAGCCCCTCACTCATTAGAAACATCTGCTTTGTTTTATTTACACAAGAAAAGCTTTTCCTTTTACTGAGCCCACCCAGTTCAAACTTAAGTGGGATTTGCCAACTATCTGGCTAATTTTATTTTCATGAGCAATAATAAAGATTGGTGAACACTTGGTTTTTGTATAACTGTAATCAATTTTGTGTTAAACTTAGCTTAAAAGAAATTTATCTTCATAAGAAAAATAGACAGACTTTAGTGAGGACTAATCAACTAAATGCCTGACCAGCGTTCTTCAAAACTGTCAAGGTTATCAAAAACAAGGAAAATTTCAGAGATCATCACAACCAAGAGGAGCCTAAGGCGACAAGGTGACTAAATGTCATGTGGTGGTCTGAATGGGGTCTTGGACCAGAAAACAGGATCCTAGATAAAAACAGGAAATCCAAATAATGTGTGGATTTTAGTCAATATGAATGTATCAATATTGGCTCATTAAATTGTGACAAATGTTCCACACCAACGAAAGATATTAATAACAGGGGAGGCCAGGTGTGGAGCATTCAGGAACTCTCTCAACTATAGTCTCAACTTTTGGGTGAGTCTAAAACTGTTCTGAAATAAAAAACTTTATTTAAAAATATGTAATGAGGCTGGGCACAGTGGCTCATGCCTGTCATCCTGGCACTTTGAAAGGTCGGGACGAGAGGATTGCTTGAGTCCAGGAGCTCGAGACCAGCCTAGGCAACACGGTAAAACCCTATTTCTACAAAATATACATGAGCAGTATTACTGCTCATGTATTCTACCACGCGCCTGTAGTGGTGCTAAGGAGGTTGAAGTAGGAGGACCACCTGAGCCTGGGGAGGTCAAGGCTGCAGTGAGCTGTGATTGTGCCAGTGAACTCTCCAGCCAGGTGACAGAGTGAGACCCTGTCTCAAAATAAATAAATAAATAAAAAATCCCACTATCTGTATACATATGTAAATTAAGAATGAAATAGAAACTTCCATAATCTCACCTTCTCTGAATTTTGGAATTGTGTAAAAGTTGTCCCAAACCAATGATAAGTAATAGCCCATGTTTACCAAGTGCCGACTACATGTCAGTGTGCTAAGAACTTTACGCGTTACTCATTTAATTCTCACAAAGATCCTATGGGGTAGGTACAATCATTAGCCTACTGTACAGATGTAGAAACTGAGGCATAGCACCGTTAAATAATTTGCCCAGCTCAGAAAGCAGCATTTGGTTGCAGAGCTCATGTACTCTATCACTGCTCTGTACTGCACAGAGCGGGGCCGCAAATGAAGGGACAGTCATGAGTTCGTTAAAATTCCAGGACCGTGAACACTGGGGTGTAGGATATGCTGGTAAGAGGGCTGGGACATTCAAGGCCTGAGTGACTTCTCTGCATCTGTATACACAGCCTGGGAGATGTGCCATTCATTTGTCATCTGATGATAATATAATCGTGAAAAATCATATTCTTTGAAGGATGATTAATTAGTTTGACAAATCTGAGATTATGACAAATGACTTAGAAGGGAAAGAATCAGTCATACCCTGGACTTAGCCCCATATGGACTTCCTCTCACAGGCCACTGCCCACTCTGCCTGCGTCTTCGTGCCTCCTCAGGGCAGCCTCTCTGTGTCTAAGCAGCCCACCTGCAAGCTCCATCTAAGGCAAAAGGAGCCTACCACTCCTCCAAGCTGGTTCTCCCCATCTTCTCTCATAAAACCAAGAGCACGTTCTAGAATAACTGTTGACATCAGCTTTTAACCCTGATTTGCAGGTTCGAACACCTGTAGGCAGGTGAGGTTCACTCTCTCCAAAAGTAGCCCATCCTTGTGGTCACAAGAGCCTAGAAGACCCAAGACCCATTTGCAGAGCTCTCTAAGGCTCTCCACATCCTAGCCAATGGCTCCCAAACGTGGGGTTGTTATGAACTCCCTCTGCCTCCCTGACAGATTGATCCACCCGCAAGTCCTGGCATCCCTTCCCCTAAGGTTCATCTCCAACCCTCCGCCCCGCCCCCACTGTCTGCCTCCTTGCTGCCAGCATTCCACTGGAGCCATTCTCACTTCCTGCTTGGACTGCAGCATGGATGCTGTGGGAACTCTAGAAGCTGCAGAGGGATGCTGGCATGCCGTGACTTGTTTGAGAGTCACAATAGCACTGATATTTTTGTTTCCCACTGCCTGGCTTGTCTGGCTCTCAGCTGTTT
This sequence comes from Saimiri boliviensis, assembly GCF_048565385.1. NCBI lineage: Eukaryota > Metazoa > Chordata > Mammalia > Primates > Cebidae > Saimiri > Saimiri boliviensis. The sequence goes on along the minus strand of NC_133460.1, from coordinate 26,213,950 downwards.
CCCAACTTTGATGATGGAAATGTTACATCTTCAGGCTCTGTTCAGCTCAGCCTCCCTCTGTCTAAGAACCCTGCCTGCTTAGAAAGAAGTTTTATTAATTCCTCCAAATCTGCATTTATTTACTAGAATTGCATGATACGTGCATTTTTAACACACATAGAGGAGGACACCCATACATATACATGTTTATGTATTAATCTGTATAGATTTAACATAAATACACTTTAAATATACAGATATATAGATTGATACTTCTGCAGATGATTTTTAATTTATTGACCTTGCCAGATAACCCTTTCTCATCTCACCTTCCCCTCTTCCCATACTGAGTCCTGGAGCCTTCAAACCACAGCCACTTCGTTAGATCCTGGCTGGCTGCAGCCATCTGCGACCTGCTTCACCCCTGCCAGGGGTGAAGAACCAGGATGGTTCTTCCTCCTGGTGTTTGTCCCCTTCCCCCCTTCCCATACTGAGTCCTGGAGCCTTCAAACCACAGCCACTTCGTTAGATCCTGGCTGGCTGCAGCCATCTGCGACCTGCTTCACCCCTGCCAGGGGTGAAGAACCAGGATGGTTCTTCCTCCTGGTGTTTGTCCCCTTCCCTTTGGGCATGATGTTCTCCATGCTGTGGTGGGGGAAGCTGTATGTGTCCTGGGGTCCCAAAACTTAGAAGGCTGGGAGAATGGGACTTAGTCCAGCCTCTGGCCTCTGCTAGCATATTGTCAAACTACAGGGTGAGGCAGCCATGCTGGAATGACCCTGACTTGAGAGGCTATGCCAGCAGACCCAATGGCTTGTTAGGACTCCTTTCAGTCACTTCCAAGAGTTACTGCCCATTGGACCCTGTGTCCCCAGGAGCTGCTCTTATGGAGAGGAGCTGTCAAGGGGGGCTTCAGAGAGCTTCTAATAGGCCTAGAAGGACCTCCAGAAGGCAGCCATTGAGCTTGGGTGTGGAGAGTAAGCCAGAAAGACCTCAGTGTCAGGGCCCCCTGCCCATCTGCCTCCCAGATGATGTCAGCCTTGATGACCCAAGGAGAGGATACTGGCCTTCAGCATAAGTCTCTCTGTTCTTCACCTGGGAAACCTTGTGTGGGGCTAAAACAAAACCAGAGTCCAGTGGTGGTGTTGGGAAGATATGTCATGAGGTGGGGTCAGGAAGAGAACACCACGATTTTGCTGTGTGTACAGAAGGTAAAATGATGGCTGAGAGTCCAGGAGCGTTCACCTTCAGTCACAAGTGTTTCTGCCATTCACAAACCAGATGTCTTAATTAAAATGCTACTAAAGGAAGCAAATCAATTAGCAGATCACATACAAGATGGTTCATTTTATCTTACACACAGAAAATTGCTTATGAGTATCGCATTACCACTCTTGGTTATCAGTTAACAAAGGCTGCTAATGAACAGCATCGTTATCAAGTCGGATAAGAGATGCCCTGGGAGTCCAGGCAGATTATGACAACACAGCACTTTGTTCTGAAATATAGCTCATCTTTCATCACACATGAGGAGGACAGCCCAGTCCAGCAGAGTTCCTGGAAACTGGAAAGGCAAAGAATATTCCGTGATGTGACCCCCGAAACACAGGGTTAATATCACAAAGGAGAGAAATGCTCATTGGGCCTTAGCGTGGTGGCAATTGCAGAATGACGTGGCTTTCCTGAGCCTCCACCAGTCATGTCTTTTATGCACCAGCCATTCACATTGTAATAATAACCACAAAATAATTATATAAGGAGAACAATTATAACTTACATTCATGGCCCTCTACAAGGCACGGCATCTGCTTTCTCATTTGGTCCTTCCTTAGCTCCGTCCTTTGAATGTCTGAGAGCAGCAGGCCCATCCCAGGAACACCAAAGGCCTTCCTCCAATGCTAGCCCAGCCTGCCATTTCTGCTCCAGGAAGCCAGTATTCATTGATAGGGCTGGAGACTGTCCCAGGGACCCCATGTTTCAGGGCTCCTGAATCTTTAGAAAGGGATCTCCTGGCAGTTAAGAAGGTGAAGCTAATCATTCAACAAAGTACTGCCTAACTGTTAATAAGATGGCGTGTGTAGGAAGCTGTGTGTTGGGTCCCATTCCCTTTTCCATGAGCCATTTTCTGTGGTAGGTTCCACGAACATGGACACCACGCCCTTGCATAAGCATGAACAGCTCTAACACAGGGTGAAGTTTGAGATGTCCATCTTTTCCTACTGCAGGCTAAAGTGCTCAAGCCTCCCTCTGTGTAGTCCACTTCTTGCGGAAGAGGAGTGATATTTTCATTCAGGACGAAGGCACTGTAGATTCTATTCCTTCTATTATTTTCCTCCAATATTCAGTCCATGTGAAAGTCTATTACCATTACTTGAGTGTTCAAATGCAGAACATTCTGAGACGGTAACTGTGGGCCCTTGTCCACAGGGCTGGACCCCCTCTTCTCATGGCTGCTCACCTACAGCTCAATCACCTGTGCCTCTCTGGAAAGGAAGAGAATCGTCTAGAAGACTTATTGACAGAAGAACTATGCTCTAATTATTGCATGTGTTTATGCAACTCACACAATTAAACAGGTATAAAAGAGCTCATCAGCAAAACCTGCAAGGTGGGACACTTTCTTGTGCAACACAGAAAAGAACCTGAAGGCCGGTGGCTTCTGGGTAAAGGGAAGGGCTCAACCTGGAAGTTGTTTTCTGCCTGCCAAACCCGAGGCAAACAAAACCTCATCCACTTTGATGACAAAAAGAGAAGTCATTCCTTGAGGTTAATAGGCATATTTTGGGGAACGTGTCATTTTCTGTAGTTGATTAATTTGCACAGATCTGGGCAAATGCTACAAGAAATAAGGTAGGCAGACTATGAGAATGGAACTGGAAAATAATGCCTTCACATCTGAACTACAAGCTGTTACAAAGGGCGAGACTTCTCCATACTTGGTGTACCAGCTCTGATGGAAGGGAAGGGCAGCATAAGTGTCTAAAAAAGAGGAACATGGAAGAGAACAACAAATCTGAGTCAACAAACCATATCCTGATACAATAGAGCTTGCGCTGAAAGTAGGATGCAGACCCTGCTACGGACCTCACTTATACCTCCATGCCTTGAGACCAAATTCACACCCTCACAGTAGTCTCACATAGACATCTAGAATATAATAAAATGGTATATATGCTTACATTGAATAATGCAAAATTGTTTATGACTTTCTATTGTGCATATTCAGTCACAGTCTCCTGACAGCTAAGTTCTCCCCATGAGAGACCAGTCAGCAACATCAGGAAGGCAGGACAGAGTGAAGCATCTTTGGGACAAGCCACGTCAAAGGACATAAAACAGAAAGCCCAGGCCGGGCACGGTGGCTCACACCTGTAATCCCAGCACTTTGGGAGGCTGAGGCGGGTGGATCATGAGGTCAAGAGATCGAGACCATCCTGGTCAACAAGGTGAAACCCTGTCTCTATTAAAAATACAAAAAATTAGCTGGGCATGGTGGCATGTGCCTGTAATCCCAGCTACTCGGGAGGCCGAGGCAGGAGAATTGCCTGAACCCAGGAGGCAGAGGTTGTGGTGAGCCGAGATCACACCATTGCACTCCAGCTTGGGTAACAAGAGCGAAACTCCATCTCAAAAACAAACAAGCAAACAACAACAACAACAAAAAGCAGAAAGCCCATATTTGCCTACCCTATATTTGAGGACCAAGGACATGGGTCAAGGTCAGGGATATGGAGCTTGATGGCAGTAGAGCCAATGTTAAAGACAAGAAAGACATTGGAGACAAGCAAGATATGGCGAGAGGAAGTGGCGAGAAAAGTGAAGGAAGGGATTCCAAGCAAGGTCTCAAATGCTGTCAGGGGTTTGTTTCTCCTTTAAAGGGCGGAGGGTCCAGAGGAACATGGGGTTTAGGGACCCAGGGGCTGAACAGAGGGTTCATCCTTCCTAGTGTCTTTAACAAGCCCTGCATTAAAAGGCCCCTTCAGGTGTTGAAAAGGAAGGGCTCTAAAGAGGTTGAAGCTAGCCAGGTTTGCATTTGAGATACCAATGCCCAGAGTGGACAGGCAGCCCAGGAGAGCAGCCTCCTCCCACCCCTGGCTGCCCTGAGCAGAAGAAGGGGCACTGCTGAGCTAACTCATCGATGAAGTTGTTCTCTGACAGGTAGTGATACCTCTGCAGATGGATGTGTCACCAGCCACCAGAGAGCCAGGCACAATCTGGCAAAACAAGGGAAGGCCAGTAGCATCTGGGGTAGCATCTGCTGGCTGAACTAATAGGTGAATTAGGCTGCATAGTACTCTAGGCTGGCATAAAGAGAAAGAGCAAGAGAGTGTTTCGTACCATACGATTTAGCGGCTACTAAACCCAGATCTTTGACCACATCCTCCAAGAATCACATAGACCAAAAAGGAGAGAAGGAGAACAACAAAAACAGAAGTGAAGCTAATGATGACGGTGCCTATACATTCTGGTCAGCACTACGGTGCATCTGTTTAGGATATATTAATGCCTACTAATACTAAAAAAAAAAAATCTCTGGCAAAATCCAATACATATTTCTGATTTTTAAAACTCAGTAAAATAGGAACTGATGAATGCTCATTAACATGATAAGTTATATGTGCTTCAGCTCTAGAGACAGCATCTTACTTCCCAGGGACCACTAGTAGATTTCCCATCAACGCCTGGCAGAGGCATGTTGTATGCACACTTTTTCCACTATTATTTAACATTGGTGTTTTAGCCAATGCAATCAGAGAGGAGAAAACAATTAGAGGCATAGGAATTTGGAAAGAAGATCTGTATTTTGGCAGACGACAAATTATTGTGAAAACTCAAGGGACGAAGAAGAAAACAGATAAACAGTAAAAGCATTCAACAAGGCAACCACTATAACATTAACATAATCACCCAAAATCAAAATACAATCAATGACTAGGTAGGAGACGTAATGGCAAAAACTCCATTTTGAAAGCAGCAAAGGCAAAATACTTAGGAATAAATATAACAAAAAGTGCAAAAACTTTTAAGAGTGAAATCGGAAAACTCTCCTGACACACACAAAAACAGAAACACACAAAAGCAGATAATTTTTATGAAAAAATTACCTTTTTTCCATGGAGAGCCACTTAACATTGTGAAGAAGTAAATAATCTTTGACTCAATATATAAATGTAATGTAACCCCAATTTAAATATCAAGATGTTTGCCTCTTTTGTGTGTGTGTGTTATTTTTATTTTCTTTACTTTGGTCTATACAAAAACCCAATAACCAAAAACACAAAGCAATCATAAAACTCTCCACTGGGACCCCCCACTCCAGCCCCCACGCCATGAAAGACTTTTGTTTCTGTAGAAAGAGTCTGTAGTTGATTCAATAATAGCTGGAATAGAATCGCAAGAATGTCCCCTGCAAAGGAAGCACAAGGTGTGTGCGGGTGGAGGAAACCAGCCCTAACAGAAGGTAGATCATACTAGGAAGCCTCTCTAGGTAAGAGTGTGGCACCAGCATATCGATAACCACAAATACCAGTGGAAAATAAAATCTAGAAATATCCTAGTACATATAGTCATTTAGAACATTATAAAAGTGGCAAATGAAACACTGGGGAAATAGGGTGGTTTTAAAAAATAGTATCAGAATAATTCAGTTGCCATTTGGGAAAAAGACAAAATTGGATCTGTAACTCATACCACAAACCAGAAGAAATGGCAAATGGATCAGACATCTAAGTAAACAATAAAACCATCCAAGTGCTGGAGAAAATATATAGGCACACACACACACACACACACACACACACACACACACACACATATGTAAACATTTTCTAATTTTATTTTAAAATTTAAAATTTTAAAATAAAATTAGAAAATGTTTACATATAGATGTATATATGTGAGCATACATATTTTCTATATAAAATTATTTTTCATTAAATATATTTCTATAAAAGTAACACATAAAAAACAAACCAGAAACTATTGAAAATAGCAACTTCAAAGCAGTAGGTAGGAACAGGGTGGAGTGGACAGTTATAGGAGACAGACTTCTCTGAGTTTATCTGTTCACACAGTTTATCTCTGAATCGTGTACATAACAAGAAATTCAGAGATAAACAGTGTAAACAAAACTATATAGTTAAAATTTGAAAAGATTATAACAGGAAACAGTAAAATAGAATACACACTAAAACAAGTGTTTCTGACTATCCAGTTGATAGCATAACCACACAGAGAATATAATTAATTCCATTTGAATACAATATGCTGGCTGTAAACGCTTGCAGGGCTAACTTCTAAGGGCAAAAGCCGCTGCAAAATGTGCAAGTTTATTGAGCAGGTCTATAGTTGTACAGTGCTCTAATTTCTGGAAGTATTTTGTGTGCATTATAGAATAGAGAAAATGAGGAAAAATATTATGTAGTTGAAAGCTGGGTTTTTACTTTGGAGAAGGAATGGGGAAAGCTTAGGAAAAATCTTATGATATTGAATTTGTAATTAAAATACGTATTTCTTGACTGTCCACTGAAAGGGTGTAGAAGCAATGGCACCTCAGTAGTACACATTGTGCCCTGATCTTGGTTTCTAAAAATTATTCCATAGTAAAAATTAAAATAAAATGAGAGAAAGAGAGAGAGACAAACAAGGATGCTTGGGAAAATTAGACCCTTGTGCTGCCCTTGGGAGCAGGACAAGGTGAGGCTGAGGTGTTGTGTTGTGTCGGAAGCCTAGCATGTGCTCAAAGATTAACAGGATTCTGTCAAAAGGGCACAGAAGCCACCAAGAAGTGACTTGCACTGGCCAAATTTGAGACAATTCAAGCATCAGAAAGGATCATGATGGTAATGGATTAAAATGCATTGAAAGCCACAGTAACATCTTCAACAAATAGGAGAATAAGAAAGAGAATAAAAAGGCTTTCTTCTAGATGAATGTCAGCTATTAAATACAAAAGAAATCCTGGAATTAGAAAGTCAATATTTTGTAATCACCAATGGCAATGACTGCTTCAAGCAGGATCACGAATAGATATAAAAATCATTAGGTGAGGAATTGTTGGGGGTCAGAATATTCACATAGTGTCAAAGTGCCACCCCTCATATTACTCACGCATCTCAGAGGGGAAAATTCTAATCTCTACAAATGCAGAAATCTAGTGGTCACTCCCTTAACCAAGCAAAGGAAGCATCACCAACAGTGACTCCATATGACGAAAGATACACAGTATAATTTTGTGATATTCCCGACCAAAAACTTCAATCTGAATCTACTCCAGAGGAAATGATTAGACAAATCTAGAAAATGGGACACTGTATAAGACAACAGGCTGAGGGGCTTCTCAGTCAACAAGCCATAAGGATCAAAGGCAGAGGGGTTACTCAACACTGAAAGAGAGTTAAAGAAAAGACAAAACAAACACAACTCTTTTTCTGGATTGTAAGATAGCACAATAAAAAAATACAGCAATAAAAGATACTTCTAAAATAACCAGAGAAATTTAAACATGTACTATATAATAGATGATACTAAATTTGCATTAATTTTCTTAGGAGTGGTCATTGTATTGTGATTATACACAGTAAGAGACACAATGGTGCTGTATTCAGGGGTGAAGTATCATATCTATACTAATTAGCAAGTAGGTCAGCCAAAAAAGGCTTATGTACACAGAGATAAAGCAAAGGGGGCATCATGTTAATGAAGGGTGATTGTCGGGTTCTTTCAACTTTTCTTTGGATCTGAAAGTTCTTCAAAAAGCAGGAGAGTGAGAGAGAGGTCAAGAGACCACCCCAGGCCTGTATGATCATCCTGGGCTGGTCAGATAGGGAGTAAATTCTCAGTGGGTTCACCACATGCACAGGGCATGAGGTGAGGAAAAACCAAGCTGGGGAATGTGGATTGTGAAATAACAATCCTCAAAATCCTCGTGAAGATGCCTTTATTCCTAGGAATCTTCATTCACAGGCTCATTCAGTCAGGGTTCTGAGATCCCGTCCCTTCCTGTGGACCAGCCCTCCACTTGTGGGCTTAGTCCATTCTGAGACCCCAAAGCAGCACTGAGATGCAAATACCCAGTCAAATCTAGCATAATGACATGAAGAGATGTTTGGGAACTTTTCATCAAATGGACTAAATTGGCTAGTTATTAGATTGGGCACTATAAAAGGATAAGTCTTGGAGAATGAAAAAAAGTTTATCCTATTAAAATCCCATATTCTCAGCTCTACCTGGGCAAATGCCCCACAGCTTCAGTTTAAATCTTGCCAAGTTCCACTATGTCCCAAGGTGATGCTGATTCCTGGTCTCACAGCTGTTCTGGCATGAGGGCTCCTGGCCATGGCCATACCTGCCCATCCCACGTGACCAGGGTAAGGGAGAGGCCATGCTGAAAACCCATGCAGCCCCATGGAGCAGCACCTGCCTGTCCTCCTTTTAGTACAAGTGATCACTCTCATGACTCACCTTTCGGAGAAATTGTGGTTTCGCCTGCAAAACAAGATACAAGGATGTTCATTGCCTAAGTCTCAGACGACAGAAAGCAATGCAAAGCTTGCTGCCGGAGAGTGGCTTGTCTTGTCATTACCTTGCTCTTTGGGGTCTGATTTTCTTATGACTCAGCCTGACTCCATCTAGTGTTAGTTTTGGAAACTTGAATCCTACCTCTCCTCTCTGAAAGTCCCTCTATTTGCAGAGGAGCTCTGTTACGGTATACTTGCCAAGAACAGCTCCCTACATGTGGCGAGGGCAATGCATTAATTACCAGGGGTATAAACTCCCATCCGGCCATTGCCTCCCAGCCCCACTCTCTGCTGGCCTTGATTTCTTGCCTTCCTTACCCACCTGCTTCCTCCAGCAACCCTTCATGTTTTTTCATGAACTCTCCTTTCAGAAAGTTTATTATTGAATAACTATTGAAGTCATCTTTCCTGGATTATGGAAAATGCCTTGTATAGCCCTGATGGCTCAAAATAACCCGGAACTTCCAAAAAACACATATAGCAGAGATGCTTCTCTTAGATGACCACGCATAAGGACATAAAAAGCACAGTGACTGTTCATTCAGCAGTGTTTTCAAATGGGCTTATCTTGTATTGCTCACAGCAGCATCTTCCCATGTATGGCAGAGTCCATCATGAATGGCCACATGGACATACATACTCATATACACAGGCACTGCATGCACACACACACCAGGATTAAGGATCAGCTTTTATGAAACTTTATTCTATGTGAAGGCTATGGCTAAGATGTCCCTGAAGCATAGTCAGCTCCAAGGTCTGCCAATTTGCAAACCAAAGTGCTTTAACTCAAAGTGCCCCTCAATGTGTACCCGCAGTTTGGATGGTCAAGGTAGCATCGCTGTGCTGACTAGAGCTCCAGCCCATTACAGCCCTCCCTGTGGTGTGGTCTTGTGCTAGAAACTCCATGTGTTTCAAGATTCCTGACCACAGGGCCTGAGCTGGTCACAGCAGTCTGTGTCCTCTGCCTGGGTACCTAAGAACCCAGCAGAGGGCCTCTGAGGCCACGTAGTGCCCAGGTCTTCACCATGGCCAACAGCCCATCCATTCAAAACAGGCTCCTCCTGCACTCCTCACCACAGACGCTACCTAGACCCACAAAGGCAACAAAGGTCCTAGGGGGTCAATCCTTCTCACCCTTCCGGACTCAATCCATGGCCTCCTCATGTTCCCCAAGAGCCCTGTGTGAAAATCCTGGTAACGGTCAGTCCACTCTGATTTTACGGTGGGAGAGGCTGACTCAGCACTCAACCCCCAGCCATCTGAGTCATCGGGGACCGGGACACCCTCCTGGCCAGGCGCCGCAGCTGTATACTCAGGAGAACCTGTCTTTGTGCCAAGCCCCCTAGGGCTAGAAGAAGACAGAGCTGCCCCAGGGTGAAGGTCCCTTAGGACTGGGGGTGGGAGGAGGGGCATGAAGAGCTGGCCAGCATGGAACTCCGCTCTCCCACATCAGTGGATTTGGTGGCACTGGGAGCTGTTCAGCATATTTCTTCTATAGAAAAGAATGTGACTACTTCAGCCAACATGGGTCTGTGTGTGTGCGTGTATGTGTGTGTGTGTGAGAGAGAGAGAGAGAGGAGAGTGGTGGGGGAAAGAGAGCGAGAGAGAGAGAGAGATGGGAAATGTGGCATCTTTAGTCCCTCAACCTGAAATAGCCCCAATTCCACCACACATTTCCAAAAGCCCCCGAAAGCTGGTTGCCTGCCCTGGGTGCAGAGAATGTGACATGGCCAGCAAAAGGAGTCTGTGTGGCCACCAGGGCCTGGAGACTTCACAGGCCCTCTCAGCCTAGGTTGACACACATCCCTGTTTCCCAAGGATGGTCCAGGCTCTTGTCCATCATCCTGGTGCAACTTTTACAGAGCCTCTTCTCATTCTCACAAAACCCTGTCTTGGATGATAAGTTATAAGGTCACCCTAACTACACCCTGTCTTCTCTAGCCCAGGGCCCATTGGAGTGACAACATGCTTGGGGCAGGGTGACAACATGGGAGGGGACAGAGAGAAGGAGAGTGAGAGTCAGAAACAGAAGGAGAGATGGAATGCTGGGTGGCCGGGTTGATGAAATATGCGTTAATGCGTCACCATCAGAAGCCACTGAAGAAAACTAGAATATCTGAAGGAGGAGAAATCCTCCTAAAAAAAAAAAGTGAACTAAGAAAGTCCATATCCAGCTCATTCCAAGGGCATGACTTCATGAGGGCTGACAAGTCCTGACCCGCAGCCACAATGCGCATGCATCTACCCCTCATGCAGCCGTTAATCCATCCGTTCCTCCAGTAGACACTGCTTGGAAGTTACCCAATCCCAGGTCCCATGGAAGAACCGGAGGGTGAGACTGGGTTCTGGGTACCTTCTAAAAGCCACTACCCCTGTGTCAGCCCAGACCTCTGTCCTAAATGCCAGTCACTTACTAGACACCTCTAAGTGGAAGTATCCAGAAACCTCAAGCTCACCATGTTCAAAAGAATATCATCTCACCCAGCCTATTGCCCAAAGTTGCTCCCCCACCAAATTCCCAAAGGGCAGCAGCTCAGAAAAAAACTCTGAGCTGTTCTAAATTATTTTCTCTCCTCCAGTGGCTGTCCCGTCCCTCACCCCAGGTCCCTGGGCCAGCTCCTCCTTAACTTTGTTCCCATCTTTCATTTTCTCCATTGCCTCTACCCGGACTTACTCCGGTAGGGCTTTGCAACAGGCCCGAGTCTCTATCTGGACTTTCAGCACATCTTCCTGGCTGCAGCTGGGTCTCCTCCATGCTACCACACGACAAAAAATACTCTATCCCTCCTCTGCTTAGAATCCATCAGTAGGTGACCAGAAGTTTCAGGACAAATTCAGACTTGCTTAGCACAAGCCCTTCTGACCGTCCGTTGTGTAGAAACTACTTATCTCTCCAGCCCTTCCTTCCACATGGTCGCATGAAATACTTGCTTCTGCCACACTGCATGTTTTTCAGCTGCAGGTTTTACCCATGATGTCTACATAAACTAGGGTTCCCTCTGCCTTTGTGAGCTTCTCTTAGTCCTTCGGCATGTAACCTGAGGCTCCCCTGCACCTCCCAGTGGCTATGCAGCCCTCTGTACCCCCAAGACACAAGGCAACACATGCTCAGCCTGTCATAGCCCTCCCAGGACCCCCACCACCCCAAGTGTGCAGCCATTACCTGGGACTTGCTTATCTCCCTTGTAGATGGGAGATTGTCCTACTTCTTTCTCTTTGACCCCCAGGACCTAGCCCATGGCCTCATGCCCATTTATTTATTCATTCAGTCAGCACACACGCAAGTACCTACTTTGCCCCGGCACTGTGCTAAGTGCTGGGTTACAGGGGTGAAAAGGAAGACCCTACCCTCCCAGAGCTTACATTTTAGAAAGAAACCCTTACAAAATAGACAAATCAATATATCATATAGCCTCAACTAGTTCAAGGAAATATAAAGAAAACTAAAGCCAGGCAAAGAGAAGAGAATTGTGGCTGGGGCAGAGGGGGCACTGTACTTTAAATAGACTCTCTATGATGCAGTAGTGACGCTGAAGCGGCGATCTGAAGGAACGGAGGGGCGAGGCTTGCAGCTTTCTGGCAAAGAGCATTCCAGTGACAGAAAACAGCAAGTTCAAAGGTCCCTCGGCAAGATGGTCCCTGAGGACATGGGCTCTGCACAGAAAAGCAGGGTACCTGGATGCCAGCCGAGAAGCCAGGAAACCTGGGACAAACCACGTGTGCCCTTCCAAGTGACAGGGGCTGGAGACCTCATTCTGAGTGGTGGGTTATGCACGGAAGGAGTCCGAGTGGGGGTGGGGCGGGACCTAATCCAGGGTGTGCAAAGGCGAGCCCTTCTTCCTTTGACGATCGCGTCATGTGGCCCTCACTCTGGTGGCACCTTCCCACTTGTCTAGAGGAGGACAAAGGGGAAGGAGGGGGCCACGGGGTGCATTCTAGTCACCTGGAAAGTGTGCCAGAGTGCAGAGAGGGCTGAAGATGACAGGCAAGGGAGTGGCATGACCAAGACAGGAGAGAACGCAATGCCCTCCCTGACTGTGTGGGTGGTGGCCTTACCTTGGGGCTCTCTTCTTTAGCGGGTCAGTGTCTAAACAGAGAAAGCCAGGTATTAGGAAGGAGGTCCTGTGAGGAGAGGTGTAGAGCATTCCCTAGAACCTTCACCTCCCCCTCCTGGGTCCTCTCATTCACAGCTAAGAGATCTGGGGCCTGGTTGCTGTGTGGTGAAGAGGCTGTTCCCTCCCCTTATTTGTAGGGATACGAAAGAATAAGCAAACTCAAGGATTAGCAAACTCCCATGACCTATTAAGCCCCTCGGGTGATGCACACGCCAGCATTTTGGGAAGCTTCCTCCTCTCCTGGCCCAGACCAGCCCCTTCTGCTTATCCTCACAGATCATAATCACATCTTCCAGAAAGACAGTGGGGTTCTGTCCTCCCATGAAGCACCCCATGGAAAACTGCACTATCATTGCACTGAGCTGTCTAATACAACAGAGGATGAGTTTGGGGGTGACACCCTGAGAAGGGATGCAAATCAATACTGCATTTCAGGTGCCAAGGAGGTGGAGGGCTGTGCCACGATGTGCGTCAGCCAGCTTGGTTTCTATCTGAGGGGCTACTCAGTACTGTTCTGAGAAGGACTTTTCCAATTTATGAAAAAAAAATGCATCTTGACCCACACAGGCATTGTGAACAGAACCTCCCACCTCCGACCCACATTTAGGACCGGCCTCGCTGCCTCCTGGGACCGGGTTCCTCTGATCGCATCATTTGGATGAGAGAACAGAAATTTCTGTGTGACACCAATTTCAGTTCTTCTCCCACCTTTCTCTAGGAAACGTGATTCTCAGGAATACCAAGAGCAACTGAAAGGAAAAGTACAGAAAACAGAAAGAGACAGAGAAAGACAGAGAGACAGAGATAGAGAGACAGGAAAAGGAACACAAATAGAGAGACAGAGAGACAGAAGAAAGAGAAACAGAGGCAAAGAGATAGGGAGAGAGACAGGGACACGGACACGTCACTGCCTTCCCTTTCAGCCTGTCGGGCTCTGCCCTTATGGGTTCGTTCTTGCTGTAGCCAGCATCAGGGAGTGGCCCTGGGTGCCTTGCTGGATGGGGCAGAGCCAGGCCTGAGCACCACACCCCTCACCATTGAGGCCCCCAGGCGGGCTTCTCAGGTCGGAAGAGTTGTCGTCAAACAAGTGCCTTCTGATCATGCAGATCTTCAGGGCCAGGAAGCCGGCAGTTATGGCGATGCCCACAGCAGTCCCGATGAGAGCATACTTGAAATCTGAAACACGGGGAGGAATTGAACACGGGCTTCAGTCACCTGCAGTTCCCTCTACGTTCCAGATGAGGTCTAAAGCACGCACGTGGCCCGTAACACACCCTCCCCCCGGCAGAGGCCAGCCTCACCTTCCACCCTCCCGCGAGCCCCTTTGCTCCCAGGCTCTGCCCGCATCCCATCCCCTCCTTCCAAAGCTCCATCCCTGGTTCCTTCAGCTACAGAAATTGCTCCTACCTTTCAAGGCTCCCTAAAACTCACCCAGCTACCCCCACTCCAGATGGTGAGTAGCTCACTTCTCTGGCTGCCCTTCCTCACTGATCCCTTAGTTAATTCATCCACTCATCTACTGCATGTGTGTTAATTGCCTGCTCTGTGGTGAGCACTGCAGGAGAATGGATGAGGCCTGTGTGGTCTTTGAGGAGCCTGCAGTAGGCTGGGAAGGACAGGGAAGGAGCTCCTGATGGGAGAGGCCGGGCTGGCCTGGAGTCATGGCTCCCAGAGTCTTCTCAGAGGGTGAGGCCTGCAGACTGTGCCTAGCTGGCACGTGAGGCGCTTAAAGGGCAGAGAGACTGGAAGCTTGCAGGTGGAGGGAGGCACCGACCAGGGCCGTGAGCCCGGCAGAGCCCGCTCTCAGGGTGCACAGCAGCAGGATAGGGCTCTGTGGGTGCTGGAGCCACTCGTCTGTGGCCCTGAAGTCTCACATCCCCTGCGTGGACAAGATCTAAGGCGAGACCTTGTCCCGAGGATAAAGCTGTCAGCCCCTCAGGGGGCCTGGAGGTGAGGGTGCCCCTTTTCCTGTGCTGACAGCAGGGAACCAATTCTGCCAGGGCAGCCCTCTGCCTGTGTGTCTGGGGGCTCCTTCCTGCCCCGACCCTGTGTGCAGAATAGCATGGGCAGCCACCTACCGATTTCAGGCCCAGGGGGCTTGCCCGTTGCCAGCACTTGAGCTCCTCCTACATCTGCCAAGAAAGAAGCCCCAGAGCCTGGTTAGAACAGAGCGTGCTGTGGCCCCAGCCACCCAGTCTCACAGGCCTGGGAAAGCCTGCCCCAGGTACCTCCCAGAAGCACAGAGGTGGGTTCCCAATTGCCATGGAGCATCCTGGAGCCTTGCTGAGACATCAGAGCCCCCTCAAAACCCAGACCAGGAATGCATCTGCACCGAATACAGTTCAGTCAGCTGTTCAGCACAGTTTCCAAGACCAGCACTCTGACCCAAGCCTGCTCCACAGGCTCCACTGGGGCTCCCACGGCCCCGCTTAATCCAGCAGGGCTTCGGTGCTTCTCGTTCCCCACACAGCCAGGGCATCTCCTGCCTCGGGGCCACACCCTCTGCATGGCCCCATCTTCCCCTCCTCCCTTACCTGGTCTTGGCTCCATGCTACTTCCTCCCTGACTTCCCAGGCCTGGCTGAGCTGACTCCAGTGTGCTCCCCAGCTGTGGTGCTCGCCCGCCGTAACTGACCATATCGATATGCAACGCATTCACATAGCACTACTGGGCGCCAGGCACCATCCTGAAAGCTTCTGAGATATTAGCACATCAGTGTGTCTTCTGGCTGGTCTCAGCCTGAGATGCATGGTACAGCATCCAGCTCTCAACGCAGTGCTCAGCCCACAGGAGGCATTAATAGATGAGGAAGGAAGGAATGAAAGAAGGAAGGAAGAAGGAAGGAAGGAAGGAAGGAAGTGTGGGAGGGAGTGAGGGAAGAGCAGGCTGTAAGGGTCCCTCACTCTTCTAGCCAGACCTTGAAACCTTAAGACAGGAGACACTGGTCATAAATGGGGCCCTAGAGAGCAATCCAGAGGTGTGGGCCTTGAAGAGAAAAGTGCCCATTCATTGGCCACTTACTTTGAGGCAGACATTGGGTGTGACGCTGGCATTAATATATTTAATACTCACAGCAACAGCTCTGTGAGATAAGTGCGATTATTATTGCCATTTAAAAAATGAAAAACAGGAGGTGTCGAGGCCTTGCGAATGTGCAGAAGGGCCGAGAGAAGTGAGAGGTGACAGGTCTACACTGAGAGCCCAGGAAGGCCTGCAGACGCAAATGTGAATCCCAGGAACTGACAGATGCAATACCACCATAACTGTCAAGCCCCGGGGCTGCATGGGCTTGGGCTGGGGACAGGCAGACGGTGAGATCCAAGCCTGAGTCTCATGTTCACACTTCCAGGTGAAGGCAGGTGAGAATCCCACCACTCCTGTTTCTCACAAAGGGAAGCAAGTGACTTCAGTGGGAAAGACCAGATGGTATGACGGAAGAGGCATCACAGCAAAGACATTGTTCACCCAAGCCTGCCTGCTGACCACCCTCAGTGATGCCCACAGTGGCATAGTAGGTTGGAGCTCTGCAGGGGACAGCTTTGTTCTGTGTGTGTTTCGTGAGGAGAGGGATTGTCCCATTAGATTTCAGAATTTTTCTAGCAGCCTAACTTTGTAGACTAGTAAAGCTTCCCCAGGCTTGTTCTAAAGCAAAAGTTCCCAGCTTTGCTCTAATTACAGATATTTTTAGAAATTCAATGACTTCTCTTCTTTCTTTCCCACAGATCACAAGCCCTATGTGAGCACATCCACTCACACACACAGACACACAGACACCACCATGCACAAGATGGCCCTGATTTTGTCTGCTCTCAGAAACCCCAGTCAGCTTCATTCCATTATTTCGTTGTTTCCCTAAATCAATCCTGCTGCTCCAGCTCGGCTGAGCATCGCTCTGGACATGGGGCAAAGGCACACATTGGATGGAAGGCTGTAGGTGGCAGCATATTTCTGGACTGACGCCCCCAGCTCAGAGCTGTGTGTGCTACGTCCTCACGCTTTCCTGGGATGGGACCCTTTCTCAACATCTCTGACCTCTCTCTTTTACTGGGCAGAGGGCAGGCGGACAGGGGAGGAAAGGGCCTCAGTGGGTGGGGCCTGGTCCCTGAGCTCCAGCCTCACCCCATGCCCTCCCGCTGCCACACTAGCATGTTGCTTGCTTGCCCCTCTGGTCTTCCCTTGGTGGGCATTGCTCCCACCTGCAGCATCAGCATGGAGACTTCATGCTAGCCTGAGATGAAATCTGAGCAGAGAAGAAGGAAGGACACAGGTTAGAAAGGGTGAGAAAGACAGAGGTACACACAGAGACACTCAAGAGACACACTCAGGCTGTGCCTGAGCCACTCAGACCTTCCCTGGAAGGGAAGAGAAAGGAAGAGGAGAAAGTCCTAACATCAAAAGTCCCTAGCCCTGGCCTTGGTCTCCCCAGCAGCATCACAGTCTCCATTCTTGCCAAGCTGGCCTGCATCCTTCCTCATTGACTTCACCCCCCGGATGTGTCGTCCTGAACCCTCGGCTCCTTCTGCCCCTCTCTGTGGCTGGGACCCCTGGCTGAGGCTCAGCTCAGCCCCTCACGGAGTCCAGTTCCTTAGACACCATCCTCTATTTCCTACCCTGTGTCCCCTCCAAGCTGTGAGGCTTCCCCTAATCCCTGGCCCCAAAGAGGCTCTCCTCCCTCGGGTCTGATGTCAGGACTGAGTGAATTCCCACCGCCACTCCAACTCCACCACCAGCCTCACTCACTTGCAGGGAGACCAATGTGGGCAGCGAACCAAGCTGTGCACTTAAACAGGCAAAGGCCCAGCCCTTACTGCGAGCCAGCCCCATGGCCACTCGGCGGCAGCCTTTCCCCTCCTCAGGGAGGGAAATCCCTCCATGCAGCCCTCCTGTGCTTGGAGCTCTGACTCCACACTCATAAGCCCTTGGGTAAGGGTCTGTGCTCAGCACAGCAGCCTGGCCGGCCCTGCCCCTGCCTCCTACTGGGGTCATGAGCTGGGGAGGCCCCCCTGGGCCATAGACCCCCTGCAAGCCTCCAGGACTGGCTGATGTTCCCTGGCTCTGCGAAGTAGCTGGAGGACGGCTGGCCCTCGCAGGCCTGCTTAGACATCACAGCCGGAGGTCTCCGGAGCGCCCCGGCTGCATTTAGATCTGTGGGAGACCCCAGGAGGAAGCCAGTGAGGACCAGCAGGAGCTGCACTGCACTTTCTCTGTGGGAATTCTCCAGGATCTCATGCAGGAAGGAGCAGTGAGCTTGGCAGCCACAGGAGAGTCCTAGGGAGGGGAGGTGGGGCTGTGTGGGGCAGGCACCCTTCTAACCTATAGATTTGCTGAAGTCGTAGTAGGCACAGTTCTGGCCAAATCTGACTCCATCTGACTGCTACCACGAATTACACAGCCCTTGCTGCTGCCTAGAGCGGAGGGCAGAGGGCAGAGGGCTGCCTCCAGAAGGCCTGCTGAGATGTGGGGGCTTTCCACAGCTTCTACCTGCATAGCTTCCATCTGTGGTCAGATCAGCCCCTGGCCATAGGAGCTTTTTCTACCTTGCACAAAGGCACCCTATGGGCTCTTGATTCTAGAGTTTCTGCTTTCTCCCTGATGCCCCATTTGGACCTGGTACCCTGTGCCTCCCTGACAAAATAGTGGGCTCCAGCCTCCTCACTCCAGCATTCCCACCTCAGGCCTGCAGCACACAGATTGCTCTGTAAGTGACTTTCCCAACAGCAAGGAGTCCCCTGCAAGAGTAGATGGCCCTCTGTCTGATGGCTCCCCAGAAACATGAGAGGGCAGCCCCCCTGGTTCTTGGGGAGGAAGATGGCAGGGCTGCTCTACACAAGTTGAGATGAGCTATTTTGGAGAGAGCTGAAGGCACGGCCTAGCCTTGCCCCGTCTCACTTGGAATCTGACCTGCTGAGAGCCTATCCCTGGCATTCAGGCCTCTCTTAGCTGTCCACCTGTTGGGTCCACCCTCGATGGGGGACTGGCACTCTTTGCCACCCTTATTTGGGCAGAATCAGGCTGTGAGATTTCCAGTTGTGGGCCCGTAGGTGTGTGTGCACTAGATGCTGTTCTATAAGTATTTGAACTAAAAATAGGGAGAGGCTGCCTTAAGTGTTTGTCAATGATGCCTGGCCATAGTCATGTTGGGACTTAAATATTGCAGAATGGCTCCTAACTTTAGATCTCATGAATTCCAACATTCTCAGCTAGAGGAAGTGGCTTTGAATGTCTAGGACAGACTTCCTTAATCTAACAGGGCTCACACATGTAAATAGAGAGCCTGTAGGGTGTTCCAGAGGGCCCCAGTGCCTAGGAGAAATCAAAGAGCAACCAGAGACCCTAGCTCCCCATGAAGCAGCTCACAGAGTGACCAAAGAGACAAGATTTACACTGAAGAAAAGATGAGTGTCACAGGCTAAGCTCAGTGCCGTCTCCCAAGCTGGAAGAAGTAGGAACAGGGTGCAGGGTGGACGCTGCTGCACGGCCTGCCTTCCTCCCCTGACCAGCACCTCGGTTTTCCTCTGAGCAACCAGACGCCCACAGCCAGATGCCCAGCTGACCCTATTCACTGGGGAAAGGGCTTCCTCTGCTTTCAAACCTCTCTGTGGGAATCTGAAATCTCACTCTGACCCCAGGGTGGGTGGGAGAGAAGGATATTTGGAACCAGGAGATCTGAGTCCCTATTCTGCTACCCATTGCTCAGCCAGTGGCCTTGGACCAGACACCACTCATCTCCCAGCTCAGTAACCCCACTGCACACAGAACATGGCTGGGCAAGTCCCTGGAAAAAGGGTGTGCACAGAGTGAGGTGCAGGCAGCAGCTACCCTTCCACAAGCAAGCACACCACCACCACCGGAGGCAGATGTCCGTCACTTTCCTAGGGGCCGTGGGTGAAGTCGGGAGCTGAGCACACCAGGAGGCACTCACGCGACTCCCACAGGGCTGGCTCCTGGGAAATGTGTGAACCCTGCCTGACCAATTAGCATATTTCTTCTTCCGGTCAACTGTGACTGGGCGACAGGAGGGGCAGATGATCCAATTCAGACCAGTGAGACCCAACTCAGGGCCTTGGAGGAAACTGAGAAGCAAGAATGTCTTCTGGAGCTGAGAGCTATGGGGCCCAGGGAGGCCTGAGTTTGCCTACTGCAGGGAGCCTGCAGACTGAAGACCCCGCCGAGGAAGTCTGAGCCCAGACCAAGTCCTAAAGAAGTTTTGAAGCCTCTGAATCCAGCTGTGCCGGAGGCACTTTTCCCTGGACTTTTGAGTCACCTCAGTAAGGAAATGCCTTCTTTTTTCTTACTTTTATCTGAGCTCAGTAACTGTCATCTGCAATCAGAAGAATCCTAATGACCTCAGTGACGGGTCCTGAGGGCATCACGGGAGATCGGGAGATGGGAGCAGAGAAGGCTGGCTGTGAGGGAGGAGCTATGCTGCACAGCCCCACACAGGCCAGACTGAGACTTGCGAGTCCCTTCTGGCCATGCAACACACTCGCCTCAGGGCTTCTGCACATGCTGCTAATCTCTTTGCTGCAATGCCTTTCCCTCGTCCCCGTCCCCGTGGAAAGTGCTTACTTATCCATCAAAGCCACTCCTTTGAAAGTCCCCCTTGCTCTCCTCAGTCCAGAATCACCCCTTCCATGCATCACAACTCTCCCCTGCACTGTTGGTGCCAGTCTGCAGCTTGCTTTATGGCATGGAGGCCACAAACAACCCAAGGTGAACTGTTTCTCCCAAGAGCAAGGTGATGCGTGAGAGCCCTCGGAAGCTGGACTCTTCTCCTGGAGGATGCCGGGAAGGGCGGATGGGAGAAGTCTGAACTGAGTGTTAAACCAGAAGTGGCTTGAAGAAATAAGAGCCAGTGTAAGTCCTGAGTGTACAGGGCTCAGGAGCCAAGTCAAGTTCAAGCACAGAGAGACAGCACAGCCAAGAGCCTTGCCCCTGTGGCGCTGAGACCATATACACGAGAGGCTGCCACTGTGGTGGCTCCATCTTCCAGCCCACACTGTGGCACCCAGAGACTCAGAAAAGAGATCGGATGTGTAGAGTCAAGGGAGAGAGCCCAGCTGTGCTTTACACTGTAGACTGATCCTGGACTTCACTTTTGTCATCTGAAAATGGGGATACAGGATGCTGACATAGAAGACACCAGAGACAACTGCCTTTCTGCCCGTTTATCCTGTGCCTCCCTGCAATGTCAGAGGACCCTGGGGTCAGAGTGGAACAAAAGGTACACTTTTCTAATTTAGCTGGCTTTGGAGGGGTGGTGCTCGCAGGCTCTGTCGCTGCCTCAGGGCTCAAAAATGGGTCCACTTCTCAAGCTCTCCTTCGTGGGGCTGTTGGAAAGCGGAACTGAAGTGCACCTACCCCAAGTGCAGCAGCACCTCCGCACCCCTCTCCCACTCAGCACGCAGGGGCATAGACCCATGGGCCTTGGCTGCACAGCCCTCCTACCTCCAGCATCGCTTGGCTTCTGCTGGAATCTAAAGTCTTCCAGATCAAGACTTGCAGAAACCTCAGAGTCCTCATCCCAAGCTCAGGAACCACCTGAGATTTCTCTTTCTCAGTCACCCTCTGGTCTCATCAGACCGGACTCTAAACAGGATGTCTTCTGCCCCATCCCGCGCCTGTTTGTGGTCCTTGCTTTCTGTGAAAAGAATTAGGCTGGGGCAGAACCCAAACCTACCTGGCAGAGCTGCACAGGTCCCTGCAAAAGGGACACACAGGAAAAAGTGCAAAGCAGTGGCAGGGCAGGGGGCTCTGGGAGCCTTTAGACAGCTCCTTGATTTCCGTGGATCTCCCATCCCCACAAAGACAACACTCATGGAGTCAGAACAGACCACCTGCTTGGCAACCCCAGATCAGCACCCCTGAGCTCCTGGCACTAAGGCTTCCGGAAGACAGGCAGTGAGCAAGGAATTCCACACAGGGTGGGCCCTGCTAACGCATGAAAGTACACAGTGATTAGCCAGCCAGGAGGGCCAAGGCGGGCACCTAACCCAGCCTGGGGGTATCACAGAAGCTCCCCTGGAGAGATCATTATTTAAATGAAAGACGAAAGGACCAGTTGGAGCTGATAAAGTCTCAGTGAGGTGATGGCAGGGATTGGAATGGAAGATGTCCAGACAAGATATGTGACCGGACAGAGGACAAGGTACAAGCAGAGGCCAGGTGATTCAAGAAGGTACAGAGGGCTGGAGAGTTAAAGATGTGACTGGCACTGTGGACGGATAAGGTTTTCAGACAAGCAGAGGGGAGAATCCCATGGCCACGCTGCTTCCAGAGGTGGGGAGGGCTTGGCCACTCATATCTTGCCTGCTGCAATGCCTCTGTGCCCTTTCTCCTTGCCCCATGCCATCCTGGGCAGGAACTAGAAGCAGGAGGCCACGGAGGGCCACTGGGAAGACGCAGACACCACCCCAGGCTCAGATGCACTGGGGAGCTCGTCTCTAGCTTCCAGAAATAGCGTCATAATTAAGAGGGAAACAATAACAGTGGGTGACCAGGAGGTATCAAAACTGGTGCCCACTTTGTTTTTCTTGAGCAATCTTTGCTAATTAATTCTTAAAGATTCACACAGTGGGATTAAAACACTCAGCTCGAAGAAGCCAAACTGATCAATACCTTTTCAAGCTAATGGAGGGGTGGAGGCAGGGAGCTGGCCTGAGCCTGAACCAGGGCTAGCAACTTCTCCGAGGAGGCAGGGCCCCCCGGGTGTCCCAAGTCCATTCTGACCGGGAATGGTGACACATGTGAGCACTGAGTCACACCTGGGAAGTGGCTGCTGAAGCCCTGGAGGAGACATGGGGTTCTGGAACAAGGAGGAGCTTGAGGCTGTCATGGTTGGGTAGACAGTGATGTCCAGGGAGGGCCAGACCAGAGGCCCCACAGCCGGACACCCGGCCGATCCTCGTCACTGGGGAAAGGGCTTGCCCACCTTCCAGCCTCTCTGTGGGGGTCTGAAACCTCACCATGATCCCATGGTGGGTGGGAGGGGAAGATATTTGGAACCAGGAGATCTGAGCTCCATTCTGACACCCAGGGCTCAGCCAGTGGCCTTGGATCAGACATGACATGGCTGCCAGCTCAGTGGCCCCACTGCACACAGAGCATGTCCGAGCAAGTTCCCGGAAAAAGTGTGTGCACAGAGTGACAGGCAGGCGGCAGCTGCCCTTCCACAAGCAAGCACACCACCACCTGAGATGGGCGTCGGCCACTTTCCTAGGGGCCGTGGGTGAAGTGGGGAGCTGAGCATATGGGAGGTGCTCTGAATAGGTGTGCTTAGGTCAGAAAGAAGGTGGTGCTCCCCAGCAAGGGCACAAGTCTCTGCTGTTTCGAGAAGTGGCCAAGCCAAGGCCTCCCAAAGCCTGCACAATCCCAGTGAAGAAGGGCCCGGACACTTAATGTTGGTGCTTCAGGCCGGGATGGGCCTGTGTGCAGGAGCAACTCTCAGGGCATGCCTTGCAGGAGAGCAGGGGAGGCTGGAAGCAGTGCAGAATAACTAATTAATGATGCTAAAGTATTGTGGAAGAGGAAAGCGTTGCATAACTGCTAAGTGGTGGGGTTATCATTATTCATGCAATATTCATACTGTGCTCTTCAGCCTCTGGGAAGCATTGCTCCAGAGTCCTGAGGGACCTGACTAAGAGGAGCACGTGTCCAGGGAGCAGGGCAGTGGGATGACAGCTGTCCTGGACCACAGGGAAGGGGCCATGATGCTGCAGCGGAAATGGCAGCACACAGCCTACACCAGAGCTGCTTAGCAAACCCAGAAAGGCCACACAGAGCCACCGGCACCCCCTTACCAGGACAGGCCATTCCTGAGCCCTGCGGGGCACCAGTGTCTGTGCTAGGCGTCTCCACTCTAATTAGCTTTGTAAGGCAATTCCTGACATTTGCAGAGCCTAGAGCATGCCACACGTCTAAATATTTAAGTTATCAATCAGGTCCTATGAGTGGTCCAGCCCATCCCCCCGACCCCAGCACCCCGCAGTCCACTCCTCAGGGAGCCCTTCCAGAGGAAGAGGTGCAGCCCTGCTGCCTGCCCCCAGGGGCAGCAGGGGCGGATGGGTAGAGTAGAAGGAAGCCAGGCCTGGCCTGGGCCACCTAGAACCGCAGACCCTCCAGGACCAGGGATGGGGCCTGAGCTGTCAGCCTCACCAGCGAGTTCCCTTACAAGCCCTGGCTTTCCTCCTGGAGTTCTGGGCAATGCTCAGTCCCCAAAGGAGACCACCAAGTGGAGGGAGGAAGTGCAGTTATCTGAGAATCTGGTCTTTGAGGAATTGAAATGAAAGTGTTTCCTCCCTCCCTCTCTAGTTCCCAGAGCAGCCACAGGCTGTGGTTTCCCTGACTCGGGCCCTCACTTTCAGCTGCACAGAGCTCTTGCACACACACTTCCCTGTCTCTTTGTCTGAGTGATAACCTGGTTGCTGAACTCTCAAAACATTTCCTGACAAGATGAAAAAGAAACAAGTCTTTGCATTTGCATATACATGTGTATGTGGAGTCCTAGAGCCAGTGTCAGGACAAGGGCCTCTCTTGGGGACAGTGGCCTGTTTTTCAGAGGAAAGCCCCAGGAAGTGGTGTGACCTTTTCAGGCTCACATGCCTGACGCTGGCTCCAAGGAAGAGTCTCACAGCAGCATGGAGGGTGAACAGCTATTACAAATTGACCAAAGTGTCTTAATGTGTCACATGTGACTCAGCAATCGGGGCTCATCTGCAGCTTGAGAGCTCTGTTCTTTAGAGCTTTAGGTCAGCTCAGGGAGCCCTGCTGGGGTCTGCTCAGCTACTCAGGGCTGTTGCCACACAGCCCCGGCCTGGCCGCTCCAACACTGTCTGCCAGTGGGGCTACACATGACTAAGTGTGGGCTGGCCAGAATCTGGGATGAACACCAGTTTACTCAGCCACACACCTTGACTTCAGGCCACACACTGCTTCCCCCCGGGAAGTAGCTGTGAGAGGTGGGTGGCCTGGGGCCTCAGAAGCCAGCATGACCCTGCTGGTGTGGCCTGGGACAAATCCAGCTGCCTACTCTCTCCTGGACTATTCATTTGCCTTCTCCTAGTAAGTCTCCCTGCCTCCATCCCATCTGGGGCACTGTAGCTGGGCCCTGTTCCTCTAAGGCTGTTTAAAATCCTGCAGAATGAGACCCACTATCCTCCCAGGGCTCATCAAGCCTTCCTCTTTTGCTGTCCCATGTCCCATCTTGTGCTCCCCTCTTGCACAGCCCCTGCAGTTTACGCTGCCCCAGCCCGGGGCCTCAGCAGAGGCTGACCTCTCTTCTTAGAATGCCACGCCTCCTGCCCCATTCCTGCAGGCTGGCTCTCAAGGCTGCTGGTCCGCCTAGGGCAGTAATTGACTCAGACAAGTGCTAATTACTGAGCAGGTTCTAGGGTGTTGGCCCAGCAAGACCAGATCTCTGCCCTGAAGGGGGTGACAGTACAGAGTAGGGTGGGAATATCTCTATGGCCCTGGAGGGGAACAGCATCATCCCATGCAGAAGAGACGACACAAGAGAAGGTTGGACAGTAACCTGATGGATGTTCCCTGAGACCAGAGAGCAGGAACAACAGGGGACAGCTCATGACAGGTCTGGGAGGCCAGTGACATAGTAAACACTTGAGCATGTGCTATCAGCAATGGGAAGCTGCTGAAGGATTTCACCCAGGCAGAGATGTAAGCAATTTGCATTCAATAAGACTCCTCCTCCAGGAAGCCTTCCTGGATAGGCTAGTTTGGTTCAAACACATCTCCTTTTTCTTCTGCACTTTCTTCATCTCAGTATTTAACACACTGCATTGCAACTGTCCCCCATGGTCAACTCCTCAGGTCGGAGCCTGACTTACTTATCTTTATGTCCCAGTAGACTCTGGTGAAAATCAATATTTGCTTAATCAGAGAAAGCTCTGGTGTCTGTGCGTCCCAGTACTCTAAGACAGCCTATGGGTCCAGCTCCAGGTCCTTCACCTCTTGCCCTGAAGAGCGACTTGATGACATGGCCAGAGAGTCTGCAAAGGTGTGAGCAGGACACTGAGCTGGCTGCAGCCAGGTCCAGGCGGGAGTTCCCTGGCTGACCAACTGCTTCGCTCTGACAATCAGGGGAGAGTAATCCCAGTCCATCTCACTAAGAACCATTAGCCAGTTATTCATGGAATCAAATGTAATAAAAGGAGCAGTACAAGCAATTGTGGTGGATAAATGAGGGTCTGGGTGCAACAACAATGCTTACAGTGACTTTAAAGAGGAAGTGGAGATGGCTTAATTTGGGAGCTAGAGAAAAGGCCTGCTGAGTGTGTGTTGGCCTGGTGGGCTGGGTCTTGCAGCTGCCCAGCTGTAACTCACATCAGGGATTGAGGAGGGGGCTCCCAAGCAGGCACCTTGCCCCCATGCCCACTCCTTCCTTCACCCCATAAAGCAGACCCCTTCCAGGGGCCTCTAGGATCAGGGTTGTGTGTCTGAAGGAGGTTTGCCAGCCCAGGTCTCCCCCCCACAAAGAGCATTACTTCAAATCAGCCATTCCCCAGGCACTTAGAACATATTTCAGACTTACATTTCTGAAAAGATGAAATAGGTTTACTTTTCCCTATTTCTCTCACTAAGTACAGCTAAAACCCCTAAATAGTAAATATAAGAAGACCCCCAAAAAATGAAGAGAAGAAGGCAGACTGGATAGGGACCTTCGGAGCCCAAGAATAACAGGGCAGTGAATTTCCAAGTTTTCTTTTTGCCTCAGATGTCCCAAATGGGAACTGGAAAGCTGGCAACCCTATAACGCCAATGGGCACAGACACGGAAGCCCCAAAAAAAGCCAGTTCCCTTGAACCAAAGACTGGGAAAGGTGCATCCTAGGAAGACAAGACTTTTAGGCAATCACCACTCCACAGCAGTCAAACAGCACAGAAAAAACGATGCCCCACCCCGACCCCCACCCTCACCAACAGAGGCCGAGTGAAGACCTGGACTTCCATCCTCACCAGTTAGTTACAAGGAGCCCCCATTCTCCAACAAGGATGGTATCAGAGAGCTACAAGGGGAAGAGAGACCTTTATGCCCAACAAGTAAAAACGTCCCCACCCCCAGGGGTATCAGTGGAGGGCGTGTCAGATCCTGCACTTCTACCCCCTCCTGGCAGTGACAAGGTTCTTCTCACCCTTCCTGCTAGGAAAAGGTCTGGATGCCCTCCACTGCCCAGCAGCCACAAGGTTGCCCCACCCCACAGTGTCAGCAGGGGACACATGGAGAGCACTGATGAGCTTGGGCACTCCCAGCAGGGCGCTATAGGTGAGGGCCAAAAGGGGAGCCTGCACCCCACCCCGCAGTAACATGAAGCCCTTCTCCCACCAGGTGCCAGTGGAGGCCAAAGAGGATGTCAAGCTCCACCCATCCAGCAATCATGAGGAAATGTCCCTTTTCTCCTGACAGAATGATATCTGAGGAGGCCTGTTAAAATTGAAGATTTCAGTAAGATTCAGAGTTTCATAACATCAAACCCAAAATGTTCAGGTTTCAATGGAAGATCATTTGTCATAGCAAGAACCAAGACAATCTCTATTTGAATGAGGAAAAAAAAAAAACAACAGATGCAATCACCTACATGACAGAGTTAGAGTCATTTGATAGAGATGTCAAAGTAACCATAAAAATGCTTCCATGAGCAATTGTGAAAACGTCCTGAACTTCACAAAGAATATCTACAAAAGCACCAACAGCTAAAATCAAATGTCACAGTGATAAATAAAATATTTTCTACTAAGATCAGGAACAAAGCAAGGACATCTGCCATCAACACACCTGTTCAACATAGTACTAACGTTCTTGTCAACACAGCAAGGCAAGGAGAGGAAATACAGGCATACCATTCAGGAAGGAAGAGAGAAGGCCAACCCTATTTGCAGAGAACATGACTGTCAACATAGAAAATCTCAAGGGATCTAAAAAATAAGTATCTTCAGAATATGTGAGTTCAGCAAGGTGGTGGAATATAATAAGATTAACATATGCAAATCAATAGTGTTTCCATATGCTGACAATTATACACAGAAAGAAATACTTTAAATGATAAATGTAATTCACCACATAAACAGAACGGAAGACAAAAACCATGTGATTATCTCAATAGATGCAGAGAAGGCCTTTGACAAAATTCAACAGCCCTTTATGCTGAAAACTCTCAATAAACTAGGTATTGATGGAATGTATCTAAAAATAATAAAAGCTATTTATGACAAACCCCACAGCCAATATCATACTGAATTGGCAAAAACTGGAAGCATTCCCTTTGAAATCTGGTACTAGACAAGAATGCCCTCTCTCACCACTTCTATTCAATATAGTATTGGAAGTTCTAGCCAGAGCAATCAGACAAGAAAAAGAAATAAAGGGTATCCAATTAGGAAAGGAAGAATTCAAATTGTCTCTATTTGCAGATGACATGATTGTATATTTAGAAGACTCCATTGTCTCAGCCCAAAATCTCCTGAAACTGATAAGCAACTTCAACAAAGTCTCAGGATACAAAATTAATGTGCAAACACCAGAAGCATTCCTATACACCAATAACAGACTTAAAGAGAAGCAAATCAAGAACTAACTGCCATTCACAATTGCTACAAAGAGAATAAAATACCTAGGAATACAACTAACAAAGGATGTAAAGGACCTCTTCAAGGAGAACTACAAACCACTGCTCAACGAAATAAGAGAGGACACAAACATATGGAGAAACATTCCATGTTCATGGTTCGGAAGAATCAATATTGTGAAAATGGCCATACTGCCCAAAGTAATTTACAGATTCAACACTATCCCCATCAAGCTACCAATGACCTTCACAGAACTGGACAAAACCACCTTAAACTTCATATGGAACCAAAAGACAGCCCACATAGCCAAGTCAATTCTAAGCAAAAAGAACAAATTGGGAGCCATCACACTACCAGACTTCAAACTATATTACAAGGCCACAGTAATCAAAACAGCATAGTACTGGAACCAAAACAGAGATATAGACCAGTGGAACAGAACAGAGGCCTCAGAGGCAATGCCACACATCTACAACCATCTTATCTTTGACAAACCTGACAAAAACAAGCAATGGGGAAAGGAGTCCCTTATAAGGTATTGGGAAAACTGGCTAGCCATGTGCAGAAAGCAGAAACTGGACCACTTCCTGACACCTTACACTAAAATTAACTCCAGATGGATTAAAGACTTAAACATAAGACCTAACACCGTAAAAACCCTAGAAGAAAATCTAGGCAAAATCATCCAGAACATAGGCATAGGCAAGGACTTCATGGCTAAAACACCAAAAGCATTGGCAACAAAAGCCAAAATAGACAAATGGGACATAATCAAACTCCACGGCTTCTGCACAGCAAAAGAAACAGTCATTAGAGTTAATTGGCAACCAACAGAATGGGAAAACATTTTTGCAATCTACCCATCTGACAAAGGGCTAATATCCAGAATCGACAAAGAACTAAAACAGATTTACAAGAAAAAAACAAATAAGCCCATTCAAAAGTGGGCAAAGGATATGAACAGACACTTTACAAAAGAAGACATATATGAGGCCAACAAACATATGAAAAATGCTTGTCATCACTGGTCATTAGAGAAATGCAAATCAAAACTACATTGAGATAACATCTCAGGCCAGTTAGAATGGCAATCATTTAAAAATCTGGAGACAACAGATGCTGGAGAGGATGTGGAGAAATAGGAGCACTTTTATACTATTGGTGGGAGTGTAAATTAGTTCAACCATTGTGGAAGACAGTGTGGTGATTTCTCAAGGACGTAGAAATAGGAATTCCATTTGACCCAGCAATCCCATTACTGGGTATATAGCCGAAGGATTATAAATCGTTCTCTTATAAGGACATATGCACACAAATGTTCACTGTGGCACTGTCTACAATAGCAAAGACTTGGAACCAACACAAATGCCCGTCAATGATAGACTGGACAGGAAAATGTGGCACATATACACCATGGAATAGTATGGAGCCATAAAAAATGATGAGCTCATGTCCTTTGTAGGGACATGGATGAACCTGGAAACCATCATTCTCAGCAAACTGACACAAGAACAGAAAATCAAACACTGCATGTTCTCACTCATAGGTGGGTGTTGAACAATGAGAACACATGGACACAGGGAGGGGAGCATCACACACTGGGGTCTGTGTGGGGAACTAGGGGAGGGACAGCGGGGGGTGGGGAGTTGGGGAGGGATAACATGGAGAGAAATGCCAGATACAGGTGATGGGGAGGAAGGCAGCAAACCATGCCGCCATGTGTGTTCCTATGCAACAATCTTACATGTTCTTCACATGTACCCCAAAACCTAAAATGCAATTAAAAATCGGTTAAAAAAAAGAAAAGAAATACTTTAAATACAACACAACTTACAATCACTTAAAAATTATGTAGGTGTAAGTCTAATAGCACAACACTGAGAAAAAAATTAAAAAGGATCTTAATAAATGGAGACACATACCGAGTTTATGGAAAAAAACAACATGATAAAGATGTCAAATCTCCCCAAATTGATTTATAAGTTTAGTGTAATTCCTGTCAAAAGCCCATCAAGACTGTTTTTTGTAGATGTGCAAAAGAGTATTTTAAAATTTACATGGAAAGGTAAAGGAAAGGCAATTTCTAATTTTTTTTTTAAACAAAGAATAAAATAGAAGGAATCACTCTACTGCCTTGAGACTTTATATATTTATATAAATCAAGACTGTGTGGGATTGGCAGAGGGACAGACACATCAATGGGAAAAGAAAGGAGAACCCGAAGTTAGCCCCACCGGCGTAGTACTCACTGATTTTTGACAAGGGAGCAAAATGTGTTCAGTATAGGAAGGATCATTTCTTCAAATGACGGTGCTGGAGCAATTAGATATCCATAGGTTAAAAAAAATTACCTCTATTAAATTCATACTTTATCCAAAAAATAACTCAAAATGAATCATAGATTTCAATATAAAACATAAAACTATGTAAATTTTAGGAGAAAATCTTGGGAACATAGGGTTTTGTGCAAACTTCTCAGACATGCTCTCAAAAGCACAATCCATGAAAAACACAGATTAATTAGGCAGTTAAACTTAAACATTTTTGTTCCATGAAACACCCTGTTAAGAGAATTAAAAGACAACCTACAGACTAAGAAAATATTTGCAAGTCACATATTTGATAAAGGACTCATATCTAGAGTATATAAAGAACTCTTAAAATTCAACAGTAAAAGAAAAAAGCAAGCTATTCATTTAGAAAAAGGGCAAAAGTCATTAGGGGAATTCTTGCCCTATCAGGAAATGTCTCTTGCCACCTGAGTTCTCAGCCTCTTCCTTTACCTTCTGCTGACTTTCAAGAGACCCTGGGGTATTTGTTTTCTGTTGTTACATTTGTGGAGATTTGTTAGGCAGCAAAAGAAAACGAATACACCAAGGAGTCTTCCTCACTGAAATTCACACACGACGTGATTCTGAACCATGGTCTTGGCAGGAACTTGGAACAGGGGAAAGCTGTCAGGAAATATTTTTATAAAGATCTCAGGGACTAAGACCCGAGGAATAAAGTGATGACTTTGACTTGTAAGATAAAAAAGAATTTAATTCTCTTTACCCCAGCCTCTGCCATCTTTTCATTAGAAATTAAGGGAGAAAAAAAAGACTCTGTTCTCTTCAATAACTCTGGCTCCTTCAGTGAAGAATGTTTTAGGCCCTGGAATGTAATTAAAGTGATATTGTATTTCTCTTATTATCATGATTATAATAATGCATGGATTTCAGCACATGCTTTCCAACAGAATTAAAACGGAGATAGATGGCTTACATTGTGGATGGAATTAGAGTTCATAGGAATATTTTTATGGCAGGTTTTTTTAAAAGGAAGATGCAGACCTCTAATAAAATGCCTAGAAATTTTACCAGATATTTTCAATAGCTAGTCTTAGATCAATGTTTTAGCAAAATTTAAAAATATTGATCGGTTGATATTTAAGCAGCAAAAAATTTATTTAGAATTTTGAGAACCATAATTCAAAACCTAGTTATAAGATTTTTTTTAATCATTATGGCAAAAATGTATCAGCCTTCCTCAGGCATCCTATGCACCAAGTGTGGACCCCTGAAAACGGCAGCATTGGCCATGCAGTCTTCTGGAAGGGAATGGATAACATAAATCGAATCACCAGGGAATATCATGCAAACCCCAAGATGAGGAATGTTCTGTGGGGAAAAAAAGTGAGGATGGAAAGCCACATGTTTCAGAAATATCTTTATCATGGAAGACAAACAAAGGCTGGTGGGGGATGTACCACTTTAAGGAAGGCTAATGTGACACAGTTGGTCACCCCAAGCCATACCTGTGCTAGATTCTGTCCTGGTCTGGAGGCAAAACCAAGACTGTCGGGGACATTATTGAGTCCATTGAAAATATTAAAATACGATAAATAGATTATATGAAAGTATTTTGTCAACATTAAATTTCCTGAAGTTGATGGTTGTACTGTGGTATATAAGACGGTATCTCTAGTCTTAAGAAATAAACACTAAAGCCGGGCTCAGTGGCTCACGCCTATAATCCCAGCACTTTGGGAGGCCAAGGCGGGCAGATCACTTGAGGTCGGGAGTTTGAGACCAGCCTGACCAACATGGAGAAACCTCGTCTCTATTAAAAATACAAAATTAGCTGGGCATGGGGGCGCATCCCTGTAATCCCAGCTACTCAGGAGGCTGAGGCAGGAAAATCGCCTGAACCGAGGAGGTGGAGGTTGCAGGTGAGCCAAGATCGCACCATTGTACTCCTGCCTGGGCAACAAGAGCGAAACTCTGTCTCAAAAAAAAAAAAAAGAAAGAAACATTGATGTATTTAAGGGTTAAAAGAAACCCCATGGTATACGCAATTTACCCTCAATTGTTTCAGGAAATAAATTGTGTGTGTGTGTGTGTGTGTGTGTGTGTGTGTGTGTGTGTGTGTGTGTAGAGAGAGAGAGAGAGAGATAACGAGAAAGAGGCAATATCTGATCTAGCAAATAAGATAAATTATTTAAAATAGGCAGTCATATGGGTGTTCTTTGTACTATTCTTATAGTTTACTTTTCTTGAAAGTTTGAATTCTTTTTAAATAAAAATTGTTTTAAAAAAGTTAAACATTCACTTCAGTTTTTTCACAATGTCCTTTGTATTCTTGACTAAGAGGCAATTGGCTTTAGAGCTAAAAATTCAGCTTTTGGGCACCAAAATGCCTGTTTGAATCTTTGCTGGGCCACTCACCTGCTACTTTAATCTCTCTGTGCCTCAGTTTCCTTGTCTGCAAACGCAGGCATGACTACAATAAAAGTATCTGCCTTTGGGGCTGAGAAAGCAACAGGGTCCACGTGGGAGTGCTGAGAACAGCCCAGCCCAGGGTCAGCTCTCAGGAAGCGAAATTTTATCGCACTTTCCAGGAAGGAGAGTTACATGTAAGAGGAAGTGAATTAAGGGCCACAATGATTCTAGCAACAATGACAAGCAGTAGATATCTCACCTGCAAGCTATCAAGATTATTCAGCCTTAGCAAATAAAACAGTGTGGCGTGGATTCAAAGACAGACAGATGCAAAAAGTGACACAGAAGATGAAGCCCATTAATGGTTCTGACATATTAAATGGGTACAGAATAGACATAGAATATGCATCCAATATAGAATCATTGCAAAGCAAAGAAAGGAAAGATTATTACATAGATGATATTGCAACAACTGATGTCCCATGCAGAAAACATTAAAATTAGATACTTTCTTTAGGCCACAAATAAAAATAATTCAAAATAAATTGAAGACCCAATCATAAAAAATGCAACCACTTTAAAGTAAAAATAATTTTTTAAATGTTTCTTAAGACAGAAAAACCAAACACACAAAAAGGGAAAGACCAATACATTTGATTACATCGCGTTGAAAGACTTCTCACAGCAAAGGATGCCACAAAGATAAAAGATAAGCAACATACTGAGAGAAGATACTTGCAACACATGAAATGTACAAATAATTAATATCCAGAATACTACATAAAAGACCAATAATCAAATATAACTTGGGAGAAAGGTATATAAAATAAGAAAACTACAGAAAAGAAGAATGGGCTGTCTGATAATGTAGAGAAAGTAGTTATTCTCAGTAGTAATTGGGAACACACAAACTAAAATAAAAACTTCAAGATAAAATTTTATACCCTTCTAATTGTCAAGCATTGAAAAATCAGGCAGTTTCAAGTATTGCTGAGTATGTAAGGAAATAGATATGCCCATAACCCCCGGTGAAGAGCAGTTTGGTAATAGCCAATAAAAGGAGAATTTACGCAACATTTCCCCTTCCAGGAATGTCTTCTAGAAAAACAGCAGCAGGCGGGTTTCAGGAGGTAGGGCGAGAGGGCTCATCTAAGCATCCGCTGTCAGGCTGGAAGTTAGAGACAACCTAAATTCTGAAAGTACAGAAATGGATGAATAAACAGATATATCAAAGTGTTTCTGCAGAAGCTTGTAGAGTAGTTGAGATGAATGCATTTGACTCATATTATCAGAATGGGTAGATAATGCGGCGTGTTAACTATGCTATGGTGGATTCCTCCAAAGTTGTTAACAGCTGCAGAGCAACCCAGGACGGAAGCACAGCCAAGCCTGGGGTGCCGCTGCCTATGGGGAGGGAGGAAAACACGAGGAAGAAGAGGGCCAGACTCCACTTCTCATGTTCTGCTTCTCTGATGGATACATTGATTTAGCTACCTACCTTTAAATACATATCTAGAGAGAAAGTTAACATTTGATAATTCAGGATGTTGGCTCCATAAATGTCTGTTCCATGAATCTCAGTGTTTGAAAATATTTAAAGAATATTCAAAAACTATTTCTTTAAAAACTTTCTACCAACTCTGTATGGGAAAGAGTGACCTGGCTTCTCATCCCAGGGTCCCCTGGTCATACTTGGGAACCTGGATGTCACGGAGGGACTGGAAAAATAGTGCCCCCATACCCCCCAAGCCCCCTGGGGAACAGTTCTCTTACACCCTGGGTAACTGGCCTGGTCACCCGACCTCACGGGCGTCCGTCTGCTGGTAGAGGGCACTAACTAGTCCTCTAGGTCCTTTTCTCCAGTCAATAAAGGGAAAGCCCAGCGTTTTCTTCATTTGCTATCAACAGGCTGTCATGTTTGCGTTTTGTTCACAAACATTTACTTACTGGAATTAAGAACATACATAATCATTATGAAAAATGCCAATACAGAGAAACTAATATGCCCTATAATTCTTTTTCCTAAGAAGAATAAAGGATACTAAAAACCATTTGCTGTATTTCTTTCCAGTCAGTCTTTGGATATGTAAGTATCCAAAGTCATATTTTGCATATTGCACATGCAAAATATGACTACAGATTACTATGGAACTTGTAGTGATCACTTCATCACTTCTGCTTTGTCCACGTCAGTTCGTGTCTTTCATGCGTTTAATGATACATTAAAGCATAATTAATTTAGTCAAATTCCTACTGATAGTCACTTGTTTCTGGTTTTCACTATGGTTTCAGCAGTGTTGAATAATATCCTGTGACATATTTTGGCCGGGCTTTTACCCTATTATTTCATTAGGCTATATTCGTGAGGATGGAATTTCTGGGTGAAGGGTTATGAACATCTTACATTTTGCTTACAATGACACCCAGATTTTACCAAATTGCCCTCTGAAGAGATTGAATAAATGAGTCCCCTCACATCCAACAGTGAGTGCTCACCATGCGTCAGATCCTGTGCTAAGTGTTTTAAATGTGGTAACAGATTTCATTCTCCCAATAGTCCTACGCGGTGTCCCCAACTTATGGACGAGAAAACTGAGCATGGAGAGGATGAATTATTTGTCCAAGTTGTCCAGGCTGGTAAACAACAGAACTGGGATGAACACTCAGGGAGTCTAGCACTGAATATCCCTCCTAACCGCTGTGTGCCTCTACCGATAGTATATGAAAGCATACATGAGCTGTGATGCCTTGGCCCCGTGATTAAAACTTTATCCATAAAACACAGGTAATTGTGGATCTATTATACAGAGTTGCTCTGGGGGTCAAATGAGCTCATGTGACAAGTTTAGCACCCAGCACATTAGACACACTAAAAATTGCGAGGTGTTGTTAGTTCTTTTATTATGTGTGAGACTGGACATTTTAAAGGGTTTTTTTGTCAATAATTCCTCAATGAATTGCCTGTTTATATAAGTTGTACATTTTTCATTGGATTTCTTAAATTTAGCTTCCTTTTTTTCTGCCAGGACAGGCTGGTTTGTTCATCTAGATAGGTCAAAAGGAGAAACAAGGGTTACAACTTCCTTACCTTCCACCACACCTCCGGTCAGGCACACTGCATCTAACCACCGTGCACACTCTTAATTGCTGCTTGCCTGTTCCTGCCATCTCCTCACCGTCACTGCCAAGGGCCCATTTCCACGTGTAAACTGATGGATGTTGTGGCTCTCTGTCTGTCCGACATGCTAACTTCTGAAGGCCAAAGTCTGCAAAGCTCATGCAGACTTCAGATGGAAACCCGCCCACAAGACCAACTTTCCCCACATTCAGGATACAACCTATTGTTCTGGAGACACAAGATTTTATCTGGAGACAGACTGCTTACCACTGAGTCTTGGCACAGTGCAGGTTCTGGGAAAGAATGTCTTTGTATATATGAGGGACATATGCTGCCTATTTAGGAAACAACAGTTGATGACAGAGGAAACTTTGTAAAGCCACACATCTCTCTCCATCTCTGTATGTCTCCGTGCATGCATATTTCTAACCATCTCTGTATGTCTGTGTGTGTGTGCGTGTGTGTGTGTGTGTGTGTGTGTGTGTGTGTGTGTGTATGCATCTGAGTTTCCTCCTCTCTGTCTGCTTCTCTGACTTTATATTTCTCCCTCTTCATTTGGCCCTACTTTTTTATTAGTCTTTGCCTCTCTCCTTTCTTCCTTCTTTCAGTGAATGCATTAACGATAATTTTTAAAAATAAGATACCTCTGAATAGCAGAGTCTGCTTCACTGTATGAGAATCCCGATTCACCGTTAACTATATGGCAGCATCTACATACCTACGTGTTCTCACTCTAAGTCAGTATTTTGATTTGACTTAATTAAATTTAACTTAATTCTCTCACAATCACAAAAAGTAAACATGATTATCTCCCATCTCGTTAGTTCGGAAAGTTATACTCAGAGAGTTTCAGAGGCTTATTCTAGTTTATTAGCAATGAAGCCAATGTTTACACCCATATTTTTGTAGATACCAAGCCTGAAGCTCCTTCTGCTATGACAGTTCCTATTCTCATTTAGCCCAGAAGCCTTTCTAAGTTGCAGTGGCAGTGAGATAAACAAGAGCATTGCTCACTACTAGGTCAAAGTGAGAGAAGCCATCTGCGTAAAGGGACAGAGTTATGCTTTAGGGATCAAGCCCTAGTGGGCTAAGGCTCCCCCAGTTTCCTGCCCACTGAGGCTCCCCCAGACCAGAGATCCCCACAGTCGACACTTACCCAGGAGGAAGAGGATCCTCAGCACGCTGACTCCGGAGTCCATGCTGGCGCTCTGCTCCTGTCTCCTGGCAGGCCAGGCACAATGAGCCATGTGACCCAAGGCTCCGGGGACAGGACAAGCCCCACGTGACTGATGGGGAAGGAAGCCACTGCCACAGCCAGGAGGCTGTTCAGTTCCTCTCAGCCTCTCAGAAGACAGGGCTGAAGGAAGCCACTATCATCCTGGTCTCTGCCAGGAGCTGGCTGTGATTAGGCCCACTGCACGTGCTGGGGTATTATACCCAGCATTCTCTCCTGTAACCCTCACATGATGAGGTGTGATTTCTTGCCCAACAACCCATGCTGCTAAGTCTCAGAGGGGATGTGGGCAAAGGCGGTCTGCCCTGCCATCCAGCCCTTGCAGTAGCCTCTGATTTCGAGAAGTAACAAGAAATGCCCCTCCGGCCAATAGTCCAGCTCGGTCACTGTTTTTGTGCCATGGACCCCTCTGAGTCCAGGAATGCCTATTGCTGTCTTCTCAGAATAACATTTTTAAATGTCCAAACTAAAATAGGTAAGAATCATAACAGAAATCAGTAGTACCAAAGTATAGTTATCAAAATGTTTTGTTAAACCTGTGATACAGAAATATACATGCTTCTTTATCCACACAACAAGTAGCAAGATCTGGCAGCAGATGAAATAGCTACCAGCATCTTGACATGGTGGTAAATGTAATCAATATGTAGAGATACCCATAACAGCTGGAATGTGGATGGAAAAACCTGTGATTCCTACCAGGAATAAAGTCACCTGGTAGTAATGTTGCTATGGTTTGTTTGCCACAATACTATTAGAGAAAGATGCTAAGTTTTCCTTAGAGGTTAGAGAACAGAGTTGAAATTTTTTTCCCATCCAAGTTTACAGGCCCCACGTCCAGGTACCTACCCTGGAGGAGGCTTGGTAGTAACGCAGGCTCAGCCAGCACACTGAAGGCCACATGCTCCTGTGCTCCTTTATACCTGTACGTTGTCACAATGCTTAGCTGTTCAGCCACCAAGTATGCGGGAAATGTGACTTTTAAAATATAAATAAACTTAATGACAAGTCTTGAGCCCCCCACCCAACTGAGCTGGCAGAAATTGAGCTCTTTTCATTCTTGGGCTCCCTTGATCAAATCCCTGACGGTGGCAGCCAACACTATGAGCATTGCTACTGTGCCCAATGTCACCTTAGCAGGATTCCCTGGTAGGAATCACAAGTCTTTCCATCCACATTCCAGCTGTTACAGGTATTTCTAAATATCTATTCCACTTATCACCATGTCGAGATGGTTGTAGTTGTTTCATCTGCTGCCAGATCTTGCTGTTTGCTGTGTGGATAAAGAAGCATGTATATTTCTACATCGCAAGTTTAACAAAATCTTGCCCCAGAACATGTGTAAGAAAAATATTTCACTTTTCTCTAAGTGTACAAGCTGTCCAAGTCCACACAGCAGTGAGTATGAGAGCTGGACTCAGAACCCAGACCCTCGGCTGGCAGTCTACACCCCTAAGGCTGCATCTGCCCTCCGTGCACAGGCAGCACACACTGCCAAGGTCCACCCAGAGTGGTCCAATTGCCCTAGTGCCACGGATGCCCCCTGGGTCCTTCTGCATGGCTGCTGTAGTCCCTTCTGAGTTTCTCATAAATAATGGACATGAGTGGAGAAGGCTGGTCATGAGAGAAGTAATTGGCTTCATTTGGGTGCCTTAAAGTTCCATCCGTCCACACTTTACTTATTTCATAAAATTACAATCAGTCTCCACCTGCACCAAGAAACATACTCTTTTATTTATCCTGGAATATGTGGAGATTTTTTCTAATTTTACCCCAGTTTTAATGGGAACATGTATAAGAAAAAATATTTCACATTTCTTTAAGTGTACTGAAAGAAAATGCCAGTGAAGACCCCACAGTCTGTAGATGGTGGCTGGGGACAGACGAGCTACATTCAGGCCTGGCCCAGGGCTTCCAGCCACAATAGGCAGTTCCATTTCTATGTGAAATCACTAAGTTTCAAATGTCAGGAACTGATTTTAAAACACTTTTGCACGGGATGAGTCAATCTAAACACCAGCATGAACTTCTGCACCCTAACACCTGCTGAAACATTCTTGGGGGCTCAACCTGTGCCACATACTCTCAGGAGAGGAAGCGTCTGCAGCCGCTTTTGCAGCCTCTGAGTGTGGAAAATGCAGTCTACTCCCTGCTTAGACAGGCAGAGTCCCAAAACACCCCATAAGCTAGAATCTCATGAGATACCCTGGCATCCAGGTGAGGCACCTCGGTGAGATGATTGTGTGTCTTTTCGATGTGGCACAATGCACCCAGAAGAACGGGTGTCCCACCCCATGCTCCAGTAATGAACACCCAGTTCTGATTGTGAGGCTGCTCCTGTCACTGGTGTGGGATGGCTTGCACTGGCTGGGGAGCTGTGAGGGCAAGGCCCAGAGCACCTGGCCTAGCCCCTGACACAGCACGGGCTCCCTGCCGGGTTTGTTGAACGAAGAAGTCAATTCATCCGATCTACTCTGGAGGCTGAGGCAGGAGAATCGCTTCAACCGGGGAGGCAGAGGTTGCAGTGAACCAAGATCGTGACACTGCACTCCAGCCTGGGTGACAAGAGTGAAACTCTATCTCAAAAAAAAAAAAAAAAAAAAAGGAGTCACTTCACTTTAATTCGCTTTCTTATCTCATGCCCAGCCAGCTCAGCCTCCACCCTACCTGGCAGGAATGTTTTCCAGGTCATCTAGGTGAGGAGGGTCACTGCACTGCCGATCAGAAGAGAATAAGCTCCAGCAGCTCTCAGATCCTGCCCCCACTCGGGTACACAGCCTCCTCCAAGGCCACCAAGCCTGGGACTCTTCTGTCTTTAACACTGTACCCTCACGACCAGCCAGGGAGTCTTTAGTGAATGTCAGTGAATGCCTTTAGTGCAAGTCACAAGAAACCACCAAACTCTCATCATTATGCAAGATTTTTTAAAATTTAAAGATAGGGAGGATTCAACACACAGATTTGTTTATTGGCCTTACATAGAACTGTGCACCTAACAGTTAGAAAATGACCATTTTTTTCAGCATGCATGCAATATTTACTCCCCTAAATGGTCATACACTGGGCCATAATATAAGTCTCAAAAATTTCAAAGAAAAGGTGA
The DNA here is from genome assembly GCF_048565385.1 of Saimiri boliviensis. Classification (NCBI taxonomy): domain Eukaryota; kingdom Metazoa; phylum Chordata; class Mammalia; order Primates; family Cebidae; genus Saimiri; species Saimiri boliviensis. Next base: position 26,173,601 of record NC_133460.1, on the reverse strand, counting down.
CATATGGACCATATTTTCTTATCACAATTTAATTGAATCAAATGACAGTAACAAAAATACGTAATAGAAATTTCTATCAGTTTAGAAATTTAAAAACATTTCTAAGTAACTCATAGATCAAAGAAAAAATTACAGTGAAAATTAAAAATAGCTAGAACTTAATAATGAAAATGCTGCACATCCGATTTTGTAGAATGCAAGCCAGGTAGTATTTAAAAGGAAATGTATATGTAAATACTTAGAAAAGAAGAACTGAAAAAGGAATGAGATAAACAGCCAGTTTGAGAAGTTTAAAAAAGAGTTAGCCCAGAAAAAAAGCAGAAGAAAGGAAGCAATAAATATGAGAGCAAAAATGAATGAACCAGAAAGCAAAGGTAAAACAGAGAGGATTAACACATCTTAAATGTTTCTTCTTAAAAAATTAATAATATGAAAAACTCCTCACGGAATGGATTAAGGTAAAAGAAGAGGAGACAAAAATAAATAATATTAAAAATAAATAAGTCCGAAAGGTAGTAATGATGGCTTTATTAGCAATCTTATGCCAATTAATTTGAAAACTTTGATGAAATGAACACAATCTCAGGAAGATATAACTTACTGAAATGAACTTGACAAAAACAGCAAGACAGAAGGATCCTGATGCTTTTCAAAAAACTGAATCAAATAGTTAAAAATCTTGCCACAAAGAAAATATTCAAAACCATTTTACAGATTTTTACAGAAATCTTAGAAACTTTAAGGACTAGAAAATTACAATATTAACAAACGAGTTCAGATAACAGAAATAAAATGAATATTCTCTGACTCATTATGTGAGGCTAGTGTAATCTTTCTACCAAAACCAGGCAAGAAGAGAGTGAGAAAGTAAAAGTATATTCCAATCTCACTAAATAAAATATAGCCCAAAATCCTTTTAAAAATTACCAAATCAAATGTAGCCAAAAAAAGGATAAGCTATTATGACCAAGTCATTCACCACCTTAATGGATTAAAACAGAAAATAAATTAAATTGGCTTAATAGATACAGTAAAGCGTTTGATAAAATCCATCATCCATTCATGATAAAAATTCCTGATAAACTAGAAATAGATAAAAACTTCTTTTTTTTTTTTTTTTTTTTTAAATGGTGTTTCACTATATTGGTCAGGCTAGTCTCAAACTCCTGACCTCAGGTGATCCGCCCACCTCAGCCTCCCAAAGTGCTGGGATTACAGGTGAAAAACTTCTTAATCTAATGAAAAGATACCTGCAAAAATATAACAGCAAGTGTCATGATTATGGTATACCACAGAGGCAATTTCTTTAAAATTAGGAACAAGATGCCTTTTATCACTCTTTCTATTCAAAATCGTCTAAGGTCTAGTTAGTGTAATTTAAAAAAAATAAAAAATAAAAAAGGAATACAAAGAATGAGTACTGGGAAGGAAGAAAAATCTGTATTCTCAGTTTATATGTTTGTCTACACAGAAAGCCTCTAAGATTCAGAGATTAATTGTTAAAATAATAATATGGCTGAATACAAGGTCAATATTTTTAAAAATCAATTTAATTTCTATGTATCAGTAACAAACAGAGAACATATTATTAAAAAATATAAAATTTCACAACCACTATTTCACAATGTATACATATTGCAAAATAACATGTACCTGAAAAATACATGCAATTTTGTTAATAAATAAGTACATAAAAACTAGTAATAATTAGACCAGAATCACCAAAAATTCTCTCTCTCTTTCTATATACATGCATTTTTAAGGAATATAATAAATAGATAACACATTTATTTTACATATATGAATAATGACTCTAACAAAACTTGCTCAAGATGCATGGAGAAAATATTAGTGCACAGCATTAAAGAGAATCTAAGCAAACAAAAAGTGTGCCAGTATGGATAGGAAAACTCAAAAATCCTTAAGTTGTGGATTTTTCTCCAACTAATCTGTGGTGTCAATATCGTTGTTTACTCAACTTCATTAGTAGTCAGAGAGGGGAAAATCTAGACCACAGTGAGACAACACTTTACACTTTCTTATTGGTAATAATAAAAATCTTGGATAACATTAACCTTAAGTGAGAATGTGAAAAAATACGGTATAACATCAGCCATTTTCTATTGTTTGGTAAAGTTGAAGGTTTGTGTATTGTGTGATTCAACATTTTGATGGCAAATACATTGTCTGTAGTTCAGCACTCGGTCTCTACCAGTGGGACTTTGCCAGTTACGATATTCTCAGGGTCATCAAGACTCCTGAGACAGCAAACTGGCCTTGCTTGGCTTTGGAGATATCTTTGCCCTGCTGTTTGACAACCGCTACCTGTACATCATGGACTTGCGGACAAAGAGCCTGATTAGTCACTGGCCTCTGCCAGAGTACAGGAGATCAAAGAAAGGCTCAAGCTTCCTGGCAGGTGAAGCATCCTGGCTGAATGGACTGGATGGGCACAATGACATGGGCTTGGTCTTTGCCACCAGCATGCCTGACCACAGTATTCACTTGGTGTTATGGAAGGAGCATGGCTGACATCATGAGCCACCACCGCTGACTGACTTTGGGTGCCAGGGCTGCGGGTTTTGGGTGCAACCTCTGGGGCAGCCGACTGCATGAACCAAAGTTCTCACCTAATGGTATCATCATGCAGTGCACAATCATTTATCTATGTTTGCCAGGGGCCAGGGCTCGGGGTGGAGGAGGGCTTATTTTATTGACATACAATGCAGCATGCTGATGGGGTACACCATTGACTTCATTTGTTCTTAGTTATGTTGGTCATTGTAAGAGGATTGCCTCCTGAACATCTGCCCAGGGACTCTCTCACACATGTGCATTCATAGACATAGAAAAGGACATTCATAGAGCATAATTGGTAACAGCAAAAAAGACCTTGGAGGAACCATGAAATCCATCAACAGGAAATGGATAAATAATTTATGATACATTTTTTACATTTTTTAGTAGAATAGTATAGAGCTATAAAATGAATAAATGACAGCAACCTAAGACAATTTGGATAAGTCTTAGAAGCATAATACTGTATGAAAAATCAAATTGTGAAAGAGGATAAAAATATTAATTTCATAAAGCACAGAACCAAGCAAAGCTATACAATAAAGAACCTAGAGACACATATATATTCTTCATTAAACAGTATTTTTAAAACTCTAGAAAATGATAAACACAACATTCAGGAGACATTTATCTCTCAGAGCAATGCAGAGGGAGGAGACAGGAAGGAACACACAGTAACACGCAAAGGTAATAATCTGGTTCTTTCATTGTGAGGTAGGTGTACTTGTTTTGTCAGTAGGAAGGTCAGACTCTGAGTTTTTCCTAAAGTCCTGGTTTATGTCCACCATCTTAGTACAATTTTAATAGCATCCCCTTTCACTCTCAAAGGTTCGGCAAAGATCCTTATTCAAAACCTACATATATTATGAAGAATTTGATGTTTATTAAAGATTGCATAATTAAGAAGTAACTAAAACAAATAGTAATGCCAGCAAGGTTGTGTTGACAGACATTTCAATGGTTTCATTAACTCTAGCAATTAGCAATTCTAGCTTTAAAAATTTATCCCAATTTTGACCCATTAATTCCACTTTAAGGGACATAGCTCAAGGAAATAATTGAACAAAAATATATGGATAGATATGTAAGGATGCTCACTACCAAATTATTTGAAATTGAAAGTCAAAACAGCAAGTAAAAGACAGGAAACAACCTAAATTGGCACACATCTGACACAATGGTAAGCATGCAGGAGGGCGTTCACCAGGAAATGAGAGTTCCTTTCTCATCACCACCTCGCCTGACTTTCGATAAGCAAATGGGTGTGGATACCTGCTTCCAGGGAAAGAAGAAAGCTGGAGGTTGGAAGTAGACATGGTCAGTGGTTGCAGCCCATTTGTCTAAGAACTTTTGCAATTAAAGAACAGTGTGACCTTGTGTATTAGTTCATTCTCAAGCTGCTGATAAAGACATACCTGAGATAGGGTAGTTTATAAAGGAAAGAGGTTTAATTGACTCACAGTTCAGTATGGCTGGGAAGGTCTCAGAAAACTTACAATCATGGTAGAAGGGGAAGCAAACATCCTTCTTCACATGGCAGCAGCAACAAGAAGTGCACAGCGAAGGTGGGAAAAACTTCTTATAAAAGCATCAGATCTTATGAGAATTCACTATCATGAGAACAGCATGGAGGCAACTGCCCCCACGATTCAATTGCCCCCCACTGGGTCCCTCCCATCACACGTGGGGATTATGGGAACTACAATTCAAGATGAGATGTGGGTGGGGACACAGCCAAACCGTATCACCTTGGTCCATAGTTAGCAGAAGATATGAGTTAAAATAAGAATATGTGTGCATTTAGGGAAAGTCTAAAGGGAATCTTACACATAAAGATGACCCAATTTTAGCATAAATATGTATACATGTGTTTTTGTTTTAATACTCTTTCCTGATTATAAAAATTCTATCTTAGCTTTTACATACGCATGCCTTCCTTTCTCTCCCTATCTCTGTATGGCTATGCACACTTCTGTTGCTGACCCAAGAATAATACCGTGATTCTAAATTTTCCCAAATATGTCCAGGTCATGGTAAAATGTATAAAGCCTATTAAGGTACTAATGCAAGTCTCACTGTTAATCAATCTTGAAACAATGAAACCACCAAAACCCAAGGGCAACTTTCAATTTTTTTTCCAGTGCCCTATGGGAACCGAGGAGCTGGTGAGCCCCTGAATGGACTTTGGGGAAGCCATAGACCAAGGCCATGTTAGAAAATACGAAGGATTAAAGCTCAGGAACCCTGTTCCAGGAGCTCCTGGCCAAGGAAACTGAGGCATGGCTTTCTGTGAGCCCAGATCAAAGGGAAGCTAGAGGACAGACCAGCAGACTGGGCGTCTGTTTTCATCCATACTTCGTCACCAGAAGGCTGTGTGAAATTAGGAAACTGTGATCCATAGAGTATTTTCCTCACTGTTGAAAAAAAGATCTTCGTTCTCCTCCCATATCTCTTAGAACATTGTAAAAGTTTGCATTTATTGAATTTGAAAAACAGCAAAAAATCCAAGCTACCCAGAGGCCTTGTTTCTTTACCTCAACCATGAGTAAAGGAGGGCCTGATATCTGGGCATCTTATATAATGCAGGAAGTGTCTTTGGGAACACTACTAAATATTGGGGGTCACACACCTTCACCTCATTTTCTCAGGAGTAATTAACATGTTCCTTGGCTTCTCTGCCTAGGAAATGAGCCTCAAGTCAATGACAAATTCTCATTTTGTATGAGATTCATCTCTGGAATCACAAGAGTTAAGTATAGACAACAATTTCCTTTGTATTAAAATGTGTCATCTTATAGGTAAAAATTCTAAAAATACACCAACATGAAAAATCTTTTCTTACCTACACAATCTCAAAGACCTATCTGCTCAGTTAATAGTCACACCAGGATATATATATTGTTTACTAAGTAGTAAGACTTGGGATGAAAAAGAAGAAACAAATTTTGGAGACAGAAACAGTCTTGGGGTTAAGCGAAGCTTTTAAGAAAGAAATTCAGAGTCAGCTGCAAGGTAGTGATTAACAGCATAGACTTAGGGGCCAGATAACTTTGACCCCAGACCTAACCTGTGTCTTTGTTTTCTCGTTTGTTAAACAGAAATGAAAATTTACTCATAGGGTTGTTATGAGAATAAAGTGAATTGATAGTCCTGAACACTGACTAACACATAGTAAATTTAAGCGTGTCTTGTCTATGCTATTGTTGTTTTTGTAATGTTGATTTACAAAAGCAAGCTCAATTCTGGGTGACCTATACAATGAATGCTGCAAATCTGTAGTGGTAGATATAATGGATGACTTAAATAAATGTGTATTTATCACAGATTCCTAAATAGACAAGCATAAGGTCCCTGGTAGACCAGCACAGGGCTTCACTCTGAGAAGTCAGAAGAATGAATGAAGCCCTAAGATTTAAACTGAAAACCATGAGAAACCCTAGAGGAGACAGAGGCGGTTGGGTGTCAGTGTGCACAGTAGGAATTGGCAGACAGGAGCAGAAGAGGCCTGGGCACCCTGCACCAGGTTCAGGCTGGTGGGAAGCCCTCTACTTGGCCTACTTTCACCCCTCTTGCCTGGATGAAGCCAAAGAATAGCAGGGCAGCCCAATGCCAGGTGGAGGTGATGCATTGACAGCAGGAAGACACCAGAGTGGAGGGGACCAATACCAACAGGTGAATGCGGACTGACCAGCCCCTGACCCTTTTCTGACACTGCCTCCACCTTACCACACTCTCAGGGAACACATGTCCACAGCACTGCTGCCAAGAAATAATAACTGAGGGCAGGGCCACATGGAGTTTCTGAGCAGCCCCATAAGGAGAGATAAACTTTAAGGCTTAGGGGGCGGGCTTAGGTGTCCAAATAAGGAATGTCTGAACCCAGATCCTAACACCAAAGGAATGTCATTCAACATGCTCTCAACTCCCTTAACAAGGCACCAGCGGGGCCGGGACAGTGTTGGTCCTCCAGTGCGGGTCACCAACCAGCACGGTCAACAGTCCTAAAATAACATGAGTTCACACAGAAGGGAATGGGGCATCTGAATTGAAAAGTGAAACACTAAACAAATGACAACGATTAGGGTTAATGGAACCAGGAGTAAAACAAATAATTTAACATAAACCCACAAAAATATGCAGGGGTAAGAGAGACTGTTGAAAACATTGAGCAGGAATGAGCAGTTATAAAAAGGAATTAAAATAGAGTCACTGAGTACGAATGTATGTAAATAAGAAATACAATGGAGGAGATGAAAGAATATAGCAGAAAATTCATTACTGAGTTCTTAAATCTTAGATTTTCCTGAAATCTCTCATAAAACACCAGAAATAAGAATAAGAGAACGGAAAGAATAAAATAAATATGAAGAAGCTTGGAGTAAAAGTGTCGACATTGAAATACATGGAGAATTGGAAAAAGAGAAAAAAATTAAGACAGGGAGGGAACATTTAAAGAAATAATAAATTGGATTTCTCAGAAATAAAGATTAAGGATTTCAAATAGAAATGGCTCAAGAAATGTTAAAAAAGGATCTATAAGGAGGAAAACCATCTATGTGTTAAAATTTATTATTATTAAAACCTATTACTAAAATTTAATAACATCACAGAAAAAACATTCTAAGACTTATAAGAGAGAAAATGAACATCACTGACAAATGAAAATAAGGCTACACCAAGTATCTCAGCTGAAACAATGGATGTGTCCATAAAACGGAGAGTTGAAGTAAAAGAACTTAAAACCAAAAATTTTATATCCAGCCAAACTCTCATTTAAAATCAAAGATAAAATAAAAATATTCTCCATCATGCAAAATGTCAGAGTCTCTTTGAAAAGACTCAGAAGAAATACTTTTGCAGAAAAGATAAATTTAAGAAGGCAAAGAAGGATACTAGAAGTTAATGTTAAAACAAAACCAAGAATTTCAAGTCAATTGCCCAGATGCGGAATCACCAAACAAATGGGCAAAGTTCATATTTCTTAATAAAATCCCTTTTTCTCCATCTTCATTTTTTTCACTGTTTTGAATTTGAAAATAATAATGGACATACATGTACATATATTTTAAGAATTCAGATTCTGTACGATATTAATATGGAGGTGAAGATAGGAGACTAGGAGAATGTCAGATGGAAGTTAACTTATGCTAACAAAATTACTTCATTCCAGGAAAGACACAGAAGAAATTAATGGGGAGAAAAACATCAGCGCGGGTTATGATAAGCTGGGGATAAACAATAGAGTCATAAAAATGGGCTGCTTAAGTTTTAAATAAACAAAAGAAAACTCAGCCTGTCTAATGAAACCTAAGAAAAGAGAAAAAGAACAAATGACAAAAAGCATAGTAAATGGAAAAGGTAAAAGAACACTATAAAAATAAACTATGAAATATTACAAAATAAGTAAAATAAATATGGCAAAATAATGTTTTTGTGACTTTGGAGTAGATAAAGAATTCCTTAGTAAGATCTAAAATACATGACAAAGAAAACTGATAAATTGAACCTCATTAAAATTAAGAAATTTTGTGCATCAAAAACATTATTAAGAGTAAAACTACAAACTAGAGTGGAAGAAGGCATTTATAATACATGTATTTAACCCAGGCCTCATCTCTAGAATATATATGGATAGAATATAGCAAATATTCCTTGGAATCAATAAAACAAAACAAGCAACTCAATAGAAAACTGAGCAGAAGACTTAAGAAGGCACTTCATGCACGTCATACACACACACACAAACACACACACACACACACACACACACACACACACAGAGACATCTAAATGGCCAAAAAATATATGAAAGTGTGCTCAATTCCATTTGTTAGCAGGGAAATGCAAATTAAAATTATAATCTGATGTGGCTGTATATCTACCATAATAGCTAAAAGGATAAAAACAGAAAATTCCAAATGTTGGTGAAAATATCAAGCAAACAGATCCCTCATATACTGCTGGTAGGAGGGTAAATTGGTACAATCACTAAAATATTTTGCAATATCCATGAAGGTTACACACACACACACACACACACACACACATACACACACACACACGCTCAGACCCACCAACTCCACTTCTATTTATATACCCAAGAGAAATGCGTGCATGTGTATATTCACTGAAAGAAATGTACTAGAATGTTCATAGCCCATACAGAAACAGCAAAAATCTGGAAATCATTACAATGCCCAATAATTAAGTAGTAAACAAATTGTACATTTACACCATAGAATTCCATATAATGATAAAGGGGCACAACCACATCTTAGATGGGTCTTATTAACATAATTCTGTATAAGCAAAATAAATCAGATATGTTTATGTAAAGTATAAAAGCAGGTCAAATTAATTTCTGTGCTGAAAAGCCAGGATAGGGTCTCTGCTGGGGTGGGAATGATTGAGAGGAAGCACAGGGGGTCTGGGGTGCTGACAATGAACTGGGAGCTCTGCACACAGTGTACTCTTCTGTGAAAATTCTTCTGATATGTACATGTACATATACATTCCCTGCATAGATATTGAACACACATTCCTGTGTGTGTACTGAACTTCAATAAAAATTGAAGAATGTAAAGGGAGGCACCTCAGTAATTATAAAACTATTAAAAGCGCATAAAACAACTTATATGAAAATTTGTAAAATGCCCCAATCTGTTGTCCATGTGTTGTGAAACAAAGAGATATTTTTTAAAGACATTCAAAAAAGATGACAATAAGGGACAAAAAATGTAACAGATACATATAAAAAGCAAGGTGGCAGTTTTAATACGGAATAAAACACAATTTAAGGTGACATATTACATGAGGAGGAAAGATGAATATTATACAAACTGAATATTATATATATGAATATTATACATACATAAGTAAAGAAATATAATGATCAGGCACATGTAAGCACCTAAAAAGTAATCTCAAAATACATAAAGCAACAACTGAAAGAAGCACAGGGAGAAAGAAACAAGACTACCTGGAGGATGTTACCTATCTATTTCTGAAACTGAAAGATCAAGTAGACAAAATAAGCAGGAGTTAGACAATTTGAATAACACTAAAAATAAGGTCATACTAATGCATTTATACTCAACATAGAGAATACAAGTTTGATGACACATCAATTCCTCTTACATCTCATTGGCAAGAACTTTGTCATATGACTGTACCTAACTGCAAAGAGGCTGGGAAATGTTATCTTTCACTCACATGTCCTACGTACAGCTGAGAGATTTATTACTAAGGTAAAAGAGGAGAGGAGAAAGGAGACACACAACAGAAATGATTAACAAAACACTGGTTATTTACAAAGACCAACACGATGGACATCTAGCAAGACTTACAAGGGGGAAAGAAGAAATAATGTATAAATAAATAAGATACCTATGTAACAAACCTGCACGTTTTGCACATGTACTCCAGAACTTCATATAGATAGATAGATAGATAGATAGATAAAGCAACAAATCATTCTTACACAAACTTTCGCAGTAAAAAAAAGTAAAACCTATTCAACTTATTTTAATAAAAGCTCATATCAGCTGGGTGTCAAAACCAGACAAGAGAAGAACAAAGATATTCACATATGAATATATGCATTTTATATAAAACATTAAACAATAAAATTCTACCACTTATTTAAGAAAACTAATAAACTATACCAAAATAAGGTTTATTCAAAAAATTCAAGAATGGTTTGAAGTCAGAAAGTCAATCAATGTAATTCAGTATATCTGTAGATCAAAGGCAAAAAATTATATGATTATCTGAATAGATGCAGAAAGTACATTTAATAAAGTTCAAAACCTGTTTATTGTTTTAAAAAACAAAAAGAGTTCTTGATATTGAAAAAGAAGAAACAAAATTGCCATTACTTCCAGATGAAGCAATTATCTAATAGAAATCTCGACAGCATTAATATACAATTATAAAAACTAATAAAGAAGCTAAGCCAGATATTTGAACACAAAGCAACCATATAAAGCAATAGCTTTCTTTTATAGCATCAAAAGTAAATTCAAAAATATTTCAAATATTAAGGCACCATGCTCAATAGTAACATAAATTTTAACTATCTGGAAATTTAATGAAGAATGCACAAGATATTTATGGAGACATATATCTCCAATGAATAACATTAAAGAAGACCTAAATAAATGCAAAGAACATCACATTTATGTAAGAAACAATTTAACATTCTAAAGATAGAAATGCATAGATTCGATATAATGACAATAAGAATTCCAGGTGAATTTTTAGGAGCTTCATAGGCTGGTTTTAAACCTTATGTAGATAAACACAAGTCAAAGAATAACTAAGAAGATTTAAAAAAAAAAAAAAAAAAGGAGCCTGAGTGTGGCGTATAGATGAAGGTTGTTGGTGGAGGGGACCTTGCCCTGCCAGATGCTAGCCCCTACTAGGGGTGATGGTGAGAATAATGAGATGATGATGATGATGATGATGATGATGATTCTTTTGTACAGTAATGTATTCTTTTCATTGCTCTTCATACCTTTCCACATCTTGAAACTTCCATCTGCAAGCATTTTCCTTCGTCTTGAAGAGTACCTTTGTATACTTTTCAATGTGCATCTAAAGCAGGCAAATTCTGTTTATTTCCAGAAAAGCCTATATCACTTCCATTTGCATGGGATTTTTTTTTTTTTTTTTGCTAGATGTCACCAGAATTAAACAGAGGCAATAATTTCTCCTTATCACTTTAAAAATATTGCTTTATTGCCTTTTTTTGTTTAAAAGTCAGCTATCTTCTGTAGAAGTCCCAGGTATTAAGTAGTCTAACTGGGTATATAACCAAAGGATTGTAAATTGTTCTATTATAAGGACACATGCACACGAATGTTCATTGCAACACTGTTTGCGATAGCAAAGACTTGGAACCAACACAAATGGCCATCGATGATAGACTGGACAAGGAAAATGTGGCACATATACACCAGGGAATACTATGCAGCCATAAAAAAAAATGATGAGTTCGTGTCCTTTGTAGGGACATGGATGAACCTGAATACCATCATTCTCAGCAAACTGACACAAGAACAGAAAATCAAACACTGAGAGTTCTCACTCATAGGTGGGTGTTGAACAATGAGAACACATGGACACAGGGAGGGGAGCATCACACACTGGGGTCTGTGTGGGGAACTAGGGGAGGGACAGTGGGGGTTGGGGAGTTGGGAAGGGATAACATGGAGAGAAATGTCAGATATAGATGATGGGGAGGAAGGCAGCAAACCACATTGCTATGTATGTACTATGTAACAATCTTGCATGTTCTTCACATGTACCCCAAAACCTAAAATGCAATAAAATATATATATATATATATATATATATAGTAACCAGAGTAGAAGGAGTCGAGTAATATATTTTTAAATTTAATGATTTTCATTAATATATGATATTTGTACATATTGATGGAGTGCATGTGATGTTTTGATACAAACATACAACGTGTAATGATCAAAAAAAATTACAAAATGTAGGAGAGCTAATTTAAGAACAGGAACATAAAATTTTGTTCAAAAATGAGTATTTATTTAGAATGAGAGAAGAAATCACAAAAAAATTACAATTTTGTAAAAAGCTAAAAATAACACTAATACTAAAAATTTTTTAAAGACAAAATAATATTTTACTAATTAACTGCCTGAAAAGTCTAGAATACATTTTCCTCCATTTTCTTGCTACATATTCTTTTGTGTGTCTTCGTATAACTATCTTTTATAAAGAGTTAGGAGAGTTCTTCTGGAATTTATTTTTTTGTTACTGATTGTTTATGGAAGTTTCTTTAGTGCCACTGTTAGTGGTAACGTAGAATAAAAGTTTATGATTGTTTCCAAACCTGGGGAAACCCTTACCAAGTTTCTCTCATATATTAGATACAAGATGTGGAAGAATTTTTTATTGAGTAGATTCTGCTTCTTATGTACCAGATCTTGTGTTCGTTTGCTCCTTTGCTTGTTTTTCTCTACTATCCACATACTTCCACTGCCAACCACCACAAGGCACATGCAGAGTTAGATGCAATCTTTGAGCTTACACCTCTGTGTAGTACTGAGAACTGTTTCTAAACCATAATGATATATGTAAAAGTAACCACGAATCACACAATTATATCCCATTGAACCAAAACTAAATAAATCCCCAGCTCACCTTCACCTCTGCCTGATTCCTAAAACTCCTAGAACTCCAACATCACTCATCACACTGATTAGTATATGAAGGGAAACTTGGAATGGAAAAGGAATGGTCCTAACAGTTAGAGTGCTCCCTTCCCTGTGTCCATGAGTTCTCATTGTTCAACACCCGCCTATGAGTGAGAACATGTGGTGTTTGATTTTCTGCTCTTGTGTCAGTTTGCTGAGAATGCTGGGGTCTGTTGGGGGGAAATGGGGGAGGGATGGGGGGCAGAGGGAGGTGGGAAGAGATAGCATGGGGAGAAATGACAGATACAGGTGAGGGGAAGGAAGGCAGCAAACCACACTGCCATGTGTGTACCTATGCAACAATCTTGCATGTCCTTCACATGTACCCCAAAACCTAAAATGCAATTAAAAAAAAACTAAATTAAGAATTTAAAAAAAAACAGTTATAATTTCTTACTAGTAAATTTTATGATAGCTTTGACCATGTAAGCAAATGCCCAAGAAGGTCCCATGTAAGTGAAGAACACTGAAGTTTAAGCCTCATTACTACCACCAAAATATATCTCTGGCACCCTGTCTTGTTTTTGCTCATTAGTAGATCATTTTTCTTCTTTTTCTGTCTATCTTTTATCTTTTTCTTTGTCTTTCATTTTCACCAATTTTACTCTGAAGTGCCTAAGTATAATTTTTCTTTTGATTTATTCTGCTTGGAGTTTCCAGGACCTCTTAAATGTGCGACTTGAGTTTTTTGTTGTTGTTGTTGTTAGCTAGTTAAAGAAAATTCTCAGGCATTGTCTCTTAAAATATTGTTTGTGTTTGATCTCTCTATCCTCTCCTTTTGGTAGTCTAGAATTTTCACTTGTTGGAAACATCACTAAAATGATTTTCTTAATCCTTTTTTATGCCTTCCAATTCTCTGTCAATGTTCACAATTTTATATTTTAATTCTTTGAACAAAGTAAGCATAGTTCTTCCAAAGTATATATTCTGGTAGCCGTATTTCCTGAATCAGCTATGGATCTGCTTTTATTGTCCGTTGTTTCTCTCCTTTTTTGTGTGTATGTTGTGTGTGTGTGCATGCATGTGTGTGTGTGTTTGCATGTTCTCAAACACACCACAGAAAATTCTGTGTCTTCTCTATGCCTGGTCATTATTTTTTAATGAGTCTCTGGCATTATAAATAAAAAATTATAAAATTATTTTAACCCTGGGACAATGTTATCTTCCTTCAAATGGATTCATGTTGCTTTTGACAGTCTTTTTTGCTAGGTTTTCCTAGGAAAACTGCAATCCCTAAATCCAGTTTCAGAGATTATAATGAATTAAAGCTGATTTCAGACTTTTCAAGAACCAGTTTGCTTCTGGCTGACCATTCTAGGGATTAGTCCTTCTGCATCCTCACCCAAAGTTGGGAGGGTTTCCAGGGTTCCTCTTCCTTGGAGGGTTCTGAGTTCTAGCCCTCAAAGCTATTTGCAGCTTTAATCACTTCTCAGCTTCTCAGCCACCTTTTGTGGAATTGAAAGATGCCTCTAGAAGAAAAATTTTTTAAAGTCCAGGTTCATTTTTCAGTTTTACCTCCTGACCTTATTCTCATAAACCTTCACTGCCTTGTTATCTCTCTGCTGCCTTCAAACAGATGTTTTAAAATACATATTTTGTCTATGTCTTCTAGGCATTCTTAACAGGAAGAATTAAGGTCTTAATTATATAGCCTATACTCTTAGAAGTCCAAGTCCCCCAAAGCCAAACTTATTTCAGTGTACTATGATACCTGTAACTATGGTGACACCTTCAAAGCCCTGTATTCGAGGAGATGAAAAACCTCAAACAGATGGATTCACGGAATTACTAACTAGCTGCTGACTATCCAAAAAAAATCTGATTATCTAGATTACTGTGGACCGATCACGTCATTCAACTTTTTCAGTACAGAAATACAGACAACATCCCTAAGCAATCTTCTGGTGGTAAGACCATCTCTAACACATAGAAAAATAAGTTGAGATTCTCAAAGCCAAGCAAAATTTGGAGTTCACATCCACAGCTAAGCTCATCATCCAAGGCTTTGCCCCACTCCTCCTGTGTGCAATGCTTCTGCTCCCAAGAGATCCCAGACTCTGAGCATCTGCCCAGTGTCAGTCTGTCCCCACTCATCCTAGACATGCTTACATAAGGGGATCTTATGCTTTCTCCCTTGAGCTCCCTCTCCACCTGTTAGCTGCATCTCAGGATATATACATTTAATTAATTAAGCTTTACTTCCAACTGGTAAATAGTGGGAAAAGTGTCAGATTTACATGGTGGATAAATAACATGGGATTTCCCAACAGACTCCGTCCTGGTGAAAGAGGGTAACTGTAATTTTCAACTGTGAGTAATTGTACATAATATAATCCTAAATGATTTTTCTTCTGTAATTTCATTAGAGTTTAGAAATTTAATTAGATTTTGAATCACTCTGAAATAAAGTAGCAAAACACCGAGAGACTGAGAGCAGTGGTTATTTTGTCCTTTGAGGCCACATTCTTGGTCTCAAATTGGCATGTCTTCATTAGGAGGAAGTTTGCAGAACTTCTTGATATATTATTGTCTTTCAGAATGGACTCTGAATAGGTCTTTGGAGAGCATTAGAAGAGTACACAATTATTATGCATGCTCTTCTTGAGGTTTAAGATCATCTGCCTTGCATATACTTAATAAAAATATGTCTCTAAAGTTGTTTAAGAAACTGTGGAGATAGGAAAGATGTTCCTTGAATGCCCCAATGCTGTTCCTGGATTATTAGCAACTACCTGTACATTATGATGCAGTGAGGGGCTGTTTGCTTAACTTTAATGATTATGTAAGGTTTATGGTTATTTTTATTGCTACAACATATGAACTGTCATGGTGGCTGTAATTAGAGGCAAGCTAAAGTGTTACTGTTACTGTCCTCTGGGACCAGAAGGGAATGACTTCCTTCTTATCAACTTTGCCTCTGTGCAAAAGTTGACCAAAAAATAAATAAATAAATAAATAAATAAATAAATAAAATAAACCTGAATGAACTGTTCTTACCTCAAAACAGGTTATAACAGGAAAAAATAAAATAAAAAAAACTTCAGACCAACAGCTTGCAGCTTGCACCTAATGAAGCTGTTAAAAAAAAAAAAAAAGACAATCTATTGTCCTCTGAATTGCTTGCATTTGTTTAATTCTCTGGAGGGCTATTGCCCAGATCTTTTCCAAAGACCACCCAAGTGGCACGGGGATGGCAGAAATGCTCTAAGGGAGTCTCGTATGTCTCCAGCACGGTGCTGCTGCCTCTACTAAGGCATCACCCCTACATTCCAAGCAGGAGGCTAAGAAACTCAGGACTGATTGGGATGTATGGAGAAAAGAGCTCAGAGGCTCAGGCAGCCTGGACAGCAGATCCTGGGCTACAGAGAAAAAAGACAGAAGCAGCAGGAGATGAAATATGTCAGACAACCCAACTACTTGGTCCCCGTGTGAAGAGGGCTGAGGTGGATAGGAAGCTGAAGACGCAGTTATAAACTCAGCAGATCTAAGTGTCCTGTGGCCTGAATATGAGAATCCATGCTGGGCAGCAGGGAAGAGGAGAGGGATTCTGGTAAAAGGAGAAGTGTGGTGGGAGGTGCTCCTGGGAACACCAGGATTAGGGAGTGGGAATATGGCCCCAGGGGGAGCCCAGCCACAGGTGTCTCCACAACGAGAAAGTCACAGAGCATGGCACACATCTCCACCCACCCCACACGTCATGCTGTACTGTCATCCACCTTCTCCTCTGGACCAAGAGTTCTCCAAGGAGCAGAGAGGTGTCTGATTCATTTTTGTTTCTGCTGCACACACAGCAGTGCCTAGTCTACAGCAGGGACTCAATAACTGTTGAATGAATGAATGGATGAATGATGAATGAATGAATGAATCAGAAAATAGCAAAGAGAAGCCAAAGCCTATGCTGCAAGGTGGAATCTGAGGGAGGCCCATGGACAGTCACACTGTAAACTGGAATGCTCCTTGGGAAGGCCAGCTGGTAGTTTTCAACAAAAGTTTTAAAAACAACTGTGCTATTTGATATGTGAACTGTATTTCTGTAGGTCTTTTTTAAGCAAATAATCTCAAATATGGAAAATAAACCTTTGTACAGATGTCCTTACAAATATGGAAAATAACCCTTTGTACAAATGTCCTTTCCTACAAAGGAAAAATCAGAAATAATCCAGATGTTCAAAGAGGAGCATTCCAACTCACTTGACAGGATATAGAGCAACTAATAAAGTAATTTTTACAAAGTAATAACATGGAGAAGCCCATTTGGGGGGAAGACAGTGTACAAAATTTGTTTACACAGCGTGCTCACAAAAATACATGGGGAAGAAAAAGACTGTAATGAAATATAATAAAATGACAGTAATAGCTGTATCTGGGCTGTATGCCTAGGAGAGAATCAATGTCTCCTCCTCTCAATTTTTCTGTATTTTTCAAACTTTTATTAACACCACAGCAGTGGTCCCACTTCTTCTTCTTCTTCTTTTTTTTTTTTTTTAGATGGAGTCTCACTCTTTCACCAGGCTGGAGCACAGTGGTGTGATGTCGGCTCACTGCAACCTCCACCTCTCGAGTTCAAGTGATTCTCCTGCCTCAGCATCCCAAGTAGCTAGGACAACAGGCACCTGCCACCAAGCCCAGCTAATTTTTGTATTTTTAGTAGAGACAGGGTTTCACTATGTAGTCCAGGATGGTCTTGATCTCTTGACCTCATGATCTGCTCTCCTCTTGATCTCATGATCCGGCCTCCCAAAGTGCTGGGATTAAGCGGTCCCACTTTTTTTTAAAATGGTTTTAAAGTGTTTTATTTTTTACAAATATACTGGAGAATCATGCAATACTGCCAGCACTGGATGCAATCCAGGGCCACAGGTCTGCACACTCCTTTGCTACTGGTCCTGTAATGGCAGAACCTTTCATCTCGCCTTTACTGTTCACTATGACCCCTGCATTATCTTCAAAATGAAGTGGTCCCACTTATAAAAGAGCCCTCAGCTCAGTCCAGCTCAGTCACCACTCACCTCCTGCCCCTGGCAGGACCTAACATCTGGTGGATCAGATGGCCCAAGGTGGGGCTTTTCCAGGAGAACCATCTCTGGGTTCAGCCCTGTAGTAACTTCTGCCTACAGAAACCTAAATCCAACCTCGAGGGAAATGTGCAGCAGCTCTAAGTCATGGAGCTGCACTAAGATCCGTGTATTCGTCCCTTGCTTTAGAAATGTTATTTCATTTTACTTTATACAAATCACTGCAGCTCCCATTTGTGCCAAACTTCTGCCTTAGGTCCCAATCGGAACAATTACCTTCCACGTATCTGCATCCTCTGTTATTTCCACTGGAATTTAGTCCTATTACATCCTGCTCTGAGCTTTGCCTGCTTCTGAGCAGTTGGAAAGGGCTTTCTCAAGGGTCAAACGTCATCCCCTAGCACAGCCTTTGTGGTAGAGGCACGGCTTTATCCTTTGCTCTCCCCAGATCACCTGCAATCTAAGCTGTGGGGCCCCTTCTCGGTCATCATCACTGAAAGGAGCGGAGAGACACAAGCAGCTCGTGCTGGGGGAGCTGATGCACAGAACAAGCTCTTGAGTGGATCATGAGCTCTAATTAAAGTTGGGGGGGGTGGATGCTAAGGGAGGGCGCAGAGCCCAGGATCAAAAATAGGCAGGAAGGAGGGAGCTGTGTTTGCTTAGCAGAGGAGCAGCTGTTGAAAGAAACAGAGGATGCTTAGCTCTGTCCTAAGCTAATGGGGCTGAGATTCTAGAGGGTTCCTGGGCTTTGGAGCAGAGAATGATGGCTTTGGATCCTGGCTGTACCCCTTACCAGCTGTGCCTAGGAGCAGGGCTCGTGGTAGCCTCTGGCAGGGCTCTTAGTGCATGGTTAGGACCTCCACCCAGAAGCCAGCCTACCTGGGTCTCAGACTCTGTGTGTCACCTTGGGCCTGTCACACAACTTCCCTTGGCCTCAGTTTCTTCATCTGTAGAATCAGAATAATGAGAACAGTAAGATCTGCCTGGCAACGAATGAGCAGGTGCCTGTGAAGTGGCAGAGCCGTGCGTGCCACTGGTGAAGTGTTTGCTATTGGATCCAGGACAGCATCTGGCACACACAGGACCACCTCACACTGACCCTCCCGGCCTCGGTTCTTCCTGACTTCCTGGCTGCATCAGAAGCAGATTTTGTCTGTGGTTCTGTCCTTCTGGGTCCTCCTGGCCCCAAATCCAGCTGCCCCTGCTCTCTGAGTCTCATGTGGAGTGGCTCAAGCTCCATGCTGGCCCTCCTGGAGCTGTCTGGCCTACTTCTCATCTCTTATACCCCTAAGCCTCTCACCAGATTTTAAAAAATGGGTTTCATGGACCCCCTGCACCAGGACTGGCTACAGCCTGGGCACTAACAGCCTTCTCTCCAAACACAGACAGTGGAATGCTGGTGACAGACACCCTGAGTCCCAACAACTTTGCACCCTCACCTGGCCTTACCTCCCTGCCACCCCACTCCTCAGCCCTGCAGTCGCACAGCATACAGGGCTTACAGGCTGCACGGGAGCAGAGCCCCCTCACTGGTCCTTCCTCTGTTCCCCGCCTCTCTCCCATCCTTGCCCTCAGTGCTGGCACAGCAGGCACTCAGTGGGCAGGACACATTCCGCTACTCCACTACATCCTGCCCCGTGCAGCCGCTGAGCCAGGTAAGGTATGGAATCCAGGATTATGGACCCCCAGAAAGAGCCATGATGAAGCCAGGGCCCTTCCGGCTAGAGCTGCAGGAGTGGAAGTCCACATGAGTGGACATTCTAGGAAAACTTGGCCCTCGGGCCTCTACCTCCTTCCCAAGGCTTTCACAGGAACAACCAGGGAATTCCTCATTCTTCAGAGCCTGGGTGAGGAAACCCTTCTCCTTGGGACCTCACAATCATATGGTCTTTGCTATTCCCCAGAAACATTATTTATTTATTTAAGATGGAGTCTTGCTCTGTCTCCCAGGCTGGAGTGCAATGGCACAACCTCAGCGCACTGCAACCTCTGCCTCCCAGGTTCTAGCAATCCCCCTGCCTCAACCTCCCGAGTAGCTGGCATTACAGGTACCCACCACCATGCCCGGCTGATTTTTGTATTTTTAGTACAGATGGGGTTTCACCATGATGGCCAGGCTGATCTCAAACTCCTGACCTCAGGCGATCCGCCTGCCTCAGCCTCCCAAAGTGCTGGGATCACAGATGTGAGCCAACATACCCGGCCAGAAACATCATTTATAATAGTAGTCACTAAAAATTTTTGGATGGGCAAATGAGCAAATGTTGGACACAACCTGATTCACCTTTTCTGAACACTTATTTTCCTATTAGGGAGATAACTAATGACAGTTCCAAGATGGACTTAATAGAAGCCACTGCCTCAAATAATTTTATTTGATCATATTCTCATATACAAAATTACACAAAAGGAAAAAGAAATTTATTATATAGCTCCATGTACAAAGGGCGTGCAGCTTGGACCAGATCTTATTGCTTCTGGCCAAAAGCCCATGATAGAATTTAGACTAAAGAGTGTATGAGCTTAGATCCTCAAAGTGGTTCAGGGTTACTTTGGGCCCCACTAGAAAGATCTTTCGCATTTCAAAGGCCATTCATAAAAGGAGCCATCACAGTACCCACCGTATTGATTTATCTGAGCTGTCTAAAAATCTCTTTAGCTCTGATGTTTTGAAGAGCCACCGTATAGAAAGAGCGGATCCAGAAGTTACACGTCTGTCTGTATCAGCAGTTAGGAGACAGCCTTCCATGGGATTGATTTTCCTGAGTTTCTACTCAGAGTAACAAGGGTTCTGGGTGCAGATCTAGGACAAGAGACAGCATGGGAATTCCACTACTTTCAGGATGGAGGTGACACCTATCCTGGCCTCTCATGTTGAGTTGGGTTAGGGATAAAAATATCTTGATAGTTTAAACATTTCTCGTACTTCACCTTCAAAACCATTTCCCCCACAACTGGTTTTGACAGCCTCTCAGCACCATGAGTGCTTTCTCTGTGCTCCATCACCCATGGGCCTACTGACTCCCCAGGCAATTGATGTTCATGAAAACCCCTCAGGGGAGGATCAGGCAGGGAGGGCACATGCTAATCAGGCAGAGAGGGCACTAGAGCATGCCCAGGTCTACTGGCCTAGAGCAGGTGAGGCCTGGGAGTAGGAAAGGACCACCCATGTCACACCAGCAATGGCGGCCTGGCTCTGGTCTCTCTTCTCTTAGCTCCATTCCTTATCCGCTCCATGTCAAGGTGACTTGATTCTATTCCGAGGAGGCCAATTGTTTCCTTTCCAAAGTGAATTTGATTTGAGAAAAGAGTGAAAGTTCACTTAGAGACAAGTCTAGAAAAGTAGATGAGCAGTCATTGGTGAAAGCCAATCAGGTTAAGGGAGTCTTGGGCCAGGCATGGTGGCTCACACCTATAACCCCAATGCTATGGGATACCAAGGTGGGAGGACTGCTTGAGACCAGGAGTTTGAGACCAGCATGGGAAACATAGCAAGACCCTGTTTCTATAAAAAATCTTAAAAATTAGTTGGGCATGGTGGCACAGGCCTGTAAACCCAGTTACTCCAGAGGTTGAGGTGGGAGGATCACTCAAGGTCAGGAGTTTAAAGTTACAGTGAGCTACGATAGTACCACTGCACACCAGCCTGGGTGACAGACAGAGCAAGACCTCATCTCTAAAAATAAAATGGTAAACAGGGAGTCTTTCTTATGGTTTTCTTATGACCAGCTTATTCCCCTGGAATTTCATTTCTGTAGAGGCCATTCTTGAAAACTAGTGTGTGATGTGTCTGAAAGGACTCACATTAAATAGTTCTCAGGTTTGTCACCCTCCCACCCTGTCTGTCTCTCAGAATGTGCCATGTGGGAAGGTACTGCTCTCTCATCCTTCTCTCCTTTCCACGCAAGGTTCTGACCCCACCTCTGCTTATTTTCTTTCCTGAAACAGTATGAACTTAAAGAAAAACACAAGTTCAATTTGATATGCTCTTACAGACAGAGACTGCTTTGCCACATCTTTGCTCTCTAGTCTCCTTTCACCAGAGTTAGCAAATATCTAATTCCCAGAGATGCAAACCAACAATTTGAGAACTCAAACCAATCTTTGCTTCAATTCAATCGATCAAATATTTGCCGAGGTCATGGAAAGAAGGCACTAAAATTAAATCAGACATCCCCAGCTGGAATCCTGGCCTTGTCAACATCTCATGGAGAGTCAGACAGAAGGAAGGGTCCCAGGATGGAATGGAGGGAGTGCAGGAAAGGACGCTGACTTCCCACTGAGTGACTGGCACTGAGCTGGGCACCTTCATGTGCTCTGCTGTGTGGCTCAGCCTGTAAGTGTCTTGCTCCACGTCAGCATGGCACCTCCAGTTTGAACCACAGCAAGTGGACAGTTCCAAGCACACATTCTAACATACCCCAAGGTAACAAGCCTTCGGTCTCTTTGCTTCTCTCCTTCTGAGCTTTTTCTGAAAGCACAGCAGCTCACTCAGCTCATGTGCTGCCCGGAAATATGGGAAGTTGTGGTTTCCTGGAGCCAGTAGACACACCCCAAAAGTGTGAGTTTTAAACAGACAATTCTGGTTGGCTCTTCTGAGAGTTTGCTGCAGAGCTGAGCCTCTGCTATCTGTAGGAGCTGTCGTGTTAATGTGCATCTCACAGGCTTTTTCCTGCCTCAGTCTCCCTGTCCCCTCACTCCTGCCTCCTGGCATCATCTCCAAGGTGGATTATTTGCACCCAAGACTTATCTCAGGCTCTATTTGTGGTGAAGCACAAACAAAAGCAACTCCAACAAAAACAGGAAAAGCTCTGCAATCTATATTCTTATCTGTCTTCTCAGAAAGGTGAATGCTTGAAAATCACTTGAACCCATGAGGTGGAGGTTGCAGTGAGCCAAGATCACGACACCGCAATCCAACCTGGGCAATAGAGTGAGACTCGATCTCAAAAAAAAAAGGTGAATGCTGTCTAGTAAAAGCCCATTTTGTCTGCTGAGCCACCAAATGGTTTGGATGTGAATTCTGGGGAGAAGAATTTTAAGTCCCTGTGTTATCTGGTGGATATGGGAGGAGGGAGGAGAAGAAAGAGAGAAGCGATGAGCCAATGGGACATCAGTGGAGACAGGCCAATAATGAGCGTTGTGAAAGGCACATGGAGGGAACTTTCAAAAAAGAGGAATCAAATAAACAATTTAAGTTGTTTGCACTGTGGTGTTCCATCTGATCTCCCCAGACTCCCTCTCAACCGTGTTTGCATGTGTTTGGGGGCTTTCAGAGTAGGGACTAAGTTTGATGTCTGCATCAGTGCAATGCACAAAGACACCCCCTTGCCCCTCATCCAGCCAGAAGAAGTTAGGACCTCAAGGCAGAAGTGGTCAAGAAAATGCAAGCTCCTGGGAAATCAGAATCTGGAATCATGCAGGGTTTTCATAGCAGGGGGTTGGGGTGAGCCATCTGCACAGAACTGGTGGGGAAATGAGCTCCTCTTCCCTGCACAGCCCAGCTGAAGTCCTTCTACTAATTCCAGGAGGCACCAGCTGAAGATATGAGGGATGAGGTTGGAAGGGCTGTGAAGTTGGTCTAGCTTAACACAGCAGGAACTAGAATCCAAATCTGGGCACATCTGCCTCCAAAACCTGAGTTTTTCACAACACCATGATGCTCCAAAGCAAAAACATAATTAACAAAGTCAGTGAAGGGGTTAACCTATCAATTATACCTGTCTCCTGGATATTTCAAAAAGGACAATTGCCCTGGAATGGAGTCTTATTACCATGTTGTATTTCCAAGTATGCTGGTAACAATTTGGCCACTTGGAGTGGCTCTTCAAGTTCCCTGAAATAGCTCTGGATGTCTCCTCTATTAATTGCTAGAGGGGAAAATGAGAGCTATAGTGTCTGGTGAATGGAAATGAAGCCAAATGGCTGCTAAGACTATTAGTGCTGAGACAGTGAGGAGCGCACACCTCTGCTCCCATGATCTTGTTTGGACTAAACAGAATCCCCTTTCTTTTGAATTGTGTCACCAACCTGCCCAAAAAGCTGATTCAGAGGCTGGGTCTCTCCTCTCATCCGGCACACACAGGCCAGAGCTGGCGGTCACTCGGCTGGCATCCAGACCCACAGAGACCCCGGCCGCTCCAGTCGGAATCATTTTCCCTTTAGGCTCCCTGCATGCTGCATGGCCTGTCGTTATCCACGTTCACTTGCCTCACTTACAGCCTGTGCTCTGCAGGCAGGGACAAAGCTACTCACTTAGTCAACACAACAGATAACAGGTATGGAAAGCTGCTATTCCGGACACTGTTCTAATGACTTTTAAATGTTAACTCATTTGCTCCTCAAAGGAAGAAAAAAGAAAGAAAAAAAACTCAAGAAGTAGTGCCAAACCTGAGCTGGCACTGTTAGTACTACCCATTTCAGAGGTCAGAAACAGAGGGATTGCTGCATGACCCTCCTCAGGTCACACAGCTCATAGGGGAGAGGATGGCAGAGCTGGGATGTAAACCCAGGTGATCTGATTTGGAAGCTGGATCTTAGCCACTATTGTAGAATATCTCTAAGAAGGGAGTATCAATAGTGGTGGATGGCACCAAGTCGGATACCTTCTCCAACAGTCTTAGCATGGTGATGATCCAGAAGAACATTTCTCAACCCCAATCATCTAGTCCGTTACTGTGACACCGTGCCATAGGCTGGATGGCTTACAAGCAGACATTGATTCCTCACAGTTCTGGAGGCTGGAAGACTCAGATCAAGGCACCAGCAGGTTCAGTGTCTGATGAGGCTTTGCTCTCTGATTCACAGATGGCACCTTCTAGCTGTGTCCTCACATGGTAGTAATAGAAGGGGGAAAAGGTCCCCCTGAGGCTTCTTCTATGAGGGCACTCGTCCCATTCAGAAGGTTCCACCTTCATGACCTAGTCACCTCCTGAAGGTCCCACATTCTAAACCATTACCCTGGGGGTAAGATTTCAACATATGAATTTGGAGAGACACACACATTCAGACCATAGCACCAAACCATTCCAGATCTGATGAACCTGTTTACAGTCTGTACTGGAACCCAAGAAGCAAGGGGGAAGGGAGTGAGATGGGCGGGGGGGGACATGAGATCTAAGATCATTAGAGGGCCTGTAAGGACTGGTCAGCACTCATCCAAAAGATCCAGAGGCCTCAGGTACCATCAGCCATCCTTCACCCTGACTCTAGCTCAATTTTCCAGTCTCTAACGTAGGAAAGAAGGATGACTCAAAAGAAGTTTAACTGACTGGAACAGAATAAATACTAAGAAAACCACAGCTATGCACATCAAAGTAAATCTATGGTAAATCAAAGACAAATAGAAAATATTTAAAGAAGCTAGAGAGGGGAAAATGTTAGATTACCTTAAGGGTCCAACTGGAAGATCAAACATAGACTTATCCATAAAAATAATGGAAGCCAGAGGGTAAAGGAATCACATCTTCAAAATCCTGAAGGAAAATCAACTACAGACCTAGAATTCCATATCCAGCAAAAATAACAGTAAAATAAAGGTATTTTCAGGCAAACAGAGAGAATTTATTGCCAGCAGGCTGACAACCAAGGGAAATACTGGAAGGTTTTCTTTTGACAAAGGAAAATGATTCCAAATAGGAGCAGAGAGACACACAAAAAAAGAATAATGAGCATCAGAAAGAAGAAATACGTGAGTAAACATAAATAACTCTTGACTGTGTAAAGCAATGATAATGATGCCTTGTGGGATTTAAATAGGTGTAGAACTGAAATGCATGAAAACAAAAGCACATGAGGCAGATGGGTAAATGGAATTGAAGAATGACATCCTTACATTGTATGGAAAGTGGTAAAAATATCAGTCTACATTACATGTTAATAAGTCAGTGATACTTTTGCAATCTCCAGGATAACTATTAAAAGTAGTAAAATAATACATAAGAAACTTGAGAATAAAGGGGAAAGAATGGAAATAATTAAAATAATAATAATCCCAAGGAAGCAAGAAAGGAGAGAAAAAAATAACATGGAACAGGCAGAAATAGAAAAGAGTGACAAAGGTATAATTATAAATATAAATATCTACATATGCAGTAAGTTTGAACATAATACATATTTCAACAAAAGATGTAGATCATTAGACTGAGGGAAAAAGTGCTTACAAAAGACACACTTTGAATGATTCAGAACAGTTTAAAATAAAATGATGAAAAAGACATAGAGCAACTCCAAATGCATATTAAGTGAAAAAAGCCAGTATGAAAAAGCTACATACTGTATTGTTCCAACTATATGACATCTGGAAAAGGAAAACTATGGAAACTGTAAAAAGACCAGTGATTTTCAGGGGTTGGGGAGAAGGAGGGATAAATAGGCAGAGCACAGAGAATTTCAAGAATTTTTAGGGCAGTGGAACTGTCCTTAGTGACACTACAATGGTGCATATATGTCATTATATATTTATCAAAACCCACCGAAGGTAAAACACCAAGAGTGAACCCTAATATAAACTACAGATGCAGAGTAATAATGACGTATCATTGCAGTCCATCAATTGTAACAAATGTGTAATTTGTTTTTGACAATTATAACAAATGCACAATTTGTTGTTGATAATTGTAATAAATGCACCATGGTGGCGATGTTGGGAATGCATGAGTTGAGGAAAGGGTGTGTGTGAAATCTCTGTATCTTCCTCTCAATTTTGCTTTGAACCTGAAATTGCTCTAAAAATAAATAAATAAATAAAGCTTATTTTTTTAATGGGAAATGATCTGTCAGGCACACATGAAGTAAAAATAAAAGTTGAAGTGATATTAATATCAGACTTTGACTCAAGAAGCATTATTAGAAACAAAGAGGGGCGTTTTATAAGAAGAAAACTTTCACCAGAAAGATAAAATAATACTAAAATTTTACACTTAACAACATAGCCTCAAAAAATGTACAAGATTAATTGACAAATCTAAAACGGAAATAGGCAAATCCACCCTTGGAGTGCAGGTGTGCGGTGACGGCCCGCTGTGCAGACTGTTGGCCTCCTTGGGCTCAGATGATCCCTCCTGTCTCAGTGCCCCATGGGTAACTAAGACTATAGGACACTGAGAGACAGAGACAGAGAGAGAGGAGATACTGAGGTCTTACCTTTGTTCACTCTCACTTGTTTATTGTTATTATCATTTGTTATTTGTTATTATGTTTTCTGTTGGTTGATTAGCTTCTTTATTTTGAGACAGGGTCAACCTTTTGGGCTCAAGCCACCCTCCTGTCCCCCACGCCCACTCCAAAAGCTGAGACTACAGGCACATTCTACCATAATGGTTAACATTTGTATTTTTTAATGTTTTATGTGTTATGTGTCTGTGTGTGTCCGTGTCTGTGTAGTAGTAATGGGGTTCTGGGTTCCGCCGTGTTGCCCAGGCTGGTCTTGAACTTCCTCTGTTGTTTTTCTAGCCCTACTTTCAGTTTGTTTCTATAGTACTTGCTTAGAGGGAGTTACTGTTGTTTTACTTCTTTCTTATTT
Source organism: Saimiri boliviensis (assembly GCF_048565385.1). NCBI lineage: Eukaryota > Metazoa > Chordata > Mammalia > Primates > Cebidae > Saimiri > Saimiri boliviensis. The sequence goes on along the minus strand of NC_133460.1, from coordinate 26,146,257 downwards.
CCTTCTCTCTTATTTTCCTGTGCTCCTTTCTGCACACTGAAGTTTGGAACATCTCCCTCAGTAACTGGCAAAACAAGCAGATGAAAAAACTCAGTAAGAAAACAGAAGATTGAACAACAAAGGTTTTTTTTTTTAAATGACCCAATTGGCTAATATAGAATATGTCACCCAATATTTCAGGACTGTTACCAACCTAGGCTTGATGGGAGAAGAGAAGGGAGTGTTTATAAGAAGGACATTTGCCTTGAGAAAGGCACCAAGCTCAGGGAAACTGCTAGGAGGGATCTGGGAGTTGACACTCCGACCTCACTCACTTCCTTCCCAGGGCTCCCCATTGGTCAAGTCCAAACGAAAACCACTGATACATCTCCTATACTTCAGCCTTCCTGGGAAGAGAGTAGTGGAGAAGGGTGAACAAGACAACTGGGGTGGAAGCAAAGGAAAGATACCCAGCACCAGTGTGCAAAAAGGAAACCTTCTTTTCTACAACTCAATGTAATTTTTGATTCCCTACCCATCCTATCTTGTATACACACTTAATTGATTCATTTTTCTGTAAACTTAGTCTTTGTATGATTTCTTGTCACTTAAGACTTAAAACTCATTCATATCAGGATTTTTCCCTTTTCAGGAATTCTTCCCTTTTCATGGTTTCTCATTGCTCCAGGGATTGATGCTAAACTCTGAAGTTTATAAGGCAACAGAGGAGAGAAAAGAGGAAGATGTCCTCTTCTTAGTTTCCATCTCTATCAGGTCTCCGGTGGCCTCATGCTTTAAATAGTACTTATCTCACTTGGTCCATGGCAAAGACAATGTATGGTGGTGCTTTCTTCAGTGATGGCTTCTCTCATCTGTAGGCCTGGGTAGCCCCCTGCAGATATCAGACTACTGACTCATAGCCGTATCTCCAGCCAGGTCCTAGTAGAAATTGTCCCAGCTGCAAGACTCTATGTGCATTCCCTCATCTCAGCCACTAGACCCTGTTTAGACCCATTGTCATGTGTCTATGTTTCTACTAACTCCTTGGTTCCAGCAGGCACACCTTAAAAAATTGGGATGTCCTACAAAGCCCTGGGAAACGATGGGGTGTACTGGGAAAGGGGACTATCCCTAATCCTGTAATAGCTAGGTATGCCCCTCCACCCCTCCTTTCTTGTGGTCCCAGGACACCACAGTAGCTGTTACTAGCTTGCTGCTGGGCTGCAATGCAGGGAGTGTGGTACAAGTCCTCTCTACTCTCCATCCTGAACTTTATCAGGGGATGCAGACAGTTGAGCGTCCCCAACATGCCCTGACTGATTCCACTCCAAACTCCTCCTCACCTCAGTTTGGAGGGTCTTTGCAGACCCATGTGGAGAGAAAGGGGAGAGCTCGAGACCAGATTGCATCTCCTTTCAAGGATTTCCCAGCATGCACTCATACAGTAGCACTTGGATCTAGAATCCGGCCTCTGTGTTCTCTGGTCCAATGTGATAAGCCCCACTGCAGTTCAGGGCAACCCCCTACCATGGACACAGCACAGAAGAAAAGGACACTGGTGAGCATTTCATGAGTCCCCTTCACAGTGCCCTGGCTCATGTGAACAGTCGGTCCCACCTCTTCCCACTCCCACCTCAATCACCCCCACTCACCTTCTGAAGGTTTTAATTTCTTCTGCCACCCTTTTCTCTCTTACTTCGTCAGCCTCTCCCCTCTGCTGGATCACTCAGCAGCACCCATATTCTAGGGGCTCATCTGATAGCCAACCAGAATCCCCTTGGATTTCCCTTCACTCTGCTGCTGTCCCATTTCTCAGCTCCTTATCAGCAAAACCTCTTGTGAAGGCCACCTACGCTGGCTCTCCACTGTTTCACCTGCTTTGCTCTCTTCAATTCACTCCAAGTGGGCATGCATCCCTGTTGTTTTATTGAAATTCCTCTTGTGAATGTCACCATAAACCTGCCTAGAGTCAAATCTTTTTATTGCCTCTTGAATGGCACAGTGCTGATAGCTCTTTCTTGGCCACAGCCTCTCCTGGTTTCTGTAAATGCCAGCCTCTCCTTTTTCTCCTCTCCCCACCAGCTCTCCTCTCATTATGGCTGGCTTCCCTTGTTACACCCAAAGTATGAACATTAGCACCAAAGCATATTTCTGGTATTTCTTCTCCAAGTCTCATCTATGCTTTCTGCCAAATGCTGCTGGTTCTCATATTTACTCACAAGCCAAGCCCTATTGCCAGCCTGCAAGGCTCCTGACCCAACTGCCTTTCTGATCTCTCCACTTGCACCTCCAGCTGGCATCTGAAACCTAGCAGGATGAAAATAGAATTTCTGGCTGACCCCTTCCCTGCAGTCTGTCTCTTGGCCTTATTATACACCCAGCTAGCTTCTCCCACCCCTAACCTGGAGGTGCACACATTGATCCCCTCTTCTTAACGCACCATGCCTGAGCATCACAACAGACCCCACAGCTGGCATTGTTCTACGGTGACCTCCCTGCTCCAAGTCATCGCCCCCTCTCACTGGAGCTATTTCAATACCTTCAACTGCTCTCCTGGCTCCTCTCCTTCCCCTCTATGATCTCTTCTCCACCCAGCAACCACAGTGATGCATAAACAGATCAGAAACATGAAGCAGCTCCTATTCCTCCCCTGGATAAACCCTTCAACACTGTCTACGTAGTCTTAGTATAAAATTATAACTCTATGCCAGGTCTTTTTTATATACTTTTTTTTTCAATGATGGCAGAACCTTGAACTTTTATTTCATATCTCAAAATCCAAAAATAAGCAAACAAATAAATAAATAATCTGAACACACTCGTATTGAATTTGAATTCTAAAAGCTTCATTGATGGACTTGAATGAGGATCTCCCAATACATGTGACCAATGAGGTTAATTCATCATTTCAATTTTAGCCAGCCAAATCTTATCTAATATCAACATGAACATCAAGTTTCACAACAATAAAGACAAAACGATGTTTTAAACTGACCCAGTTGCAAGACTCTATGTGCATTCTCTCATCTCAAAATTTCTCCTAAGTAGCAGAATGCCTGTAGTGGGAAAGGTATTTATGGGGCAACCATTAAATGGAAAGTTGAGGATGGGAGGAAAGATGACTTGACTAAGGGCAGGTGACTACCACATAGCAGAGTTGGGATGCAACCTCAGGTCTGCAGGATTCTAAAGCTCCATGGGTCTCTGAAGCTGGTTATGGTCACTGCTGCAGCTGCTGAGCTCTGTACTCTGTAGCAGGCACAGTGCCAGGGGCTTTGCACTCATGCCATTTAGTCCTCGTGACAGCTCCATGTGGTGTGGACTGTCATTATCACCATTTGCACACAGGAGAATTGAGGGTAAAGACTATACTAATTGCCCAAGTCAAACAGCAATAAATAGTGGTGCCAGGATTTGAACACACATGTACATGATACTGCCACCCACATTCAAAAGCATGCCCCTATCCTGCTACCCCTGGGACCTCTGGGACCTCAAAAGAAACAAGCCTTATTCCCTGTGAGTCCAGTACAGTGTTGGGCTGGCAGAAAAACTGGCACTTGGGATGGACTCTGGCCAGGACTGTGGGGGTTCAGCCAGCCTGAGGAACCCCACCAGAGCAGCTCTGGGGAGACCCAGCTAAGGAGCCAGTACTGGAACCTTGATAGTTCAACATTTTCCTTCCCATCTTCTCCCCTAGCTTTGAGGCCCTGGGAGTGTTCTGAAGCATCTTTCTGTCTGGGGAGAAGCTTGGGGTCACTAGTCCTCAGTGCCCTGCCCTGAGATAGTCATCTGTTCTCACTTATGCTAGCCCTCCAGAGTGGAGCTGCCATGGGACTTTTGCCACCTGGTGCAGGTAACTTCCTTCTGTCATGATACAAAACCCCTTTAAGACCCCACAGCTCTGTGCCTCTCCTGCAGCATAGGAATGTCTGTCTGCTCTCTCACTCAGCACCATGACCCAGGAAGCTGATTGTGAGCCTCAGAGCAGCCAGTGAGAGTAACACTTGAAAGTCAGATCATCAACACTGCCATGGGCAGCCAGATGGTTAGGTACGTGGGCTAAGGCAGAGCCCCAGAGGAACCCAGACCTGGGGAGCTGGAGTAGGTGCAAGAACAATTCAGAGAGCCCTGGGAGGACACCATGCCTGTGTTTGCAGGTTCCCATCATTCTTTCTAGCCCTGGTACCTGCTCCCATGCCCCAGGTTCTGTTTGTGGGAAGAGTGCCCATAGCATTAATGCAATGACTCCCTAGCATGCTGTGTGCCCCCGGAAGGTCACTGCATTCTCCTGATTCCTTGTTTGTAAAATGGGACGGGTGGCCAACAAACATACCTCTCCAGACCTTCTGGCCACATTTGACATAAAATGTTCTCCTGAAGCCCTGTCACTTCCTACTTAGAGAGATGTGATGAATACCAGAATCATGGACTAACAAGGGTTTGCTGGGGTTGCTGCCTTACTAAGTGGCTCTGGGCAGGCTGATGTCTATCTCAGTGCCCCAGTGTGACAAGGTGACTTCTAAAGGAAGACCCTTCCAGTCTTAAGATTAGGTGACTGTGTTACTCCATCCTTGCATTGCTATAAAGAAATACCTTGACAGAATATATTGCTTGCTGGGAAGAAGAAAAAGAAAGAAAGAAATACCTGAGATTATGCAATTTACAAAGAAAAGAGGTTTAATTGGCTCATGGTTCTGCAGGTTATACAGGAAGCGTGGCACCGGCATCTGTTTGGCTTCTGGTGGAGCCTTGGGACACTTTTACTCATGGTGGAAGATGAAATGGAAGTAGGCATATCACATGATGAGAGAGAGAGCAAGGACCAGGGAGGTGCAATGCTCTTTTAAACAATGAGATCTCACATAACTCGGAGTGAGAACTCATTCATTACCAACGGCATGGCACTAAGCCATTCATGAGGGATACACCTCCACAATTCAACACCTCCTGCCAGGCCCCACCTCTAACATTGAAGATTACATTTCAGTATGAGATGGGAAGAGAACAAACATCCAAATTATAACATTTCACCTCTAGTCCCCCAAATGTCATGTCCTTTTTATATTCCAAATGTCATGTCCCTAATTGTCCTTAAAAGTCTTAACTTATTAAAATCCATCAAAAATCTTATCTGAGACTCATCTCCTTCCACCTATGAGCCTGTAAAATCAAAACAATTTATTTACTTTCAAGATACAATAGTAGTACAGGCATTGTGTAAACATTCCCATACCAACAGGGAGAAACTGGCCTAAAGGAAGGGGCAAGAGGCCCTGTGAAAGTCCAAAACCCATCAGGGCAAAAATAAAACCTTAAAGTCCCAAAATAATCCTTGACTCCATGATCCATATCCTGGGCACACTGTTACAAGGGATGGGCTCCCAAGGCTTTGGGAAGCCCTGTCGCTAGAGCTTCCCTGAGCACAGTCCATGTGACTGCTTTCATGGGTTGGAGCTGAGTGCCTGCAGCTTTTCCAGGCTTAGGATGCAAAATGCTGGTGGTTCTAACATTCTCAGCTCTGGAGAGCAGCATCCCCCTTCCCATAGCTCCACTAGGTAGTGCCCCAGTGGGGACTTGTTTCGGCTCCAACCCCACACTTTCCCTTGGCATTGCCCTAGTAGAGCATCTTTTAGGGGCTCTGCCCCTGTGGCCAGCTTCTGCCTAGGCATCAGGCTTTCCCTTATGTACCCTGAAATCTAGGAAGAAGCTGCCAAGCCTCCTTCATTCTTGATTTCTGCACATTTGCAGGCTTAACACCACATGAAAGCTGCCACAGTTTGTGGTTTGTGCCCTTTGGAGCAGCAGTTGAGCTGTACCTGGACCCCTTTCAACTGGGCTGGAGCCAAGGGGGCTAGGATGTGGGGAACACTGTCCCAAAACTGCTCATGGCACTGGGGCCCTTGGCCTGGCCCTTGAAACCACTCTTTCCTCCTAGGCCTCAGGGCCTGGGATTGGAGGTTGTCTCTAAGATCTTTGAATGCCTTAAAAGACTTTTCCCATTGTCTTGGATATTAGCTCTTGGCTCCCTCTCAGTCATCAGCATCTCTCTAGTAAGTGATTACTTCAAAGTTTGCTTGAATTCCTTCTCTACCACAGGGCCAAGTTTTTCAAACTGCAAATTTTCCAAACTTTTCTACTCTGCTTCCCTTTTAAATATAAGTTCCAACTTTAAGCCATTCCTTTGCTTCTGCTCCTATATTTGATCATATGCTACTAGAAGCAGCCAGGTCACATCCTGAATGCACACCCCAGTAATTAGAAATTTCTTCTACCAGATACCCTAAGTCATCAGTCTTTTTTGTTTTTTTGAGATGGAGTCTCACTCTGTCACTAGGCTGGCGTGAAGTGCCATGATCTCGGCTCACTGCAACCTGACTCCCAAGTTCAAGCAATTTTCCTGCCTCAGCCTCCTGAGTAGCTGGGACTATAGGCACACGCCACCACACCCAGCTAATTTTTGTATTTCTGGTAGAGATGGGGTTTCACCATGTTGTCCAGGGTGGCCTCAATCTCTTGACCTCATGATCCACCTACCTTGGCCTCCCAAAGTGCTGGGATTACAGGTGTGAAAGTCATCACTCTTAAGTTCAAACTCCCACAAATCCCTAGACAGGAACACAGTGTAGCCAAGCTCTTTGCTAAGGCATAACAGGGGCGACTTTTACTCCAGTTCCCTACAACTTTCTCATTTTCATCTGAGACCTCCTCAGCCTTAACTTAACTCTCCATATAACTATTAGTATTTTGGTCACAACCATGTAGCCACTTTCTAAGAAATTCCAAACTTTCCCTCATCTTCCTGACTTCTTCTAAGCCTTCCAAATTCTTATAACCTCTGCTCATTAACCAGTTTCTGAGCCACTTCCACATTCTCAGGTATTGTTATAGCAATGCCCCATTCCTTGGTACCAATTTTCTGTTAGTTCATTCTTGAATTGCTATAAAGAAATACCTGAGGCTGGGTAATTTATAAACAAAAGAAATGTAATTGGCTCATGGTTCTATAGGTTGTACAAGAAGCATGGTGCAGGCACCTGTGGCCAAGAAAATATCACTGTAAAAACATGACACAGATGTTCCTCCACTTATGAGGGAGTCACATTTCAATAAAACCACCTAAGTTGAAAAACATTTAAGTCAAAAATGCATTTAGGCTGGGTGTGGTAGTGCATGTCTGTAATCCCAGCACTTTGAGAGGCCAAGGCAAGTGGATTACTTGAGGCCAGGAATTCAAGACCAGCCTAGCCAACATGGTGAAACTTCATCTCTACTAAAAGTACAAAAATTAGCCAGGCATGGTGGCACACACTTGTAATCCCAGCTACTTGGGAGGCTGAGGCACAAGAATCTCTTGAACCTGATAGATTAAGGCTGCAGTGAGTCATGATTACACCACTGCACTCCAGCCTGGCCAACACAGTGAGACTATCTCAAAAAAAAATGTATTTAATCCACCTAATCTACTGAACATCATGGCCCAGTGTAGCCTACTTGAACATGCTCAAAACACTTACATTAGCCCATAGTTGGGCAAAATCATCTAACACAAAAAAACTTATTTTATAATAAAGTGTTGAATATCTCATATAAGTATCATACTACATATCACCAGCCCAGGAAAAGATAAAAATTTAAAATTCAAGGTACTGCTTCTACTAAATACATATGGCTTTTGCACCATCATAAAGTCAAAAATATCTTACATCAAACCATCTTAAGTCAGGGACCATCTGCATTTGCTGGGGTATCTGTAACCAAAAATCTTTGAGCACCATATCTAAAAGTAGTGGCCTACTGACTTGGCAGCTTCCCATTCTGGGAGTTATGATCTCATGGGATCATGAGATCATCAGCAGGAAGAGAACCCCACTGATTGCTGAAAGGCTCCCTAGGTGGGCTCCTATACAAACACCAGGGAAAAATTCCAGGCAGCCCCGCTATGTTATTGCTGCTTCCTGATAACACCAGGGGGCTCCTAAAATAGTTCTCAAGTAGATGTTGTGAGTGTCAGATATTTAAAGCAAAGGGTAACGAGCAGAATGTGCTGGACCTGGGAGCTGGGTACTGAGAGGGTGGACAAGGGGTAGTTGGCACAGGCCACCCTGGAGCCAGCAGGAGTCAGCTCAGAGGAGCCCCCAGGAAATGAGCAGGGCAGCTTCCAACCAGGGCTCCTCCCATGAAGCCAAGACTGCAGGCCGGGCCACATGGACTCACGTCACTCAGTGACTCACACATGGTGGCCAAGGCACAGCTCAGGCTGTCTCTAGCTGACAGAGTCAGAGTCACGTTAGTCCATGTCCAAGCCCTCCCAAAGAGAGCCCACTCTGTCTCCCACACCACTGCTCCCAGGTCCACTGGGTCCTACCTCTCCTAAAGTGGGGAAAGCCTGGGAGCTCTTCCTCTTTATCAGCACTGCATCCTCTGCTGTCCTCCAGACCAAGACACTCTCTTCCTCCTGACTGTTATGTGTTTGTAAAAATCCACTGGTTTCTGTTGTATCATGACACTCTATTCCTACCAAGCCCGCATGATATGCAAATCATTTCCAAACATGCATAACCATACACAGACCTTCTTACAAGATTTATCTTTTGGATATATTACTTAAACTAATTAGGCCTCCCTTTTTCTCCTTTTCAGTGCTGGCCATTGCCTGCCTGGTGGTTTTCTGCTTTCCCCCTGCAAGATGCAAAAGAAAGTTGGTGGGGCTTGAACTTGAAACCTACAGCTCCAGCGTGACCAGCTCCAATGGATCAGTAACATTAACAAGAGTCCTGCAGCACTCTGTGGGTCAGGGAGATGCAAGAGCCACACTCTACAAGGGAAGACAACAGGGGTTCAGCAACTGGCCCAGATTGGCTGTGGGTCCAGGCCTTTCTATCAATCCCAGTCCTTTTCCACTGCATGAGATTGCCCCACTCTTATTCTTAGAAGAGACCTTGCAGAGTATTTAGAGTGAAATGTTTAACATTGAAGTATTTATTTTCAAAAAACATGTAGAAAATATATAGAGGGTGGATCCCAAGATGGCCAAATAAGAGGCAGCTCCAGAAAGCAGCTCCCAGTGAGAGAAACTCAGAAGCCGAGTGGTATCCACAATTCCAAATGAGGTACCAGGTTCATTTTGTGGGTCTGGTTGGACAGTGAGTATAAACCAAACAGGGCAAGTTGCAGCAAGGTGGGGCACTGCCCCACTCAGGAGGAGCATTCAACTGACCAGAGGACTGGGGGATCTCCCCCTCTGGGACTTCAGTTCTGATACAGTGCTCCACCCAAGCCCTCTACAACTCACAGAACAGGAGATCTTTGCTGGGTTGAAAAGCCTTAGCGAGCTGCCAGAACAGGGCAGAACAACAACTTCGACCAGCACCCGGGCTGTCAGCATAGATCTAGGCGGAAGCACTGGCTGACTCAGAAGCGCTGGCTGATTGCAAGAAAGCCAAAAAGCTGGTGGGACAGAGCTACCTGCCCCCCCAATAAGAAGGGGAATGGAATGCAGGGAAAACAGCCCAAACTGTAGGACGGGTCCCCCCAATGCACAAAGCCCAGCAGGCCAAAAATTTCTCACTTCAGAGTTAAGCACCCAGAACATCAATTAGAGAGTGTCCAGGAACGATCCAGCTCAGTGAGTGGAAGGGAAGCTGCCATTGCAGAAGCCGGCCTAATTTTCCTGAGTAAGTAAAAGACTCAGAAACTCCACTGAATCTATGGCAGCCCAGCAGTGCTCTGCAGGCAGACAAAGGAGAGGCCACCTCCCCAAGCAGCTACCTGAGATCAGAACTATAAAAATCTAAGAGATGGGAAGAAACAAGCACAAGAAGAATGAAACCATCAAAAACCAGAACATCTCTCCCCCACCACAAGATCACGACTCCTCACCATCAAGGGAACAAAGCAAGATAGAGAATGAATTTGACGAATTGACAGAAGCAGGCTTCAGAAGGAAGGTAATAACAAACTTCTCTGAGTTAAAGGAACATGATCTATCCCAAAGCAAAGAAACTAAAAACCTTGAAAAAAGGTTAGACAAAATGCTAACTAAAATAACCAGCTTAGAGAAGAACATAAACAACTTTATGGAGCTGAAAAAACACAGCACAAGAACTTCATGAAGCATACACAAGTTTCAATAGCCGAATAGATCAAGCAGAAGAAAGAATATCAGAGATTGAAGATCAACTCAATGAAATAAAATGAGAAGGCAAGAAAAGAAAACAAAGATTGAAAAGAAATGAGCAAAGCCTTCAAGAAATATGGGATTACATGAAAAGATCTAATCTATGCCTGATTGGTGTACCAGAACATGATGGGGAGAATGAATCCAAGCTGGAAAACAGTCTTCAAAATATTATCCAGGAGAACTTCCCCAACCTAGCAAGGCAGGCCAACATTCAAATACAGGAAACATAGAGAACACCACACCAATGCTCCTCTAGAAGAGCAACCCCAGTATACATAATCATTAGGTTTACCAAGGTTGAAATAAAGGAAAAAATACTAAAGGCAGCCAGAGAGAAAGGTCAAGTCACCCACAAAGGGAAGCACATCAGACTCACAGCAGATCTCTCAGCAGAAACCCTTCAAGCCAGAAGAGAGTGGGGGCCAATATTCAACATCTTTTAAGAAAAGAACTTTCAACTCAGAATTTCAGATACAGCCAAATTAAGCTTCATAAGTGAAGGAGAAATGAAATCCTTTATGATCAAGCAATTGCTGAGAGATTTTGTCACTACCAGACTTGCCCTGCAAGAGCTCCTGAAGGAAGTAGTAAACAAAGAAAGGAAAAACCAGGACCAGCCACTGCAAAAAAGAACCAAATGGTAAAAACCAATGATGCAATGAAGAAATTACACCAACCAAAGGGCAAAACAACCAACCAGTAATAAAATGGCAGGATCAATTTCACACATAACAATATTAACGTTAAATGTAAATGGACTAAATGCCCCAATCAAAACACAGACTGGCAATTTGGATAAAAAGCCAAGAACCATTGGTGTGCTGCATTCAGGAGACCCATCTCACATGCAAAGACACACATAGACTCAAAGTAAAGGTATGGAAGAAGATTTAGCAAGCAAATGGAGAGCAAAAAAAAAGCAGGGGTGGCAATCCTGGTCTCTGATAAAACGAACTTTAAACCAACAAAAATCAAAAGGGACAAAGAAGGGCATTACATAATGGTAAAAGGATCAATACAAGAAGAGCTAAAGATCCTAAATATATATGTGTCCAATACAGGAGCACCTAGATACATAAAGCAAGTCCTTAACAACCTACAAAGAGACTTAGACTCCCACACAATAATAGTGGGAGACTTTAACATTCCACTGTCAAGATTAGACAGATCAACAACACAGAAAATCAGCAAGGATATCCAGGACTTGAACCAGATCTGGACCAAGCAAACTTAATAGACATATACAGAACTCTTAACCCCAAATCCACAGAATATACATTCTTCTCAGCACCACATCACACTTACTCTAAAATTGACCATATAATTGGAAGTAAATCACTCCTCAGCAAATGCAAAATAATGGAAATCAAAACAGTCTCTCAGACCACAGTGCAATCAAATTAGAATGCAGAATTAAGACACTAACTCGAAACTGCACAACATCATGGAAAATGAACAACTGGCTCCTGGATATAGACTGGATAAATAACGAAATGAAGGCAGAAATAAAGACATTCTTTGAAACCAACAAGAAAGAAGACACAACATACCAGAATCTCTGGGACATATTTAAAGCACTGTCTACAAGGAAATTCATTGCAATAAATGCCCACACGAGGAGAAAGGAAAGGTCTAAAATCGACACCCTATCATCAAAATTGAAAGAGTTAGAAGAGCAAGATAAAAAAATAAAAAATAAAATAAAAAAAATAAAAAAAAAACCTCAAAAGCTAGCAGAAGGCAAGAAATAACTAAGATCAGAGCAGAACTGAAGGAGATAGAGACACCAAAATCCCTTCAAAATATCAACAAATCCAGGAGTTGGTTTTTTGAAAAGATCAACAAAATAGGTAGACCGCTAGCCAGACTAATAAAAAAGAGAAGAGAGAAGAATCAAAAAGATGCAATAAAAATGATAAAGGGGACATCACCACCGATTCCACAGAAATACAAACTACCATCAGAGATTGCTACAACAACTCTATGCACACAAACCAGTAAATCTGGAAGAAATGGATAAATTCCTGGGTACTTGCACTCTCCCAAGACTAAACCAGGAAGAAGTTGAATCCCTGAATAGACCAATAACAAGGGCTGAAGTTGAGGCAGCAATTAATAGCCTACCAACTAAAAGAAGCCCAGGTCCAAACAGGTTTACAGCTGAATTCTACCAGACATACAAAGAGGAGCTGGTACCATTTCTTTTGAAATTATTCCAAACAATACAAAAAAGGGAATCCTCCCCAACTCATTTTATGAGATCAACAACATCCTAATACCAAAACTGGGCAGAGACGCAACTAAAAAAGAAAACTTCAGGCCAATATCTGTAATGAACATCGACACAAAAATCTTCAATAAAACACTGCAAACAGAATTCAACAGCAAATCAAAAAGCTTATTCATCATGATCAAGTAGGCTTCATCTCAGGAATTCAAGTCTGGTTCAACATATGCAAATCTGTAAATGTAATCCATCACATAAACAGAACCAAAGACAAAAACCACATGATTATCTCAATAAATGCAGAGAAGGCCTTCGAAAAAATTCAACAGACCCTGATGCTAAAAAGCCCTCAATAAACTAGGTATCTATGGTATGTATCACAAAATGTTAAAAGCTATTATGACAAACCCACAGCCAATATCATACTGAACAGGCAAAAACTGGAAGCATTCCCTTTGAAATCTGGCACAAAACAAGGATGCCCTCTCTCACCACTCCTATTCAATTTAGTATTGGAATTTGTAGCTAGAGCAATCAGGCAAGAAAAGGAAATAAAGGGTATTCAATTAGGAAAAGAGGAAGCCAAATTGTCTCTATTTGCAGACAACATGACTGTATATTTTGAAGACCCCGTTGTCTCAGCCCCAAATCTCCTGAAACTTATAAGCAACTTCAGCAAAGTCCCAGGATAAAAAATCAATGTGCAGAAATCACAAACATTTCTATATATCAATAACAGACAAACAGAGGGCCAAATCATGAGCAAACTCCCATTCACAATTGCTACAAAGAGAATAAAATACCTAGGAATGCAACTAACAAAGGATGTAAAGGGCCTCTTCAAGGAGAACTACAAACCACTGCTTGATGAAATAAGGGAGGACACAAACAGATGGAAAATGGCAATACTGCCCATGGTAATTTATAGATTCAATGCTATCCCCATCAAGCTACCAATGACCTTCTTCACAGAACTGGGAACAATCACTTCAAACTTATTTTGGAACCAAAAGAGATCCTGAATAGCCAAAACACTCCTAAGCAAAAAGAACAAAGCTGGGGGCATCATGCTGCCTGACTTCAAACTATACTACAAGGCCACAGTAATCAAAATAACATGGTACTGGTACCAAAACAGAGACATAGACCAATGGAACAGAACAGAGGCCTCAGAAGCAACACCACACATCTACAATCATCTGATCTTTGACAAACCTGAGAAAAACAAGCAATGGGGAAACGATTCCTTGTTTAATAAATGGTGTTGGGAAAACTGGCTAGCCATGTGCAGAAAGCAGAAACTGGACCCTTTCCTGACACCTTACACTAAGATTAACTCCTGATGGATTAAAGATCTAAACATAAGACCTAACACCATAAAAACCCTAGAAGAAAACCTAGGCAAAACCATTCAGGACATAGGCATAGGCAAGGACTTCATGGCTAAAACACCAAAAGCATTGGCAACAAAAGCCAAAATAGACAAACGGGATCTAATTAAACTCCAGAGCTTCTGTACAAGAAAAGAAACAATCATTAGAGTAAACTGGCAACCAACAGAATGGGAAAACATTTTTGCAATCTACCCATCTGACAAAGGGCTAATATCCAGAATCTACAAAGAACTAAAACAGATTTACAGGAAAAAAAAGGAAAAAAACAAACAAACCCACTCAAAAGTGGGTGAGGGATATGAACAGACACTTTACAAAATAAGACATATATGAGGCCAAAAAACATATGAAAAAATGCTCATCATCACAGGTCATTAGAGAAATGCAAATCTAAACTACATTGGGATACCATCTCATGCCTGTTAGAATGGCTATCATTAAAAAATCTGGAGACGACAGATGCTGGAGAGGATGTGGAGAAATAAGAACACTCTTAAACTGTTGGTGGGAGTGTAAATTAGTTCAACTATTGTGGAAGACAGGGTGGAGATTTCTCAAGGACCTAGAAATAGAAATACCATTTGACCCAGCAATCCCTTTACTAAAATTAACTCCAGATGGATTAAAGATCTAAATATAAGACCCAACACCATAAAAACCCTAGAAGAAAACCTAGGCAAAACCATTCAGGACATAGGCACAGGAAAGGACTTCATGGCTAAAACACCAAAAGCAATGGCAACAAAAGCCAAAATAGACAAATGTGATCTAATTAAACTCCAGAGCTTCTGTACCCAAAGAATTATAAATTGTTCTATTATAAAGACACACACATATACCCAAAGCTTATATACCCAAAGAATTATAAATTGTTCTATTATAAAGACACATACATGCATATGTTCATTGTGGCACTCTTTACAATAGCAAAGACTTGGAACCAACCCACATGTCCATCATCGAAAGACTGGATAAAGAAAATGTGGCACATATACACCATGGAATACTACACAGCCATAAAAAATGATGAGTTCATGTCCTTCATAGGGACATGGATGAATCTGGGATCCATCATTCTGGGCAAACTGGCAAAAGAACAGAAAACCAAACACCACATGTTATCACTCATAGGCAGGTGTTGAACAATTAGAACACGTGGACACAGGGAGGGGAGCATCACGCACTGTGGTCAGTAGTGGAGGGGCTAGGGGAGAGGTAGTTGGGGGGCAGGGGGGACAATGGGGGGTGGGGAGGGATAATGAGGGGAGAAATGCCAGATATCAGTGACCGGGGGGATGAAGGCAGCAAGCCACCTTGCCATGTGTGTACCTATGCAACAATCCTGCATCATCTGCACATGTACCCCAGAACCTAAAGTACAATTTAAAGAAAAGAAAATATATAGAGAGAATCCTTATCCAACAGAGTGAGGCTACTTTGTAGATGATGAGGAGGTTCAGGCGCAGTTGAGAGGGTAAGGCCTGACCTATGGTGCAATAACAAGAAAGGTAAGGAAGGGGTTGAATGCAGGGCATGAAGGACAAGTGGGCACTGACCTGAGTGAGTGGAAGACAGTGAGGCCACTTATTTTGAATGGAAACAGGAAAAGAAGGAAGCATGGCCATTCTCTTTGTCCTGAGCCTTCGCCCTCTGTATTGTGGAATCCCCAGGCAGAGCTTAGGAGAAAGCTCTAGTTCCCCAGCAACAATTCCAGGGTTATCAGCCCATCAGAGGGAAGCTGTTGGATGGGTTGCCTAAAAGCGCACAAAGCAAAGATGGGGCAAGGAGATAGTCTAAAGACCAACATTCAGAAATAAGGCTGGGAAGAGGCCAACAGAGGTGACTGAGATGGGATGGTCCAGTGGGTTGGAGGAGAGTTGGGAGAAGATCGCTTGGAAAGGAAGAAGCAGGGGCTGCCCAGTGAGTTGAATGGAGTGGAAAAGTCAAGTAGCACAAGGTTGAAATGTGTCCCCTGACCACTGAAGTGGTTCGTACCCCCGGGAGTTTCTTTCCTTGGTGAGAACAGGTTCAGTGGGGTGGGGAGATGGAAATAAGACTTCAGTGAGATAAGAGTAGGTGGAAGGAGAGCAGGGAGCATGGGGAAGTCTACCACCCTCACAGCTTCTTGAGAAGCTGTGAAACAGGAGAGGAGGGAATTTGCTAGAAGGGTCAAAGGGGGAGCAGGAGGTCCTGTGATACTTCTGTTGAAAAACACATTGGTCCCTGAGTTCCTGAACCTGCTAGTGGAACAGGGCTGGGGGATGGCCCAGACCTCCTCAGGGGGAAGGGGAGGAGCTGGAACAGGACAATGTTGGGATGCTGCATGAGAGGAGCGCACCCTCAGATGGCGCAGCCTCAAGGCTCTGATCTGATTGACTGTCCTGTATCTGAGTGTCCCCCAGTGGGGTTAGAGCTCCTCAGGTCTCTGAGCATCCAGGTATATTTTCCTACGGCTCCCTGGTCATTTCCATGCTGTTGGTTTAACTTCACCAGTTCAAGGAATATACAATTTGGCAAGAAAGGCTATTGGTTTCTTCCATGAGGACAGTCATGGTGGACTGGATATCTGCCCTGTATGTCCCACAAGACAGCAGGAAAGTAGCCGACATCGTGGGGCTGTGGCGTAAATTCACAGAGCAGCCATCCTGAGCCAAGTGCTCAGGGTACAGAGCACAGGTGCTGGGCTGGGGTGGAGGTCTAGGGCCCAGAGCTGCCAACAGAGTCCAAACCCTCCTGGGGGCACTGCTGCATCTCTAAGCTCTGTGGACATGATCAGCCTGCAGGAGCACATTCAACAAAGCAAAGAGAGAGCCCTGGTGTGAAAGCTTTGACAAGAACCTGAGAAAGTTCTTAGCAAGCAAGCCTAGGTTAAGAACTCTGTATCTCAGGAGAATATTCTGGAATCCCAGCTGCTAAAGTCTAGGGTGAAGAAATAGGGCTTGCAGCCGATAGCTGCCAGTGAAGACAACAAGGTGTAAGGGGACAGAACTGCCACCTTCAGAGCCAGCTTGGCCATCTGCTGTCCGGCTGAGTGCTGGACCCCTCTCCGCAGCATGGGGATCCAGGCCCTCAACGGGCCTTCCCACCTTCCTCTCAGGAATGCCTTGCAGGAGGCCAAGGAGGCATTTTCCAAAAGGCATGAAGTACCAGGTAGTCTGGAGCAACCTGCTGTGTTTCTGAGGGCGAGAAGCTCCTTCCACTACAGGAGTAAAGCCATTTGGTTTAAAATCCTCATAAAAACAACAATGTTCATTTCCTATATTGGGTTGTATTTCCTAATTACCATCCCAGAGGGAGACCTAGGGAGAAGAAAGGCAGAGAAGCCAGCATCACGGTCTTCGTTTGTACATTTAAATAAAATTAGATTAAAAAGCACACCCTGCACATTTCCTGAAACACACCTACCTTTGGCGGATGCTTCTGATCAACACAAAGTGGAATTACTTGAAAAAATTATTACTTCGGCTTGAAAGTAATTGCCACTTATTTTGTTTATAAGGCAAGCTCTGCTGGTGACATCAGATTAGACTTAACTGCATCCTGTTTTGATGCTAACTAATATTTGCCCTAATACTAAGCATAAATAAGTAGGAATTTCTCTTGGGACACCACAGATATTACATCTTTAATGGGACCTAATAGTCAGAGGCAAGCCAATGGCCCTGCTGTGGGATTATAATTATGTGTGCTCCTTCCCCCCTTTTAAATTTCATGAACAGAGAGGACCACTCGAAGCCATTAGGCTTTCTCCAGAACTGTCGGGTAAAAATAAAACCAGCCACGTGCAAACTCCACCATCATCCATCCCGGAAGATGACAGCATTCCAATGGCCCCTCAAATGCACTGCCCTTCCCAAAGCTTCCCGATAAGTGGCTGATGCCGCCAGCTGCCGGCAGGAGGCTGAGCAGTTGGAGAGAGCCACACCCTCACTGAGCCAGGGAGTCTGATCTTTAGGTGACCCCTGTCCTCCAGGCATGCTCCTGCAGCCTCCTGGGGAATCCCTGCCTGTGACCCACTGGTGTACGCAGGGAAAGCAATCTCCAGCCTGTTGGGGAGTTTTGCTCTTGCTCTGTGTGTGTGTGTGTGTGTGTGTGTGTGTGTGTGTTTTGTGTGTTTGCTGTTGCTCTTTTTTTCCATGTGTGAGCTCAAAGGATACCTGAGACACTTAGACAAATAGAACTATAGACAGGAGCTTATTCAGACCCTAGGGCCTGAATCCAACCCCGCCTACCTGTCCCTCAGCCTTTCCCCACAAGCTGCTGAGAATCTGGGGCCTTGAAACAAGAAACATAGTGAATGCTCTGAGAGATGAACTAGGACTTAAAGGAGAAATAGACCCGATGTCATCTCTAGTCACAGGAAATAGAAGATGGGATGTAGATGGTATAAAAGGAGGATGTTGGCGCATAGACCCTGGAGAACCTCACCCATCCAGGCTTGGACAGCAGGCTGAGAAGCAGCATGTCTGCTGGACAGAAAGCTGTATGGTGGCCCACTTGGGCTGGGGGCAGGAGGGACGTGGTGACCAGACAGCCAGGCTTTCCAGGTCTGCTCCCCAAAGGGGAGGCCAGCGGGCTACAGGTGACTCTGGGGTGAGCCAGTGGAATCACACAGGCAGGGGAGTAGGATTGGGCTGGGCAGAAAGAGTTCAGGATGATACTGGGGTCTGGTCATTTCTCCCTATTGCTGGAGTCCTGGGCCTGCCATGGGTTGGCATGGAAGTGGACCTCAAGAGGACAATTTTTCCAGCTAATGGACATGTCCCAAACCAACCCCTTCTAGACATCTGAAAATGAATTCCTCCCATATTCCCCAAAGTGACTTCCCAGGTGATCTCAAATAGACCCTCTGCTGTTTGGCTTTCTTGGACCTGTGGAATTCCACAAGCAGAGAAAGCTCACCTTATCCAAGGCCTGTGCCAACTCTTCCCTGGTTTCTCCTCTCTCTGGCCCTCCATCAAACTAATGGTCTGGCTAATAACTCCACCGGCACCTGACGTTGAGGTACTTAATAAGCAGTAGCTATTACTTTATTATTATTTTTATAATAGACATAGAAGAGATGTATAGAGGCATGGATGATACCTGGCATAGGAACTCAGAGGGGAAGCTCACAGAGGAGCTGATTCGAATCAGGAGAGTGGGGAGGGCCTTCCAGATGAGCGATCTCTGAGAACAAAGAGTCATCGATGGGAAGGTGTGCCGATGATTAGGCAAACACTGCATGAACTATTTGACTTTAACAAGAGGTCTTTGTTAGGAGAGCAGAGGCCTGGGAAGAAAGAGGGAGAAGGACAGGAGAGGTACACAGGTGTTGGGCGAAGCTACTGAGATTCTGTTCCACCTGCCATGTATAACTCCCAGACATCTTTACACTTGAAAGTGGCAGACATCCAGCCTTCATGCTGCAGTGAGAGCCATCCTCTCTCAAGGGACTTGCTGCACATGTTTTTTTGAATAAGTTTGTTTGCTCCTGCCAAGCAAGTTTCTGCCCTTCTTTTTAATTTTTTCAAAATTTAAAAAAATACAAAGAAAAAAATGACTTGTGTTTCAAAGCATAGAACCTACCATTGTAACTATTTTGGTATACTTTTTCATTTGTTTCTGCGCTTATATATATTTTTTAAATTACATATGAACAGGTGCTATATTAATTCACTCTACTAAACAATGTTAGGACATTTTAGCTAAAATCAAGTCCCATTACCCTCGCCTCCACCAGTGGCTATCTCTATTATAATTTCCTTAATGCTTCCAACTTATTTTTAGTTATGTATATTGATGGGTACATATATAACCAATGACAATAAATAATATCATTAGGTATATTTCCATTTTTATAACTGGCAAGAGAATGCATTTTTCTGTACCTAGGTTTTGTTCACTCAACATTGGGTTTTGTGATTTATCCATGTTAATTCAGGTAGCCTCAAATCTATGCTTTTTGCCTGCTGTACAATGTTATGTTTGCAAGGATGGCATTTAATGTGTCCTTTCCGCCATCCACACTACCTTTAGGTTGTTGCTGTTAATTATTGCAAACATTACTGTTATGACTATCCTGTACATCTCTTCTTGTTCCTACCTTTAAACTAACAAACCAATTCACTCTGTCTTCAAGGCTAGGAAAGCCATTATCCTGAGAAAGATCATTGTTTCACCATGGCTAATACCTAAAGAGGAATTGTTGGATGATGGGGTGTGTGCATTTTAATTCATTTCTCTTTTATGAAAGGATTTAACTGACCACACACGTTCCCAAAATAAACCTCTCAGAGTTTGGAGATGTCAGTGTACTCTCAGGAGGAATTAGTCAAGAGGCTTTCTGGGAAACTAGATTAAAAATCTTTCACATGGATAATGCTATTTGGCCCTAGCTTACTACTGATATCAGTATGACTTTCAATCTTTGTGTTTATATTTTTAATTACAAGTATATTACAATGTTATATAAAATATAGAAAGAGACGGAATGCCATTCTTGTGGAATTGGAAAATCATGGTTTTGCAATCTGAAGGCAATGTGTCTTGACTGCTGCACATCCATTAGCTGATCAGGCATCACTCAGAATGGGACTACCAGACACCATGCTCCTTATGATACAATGCATCAGAAAGGACACGACACCATCTGCCAAGGGCTCTTTCCAAAGTGAAGCTGAACCTGAGCGTGAGCAAGCATCTAGGTCCAGCTGCCAGGTAAAGAAAACCTGGGAGCCAGAGAAACAACCTCAGTGATGCCTGCTCAACAAAGTCAGATGAATCCAGAATCCACAGGACAAATGATATAGTTCTCCCACAAATACACAGCATGAGAAAGGAGCACTACCATAATTATTATAATAGCTTTTATAGACTTGATGCCAAACAAAAAGTGTAGAATTTGGATTCTTATAGAGCAAGTCAACTATAAAAAGATTCTTTATATAAAAAGAAGGAAAATTGAGCACTAATTGAGTATTAATATAGTGTTAAGAAATTATTGCTGGCAGCCAACATGATAGTGGTAACTAAATAGAAATCTCCCAACACAATCTCCAAAGGAAAGACAGATATAGACAGAAGAAAACACAAACAACACATAAAAGTATACAAAACTGACACCCGCTGCATAAAATGTCCAAACCTCAAAATGAGAAGGATAAATGAGATGTTGGATTGAAATTAGAGTTCCATAAGATGAATTAAAGACTTACATTTAAGACCTGAAACAATAAAAATACTAGAAGAAACAATAAAAATACTAGAAGAAAACCTGGGCAAACTCTCCTGGAAATTGGCCTAGGAAAATAATTTATTAACAAGACCCCATAAGCAAATGTAACTAAAATAGAAATAAGTAAATGATTAAGACAAAAAGCTTCTGCACAGCAAAAGAAATAATCAACAGAATAAACAGACAACCTACAGAATGGGAGAAAATATTTTCAAACTGTATATCTGACAAAGACTAACATTGAGAATTTACGAGGAATTCAAATCAAGAAGAAAACAATCCCTTAAAAAGTGGACAAATGTCACAAACAGATATTTCTCAAAAGAAGATGCAAATGGCAAAAAAACATATTTAAAAAAAATGCTCAACATCACTAATCATCAGAAAAATGCAAATTAAAACCACAATGAGATACCATCTTACCCCAGCAAGAATAGCCATTATTAAAAAGTCAAAAAACAGTAACTGTTGGCACAGAGTTAATAAAAAGGGAATGCTGCTGGTGGGAATGCAAATTAGTACAACCTCTATGGAAAACAGTATGAAGATTTTTCAAAGAACTTAACATAGATCCACCTTTGGATCCAGAAATCCCACTGGGTATTTATCCAAAGGAAAAGAAGTCATATCAAAAAGACATCTGTGCATGTATGTTTATTGCAGCACAATTCACAATTGCAAAGATTTGGAATCAATCTAAGTGCCCAACAATCAATAGTGGACAAAGAAAACGTGGTACATATATACCATGGAATACTACTCAGCCATAAAAAAGAACAAAATAATGCCTTTTGCAACAACTTGGATGGAACTGGAGCCATTATCTTTAATGAAGTAACTCAGGAGGAAGATCAAATACCCCATGTTCTCAGTTATAAGTGGGAGCTAGGTAATGGGTTCACAGAGACATATGGAGTGGCATAATTGACATAGGAGACTCAGAATGGGAAAGGGGTGAAAAATTACCCTTTGGGTACAAAAATGTATGCTGTTCAGGTGAGATGTACACTCAAAGCCCAGACTTCACCACTGTATAATTTATCCATGTAACCAAAAGTCACTTGTATCCCTAAAGCTATTGAAATTTAAAAAAATTAAAATGTAAGGCACAAACACTTGAAAGCAATTACACTTTCAGTATCTGCTAATTGAGAAAACTGAAAACAGACTATTAAAATTTAGAAATTAGAGTTTCCAGTGTAAGGATGGAGATATAGATACGGATACACACACACATACACACACATACACACACACACACACAATAGCTAAGTAGATATGGAGATATGTATATGTCTCCACACATATGGTGGATGTGTGGATATAGGTGTTTGTACAGAGGCCTGTTTCCTAGCAGGGACCACTGGAAACAGTGATGCTTCCATAGCAATAAGTACACTTAACATCCAGATCTTCGTTTCTAAACACCATCTGTACCAAAAGAAGCCAGCGCTCCTTGGTACAATAGCTGTTTCCAGGGCTGGAGTATAGAATGTACAAGATGAGACTGGAACATGTTGTGTGCTGGAAAGTTAAAAAGTGCTCAAAAAAAATTAATGACATGTCTAAAGGACACCAGATTCAGCATGAAAGGCTCTCAGTGGCCAAACCTGAGACAAATAGATCATCAAAATAAATAATAGTTGTAATGGGTGATAATGTATTGAATAATACAAGGATCCAGGAGTCCCTGCTGATGTCAATCAATAATTCACCCAATTAGAAGAAAAGTCTCTTCCTTACAGTAGAAAACAACTAATATGAGTGGAAAAAATTTTGAAATTAGAAATGTCATCACTTGGCAATCATTATAACAATAATTTCATTCAGACAGGAATCATCAATTGATGCTAAAATAAGTGGATAAAATGTGACATGTAACAAAATATTTACATCAACTTATAGTGCTTCTGCACAAGATATTTAGTCATTTCAAAAAGGAAAAATAGTAACTTCGCACTTTCCTAACCGATCAAGTTAACATCACCAAGAATGGTACATCCTAAAATCACATGCCTCCTTATATGACATGTTGAGAAGGACACAGCATCATTTCTGCAATATTCCTGCCAAAAATCCATAATCTAAGTCTAATTATAAGGAAATATCAGGAATCCAAAACTGAGGGACATTCTATAATCTTCAAAAATTTCAATGTCATGGAAGACTAAGGAATTATTCCAGATGAAAAGTAGTTAATCAGACTTAACAACTGAGTGCAATTCAGGATTTTTTGCTATAAAGAATGCTAACCGGTGAAATCTAAATAAAGCCTGTATATTTAGAAAATAGTATTACAGCTGGGAATAGCTATATAATTTGTGGGTCCCAGTGCAAAATGAAAACGTGGATCCCTTGTTCAAAAATTAAGAATATCAAAGTGGCAACAGAAAAACAGTAAACCAAACACAGGATCCCTTGCTCAAAAATTAAGAATATCAAAGTGGCAACAGAAAAACAGTAAACCAAACACAGGATCCTTCTGCGTACAGGCCCATGTGCACAGGCAACATGCCCATGATTGAATGTTAATGTTAATAATGTACACTGCACATGAATACACTATAATACCATAATGTTAATTTCCTGGTTGTAAACATTGGACTCAAGTTATACAGGAAAATGTCTTTGTTTTTAAAGAATACACACTGTCATATTTAGAGGTAAAGGGGCATCATGTCTACACCTTACTCTCAAATCGCTTAGACAAAAATAACTTGCGTGTGTACATGGGAGGAAAGGATGAATAGAGCAAATTAGGTATAAAATTAATATTTGGACACTCTAGACTTAAGGTATATGGGAATTCTCTGTACTAGTCTTCCAAGTTTTCTATAAATCAAAAATTATGTCAAAATGTTTAAAAACACACACACACACATAGAAGACATTATCTTGCTGGTTGTGATGATGCCATGTTGGTTATGCCTTTAAAAAATAATTGTCTATTTAAATTAGGTATTTTAAATATATGTATGAAACATACACAGATACTTCTTGATTTACAATGGAGTTACATCCTGATAAACACATCATTAGTTGAAAATATCATAAGTCAAATTGCATTTAATCCGCCTAACCTACTAAACATCATAACTTAGCCTCGCCTACCTTAAATGTGTTCAGAACACTTACATTAGCCTATGGTTGGGCAAAATCATCTAACTCAAGCTGTCTTTTATAATAAAGTGTTGAATATCTCATGCAATTTATTGAATACTGTACTGAAAGTGAAAATAGAATAGTTGTATTAGTACTTAAAGTACAGTTTCTACTTATTGTGTACTGTTTTTGCGCTATGAAGTCAAAAAATTATGAGTGAAACCATCGTAAGTTAGGAACTTGATTGCAAAATGTAATTATGCAATCAAGATGATGGGTGAGAGTTTACTACCTTCTCTGCCTCTGTGTATGTTTGACATTTTTTATAATAAAAAGTTATTTTTTAAGTTATTCTAAATTTCATATACTTAATGTCATCACTTTTGTATATTCTCTTCTGGTCTTTAGAGTGATGCAGATATTTAATGTACACACCATTTAAATCCTGCCCATTTTGCTTTTCTTGCTGCCAGAGTCTTCATAATTGGCTCTTAAATGGCTGCATATTAGATCATAAAACTGATAATATAAGAAATCATTCCTTTATTGTTGAGGTTGTAGCTTGCTTATATAGTGTACTCAAATTTATATTGCTTTTTCCTATTTGTGATCTTTTCTTAGGAAAGAGTTCCAGGAGTGGGATTTCTGGATCACAGACAGGATCATGTTTATGAACCTTAAAGCATTTTGCCAAATTGCTTTCCAAAAAGTAGTTCCAATTTACACCATATGAGACTAACCATTGGGAATTAGCATTAATTTTTTAACTGGTGCTGGGGTTGTGTTACATGCATCTTTCTGATTCCTCTTTTGTGAGTTGTTCTGTCTCCATGCCTCTGTTGGGGGGTTAATGTTCTTCCAAATCTGCATGAGCTCTTCGAATAATAAAGATATTACCTTTCATATCATGTTTGCCTCAAGTATTTTTCCGAGAAACTCACTTTAAATGGGAGAAGAATACGTCACTATGTTTTAAAAGTAGACAGCCATTATGCACACTGACTCTCAAATTTCCCCTATAAATATCTTGGCGAGATGATCATTTGTTTAGAAAACAAAATAGTTAAGTTTATGTAGAACATAAACTGTTACAAAAGGACTTTCTCTTGAGATAATTTACCAAAGACTACAAAACAGACCAAGGACCTAGGCTATGTCTTCATGATCAAAATAATTAGCTTTTAAAATGGCTGAGCTGATCTTTGTGTGGCTTTCCTAACCATCAAATCAGACAATCTCATGATTAGGAACAGCAGATCATTATGGCAGCCAAATAAAGCCAGCCCATAGGAAAAATGAAGTGACAGCTTCCATTTCTACAGGAAAAACACAGGTCTGCTTCCCCAGGGTGGATTTCTGAATCCACCTGAGACTGATAGAAAAGAGTGTCCGGGTGGGGTTGGACTTTCTACTTCATCCCAATAAGCAGTCAATGTTAGGTGGTGCATGGTTTGGCCAGACCACCGTCCAGTGGATGGCCCTCCCTCCCCAGCACCTAGGTCTTCTGCTCCAGGGTTCACCTGCCCAGGCCTGCCCCTTCCTGCCCATTTCTTATCTATTGGACACTTACCAGGTGATGAATAACCAAATGAGTGCTGATTGGGGAGCATAGCTGTCAGCTGAAGGGTGTCTCCAAAGGGGTTCCTCAATGGGCGGAGCGGGGAGCCTTCTGAAGTCAAGTAGTCCGTTGACCTTCTCCAATTCCTCTACCAAAAACAAGGCCTTCTGGAGACAGAGGCAAACTTCTGCCATTTGAACCACAATGTTGATTCTGGTCAGAGTCAGCCAAACATTCTACTAAGAACATTTTACTTGTGCTGTTTCCTGACCCCTTAAAATCTAGTATCCGCCCACCAAGGTACACAAAACTTCTAGATCCTAACTCTGCATTCATTTCCCTCCTGGACACACAGCCCTGCTACATTTTCCAGACCCCCTGCAATTAGGTGAAGCTATGTTATTCAGTTCTGGCCAAAGATGATGGCAGAAGTGGTGCATACCAGCATCCACCAGGTCCCTGAGAGCTCTCATGTGACCCTCCATGGGCTTTCTGTCTCTTGCTATTCTCTTGTTTGGCTGGTCAGATAGAGAGGATACAGCAGAGAACTCAGAGTTAAGGGGACAGCAGGGCCATTGGATGGAAGAGCCTGGATCCCCGAATGATTGACTGGAACCCAAGTGCACCCACTGTGTGTTGTACATTGTTGCTTCACCACAGGTTAACTGTGGTGATAATTGACACCTGTCTTTGCCAAGGTCTATAGTGCCCTGGGATAGCATGCAAGAAAGTGAGCCAAGAATCGCAGATATTCTGGGAGTTGAGAAATATTTTAAGCACCCCTTCCCCACCAAGCCATTCTGGAGGAAGATAATGACCCTGATTTGATGGATTTGTCACCTCTTTCTTCTCTTTTTACAGACACCAGGATGGAAGGGATGGGTTTTTGCTTCCTTTTCCTGTGTAGTAGAGACTATGATTATATTACATCAGGAGTTTCTCTGCCCTATGTCTTTGTGTAACCTTGAGGTTCATGTTGGCTGGGCCTGGCTGCTACCACGTTCACAGGAGCCTCAAAAACTTACAAGACACTTGCTCTCTCTACGAATCTTGGCCCTCAAGACTATTGTCCTGCTAGGGACACAAGAACACATTAATCCAAAAATTCAAAGATAAATAGTGGCAGGGTGTTCCAGCTAATAACTACCTTTCTCCTATCATGAGTGCAGTTGGTCCCTCAGCCAACCTCCTTCTCACTGGACTTTCCAGGAGGCTAGAAACTACACTTCCCGGGTTCCATTGCAGACAGAGTTCCACATGTGACCTAGTGGCCACCAAGCTGACGCACTGGAAAATGAAGTGAAGAGCAAGAGGCCCTGGCCACACCATGGGACATGATACCTTCCAGAAAGCTTGACTGCAGAAGCAACTGACTCTTCTCAGCAGCTGAAATGGAATTCTGAGTGCCCTGGTGCCATGGGTGCCAAGCAGTGGGTGGTGGCAGCAGTGATATTTTGCTAGAACAGTTCTGTGTATGCTTGGGCAATTTTCCTGGCTGCATGGCAGCCAAGTTCATTCCTTGGTTTCCCTGGAGATCCTGTAAGCAAACTAATGTGATTTTTAAATTCCCTTTCTGATTATTCTAACTAGTATGGATTTTGTTGCCTGCTAGTAAAAACTCTGTCCCACACAGGTGGGGAGCCCACGGCATGAAGAGTTCCTGGAGATGAAAATACATCAAAAATATGATCCTCTTTAAACTGTTCTCTGAGCAAGCCAAGGGAATTTACAAGCATCTTGCTGAAATTGTGAGGCAGCGATATCAAAAGTTTCTAGAAAGGAAGGGATGGTAAATGGAAATTAATTATAAATTTCTGGTTATTACAAATGTATGATGTGTAAGAGGCCAATGCTTTTGTCTTTATTTAGTATGCTGTCTTTTGTTTTATTGCATCAAAGATTTTAAAAACTATATGTATAAGTGCTTCATGTGTTCATTTATGACCTCGGTCTTCAACCCCATTTTTCTCATAAGCTTCTCAGCAATGGGTTCCCAACCACTGGGGTTTCAAAGAAATCACCATCAGGGCTAGGCACGGATTCCTGGCCATATATTGTCAGGATGATGCATCTAACAATTAACTAAGTATGGCCTGGTAATTGTAGCCATTATCTTGAGCAAGCATGAAGGAGGTGGACCAGAAAATCTTAAGGTTTCTTTCCAGTCATAGCATTTTACCATTTTATAAATATAATTTCTAAGACATTGAAGTCTTCTTTCTCCAACATACTCCAAGCTCCCGGCTGGCCAGGAAGCCCTTCTTTGACAGCTCCAGTACTCCCCAGCAAATTGTCTTTCACTCAAAGTCCATGTAAGAGCCCCAGGGAAGGGATCTGGGAGTCAAGGGGATTGGTCTGAGCACTGAGATAAGGGTGCCCAGTATGGTTTCCCAGCCACAAGGATTGTAGCCATTATCTTGAGCAAGCATGAAGGAGGTGGACCAGAAAATCTTAAGGTTTCTTTCCAGTCATAGCATTTTACCATTTTATAAATATAATTTCTAAGACATTGAAGTCTTCTTTCTCCAACATACTCCAAGCTCCCGGCTGGCCAGGAAGCCCTTCTTTGACAGCTCCAGTACTCCCCAGCAAATTGTCTTTCACTCAAAGTCCATGTAAGAGCCCCAGGGA
This sequence comes from Saimiri boliviensis, assembly GCF_048565385.1. Lineage (NCBI taxonomy): Eukaryota > Metazoa > Chordata > Mammalia > Primates > Cebidae > Saimiri > Saimiri boliviensis. The sequence goes on along the minus strand of NC_133460.1, from coordinate 26,117,967 downwards.
AGGGATCTGGGAGTCAAGGGGATTGGTCTGAGCACTGAGATAAGGGTGCCCAGTATGGTTTCCCAGCCACAAGGAAGAAAAAGAAGGCAGGCAAGCCCTCCACAGCCAGTCTATGTATCAATCCCATGAATGGCGAGAGACAAGGACAACTGGCTGCAGTTGGGACGAGCCCATGGCTTTGCTGGATCCTCGTTCTCAGGGTCCACAGTCAGTTCCCAGCATCAGCTTTGCGGCTGAGAACCCACATGAGTCACTGCATGTTCCTGAGCCCGTTGGGTTTTCCTGAGAATTAACAGGAGTCAGGGGACATGAGGACTCTGAAGAGGCCATTCCTGAGTGAGGGCTCTTGTTGGTGGCCAAGGGCTTGGCAATAAGCAGCCCATCTGCAGGGCTCTCCTGAATGCCCTCGCTAGGCTCTATGTGCTTGGATGTATTTGAAGGAAACAGACTGCAGGTTTTGTGGAGCCAAGAAACCAACCATCCAACAGAGACAGGGCTCAGATTCTCAGCTGCTGAAGGTTTGAGGATCCATGCAGCAACTGAAGCCATCATATGGGGATGAGCCTTCCTTTACAGGTCCTCAGTGGTGTTGCCTGGAGATTAAATCCCTGCCCCTCGTCCTGGTGTTCCAGGCTCCATGAGCTGCTCAGGGTGTCCTCATCCAGCTTACCCTCCTTGCCACGTTTTCCCTTACTCCAGCCATAGTGGTCTTCTCTCAGGTCCTCTTGCATTCAAAAGGCTTCCTTCCCCAGGGCATCTGCACACACCATCCCTCCCTCCAGCATACACTTCCCCCAACTCGCTCCCCATCTGTGTTCCTACATTCTTTAGGTCTCTGCTCAATGAGGGCAAAGATTTTGTCTCTCTTGTTCACTGCCTTTACTCCTTAAACTGTCTGGTTCAAAGTAGGTGCTTAGCAAATATGAATTAAGTAATAAAAAATATTGAAGAACAGTGCAGATTTCAACCAGTTTGATTCATGAGCATGTAATGAAAATAGTGACCATTTCAGTTTTGCCTTTTCCTTACCTGTCTACTTCTAGGCTCCTACACTAAAGGTAGAAAATATGTAGAGTCCCACTGGATTACTTTGATCAAAAATTTTGCTTAATATCATTTCCCATGGGCTTACTTGTGTCACCTTTGGAAGGAGAGGCTGTCTGTGCCAGGGCAGTAATCGGAAGCTTAGCGCTAAGAAGTATTAAGCTTTATTTTATTCCAAGTTCTCTCCATTTAATACTTCTGATCCTTACAACAGCCTGGCTGGTTTTTCTATCCTTAATTGATCACTGAGGACTGGAACTCCAGGAGCATTAAGAAATTTGCTTAGTTTCACAATTCTTAAAAGTTACACAACAGATTTTGACTTCAAAGCCAACATTCAGTCCTTCATGATCCAGTAGGTCGTAAATCGAAGGTGTTCCTGGGAGTGTCATGAGGTCATAAATTATCGCAATCCCTTGAGGGATGCCTTACTGGGGGGATTGAGTGAGTTGATGACAAGGTTCTAAGAAATGACACCTCCAGCGGCTCCAGCCTGCACCAAGTGTGGTCTGAGCCCCTAGTCACTGTGTTAGGTAACCCTGGGCAAGACTGCTGCCCTCTCCTGACCTCCCCAACCTCATTTCCAGCAGGGAAAGCATAGCAACCAAAGGCGGCTGATAGCCCTGGAGTGCTGGGAGAATTAACTCATAAATGATTGGGATGCACTTGGCCAATGTAGAGTGCTATATAAATGCTTCACAGTCACAACCACCTTGTCAGTCATCCAGGGCTGTTTCTCAGCCTGTGGTCCCTGTGTAATGATCCTGAACCCTACAAAGTGCTTTACAAATAGTAAATAATTCATTCCCAGGGTACCCCAGGGAAGCAAGAAAGTATTCCTCTTACTTTAGACGAGTTGAGATACAACATTGGCTGGGGCTGCTCAGCCAGGAGTCCTTGCAAAGCCAAGTTTAGATCCCTGTGACTCCCTGGGTTGGGACAGGCTGGGCCCAGCTGCTCCAACCTAGGAGGGCTGGGCTCAGGGCTGAAAGCAAGGCTGTGCTCTTGTGGACTCTGGTCAGATGTTTGTCTGTAAGAATCTGGAACTGAATATTGTGGTTTGCATGAGCGAGAAGCACAGAAATTTTTTTAAAAAAATTAGAGCCTGGAAGTGGAAAATGCACAGTGATCTCTTGCTGTCAAGATACTTGGCCTTGAAGTAGGTTAGACACTTCCAGGAGATGGACCAGCAGCCATGGAGTGGAGGTGTAGTGGGGCAAGGGGAAGGAGAAGACACTGAATTCAGCCATGTCCATGTAAGGTCCAAGGATGTCCTCCTCTTCCAGGGCAGTCCCAAGTGCGCCAGGCCTAGAGGGGAGCCCCTTCTCAGTCAAGGTTCAAACCTGACTTTGGCCAGGGTAGCCGATCTCAGGACAGCAGGAGAGGCTTTTCTTGTCCTGGGTGAAGAAAGAAACCCTATTCAGAGAGGCTGCTGCATAGGGTCAGATCTAGGGGCTTGAGGATAAGGGTGGTTTGGCTGGGAGAGGCTGGGTATTAGAGCACTTCATACTACAGGGGCCTGAGACTCCCAGTCCTTTGTCTCAGTTCTGACACTGTCTCCCCTCTCTGGTACCCAAGAAAGGTCCAGAACCCACCTGGGTTTTTTCCCTCCTAAGAATGGAAGTCAGAAGTCCTGTGCACTGTCTTCCCAAAAAGCAAGGAGATGCCTGCAGCCTCTGTGTGTCAGACATGACCTGGGTTCTCCACTGGGTGTGATTTGCAGATGCAAGCCAGAAACCAGGAGAGAGGGGAGGATGTGGAGCTTTTCCAAAGCAGAGGCCTGAGTTAATTGAAGATTTTAATAACCAGCTCCCCTACCAACTCACTGCGTGACATAGGACACACTTCTTAACCTCATCTCCAACGATAAAACAAGGATAAGCATCGCTATCGCTTTGCCACCCATGTGGAGGGCAGATGTCCTGACATGCTAATGGGGGCACATGAGTTATGTATCGCAGTGTCAGGTCAGTCTCTGGTGCTAGGGTGACACTTATGTCCTCTTTGGGGGCCCAGGAGTGGCATTTGGTGGATCTAACAGCCGACAATCTCAAGACCTCAGACCCACCCACGGTCAGTTAACAAGCGTCTGGCAGGTGGCATTTTTATTGTTGTTTTCCCCTAAAGGCCGGGGCTGGAAGGCAGCCAGTGCTGTGTCCCTAGGTCAGCATCTCACATGTGTTATCTCACATGTCCTCACTGCAGAGCAGTTGCTGAGGGTCAATGAGCTGGCTGGTATCCTGGGGCCAGCTTCATGACCTGGCCTCCTGCTCCCAGCCCAGCACCCCTGCGCTCTGTCTGGCAGCCCACCGGGACCAGAGAAGCAATGGCAGAGCTAGCAGGCAGGAGGAGTGGACAGAACAGAAGGCGGAGGGGCCATGAAGACAGGATGGGCACACACTCTCCTGCCCCGCAAGGGGAAGGGAAGGAAAGCACATGCTGAGGCCTCAGATTCTTTTCAGACAAAACAAAGCTTCAGGTGAGAAAACTATTTAACAAGACCAAGGGGACCATTCCTGTCCATTTCTGAACTGCACGTGCATTGAGTGTCTCCTGTGCTTCAGGGAGAAAGTGGTGAGCGAGCAGGAAGGACCTGCCTTCAAGATGCCTAAGGGGACCAGGAGATGGACAGTGAGGAGCTAAGCCAGAGACGAAGGAGTGAACAAGTAGATGGTAAATGTGGGGAGCATGCCGAAGAACACGGAGGGTGCCTAGCGTTAGGGAAAACCACTGTAGAGAGGGGACATTGCAGCTAACGAAAGAAGCCATTCGTAGTAAAAATGTAGCACTCAAGACTTCACAGTCAGAGTCAGATAGCATTAGAAGATAGAGAGCTGTGCAACAGTGTGGGAGAAAGGACTGGAAAGAAAAATCGTGACTCTAATAGGTTTTAACACATGTCTTCTCACTGCTGAAAAACCAAGTAGTTAAATAAAGGGGTGTGGGCAGGAACGGTGGCTCATGCCTGTAATCCTAGCATTTTGGGAGACTGAGGTGGGCGGATCAGGGGGTCAGGAGTTTGAGATCAGCCTGACCAACATGGTGAAACCCTGTCTCTACTAAAAATACAAAAATTAGCTAGGCGTGGTGCCACGTATCTGTAATCCCAGCTACTCGGGAGGATGAGTCAGGAGAATCACTTGAATCCTAAAGGCGGAGGTTGCAGTGAGCAGAAATCATGCCAGTACGCTCCAGCCTGGGTAACAGAATGAAACTCCATCTAAAAAAAAAAAAGACATGGAATTATGAGAATTATAATTAATAAGATTGGATCAACAGGTAGAATTTAGACTCTGTGCCCTACAGACAATACTCCTGGCTTTTGAGCATCCCAGGACCTTATAAAAGAAGAAACCAAAACCTAAAAACCAGAAATTCTGCCTGCAATAGTCTAAAACAGAAGTATAATAATAAATGTTGACAACAAAGTTTAAAAGAACAAGTGAGATCTTCCACTCCCTCTAGACATTAAAGAAAAACATGGGGGCACTCTTAACAAACTCTTGAATCATTGAGGTCACAGTTGTAATTACAGGCTCTTGGGACAAACCATAGAAACAAAAACACTGGATTTTAAGGAATACAGTGTGGCTCAAAGTGGAAGCAGAAACAAGTTCATAGTCTAAAGAGCTTTCATTATATTAAAAAGTATGAGTCAAGAGCGTGAGAAGTTAGCAGGAAAAAGAAAAAAAAAACAAGGCTAAGTAGGACAGGTAGAGGGAAACAACACAGATAAAAGCAAAAATCAATGCCAAGAACAAATCAAATAGAATAGTCAGAAAACACCCCATGCTCAGAGGAAGTCATCGATAAATCCTCCTCAAACTGGCTTTCTTGTGTGAGGATGGGGGAGGGGCAGACAGTGGGGCTAGCGGAAAATCACTGCAAAATAGAGAAATATCTGGTAAAGCTAACCAAAAGAAGGGAGAGTTATTCAAATAAAAATAGTCACGTGATCTGGGATGTACCCCGTGTAAGGGAATTACAAATATTATTATGAAATCTTGCACTGAAATTTATCGCAAAAGTGCAAACATACACATAAACTGCTTAATTTTCTGGAAAAAAAGCAAAGAGTTAAAATTGGCTTTAGAAAATTAGGGACCTGGGAGTCGGGGGTGGACAATATTCCTGTCAAAGATTTTTTTTAAATTTACTTTAATCGTAAAGTATCTTCACAAAGATACCTCACAACCACAGGGCTGTGCCTGCATGTCCCCTTTCACGTTTCCAAGCCAGAGTCAGTTCTTATGCCAAATAAGCTCTCCTAGAGGATGAAAAATATGATAAGTCATCGTATTTATTTTCAGAAATGAACATAAACCAGATATCAAAAGTTGACCCAGATAGCACGAAAAAGCTACAGTGGACCAATTTCAACTTCACGTATGAATATGAACACAAAACTCAGAGACAGCTTCATGCACGCACCGTGCGCGCAGTGACACAAGAGGGGCTGGGGCTCTGTGCTTGGTTTAATACTCTGCCATCATCATCTTGAAATTCTTAACTTTTGAACAAGGAGTTTCACATTTTCGTTTTGCCCAGGGATTCGCAAACTTCATAGCCAGTTCTGGCAGAAAAAAAAAAAAAAAAAAACTAGTAAATTAAATATGATAGCACAAATAAAATAATTTCTACTTTGATCAAAGTGATTTATCTGATTAAAAATTAGGAAATCTAGTAATACTTTCTACTTTGATCAAGGTGATTTTATCTGATTAAAAATTAGGAAATCTAGTAATACATATTTGACATGGATTATAAAATGATGTTAACAGATGCTGAAAAGACATTTCATGAAACCACACACAAAGATAACATTCTTGTCACTAAAAAAAAAAATTGAATGGTAAATTCAGGAAGGACCAAAGAACACCTTCCAAAGGAATATTTAATCCATTAATGCAAAGCTTCATTAGCTTTGAAATAAAGCATATACAAAGAGACCCACTACCATCGCATTAGCAAACAGCGAATCAGTAGTTCTGGCTGGTACAGTAAGGTGTGGGGCGAGAGACGTGGAATGATTCTAGTAAAGGAGAGACAGCATTGTGTTATTTATAGACAATATAGTTATAAACAAGGAAGACTCAAGAGGGTTGACCAAAAAGCTGTTCAAATCAACAAATTGGTGGGTGCAAGAGAATCAAGAATATCACTAAACACCAGCAATAATTGCTAAAAAGGCCTAATAAAAAAATGACTTCTTCAAAATGGATTTTAAAGCATAAAATAACCAGAAATAATATTACAATACATGTATGTAATCAACATAAAGAAGTGACAAAAGTTTATCGAAATATATAAAGTAGTATTTTAATTAATGGAGAAAAGAAATTGCAAGTATATTGCAAAGTTGCTGTAGGATCTCATAAATAGGCACAAATAAATGAACAAATAAATGAATGTCCATTGCTTTCCAACTAAATAGTTAATACAGTTACTATCAATATGCCAGTGGAATTTTTTTAATGAAATGAATATTTATAAAATAATTCTAAACAAAAAGAAAAACAAGTGAGAAAGGTTGGAAGCATTTTTTTTAATGAGGAATTATTCTGCCAAATTTTAAAGCGTATTCTAAAGTTCCAACAATTAAGTGTTTTATTGGCAGAAGAATTTGCAAACAGATCAATGCAACAAACTAAATAGGCACAGAAAGAAATCTCAAAAATATAAGACCTAAGAAGATGATAAAGGGACATGACACCCAAGGGGAAAGAAATGGATTAGTCATCAAATGGAGCTTTTATTTATAAAGGAAACCTTAGATAAAAGAAGTAAGTACAATTCAATAATTACTGATACTGGGACAGAGGAGGCACTTCTAAGATTAGCAAAGAAAATTACCACAAAGGAAAAAACTGATAAGCCACATAATCTATGTATATATATCATATATAGATTGTATCAGAAATGTCGCATTTAAAAATAAAAAGCTAGGACAAACTGGAAAGGAATGTTTTAACAAATATAACAAGAGGTTAATAGTCTTATTATTTTGACTATTAAAAATTAAAAGAAAATTAATTACAAACTAAGGAAAAACTTATTATGAGTCAAGACATCAATAGAAATGTGGGCTAAATACAAAAGCAAAATGTCCAATAAGACATCAATATGTTTTTTTAAATGTTCAGCCACACCTGTTATCAGTGAGATGGGAATTAAAGCAATGAGATATTGTCCAGCGCATATGGAACTGGCAAGAAGAAAGGGAGTGATTTTTGTTCTTGTTTTTAATATTGAATGAGATGATTCAATACTGCTGGTGGCAGGATACACTAATTCTGAGGGATGCAAATACATTGAGCAAATTTTCTGAAAACAATTTGATGCATTAGGAGCGTTAAAGTTTATACCTGTCAATTCAATAATTCCATTTCTAGAAATGTATCCTAAAAAAAATTTACAGCAGCACCCAGATGTAAATACGGCAACAATCAAAACAGTATCATCTTTGTCCCAAGTACCTTTACCTCATTATCTAATACATGCTTTGCGTTGATTCACATTTTCTAGTTAGACAAATTTGTTGCTTTAACTTTATAGAGAAGGTTAAGATTCACGTGTGGTTATAAGATACAGCATAGAGATCCCTGTACCCTTCACCCAGCTTCCCCCAGTAGGAACATCTTGTGTAACTATAGCACACTATAGCACAGAATCACAACCAGGACACGGGCACTGGCACTTCCATGTTACTCACATTTCCCCTGCTTTATATGCACGTGTGTGTGTGTGTGTGTGTCTGTCTGTGTGTGTGTGTGTGTGTATGTCTGTAAGGCAGAGCCATTTCATCATGTATAGATTAACGAGACCAGGACCACAGCAAAGAAACCATAGGGATCCCTCATGGTTCACAGCCTCCCTCCCCCTCCTCTCTGATCCCTGGTGACCACTAGTCTGTTCTCCATCCCTACATGTCATTTCAAGAATGTCATATAAATGGAATCAGACAGGACATAACCCTTGGGACTGCCTTATTTCGCTCAGCAAAATCCCCTCAAGATCACCCCAGCTGTGCATGGACAGTTTGTTCCCTTTTGCTGCTGAGGATTCCGGGAGATGGAGCTACTGTGGCTTTTTAATGTTCACCCGCTGAAGGACACTCGAGTCATTTCTAGTCTTTGGCTGCCATGAGCATGTGTGTACAGGCTTTACAGTATTCGCTTTAAGAGCAAAAAATAAATAAAAGTGAACACAATTTAGATTTCAAATGTCATGCAAGAGGGTTAGATGCCATTTGCAAATTATATGGAAATTATATGGAAATAATTAAATAAATTAAGGCAAACCAAATATTTTAGTGTCATTAAAAGTTACGTCTCATTGTTATATTAAATGAGCTAGACTCCAAGGTACAAACAAAAAAATGACTTTCTGTTTTTCCCTTCAGCCACCAGCTTCAGGAATGGAATTTCTGACCTCCCTTTTTGCTCCCGAACAACATTTGGACACAAACCAACTTTTTTGATTCCTTTCAGGGATCTGATCATGTGTTTTTAAAGTATTAAGAAGTCTTGTGCGCTCTAAATCAAAATCTCCATTTTTCATTCAGTTGCAACCTTTTTCCCTCCACCAGAGGCCTTCTACCATTGCGCTGGCTTGGTCTCTTGACGCCGTCCCCTCGTGTTGACTGTGTGGTTTTCTCTCTCTCTCTCTCTCTTTCTCTGTGTGTGCGTATGTATGTGTTTCTGTGTATGAGTGTTTGTGTGTGTCTGTGTGAGTATATATGTGTATATATGTCTCTGTGTGTGTATGTATGTGTGTATGCCTCTCTGTGTATATGTATGTGTGTGAGAGTATAAGTCTGTATGTGCATGTATGTGTTTCTCAGTCTCTGTATGTCTCTGTGTATGAGTGTATGATTTTGTGTGTATATATGTGCATGTATGTGTGTCTGTCTTTGTCTCTCTGTGTGCCTCTGTGTGTGTGTCTTTCTCTGTGTATATATGTGTGAGTATATATGTATATGTACATGTCTTTCTGTCTCTGTGTGAAACTCTCTGTGTGTCTCTGGGTGTGCCTCTATGTGTGTCTCTGTCTGTGCCTCTATGTATGTCTCTGTGTCTCTGTGTGTCTGTGTCTCTGTGTGCCTCAGTGTGTCTGTGTGTGTCTCTGTGTCTCTGTGTACATGTCTCTGTGTTTCTGAGTGTCTCTGTGTGTCTGTATGTCTCTGTGTGCCTGCATGTGTGTCTATGTGCGTGTCTCTGTGTGTCTGTGTGCCTGTGTGTGTCTCTGTGTGTGTCTCTGTGTGTCTGTGTATCTCTGTGTGTCTGTGTGTCTCTGTGTGTATGTCTCTGTGTCTCTGTATCTGTATGTCTCTGTGCGCCTATGTGTGTCTATGTGAGTCTCTGTGTGTGTCTCTGGGTGTCTGTGTATCTCTGTGTGCCTGTGTGTGTTCCTCTGTGTGTGTTTCTGTGTGTCTGTCTCTGTGTATCTATGTGTCTCTGTGTGTCTTTGTGCGTGTCTCTGTGTGTCCGTGTGTGTGTCCGTGTGTGTGTGTGTGTGTGTGTTTCACTGTCTCTCTGCATGTCTTCCCTTATGCCCTGCCCTTGGGCATGCAGTCTTAGGAGTCCACTTCCCTGGCTGGAGGCCCCACCCTGCCTCTTCCAGAGGCCCCCACTGCCCCCCACGTACGCTGCCCCCTACTCCAGCATATGCTGTGTGGTGAGGGGTCTCTTCCAGACCCAGGGTCCTTACAGCCTGCAAGAAAGCTCCACTCTGCCGACTCAGGAAGTGCTTTGCTCCCCGCTGCACCCCTTCTATGCTCTGAGTGGAAACAGCCTCCAGAGCCTCCTGTGGAGTCTGAGCTCTGGTGGACTTTGCCTGAAATCCTTTCCTGTTCTTTTTCCCCTACCCCCACCAGTTTCTCCTGCTAGCACTTCCTTAACAAACCCTCACCTCAAAGGCTACTCCTGGGGAACTTGATCTAAGAAGTTCTGAGGGTGAGGATGGAAGCCCACATGTTGGGGATGTCAAGTACCACATCCTTGCCTTGGGCAAGAGCTTGAAATAAGGGGGCCAGGCGTGGATCATCTGTTAGATGAGGCTCTCTTCACACATTTTCTGATTTGATCTGAGCAAAAGCCCCATGATTAAGGAAATGTCTTCCCATTTTACAGATAAAGTGGGACTCACTTTGAAGTTAAGGATTTTTCCTAAACCCAGGGTCCCAGATTAGCAGCATCTGTATCACCTGGGAGAGTGTTGGAAATTCAGATGCTCAGCCCCGCCCTGGAAGCACTGAGCCACTGGGCTTTCAGAACCTCTGCTCCAGATCCTATACCAAGCCTGCAGAGGGGCCTGAGTCAAAACCTGAGCCTAACACCTGGTTATGTCCACTGAGAAGGAAATGCACGCTGCAAAATTAACTATAACATATAATCCCAATTAAAGCAGATCTAAGAAGGAAAGGCAGATAAACGTGAAATAGGCATTACACTGTCTCCAATATCCCTTCAGTTCTAAGATTCTATGACAATTTAAATATGTATAACACATGACTACCTATGTTGCACAGATCCAAGATCCTTGAAAAGAAATAATGGATAATGCTAAGCAAAGTCGAGCACTTTACCAAGCCCTTGAATGAATTAGCTAAAAATGTCGAGTGTAGGTTAAGGGGTGTCATGTTCCTCCAACATCAGAAAAAGTCATCCACAAACAGGAGCCATTGCAAAGGACGAGGGCTTTCTGAAGGCAGAGACTAGGTGAGTTAAAGGGGTTGCCTGGGGCACACTTAAGGAGGCACTCATTCTGAGGTGTGAACCCTGTCCTTGTATGTGCAAGAGAGTGATACCCCCTTAAGAGCACGCGCTTTCTCAGTTTTGCAGCCCAGATACCCTTACCCTAGTCCTGTCCTGGTGCAATTGCACAAGGCCATCAATGACAAGGAGATTTTAGAGGTATGTAGAGGCTTATAGTGAGTGAGAGAGAGAGAGTAGCCACATGCAGTGGATCCCTAGGGGAATATTTCACATCAGGTCTTTCTATAGGACATCAGCTAATGCAGAATGAACAATGTTGGAAACCACCACAAACATTAGTGTGCAGAAGAAGGGAAGTCATTAAAACACAGAATTCCAAGTTTGGCCCCAGAGATTCTGGTTCCCCCATCAGGAGTGGGGCTCCTGCCTTTGCTCCAGGTGGGTCTGTGGGAGATGGTCCCGTGACCACACCCCGAGAAACACTGCTCCTGAGCTGGGGAGGAGACCCCTTAGCACCTGCCCCAAATTAGGCACATTCCACTGCAGGTAAGAAGTTTTAGGTGGCTCCAGAATAATTATGAACTCATTCATTGAAAAAGTAAAGCTCCAAGTGTTTTGAATACCCCGATGTAGGCAGTTTCCTGGGAGCACAGAGTCTCCCGGGTGCTCCTGCTCAGAGGCCGTTCCAAACCAACCTGCCCCCACTCCCATGGAGGAAGCAGTCACCCGCTGCTTTGTCATTTTTCTTGTCTAAAGTGCTCCTGCTTCACCTAGTGAGAGTTTCACCCACAAACCCAGAAACTTGCACTCCTGAAAATAAGCCAGCTTTGGCCAAATTACAGAAATCAAGTGCTGGGAGCCCAACAGGAACTTGAAGATTCCTTTTGTCCATTAGCTTTACCTAGGATTTGGTGGTTTTTTTGGTATTAGTGTCAAAAGACAAAATTACAACAAATTCAGTTTGAAAATCTAATTGGTTTTTGCTTGCAATTCTAGAATTGGACAACATTTCATTCTATAAATTAGGATGAGTGTCCTGCTGGGGATGGCAGAACAGAATGGTTAGTTTGTGGAAGGTGGGAAAAAGGAAATGGAACCATCAAAAAAGCAGATTGGTTAACAGCAGGTCACTACAGTTTTGGGTTAATAGCAGGTCACTTTTCTTGTAAAGAGGAACTTCATTATGACACTGATTCAGTCCGACTGGGCTCTTTCTGATTGGTTGCTATGAATCTACTGTTTTTAGGCAAAACTGGTCTGTTTGAGGCTCTACCTCCTTCCTCAAAGTTTGGTGTGATTTTGTGGCACTTTACATGAGTGACTTCAGTTTGGTTTGGTCTGGTCTGCTGGGGACTAGTCCAAAGCAATGGGTTCCCGTAAACTTCGTTCAACATTAGTATTGAGCGGTAAGGAATTTATTATTGAACAGCACTATTATATTGCTCTTCTTAATAAGGCATTGAACAAATTGATTTCTGTGTGAAGGTGAAAGAGTGAAGATAGGGCTGTCCTGACCCTTTGTCTTTTTCCTTGTCTACAGTAAATCTGACCAAGGGACCTGCCATGGTCTTGAAGTGGCCCAGTCCTGCTGGCCCTGCCAGACTTAATACCAGCATCCACACAAGAGCTATGCTGGACACTAGTTCTCAAAACGGTCCTGCAAAGTAAATGTCCTCATCCACGCACGGCAGACCGGGAACTCAGGTTTACCGTGTGAAAGGCTGACGCCAGCATCACTGCAGGGGTTGAACCCAGGACTCTCTGGGTCCCAGCCGCACCATTCCCTTCACTGCTCATCATAAGAAGCCTCTATCGGCAGTCCCCAGTGCTTTCTCATGACAACAGGACACATCCAGAACCCTGATTGGCTGACTCTGTAGCTCCATGCTTTAAAACCACAAGGCCACCATGGATCAGAAGTAGATCTGCCTAGAGATGCTTTGTCCACCGACAGAATGTCCCCAACTCTATGTGCTGGCTGAGCACTGGATCAAGAGTGCACTGAGAACAGGGACAACCCTCCCTCACCAGCCTTGGCCCTAACCACTGTAGGCACTCCATAAGCAATCATTAAATACATGAGAACCTAATCATGTGCCAGGAGTTCTGCTAAAGGTTTACTGTGTTATCTCCTGGGATCACGTGGCAGAGATAGTGATTGTCTACACCATTCATTATTCTTCTTCCTTCCTTAGTTATAGAGCTCCAGAATTTTCAGCTAGGAGAAATGGCGCAGGTCAAAATCTTTATTCACCTCTCCCTCTGCTGGTAATCAGTCATGTGACTGATTTGGTCTGAAAAAATGGAAATGTATTGTTCTGTGAGAATATTGGAAATCCCTTCAACTAAGAGCAGCCTTTGGTCCCCACCATCTGCCTCATTCCTGCTGCCAGTCTGGAATGCTGACATGATGATTGGAGCTTTGTCAGCCGTCTTGGACCATGAGGTGACCTTGAGGATGAGAGCTACATGAGGGGCCAAGAAGAAAGAGGAGGGCCTGCTTCACAATGATGCCATAAGGTTACCTTTCTGCTGGACTGCCGGGCTCCAGACATTTTTTAACTACTGAGATTTGGGATTTCTCTATTCTACTACAATTAAGCCTAACCCAAAACATTCAATAAATGATCTCAATAATCTTAAAAGATAGGCTAGGAAGGTTTAGAGTTGATTGTGGAATTTTCTTACTTTACTGCAACTATAGCATTTTGGAGACTATACTAAAGTTAGATCAAATCTTCAGGCACCGCAGAGCACCCTGAAATGTTCTGGAGATGTGTTATTCTCCAAAGCAAGGGGAAATGATGGCTGGCTGCTAAGTCGTGTCCACAAGCCTGGTTTTCACACTCTGTCTGCTGCCTGTGGGTGAACAGAAAGGCAAAAGGCTTCCTAGACTTAAAGTAAAAAAAGAAAAGATATTGAAATACCCCCTTCCATTGACTGCCTTCAGCTACAGAAGAATTAACAACCATTAATAATTCTGGTGATAATTGTACAATATATAAAATATACTATGTAAAGTATGCAATTAAATAATTGCCATTTTCCATAAGCTCTTATGGGATTATTTCAAGATAATGAACAGGGTTAATAATGTTGTCAGATCAAACCTATCTCATTTCTATGCTCATTGCCAAGGCATTTACCTCCCTAGGCCTGGTGTCCTCATCTATAAAATGAGGAATGTGAACAAGACGCTCTCAGGAACCTTGGATCTGTGGGTTGGACAGGTAAAGTGCTACAGTTCTGGGCACTGGCAGAAATGGCACTATTTCCTTTGCCACCTGGGATTTGATTTGGACAGCTGAGAAAAATCTTTACCACATGGGAAAGTGATTTTGTCTCCCTCTTGGAGATACACAGCACTTTTTGCTTCAACAGCCAAGTAAGCTTTCTACAGCAAAGGGAGCGGAGTGGCATTCCCCAATCTTGCCCGGGTTATGGCACGTGTATGGCACGGGGATAAGCTGCCGAGGTTGCCTGTGGTTGGAGGGGACCAGCTGCCCTCCCCACACCTGCCTACCTGTCCTGGAGCCAAGGAGAACTATAGGTGGCACATCTGTAACCCACTCATGGCACACTGGAAATTGCTGGATTCAAGTACCAGGAAATCAAGAAAAGTTTTAGCTTATTTGTCTAGTTATCAGATTTATTTGTTTGTTTTGGTTTTGCCCAAGATGCAAGCACAAGGGATGGGACCTTGCAACCAACTATGCAAAGGTGTCTCAGAGCAACTTCCCAAACCCTAGGCCTGTTTCTCCATGGGGTCTTGTCCTCTTTGCCCAGGCCCCGGCCATGGGAAGCCCCTTAGCTGGCCAGAGCTGCCAAGCCCTAGTGTGGACAGCAGGCCCATCCTTCCCTCTAGTGTCCTCAAACTCAAGCCCCAGTTTATTCTGCCTCATGCACAAGCCCCAGTCCCTCCTCTTATGACCAACGCCAATCAGCCACCAAAAGAGGGGCTGAGGATTTAGGGTAAAATCTTGAAAGAGAGACAAATGCTGAAAACCCCTTTACCTAGGAAGAGCAACCTTCAGTCCCAACCATCTGCCTCCTTCCTGCTGCCAGCCTGAAATGCTGCATTGGTGACTGGAGCTTTGTCATCCATCTTGAACACAAGGTGACTTTGAGGAAGAGAGCTATATGAAGGTGCCAAGAAAGAGAGGGGAGCCTGCTCCACAACACCATGGGGTTGCCTTTCTAGTGCTGGACTACCTGGCCCCAATCATCTTCTTTGGGTGTGAAAACATGCATTTGATTTTGTCTGCATCAGGGCCAGGTGACCATTAGCCAGGTGTCCCTCTTCATTGTTTAAGAGCACAGATGAGGCACAGTGGCAAGGGCTGGGATTCTGGAGTTAGGAGTCTGCCTTCTAATTCTACTTCCTTTACATTCCTAATGTTGCTTTTCTTTGTGTGAATGGGAGTGTGCTACTGACATTAATGAGTATCTATTAAAAACCTACTACATGCCAGGTGTTATGGTGGGGTGGAGGGAGATTATGATTAGCAAGTCTGCTGTGGTATGATGGGTGACGTGCTGCCCAGAACTTCTGAAAGGAGAGCTTGCTGTTCAGAGGCTGGCAGGGGGTGTGGGTGGGCAGCCTCCAGCTATTGGCCCCTTCAGGGTTCTGCCTGCCCGAAGGCCAACCCTTCCCAAGGCAGCCCCCATCCAATGACAGATCAAAGAAGGAGGATGTCAAACTGGCCATATCAACCCAACTCAAGATGCTTCTGAAGGGCCATGCTGGCCCCAGATCTCCCCATGGTGTTGGCTGAGTCCCCATTGGGCCTCCAGGTATCACAGCTTGATTTTTCCCTCTGTTCACATTTGATTCAAGCCCCACTCTGCTATGGGGGTTGGTTCCAAGAGCCCTGCTTAATAAACCTTCTGCCCACCAAATTCTATCTGAGTCTGCTTCCCACGAAATCCAGCCTGAGATAAAGCAAGCTTCTCTCTCTCTGGCAACCAAGTTGGGGAGAGAAATGATAAAGCAATTTTGTGAGGACTGTGTTGAGAAGCGAATGAGATGATGTGCATGAAAGCACTTCAGCAACGCAAAACTACTGTTGAAGCTGTGGATTACCTTTATTTCTAGTGGTTCGGAGTGAGTCAAGTTGATTGGGGAAAAAAAAAACCCTGCCAATTTTCCTTCTTCCCTGTCTTCAAAGCCTGCAAGTCATGCCAGACCCAGGCAGGGGTGGTAATGCCCAGGGCTTCTCCGGGAGAGGAGCTGAGAGGATTTCAGGTACCCCAAGGAAATCTCGTGGCTCATGTCTGCCAAACACCTGTCGTTAGTGCAAGCCCAATTCCAGAGGTTGCAAAAAAGAGAGAACTGCGTGACCCCCAAGCCCAGCTGACAACTTTCCAAGTTCCATTATGCTATAACCAACACTGCAGAAGCACAATCCTTGGCTCCAAACCACTAATGAACTCCTTCTAGCTCCAGGTTTAATTAGTTTTCATTGCAATATTAATGATCCTAACAAACCATTTCAACTTTCCTGTTGCACAGCTGGATTTCTTTATTTGGCATTTGGTCTCTTTATAAGAAAATCCCACATGCATCCTCCTCCCCACTTGCCCCATCAAGAGGGAAAAAGATCACATTCTGATTTTGCTTATCACTTTGGCCAGCCCAGGGACGGTAGCTTTAATAATTTTGAAACTGGGAGCATTAAACACATCACAAACTGCCTTACAAATAACATATAATATAACTCCAGGATTTTAATTACAGTGACTAATATATGTACCAATCCTAAAATCTCTACAGTACCATTAGGCCACATGCATGGACATTATTGGGAGGCTTAAAATTTGCACAAGGTGTGTCATTAGTTGATCCAAGACCTTCTAGTTCTAGTTCTCGCCTGGGACTCAGAATTCATTTGTTGGGCACTTTGAACTACCCAGCCACAGGCAGTGCTGTTTTCATTAGTGACAATGAAAAATGATTAAACACTGCCACCAGTTCAGGTCAGTTTTTGTTGAGGGCAGGTTTGGCTGCACAGCAGAGCAAGTAGGCATTTGCTGGTGGATTCCACTGTGTCTTTATTTTCCTTGCCTCTTCAATGGAAGGGAGAAGGAATAGCAAACAGGAACTATGCCCTGCCTGCTTACAGAAATTCTCTGACCTGGCCTCAAGAGCATGTGATCTGGTTTATGTCAGAAGTTAGTAGATTTTAGGTGTAGTGTCTTCCCAGGAAGAGACTGGAATGTGGGCGAGCTGTTGGATGGTGACTGCTGAAAACCGAGTTGCATCTCCCGTGGGCCTCTCCACAGAAAGTCCAGCAGCCTGGGCTCAAGGTCCAAGGAAGTGCAATTAACTCACACTCAACATGACCGGCAGCACACAAGAGCCAAGCCACACAGGGCAACCAAGCTGAGCTTGCAGTGAGTGACCCAGCAGGCAACCTGGAGAGGGACTCAGGACCGAGGAAGGCAAACTGGACACACAGATGCGGTCAGGAAATGGGCCATCAATGAGGATGAAGAGCACACCACTCCAGAGACCACATGCTAGTAAGGAATGAGTTCCTTACATTCTTCCAGCACTTAGAAAGGGAAGGCTTTTACTGCCCACAGCTCGGGGAAGCAGCTTCAGTCAGGACCCTTGACATGGCCTCCTGAGTGACAGACCTCACTACAAAGTCATGCAGCCCAGAACCACTCCTGGGACCACATCCGCAAACCAGTGGCCCTGCCCCAGGCCTGGCTTTACCAATCCCCGTGACCCTGGACACACACACCATAGCCAGAAGATGCTTCCTTGGGCTTGTCCTGTTTGTGCTTACAACCTCTCAAAACGCATGAAGTGCCATATGCCACACTGACTAAGAGGTCCCCAGTGGTCCTCATCGGACCTATTTATATCACAGCCCAGGACTTCACAAGGCCCCAGAGCTCCTGACAAGATCTCAGTAACCATCAGAAAACAGAAGAGGATGAGAGGACCAACGTGCAACCACAACTGTGAATTATTTTATAAATAAACTTAACAGAAAATCTGCACAATCTATATATTTTAATTACCAAATATTAGTGAAAAAATAAAAGACAACCTGAGAAATACAGGGGCATACCTTACTACTGGATGGAAAGTCTCAATCTCTTTAATACATCAATCTCTCCAAATTGATCTATACATCCTGGAAATGCCTCTCACTTTTTCTCTGCCCATTCCCCCAATCCTACACTTTGGAACACTTCCCAAATACACTGCCTTTTTTTTTTTTTTTTGTCCCTGCTGGGCTGACCCAAGATAAGATGCCTTACAAAGACTTAACAGTGGCTGCTGAGTACCACAGCCAAAGAAGTATGCCCTGTTCCTCACTGTCTCTGATAGTGTGGGTCCCCTTTAAGCCACTGATGCCAAAGTTAAGAAGTAACAAGGAGCAGGTCGGGCAGGGAGAGAGAGACTGGGTACTGAGTCCAGTCCAAGTGGAGCTAGTTCAGGCCAGAAACCAGGTCAGTGACCTGAGACATCAAGCCTAGATGGGGGAGGATGGGACACCACCTCCCAGGGGCCAGTTCAAGATCAGAGCCAGCAGGTGGGTGACAGGCAAGGCAACAGAATCAGAGGACTCACAGAGCACATTGCACAAGGAATAATCCAGGTGTAGCCAGTCCCTTCTCAAAGGTCTCTGACCCACCTGGCCCCACCCAAAAGCCTCCACTTGTTTTAAACAACTAGTGTCAGGCAAAATGCAGCATCTGGCATCCCGGGGCTCTTATGATACAGGTAAAAAAAAATGCAGCCTTGAGAGTGCAGGTGGCATTTTTGTCTTGCTGAAATACCTGGCTTTAAAAGAAGAGTATCCTCTGGGAGGTGACTGGCTGGCCTATAGGTGAGGTTGTGAACTGGCCTGAAGGTTCTGAGTTACTGCTGGTCACTCCAGAAACAGTGAGGCCCCTCACAAGGGCAGGGAGTTTAGTAGGTTGTGGTCCTTCTGATCCAAAAGGCTGAAAACTGATATTGGATGAGGGAGAAACTTGTCCAGAAACTGCAGATATCTTGAAGGACAAGATGTCATACCAAGTGAAGAAAGAGACTTGACAATGTGCTAGCAAATTTAAAAAAACAATTACCTAAGAAAAGCATAGGGTCAGGAATCTACATCACACAGCCTCATACAACTGCCTATAACAGTGAGAGTGTGAGTGAAGTCCAAGATCATAATGCTATCCATATGTCCATCCATCCAGACTTACGTTCATCCATCCATCCACCCATCTATAAGTCCAGGATCATAACATTATCCATCTGTCCATCCACCCATACTTATGTTCATCCATCCATCCACCCGTCCGTAAGTCCAGGATCATAATGTTATCCATCTGTCCATCCATCCATACTTATGTTCATCCATCCATCCACCCATCCATTTGTCAATGCATTCATTCAGTCATCTGCCTGTCCACACCCTCATTCATTCATCTGTCCATCTACCCACTTATCCATCCATTCATCCATATGTCCAACCACCTATCCATCCATCAGCCCATCCATCTGCCCAAGATGGAGGGTGGCCAAGAGCCATTTTTCCATCTATCTATTCATTAATCCATCTACCCATTCACCTGTCCATCCACCCATTTATCCATCTATCTATCCATCCATTCATTCATCAATTCATCTGTCCATCCATCCATTCATTCATCTGTTCATTCATTTATCCATCTGTCTGTTGATCTACCTGTCCATCCTTTCATTCATCTATCCATTCATTCATCCGTCCATCTGTCCATCCATCCATTCATTCTTCTGTCCCTCCATTCCCTTATGCACTCATTCATCCATCTGTTCATCCATCCACCTATCTGTCCATCTACCTGTTCTTTATTTCATTCATCTATTCATCTATCCATCCATCCATCCATTCATGTATCCATCCACCTTTCCAACCATTCCTTCATTTAGCAGACCTCTGCTGCATTCTGAGAGCCCACATGACGCCATACTCTGGAAGATATCAACGACTATGACACAGTCCTTGCCCTTGAGCAGCTCATGGCCTCTCAAGGGAAGTGGGTGCCACATCCAGTGCCCCTGGCTAACGAGGTGCTCTTCCTTCTCCTCTCATTGCACCCCATGCTTCCCCTATCAGGCTGTGAGCTGCACGATGAGAAAAGCTCACACTCACACAGATGAACACCCATAGCACCATCCTCAGTGCTCTGCATAGATAACTCTCAGCAACTCGAAGAAGCAAGAACTGCACAGCTGAGGAAAACGAGGTCCAGAGGGGTGCAGTGCTTAGCCCAGAGTCACACAGGTAGCTCAATCCAGACACTCTGGCTCCAGAGCCTGTGCCCTGGCCTGTGACCTTCAATGTCTGGTAGGAGAGCTGGCTGGGATGCTGTGTTCACTGCAAAATCCCAGAAACTAGTGCAGTGCCCAGCTCCACAAAAGGCTCAGCAGAGCAGTTAGCACAAGGTGCACAGCAGCACAGGGAAGGGGTGAGGCTGTCCTGTGGGGTACCAGAAGGGAGGGGATGGAAGGGAGAGAGGAGGGGGGAGAGGAAGAGGGAGGAGGGATGTATGATTTGAAAGAGGATCAGTGGCAGTGACATGAGATGCCACATGAGCAGGGCTGATTCTGAGGGGCTCCTATCCAGCAGGGGTGAGAAATCATTAACACACTTGGGCAGGGAATGTGACAAAACCAGAGCATCAATGGCAGGGCTGCTGTGTGACACCGGCCAACAATGGGGAGCCCAAGGCAGGGAGAGTGGTGAGGATACTGCTTCAGGGACCTGGGTGAGGCTGTGGGAACAGGACGGAAGTGGGTGGCATCTGGGGAGACGGGAGGGGAAGGAAGGCAATGGAAATGTCCAGGCTTGTGTGAATGAGTGTATGATGGTGGCCCCCCAACCCCCCAAATCAAAACAACCATTTCCTGAGTGCCTACTATGTGGCAGGCCCAGGGCAGGGCCCGACATAGCATTTGGCTTTGCAATGGGAACAGCACTGCAAGTGGGGTTTTTCTCATTTTACTGAGGAGAAAACTGCCTGAGCTTCGGGTAGGTCCCATGGGCAGTGCACAATGTGGAGGATGGGGCAAAGGGTCTATGTGACTACAGGGCACCATGCCCTAGGAGACTATACTCAAGTCATCGTCACTCAGCAAAGAGCATGACATGGGGACAGCTGACCAGGCTTTGTGAGTGGCGTGGTGGCCAAGAGCCAAGCTACAAATCATGTCACGTTGCCACGAATCTATGTGTGGTCTGCTTGCTCCAGCTGTCTCAGTTCAACTGGATCTATTGACAATTCACTAATCCAGCCAATAGCTGGGCGGCTGACCCACAAGCTCATGCTGCCGAGCCCTAGGGGACACCCAGCCTGCTCCCAAGCCCTTGGATTAGTGGGTGTTAGTTCATCATTAAAGAGTCGCCTTCAGCATGATTTGCCTCGCCTGGGGGTGCCCTGGACAGCACAGCAGCAAGTTCCCCGAATGTCTGCTTTCCTCTGTGGCATATCTCTTTCCTTGAGCTTCCTGGTTTAACCCACCTGTCCATGGCCATCTCAGCAAATTTTATTCTTTTTGTGTCCTGAATGGTAGCCCCAAAAAAGATACGTCCAAATCGAAATCCCCAAAAATCTGTGGAGGTGCCTTTACTGGGAAAAGGGGTCCCTATAAGTGTGATGAAGGATCTTGAGATGAGGAGATCATCCAGTGAGATCTACATGCAATGACAGGTGTCCTTATCTGAGAGAAAGAGGGTGTACGAGACAGACAGAGCAGGCGGAGGCAATGTGACCACAGAGGCAATAATTGGAGTGTTACAGCCACAAACTGAGGAACAAGTGGGGCCAGCAGAGGCTGGAAGAGGCTAGGAGGGATGGCGCCTCCAGTGCCTTCAGAGGGTACCTGCTTCCTACCGGCTTCCACCTCGATCTCGGACTTCTGGCCTCCAGAAGCATGAGAGAATAAAGTTCTGTTGTTCTCAGCTGTGCAGCATGTGGGTAATTAGTGACAGGGAAGTAACATACACAGGCTGACTTTTTCTGACTGGAGCATGAGTTGCTATTTGCAGGAGAATTTGTGATCTCATCCCTCAGGCCCACAAGCTGGTCGGGTCCTGTTCTGCCCTTGGCTGGAAAGGGAATCCCGAGGTTGCATCTGCTGCTTGGGTGTGGAGCTCAGGGCTGGAGCAAGATGAGAAATGGGCCTATTTATAAACAAGCAGAGCCAGAGGGCAGGCACGGGGTCGGCCGAGGGCTTCACCAAGGTCAGAGGCCCAGTCCCAGGGGTCAGGAGCCTTACAGAGAAGAGCAGTGCCCTGAGAGGAAGGCGGGGGCAACGCCAGAGCACTCGGGGCCTCTCTGGGCAGCGGAGCTGTGGTCTCTTTCTGAAAGGCCTAACATAGGAATGTCCAGCTGGCTTCCAAGTCCTATCAGGTGTCTTGGGCGAAGGGCAGGCCCCAGTGGGTGGGAGCGGATTCTTTCCTGCTGCCTCATTGTGGCTCCGAGAAAGGAAGTGTGAGTGTCCAGGGTGGGCGCCCTGCACACAGCCTGCAGCCCATCCGTGGGAAGTCGAGCCTGCCATCTTGGGAGATGCTGTCACAGTGAGTGGGCCTCTGTGCGCCTATGCTTCCTCCTCTCTCGGCCAGGCCAGGTTGGAGGCACTTAGTGGGTGGTGTCTCAGCCTCAGGCCATCACACAGAGTGCAGGCAGGAAGCTGTGCACAATGTGAGGGGTGCAGGGATCCTACTGATGAGTGGCTGAGTTGGACCAGGTCCATCTTCAGCCCGTCCAGTGCTGGGCACAGCTGGGTGAGAGGAAATCCCGGCACACGGGCTGGCTTACTCAGCCCCTCCCACAGCTCGGTGCCAGAAGGCTCCTGTCCTCTGCACCAGGGGCCTGGGAGCTGGCAGAAGGCTTTCTGCAGGGCAGGAGTGGCCTCCGGCCCAGCTACCAGTGAGGAGCCCTGGACTCCTTCACATCAGTGACAGTGTCACATGCGTGCCTCTGAGTCTTATGGGCCTTCAAGCACTTCTACCTGAAGGAGTCCATCTCTGACCGGGTAGCTTTAGCAGGAAGAAGAAGGGCTGCAGTCTTTTACCTGCTCAGGCCTAGAAGGGACAGCTTCAGTAAGCCTGGAATCCCAGCTCCATGCCCTCCTTAGCTGCGTGACCTTGGGCAACTCACTCAACCTCACTCAGTCTTGTTTCTCATCTGTAAAATGGGGATGATGGGCCTACTTAGTTGAGCTGCTAGGAAGGTTAAAGACAATAAAGGTGACCGAAGCTCTCATCCCCATTGGAGAATGTCTCTGGACATCTTTCCTTTCTAACCTTTCTCCTTGAGGAAGTCTGCCATGGCTGCAGGAGCCCAATTCACCCTAGCCATGGGCCTGGTCCCGAGGATTGCTCAGCCCCCGCACCGTGTGCTCCACAGCAGTGCTGGGCCCTGTCTGCCGGAGAGCCTCACGGGGACATTCACGCAGCCCATGTGGAGGCTCACAGAGCTGGGCACCTGCAGCCCACAGATGCCCCTCCACCTGCCCCTCCTGACTCTGGGCTCTGGCCCAGCTGGTCATGGTCAGGGGGCTGGAATTCCAAGCTGGAAACCAAACCTTTGTCTACTTGCCAAGGCTTATCTTCCCTGCAGAAGTTGGGTCATGAGCTTCTCAAGGTTAAGCTCCTGGCCCAGGAAGGCACAGAACTTGCGCTTGGAAGGGATATGGAGGGAAAAGGACCGACCAGCCCCACGGAGCTGCAGGTGCTGCCACATGCTTCCAAGTGATCTTCGACAACTCATTTATTACTCTCAGTTTCTTCATCATTCAAACGGCTATAATTATAGCCAAGTTTTGAGTGAGTGCTGGTTGATCGGTAATCCCTTGGCCTGGTGCCCACCATGCAATAGGTCCCCAGTCAACCTTCGGCTTCTCCTTCCTCTCGCCCCCAGCGCCACTAGGCATGAGCACAGGAGTGTGGCTTAGGCTCCAGACCGGGGAGCCAGCTTAGGGAGGGCCAGAGACCCAGAGCTCCAAGGAAGCATGAGGGGCTTTACCTTCCTTCCTAGGCATTCACATCTCAGCAGGGGCTCCCCTGAGGGTCTCACCCATAGAGGGAGAGGAAGGAGGGCATCAGAGTGGGTCAAATGCCAACCTGGTTTCCCTGGGGCCCAGGGCAGATGCCATCTCCTCTGCCAGGGCAGCACTTTGCATCCCACTGAGCAGAACTGAACTTGGTTCTTCTTCTGAACATGCCTCCACCTGCACACACACGCACACTCACACGCACACACATTTACGCACTCGCACAACCCACCCACCTTCCCAGTTCTCCCAGGCATCCAGGCCAGCTGTCCTCTGCCTGTACCAGGTCCACTTGATTCCCTCTGAGGCCTCTGTCTCTGCTACTTCAGGGAAGGCCCTCTCTGCACCCACCATGCTCTTACAACAGTGTCCCCCAGCTCTGCCCATGGTCCCCCTAGACCTACCTTCCACTTGGCAGTGAGTCTCCTTGATGGGAAGCTCCGAGAACTGCTGCTCCCAACCTCAGAGCCAGGGCACCTGTGTAGACTTGAACACTGACCCTCAGCCTGCAGGAAAGGAGGGGCCCCGAGAATGTTGAAGGATCCTCATACGACCTGGAGACTGAAGACACAGACACCATGCCCTCACGCGCAAACATGAGGCATTCCTCCACTGCCAGCCTGGTGGGTGCCTATGCCAGGACCAGCTCCCTCTAGGAACTAGGAGGCCAGCATAGCACACACCCATCACCAACACTGGGCCAGGAAAAAAATCCCCCAACACACACATACTTACCTACTCAAGTGTGTGCTCAGCCCCTCCCACAGCTCTGTGCTGAGAGGTGCTTGCCTTCTGCACCAGGGGCCTCACGGACTCACACACACACACTCACGCACATGTGCACACACTCACACTCTAACATGCTCAGACACAACTCCACAGTAGGAAAGGTGAAAGGTAGAAGGGAGGGCACATGTCGCCCAGGTGTCAGCCCAGAGCGAGACTCTCCACCTTCATGAATGGCTGGCCACAGAGCTTCCCATGCACATATGTAGATAGCCACCACCTTCAGCCTAATCTCCACTGGCTTTTCAAGATGTTCTTAGGACATGCTCTTCCCAGGCCCTCCACAGGCACGACCCTGCCAGCAGCCAGGGAAGAGAGTGGAGGAAAACCCTGCAGGAGGGGCTAAGCAACCTGTGTGCCCATTCCATCTCATCCAACAGGCAGAGTGCACAGCCAGGGCCAATGGCTGAGACATGGGCACAGCGCTGCAGCTTGGCACTGGCCTTGAGGCGTTGCCATCCTCCCCAGCCAATCCATAGGCCTGAATGCTGCTCAACCCAGCTAGGAACCTGTGCCAAGCCATCCCTGAGGTCCATGGTGGCTTCCAGAATACTGTCAGCCCATGATGACCTGGGATGTACACAGGCATGAGACTGGACAAGAAGGGAGTGTCCTGGCACTTCCAGAACACCCACTCTGAGCCAGTCCCTTGTCCTCACCAGCAGTTTTCCCAGGAGAACCAGCATCACCCAGCACCTAGCTAGAAACGCAAATTTTCAGGCCCTGTCCCAGAACATAATCCATCACACACTGGGGTGTGGCTGGCAGCAGGTGATTCAGCAAGCCCCTTCCCTCATGACTGATGCTGAGCAAGGTTGAGAGCTGCAGCCTGTCCACAACATAACCCCAGGCCCTCAGCCCAGCGTTTATATTCATACCTGAACTTTCCCACCTTCTGTGGGCTCCAGGGCCCCATGGTGCTGAGAAAAACATGGGGGTTACAGAATACCCGGACCGATGGTAGGAAATTGGAGCAAATCAGCCAGCCAGACCCTCTCGTATCCACCCCTGGGAAATCCCACAAACTGTTCATCAGATGGGCAGAGCAGTGGACACAGCACAATGAAGCTGGCAGGCTACACCAGCGCTGCTGTCCCCTGGTCTTCCCCGGAGCCTCTCAGCACCTCTGGCCACAGAGTGGGGCCAAGTGCCCAGGTCGGGGTGCTGTGGAAGTTGTATCCATGAACCTCCATGAGGAGGCGGGAAAGATCTGCCCAGGTGTCTCCTCAGGAAAGGAGAGAGGCTCAGAAGCAGGCAGGGTGAGGCTGGAGGATGTGGTCTGGAACCAGGCTGTGCCAGTGATACCTCAGCCTCTGCTGGGGTGAGTGTTGGGTTGGGATGGCAGGAATCCTGGAGGAGCTCGTGCCTGCTGTACCATGAGTGTCTACACCCTGTTAGAATTGAGGCTAAAGCCAGGGCACCCACAGGAAGACGGGGAGATGGCAGCTGACTGGGCGGGTGGCCAGGCAGGCCCAGCTCTGCTGGCAGGGATGGCTCTGAGGCTGAGATCTATAGGCCCTGCCTCCAAGGGTGACCGAAACTGGGAAGCAGAGGTGGGTCACAGCCAGTGCTATCTAAGAAGTAGTGCCTTAAACAAAAACGTTAAACATGACTCCCATGCGTGTCGGATGTTCAGAAAAATTAAATGTGCTTAAATCCTTGGGATGTTTCACTAAGAGCGCCACTCTCCTGGCAGTGATGGGTTGAACTACGATCCCCAAGTACCTGGCACCTTTGCACTTGAACTTACCCGGGAAAAGGGTATTTGCAGATGTCATTACACTAAGAATCTTGAGATGAGGGGATCATAATTATCCAGGAGGGCCCTAAATCTAGTGGCAACATGCCCTCATAAGAACAGGCATGCAAAAAAGAGAGGGAGGCCTGGAGAGAAGAAGCCAGGTGAAGATGGGGACAGAGATTGGGGTGATGAGGTGGCAGCCGAGGAAGCCACTAGAAGCTGGAAGAGGCAGGAAAAGACCCTCCCCTGGAGGCTTAAAGGGAGCATGGTCCTGCCAACACCTTGAGTTCAGACTTCTGGCCTCGGAATCACAAAGAGTAAACTTCTGTTGTTCTGAGCCACCTGATTTGCGGTAATTTGTTACAGAAGCCACAGGAAACTCATACAGCAGCCTGCAGAGTGGGCTAGGAATACGTACCTCTTACTGTTGTGGGAGGATTTTTTAAGTGTTCATAAAAGAAAAACCCTAAAGATCCGATGACCAGAGGTAAGTACAGATCATCTGCACATTGACACAAAGGAATAGCATCCAGCCATACGAGGAAGAAGTCTGTAGACGGTAGTCAGGACCAGGTAAATGTGCACGTTCTAGTATCATGTGGGAAAACAGAATATCAGAATATAAAATTGCAGACGTCTCAGAACAGAATTTTGTTTTATAAAAGTATGCTGAAAAAGTAAAAAAATAACACCGACCACCACTGGACAATATGATACCATGTTCTTTACTTTTTTTGTTGTTATTTTTTTCCCAAATTCTTCTCAGTGAATACGTCACTTTTATTTCGGAAAAAAAAAGGGAGTTGTTCTAAAATGCTTTCTTCTTGCAAATAGCACATAATCGTGCAAGAGTCACTGCAAGCTCAACTTCTCTCCACCTGCAATCCCATGACAGCCTTACAACAGCCCCACAAGGAGGCCCTGAGTTATTCCATTCTGTAGGTGAGAAGGCCAGGCTTTGTGAGGAACTTGTCCAAACACAGAGCCAGCCTGTGGCCCAGCCTGGGGGACAAATGCGGCCCATGTGAGGGAAGCAACGTCCCTCATCCCAAAGACGGGGGCTGCTGCCCAAGCCAGACACTGGCTGCCACCACCGGCCTCCCTCTTTCCCGACCACGCCCAGGGCCTGGCAGTGTCCATCAAGTAAGACGGTAGGTAAAAGTCTCAAGTGCCCTCTAGGCAGAGATAAATTATGGAGAGCAAGATCCAGAGATTCTGATTTCCTGTGTTTAAATGGAAAGAAGGATAAATCATTTCTGCTAACTGTTTTTACCTGGCTGTGGGAAATGATGCATCGCCATCTTTTAAAAGAAAATTAAGCCTTTAATTCCATGGCACATGTAATAAAATGGTACTTCAGCTCTCTGCACTGAATATATGGCCCGTCCTGTCCTAATTTACTATTTCGAAGCAGCCTGAAATGTTCTGAAGTTATTAATGTGGCAATATATTCAAGCACAAAACCCGGTCTTCAAAAGCTGTTGAAGCACTCAATTAACGCAATGGGTGGCTGTGTGGGAGCCAAAGGGGGCAAACGGCAGGAGGCACCATCCTGGGAGCTGGGTGTATGGCTCACCTTGCCACTGAGTGGCAGCCCTCCTGTCTTGCAGAAACTTCCAAATGGGCTCAAAGATACCCCTGGGGTCTCCAGGGTCAGGGACTCCAGCTCTGCTGTGGGTCTCCTTGTACGAGGGGGCCATGCAATGCTGTCCACCCACCCCATGCCTTCTCCAGGGCAAATCTTGCCTCCTGTTTCAGGGACAGGATTTAGGGTAGTTAATTTAGCTTCTAGCAACTCATGGGGGAATTACAAACCTATGTTTGAGGTGGGGGAAAGCACATGTCAAATTCTCAATTATGGACCTGATCCTGTAGTAACGGAAGTGAGCAAAGACCCTGAAGCTGGTGACCTGAGGTGAGGACAATGACCACTGCTGAGACTGATTTTCCAAAGGAGGCGGGATGCCCGGGCTACTGGCCAGGTGACATCAAGCAAATTATTAGACAATAATAGGACCTCGCTCATAGGATTACCGTGATGAATAAAAAGGGTCAGAATGCAACAATCACTCAGGGCTGTACCTGGTACATGAGCCCAGTCACTGCGTGTTAGGTGTGGAATGTACCAGCTTCCCAAAATTTCACCAGACCATAAGTGACACCCCCGTATTCACAGAGAAAGTTAGGGTTCAGCACTAGGCACCTCACTCAAGCTCCTCTTCCTTATGTCGCATAGGCAAGCCTTCGGCAATAATACATGCTCATTGAGAAGAACTGGAAAAATAGTTATAACAACAAATTCTAGCCCAAATGACCCCTTCTCTGCCTCCCTGAGCCTTGGGGCCACCTTTCCTCTCATCAGGCCCCTGCAGTGGCTTACTTTCTGATTGACTGTCCTGCCCAGTCTCATCCTGCAACAGCCTGCTTTCCATCCAGGGAAGTCTCTGTAAAATGTGCAGTAGGTCATGTCGGCCCCTGATTGGAGCCACCATTGGCATCCTGTAACGGAATGAAATGCACATCCCATGCTCTTGCCTTTGAGGCTTCACGTGGCCTGGCCCTGTCTGCTCTCTACTCTCCTCTGGAATCCCCTGCTCCAGCCCCCAATGTAAATGCAAGAAAGCAAGGACCCTGTCTGTCTTGTGCACTGCTGCATCTCCCATTGCCTGGCTCATGGTGATTACAGAATAAATGCTTCTAGAATAAATGGATAATTCAAATCCATGTGAACTAACTGTACTGCACTCCACCACTGGATAGAGGGAACGAATGCCAATAAAAACAAGTCACGTCAACTCAGCTCCTTTTAGTCCCTCCCCCTAACCTGGGAGCCAGTGTGCCCAGAAGAGTGAAGAAGTTTGCATACAGCCAGGCTGTATCTCCAAGGCCCAGGGTGGCCCAACAGGGTCCACTGCATCAGCTGCACAGACTGTGGGCTATACAAATCCAGGGAGTGCCATTGGCCCAGAACATTCCAGCAGTAAAGTACAGTAGTCCTGGATCTCCCAACCTGCTCTATCCATCCGGGAACGTCCCTGCTAAGCCCCCTTCCTCAGCCCTGCCCAGACTCAACTATGCATCTCTGCCTTGACTCATTTCTTCCCTGAGAATTCTCAACCAATAAACCAGGGAACACCACAAGCAATCATCGCTTAGAGAAGACATAGATGGAAAGAGGGAAGCTGTGATACCATCAAACGTACTTTCAGTCCCATCTACATTGGCTGTGCACCCCGAGCCCACCATTTTTCTGAGCCCTGAGCTCCAAGCACATAGAGATCTCAGTACATTTTGGCTGCACTGAACTGGATCTCTGCACGGCAGGGCTGATCATAAAGCGCATGCCTTGTGTCAGACTCAACAAGTACAAATTCCACCAGCGTAGGGCTCTTCGGTTCACCCAGAGTGGGCATGGCCTCACTTCCCTTTATGCACCATAATGGCCAGTGTAAAGCTACCACTACTCCTTCCTGCAGATGAGGCCACTGGTGGCCCAGAGAGTTTCAGTGGCTGCCCAAGATCCCATGCTGCTGGTGGTAAGACAATGACAATGCCAGCTCTGCTGATGGGCCCAACAGCTCCCAGTGGGCAGCAGGGTGGCCCTGAGGTTTGTGAGGCAAGGGAGTCAGAGACTTTGATCTTCAGGACTCAGCCACATGCCCGTCTCAGGGACCAGCACTCTCTTCATCCCCATTCCACTCCCTATCTACCTTCCAGGGGCTCTGTGGGGTCTATCCCTGAGCCTAAAACTGGAGTGGAGAGGAGGTGGGATTCCTATTGGAAACAAAAGCCCCATCCCATAACTGAGGCTGGCTGTCAAGCTGAAGCCTGAAACTAAGTCCAAAAACCTGGGACAGTGTTGCTGACAGCCCCGATGACAGCCGAGCTGGCTATATTTAGCCACTTGCTTGACCTAAGATGCTATCTATCAGCAGCAGAACCACAGCACTAGGGAGCAGGAGGGGGTGGCAGAGAGCCACTGCCCTCACACCTCTGCCGCCCCAGCTGTGCAGCCTCCGTTGCCTGCTCCGGGCACGTTTCCATTTTCTGAACACATTCTTGCTTCCAATGTTCGGGGAGAGGGTTGTAATTTGCTTCGTGTTTTTGACCTGAAATAGGCAGCACAGCAACCTTGTTAGGAGGCAGAAGCTAAAATCAATCAGCTTTGCTCACAGCGGGAGGAACTTGAGCACAAGGGGATTAAGAGACACACTGGCTGTGGGTGGTAAAGTCAGTTTTCCTTCAGCATCCCTCAGTAATTACAGCACTACCAAGGAGTCTGTGTGCATTGGCATTTACAGAGTTCTTTTTTGGCAAGGGAGCTTGGGCTGTTCAGCAGGATGGACCCAAATCCTAGATAATGATGTCTCCCGCCTCTTAGAATTTTTGGAGAAATTAAATGAAATAGAACAGAAGCATGCAGCACAATAAATGCCATGACTTGTTCCTACCGTTCCTTCCATCCTCCTAATCCTATGGTTATTAGTTTTTGTCAATTTATCCCCATTCTATAGAAGAAACTAAAAGCAACACTCCAAGAAGGAGTTTGCCTAAGTTCTTAGCCAGGACTGCAGCAATGTTTGTTACAGGCTCATCAGTGTTTCCCATCTCTGGGGTTGACTTGTGCTAAGTGATTCAAGAAGATCAAGGTGGGGGGCCCTAATTTTCCAGAAGCAATCTTACCTCTGCTGTTTGAAGTGTTATGAAATTGGCCTGAGACTGCTCATGTCAACAGCCCCGCATGAGGCTGCTGAAAGCACTTTTAGCACCTGATTAAAAAGGAGGCTTTATTTTCCTGAGCGATTACCAGACTGCATCTCATGATCTCATTCCGAAGACAAGAAAGAAGAATGATGGAAGGCTCACCGCCTGATGCTGTCTCAGATTTGGGGCCCCGTGGAAGGCTCACCGCTTGATGCTCTCTCAGATTTGGGGCCCCGTACAAGCTGGAAAGGAAGACACAGCTGTCCCCCACCCCCACCATGACAACTCCTGCTTGCTGCAGAGCTCCCAACACACAGAGACCTCAAGATGTGGCACATGCAGGCGAGATCGGGCCACCCAGTGCTTTTTAGCTCTAGTATCTGGGTGTAAGCTATGACCTGGCTGCTGGGGCTTGGAAACAAAGCAAAGGAACGAAAAGAGCTAGCCTGACTTGCGGTGCTCCTGTGGGGATGTCGCCCTTTCCTTTCCCCAAACAGCTCTGCCTGGGAGCTTTTTAACCTCCCAGCATATCAAAGGAACAGACACTCAGAAGATAACCTCTTGCCCACAACCATATGGCCAGGAGTGCAGCAGAGTTGCGATTCAAACCTAGGACTATGCCCCAAGCAGTACCCTGCATTACACATGGCAGCCACAGAGCACCCTGTGCTGCCTTCTAAGAGAAGCTCAGGGTCTGTGTCCACCCGACCTTCTTCCCTTTGGTCTCCCTATCAGCAACCAAGAACCCAGGAAGGGTGCTGTGCTCTGATAGTGACTAAAAAGACCACTGTCCCCAATCCGCATGCTAGGTGCTCACCAGGCACCCTACTCGGCTATCTACATCTGGCTTCTGACATCACCAGGGATGTCTCTGTGGACATGAGGCTCTGTACTAGCAAGGACTGGTAAAATGAAAATACCTAATGCTGCCAAAGGTGTGCTCAGACAGGAAGGCTTACTCACTGCTGGTGGCAGTAGTGGAGAGCAATTTTGCAATATGTATGCATAGAAAGCTTAATAATGTGCATCTCTTTGACTCACTAATTACATATCTGCAAATATATCTGAAGGTAATAAGGCTAAATAAGTTTTACCTACAAACATCTTCATCATGACATCTTGTAAAGAGTCACATAACGTCAAAATCCCATCATATGAATATTAAGCCATTTAAAAATAACATTTCAGAAGAATTCATAGTAACATGATCATGCTTTTATTGCAAAGTTTCATGAAAAAAAGTTATGAAATTATCCAGATCATAACTATAAGAAAAAAGGAGTAAAAAATAATAATAAATGAATTGCATTTGAATGGCCTACAGGACTCTATGTGGAGCTTTTGTTTGTTTTTTTATTCAATAAACTTTATTTTTAAAGTAGTTTTAGGTTCACAGCAAAATTGAGCAGAGGGTTCAGCGATATCCCCATCACACCCCTGCCCCACACACATGCATAGCCTTCCCCATTAGCAGCATCCCTGGGGTGATTTTATTCCCCACTTTCCCATTTTCCCCCAAAATTGCCTATGATGAGAAAAATACATTTTATTAGGAAAGAAGGAAGAACGGAAATGCAAGAAGAGGACTCTTTCAACGCAGAGTTAAGACATAGGTTCCCGGTCCTTTTAACTTGCAAGTACACATTTTTATTTCATCAGCTGTTGGAATTCCTCACCATTTTAAGTGTGCGACCCAAGTATATTCCCCAGTGAGGGCAGGCCATGGCAATGCTTTCCCAACACCCCAAACCTCCTGAAACCGCCAAATTCCAGCCCACCTCCTAGGGAAACCTCCTGGCTCCCTCTCTGGCTCCCTGTACCTTAGGCAAGTTCTCCCTCAGATGCAGAGCCCCTCCCACCTGCAGCCACAGCCACAGCAGACGGCCACGCCTCGGTGCCCAGACCGGCAGGGTCCCTGGTAATGGGGACAACACAACCTGCAGGGTTGGCCAGTGGCCAGCAGGGGGCAGTGTGCTGAGCCTGGTGGGGGCCGCCTGTGCCCGTGTCTCTCAGGGTGCCCAGTACCCAGAATCCAGGGGGTGTAGGAACGCTGTCAGGATGAGTGGCTGGGTCTGCAGGCTGTGTTCAGCACTCTTAGGAGCTTTAAACTGGGGAATGGGTTTTTCTGGGCAGTGATGGTGGAGTTCATATGCATTAGAACACCCCAGAGGAAGAGTGGCTGACATCCACCAGCTCTGGTCTCTTGTAGGGCATTCTAAGGGCCAGTCCCACCCAACTATGCTACAGAGAAAAGACGCCAGGCTTGCCCTCCACCTCCAGGTCTCCTTGGATGGTACTCCTTCCCCTCAGGGCCTCGATCTCCCTGGGTATGCAGTGACAGGTGTGATGACCTCCCAGAGGCATCCATGAACCTGCCTATGACTCCATCTGAGTCCCTTGCATATATGATGAACTCTGAGTACTGAAGCAGTTTCAAAATACGGGACATTTTAGTGGATATATTTCTTTTTTATGGCGTGTGTAATGACATCTACAGAGAATTCAAGGTAAAGGCCTTAGAAAATTAAGCCCCAAAAGAAGAAATCAGCTTTATATCTTTTTGGTAAGATGACAATGAAAAGTGTAACCCACGAAACTGCCCATGCCACGCACGTGCACACACTGTCTCAGACACACATGCACACTCACACATTCACACATGCACGCACTCACACATACCTGTGAGCGTTTCCCTTATCACCACTGCTGCTCAATGACTGAATTGTAAGGGCACGTGGAAAATTTTTAAGAATGGGATGACCCAACAGAATTTTAAAAGGAAAAGACCATGGTTGGGTCTGAATTAGGAGGAAATGACCCTGGGAAAATGGAGACAACAAGCTTTGTGTTGTGACTTAAACTAGATCAAAGACAGAGCCATCTTCACCTTTCTGTGGAGGACACGCTGAGAGGCGGTAGTGATGACCTTGGGTCCAGTGGGCTCACTGGAGACAAAAAAGCTTCCTGCCACTGCTGTGCATTGCTTAACCTTCTTCCTGGACCCAGAGAGACAGGATATGTGCAATAAAAAAATAAATAAATAAATAAATAAAAATAAAAGCCCCTTTCAAGGAGCACAAACAACAAATCACTCTCCTAACTGAGCCGCCAACCTCAGATCTAGTATGGAGCTAAAGCTTCCCTACACATTGTCTATGCTTAATATAACATGAAAATGCCAGGGCCATGTGATGCCTACTTCCTAGACAAGACAACTGAGGTGCAGGGTGGATAAATAACTTGCCCACACCCACACAGCTAGTAAGAGACCCAACTGGAATGCGAAGCCAGATGCCAGCTCTCTTCTCTGACTGCCTCTCCGTCCCGCCATCCAGGAGTGTGGGGAGGGAGCGCAGGGGTGGCCAGCATTCCTTGGAGGAGGTGGAAAACATTCCCTGAGGTCACAGCTCTGCTTTAAGTCTTGCCCTCTTTCAAGCCCAGCACTCTGGAGGTTTCCTCTCTACTCCAGGCAGGTCCGGCATTTCAACAGCAATGGCTATTAAAATAGCTCCTCAAGGGTGTGGCCTGGGTTTAGTGGCTTTATCTTGCTCTAAATTAGAACGATGGTCAATGGCAGTCTCGTTTTCTGGTAACTGTCGTTCTCTCTGATACCCTTGGTGGTGGTGACATCACATCTATGTCTGGCCTGCCTAGTGAGGCCATCTTTTAAGAGTTCTCCCTCTTTGGTGCAATTGAGACTCTTTCACCCTAGTTAATGGGGGTTTTGTTTGAGGGGGAGGGATGTTCTAGGTTGGGGGTTGTTGATATGTCTATTGGCCAAATTTCATTTATGTGAAAGGTATACCTGTACGGTATATGTGTCATTACTTCCATTCTTGGCTCCTCACATCCCTTGTGGTGAAGTTAGAACCAGGGATCAGATCCTTCTAGATCCCCCAGCTCCAGACCCTTATTTTTACAGACCCTTGTTATCTCCTGGGAAGGGGCTCATGGGGCATCTGATCCGGGGTCTGGACTCAGGCCTGGGTTTCAGCTCTGTCTCCCATTGGCTGTCTGACTCCGAACAAGCCATGTGGTCCCCTGGAGCCAGTCTCCCCACCTATGGAGTGTGAGAGTGGCAGGAGGCAACGTATGGAAATGTCCTGTGAAGACCAAAGGTTGTAGAGAACCCTCTGGCTGGTAAAAGCAGAGCTTTCCGGGCCCTCCCCCAGAGTCACTGACGCAGTGGAGCCCAGGAATCTGCATTTCTAACAAGCTGCAAGACGCTGATGCTATCAGCCTGGGGCCCACACTGAGAGAACCTCTTGGAACTTCTTAGAACGTAGAACTTAGAGAACTTCTGGGGAAGAGTGAAGTTCCATGCAGTGAGAGGCACTTGTTACAGGGACGCAGGACAGTGGGTCACCACCCAAGGGAAGCTGAGCCCACACTGCCATTCTGCACACTTCAGGGTAGTCTTTCCTGACTCCAGACAAGCAAGTGCTTGTCTAAAAACAAGTCAACACGCTGTTGGGCCCCAACCCAGAATTCCCAAACTAGATGTTCCTGGGAGAGACCTGGTCATGTGTTTTGTACCAGGCCTCCAGGTGAGTCCTATCTTCAGAGGCATTTGGGAGATGCTGCAGCTTCACAGCTGGTTCCAATCGAAAAAATAGTATGGGAAAGCCAATGTCCTGACCCCTCCAAATGGGGACATGGATAACGGTGACAGCTCAGTTTCCATGGGGAAGAGGCACCCTATCACCTGGCAATAGAAACCTTGTGAGGCCTGGAAGCAGGGCCTCTGTGGAGGGTTTCTGGCGGCATCAGGAAGCAAGATCTGAAGTGTACTGCCCGGAGCGGCCTCATCGCCAGCACCAGAAGAAACCTGCCCATAGCGTGGCATTCACCCACCTCTCCATGGGGGCCTGTCTCTCCTCTCTGACCCCAAGGATCCCGCACAGTGGAAAACACGGCATGCCTGGAAGCCCTGATCCCTGCCTGGCTGCATCTCAGACTTCCCTGGGAGAGTTTGGAACCTTCTCCCCATATGGCTGAGCACCACTCCAGCCCCATTCAGGCAGAAATGTCAGGGGTGAGCACAGCCTCTGCAGTGCCAGGCGCTCCATGGGTGACAGAGCACAGCCCGAAGCCAGAAAGCTCGGTGCTGTGTAAAAGGGAAGAGACTACACAGTGGGTCACCCAGGCTCTCGCCCTTGGTCATCTGTACCCATCTTATCTACAACACAGAGCGAGACAGGGACAGTTCCTGACCACCCAGCATGTCCAACATGAGGATTCTCTGTTAAGTCATGTTTAGATGCTTGTTTAAACTATTTTTTAAAAGATGCTCCACATTACTAATCATGAGGGAAATGCAAATCAAAACCACCATGAGATACCACCTCCCACCCGTTAGGATGGCCATTATCAAAAGAACAGAAAAGAACAAGGGTTGGTGAGATGTGGAGAAATTGGAAGCCTTGTGAACCGCTGGTAAGGATGTAAAATGGGGCAGTCACTGTGGAAAATAGTATGGCAGTTACTAAAACAATTAAACACAGAATTGCCAACTGATCCAGCAATACCACTTCTGGGTATTTCATCAAAGAAATGAAATCAGGGACTTGAACAGATATTTGTACATGGGCACTTACAGCAGCATCATTCACAATAGCCAAAAGGGGGAAGCAACCGCAGTGTCCATCAACGAATGAATGGAGAAACAAAATGTGGTCTGCCCATGCAGAGGAATACTACTCAGCCTGTAAAAGGAAGTTCTGACACATGCTACAACATGGGCGAACTTTGAGGCTGTTATGCAAAGTGTAATAAGCCAACCACAAGGAGACAAATACTGTATAATTCTACCATTGTGAGGAGCACAGAGTCATCAAAATCATAGACAGAAAGTAGAATGTGGTTGCGGGAGTTGGGGGAAGGGGGATGCGGATGGGGGGTTTTTCATGGGTATGGACTTTTCAGATTTGCAAGGTGAGAAGAGTTCTGCACAGCTATGGGAATGTATCTAACACTGCAGAAATGTATACTTAAAAATGATAAAGGGCCGGTCGCCGTGGCTCACGTCTGTAATCCTAGTACTTTGGGAGGCCTGGGGGGAGTGGACCACCTGAGCTCAGGTGTTTGAGACCAGCGTGGTCAACAGGACAAAACCCTGTCTCTACTAAAAATACAAAATTTAGCCAGACATGGTGACAAATGCCTGTAGTCCAAGCTACTCAGGAGGAGGCTGAGGCAGGAGAATTGTTTGAACCTGGGAGGCAGAGATTGCAGTGAGCTGAGATCACACCACTTCACTCCAGCATGGGTGACAGAGCAAGACTCTGTCTCAAAAAATAAAAATAAAATAAATAAAAATGGTTAAGATGGTAGATTTTATGTTGCATGTATTTTACCCCAATAAAAAAGGAAATCATAACACTTTTTACAAAACGTGTATTTTGTGGAAACGACTAAGGCACCTTTAAGGATAAAGTAGATTTTATCAGGCATGGTACGATGGCTCACACCTGTAATCCCAACATTTAGGGAGGCCCAAGAGAGAGGATCACTTGAAGCCAGGAGTTTAAGACCCTCCTGGGCAGCAAAGAGAGACCCTCCCTCTACAAAAAGTAAAAAATAATAAAAATAAATGAGCCAGGCATGATGATGTACACCTGTAATCCCAGCTATCCAGGAGGCTGAGGCGGGAGGATCCCTTGAGTCCAGGAGGTTGAGGCTGCACTGAGCTATGGTCATGCTACTGCACTTCAGCCTGGGCAACACAGTGAGATCCTGTCTCTAAAGAAAAAACAGCAACAACTAAATTTTATCTGAACCAAATGCTGGAGTCAGGGCCGGTGCTAAGGGAAACATGGCATGTCTGCATCAGTTTTCAAAACATCTCCTTCCAAAGGCACCCACGAACAGAAGGGACATTCGACTCTCTTCCCAAACACAGAAATAATCTAGGGAAGAATTGTCAGTGAAGAACGTTGGTCCCACAAGTTCATGGATTAATGCTGGGTACACGTTTATGATTGTGCCTGTTCATTGACTCCTTCATGCTTCACTCATTTGTTTAGTCTTCACTCTACAAAGCATCCCCAAGCAAAGGAGAGACAGATGGAGCAGGGAGTGGGCTGTAGCCAGCAGATCCCTTTAAGGAGAAGTGTCTCAGTGCAGCGGAAGAAGCAAGAGGATATAGAGAGAGTCTACAGAGAGGAGAGGCCAAGGAAGCTGCCATGGGCTATGGGGAGCACTGAAGGCCTGAAAGGAACCTGCAGAGCCTCTGGTGGGGAGCTGGTTTCAGGAGGCCCTGGGCTGTGCCTGGCTCTCCTCTGCAGCCCCAGCCTCTGGCACACAGTAGGGACCCAGCAAGTGTTAGCTTGTGAAATGTCAGAACGTGGCTAAGTTTATAAGAAGTACAAAACAGCAGCCCAGTCTCAGCCTGAGGATAAATTTAAAGCTCAGACCTTCACCCAGCTGCTGCCCACCTGCGTCTTGGAGGCCTCCAACTTGGGCTGGGGCATTTTGGGGAGAACCCCTCCACACACCCAGGCCTCTCCTAAGCCAGCGATAGATCATTTTCATTTCATTCAAATGGAACAGTGAGACTAAACTCTGACCAATTTCTGATCAGCTCATTTCTCAGGTTTGCTCGGGGAAGACAAATCCATTAAACACCCCCCTGCTCCCCTCCACCAGGCGCTGAGCTCCCCGTGGCATCAAGACAAGAGCTCTTGAGGGTAAAGACTCATTTTATGTGGATCAGTGGCTGGCTTATTGTAGGTGCTTAATAAATATTCAATCATAGCAATCTTAATTACTGGATTACATCATGTCTGTCTTAGGGTAAGATATAAATAAATAATGCCATAATAATAATGAGACCCTCACAGAGGGCTGCTCAGTTTGAGTTCCCACTACTTACTACACAGGCAGTCTTAATAAATTTGGGTGGATTTCATATTTCATGAAGACATATCTGCTCACAGCAGGTAAATGTTTCTGAAGCTAAGCCTTATGTAGTATTAATGTGAGCATTCCTGGTTTCCTAGTCTATGTCCTGTTGGAACTTAATTCAAGTTGAGGTGGCATCCTGTGCTCCCAGTTTTCAGGGTCAGCCACCGGCAGCTTCGGTAAGTCAGGAAGGAGAGGGGGCTAGGTGTCAGGGCCTCTGGCACTGCAGTTGGCTCGAGGTGAGACCCAGACACATGTTAGCTTTGCTGTGATCCAGTGATGGTCTCCAACACAGCCGAAGCCCCAGAATAGGGCCGCAAACATGGAAGTCTTCTGGCCCCGCAGGTTCTGTAAATGAGTGAAGGTAGCAGGTGGTTTGCAGGAAGGCACAGGTCCTATCTGAAGGGCAGCCCTTCTCTGCTTAGCCCCTGCCCCTAATGTGAGAATGCCACCCCCGGTGCCTGATCTCCTAGGAAGAGATCAGAAGGGGTCAGAAATGAAGCGATCCACACAAAAAGCTCTTGATTTTTAAATGCTGCTTATCAATCCAAATTATTTTAGGATGAAACACAACTGTGGCATTTGGGGCCTCCTCTGGTCCTGGGCTACACTAGGCATGTCTGCAGCTCAGAGCCAGGGGTGTGCACCAAAGGCACTTGCAGGGCCCTCCTCAAAGGCCAGAAGAGGGAGACGGAGGGAAAGGCCCCTGGTCGAGGGATTGGGCACCCAGCTCTGGGCTCTGGCACTAGCTGTTATTCACTGGACTCACCGTGTGACTTCCCCTAAGTCTCCCAGCCCGTGTTCCCAAGGCTGGAAAATGGAGGGTGATGAGGCTGCTGGGGCTGTACCAGGGACCAGTGCAAAAGAGACAGTGACGGGAAGCCCTCTGCAGACCTGACAGCACCACACCAAGGAACAGCAACGAGTGGACGCCCAGAAACTTACATGGAAGCCTCAGCGCTCCCTGAATTCTGGCCTCTGGAAGCCTCTCAAAACTTCAAGACGCACAGCTAGTCTGGAGGAGTTAAGGCCGGAATGTCACATAGTGACCCCAGAGAGGAGACTGTGACCTGCAAACCCGCTCAGTGGAGAGTGCACGGTCCAGCTCCGCCCTGACCTTGCGCAGCGTGGGAGCCAGGCCCATCCCACTGTGAGTATCTGTTTCCTACTCTGTGCTCTAAGACTTGCCTGAAGAATGCAAAGGAACCTCCTCTAGTGTGTGAAGGCAGGGGTATGGCCATACTCCATTTCCCAGCAGGAAGCCCGCAGCTCTAATGAAGTAGAAGAGCTGCAGAGGGAGAAAGGAGCTGGGCAGCCCGTCTGTGGACACAAGCAGCTCCACCTCCCTGCCTAGCCGAGGTGACCGTTTGAAGCAAAGACAATGCCCTGAAGGAAACTTGGGACCGGCAAGGCTCCAAGAAGCAACTCCCTGCCCCAGACACAGGTCACCAGGCCACAGCACTGGCCTATGGGGAGAGACCAGTGACCTGCCCTTGGGAGAAAGTAGATAGCTTTGGACTTTCTAGAGAAACTCCACCTGCACTGGAGTATTTTTATCCCCACCATCCCAGACATCCATTCTAGGGGCATTTACATCACAGGTGAAATTAGCCACTCACCTTCATGTGAGTCCAGCAGGAAAACCCTCAGGGACTTTTATGAAGTGGGGAAATGGAAAGTGTCCCTCATCCAAAGTAAGACCAGGTGTTCACCCTGCTACAAGTCACCTCGATGAAAAATGCAATTTTTGAAGGAGAAATCAACACACACATATATTTTTCTTCATTATTTCTTGTTTTAGGCATTTTTTTCTCTGATGCCTGGTGATATTGTATTTGAGACTCCCTTAATATATAAATACATTCTTGCATGAATATACATAATTTACATTAATATATGATCTCCATTTTTTACTTGGTTACTTAACAATCTACTCTAAATACTTTCTCCTATTTTAGGTTTTTAATTTATAAGGGCAGCCTCAGGCAACCAACCTCTAAATCTGGACGTTTAATTGTTTCTCATGTTTTGTGTACTTGCCAATATTTGTAGGGTTGTTGGCCTCCCTGAAGCCACTTTATATCAAATAACCCTAAGTGAGGTGACCAGACAGACTGGAGTCTGCGGGACGGGCAGCCTCCTCTGCCACGTGGCCTGAGGGACAGTCTCGAATCTCACCCTGGCTCCCACAGGGCCCCACCCACATTCTCTGATTCCCTGGCTGTGTCTCCTTCCCGGGAGCTCCCACCTCCTCATCAGCTCCCTCTGACCCTGTCTGTCCTCCCTGCCCCAGGGAATTTTCCATTTTTAAAATTATGGAACATTTCAGATGTATATTAAAATACAGAAGATGATACAACAAATGCCCGACTTCAGAAATATTGCTTCAACTGTACCTCAAACCACTTCTCCATACACTGCACTTTGAAGGAGGTCCCAGCTGCTGTCTTTCATTCATAAGTATTAGTGTAGGTCTCTCTATAAAGCCTCTTTTATCAACATAATGCTATTGTCACTTCTAAACAATTAGCTGTAATTCCTTAATATCATCGAATACCTAGGAAGCATTTACATGTCCCCAGTTGTCTTCTAAATGTTTGCTGGAATTAGGACTCAGACAGAGTCTATATACAGCATTTGGTCAATGTTTCTCTACAGTCTTTTAATCAATAGATCTCACCTGCCTTATATTCAACAATATGTTTGTATAGAAATTGGCTTTTGTCCTGCAGAATTTTCCACAGATCTTTCCAATTTCCGTGGAACCTGCCAATTACTCCCTTATGATGTCATGTTTCTGTTTCCTCTGTTCCTGTTCTGCCTGTCATCTGAGAGTTAGATCAAGGTTTAGAGGCTTGTTCTAACTGAGATTTGGTGTTTTGGCAAGAACACTTCCTGTGTATTTTCACAGGTAACCTAGTAGCAATTATTGTATTAAGTTGTGATTTCATCAGGGCCTTGAAAAATTATCATAATCTAGTTTACCTTCCATCTTTGTCTTTACTTATTAGAGAGACCATCCTTCATCCGTCACTTGGTGGCTTGGACTAATTGGTACCGTTTACACAGCAGAGTCAGGCTTAGTTCCCAACCCTGGTCCACTTCTCCGGAGAATGAAGCTGCTCCCTGAGTCTTGCTAAGGGATTGTGGAATGTTGTCTGAGCTGTTGTTTTTCTCAGCAGTGTTACAAATTCATGAGTTGAACACATTCAATGTGTTTTCTATTCCTTGCGATTTTCATCCCTACCGTTCCATCATCTTTCCTAGTGGGAGCCTCCCAAAGTCACTTGCCTGGCTCTCATCACGATTCCAGGAGTTTTTCCACAGCCTGCTTGCTTTTCTGGTGTGGTCAAAGTCCCAGACTCTTCTTACACATTTTCTGTTTTTTTGTTTTTTGTTTTTTGTTTTTTTTTTTTATTGAGAAATGGTATTTAGAGACAAAAATCTAGGTACAAATGATGCTCATTGCTATTGTGCTGGTTATGGCTTCAGATCTTATCAGTTAAGTATTTTTTAGAAGAAAGTAATCAAAAGTTCCTATTGATGTTCAAATAGCATGCATAACGTTTTACTTAATATTTTGATTTTATATTTGCATCTCCTTTTTCTAACACTAAAAATCTTGCTTTGAATGACATGAACATACTTACCAATTTAAGCTAATTCACCACATTGGCTTCTGATGAGCCCCTGTTACAGGAAGGTTTTTTTTTTTTTTTTTTTTTTTTTTTTTTTTTTTTGCATTTTAGGTTTTTAAGATTTCCCATTTATCTGTTATTCCTTGAGTTAGAGCGGGAGCTGACTATAAATCCTGCCCTTAGGTCAAATAACCTTGATGTTATCACACTTCCATTGTCTTACGCACCCCTCCTGAGCCACCCCTCCCCTCTGGAATATGAGCCCTGGGTCTGGGGAGTAGTGGCACAGGGATCTACCATCTTGTCTTGTCACCACCCGAGACTCAGACATACCTTCTGTTTGTAAGTCCCTATTAAATATTTCTAAGGAAAAAAAAACAAGGTCATACTTACCTATTTGCTCTATTGTTTATCTATCAATGTTTCTAAGAACACTTTAAGATTTTATTTAACCGTTAATAATTTTGGGTTCAGATATATTCCCATTATGGATTAAATCAAATTACTTATCTGAAAAGCATTTGATGTAATTTCCTTTTATGAAATCATGCCTCCTATGCATTAAGTTCATTTGTTTTATTTTGCTCTCAGTTTTTAGGTGCTTTTATTATTATTATTTTTGATTTAATTTAGTTTTAAAATACTGGAAGATACATCATGGGTACAAGTCAAATCTACCCAAAAAAGGGCTGAATCTACCTTTTCCTTATCCCACCAGGCTGTTTTCTCTCTTCCCCACAATCATTTTCTAATTTATTCTATGGGTTTCTTTTAATATCAGCAAATCCATATAAACAGGCATTAATTTTTTCTACAGTTTTCTTTTAATGTCAGCAAACCCATAGAAATTGCCTCTCCCTCTTCAGTGAACGGTTAACACACTGTACCCATGTTTCTCCCCCTTGTCCTGGGAATTACTTCCTGCAAGGATGGAGACATGGTCTTCATTCCTTTCTACAACTGCACAGCAGTGGGGGGTACCCAGCTTCTTGGTCCTACACTCGCCGCCTCAGCCCCAAACTCCCAAGTTCTCAGTCATTGCAGACCTGTTGTTGCCTTCCAACCCAACCACGAGAGAGCCAAGGCAGTCACGATTATGACCAAATCACTTCATCAGCCTGCTGCACCTACCCATGCTAAGCACTTGCATGATCCCATTTAATATTTGCAACAGTCATATGGTGTAGGTACCAAATGGAGGTTTGGAGAAATCAAGCCACATGTCCAAAGTCACACAGCTGGTGTGGGGTAGATCTGACAGTGCAATGCTTAAGGCTCTGCCCCCAAAATTCATGAACTGA
This sequence comes from Saimiri boliviensis, assembly GCF_048565385.1. NCBI lineage: Eukaryota > Metazoa > Chordata > Mammalia > Primates > Cebidae > Saimiri > Saimiri boliviensis. Next base: position 26,074,087 of record NC_133460.1, on the reverse strand, counting down.
GTAGCTCAGCTACAGATTCTCCTGGCTATACCACCTGGAGTTTTCTGTGGCTCTGCCCAGCTGCACACAAAGAAGTGGAAATAGACAGCTGGACATACCTGGCACGTATGAGCCATATCCAAAGGCTCCTGGGAGGCCAGACCTCAGAGAGCAACATGGCAGGATGGGAACCCACCTGAGCTGGGTGCCAGAACCCTCTGCAACCAGCCCAAGCCTCACCTATGCCTAGTTCTGTGACCTTGAACCAAGTATTTAACCTCTTAAGCCTCAGCTCTCTTGCTTATAAACCAACTCAGAGATGTAGTAAGGAGAAAAGGAGGTTACAAATGAGAAAAAATCTAGAAGTGCCTGATCCACAGGAAGTGCTCAGAAAATAATTGTTGAATCAAGTTAAGTAGGAAGCCACTCCTGAACAGCAGCTCCCAGGAAATCATCCACAGCAAGTGTGGAAGAGAGAGTCGGTGCACCTTGTCCAGGAACAGGCACTCTTTCTTCTCCAAGGATAGCCCCTGAACCAGCAGCATCAGCGTTGCCTGAGGACTTATTAGAAATGTTCATGCAGGCCCCACAGAGGACCCACTGAAGCAGGAACTCTCAGGGAGGGCCCCAGCCATGGGTGCTTCCTCCTCTGGAGGACTTGAGAACCAGTGCTCTGAGATAAACCCAACACTCTGAGGCTGTAATGGCAGGGAGAGAGGCAAGGCAGCAAGGAGTCCCCCGTGGGGCAGTGCCCCACACTCATTCACTGCACATGAGCTGAGCAGAGGAACACGAGGCGGGCAAAGTAGGTGTCCTCTTGGAATTGCTTTTTGGGAGAAGGGAGTCTATATAGACAGAGCACAGCCCAGAAAGCAGGATGGTTTCTGTTAATTTTCATGACCACGAGGAATAGAATGAGGGCATGACAGAGGTCAGCTGGGGCCAAGGTGAAGATCTCCACATGGGATAGCCATGGAAAAGTCTCTCTGAGGAGGTGACACTTGAGCTGGGGCTTGAATGGTGAGGAGGAAGCAGCCATATCAGGGTCGGGGCAGAGTGCTCCAAGCAGAGGATCAGATAGACAGGGGCAAAGGCCGTGGGGCAGGGTGGAGCTGCATGCAGAGAGGGGCAAGGAGCTCCTGAGGCTGGAGCTGGTCCACCTCTGAGGTTAAAACAATCCTGCAGCAGCTGCAGTGGGTGCGGGGCAGGTAGACAGTGGCCTTCCTCTCCCTGTTCCCTGTTCTCTACACGGAAAAGAGAATAGCTGGCACCTGGGGTGCAGAGTAGCGACAGCATGCTTGGGCTTTGCATTCCAGTCCTGCCTCCAGAGTCTCTCTCCCTTCAGCCAGGCTGCTCTACAGAATCCCTCCTCTGCCTCTGCACTAGAAGGGAAGCACATCTTCCAGAAAGGCCCTGCTTCCACCAGCACGTTAGTGGCATGGCACCACGGAAGTGAGTGGTCTGAGGAGAATGGGAACCATGACTTTGATGCCAGCTCTGCTGCCCAAGTACATAATTTGGGGTGAGGGACTTCACCTCTTTGACCTCATTCTGCATATGGAAATGGAGGTAAGAATGCCTCCCTCCTAGAATGGTTGTGAAAATCCAATCCACACTGTGTATGAGATCATTAACAGCATGCAACTTCTAGAGGGGCTTGGAAAATGGTAATACTCACCGTATTTTTCTTCATGCTCAGAAAATCTCATTTTAAGACCCAATATTTTAGAGGCAATGGTGAAAGCAAATAGAAATAGTACCAGTGATGTACCGGTACTATTTTAAGGCCCAATATTTTAAAGGCAATGGTGAAAGCAAATAGAAATAGTACCAGTGATGTAGGAATACACTTGCAAAAGTTTCTGCTTGACGTCTGAACTCAGAGCAATGGCGATGGAGAAATTGAAACTCTTTTACCACGAGCAGCTCAGCCCTGATCTCAAGTCGGGTCTGCCCTGATGGACATACCAGGCAATGAGGGTGAGGGTCCGTGACCATGAACGAAGCCCAGCACTGTCCAGTGGAAATACAGCCCACACCACTATGTCATTTCAAATATTCCAGAGTCACGTTCCAAAAGTAATGTGTGGAAGTAAATTTCAACAATATATTCTATTAAACCCAGAATATCCAAAGTATTTTCATGTCAACATCAAGGTTTTCTTTGTCCTAAGGAAATCCAGTGTTGCATTTTACACTCACAGGGCATCTTGATTCAGACCTGATGAGCAGTTTCAAGCACTCATTAACCACATAGGGTTGGTGGTCACCCAAGTAGACAAAGTGGCTCTAGGGTAGAGGTCACAAACTGCCCACGAGCCAAATCCCTGTGCTGTCTGTTCTGGGACAGCCCAGTGAGCTAAGAAGGGTTTGTACACACTTCAATGATTGTCAAAAAATGTCAAAATAAGAATATTCGTAATACATTGAAACTATATGAAATTCAACTTTCTTCTTTTAAACTCTGAAATTGAAGTTTTACTTACTGTATTGGCTACTCCCATTTGTTTAGAGTGTCTCTAATTGCTTTCGTGCTACCATGGCCTAGCTGAGCTCTTTTGACAAAGACCCGCTGGCCTGCAAAGCTGAAAATATTTACCATCTTGCCTTTTGCAGAAAAAGATTGTCAACCTGTGCTCTAGGGAGCAGCTCCTCTTCACACTGGGTTTCCAGATCCCTGAGTGTGGAGAGATGAGCCACTGCACCCAGATCCACCAAGAAGCCGACCTCCCATCTGGTTGCCACGGCTTTGCTTTGTTGTGAGACTTCTACTCCTTTAATGAACTGAATTTCCTTCATTTCACAGCACAGATTCTGTTTCTTATGTCTAAGCCTTCCACTGTAAAGTCCTAAGCAAAGAATCCTGAAGGAAGCGCCTCGAGGAGAGGCCCCGGCCAGCATGACCATCAGTTGACTGTGACAGCTGCCATCCCAGCACCAGGCTGGTCAGATGGGGAGAAGAGCAGCCCTGTAGAAGGGTCTCGGCAACCTGGGCTCTTTCAAGCTATGAGCTACAAACAGGGCCCTGGCCCTGTAACTCCAGCCCCTCTGAGTTAGCATGAGCAGGCAACAACCGCACCAACCCAGGGCTCCTGCAAGAGGGGTCCTCCTGTTCAGGTCCCTCGCCAGGCGGCCAGCCCAGCGGGGCCTGAACCCTCAAAGCACCCTCCTCCAATGAGACAGCATCTCACCATCAGCCCTGGAAACACACTCGTGCTGTGCTCACAGTGGGCACAGAATCCCCGTAACAAATCACTAGTTAAGGAGCTGCCCTGCAGGCATTGCCGTCACTGCAGGGAGAGGCAGGATGAACAGATGGGTCAGAGAGGCTGTGTCCTGCACTTGGGTTGGGAGAATACCAGCTAGATAGATGGCCAGGTGAGCCCTTGTCTGCGTCCTCTGTGCTGCTATTAGCTGTGGCATCCTGGGACCTCTGTAAGCCTCAGTTTCCTCATCTGTAAAAAGGAAACACTAGGCCAGGCACGGTGGCTTATGCCTGTAATCCCAGCACTTTGGAAGGCTGAGGCAGGCAGATCACGAGCTCAAGTGATCGAGACCATCCTGGCTAACATGGTGAAATTCCGTCTCTACTAAAAATACAAAAAATTAGCTGGGCATGGTGATGAATACCTATAATCCCAGCTACTCAGGAGGCTGAGGCAGGAGGATCTCTTAAACCTGGGAGGCAGAGGTTGCGGTGAGCCGAGATCGCACTACTACACTCCAGCCTGATGACAGAGCAAGACTCCGTCTCAAGAAAACAACACAAAATAAAACAAAACCAAAAAAAAAAAGAAAACATTAGCTGCCTCCATGCAGAAAGACTGGGGATTTTGCGGAACAAAGCACAGAAAACGTTTTCCTGGCATATAATGAATGCTCAGGAAATATCAGTTCCCCATATCTCATCCTTCCCTAGCTCCCCGATGGACAGCGATTCATGGGGATGGGACAGAATCATGCAGGGACCTATGATCTGGAGTGTGCAGGGTGTAGATTAACTGATGCTAGGACTTAGAACCATGTAGGGCACAAAGTAAGCATCCTATATGCACTGGCTTGCATTTTCATTTTGCTTTTATTATCAAACAGGGAAATGCAACACCGTCCTGAAAAACTTTATGGAAATGACTCCTAAGGAAAGCTGGGCGATGGTGAAGAAATGTCTCCCAACAGGAAGTCACATATAACCGGGATGCAAAGCTAGAAGAATCAGGTGAGTGGCTTCCTGTTATTCGCAGGGATGTGAACTTCAAATACCTAGAACCAGAAATTGGCCTGAAGGACCCATTCTGCACTACCCTTATTGCCAGCTTTTGAACATTTCTAATTAATACCAACGCGGAGCAGATTAAATTTGCTGCAAAATTAAGTTTGCAATCACCAGATGTGGCAAGGCCATAGCTAGATCTCCTCCTACCCACTCTGTTAGGGGAGTGTGCTGCCCTCACGGTGTTCCAGAGGCCTTGCTGAGGGTTGCAGCCAGTAAAGCCACTGCAAGGATGGGCCACCAGAGCACGCCGCCTGAGGACAGCTTTATTTATGCACTTTTAGAATGTACAAGTGGGCCTTGTTTTTCTGGACGGCTAGGGAGCACACTGGCTCACATAGCGTCCATGGTTCCACATTTAGAGTTGTGTCTTCATTCACATTCTTTCCATGCAGCTCACAGCTCCTGGACTGGACGAGAGTGGTCACCTTGCCTGGGCCAGTACCCCGGACAGATGCCAGCTCTGGGCCATGAAGACCCTGAGTGTTCTTGGTCTGGAGTTTGGGCTGAGTTCTGTGGCTCTGTTTCTGGCTGGGGCTGGTCTGCACCAGGGTGCCCACTGTAACTGGCACAGACATGGGGTCTATTACAAGGGTCACGTAGGGGCACTTCCAGGAGAAATCAGATTCTGCAGGGGTCAGCCATGCTCAGGCTTGCTGGAGCCTCCAGCCAAGCTCTTGAAGGTTACCTGCTGCCAGGACAGGCTCATGCTGGGTCAACTAGGTTTTATTATTCTCTCCAGACCCTTCCTGCTGACATCACTGACAAAGCTACCCGCCACTGTCTGGTCCCCAGAACATTCCCCAGCCATCCCATGGTGCTCTTTCCTCAATCAGCCACTTGAAGCAAACACCATTCACTCCTGCCGCAGAGCAAAGCTTGCCGTTCCTAGGATCCTAAACAAGACATGAGGTCATGCTCTCCGCCTGTGAAGAATGAAACGTAAGCTGGGGAAGGAAGGTGCTGAGGAGGGGAGGAAAGCAGATTAGGAAGACCAGGGGCCCTGTCGAAGCTTTCAGCTCATGTTACCGACGCCCCAAAGCGAACACCTCCATAAAATGAGATTTAGTAATGCAACATTTCCTAACATCTGGAACAAAATGATTTGGGTCAAACAGATGACATATGAACTGACTATAAAGTTGTTTTAATGGGGGGGGGGTGCGGAAATTAACAAATATATCAAATCCATAATCTATTAGGTATTGTTGTTTTCGATAAAGTTCTTCTGTTCAAGACACAAAGCAAGGCAATTTAAATTTTCTTTCAAGGAAAATAGTAAGTAAATGTTGATACAGATAGTCGAGGATGTCACAAAAATCATGAGAAAAAAATAGCAAATAAATGACTAACATTTGGGAAGCTCTGCAATAGATGAGCATATTCATGTACGTGAGCTCTCCTGACCCTGAATCCCACAGAGCTCAGGCATTCTCTCCACTTTAGAGATGGTTAAACTGAGACTCAGGAAGGGTAAGTATGTGACATGTCAACTGGCTAGGAAATAATGGAGCCTGGGCCAAATCCTGTGTACTCTTTAAAAATGTTGTTCACATCTCAACTTGATGGTTTTTCTCTGCCCTGTTGGAGTGTTTGTTTTACAAACAGGGAAGGTAGGGAGGTAGAGAAGTGAGTGGGTAAAATTGAGGGGTTCACTTTGGGCCTCCTTCAAAGCATCTCTGAGTGTAGAACAGCAAGCAGTCATCCCCGCAGCAAGATTCTGAAGCTCTCAGGGCAAAAGGCAAGTCTGGAGGCTTCCAGGAGGAGGTGGGTCTGAATGCTCCTGCTGTTCGGGCACCTCGGTCTGCAGGGCATGGAGGAGGTGTTCTTTCTGACTTGGTTTAGACCAAAGGGCACAGACCTGGGTCCCTATGACCCTGGCTGCCAGCAGGTTCAAGGCTGGAGATAGTGCCAGGCCCTAACTTGGGGCCAGGACACAGGTTGCTGCCCTTGAAGAGCCCACAGGAGCAGAAGGGACAGTCTGCAAATAGACCAAGACACAGCGCACTGCAGACTAGCAGAGGCCTTGAGCACAGCACAGAGCAGGACACCCAGCAGGGACAGTCATCTCTGCTTTCTCAGGCCACAGGCAGGGAAGCATAAAAAACGATCTTGGAGAGAAAGGGGGAAAAAAAATAATCGCTCTTGCATTAAATCCGGGGAGTGAGCAGACTGTCCTAGGGCCAGCCTGGGAGAAGAAGGAAGGCACCCTGGGAGCTGGCACAGTACAAGCAGAGGAAAAACCAGTGGAAAAAGTCTGGGGGTCTGAGGGCAGTTTGGGGAGCAGGTGACCCCAGCCCAAGACAGAAAGCAGCCATTGGAAAGGCAGGCATAAGCCCACCTCAGGATTGCAGGGGGGCCAGCCCCTCCAGAGGTGGAGAGGGGAGCCCTTGCCTGGCAGAACAGACTTGTCCACTGGTGCTTGGACCTTGCAAACAACCGGGCTTGCAAGCTCACCAAGTGGACACTTACCTTGCCTCTTCCCCGATTATTTCATATCCATCTGCAACTCTCACCCTGAGACCCAGCCTGGCCTTCCCCCAGCTGCATATTATTCTGCTCCAAAAGCGCAGCAGAGGACAGCTCCTTACTCGAGGAATGCGGGCGGCGGTCGTCCAGAGCCGATGATGAAACGGGCTATTTCTGCCCCGGGACATCAGCAGGGCTCCGGGCGCTGGCTCCAAGGCACACACTCTCCTGTTTTTAATGTTTCCCTAGACAAATGTTTTCCTTCCCACCTCGGGATATTTTTATTTGACTCTAGGTGCTGGAACAGCTTTAGCAATCGTTCTGGATTGAAGTTGGAATCGTGGTTAGGGTCCGGCTAAGCAGCAAGCAATTTCTCACTCCCCAAGTGATCTGTTACTCGTGGCTGATCTGGATGTAAAAATAGCAGCTGAGGCTGTTTGTTTAATCTGACTGTTACTTGACACCACGCGGGTGTTGCAGTGCGGACTGTTTGCCTCTTCCCCACCAAGAACACCATTTGGTCTCCCCCGGCTGGGTCTCTATTTAGGTAAGCTTCACGGACTTCCCGTGTCTGGCCAGCTTCTGGTCACTGATCTTCCTCAGGTGGGAAGGTTTGTGAGCTGGAGAAGGCTTGGGTCCTGAGTCCACTCTCCTGACACCTTTGGGCAGCCTGGCTAAAGAGGAAAGAAGAAGTCTTGGCCAAGGGGCAGAGCCGGGGTTCTCTCCCATTCCCGAGGAGGCCTGAGCAGCTGGACACGCAGAGAGCGGAAGGTACAGCCCAGACACTTGTCTGGCTCCTTAGCGTGGGCAGGGAGGCTCAAGCTCATGGCAGAAGGGACGTTCCCGCTGGGCCGCTGCTGTGCTGGGGATGTAGTTTGGTGCCAGGGTGCTGTGCAGGTGGTGTTTGTGTGCCAGGAGCCCACGGGTGCTGGGGCTGAGGTTCTTGGTGTGCTGGATGGGCCTCGGGGACTGTGTACCGGGAGCTGTGTACATGCGTGGCTTTGTCCTTAGGTGTCATCTGTTAGGGCTCTCTGCTCCCACATGGCTAAGTGAGTGCACAGATGTGCCCAGGCCACAGCGTTGTCAAATGGGGGTCCCCCCGTGGTCCCAGGTTTTCAGCAATCAGAGCTGAGGGAGGCTGGCTGTCTTGGCTCCCCCAGGCGCTGGGCCAGGCAGGGTCACACCAGCTGTAACAAAGAGGAAAACTGGTGACTGTGACATTCTGGCCTGTGGACTCTGCGAGCATGTGTTTCCCCAAAACAAAGCCCTCCACAGGCTGCCTGTTCTTCCACACCCTGGGAGGGCCCCCACCAAACTCTCACGGGGTAGGCTTGGCTGAGTCTAAAACTACCTCTTTAGTTTTCTGGTAGAGAAGAATTGATCATTGAGAAAGGCAGTGGTCAATGTGTGTGGAAAGCTAGGTAGCCTTAAGAAGAATCATTGTGTAGGCCTTTCGGGTAGCTCCATAAGTATAGGAACCCGGGGAGATTAAACAGATGTGCGTGGTAAGTGAGGTCCTGTTTTCCAGCATTTGAGTTCCCTTTACAGTAGTGGCTAGTAACTGTGGTGTGTGGTCTGAGCACCTGGTTTTGTAAATAAAGTTTTATTGGCACACAGCAATGCTCATTCATTTGCATATTGTCTAAGGCTGCTTCTATACTGTATCAGCAGAGACCATATGGCCTGCAAAACTGAAAACATTTACAATGTGGCCCTTTGCAGAAAAAGTTACAAGAACACTTCTTGAGATGGGTCAATTTAATACAAAAAAAAAAAAAAAACAGTAAAAGTTCTTGCTGTCAGAATAGCTTGTAAGTCAGACCCTTCCAATGGCTGGCTGGCTCCTGAGCCTCCCGCACCTTTCCAGGACTACTTTTCAGGCCTGGCTGGTACAGGAAATGTCCAGTTTGCTGTCACGGTGCTGGGAGGGTTAGCTTAGCAGTGGAATCACCAGACACACAGCATGCCCATGTGGCCTGGGCTGAGCAGGGCAGATTGTGCTTATCGGGGTGGTTTATAAATAGCCTTCTCCGGGTGACTCAAGTCCAACACACATCTGCCCCTGGGTCTCTGGGATGGGAACAAGTTTGTCTGCTCTTGGATGACCAGAAGCTCATTGGGAAGGGAGCAACTGTGTGCAGTGAGGAGGAAGGGGCTGGTGGAATGCTGTGTACTGGAGCAGAGGGGCTTAGGTCTCCTGGAACCTGTGGAGTGAGAGGTGCGGAGAGCAGACAGGAAGGCCAGAGACGGGCCTGCATCCTCCCACCTTGATGCCTTTTTGCCAGAACAGAAATAAGTGTCTTTCCTGACCTAAGGAAGCCCTGGAGACCCTTACTGAAGAGGGGAAGCCCCATGTCTTGAAATAACCCTATTCCTTTAGTCTCTGCCAGAAATTTCAGTAACCCAAGCCTGCTGGCGGCAACACGGCTGGTCCGTCTTCCTCATTGCCTCTTGGGATTTCATTCCATGTGCTCCTGGGTTACCAGAGGGAAGCAAAGGGCTTCAAGAGAAGGCCACACTGCAGGGGCACATGGGGCTTCTGCTCCCCAACAGGGCCCAGGCCCATCGAGGCTGGAGTGAGTTTTGGTTTTATTTCCACTTGAGGGTTTAAACCTCATTTCAAAAAATCCATCCAGTCCATAGCCCTTAACTCAATTGGATGATTCATTTAGTTAATTGGAAAAACCTCAGACATCCCCTCATTTCTACTTGGTTTCCAAGGGTTGCATGGCATGAGCTGGTGGATGGGACAGAGCGGGAAGGACAAGGGACCCGTGGAGGCCTATCAGGACCCAAACCTGGAGCATACAGAGCACATGCTGATGCTCAGATGCATCACCCCCAATGTAAGTCATCAGTATAACTCTGGAATATTTCCTGAAAGGGGCTGACTGTGGAAAGAATACAGTATGATTAATCCACAGCCTCCTAATGTCAAGGGGAGGCAGAGTGGATTCTCAGCTGACCTGAGTTCTAAGGGGAAAGGCTGAAGCCAGCTCCGTGAAAAGTGCATCACCTTCCAAGCCCACATCAGACGGCCTAGGGGAAGTCTGACAGCAAGAAAATTCCAACAACCAATCAACCATGAATAGCTTCCTCCCCAGACCTAGAGACTTCCCTGTCTTAGATGAAGGGAAAGGGACGTTCTTCTGGGCCATGACACGTGGCAGATGGACAGACCTTCCGTGCATCCTCCATTCTCTGCTTGGCCAATCCCAGGGGCTTGCTTGGGCCACCCCACTCTGGGCTGTCTTTCCTTGCCTCCGTTGATCCCTTTTTTCACTAAGAGCCCCCTTCCCAAGTGGACTTGAGCTGCTGAGGGGCTGCAAGGCTGGCTGGAGGGAAGGATTTCATCAGGGATCTCTCCTATTTCAAAGCCTTCACCTGAAGCTTGAGGAAGGCAGGGGAAAGGGAGGCTCTTCGGTTTGCTCGGGAAGCCTCTGAAGGAGTTTCCAAGGCTCTTTCCCTACTCCCCACTGTGTTTAGAAGGTGGTTCTAGACCTGGCACCACTGAGCCTGCCTGCGAGGGCCAGGTCATGCCAGGTCACACTGGAGCTGCCCCTTGGCTTGTCCTGTCCCGGGCTGCCAGGCCACAGTGGCTCCACCAGCCCATCCTCTCACCTGGCCCTGTCTGCCACTCTCAGAGGCAGATCAGCCCGAAGACTGCAGAGGTCAAATAGTCCAAGCTCAAGCCACCTGGGCTACACCCAACAGATGAGAGCCATGTCTTGCCCTCAGTTTGCCCACCATTTCCCCTGTGGAAATCATTGGCTGCGGACCTCCCATGCGCAAAGCTTTGGAGTGTCTGGTCTCATTTTCAACCATCCAGCATGGTGGGTCTTGTGAACCCCCTCATGGAGGCAGGCATGGCAGCTTGGAGAGATAGAGTAATTTGCCCAAGGATGCACAGTGAATGAGGGGCTTGAGATCTGAATGCAACACCTATGTCTTGTCCTCACTGATTACTGATACCTACAGCTCTCTTCACCACCCAACAGATTCTCTAGAAAGGAGGCCATCCCATCACCAGAGAGTCAAAACCTTTCTTAGGAAAAAGAAACCTTCCTTAGGAAAGCTGAGCATGCCTAGAGAGGCGCACAGGCTTCACCCAGCAACTCGGGACTTCAGGAAGTTGTTCAGAGTGCTGCAGGGATTCCACACTGCACTAGGAAGCCTGTGGCTCTGCAGGGGACACAGTACAGGCAAATCTGGGTTCATAGGTCAGCCCTTCCACTTCTCAGCAAGTCCCCTGGAACCTTAGCTTTCTCCTCTGTAAAATAGGAATAACAGCTCCCACATCAAACAGTCCTGCAAGCATTAACTGAGCAAATGTATGAAAAGTTCCAGGCACGTGGTAGAAATACAAGGATGGCTCTCCTCACTCCGCTGTCCTACTTGGAGATTTTTTTCCTCTCACTTAAACTCCAGCTTGGGCCTGTACCTTCCAGAGGTCATCAAGGAGAAAGTCCGATGCCTCAGGGTTCAGCTGGTTCATGCTCACAACTCAGCGGGAGAGCAGCTGGCACCGTGCAGGACTGACCCCGGCCCCATGGTGACCACGCATGGTGATCACCATCCCTCTTGCACAGAAGAGGTCATGGATCTGAGCACCTTCAGCATGTGGAGTGGGTGGAAGGCCAAGCTCGAGTGTGGACATGATGTTCCCGCCTTGGAGCCAGGCTCAGGACAAGGGCAGACACAGCACAAACCACAGCCATTGACAAGCATCAGACTCAAGTGGCCCAAGAGACTATGACTTGTCACTACAACCTCCCTGAAGTAGGGGTAACCTCCCGTCATTCTCCGGGGCATTCTGAAATGTCTGAGGATGCTGTCTTAGGAAGGGAAAGGGGGGCAAGGGGCCGGCACCGTTCTCAGACACAACAGGAGGTGCTCCAAGGAGCCAAGTTTTTTCCATCAACACAGCTCTAGGTTGAAATAAACATGGTTGTTAGAGGAGCATCTTTCAGCTTTAAATTTGGAAGGGAGAACTGGGCTGGCCACACCGAAATGGCTTTCCTTGCCACGAGGAATTCCATGAAGCAGTTGGGTATTGTTCAGCTCCTCACACTGCACTGCAGGAGCCTGTTCTCCCCTTTCCTTTCCCTGGCTGAGCCACCTCATCACTGCTGTGCTGGTTGGAGAAAGGACAGTGGTCATCTACCAGCTACTTCCCAGCCTCCTGCAGGGACATGAGGAGAAGGCCAGGCACAGCTTCAGACCTATGAGGGAGGCTTAGGAATTGCCAAGGGTGCTCTGTGTGAGGTCCCCTTCTCCTTATCCCAGATGCACACCGCTTCGTGGCTTCCAGAGCAGGGAAGATAACCTCTGCAGGAGAGCCAGGTCCTACACATGCCCTCTCTAGCTTTCCTAAAGCCAGTGCTCCCTGGTGGGACAAGACACAGAGGGAGACAGGTGAGAAGGTGCTAGGAGAAAGGTTGCTACCCACTCCTCACCCTGCATGAACCTGGTGGCAGATAGAAGACCATCTCGTCTCTTTTCTCTCTGCCCTTGCTGCATTCTGCAGAGACCTGGCCCTGAATCCTGCCTCTGCTGCTCTCTGGCTGTGTGACCTTAAGCAAGTTCCTCAACCTGTCTGACCCTCAATTACCTAAAATTCCTTTGGTGTCAGCCCTACTGAATTTGCCAGTTGTTGCACCCATTGGGTAAGGCCATGGATATAGAGGGTGAGACAGGTGGCAGGTGCTCCATCAACAGGATGGGCATCTGAGACTGCCGGGGTGCTGACACTCGGTGACAGCTTCTCCAGCTCTGCTTCTCTGCCTGTGTCACGCAGCCTCATGGCACCAGTTTACATATGGGGAACCCGGTATATAGATGTTGCCATGGACTCTGTAGAATCCCTGCCCTCCCGTGGTTCTCAGGAGTCCTGCCTGAACCTCCTCTCTCTGCCAAGCCTGGCACCCTCCAGGGCTGCTTTCAGTGGGCTCCCCTCCCCGTAGAGCCTGGCTCTTTTCCCAGGGGCTGGAGAGAGGATGGTTCCTGAGGAGATACCTCCATCCCAACAAAAACAAATGCCTCTTCCTCCAGGAGTTGGGCTTCTGTCTAGACAAAGGTCTCCAAGGTGGAATCTGGTCATAAGTTATAGTTGTCTCTTCACCACCACATCCTGATCCATAACGGTTTTCCACAAGCCTCAGGCTGCTGGGTCTGCCTTTCCATTTGCCCCAAAGTCACCAAAGCAAGACTGAGGCTCACACAAGTTGAGTGGCACGTCCAAAATCTGTCTGATTCTGAAGCTCTTACCGGAGAGCTGTTTGCCCTACTAGGTTTCAAGGTCTTTGCACCCCATGCTATGGAATCCCAGGTGTGATGGGGTATGGGGAATAGAAGGACATCCTATGACCACAGGTCTCAAGATGAGCTCGAAGGAGGCCTGAGGGTGAGAACCAGGAGTATGGAAAACTGCACAGTAGCCAGGGGCAGGTTGGTCCCCAAAGGCACAGCATGGTGCTGAGCAGAGACTCTTAACCTGTAGCTGGCATTCCAGAAGCTGCTAGAGGGGGCTCTGTAAAGACAGGTGAATGGGACCACCACTTCTCTAGGAGCCCCGGGTTCCTGCCCACACCACCAGGTATTAAATTCTGCACTACACATGTTCCTCCTCTGTAAAGAACAAGAGTAACTCCTGTGTCATGAGGCTATTGTGAATATTGATTAAATAATAAATATTAATTAATAATACGAAGTTACAAAGCACCTTTATACCAGGTGCTCAGTCCCCACTCAGTGGATAAGAGAAATTTCTCTCATCCACTCATTCATTCACTTGCTTAGCAAATAAATGGCCCCATTCAAGGCACAGGCACTGTGTGGGGACTGGAGACATAGCCTAGAGCCAAAAGGCAAGGCCCGGACCACGGACCTGCCACCAGCGGGTGGGAGTCTCCTCCCCTCCCCAGATGAACCTGGTCAGTCTCTGTGTTTGGGCCTTGGGTCTCCAATTCTCCATCCAGATGAAAATCTGGCATTAACATAAACAGGGCAGCCATAAGTTGGACCTAATTAGATATGCCTAAAATTTCTGGTCTGAGAGAGAGTTGTGGTTTTTTTTTTTTTTTAATCACTGTAGATCATAAGTCATTATTAAGTCCTGAAGTCACTTAGTAAGTTGTGAAGAGGTTTTTTAAATGAAATAATAAAATAGATCAGATTAGGATGGAGCAGTACATATAAGAAGGGTAAGCTTTGCTTCGTCAAGTTTCCCTTGATACATATGTCTCCAAGCATGTTCTGTGCCATGATGTAAATGCATTTCTTACCACATGTAGAGGAAAAACCTCTGCTCTGCAGAGACACAGGGTGTGCGTGTCATTCACTCGCTTCCCAGCAACCTGATAGGTGAGGTGCAGGGCTGCAGTGGCCAGGGCTTTCTGAACCTTCTTCTGGTTCAGGCATCCTCCCTGCTGTGGTGGGGACCCAGGACCTGGTGGGTTGGCTGGCTCCAACATCAAGAGACTCTCAGGCAGTGCCTGCCGTGGGGACCGATTCCATCAAAATTCCTGTGTCCAGCATGGGGAGCAACCCTGGGGATGACAGTGCTGGAGGCGAGCACAGCCAGGCCAGTTTTATTATCCCTATTTTCCAGGTGTAGCAGTTAAGTGACACCCATGATGACAAACTTTAGACCTGGGTCTCAGCTCTTTCCACTGCCAGCACTGCCTATTTGATGACTCTGTCATGTCAGGTTGGTCCTGCCATTTCCAGAATCCAGAGCAAGATGTTCCTGGGAAACGTGGAGGGGAAGAGCAAGTGAATATGTGAACAAGTGAAGCCAGGAAGGACAGCCCGGTGCTGGGCCAGCGCTCCCTCCCGGATTCTCTAACAGTGGTTCTCAGCCAGGGGCGATTTTGCCCTGAGCCTTGGGCAGTGCCAATGATGTGAGGGCTGAGAAAGTCTGTTGGGAGCACCTGTGCCAGGTCATGGCGTGGGGTCCACTTGCAGATGAGAAAGTCCAGGCTCTCACATGCCATGTATCTCTTAGTGCTGCTCCGTACCCTTCAGCCATGGTTGCTGAGCGGCTTCTTCAACCACTACCCCTGGGGCATACTGGACTTCTACCTGCTGCAGGATTTAGAGGCCCCTACACATGTAATGTGGTTTGTGGAAGATTCAGACTCCTACCAGGCCAACACTGCCGTCATGGCATCCAACCACATCCTGTTCCTAGGGCCAGACAAAGCCAACCTTGTTCTCTCCCAGGGCACAGTGTCTCAGGATCAGTTTGGGGGCCTTTGGCTTTCCCAGTCTAGAACCTAGTACAACTCAGCAACCACAACTGAAGGGTAAAGAGCAGCACTAGGACCTGCACCCTGATCCCAGGGGGACCCACAATTTGCATGGCCCCTGCGCTCCTGAAAGAGCTGTGTGTCCCTCCTCCAGCAACTGCCCCAGCTGGCCTGGCAGTGGGGGTGGCCTTGCAGCTTGGATTGGGTCTAACAAGGAGGTGCAAGGATCAGAAGGCTAAGCAGCAGAACCATGGCTGCCAGGCTGATCCTGCTTTCTCCCAAAATCTCTGCCCCTCAGGCAGTTCCCCTCCTGGGCAGTGGAGTGGGACTGGCACTCACTCAGCCCTGGGAGAGAAAGACAGGGTAAACAGAGTTGTCTTGGATCACATGCTCTCCCTTCCAGATCTTTCCTGCTCCTACTTTTACCTGTGATGCCTGCATGACTGCTCCTATAAAACACCTCTGAGCTCACAGGGAGAAGCCGAGGCCACCTCTGAGCTCATGAAGAGAAGCCAAGGGCCCTTTGCTCAGGGAGCATCTGGCCACTCAGGCTGGGCCCCTCAAGTTCTGCAGAGAACACCTGAGAGTGTGGTGGAGAAGCTGGCAGTGCCAGGCCTGAGCTCCTTCCTGGTGGAAGGGACTGTCTGGAGACTGTGTCTGGCTAAGTCCAGCCCATCTGGCCACCAGGAGCTCCAAGGTGTGATCCCCCATAACACTCCGCCCCTAGAAGTGGTCATAAACTTCACGAGGAGATGCTGCTGACAGCTCGCAGGTTAGCCTTTGTGGAGTGAGACACCACCCAAGTCTAAGCAGTACAAACTCCACAGCCTGCTGGGATTCAGAGGCACGCCAGAGCCCCCTGCACCTTGCAAGGCCCACTGGGCACACCTCGTCCCACCTCTGCCTGGGATATCAGGTCAACAGCAAGAAATCAGCCAGTGCTACAAATCCAGTACTTTTTGCCCCAGAGAGCTGGTTATTAAACAGTGTGTGGCCTGCCATGTTCATCAGGGAACAGGAACCAGGAGGGAACAGGTTGTGGGAGACAGCTTGAACCCAGCCAATTCTCCAGCTCTTCTTTATCCTGTGACTTCTCATTTCTCCTGCCACAAGCATCCCTCCCTGGGTCTGTCATGCCGGGTGTTAGGTGCCCTCACGTCCTGGGTTAGACTAGGCCCAGTCTTCCCTGTGCCAGGTTCCTTGGCCTCTAACTGCAGGCACAGCCCTGGGTCTGAGCAGCACTTGGAAGCTTCTGGTGAATGACCTATCCAGACATGGCAGACTGGCTACTCAGACCAGAAATCAGCTTCAGGCTGGGCTGAGCCCACAGAGAAAACATCTCTTCTTCACTCTCTCCCCAGAGGGCAGCAGCCCTTGCTACCACCTGCTCACATCTAGTTCTGTGGGTCTGGCAAGCCCAAGCCAGCTGGTTTCTTCAACCCCTGGGGCATACTAGACTTCTACCTGTGGCAGGATTTAGAGGCCTCTACACATGTAATGTGGTTTGTGGAAGACTCAGACTCTCACTAGGCCAACACTGCCATCATGGCACCCAACCACATTTTGTTCCTAGGGCTGGACAAATCCAATCTTGTTCTCTCCCAGGGCACAGGGTCTCAGGATCAGTTTGGGGGCCTTTGGCTTTCCCAGTCTAGAACCTGAGTTTGGGTCCAGTCAAGTCAGGCCAGTCTGCAGGCTGACACCCCTCTCCCATGTGCCAAATGGCCAGACCAGGTGTACAGCAACCTTTATGCAAATCAAAGCTCTGCTTTACATGCATAAGAGGCACTGCCCGGTGGAAGCCAATGTAAGGCCATCAGAGGTAAATGCACTTTTACAAAGCAACACCCTCCCAGGATCCATCCAGTTCTGGAGGAAAGGGCCTGGGTCAGCCCTGCACATGGCTGTATCTCCAGCACCAAAACAGGTTGTAAGTCACACTTATGAGATTCTACGCTTTCTTCTTATGAACTTATAATTTCTGATTTCCAAAAGTCAAAAGAGGTTACAAAGACACCGCAAGCCCCACATGGGAGGAGCTGAGGAGGCATCACTCTGGGCCCAGAGAGCGGGCACTGAAGTGTAGGACTGGGTGAGACCCCACCCAGCACTCCCAGGCCTTAAGCAAGGGACCAGCAGTTTACCCAGCCAGTTACAGCTCAGTTTCATCAGATGTAAGATGATGAGGGAAGCCTTTCATGCCGAGTGTTACTGAGGAATAAGGCAGGTGCAGGGGTCAACCTGCTGCTTCACAGACACTCAATACATGTCAGCTGTCCTCACCTGAAGGGCCTCAACTGAGGAAGTCAATTTGCCATTTCATTGTTGGCGGCTATGGGCTGAATGTGTATGCTCCAAAATTCACTGGGATTACCCCAAAGGAATGATATTAGGAGGTGGGGCCTATGGGAAGCAATTCGGTCATGAGGGTGGGATCCCTTATGATGGGATTAGTGCCCTTATAAGAAAAGACACTAGAGGGCTTGCTTATACATGTGCACTCTCGTTCTCTTTCTCTGCCACATGAGGATACAATAAGAAACTGTCCATTTACAATCCAGGAAGAGAGCCCTCACCAGACATCAGATCTGCCAGTTCCTTGATCTTGGACTTCCCAGCCTCCATAACTGTGAGGAGTAAATGTTGATTTTAAGCCTCCCAGCCTATGATATTTCAGTTTAAGCTAAGACATTCTCCTCATAAAGCAGAGAACATAGATAAGGACATTCCCCTCTAAAGCAAGAGGGCTGTTAGAATTGCACAAAGAGGTCAATTGCCTTGGCCCAAAACTGATCAAAAAAGCACAGGTCCAGAGCAAGGCACCCTGTGGCGTGGGGTGGTGGAGGCTGTGTGTGCTGTGCGTCTGTGGGTGGAGGACCCTCTGTGAGCAGGACTCCAGGCTCTGCATAGACAGGGAGGAGTTGTCACACGTCACTCCACTGAACTGCTCCTCAGACATGCCTGAGTCAATGATTCAGAAAACCAACCCAGAAAGAAGAACAAGAGGAATCAATTCCAATTTGTTAGAGCCTTCTGGGTGTGATAAAGCCAACCCCTGCCATCTCCACTGTCTTACTGCTTCCCCTTCTCTAAGAATTGAAAGCACCATTCAATTAAGGTAATTAAATTCACCCGGAAGATCTTGGGCTCAAAACCACACTACCGGCAAGTGGTCAAAACCAGCAACAAAGCAAACCCCAATGGCTTCCTGTGGAAAGATGGGCAGGGACGAGGAGGAAAATGGAACACATCTTCAGCAGCTCAGGAGCACTCTGGGCCTGCAGGGGAGCCCCAGCTCTGCAGACCCTAGCTGTCTGAGCCTTCAGCAGCACCAGAACCCTCCCCAGACAGGAAGGACTCCATGTTTATGGACCGAATCAAAAGTTTCACTTCTGTGGATGTCTGGGAGAACTGAGCTGAGAAGATCCTTGGACATGACATGAAAGTGAAATGAAACCCTCCTTTTCTTCCCCAGAGCCACCAATTCTCCCATGAACTCCAGCCCATGAGCCATAAGCAGGGCTGGGGACACCTCCCAGGACATGCCTATGGGAGCCTGAGTCCACAGGCCACAGGTTAGGAGTTTCATCCTGGAGAAAGCACTAGGTGGTAAGGTGGTGAGCCCAGGCTGACTCTCACCCCCACTTCTTCCGTCTTTACATGCGATGTGGCACTGAGCAACATCCTGCACCTCTCTGTGCCTTTGTTTCTCAATCCAGAAGACAGTGACAAGGCCCACTCAGCTTGCCTCAGAGGAGTCATGAGAACCAAACAAGAGCGTAGATGCTGACGTTTGTTATGAACTACAGGGTGATGCATACACATGAGCCGTGACTGTCACTGTGTCATCCCAGTGTTGACTCACCACATTGGCTTCCTCTGATTGTGATCCACTTTGAGTACTAAAAGTTGGAGCCACCCTTGGGTTGCCAGATTTAAAAGAAGAAAAAGAAGAAGTCGTCCAGTGGAATCTGAATTTTAGATAATGAATAATTTTTTTAGTATGAGTGTATCCCACGTATTGCATGGGATACACTTACACTAAAAAAGCATTTATTATTTATTTGAAATTCACATTTCACTGGGTGTTCTGCATTTTTAATTTGCTCAGTCTAGCAGCCTGGTCATGCCAGATCACCAACTGTTCCCTCTGTGCAGTGTCCCCAGGACCACCAAGACCCAGTCCCAAGCCTTCTTTGTCACTCACCAGCTGTGAGACGTGGCATATCCAGGTCCTCCCTCTGAGGGTGCTTTGTCTCACCTCATGGGTGATTGTGGTCCCTGAGCTGGGCCCTCTAGGGTCACCCAGTGGGGCTCTAGTCCTGTGGACCTGATGCGCTCCTCAGCTATGTGGGACGGGCACCTGTAATAGGGCCTGGCATGTAGGGATGATGAATCTCCTCTGCACGTCCTATCCTTACAGCCTGGGACACATGAGGGTCTGGGGTAGATCAGCAAAAGCGGGACTGCGTGACCTTTTCAGGCCTGGGCTGGCTGCCAGCTGGGAGCCCAGAGGAAGATAAGGAGAACACGGACCTCCATCCCTCTGCACACCACAATAAACCTCCGTCATCACATCCGAGGGTCCAAGAATTGCAGTCAGCAACCAGCGCTGAAAACATTTCCCAGTGACCAGAGTGCACCAAGCACCCTGCAGGCAAAAGATGAACCAAGACAGGGACCTCACACCAAGGATCTCAAAGTCTAGTAGGAGAGAGAGATTCACCGCTGTGAAAGAAGAATAAAGCAAAGTAAGTGATAAAAAAGGGAAGAAAAGATTGTACAAGGAACGGAACAGAGGAGGAAGCTGTCAGCAGCTCTGGCTGAGGACAGAGAGAGACATTCCAGGCAGAGGGACTGCTACTTGAGGGATCCAGTCCAGGACACTTGGGTCCTGTGGGAGCAGGCAGAGCTCCCCTGCCAAGAGGGCCTTGAAGGTCATGCATAGGCATTTGTAAGGGATTAAGAGGGAGAGAGAATTGCATCCGCAAAAAGCAGCACATCCAGGCAATAATAACAGCAACATGAGGCGTGGCATGGAAAAAAAGCATCATGTGAGAAAACATTTCGGAAGAGTTAGAATTTAGCAATGACTGTGCAAAGGTTATTTCGGTGCTCATCTCAAGGAAAAGCTGATTCATGGGGATTCATGCTCAGATTGAGTTTGTTTGATGTATTCTGATTCAAAAGATGACTCTACAATTAGGAGAAGACAATACACATCCTTGAGTGTAATTCTCCAGGCTCCAAGGCTCGATACAGGGCACTCCCAATTCGCCTGTGCACATATTCACAGTGGGCGTGGCAGACCCTTCACTGTTCTGCAGGGGCTCGACTGGAAAGTTCATTTTTAAATTCTTGCCCGAAGATCCTGTTTCCCCTGGTGTGCTCTGGTGTTTTGCAGAACTTCTCCACCTGATGTGAGTTTGGCCTGGGTCAGCAGAGGAAGTGCTGGAGGTTTGCAGAACTGGAGGTTTGCCGTTGAGTCCTGCAGAGTTGCTAGAGGTACGGAGCAATGCCAGCATTTCGTCCACTGACCCGGTAATTTAGATAACGCATCACCATTCACACTGTGGCTGTAAGCAGAACCCCAAGTAATGCACTCAACAAACGTTTGCTGGACGCTGGCCCTCCAGAAGGCATCAAAGCCACTCCCCAACTTAGAGCACTGAGAGTGAGAGCAGTGAGAGGGACCAACTGGGAAATGGCAAAGTCAAGATGAAGTCACCTCTCATCTCTCCCTGATAAAAACTCACTCTGAACATACACAGTATATACCACGCTGCCGACAGACGCCTTCTCTGGAGCCAGCCAGTCAACAGTCTCTAAGAACAATCCCATCCACCTGCTCCCATCTCTTACCAGGGGGAATTTTTCGTATTTGGGGATTTGGAATCAGAAAGCAAATAAAATCCACTTGGATTCAAATTCACTAATTTGAAATTTGTGATAATTCTGTGACTATCGAATTATAATTGACCGTCAATAAAGTAAGTCCTGCTAAGCCTGTCAACAGTGTGAGTAATATCATGACAGGTGGAGGGGTTTGCTCATTTATTTAACAGAGATTGCTTGCACTGTGTGCTATGCTACATGAAAAAGAAACAGACAGGCATGGATCCCTGACACCAATAAGCACTCAGGTTAGCAGGAGGGACAAACATTAAACAACAAATCATTCAGTTAAATGCTTAATTATAATTATGGTAAATGCTGCAAGATGATGGGCATAGCCTATGATAAAGGGATTTAACGGGCAGA
Organism: Saimiri boliviensis; assembly: GCF_048565385.1. Lineage (NCBI taxonomy): Eukaryota > Metazoa > Chordata > Mammalia > Primates > Cebidae > Saimiri > Saimiri boliviensis. Next base: position 26,052,859 of record NC_133460.1, on the reverse strand, counting down.
CTTGGAATAGCCTGAGGAAGCTGCGTTACCGAAGGGACACGTGAACTGGGCTCCGAAGCACATGTTGGAGTTAACTCGGTAACGATGAAAGGATGGAAGTAAAAAAGTCCAGGCAGAGGGAACACCATGTGCAGAGGCCCTGAGGCAGAAAGTAGGGTGGCGTGTTGAAGAAGGTGGAAAAAGACCAGGGCAGCTGGAAAGCCAAGCATGAGGGGAAAGATCACACAAGGTGTGGATGGAAAGAGGATCTGTGTTAAGGAGATTGATCTTCATTCCTTAAAACTGGAAAACTATTGAGGAATTCTAGGCAAGAGGTCAATATGAACAAGTTTGAGTGTTGAAAGCTGCCTCTTGGCACAGGGCAGGAATGGGCTCCTGCAGTGGTTCAAGGATCTGAGACAGCAGTTTGGGACACACAGTGACCGTGGAGATGGAGACCAGGGTAGAAGGAGAACTTTGGAGATGAAACTCGCAGGACTAGGAAACGGATGTCATAGGGGAAGGCATAGGGAGGAGGAGGATGAAGTCAAAGGTGATGTCAGGTTTCTGGGGTCCCCAGGGAGAAAGCTGGCTTGCAGAAGGCTCATGGATTCTGCTTTAAACCTGTGGGTTGGAAGGGCTGTGAGATGGGTACCGAGCTGCCTGGTGGATGAGAGGAGGCATGGACTGGTCAGGGCCTCAGTGTTTGGATGCTTACAGGGACCACGGTGTGGGGACAATCTGAATGTTGTCCTGAATGGAGACTGTAGAGTGATAAGAGAACAGGTTCCATGGCTGAGAGCAGAGGAAATCCAGCAGTCAAGGAGAGGAAGAGACTGAACATCCAGACAGGGAGGAGAGAAGAAGAGTTCAAGTGAAAGAGCATCTCAAGTAAACAGTGGCCACGCGTCTAGATTGCAGCCTAGAAGTTAAGTCAGATGAGGAGCAAAAATGACCCATCAGAAGATCCATCGGGGAGGAGTGAGGGCCAGACACTAAAGGCCGAGTGAAACGGGTAAGGAAATAATGGAGGTAGGGAGGAGATAGGAAGCATTTAAGAGAATAGTCTTTGAAGGCCACAGACATAAATAGGAACTGACCAGGTCATGATTAAATATTGATGTTTATTTCTATGCATTCATTAGACCAGGTTCCAAGACCTTGTTTAGAGCATGGCCCTGCCATGTGCACTGTACCCTCCATCATGCTGCCTGAAGGGAACACGCCCTTTCACCGGCAAAGTGCTCTATGAGCAAGACTTTTCACCCGTTCAGAGTGCCTTCCTTCAAATGCTTCAAAGTGGTGAGCAAGACAGATATTTGCTGGCCTCTGGAAAATTCATTCCAGCAGCAATGTCAGTGAGTCCATGAGGCAACTGCCTAGGGGGAAAGCCCAAGCACAGGGTGAGGGGTCCCCTAACCATTCACAAAATAAATGCCGCCATGTCATTCTGCATCTCAGTCTCATCCATATGTGGCACCAGGTGGGTTTCATTTTCATCCCTAAGTCAGATCTCAGTGGAGCTGCAGACAGGGATGTGGCCTTATTATTTAGAGTTCCAAATGGATCGATCTGAATTTTTCGAAAGGCCGTAAGACCCAAGGCCAGGAGTATTTCTCAACAAAATTCTTATTATCTTTTCCCTTTTTTTCTGTGTCTCAAAAAAAAATTTGTTTTTGCCCTCCAGGAAAAAAAATCAGAATAAACATAACCCAATTCAGAGCATTACCACAAATGGTTATTGAGCTTCTATTTATTAAGCTCAGTACACAAAGGTATACAAGACTCCCTTCCTGGGTTCAAGGAGCTTCCTTTCTAGTTAAGGAGAGAAAGCAGCGATTATCAGTTCTTGAAACATATGGGTCATGATGTATGAAGGGACAACATGGCTGAGCTATGGAAAAGGTAAACCTAGCATGCTTTGGGAACATGAAGGTGGCCCATCTAAGCCAGCCTTGGGAGTCAGGGGTGGGTCCTCACCGTATGGTGGTAGACACAAAGCACATCTGTGATTCTCCAAAGAAATAGACTCCACAAATTCAAGCTATTATGATTATTAATATTATTAATAAACTACCTTGAACTAGATTAATATCCAGGAGCTACAAGCTGGGAAAGGTCTTATTGAAACCCCAAAGGTCTGCATTTAAAATGTGCAGAGTGGATTTATTTTAATTAGTTCACTCTTCATTCTGAGCATTGTGAAAATCCTCCTGGGCAGCTTTTTGGTTCTTTTAGCTGTCAGAAGACTCAAGCCTCCTGCCAACAAGGAATCCAATACTATGCTGCCATTTGCTGCGTGGACTCAGCTTTCACTTCTCCAGTTCTCTTTGCTGCAAAACCCAACTTATCAGTTCACTGGGAAAAGGGCCTTGGGTCAGATTTTACTAGCAAAAAAATAATTCACAGCTGGGTCAGTCAAATTAGAAAACTCAAAGGCTTAAAACAGGTTTCTAAAAATGTCTTGGACCATGGACATATTAATGAATATTAGAAGAGACATAAACAGTCAAATATGCCTGTTTTTTTAGAATTTCGTTGAGCTCAAGTATGGATTCCTTTTCATTTTTGAAGGCCAACTACACTGTTGTATAACTGACATTTAAAGATACTTTGGGTTGGGCATGGTGGTTCAACCCCATAATCCCAGCACTTTGGGAGGCTAAGGCAGACAGATCACTTGAGGTCAGGAGTTCAAGACCAGCCTTGCCAATATGGTGAAACCCTGTCTCTACTAAAAATACAAAACTTAGCTGGGCATGGTGGTGCACACCTGTAATAATCCCAGCTACTTGGGTGGCTGAGGCACAAGAATTGCTTGAACTTGGGAGGCAGAGATTGCACAGAGCCAAGATCACACTACTACACTCCGGCATGGGTGACAGAGCAAGACCCTGTCTCAAAAAATAAAATAAAAGATACTGAACTTCTTCATTGAGCTTGCGCTTGAACCTTTGGTCAGCTGGGTTTCACTGAAATTATTTTTCTTCTTTCTAGATGGGCAGTGATGACACCAAATATAAGCATAAAAAGACAGTTTAAAACTACAGATCCTAAAACCCAACACGGCAGGCTCCTGCAGCTTCCAGTGCTGTAACAGGTATGGAACTAACTCAGCAGCAGCATACAGAAACACCTTCTGGTTTTGGCCACTATGCTGAAAGGTACCACGGGGGCTGGGGAGCGAATGAGGTCAAGTTTATGACTGTCTCATCTGACCTCAGGTATATCAAATCAGAATTGAAGAAATTATCTGAATAAAGGTAGGAAAGTGGGGAGACAGTGTCTCTTTTTCCTGAGACAGAAGCAATGTGGTTATTTTCTGAATGCTCTGAAGATCAGTAAACATCCTTCACCACTGTTTGTAATGAGGGTGGAAACCCAGGATTAGGTAGGGTTCTTCAGCCAGAAGCAATAGAAGCAGAAACTGAACAAATGAGACAAAAATGCATATGTATTAAAAGAAAAATGAAGGTCTTGTAGACTCAAGCTGATGGCTAAAGTTCCAGGCTAGGAAGCGTCAGGGGCCAGGCATAGTGAAAGCGCTACCACCGGCAAGGAAGCCTGAGCACACTTCCGTCCTGTGTGGCTCCAGGAGAATTGCTACAGTTCCTGGGCCTGTCCTAGGTCTCACACCTGCTCTTGGCCCTGGGGAGCCTCTGCAGGCACCTTGACTTTCAGCCCCACTAAGACTGAAAACCAAAGGGAGAGGAAATTTCCCAAAAGGAATCAAGTGCTTTTTCTCAGAGGATGCATGCTGAGTATTCAAAAAACAAATAGCAAATACCTACTAATATGAGGATATGTTTAATTGGGTAAAGGCTGCTTGCTTCACTCTATTTAAGCTTGTAAATTTAGATTTACAACCTAACCTGTTTTCATCTAAATGAAAACGATCTTATTCTCATTCAAAGTGTAGAAACCCCTAATATTACTGAATTCAGCCATTGCCAAGATCGGAATCCCAGCATTGAGGACACCAGGAGACTCCTGACCATTTTGATAGGATCTCAGGGTACAGAAAACCTGACTCACAGTGGTCAAAGGCACTCAGGTTCCATCAAACCCCACGCCAGCCTCGATAACACAGACCCGAGTGGGATGGTGCTGCCACGGGCTCACAGCTTAGCAGTGCTGGCCGGGACCTGGGCTCCTCACCCGTCTACACTGCCACCCTCTGCAAATTGGCCTTCAGTGGCCATTGCTTGTCTCAGAGCTGCAAAGTGAATTCAGTGTTATGGTTGAGTCAGGCACCCCCCCCCCCCAAAAGACTCTCATAACTTCAGAATGTGACTTTGAGGAAATAAGAGTGCTACAGAGGTATTATACTTAGTTAAGAAGAGGTTATTAAGGCAGGCCCTAATCCAGTATGACTGGTATCCTTATGAAAAGGGGATATTTGGGTAGGGCACAGTGACTTATGACTGTAATCCCAGCACTTTGGGAGGCCAAGGCTGGCAGATTCCTTGAGTCTGGGAGTTCAAGACTAGCCTGAGAAACATGGTGAAATCCCATTTATACAAAAAAAATACAAAAATTAGCCAGGTATGGCAAAGTGCACCTGTAGTCCCAGCTACTTGGTAAGCCAAGGCGGGAAGATCACTGGAGCCCAGGAGGTCGAGGCTGCAGTAAGCCATGATTACACTGCTACACTCCAGCCTGAGTAACAATGAAAAAAAAATTAATAATTAAAAAATTTTAAAATTTTTTTTTAAAGTAAAAATGTGGACACAAACAAGCATAGGGGGAAGATGATGGGAAGACACAGGGAGAAGATGGCCATCCTCAAGCTAAGGAGAGAGGCTAGGACAGATTCTTCCTTATAGCCCTCAGAAGGAACCGACCCTGCAACACCTCGATTTTGGACTTCCAGCCTCCAGAACTGTGCAGCAATACATTTTCCATGTTTAAGCCATTGTTTGTCATGGCAGCCTCAGCAAAGAAATCAAGCAGTTTCTGGCTTCTTGTCTGCATTCAAGGCAGGAAGAACAGCACTGACAGAGCAGAGACAGCAGGAATTATTCCTTTGACCAGAAAGGCAGGAACTTTCACAAACTGTTGGCTGCTTCCATTGCTGTGACCACAGGCGTGTCCCCTGGCCATGCTAGCTGCTTGGGAATCTGAAGACCGGAGCGTGTGTCTTCTACTGGAGAAGATGTGAGCCCGGCCATCCTTAGTGTCTCCCCGACTCCCCACTCAAGCTGATGCACTTTCCTTGTATGCAGCCTTCTAAAAAGCATATGCTGTCGTGTGTGCTTTCCATGGAGCTAGCAGCCTGCCTTTCAAGGTAGGGCTGAGGAGCCTGTGCAGAGAGGCCTTCCCAGAGCAGGTCAGTATCTCCTCATCAGCTCATTCAGTCCACTAGAACACAGGTCCCATCCTTTCTCCATCTCAGTTCTGTCGTTCACAGAAACAAGTCTGTCTGCTGATGAATCAACATTGGAAACTCACCGGAGTGCTGTGGTCAAGAGATGGAAATAACAAACCCCAATGAAGCCTGGCCTCCAGGGTGAAAGACAAACATCACTGACAGCCCGGCAGCTCTGAGCCTGTGCTAGGATGCTACCCCTAACCTCCTGGAGCCTTGCAGTGAGGCAACATGATCCGCACTCTAAAGAAACAAAGAGAATGGTTGCAATCTCACAGCACACATGCAGATGACAGAGATGCACTGAGGTGGCTGGCAGCCAGCCTGTGGTCCCTCAGCAAGGGGACATGGAGCCAGACAGGACCTGGGGCTTCTGACATGCAGCTCGGCCTCCCTGATGGGAGCACCTTCACTGTCCATCTCCTGGAGCAATAGCAGTGACTAAGGCCAGCCAAGCAAAGAGGGAAGAGTGTCGCCTGCTCAGCTCTGCTGCTGTGAATGGGAGTTGTCTGGCAGCATTTGATCTGCCAGATGAACGCTTAGCAGCACCCTGCCAGATGTCCGCTGTCTTAGACACCCCGCACTTGCATCCACTCCGGGATCCATACATGCTATTTTATGTAACTTTTAATGTACCCATTCTCTTATCCCCTGCCCCAGGCCGGGCAATGTTCTAGGCAATGGGAGATATGTGTCCCAGGTGGAGCAGTAAGTATTCCAGAAGGCAGCAGCATCTGCAGACAGGATCCACAAGAGAATGCCATGCAGCACCATGCACCCATCAGGATGGGTACTATCAAATAAGAAAAAAACAAAGCAGAAAATAACAAGTGTTGGCAAGTTCGTGAAGAAACTGAAACCCTTGCACGCTCTTGGTTGAAATGAAAATTGATGCAGCCACTATGGAAAACAGACAATAGGTTCCTTAAAAAAATTAAAAATAGAGCAGCCATATAATCCAGCAATTCCACTTCTGGGGATATACCCAAAAGAATTGAAAGCAGGACCTTTGAGAGATATTTGCACATCCACATTTGTAGCAACATCATTCACAATAGCCAAAAGATGGAAGCAACCCAAGTGTTCACCAATGGAGGAATGGATAAGCAAAATGTGATATATACACATACATATACACACTATATATATATATATATATATATATATATATATATACAGATACACACTATATATACATACACATACATATACACACTCTATATATATAATACATAGACACACAATATATACATACATATACACACACCATATATATACAGATACACACTATATCTATACACACATACATATACACAATATATATATACACATACATATACACACACTATATACATATACATATACACACTATATATACATACATATACACACTATATGTATACACAATACATATACACACAATATATACATACACATAGATGCACTATATATACACACATACATATACACACAATATATATATGCACATACATATACACAATATATATACACATACATATAAACACAATATATATACACACATATACACACAATATATACATACACATATACACACAATATATATACACACATACATATACACACAATATATACATACATATACACACACTATATATATACAGATACACACTATATATATACACACATACATATACACACAATATATACATACACATATACACACAATATACATACACATACATAAACAATATATATACATACACATATACACACTATATATATGCATACATATACACACTATATGTATATACACATACGTGTGTATATATGTATCACATACATATATACATATATACACACACATACGTATGTGTGTATATATATATCACACACACATATATATAGTGGAATATTATTCAGCCTTGAAAATGAAATTCTGGCACATGCTATAACACAGATAAACCTTGAGAACATCATGCTAAGAGAAATAAGCCAGTCACAGAAAGACAAATACAGTATGATTGCACTTTCTGAGGTTCCTGGACTCATCAAATTCATAAAGATAAAAAGCTGAATGGTGGCTTCTAGCAGGAGGGGGAAATGGGAAGTTGTTACTTAATGGGTGAAGAGTTTCAGTTTTGAAAGATGAAAGAGTTCTGGAGATTGACTGCAGGATGATATAAAGATACTTAACATTACTGAGCTGTATCTTAAAATTGATTCAAATGAGAATTTTTATATTGTGTGTATTTCACTACTTAAAAAAAAGGGTGGCTATAACAGAGGTAAAGGAGAATTAGGGAGACCCCAAGGATGTAGAGTTGGGCAAAGGGGGCATGTTGCTGGAGCCCAGTCAGTTACTGGGGGAGGGGCCATAGCTACAGAGGACTGAGGCCCCCATGTCACAGCAAGACAGGAGGGCTGAAGAAATGCCAGGCATGCTGACTTCCCCTCCCTCCAGGCTCCTGCAAGCACATCCACTGCCCACCCCTACAGGCTGGTCCCAGAGGTAAGGGGCCTAGGCAATGCAGACTCTGGGGACTGTATCCTCTTGAGCTGGTTCTGGGATGAGGGGCAATCAGTGAACAGGCAACCTAGCAGTCCCCACATGCCTTCCACTGACAGTCTAATCATGGGTGAGCCACAAAGATGTAAACTGAACTTTAGATCATGCTCAGTACTATGAAGAAAATAAACCATGCACAGAGAGAAAGATGAGCAAGGAGGGAATGCTCCATGGAATATCAGGGAAGGGCTCTGCAAAAACACCGCTGAACTTCAGGCACTGTATGGGTCCAATTCTGCAGAAGACCAGAACCAATAGGATATGTTGGTACAGAGAGAGAGCAATCTATTTTAAGGAAGTGGCTTGAGTGACTGTGGAGGCTGGCAAGTCTGAAATGAGCATAGCTGGAGACCCAGGAAGAGTTGATGACACAGCTCCAATCCAAAGATGATCTGAAGGCAGAAGTTCCTCTTCCTCAAGGGACTGTCTTTTTTTTTTTTTTTTTTGAGACGGAGTTTCGCTCTTGTTACCCAGGCTGGAGTGCAATGGCACGATCTCAGCTCACCGCAACCTCCGCCTCCTGGGTTCAAGCAATTCTCCTGCCTCAGCCTCCTGAGTAGCTGGGATTACAGGCACGTGCCACCATGCCCAGCTAATGTTTTGTATTTTTAGTAGAGACGGGGTTTCACCATGTTCACCAGGATGGTCTCGATCTCTCGACCTCGTGATCCACCCGCCTCGGCCTCCCAAAGTGCTGGGATTACAGGCTTGAGCCACCGCGCCCGGCCGGGACTGTCTTTTTTTAAGCCATTTTATTGAGGTATGATTGGCATACAAAAAGCTATATGTATTTAATGTGTACAACTTGATGAGTTTGGAGATAAGTATGCACCCCTTGAAACCATCACCACAATCCATGCATAAACCCATCCATCACCTCCAAACATTTCCTTCCACCCCTTTTATTCATTAATTTTGTCTGTATGTGTGATAAGAGCATTTAACATAAGATCTATCCTCAGCAAATCTCAAGCACACAACACAGTATTGCTAACTACAGACAGCTGCTGTGCATCAGTCTCCAGAACTAATTCATCTTGCATAACTGAAACATCTCATCCTTTGACAAATAACTCCCCACTTCCCTGCTCCCCAGCCTCTGACAATCCCCATTCTACTCTCTGCTTCTGTAAGTTTCACTATTTCAGATTCCTCACGTAACTGACATCATGCATATTTGTCTTTCTGTGACTGGGTTGTTTCTCTTAACATAATGTGCTCCAGGTTCACCCACGTTATCACAAATTTCAAGATTTCCTGCTTTTTTTTAAGGTGGAATAATTCTATTGTATGCACACACCACATTTTCTTCATCCATTCATCCATCGATGGAAATTTAGTTTGCTTCTGTGTCTTGGCCATTGTGAGTAATGAACATGTGGGTGTAGATACCTCCTTAAGACCCTAATTTCACTCCTTTAGGCCTGTACCCAGATATGGAAATGATGGATCAGATAGTAGTTCTAGTTTTAATTTTTTGAGGAATCTTTACACTGTTTCCCACAGTGACTACATCAATTTACATTTCCACCAATAGTGTACAGGGGCTCCCTTTTCTCCACATCCTTACCAACACTTGTCACCTTTTCTTTCTTTGAGAATAGCCGTCTAGCAGGCACGATGTAATATCTCCTTGTAGCTTTTATTTGCATTTCCCTGATGGTTAGTGAAGGTGAGCACCTTTTTATATACCTGTTTGCCATTTCTCTGTCTTTGAAGAAATATCTGTTCAGTTCCTCTACCCATTTTTAAATCAGAAGGTTTGGGGTATTGTTTTGTTTTGTTATTCAGGTGTAGGCATTTCTCATGCATTTTGGATATTAACCCTTTATCAGATATGCAGTTTCAAAACATTTTCTTCCATTCCGTAGAACACCTTTTCATTTTTGTGATTGCTCCCCTTGCTGTGCAGAAGCTTCTGAACTGATGCAATCCCAGTTGCCTGTTTTTGCTTTTGTTGCCTGTGACCTCAGTCTTTTTACTCTTAGGGACTTCAACTAATTAAATGAGAGCTACCTGCCTTACAGAAGATAAACTGCTTTCCCTAAAGTGTGCTGAGTTTAGTGTTAATCACATCTAAAAAATACCTTCACAGTCGTAGCTAAATTGATCTACAATCTAGACATATAGCAGGCTAGCCACGTTGATATGTAAAATTAACCATCACAGGCACCATTTTCCACCTGGACGAGCACATATTCTTGCATAGAGCTGGATACCCTGTTCACACCCTGTACTTTTTTCTTTTGCAGAGAGAAAAAAAAAATCCCCACTTTACAATTCCATCTGGTCAATGAGAAGCTCTAGTTTTGTGGGAAGAGGGAAACACCTAATCTTGCCAGAATCATCAGCAGAGGCGCCTGCTGGCTGACGAGGACAGTTTTCTTGGAGACAACAGACGATGCAGGGAAACAAGAAGTGCACAGACGGGTTCAGCGACTCCTCCAGCATCGGCAGTGTGCTGGATGATGCAGACAGGGAGGTGAGCAGCCTCACAGACCGGGCGTTCCGGAGCCTGTGCATCTCAGAGGACACATCCTTCCATGACTCTTACCTGGCCGTGTCCCCAGATATCAGCCGACAGGTGTTTGGGACTCTCCAGCAGAGAACAGTGAGCCACACCCAGAGGAAAAGTGGCATTTGGAGCCAGTTACCGTCACAGGGCACAGAACATTCGGGCTGGGCAGCCACCTTCCAACAGCTACCCAAGTACGTTCAGGGAGAGGAAAAGTACCCCAAAACCAGCCCCCCACCAACACCAGTCCAGAGGAGACTGGAGGTGCCAGTTTCCGGTCTTCGGAGCAGCAACAAGCCTGTCTCCAAAGTATCAACACTAATTAAATCTTTCGACAGGACTGAGACCCAACATTGTGAGAACAGAACCACTACCAGCAAGCCTCCGGCTCTGAAAAATCCCCCCAAATTTGCCCCTCTTCCAGAAAGCAGTGTCAACTTCTGCTTTGATTCTGCCTTTCTGACAGTCAGGAGGGTACCCGCTGAAGTTTCCAACACCCATCAGAACAGCCACCAGTCCAGCAGAAAACACAGAGAACAGGAGTCCCCCAAGAATCCAGAAATGGCCTGTCGCAGTTCCAGCAGCTTCCTCCCGGCAGCCGATGACGTGACCAGGTCATCTGAGTCAAAGTTCCCCTCTCCACACCAAAAGCCAGCCACTGGTGAGCCTGGGAGAGGCAAAGGCACCTTTCTGCACAGTGAAAATAGTGCTTTTGAGTCGTGGAATGCCCACCAACCGAAGCTGCTGGAGAGAAAGGACACGGCCGGAACAGTCCCAGAAAGCAAAGCTCCCAAGCACTATGGGGATACGACCTTGCTAAGAGAACCCTGTCCTCCTGAGAGCACAGTCTCTCCCTGCAGTCGGGAAGAGAACAGAGTGGCAGCAGGAGCTCTGCCCACATCTGTACCCTGGGGGTGCAGGGATCCAGGATCCCAGGTATTTGCTGTGGAAGGAAAAGCTCCCAGCTCACAGCCTGATAATCAAGAGAAGCCAGCCCAGCCCCCATGGAGGAAACCAAAGACTGGCAAGAAAGGGAAAGAAAGTCTACAAGACGGTTCAGAAGAAAAGACACAGACCAACAGGAGAGGCCCACCTTTGTATACAAAACACAACCCCCAGGGACAGTTTCCAGAAAATGATGCTCTTGACCTGCCTGTGGAACCCAATGAACATTATGATCCCCCCTTTAACATCAGTAAGCTCCTGACCCCCATCATACCCAGCAAGCATGCCCTGGATTCAGCAGAGAGCCAGCCAGCAGAGAGAACCCCATCACCCCCAGGACAGCTAAATGGATACCAAGAGAAGGAGCCCAGTGAACATCAATCTCGAGACAGTTACAAGTCCAAAGCCCCTAGCCTGCTGTTCAACCTCAAGGATGTGCGGAAGCGTGTTAAGAGCACATACAGTTCCTCACCGCTCTCGAAAGGGCTTGATGAGAAAACCAGAGGTAAGGCTGATGGAAAGCAAGAACCCATGAGCAATGGTGTCATCCTCCCCAACGGGCTTGAGGAAAGCCCTCCAAACCAGATTTCTAAGGAGAGACCTGCCAATGACCCCACTGCATCGCACATCAATGCCCAGAAGGACCCTACAGCTGACCCCAGTGAGCCCTCTGCAGATAGCTATCTAACCCTCAGCACAGCTCCAACTATCACCAAAGCCCCCTTCTATGTCAATGGGGAGGCTTCTGAGAGAAGCAGTTATGAGAACGAGGAAGCGGAGCGAGAGTTGGAGATGGGTCCTGCTGGGTCCAGCTGGTGTCCAGACTCCAGGGAACGCCGCTCCAGGAAGCACCTCTCCCTAAGGCTTTGCAATAGGGATCCTGAGCCTGGAGGGGCTACGGAGAAAATGAAGACCCACCAGCTAGAGAATGGGCTCTCCAGATCTGTGTCCCAAGAGACAGAACCTGAGAGGGAGGCAGGACTTCAGAACACACACTTGAACCAGAAATTCTCCCCGGGGCCCCTCTCTCCTGAGGAGGAAGATGTGTTTTACAGTGACAGCCAATCTGATTTCATGCCGAGCCTTAAAGGTAAGGCCAAATTCAGCACCAGCTCTTCAGATCAATCCTTTGCCTCGTTTGATGATCAACAGAAGACGTGGTTTACTGAGAACCAGCGGGAAGAGAGGAGGAAGGACGTGAGTGCAGGTGACAGTCAGAAGGATGAGAAGGAGAATGTGATGGGGAAGGATGAGCCGCAGTACTGCGCCTTAAGCAATGGGCATTCGCACGTGGAAGAGCGCAGCCAGGGGGAAGCATTGCAAAGAGAAGGGGAAAGTGTGTCTGGAGGAAGAATCAGGAAGGCATCAGCAGAGGAAGCTAATTTCAAAGGCTCTCAGATTGGAGGAAATAAAGGTACAACATTTTCACAGGCTAAAGACCTCACCCCCTCCCCATCTTCTGCTTCAAACAAGCACATGCTCTTTACGATTAAAGACAACACCCTCAGAGCCACCCCCGTAATTAAACCTATCATGCTGCCTCTCCTGAGGACCATGTCCTTGGAGGACTCCCTCAGCAGTGGCCACAAAGAGGAGGAATTGTCAAGGCCAGAATGGGATGAGGATTCTGGTTTCTGTGCCCCCGAAAACCAGGACATTCTTGGTACATCGACACCCACTAACACGCAGGGCACACATGTGAAGTGCATGGCCAGTGAGGTCACAGGGGAACCCCAGCAGGGGTCCAGCACAGCCAGGATGGAGGCCTCTCAGCCAGCCCCAAAGGGTCCATCTATGCCTCCGGTAGGAGACTGGGACAGGGTGAAGCCACCCCCAGATGCAGCATACAGCGTCATGGCAAGCAATGGCAAGAGCAGTTCCACAGACCCAGGGAAGCTGGCAGCCCCACAGCACATCCCCACCATCGCTTTACCTGAGGGCGACGAAGAAGACCAGCCACCCCCGTGGCAGCCTGAATCCTGTTGGGAACAGCAGACACCAGGTTTCAAGAGTCACTTTTTGTCCACACCCAGAGCAGGCCCTGCTGGCAGAAGACCGGTCCCTGGTGAGACGGTGAATTCTCCCAATTCCAGCTCCCTGGGGGAGAGCAGCGCCTGCTCCCCTGCCGCCAGTAGCATTTGGGATGAGGCTTCCCAGGCCCCTGAAGAACCGGAGCTGCTGCCCAAGGAGCCTCCTCAAGCCAGCCCCTGGGCCAGCCCTAGTCCTGCCAGGGTCACCCGGAGGGAGGACCTGACCCATGCCCTGGTGTGGGAGGGCGGCTCTGACCCCCAGCTTGAACTGCTGGCAGAAGACCTCCGGACGCTCTCTCCAAGAGGTTCATTGCTGGATGTGGCCACCAGCCCAGCAGGCCCCCCTGGGAGACTTGAGCTTCCTGCACAACTGGAGAGGGCGGCAAGCAAACCACCTGCAGTCCCACCCAAAACGGAGAAAGCCCTACGGAGGGCGAAGAAGCTGGCAAGCAAGAGGAGGAAGACTGACCAGACACAGGAGAAGCATGGCGAGCCACAGGAGGGAAAACTCTGCCCGGAGGACTTGGAGCAGGCAGAGCAAAGGCCACTGTGCCCTAGAGAGAGGCCCCGACACAGTTTCCCCATGGTCCGTTCCCTGCCCCCTCCCATGCACCGCCACTCCGTGTCCAGCTTCTCCGAGTCTGTCGGGAGACGGCCTGGGGGCCTCCAGTCCCTCACACCCCTGCCCACTTACCCCGCCACCCAGAAGGTCCTCCAGGATCCGCAGTCCGGGGAGTACTTTGTCTTCGACTTGCCACTCCAGGTGAAAATCAAGACCTTCTATGACCCAGAGACGGGCAAGTATGTCAAGGTCTCCATCCCATCCTCCGAGGGGACCTCCCCAGAGCCGCCCCCACCGGATGCCCTGGCTGCTCCCTATGTGCTGTACCCTGGCTTCCAGCCGGTGCCCGTGACAGCCTTGATGCCACTGCGCTGCTCGTCTCAGCTCTCCGCCCCCACCTTCCTCAGGCAGGGCCCTCGCGCCTCCGTGGCCCACGCCAGGCCCCAGAGTGTCCACGAGGCTGGACTACAGCTGACCCCAGGGCCTCATGGTGACTGCACCCCACACTCTGCTGGCCAGCGCCCCCATAGGCCTCCGCAGAGCCCAGGAGAGGAGGGTGCAGAAGCTCCAGGCCTGGGCATCATCTCCACCGGAGACCTAGAGGACTTTGCCACAGAGGGCATTTCTTGAGTTACTGCAGACTGACCTCCACCCCCAGATGAACCCAGAGGAGCTGACTTCCCCCTTCCCCAGAACAAGCAACAGACACACACACACACACACACACACACACACACACACACACACACAGAGGCACACACGCGCGCACGCTCACACGCATGCACGCTCATCAACATACTTAGCCTTTCTGGATCCCTAAGTCCAGAAGGCAGTAGGGATCCCGAGACGACCTCACCCGAAGGGCTCCCGGGCTCTCCTCTGATGCAGGGGCGCTGCTTGCTTGGCCTGGTCCCCTCCATGTCAGTTCCCAGGTGCACTCTACTCCAGCCCTTCTCCTTCACTTCCTTCCCCCTGTCCTGGCCTGTCCTGCTCTTCCCTGGCCCTGCCAACCAGGTGGGTGTGGCAAGGGCACCACCTGGTCCTGAGGGTCCCTGTGCACCCGCACCCACCCACTCACTTGTAGGCTCCTTGGTGGGCAAACCCCTGAGGCCCCCAGCTCAGACACAGCAGCTGTTTCAGGTCACCTCAAGCAGACTGGCTGAGGACCAGCCCAGGGCAATCTTGCAGAAATGATTATTTGCATAGAATGGGTTTCCTTCACAGGGAGAAACTTGCTATGAAAGCTATTTTCTGATCAAGAAAAGGCCACTTTTTAAAAAGTGAAACAAGTTTGCAGATAAGGTTCTGTCCCTGGACTCCTGTCTTCCTTCTGTGGGCAGTGGGGTTCAGGGCTGACAGAGCCACTTCCCTGTCTTCCATAGCCTGGCATCTCACCTTGTCCCTTCAACACCTGTCCATGCCTTTGCAGGCCAGGCCCTCTACTAGATCCTGCCCCGATTCAGTGACCAGTACTTGTGCCCTGAACTCAAAAGGAAATTGTGTTCTCACCCCCTCATCCCCTGCCAGTTCCTGACCTTGGGGATTTGGAGAGAAGTATCAGATTAACTCAAGAGTCTGAGAGCTTTACCTAATGAAACTGGTGGCCACTGGCCCAGCACAGTAAAGCCAAAATCCACATTGAAGTCTGTAGTGGGAGAAAGGAGGGTGTTTATTTGCAGGCACGGAGCAAGGAGAATCAGGCAGCTCACACTTCAAACCTGCTCCCCAGTGGCTTGCAAGCATGGATTTTTAATGGCAAGGGAAATTTTCAGGAAAGCAGAAGTCACAGGTGAAATTGTAAATCAATACATGGAGGGTACATATTGGTTTGGCCTAAAAAGGCAGGATATCTTGAAGCAGGGGCTTATGGGTCATAGGTGGAGTCCAAAATTTTTGGAATTGCAATTGGTTAAGGAAGAGAAGCGTTGTTTAAAAATGTGGATTAACAGAAAGGAACGTTAGCTCTGGCTTGTTGGGGGGACTTTCCCCAAGCCCCCCGGGAAGAAATTTAGAACAAAGAGCCATGCTCCAAGTTCAGTCCTCAGCTCCCTCTTCTCTGAGGTCTCTGTGCCAGTGGATCCATATGGTGGGGTCTGGGTTTCTGAAAAATCACTCAGAGACACCTGTTCAGATGTTCTCTTTAGTTTCCAGAGGGAACAAAACACCCCATAATTCTAGCTTACTTGGCTGTTGTTTTAGGTTACTATTACCTTCCCGCTTATCAAGTTGCTCATTTGCTTCTCAGGGCTAGCTGGGTGCTTGGAATTTCCCTTGAAGGAGGCCAAGATTTTCCTGTATTTCCACAGTTGGGGCGGGGTCCCTGCCCCATCTCAAGAGCAGGTGCCCACTTGCAGTTAGGAAGGAAACGAGCACCCGGGGTCCTGGTAGATTCCATGCCACGCCTTCTACCGAAGCCTCTTAATTCTTGCTCTACTGGAAACACAGGGCCAAAACGCGCCTCCCTCCTTGTTTAGAAACCTCAGCAACTGCCGGGACTGTGCTGCCCAGGGTCCAGGGGACCATGCAAGATGCATCGTCCTTGTCCTGTTGTTGCAAAGGTGCCGTTTCCACACTGGGAGGAGAGGGAGGCATTCAGTAAACCAAGTCCCAGACTCACACAAATATAGGGGTTTTGAGCACAGTTGAGGTCATCATTTGGATTCAAGATTCCATACCCATTTGTTTTCCCCACAAGTGCAGCCACACCTCAGGGTATGACAATACCACACAAACCCCCACCCCCACCCCCATCAATGCCATTCAGTTTGGCCACACCTGTCACCAGCCAGGTGACCAGCCAGGAGTACAGGCAGACCACTGTCCCAAAATCTGGTTCCCATGAGTCACTCACTGGGTGCAAGCAACAAGAACGAAGTTGCATTTTGGCCCTGGCTCCAAATCACCTCAAGCATCCTCTCCACTTTGTTTTCATCTCACTAAAACATGAGAAGGAATATCTCATTTTACAATTCTCAGGGTCCGAGGAAAAGAATTGCCTCACAAAGGAAGAGTCCCTCCATTCAACAAGAACCACAGTTATAGTAAATATGTCCCCTCAGGGGAAAATATTACTTTGGGGAACTTATTTTGGGGAAGCAATCTTCTTCCTTAGAACCGTATTGATAGGGCTGTGGGCAGAGCTGTACACGTAAAGACTTGCTCCCAACAAGTGAGCTAGAAGGCAGCCTCACTCCCTTACAGCAATAGGCCTGTGTTCATGAAGCAGATCATGCCAGGGCACGCAAGCAGAGAGTCCCCGCCCAGTGAAGCCCAACTCTCTGACCAGTGACGTTTTCCTCTTTCCCTTTGCTCCTGAGAGAGGCCATGTATGCCTCCTTTCTTCTTCCTCACTCTCTCCTTCTCTTTCTTCCTTCCTTATTTCCCTCCCTCCTTCTCTTTCTTCATTCTTTCCTCCCTCTTTTATACAAATGTTTGCTCTGTGCCAGGCACTTTGATTGGCACTGATGGTACCATGACGATAAGATCTGGTCTCTCTACTCAAGGAGCTAAAATCTCACAGAGAGAGAAGACGATCACAATCCCACATATTAAGTAATTTAATAGGTTGCTCTAAGGAGCACCTAACTTGGTCTGGCCTCAGGAGTTGGCACCTGAACCAAGTCAAAAAACACAAAGCTGTCCATTAATTTATGAAAAAAAATCAGAATTTCCCCAGCTATAATCTATCAAAGATGACATTGATTAAATACTAATAGAGTTGTCTTGCCATATCAGAGGGTATTAATTCAGCTAATTGTTCATCAGCATTTCTAGTCAGCACAAAAGCTGAACCAGTGTAGCCTCACAGGATAGACCTTTATTGATAGGTCCTTCAGCTTCTGAATCGATACTTCACTCATAGGGGTTGCCCAGAAAAACCACCATTTCTACCATTGTGTTTAGTAGGACAGTGGTAAGATTTATGAGAACATGTTGTTTGTGGAAATTACAGATGTTGTCTGCATCTTCTGTGTAATGCCCTGGCCCTTTTCTGTGAGTGTGACCCCTCTCAATGTCTCCTGGGGAGAGGGCATGGAGGTGGAGCACCTCCGGGGAACGGTTGAAGGTCCCAGGCTGTTTAGCTAAACATGACCAAGTGCTCACATGATCAAGCATGTACCATGTGCTGGCCCATGAGTGAGGAGCTTGAGCCTGGACGGGGTCCTCCCAGTAAACCCATCCGAGATGCCCTCATTAGCCTCATTTTACTGTAATGGAAACAAAGGTGCCAGGATGGAATGTAACTGCCCACAGTCACAGAGCCACTAAGTGAGGGGTCACGCCAGGGACTTGGGCCGCTCTTACTTCTAGGTGGACTCCTTAACCCTCAGCCAGTGCTTTGTAAGCGCGGTCCCTGGAGCAGCAGCCCCCACATAACCAGGGGCTTGTGAGAAGTCCAGAATCCCAATCTCCATCTTCACAAGCTTCCACAGGTGGTGGATCCATTTGTGTATTG
The DNA here is from genome assembly GCF_048565385.1 of Saimiri boliviensis. Taxonomy (NCBI): domain Eukaryota; kingdom Metazoa; phylum Chordata; class Mammalia; order Primates; family Cebidae; genus Saimiri; species Saimiri boliviensis. Next base: position 26,034,456 of record NC_133460.1, on the reverse strand, counting down.
AATTCTAGTGCTGTCAGCCTCTGCTCAGCCTGGAGAAATTTTGGGGCCATGCATTGGATGTCTTCATGTCTCTACAGCATTGTTTTGTGCAAAGGAAAAGAGAGTAGTACATCTAGGTGGGGGAGTTGCAGGAAAGCTGGTTGACATTCAGTGTGAGAAAGACATCTCTGAGGATGAGCATCATCTTTTTTTTTTTTTTTTTTTTTTTAGACAGAGTCTTGCTCTGTTACCCAGGCTGGAGTGTAGTAGCACAATCTCAGCTCACCGCAACCTCCGCCTCCAGGCAAGCAATTCTCCTGCCTCAGCCTCCTGAGTAGCTGAGATTATAGGTGTGCACCATCGCACCTGACTAATTTTTGTGTTTTTGGTAGTGACGGGGTTTCACCTTGTTGGCCTGGCTGATCTTGAACTCCTGACCTCAAGTGATCCTCCCAGCTTGGCCTTCCAAAGTGCTGGGATTACAGGAGTGAGCCACCACACCCAGCCACTAGCATCATCCTGACATGGTGTCAACTGCTGGGGATAGCTGAGCTCCCCGCCACTGGAGACATGGAAGCTGATGACCCCTTTCCTAAAACAAAGATGGACTCAGATATAAGAAGGGACCTGACTATCTTTTGGGACCCCAGGCTACTTTGGGGGCCCCAGTATGCCAGTGGCAAAGATGCGAGGTCACAGGCACGTGATGGAAAACATTTGCATACAAAAGGGGAGCTCTTTGGCAAACCCTGAATTCTGTACATGTGGAAAACATTTCGGCCCGGATACACCATGAAGTTGGACACACCTGTCGACACAGGTCTTCCAAATCATTCAGATATGAAGTCCAAGGTGACTGGAGCAAACTCAGAGCCACATCCCCGAGCTTGTCACCACCAGAGCCTTGTTGAGGCTTTCTCAGTGTCACCACGCAGAGCCGCCTGACAGAGGGCTCTTCCCTTCCACCCGGTGGCTGTGTGGGCTCCTCCCTTAGCTGCCAGCTCCCAGCAGAATGCTGCAGGCTGCCTGGCCCTCAGAATCATTTGTGCACTTGTTAACACTTGTTAGTCATGCAGGCCCTATTTCCAGTTCACCTCATCAGATTGTCCAAGTGTGGGAAAGGGTCACTGCAGAGGCTCCAGTTCCCAGGAGGTTCCGGTTCACCCAAACTCTCAAACGCCACTCCAGAGCAGAGTTCCACACCTGAGCCCCACATACTGGCCAGGCGCTGCTGGGCCCAGAGTTCCGTCCACGGACACCCTCCTGTGGAAGGTTATGTGGAGGAAGGGCCTGGGGGCAAGAAGAACTCAGAGGCACTGTTTTCTCCACCTGGAAGCTATGAAGGCGGAACGGCATGGCAGCTCCGGAGGGCCACCCAGGGCAGCGCCAGCCCTGCCCAGAGCCACCCGGCCTGTCTGCTTCCCGCTACCACACCTTCCCCTCCTCCTGCAGGCGTGCCCCAAAGCTCTATCAAGAGGATACTCTTCCACAGAAGGGAGGAGGAGGAGGGGCATTGTTAGAAATAGACTTCCCTTTGAAGGGAAATTCAAACTTTTCCTCTGAAGGTTTCATAATTGCATCTGCTGAGACAAACTGACAATAGATAGAGTAAACAGAGAAAAGGCCTACAAATTTATTAACATGCAAGCCCAGGGGAGTCGCACGAAGTATGAAACTCTAAGAAGGACCAGATGGTTGAAGCTTAAATACCCTCTTCAGAGGGGAGAGGAAGTTGGGGGTTGCAATTCTGAAGAAGAGTAAATGACTTTTTGAGGGAAGATGATAAATGGGTCTAAAGAGCACACAGTGGCCTAGAGCAAAGTCCCCTGGGTCCTGGGTGTCACATCCACTCCAGTCTTCTTTCCTAGCCTTCTTTCCTATAAGTTCATCTCTGTTTGATGAGATAGGGAGGGGGTCCAAGACAACTGCATTCCTTCTGAAGGAACTTCCCTTCATCAAGAAAGCCCCTCCTCATCCTCCGGGAGAAGCAAAGAGGAGAGGGACAGGGTCGAGAGAAGGTCAGAGGGACCCTGATTCTGGGCCTGCTTCTTTAGTTCAAAGTGTTCAGCATGTCAAGGTGCCACACGTTAGGGTAACATCTTCAACTGGGTGAAGGCTGGGGTCTGAGCAATGCAAGTAGCTGTCCGAGGATGAAGGCGCTCCACTGGCCACTATCCCCAAGCAGGGAGTTAATGTTCTTGTGTTCGTCATTGGCCAAACTGTAGTTTAGTTTTTAAGTCTTTGTACTGTCTCAGAATTTTTCTCCAGCCTCAGCTTGCTCTGGGCATTGTCACATGGATGCCGTTTCCGCAGGTCCTTGCCTAGTGTCAGTCCTGCTCTGGGGTCCCAGCCCTCATGTCCATCTGTTCTGAGCTTTAGAGCCCTCCCTTAGGCCCCTTCATGAGAGCGTTGTCAGCTCCTGCCGTCTCGTCCTTCATGATCATCTCTCTATGTTCCTGTGAATTCGGAGGCCTTGGGCTCGTGTGGTCCTCTTTCCCATTTACAAACGCCATATGTGTGGTTGGTCTCCTTCAGCATTCTCATGCTTTCACCAGCCCATTCCTCCTCACTGAGGAAGCCTGAAAGAGTCAGCAGGCCAAGTCAAGAGTTAATCAAATGGTTGGCTTCTAGCAGAGACTGCCAGTCAGCGCTGACAGAATTGGAGGCCTCGTTGCTGCTTTCTTGCACCGAGTCCTCATGTACTTGTGTGAGGAGTGGCCCCTGCACAGGGCAAGGTGATCTCAGTGCCCCCACTCTCCATCTGTCCTGACTTACACACAGTTACTACATCTCTACTACAGGGCAAGGTGATCTCAGTGGCCCTCTCGTCTGTTCTGACCCACACACAGTTACCACATCTCCACGCACAGGGCAAAGTGTTCTCAGTGGGTCCCCCGCTTCTGTCCTGACCCACACACAGTTATTGCATCTCCATGCACAGGGCAAGTTGATCTCGGTGGGTTCCCCACTTCTGTCCTGACCCACACACAATTATTACATCTCTACGCACAGGGCAAGTTGATCTCAGTGGGTCCCCCGCTTCTGTCCTGACCCACACACAGTTATCACATCTCCACGCACAGGGCAAGGTGTTCTCAGTGGGTCCCCGGCATCTGTTCTGACCCCCATGCACAGTTATTACATCTCCACACACAGGGCAAGTTGATCTCAGTGGGTCCCCCACTTCTGTCCTGACCCACACACAGTTATCACATCTCCACGCACAGGGCAAGTTGATCTCAGTGGCCCTCCCATCTGTTCTGACACACAGTTACCACATCTCAACTGCCTAATGTGCTGGTTTCCCAGAAGGCAAATACCTCTTGATTGAAAACTGATACCTCTTGATTGAAAACTTTTGACCAATGCTTCACATCACTAGTCATTAGGGAAATGCAAATAAAACCACAATGAGATACCACCTCACACCCAGTGGATGGCTACTATCAAAAAGAAAACGGAAAATAACAAGCGTTGGCGAGGGTGTAGAGAAACTGTACACTGCCTGGTGGTCCAAGCCATAGTCCTGGTTGCCGTTCCGCCTGCTTCCAATCTCTTGCCCTCAATTCAGTCGGGCCCCAAACCTGTCAATTCTACCTCCAGGTATTTATCAATCCATCATCCATCTGCACCCACCATCATCCCTCACAGGACTGTTGCTGACATCCCTTCACTGCTCTGACTTCTATTACGACCTCCTTCCAACTGCTCCCACAGGGTAGCCTGAGGTTCTGACTAATGCACCAAAATGTTCCTGCTCACCTCCGGACAGAGCTGGGCTCCAGGGCACAGAGTGCAAGGTCTTCCTGCATTGGAGTCTCCATCCTCTCCAGCCTCATCGCCCACCTGTTCCTACAGCTTCCTTACACCTCGGCTTTCCTGAGCTTCTCCAAGATGACCAAAGAGGCCATTTCTTGCCCTTTCCACATGTCCTTTCCTCTGTGGCTATGTAAAAACCTGTCCACCAGGTTTTAACACCCCTGCCTCAGACGGTGGGAAACTTTAACACCCTCACTCAAAGGTGGGAAAACACCATGCCGCTTCTGCTAGCCCTCTGGAACACACTCCTGAAGTCCTAGTGGCCACAGAGGCAGTGTTTGTATCCTAGGTCACTCCACCATAGGAAAGCTACATCAGCCCATATGGAGAGATGGCCTGGAGGGACACTGGAAACATATGTACCAGAGGGTGTACTAGGTCGTTTATTTGTGTTTGGTTTTGGTTTTGGTTTTGTTTCTGTTTTCTTTTTTGAGAAGGAGCTCTGTTGCCCAGATTGGAGTGCAGTGGTGCAATCTAGGCTCACTGCAACCTCTGCCTCCTGGGTTCAAGCAATTCTCCCACCTCAGCCTCCCAAGTAGTTAGGACTACAGGCAGGAGCCACCATGCCCAGGTAATTTTTGTATTTGTAGCAGAGATGGGGTTTCACCATGTTGGCCAAGCTGGTCTCAAACTCCTTACCTCAAGTGATCCACCCGCCTCGACCTCCCAAAGTGCTGGGATTATAGGCATGATCATTGTTATAAAGAAATACCTGGGGCTGGGTAATTGATAAAGAAAAGAGGTTTAATTGGCTCACCGTTCTGCAGGCTGTACAGGAAGCATAGTGGTATCTGCTTCTGGGCTGCAGGGTGGGGGATCTCAGGAAGCTTCCAATGATGACAGAAGGCAAAGCAGGGGCAGGCACATCACATGACAAAAGCAGAAGCAAGAGAGACAGCGGAGGGGGAGGTGCCACACACATTTAAGAGACCAGATCTCACAAGATTTCACTATCATGAAGACAACACCACACCATGAGGGATCCATCCCCATGACCCAAACACTTCCCACCAGGCCTACCTCCAACACTGAGGATTATAATTTAACAGGAGATTTGGGCAGGGACATATATTCAAACCATGTCAGAGAGGGAGGCCCCCAGCCAGATCGGCACACTCATCCATACTGTTTTAGCTCCATCCATGGGCTGACAGAGACCAGGTTCCTGACTCACAAAGCTGTGAAAGACAATGAAGATTGTTGTTGTTTTAAGCCACTAGGGTTTTGGAGTGCTTTATGACACAGCAGCAGATAACCAGAGCCCTCTCTTTCTCCCATTCTCCCTTCCCTCCCTACCCTCATACAATCCCTGAAACCTCGCTCTCTTCCAGCTTTCTCTTGACTAATTCCTGTGGGTCCTGACCTGCAGCCTTCTCTTGACTACTTCCTGTGGCCTGACCTGCAGCCTTCTCTTGTTCACTTCCTGTGGGTCCTCACCTGCAGCCTTCTCTTAACTACTTCCTGTGGGTCATGACTTACAGCCTTCTCTCATTCACTTCTTGTACGTTCTAACCTACAGCCTTCTCTTGTCTATTCCCTGTGGATTCTAATCTACAGCCTTCTTTTGTCTAAATTCCATGGATCCTAATCTTACAGCTCTCTCTTATTTACTTCCTAAGGATCCTAACTTTATAACCCTCTCTTTTCTGCCTCCTTTGGATCCTGTGGATCCTAACCCTACAGCTTCATTTTGTCTAATTTCTACACATACTAACCTTAACGTCTCATTTCTACAGATCCTAATCGTACAGACCTCTCTTGCCTAGTTCTTACCGATCCCAACCTTATAAACTTTGCTTGCCTCATTCCTCCAGACTTTAACCTTGCAGTCTTTCCTAATTTCTAGAGACCCGAAACATATAGCCTTCTCTTTTATATGTATTATATATCTTAAGGTATCCCACCTTAGATACCATGTCCCTCTAGGAGGCTGTCTCTGATGTCCTAACTCCTAACCACTGGCACTGTGTACTTCGCCCCTCATTGAACATATTGTCATTACCTATTTAACTGTCTCCCTCACCCAGGCAATGGTCAGTTTTGGAGGAAGGAAACTTGCCTGCCCACATTATGTTCCATCCCCAGAGACTGACAAAGTGCTGGGTACGAAGTAGGCAACCAGTAAACATCTTTCAACTCAGTGGAATTCTTATTTTACATTGTTGGGTTGAAGCCAGTAAAAACAATTTTTTGGAAGAACAAATAATGGCATTTTGACTGTGTTTCTTCACTTTTCCCAGCTGGCTGTTGAATACCATGCAGATGAGCTCCAGTTCCAAGTCACAGTGAATGCCTTCCCCCCAACCCCTGTGTGTAGCTAGACTGAACCCCACAGATGGAATCTCAGGTATCCAAGAACAAGGGTCCTGCGATGTAACCCATACATAAGTACTTAACATCTGACTAATGCTCTTTGATGAGAAATGTCATGCCTGCCAACCAAAGGAGGCCAGAAGTCTTGCCCAGCACTCACAACAACATCCAAAGCACAAATTAGAACTGAAGTATTATGTGGTTTTGTGATGATGAAATGATGCAGACATTAGGCAAATTGTATTAAGTGAAAGTGGTAGATAAGCCTGAATTCTGTGTTTATTACCACAGGGATAATTCAGCTTTGGACTACAGTCATTAGCAAGTGGCAAGGCCAAGTACAGATGGACTTTTAACTTTTTAGTCACCTAAGAGAAAACAGAGGTGCAATTCTTCAGGACCAAGAGGGTAAATTAAGATCGTTATTTTATTGGTCTTCTCATTTCCCCTCAATCCAATAAATCTGCTTGATTTCAGTTTCATAGATGGAGAAACAAATATTATCACAGAAAAAAGTGGCTCTAAAAGGTAAATAGCATCACTACCCAAAACCTCCACATATCTATGTTTAAATCTGTGTACAGCATTTGGACATTATGGAGCACGGAGGAGCTTTCAAAACTTCTAGAGCATCCAAAGGATTCTTAACATCCATGATTGAGACATGTTCATATCTCAATCCATTGCCCTATGAGTTTTTGAAACAGGTAGCTTTGAAGGTCAAATCAGCCACTAAGAGTTTTTTAATACTTCAAAAAATTCCAACAGTTTTCTTTGAGCATGTTCTTGAGCCTCCAAAAGCTTGAAACTAGCTGACCCAGCTAAATACATTTGTTGAAGGAACCCAGACTACACTGTGTTCCTACAGCATATTATCATTGCTGACATGAATGGCTCACCCAGCCCTGGTAAAGAACTTTGCCTCTTGCACTCTGCCAGGGCCAGGGGTGGGGCAGAAGCCACCAGAAGCAAGGAGACGGTAGGAAGAAATTCCCTCGAAAAATACCCTCATCATATTAGAATCTAATCTCAGTTCTCCAGGCTGTTGGCAGAAGATGCTAAACGCTATGGTTTGATTGTGGCCCCCAAAGTCCATGTGTTGGAAATGTAGTGCCCAATGCAACAGTGTTGAAAGCTGGGACCTTTCGGAAGTGATTAGGTCATGAGGGCTCTACCTCATGAATGGATCAATACTGTTATCTCAGGAGTGGGTTCCTGATAAAAGGATGAATGTGGCCCCCTTCCCTCTCTCACACACATGCTCGTCCAGTCAGGTGAGGTCTTCTGCCATGTTATGATGCTGCAAGATGGCCCTCACCAGATTCATCCACTTGATCTTGAACTTCCTGGCCTCCAGAACTAGGAGCCAAATACACTCTATTGTTTACAAAGTATCCAGTCTGTGGTATTTTGTTATAGCAGCATAAAATGGACTAAGACACTAAAGACAAGGGTTTTTCTAAGTAAATCTGAGCCCTATGTTGATGGCTGTAGAAATTATTTACTAGATATGAGTCTTTCCTCTCTGCTATTCAGGCAGGGACTCCAGCACCCCAGGTGAGATGTGTCCTTGCAAGGTGACATCATCAGTAGATCCATCAAATTGGGTCATTCTGATTTACACCAAAAGCCTTTTCAACATTTAATAGGAATTTTGTATCAAAAGGAATATGAATAATTTTATCATGCTCCATGAATAAGCTCTAAGCTGAATCTACCAGTCACTAAAATTGACCACCATAACTAACTGAACTACGTATCATGAAGACATGTCTCTTCTATCGTCCCTCTTCAACAGGGGTTCTGCATGAAAAAACTAAATGGTTTTTAGATATTGGGCAACAGGCAGCATAGGACTGAAATCCTGAAGAGAGGGCACACACACACAAGGTGAGTGCTAGGATTTTACCAGCTTATTGCCTGGAGGAAATTTTCAGGTTGCAATGCAGGGAGGGGAAACCCAAGAAGAGCCTGGTGGTTTGTCTTTGCAGCCACAGAGATCAGAGTTTGAAGAGACCCAAAAAGCCAAAATTTGCAGGACCGAATACTGGGGAGGAGGAAGTGCCACAGGAAGGAGGCTTTGGAAATCTGCAGAGAAGTCTCAAGTCTTGGGCTTAGTAATGATACACATATATGGGAGAAGAAGCTTCTAGGAAATGAAGTACAGTAATGCATATGCAGAATAATCCCCAGAACTCGTAAAAAGTTGGGAATAGTTCACATCCCACCCATCAGAATGGAAATACCTCACAAGACACAGGTCGTTGGCTAGAATCTTCAGAAGGGTATCACTTTGGAGTGAAGCTAAATAAGTCTTAGAATAAAGGCTCACTGTATCTACCCTTTAAAAAGCTTGAAAGCAAGCCTGCAAAGCTGCAGTGTCCTATAGGGTAGCCAGTAGCCAAATGTGGCTGTTTTAAATTAAATAAAATTAGAAGTTTAGTTACTCAGTTGTACTTAGGTAAATAGAAAGTGTTCACAAGCCACATGTGAGTAGTGGCTATCATTCTGGACAGATTATAGAACATTTATCAAAATAAGTTCTAAATGATCCAACTAATTTCAAGTAACTTAATTGTTACTTGATGTAAGCGATGTAAGAATGGCATAGCACAAGTAACTTAATTGTTCATCATACAAAATATGACTCCATTTAGAAGAATACAACAAAATCCAGCAATTTTCAGTAGCCAATAAAATACTACCAGGCATGCAAAAAGCAGAAAAATACAACTCATCATCAGGTAAAAGAATTCACTCAGTAGAAACATACCCTAAACGAAAGAACAACTAGACAAGGTCATTCAAACAGCTATTCTAAACATGTTCTATACACTCCAGAATGCAGAGAAAAACATGAGCATGATAAGGAGACAAACGTTAAGAAACAAAAGATAGCCCAAATGTAACTTCTGGAAGTAAATATTACCATAACTGAAATGAAGAATACAGTGGATCAAATTAATAGCAGATTAGACAATCAGAAGAAAATGCCACTGAACTAGAAGATATAGCAAGATAAACTATATATAAAATGAGATGCATGGAAAGACTTTTAAAAAATTCATAGCATTAGTGACTTGTGGGACAATATCAAGGGGTTTAATATACACTTAATTGGAATCAAAGTGAGGAAGAAAGAGATAAGGAAAAAAACTGAAGAAATAATGATTGATTTCTTTTCCAGATTTTTGTGATGTTTGGATGTCCCCTCCAAATCTCATGTTAAATTGCAATCCCCATGTTGGAAGTGGGGCCCGCTGGGAGGTGACCATCATGGGGCAGATCCCACCAGGCTTGGTGCCATCTCACACTGGAGTGAGATCTGATTAAGTCTGTGACACCCTTCCGCCCCGGCTTGCTCTTGCTCCTGCTCTCACCATGTGAGATGCCTGCTTGCCTTTTGGTTTCCACCATAATTGTAAGCTTCCTTAGGCCTCCCCTGAAGCCCTGCGGATGTTGGTGCCAGGCTTCCTGTACAGCCTGCAGGATTGTGAGCCAAATAAACTTTTCTTTATAAATTACCCAGTCTTAGGTATTTCTTTATAGCGATGTAAGAATGGCATAGCACAAATTTAGTAATAAATATAAGCCCAGAATACAAGCCCAGCGATGTAAGAATGGCATAGCACAAATTTAGTAATAAATATAAGCCCAGAAATTCAAGAATTTCAATAAACGCTATGCAGAATAAATATGAAGACAGAATAAATACAATAAATTAACCAGTGAGTAAGAGAAAATTTTTAAAGCAACTGTAGGAAAAGAAAACATATTACATTCATAAGATCAAAGATAAGAATTACAACAGACCTATCACCAGAATCTATGCAAGAAAGAAGACAGTGTAGCAACATCTTTAAAGTACTGAAAGAAATACTCTGTCAATGTGTAATTGTTTGGCCAGTAAAAATATCATCCAAAAATAAAGATGAAATAAAATCAGACAAAAAATTCTAAAACAATTTATCCCTAGAAGATCTGTACCTCAAGAAATGTAAAAACAAGTTATTTAGGCAGAAAGAAAATGATATCTGATGGCAAGCTGAGAATCTGAACCTACACTAGAGAATTCATGAACCATAAAAACTGGAAATATGTGAATAAGTAAAATAGCCATTTTTCACATTTAACATATCTAAAGATAATTGTTTAAAGCAAAAATAATGTCAATGCAGTGTGGGATTTATATAAACAGAAGCAAAATATATATCAACAATAGCACAGGGGATAAAGGGAGGAAGACAAAGATATTGTTGTAAGGTTTATATAAGAAGTATGATAATATTATTGGAGGGTTGTTTTAAATTAAGGATTACATTGTAAATCCTAGAGCAACCACTAACAATAATATGAGATTAAACCAACATGCGGTGAAGTGAATTATAGAAAATAATGTTTCCAAAAGAAGAGAGGGAAAGACAGAAAAAAGAAACAAGGAGAATATGAGACAAATATCAAGATGCTAGATTCTAATCCAAAATAGACAACTATATTAAATATAAATGATAAATGGCCTAAGCACCCCAATTCAGACACAGAGATGGTCAGATTGGATGGAAAAAGAAAAACCTAATTATAACCTGTCAGTAGACATTCAAATTCAAATGTAAAGGCACAAACAGTTTTAAAAGTAAAAGCATACAAAAGGACATATTGTGCTAACACCAATAAAAATAAAGCTAACTTGTCTACATCAGAATTGAGCAAACGGGACATAGGGGTCCTAAGTAAAAACAAATCTTCAAAATACATGAAGCGAAAACTTATAACATGACAAGGATAAATTTTAAAAACTGTAGTCAAAGTGTATTAGTCCCTTCTTGCACTGTTATAAAGAAATACCTGAAGGCTGGGCACAGTGGCTCACATCTGTAATTCCAGCACCTCGGGAGGCCGAGGCAGGCAGATCACTTGAGGCCAGGAGTTCAAGACCAGCCTGGGAAACATGGCCAAACTCCATCTCTACTAAAAAAAGAAAAATGCAAAGATTAGCTGGGTGTTGTGGAGCGTGCCTGTAATCCCAGCTACTTCAGGAGGCTGAGGCACTAGAATTGCTTGAACTCAGGAGGCAGATGTTGCAGTGAGCCAAGATCAGCCTGGGTGACAGAGTGGGAAAAAAAAATAGGTAACAGAGACTGGGTAACTTATTTTGGTACATATACACCATGGAATATTATGCAGCCATCGAAAACGATGAGTTCGTGTCCTTTGCAGGGACATGGATGAACCTGGAAACCATCATTCTCAGCAAACTGACACAAGAGCAGAAAATCAAACACCGCATGTTCTCACTCATAGGTGGGTGTTGAACAATGAGAACACATGGACACAGGGAGGGGAGCACTACACACTGGGGTCCGCTGGGGGGAAATGGGGGAGGGACGGGGGGGTGGGGAGGTGGGGAGAGATAGCATGGGGAGAAATGACAGATACAGGTGAGAGGAAGGAAGGCAGCAAACCACACTGCCATGTGTGTACCTATGCAACAATCTTGCATGTCCTTCACATGTACCCCAAAACCTAAAATGCAATAAAAATAAATTAATTAATTAATTAATTTTTTAAAAAAAACTTCAATTGGCTCATGGTTCCGCAGGCTGTACAGGAAGCTTAGCAGCTTCTGCTTCTGAGGAGGCCTCAGGAATCTTCCAGTCATGGCAGAAGGCAAAGGGGAACAGAAGTCTCACAAGACAGGACAGGAGCAAGACAAACATTGATGGGAGGTGCTGCACACCTTTAAACAATCAGATGTCACGAGAATTCACTCACTACCCCAAAGCAACAGCATCAAGGGGTAATGCTAAACCATTCATGGGAAACTGCCCCCATGATCCAATCACCTCCCACCAGGCCCCACCTCCAGCACTGGCAATTACAATTTGACAGGAGATTTGGTGGGAACACAGATCCAAACCATATCACAAAGATTTCAACATCATTCTCTTAATAACTGACACAAGTAGACAGAAAATCATTAATGATATAGAAGACTTGAGAAACTATTAACCAACTTGATCTTATTGACATTTATATAGCACTTCAATCTGCATCCTAAAAATATTCTTTTCAAGTGCACATGGAATATTCACCAACATAAGCCATATTCTGGGGCATAAAACAAATCTCAGTAAAGTTTAAAGGGTTCAAACAATAAAAAGCATGTTCTCCAACCAAAAGAAAATTAAATTAGAAATCAATAGCAGAGATGGAGGGGCAGAGCAAGATAGCAGAATAGGGGCAGGGCGCAGTAGCTCACACCTGTAATCTCAGCACTTTTGGAGGCCAAGGCAGTTGGATCATGAGGTCAAGAGACTGAGACCATCCTGGCCAACATGGTGAAAATCTGTCTCTACTAAAAATAAAAACACTAACCAGGCGTGGTGGCATGCTCCTGTAGTCCTAGCTACTTGGGAGGCTGAGGCAGAAGAATCACTTGAACCCAGGAGGCACAGATTCCAGGTTCCAGTGAGCCAAGATTCTGCCACTGTACTCCAGCCTGGAGACAAAGTGAGACTTCATCTCAAAAAAAAAAAAAAAAAAAAAAAGATAGCATAATAGAAAACTCCACCGATCATCATACTTGCAAGGACAGCAATTTAACAACTATTTACATATAAAAAACACCTCCCTAAGAACCAAAAATCAGGTGATCACTCATAGTACCTGATTTTAACTTCATATCCCTGAGATAGGCACCGAAGAGAGAGGAAAAACAGTCCTGAATTGCCGACACCACTCCTTCTTCACCCCTAGCAGCAGAGGAATGGTGCAGAGAGCCTCTCTGGGCCCTGGGGGAGGGAGAACACAACTGTGAGGCACTGAACTTGGCACTATTATTTTAGAGCAGAAAGGAAAAGCAGACCAAGCACAGCTGACACCCACTCAGAGGGAGCATTTAAACCAGCCCTAGCCAGAGGGAATGGCCTATCCCAGCAGTCCAAACGTGAGTGGCTGCAAACCTCACTACTGAGGGCTACACTACTCTGTATCTCCAAGTAATCTTGAAAGGCAGTCTACACCATAAGGACTGCAAATTTTAAGGCCTGGTGCTGAATCAGACCCAGAGACAGTGGACTCGGGAAGCATGAGACATACTGAGACACCAGTACGATAAAGGGGTCAATTTAGCAAGAGAATATAACAATCTGAAAATATATATGAACCTAACACAGGAGCACCAGATATATAAAGGGAGTGTAATTTGAACTAAGGAGAGAGATAAGCCCAATACTGTAATAGCTGGAGACTTCAATGCCCCACTCACAGCACTGGACAGATCTTCCAGACAGAAAATCAACAAATAAACATCAGACTTAATTTATGCTATAGACCAAATGGATCTAATAGATATTTACAGAACATTTTATCCAAGAGCTGCATAATACACATTTTCCTCAGCACATGGATGGTCCTCCACAGACCATATGTTAGGTCACAAAACTAGTCTTAAAACATTCAAAAAAATTGAATATCAAGCACTTCTCTGACCACAATGGAATACAACTACAGATTAATAACAAGTGGAATTTTGGAAACTACACAAATGCATGAACCCATAACATACCAAAACCTATGGAATACAGCAAAAGCAGCACTAAGAGAGAAGTTTATACCTGTAACTGGCTCCGTCAAAAAAGAGGAAAAACTTCTAATAAATAATCTAATGATGTATATTAAACAATCAAAAAACCAAAAGCTAATCAAACCCAAGATTAGTAGAAGAAAATAAACAATAAAGATTAGAGCAGAAATCAATGAAACTGAAACAGGAAAAAAAAATTACAAATTAATAAAACAAAAAGTTGTTTTTTAAAAAGTTAAACAAAACTGACAAACCTTTAGCCAGACTAAGAAAAAAATAAGACAAGATCCAAGTAAATAAAATTGGAAATTTAAAAAGGAGACATTACAACCAATACCGCAGAAAGTCAAAGGATCATTAGTGGCCACTGTGAGCAACTATATACCAATGAATTGGAAACCCTAGAAGAAATGGACAAATTCCTGTATACATACAACTTACCAAGATTAAACCAGGAAGAAATCCAAAACCTGAACAGAACAATAATAAGTAATGAGATCAAAGCCATAATTAAAAGCCTCCCAGTAAAGAAAAGCCCACGACCTGATGGCTTCACTGCTGAATTCTACCAAACATTTAAAGAAGAACTAATATCAATCCTGTTCAAACTATTCCAAAAAATAGAGGAGGGAATACTTCCAAACTTATTTTATGAGACCAGTGATACCTTAATATCAAAACCAGACAAAGATACATCAACAAAAAAAAAAAAAGAAAAAAAGAAAAGAAAAACGACAGGTCCATATCTCTGTTGAATATTATTGATGCAAAAATTCTCAACAAAACACTAGCAAATCTAATTCACCAATACATTAGAAAGATCCTTTATCATGACCAAGTGGGATTATCTCTGGGATGCAAGGATGATTCAATACATACAAATTAATCAACATGATACATCACATCAATAGAATGAAGGATAAGAACTATTTGATCATTTCAATTGATGCTGAAAAGCATTTGATGAAATTCAACACCCCTTTATGATAAAAAAAAACTCAAAATATGAGGATAAGCAGAATATACCTCAACATAATAAAAGCCATATGTGACAGACCCACAGTTAGTATCATACTGAATAGGGGAAAATGGAAAGTCTTTCCTCTAAGATCTAGAATACAACAAGGATGCCCACTGTCACCATTGTTACTCAACCCAGTACTAGAAGTCCTGGCTAGAGCAGTCAGACCAGAGAAAGATAAAGGGCAACCAAACTGGAATTGAGGAAGTCAATTTATCCTTGTTTGCAGATGATATGGTCTTACATTTGGAAAAACCTAAAAACTCCACAAGAGAACTACCAGAACTGATAAACAAATTCACTAAAGTTGCAGGATGCAAAATCAACATACAAAAAATGGTAGCATTTCTATATGTCAATAGTAAACCATGTGAAAAGGAAATTTTACAAAATAATTCCATTTATTATAGCCACACATAAAATTATATACCTAGGAATTAACTTAAAGAAGTGACACATCTCTATTACGAAAACTCTAGGACACTGATGAAAGAAATTGAAGAGGACACAAAAAAATGGAAAAATATTCCATGTTTATGAATTGGAAGAATCGTTATTGTTAAAATGTCCATACTATCCAAAGCAATCTGCAGATTCAATGCAGTCCTTATTAAAATAGCAATGACCTTCACAGAAATAGAAAAAATATCAGAAAAAAAATTTCTATCTATTCTTCACAAAAATAGAAAAAAATTACATGGAACCACAGAAGATCCATGATAGCCAAAGCTAGCCTAAGCAAAAAGAACAAAACTGAAGGAATCAGTTTTGACTTCAAATTATATTACAGAGCTATGGTCATCCCAACGACATGGTACTGGCATAAAAACTGATGTGTAGATCAAGGGAACAGGATAGAAAACCCAGAAACAAATCCAGCTACAGCGAACTCATTTTTAACAAAGGTGACAAGAACATAGACTGGGGAAAAGACAGTCTCTTCAATAAATGGTGCTGGGAAAACTGGATATCCATATGCAAAAAGTGAAACTAGACCCCTGTCTCTTGCCATGTACAAAAATCAAACAGAAATTGATTAAAGACAAATCTGAGACCTTAAACTATGAAACTACTACAAGAAAATGTTGGGAGAAACCTCCAGGACCTTGGCCTGGGCAAAAATTTCTTGAGCAATAACCTGAAAGCACAGGCAACGAGAGCAAAAATGGACAAATGGGATCACATCAAGTTAACAAGCTTCTGAGCAGCAAAGGAAACAACTGACAAAGTGAAGAGACAACCCACAGAATGGGAGAAAATATTTGCAAACTACCCATCTGACAAGGGCATAAAAACAGAATATATAAAGAGCTCAAACAACTCTATAGGTAAAAATCAAATTTAATCAAAAATGGGCAAAAGATCTAAATAGACATTTCTCAAAAGAAGACATACAAATGGCAAACAGGCATATGAAAATGTGCTCAACATCACTGATCATCAGAGAAATGCAAATCAAAACTATAATGATGCTGGACATGGTGGCTCACACCTGTAATCCCAGCACTTTGGGGGACCAAGGTGGGCAGATCACCTGAGGTCAGGAGTTTGAGACCAGCCTGGCCAATATGGTGAAACCCCGTCTCTACTAAAAAGACAAAAATTATCCGGGTGTGGTGGTGGGTGCCTGTAATCCCAGCCACTCGGGAGGCTGAGGCAGGAGAATTGCTTGAGCCTGGGAGGCGGATGTTGCAGTGAGCAGAGATGGTGCCACTGCATTCCAGCCTGGTGACAGAGCAAGACTCCATCTCAAAAAAAAAAAAAAAAAAAAAAAAAAAAGCTACAATGATTACAATGATATATCATCTCACCTCAGTTAAAATGGCTTTTATCCAAAAGAAAGGCAATAACAGATAACTGGCAAGGATGTGGAGAAAAGGAAACCCTTGTACACTGTTCGTGAGAATGTAAATTAATACAACCACTATGCAGAACAGTTTAAAGATGCTTCATAAAACTAAAAATACAGCTACTATAAAATCCAGGAAATCCACTGCTAGGTATGTACCCAGAAGAAAGGAAATCAGTGTATTGAAATGATGTCTGCACTCCCACGTTGAATGCAGCACTATTCACAATAGCCAAGATTTGGAAGCAGCTTAAGTTCCCATCAACAGACAAGTGGATAAACAACATGTAGCGCCTATACACAATGGAGTACTATTCAGCCACGAAAAGAACAAGATCGTCATTTGCAACAACATGGATGGAACTGGAGGTCATTATGTTAAGTGAAATAAGCCACAAAAAGACAAACCTCACATGTTCTCACTTATTTGTGGGAGCTAAAAATTAAAACAATTGAATTCACGGAGATAGAGTAGAAAGAAGATTATCAGAAATGGGGAAGGGTAGTTGGGGGTTGGGGGCAACTGGTGAGGGTTAATGGGTACAAAAAAATAAAAAGGGTGAATAAGACTTAGACGCTTGGGTCAGAGGAGACACATCCTTCAGGGACAGCCTGGAGGGGGTGGCTAATTAGTAAGAGAGCAGTAAGGGAATCCTCCAGGGTAGAATTTGAGGCTGTAAACACTGGCCAGTCAGTCCTCCTTGCCTTGAAGGGCAGGGCTCACTTTCTAGAGGACTGGTAAGCCTCTTTTCGATAGCAATTATCCTCTCCATCGTGCTGAAGAAAAACCTGAGGCTCAGCATGCACCAAGGTCATTGTGCCCACACGGAGTGGAACTGGGATCTGAGTGCTGGGTTTCCCCACCTGCAAGCCTAAGCAGCTTCGCCAACACCATGGATGGTCAGGAAAGAGCCCAGCCATGCTGTGAAGACTGCAGCAGGGTGGGAGGAAACAGGGAGGGGTCCTGCATGGGGCAGGCTGAGGCCAACTCTCATCAGGAGCCAGGCTTGGCAAGGTCCCCACCCTGCATAGAGAACTGGGCCAGTCCTGTCCAGTCACCTCCACTCCCTCCACAAGCAGGCATGACTATATCCATCCAGAGACATGCTCCTCTGCACAAACCCCTGCTGCCAGCCTGCCTTGCCCCTGCAGCCGTCCACACACCTTCTGCAGAAGAACACCCTCTCCAGATGAGGAACAGGTGCACTGGGAAAGATGCCCTGTGCCAGGAAGGTTATTGTGAGGGTGTGAACCCCAAAGCTTGGATTCCGCAGGCTTCAGGCAGTGTTTGGAGGCAAAGCTGTCATTAAGGGCTGCCACAGTGGAAGGTCAGATTCACCCAAAGTTAGAAAGCTCCATGCCTGGAACATGCATGGGGTGGGCAGCAATAGTGGATGGTACAGTGAAGAATCTGCCGGTGGTGGCAACAGCCAATTCCCCACAGCCCCAGGTCTGCTTCAGGAATGCCTTCCCAGCACAAAAGCCTCCTAAGAAGTGGATGTTAGAAGATGGTTCTGGGAGGGACAGGAAGGGAACTCAGAGGGCGTTATGATTCTAAGTTCCTCCAAGTGGAGGTGTGGGGAGTAAAGTGTGAAGCTGTTCAGGCATCCCCTGCCCACCGAGGGGTCCTGATGAGAAGGCAGAACCGAGCCTGCATGGGCATCAGGGCCCAGCCAGCAGAGGAGGGTGGATGCCCCGCAGGGGCAGCCCGAAGGTGCTGTAGGCACTGGGAACCTGGAGCTGCTGGATGAGGAAGACCAGCAGGGCACCAGGTCTGACAAACCACCACCCTCCAAAGTCACCCCACTGAGTAAACAGAGATGAATCTTCCCCATAAAGAGGGACTCCAACTGATGCCATTACTAATCACTGGCAATAAAACTGCTAAATAAAGAACAGAGACGGAATGATAAATCTACGGGAGGGAGGCCCGACAGAACAATTACGCTTAAGAGGCAAACACGCGTTCACAGACATCACCACCAGCCATGTATTATTAATAAAATAGTCATTGAGCTCAGTCAATAATAAAAGAAGAGGGGACCGCAGCCTCCCACAGCCCAGTGGAGTCTTCCATCAGCTCTCAGCCCTAGCACTGAGCACCGACGAGGGTTCCTAGGTTGAGGAGGCGCTTCCCTGCCCTGCTCCTGGGGTCACAGGCCAGACCCTGACGGTTCCCACTGCCACTCCCACCAGGTGCAGGTCCTCCTTTCTTAGTTGTAATAGCGTCCCCCACTACTGTCACGTAACTAATTATCCTAAAACTTAGCAGCTTAAAACAACAAACACTGCTACCCTGCAGTTTCTCTGGGTGAGAATTGGGCATGACCTGGCTGGGTGTCTCTGGTCCTCGGTGACTCATGAGGCTGCAGTCAAGCTGCTGGCCTGGGCTGTGGTCTCCTCTGAAGACTGCTGGAGAGGTGCGCTCTTTCAGATTCCTTCGGATGGGCCTTTTCAGGATAGGAGAAACCTGCCCAATGTGGACCGTATTTGGGGTCCCCGCCTGTGCTCAAGCTCCATCTCCCTTGCCTCACTCAGGGCTCGTCCCAGAGTAGCCATCATTGTGTCTGCTTTCTTGGAGGGAGGGGCACACCAGGAACTCTGGTCTTTGGCCCAGGCCTGGCATTGGGAAGCCAGCTCTGTACAGACACCTGGAGAAAGAGATCTGGACCATTAATGAAAGTGAGAATGGACATGCCACTCATGTCCATGAGTCACTGATGGCCTTTTGAGCTGGAGCTCCAGGAAGCTCACGGAGCCAGGGGTATAGACAGTTGCAGGGGGCTTAAAGGTGGGCAGAGGTGTCCTGATAGCCTCTTAACTCTGCCCATGACTTCCCGAACTCTCATGCTTTCTCCCACATCTCATTCCTCCACTTACCTGCCCACCTCTGACTTGGCTAGGGGAGGGTTGGCCTAAGGTCAAGTTTCCCTCCCCATGCTGGGACAGCTGGGGACCCCCCGACAGACAGGCCAGAAGGCAGAACGCAGCTCCATTCTCGAGACCCCCACAGGATGACCTGCCCAGTCTCCAGCTGGCCTCCAGCCTCCGTCCCCACACCCTCCCGCCCACTCCGCTGCAGTGATGGGCAGTGCAGAATTGGCCAGGAAGCAAAGCAGGAGGAAACTGTGGCAGGCATAAGTGTTCCCTGTCCCTCTTTGGGACTCAGGACTGAGTGTGATGGGATGCCTCTCCCCAGGCCAAGACTCCTGTTCAGCAGCCACCTCACAGAGACAGGGAGCACTGGCTCAGGGACCCTCCCAGCCCTTGTCCACTTGGGCCCAGGGGTGCAATGGCTCCCCACTGTTGCCAGCTCCACCTACACACCTGAAAACCCACCCTCCATGAAGCTCTTTGCAATCACCTGTGAGAGGGCACCTGTAGGACCTGGACTGGTGGAGACCAGGTAGACTCAGCCCAGACCTGGAAGCTGGTGGAGACAGGGTAGGAATGAGAATAGGACAGAGACAAGGAGAAAGGCTCCAGTGGCCATGAGATGAGCTGCCAGGCCCATCTGACGGCTGTGTGGATGTGTCCGGCTGCCTCAACAAGCTGAGGTGAGCATGGAGTCTCCTCCTGGGACCCCTCCTGGCTGCTTAGGTCTGGCTTTTTACCGCACAGCTGCCAAGAGGTACAAACAAGAGTGGCAGCGGCGTGCTCCCAGCTCCCCGGGTGACTGCCCTGTCTCTAGGTCAGTCTGGCCACTCACCTGCCTCAGCCAAGTACTCTCGGGACCACAGTTGACATAATACTTTTACTTTAAATTAACTTCCTTTTTTATTCCACCAGAATATTCTAAAAGGAAACTTTATCTTAATGTTTTGCTGTGCCAGTTGTCTGTTTCTTAATGCATGTTAACAAGGACACACATCTACATAAAAACAGTGTCGATGCAGGAACTGTCCAGGTGTTTTTCGTACCAGGAATGCAGCGCTCCCCACACTCTGCTCCCGCTCTGTGCCTAGGATAACCAGTCTTCTCACAGCCAGGGTGTGATTCCTCTAGCCACCCTGGGGCACGGGAAACAGGGTGCCTGTCTCCTTGTGTTGGCAGTCAGGATTCAAGCTGTCTGCCTTGGAGTCGGCAGGGCTTAGGAGTCCCTCAGCTTGGCAGTCCTGGGGCAGGAGCTTCTGATCCACTGGCAGCACTGCAGACAGCAGCATGCCCACCTCCCTCCAGCAGGGCAGGGGGCCTCAGGACAGGCTGCCAATCCCCGAAGACCATGCCTTTGCTTTGGGACAAATGCCCAGGGAAGGAGGGAGCCTAGGCATCCACATCAGACAACTGAAATGAACATTTGGCTCTGCCGATCACTAGCCGTTTTGTCTCCGGTGAAGTGCCTTAAACTCTCTGAGCCTCCACTTCTTCCAGATGTAAAGTAAAAACAAAAACAAAAACATAAAATAATGCCTTATAAATGTATGTGTGTATTAGTAATAATAGGTGAGAAGATTCTGGCAGAATGCTTGGCACATAGATGATATCCATAAATAATCTTTATTTTCATAATCAAAGACAAAGTCAGCCCAGCAACCATTGATATTCCAAAACTTCCTTGGTATTCCAAAACTTCCTTGCAGCCCCTATAGTAGAAAGCTCAGACCCTTATCCTGCTTCTCAAGGCCTCTGGCCTCTGGTCTTGGCCTGTGTCACCGACCTCCCCCACCACCTCCTGGCCACCTTTGCTCTTCTCACATGGGAATACATTGACTCGACATAAATACATCAATTTTCCCACAAGACAGGTCTCCAAACGTTATACCTGAACCCCTAAGTCAAATTTCTGGTACCAGAGCTCAACTTCAGAGCATCAGCCTGTGTCAACATATTTTTATCAATACTGCAATGTTGGTGCCCTATCGGACTATTGGCCCTTACTGTCTTTTTAAAAAGTGGGAAAGGAGACCTTAAGTTGCTAACTAAAACTAAAGCAGAAAAAATCTAAATCATGAGGCAGACTGCTGCCATCAAGCCACTGCTTTCACTCTGATGTTCTCTGAACTAGTCCAGGCACTGGGTGTCCATCTATGCAAGGAACGAATCAGGAGAAGAGCAGTGGCCAGATGTCGGGAGAAAGCAGAGAGGAAGTTTCTAGAGGTTAAGTGCATGGATGGAGGAAATAGAGACACAGGGACTGAGAATGAATTGCATCTGGAAGCAGAAGCATATGCCTCCAAAATATGTATTAAGAAGGAAAAAGCAAAGACCCAACAGTGTATGTGACATGCCACTACTCGTTTGAAAGGGAGATATGCATATACACTGTCTCTGGGTGGATACATGGAACCTGGTAGCAGAGGACATCTTTAGGGAGAGAGGCCAGAGGAAAGAAGGTAAGCAATGGGGAGAAAACATCCAACATAATTCACCAGTCTTCCTTGTTTTTTTTTTTTCTTACCATGTGTGTAGGTTGCAGCATATGGATCCAAACACTGACAATTCATGAGTCCATATGTTACATTGTGGCTTCCCGCAGATTCCTCTGCCAAGACAAGCCGGCTGGCATTGCATCTCCTCTTGACAAATTGTTCCCAAAAGTTGATAAGACATCACCAAAGTCAATTTTGCATTATCCTACCAATCCTTTACACCTTGAAATGATCCCCATCAGCAAGGCTTTTTCCACATCAAAAATAATTTCCTCCAATAAGCACATAAAAAGATGCTTAACACCACTAATCTTGAGGAAAGTGTAAATCAACACCACAATGAGATGTCATCTCACTCCCATTAGAAGGGTCACTGTAAATAATAATAATAGTAAGTGGAATCCTTGTGCACTGTTGGTAGGAATATAAAATGATGGTGCCACTGTGGAAAACAGTATGGTAGTCCCTCAGAAAATTAAAAACAGAACTACCACATAATCCAGTAATCTCACTTGGGAAAGTAGGAAATACACCAAGAGAATTGAAAGCAGGCTCTCAAAAACGATGACAGCCCAAAGACAGAAGCAACCCTCCTTATTATTTATAAATAAGCAACCCTCCTGCTTATTTATTCATCCAAGTGTCCATGGGAAAACGAATGGTTAAGCTTAATGTGAAGTATACATACAATGGAATACTACCCAGTCTTAGAAAGGAAGGAAATTCTGACACGTGCTAAAACATGAATATCTTGAGGCCATGATGCTAAGTGAAATATGCCAATTAGAAAAAGGCAAATACTGAATGATTCCACTTAAATGAGGTACTTAGAGCAGTCGAACTCATAGAATCAGAAAGTAGTATAGTGGTTGCCAAGGGCTAAGGAGAGGAGTGATTGGGGAGTTATCATTTAATGGGTAGAGTTTCAGTTTTGCAAGATGCAAGGTTCTGGAGATGAATGTTGGTCATGGTGGCATATCAGTGTGAATGTACTTAACGCCGCTGAACTGTATACTTAGAAATGGTCAAGATGGTAAATCTTATGTCATGCATATTTTGCCACAAGAAAATATTTTTTAAAATTTTTTTCTGTTTCATAAGTACGACGATATGCTACCTGACAGAACTATGTTCAGGTGTTTAAAATGTATTTTAGAAGTTATGCTGTGTTGACTGAACACTTGTGTCCCCACCTCCAACCCACTGGCTTCATATGTTGAAGCCCTAATCCCTCCCCCTGCCCCCGTGTTGCTATATTTAGAGATGTCGCCTAAAGGAAGTAATTAAGATTAAATTACATTATAAGAGTGAGGTCCTGATCTAACAGGATTTGTGTCGTCCTTATAAGAAAAGATACCAGAGAGTTCTTTCTCTCCCCTCCCCCATGAGGAAAGGTTACTTAAGGACACCACAGAAGGCTGCTGTCTGCAAGCCTGGAAGAGAGCCCTCCCCAGGAACTGACGCTGCTGCCACCATGATCTCAAACTTCCAGCCTCCAGAAGTGGGAGAAAATTAACTTCTGTTGCATAAACCATCTTGTCTGTGGTATTTTCTTATAGCAACCCGAACTGGCTAATACATGTTGTATGTAGTTAATGTTTACTCTCTGTAGTTAACGTTTTAAATCACCATAAATAGCAATTATGTTTAACACTCTTCTTTAAAAAACATAGCCATGGTGTGATCTCATGTATATAACTGTCTCAATATTGTTAAAAGTATAATGATGGAAGACAGATGAGTACTTCCAGGGGTTATAGTTGGGGAGGGTATGATTACAAAAAAGTAGCCTGAGAGAGTCTCTTAAAGATGATAAAACAGCTCTGCAACCTGATGGAAAATGTATATGTGATGACATTTCATGCAATCATTACCACTCCCCCAAAATGAGCATATGTAAAAGTTTGTGAAATCTAAATAAGGTCTGCAGAATAGTTAATAGTATTGCAGCAATGTCCATTTTCAGTTTTGATCGTTGTACTACTGTTCTCTCAGTGTTCTCTTTGGGAGAAGTTGGGTGAAAAGGACATGAGAACTCTGTACCACTTTTGCAACTTGTAAGTGATTCTAAAATTATTTCAAAATAAAAAGACTTCTACAACGTATCCGCAGTTAAAGTGGCTTTTATCAAAAAGACCAAAAAAAAACTGATGCTGGCATATGCATGGAGAAGGGAGAACACTCATACACTGTTGGTGAGAACATAAACTAGTACCGCCACCAAGGAAAAGAGTATGGAGATGCCTCAAAAAACTAAAAACAAAACTATTATATGATTCAGCAGTCTCACTACTAGGTATATACCCAAAAGAAAGGACATCAGTGTATTGAAAAAAGACGTCTGCTCTCCCATGTTTATTGCAACACTATTCACAATAACCAAGATATGAAATCAACCTGTGTATCCATCAACTGATGAATGGATAAAGAAAACATGTGTGTGTATAATATATATATGTACATATATATACACATATATATGTACATATATATATATATACACAGTTCCATCCCTGTTGTTGGAAACAACAAAATTTCATTCTTTTTTATGACTGAATAGCATTTTCTTGCATGTGCGTGCATGTGTGTCTATATATATGTATATATACACACATATATACGTATATATACATATATATGTGTGTATATATACACATATATACGTATATATGTGTATATATATATGTATATATACATATATACGTATATATACACATATATATATATACTCACACACGCGCGCACATGCAAGAAAATGCTATTCAGTCATAAAAAAGAATGAAATTTTGTTGTTTCCAACAACAGGGATGGAACTGGGAGACATTATGTTAAGTGAAACAGGTCAGACGCAGAAAGACAAATACTGCATATTATCTCATATGAGGAATCTAAAAAAAATTGATTTGATGGAATGAGAGAGTATAATGAAGATTCCCAGAGGCTTAGAAGGGTGGTGGGGATGGGGGATTAAGAGGGATTGGTTAATGGGGAAAACAACACAGTGAGAAGGTAGGGGTAAGATCTAGCGTTCAGTAGCACAATAGGGCAACTATCATTAACAATAATTTTTGTATATTTCAAAATAACTTGAGGAATGGATCTGGAATGTTCTCAAACACAAAGAAAGAATAGTTAATTTGAGGTGATGGATACTCCTGATTTGATCACTACACATTGTATTTTTGTGTCAAAATGTCACGTTTACCCTATAAATATGTATCACTATTTCCTGACCCTTAAAAATTAAAACATGTAACCATTAGTTGGAGAATTTGTGATATTTTGTGGTTCCTTGGAGACAGAAGCCACTTTATAATGTATAAAAACTATAATGTGTAAAAAAAAAAGTGCACCAGGTGCACTCCTGGTGAAAACAGGGGCATAAGACACTCAGTGTCCCGGGGCTCACTGGAATTCTGTATCCCTCTCACTTACAGAGTTTTCCCTCTGCCCCGAGGATTCTTCTCCATTTCACTCAGTCTGAAGCAGCTCACCATTGTCCAGGACAGCTCACAAGCTCCTCTGCAGCAGTAACCTTACTGAGTGCCTGCCACAGTGTCCCTCGCTGCCTCATCCCACCTAATCCTCATTGCCCCCATTTTATAGATGAGGAAACTGAGGCTTGGAGAGGACGGGGGACTTGCTTGCTAAGGTGGGTGGTGTGGGATCCTGCATTCAAGGCTGGGTCTGGTGACACCCCCGCTGGACTGCCATTACCCCACCACCACCTCTCAGGCTGCCACCTGCAGGCTGGGTTCTGGCAGCAGGTGTGAGGGGAGCCAACAGGGAGAGAGCACTCATTCAAATCTGCAGCAGAGCAGCTGTTCTCTGGGTCCCTGCGGCCTGAGGCCACACTGCTCTTATGTTCCCGGGTAGATAAAGTGCTCCACTTAGTTGAAACTCTCTCCCGGCTGCAGGGCCATTAGCTCCCTGACTCCTGAAAAAACCATTTGGCCAGCACTGACAGATGTGGCCATTACACAATCACTTAGCCCCCTCTCGCTGCCCCATCCAGACCTTGGGAGGAGGAGGGACCTCGAGGCAGGCAAAGCCCTGGGGAGAGTCTATGCGATTCACTTCCTGGCTCTGCCTCCTCTCTGTTCTTAGGTTGCATTTTGCCAGGCCACATTGATGCAGCAGGAGGCGGCCTCAGACAGCCCGTGTGCTGCCAATGACCTTGTTCTCCTGAGAGTGGTTCAAAAACTGCCTTCACATGCATCGTTTCCTTGACTCCTCACAATAATCCTTGGTACTCGAAATTAGGTTGATTCTTTCCATGATACAGATAAAGAAACGAAGCACAGAGAGGTTAAGTGGCTTGCCCATGATCACATAGCTAGGAGTTTCAGGCCTCTGATTCCCAGACCTGTGATGCTTCCTCCGCCCCAGGCAGCAATAACCCTGATGGAGTGTTACCACGCCTGGGGAACTCCACCTCAGAGGAGGGTCTCCAGGGCCAGAGCTAGGGAAAGGGCTGCTCCTTTCTGCTGAGTGGAGGAATGAGCCACCAGAAGCTGCAAGGAACACCTGCCAGGCAGCCCTTGACCTGGCGGGCCCCCAGCTTGGGTAATTTCCTCCTGCACGACCCCCTTTTCTCTCTAGACCCTGGTTCGGGATGGATGAGTGCCCTCTCCCACCCAACCTCCGGCCCCGCCCCACTGCCACATGGCCCAGGAAGGGTTGGCAGCCCTCCAACAGCTGACAAACCTCCTCTCCCAACCACAGCAGAGGTCTCAAGATAGGGGTTGCTGCGGCATCTGGGGCACCCAGCTGAGCCAGGCCAGGGCCAGGCAGCCGCAGCTCCATTGCTGTCTGACAATGCACCCAGCAAGAGGGAGGGCATAGTGCCCAGGTCCTAAGGAGGTGTGCTAAAGGGCAATGGCCCATCCAGCACACAACCAAGCTCTGACAAGAAGCAGCTTCACCCAGCAGGGGCCCTGCCATCAGCTGTGAGGCCTGAGAGTGGCAGTAGGCACAGGCTGGGCTCCCAGGCCAGTCTCCTCATTCCGTCCAGCAGTGTGCAGGAGAGGCCCTAGGTGTTTCCGGAGCACAGCCAATGCTGCTTTCCACCAAGATGCCTCGCTTCATCCTGAGGTGGCTCAGAAAGAGGTAACAAAAAACTCCCTATCTGGGCAGGGGAGCCACCTTCTCTAAAATGCTCTTCCTGGGGGTGGGGGATGGATTCTGGTTTATCCAAACCCATTACCCTTCCTCCTGCTACGGGACTGAGAGCCAGTGGGCCTGCCTCTGCCAGAACAGCTCAGGCTGGGAGGGTAGTCGGAGCTGCTGCTCCTGGCCATGAGGACTGCAGGCCCCAAGCACCTGCCACCCCAGCACTGAGTATGTCATCCCGCTCAGACAGCAGGTGGTGGTGCTGGAGCCAAAGGGGTCCAAACTCAGAAGCCAGGGCTTTGTTGTCATTGGGAGGGTGATCTGGACACAGGTGGACAGTGGAGAACTGTTCAAAGGGACACCTGGGTGTTCCACATCCCCAGGACCTTTGAGCTTCCTGGGTGCCGCAGACACACCCTCCGTTTCTATATGAGTTTGCAGGAGCCGCTGTAGAAGGTATTTGGCCAAGTCTTGATGAGAAAAATAGCCAAATATGGAATTCTCTGAAGTAGGCTGACAGTATTCATGAGTGGAGCCCAGAATGAAGCTATATTATCATTTTTAAAAAGCAATAATATAAGCTCTTATAGTCTCTTAGGGGAACCTATCATCCTTGGGTTTAACTTGCCTCAGCAGGGACTGGGTTTTCCACATCTGTGCCCTTCTCTGCCTCTGGTGCTGTCCTCCCAGGGGTATTGGGGGCATATTCTGTGTGTCAGCCCAGATCCTCAGCCCAGAGACTCTGAGAGCTATGTCCCCTCCCCAGGGCAGGGCAGGGCCAGGGTAGCCGTGACTGACCACTCCGGATGAGAGCAGAGATATCCACTGGTTCAAGTCCCTAAGGGGTGTGGCTGAGACTGGAAAGCCACTGTGAGCCCTGCCTGGCTGATGGTTGTGAGGCAGAGGAGGGGGCCGATCTGCAGGGAAAAAGGAGGGAGGTTCCTGACCAACTCCCGCTTCTTGGTGTCTGTCTCACTGGGGTCCCAGGACTGTAGCGTCAGCTATCCTGAGCTCCATGAGATCACCTGATATCCTCCTCATAAAGGCACTTTTTGACATAAACTGGCTTCAGTGCTTCCCTGTACTTGCCACTAGAAGAGCTCTAAGACATTCTCCCCCACCCCAGCCTCATGCCCACCCCTGCCTCTGGGTACCGCAGATTCCCTTCCAAGCTCAGGTGCCTGGGCACATGCCTCCTCCTGGAAGTCAGCCCTCCTACTGCCCACACAATTTGCTCAGGAAAGAGCGTGGCAATCCCAACTCCCTCTGCAGGCTCAGGCGCAGCTGAGAGCCATTCCATCACTTCCTTTTGAGAAAGTGAGGTTTTCACTCTTCAAGCCTTTGACGTGTGAGACTTGGCGGAACAAGAGCTGGCCTTTATACTGCACTTCATCGATGCCAGGCACCATGTAGCTATCCATTCATTTAATCTCCAGACCGCCGGTGCCAAGGTGACTCACCAGGAGTCACACAGCCCTTAGAGCCAGGATTCTGAACAAGCGAAACATGCTCTTAACCAACTTTAACCAAGCTCTGAATTTATAAAGGTTTCACTTTTTCTGGTGAAGCCAGAAAATTAAGAAGAAAGTTTCCTTTATGTGGACTGGTTGAGTCTCACAACAGGCAGTCCTAAGACTCAACCAGTTCACATAAGGGAAACTTTCTTGGTGTCCACATAAGGGAAATGTCTTCCCATCTTGCTAGAATATCCATCGGAGAGGCACAGAAGCTCTGGGTACCACTGAGTTCAGGGATTGCTGCTGGGTCTGCTCTTAGGCACACACCTGAAGGCCAGGTGCACTGGCCCAGAGGCAGGGAAAATTGGGGCAGGCTGGACCAAGGGGAGGGAGATACTGAGGATTGACAGGGCCCTGGGGTGGTTTATCCTCCCCTCCCACAGGCCCATCCAGGACAGAACCCAAATGACAGTGAGCAAAGGTAAACCATGACTCACCATCTGTGAAACCTGCCGGGACCAACCAGTCCTCATATGCCGCCATGGTCCTCCTGGCCTTGAAGACTGAGCCCAGTTGATCTCAAGTCATTTATTAACCACTCGCTGTGTGACAGCCACTGAGGCCGAGCTCTCCCTCTTCCTGTCGGAGGCTGTCAATTATGTAGCTTTACAGAAGCTGGCCCACCTTACCATGCCTCGTTTTCCTTACCTGTGAGATGGGAATCGCAGGACCTACCTTGTGGGTTGGCCATTAAGATTAAATGTGCTAACCTCTGTATAGTTCCCAGGCAATGAGACAGTGGCAGAGTCAAAGGGAGGTCTTTCTAATAGCCTGAGAGGTCAGACACTGGGCATTCACTGAGGAATAGAGGATGAGCCCCCAAGTTCTGCAGGTCCTATGCCAGAGCTGCCCACCCTGACTCCCTGCCATACCACAGTTGCTCTACCTCCAGGCAGGCTGTCAACCCCAACAAGGCTGGGCTGCTGCCCCAGTCCAACTTCAGTGATTTCTAGACTCCTTTCCCATAACCTGGAGTGCATTAAGGAATACACTTCAGTGTGACTCAACTTATAAATGAATAATAATAATAATTAATTAATCAATCAATCTCTGGGGGCTCGAGCCTCTTTCCCACACTGAAGCCCTTTTACAGTCTTTTACAGTCACGTGATGAACTTCTGCAGACAGGGCAACCTACAGGGGCTGCCGCAAGAACGACCCTGTGAGGCAGTGTTCGTCAATGCCTTGGGGAGGCCTCTGACCTGCACAGGGGCCCCTGTCTTGTCCCAGCATCCGCTAAAAGGTTCCTGAGCCAAGTCCTCAATCCCCTCCTTCTGGAAGTTTCCAGAAGGTTTCCATTTGCACATTGGCCAAAGTGGAAGGTTGGAGAGCGCAGACTCCACCCAGCCCTGCAGACTCAGGGCTAGGAGGAACAAAGAGAGGACCTGAGCTTTTAGGTCTTTCTTTTAACTCCTCTAAATTTATTTGGGTATTTAAACAAACAAACTACATCATGCATCATTGCTTTTTGCCTTTGTACAACAAAACTAAGTACTCAATATCTCTGCAGAGGTTTGGTGCTCATTTTTCTTTCCTTTCTTTCAGTAGCATCAGGCAGACTTTTTGATATGATCCAGTTTTGCACAGTCACTAGAGTGTCGCATCATGAATTATTAAATCAGTGCTTCGTGGTAATACATAATTTCTTATCAATTATTCATGCTAATGTGTGTGTAGTTTACTTAATTGTGTTATTGACGATCAAAAGTAATTTCCTGAAAGTCCTCAAGGACACAAAATTTAATCAGCGTAACTACTTTTCAGATGCAATGCTGTTAAGTATTCTTAATTTGCTCAACAGTTCACTTATTTATGTACCTTTCTGGAGGAAATACGAGTTTAATCAAACAATTAGATTGAAGAGTTAGTGTACATAAGGGCTTGAGCTTACATCCTTCAACCAAACATTCGTAATTACAGGGAAACGGAAGCAACTTTGCCACTTTCTGGCAAATCGTTTCATCTTTATACTCAACAAGCAAAATACAGCAGGAGGAAGGATTTGATTTTTTTCTTTAAAGGAGACAGTGTGTTTTATCAAATGCTTCATGGTGATCATAGGCGAGGCACGATACACTCAGGAGTATTATTTGGGGGTCATGGGGTGGGGGGAGGTTAAAAAGGGGACAGGAAATCTAAAGGTAGAACCTTTTGATGATAATAACTGAAAACAAAATAACCATCATGAAGGCAGTAACTGTCTACATGGAAACACTTCAGCAAAAGCCACCAAAGACTGCAAGCTTTCAGGTGCTGGGCACCCCTGCCAGAAAGCGGCAGAGCTTAAGCTATTGCACGTTCCCCTTGGATCTCCTCCAGGTCACCATCCACACCAGAGAAAACAGCCACACTAGACCAAAACAGAAATCGCAGTGAAATTTGGCCCTTTGGGACTAATGCTCTCCACACCATGAGAACGCTGTCTTCCCCGTGCTCCATCTCTGCACATAGGCCGTTCATGTCTCCTTTCCTACATTTCCCCCTCCAGTAAAAAACACCACTGAAGAGCCTCCTCTATGAGCCAGGCACCTGGAGAAAGGTAGCTCATCTGTATGCATAATTATTTCAGAGGGATTCCTGAAGGGCTCCTTCCCTCTCCAAAGGCCCTCAGGCCCTCCCGAACCAGAGAGCTGCTTTTCAGTTGCTCAGCTTTTCACCAACGCACAGGTCTGTTTGGGAAAGAGGACAGGCCTGCAGGTGAGTGCTTCAGGTACGGGGCCACACCCACAGTGTCAAGACAGCAGCCTCCAATTCATGGAGCAGATGGCCTGGGTGATTTGCCAGATGTGCCAGTGAGATCTCCTGGGTCAGAGCCACCTTGAGCCTTTAGGACAGGCTGTGTCCTGTTGGCCCCTCCCTACCCTACATCTTCTCACTCACCAAGCCCACAACCAATATTCTCCAACAAGAGAAAGGGCATTGCTGCTTGTCTTGGTCCAGGGGAGCAAGAGTCAATTGGGGCTTCACCAGTTCCCCAGTTCTTAAACAATGTAAGGGGACAGGCCCTTTTCTTATCATGAAACTTCAGCCCATGCCACAGTTTCTGGGGTTGACAAGACCTTCAAAGGTGGCCCAGGGAGGAAACAGGAAGGGAGAAGGATAAGGAATCTACCTGCCTCCAAAACTCGGGGCCTGGATGGAAACCCCAGGGAAGCTCCTCATAGAGGGGGCTCTGCTGCCACCAAGTGCCATTGGGATCTGTTGCCAAAGAACCCAGGGCAACACAGCCCCACTGGTGGGACTCCAGAGGGACCCTCCAGGTGCCAAGGGAGCTATGGGGTTCATTGCCCGTCCTGGGTCCATGCAGAGGCCCTGAGGCCACAGGCTTCTCCTTGCTATTTGGAGAGTTTTCAGTAGGGGCTGAGGCTGGGAGAAGCAGGAAGGGAGGAGGGCACGCTGGGTGGGGCACTGTGGACCCTCATACACTCTTCTCTGCCTCGATCTGTTCCTTGGTGGGAGAGGTCTTGTCCTGGCTGCCATCTGGGGGCGCCGGCTTGGCAGCAGGGCCAGGGCTGCTGCTGGTGGAAGGCAGGAGGTTGGCCGACTGCAGGACAGCTTCTGAGTGCTCACGGGCCTTCATGCGCAGGGCGGCCACACTGGCCGTGCGGTTACTCTGGCAGCCGTAGGTGGGAAGGAAGGAGAGTCCCATGGGGTCTGGGACACAGCAAGAGCACAGTGGGCCCCCTGGAAAAAGGAAAAACAACAGGCTCCCATCACTGTCCACTTTCTGCCTCTCAGGGCTGGGTGATGTGGGGAACAGTTTGAGTTCTGAAGGACAGAAAGATTGATTCCCTCCGGTGCCACATACTAAAGAGAGAAGGACAAGTGCTCAGAACCTCAAAGACACACAACTAAGGGGCCTAGTTAATAGTTCAAAGGATTATCAGAGCATCAGGGATACCTGGCCAGTCCTGGCTCCCTTGCCAAGCAGCTGTGTGGCCTTAGGCCATAACTTGGCTTCTCTAAGCCTCAGTCTCTACATCTGTAAAATGGGGCAATACCTATATCACAGGATCATAAGGAGGACCCAATGAAGTCATCCCACACTCCTAAACTGTGTCAAGGCACCCCTAAGAACTCACTGGGGCACTGCGGCAATACCTTAAATGGAGGGAAACCCAGCCAGCCACACATGTCAGGTGCTGGGCAAGCTGCTGACTGCAGGCAGTTCCCAGCTTCACCACGAGATCCTGCTTCATTCCTGTCAAGAATGTAATCGCTTCGTGAAGCTGGATTTTAGAAGCGCCACACAATATTTCACGCTGGAATATGAAATGTGTGGCAAAGTCTAATAAGATTCCAAGATTAGAGATTCTATACAAAGTTTATAAGGCACATAAGCCCCTTAGAAAGGAATTTTAAAATGCAAGCAGTCAGATACAGTGGCTCACACCTATAATTGCTACAGTTTGGGAGACTGAGGTAGGAGGATCTCTTGAGCAGAGGAGTTCAAGAACAGCATGGGCAACATAGCGAGATCCTATCGCTACAAAATAAAAATCAAAAAATTAACCTGGCACAGTAGTATGTGCCGATAGTCCTAGCTTATTCAGGAGGCTGAGGCAGGAGGATCACTTGAGCCCAGGAGTTCAAGGGTGCGATGAGCTGTGATTGCACCACTGCACTCCAGCATGGGCAACAGAGTAAGACCCTGACTCTAAAAAGTAATAATTAAAAAACGTTATTTTGTTTTCAACTAATAAGTATTATTTTTCAAATGGCTACTAAGTTGTCAGGGCATACTTAGTGAGCCGCTTGGACCTAACCATTGAATGAACAGAACTTTAACTGTTAAATATTGCTGATGGCCCAGGGGTGTCATGAACTGAGGTTTGAGAACCTCAGAGGGAATCAACTTGGAAATTGCTTAGTATAGGTCCAAGCCCAGGTCAGTCCTTCTCACCCACGTGTTGCCTCTTGGCTGGTAATAATGGAAAACAGGGAGACGGAATTTCTGAAGTGGTCCCAGCCAGGGCTGAGGTCCATCCGCAGCAAGGTCAGCACCAAGGTCAGCACCCTTGTGTCCCAGCTCCCCTGC
Source organism: Saimiri boliviensis (assembly GCF_048565385.1). Taxonomy (NCBI): domain Eukaryota; kingdom Metazoa; phylum Chordata; class Mammalia; order Primates; family Cebidae; genus Saimiri; species Saimiri boliviensis. The sequence continues at coordinate 26,000,854 of NC_133460.1, read as the reverse complement.
AGTCCTGGACAACTCCACGGGCTGCAAGTGAGACTTGAGCTGTTGTCCTGCCTTTCTGAGCATGCCCTGGAGTCTTTCTTCTAGTCACCAAAGGGCAGTAATTGTGAGACAAGTGCCTGTGCTCGCTGGGGCCTGGAAGGCCCCCAAGGCCCAACACCACTTCTAGAGATCAGCCTCAGTGGCAGCTGCAGCTGCACCAGCTTTTCCAGCAGCTGGGACGTCTCCACCCTCCTTTCCTTAGACAGGCTTCCTAGTGCCAAAGCCAGGCACCTTCTGCTCCCCTCAGCCGCATTCGAAAATCCTCCTCTTCCTTGCCACGCCTGCTGAGAGGCAAAGGGAAGCTCACCTTTACCACTTGCTGCTCCTCTCCTCACATTATGGCCACCCTGAAGGTAGGCGTGGCTCATCCCCCTCTCCAGGTAAGAAAACTGAGGCTCCAGATTTGCACAGTTTATTGTAGAGATGGGGTCAGAACCTCTTGGTGGCCTTTCCCGCTCCTGTGTTATAATGGGAGGTTTAAATGCAGCTTCACCTTTTACCTAGAGTTTGACTGAGGGGCTGATCCAGTAGGCAGCAGATACCAAGACGAGTGTGAGGCAGCACACATGCAGAGTGTGCAAGGGAGCTCTGAGACTGTCCCCACTGCCCTGCAGGCCCGCAGGCCTCTGTCCTGTCATGCATTTGGTCAAACCCCAGGGCCTGGCTCCTCCACTTCTTCTAGGGGCTCTTATATAGGCATAGCCACACCCTGACACCAGTCACCGGGAGACTGTCATGAGGAATGGCAATTTTTGCTGGGAACAATGCCTGCTATGAGCCTCAGGCCTTCCTGACAGTTAGGACCCACCCCCACAGGGCCTCGACTCACTTCCAAGTCTCCCTGCCCCAGGGGGCTTGCTGGTGAGGAGCACCTGAGGTATGAAGACACCACATTCTTAAGAATGGTGGTCCCCCTTGGAGTAGGTATGCTGTAGATTTCTATTTTTCTCTCTGTGTCTATATAGAATTTTCCTTGTTTTTCTACAATGAAAACGAATTTCTTTTAAACTTAAAAACATAATGTTAATTTTAAATGAATTTTAAGAAGAAGGAAGGCTGAAGACAGACCCAGCAGGCACATCTGAGAGCAGAGATTGGCTGGGGCTACAGGCTCTTGGGGACCTGGAACGGGCCACCGTCCTCAGGCTTAGCCCTGGGTAGCCAGCCCTGGATCAGGCCGGATGAGAAAGGTGGGCTCAATCCCTCTCAGGCTGGTATTAACCCCAGCGAGGGACTTGCTCCAATGTAAGCGTCAATGGTGAGTTAAATGCTCTGTGACTCAGTGGCAATCCAGATGTAGAAGTGACAGAGCCTCCTTCCCCCGGAGCCACAGCTACAAGTCATACCTGCAGTGGCCCCTAGGAAAGCCACCCATAACTATACTCCTGGCCCTCAAAACGCCAACTCAGAAGTTAAGAGGAGTAAGTTAACTCACAGAATCAAGGCTGCAGCAAAGTAAAAAGTCTATGCGTGCATAGCTCACCCCCATGTACACACACACACACACACACACACACACACACACACACAGCATTGGATTAATGGGAAACTGAGGACCACGTGAAGCCAAGGACCCTGTGGCTAAAAACCATAAGGACTGTATATAGCATAGAATATGACTCAGCCTCAAAAGGAAGGGAATTCTGACACTCTCTCCAACAGGGGGTGAACCTTAAAGACATTATGTTAGTGAAATAAGCCAGTCACAAAAAGAACAAATCCTGCAAGAGTCCTCTTCTGTGAAGTTGCCAGAGTACTCAAATTCCCAGAGACAGAAGTAGAATGACACAGACCTGGGGTGGGGGGCGAGAAGTGGGATTTGTGGACAGGTCAGAGCTCTGGTTTTGCAAGATGAAGAGTTTGGGAGATGGACTGCACAACAGCAGGAATGTGCTTAACGTGACTGAATCGTGCATTTAAAAATGGTTAAGATGGTAAATTTTATGTTATATGTATTTTACCACAATTAAAAAGAAAATAAGATCGTTCTTTTAAAAAAGTATACTGGCCAGAGGGAAGTTGAGGGCAAAGTGGCCCAGGAAGATGAAGCGCACACAGGGCAGCAGAGACTGTTTTTATGGATCCTGCAGTGATCGAGAATCTCCAAAGCCCCTCAGGCCACCAAACGCTCACCCAGCCACACCCAGTCTTACATCCATGGGGCTGACACCTTCAACCCACCGTGCCCGCTGGGCCTTTTCCTAAGGAAGGTTCACAGGGTTTTCACAAGTCCCTCCAGCTCCTGCCCAGTGTGGGGGTGTGGGGGAGTTCCTCAGCAGGCAGCTGACCCTGATAGGTGTGCACTGACCAACAAGAGCCTTGAAGCTGGGTGCAGTGGCTCACGCCCGTAATACCAGCACTTTGGGAAACCGAGATGGGTGGATCACCTGAGGTCAGGAGTTCAAGACCAGCCTGACCAATAGGGTGAAACCCTGTCTCTACTAAAAATACAAAAATTAGCCGGATGTGGTGGTATGCGCCTGTAGTCCCAGCTATTTGGGAGGCTGAGACAGGAGAATTGCTTGAACCTGGGAGGAGGAGGTTGCAGTAAGCCAAGATCGTACCACTACACCCCAGTCTGGGTGAAAGAGTAAGACTCTGTCTCAAAAAAAACATCCTTGGGCAGACAATACCATGTCTCCCTTTCCCGGTCTGCACCCCACGCCTGGACTGCAGCGAAAGCATCCATCAAAGAGGGTGGATGCCTACAGGTGGACGCACAAACATGGGAACAGTCATACCCAGGAATGTGGCAAATGAGACCTGGCCATCTGAAGGGAGGTCCTCAGAGGCTGCGAAAGGGGCTTCCCCAGGCCCTGCTGAGATGTGAGTGAGAACTGGGAAGATGTGTTGATCCAGGACAGAGGTCTGGGCAAGACTGAGAGAGGCCATCTGTGTAAGAGACAAGATTAAAAGCAAACGGGACAAATCTAGCGAGATTGTTAAGAAGGAAAAGTATAAAGACTGTGATCTGCATCCAAAGATCCAACTGCACAAAGAAGACGTGGCTCGGCAATGGAGCACGTGGTTAATACAACTGCACAGTAACTTCACTGCCACCCCACAGGGTTGTGGATATCCTCAACAGAGGAAGAACTTGCAGAAAAAGGGAGGGTAAAGTCCTTCTCTCTTGTGTGACGATCCCACTCTGCCTTGTATCTCCCATCAACAGACGCCTCTGTCATCACTCTAGAGAGAAAAGCAGTGATGGGGACAGATACTACAGTGATCTGGGCACATACACATGTTAAATTGTCCAAAAACCAGCATCTTCCTTGAATTCTATAGCCATTTTTTGCAAAGGAAAAAAAATGATTTTCACAAGTAGGATTCTTAAAAAATTGCCCCTTGATTTCTCAGTGATCTGACAGTACCATTATGCTGCCTGCACAAACAATTTCACGGACCCTGAATACTGCTGAGAACTTGAAATAACATGATGGAGCTTCTGGGGTTCCCGGGATGACTCATTAGTAAATAGTTACCGAGTGAAAATCCAGACCCAAAGCTCATACACTTTGGCCATGAAAAGTGTGCTCAAGTAGAGACAGGTCACGGTGGTTCACACCTGTAATCCCAGCACTTTGGGAGGCTGAGGTGGGTGGATCACTGGAGCCCAAGAGTTTGAGACCACGCTGGGCAACACAGCAAAACCCTGTCTCTACAAAATATACAAAAAAAAATTAGCCGGGCATGGTGGCAGGCGCCTATAATCCCAGCACTTTGGGAGGCTGAGGCAGGCGGATCACCTGAGGTCAGGAGTTCAAGATCAGCCTGGCCAATATGGTATAACCCCGTCTCTACTAAAAATGCAAAAATTAGCTAGGTGTGGTGGTATGCACCTGTAATCCCAGCTGCTCCAGAGGCTGAGGCAGGACAATTGTTTGAACCCAGGAGGCTGAGGTTGCAGTGAGCCAAGATCGTGCCACTGCACTCCAGCCTGGGCAGCAGAGGAAGACTTCATCTCAAAAAATAAAAATAAAAAGCCAGGTGTAGTGGCACTCAGCTGTAGTCTCAGCTACTAGGGAGGCTGAGGTGGGAGGATCGCTTGAGCCCAAGAGGCGGAGTTATGGTGAGCTGAGGTCTTGTTACGGTGCTCCAGCCTGGATGATAGACTAAGACCCTGTTTCGAACAAAAAAAAGAAAAGAAAAGAAAAGAAAAAGAAGAAGAAAAGAAGTGTGCTCATGACCCTCACCAAATGCTTAAATATTCTCCTATGCACAAAGTGCATTCTAACATAAGTTGTCTGATTTCCAACACTGCGACAAACTAGAAAGAAATAGGGCCACTAGTGGTAGACACATAGGTTGTTAATACTAAGAAAAGAGACAAAATTTTGTAAAACAGCCCAAAACGTTCAAAATTTGCATACAGGCATTTGCATAGAGACAAGCAGAGCAGTGTCCCAGGATGGCCCGAAGCCATCATAGCTGCGACTGTGATCACATGACATGATGTTTGACAGGGCTTTGAAAACTGCACCAAGCCTATGACTATTAGTCATGGAGCCACTGAGTTGGCCATGAGAGGAGCTAGTCACCTGTCTTTTTTACATCATAAGGTGACAAACACACTTAGAAAAGGTCTACCCCCAAACCAAGTCATCATTATGGAAATCCTATCAACGAGTGACGATAGGAAGTCTCTGGGGCCAGAAAGGCTGGTGCAGTTGGGCAGGGCAGAAGAAGGCGATCAGAAGAAGGTGGTCAGAAGAAATCTGACCTGTGGCCCCACTGTTAACCAGGCATGGGACCCGCCTTCATCTTCCCAAGCTTCAGCTTTTGCACCTTAACACACCAATTTCGGGGATAAATTCTATAAAGCACCTGGTACTTACTCCTCAAACCATTATTTCCACAACCTCATACAAATTAACGGACAATTCTAAGTCATAATTCACAGCTCATTCCAATTTCCATTTCATTTCAATACCAGCTGAAGAACCCAAGTTGTCCTGAGTATCTTCTAGAGGATACCACGATGGGCACAAGACCTGCAACGGTACACACGCACACACACATAACGCTACACATACGCACATAGCGTGTACACGGTGGCAGCGCTCACCGGTGCTATGTGCCCACCCTGCCTTCGGCACAAGCCCTACACTTTTTCACAGCTGTATTTGTTCCTTGGTGAAATCTTCTCATCTGGCCAAAAAGTAGAATAATTTATTCTGCCAAGAGAATTTTGAAGAGTAAGCCAAACAAACTTTCAAAGCCCCTTCTTAATTACTTGATTGCTAGACATGGGGCTCTAGAAGGGAGTAGCAGAATATTTTTTCATTTTTGCTTTTTTTTAAATAAATTATCAAAAAGCTATCAAGTGCTCGCTTCAGCAGTGCATACACTAAAATTTGAACAATAAAGAGAAGATTAGCAAATAATATTTTTTATAAAGATAAAAAATTTTTAAGCTATTATGAATGGGCTAAACATTAAGTTAGCTACTAAGAAAGTGACTTTCTTCAACAAAAAAACCATGAACCAATGGCCCAATAATAGGGAACTGGCTGAATAAATTATATTCATATAGAACACACTGCAACTATGACCAAATTATATTAAAGGCAGATACTTAGTACCATGAAAAAAGATACTAATGAAATAGGACAGTTAAAAAAAAACAGGTAAAGGAACAGTAAAAAAAAAAAATAGGTCATCAGTTAGTTAACAAATATTCATTCTGGAATATGTACTCAAATGTGTAATACATACACATGCAATAGACTAAATGTTCATGTCCCTCCACCCCAAAATTCATATGTTGAAATTCAAGGTGACAGCATTGGGAGGTGGGGCCTTTGGAAGATGATTAAGTCATGAGCACTGAGATCTCAAGGACTAATATCCTTTCATAAGAGACTCCAGAGGGTTGCCCTGACTCTTCCTCTTCCGCCACATGAGGACACAGCCAGAAGATGCCCTCTATGAATCCAGTGCCCTCACAAGACACTGAGTCTGCCAGCACCTTGATCTTGGGCTTCCCAGCCTCCAGAACTGTGGGAAACAAATTTCCATCGTTTATAAGACCCCAGGTTTATGGCATTTAGTTATAGCAGCCCAAACGGACTAAGATGTTCCATATCCACATATAGTAACATACATATATGCACATAGTGTACATATGTATATGTGTAGCCATAGACCACATCAATCTAGCATCATAGATGTATATATACAAATATAAATTTATTTAGAAATAGAAAAATTTTAAATTTAAATTCTTAATTTAAACTTTTAAATTTATAAGTTATTAAATATATGTTTATTGGAGATACATATATCCATAAATGACATTTTAAAATGTTCCAATACCAAAATATTCACAGTGGCTGGTTCTGGGTGTTGAGGCTATGAATTTTTTTATTTTTGTTTTATTGTATGTTTTGCTCTTTCTAAACTGACCAGGTATTGCTCTCATAGAAAGGGTGCCCTCCTTGGGGTTTGTGATTTCCTGTCTCCTCTCACTCGGATGATGGCGATAGATGTTCTCCTTTAGCACAGAGTCCCACACAGGTTGCTAAGGAATAAAGACCATGTCTTCACCACCCAGAGAAGACTCCAAGATGGCTAATGGCCTCCGTCTGCACTCAGGGTATTGACAGCAAACATGGAGCTGAGGGCCAGCCACGAGATTCACCAGCAACATTCTATTTATCTATCTTCCCTCTCCTTTGTATGGACCGAAGTCAGTGAGTCCCTTCCTGCCCGCCCCCACCCCATGAACCCTCTAAAAGGCCATGACTCCCTCCTTCCCCCTGGCGGACTTGTGCCATCACAAAAGTCTATGCAAGAGTCCTCTGGTCCTTAAATGCAGACTGAGAACACACTACTGCCTCCTGGACACTAAATTAAAACACACAATTTGATTTCCATTAAGTTAAAGCAAATTCCGCTGAATTGATCTAATCAGCCTCCATTCCTATATGACATCATGCTTTAAAGGTTTGGCCTGAATATAAATACTTAATGTAATAAATACGGTCTGAAATATTTGATCTCCTTGACAGTTTAATTGATCTACTACCAAGACTGACAGGAAAAATTAAGTTAGCTCTTTCTCGTCTCTGCCAGCAGCACATTTTCATCATAAAGGTATGTGGACTCCAATGCTGGTGACAAGGAGAGTGCTCACACATGGATTTCCTGCTGAATGTTCAGGTTAGTGTAACAGAGCTGAACGGGAAATGAATGCATGGATTTATGAGACATCTGACGCAAACACCATATTTATTCCTTTTCACTGTATGGTAAAATAAATGAACTAATAAACATTTTGTAAGTCACAACATCAGTTCCTTATAGTTCACATGGAGAGTTTAAATGATAATGCCTACAATATTTAAGCATATTTTTAGCTGCTGTGTTTAAGTACAGTCACCATTAATCAAACAAACAACAAGGCCAAATTCATGCCTTGGACACACGGTCTTCTACTAACAGAACTCCTGAAGTACTTTCTCAACCTCTTGCTTTATGTTTATTTCTTGTCTTTTCACCATGAGCTGTGTTTGTTTTTGCACATAGCTCACCTATCAGGATGTATGTTCCATCCTGATCCACTTTCACAGCCCTGACTGCAGAACAAAACTGTCCCATTTTGGTACAAAGTAAATACTCGGTGAATATTTGGTGAAGGGAGAAAAGGAGAGAAAATCTATCTTTCTTAAACAAATTGGCATATTTTAGTTCCTCAAAGTTGCCATCTCCCAGGTTCTAAGATTCCTCAATACCCCTCAAAAAGAAAAACTGTATTCTTAACAAAGTTACCCAATCTGATTAATGCTAAAATCCTTGCGCTAATTTGGAAGGGTTTTTGCCGGAATCAAGTCTAAATCCCACCCTTCCCCTGATTTCACCTATTATGTGTAAGGCCTCTGTCTCAACAATTACTTATTCACTCAGCAAACACTCATTGATGGGGATCAACTCAGCCAACCATCCCAACCAGAGCCTTGTGCTGTGACACAGTCTCGGGGACAGTGCACGTGTTCTATTTCTGCTTGGATGTCTTCGCAGGGTCGAACAAATAACAGCAGCAGCTCCAAGATCCAAGGACCCCCAGCACAGCCAGAGCAGCCACAGGGACGCATGTTCCTGGCAGTCAGATGCCCATTCACACAACCCTCCCTCCTTCCAATGGCAACCAGAGCTCCACACGAGCAGGCTGCTTCTCCTGCTGCCTCTGGCATCAGCCAGAGCCTTCTGCTCAGCTCTGTGCACTCCAGGGCCCCATTGATTAGCAGGAAGGGCAAACCCATCAGCACCCATAGGAAATGGCTTCTGGAAAGTGCATTGCAGTTTTTCTAGTCAGAAGATGACAGAAGGTGCCTGTCAAAGGAGCAACATCAATACAGGGTTTAGGGGGTTGGAAGGTGGCACACCCGGGTCCCTGAATTGTTGTGCCTCTGACGTTCATTCTAGGGGACTTTAAACAGCTCTATCTCTTCTCCAGGCCTCAGTTTCCCCCACTACATTCTGTGGAAGCAGTGGTAACATGTTCATCAAGGAGATTCCTTACAAATCTTAAGTGCTGGATTCTCCACCTGTCTTCCTGACATCATCTGGGCATGGAGAGCCAGGGTTGACCCAGCCACTTTCTCCATGAGGAACGACCACTTCTGTCCATTGAGTCCTCTACTCCCCAAATACCTGTATCCTCAGAAACAAGCCAGGGGTCCTGGGGGACTGTGTTGCTTTCCTGGAGCCCTATGTGCTGCCATGAACCCCAGTCACCATGCCCTGGGTACTGGGAGACTCTCCATGAGAGAGTAAATGCTTGTAGGAAGCAGAAACCTCTGCCTCAGTGATCCAAACTTAAGCTCTATTCAAATCCCAAGTGACTTCTTGGCCTCAACATCATGACTCTAACAACAATTACCAGCACTTAAGAGGATTTGGATGTGCCAGATACATGGACACCATTAGGTATGGCCATTACAGTCCTTGCTTCACAAGTGAGGAGGCCGGCATCCACCCCAAGGTGACCCAGTGTCAAGAGGGAGGCAGCACTGCCAGACTCCTTCCCCGTGTTCATGTTTCTCTCTGCCTGGGGGACCCTCACCCACTGCACAGCTTAAGCATCTCCTCTGGAAAGACTGCTTCCTGTGTAGAAAGTTCCTCCCTCCTCTGGGCTTCCCCACAGTTTGTACACCTTTGCTTGCTTCTGTGAGGGCCCATGTCTGTCATCTGAGCTAGGATTCTTGGTGGATCTGTCTGGCTCTTCAAGCCTACCCCCCAGCCCACCAGACCCTTCAGGTAGGGATGAGTCTAATTAATTGCTAGATGCTCAGCCTATGATTCAGTCTGGCAGAGTGTAGTTGCTCAGTGGGTGCTGAATAAAAAACAGGAGAGCCTTAAGATCTCTGGAGTCCAGCAGTGGCTAGCAGTGCAGAGCCAGGGCCAATATCTTTGGAGTCTCCTAAGAGAGGACCTTCTCCAAGACCCAGAGCAGCACATTCTTTCCTTCTTTTCCCAAACTGCATTACATTTTACTCTGCACCAGACTCTGTGCTCAGCCAAAAATAGGTAGAAGGATCTAGAAGTGAGTTGGATGTGACTAGTGCTCTTAAAGTGTGAATAGTCACAATTCAAAGTATGGGTGGTCAAAAACAAACACTCCAACTCACGGCAGGGGCCAGCATAAACTTGATACCTGTGGCAGTTAGTGTTTGCAGTCAGTCTTCAATGGACCACATCTCCCAGTATTCATGCCCATGTGCAGTCCCCTCTGCCTGAGTCTGGGCTGGCCCAGCAATTGGTTTTAATCAGTAGATGCAGCAGCAGTGACACTGTACCCATTCTGGGTGTGAGCCTTAAAAAGGCTTGACATTCTCTGTTTTTACACTCTTGGTACCCAACCACCATTCAGCCCTACCCCAAGCTAATCATAAGAGAGACCATGTGGAGAAAGAGAGAGAGGTTCCAACCTCCCAGCATCTCTGTCAAAGCCCCAGACACCTAAGTAATGCCATCTTATATACACCAGTCCCAACTGCCATCTGACTGTAACCTCACAGGAGATCTTAAGGAAAAGCAGCAGAAGAACTGCCCCGCTGAGCCCAGCCAGCCCTCAGAATAATGAGAGATAACATGAAAGTTGCTATTTTATACTAACTTTTGGCGTAAACACAGTTAAGTAAGACCATGCCAAAACCTGGAATGGAGATTATAAGAAAAAAAAATTGCAGGCCAATCTCCTCATGATCATAGCTGCAAACACCCTAAAGAAAACATAAGCAAACCAAATTCAGTAATATGCACAAAGGATAGCCTGTCACATCTAATTTGGGTCTGTTTCAGGAATGTGCAGTTGTTTTAACATTCAAAAAATGAATCAATATAATTAATCCTACTAATACATTGAGAAAGAAAAATCATGCAGTGAGCTCAACAGCTGAAGAAGTGGTAAAATTCAACGTTCATTAATATTAGTGATTTTTAAAAACAATAATCAAGATAAAATTCTTAGGAAACTAGGACAAGAAGAAAATATCTTTACTTGAAAAAGGCTAACTAAAAAAAAGGCAGCAAACACAATTGTGAAACCCTGAGAGCTTCCTCATGAGATCAATAAAGCAACAGCAGGTCACACACATTATGTATTGTATGATTCCATTCATATGAGATGTCCACAGTCTACAGAGTCAGAGGGCAGAGTCAGGGTTGCCCTGGGCTGTGCAAAATGGAGAGAGTGGAGAGTGACTGATGATTACAGAGCAGTGAAAATGTCCTAAAATTGATTGTAGTGATGGTGAACACTCAAATCAATGTACTAAAAGTTATTGAATTGTACACTTTAATGGATGAATTGTATGGAATGCTATTTATATCTCAACAAAGCTTTAAAAAATTAGAATAAGGCCTGATGCCTGTTTTCACCACTTCTATTCAATACTGTACTAAAGGTTCTAGTCAGCACAGTCAGAAAGTAAAAGAAATCGAAAAGAATAAGTTTGTAGAAGAATAGACAAACTGTTTTTATAGACATGCTTGTGTGTATACAATATCATAAAGAATCTATGACTAAACCTAACTGCAAGAAAACTTGCAAACATAAGCTGAGCCAAAGAAATCCAAAATTTGAAATGCTATAAATCTAAAACTTTTGTCTGCCAACATGACACCCAGATAAAATGTTCATTGGAGTGTTTCAGATTTAGGATTTTCAGATTTGGGATGCTCAGCCACTACATAAAATGCAAACATTCTAAAATCAAAAAAAAAAACCATGCAAAATCAGAAACTTCTGGTCCAAGCACTGTGGATAAGGGACACTAACCTGTACAGTGTTTCAGAATGCCTACTTCAGTGGTAAAGCTATGTCATCATAAAAGTCAACAGAGTGGTGTATTTAGTGGGGAGGACACCACTCCCCACTAAACAAAGTGCATGTAGTTGGGAGTGTGGGGTACAAGCAAGGTAACTTGGGGGCTTGAAACCATTAATGAAGTCATAGGTGCATACTTTCATGCATTTTTTAAATATTCTATTTTACAATAAAAACATTATAAAAATTATTTTTAAATTTTTTTAAGCATCACGATTTTTTTTTAAATCACAACACAAAGGAAAGCATCATTAAAGAAGAAGAGGGAAAGATGCTTTCGGGGGTCCTCAGAGGAGGAAGAGGTCACTTCTGACTCTGAGGTCAGCCTTTGTGGACAAATGCTACGGCCATTGCAGCTCTCAGAAGCTGGACACTTTGGCCTGGCCTGGAAGCCCAAGGGCAAAGGCCAAAGCAAAGCAAAATATTCTTGGCTGACGCAGGGGCCTTGCCCTTAGGAAGACCATGGCCAGACCTCTGCTTGCACTCTCTCTCTCCCTGCACATCCCTCCCTTCATCCTCAAATACTCAGTGCAGGACCGGGAACTGCTGCTCAGTTGCTCCCGTCTAGTGAGTACCACGGTACGCCTGCACCACGCGGGGCACGTGACCTACGGCAGCTCCTTCAGTTCTCACTGCATCCAAGGCCTCTGCAAGGAAGATGGGGCCAGACTCCAGCCTGCCTGTCCCCAGACTCCTCCCAGCCCAGACCTTACCTGCAACTGGCTAGAACCATATCACTTCTCCAGAGGGTATGAGGAGGAAGGCAAGAAGCAGTCAGATCTTACTCCATTGTCCTGCCGCCATTCTCTGGCCTTGAGCCCCGACTCTAGGGAACCACATTGGGGACAAGGGTCCCCATCATGTCCACCTTGCCCAGCAGGCTGCCCCCTCCCATCTGGGAAGGTCAGCTGTGATGCCACTGCTCGGTAGGCAGCCCTACCTGATGCTGGGGGGTGGCTGTGACTCCCGTGGTGTGAGCATGCAGTGAGTTATGAAAGCTCTCCCCTGGCAGCTGTAATTATGCTCCACCTCACACCCAGCTCTGTGAATCACAGGTTAGAGGCAGCCCAGCTAAGTGCACCGGGGAGAGCACCTCCCCCACTGACTGGCTCTCCAGCCCCAGCAGCTCCCACCCGGCCTGTGGCCAGCACTTCCCAAGAACAAACCCAAGCACCTCCCTGGCCATTAATAACCTCCTCTGCATTAATGAATTGTGAGTGCAATCCTGGCCATTAAGGCAGCCTAAGAAAATTCTTTGTATTAGGACAGATTTTCTCTGGATGCCCGTTATTGTCATGTTAATCCTCCCTGCACAGGAGTAGGGTCCTGCTGTCATGTTATTTGAGAGTTTCCATAAAATAAAACACACCCACAGTGAGCCCAGCAAGCCTGCCTGGACATCCCAGAGGACAAAGCACATCACTGCATGAAGCCCCAGGGAGCCCCGACCAGGATATCCTACAAAGGACATCTCAACGTAGTCAAAAGTTGGAGCAAAAAGGTTTATGAGGAAAGGGCAAATTTCAGTAGCAATAAAGTTCAGATAAATGGGAGAAGTTTTGGAGAAGAAGATACTTTATTGGGTCCTTTAAAAGTGAACGGGGTAGAGGGACTGCAGCTGGGCATGAGAATGGTGGACTCCAGTCAACAATAGTATTGGTGTTCAATGATGGTTAGTGCTAGTGTCACCTCCCACGTGCTACACACTGTCCTGAGGGCCTCAAATGCTCTGGCTCAGGTTCTCCTCATTCAGTCTCATGAACTGAGTGCTATTATGATCAAGATCCCCGTTCTGCTGATGAGTAAGCATTTCAGTGATTTACTCAAGATGTGCGTGGCTAGAAAATGGAAAAACCATGGTTCACACCAGGCAGGCTCTTGCGGGAAACTAGCTGTGCTAGTCAGCTGCCTCAGAATTAAAGGAGAAAATCTCCGCCTGGTTTCCGATTACCAGGCTCTGTCCCTGGTGGGCAGCTTTCTGACTTGAGGTGGCCAGTTGCCTCACTGCCTGATGGGGCAGCCCAATGGCCTTCCAGGCCCCCTCCCAGTAACCCATGTGGTAACAGGCCTGCCTCACCTGTACCCATGGATGCTCCACCTGGCCACCTCACTGGAGAGGCCAGGACCTCTTGCCCAAAGAGGGCTGCCATCTCCTACACCCCACCTCCAACTCTTGCCCGGCTCCCCCAGCCTAAGCAGCCCTGTTGACCTTGGCAGCCACGTCTTTCTCAAGCACGTGCTGCCCCGCATGCCCCAGCACTGACCTTGATGCCCTGGCATCCCCAGCAACCAGCCCCAGAGCTGTGGCTCAGCTGCCCCGACCCAACCCAACTGGCAGAACCTCAGAATCCCCAGCACAGCGTGATGATGCGGTGGAGGCACAGCGCACAAGCCGGTTTCTGCCCCAGCCCTCCTGCTGCGGCGGTTCTGAAGTGTGGGGATTTACAAGGACAGTGGTCATCTCCAGCCTGACCATGACTTCCTCTGACCTCTGGCTGCCCTGGGTCCCCGACCCCTGCTCTCAGCAGGGATTTCCAAAGCATGAAGATGAGTCTGTCTCATTTCCTAAGGAAATCATAATCCAGGGTTTTGTGCCTCCAGCTCCTGTATGTGTCACAGCTCAGAAAAGTGGCAAGAGATCTTCTCACCTTCCCATTTTCTGAGCCATTCTCCCCACTCAATGATCTAAAGAGTAAAAAGTGTGATCTAGATGCCCCGTGGAGTATTTCACAGGCATTCTCTTAGATGAGGAAGGAGTCCCCGGGATGTTCTGGGCATGTCACTGTGCTGCCAGGCCCAGCCTGTCCACCCTACTCATGTGGGAGGCAGGTGTGGCAGTGGCCCTGCAGTGCTGTGCTCTGGGAGGCCAGTGTTGGGGGAGCCCTGAGCACAAGCCTCTGCACTTAGAGCCCTTGACCTACCCCTGTCTGCCTTCCTACCTCTGGTGGTGCTTGTTGGGGAGCTGTGAGCCCAGATTACAAGTGTGCTCCCATTTTTACAGCACTTTCTAAGACGAAGAATGTTCAGGCAAATGAATACCCATAAAACTACATTACAGGACCTAAGAATTTCAAGGACCACTTCTTAAAGGAACTCAGCAAACTCCGCAACCCCTGAGCCAGTCCAGAAACACTCCTAGAGGCTCTCTCAATATGTGCAAGACTAGGACTTCACATCCACGACAATGATATCCAGAACCAAAAGACTAGGCCCCCAGTTCAGAGTCCTCTGATTTGTAACGACGCGTAATGCTCTCGGCGGTGCTTCAGTTGCTCGCTGGGAGGACAGGTCTTGCCCTGGGGCACTGGGAGCCCTGCACTGGCCTCACGTTCTAGCTGGGGGCTGGTGCAGCACAGAACATCCTTGGCTTGGATCCTCAATCACAGGGGAGCAGCACTCAGGGGGTATTTAGGGATGGGCCCGAATCTCCGTGGCCTACCCAGAGACATTTGCTGTCTTCCATCCAGGGCTATATGATCCCAGTAAGATCACGAAGCCTGGGGAAGGAGACTAGCACTGATTTGGGTCTGGGAGCTGAAAACAACTTTGATTCATTTCTTCTGGGTGAGTTGCAGGCTGCCATGGGCTTGGAGAAGTGATTGCAATGTCTGAGATGAAAGGGGCCTCAGGGCTCATCCCACATTGGTCCTCGTCTCTGGTCATCCTGGGCAAGTCCAGTCCCTCTCTCAGTAGACTTTCAACTGTCCTCACTTGCTGGGGAGCAGCAAGGGGGGATGCCCAAGGCCTCTCATTGTCCCCAACCAGCCATGCTCATCCAGACGAATGAATGAAAAGGTGGTGTCTGGTAGTGCCAGGCAGGGAGGGGAGGACACATCAGGAACTCGAGGACAGCAGCCTCCATCCAAGGGGGACACCTACCCGAATCAGTGATGTGTGACCAAGCGACTTCCCCTCCCCAAGCCTCGGTTTCTCAGTTATAAAAGAGCTCAGTCAGGTGCCGTCTAGCACCAGCGTGCATGCTGCTCCAGTGCCCTAGTTGGCTAGCAGTCCCTGGGAAGCTGTGTTTAGGCCCGAGAAAAAGATAACTGGTTCAGCTCACAGCTCTGCCCAACCACCTTCAGGGATGCAGGAAGATGAGGAAGGCTGTGTCACAGCCCAGAGCTCCTCATACTGAGCTAGGACCTAAAAAATTGAGGTCATTCCTTGTCCAGGCCTAGAATGGGCTGTGTGCTTAATTTCTGCAGCCTGAGGAAACCTAAGAAAAGAAGACTGGGCTGCAAGGCTCAGAAAGCTGTGCTGGCCCCAAGCCCCGTAACACGTGTTCCACTTTTACTCCATCTCTGGGCATTCTCCCATAGGTACCCAACACACCAGCCATTCTCCAGAGGGCTCTGCTTCTCCTCCTCACCACTGGAACTCTTCGCATATGCTATTCCCTACCCCTGGAATGCTGTTCCTCCTTCTTCCTGGATGCTGTCTAGGCACACTCTATCAAATTCTCCTTCTGTCTCCAGAAACCACCTTTGCAACACAGATTGTCATTGTGTGTGTGTGTGTGTGTGTGTGTGTGTGTGTGTGTGTGTCCCACCTGCTGGAGAGGGATCCCAAAGAGAAGTGAACCCTGGGGAGGTTAGAAGCTGATTGTGCTAGAGGCACACACCTCCCACCCAGGGCCCTGGGGCAGATACCTCCAAGGGTGAGGCAGTGCTGACCTGCTGATTCCAAGGCAGCCCCAGGGACTGGCAACTCAGAAGACCTCACTTCCAGAGGTGTCCCACATTGGAGTCAGGTACTTCTAGAACGCAAAGCTGCCGCGACCCACATAAGTGATCCCAGCTGTACCCACCGGTTGTACAACTACGGACCCCCTCCTCTTGTAATCCTGACCACACTACTGTGAGAATTAGAAGAGAGGCTGCCTGGTAGAGCACAGGAGAAGTTTCCATAATTGCTCAGTTGCCTCCCTTTCCGACATGACTTAGCTTGTTGGAGATTAAAAACACACTGCTCAGAAAGGCCAGGCAGGAGTAGGCCATGGACGGGGAAGGTGTCAGGATGAGCCCAGGGAGGGGAGCTTTGCTAAGGGCAGGAGGCAGGTATGCAGCGAGAACCCAGAAAGCACAGATGGGAGGGGTGGATGGAGAGCCCCTTGCAACCCAGGGGGTGTCACAAAACGGCAGGGCTGCAGCAGGTCCAACCAAGGACTTACCAATGTGGCCCAAAGACTTGGAGGCAACATTTAACAGATGGAAGTTATTATGGACCGAATGCTTTTGTCCCTTCCAAAATTCGTAGGTTGAAATCTTGTGATGGCTTTCAGAAGCAGGGCCTTTGGGAGGACATTGGCTGTGAGGGTGGAGCCCTCGTGAATGAGACCCGTGCCCTTTTAACAAGAGGCCTGAGAGGAGCTTGCTTGCTTTCCACAAGAAGTCAGCAGCCTGCAGCCCCAGAAGAGGGCCCTCACCAGAACCCAACCCTGCTGGCATCCTGATCCCAGACTTCCAGCCTCCAGCACTGTGAGACATAAACTGCTTCTGCGTCTAAGCCGCCCAGCATAGGGCACTGTGTTATAGCAGCCTAAACCAACTAAGACAGGAATACTTCAAATACAAAGACAAATCTCCAGCTTCTCTAGAAAATGCAGCCATTCTGGCAATGCAGCCTCCACATTCCTATGCAGCCATGATCAGCTAGCTGAGCAACGGCCGCCCCTTGTGTGAGCAAAGGCCCCTCAGCCTGCCTCTGCCCAACCCGACTCTGAGGCTGCCTCCAGCATGGCTCCTTGCATAGCTGATTCTGGTGCTAGGGACATGTGCCTTCTACTCAGGCCTCTCTCAGAAGAGAGAGACGAACAGACCCAGAGGGCCTCCTGTTTCAAGAAAAGGGAACGAGTTCATTTGTAACTGGGGAAAAGGACAACACCTGCACACGCCCACTTCATGCCTCACCTGCCTGACCCTGGAAACTGTGTGTCGCCCAGCCCCAAGTGCCCGCTATCAGCCTGGCTAGTCAGGAAGGGGAACTCACAGGGATGCGATGGCTGCCCCTGCAGGGCCCCTACAGCGCACAAAGACACGTCCAAGTTTGGTGAGCATGCTGTGATTCCTGCCACCTCCACAGGGCCCTGAACCCCCCAAGATCTGGCACCAAAGGCAGCAACAGGGGAAAGCCCATCTGCAGTGAGGCAGGCATGGAGCAGGCTCCGGGGATCACAGCAGAAGGGCTTAGGAAAGGGGTGGAGGGGAGAGGAAGAAGGTGAATGGATGTGTGTGGCCACGTTCACTCAGGTCAGTTGATCCAGTTCAGCGCTACCCTCTCCTGTCCACACCAGCCTCTGTCCTGGGTTGGCGCTGAGCTACGAGCACCCCCAGGGTGTGAGAGCCACAAGCCCAACTCTGTCTTCGTCTCGCGCACTGCCCTCAGCCTCAGCATGCTCCTGGCGGCAGTCTAGCCCTCAAGCCCTGTTCAGCCACTGCAGGCCTCATCAGCTCAGCCTTTCAGAGACGCCATGAGAATCACTGCCTACTAATGGGACCAGAGTGGGGTGAGCGGCCCTCATCTGTAAAAGAGAAGGTGACTCTCAGGAGCAGAGCTGGCCCTCAACAAAGTAGACAGGGCTGCATAGACGTAGGTTTGATTGCTTTTTTGCAAGTCCATCCCCTTGGATGATGCCAGCATCCCACTGGTAGTCTCCTTCTGGGTCCCCCCTTCTAATTGGCTGCCCCCACCCCTGTAGCCCCTGAGCAGCCCACTGTGTCTTGTTACTATGTCCCAAGCTTGTTCTATGGGGTTGGGGAGTGGGGGTTCTATGTGGTCCCCCGACCACCTGGACCCTGGTGCTGAAGGAAGTACCAGAAGCAGATACTGAGCTAAGCCTTGTCCACTCACATTAGCCAAGTGAACCGGAGGATGCGCCCAGCTGCCTGGACCACTCAGAAGCAGCCCCAGGCCGAAAGGGCTCCACCTCCTGCCATGGTATCCGACTCAGGATCCTGGCATCCAGGGCCATCAAGCTCTGGCCCCTGCTGGGCACCCTCACCCTATCTTTGGGCACTCTCCCATGGGTGCCCTCCTCATACGTGGAACTCTTCACATATACTGTTCCCTACACCCAGAATCCCTCCCCTCCTTCCTGGAAACTGTCTAGGGAGACTCCATCATATTCTCCTTCTGTCTCCAGATACCACCTTTGCAACACAGATTGCCACTCTATGTGTGTGTGTGTGTGTGTGTGTGTGTGTGCGTGCGTGTCCCACCTGTTGCAGAGGGACCCTCCTTGGGGGCAGGGAAATCCCAGGCCTTAGCATAGCAAACAGGGAACATCCTAAGGGTATGTCTCCTACTTCCTATTATCAGAAAAAAAGCCTACAGCCTGCATCTGTGCCCCCACCTCCTAGACCCCCTGTGACAGACCAGTGCCCTGACACTCACTCCCTCAGACCCACTCTGGGGCCCAGCTTTGTTTCTGGCCAACAGAGCTGCACAGCCCAGTCACTGAAAGAATAGATTTGGGGCCAGGATCTGAGAGACACTGGATGAGCCCATTTGGGTAAGGCTGCTCCAGAAATCCCAAGGGCCAAGTCCACAGGGTCTCCTGTCTCTGAGTCTAACAAAACGACCCTAAAGATTTCCATCCTTCAGATGAGACAACAGCCACCAAGAAGAGAGCACATCCTGGAAAACCACAAATCCTAACTGCTCAGACCTCTGGCCTCAGGGAACCCGGGGAAGGCAAGTGGGCTACCTGCAGGCATGGAAAGGGAGCTGGGAGCAGGGATGATTGCCCTGTCCAGGCCCCACCCATGAGCTGCAGGTTGGAACCTAACCTTGTTAGCAGGGAGTGGGAGGAAGCTGCAAATGTGGAAGGTCACGGTGGGGCAGGCTCCTCTAGGACCAGTCCTTTGTGGGTGGAATGATGATTAGAACATTCTCTCCACACAGGCTGCTTAGGAAGCAACTGAGATAGCATTGGACAGCACCAGCGGCCCCAGCTGTGACTGATAGGAGACGAGGAAGCTGCACAGGCCCAGGTGCAAGGACAGCTGAGCAGAGACCCAGGCCGGTCACACAACCTCCACCACTCCACAAGGTCGCGCCCACCAGCCCGGCCAAGCCCAAACTCACCTTTGAGGGAGGCGACATGGGACAAGGCCTGGGCGTAGGTAGCCGTGTTCAGGAGAGTCCCTGGCAAGCAGGAGGGGAAGAAAGGCCCTGCAGGACCCACTGTTCGCCCCAGGCTGGCAAAGGAAGGAGATCATGTTGAGGTCTCGCCCTGTGTCTGCAGTGCTGCCCACGGCCAACCAGCCTGGAGTCCCACAGCCTCACCTCTGCTGGGCCTCCAGCGCCTCCTTCTTGCTCCGGGCCTGGTCCCCAGGGGGCGGGGAGTTGAGGTTTCTCACTGGAGGGGGTGTTACCTCCGCCATGGGCTCCTTGGCTCCTGGCTCCTGGTCCGAGGCCCCTCTCTCCGTCTTCCTCCATTTGGCCCTTCGGTTCTGGAACCAAACCTGAGTCCCCAAGGGAAATACACACCCAGTGAAAATCAGACAGGAGGAGGGACCCAGAACCCTGGACCTGGTGCCAGCACTCACAGCTCACCCTCTCCACACTATGCCCTCTGAACTACAGGCCCACAGAGGTCAGAAGATCCCTTAGGAGTTTAGAACAAGCACTTTTTAATGAACATTAAATAATAGAAAGTTATCTGAATGCCCATAGTAATGGTAAAAGCACTGTCTTGTGGAAATCATTAATGTTGAGTCACACACAAGTTCATTTATTTGATGTGAAATGTATTTCCTACTGGAGTTGGAGGGTCACCAGCAAAGCAGCTTGTGAAACCTGACCTGAGGCTTCCTCATCATGAAGATTCACTCGCTCTTCCAGCAGCCCTGGGTATCGGGTCTGGCCTCTTATCTATGACATCATCTTGATACACATCATGACATATTCATGATCAGCAGCCAGTGCACCCATTAGAAACACTGACTCTGGGCCAGGCGTGGTGGCTCATGCCTGCAGTCCCAGCACCTTGGGAGGCCAAGGTGAGTGGATCTCTTGAGGTCAAGAGTTTGAGACCCACCTGGCCAACATGGTGAAACCTCATCTCTTTTTGTAAAAACACCAAGGGTGTAGTGGTGCATGCCTGTGGTCCCAGTTACTCAGGAGGCTGAGCCAGAAGAATCACTTGAACCCCGAAGGTGGAGGCTGCAGTGAGCCGAGATCATACCAGTGCACTGCAGCCTGGGCAACACAGTGAAACTCCATCACACACCCAAAAAAAGAAGAAGGAAAGAAGGAAGGAAGGAAATGGAGAGGGAGGGAGGGAGAGAGGGAGGGAAGGAAGAAAGAAAAAAAGAAAGGAAGGAAGGGAAGGAGGAAAGAAAAAAGAAACACTGACTCTGGAGTCAGCTGTGGCTTAGAATTTGGGACCTCAGTAAATCTGGTTTAGAATCCACTGCATCCCTATGAGGTAAGTAGTCTTGCTATCCCCATTTTACCAATGAGAAAATTAAGTACAGAGAGGTTAATTGACTTGCCTAAGGTGATAAATGGCAGATTCACAGTTCGAAGCCCACTGGCTTGGCTGGGGACTGTGATTCAAGCTGTTTGGGGTAATAACTGTGGCCACCCCACAAGCCTTACTAGGAAGATTGGCATGCCTGCCAAACGCTGAGCACAGGGCCTGATGCATAGCCATCCATCACGCAGTAGACATGCACTCATGTCTTCTCTGTCATCCTCAAGTTACACAAAGACTGGTGATCCACCTTGACCTTAGCACCTTCCTAGAGGCAGGTGCAGGGCTCTCTAAGCCTTAGAAACCAAAACTATTCTGCAGGACAGCCTCATGGAAGCCGGGCAGCCCAGGTTCAAGGAGGTTCCAGAGGTCAGTGAAATCCTGCTGCAGTTTATTCCTTCCAGCAAAACCTCTTCCCTCCTCTCCTGGGAGAAAATTCCTGGCTACAAAAAAAAAAAAAAAATGCTTGAGGAGACCTCCCATCAATT
Organism: Saimiri boliviensis; assembly: GCF_048565385.1. Classification (NCBI taxonomy): domain Eukaryota; kingdom Metazoa; phylum Chordata; class Mammalia; order Primates; family Cebidae; genus Saimiri; species Saimiri boliviensis. The sequence continues at coordinate 25,979,517 of NC_133460.1, read as the reverse complement.
CCCCAGGGCATCCTCTCCTCCTCCCCTGGCTGCCGGCACACTGGCCCCAAAGGGAGCCTGGGTCCTTGAGACCGAGCCCTCTTCGGGACTGGCCCACCTTATCTCTTAATTTTCATTCTCCTTTAACTGGGCTTCTTTCTTTCTTTTCTAATTTAGTTGGCTTTTAATTGCACATATCAGCAACCATTGAATAATGATTTTATCTATATTCTAAATTTAGGGCAGTTAAATGCAAAGCAAAATGCAGACACTTTCTTGCGTCTTAATTGAATGAAGGTCACAGCTATAACAACATTTAATTGAGCTATTTTTCATTATCATATTTTAATGACTTTGCACTGACAGTTCGCCTGCTTCTGAGGAAAGAGCATGATGGAGTCGTTTATTTCCCTATTTAGTTATTGTTTGACAACATCAGCTTCGATTAAGACCCTGCTTTATAGAACATTAATCATATTTGAATGAGCAAGGGGTATAAATGTAAACACATCTCCCTTCCTGCCACCAAAGCCCACGTCCCCACACGGAGGCTCACTAAACAAACGCTTCACGACCATTGTCTGTCTGCATAATAGCCAACAACAGCCTAAACAACAATTCCCGGCTTTAATTGTCACCACCCCTATCTTACCCTTGCACCTTTCAGGGAGAAGTTATGATCTTCCACTTCTGAATGCTCAATAATTGTGTCATTTATCTCAATTTGCAGTTCAGTCTTTAGGCAGCTATTGGCAAGCTGGCATTAAAAAAAGAAAGGATAGACGGTATCCTGGCCAAAGGAGATTTTCATTTCCAAATAATAATCAGTTTAATTTGCCCGCATATGACCAATGATTCATGTTCAGATTTAATAATCAGGATCACATAATCTGATTATAGGGGAAATAATTTGTTTACAACCCCCAATTTACTGCTCAGAATTCCATTATCTCTCTTCAGCCATTGGTTTTTAAGAGATACTAACATGACCCAGGGGAACCAAAAGCAAACTATTATATTTCCTACAATTAGATCTTTGCATAGTCTTAACCCCAAGCCCCTACATAAAAAAGAACAGAAACAGCATGGAGGAAACCCCATAAATAAAATGAATACATAATTGTGCTCAAAGAATAGCTCGCCCGGAGAGGCGGCACTGTGAATCCTTTCCTCTCGCACTTGGGCACATCTGCTAGGCTCGGCCGGCGGGTTTGTGCACCTAAACGTAATCACCGTGTAGCTTCTAAAGAGAAATCCTATTTAGAGACAGTCACCGCAGGCCATACTCATCTCTAGAGCAGCTCTATCGCAACTACTGTTTAAAGATTTTTAAATTGCACGTGTTCTTTGGATCCACTTTGCTGAAAGAGTACGAGGGCAGGGGAAAAGTTGGACGTGATGCAATTTCTGGAAAGCAGATCCTACTCTGCTTCCCATCTGAAAACGTGGTTCTCTGCAATTGACCGGCCTTACCCCAGAGTGGTCAGAGCTGCTTTGAGAATAGCATCTCAGCTCTTTTCTTTCTTTCTTTTTTTTTTTTTTTCCAAAGCAAGGAAATGGATGTGCATTGATGTAATTTAGTACCTTAGAGACGCGGACAAATTAGTGTAGAACATTATCACTAGTTAATTATGAATGACCGATTAATCAACCTAATCTAATATTCCACATTATGTTGATGTTATTAAAGTGCATCATGAAAATGACAGATAGTCTTCATTTGCTTTCTTTGGCCAAATGTGCACTCTGCAGTCATGATGTCAAAAAAAAAAGTTTGCCAGTTTTAATATTAAAGAGTTAAATAATTAAAAAGAAGGTTTACCTGCACTCTGGCTTCTGTGAGGTTTATTTTCATGGCAAGCTCTTCTCTGGTGAAGACATCTGGGTAGTGTGTTTGGGCAAAGACAGCCTCGAGAGCTTCCAGCTGGTGAAAGGAAAAAATATGCGCTGGTGAGAGGCTGTGGCTAGGTGAGGGGAAGCAGATGCATATTTCAAATCTCCTATGAGTGGTGAGGAAGCAGTTTCACAGATCAAATCGAGGAAGGACAGGGAGAAAAGAGCTCTTTGGAAAGATCCCACAGAATGAGAATTTCAACCGACAATGACTTAAGAGCTAAGACTTACTAGCAACCTCAGTGCTTCCGCAAGAAGTAGAAATAAAAGAGGTGTGAATATTTATATGCATTTACATTTAAGTATTGTCACAGAAATCAAAAAAATGTAATGGTCACCTTATGAACATTTAGCGTAACTGGTATCACTTTCACCATAGGAAGCAGAACAGAAACAACTTGCAGACGGCCTCAAGGTGCCATCCCACAAAACGCCATAGGGATATTTGGGTCACCTTCCCAACCACTCCAGTTCGCTCCAAGAGAAGGACAGAGGCTGACAGAGGGGAGAGAGCCCAGCTCTGGGAAACACAACATCAAGGTCCCAGTTGTAGCCTTTCCACTTGTGGACGACCATACCATGTACAAGTCAGCCAACTTCCAGGCATCCAGTTTTTCATCTCTGTACTGAGGATGAGAATGTGTGACCTGTCTTCCTCAGAGGGTCACTGTGAGGTTCCAGTGATATTGGTGACATAGAAGTGTTCCCCAAACTATCAACCGCAGGCAAGTGGGAGAGATCGTTTTTGCCTCTTCACTTACCTGGGATTACAAAGTTAAAGTCATCTACGCTGCCCCCACCACCCCAAGACAGATTCCTTGGCACATAAGTTGTTCAAGAAAACAGAAAGATACAGTTAAAATAATCAATTGGTTTTTTGTTTGTTTGTTTTGTTTTGTTTTGAGACGGAGGCTCGCTCTGTCGCCCAGCCTGGAGCACAGTGGTGCGATCTTGGTTCACTGCAACCTCCGCCTCCCAGGTTCAAGCTATCCTGCCTCAGCCTCAAAAGTAGCTGGGATTACAGGCACATGCTACCAAGCCTGGCTAATTTTTGTATTTTTAGTAGAGACGGGGTTTCACCGTGTTAGTCACACTGGTCTCTATCTCTTGACCTTATGATCCACCCACCTCAGTTTCCCAAAGTGCTGGGATTACAAGCGTGAGCCACCATGCCCAGGATAATTGGTCTTATTTTTAAAGATAAAGAGGAGTTGCTCAACTCTGATTTGGGGGGAGGTGAGAAGTAGCTGATGTTTCAAAGGAGAATCAACATTTGTACCTGCTGAAGAGTGAATGTCGTTCGGTTCCGGCGCTGTTTTCTGCGCAGAAACCCGTCGTCAAAATCCCCCGAAGAGTGGTTGCCAAAGGGTGCAGTGCCTACCAGGAGCAAACTGATCAGCCTGGGCAGAAAGGGGTCCCAGTCCTCAGACCGCCCCCAGACACAGTTCAGAGGGCACCCACCCGACCCACCAGGCAGGCAGCCCTGTTTGTCCCAAAGGATATTTCTCTGCTCCTCCTATTAAATCCCCCTGTTTTCCACTGTCCCCAAAACCTCTGACTTTAAACCCAGTTATCCCTATTACATAGGGTGGGTGGCAATCTTAATTCCCAAGATGGCCAAGTCCAATTCTTATGAAATTCTGGACTCTGAACCAGGAAGGGTCACGGGCTTGAGGCAGAGCCTTCACCTGCTCTCCAGCTCCCAGCTGCACCCCTGTTCAATGTGCCTTTATCTCACCCCTACACCAGATCCTTTAACAGAAGCCTACATGTCTCCCTTTGGATCACCTGGTAGTTTATTTTCCCTTGTTTCTATAAACAACAAGGATTAAAAGCTGGGAGGTGGAGGAGGCTGGGGAAGGAAAGAAAACACCAAGAGCTTTTCATGGCACTTTTCTCCTAGAAGTGCAGAACACAAGGAGGTAAGAAGTTTATAAATGAATATTAATTACCATTGGTCACAGCTCATCAGCACCATAGTGGATCTGTTATATAGATGTCAATTAATAAAAGATCTGCACCAATAGCAACTGTCCCAAATGCCAAGCAGACTTGAACAAGGCAGCTCTCAAAGGGCACCCCACCCCCTGGCCAGACCTTATAAAGCACCTACTGCTTCTACTTCCCCAGAAAAAAGAAAGACATTGTCCTCCCCAGCAGCCTGCAAAGCTCACTATAAAGCCAGAACAGAGTTTGGCCCCAAACGTGCATTCAGATCATTTTCCAAATGTGCACTATTTACTTGATAGTCCACAATGGCTTCTTAGGAAAAAAAATGAGCAGGTTGCCATTAACCAGTGAATACTTGTCCTGCCACGAGCTCTGTTCTCGGAATCACAGTGTTAGGAGCTCTGGAGCTCCACTGCCCCAGACAAGGACCCTCAGAAGGGCCTCAGTCTCAAAGAAGAAAAGTCCTTTGGGCTTCTTAAAATTCTGTCTGCTAGAGCAAGTTCCTTCTAGTTATTCTTTCACCCTCCAGGGCCATATTCTTTGCCAAACACCCTGACTCAAGCCTTCTCCTTCCATCTTCCTGTCCAAATCACATTGTTCCTCAAAACCCTGGTTACAAATATTTCTCTGCAGCTCATTGGAAACTTAAAAGGAATGGCCTCAAAGCAGTCTTATTTTCATTACTTTTGCAGGAAACCAAATCGTCTCCTTTTGAAACAAAGCACTTGACTGCTGAGGATGGAATATAATCTCTAAGGATCTCCAATCACAGTCTCCCTCAGTCTTCTCATTTATACCTCATGGTCCCAAATTGGCTCACAACATGTGCACACAGTATCTTTAAGTGAAACACTGCATGTCAAACTGAATCCTAAAAAAAGGCTGACGGTTCACCAAACTAACAAAAGATTGGCAACTTAATAAGAAAGAGGAAAAAATGAGAATCGCGCTTCTACTTAAAAATAAGTAGAATGGTTGATAATATTATGAAAATGTTAAACCTTGAAGATAATTCAACAAAATACAACAAAACAATGAAATATTATTGCCAACATTTGGGCAAAAAATGAGGTGCATAATGACACCCAGTACAGATAACCGTGTCATAAGATATGCAGGTTAATTCACCATTTGTAGTAGTACAAATTGGTGCAGCATTTTTAGAAGGTCATTTGACAACATCCATGAAAAATTTAAGTGCACATACAGGTATTTAATTCATGAAAATATTTGTGAAATGTGCCAAAATAGAAAAGGCATTTCTGGAAACACTGTAGTTGGGGGAAAAAAATGAAAACAACCAAAATGTCCATCAGCAGACACTGTCTCCACAACATACAATGGAATACTACACAGCAGTTTAAAAGAAATCAGTAGATCTATACTCATTGGCACGAACAAATCTCCAAGATATATTACAAAGTAAAAAAAAAAAAAGGTACAGAATGATATATCAGTATAATTTTAGTGCAAATCAGGCAAAACAATGAGAATTAAATCATGTTTTTCTTGAAGGAATCACAAAAAAATAGATACTTTTGAAGAAGACGTGGAAAAGGAGGATTTCACTTTTCAATGTATAAGTTTCTGTTGTATTCAAACTTCTCAGGCAGGTACTTTTTAATGTAACATCAGCAAAAATTATCTGAGAAGAAAGATTATGAGCCATGCTTTCTTTTCTCCTTTAATGCCTCTCTAGATTAACAAAAAAATAAAATTTAAAAAAATGACAGGCTATAATTATGTCATATTCCAAATGTCTTGTTCTCAACTTTTCCATTTGCAGGAGATCCCTCTCACCCAGCAACACTAAACTAAACTAAATCACTCCTGTCTGCAAAACTGACAGAGAAACACATCTACAAAGGTATGAAAGGCTCTTGAAGACCCATCTCCCTTTCTTCTGTCACAGAGTCAGCACTGATGTGGGATGTGCCTGGAGTGTGGGGAGGAGAGTAAGCCCCCTGAGCTGGGCTGAGAGCTGGGGCCATGACAGGCCAGGCCAGACTGTCCCTAAATCACTTCTGCCGCCCACCCTACAGACAATTGTCCCCTTAAGTCAACCATGATGTCCCCTGACTGCCAAATGCCCGAACTTCTGCCTTTCCCACTTTGACCAGAAGGGTGAGACACCGGGTGGCAATTAGTCCAGACCCCAGGTTCAGAAGCACAGAGAAGGTGCCCTCAACATTCAGAGAGTCTCCCTCTAACCCTAGGGTACAGTGTCAGGGGATGCACCTCTCCTACCCTTCCATAAAACCCACCCTGCATGAGACCTTGGCGATAAAAGGAGGCAAAATGCAGGCAAATGTATGGCCTTCCCTTCCTAGAAATGCTGACAGAGTTATCAGGGCTTAAACACTGGTCCTCATTAGCCTCCTTTAGAAAATCCTATGGACTCTTAAGAGCTTTTATGGGAAAAACAAAAGCAAACTTTCTGTGGCTCAGCCACTGCTCAGGGCAGCCTGTGGGAAGATGGACAAGAAATGCCTGAAGCCTCAGGTCCCCCTGGGCCTCGCCACATTTACCCTGCCTCTTGTCTCCCACAACTACTTGGACCCCCAAATTCTCTCACCACAATAATAAATCAAAGGAGTAGGTTGCCAAACGCCAGTCCCGCAGTAATAAAAGTCCCAATACCCCAAGGCTGAGACTGCTGCTCTGCAGAAGACCCCATTAAAGCCCAGAGTGTGGGGTTGGCTCACCTGACTACTACTAATTGGCCCCCAATGTGAAGAGCCCATCCTTGGATCCCCCACGTCCTGAGCAGGGGTCTGCAGAGGTCCCAACTGTCCCCTTCTCACCAACCCACGCCCCTTAACAATTGGGTGCAGAAGCCAGACTAGGGATCCTGAGGGAAAATTTATTCTCAGGCCCGGAGATCCACAAAGATGGAAACTCTGGCCTGGGGGAGTGGGGAGTGGTCGGCATTTAGGGTTAGTGAGTCACAGAGAAGGAGCTATGCTAGGTCGGTCCCGGCAGGTGGTGGGCAGGGCCACCTGGTTCCAGGGACAGCCAGGCAGCGGGGAAGGGAATTAAGCTGCCCAGAATCCAGGGCAGACAGGCCCCAGCAAGCAGCACTCTCGTCAGCAGCCCCAGCGAGAGCAGCCCAGCGGTGGGCCCTTCTAGGCTCGTGCAGCTCCTGATCCGGGCCAGGACGTGAAGGGCCCACTCGACTTCGCTTTCTGGGATGTTTGCAAAAGCACCGTGAAAGATTGATGCAGCCCCCTGGGCTGGGGAGCCCGATTAGAGGCGTGACACCAGCATCTGTGCTGGGAGGACTCTGCTGGTCCCCGCGGCACACACAGCCCCGGGCGTCTTGGCCCAGGCGGAGAGGGAGGTGGAAGGCAGGTGGCGACGGGGCGGGAAGCTGGAGAGGGGCTGGAGCGGGGTGTGGGGAGGGGGCCAGGGGCGCCCCTACTCACCGGCAAGCGGCTGTGCGCCCCACGGGGAGGGGACCCCACCAACCTCCAGCCCTGCTGCTGTTCCGGCCCTTTCTGACCCGCTCTGGTTTCGTGGAGCGCCTAGGGCGCGGTACTTACCCTCTAGCTGGGGCGGGCAGTGGAAATAAAACATCGCCGACAGTCAGATCCGCTGGACGGCCGGGACCTGGGAAGGTGACGGCGGAACGGACAGGCGCGCGTTGCTCCTGCCTGGCTGCAAAGCAAACAGCGATTGAGCTTCAAGTCTCCCACTGCCAGCGCTCCCGCCTGGCCCTAGGGCGCACCCGAGCTCCCCTCCTGGAAAGCCCTTTCCAACGCCCTCAGCCCACTGCGGGGGACAGGAGGGAAGGTGACAGCCCCGTCGCAAGCGGAAACCCCACGGGGCAGTCCTTCGGGTGTCCTGGACCTCCTAGACTGCTGTGCCCTCACTCTGGCCCCAGCACCAAACCCGCGCGGTGTAGTTTCCGGCTCTCAGAGGTCTCCGCCAGAAACCCTGCACCCGGTCACCGCAGCCAGGTCCCGCGAGCGCGCAAGGCCATCTGCGCGCCTCAGCCCAGGCCAGGAAGGCAGCCGAGCCCCAAGGCCCGGCGCGCAGGGCCGGGTGAGTGGGTCCGGAGCCGAGCATACCTCGGCGGGCGGCAGGCGAAGAGGCCGGAGTGTGATCGCCTGCGGTCCGCACGCCCTGCTCGGCTGGCAGCAGGCGAGGCTCAGCGCTGCTGGCGCCCGCAGGACCAGAGAAGTGACTCGGGAAGTGGCCAGATGTCTTGCTGTCTGTCTACAGCGCGCGCCGCCGCTCAGCACTCGCCTTTATAATCTCACGCATAATTGGCCTTAATCTGATTATTTCCAGCGCTGTCTACAGCGAGTAACTTGGATAGGTCTATTGGGCCTTACAAATGGCCCACGTGGTGTTAAAAAAAAAAATCCGTCATTTCTTAGCAAACATCAGGAATGTTTTTTCTTCTTTTCTTTTAAAAGAGAATAGATACAGCCACCACCATCACCCCAAAAAAAAAACACATTTTCTGAAAATACTCTGGCCCCCAACCGCCCACCCTCCACCCCGTGTCCTCTCAGAGGCAAACCTTACTCCGAGAGAGCCTGGGTTGGGCTGCCCTTGTCAAAGGCCTGGCGACTCCCGGGCTGCAAATTGACAAAGCGCTGCTAATTGTCGCCGCAGGATGGGTTTTGGGGGGACTCTTTGCACACGGCTTCCCTTTCCAAGCGATCGTACAACAAGAAAGTTTGATTTTGTTCTCAGCAAGGGGTCCCTGAATTTATGTTCGCTTCTCGATGCAAATGATATGCGGTGGGACCCTTTGCAATTACTTTTAAAATGCATCCGAGGCAGACACTCAGCGGAGAGAGACCGCCCTTCTCTCTGCCTGGGTGAAAATTAAACTCTAAAGTACCGGGCTGAAATTTTCAAGTCAGGGGCGCGGGATTGGATCAAATCACATAAACTGCAAAAAAAGCAAGTCTAATGGTGCATAATTGGTTCTGTAATAGCATTACACCAGGATAATAGCCCGTTACGGCCCCCTGCACTATTAAGTGCTTCCCTGGCGGAAAGCCTTTATGATATTAAAGGGGGAATATAATGATATTTTGGTTATTAAATGCGTGTAATTAATTTATGCACCACTGAAAATAAAGTTGGTATTATGACCCACTCAAGATGCATCAGAAGATGCAAGTCAGACAACTGTTGATAAGTTCTGGTGTCTGTGCTCAGTCTAGACTGCTGATTTTATTTTGGGACGATGGCTTCTTGGACAGACTACATAAATTGAATATTTTATAAACATTCTAATGCTTCGTTAGGGAGCCTTGGCGAGGTGGTGGGTCGGGTCCCTGCATGGCCGGCGATTCAGCCTTGATTTTAAAGACACAGCTCTTTGGAAACAAAAGGCCTGTCAGGCCGGCCGCTGGATACCAGCGCTGGGCGAGGAGCGCAGAGCTTCAGGACAGAGCGTTGGGTCCCGGCCGCCGTCGACGTCCCTCCGAAACAGCCGAGAGAAAGACCAGCCCCGCTCCGGCTGAGGCAAGTCTGGACCTGTTTCAGTGAAGCGGGCCTTTCTGGGCTCAGTCGCTCCAGAGCAGAGTCGGCTTCGCCTCGGGAAAAGAATCACAGGAAACTCCTGCTCGGTTCAGAGGCGAGAGAGCTCGCCCGGGAGGCCGGCCCGGGAGGAGCAGCTGGCAGGTCCCAGAGGCGGGTGCGGTGGCAAGCGGGGGCCGTCAGGGCAGTGGAGGGCCGTTCCCACTTCACGCCGAGAGGGCTGGGAGCCCCTGGAGCCGATCCTTCCTTTGCCCAGGTCAAGAGACTGGCTCGCTCGCGCTGCCTCTGTCCCTGTCTCCATCAGAGGGCCCCTGCTCTCTGGAGCTCTTGACAAGAGCCCGAGGCTCTCCTTGCCGCCTAGGTCTGGCGAGAGTCCCCTGGGGTTCTCTTCTGCCCCAGCAGCAGCTCCCTGCCTATGCGCTCTGGGAGCCGGGTGACCACGAAGCGAGGTACGGACGGTGTCTGGGCAGCCGCAGCCGAGATGCTCTGACGCACCTGAGGGTGTGTGCGGGAACCCTCGGAGGCAGCAGCCCGGCAAGGGTTGCTGCGTTGGCCCCAGAAACCAATGAGATCTAAACGCCAGTCTCAGCTCCCCATCCCTGACATCGACAGAGGCAGGTTCCTATTAAGGCCCAGAGATGTCTCTGGGACGAGACAGGCGCGTCCCAGGTCTGAGGATTGCGCGCTAGCCGAGCATCCCGGCAGGTCAGAACCCTGGACAGAGGCTCCGGTTTCGCCTCCCCACCCACACCTTGCTGCTGCGGAGAAAGAAACCGGTCCTGGGGCCCAGCCGGGGCCCCTCGCTGCTCTGTGGGATCTGCCAGGCTGGACCCCAGGCGTTCGGGAACCGAACCACTCCTCTCCCTGTCTAAAGCTACCAAAGTTACTCCGGATGCACGCTCAGCGCTGGCAGCAAGGCAGATCCCTCCTCCGCCGTCCCACGCGCCGCTCCCACCGGGCGGTTGCAGCTGGGAACCATCCCGCGGCCCCGGAGGCGGCCTTCCTGGCTGGACAATCAGCTGAGCTCCGGGAACACACCCACCTCACGGGGCTCTAAGCCGGCTCTAGACCCTCGGCCTCTCCTTACCCGGCGCTCCGGTGCCACTAGGCTGGGCTCCTTCCCGTTGATAACACGGCGAGTAAACAAACAACCCAACAACCTTAGAAACGAAAGGCTACGGCAAACTTTGATGACGCCAGCCCCCTTTTTTTTTTTTTTTTTTTTTTTTCCCCCGAAGGTCTCCGACACCCGGCAGAAGGTGACTAATAGGTGTTCGCTACTTTCCCCTTCCCCTAAAAAAGGGCTTTACTAACGAAAAGGTTATTTTTCCTTATTTCTTGTGCGGTAAAATGTATTTCCAATTAACCAAATTTGCCGATCTGTCCCGCTTGGAGACTCCGATAATTTACAACCTAAAAGTGTACTTTCTTTATCTAAAGACCAAGGTGACTGCTTTTAATTTTCTCTAACCTCTTTACACTTGATGTTCACCAGACTCATAATGTTAATTGGCTTCATATACGGATCATCAGTTTAATGAAGAAATAAATCCTGTGTTGCTTTATGTTTTAACAGTGATTGCTTTAATGAGGAATGTGACGTGTTCCAAAATCAAAGCTGCTGGAGACATTAGAGGGGCTTCCACTAGGACGGAAATGCTTATTTAAAGTTAAAACCTCGGGGTCGTATTTCAGCGGATTCACAGTCCCCTGCTCCCCACCCCCACCTGGGCCGCCTCCAGCCTCTGTGCTGAGACAATCCTGGGTCCTCAGTGCCCCTTCTCTCCGCATTTCCTACCCGCAGCCACAGCATCTGCATTCCCGAGAATCATTTCCTGGTTGCTAAATAGGGTGTGCTACTTTCCTCCTGTTCCATAGGGCAGAGACAAGCCAGCTCAGGGTGGGGACTTCAACTTTCAAGGTTGTTCATGTTTTTAAAAATAAAATGGGAAGACAGTAACACACACCCCTAAGACTGGCGTGCAGATGTTGTTGCAGAGACAGGTCCCCAGTGCCGCATGTCTTAGTGCTGAAAATTCAAGCTTTGGCTACCAAAGGCTGACGGCTCCGGCTCAGGCCCAGTGAGTGGGCTGCTGACCCCTCAGGTTCTAGCCCCTGCAACTATCTGCAGGGATGTGCTGGGCTCCTGCCCAGGTGATGGAAGCTTTACATCTCTGTATCAATTAATAGCAGAGTAAATCTGCTTTCTCTAATGGGTGTTTGATTTTTCTAATTTTACGCTGGTTCTATGAAGGGAAAACTGTCATCTCAGAAACACTAAGAGCAGCAATAAAAAGCTGGAAATGTGAGCATCTAAGCCCTGAATTGTTTTCAGTTGAATTATAAATCATTTTAAATTGATTCTTGAAAAGAATTCCAAATCCTTAGAAAATGTAGGGGTTTGAAGGCTCGGAATTGAGGTCTTAAATACCATGCATAGTATTCATTTCTTACAGTTTAACTTGTTTTAGGAAAATTGGAAAAATACTTGGAGACACCCCTGTCCTCATCTTTTGAGCCCAAATACAAAAATATGTGTTGGATTTGGCGTCTTAATTGTGCTCAGAAGGGTTTTTCACAACCTCCCTTTTAAAACTTTCCTTAGCAGAAATGATTTCAGTACACATGGCTAAAACCCATAACAATAAGGTAAAGCAGGTAAAATACTTTCAGTTGTCCTGGAGGATAAAAACCACACTGAACTCCTAATTACGTGTTTTGGAAGGGCCTAGGTTATTTGTGCTGTTGTTTTGATATTTTTACAAATGTTTTCAAGGCTCTCTAGCATAATCCCCAGTGGATACATCTCAGTGTGAATATGGCATATTCTCTACTTGTCGGCAAATCTATTGTTATATTGCAGTTTTGGAAATTGCCAAGAAAAGTTAGCTTAGCTAAGCTAAACATGAGAGAATATGTGAAGAACATAGCAGTTAATTGAAATTCCAGATTTCCAGGGGACTTAGGAACAGAAAATATATATATATACAACAAGGGATAGATATGCATTTTATCATCTTGAAAATTGCCTATAATTCACAAGTTTTCCTGTCAAATAAAACATAATAGCTGCTCAAACGCAAGCCAACTTCCAATAACTTCACCTGTTCTTGTCCAGTGACCACAGGATGAAGTATATTTTCATATGGTTTCCAGGGATCTCAGAGCTGGGCTTCAGCCTTTGGCCCTGTGTTTGCTTCGGAGCTTGGAGGGTTGCCCATGGCCTCCTAACTCTCACAAGGAAAGAGAGCACACCCCCTGGGGAGGCAGGCCCACCACCTACAGAGTCTGTGCCCCTGCCTCCATTCAAGCCGGCTTTGGTCCTCAGGAGACAGTGAGCTTGAGCAGGTCACTTACTCTCTCAGGACCTCCTTGACTCATTGTGTGACATGGGACAACAATGCCAGCATCCAGTGCTGGAGGGAGGATTAAAAGACAGTGCTAAAGGACTTTAGGACAGTTAAAAATATTGTAATGGTTGATACATGTCATTTGACATTTGTCTAAACTCATAGAATGTACAACACCAAGATGAACCCTAATGTAAACGGTAACCTCTGGCTGATCATGACATGTCAATGCAGGTTCACCCACAGTAACAAATGGGCCACTCTGGTGCTAGTGTTGATAGTGGGGGTGCTGGGGGGGGTGGATATACGGGAACTTGCTACACTTTCTGCTCAGTTCTGCAGTGCATAGAAAACTGCTCTACAAAATAAAGTCTATTTTAAAAATCAAAAAATTTTAAAGACGGTGTTGAACACAATGCCCAGCACATAGCCACTGCCCTCTGAACATTAGCTGCAGCTGTGGCATTATCATTGTCATTATTGTTGTCTTGCTGCCTCATAGAGATGCTCCTGTGAGCTGCTTTGGGTACTTATAGATGGCACCTGAACCTTCTGGCGGTCTCCTAAATGAGTCCTGCCTTAACCAGGCCAGAGCCATATAAGCCTTGGGAGAGCTTCTCGGTGGTTGCTCGTCCTTCCCGCCTGCCTGCCTGCCTACCCCACTTGCTTCCTTACCCTTTTTTGTTCTTCACACTTAATTGCCTGGTTTGTGGAACTGTACTCAGCACACCTAATTTTGCCAGAAGACCTAAATCAACGTCCTTTGAGCTAGATCAAAGGCATCTTGTCCAGTTACCAGAAATGTTTTAGAAATTTAAATCCACTGCCTTTAGACTGGGCATGTCAACTCTACTTGGCCACAGACCTCACTATTCCCTACTACTTTCCTGCAGGACACCTCTCCAGGTTGTATAAGCCCCCGGCTCCTGCAGTTATCTGTCTTTCCTACCCATGACATAAACTCTGTGTGAGTCCATTATTTTTTTCAGACTGATAATGAATTTTTGTCGTGTTAGGATAAGAAAGGGGTGTGTTGAGGAAGCCTGAGTCCTCAGCTTCTAGCATTTCAGGGTCAAGTTCAGTCCATTTCAACCCTTCTCTCCCTTTTCCTTCCTTCTTTTTCTCTCTCCTTTCTCTCTCATTCTTTTTGTCTCTCCTTTGTGTCCTTCTTTCTCTCTTTCTCCTTTCTCTCTCTCTCTTTTTTCTCTCCCCTTCTCTCAGGTATCTATTACCTACTCTGTGCTACACCAGAGGACATAGATCTGAGCTCATGGCGCTGGCAGCCAGCCCCTAGGGATTCTGGCCAGGGAAGAAAATGGGGACACAGAGGGAAGGGAAACTGGTACCATGTGGAAACTACACCCAAAGGTACTGGATCCCCCAGACCTTGTCTCCACCACCCCAAAGGGACTTCTGGATGGGCAGCTCTAGAACACAGCCCACCTCCAACTGAGGAGGAGCTGCTATCCTTATGTACCCTCCTGCTTCCAATGGAGAAGAGCCCAAAGATACAGTATCTCCCCTGTCCCCAGGATTCTCACCAGAGTCAAGGGGTCTTGACAGGGCTTAGCATCAGCTGTCAGCCTCCCAACAGGACCATCTTGAGGGGCCGGACCTCAATATACTCTGGGAAGTCTCCTCCAGCTACACTCATAGGTTTGATTTCTAAGATCCTAGCATCCAGGACTGCTCTAATTGATTCACTGGAGTCACTGACTTGGAGTAAAGCATCTTTATAAGCATTTAGTTGGTAAATCTAGCTATTATTAAGATGTCATAATGAACTACTAATAAGAAAGCTAAATCAATCTAAGGAAATCTCAAATTGGGACCAGCCAGAAATAGACAAAAGATGTCAGTCTCCAAGTCTAAATTATTTCACCAATAAACCTCTAGAAAAAAAATAGCTTTCAAGGTCGGCTCTGGGTGCAAATCTCTCTGGGTGCATTCATATGACTTGAATGGAGCTGTGGCGCTTGGAGAGGAGAATGGGACAGCAGAGACGGGGCTGGCAGCCAGTCCTCCCGACCCCCAGCCCAACACTCCCGGCTGCTCCCTTGTAAACGGGACGTGGCTCCCCTCAAACAAAATGCATGCTCCGTTGCCCACATTAAGTGCTCAATAAATGTTTGGAATTTAATGGAAATGACTATGGAAGGAATGAAGTAAGTTTGCTACATGAATAACTAGTAAACACAATGAATCTTTTCCATTTCTAACAGACCTGGATCGTGTACACAGCTGCAGTGGGAGGGGTACGGGTTTTCAACCAGGCGGACTTGGTGTCAACTCTGGCCTCTTAAACCTCGCTGTTGGCAAGGCCTGCCTGTCAACACTTGATTCAGCCATTAGTAGGTTATTCTTGCTGCCCCCTGCACCCTCTCTTCTTTCTCTCTTTCCCTCTCCCCGTCTCTCCCTCTCTCTCTTTCTTTCACCAGTTTATTCTTTCTCTTTTTTCTCTCCATCTCTCTCTCTTCTTCTCGCTGATTCTCTCCTTCTCTCCCTCTTTCTCCCTTCCTCTTTCTCCTTTTTCTCATTCTCTCTCTCCTTTCTCTCTCTCTGCCCTTTTTTCTCTCCCCTTCTCTCTCCTTTCTCTCCTTCTTTCTCCTCTTTCTTTCTCTCCCTCCATCTTTCTCTCTCTTTTCTCTCCCTCTCTCCTTTCTCCCTCTCCTTTCTCTCTCTCACACACTCAAAGACACACAGTGAGTACTTCACAGCTGTGATTTCACTGTCATGCTCTTGCAGTCCTGGATCTGCAGAGCCTTCTGTCTCCCCACCTGACCAGCCCACTCCCCTCTACATTGGCCCCGCCCCTCCAGGACTGCCCTCTGCCCCTCCCCCACGCCTCACTGCTCTGCTCTTGGTGACTCGGTTGGCCATTACCTTGCCTGGCATGGCCAGGCCATAACAGGAGTTCTTAGCGTGTTTCCCAGAGGTGGGGCACTGCCTCCCTTCCTTCCCTGTGGCCTCAGCCTCACTCAACAGCAGACTCTCAGAGCACATTTAGATCCCAACAGAAATATTTACTGAATGAAATTGCCTGCTGTCTAAGCAAGGCTGGCCCAGGCAATTCCCATCTCTCAGCCCCATCCCCAATTGGCCTGCAGCCCCCACAGGCCAGCCTGGAGAGAGGCAAGGTGACACGCAGGAGGCATGCCCCTTTACCCATCCATCCATCCGCCTCCTCACCCATTCCCCAGACAGTGGTGTAGTTCCAGTTCTGTGGTCAGGTAACATTCAGCAGACGCACCCGGGGACCTGGGGAGGTTGGGGTGTTGGGAGGGCCTCCTGCAGCCACTGCAGCAAAGATTGCCAAATCGAGACCTCCAGCAATGAGCAGCGGGTACCCTGGATGCAGCCCTGGAGAGGACCTCAGCGGTCCGAGGCAGGCCATCAGCCCTGGCAGCTTGGGCTCAGAGAGTCCCAGCCAGCCAGGGTGGCTACGGCATTTTCAGTTTCCAGCCACGCCAGCCCAGCTCAGAGCCAGGCCTCCCCTTTGCTGGAGGATGGACGCCCCTCCTATAGCCTGCATGCCCCTCCTGTAGCCTTCACATTCTTCCTCCTCACCCACTCGTTTTTAACAGATGCTCTCTGAGAACCCTGTTCGTGCCAGCCTTACATGAGGGCAAGAGACAAGAGATGTCGTTTCTTTCACGGTGCTTAAACCTTTTAATATAATATATGTGTGTGCGTAAATGTGTGTTTACCAATATTATTTCCCCAACTAGACTGTTAATGCCGACTGTAAACAGCAGGTTAGCGTGGGCTTAGCAGTGCCTGGCACCTAGTAGGCATAAAATAAAGATCTGCTCAATGAGTTCATTAATAAGACAAGATCTACAGCTTCAAGTCACAGAGGACATAGCCGTGAACAAAGCATTTGGAGGTAAGTGCCTGAGACAGCGAACAAAGCCAGTGCCTCCCTGCAGTGCTGGGCTGCTGTCCTTCGGTGCTCTCCCGGACAAGTCAGGCCTTGAATAATCACATGAATTAAAGAGAGACAATCAATCGTCTCTTCTTTCCTGTATCTGTTACTAAAGGTTGCTGAGGGCTTTGGAGAGTCACCTCCTACGTGGTCATGGGGACACGCAGTGTGCGAGCCAGGTGGACACCCTGTCCAGTCTTACAGGAAAGGCTGCAGCAGTGAGAAAGCACTTCTCCCCAGTCTGCTTCTCTTGATGGCACCCACAAGCCATCCCAATGGCTGCTCTCCCGCACGCTGCAGCCGAAGTCGTGGAAAGGATACGGGGCTTCGTGTCCCAAATCCTTGTTGCTGCTCTCCAGCTCTTGGATCGTCTCACATTTCTAAGCATCATCTTTCCCATCTGCAAAGCCGGAAGGATTCCCATCATGGAATAACTACTGTGTGAAATGATGACGTGCTCCGCAGCTGGTGATGGTGGTTAGCAAGTGTGACAGCCTTTCAGAAAACCGAGAGTGGGGGCGGGCAGGGGCAGCCCCTCCACATCTGCACATCTGTCCACACTCCTGAAGTGCCCCTTTTCCCTGTCTCTTTCTCTCCTCCCGCCTTCCTTTTCTTTCTCCCCTTCCTCTTCCCTTCTTCCCACCCTTTCTCCCTACTCGCTACTCCCTCCCTCCCTCCCTTTTTTCTTTCCCTTCCCTCCCACTCCCTCTCCTTCTGTCCTCACCTCTTCCTCTTCTCACCCCTTCTCCCCTCCCTTCTGTCCCTCTTTCTCCTCTTGCTTCTCTTCCTCTGCCCCTCACCCAGGTCCAGCCTCTGTTGGCAACGCCTATGCTAAACTCTGTTGTGTCCAAGTAATGCCTATTCACCACTCTCTGTGATGGCTCTCCCAGGTGCACCTGCCTTGGCTGTCATGGCCCCACCCCTTTAACCAGAAAATTGTATTTGGAGTTGAGGGGCAGGAATGGAGAAGGGGTGAAGGGGAGGGGACCCTCATTTCTTACTTTAGGCAAAGGTCACCTTCTGGCTATCCAGCCAGGGTGAGAGTTGTGTTGTTTGGCCAGTGTCAGTATTAGTGTTGTTTTGTATTGTCTAAACGTGAAAACAATTGCACAGGATGCATCTGGCCGAGTCCTGGTCCCTGGGAACATCTCACCCCTCACACAATACTTTCTGTCTCATGTCTGAAAGCGGCTGAACTTATAATCCCTGAATGGATTTTTTTAAGTGGTTTGTTTATGGCTGACTTTCCTTTTATTATGTTCTTCAGAAAAAGTTGTCTAAAGGAAAATCAATCAATCAATGAATTAAACGTTTAAAATTTTTTTAAGGAAGCACATAAGACAAAAAATTAAAAGTAGCCAGGCATGTTGGCTCATACCTATAGACCCAGCACTTTGGGAGGCTGAGGCAGGCCCAGGAGTTTGAGACCAACTTGGACAACATGGCAAAACCCCATCTATACAAAAAAAATACAAAAATTCGCTGGGCTCATTTTTGTTATTTTCTTAAAAAACTTTCTGTAGAGGAATAATTCGATCAAAGAATAAGCATATTTCAGATGCCTCAAATTACTCACACTCCTTTCCCTTTCTGTGGAAGCCCATCAATAACCGATGGCATGTGAGAATTTTTCTCTTCGCCTTCTCTTCTACCTTGAGCACACTTCAGCTTCCCCTGCCTCACCAGGGGGCCCATCCTCATGGGTGGAGAGACACCCACAAGCATAGCTCATGTGGAAAACCACATCCATCGTGCAAACCCCACAGGCCTCTGAGTCAGCCACTCTAGTCAGGGGTGACAAAAATTAGAGCCAGGCAGGGTCTCAGGGATGGCTGGGGTGTTGGACACTTATGTGAGGACCCAGGCCGGGGACAGAGGTCTGGAGGGAATCCCTGAGCCTCCAGACAGATGCTTCGGTAAAGAGGCTGGTTGTAGGAAGACGTCACAAGCAGGAAATCCAAGGCAAAATGTCTCTGAGGTGGAGCTGGAAGGCTGTAGAGTCAGGTCCTAGGACAGTCAGGCATGAGGTCAGGGCTCTGTTTTCTAAGGCCAGGGAGAAAGATACTCACAAGTTCAGACAGTAAGGGAGTCAAGGCCAAGGCCGCTGACTGTTTCTCCCAGGCAGGGTCATCTAGCATGTGGCATATGGTGCTCCTCAGAGTCTCCCCTGAACCCTCTCCGCTCTGCCCATGGTCTCAGAGGGCTGTCAGCAGCAGATGGGGCTCTCTGCCTACAGTCCTACAGAGAGACTCCTCAGCGGCCACACTTTCTGGGTCAGAACTATAAACTGGACAGAACTGTAAACTCCATAAAAATGTAAATTCAGAGCAGTAACCACTGCCTGTGGAGGAGAACAGGGGAAACAGGAGCAAGGAAGGTAACCTGCCACCCCATTGTGGGAAGCGGGAACGGGGGTGGGGGGGGGGAAGGGAAGAGTCTCTACATTCCCAGCATTCTCCCAGCTCAACTTCCGCAGACTGAGCTGAGAAGAAGCATTAACCCACTTGGTACTTTCTGAAACAGCTGCTGCTGTCCTCAAGTGGCACAGAGCCACCCAGCCCAGAATCACCCCCATCCGTTTCAGCCAGAGCCAACAGCTGCCACCAGGTGGCACCAAACTGCAGACAGAGTAGCTCCTTTTCCGCTGGAGAGACAGCTTCCCGTGGATGGCAGGAGCCAGGGCCGGTCTATCTGGGTGTTCCTGCTGCTACCAAGGCCCTGGCACAGCCTGGGGCCTCAGAAATTGCAAATGCCTGCTGGTTGGAGAATGGATGGATAGGTGGGTGGATGGAAGGAGGAATGGATCCATGAACAAATGGATGGGTGAAGGGACATGATGGAGTTCATTCTCCCTCCCTAGCCCCGAAGGAGCCAGGCACTCCTTCTCCTTTAAGTGGACACCAGAGGTGAAGCTGGAGATGTGCCCTGGACCTCACAAGCAACTGCAATTCAAGAACATGCCCTCCCAGGTGCCTCTGCCTCTAGCTCCACCTGAGGTACACAGCCTGGAGAGAGCGTCTTTATTGCACAAATTAAGGGGGACAAGGTCTGCCCTCTGTGTCAGGGTTAGAAAGTAAGAGGTCACTGGGGTGTCCTCATACTCTGCATCTCACTGGGGGCAATCGGGGAGAAAACCCCTTCCCGTACCCTGTTCCCACCCCAGCCTGGCCAGACACCGTCACCCACCTTACCACCGGTCCTTGCTCTTCCCCTTGTCTGGAAAGCTGCCCCTGGGTGGCCTTTAAGACTGACCTTCACTTTATCCCAAACTCGGATCAAAGTCATCACTTCAGAGGAAGGCCTCCTAGATGACAGATACCCTTGCTCCACCACTTTCCACCTCTTCTCCTGCCTTGGTTTCCTGCGTAGCTGTTAAGTCCTCGAATGCTTCATTGGAACATGCTTGGTGGCTCCCTCCCTGCTCTCATGCAAGCTCCATGGTGCACCCTGGCTTCCAGAACAGCACCTGGCATGTGGCATTTTGTTACCTACGTGAGCCCCAGCTCCTCCGCTGGCTGGACCAGCAATAGGCAGCCCCTGGTCCCCGTGGCTACCCCCAGCCGGACTCCCCTCCACTGGGAGAGTTCGTCATCCCTGAGAAGTGCACCGTTGCAGTACAAAAGCGACATCTCCTTAATTACCCTACTAATTACAAGTCCTGTAGTCCTCAACTGTGCACCAACACCGTTGCAAGTCTCATTTCCTTGCTAAATCCAGGATAAACAAATCCAATATATTTTGTTTTAATTATCGCCGTTTAATGGGCCGTAATGAAACTATAGTGAGGTTGCACAAAAGGAGATCATTTGGAGGATCCACCTGTGCAGAGCCAGCGGTGAGTGGGAGCCTCAATGTTCAGGTTTCATTTACCATAATCCCAGCTGCCTCTCTGTACCCAGAAATCCCATCACTTATTCATCTGCCTGCCTTTGGCTCTGAGCCCACCATGGGGGCAGATGTCCGCCCTCTTGGAGAGCAATCCAGAACCCAGGGACCTCAGGGATGGTGGAAGCTCCCCACATGCCAGGTGCCTGCATTTGACAAGCCACACAAAAAGGCATTTTGTTTTATCTCAGGGTTTTTTTCTTTTTTCCATTTTTACAGGCTAATGCCATTTATCATACATATATTGACTCTGATTTATTTCTTTTGAGTTTTTTGTGCCAGGGCTGGGGTAAAGTGGGAGGACTTCCTCTTCTCTCCCTATTTTCTTATTGAAAGGTTCATGACTTGTAAGAGCATTTAATGTCATAAGGTTTCCATCTTCTGTCCTCTGTGACACAGATGTTTCTCCCAGTTTCTTGTGTGGCAGTGGCTGTGTGTCCACTCACATGACAATCTCAACTGCCTCGGCCCTTTTAGTCTTGGTGAGGGCAGGAGTCAGCCCCTGAGGCCCCATTCCCCCACAAGTTCCCTTTGGCAGGAACATCAGGGCTCGACCAGTTGGGCAAGGGAGCACCAGGCACTGATTCTCTGGCTACCCATGAAGGGAGACCCCCTCCTCGCCAGCCCCCAGGAGGGCCTGTCTCACCCATCTGCCCCCAGGATCCGCTTCCCTCCCGCCCTCCTGAATCCCAGGCTTTTCAGCCTCGCCTTATTCCGGCCTTGCCTTCAGGCTCCTGGATCTTTTGAGTCTTTGTTTCTATGTAGGAAGGGGCAGGGGGAGGACAAAACAACCCTGGGACACCAAAGAGGGAATTGGGGGAAAGGAATCTGCAAGAAAGCCGCACAGTCCAGGAGTGCGTCCAGCAGGCCGGCTGACCCTCACCAGTGTGTTTTCTCGGAAAGATTTCTAAACGCTGTGGCCCTCCCCGGGTCTGCAGGTGGGGCTCCTTTTCGAATTCACCATCATCAAAGGAGCACTAGATGCTAGGATTAGGGAAGGTTGTGTCAGCTGCAAAGAAAGTAGGTGGACCTTTGAGACTGCCGCAGTGAAGCTGGACTCCGCCAACACACATAGGGCCCTCACTCACTGCCCTTGACCCTAGAGAGTCCAGAGAGCCCCAGAAGGAAGTGGCAGATGCCCCTCTCTGGGATTCCCTGGCTTAGCCTGGGTCTGGCCCTGGGCACACAAAAAACCAGAGGGGAGCTGAGGCAAGCAGCAGGCTCGTCTGACTCCTAATTATGGCCTCGGATGATTGAGAGAAAGCGGGCTTTGCATGTGCTGCCATGTATTCCATCAATAAACATGCCAGGCCAGAGGGTCCCAGGCATTCCCAGGGGTATCCTGCTGTGGGGCACCCACCTAGGGATGGAGCAGCGGGCTCTGCAGGCATGCTAAGGAGTTTATTCCCATTTCACTGCTTCCAGCAGCCTGTGTCCTCAAAGACTCATTCCTGCGATCCTGTTACCCGACCCGCCCTCCCACATCGTCATTAAGTAGGAGACATGTCCCAAACACCAGCTCTCTGCCAGGCCTGGGCACTGCAGAGGAGGGCTGGCAAAATCTGCTTTTGGGTGCTCCCAGCCCAGGCCCACACCGTCTTCTTGACTGGCTTTTATGTGAATTAGTGTTTGTCTCATCTCTTCACTAGAGATGTTTGTCTCTTGCTTTTTATTTGCTTATCATGCCATTTATTCCCCGATTAGCCCTTTAAGAGATGTGGTATTTCCCACTCTTTGCAGATAAGAAGCCCCAGAGGTGAGGGAATTTTCCTAAGATCACACAACTAAGTGTCCAGGGACAGAGCCAGGTTCAAATGCAAGACTTTGAACATAGCCTCGGTTCACGGAGAGCTGGGATGGGATTGCCTTCGCCTAGGTCTACAGGACACTGAGAGACTGTCCTTGAGTGGCACCTTAAGTTGGTCTAGAAACCCTGCATCTGGAGAAGCTTCAGAGGTCACCAGAACCTCATTCATGCCAGGCAGGAGCCCACCAGGACCTGGCAGGGGAAACCTAATGATGCCCCTTCCTAGCTCTCCCCATCTTCCCCCATCCAGACATACCTGTCTCCCAGTCAAATCAAAGAACACACAGAACACATCTGCTCTCTTTTTAAATATGTTGGTTTTTTCTTTTAAATAAAATATATCTTCACTGAAGAAAATGTAGAAAACATAGCTAAATAAGAAGAAAATAAAAACCAAACATGATCTCACTAACCAGAGAAAAGCTTTCCAGTGTTGACTGTAATGTATTTCTGACTGGTGTTTTTTTCTATGCAAATAGTTGTAAACAAAAATAGGATCAGATTGTGAAGACTTCAGTGACCAGCTTTTTAAATCAAACAGTGTTGTTGAACATCTTGCTATAAACATCATCTTCAAGGTCTTCTCCATAATTTGGATGGATGGATGGATGGATGGATGGATGGATTTGTTTCACTTTAATCTAAGCAATACCAACACATCCACAATGGACGACAGAGGAAGTTGTCCTCCTTCCACTACCTGATTGACAGTGGCAGCTTACTGGCATGGCAGGGATCTTGTTCTGATTTCATTAGATCTCGAACAGTCTCACTTGGGCTCCAGGAGGGTGGTCAAGAAGAATGAGGATCAAAGAGGCCTTTCCCTTCACCATTCTATTCCAGTGGTACAGAAATACAGGTGCCACTGGCCTGCAGCTGTGCAGGGTCTCAGCTCTGCCAGTGACATGCTTCCCTAAGCTTTATAAACTCCATTGCTGATCACCTGCTAAGGCTGACCAATTCTACCATCTCCCAGTCAGTCAGCCAGGGGAGTTCAGATTCTGCCCCCCAGGCCAGGAATTCTGGACCTGACCTGGGAAGGAGGTGAGGGAAGGCAAGAAAGCTATAAAATTCTTCCTCCTACTTTAAAAATCAGGACATAGCCTTGTGAGAAGAATAGCTAGATATGATTTAGCTAGTCTTTCCACTGGTCTTTAAGTGAGAAAAAAAATAAAGTTGAAAAGAAAAGAATAATGAGAGAAGCCTCTGCTCCATTCATTATTCACTCAATAAATACCAAGGGCTGTCTCTGTGCTGGCCAGTGTGGTCCCCAGGAACCCAGCTGTATGCTTTTATAGAAGAGGATAACACAGGCGGCAGCAGTCCCCGCAAACTGGTCCCCATACCTCCCCTCAGCCAGCACCGTTCCCAGAGGGGATAAACCAAGGCTTAGGGAGAATCTACGTCTCGCCCAAGATCACACAGGAACCTCAATGTCATCATTAAATGAGATCTGGAGCTCTAGGCTCCCAAGTGGATATCATTTCTTCCCACACCATTCCCACTGCTCACCCTACTTAGCAGTAATGTAAAGTCAAGAGAAGCTCATGACAGTGCAGGACCTTCCCACAGCCATACTCCCCAGCGCCATGTTTACACACTGCCTCAGCACAACCACCTTCTGCACATCCCAATAAAGGAGTCTGTTGGAATTGAGCTTGTTGGGGACATAAGAGGGGCTGGAGATGTCAGAGTTCACCTTGAAATGAGAGAGGAAGGACATGAAGGAGGTGTGATGGGAAGCACTGGTCTTGTGGCCCACTGGGAAGACACACCGACCCTTGCAGTAATTGACGTGGTGGCTGCGTGGTTGGTGGGAAGACTCAGCTGCACCAGCCAATGTCCTGGAAGTCCACTCTGCGTCTCACACTCCACGGCCACCTGGGCTGGCTGGTGGTGATGTCCGAAGGTGGCTCCCACTAGGGAAAACATTCCGGCCCCAAGGGCAGCTGCAGAGCAGTGGAGAGCATCAGAGGCAGCTCAGTGTGGCCCTCCCCACTTGCCCCTGCCCTGCACCCCAGCTCCCTCTGCCTGTGCCCCAGCCCTTGCACACCACTCCTGGCCTCACAGGCAGGCCTTACTGGCCAACCAAGAAACATTCCTGCCTTCCAGAGGGTCCCACCTTCTCCTTGCCTCGTGGCCACGAGTAACACAGCCAGGAGCCAGGCACTGAGCTGTGTGCTTTCCCGTGTTAACTCTGCACCAGGTGCCAAATGGGTGGGAGCTAAACAGGATGCCTGCAGCCACGCTGCCTGGGTTCAAACTCTGGCTCAGGCTCTTGACAACTGAGTGGCTTTTTCGTGCCTTGGTTTTCCTAGCTGAATAATAGTAATAATAATGGTATAAATCTTCTAGGCCTGCTGAGAACTTTAAATTCATATGACTTAGTATAAATCACAATTGATTCAACTCCACATGAGAGGAACCAAATTGACCCCAGCTTGGGGCTCAAATGATTCTCCCACCCAGCCTCCCAAGGAGCTAGGACTACAGGTGCTCCACTACACCTAGTTCATTTTTTTTTTTGTAGAGATGGGGTTCTGCTATGTTGCCAAGCTAGTCTTGAACTCCTGGGTTCAAGCCATTCACCTGCCTCAGCTTCCCAAAGTGCTGGGCTTTCAGGACGTAAGACACTGAGCTCAGCCTAATACCATGTTTTTACTGCACCTCTTCTATGTTTAGATATGGTTAAAGACACATATTCTTACACCTGCTGTATTCAGGAGGGTAAAAGGCTGTACAAGTGTGTAGCGTGGATGTGTAGTAGGCTATATCATCTAGGTGTGTGTAAGTATACTCCAGGCATCCCCAAACTACGGTCCATGGGCCGCATGCGGCCCCCTGAGGCCATTTATCCGGCCCCCTACTGCACTTCAGGAAGGGGCACCTCTTTCATTGGTAGTCAGTGAGAAGAGCACAGTATGTGGTGGCCCTCCAATGGTCTGAGGGACAGTGAACTGGCCCCCTGTGTAAAAAGTCTGGGGACTCCTGGTATACTCTGTGATGTTCACAGAACAACAAAATCATCTAAGGACACATTTCTCAGAATGTATCCCCATCATTAATCAATGCATGACTGTACCTACCAATTCCCCTTCAGAAAAACTGAAAGAGCAAGTCATTGCTTCCAAGCCAGTGCACATTTGCAATGGAAAGATAACCCCAATAAACATTTTATCTTTGAATATTAGCAATGGAAAAAATCTTAAATTCTGTGCACTCTAACATCCCATACACCAAAGTAGGAACCCAGAGAACAATGTCCCTGATTGCCATTATAGACTTGAGTTCCTACAGCACCAAGGAGCCCCACCTCACTGATTGCCCTTTTGTGCCTCGGTTTCCCCATCTGTAACATAGCAGTAATACTGATAAACCTCATAGGCTTACTGTGAGTATTAAACTCATATGCCTTGGCATGGCTGAGCTGCTTCTCATAGCCCAAGCCAACTTTCCCAAGGCTGGGCATTCAGTGGCTTGTGAGGATGCCAAAGCACTCGTTGGTATTCAAACCCAAGTCTAGCACAATGTGGCCCAGGTTTCCTTGACTTCATTCATTCACATTCTCTAATTTCAGTCACACTCCACCTTTGTATCTAAGGTCTACTATTGACTTTGCATTTTTCTATCAATTGCCTCACTATGGTAACCAAAAGTGTAATTTAAATGGAAGCTTGGTAGCACTATGATAAACCCAGCATTCTTATGTGTACAAGGATAAATATAAAATAAATATATCATACAACTGATACTCCAATAGCAATGGGTACAAAAATTGCTCATTAGTTTCTAAATAATATTTCCCATTACAACAGGAGCCAGGCTTGTAAATGTTACGTAAGTTTGAAATTATTTCAGAATGAAGAGTTTAAAATCAGGAGAGGGGGGAAGGGAGAGAAGAACAGGACTCCTGAGAGAAAGGTCTGATTCCAGCCAGGATGCGGAATGTACACAGTGAGCTGTGCCAGGAGGTGAGGACATGGCCAAAAGCAATGGGAGCCTGTCAAAAGGCCACCAGCACTATCTCACAGCAGCTCCTGGCCAAGACCAGGAATACTTGGGCATCAAAATAAATGATTATGCTAATGGATTATAATCTAGTGAATAAAACAAAATTCCAGGAGTCCATTCTGATGTAAATAAATAAGTAGGAGCAGCTCTTCCTTCCAGTAAATGCCAATAATAAATGTAGGAGTGACAGAGTCAGAAAATCCTTTGGCAATGCTCACAGTAATAATGCGTTCAGGAAAAACTCATCAATAAGGTTAAAACAGTGGGCAAAAGTCAGATGAGGAACAGGCTACTTGCATAATCTGAGAAAGATTTCCCCACAAATTACTTACTGAGCTCAAAGGGGTTAAAAGCAGCTTACATTAGTGGGGCCCGGAGTCGTCCAGCCTACCCAGGGATTTTGAAACAGATGTGCCCCTCCTGATGTAATTGGCTACAAACACTTCACACAGAGCATGAGGAAACATCAGGCAGACCAAAACCGAGAGACATTCTGTGAACTCCAAATTGTGAATGTCACGAAGACTGAGGAAAGCAGGGTAATGTCCCAACTGCAGGAGACTAAAGGGGTGGATGATCGAATGCAGCATGGGAGCCTGGACAGGCAGACAGGAGAGCTGCTAAGGACCATGTGGGGAGAGCTGGCGAAGTGTGATGTGGATGAGTACTGTGTCAGCGTGAAGTTTTCTGGTTTTGATAACCATACTGTGATTCTCTAAGATCGCCCTTATGCCTGGGAAAAACACTGAAATATTTACCAGCAACGGACATGATGCCAGCAACTTATTCTCAAATGCTTGGGGGAAAAAAACATGTTCTTGTGGTAGAGATCCAAGATGGCTGAATAGGAACAGCTCTGGAGTGCACCTCCTGGCGAAAACGCAGAGAGTGAGTGATCACCGCATTTCCAAACAAATTTTTACTGCCAACAGACCAGGAGATTCCTGGGCTAAAAAATGTCAAGAGTTTCCAGCATGGCTGTTTCAGTTGGCGCCCTGGGTCTCCACACAAAAACTCACACAAATCTGGGCAGCTGTTTCAACTGGTGCCTAGAACACCTGGGATAAAGAGCTACCCATTCAACTGTAAAAAAAAAAGGGGGCTGAAACAGGGGCCAGGTGATCTGGCTCAGCAGGTCCCACCCCCACAAAGCCCAGCAATCTGAAATGCTCTGGATTGAGAGTTTCACAGCAAGGGCAGCTGGACCCAGGACGGTCCAGCTCCGTTGGGGGAAGGGCATGAGCTATTACCGAGGCAGTCCACCACTACCAAGGCAGTCCAACATTACCAAGGCAGTCCGCCATTACCAAGACAATCTGCCTTTACTGAGACAGTCCACCATTACCGAGGCAGTCCATCATTATTGAGGCAGTCCACCACTACTGAGGAAGTCCACCATCACCAAGGCAGTCCGCCATCACTGAGACAATCTGCCTTTACCAAGGCAGTCTGCCATTACCAAGGCAGTCCACCATTGCTGAGACAATCTGCCATTACTGAGGCAGACCGCCATTACTGAGGCAATTCTAACCTTACCACTGTAAATAAAACTCCAAGGAAGTTCACACAGCAGCTGGGCAGAGCCCACAGCAGGTCAGCAACACCTCTGCTGGCAGCCTGCGACTATACTACCTCCTTGCTGGGAAGAACATCTCTGAAAAAAGGAAGCAGCACATCAGAAACTTATAAATAAAGCTCCACCTTCCCAGGACAGAGCACCTAAGAAAAAAAGGCAGTTATGAGTTCTGCTGCAGCAAACTTAAATGTACCTGCCCAGCAGCTCTGCACAGAACAACAGAGCTCCCAGCTCAGCACCTGAGCTGCTATAAGAGACAGACTGTCTCCTTAAGCAGCTCCCTGACCCCCATATATCCAATGAGACACCTCATAAAGGAGAGCTCAGGCTGACGTCTGGCAAGTACCCTTCTGGGACAAAGATAACAGAAGAAGAAACCAGCAGCAACCCTTACTGTTCTGCAGCTGCCACAGGCAATCCCCAGGCAAGCAGAATCTGGAGTGGACCTCCAGCGGTCCTACAGCAGAGGGGCCTGACTGTTAGAAGGAAAACTAGAAAACAGAAAGGAATAACTTCAACCTCAACAAAAAAGATGTCCCCTCAGAGACCTCATCTGAAAGTCACCAACTACAAAGACCACAGGGAGATAAATCCATGAAGATGGGAAGAAACCAGCACAAAAAGGATGAAAACACCAAAAACGAGAACACCTCTCCTCCTCCAAGGAATCACAACTCCTCACCAGAAAGGGAACAAAGCTGGATGGAGAATGAGTCTGATGAATTGATAGACAGAGGCTTCAGAAGGTGGGTAATAACAAACTTCTCTGAGCTAAAAGAAGTTGTTCTAACCCAATGCAAAGAAACTAAGAACCTTGAAAAAAAAGTTAGACAAAATGCTAATGAGAATAAACAGCTTAGAGAAGAATATAAACGTTTGGATGGAGCTGAAAAACACAACACAAGAACTTCGCAAAGTATACACAAGTTTCAATAGTCAAATCGACCAAGCAGAAGAAAGGATATCAGAGACTGAAGATGAATTCAATTAAATAAAATGAGAAGGCAAAAATTAGAGAAAAAAGAGTGAAAAGAAATGAACAAAGCCTCCAAGAAATATGGGATTATGTGAAAAGACCTAATCTATGTTTGATAGGTGTACCTGAATGTGATGGAGAGAATGAATCCAAGCTGGAAAACACTCTTCAGGATATTATCCAGGAGAACTTTCCTAATCTAGTAAGGCAGGCCAACATTCAAGTCCAGGAAATACAGAGAACACCACAAAGATATTCCTCAAGAAGAGCAACCCCAAGGCACATAATCATCAGATTCACTAGGGTTGAAATGAAGGAAAAAATGCTAAGGGCAACAGAGAGAAAGATCGGGTTACCCACCAAGGGAAGCTCATCAGACTCATGGCAGATCTCTCAGCAGAAACCCTACAAGCCAGAATAGAGTGGGGACCAATATTCAACATCCTTAAAGAAAATAACTTTCAACCTAGAGTTTCATATCCAGCCAAACTAAGCTTCATAAGCAAAGGAGAAAGAAAATCTTTCATAAGCAAGCAATTGCTGAGAGATTTCATCACCATCAGGCCTGCCTTACAAGAGCTCCTGAAAGAAGCACTAAACAAGGAACAACCAGTACCAGCCACTACAAAAACATACCAAATGGTAAAGACCATCAACACAATGAAAAAAAATGTGTCAACTAACCGGCAAGACATCCAGCTAGCATCAAAATGGCAGGATCAAATTCATACATAACAATATTAACCTCAAATGTAAATGGACTAAATGCCCCAATCAAAAGACACAGACTGGCAAATAGGATAAGAATTCAACACCCATCGGTGTGCTGTATTCAGGAAACCCATCTCATGTGCAAGGACACACATAGGCTCAAAATAAAGGGATGGAGGAAGATTTATCAAGCAAATGGAGAGAAAAAAAAAAAAGCAGGAATTGCAATCCTAGCCTCTGATAAAATAGACTTTAAACCAACAAAGATCAAAAGAGACAAAGAAGGGCATTACATAATGTTAAAAGGATCAATGCAACAAGAAGAACTAATGATCCTAAATATATACGCACCCAATACAGGAGCACCCAGATACATAGAGCAAATTTTTAACAACCTACAAAGAGACTTAGACTCCCACACAATAATATTGGGAGACTTTAACACTCCACTGTCAATATTAGACAGATCAATGAGACAGAAAATTAACAAGGATATCTGGAACTTGAACTCAGATCTGGACTAAGCAAACCTAATAGACATCTACTGAACTCTCCACCCCAAATCCATAGAATATACGTTATTCTCAGCACCACATCACACCTACTCTAAAAGTTACCACATAATTGAAGGTAAATCACTCCTCAACAAATGCAAAAGAACTGAAATCATAACAAACAGTCTCTCAGACAACAGTGCAATCAAATTAGAACTCAGGATTAAGAAACTAACTCAAAATTGCACAACTTCATGGAAACTGGACAACTGGCTCTTGAATGTTGACTGGATAAACAATGAAATGAAGGCAGAAATAAAGATGTTCTTCTAAACCAAGAATGAATACACAACATACCAGAATCTCTGGGACACATTTAAAGCAGTGTCTAGAGGGAAATTTATAGCAATAAATGCCCACATAAGAAGCAAGAAAAGATCTAAAATTGACACACTGTCATCAAAATTGAAAGAACTAGAGGAGCAAGATAAAAAAAAAAAAACTCAAAAGCTAGCAGAAGACAAAAAATAACTAAATACTTGAATATACCTCAATAAAAATCATAAAATGTCAGAGACAAATAGAAAATCCAGATAACAACCAGGGAGGAAAGACCAATAACCTAGCAAGCAGTACCCACTTGACTGACAGATGCCTAAAGTATAATAGAAGAAGCCTGAAGACAAGAGAATCTCATCTTCAATGTGCTAGAAACAAATAACTTTTAACTGAACATTCCATGCCCTGTTCAACAAGCATTGCAGAGTGAGAGTGAAATGATTTCTATTCAAGCGGTGCATACCCCCTGCTCCCTAACCACCCCCCCAACACACACACACACTGAGAGAACTAGTAAAGAACATACTTAAGAAACACAGAGTGAGACCAAGGAGCAGGAAAAGTTATAAACTTGCAGGGAAATCCAAACCTAGTGCCCACAAACTGTGTGAAACAACTAATGATGGATGGGGATCATTAGAAACAGGATGAACCTAAAATTAAGACAATAGAGCATGCAGGCTGAAGGAAAGATACAATCATAATAGTTAAGGAGTTCTGTGGTTCTTTTATTCTGGGGAAAGAAGATGAAAATATTGGCTTTAAAAGTGCATATTAAATTTGTAAAGACTAGGAATAAACTGTATACCTTAGTGAAAAATGGAAAGGGAATAACAAAATTCCAATTGATTCATAGAAGACAGGGCCAGGCATGGTGGCTCATGCCTGTAATTCCAGCACTTTGGGAGGCAAAGTGGGTAGATCACCTGAGGTCAGGAGTTCAAGACCAGCCTGGCCAAAACATCTCTACTAAAAAAAAAACACAAAAAATTAGCCAGGCATGGTGGCAGACGCCTGTAATCCCAGCTATTTAGGAGGCTGAGGCAAGAAAACTGCTTGAACCTGGGAGGCCAAGGTTGCAGTGAGCCGAGATCGCACCACAGCACTCCAGCCTGAGCAACAAGAGCAAAACTCCATCTCAAAAAAAAAAAAAAAATTCATAGAAGACAGGAGAGGAAAATAAAGTTAAAGATGAAAACAAAGCATGATAATAAATACAACACACACACAATGACAGATATGAATCCAAATTTATGAGTAATCTCAGTTATAAATCGACTGTATTTGTATATTGATGAAAATGATTTGTATACTGATAAAAATTATTTGTAAAATAATGAATGAAAAAACATACTAGGCAAATATTAATCAAA
Organism: Saimiri boliviensis; assembly: GCF_048565385.1. Lineage (NCBI taxonomy): Eukaryota > Metazoa > Chordata > Mammalia > Primates > Cebidae > Saimiri > Saimiri boliviensis. Next base: position 25,947,746 of record NC_133460.1, on the reverse strand, counting down.
AGAGAGCAGTTATGGCTACACTTACATTAGACAAAATAAACAAGACAAAAAGCATTGTTAGGGTCAAAGAAGTTATCATGTGATCATGGGAACAATTGCTATCATGTATGACAATGAAAATTCACCATAAAGATATTTGTAAAATCCAGATTCTGTATGTTTCTAATAATATAGTTTTAAAACAGAAAAAGCAAAAAGTTATAAATTTATAGAGAAATTTTAAAACTTATATAATGGAAAAATTAACATATGTTCAATTCAGATTAAGCAGAGAAAATAAAGATTAGCAAGGACACAGAAAATTTAAGCAGCCCAGTTTACATGCTTGACCTAATAAACAGTCATAGAATACACAACAATCAGCACAGTCCGACCAGTTGCTAAACAACAAAGCTGGCCTCAGTAAACACCAAAACAGCCTACCCCATGCAGAGCACAGCCTCTGACCACAGTGAAATAGCATTCAAAATCAATTACAGAAAGACAGTCGATCCTGCAAATGTATTTGAATATTCAACACTTTAAACACCTTATGAGTTGAAGAAGAAACCATATTGAAAATTAGAAATTAAAACCAAATAATGATGAATGCATAGCATATAAAAACTATAGGATGCACCTAAAGTGGTACTTAGAGGGAAAGTGATAGCTTTAAATGTAAGTATTAAAAAGCAAGGAAGATGTTGGGGTGCAGTGGCTCACGCCTGTAAGCTCAGCACTTTGGGAGGCTGAGGCAGATGGATTATTTGAGGTCAAGAGTTCAAAAGCAGCCTGGCCAACATGCTGAAACTTTGTCTCTACTAAAAATACAAACATTCATGGTGGCAGGAGCCTGTAATCTCAGCTACTCAGGAGGCTGAGGCAGGAGAATCACTTGAACCTGGGAGGTGGAGGTTGCAGTGAGCCGAGATACTGTGCCACTGCACTCCAGCCTGGGCAACAGAGGGAGACTTCGTCTTAAAAAAAAAAAAAAAAAGAAAGAAAAGAAAAAAGAAAAAAAGAAAGTAAGGGAGACTAAAAAATCATGAAACAAGGATCCAACTCCAACTATTATTTGAAGAATAACAGACTAAATTCCAAAGCCACCAAAGGAAGAAAATGATGATGAGCATATTCATTTGTGGAAACAAATGCAATTGAACCTCTACCTCCTGCCATGCTTAAAAATTAACTCTAGCTGTGTTAAGTACTTAAATGACAAAAGTAAAAATTTCAGTAGGAAATATAAGTAAATATCTTTCCAAATTTATAATAGGAAAAGATTTTTTAAACAAGACACAGCAAACACTAGCAATAAAATAAAAGATTGATAAATTTGACTATATATAAAAACATAAGATCATCAACAAATATCTTAGTGAAAGAGAAAGACACATTACAAACTGGGAGAGAATATTTACATAACCTACGCTGAATCTGAATCAAGAATACAAAGAACCCCTACAAATCAATAAGAGAAGGACAAACAAGCCAATAAAAATGAACAAAAAAGAACTGAAAGGGAAACGCATAGGAAGAAATGTCTGAAAGATAAAGAAAATCAAAGGTCAGAATGAGATTATCAACTCATTTGGTCTACAAAAATTAAAAAGCTGGATAGCATTACATGTTGGAAAGGATACAAATCAGCAGGATTTCTTATACTTGAAGTGTGATGATTGGCACAATGAATACAATTCCATTCCTGGCTCTATGTCCAAGAGACCACCTCACTCATGTGTATTAGGAGGCATATAATGGAAAAACCTAAAATAACATGCCTTTCAATAAGAAATCACATAGGAAATTAGAAAATAGAACCAGATAAGAGAGAATAGATAAATCGTGGAATATTTACAAAATGGCATATCATACCATGGTGAAACAAAGTACAGTGATATGGTTTGGCTGTGTCACCACCAAATTTCATCTTGAACTGTAGCTCCCATAATTCCCACCTGTTGTGGGAGGAACCCTGCAGGAGATGACTAAATCATGGAGAGTGGTTTCCCTATGCTGTTCTTGTGGAAATGAATAAGTCTCAGGAGAGCCGATGGTTTTATAAGGAGAAACTCCTTTTGCTTGGTTCTCATTCTCTCTTGCCTGCTACCATGCAAGACGTGACTTTATTCTTCCCTCACCTTCCACCATGATTGTGAGGCTTCCCCAGCCTCGTGGAACTGTTAGTCCATTAAACTTTTTTTTTTTAATATAAACTACCCAGTCTCCAGTATATCTTTATCAGCAGCATGAAAATGAACTAACACTTACAGCTACATGCAATAATACAGATAAAAGGCAGTAGTATAACATTGACTTTAAAAACCAAGTCTCAGAATATTATGTACAGCAAGATGCCTTTTTATTACATTAAGAAAAAATAAAAATAATGTTCTTCTAGGTATACATAAACATAGAAACAAGGAAATAGCACAAAATTAAGCATTTTGTTTACTAGCTGAGGAAGAAAGCTGGAGGAGAGGAGAAGAATAAAGAAATAGCTGTGAGTTTCTGGGGTGTCCTTTCTGTCACGCTGGGCAGTGGGCTCATGAGTGCTTACTAGTACAGACATAACCAAAATGAAACAAGCATGACAGGATGATTGGGAGCCTCTTCCGCCAAGAATTTTGACTTATCTGGTTCTGAGCACCTGAGGTCTGTCAGAAAGCTAAAAACAGAGCAATCAAATAAATAATAGAAGAACAAAAGCTGATTTTTTTGAAGAGACTAATAAAAAAGACAAACCTCCAGCATGAGATCAAGGTGAACAAAGGGAAGAAAAACATAGAAACTATTTTTAAAACATTTTTTAAAAAACATAATTATGGTTAAAGTCAAAATGTAAATAATCATTTGAGAATAGGACACATGTGCATATAACCTAGGTACAACCTCCTGTGTACTTTACACCATTTATAGACTACTTGTAATGCCTAACACAATGTAAATGGTATATAAATTGTTGTCATACTGTCTTGTTTTTGTCTTATGTTTTATTCTATTGTTATATTCTAAAATATATATATATATATATTCTTGATCTGTGGTTGGTTGGATCTGCAGGTTTGGACCCTGGGGACAGTGAAGGCCAGGGTGGCATGGTCAGTGAATCAAACACACCTGGAGACCAATACATGTCAACTTGAGAAGTGGAGTATATTAGTCTGTTTTCACCCTGCTGATAAAGACAACCCAAGACTGGGAAGAAAAAGATATTTAATTGGACTTCCAGTTCCACATGGATGAGGAGGCCTCTGAATCATAGTGGGAGACAAAGGCACTTCTTACATGGTGGTGGCAAGAGAAAATGAGAAAGTAGCAAAAGCGGAAACCCCTGATAAACCCATCAGATCTCATGAGATTTATTCACTATCACAAGAATAGCACAGGAAAGATCAGCCCCCTTGATTCAATTACCTTCCACTGGGTCCCTTCCACAACATGTGGGAATTCTGGGAGCTACAATTCAAGTTGAGATTTGGGTGGGGACACAGCCAAACTATATCATTCTGCCCCAACCCCTCCAAATCTCATGTCCTCACATTTCAAAACAAATCATGCCTTCCCAACAGTCCCCCAAAGCCTTAACTCATTTCAACATTAACCCAAAAGTTTACAGTCCAAAGTCTCATCTGAGACAAGGCAAGTCCCTTCCACTCATGAGCTTGTAAAATCAAAAGCAAGTTAGTGACTTCCTAGATACAATGCGGGTACAGCTACTGGGTAACTACAGCCATTCCAAATGGGAGAAATTGGCCAAAACAGGGATTTCAGGGCCCAGGCAAGTCTGAAATCCAGCAGGGCAGTCAAATCTTAAAGCTCCAAAATGATCTTCTTTGACTCCAGGTCTCACATCCAGGTCAGGCTGATGTAAGAAGTGGATTCCCATGATCTTGGAAAGCTTCACCCCTGTGGCTTTGCAGGATACAGACTCCCACCCAGCTGCTTTCATGGGCTGGCATTGAGTGTCTGCAGCTTTTCTAGGCACATGGTGCAAGCTGTTGGTGGGTCTACCATTCCAGGGTCTAGAGGACGGTGGTCTTCTTCTCACAGCCCCACTCAGTGGTGCTTCAGTAGGAACTCTGTGTGTGGGCCCCAACCTCACATTTCCCTTCTGTACCGCCCTAGCAGAGGTTCTTCATGAGAGCACTGTCCCTGCAGCAAACTTCAGCCTGGGCATCCAGGCGTTTCCATACATCTTCTGAAATCTAGGTGAGGTTCCCAAACTTCAATTCTTGACTTCTGTGCACCCTCAGGCTCAACACCATGTGGAAGCTGCCAAAGCTTGGATCTTGCACCATTTGAAGCCACAGCCTCAGCTCTATGTTGGCCCCTTTCAGCCACAGAGGGAGCAGCTGGGATGCAAGGCACCAAGTTCCTAGGCTGCACACAGCTGGAGGACCCTGGGCCCGGCCCACAAAATTTCTTTTTCCTCCTCTGGGCCTGTGATGGGAGGGGCTGCTCTGAAGACCTCTGATGTGTCCTGGAGACGTTTTCCCCCATCTTCTTGGGAATTAACATTTGGCTCCTCATTACTTATGCATATTTCTGCAGCCAGCTTAAGTTTTTCCTCAGAAAATGGATTTTTATCTTCTAACACATTGTCAGGCTGCAAATTTTCCAAACTTTTATGCATTGCTTCCCTTACAAGACTGAATGCCTTTAACAGCACCCAACTCACTTCTTGAATGCTTTGCTGCTTAGAAATTTCTTCTGCCAGATACCCTAAATCAACTCTCTCAAGTTCAAAGTTTCACAAATCTCTACAGCAGGGGCAAAATGCCACCAGTATCTTTGCAAACACATAACAAGAGCCACCTTTGCTCCAGTTCCCAACAAGTTCCTCATCTCTATCTGAGACTACCTCAGCCTAGACCTTATTGTCCATATTGCTATTAGGCTTCTGGTCAAAGCTATTCAACAAGTTTCTAGGAAGTTCCAAATTTTGCCACATTTTTCTGTCTTCTTCTGAGCCTTCCAAACTGTACCAACCTCTGCCTGTTACCCAGTTCCAAAGTCACTTTCACATTTTCGGGTATCTTTTCAGCAACACTCCATTCTACTGGTACTAACTGACTATATTAGTCCGTTTTCACACTCTTGATTAAGACATACCCAAAACTGGGAAGAAAAAGAGGTTTAATTGGACTTACAGTTCCACATGGCAGGAGTGGCCTCAGAATCATGGTGAGAAGTGAAAGGTACTTAGATGATGGCAGCAAGAGAAACTAAAAAATGGGGAGAAAGTCTCTGAGATGAAACTGGTGAGCAGCCAGGCTTGGTTTACAGGTGTGTAAAGGCACTGCTTTACTGGATGCTGCTGGCATGGCCTCTCTGTTAACTACAGCAGAAGTCATGGTCACAGAAATTCCTAAAGAGGAGGACCCTGGAATGGGTGCAATAGGTGGAATGGGAGGTGGTATGAAAGGTGGCATGTTTTAATTCCTAGAATAGTGCTTTACTTTTATTAATGAACTGTGACAGGAAGCCAAAGACAGTGTTGCTCAAAAATAACTTCAGAGAAGTCAGTTGGAAAAAATGAAGAAAAGGCTGGCTGTTTAAGACATCACTATAACCATCAGTTACCGGTTTCACTTGATGAAATATATAACGGTTTATTGCTGTCATTGTCCATGCCTACAGATAATTTATTTTGTATTTCTGAATAAAAAGATTCATACGGCCAGGCATGGTGGCTCACCCCTGTAATTCCAGCACTTTGGGAGGCTGGGGCGGGTGGATCACGAAGTCAGGATTTCAAGACCAGCCTGGCCAAGATGGTGAAACCCCGTCTCTACTAAAATACAAAAATTAGCTGGGCATGGTGGTGCACGCCTGTAGTCCCAGCTATTCAGGAGGCTGAGGCAGGAGAATTGCTTGAACCCGGGACACAGAGGTTGCAGTGAGCCGAGATTGAGCCACTGCACTCCAGCCTAGCGCCTGGCGCCTGGTGACAGAGCAAGACTCTGTCTCAAAAAACAAAACAAACAAACACACACACAAAAATTAACCTGGTACTGTGGCAGGTGCTTGTAATCCTAGCTACTTGGGAGGCTGAGGCAGAGAATTGCTTGAACCCGGGAGGCAGAGGCTGCAGTGAGCCGAAATCATGCCACTGCACTCCACCCTGGGCAACAGAGTGAAACTCAGCCTCAAAAAATAAATAACTAAATACACACACACAACCAAAAAAGGATATTTGTACCTTCCTGCTACTGGGTTCAAGAGCCATGTACCAATGTGCTTTCAACTTAAATCACTGAGGCATCTTTACTACTATTCTGTTAAAATCAGGATTTTAGTGCTTGCCACCCCCAGATGAGAAGTTAAACAGCCTTTCTGTCGAGGCCGAGGAAAGCCGTTGACGCATGCACTGCAGCTTCCACACTGTGGTCACCAAGTGGAGGAGGGGCCTCTCTCTCAATGCAAATTACAATTATTCTAAAATGCCATTGTTAGGAAAGCACTACTAATGAAAAAAATAAATAACTCACGTTGTCCTCTTAGTAAACTCAGAACAGCTGTTTGCATTTCCCCCTCTTCCCTTGCCTCTGTAGACCCAATTCTACACATGTCATTTTGCATTCTGATTTTTTTTATTGCATTTTGGGTTTTGGGGTACATGTGAAGAACATGCAAGATTGTTGCATAGGTACACACATGGCAGTGTGGTTTGCTGCCTTCCTTCCCCTCACCTGTATCTGTCCTTTCTCCCCATGCTATCTCTTCCCATTTCCCCACCCCCCCGTCCCTCCCCCATTTCCACCCAACGGACCCCAGTGTGTAGTGTTCCCCTCCCTGTGTCCATGTGTTCTCATTGTTCAACACCTGCCTATGAGTGAGAACATTCGGTGTTTGATTTTCTGCTCTTCTGTCAGTTTGCTGAGAATGATGGTTTCCAGGTTCATCCATGTCCCTACAAAGGACACGAACTCATCGTTTTTGATGGCTACTGGGTATATATCCAAAGGATTATAAATCATTCTACTATAAGGACACACGCACACGAATGTTCATTGCAGCACTGTTTACAATAGCAAAGACCTGGAACCAACCCAAATGCCCATCGATGATAGACTGGATAGGGAAAATGTGGTACATACACACCATGGAATATTACGCATTCTGATTTCTTAACCACAAAGAGTGCTGTCCCCAGCGGCCGGCGCCTCTGCAGGTAGGGCGCTCTATTTCCTGTCTGTTGGCGGCAGCGGGTACGGACGGGAGCAGGGAGTTCGCAGCCGGGGTGCTCGGGTCCGCGCAGCGCTCTCCGCTCGTAGCGCCAGCACCGCTATGCGTGGGGTTTTCCTGGTGTCACGGGCTTTGTTTTGGGTTTGTTTATTTATTTATTTATTTATTTATATTACTGGTTACGACCAACTTTTGGGTTTGTTTAGTTATTTGTTTATATTACTGGTTACGACCAACTAAAAACTAAAAGGAGAAAAGGCAGCTTATGAAAGAACCAGACAGGAACAAAGGCAGGACAGAGAAAGGATGCTTTACCAAGAAAGCAAAACTTCGTCCTGTGATTTGAGCCGAGAAACTCCCGGGAGCTGAGCGGCAGAAGGGCCTCCTTCTCCTCCAGGACCACCTATGTTTCCCTAACACATCCCCGCCCCGGGGCGCCAGCATCCAAACAAGACACACGCGCCCCGGGAAAGCGGTCGGGGTCTGTTTTAGGAAAACCGAGCTGAATTGCCAGAACTGTAAATGTCCAACATTGTTTTTCCCCAGGCAGAAGAGTTAAACAAATGCCTGATTTTCTTAACTTGTATCACTGTCCTCCAAGAGACAGGTAAAACGAACGAGTGAGTGGAACAACGTGGACCCCCGCCCTCTCCCACTTTCTTCCTCCTCCGCGCCCGGTGCAGGGTCCAGACGCTGAGCGGGGGGACCCAGGACCAGGTCGGCCTTAATTGTCTTGCACAGCGAAAGCAATGACACAGGGCACCGAATTCACTGTGAAGAAGAATCAATGGTGATGGCCACTATTGAGAAACGCAGTTCCTCAAACCAAGGCACAAAGCTAAGATGCTCCCATTCCTCGCTCCCAAAAATGCGGAAAGTTGAAACAAGCAACATCGAAATTCTTGACAGCCACAATGCCAGTGATACGCATTAGTCAGATTTTTCCTGTCTTTAGTCCAGAAACTGGGCAAAACAATACAGTAACCTCTGTAGACGCTGGTGCCAGTCTTCTTTTAAATCTGAAACCTACGCTGCACGCAAGGGGCGATACTCGGCACATTGCACGGTATTTGGTTGACCATGCTGGGGTAGGTGGTCATGGAACCAGAAAAGCCATAGGACTTCAAGAGTTTCTTCTGTTCAGATGAACAATTACCTTCCCGAGGCACTCACTGCAGACTTCTTTCCATTCTTCCATCTTTTTATTCCTATTTTTAGTGAAAAATATTTTCTATTTTAAGTACAGTGTACTTGTTCAGCAAAATGTTTTATTCTCCAGATTAAAACAATTTCAAAATTCTATTGCAAACATTAATTTGAGGATTAAAGCATACCTAATAGACTGAAAATGTTAGAGTGTCACTCTTGGTCTGCAGATAAAGTGACTTTGTTTTCATTTTCTTCTGTCACTTGTGCCCATGAGGGTATAAAATGTACCCTTAGTGTGGCTTGGTGGGCAGGAAGTTACTTCTTCTATTAAATCACGATCCCAGATTTAACAGAAGAGACATTGAATGGGAAACTGAATTTCAACTTCTGAAAGAACCTTTTGCCATTTGGATTGTAAAGATTCAGATTTTAGAAGTATGTTCAATTACTTTCATGAATTGTTAATAAAATGAGGTTAAAGGAAGTTAGATCAATGTCATTAAATGAAGATTGGATCAAGTGGCAGACTGAGCATAAATGCTGGACGCCCTTTCTAGACAAAATTCCAAGACAACAGAAAAAAAATAATATATGTACACACAAAAACACTCATAAATACTTGTATGCTATGTAGCTGTATACAATCATACACCACATAATGATGTTTCATGGATGGAATGCACAGTGTTGGTCCCATAAGACTATAATGGAGCTGAAAATTCTTACCGCCTAGTACATCACAGCCCTCAGAACACTGCAGTGCAACATATTACTGGTTTATCTTGACGCTGTTGTACACTGCCAGCTGTATAAAATGTATAGCTATATCTTAGGCCTTCACATTCACTCACCACTCACTGACTCGCCTAGAGCAACTTCCAGTCCTGCAAGCTCCAGTCATGATGAATGCCCTATAGGGGTGCACCATTTTTTTTATACCTTATTTTTTCTGCACCTTTTCTATGTTTAGATATGTTTAGATACACAAATATACATGCTGTACAGGTTTGTAGCCATATAGCCTAGGTGCGTAGTAGCTGTACCATCAAGGTTTGGGCAAGTCACTCTACAAGGCCTGTACAATGATGAAACTGACTAATGACACGCTGCTCAGAACATATCCTTATGTCCCTATTATTAAGTGACACCTGTCTATATATATATTCATAAGTGGTGGATAACAGGAAAAGGAGGGCCACTGTGAATCAGAAACCACATAGGATGGAGTAAGAAGGAAAGTGTACTCAGATGGGGCAGGTGGTGGCTGCCAAGGTGGGAGTGCTGGCAAGGACAGGTGGGTGTGCTGTGCCCACAGGCAGCAGTGCTGAAGCCCACAGGGTCACTGCATTAGGATCAGCCAGAGATTCGGTCCTCCCTCCCCTGCCTCTGCCACACAGAGACCTTCATCTACCTCTGCCCCAGCCATTTCTGTGGACACTTTGACAAAGAGGCCTTGCCATGCTCTCAGGGCTGAAAGCAACCAGGAGAAATAGGAGTCTTCACCCTACTGAGACATGCTCCTAGACACCCTCCCCAGCAACCCCACCTAGCTCTCTCCATAGTGTTGGAGGCAGGTTAGACGCCACAGGATCAACAGGACAAGCAAATATGGGGCCTCAAATACATCAAACATAGCCAAGACCACCCAAGAACTGAAGAAAACCAACACCACAAAACTCAACCAACTGCAGCACTGGAGGAGGCAAAAGGAGATCAGGAGGATGTATCTTGTATCTTAGGAGAGCCCAGTAGAACCATGACACAAGACGGAGCATTACGAAAGAAGGACCAAAGGCAAATCCTAGGAGAGAACAGTTGATTGTGAAATTGAAAGAAAACAGCTGGGCATGGGCAGAATGCCAGAATTGACACCACTGAAAAGCAATTTAGTGAGCACGAGGATCGAGCTGAAACATTCTTCCAAAATGCACCTAGCCCAGTTTTACAAGTAGTCTATGAAATGTGCATATAATTCCTATGTTACAGGAACTCTTTTCAGAACATAAGAAAGTGGAGCATTTCCCAAATTAGTTTCCAAGACAAGAATAACTTTCACACATGCGTGCATGCACACACACACGGCACAGCAAAAAGTAAAGAAAAATAACTATACAGCAATTTCCCTTATGATCCTAGAGGTTAAAAATCTAATAAAGTGTTAGCCACCTGAAACCAGCAGTATATTAAAAACAAAATACATCATGACCAAATAGGGGTTCCCCACCATCATCCCAGGACTGGGAATATTCTAAGAATGATGAAATTGAAAGGAGCTGATTTAAAAAAAAAAAAAAAAAAAAAAAAAGCTAAGTTACTATGCTAATCCAGTTCAGAAATCTAGTAGATTAAATAAAGTATTATCATCTCAGTATATGCAGAAAATGCAACTAAAAAATTCATCATTTGTTTCTAATGAAAACTGCAAGCTAGGAACAGGAAAAGAGATTCGTAACTCATTGAAAGGTGTAAAACAGAAATTTAGAGCACATATGCTTGACACATACAAAGGGTTCCTCATTCAAGTTAGGAAAAAGACACAGGTGACCACTCCCATCATCATTCCTGGCAAATCCTGGGCTAGAGGAGCGTGGTAGCACAGTAAGAAAAAAATAAGATTTATACATACTGAAAAGAAAGAGGCAATCATGCTGTTACTTGTAGATGATCTTTTGTATATCTAGAAAATGGGCAGGTGTGGTGGCTCATGCCTGTAATCCCAGCACTTTGGGAGGCCAAGGAGGATGAATCACAAGGTCAAGAGATCAAGACCATCCTGGCCAACATGGTGAAACCCCGTCCAAAATTAGCCGGGTGTGGTGGTGTGCACCTGTAGTCCCAGCTAGTAGGAGGCTGAGGCAGGAGCATCGCTTGAACCTGGGAGGTGGAGATTGCAGTGAGCTGAGACTGTGCCACTGTACTCCAGCCTGGTGACAAAGTGAGACTTCGGGAAGGAAAGAGAGAAGAAAGGAAGGAGGGGAGGAAGGGAGGAAGGGAGGAAGGGAGGGTGGGAGGAACAGTTGTTGAAGCTTTAGAACTATAATAATACAGCAGTAATAAAAATCAAAAGACTAACAATAAAAATGAAATAGCTAACACATAGCTCTTATTTTTGTGCCGGGCACTATTCTAAGCCCTTTAGACCAACAAGACAAATTAGAAAATGTAATCGTTTAGGCCGGGCGCGGTGGCTCAAGCCTGTAATCCCAGCACTTTGGGAGGCTGAGGCAGGTGGATCATGAGGTCAAGAGATCGAGACCATCCTGGTCAACATGGTGAAACCCCGTCTCTACTAAAAATACAAAAAATTAGCTGGGCATGGTGGCGTGTGCCTGTAATCCCAGCTACTAAGGAGGCTGAGGCAGGAGAATTGCCTGAACCCAGGAGGCGGAGGTTGCGGTGAGCCAAGATCGCGCCATTGCACACCAGCCTGGGTAACAAGAGCGAAACTCCATCTCAAAAAAAAAAAAAAAAAGAAAATGTAATCGTTTTAGCAACATAACAGGTAAGATTACCCAGAATACCTTCTAAACAAATGTTATTTATAATGTTAAATATAATGTGACCAAAAAAAAAAAAAAAAAAAAAAAAAAACCCTGTTAACAACATAGCTGAGATCTTAGCAAAGTCAAGTACCAGGAAACACAAGTGAGAAAGAAACTGTAGAGTGGTCCATACTGACTGAAAAGTGCTGTTCCTGAAATACAGACGTTTGGATTTAACAGCAAGGCATGGATAGCAGACAAAAATGTGGGTTTGCTTCAGAGAAAGAGGCAGAACTGGGATTGCCTCATACAACCGTGGCCTTCAGAAAAATAATGGGCTAGAATGTTAATAGAATCCACCTCCCGCTACAGAGAAGCTTTGCTGTCTGAGCTGGATTCTTAGTGGGGGACTTATTCTCCCTCATATCTCACTCGCCTCCACACTCAGACAGTTCATAACTATACGTTCATATGAATTTGGAATTCAAACTTACATTACCACGATCCAAAACACTGAAAGTTAAGAAATAACCAGAAAAAAAATTGGCCCCAGGTTGATAATACTTATGAGATGCAAGTATATAAAAAAAACACGCTGGTGAGAAAGCCCCTTTGAAGATTATTCACCCATCTTTACATACAAAAAAAATCACACACACACACAATTTACTATGAGGGAGAGCCAGCAGACACCACAAAGAGCAGGATCAACAGCAAGACTTGCACGCAGTGCAGTAATCTGTTGGAGACTATGAAACAGTGATGTTTAAAATTATTATAGCCACAAGAAGAAAAACTCAATTAAGAAAAAAGGCATTGTAAGACAAAATCGGGAAGCTTAGAGGGGAGAGAGAAGAAATTTTAGAAATTGATATTATAGTTGTAAAATTAAAAATTCAGGCTGGCCACAGTGCTTCATGCCTGTAATCCCAGTGCTTTGGGAGGCCAAAACAGGAGGATTACTTGAGGCCAAGAATTCAAGACCATCCTGGTTGACACAGCAAGACTCTGCCTCTCTGAAAAATTTTTCAAACTTTAGTCAGGTATTGTGGCACCTTCCTGCAGTCCCAGCCTCTTGGGAGGCTGAGGCAGGATTGTTTATCTTTTGTGTTATCTTTTGTGTCTGTTGTGTCATTCATGTTGTTGCATGTACCAGTACTTCATCCCTTTATGGTTGAGCAATATTCCACTGTATAAATATGTCACATTTTGTTTATTCATTCATCTGTCAATGGACGCTTCAACTGTTTCCACATTTTGACTATTAATAATAGTGCTACTATGAATATTCATATACAAGTATTTGTTTGAGCATCAGTCTTCAATTTTTGGAATATTCCACGAAGTATAATTGTTGAGTCATATGGTAATTCTGTGTTTAACTGTTTGAGGAACCACCAAATGGTTTTTCACAGTGGCTGCACCATTTTATATTCTCACCAGCAACATATAAGGGTTTATTTATCCACTTCCTTGTCAACACTTATTACTGAGTTTTAAAAATTTATTACAGTCATGCTAGTGACTGTGAACTGGTATCTCATCACAGTTTTGATGTGTATTTCCCTAAAGACTAATGATGTCAAGCATCTTTTCATGTGCTTTTTGGTCATTTATCTTCTTCAGGAAATGACTATGCAGAATTCTTTAAGCATTTTTAATTGAGTTGTTTGTCTTTTTGTTAAGCTCCCAAATTCTCTTGTACCTTATGTTATTTATTAACAACTGTACTGAGATATAATTCATATACCATATAACTTATTTATTTCAGTAGTACAATTCAGTAGCTTTTAGTATACTCAAAAGATACATGCAACCATCGCCACCTCAGTTGTAGAACATTTTCATCACCTCAAAATCTAAAATGTACCTCCAAGCCCCCAACTTTTAAACTATCGTCCTCACTTATGACCCTTTAAGCAACCTACTTACCACTCTTTAAGCAACCACTAACCTACTTCCTGTCTCTATAGAGATTTCTCTCTTCTAGACTTTCATATGGATGAGATCACAGCATGTGGTCTTTTATGACTTTTTCAATTAGCAGAAATTTTTAGAGGTTCATTAGTGTTGTAGCATGTATCAGTCCTTCATTGCTTTTTGGGTCTGAATAATATTTCATTCAATAGATATGCTGCACTTTAAAATCCATTCACCTTTTGATGTATATTTAAGCTGTTTCCACTCCGGCTATGAACAGTGCTGCTAGAGACATTCATATACAAGTTTCTGTGTGGACACATTTTCATTTCACTTGCTTATATACCTACAGGGAATTTCTAGGTCATAGGCTAGCTATGTGTTTAATCATTTGAGAAACTGCAACTGTTTTCTAAAGTGGCTGCACTATTTTACATTATCACCAGCAGTATCTGTGGCTTCCAATTTCTCTACAATCTCTTGTCAACACTTGTTACTATCTGACTTTTTTATTTTAGTCAACTTAGTGGGTGTGAAGTAATATCTCATTGTGGTTTTGCTTTGCATGTCTCTGATGGCTTATGATGTCAAGCATCTTTTCTAATTTATGTATTACAATTTAAGTACTGGGGTACATGTGCAGATTGTAAAGGTTACATAGGTATATATGTGTCATGGTGGCGGATTGCTGCATCCATCACCCCATCATCTACATTAGGTATTTTTCCTAATGCTATCTCGCCCCAATTCCCCCACCCCCTGCTATTCCTCCTCTAGCCTCCCACCTCCGAGGCCCCGGTGTGTGATGTTCCCCTCCCTGTGTCCATGTGTTCTCATTGTTCAACACCCACTTATGAGTAAGAACGTGCGGTGTTTGGTTTTCTGTTCTTGTGTCAGTTTGCTCAGAATGATGGTTTCCAGTTTCATCCATGTCCCTGCAAAGGACATGAACTCATCCTTTTTTACAGCTGCATAGTATTCCATGATGTATATGTGCCACATCTTTTCATGTGCTTATTGGCCATTTTTATATATTTGGGAAAATGTCTAATAAGATCCTTTGTCCATTTTTAAAGTTATTTCTCTTTTGAGTCTTGATTAGATATGATTCACAAATATTTTCTCCAATTCTGTAGGTTATCTTTTTACTTTCTTGATACTATCCTTTGGAGTACAAAAGCTTTAAATTTCAATGAAATCCAAATTCTTTTTTTTTTTCTTTTGCTGCTTGTGTTTTTAACGTCATATCTAAGAAAGCTTTGCCAAGTCCAAGTACATGAAGATTTACCCATTTTCTTCTAAGAGTTTTATAGGTTTTGCTTTGACAGGTCTTTCATCAATTTCTTTTCTTTTTTCTTTCTTGCTTTCTTTTTTTTTTCTTTTTTCTTTTTCTTTTTTCCTTTTTTTTTTTTTTTTTTTTTTTTTTTTTTTTTTTTTTTGATATGGAGTCTCACTCTGCCACCCAGGCTGCAGTGCAGTGGGGTACAATCTCAGCTCACTGCAACCTCCACCTCCTGAGCTCAAGCAATTCTTCTGCCTCAGCCTCCTGAGTAGCTGGGACTACAGGCATGCACTACCATGGCCCGCTAATTTTGTATTTTTAGTAGAGATGGGGTTTCACCATATTGGCCAAGTTGGTCTTGAACTCCTGACCTTGTGATCTGTCCACCTTGGTCTCCCAAAGTGCTGGGATTAGAGGTGTGAGCCATCATGCCCAGCCTCTTTCATCTATTTTTTTTTTTTTAATTTTTTTTTGAGATAGGGTCTTAGTTTGTCACCGAGGCTGGAGGACAGTGGCATGCTCATGGTTCACTACAACCTAGGCTCAAGTGATCCCCTTACCATAGCCTCCTGAGTAGCTGGGACTACAGATGTACATGACCATGACCAGCTAATTTTTTTTTTTTTTTTTCTGTAGAGACGTGACTTTGCCATGTTGCCCAGGCTGGTTTCAAACTCCTTGACTCAATTAATCTCCCCACCTTGGCCTCCCAAAGTGTTAAGACTACAGGCATGAGCCATCACACTCAGTCATTTTAAATATAATGTGAAGTCAGGTTCCAACTTCATTCATTTGTATGTGACTATCCACTTGTCCCAGCACCATTTGTTAAAAAGAATGTTCTTTCCCCATTTAATGGACTTGGCACCTTTGCTGAAAATCAGTTGACTACAGATATTTGGGTTTATTTCTGGAATCATCATTTAAAAAAAAAAATTAATACAATGATCTATGTCTATCCTTGTGCCAGTAACACTTATTAATTACTGTTGTTTTGTAATTCAGAATGAGGAAATGTGAATTTTTCTTATTCTTTTTTCAGGATTGCTTTAGCTATTCTGGGTCCCTTGCAATTTCACATAACTCTTAGCCTCAGCTTGTCAACTTCTGCAAAGAAGTCAGCAGAGATTCTGATAGGGATTATGCTGAATCTGCAGGTAAGTTTGAGAAATATTGTCATCTTAACAGTATTAATGGTTCTGATCCATGAATAGAGGAATTTTTTTCCATTTATTTAGGTCTTCTTTACTTTCTGCAATGTTTTGTAGTCTTCAGAGTATAAGTTTGGCACTTTTTGTTAAATATGTTATTGAGGACCTTGTTCTTTTTGATGCTGTTATGAATATTCTTAATTTCATTTTGACCATTCATTGCAAATGTGTAGAAATATAATTTATTTCTAAATATTGATCTTGTATCCTCCCATCTTGCTGAACTCATTTATTAGTTTCAACAGTTTTTTTTTGTTTGTTTGTTTGTTTTTTTGTTTTTTTGTTTTTTTTTCAGGAGATTCCCTGGGACTTTCTACATATAAGATCATGTTATTTGTGAACAGAGTTTTTCTTCTTCCTTTCCAACCTAGATGCCTTTTTTTTTCTTGCTAATTGCAATGGCTAGAAACTCCAGTATAATGTGAAATAGAAGTGTGATAATGAGCATCCTTGTCTAATTCCTAATCTTAGGGGAAAGGCATTGTTTTTCACAATCAAGTATAAAGACAGTTGTAGATTTTCACAGATGCTCTTTATCAGGTTAAGGTAGTTTCCTTTTATTCCTAGTTTTTTGACCATTTTTTATCATGAAAGGGTGTTGGATTTATTCAAATGCACTTTTTTTGCATCAGTAGAGATCTTTTTTTATTATATTGATATAATGTATTACATTGATTTTCACAGGTTAAGCCAATCTTATATCCCAGGGATAAATCTTACTTGGTGATGGTGTATAATTCTTTTTATATGTTGCTGGATTTGGTTAGCTAGCATTTAGTTTAGGATTTTTGCATGTATTTCATCATACATATTGGTCTGCAGTTTTCTTCTGGTGTCTATGAGTGTTTTTGGTATCAGGGTAATATTGGGAAATACTCCCTCCTCTTCTATTTCTTGAAAGAGTTTGAGAATAATTGCTATTATTTCTTTGATTGTTTGGTAGAATACAGTGATAAAACTGTCTGTGCCTGGGCCAGTCTTTGTGGGCAATTTTCTGATTCCTGATTTGATCTGTTCACTTGCTATAGGTCTATTCAGATTGCCCATTTCTGTAAGGTTGGTGGTAGTGTTTAATCTTTCATATCAGATCCTGGTAATTTGAATATTGCCTTTTTATTGGTCAATCTAGCAAAATATTTGTCATATTTACTGATCTTTTCAGTAAAAGGAAGGTTATTGCTTTATTTCTTCCTCTTTAATACAGGCATTTACACCTGTAAATTTCCCTCTAAGCACTGTTTTAGCTACATCCATACAGTTTACTTGTGCCTTCATTTTCATCAGTCTCAAAGGACTTTCTGATTACCTTCTTTTCTTCTTTGGTCTATTGGTTATTTAGTAGTGTGTTGTTCAATTTCCTAATTGTGAGTTTTTCAAATTTTCCTGTTTTTTAATTTCTAATTTAATCCTGTGATTATGATCACAAAATGCACTCTGCATTATTTCTATCCTTTTAAATGTATTGAAGTTTCATGGCCTAGCATAAGGCCTATCCTGAAAAATGTTCCCATGAGCATTTGAGAATGCATATGCTGTAGTGCTTGGGAGGTGTTCTATAGATGCCTGTTGGGGCTAGTTGGTTTATAGTGTGGGTCAAGTCTTCTATCTATCTCATTGTTAATCTTCTGTCTAGTTCTGTCCATTATTGAAAATAGGTCTCCAATTATTATTGTGGCCATTTGCTTCCTCCATTTCTGCCAGTTTTTGCTTCCTGTGTTTTGATACTGTTATTAAGTTCATACATATGTTTACAACTGTTATGTCTTTTTGATGGGTTAACATTTTTATCATTATAAAATGTCTAGGAGTATTTTTGTCTTAAAGTCTACTTTGTCTGACACGAATATAGCCAGTCCAGTTTTCTTATGGCAATTGTTTGCATGATTTCTTTTCCTATCCTTTTAATCAATCTATTTGTGTCTCTGAACCTAAAGTGTGTCACCCATAGACAACACAGAGTTGGGCTGTGTTTTTCTAATCCAATCTGACAGTCTCTGCCTTTTGATTGAATTAATTCATTAACATTTATTATTGATAAGTTGAATACATTGTTTGTTTTCTATATGTTCCATTATCTTTTGTGTTCTTTTCATCCTCTTTTATTATTGCCTTTTGCATCAAGTGAGTATTTTTTAAGGTAGTATTTTAATTTTATTAATAATTTTCAACTATATTTCTGGAGTTATTTTCCTAGTGGTTGCTCTAGGGTTTACCATATACATCTTATCAGAATCTATTAGAATTATACAAGCTTAACTCCAATAATATACAGAAGCTTTACTCCTATATAGCTATATTCCCTTATCCTTTTTTTGTGATATTTTACTTATACATATTGCATCTATTAATGTTCCAAATCCAACACATTGTTATAATTACCTTACCATCTGCCATTTCGTTAGTCTATTACGGCTTTATTCCCAGCCACCTCCTTTGTGCTGTTTTGACAAATATTAAACATATAAGACACTGCTGTATGTTATAGCCCAACAATACATTATATACATACTATTTGATATAGTTGCATTTTGAATCAGTTTTGAGAAGAAAAATGTGCATTTATACATTTATGTGACTTTTATAATTATATAATTGCTTTCACTGGTGCTCTCTGTGTGGACTAGAATTACTATCTAACACCACCTGCTTTCAGCCTAAATAACTTCCTTTAATACTTCTTATTAGACAGGTCTATTAACAACAATTTTTCTGCTTTTGTTTATCTGGGAAAGTATTTCCCTTTCATTTTTTGAGTAATATATTTCTGAATATAGAATTCTTGGTTGAGTTTTTTTTTTCTTCAAGCACTTCGACTGTTTTATCTACCTTCTGGCCTGTATTATTTCTTCTGAGCGGTCAGGTGTTAATTTTGTTCCCTAAGTGATGTATCTTTTTTCACTCACTACTTTCAAGGTTTTCTCATATTTAATTTCAGCCTTTTTTACTATGATGTGTCTATGAATCCCTCTGCATTTATCATGCTGGGAGTTCACTAAGCTTCCTGGATGTTTTCCAGTCAACTTGGAGAGTTTTCATTCATTATATCTTTAAATATTTTTTTCTTTTTCTTCTGTCCTTCTTGTACTCCCATTACATGCACACTTAATGGTCTTAATGGTGCTTCATATGCCTCTGAGGTTTTGCTCATTTTTCATTCTTTTTTCTCTTTGTTCTTTGGATATCATATCTCTCTTATTCTATCTGCCAGTTGACTGACAATTTCTTCTGCCAGTTCAAATCTACTATTGAGCCCCTTTAGTGCATTTTTTGTTATTATACTTTTTAACTTCATGAATTTAGCTCTTGCCACTTGAGCTGGAGGGCATTAAGAAATGCTGGCATCTTGGCCCTCCCTGTGAAGTACCATACCCCTGGACAGGGAGCTGAGGGAGAGGGAGCTCTGTCTTCTTGGCTCCACCCATTGAAATGGGAAAGAGAGGGCATGTGTTATGGTTGAAGTGTCAGATTCACTGTTCTTACCAAGATTTGGATTTTCTTGAATAAGTGTTACTTTATTCTACATGCAATTAGGACAATTTTTGGAGACATTAAGTGTGTGTGTGTCTCAGTATAAGAGGGAGATGTTTATTTTTTGTTACAATCTTCACCAGTTATAGCTAATTCCTAGGATAGTGGGTCCACAGGGCCCTTCACATTGCTGTTCTGGAAGTGAAAGTCTAAAGGATGTTTCAATGTTAGAAAACTTAACTGTGTACTTTACTACACTACAATTATATCAATATATGCCAGAAAAAATTTTGAGGATAATCATTTTACCATTTGTGATAACCAATTGTGACATCACAATGATAAAAACAGTGGGTTACTAGCAAAGTTAGATAAATGGACCAATTTAACAATGCAGAGCCAAGAAAAATTCCCATAAATTATATGAAAATTGGTAAAGGTGGCCTTATACATCAGGAGGAAATTAATAAATTTTTTTTTTTTTTTTTTGAGATGGAGTTTTGCTCTTGTTACCCAGGCTGGAGTGCAATGGCGTGACCTCGGCTCACCGCAACCTCCACCTCCTGGGTTCAGGCAATTCTCCTGCCTCAGCCTCCTGAGTAGCTGGGATTACAGGCACGCGCCACCATGCCCAGCTGATTTTTTTGTATTTTTAGTAGAGACGGGGTTTCACCATGTTGACCAGGATAGTCTCGATCTCTTGACCTCATGATCCACCCGCCTCGGCCTCCCAAAGTGCTGGATTACAGGCTTGAGCCACCGTGCCCGGCCAATAAAATATTTTTTAAAGGTGCTAGAGAAACTAGCTATTTACATGGGATTAACAGTTTATGAAAATGTATTCATGACCTTAGGTAGGAAATGGTCCTTAAATAAGGATACAAAAAAAAAAAAAAATGGAAAGACTAAATTTACTATATTTTAAAACTTCCATATGATAAACATCACAAAGTAGATACATGAATATGCTAATTCTCCATATTTTTATATAAAAGTTAAAGATTCACGACCAAAACTAAAAATCTATAAAAACACCTAGGAATAAGACTATGATGCAATGTGCAAGACATTTATGAAGAAAGTTATTAAAATTTCATCCAGAATATAAAAGACTTTAATAAAATAGGGCCTATCACAATACTAATGGGAAACATTATATTAATTATAAAGAAGTCTATTATTCTCAAATTAATGTGTAAAAAAATGCAATCCTAATCAAAAGAACACAACAATTTTACTGGAATTTAATAAACTAATTCTTGATTCAGCTGGAACAGAAAACACAAAAGAACTAGACACTGAAGAGGGAGAGAAAGGAAAAGGAACTTGCCCATGAATAGAAAACAATGCAAAGCACCTAATGACAGTGTGAAGCCTGTGGTTGGTAGAACAAATACCTGGATCGACTGGTCAGAAATAACTTAGCATGTGATGGGTTGAAAGCTGACATTTCAAACTGGTGGAGAAAAGAATATTTGTTGATCACTGGAATAACTGCCTTTTTGTTTTTGTTTAGGCGAGCAATCCTAAAAGATAAAAAACCCACAGGAAAACTAGGCAAGTATAACACAAATAGGCAATGTATGGTAGAGATCTACAAACGGCCAATAAACATGGAACTATTTGATTTTATAAGTACTCAGGGAAATTCAAGTGAAAACAATATATTTTCAATCATGAGATTGGTTAAAACAAAACAACAACCTATCAATACTGATACCACTTACTGTTGTCAACGGTTGGAAGAATGGGTCCTTTTGTGGATGGTTAATTGAAGGAAGCAATTCTGCCACATCCACTGACATTTAAAATCTACATCAGTAATCCAACAGTTCTATGCAGGCAGAGCTATACTTACAGGAATAAAAATGTCTTGCATGTAATATTAAATGAAAAGTTAGTTGCAAAATAAGAATGGTATAACCCTGTTAATATCAATTACATATATACAGCAAACTAGTTGCTGTAACAGACAGACTTCAAAAGACAGTAGTTTAAGCAAGTCAGTATTTTATTTTACTCTTAAATAACAGGTCAAAGGATAGCAGTTCAAGACTGGCAAGCAAACTTCTCCTTCCTCAACACATGACTTCCATCTCTTGAGATGTCAGGTCACTACTGAAGGTCCCGCTGGCCTCCCAGAGAGCAAGAAAGAGGAATGTCAAGTAGAGTGCATACCTTGCTTCTTTATTTAAGGGACCAACCGGCAAGTTTAAAACTTAGTCATGTGGCCACAATTAACTGTAAAGGAGGCTGAGAAGTATGGTCTTAAGTTGAGCAGCCAGACGTCCAGGTAAAACTCAGAAATTTTATTAGTAAAGGAAGAATGAGAAAATGAAATTATAGCAGCAGTCTGTGTCACATGATTCTGTAAATGCATAAAGAGTCAACACCAAACATAGGGCTGTACTTAGCAGTGGAACAAGAACAAGACAGTGTGGGGGTGGAGAGGCAGAGTATTGCTTGAACATTTTTAATAGTGATGGTATTAACATATTTAATTTTTGACAAAATTTTAAAATCCTTTATCTGTGCTGATAAAACATGTTAAACACATTAAATCTGTCTACAATGTACAAAGCTTTTAAAGTTCCGAAAATTAGATTTTTATCTAAATGAATAAATTACTCTGCATCACTAAAGCCATTCTACTAACAGCATTGTTCTCCAAGTCCCTCCATCTGGGAGGCACAATGGCAATGTGTACAGATCTCCACACTGAGACACCACCTTCCCAAGATCATGGTACATCAGTAGCAGAACTGAGACAAGAACTGGAACAAGGACCATCTTGCTCTTGCTGCATTATAGCTGTTGATAGCATCTGCTTCTTGAAGAGAAGGCTATACCCTGTCTAGCTCAATACAGTTTATGCTTCAGACAGTATAAATATGATGGCCAAATGCTTCACATGAGTGAACAAGGTCAGTACGTCACCCTGAGAAAAAGGAAGACACAATTTCCTTATAGGCTAATGATTACGAAAATAGAAATTAAGAGCTCCCCAGAAACAAACCACTTAGTCCAAAAGAAAGGAGTTTTAACTTCCTTCTAAGCCAAGTACTCAAGTTTACGACTTACCAGCCTGTTTAAAAATTCTTTCTATGACCAAACAATGATGGCAAAGTGACAAAAAATAATGTAATCATCTTCTCTCGTTAAATATAAACCAAACTAAAAACAAAAGAAACTATAATTTAAAAAAACTAGAAAATCCTGGTGGGAATCATGTAGGACATCTCTAAGAAAGAGATTCTTGGCTTAAGCAAAGTATTAGAGCAGAGAAGGCAAAACCCATGTCTTCTCATGCAGTCTGCTGAGGCCCAGACCCCTGCTCTCTGAGTCACAGGGATGAGCAGACAGATCTGGACACAGCTGTCCACATTAAGCATAAGTGAGATATAAAGAAACAGCAGGGTAGGAGGGCAGACACACTACAGAAAAACACGAGAGAGGAAAAAGAGCAGGCCAGAGAACACAAACCCAAGAAACAAACTGCATTGAGACAGTTACAGAAGAAATTCCAGAAATACAATGAATTTCCGAAAACAACACTTCAAAAGATGAGATGATAAAATCATACTGAGAAGCAAACAAGAAAAACAAGGGTAAGAAAATAAACTGAGGATCAAAGCAACACCATCATAGAACCATACATACATAAACAGTAGGGAGAAACCAACAGCCTTGGCTGGAAACCAAACCACAGAAATAGGAAAGCCATTGCAGGGAATGCAAAGGCAGGCACACAACGAAGGCAACTGGAGAGAAGACAGCCTGCCAGCCTGCAGACAGAGAGGCCTGGAGTGGTGTCACTTCATGGTAATGATGGCTGTGTCTGCTGTGGGCTGCAGTGATGTTTGTGTGCATGCACATGTGTGACTTTTATGTACTTATTTTTGGCTTTAATTGGATTTTTTTATGATAACTCATTTTGTGACTAGCAAGGAAAAAGTTGCCCTTTGCTTAAAGGAAAGCCAGGATAAACCGAATACCCTACAACTTTCCACAAATATGTGTCTCATTCATTTATTATCATGCTATTTCATGCTTTACTAATAAAAATACCCACCAATTTATCGGTACCTTGAAAAGAGGATTTTTTCAAGACAATTAATATAATTAACAAACAACAGATAACAAACCTGACCTTTTTGGGTGGCAAGTGATACATTTAAACATCTAAAAGTTATGCATCAAAATAATGCTGTTATCAGACACTGATGAACTAATTTACTGAACAGGTTTGACCGAATGTAAGACCTGTTTTTAGCACCAATAAAAAAAAATTACTGAGATTTCCGTTCTGCAAACTTGTAACTACGCTCCCTCACAACATTTTTTGGGTAAAGGAACAAATATGCTCAAAGGAATAACTGTAAGGTCCCTGATTTTGTAACACAATTCAGAATGAAAAAAAAAAAAAAATCAATCCAAGTATTTTCTCCTTTAGTTAGCATTATTAAAACCTTTAACTTTCAGAGAAGAGTTTCTTCTTCCTTAAAGTTTTAATTCTGAGGTAGACGTCATGCAAACAAACATCAAGTGCAGCTAACATCTGTCCGTAAGCATGATTATTAATAATAATAAGCAGAAATGCTGTTAGGAAAAGTGACTTAAAAGTTTAGGAAGCAGTGTTGTTTAGCAGTATTCTGGCTTGAGTTTCCAAACCCCTTCACCACCAGAAGTTCTATGAAAAGTGCACAGATTTCTCAATAGTTCTCGGAAGACACAAGACTGTGATGCAGATAACTTGGATTCGAACTCCTGCAGTATCTCTCTAGTGCTGGCCTGGCCATCAGTGTGGGCCTGGAAAGCAATGAAGTTTCTCATCTCCACCAGAAGGTCATCGTGTTCTGTGGTGGGCAGTGGGGCAGAAGCTTCCTGCAGGTGCCCGCTTTCACTTTCTAAACGTTCTGGCAGAATCAGGTGGTTTCTAGCTCTCATTTTAGCCAAAAGTGAGGATGAAGCGAGGGCCCCAGATGAAGACTCTGCATCTTCTGCTCTTCCACTAAAATGTCCAGGGACATTATCTTTTCCCTCTTTTTTCATGACGCCATCCTGGAAAAAGATGACCACTGTATTAATATATTTAATTTCTAGTTTATGTCCCACTTCCTTCCCCAAAGGCTATGAGGGGTCTCAAGACAATACACAGGCCAGGGTGGTAAGGTTGACCAGGTAATACTGAGACTCCACCTAATGAAAACGAAATGGCAACAAAGCCGTTCCCTTAGCCACCACTGCATGGTGGTGAAAGGAAAGGCAGAGTAGTGGCTTCTAGGCAAGATTCTAGGGAAATATGTATCTACGAGGCCCAGGACTATTTTCAGTGCCTGTGGGCTTTTCCTGTTCTTCCTCTCAAATGGCCCCTGACCTGTACACTGTGGATAAGGAAAAATATCATAGCTATACTTCTTTTTCTTCACTTTTAAGTCTTCTTACGCTTTCCTACCCTACATCTAATCCAAGTCTCCTTAAAAATCAACAACATGAATCTAACTCTGAAAGAATCTCAAATCCCTACTGCTAAAAGCACAGAACATGGGAAGTCAAAAAGGTACTCTTACTCCTAAACATGTTCATATTAACTTAAAATTGGAGTCTGAATCTGGGAGTTTTAACATAATCCTTAATTAGAAAGACCAGAAAGACTTCCACTGAATGGTGAAGTCTGGACTAGTCTTACCCACTAAAGCACTCAAGGCATGCAGGGTGTTCTTGAACAGAGAAAGACAGGCACTCTGCTCTAGCAGCTCATGAGTTATAGACAGCAACATTCGAGGCAGTTTCTGGACCTTTATTTCAGAGGCTTGTGGTCTCTGGAGCTGGCACTTCCCCTCTAGACAAGGCAAGCTGTCTTGGCAGCGACATACCTATCCCTGTGTTAACCTTCTAATGGCAAAACAGAAATGCTGCTACGGATCTTGGGTTAAAGACTGTCTAGGAAATCAGCGGGTCATTTTAGATTCAAGTGAATGTGCATTGTAAATCAGAGCACAACACAAATATCAGGTGTCATTATACCAGAGATTAACTATTTTCTTCATATTCAGAATCAGTTGAAATTTTCACAGCATCCAATCATGCAAGTCTCACCCTGAAAAGCAGAAAGGTTATCATATTACCTGGCACTTCTCTGCTGTAGATTTTGATGAAGGATGCTGCACAGAGAAGTTAGAATTCCTTTTCTTACCAAATCTACTCCTAAAGAAGGAAAAGAATCACAACAGATTAAATGTTTGCTTTTGAGACTTAGAGATCAAAATACTCTTTCAACAATGAACCTCTTCCTGGAAACATTTCCAACTGCACGGTTATGCTTTCACGGCCACGCCATTTCTGCTCTATCACCCTGATTCTTCCACTCCACTCTCCTAGAAAGTAACTGCTGGTCCCAGCACTTTGGGAGGCCGAGGCGGCCAGATGACTCACGGTCAGGAGCTTGAGACCAGCCTGATCAACATAGTGAAATCTTGTCTCTACTAAAAATACAAAAATTAGCCTGGCATGGTGGCAGGTGCCTGTAATCCCAGCTACTTGGAAGGCGAAAGCTACAGTGAGCTGAGATCACACCACTGCACTCTAGCCTGGGCAACAGAGTGAGACTCCATCTCCAAAAAAAGAAAAGAAAGTAACTGCTGCATCTCAGAATGAAAAGAACTCAGTATCTTTGTTCGAAAGATGATGGGAATCACCCTCAATTCCAGGTAGGAAAATCATTCTAAAAGAGCATACTGAATAGCAAAGTAATTACTGTGTGTTGTAAATTGGCTAATTGTCTCATTAAAGTTTAATCATTATTTTGTATCTCTTACTATTTTTATCAACAGCATCTCTCAAAAAAAAAAAAAAACCCCATCACTTCTTTCCCTGAAACCGCTTTGGAAAACAGGGGCTGAAAGCAAGGAGGAAGGCAAAGTTCTAACAGTGTTTCTCCGAGTCACCCAGATTTGGCTGCTACAGTGCCTCCCTGAGGGACTTTCTATACCTCAAGGGAATAAGTCTTCTACACCTGCCCTAATTTTATTTTTAGTCTTAGTTGTTTGGCCTCCTTACAAGCATGGCATGCAGCAATCTCTTACTTTGTTCCTGCTGGTGCACCAGAAATCCCCCTGTGGCCAGTCCAGGTGGGAACACCAGACACTGCTCCCAGACACCGCTGACGAGAGAGCCTCAGTGCTTTCAAGGCGTCCTGGGCCACTCGGTTGGCTTCTGCCTCCACCAGCACGAAATCTGGGCTGGCTCCATCCATGATGGCATCATGCTTCATGACACTGTGCACGCCAACTAGCAAGAAAAGAAATAGCACAGTGATATTTCACTTCGTATGCAAGAAAGACACTTTTCTCCTCTGTGTAAGTATAGTGTTCCGATAGACAAAAAACAATAACTATTTCTAGCTGCTATTTACTGAGTGACTATTATGACTTATGAACCTCACAAATGCCATTTCTATTCACAATGTCACCACTACCATTGTCTCTGTTTTATAATAATTGAAGCATAACACTTTAATCACAACTTTAACATTTAATCTCCTTCCTGCTACCTAGAAGGAAAGTGAAAACCTTCCACTAATAAACTTTTCATGAAAGAAAAATATAAATCAGAATTATATAATTTCTAAAAATAAAAATCACAAAAACAATGCATTATCAGAATCATTGGGATATATTTAATGCAGCAACAAGTAGACAATTCATACCCCTGAATACTTAAACCAATAAAATTGAATTAGTCTCGAGCAAGATGGCCAAATAAGAACAGCTCCGGTCTGCAGCTCCCACTGAGATCAACGCAGAAATAGGGTGATTTCTGCATTTCCAATTGAGGTATCTGGCTCATCTCATTGGGACTGGTTAGACAGTGGGTGCAGCCCATGGAGGGCGAGCCAAAGCAAGGTGGGACACTGCCTCACTCAGGAAGTACAAGGGGTCGGGGAACTCCCTCCCCTAGCCAAAGGAAGCCCTGAGCAACTGTGCCATGAGGAACAGCACACTCCAGCCCAGATACTACGCTTTTCCCATCATCTCCACAACCTGCAGACCAGGAGATTCCTTCAGGTGCCTACACTACCAGGGCCATGGGTTTCAAGCACAAATTTGGCGGCCATTTGGGCAGATACTGAGCTAGCTACAAGAGTTTTTCTTCACATCCCAGTGGCACCTGGAATGCCAGCGAGACAGTACCATTCACTCCCTTGGAAAGGGGGCTGAAGCCAGGGAATCAACTGGTCTTGCTCAGCAGGTACCATCCCCATGGAGCCCAGTGAGCTAAGAACCACTGGCTTGAAATTCTCGCTGCCAGCAGAGCAGTCTGAAGTCAACCTGGAATGCTCAAGGTTGGTGGGAGAAGGGGCATCTGCCATGACTGAGGCTTGAGTAGGCAGTTTTCCCCACACTGTGTCAACAAAGCTGCAGGGAAGTTCGAACTGAGTGAAGCCCACTACAGCTCAAGCTGCTGTAGCTAGATTGCCTCTCTAGATTCCTCCTCTCTGTGCAGGGCATCTGTGAAAGAAAAGCAGCAGCCCCAGTCAGGGGCATCTAGATAAAACTGCCATCTCCCTGGGACAGAGCACCTGGGGGAAGGAGTGGCTGTGAGCGCAACTTCAGCAGACATAAATGTTCCTGCCTGCCAGCTCTGAAGAGAGCAGCAGATGTCCCAGCACAGAGCCTGAGCTCTGCTAAGGGAGACTGCCTCCTCAAGTGGGTCCCTAACCCCTGTGTCTCCTGATGGGGAAACACCTCCCAGCAGAAGTTGACAGACACCTCATACAGGAGAGCTCCAGCTAGCATCCGGCAGGTGCCCCTCTGAGACAAAGCTTCCGGAGGAAGGAACAGGCAGCGATCTTTGCTGTTCTGTGGCCTCCACTGGTGATACCCAGGCAAACAGGGTCTGGAGTGAAACTCCAGCAAACTGCAATAGACCTGCAGCAAAGGGGCCTGGCTGTTAGAAGGAAAACTAACAAACAGAAAGTCATAGCTGTCACCACAGAGAAACTCCACCCAAAGGTCACCGACATTAAAGATCAAAGGTAGATAAATCCACAAAGATTAGGAAAAAAAACAGTGCAAAAAGGCTGAAAATTCCAAAATCCAGAACACCTCTTCTCTTCCAAAGGATTACAACTCATCACCAGCAAAGGCACAAAACTGGACAGAGAATTAGTTTCATGAATTGACAGAAGTAGGCTTCAGAAGGTGGGTAATAACAAACTCCCCTGAGCTAAAGGAGCATATTCTAACCCAAAGAAAGCAAGCTAAGAATCTTGAAAAAAGGTAGAGGAATTGCTAACTAGAATAACCAGTTTAGCAAAAAACATAAATGACCTGATGGAGCTGAAAAACACAGCACGAGAACTTCGTGAAGCATACACAACTATCAATAGCCGAATCGATCAAGCATAAGAAAGGCTATCAGAGATTGAAGATAAACTTAATGAAATAAAGCATGAAGACAAGATTAGAGAAAAAAAGAATGAAAAGGAATGAACAAAGCCTCCAAGAAATATGGGACTATGTGAAAAGACCAAACTATTTTTGATTGATGTACCTGAAAGTGACAGGGAGAATGGAGCCAAGTTAGAAAATACCCTTCAGGATATTATCCAGGAGAACTTCCCCAATATAGCAAGGTAGGCCAACATTCAAATTCAGGAAATACAGAGAACACCACAAAAATACTCCTTGAGAAGAGCAAGCCCAAGACATATAATCGCCAGGTTGAAATGAAGTTAAAAATGTTAAGGGCAGCCAGAGAAAAGGTCAGGTTACCCACAAAAGGAAATCCATCAGACTAACAGCAGATCTCTCATCAGAAACCCTACAAGCCAAAAGAGAGAGGGGGCCAATATTCAACATTCTTAAAGAATGTTAATCCAGCCAAACTGAGCTTTGTAAGTGAAGGAGAAATAAAATCCTTTACAGACAAGCAAATGCTGAGAGACTTTGTCACCACCAGGCCTGTTTTACAAGAGCTCCTGAAGGAAGAACTGTATGGAAAGGAAAAACCAGTACCAGCCACTGCAAAAACATACCAAATTGTAAAGACCATCAACACTATGAAGAAACTTTATATATATATATGGACACATCCAATACAGGAGCATCCAGATTCATAGGGCAGAAATATATATTA
Source organism: Saimiri boliviensis (assembly GCF_048565385.1). Lineage (NCBI taxonomy): Eukaryota > Metazoa > Chordata > Mammalia > Primates > Cebidae > Saimiri > Saimiri boliviensis. The sequence goes on along the minus strand of NC_133460.1, from coordinate 25,917,924 downwards.
TTTGAAACCAATGAGAATAAACACATAACGTGCCAGCATCTGTGGGACACAGCTAAAGCAATATTTAGAGGGAAATTTATAGCACTAGATTAATGAAGCAAGTTCTTAGAGACCTACAAAGAGACTTAGATTCCCACACAATCATCGTGAGAGACTTTTAACACTCACTATCAATATTAGATAATTCAACAAGACAGAAAATTAATGAGGATATTCAGCATTTGAACTCAGCTCTGGACAAAGCAGACCTAACAGACATCTACAGAACTCTTCTCCCCAAATCAACAGAATATACATTCTTCTCAGCACCACATCGCACTTATTCTAAAATTGACCACATAATTGAAAGTAAAACACTCCTCAGCAAATGCAAAAAAACAGAAATCATAACAGTTTCTCAGACCACAGATGCAATCAAATTCGAACTCAGCATTAAGAAACTCACGCAAAACTGCACAACTCCATGAAAAATAAATAACCTGCTCCTGAATGATTACTGGGTAAGTAACCAAATTAAGGCAGAAATATATGTTATTTGAAACCAATGAGAACAAACATACAGTGTACCAAAATTTGTGGGACACAGCTAAAGCAGTATTTAGAGGGAAATTTATAACACTAAATGCCCATAGAAGAAAGTGAGAAAGATCTAAAATCGACACTCTAACATCACAATTAAAAGAACTAGAAAAGCAAGAGCAAACAAATTCAAAAGCTAGCAGAAAACAAGAAATAACTAAGATCAGAACAGAACTGAAAAAGAGACATGAAAAACTCTTCAAAAAAACATCAATGAATCCAGGAGGTGGTTTTTTGAAAAGATTAACAAAATAGACCACTAGCCAGACTAATAAAGAAAAGAGAGAAGAATCAAATAGATGCAATAAAAAAATGATAAAGGGGATATCACCAGTGATCCCACAGAAATAGAAACTACCATCAAAGAATACTATAAACACCTCTACGCAAATAAACTAGAAAGTCTAGAAGAAATGGATAAATTCCTGGACACATACAACCTCCCAAGACTAAACCAGGAAGAAATAGAATTCCTGAATAGACCAATTAACAAGTTCTGAAACTGAGGCAGTAATCAATAGCCTACCAACCAAAAAAAGCCCAAGAGCAGATGGATTCACAGCCGAATACTACCAGAGGTACAAAGAGGAGCTGGTACCATTCCTTCTCAAAGTATTCCAAACAATAGAAAAAGAGGGACTCTTCCCTAAATCATTTTATGAGGCCAGCATCATCCTGATAGCAAAACTTGGCAGAGACACAACAAAAAAAAGACAATTTCAGGCCAATATCCCTGAGGAGCATCAATGCAAAAGTCCTCAATAAAATACTGGCAAACCAAATCTAGCAGCATATCAAAAAGCTTATCTGCCACAATGAAGTTGGCTTCAACCCTGGGATCCAAGGCTGGTTCAACATATGCAAATCAATAAACATAATCCATCACATAAACAGAACCAATGACAAAACCACATGATTATCTCAATAGATGCAGAACAGGCCTTTGATAAAATTCAACACCCCTTCATCTTAAAAACTCAATAAAGTAGGTGTTGATGGAACATATCTCAAAATAGTAAGAGCTATTTATAACAAACCCACAGGCAGTATCATATGGAATGGGCAAAGCTAGAAGTATTGCCTTTGAAACTGGCACAAGACAAGGATGACCTTTGTCACCACTCCTATTCACCAAAGTATTGGAAGTTCTGGCCAGGGAATCAGGCAAGAGAAAGAAAGAAAGGGTATCCAAATAGGATAAAAGGAAGTCCAGTTGTCTCTGTTTGCAGATGACATAATTGTATATTTAGAAAACCCCATCATCTTAGCCTAAAATCTCCTTAAACTAATAAGCAACTTCAGCCAAGTCTCAGGATACAAAATTAACGTGCAAAAATCACAAGCATTCCTATACATCAATAACAGACAGAGAGTCAAATCATGAGTAAACTCCCATTCACAACTGCTACAAAGAGAATAAAATACCTAGGAATACAACTTACAAGGGATGTGAAGGACCTCTTCAAGGAGAACTACAAACCACTGTTCAAGGAAATAAGAGAGGGCACAAACAAATGGAAAACATTCCATGCTCATTGATAAGAAGAATCAATATCATGAAAATGGTCATACTGCCCAATGTAATTTAAAGATTCAATGCTATCCCCATCAAGCTACCATTGACTTTCTTCACAGAATTAGGAAAAACTACTTTAAATTTCTTATGGAACCAAAAAAGAACCTACATAGCCAAGACAATCCTAAGCAAAAAGAACAAAGCGGGAGGCATCATGCTACCTGACTTCAAACTATTATTACAAGGCTACAGTAATCAAAACAACATGGTACTGATACAAAAACAGATACACAGGCCAATGGAACAGAACAGAGACCTCAGAAATAACACTACACATCTACAACCATCTGATCTTTGACAAACCTAACAAAAACAAGCAATGGGGAAAGGATTCCCTATTTAATAAATGGTGTTGGAAAAACTGGCTAGCCATATGCAGAAAACTGAAACTGGACCCCCTCCTTACACCTTATACAAAAATTAACTCAAGATGGATTAAAGATTTAAACATAAGACCTAACACCATAAAAAACCCTAGAAGAAAACCTAGGCAATACCATTCAGGACATAGCCATGGGCAAAGACTTCATGACTAAAAGACCAAAAGCAGTGGCAACAAAAGCAAAATTGACAAATGGGAACTAATTAAATTAAACAGCTTCTGCACAACAAAAGAAACTATCAAATAGACGCAATAAAAAACGATAAAGTGGGTATCACTACTGATTCCACACAAATACAAAGTACAATCAGAGATTACAACAAACAACTCTATGCACAAAAACCAGCAAATCTAGAAGAAATGGACAAATTCCTGGGACACTTGCACCCTCCTAAGCCTAAACCAGGAAGAAGTTGACACCTTGAACAGACCAAAACAAGGGCTGAAGTTGAGGCAGCAATTAATAGCCTACCAGCCAAAAAAAGTCCAGGTTCAGATGAGTTCACAGCTGAATTTTACCAGATGTACAAAGAGGAGCTGGTACCATTCCTTCGGAAACTACTCCAAACAATACAAAAAGAGGGAATCCTTCCCAAATCATTTTATCAGACCAACATCATTCTGATACCAAAACCCGGCAGAGACTCAACAAAAAAAGAAAACTTTAGGCCAATATCCATGATGAACATTGATGCAAAAACCTTCAATAAAATACTGGCAAACCGACTGCAACAGCACATCAAAAAGCATATCCATCACAATCAAGTCGGCTTCATCCTGGGGATGCAAGGCTGGTGCAACATACACAAGTCTATAAACGTAATCCACCACATGAACAGAACCAAAGACAAAAACCACATGATTATCTCAATAGATGCAGAGTAGGCCTTTGACAAAATTCAACAGCCCTTTATGCTAAAAACTCTCAATAAATTAGGTATCAAAGGAACATATCTCAAAACAATAAAAGCTATTTATGGCAAACCTACAGCCAATATCATACTGAGTGGGCAAAAACTGGAAGCATTCCCTTTGAAATCCGGCACTAGACAATGATGCCATCTCTCACCACTCCTATTCAATGTAATATTGGAAGCTGTAGCCACAGCAATTAGGCAAGGAAAAAAAAAAAGGGTATTCAGGTAGGAAAAGAGGAAGTCAAATTGTCTCTATTTGCAGACAACATGAGTGTATATTTAGAAGACCTTATCATCTCAGCCCAAAATCTCCTTAAACTGATAAGCAACTGAAAAACAGCAAAGTCTCAGGATACAAAATCAATGTGCAGAAATCACAAGCATTTCTATACACCAATAACAGACAAACAGAGAGCCAAATCATGAGCAAACTCCCATTCACAATTGCTACAAAGAGAATAAAATACCTAGGACCTCTTCAAGGAGCACTACAAACCACTCAAGGAAATAAGAGAGGACACAAACAGATGAAGAAACATTCCATGCTCATGGTCAGGAAGAATCAATACCGTGAAAATGGCCATACTGCCCAAAGTAATTTATAGATTCAGTGCTATCTCCAACAAGCTACCAATGACCTTCTTCAAAGAACTGGAAAAAAACATCTTAAACTTCATATAGAACCAAAAAAGCCTGCATAGCCAAGACAATCCTAAGCAAAAAGAACAAAGCTGGAGGCATCATGCTACCTGACTTCAAACTATACTACAAAACTACAGTAATCAAAACAGCCTGGTACTGGTACCAAAACAGAGAGATAAACCAATGGAACAGAACAGATGCCTTGGAGGCAACGCCACACATCTACAACCATCTGATCTTTGACAAACCTCACAAAAACAAGCAATGAAGAAAGGATTTCCTGTTTAATAAACAGTGTTGGGAAAACTGGCTAAGCATATGCAGAAAGCAGAAACTGGACCCCTTCGTGACATGTTACACTAAAATTAACTCCAGATGGATTAAAGACTTAAACATAAGACCTAACACCATAAAAACCCTAGAAGAAAATCTAGGCAAAACCATTCAGGACATAGGCATAGGCAAGGACTTCATGATTAAAACACCAAAAGTAGTAGCAACAAAAACCAAAATAGACAAATGGGACCTAATTAAACTCCAGAGCTTCTGTACAGGAAAAGAAACAATCATTAGAGTGAACCAGCAACCAACAGAATGGGAAAAAATTTTGCCATCTACCCATCTGACAAAGGGCTAATATCCAGAATCGACAAAGAACTAAAACAGATTTACAAGAAAAAAACAAACAAACCCATCCAAAAGTGGGCAGAGGATATGAACAGACACTTTTAAAAAGAAGACATATATGAGGCCAACAAACATGAAAAAAATGCTGATCATCACTGATTATTAGAGAAACACAAATCAAAACTACATTGAGATACCATCTCATGCCAGTTAGAATGGCTATCATTAACAAATCTGGAGACAACAGATGCTGGAGAGGATGTGGAGAAATAGGAACACTTTTACACTGTTGGTGGGAGTGTAAACTAGTTCAACCATTGTGGAAGACAGTGAAGCACTTCCTCAAGGACATAGAAATAGAAATTCCATTTGACCCAGCAATCCCATTATGGGTATATATCCAAAGGATTATAAATCATTCTATTATAAAGAGACATGCACACGAATGTTCATTGCAGCACTGTTTACAATAACGAAGACCTGGAATCAACCCAAATGTGCATCAACAATAGACTGGACAAGGAAAATGTGGCATATATACACCATGGAATACTATGCAGCCATAAAAAATGAGTTTGCATCCTTTGTAGGGACATGGATGAATCTGGAAACTGTTATTCTCAGCAAACTGACGCAAGAATAGAAAATCAAACACCACATGTTCTCACTCACTGGCAGGTGATGAACAATGAGAACACATGAACACAGGGAGGGGGGCATCACACACTGGGGTCTGTTGTGGGTGGGCCAACGGAGGGATAGCAGGGGTGTGGGGAGATGAAGGAGGGATAACATGGGAAGAAATGCCACATGTAGATGACGGGGGGATGGAGGCAGCAAACCACATTGCCATGTGTGCACCTATGCAACAATCCTGCATGATCTGCACACGTACACCAGAACCTAAAGTACAATAATAAATAAATAATAAAAGTACAGAAGGGAATATAGTGTAGAACCTTTTGTGTAAGAAAATAAGGGAACAGGAAATTATACATTGCACCTACTTATTTCCACAAAAAGAAACTGATAAGGTTCAGCTGTGTCTCCACAGAAATCTCATCTTGAATTGTAACTCCCACAATTCCCATGTGACTTGGGAGGAACCTGGTGGTAGGTAACTGAATTGTGGGGAAAAGTCTTTCTACACTGTTCTCATGATAATGAATGAATCTCATGAGATCTAATGGTTTTAGAAACTGGAGTTTCCTTGCCCAAGCTCTCTTTGCCTGCTGCCATCCATGTAAGATGTGACTTGCTCCTCCTTGCTTTCTACTACGATTGTGAGGCCCCACAGCCATATGGAACTGTTAAGTTGATTAAACCTCTTTCTTTTGTAAATTGCCCAGTCTCAGGTATGTCTATCAGCAATGTGAAAACAGACTAACAGTATTCAGTCAACTGGCACCAGTAGAGTGGGGAGCTGCTGAAGAGATACCCCAAAATGTGGAACTGGCTAATAACTAGTTGGGAACAGTATGGAGGGCTCAGAAGAAGACAGGAAAATGTGGGAAAGTTTAAAACTTCCTAGAGACTTACTGAATGGCTTCAACAATACTACTAATCGTGATATGAACAGTAAGGTCCAGGCTGAGATGGTTTCAGATGGAGATGAGGAACTTGCTGGGAACTGGAGCAAAGATGACTCTTGTTATGTTTTAGCAAAGAGACTTGCAGCATTTTACCCCTGCTCTAGAAATTTGTGGAACTTTGAACTTGATAGATATGATTTAGGGTATCTGGCAGAAGAAATTGCTAAGCAGCAAAGCATGTAAGAGGTGACATGGGTGTTGTTAAAGCCATTCAGTTTTATAAGGGAAGCAATGCATAAAAGTTTGGGAAATGTGCACCTGGCAATGTGATAGAAAAGAAAACCCCATTTTCTGAGAAGAAATTCAGGCTGGCTGCAGAAATTTGCAAAAGTAACAAAGAACCAAATATTAATCCCAAGACAATGGGGAAAATGTCTCCAGAGCATGTCAGAGACCTTCATGGCAGCCCCTCCCATTATAGGCCCAGGGGCATTGGAGGAAAAAGTGGTCTCATGGGCCTGGCCCGTGGTCCCCATGCTGTGTGCAGCCTGGGGACTTGGTGTCCTGCTTCCCAGCTGCTCCAGCCATGGTTGAAAAGGGTCAACATAGATCTCAGACTGTGGCTTCAGACGGTGCAAGCCCCAAGCCTTGGCAGCTTCCATGTAGTGGTCAGCCTGCAAATGCACAGAAGTCAAGAATTGAGGTTTGGGAACCTCCACCTAGATGTCAAAAGGTAGATGGAAATGCCTAGATGCCCAGGCAGAAGTTTGCTGCAGGGGCAGAGTTCTCATGGAAAACCTCTGCTAGGGCAGTGCTGAAGGGAAATGTGGGGTTGGAGCCCGCACACAGAGTCCCTACTCGAGTAATGCCTAGTGGAGCTATGAGAAGAGGGCCACCATCCACCAGACCCCAGAATGGTAGATCCACTGACAGCTTGCACTATGCTCCTAGAAAGGCTGCAGACACTCAATGCCTCCCGTGAAAGCATCCAGGATGGAGTTTATACCCTGCAAAGCCAAAGGGGTGGAGCCAAGACCATGGGAACCCACCTCTTGCATCAGAGGGACCTGGATGCAAGACATGGAGTCAAAGGAGATCATTTTGAAGCTTTAAGATTTGACTGCCCCACTGGATTTAGGACTTGTGTGGGGCCTGTAGCCCCTTTGTTTTGGTCAATTTCTCCCATTCTGAATAGCTGTATTTATCCAATGCCTGTACCCCTATTGTATATAGGAAGTAACTAACTTGCTTTTGATTTTACAGGATCATAGGCAGAAGAGATTTGCCTTGTCTCAGATAAGACTTTGGACTATGGACTTCTGAGTTAATGCTGAAATGAGTTTGAGACTTTGGGGGACTATTGAGAAGGCATGATTGGTTTTCAAATGGAAACATACGAGATTTGGGAGGGGCCAGAGGTGGAATTATATGGTTTGGCTGTGTCCCACCCAAATCTCACCTTCAACTGTAACTCCCACAATTCCTACATGTCATGGGAGGAAACCAGAGGTGACTGAATTATGGGTCAGGTCTTTCCTGTGCTGTTCTCATAATAGTGAGTGACTCTCAGGAGATCTGATGGTCTTAAAAACAGGAATTTCTGTGCCCAAAGACTTTGCCTGCTGCCATCCACGAAAGATATGACTTGCTTCTCCTTGCCTTCCTCCATGATTATGAGGCTTCCCCAGCCATGTTGAATTGTAAGTCAATTAAACCTCTTTCTTTTTTAAATTGCCCAGTCTCAGGTATGTCTTGATCAGCAGTGTGAAAATGGACTAATACAGAAATACGTGAAGGAAATGTCAGAAACTCATCAGACTAGAAAGGGAAAAAAAGGGGTGGGGACAGGGTGAGGGATGACACTTCTTTGAGGATGCGTTTTTGCGTATTTTGTCTTTTGTAACTATGTTAATATGTTACTACTCAGAAGATAACATAGAGTCAACAAGGATGGGAAGAAACTCTAAAGTAGAATACAAACAAATTAACCTACTGTATTTTAAATTGATAGTACACACTAATACGATGAAGGGTGAGAAAAAAGAACCAACCTATTTTGACCCAAGTAGTGTTCTAACCAAAAACTTAAAGACAAAAAGAAATATAAACAAATATTAACTCTAGTTAATATAACTGGTTTTTTTTTTCTTGCCATATTTCAGGTTAAAAATTCTAAAAAACTAGCATAATGAAATTAGGCACTGAAATGAAATTGGAGACAATAGTATCCCCTCATTGTATTTTGCTTTTTGGAGCTTATTAGAGTATAACTGATATACAATAACTGCTAAAGTACAGTATTTGGTAAGTTGTGACATTATGACATGCCATGAAACTACCACTATAATCAAGACAATGAACATAGCCATCCCTGAAAAACTCATGACCCTTTGTAATCTCGCCCTCCCATACTCCATCCCCAGACAACCAACCTACTTTCTGTCATGACTGTGTTTTCTAGAATTTTATGCAAATGGCATCAGAGTATATACTAGTCTTATTAGTCTGAAAGTCACCCATGCTGTAGCATGTATCAATACTCTATTTCCTTTCACTGTTGATTAGCTTTTGTTTTGTTTTGAGACGGAGTCTCACTCTGTCGCCCAGGCTAGAGTGCAATGGCATGATCTTGGCTCACTGCAACCTCCACCTCTCAGGTTCAAGTGATTCTCCTGCTCTCAGGTTCAAGTGATTCTTCTGCTCAGCCTCCCAAGTAGCTGGGATTACAGGCACCCATCATCATGCCCAGCTAATTTTTGTATTTTTGTAGAGATGGGGTTTCACCATGTTGTCCAGTCTGGTCTTGAACTCTTGCCCTCAGGCAATCTGCTCACTTCGGCCTCCGAAGTGCTGGGATTACAGGCATGAGACACCATGCCCGGCCTGTTGATGAGTATTTGATATGCCATGGTTAGTTTACCTATTTACCTGTTGGTGAACATTTGTGCTTTTCTCCATTTTGACTATTACTAATAAAACTGCTATGAATATTCATGTACAAGCCTTTGTATGACCATATCTTTCCATTTCTCTTGGGCAAATACACACCCAGGACTGAAAAGGCTTTATCATAAGGAAGGTGCGTGCCTAATTTTTAAGAAACTGCCAAACTGTTTTCCAAAATGATTGTCCCCTTTTACATTCCCACCAGGTGTGAATGAGAGACCCAACTTCTTCACATATTTACCAACACTTAGTGTGGTCAGTCTTGTCTCATTATCATTTTAATTAGCATTTCCCTAATAACTAATAATACTAACAAGCTTCATATATTTATTTGCCATCTACATATCTTTCTTGGTGAAGTCTGTTCAAATTATTTGTCTATTTTAAAAACTGGGTTATACATAGTTTTTCTTGAGATGGGGTCTCACTCTGTGCCCAGGCTGGAGTGCAGTGGCATGATCACAGCTCACCACAGCCTCAACCTCCCAGGCTCAAGCAATCCTCCCAACTCAGCCTCCCAAGTAGTTGGAACCATGGGTGTGTGCTACCACATCCAGCTAATTTTTTAAATTTTTTTGTAGAGATAGGATCTCACCATGTTGCCCAGGCTGATCTCAAACTCCTAGGCTAAAGCAACCCACCTCAACCTCTCAAAGCACTGGGATTACAGGCTGAGCCACCACATCCAGCCAGTAATTTTTGACTGGGTGCCAGACATTGTGAATTTCATCCTGTTGGATGTTGGATATTTGTATATTCCTATAAACATTCAGGTGGGGCTGAAGCAGTGCTCACTGTAAGGCTGATCATTCCCTGTGACAGAAGCAAGACCTCCTACTCTGTACTATACCCAATGCTCCTGAAATATTTTTCCAGTCTAGCTGGCAGGAACAGGCACAATCCCTGGCCATGGGTGAGCACCAGGCATGTTTCCTCTAATTCAAAAAGTTAGAGAGGAAAGGCCTTTTCACTGACCTTAACTAGTTTTCTTGCAGAGTGTGTTGATCAGCATTCAGCAGAGTGCCAAAGGAGACTCTGTAGACCTCTGGGGTTCTCTCCCTGTGCAAGCTCTCTCCTCTATGGTCTCTTTCATGTAAACACCAGCCACCCTGGCCTCCCCTGATGCTCAGCTGTGTCTTCTCAACACAGGGTCTGCCTGGGGCTCCATCCGGGTTCTCCCTCTTTTCTGTCACAGTGTGAAAATTCTCTCAAGGTAGTAGGGCAGGGCAACTGGAGAGTTCAGTTCATGTTTCCCATCTCTCAGAGATCACTGCCCTTTGGTGCCTTGGTGCCTGAAAACCATTGTTTTGTATGTTCTGTCAATGTTTTCATTGTTTCACATGGAAGGGCAAATGTTAATCTCCCTTTGCTGGAAGCCAAACTCATGGTTTTTCTAGACATAGAGACAGATGTACCTGTGCAATTTGTTGTGCATATATATGCATTTATGTATGTGTATTTGTACGCACACAACACACAAATGTACATATATCCATTTCCTGACACTACTGGCTAGGAAAGCAGTGACGTATCAGTAGCAATGAACACTCTGAGTGAGAATCCAGATCCTAGTTCCTAAATACCATTCTCCAGGGATTCCTGAAGAAATGGCTGATTCCAGGGCTGGCACAGAATACAAATTGAGCTCGGCACATATTAGTATGCCAAGAAGAAAGGAGGTGCTCAAAGAATAGTGGGGACACACCAGAGGCACAAAGGAGCCAGCTTGAAGGAGCTCCCACCCATGAGGCAAATCTAAGACAATATGAGTATCATAATACTCCTACTAATGGATTACAGTCACGGAAAAAAAGAATGCATTAGTCCATACGCATCTAAAAACAAACTAATAAATAAGTAAGGGAGAAGGAAAACCTTCCTTACAATAGAATGTTAATCACCATTTGGCAACCACTGCAGTAATAACTGACTGAGGAAACAATCATCAATGGATGTTAAAACTAGTGGATAAAAGTTTGATGAGAAACAGGATATTTACATAGTCTCAAAGTATATTCCTTGAAAGCACAAATTAATTACAAAGTGAAAAATATTAATGTTAGCACTAAGAAACCTGGCAGACTCTACCTTAACCCAGTGATCTTAAAAATTAACCTGTAATAGGTCAAACCAACATGTGTCTCCTGATAGATGCACTAAGATACAGTATCACCTCTGTGGCATTCCTGCCACAAAAAATGTATGCATAGATGTGTGTGTGTGTGAGAATGTAAAGCAAAAGCTGAAAAATGTTCATAACTTGGATAAAGGATATAGGAGAGTTCCTTATATTATTCAAACAGATTTAAGTTTGAAATTACTGTAAAATATGAAATTAACAAAAAAAAAAATAACCATGCTAAATAAAAGTCTTTCTAAAATGCTACACATAAACCTGCCTTTGAAAACTCAATGCCATAAACAGCAATCTCTGGTAACTCAAGGTCATCGCATTGTGAACACAGTGACTGCTAAGGGATCACTAAGCAGGGCTATCTACACACCATGGTCTTGAGCAATTGTTGAGTCTGTATCTCCTAACTTTTCTCCCTTGACATTAGCTATCAGCTTTCATGCTTCTAGAATGCCTGTCACTAGCCACACGCTTGTCTCTCTCTCTTATGAAGATACTTTCATCTCCTGTGGATGGAAGATGAGATTAATGTAGCACATAGCATGTAAAGAAACTGCCTACTAATGTTCAGGTTGTACACAACTACTTAAAGAATTGCACACCTCCCATGAGTGGCTGTAAGTACTACTGTTTTCCAAAGTTTAAAATTATTCTAGGTCTTCAGAAAAGAGGTGTGAATACAATTTTTAAAATGTCAATATATTTCAAATCTAAATTGTTGAAGAAAAACACCTCTGGCTGAGAGCCCTCTATGCACCATCAGTTAAAGGCTGCTATTGCCAAAAACAGCTGAGTCACTTTCTGATCCTAGCATCCCTGTGGCAAATGTATCAAAAGGATTACCTGATTTTTTGAAAAGCTTTTCCAAAACATAATCATCATTGCTCTGTTCCTTGGCCTCACTCTTGTTTTCAGCGTCCTGCTTCTGATACCGCCTTTTCTTCACCAGGTGTGGAATACGAGTTCCTTCAAACTTGGCGTCTCTGCAATGCTTAGGTTTCTCAGACTTTTGCTTTGGTCTCAGATGTTTCTCCGGGATCTTTTCTTCTGCTGCATTATGATGCTTTGTTTTTGACTTGTGCTTATAAAACTTATTTTCCATTTGTTTATTCTCCCAAAAAGATTCTGTTTGAGCCTGGCTGGGTATTTCTCTTTCATGGGGAAGACCCAACTTTTCATCGATACTTTCGTCACCAGATAGCCTAGAAGTTTTGCCTGTTCTTGAAGAATTTGAACATTCCCCATTTCCACTAATCACTGATGACTCTTCTGGTCCAGACACTGCATTTGTCTCTTCTCCAAGCCTATCATTGCTAGTTACATTACTACTCGTGTGAGGGTCATCTTTCAAAGGATCACTTTGACTAGAAGTTACAGCATTTACTTCACCTCCTTTAGCCTTAGGTTTCTCTTCAGATGATGTGGCATCATTTACAGGTATGTTAGAAGCAGGGAACTTTTTGTGTTTTGGAATATCATGGTCTGCTCCAAAGGCTGGTTGAATCTTTCTTTTTAAATGGCATTTGGGTGTCTGCACATCTGATCCAGTTCCTGTAAAGAGGAAAAACACAGCTAATACTACATTGTATCATCTTGTGCAATTGATTACTTTAAATTAAACGATTTTACAGAATACCTGCAAAAATAGCACTTGTTTCCGTGCTCTGGGATGCATCAGGACTAGTCAGAGTGAACAGCTCGTAGAGATCATTGGATTTGAAAAACCGCCTTTGTTTTGGGTCTTTTAGCACTCTATTTGTCAAAAACTGCTTGAAGATTTGTCTAAAAAAATAAAAGGTAAACTGGTGTAAAACAATATGTAGCTCTACCTAAAAATTCAAGTTATAAGGCAATATGGGAGAGAGATGGTAATAGCAGCTGCACATATGGCTAAATAATCCCCCAAGCTTTCAGCCTTGGGAAATTATAATTCGGGAAACATATAATACATCAGTTAATCTCCCATGTCTTACAGAATTTAAATTAGAAATAACACCTTTTATTTACACCAAATGAGCTTTTTCAACCTCTAAAATCTACCACATTTCAAGAAACACCTTTTTACATGCCATCATGTGACTCGGCCTCTCTTAGCCTCCTTGACTTGAGTACGAAGGGTCCTGCCCTGCCTAGGACCCTCCTATCATAGGGCTCAGCAAACTCTCTCACCCAGGCCTTGCAACATCTTCACTCTGACCTGTCTCTCCCTGCTCTCACCTGCAGGTCCACACTCTGTTGAAGCCCCACACCACTGCCACTCTGGAACAGGTACCTTCCCCAGCCACACTGTCCCTCCCTGTCATTTATTCTCCTAGCTAAAGTGTGAATCTCTAAGAGGAAGCTCTCTTCTCACAGAATCCAACTCATCCCCCACCCTCACACAACAGTCCCTTGAGGAACAGGTAATGTTCCAGGAATAGTCCAGCATATGGTGAAGGGCACAGGAGCCAGGCTGTGGCTCAAGGATAAAGTCTGTGGTGGGGCAGTGGGAGAAGATGGCAATGTCTGGATTCTACCGGTGAAGTTATCACTGTCTAAAATCCCCTAGTCATTATATAGAAAGACAGGGAATAAACAGGCATCCTGTCAACTTCTCTGTAAGGGGCATCAGAGTCAAAGACCGCCAGGACACCCACACTGATCCCACCTGCATGGTGTGTGTAAATACCAGTATGGCAGCATTCAATCTGGTCGCTTTTTAAACCTTTCCGAAGGCAACACACCATGGTAGGCAGAAATATTTCTCTCAAATAACAATTAATATGAAGTTTACACATAAGTGATTCTTGAGGTAGAATAAGGTAAAAAATTATCAGGTTCGAAGACATTTTCTGACAATTCACAGTAAGCCATCTAAGCATGTTTTAAAGAAAAAGAAAAAATACAAAACAAAGTCCAAAACCTTACATTATAGCAACTATGACTCCAAGATGTTAAGACTTTTAAAAACACTTTGGAAAAATTCCCTGCATGCCCAGCCAATGCCCAGCCAAGAGCAGCCACTGGGTGCACTGACCGGTGGTAGATCTTTTCTTCAATGGTGCCCGCAGTCAGGAGCCTGTACACAGTCACCTGCTTCTTCTGGCCTATTCTCCATGCTCGCTCCCGGGCCTGTGGCAGAGAGAGAGAGAGAGAGAGAGAGAGAGAGAGAGAGCTCTCAACAAGAATCCTTCCCAATGACAAGCAGTGACTATAAGAAACATATAAGAAACAAAGCCAGCAGGTCACTACCTTTCACCCTGAGAAACAGAATTTTGACTCACGATGTCAAGTGTACCTAAGGCCTGCTCAGGAACATGAATAGCCAGTTGAAAAGACATCTCTACCTGAAAGAATGTCTGTAACTTTGCCTACGTTCTTTTGACCCCAACTCTAGGAATGAATGCCACAGATAAACTGCTGAAGACAGTTCCTGTCCATCTTCAACAGTTTGGCTCTGAAGGGTGCCTTCAGGGTGTGCGACTCTGAAAGGTGTCTTCTTCCGTGTCAAATAGGAGACAACCAAAATGTGAACTGTACGCTGAAGCCAACCAGAACATCAAACGACGGTCACAAGCGCTAACCATGAAACTGTATTTCTAGTAATACATTCTTTTTAAAAAAGAATTTAAAACAAACCTGTGTGTCGGTGCTTGGGTTCCAGTCGGGGTCATAGATGATGACTCTGTTTGCCCCCGTCAGGTTGACACCTAAGCCTCCCACCCGTGTAGTCAGAAGAAACACAAATATGGACGTGTCCTAGAGGTAAGACACAAAACACTGAGCACACACATTTACAACCAGTTGCAGCTCTCAGCCTCTGCCTCCATATTGTACACATGGAACTACTGGGCTGTTCCCAATACAAGGAATGGTAATGTCCTAGAGACCTCTGGTGAATCAAAATCTCATTTCACAGCTTTTATTTTTAGTATTTATTAGAAATATTTAAAAATTGGGTTTTTAGGAGGAAAACACATTCTTTGTTTGAGCGCACACATGCCCACCACCCCGCCCCCCGCCAAATATCCAAAAGTGCATAGAGTTAAAATCAACAAGTCTCCCCTTAGCACCCACTCCCCAAGCCCAAATGTCAACACTACTTCAGTGGGTAAGGGTGTGGATACGCTTCGTCCTTTCCCTCCAGATACGGCAGCACCGCTCAACTTCCCTGTTATATTCCCATGTTACCTCATTGTATCTTGTAATTAGTGGCTGTCTTGAAGCTATTGTAGTGGTACCATCCATCTTGAGATAGGTATACTTTTGGGCTCTAAGGAATACTTCGAGTATGTCCAGCATCTGTTTGGAGGTGAGGGGTAAGAGTTTGCAAAGCAAATACACATTCCCAGTGAGTGCTTCTCTGTTTATACAAATAGTCACATCTTCCCCAACAGGCCTAAGTTAAAAGGAGTTTCTTGCTTTAGGACAATTAAACAGAACCGTTAAAAGAGTATTTTTGGTATTTCCTTATAGTTAATTCTTACAACTTTATTGTAAACAACCAAAGCTCAGGCCTAAACACAGTTGCACACCAAAATCACATGGTGAGCTTTTTTAAAAAGTCAACTTCTAGACATCAACTCTAGAGAAAGATCTAAACTCCCAAAGAAATCGGCAGACTGCCACCTCAACATGAGTAGTAGACTGGCTTCAGAGTCATTACTTTAGATTGAATCCCATTTTGTGAGTTTATGGCTGTCATAAAGAACCAGCCTGTTTCCCGTATGAAGTCTGCGCACTCACCTGCCTTGACTGAGAAAATAGCAATACTCGCTGACCCTGCTTGTGCCATATTTTCAACAAAGACTCAACAACAATCATTTTCCCAGAACGTTTCCAGTACCCAAACTGATCTTCTTCCAGTTCATCATCAGGAAGACCTTTAAGATTCTTGGGACCTCCAGAAAAGAGATCAGGGTGGTTGCAAATTTTTCTTAGGGCTATAAGTCCGGAGAAAATCTGTGGTAAGAAAGAACATATGTGCAATCAATGACCGCATGTAAAATAAGATTCCCTAGGGAAGGAGGCTGTTTAACATATAACAGACTGAAAAAACAGTTCTCCACAAGCTTCTTAGTTTCTTCCCTAATCACAGAATTATCAGGAGCTGGGCGAAATTAACTTTCACTCGTCTTGTTTCCCTATTAGAACAAGTTCTCAATAACAAAAAAATTCTACTGGACTGAACACATTTACAGGGGTCATATTCAGTTGCTGATAATTCATTTTCCCTCACTAGAAAAAAGGTATGCAGTTCACAGCATTATAAACTTAATATAAAATAGGAACTTGCCTTTTAAATATAGATCAGAAATGTCCTATCAACCTAAATTTGGAGATATCAGTCATATGACTTATCAAATGCATTTAAATATTGCACTCCTAAGTACCTCACTAAAAGTTATGTAGTTTAATGAGTCAGAAGTTGAGGATCCATTCACCTTTAGATTATTTTTAGATCAGAAAAAAAAATGCATGAAAAAATGCAAATATGTGAAAGATATGAAGTATGGTCCATGCAGGAGAAGGGTACAAAAGACGAGGGGTGAGTGCTCCCAGCACATCCCCATGAAAAGACATTAACAAAACTCCAATAATGGGGCTCTTCCAGCCTTGAGAGCATGACTCAAATCAAACTCACTGGTATAAAAGCTGGGCACAGTGGCTCAGGCCTGTAATCCTAGCACTTTGGGAGGCTGAGGCGGGTGGATCACAAGGTCAGAAGTTCAAGACCAGCCTGGCCAAGATGGTAAAACCTCATCTTTACTAAAAATACAAAAATCAGTCAGGGGTGGTGACGGGCACCTGTAATTCCAGCTACTTGGGAGACTGAGGCAGGAGAATCGCTTGAACCTGGCAGGCGGAGGCTGCAGTGAGCCAAGATTGGGCCACTGCACTCCAGCATGGGTAACAGAGCGAGACTGTCTCAAAAAAAAGCTTGAGCAGAAAAAGAGAAAATCACCATTAAGCCAATAATCAAAGGGCATGGTAGCCATCACTAGTAATCAACAGTTAAACAGATTAACAACAATCTGAATAAGTCAGGAACATTGGCAAACCTCCCCAGAGTCATCTGTGACTCATTTTTCTTCCTTTCAATCTGCACTGTCCAATGCAGTAGTCACTAGCCACACGTGGCTACTGACCACATGAAGGGTGGCTAGTCCAAATTGTGATGTCCTGCGCTGCATATGTAAAATACACACCCGATTTTGAAGACAGTACAAAAAAGGAGTAAAATACCTTGTTAATCATTTTTAATTTTTGATTACATGTTAAAATATTTTAGATACATTAGGCCAAATAAAATATATAATCAAAATTAATTTCACCTGTTTCTCTTTTTCCCTTTTTTAATGTGACTACTAGAAAATTCAAAATTCCAAGTCTGGCTTGCATTCTCTCTCCTGAATAATGTGATCTAGACCCCCTAACTTGGAGAGACCTGAAGGGGAGATTCATGAAAATGAATAGATGTGAATGACTGAAAAACCTCCTGCAGCTACCAATAAGAGATAAAATAAGAAATCGTAAGAGATGATTCAAAGAACTGAAATGACCTAATCACACTCACATATTTATACAACAGAGTCTTCCGGAGAAGACACTAGCTAGGAACTTCTGAATTCTGGACACTAGTAGAAAGAGAGCTTTCTCGCTATTGAAAAAAAAGAGAATCACCATAAATACATTACTGTCATACCCTGGGGACAACCAGAATTAGAGCCAGGGACATTTGAACCAGATTTATATCTGGTTCCTAACATTGTAATCGTTCATAAACATTTACTGAGGCATAGGCTCCTTTAGGAAGCTGATGAAAGTTATGAATTCTCATGATCCTCTCCACAAGATATATAATTTTGGTCATAATTTCTGGAAAAACCCAGCTATGCACCGGACACCCGCCCACCTACCAGTTAAGACCCTCGGGAGTAACAGGAACTGCACAGGTCGCCGTTGCATCTGTGTCTGGCTTCAGATCCACAGTGCAGAGCTCTGCAACCTACCACCTTCCACCAGTTATCTAACTCCTCTGCACCTAACAGCTCCAGGCCATAGGCTGACTGCACATCTACCATGCAGGACTGCATGCAAGTGAACTGAGATGACAGTATGTGAAAAGCCTGGCACAGTCTAGATCCTAGTTTCCTTTCTTCCCTTGCTTCCCTTGGTCCACAATTCATTTCTCCAGCTTCTATTCTTTAGCTGACCTGCATCTCTCCATTGAGAATCCTGTAAACTTCTTTGGAATCAATGAAATTTTGGTAGACTTTATGCTGCTCATCTGTAAGACGGCAAAATAAGACCTACAGAAGGAAAAACAAGGAAACTATAATTTCAAAAAAAATTAACAGAAATAATTAAAATATCAACAAAACTTCCCGATAAAAAGAGCACAATGCATGCGATTTTAATGATATCCTTATTATTAATATTAAAACAACAAAGGGTGATGATACTTCTCACCACACCCTGCTCACTAGCCCCTTCATCTCTGTCACTCATCTACCTCCAGGCACCATCCCACAGTTCCCAAAGACTGGCTTCCTGCTCACCAGCAAGTTCAGGGACCAGGTGCACAGACCATCCTCCATGTTAGCCTCCACATGCTCAAACCATCCCACCTCCTGTGACTCATGTCATGCTCTAATCAGCAGAACTGACCAGAGACCGCAACTTCACCTGGAGCTCTCCCTTTTCTGGAGCTCTAAGTACAGGTCCAGTACGAGATACCAGACTCGCCTTGGACAGCAACCCTTACCCTCTCAGCCCACTGCATCAACCACTCCATGCCATCATGCTCTGTGACCTTCCACCTCCCAACCCTTCCTCCTTTGCCAAGTCCATCACCAGCAGTTACATTCCCATGGATGCTCATTCAGCCAGCCCTCTGCCACCTACCTGGACCCCTTTCAACCCCCTGCATATTCCCTGTAAACTTCTCAATGTAGGTCAACTCAACCATCAGCCTTCTCTAGGCCTATGGTCAGTGCTGGTGCTGCTAGAGAAAAGCTCCTTCCTGGCAGCATACTGCCACGGCCTGTCCTGCTCCCGGGGGTCCTCCACACATGCCCACCCAGCACCTTCCACAAGCCCAGAGCAGCTGTGCCGTGCTCCTCACCACCCAGCCACCCACACCTCTGTCTCAACTTTTAATTAAAAACAATCAGACAAATAAAAACAACATGAAAATCAAACCTGAACCTACCAGGAGGATCAGGCACAATTCCCTGGTTTTCACTCCCTAATATGTCTCTACTTCTGCACCCACTTTGGCTCATTGTCCTTTATTCAAAGAGGAAGAGGTCCCTGTACAGGATGGAGGGCAACCCTTCAACCTGTGCACTATAGTTGAAGACCCACTCATTTTCCTCAGTATAGTGTCTCACCTGTTAGTCTCCAAGTGGAAGATGGGGGCATCCCTGAGAAAATATGGTACAATCCCCACTTCCATTTCCTCACCTCTAGTCACTCCTGAAGCCTGCACCCAGAGAAAGCCTTAGGGGCACCTCTGTTGATGCCACTGAGGCATCACTCATGACTTCCTAGGGGCCAAACACATCAGGTCCTTCCCAGGTCACCCCACTCACCTTCCAAGACCCAGGCCTTCACTTCTGTTCGTGTACCTGTTTGCTCCAGCCTCCCAGTCTTTCCAGCTAGCTCCTCCTCTTCTACCCTCCTTGTTGCTCCCAGCCCTGACCACACTGGCCTCCCTGCTGTCCATGGATGCCCCAGAGCACTGTCACAGCCCACCATCTGCAATGCTCTGCCTTTGAAACTGATATGACTCACTGCTTCACCTTCTTTAGACCTCTGCTCAGATGTCAGTTCATCAGAGGTCTTCTCTAACCATCCCTTATCAATGGCCCACTTCCCCAGCAATCCCAGCTTATCCTTGAACCCTGCTTCATTTGTCTGCACACTTACTGCTGCCATCTGACATCTTCTATACCTTTCTGTGACACTCTCTCTCAAGAATAAATGTGAGCTCCCATGAGAACAAAACTCGCTTTGTTCACTGCTGTATCTCAGAGCCTAGGGTCATGACAGGTACATGGTTGGCACCTGATACAATTTGTAGCATGAATGAATTAGGAACTTAAGGAGAATGGAGATGTTTAAAAGAGCAGCTGTAGGAACCCATGTGTCAATAACGGGGAGGTCAAAGCCTGTGGACTAGAGAAGAACCCACTGAGGGCAGACGCCACAGCAGGCCCAGCCTGCCCGCAGTTCCAGGACCACACCTCACCAGACTCTCTCACCCGCAGAGGAGAATCAGAGTGAAGGGACAGGCACACTTATGCTTTAGGAATGCTTTGTTAACTCCTGCATTTACAGACCTGTTCATTTTTATCTGGCAAAGAAAGGCTCATCTTGACATCTGACTTCATTCTCCGCAGTAGGTATGGATTTATGGTATCTCGTAAGACACATGCACACTTGTAAGCAGTTTTGACCTTTAATAAGAGCATAGAGGAAAATATTATTATATATGTTTAAGGAATGCATTTGTTCTTACCTCTCAATTGCTTCCATTCCTTAAAAAATAAAAGTATGACCAACAGCTGTACAAAATCAGTGGGAAATTATTGCAAAGTGGTTTGAAAAAGCTAGCATAAGTTCCATATACTCCAAGGGGTGGTAGCTTTCATAATATTATCAGTTAAAAAAATTATCTCATTAACCAAAATGTACAACAAAAGAAAAACCGATAATTTTGTGTCTTATTTATCTTGTACACTTTGCTTTAATTATTATTATACAGTTAAACCCTAAAGTAGAGACTTACTGGGTTCTTGACCACCACTCACTAGGGGAAAAACTGCTTTTGTACAAATCTCTGTTTATGATCCTGTATTCTCCAAAAGCTACAAAGGAACTCTGCAAGGCTGAAGATCAAAAGCTAACTCTGGGGAAAAGCTGCAGTGATGGAGCAGTCAGCCAATAAGCAGAGATTACTGCCCACTGGAGACTTACAAGAGTAAGTTCAACAAGAGCCCTCTGATCCCAAAAACAAAAGGTCACACTGCCCTAAAATGCAGCATATGGTTCTGTAATGGAGCACAGCCACATGAGATGGGTGCTAAATATATGCAGAAAAGCAAAGCCCCACAGTCCAGTAAACAAGTCCCTCTGCAATTCACTTACAGGCTAAGTATTCAGTAAATTATTGCTACTTCAAAAAAAAAATCTAAATAGGCTTAACAACTTAGTAAAAACTATTTCATGGAAAAAATTCCAGCCAAAGTTTAAATTTAAGAAGGTCAGCTGTAAAATGAATGATAATAAAAAAGCACTTGACCACACATTAAAAAATATTTTAAAGAATGCTAAGAAGACCTCACTCATGCACATATATGTATGTGTACTTGTTGTGTGAATGCATGTGCATAAATACTAAAATAGGCTTTACTTGGAATAATACGTACAAAAGAAGTTCAACTAATCAATGACTTTTAGTTATATATAATCCCTTAAATGTATCATTCACTGATAAAAATCACCTTGAAAATGATGATGAAGTACATATTATGATTTCTGATGCAGAGATGATGGAATTTCAGAATTTAAAAATACAGTCCAACTGAAGAAGCACAAATGTACAGTGCGTGAAGGAAACTGCCCCACATCCTCCCTCTGCCCACACCCTCTCAGGCAGAAGAGTGAGCATGCTTGTTGGAGGTGCTTGGTCAACTAAACCAGGGCTAGGCTGGGGAGTGGCCAGGCTGTGGCTCCTGCTGTCTCCTGCATGACATCCTATGGAGATGATCTTCTATCTCATTCCCAACTGGCTCCCAGTCTGCTTCTCTGTTCATAAAAACACAAGATGGGGATCCAGCTAGAGTTCTCTACCAATGCCCACACCCCAGTGCTACGGAAAACAGACACCTTATTGAGCATGCCCACAGTTTTTCCCACTCTGACAAGGCAGAACTCTGCCTCTTCCTGAGCACAGTGATCAGGTTAGTCACCAGAATGCTGAGAACCAAAAACCTTGCGTGTGAAATGAAGAGGTTCAACGAGACATCCCTGTAGGCTCTTCTCAGTTCTCACATGCTCTGCCCCAGCTGAGCACACCAACTTCAGCAGCAGTCTGTATTTGGGCTGCTGACATGTTCCCCATCACCTTCCTCACCTTTCAGGCCCCAGCTTAGTCATCCCTTCTCCAGAAAGCCTTTCTGAGCCCCATAAGCTCTGACACTGGGCATCTCCCCTGATCACAGTCCTCACCGCCCTGTACTGGAACCAGGATTTATTTGTCTTTTTCCCCTGTGCCTACCCCTACTGGACTGGAAATATTAGTCATGGGAAGGTTCTGGTTTCCAGCCCCTGCCATCATTTTAGCACCAGCATGACAGAATAAATACCAGTACACGGACTATCTTCTTAGAATTCAATAATACAAAGCAACATGGTCTTAAACAGAAAGCAAATACAACCAATACTCTGCTCCCAAGAATCTTACCTGCTACAAAGGAGAGAAAGGTAAGTACATAAATTCCTAACACAAGAACTTCAAGGAGAAAAAAAAATAGATGATAATGACATGTTCTCAAATCATTTTTCTACAAATGACTTATTAATGCCAAAGGAGAAGTGGTAACACCACAATTTAGATCTGATCAAAGCCACCTTACTTAAAGTAATCAGAGTTAACGTCACCCATAATGGGAAAAACAAGACAGCATGTTCCTCCGGATACCATGCACTGAGGAAGACACATCGCTTCTGTGACATTACTGGCTAAAATGTATAACCTGAATCCAATCATGAAGAAATGTAAGGCAAACCCAAACTGAGGTACATTCTACAAACTAACAGGCCTGTAATCTTTAAAAAAAAATCAAGATAATGAAGGGCAAAAGACACTGTCCCAGATTAAAGAGGACTAGAGACATGGAAACTATTGGAACAACTGGCAAAATATGAGTGATTATAGACTAGGTAACAGACTCACTCTTATCAATGCTAAACTTCCTTTCGATTTTGTTGCTTACACTGGCTATGTAAGAGGCTATCCCTGTTCTTGGAGATACACACTGAAGGATTTGAAGGAAGGGACATCAGATCTGCAACCTGCCCTCAGATGGTTAGAAAACTAACTTTAGCTGTGAATCTACCTGGAAAGAGGCTGGGGAGAAATGGTAAAGCCAATGTGGCAAAATGTCTGCAAAATGCTAACAATCAGTGCATCTGGGTGAAGTGTACTTAAGAGGGTTTTCTTGTTTGTTTTTTTACAATTCTTGCAACTTTTTGTTAAGTTTGAAATTATTTCAAAACAAATTTTCTTTTTAAAAAAAAGAATGGTATAACAGGAGATTCAGAGAAAGAAGAGTATCCTTACAAAAGTTAACTGAAAACCATTCAATCTCAAATGCAAAACATATTAAAATTGTTTTTGACAATCTTTTGATCTTAAAGGTCTAAAATTCTTTTTCTAATTAAATACTCCAAAATACAAGAGCTTCTCTTTTGGTGAAGGGCCTCATCCCTGGCTCAGCCATGGCCGGGTAGGCACAGCCCTACCCGGGAAGGGCTGCACAGAAACCCTGCCTCCCACCCAGGCTGGAGCCTGCCCTGCAGGCCACAAAGCACCCTGCAGCTAACTTCACCTCCTGGCATTCCTGCCTGTGACCACCCATTCCATCAAGCGCCAGGGCCTGAAACCTCATCAGTCAATCACAGCAAGCTTAGCCCCTACTCCATCTCCTCGACCCTATCAGCCTCCAAAATGTTTCTTTGTTCCGCCTAAAAATGCCACCTAGGTCTCCTGCCTCACCACCTTTCTCAGACCACCACCCAGGTCCAGGTCCTCATGGCCCTTATCCCAGTGGTTCCTACAGGTCACTCAGTGCCAGCCTCCCTCCTGTGACTACCCTGTAGCCTGAGGAACCCCTGAGAACCAGCATCTTCCAGCGTCCTGCTCAGACACTCTCAGTAACCCAGCCCTCCCTGAGTGCCACTACTTCCCTTTCAAGGTCCCCCAGTTCTGGCATCCATAGCTTTCTAGCTATGCCCCCCCAAGCATCTCCAGTCCAGTCAAATGGGTCTCTTCACTGCCTCCAGCCACATATGGTGGCCGCATCCACATGGTTGCCCTAAACTAGAATGCCCTCACTCTCCATGGCCTACATTCCTAAAATCAGGTTAAGGGACATGTCTTATTAAATCATCCCCAAACAGTCCGATCCTCCTGGTGTCCCCTTTTCTAAGTTTCTACACTACTTTATAAGATGCACTACCCCAATTTACATAACTAAATTACATGCTGTCCCAAACTGGTTTGCCCATTTCATAATTTCTAACTGTTCTTCTGACCACATGCGACATCTTTTTAAAATTTCTTATTTGACCAAAACGTCCCAGGAATACAATGCCAAAACTGTTAATTTCTATTAAGCAAAGAGAAATCTTATTCTAGGGCTTTCCTCTTTATGAATCTTTTTCATGTTTTAAGTGAAAAAATATGATCAAGCAAAAATAATTTTGTGATTTATTTTTATTTTTATTTTTTTATTTTTTTTATTTTTTTTTACCAGTTACCAATAAGCTTGGTCATCCTTCTTATATTCTGGGTGACTTGGCTACAAAATACAGTATTTAGTAGGAACATTTTAAATATTAAAATGCCAAAAGTGTTATCTTCCTAATATATTACCTGTACTGGAGAAGCATTTGAATATCCCCCCATGGTGATGGGGACGGAGAACTGCTCCAAAAACACAGGTAACGTGCCTAACTTTCCCGGGAAGATGAAGTCGAAGAGTGACCACAACTCTCGGAGGTTATTTTGCATCGGTGAGCCAGACAAGATGATCCGATGAGGGGTGCGAAACTATTTAAGGAAAGGAAACACCTTTTTATTAAACGTACCCTTTAGCATACGATCACCATTCCTATCCCAAAATGCTCCTCTGCAATATTATTTATACATTTACTCATTATTCTTGCATCATTTTGGTACACTCCAAAACATACATGTTTTATGCAATTATAAATCCTTAATTACGTTTAGATGAAAAAATGAGGAATAATTTTTCCTTATTGTTCAAGCTGAATACTATAGATTAGAGTTGGGTTTGGTTACATTCTAACAACTGGTCCCTACAAGAGACATTAAATAACATGAACAATCAGCATTAAAGACATGATTAAGGGTAAAAACACAGAGTTTTCTGTATTAAGGAAAATGCATATTTTAAATTCCTTGTGTAAAGGCACAAGCAAAGATTTGATAAATGTGTTACTAAAAGCAGAGAGTTTATTCTGAATTAAATATTCTTCTCCACCTGGAAATCTCCCTTGTTATAAGAGGTCATACCTGTTTGCAAGCAAGGGTGACAGCAGCATTTGGATTTCGAATTTTGTGTCCTTCATCCAAGATCACATAGTGCCAGTCATACCTGCTAATGTCATCCTGCATCAGTCGAATGTAGGAGTAAGATGTGATCAAAATTCCATGACAATGAGCAACATCTCGAATTAGTTTCTCCTAAGACCATAATAAAATGGTAAAGTCAGTTTTAAATAAGAAGCGACACCCTTTCAATCATAACACAATCTAAAGTACTTTATAAAAATGTACAAATACAAACATAACACTCACAATCAAAAACATTATCAGCACTAGAAGTGTACTTGTTAACCTGGCAAGTAGTAAACACTGACTAATACAGCCATTACTGGGGAAAGGAGACTCAAAAAGATGACAAAGTTATAATACATATATATTAAATATATATATCTATTACATTTTTTTTCAAAACAATCCTTTGTGTCCATCCTTGTTAAAACAACAATGTGGATTGAAAATATATTAATTTAAAACAAAAGCGAGAAAATCCAAAGAGACAAGGCAGACAAACCTAGGATCTCTAACAATGTATAACATGAATTCCAGGACACAGTGGAAAGGATATAAAAGCAATTATTTTAAAATGATAGAAAAAGGCCAGGTATGGTGATTCACACCTGTAATCTCAGCACGTTGGGAGGCTGAGGTGAGTAGATTGCTTGAGCCCAGGAGTTAGAGATTAGCCTAGGCAACATGGCAAAACCCTATCTCTACAAAAAATTTTAAATAGCTGGATGTGGTGTCAAGCACCTGTAGTCCCATCTACTCAGGAGGTTGAGATGGGAGGATCCCTTGAGCCAAGGAGGTCAAAGCTGCAGTGAGCAGTTATGGTGCCACTGCACTCCAGCCTGGGCAACAGTCAGACTCTGTCTGAAAAAAAACAAAAACAAAAAAAAAAAAAAAAAAACAACTCCATAAATGGAGCCAAGATCTGAATCTACAGAGCAAAACATCTCTCAGAGTGTCAGGCAGAGACACACAAAAAAGACGTATCTGTAGACATATCCTAATAAGATGTCTGAATTCCAAAAAAATAAATAAAAACAGCCAGGCAAAGTAGCTCATGCCTGTAATCTTAGCACTTTGGTAGGCTGAAAGGCAGGAGGATCACTTGAGGCCAAGAGTTCAAGACTAGCCTAAACAACAAAGCAAGACTCCTGTCTTGACAAAACATAAAAAAATTAGCAGTGCATGGTGGCGCATAGCTATAGTCCCAGCTACTTAGCAGGCTCAGGCAAGAAGATCCCTTGAGCTCAGGAGTTTGAGGCTGCAGTGAGCTATGATCACGCTACTGCATTCCAGGCTGGGCAAGAGAGCGACATCTCAACTCAAAAGAGAAAAATATTTTAAAATATAAGGAGAAAATATCATAGCTTCTAGTCAGAAGAAAATAGAAAAAGAAAATATTATCTTCAGAGGAAAAAGACTCTGCCTGCATTCGACATCTTTTCTGCAACACTAAAAATGTCTGAAGGCAAAGAGGAAAATCTTTACATAATTCTAAGAAGGAAAAGTGGTGACCATGCATTCTGCATCAATCCAAACTACCAGTCATGCCTGACGAAGAAAATAAATTCCAGCTTCAGACAGGCAAGGATTTGGAAGACCAGTCACCAAGAGATGGGCTAGCTACAGTGCACTGTACCCGGACAGCGGAGTGGCCCGGTTGTGGACAGAAGAGGAAGGCATGCACAGATACTGCACCCTGAAGAAGGGAAGACAGCAATGCTCCCGCCCCACATTCTCACCACAGACCATGCTCATGGCAGCTCCCTAAGGAAGGACAGAGGGTTCATCACTAACCCCATTTTACAGATGAGGGAACTGGGACTTGGGGATGGTAACTAATGTACCAGGTCTCGCAGCTGCTAAGTGGTGGAGTCAGAATTCAAATGGAGAAAGGCAGCCAAATCCAAAGCTAGTACTATTAATATTAGGCTACACTACCTCCTACTAAACTATAAAAGAAAAAATTTAAAAAGATTTTATGTGATATACATACCATTTCTTAAAATAAATCATTAAAGCATAATGACTAATTATGCCTAATAAAGCCTAAATATTAAACACTTAATTATGAATGAAACTGTTATGAAAGGATCTAAAATGTTAAAAGGCATATATTTTTAAGTGTTACTGTAATTCCTGTTTAGTTTCATAAAGGCTGGAATGAGATTAAGAGAAAATAAAGGTGGACTAAAAATCTCATTTTGTCCAATGGTAGAATGGGACACAGGCAATAGACAATGTTTAATTCTTAACCTTGTGATAAAAATATGTTAAAATACATTTGTCAAAACTTAAAGCTAATTACTGAGTAACAGTTGCTACTGCCACATAAATAACAGAAAATAAATAGAACGTAGAACTCTCAAACCATTATAGGGAAAAATAATAGAAAATAGCAAAAATCAGGAGAAAACAGAATAAACAGAAAACAAGGCATCAGGTTTCAGACTAAACCTGGTAACCTACCACAGGACAGTGGGTCATTAACAGTGAGACATTCCACTGGGTAAGGCAAAAACCCAGCCTTGTGTTTAAAAGAGATCCAAACCAGACTGGCACTCAAGTTGTAATATGGGAATTATCAAAGGTATATCAAAGAAATGCAAATGAAAAAAGGCCAGGATTAGCAATATAAATATGAAACAAAAACTAGTGAACAGAAAGAAGAGGGATATTTTATACTTTAATGGGAATGCTGCAATAAGAAAACAAGTCGGGCGCGGTGGCTCAAGCCTGTAATCCCAGCACTTTGGGAGGCCGAGGCGAGCGGATCACAAAGTCAAGAGATCGAGACCATCTGGCCAACATGGTGAAACGCCGTCTCTACTAAAAATACAAAAAATTAGCTGGGCGTGGTGGCGTGCACCTGTAGTCCCAGCTACTTGGGAGGCTGAGGCAAGAGAATTGCTTGAACCCAGGAGGCGGAGGTTGCAGTGAGCCGAGATTGTGCCACTGCACTCCAGCCTAGTGCCTGGTGACAGAGTGAGACTCTGTCTCAAAAAAAAAAAAAAAGAAAGAAAAAGAAAAAGAAAACAGACCCCTGAACCTTTACCTACCAAAAAGCACAGCAATAAACACAAAAGCAGAGCCCTTAGAGCTGCCTGTCAAAGTGACACACCCACAGCCTACCCAGAGAGCTGACCACAGACTCTCTTAGAGGGAAAGTAAGATCAAAGAAAATAAAATGTTTAAAAAGAGGATGCAAAGGATTTGAGTATCACTATCAGAGCTCCTTTTAACAGTGATCAGCAGCGCTTTATACAAAAAATATTCATTCTTTACCCTCTATTAAGAAAGGCTGAAATCAAAATGAGCAGTCAACATAACCTGCTAAAAAAGGAAAATGAGAGAATTAGTAACATAAAAATTAGTGGGCATTAAAAAAGCCTGGTAGAATTGATAAAGCAAAATAATAATAACTCTTTGGAAAGACTAAACCAAACAAATCTCTGAAAAGTCAGCCCAAAGAACAGACTCAGATGTACAGAATCCGAAATGTCAAAGGAACACAATTACAGATGTAGTGAATACAAAACTGGTGACCAATATACATGCCACAAAATCTGAACATTCTGACAGAGATGACAGTTAAAAAATTCATTGCCAAAATGTACCCAAGAAAAATCAGACCAACAGAACAAAACAATACTGAAGACTGTGAAAAAGATGTTATACTCTTCTCACCAAAAGTCTACCAGACCCAAAGGGTTTCATAACTAAAGTGGGAATAGATCCTGTTATAAAGTAGGAATAGATCCTGTTACTGAAACTGTTCCAAAATACAGAAAAAGAATGCATTCCAAATCACTGTTACAAGGCTAGCAAACCCTGTTTTCAAAACTGACACAGCACACTTACATGTGTGTATATACTCCTCTAAACTAGAGAGCCATTACTTCACAGACAAAATCTAGTAACATATTAACCTAATAAGGCCTATCACAGGAATACAAGAACAGCTATCAGGAAGCCTAATATGATTCATGTAATCACAATTATACACATTTTATAAAATTCAACGTCTTCGAAAAACAGTAATTTTATCAGTATCTTCTTAAAGAATTAGGATTAAAATATGTTTTAATTCAACAGTATAAAAGGGTACAAGAAAGGCTAAGAAAGTCTGAAGGAACAAAACAAAGAAGGCAAACTGTCTTCTCATATGTTGTAATTCATGTGACATTCAATGAGTTAATATAATTGCTGCAGAGAATAACCACAATGCCTGGACCTATTAACAACCTGACAGGTATGTGCCATACTTTTATTACTATTATGACTACTCATCTTCCATCTTCCCATTCACAATATTCAACACCTGCACAATACCATATTGAAGGCCACACCTGAAAGAATCATTTCCTGACTTTTGATCTCACAAGAATATAGCAATAAACATCTTGGGGTACACAGCAGCCTTAAAAGCACATGTACAGGTTCCCTCAGGACTCCCTCACAACCAGCCCCACTCAGCTGCTGGTGCCACTG
Source organism: Saimiri boliviensis (assembly GCF_048565385.1). Lineage (NCBI taxonomy): Eukaryota > Metazoa > Chordata > Mammalia > Primates > Cebidae > Saimiri > Saimiri boliviensis. The sequence continues at coordinate 25,887,751 of NC_133460.1, read as the reverse complement.
AAGAAAGCAGTCTGCCCAAACAGGCACCATCCACCTCCAGCACCTCACCTGGTCAGTCCTGCTACCTTTAGAAGCCAACACGGAAGTAAATTCTGGACATCGCCTAGTGTAGCTAGAGGTTTGCCACAATTACCAAATGAGACACCAAGCTTCTTAAATGTATATCACTAGAATGATGTTTAGTTTCTTTTTTTAAAATTATACATTAAGTTCTGAGGCACATGTGCAGATCATGCAGGATTGTTACACAGGTATACATATGCCATGGTGGTTTGCTGCCTCCTTCCCCACGTCATCCACATTAGGTATTTATCTTAATGTTATCACTTTCTTATGCTTGCTTAAAGATTGAAGTTTATTTAGAAAATTCTAAATATTATTACAGCTATAGAAATGTTAACTAAAGAAATACAAAACTTCGACTGTGTTCAGGAAGATGTATTAATGATTAACAAGAATTTAAAAGATGCATATATAAAAAGAACAAGAAATTGTTCCAAATGTCCCAATTGAAAATATATTCTCCACTTAGCCACTGGGTAAAACCCCATCTAAGACCATTTGTTATTACCTGATTCAATCACAGAATTCTATAGCTGCCTAGACTGGAGTTTCAATAATGGTGAATTGTTGAATATTATGGACGTCTCTATCCAAACACTTAAGACAAATCATCTCGGGCGGTTTCAAATTAAAAGCTTGTAAAATATGTAACCTCTCCTAGTTTTTGCAATTAATAGGGTACATCTGCAATTAGCCTGACTTACTGAATGCAGTGCTGTTGTCATTAAAAGATGTCTGTGAAAGTGCTGCTGTTATTATGGAGGCTCAAGAGACCAATCCCTCCTAGAGGGCAAACAGTGGACTGGTGGAAAACAACAGCCATAAATCACACTGTCAGGCGGCGGGGAGAGGAGTGAAGCACAGGCACATGAAGGCCATTCACGGGAAACACTGTACAGCCGCTTCCTAGGCAGGATTTACTGCACCTGTAATTAATTAAAATTTCCTTCAAGCTAAATCTTTAATAAACAAGGATTTGTGCTGACAATAAGAAAAAAAAGGGCTCCAGCAACATAATTTTACAATATACCTCGCAGAACAAGCCCAGCATCTATCAAGTCTTCTATCAGGTGTATACACTGACTCTAAAGTTAATAGGAATGTTACCACTTTGCATTCTAATTTGTGTACTTAGAATGTGTCTGAAACATTTCAGATGCTTGAGGGATAATGTGGCCCCTTTCTCTTTTTTTATGTTTTTTACTCCCTTCTAGCTTTTATAAAAGCCACGTCTTTTTGCTCCAGTGTTTCAGAAAACAAGCTCTTTTAAAGAACATGTGATGGGAGTTTTATCAGATGGCCACATTTTTGTGTCATTTGCTTTTTAATCACACCCTGCACTTCATTCTTTCCATTTGGGGCCAAATGTATCTAAACATGAGAATAAAAGGTCTAGATGATGTTGAATGACCATGAACATTTTTGATAAAGTAGACGTGTACTTTCTCTCTAGACTATATATTCAGTCAATCAGGAATGCCTAATTCAGCATCTTTTCTTTTCTCAACTACTGAGGTGAAGATGCCAAAATATTCTTTGTTTCTAACACCAGCAAGAATTACCTGAGTAAATGTTACCTATTAGGGACCACACTGAGCTCTTCATACATGCATATTAACCCAAAAAGTCCTCACAAGCTTATAAAAACTTACCCATTTTACAGGTGATCAAATCAGGCTCAGAAAAGCAAGTGACTTGCCCAGGGTTACAAAGTTATAAAACAGTGGATCCAAGATTCGAACCCTGGCCTGGTAAGCACAAAACCAATGCATTTAAAACTGCATGCTCTTCTTGCTTTTCCCACTCTTATGCATCCACATGATCAAAATGAGACAAAATTCTTTACATTATCTAAAATGTTACAGTACTAGATCCTACATAGCAAAAAAAAAAAAAAAAAGGGGGGGGGGGTAGGAGAGAGACAACTATTTCAGAACATAAGCAATTTATCATTATGTATCTTCCAATAAATTGAAAAAAGAATCCTTAATCATTAAATAAACTTTACAACACAGTGCTAAAGATGTCACCACCTACTATGAGTAATGAGATAGATACCACGAGACTACATCCTTTCATTACGTCTTCATTTCTTATATTTTCTTTCCCCAAGGAAACAGTTGGCTTTTTAAGGTTAGTTAAAAACATCATATCCATTTTTTTTGGAGCCCTAGCAACATCAAACACCTGAAATGCAGTGTTTATGGTTGTTTTAACAAATAAATATTAATCAACTCACATGAAAGTTGCTCTATATTAGAAAAAAACAATCACAAAACATAATGAGAAAAAGGAAATCTTGAACTTTTATTAAATTGAGATTTCAAGTGACCATTAAGAGATTCAGAAGCCTAAAAATTTCTTTATCAGATTTCATAATGTGGTTGAAACTATCAGTTGTATATTTTTTTGCATGGCTGCTGGATGTGCATTTGACAATTCTAAATTATGCTGCCAATCAGAGACTATTAACAGAGCTAATATAGGATCAAAGGGTGAGAGAGGTAGGAAGCTAAAGGGCAATCTGGGGAAGAAGAATGACAGATATGCTCTATTGAGAAACTGACCATTTGATATTTTTCCAAATGAAAAAATTTTTAAATTTATGTCATACCAACTACAACAAAGCATTTAGAAAATAAAGATAATCTACTTGAACGATAAGCAAAACTATTCTGGCATTATTATATTTTAAAATATTTCTAAAGAGAAATTCTCTTCTCTTCCCTGTTCTGTCCAGTATTGAATGCTCCAATGTCAGAGTACCATGATTAAATTTAAGACGAGACAGCCAGTGGGCACAGAAAGCTCACCCACTGCAAAAAGAAATCACAGCTGATAAGGAAGTCAGGCATTAGATGCTGAGTTAGAGAACGAACCACCATAAACAGAATTTTTGAAATTAGAATAAGAAATATAGACTCTATTGCAATTTAATAAATGTGTAAGCTAGCAGGTAGGCATGTGTGGTGACAAAGATCTGCACATACACAGAGGACAGAAGGTACAGAGGAAGCAAATACCCCTTCAGTAGTTGAATCCAGAAACCAAAGTGATAATCTTAGAAATGTCAACAGCAAGTCCTATGGAAAGGAACTATTAATACATTTTCAATGTGTCATCACTGCAAATAATAAACCAATATTAACATGAATAAAAAGTAATAAATATAGGGCTTCTAAGTCAAGAATATGGTTTGATAGGTATAAAAGGACATCTTTTCTAGCTTTTGCCTAAGAGTTTACATCTTTAGTGCTGAGATACTTTATAATGGAAAAGGAACAGTAGGAAGAAAGTTAAGAGTCTGAGTAAAAACACGAGGAAACTGTAATGCTGTTTTTCCTCAAAAGTTAAGTAAGAATCTTCAAGTTGAAGTCCTTGGTAAACTGTAAAACACTGAAAAAATTATTAATCATATATATGCATGTGTCTGGTACGTAAAACAACCTCAGAAGGTAGAACCACTGCAACCAAAAGTGAAGTATCTCTTCTTATAAGTTTGCTCTCCAAAGTTAAGGAAACAAATTTCACCAAGTTCACTATCAATTCTATTTCCATAATGAGTCCATGTATGTGGTTTACATGAAGGCAGTTCTTCAGATTATGGTGACAAAGGGACTGGCAGTAAGCCACGATCCAGGTGAAGGTGTCTAATACACACACTTTACTACTCCAAAAGAAAATAAAAGAAAAAACAGTTTTTAAAATTGCCCTTATAAGATAAACATCAGCTAACGAGTCCTGCTAGAGGATTTGGCAGCACAAAACACTAAGAGATGTTAACAGTTTAACAGAAATGAAAAAGGAACCACGAATGTTCTACAAGGGTAATAACAGGATAGTTTAAAGTCTGACAAACAATTTAAGGTTGACAACACAACAATTTAAACTGTTATTATCTTTATACTGCTAAAAATCACCTTTTATAACTCACAGCATTTACCCCAATTTATTAATTATCTCAATTTCAGTTTATTTTCCATTTATCACTTAAAATTCTGTGCAAGGTCAGTTGGTTTTAACAGTAACAATGTAAGCAAGATTCTATCTCACCTTATTTGAGATACCAAACTATAGATCTTCCTAAGTCACTTCTATCAAAAGTTTGCTTTTCCACAAACACAAACACAGCAGGAATCCTGGAGTTTCGTGGTCCCCGTGCATCTGTCTCCGTGAGGCAAACATTCCATAGCCCTTGCAACTGGCATTGCTTTCCTGGGGCCCAAGAACTCACTCAAGAGCTCAGAAGACTCAGGAAAGACCAAACTAATTCCTAACAGATTGCTGCTTCTCCTCAATAACGTAACCTGCAAATCCACAGTGAAACTGTATGATTACTGTTTATTCAGCAAATGCTTATGAATCACCTGGGATACAAAAATGAATCAGACGCAGTCCGTACTCAACGGAGCTCACAGTCTGGTTGGTTAGACAGATGAGAAGAAAAAAAGAACATTATGTATCTATGCTACCCAAAGGAGCACAGATAAAGTTCCTTCTTGATACTGTGATGTTACCAAACTATAAGTGAAGAAATACAACTGTCTATACATGACAATCAAAGATTCAGGGAACGAAATACAAGTAAAAGCAACAATACTTGCAAAATTCTCAAAATGGAAGGTTTCTTCTTTCATTCATCAAAAACAAGATTTAAAAGCATATTAATGAATGCATTTACTCATTAAGAGTTGTTATTTTACTTTTGTATCCACCTTCCTAAAACTGTTTAAAGCTGCTAATGCCCAGAGTCTCTCCTTACTGGACACAGCCACCTGACTTATGACTCCAACCCACACTGCAGGCTTGTGCCCTGTCTGAGACTATTCATATTTTGCTGGACAACAGACATGTCACAACACCACCACAGACTGTTAGAACAATAAGGCCTATAATCATAACTGTTCTGAAAACACAGAGCTCTGAAGTAAGTGAGTAATAATAAAATAACTTTAAATGCAGGAAAGAAACACAGAAATACACATTTGGGAAACACATGGATCAGAGAAAAACCAAATATGTAAAATGGAGGGCTTTAAAGCAAAACAAAAAGGCACTGAAATATGATGTTACCTTTTTGTGGGTATAGGAACCGGTTTCATGTAGAATTGCCACTCTGAACGGAGGCCACCACGTGTGAAATTCCTTCACCCACTGATGCATCACTGTTGTTGGACAGACAATTACAGTTGGACCCAACCCCTCAAACCTGCATCCAAAGGTCCAAGAAGAAAACAACCATGAAAGAGCATATACAGTCATCAACTGCTCAAACCATCCCCAAAGCAAACAAACAAAAAACTTAGTTCAAAAAAGAAAATGCAATCTATGGAAAATTATTGATATTTTCTTTAAGAAAAAGTTACTGAGGTTAAAATCCAGTAAGTAAACTCTCTATAATCCCACTCATCAATTAGTGGATGTAGGTGTTAAGAGAAAACATTAAATAATACATTAAGAGATATAACATCTATACTAACATAAAAGAAAATTTAAAAAACACTATTTAACAAAAATACTCTTCTTTTCCCTTCTATTATAGATTAGTAAAGTTTTTACACAGTGCATCTTAACCTAAGTGAACATAATAGGATCTTAAATTTGTCTGAAGCTTGTCTACCAAGAGTTTTCAACCCACAGAATTTCAATCTCACTGCCCTGCGAAGCAAGCAGGCCAGAAATGCTCCACTGATGGGGGCTCAGAAGGCTGGCATGGCCCAGGTGACATGGTTACCAGGGGACGGAGGGCTGCCCAGTGGCCAGTCTTCGCTTCCTGCAGCCTGTCCTCACCATAGCACCCCACCCTGCCTGCTCCTCCAAGCCATGAAAGCGCTGTGGAGGAGCATCCCAGTGAGTGTTCTCTCCTGGGAAGACCACAACGACTGAGTTCAAGGGGGCACTTCTGTGTGGGGAGGCAGTGGAAGAGCAAAATCAAGAGCCTTAACAGCACTCATGCATTGACTCAGTGATCCCAATGCAAACATTTACACTGCATGGACTCAGCAATCCCAATGCAAACATTTACAAATTGGGATACACACTGGAACATTCTCTATACGGAGGAAAAAGTGGGCACTACCTACATCCATAGTGAAGAGGAAGGTTGAATGAACTACCCCATTTCTTGAACACAGGGGAGGCCAGTGGTTAGGGGCACTGCCTGGATCTGAATCCCAGCTCTGCACACACTGTATGATCTCAGGCACACTATTTAACCTCTGGGAACCTCAGTTTTTCATTTCCAAATGCAAATAGCAGTATTGATCTTATAGGGTTATTATGAAGATTAAATCAGTTAACATCTTTAAAGTGCTTAGAACGGGACCATATGAAAAATACTGTAAGAGTGTGTTAAATAAGATGGAATATCATGTAACTGTTAAAAATCATTTTGAGGAATAGTTAATAATCTGGAAAAGTGTTCATCATAATTTCTAAAAATTATATATGGAATCACCCCAATTTCCTTAGACGTAAGTATAGGTGGACAAACTGGTTTTAGCCATTGTCTCAACATCCATTCCCCACTCTCTTCTTGAAGAAACTGATTTCTGCAGGTGCCCCTCCTTCTTCCTTCCAGCAGACACAGTTTATGGGACTCTGACCACTGCCTGGCTCAGGAGCAGGAATCCTGGCTCATCTATAGACTGTCAGTGCATGGTACTCCCCTGAAATTCTCACTAGTCCATAAAGCTGGCCTGGCAAGACTGATGGACTGTGCAAGGAAGAATTACATTCTAAGTTGGGAGACAGTTTTCTCTCCTGGTCTTTCTGGCTACATGTACAGACCAATGGTCACTGGGTAAGCAGATCTAATGATCACAAGGAGACTTGGCCTTAGGCAAAGGTCTGGGTCCCTGAAGACATCATTGGGCTGCTGATCACGCTGTGTCCACCAGCCGCCTCCTCTGTAGGTTTCTATGTGTACCATACATTTGTGAACATTTAACGCAATTTGAGGCCAGGTTTCACTTAGGTGCAGTCAAACACCCTGACACATCCTACACTGTATTTCCTGTCTGCATCTGCACTCCTCCTGCCCTTCTGGGACAATGGGACAAGTGTCCCTTTTCTTGTTTGAGACCAATTCCTTTACCTAAACTCTTGAGCTTATATCTCCAGGAGCAACACTCCCATTACTGCAGCCTATTTATCTTCAGTCTTGCAGGGGGTTGGGTGCCAGTCAGTGCTCAAGACAAAAATTAAGCAGCAGTCAAAACTAACTGTGGCAACCTCTTCAACACCACACTCAGCTCATGCTACAAGAGGCAACTAAAAACTGGGACTGACTGAGGGTACCACAGGACCATACACATTCCTCTCGCACACCTGGAGCAGAGTCACTGTACTCCACACTGTCGTTCCTCCCCTCCACTCCCTTTTCCTGCCCCACAAAGATGCTGACTATGGGAAGCAAAATGCATATACATTACTCCACTGTATAAACTACCCACATGTTCTCTCACTAATTCCCACAGTTTCAATTCTAGATGCTGGTAATACCATATCGAGGTCTCCAGCCCAGATTACTCTTCTGAACTCCAGACCACCACACACTAGATATCTCACTGCTGACTGGGATGTCCCCATAGCACCACATACCATCCTTCCCAACATGGCTGTCCCCTGCCCCTGTGTTTGCAATCCACTGCATAGAATTGTCCCCCACCATCCAGGTGCCCAAACCAGAAACCTAGGCCTCATCCTTGAGCCAACCTGCTTGCTCTTCATGAGCAACCTACACTGAGTTCACATCACTTTTACCTCCTGAATCCTTTCAGTAGCCATGTCTCTCCCTCTACACTGTTGCTATGCCAGTTTCAGCCACTCTCCTCTCTCATCTGGGTTACCGCATCTTCGAGGATGATCATTTCAAACAGCAAAATCTGAATTCCTAATCCCCTCACTTCAAAACCTCTAATAACGGCTGCCCACTGCTCTTGGGACAGAGACTAAACACCTGGCCTATGAGGCCACGAAGACTGACCTCTGCTTGGTTCTCCAGCCTTACCTCTCATTGCCACTATCCTAAAACTTGCTCCTGTGGCCAACAGCCCCCAATCGACCTTCACCTGGTCCTGATTACACTCTTACTCCTCCAGCTACCTTCTACCCAACATACAGATCTTAGCTTCCTCAACAAAGCCTTCCCTGTCCCTTTCTCTATAAATAAGTTAAGGACTCTTCCTTGGTTTACCCCACACTAACCCTGTCAGAACGCAAATCACCTTTCCTGTAATTGTATGAGATACTCCCTAAACTCTCTGAGAGCAGAGATAATCTCTTCTTCAAATGATCTCAATGCCTACCTAACAGCAAGCAATTAATGAATACTGACTTTATTAAATTAAAACATTTTTTAAGATTGGAAGAAAATATATCAACATGTCAAAAGAGATTATTTCAGAGTTGGGGAATCATGTGATTTATATTTTCTTACTACAGCTCAGAAATAAATGATTCCTGAACTTAAAACAACTTTTGGCCAGGCACGGTGTCTCATGCCTGCAATCCCAGCACTTTGGGAGACTGAAGCGGGTGGAGTTTGAGACCAACCTGGCTAACACTGTGAAACTCCGTCTCTACTAAAAATACAAAAATTAGCTAGGCATGGTGGCGGGTGCCTGTAATCCCAGCTACATGGGAGGCTGAGGCAGGAGAATCACTTGAACCCAGGAGGCAGAGGTTGCAATGAGCCAAAATCTCACCATTGCACTCCAGCTTGAGTGACAAGAGCTGACGCTGTTTCAAAAAAAAAAAAATTTACAAATAAGAGTAAATCACACAGTGCTTAAAATATTAAAAATTATCTACTACACAACTGAAAAAGTAATTTGTAGTTCTATAGAAAAACAATAAAATTTTGGTCAAGCCCTAACTTAAATGAGGGCTACCCTTATACTCCAACATGACAAAATGCTTCTTTCTTTGAAACTCCCCTTGCCTCCACCTACAGTCATTGTCCCTGTCCTTCAACCACGTGGAAAGGGTCAAACTACAAGAGATTCTGACACTTCCAACGGCATTCCTAGTCCATGCTCCTCACCAAGGCAGGAACTGTCCAGGTGCCCCTCAAACTCCCTGATGAGAGTGGGACTCTGCCCTGGCCCCTTCCATGGCAGCAATCCTCTCTAAAAGGATTAAATGCATCAGCTTCTTTCTATCCTCCAAGGGGAATAAAAGAGTTATCATCAATATGCACTTAGCAGGGATTAGAAAACAACCAATCAAAAGCTTTCCAAAATATTTTACAACAAACTCATATTCAAATAAGCATAAACACATGCATATGTTTTTTCAGGTTACACATCACTTTTTCCTCTTTTATAATATGCCTTCTACAAACTGCTACATTGATGTCTCACATTTCGTCATCTGCTAGTACATTCTTCTGGCTGAGTATCTATCTAGCATTATCATGATGCCCTTTAATTTCTGCTATTTTCTCTCTAGCAGAAAAATTTTGAGATTTTCACACTGAGTTGAGATCCACGGGCAGACCCAGCTTGTTGCTGGATCACAGCAGGACAATCAACTCCATTAACAGTCACGTCATCAACTGAACCACCCTTTCTCAACCCTTAATACCAGTGAGATGAACATGAGAAATGGCTAAGTCTACTACAGTGATTAGCATCAATTACCAAACAGACTACAATTCCTTTAATCTCTGATTACCATCGATTACCTAATAAATTTAGGGCAAGGCAGTAGCTCCATGGGCAAATACATCAACCTGCTAGTCATACCCAGAACTTACCAGGAATTACAAAGTAAAATATTTATCCTTGAAAGTTTATTAACTTTAAGAACATTAGAAATTAACAAACTGATTCCAAGACTTTAAAAAATTAACTGAAGTTTGAAAAGTTAATTTTTTTCCTCTTCATTATAAGATTAAGGGACCTATCCTTATAATATGAATGGCAAAGTAAAAAGAAGGTGGTGTATCCATTATGAACAGGGAACACAGCAACCAGTGTAGATGTTTATTAACCATGTATAATATGCCTCACTGTCTTCTAGAAACATGCATACAACATACATTTTTAAAAAACAACAAATCAAACTTCCTTTACCACAAAGTTTCTTGGTATCACAGAGACGCTGTTTCCATTTCAGTGTTCACGGTCCTTAAAATTATAACACTAAAATGATCTCAAATTAGGGACCCTCTACAGAGTTTGTAAGAGTTCACAGGAAATATACATAGCCAATGAGGCAGTAACAGCTCACACAGAACTTCATTTGACATTAAGAGCTATATTTCTATAAGACATAAATATGTAGAACTCCCAAGTTCATCTGGTTCCAAAGGAGGGCGTGTTATGAAGTTGTCAGGAAGATGTGATCCAGTCTGCCCTGGCACATGTGAGTGAAGGGGACCACACGCCTCTGTAAACTTCTACTCATGAGGAGCCCAGGTGTTTGTGGTGTAGCACCACATTCTTGCAAGCCACTTCCACCAATACCATCTTAATAAAGACAACGTGGGCTATAGTCCAATATGCCACATTATTTCATTATAGAGAATCGGATATAAACATTGATAGTTAATTGATTACAGCTGCTGTTCATTATTTGCCTTGATTTCATTCTTAGCAGGTCTGTCAACACTCAAGAGAGCATGTTTTAATATTTAGATCAAAACTACACTGCAGGGATGATTTTAGGTTTCCTAGGACCTGAGCTTTAGACTCCACATAAGTTTCATGATAATAGGAAGGGAAAGAAAAGAAATGGGAAAGAAGAAAAGTCCCAAAAATCATTTAAGGAAAGAAAGAGTCCTAGAAACCACTTGGAGGAGTTTGGGGTAGTCTAGTTACCAAAACACCAAACAGAGTTGCAGAAAACAAGCCAACCCCAAAGAGCTTATTTGAAACAGAAAAAGCATTTTATTTAAAACAGAAGTATATTAAAAAAATAACAGTCATAGATAACACTAAATACCCACTTTCAACTTTGAGTTTTCCTTTGGTCTGGAATGTTTTCACATGCTTCCAAGCAAAATGTAATAGAATTCTCCTATTTGAAAAAAATCTCCCACTTCAATATAACCTCCTTGTAACAACAACAACAAAATGTTTACCGTTCAACAATCTCCAAGTGTTTTCTTTCCCTTCCTACATCTGTATAAATGCAACTGGTATTCTAAAATATTCTAAGACTCCAAACACTGCTCACATGAAGTACTCATCTGCTAAATTAACGAAAGAGTAAGAAATAAAAACAAAACACTGAACTCTGAAGACTAAAGAAACGTGATCTTGACTCAGTTTATGGTTCGTATCTGGATCTCTACTAAGCATTTTGCTGCTGATGAGCTGGAATGTAGGAAGAACTTTCAGCAGTTGCTGACTGCAGGCACACTGACACTACTGTAAAGGCATCTACGAATCATACGTAGTGAGTGTGTGAGGTTTCCAGGGCACACCTCTCTGGTAAATACCTTGCTCTTACTCTTTACATAAGCCTACTGAAACACAGGAGCTTGCACTTATCTAGGTTCAAGATGATGAAATATCCTACATAATTTACCTATCAGTATTTTTATCAATACCAATTTCTATAAAGTGAATGTACAGTTTAAATATGGAAATGCTCATAGTACTTTCTTTCAAAATAAAGTATTTCAGTACTACCATACCAAATAGATTAAATGCTTATTTCTTCCGGAATACAAAAGCCTTAAGAGTTTATTTAAATTTCTAAAGAAAATAAAGATTAACATCTAAACAGTTTCCTACCATTTTAGGTAGTCACTTAGGTTTTGGCCTTAGAATTTATGACATAAAGTTCATAGATTGGGAAGGGCAGAAAGCACAGGGATCAGACAAACAACTTCATTCAAAAACAAAAGAGAGAGAGAGCTATCTAGAAATGCCATCATGCACACTCATTATAAAGGAAATTAGGGAGAATGGCTTCTTCAAAGCTCCAACTCTCCCCATGAATAGACTTTGTACTTACTGTAATGCTCACCTGGTCTCCTGCCAGAACAAATATTTTAATGTAAAATTTAATAAATGGAACTAAAGGTATTATGTCTAATTTAAAATTCCATATTGTGTAAACTATTGATATTAACATAATTGAGTTTGTAAACAATCCATTTGCAGAAGCTAACCTTAGACATCATATTGACCCAAAATATCTAGTGGGGCTCATCTGCAAAATGAAGCATCAATGCCTGGAATTCATTAAAAGTGTTACATGTTTAATTTCTCCTGCCCTACAGCTCCATTGTCTCGTAAAATTTTTCCTTTGATGTCCCCCACTAAAAGAATTAAAGGAATATTGTAATTGAAATGTCATCAATAATTCACAAGACCCTCCTCCACAGCAATACATCTGATGAAATATTAATTGAGCTCCACAGACTGACAGTCTGCAGAGGAGCACTTGCCTGTAATTTGAACCACGAGTCCTGATCTTGCTGTAGCTCAGACCTGCCAAGAAGGCAATTATCTGGATGGTCTTGCCCAATCCCATTTCGTCTCCCAGAATTCCTCCTGCCTGCTGGCAGTGCAATTCCCACAGCCACCTAACACCTGTCTGCTGGTACCTACAACAACAAACACCAACAAGAAAAGAGAAAATGGCAAATGGTGGATAATACAGATCATAACAGAAAGTACTCATGAATTAATCATTTGGCTAGGTTCTAGTACCAGTCAGAGAAACATGCGGGATGTGTGTTTTACATGAGTATTATATTTATAAGGTCATACATTTTTGATCACCTAGGCATAAAATCACAAATTTTTCTTTACAGAACATTAACACATTTCTAATTAAGCTGATGGATAGGGTAGAGACTATTTCCTTTCTTTTCAACATTAGAAATAGCCTGGTAAACAAGCATAAACTTATTATTTTTTACTCACTTTCTGGGGGAAAAAAAATCCCAAATATTTTTCATAAAGTTCCATTAATTTTTCTACAAAAAAAGCAATCAATCTGAATAGCCTCAAAAAAGCAGGATGGAGAACACCACAACCTACAGCTTATACTGTTGAAAAATCACTTCGTAATCATATTCTCTTTTACTAGAAAAAATTAAATTTTAAGGCCATAAACAAGTCTAAATAATAGGGGTGCTCTCAAAATTAGTACATAACAGATGATTTTGTCATATTACTAGCAGATGCAAAAAAGAAGTTTAAAGACTCAACAATACAAAAGGTCTTTTTAATATTTCAAAGCAGAAATTGATTCAGGGATTTTACCGTAAGTACAAAAAAATCATAGCTATTCAGATTTCAAATAAGGAATATGGGTCAAAGAGAAATAATTTACCCCCACCCCTGCAAAACACAGAAGTTGATATTTTTCTTTCTCTATCAATGATATGTTTAATTTAATAACCTAAAAATAAAGTTAAAAAAATACAAAAAAAAATCTTTCTGAGAGTGGAAGAAACACTTTAACAACAGGGAATGGTATGAAGATTATATGTCAAGTTAAAAAATCTAAAGCAAAAGTCACTTGAATCAAAAGATGATGGGTTGGATGAGGTGGCTCATGCCTGTCAATCCCGGCACTTTGGGAAGCCGAGGCAGGAGGATCACTTAAGCCCAGGAGTTCGAAACCAGCCTGGGCAACATAGTAAGACCTCATCTCTATATGAAAAAAAATTTTAGCCTCGAGTGGTGGCATGTGCCTGTAGTCCCAGCTACCTGAGGGGCTGAGGTGAGAGGATCACTTGAGCCATGGAGGTTGAGGCTGCAGTGAACCATGATTGCACCACTGGACTCCAAACTGGGCAACAAAGTGAGACCCGATCTCTAATAAATAAATAAAAAGATGATGGAAGCTAAGGGATTTTTTTTTTTTTTCAAAGAAAATATCAAAGCTAAGGGGCTACCCATCTTAAAAGAAGATGGTTTTGTTGTTGTGCTGCCCAAATTTACCATCTGGTACCTGGTATGTCGATCTAAAATTTCATTTTGGACTTCAGCTCATTTAACTGGTTTTATTTAACCTCCTCTCAGTAAATATGTCATAATTAACTTTCCCCCAGTATTCTGCAAAGCAATGCTAGAAGTCTGACTCTAGCTGTTCCACTATTACCTATCACAGAAGGAAAACTCTGAGAATTTTGCTGCTTATTAAGTTTGCAAATTATAATACACACACTGGATATGCACCTTGGAGAAAAGGACTAAAAATCAAAACACAATGAAGTCTAGTACAGATACAAGATCATTTAATTTGGGAAGAAGGACAAATTCCAAAAATACATGGTATGTAATGAGAGAATAATGGCTACCACTTAAGGAGCTGACTGCCAAAGAGGCACCAAGCCAGGTGGTTTGGACACAGCCTCACAATCAACCTGTACAAAGGAGATTATCAGCATACTTTATAGTTAGGAAACAAAAGCTCAGAATGGTTAAGTAATTTGCCAAAGGTCACATGGCTAGAAAAAAACAATGAGCAAGCCAGAGCTGAAATCCAGAATTGTATGTTTCCAAAGTGATTCTGGAAATGACCTAGACCAATAGTTCTCAGCCAGGGGTAATTTCTCTCCCTGTGGGACATTTGGCAACGTCTAAAGACATTTTTGTTATAACCGAAGAAGTGCAATAATATAGGCCAGAGAAGCTGTTCAATAACTGATGCTGCACAGGACAGTCGCCACAGCGACAAATTATTTAGCCCTAAATGTCAATTGTGTCAAGGTTGAGAAACCATGATTTAGAAGAAAAGTTGGCTCATGAATGGGCTACATTAGAATAATCTCAACTTTTGAAAAAGACATACTGTAAAAAGCTCTCTAAAAAAACTGATGTGCAGTTAGTTTCTAGAATCACTAAATTCTAGTCAACTAACCTCTTTTTGCTGAGATAGAGAACAACCATGGGACCAGCTCCTTCAGTCAGGGAACAAAATCTCCCAGTGATCATTCTGGTGTATTACTCCTATACCATACTGCCTCCACCCTACATGGGTCCTGCAACTCTATTTGCTTGGGGCACATCACCTTAATTAAAGTGGGAAGAATCTGGAGAGGAGGAATCGAGAAATTATTAAAGGAATGGTAGACAGCATAGGATCTCAGAAGGACTTTGGGAAGGGGTTAAAACAGCTAGATTCTCTGTGGCCCAGGAGGGGCAGCATACAATGTGCTGGGTGTTTCCTCATCTACAAATCTACAAAGCCCCTTCAAGGGCTTTTCAAACAACATGTGTGTTTACAAGATGATCAGCACTACAAAAATGACATTAAAAAAATATCTTACTAGGCAGCATGTAGGTCATATCTCTAGCAGGATCCCCAACAACTAGGGATAGTTACAAAGATAGCAAAGAGTGGCTCTTTCCACACAACACATGAAGGCCCTCAGATGGTATTTAAAGAAAATTCACTTGCAGATTAAAAGCACCAGCCACACAGTTGGTAGATGGTATACATAGCTGGTATTGCTAGATGAGGAGTTAGGAACCTGAGCTCAGGTTTCAGCTGTGCCACTAAATGACTTTGGTTTTATCGTTTCACCTTCCTAATAATAAACAGTGTAAAACAGTTAATTTAAATAAAAACATCTTATAGAATCTAGTTTTCAAAATTTTTGAAAAGCATATAAAAATTACTCTTTAGGGGCAGTTAAAGATTTTTATAAATATGAAACATTAAAAAATCTATTCCACTATCCCTTGAGACTGAAGCATCACAGTGTGACCACAGATCACTGGTGTACCTTGGCACTGCCATACTAATCCAAGATTACATTTACTAGTGTGGCTGAAAGTAAGGTCAAAAGATTGACATTTGTCATTTGACTGCTAATTAAATAGAGAAGTGTACCCGCTGGGCAAACATTCATAAGAGAAATTTAAAAGTTAAACATTATCTTGCAGAAAATAGTACTTAAAGGGCTAATTGTACCTTCTGACTCCCTTGTGTACAACTCTATACCCTGTTAATTCAATTCCACAGAATGCAGCAAATACAGTAAAAAATATATATCTACAGTTTAAAATTAAATTGGCCTTACTAAAACATAATCATAAAAAAAAGTAGACTCCATCAATCCTATTACTTCTTTTAATATAGCAGAAAAAAATGAACAGAAGTTTTATGACATTTATAAAATATTTAAAATCCTATTTTTGCTGAGATTAAAACAACACAATACTTTACAGGATGTGCAATTAAGACTAATTTAAAATATATATATTATTTATATTAAAGAGTTTTGTCAATATACTGAATCCTAAACATGTTTAGTAAGCAACGTTTATTTCTACTAATTGTGAAATATCTTTGCTAGAAAATCCAACATTTATACAAAAATGCACACTCAACTTGATCCTTGAGGATATTTGCCAAATCACTTACTATGCACACACAGAAGTATCCTATCTTTTTGAAATCAATTTAATCTATAATTTGGGTATCCTTTTGCTAGTACAACACTGATGCTATTTGGCCTGTTTCTCAATAAACAATCACTTTAGAGAAAACAGAGTTGCCAATAAATGTGGTCTTTATTTACCTTTCTGTAGTTAGTTTTCATTTGAGAAGCAATAAGCAAAGCAACCACCTCTCTGCAAATATTATTAAAGATTAGTATTTCAACCTCTACATGATTGTTCCTCGTCCAGTTATGGCAATCATATCAAGTCATTTCACATCTTTAGAGTTTGGCTTTCTATACTGTTTAGTGGGATACAATTACTACTCTTCACTTTCCACTACCCTCCGTAGAGAAAAATTAAAACTATAATATAAGCTCCTTGAGAGAAACTATAAAGAACATGCTGTTTTTAAGTAGACTTCTTCCACAAGTTTAGGGCATGGCTGACAGCTGAATCTATAAAGAAGACTAAACTTAATCATCTTAAAGAAAGAACTTTGCATCCTGCTCTCAACTACAAATTGATGATATAAAAGAGAGAGAAGCTTTGTAATGGTTTAACTTCCTAAATGCATCTAAGAAGCCTTCCAAAAGTATCTTGTTAAGTAAATCCCAGGAGTGATGAGACTGAAAATGTTCCTCAGTATTTACATTCATCATGGGAGACTGGCCAGCCGTCACAGACGACGTGCACACATTTATCAGGGAGCATCCGGTCATCTGCAACGCTTGGCCACTTACACATGAAACTTAACTTCAAATAGCAACTTAATCTTCAAGGTGTTGCCATACCTTCTCTTCTGACTTTAGAATGACATCTACATAAAATATTTAGATGCACATTTGGTCAGTTCAAAAGTATTATACCCTCAGGTACAATGTAAGACACTCAAAATATCTCAAAAGTTTTTTATTTCCACATAAAAGGGAAAAAAAACCCTTCTTAATATTGATTTCAATATGCAAATCTTCCTATTGATCTGATTTAGGAAATTAGAAGTTTGGCACCTTAAAATTACTAAGAACAAAAAAATTATTCAACATTGATGGCTTTTAAATGTGTTGCTTTTGGTCTGCTGAGACACGTCCATATAGATTCATCAGTTTACAAACATACCCAATGCACTCTTTAGTCAATTTATTATCATCTAATTTTAATGAACAGCATGTGACTAAAATTTCACTTGACAGTATCTGTATTTGCAATAAATTGCTGCAAATACCTTCAGGGCCCACAGGTAACTACTAAGTAATTCCTAAAATGTTAATTTGTACATAATGGCTTGAAAGCAAACAGGAAAGAACACATGGTACATACTTAAAAAGCTTTTTGAACAGAAAACCTGGCACTTTAAAACCTTCATCAAATTCCGCATCGCTTTCCTCCGACTCGTCCTCCAGCTTCAGACGTTTCTCTTTGTCCTGCAGTCTCAGTTTATTCCACCTCCTACCATGAAAATAAAAATAATATTTCCATTATTTTGATAACAAGATAGATTTTAAAAGATAGCCTGATAATGTACAAGGAAAAAAACAGGCAAATTAGAATGGTCTCTTAGGTTTCTGCTGCCATTATTACCCAAAACACTGACATTCAAAGAGGAAAAACAATTCTCTTCTCCAGCCATCTCAATTCGTTTCTCATGTAAATTACTATAGCTGCTCTAGAAATATTTCTTAAGGTCTCATTTCATTATCAAAACTACTTGCTCCTCTTCTGGCATACCCTAAGGGAAAATTTATCTGCTAGTTCATAAGACATGAAATTAGTTCTAGAAAAGATTCAGTAAAAATTTCAATATAATGAGCATCTCCACAACAGCAATACTGTGTAACAAAAATAGATTTTATTTATAATTACTATTTCTGTGCTAAAGATATGACAGTCACAGCATAAAACAGCAAAGTACCTTGAACATAAAGCAAATTTTGGGTCAAAATCGCTGTATTAGGTTCACATTACTGATTACTTAACTGGGGGAAGAGGTATCAGCAATATACAAGCACCAATAGTACTAACACTCAAAAAAATGTGCTCATTGAATAAAAGCTAAGTTACAAATTCATTAATATGACACTTTCAGATATAAAATAAGGTGAATCCTTATATTTCAGAAGGGTAACACCATGTATGTGCAACAGAAGAAATGTCAGTCATCTTAATAACCGAAAGTCTTAGCAATACACCAAGGTTGTGGAAAAGGGGCAGCCATTTAACCAGACTAATTCTGCATTCATATAACTGTAATGGACCCTAGTTGTCATGAGTGGAAAAAAAAAAAAAAAACAAAGTCAGCCTCAAGTTCTATACACTTTCAAAATAAAAAGCTGAGTTTTTTCATTCAGCATGGTACAACTGATGCTCTGAATTTCACAAAACGGTAGAAATGGAATAAAACAATACAGAGAAATGCTTTCATACTATAATAAACAACTTACAGGAAGCGAATAAGAGCAGCAACACATTTAAGAAGGCATTTATCTGCCACTGACTATGCAAGAGTAAGAGGGAATGTCTGAGGGAAGGCGAGAGAAAATGAAAGGGTAATACTACACATACTGCCTGGCCAGAGGTATGGTGTGTTTTCCAGTATCCATTACAAAATCAGTACAGAGGCCAATGCTAATATCTAGGTAGCTGCTGGTGGACCTTAAAGCACATCTTCTGATAAATTCTTATCCTGTTGAAAATTTCAACTCTTCAAAGTAATAAAAGGAAGGGCTAGCTGAAATTTACTTGTGATCAATAAGAACTGGTGATCTGAAATTGCACTGCACGGTAGTAAAGGACTATAAATAAGATCAATGAAGCACTGTTGGTCATTTCCAGAGAAGAACAGCAAATGGAAGAGGCAGTATATGGCCAAGTCTAAGGAAATAGCTATCATCTAACAACAGTTTAATAAGTGATACCCTTTTATATAAAAATTTAATGTCCTTTTTGTGCTTAACTTCTAAAGGCAATCTCTTCTTCTCTATTAGTATTTTTCTTCCTTAAAAATAATCTCCATGCAATGGGGACAAAATGAAGTATCTCTATGGGGCTATAAGAGTTTTCTGAGTTTCCTGTTATTTACAAATTTAGCTAAATGCAATGGTGTACAACAGTGGTTCTCGATGGGGGCAATTCTGTCCCTTCAACTCCATCCTGGGGTAATCTGACAATGCCTGGAGACATTCTTGGTTGTTACAACTGTGGAAGGAGTCGGGAGGATATACTACTACTGGCATCTTGCAGGTGAGTCCAGGTTTACTGCTAAACATCCTACAACACATAGGACAGCTTCCAAACCCACCCAGTAAAAAGTTATCAGGTCTCAAATGTCAATAATATCAAAGCTGAGAAGCCCTGGCATGTAGGTAACCCTTACTATCAAAACTTAGAAACTGAACAGATATATATACACTTTCCTGATACGCATCTCTGAATCCTTGCCACTCTGAAATTCAGCCATCATAATGAGATAGTCCTCAGTATCAAAACTCTTACTACGAAAACTCAGAGCCAAACTTCTGCATAGCAAAGGATACTTGTATTTATGAAACTTGTAGATAACATAAACCTTGGAAGAATCACAGCCACTTAAATATACTTCACTTTGCAATTTCTCCAAGATAATTTTACAGAAGGAGAAATAAAAACACCAGGAGATATTGCCTTTAAAAGTATAGCACAACAAGGTCATTAAATATTTTACATACAGGGGTATCACTTTTTAAATTTCATTGATAGATGACAACCATTTCCTTAGACTTACCCAGTCAATCTTTGTGGCTGTTAAATTTCCCACCACATCACTCTGCATCAACAAGGTTCAGCTTCCTCCTCCTCTCTCCCTCCTAAAATATACAGGCATCTTGTCACCACAGAACTCAGCACCTAGGAAACCACATAAGCCACTACAGAAACGATTGCATTCTAGTGTCTTCCGCTTCATAAAGAAAGATGAAAAGGGCCAAACATTTATTCAGTTTGGCTAAAGGATGACTAAAGGTGGTGGGGAAAATCATTATTGCCTGCAAGCATTTGTATCATTGTGAAGACAAATCGCCCCAGTAGAATTATACACATATTAAAGACAGAAAACACCATGGTTATAAAACCACATGCATACAGAGCTAAGGTGAAGAGATTCTTCTGTTCCGTAAGCAATACTTCCTCATGTGGCTTGCAGCCAAAATAGACCTGACCATCTGATGAGGGTCAACTGAAGCAGCATAGCTAAAGGGGGGCTGACAAGCACACCACAGCACACTAGAGAAAGGGGGAGAGAACCAAGTTCATCTGCACATACATAGAAATATGCCTTCCCCATACCAGACGCTGCCAAGAGACTGAAAGGTGCTCTCCTTAGCATGTTTAACCAACTTGTCCTGTAGTCTGGCAGGCTGAGCAGTCTATCTGGCCAGCAGATGTAAACCGATTCTGTATATGAACACACTAGGTTTGACATATGCAAAAATGCAGGCCCAGGCACCAAAGTCTGACCTCAGACTGGCTGAAGTCAAATCCTGGTGCCATTTACTAGCTCACAAACCCTCAGCAAGTAACTTAACTTCGTCAGCATCTAAGTTTCCTCCACTGGGAGATGGGGAGAACAGCAGTACCTACCTCACCGGGTTCTGGGAAGGATGAAATGAGGAGTTACATGCAAAGCACTTTAGCACAGAGCCTAGAAAAAGAAGTGCTTAATAAACTAAAATAGTATTATATATAACCATATATGCTTTCTGAAATACTCACGAGAACCCTGCAGCAGATACTATTACTATGTTCACTGAAAGAAAACAGGTCATATATGTGGCTCAATATAATGTGCATATTGCAATGTATCACAACTGTTTAACAGAACTGCCTGAACATGTATACTTGAACTGAAACTATGATAACTCATCAAATGGATGCTCAGTAAATTATTATGAATAATGTGCTCACCATTGGAGTAAAGACACCTAGTGTACAGATGGTACCTGCTGGAATATCTCAATTTAAGAATTCTGTCACAAATTTGTAAATAGTAAACTGTCATTAAGCATGGCAGTCTTTTACATGATGGTAACAAAAATAGATATAGACTGACTTAAAATTGGTAGGATCAGTATTAAGATCTGCGCCAAGTGAGCTGAAATCTTAAAAATGAGAAATGACCTCAAAATGTCTAAATTCTGTCATTTCAGTAAGTAGACCAGTTAACTGAGAAAAAGCAGAAAAGGGCAGTAAATAGTCCAATATTTACCCTTTTAGAAAAGAAATAACTTTTTCACGTTCTCTCTTCTCTCATTTTAAAAAATCCACACACGTAATAGTCACAGCTGCAGCCACATAAAATGAAGTGGTGGGCATGGTGTTCACTGGCTGTGTTTCTAGCTCCTCACACAACTGCCAGTTTCAGCCTGCTGTCAACTCCACTGGCAGCCAATTACAAGAGAAGCCGGGAACAAACATAAAGCTACAATTCCAGTCAGATGCAGACAGAGAAAACACTCCCTGGTTTCCCTACATTCATGTAGGAATGAGGATCTGGCCCAGGCTGTGGGGCCTGGGGCTGAGGCTGCAATCATCATCTGTTAGAAGCAACTCAGACCCAGCACAGCCAGTTGAACTACAAACAATGCTTCCTCCAGTTGTAACCTATTAGGGTGCCTTGTCAATGGAACCCTGAAAGCTAGCTGCTGCCATTTAAAGTTAATTTATTTTAGAAGAATTTCCAGCATTCCAAGGATGTTCAAAATAAATCAGTGGAAAGACAAAGCTAGCTACCACTGCACCACACCATGTATGCGGCCTCATCTCTGTGCACCTGCATTCCCATACTGTCCCCAAATCCTTCTCCTAACACACATATCCACCCACTCAGCAGACCTTTCAGACCCTCATTCATGCAGAATCACCTCTCACAGAAACCTCCCCTGACCAGCCAGACTTAAGTGTCCTGTCTTCCATTTAAGTGCCCCTCCTAACCTGGTGACATCTTGGACACAGCTGGGATCTCTACTATAGTGCCTATCAAGTGTAGCATATTGTGAAATCCATACCAGTATCCTCCACTGGACTGGAAACCGCCTGGGGACAGACACTATCTTAGACGTTTTTCCAGCACTAGAGACTAGTATAATGCCTCCTCATGGCAGACAATAGTGCTGAATGAATGAAGTTCAGAATTGGGTTAGGGATAAGGAAGATAGAGACAGAGAAGCAGGGCTTGAAAATGGTCAAATGAGGTCATCCAGAAATGGGTTCTGGAAACTTTCTATCTCATTTAGAGCCACTTCTTGTTCCATTTCCTGCTCCTTCTAACCATATGACTTTAAAGCACTGCTCTTAGCTCTGTCCACTAGATAAAGATGCTTATGGTCCACTATAAAAAATGGCCCATAACACAGGGTGACTGGAACATCAGAGAAGCTCTTAATTTAGAATCTTATAACAAAAAAGAGAGAGAGGAGGAGGAGAAGGAAAGTTCACTGTCTTGAATAATAAAAAGGTAAATAAATAAAATAAAAATTGTGTGAGTGATTTAAGTCTGAGCTCCATTTTTCGGGTTCAACACCAGCAGGTCTGCTCCCTAAGGAGCTTGGTTTCTGCACACCAGCTGATGCGACAAACCAAGAGCCCTGAATTTGGTCTCAACCTTCCCCAGGACCAGGTGGGAAGGGCTGGGCAAAAGCAGTACCTTCTTTAAAGAATTCTTATGACGTGAAAAAAGTCTAGCCCTAAGCTATATTTACATTACTAAGAAGGAAACAGTGTTTTTGATGTTCCCACTTTCATTTTTTTTCTTTAATCCATACATGAAAAAGTCACAGTTGCAACCAAATAAAACAAAGTAAGTGTGTTGTTCATCAAAGCATACTTTTTTCTTTTTAAGACAGCATCTCACTCTGTCACTTCAGCTGGAATGCAGTGGCACAATCTTGCCTCATTACAACCTATACTTCTCAGGTTCAAGCAATCCTCATGCCTCAGCATCCGGAGTAGCTGGGACTACAGGTGTGCGCCAACATGTCCGGCTAATTTTTCTATTTTTTGGTAGAGATAGGTTTCACCTTTTTGGCCAGGCTGGTCTCAAACTCCTGACCTCAAGTGATCCACCTGCCTTACCTCCCACAGTGCTGAGACTGCAGGCATGAGCTACCATGCTCAACCCATCAGGGCATTTTCTAACTCCTAAAGCCCCTGTCGGGCTCCGGTGGTGACCACTAGAGGAGAAACCAGCAACAGACACAGATTTAAGATAACTACAGAGAGCTGAAAACTGAATGTAAGCAAAAGAGGTGCATTACAGGCCTTTAACTGGTAAGGGGAGGCCTGAATTTTAGAAAACATCATGTAACATTGTTGAATCTGCCTCCTTGACCACAAAATGAGCCAAATGACTTTTTATGAGGACTAAATGAAATAATGTACATAAAATATACTTTGGAAACTACATATATTTCAGATGCTATCTTGTAATAGTTGGCAGATTACACAAAAAGTTTGATAAATTTTAATTGCAGGTTAAATGTGAATAAAAAAATAACAAATGTCAAAACACCTCTTGCAATCTTGGGCCAGCAGGAGCTCAGTTCAGGCCCCAAACATAGAAGACTGTCAGACTAGCTCACTCCATATTCATCAGTCAAGATTGATAGGACATTCCAGTGAGGACATCCTATTATCCAGGACAGCAAAAAGTCTGGAAATCAAGTCAAAAGAGAAGACACAGAAGAGATACAGAGAATGATCTGCTACATCTACCTTAGAATACAATTGTGAGAAACAACACTGCGATCTTGACCTACCTACACTTAGAACCAAGGGGCATGTTGCAGGTTCTAGACATCCCCTAGACAGATGTCTAGTGCCCCCTCGTGTGCTCAAAGGAGAAATAATTATATTTCTTCCCAATCTTGATATGGTACTTTAATTTTTATAGATATTTATCATTAAGTGGGCCTTAAGCTTATTAACAAAAATGAAAGGTACCAAAAGCATAACATCAATAAAACAAAGTTTGTAATACCTAATGATTTTACTATGCCAATTATAGGTTGAATAACCCTTATTCAAAATGCCTGGGACCAGAAGTGTTTTGGATTTTGGAACATTTGCATATACACAATGAGATATGTTGGGATGGGACCCAAGACTAAACACGAATTCGTTTACGTTTCATATGTTTCATACACACAGCCTGAAGGTAATTTTATACAACATTTTGTGCATGAAACAAAGTTCTGACTGTTTTGACAGACCCAGCATATGAGCTCAAATACGGAATTTTCCACTTGTAGCAACAAGTTGCTCAAAAATTTTCAGATTTTGGATTTTTGGACTAGGGATGACCAACCTGTAATATCAATTGTTAAACTGCCTTTACTTGTGAGATGTCACCTTTTCATATGTATCAATATTTATACACCCTCCTTTACAGTTCTCACAGACCCTCGTTTCAAGCATCTTACTGGCTTGGTGGAATCTTTGTCATAACTTTTAGCTAGTGGGCATGTGAGTTACAAGAATAGCTAATATTTACCAAGTGTCTGATATATGCCAAATATCCTACATGTATTACCACGCATGAAGAAGACACTGCTATAATCCCCATCTTACAGGTGAGAGGACACACAAGACCTCAAAGCTACTAGTGCGGTTCTGGCACTTACTCCATGGCCCGTGGCATCTATCCCCTATGCTATATATTGCCTTCTTTTTTTTTTTTTTTTTTTTTTTTTTTGAGGAGGAGTTTCGCTCTTGTTACCCAGGCTGGAGTGCAATGGCACGATCTCGGCTCACCGCAACCTCCGCCTCCTGAGTTCAGGCAATTCTCCTGCCTCAGCCTCCTGAGTAGCTGGGATTACAGGCATGCACCACCATGACCAGCTAATTTTTGTATTTTCAGTAGAGACGGGGTTTCACCATGTTGACCAGGATGGTCTCGATCTCTTGACCTCGTGATCCACCCGCCTCAGCCTCCCAAAGTGCTGGGATTACAGGATTGAGCCACCGCGCCCGGCCTGTATTGCCTTCTTAAGGAAAGTCAGCTAGCTCTGGACAAGTTTTGTTTTGAGATTATATACATACACATACATACATATTTTTTAATTGGTTCAGAAAGCAAATAGTAATTATGACTGACAGTGACACTGTGTACTGGGCACTATTTTACTTATTTCACATTTATTAATCCTTACAACCTAATAAGGTAGATACTGCATGTATAAGTCCATTTTCACAGCCCATTTCACTGCTATAAATAAATACCCAAGACTAGGTAATTTATAAGGGAAAGAGGTTTAGTTGACTCACAATTCAGCATGGCTGAGGAGCCTCAGGAAACTTACGATCATGGCGGAAGGTGAAGGGCACCTTCTTCACAGGGTGGCAGGTGGAAGTGAGTGCAAGCACAGGAAAAACTTCCACTATTAAAAGCATACGCTCTCGTGAAAACTATCTTTTTTTTTTTTTTTTTTTTAGACGGAGTTTCGCTCTTGTTACCCAGGCTGGGTAACAAGTGCAATGGCGCGATCTCGGCTCACCGCAACCTCCGCCTCCTGGGTTCAGGCAATTCTCCTGCCTCAGCCTCCTGAGTAGCTGGAATTACAGGCATGTGCCACCATGCCCAGCTAATTTTTTGCATTTTTAGTAGAGACGGGGTTTCACCATGTTGACCAGGATGGTCTCAATCTCTCGACCTCGTGATCCACCCGCCTCAGCCTCCCAAAGTGCTGGGATTACAGGCTTGAGCCACCGCGCCCGGCGAAAACTCACTATCTTGAGAACGGCATGGCGGAACACCACCCCCATAATCGAATCACCTCTTATCAGGTTACTCCCTTGACACAGGGAGATTACAATTCAAGATGAGATTTGGGTGGGGACAAAAGGCCAAACTATATCAATACTATTGTAATTCTTTTTTTTTTTTTTTTTTTTTTTTTACAGTTAAAGCAGACAGGGAGAGAGAGAAAGGAAGCTGTCTGAGATTACCAACGAGTTAAGGAAAAGACTCAAACCCAGATAATTAGGTTCTAGAGTCTATATTCCTATCTGTTACATAATACTGTCTCTCAAAAAGTATTTTCCCAACTCCCTAGTATCACTCCTTTTCTCACAGTGCCAGCAGAAGGGTCCTCTTTAACTGCCACAGAATGAAAGCAATTGCACAAGAACAAACCAAACTCTAAAATTTCAATTCAAATTTTGTCTTAAAAAAAAACATCAGGACTCAGGTTTAAAGAAGGGAAAGACTGCCTTCATTTCTGTACAATAACATGACTCCTTCCCCACCTCAATATTGTCAAAGGTAAGTCAAAACTCACTCTTCAATATACCCCTGCAAACCTTTTCAAGTAACAGAAAAATGAGTTTAGCAGTTCTCTGGACTGTAATCTAGGCTGAACAATCACGTAATATACATTTTATACCAGACAAATCAACGTACACAATTGCCCATGCCAACCCACAAAAGGGACAGAATACACATATTAATGGGAATTGTCAAATATTAGTAGCCTGAGATCATATTAATAAACATGCCCTCTCCAAAACTTCAAGGAAGTCACACAGCAAGGTGCTCAAACTTCAAGAGAGACCTTACTGCTGTATTGTAATATTTTTATGTTGCAAGGGTCACTGCACACAGAGCAGTCTGTGCTGACTGTAAGGAAAGAGCTACACACCATACAGTTAAATCATTCTTAATACAGAGTGACCTTTCAACCTCAGGATCATTCTCTACCTATTGCAATATCCATTTAAGAAATTTGACAACAGAGGCACAATGAGTACAGTTTGATTTTTAAAAATATATTCAGGCACTAGGCTGGGTATTTAATATAGTTTGCATTCTGTAGTACAATAGGTTTTCTATTTCAGACAGCTAAGAATCCCTCACAGATTAGTCTAATTTGCTAAATTGAGATACTTGGTGTTTTACTTTTCTTATCTGCCTTTTTATAGTCTATCTGGGTAAACTTAATTGGCACATCTGAGCAGATGAAATACCCTCAATTAGGAGTGCAGATCTCATGGAGTAAGTTAAGACTGATGCAGACAATTATGCCCAGAGCTGAGAATGAAAGGTGTGTGCAGAGCAGGCAGCGGAATTAGTCTTCATTTGTGTCTCAGCTTTGTTATTTAAAGGAAGCCAATGTGCTAAGGAAACATCTTCAACCCATTTATGTCCGAGGTTGTAATTTTTTAAATTTTTGCATGAAATTCTTATGTTACCTAGAAAAAAACCAAGGAACAAAAATTTGAAGAGAAAAAAATTTATTATGTTCCATTGTTATGTAATGTTCCAAAAGTAGAACACTAGGCAAAGCCACTGCTACACTGTACATAATGCATAAAATTGTGTGTCTTGTCTCATGAGGTGGTGACACCTGCTATTCAGTGTGATATTCAACAGAACACTTCACGTGTAAGGCAACATCACATTTTTCACATCGAAAAGTCGTGTTCTTATGACATTCAGCACATCGTGTTTGCTTTCCCTGTTTGACTATCACATGATTTATGCCATCATAACGTGAGTCAGTGTTACGCTTCTGAGGTCTTCCTTTCTGGCCAGGTTCTGGAGGATGACCATGGGTCTCTAGATAATGGCATACCACACGTCGACGAAACTCCAGAAAATCCACTGGCTTCTCATCATATGTTTTATGCAATTGCCAAGCATTTTGTAAGACCAATTCAAAACAGAACAAAAGAGGGCTTGAATACCATTTCTTTCCACGGATTGACGCCCGATACTTATCAATATTTTCATCAGCTCTGTCTACGCCTCCCATGAACTGGTTATACACTTTGATCAAGTTTGGCTGCTGAACTTGGATCTTCTTTTTCAGTTTTTGGGAATAACGATTGACAAGACACAGGGGATGGATACCAGCACCAGATGAGGCAACAGTGACAACACTGTTATCATTCCATCTGCAGACAATATTGCCTTTGCCATCAATTCGATAATCGAATGTGCCTCTTTCTTTTTTCTTTAAAGCTACATCTGATTCCAATGGAGCTTTGTCAATGCGATCCTTTCTCACTGTACCTGTTGCCTGATGTCCCATTGAACTGAGCTTATCAAGAAGTGCAATACTGGTGAAAAAGTTATTGAATACAAAATGGTATTGTCCAGGGTGTGCCTCTGTAAGAGCCTCACTAAATTGAAGGACAACTGACGCACCAACACCATATTCCTCATGTTTAGTATTTGGGTTTTTACCCTGATATGGCTGAAACCAGCAAATGTAGCCCAGACATGTGGCACCACACCAAAACTTATAGCCAAACCGAATGGGCTTTCCTCGAATAAAGTGTTTGCACCCATGACGACCAAAATAAGGAACCATGAATTCGTCAAAGCTGAAATACGTTTCATTTGGAACAAACTTCATACATCTCTCATTGAGTTTGCTTATGAGAGGTCGCAACTTGGAAAACTTGTCCCCTGGATCCAAATTTGCATTATCAGCAACATGTAAATTAGAAAATATAGTTTCAAAGCGGTCACGTCTCATGGCAGCACTAACCAGTATATTATGCACATCTGTTCTTTGCTCCCAAAACATACGCCTTCTAGGAACTGAGACGTAACCACTCAGAAAAATAATTCCCAGAAAACATTTGAATTCGGAGCTAGTCAAGCCAAGATGTACTCCTTTACTGCGAGCGTATAAGTTGGAATACTTGACAACGAGTTCAATGATCTCATCATCAAGAAAAAGTTCAAAAATTTCTGTGGGAGTTCTCATTTTGGTGAAGAAATCATTTGGTGGTGCTGTAACTCTACCTGCTACAGGCTGTACAGTTAAGTCAGCTTTTTTCCATTTGCAAACAATTTCTGTCATTTTCCTCCTCCTTGATGGTGGAGGTTGCTGCACAGTAGATGTAGATGGAACTTCATCAGGAGAGTCATCTTTAGGTGTGCATAAGGGATCATCTGAGTCAGACTCAGCATCAGAGCCATCTTCAATAAGATAAGCAGCTGTGCACAACAAAGAACCTGGCAGATTATTTATTGTTCCACCTTCTTCATCTCCTGAGTCCTCATCAGAAACAGGTGCTGTAGCATTTTCAGGTGGTTGTATCACTATAGCACTTGCTTCTATGCTGTCATCTGTCTCTAAAAGGTCAGTTATTTCATGTAAACTTAGAGTTCGAGGCATCTTGGGACTAAAATGGAAAAAAGGTATTATTAGTCCTAGCAGTAGTGGTTTTGCCTAGTGTTCCAAAAATGGAACATGAAAAATGTAAAACCCGTAATTAATGTAACAAGAATAATTTCTGTATTTTTTTTTACAGAACAATAGCATAACTAGTAGATAAGTTTTTTTTTTTTTTTAATTACTAGTATAGGACGTAGTGCAGTGAAGTTTTATGTACCTGTCTTTGGATACTTCCTCAAAAATGTTTCCAAAAACTCCCATCACTTTTTGATAAAAACTCCCAGCATGCCAGTATCTGCAGCAGTGAATAACTCTGTGCACCATGTGATAACATGTACCCTCAAGAGGCAGACATGTGTGAAAAATCAGACCTTTGCAATTACCTTGAGCAGTAGGATATAAATAACTCCCACATGCTTAGTGTTCCAATAATGGAACACTAGGCATAAATGGGTTTTGAGAGTGTAACTTTTCCTTTCAACTTAGAGATTCCTAAAAGAAAAAGAAAAACATAGGCTTATTTCTTCTTTTTTTTCCCCTCAGGCTCAAGTGATCCGCCTGCCTCAGCCTCCTGGGTAGCTGGGACTACAGGCGCACACCACCACACTCAGCTAACTTTTTCTATTTTTTATAGAGGTGGGGTTTCACCATGTTGCCCAGGCTGGTCTTGAACTTTTGAGTTCAAGCAATCCTCTTGCCTTGGCCTCCTACAGTGCTGGGATTACAGGCATGAGCCACTGTGCCTGGCCAGGTTTATTTCTTGAGAAAAAAGAACTCTCAGAGATGATAACAACACTCTTAAAATCATTCTATTTAGATTTCTAGACAAAAATCTTAAACGTTTACTAAATTGAGATTTTGGCAGATTTTTTTAAATTTAGGCTTTAAAAAAAAAAGTACAAGCAAATCAACCTCCATAATGTGAACTGGCCTTTGCTGAAGTACGGCCTAAAATTGCGCTGAATCCAGTGCAAACCAGGATCCAACTGAAGGACAGACAGGACAATCCCAGTAAAAACAGGCACTAGGCAGAAGGAAGAGGAAGAGGTTCCCAGAAGACAAAATAGAAACAGGCTGGGAGAGTGGTGGTTCTCAGGGCACTGCCTTTAGAAGCGTTTCAGGCTAGGAATGGGACAGTGTGGTGGAGGTGGACCCTATCAAGTGGAGGGACAAACCAGGCACTGAAGCAATGTTTGTCCGAGTCTGCTGCAGCAAACCAAGTTGCTAGACCAGTCTCATGTGTCCCAAACCACCTTCAGACCCCTTCGCCTTCTCCAAGCCCTTCCACTGTCTTGAGCAAATGACTTCATCTCTCTGGGCTCAAAGTCCTATCTCGTAGGTGACTGTAAGGATTAAACAAATTAATCAATATAACAAGAACCACAAGAACCACTAAGTGGTATGCATTCAAACATGTCAGCCATCATTGTTCTTGTGTACTGACCGCCCCACCCTTACCCCCACTCAATGCCACCCTTGCTCAGGCCCTCAAGGCCTCAACGTTCCAAATCCACAAGACTCTCTTCACAACAGTCATCCTTGACTCCTCAGCATCTGAATGACAGCCCCCTCCTCAGAACAGTGCATGTGCCCAACCCTCCAAGGCCAGGATCCATCAGGTCCCTGGCCACAGAGGCCCAGTGTTCAGCGGGAGGACAATGAAGAGTATTATCTCCACAGGAGATTACAACTCACAGACTATTAGAAGACATTCCATAAGACTTACACAGAGAATGGAATCTTTATCAGTCCTTTACATCTCAAAGTTATTCATGTAAGAAAGGTAAAAAAAAAATAGGGCATAAGAAAAATCATTAGGATCAAAAATGTATTAAAACCCAACTCTATCAACAGGCATCAAGAGTACAGATTCAAGTTACACCATACCATGAGGTAAATTCTATCCCCATTCACCCCATATTTGTCAGACCTTCCAGACTCCTGAGCCATCTCCCTGAATCCTCATCTAATTCCCAGATCACAGGCTTAGGTTTTTCGTTTGGTTTCCAGGTCAATGAAGGCGGGGGCAGCTATGTGTTGGTTCTTGGCACCACCCTATGGTCATACCTAATATTGCACCTTCCACCCAATCCCACAAAGGGAAGAAAATACATGTACAGGGCCCAGCCAACTTCAAACCTCAGCTCTACTTCATAGGGTAAGACTGTGGGCAAGCCAATTAACTGGAGGGGCTGTGATTATAACTACATAAAGACATGTATGCAGCCAAAGACTGGAGTGACATGTACAAAATAAAAACATAAAAGACAGAGGTCATTTTTTCATCTTAATATTGTTACCATATTTTTACAATAAAAAACAGGGACTCATCAGAAGTGTTGAAAGGTGGGGAGGGAGGCTTCAAACCATTCAGAGGAACCAACTCAAATCCACCTCAGGCTATGTACTCAGCAGCTTAGCCCAATGCACCAGGTCATCTGAAGAGACTCGCGCACCACCAACTGAGGAGTCCATTTCTGAACTCCCACTGTGTTTCCCTGATGGGGATGGGCACAGGTTGAGGATTTATCCCAGAGGCAATTATTTGCTGACTGTGGGCTGAAGTAAAGAAAAAAGCATTACATTCTGAAACCTCAACACCCTTACCAACAATGCTTTCCAACTGCCTCAAAGCTCTCCTAAATGAGAACACAGTTCGTACTGAACAAGGGCCTGTGACTATGAAGAATGTCACCAACCTCCCCTTGGAGTCAGCAAGAGCTCAACCAAAACACAAGTGCAGCACCCAGCTCTTCCGGCCCTGCACCTGCTGCCTCGGACTCCCCAGGCTGAGCCCAGGCCCCTGCCTTCTGAAAGTGCTCCCCAGGTGACTCTGACGCACATACCCTACAAGAACCAGATGCTCTATGACACACGGCATTTAACTAAGGCTCCCTGCCAGGCCCTCCCCTGTGTACATCCAACTATGTCGGGCCCATGAAAGAGGATATTTGAAGAACTGATAGACAAACTGCATCAGCCAAAAGCTGCAACGCCGAAAAGAAGTATGTAAGATTGACTTATTTCAATCCCTAGCTCCCAAATCTGACAATGCATCAGAGCCACTTGGGAACATTTTTAGAAAGTCCTGCCTGGTGACCCCAAACTATACTTCCTGAGTCAGCATCTCCACCACTGGGGGCTCCCGGTGATGCCACATAGTCTGTTGGTGGGGAAGCTTTGCTCTAGTCTGTGCGCATTGCCAAGGAAGTACAGTCTGTGAGGGCAGCAACTTAAACAATAATTGCCGGCAGATGAAAACAGAGTACGAGCTTGGCGAATGAGTTTAAGTCAAATGATAAATACTAACCTAGTTCTGCCAGCAAGAAGAGACAAAAGTCTCTGGAAGTGCATCTTCTCACTCAGGATGCAACCCATCTATGCTCCACAGCCTGACCAAACAGTGCCAAACACTACCAGACAAAGAGGCAAGAGTCAGTGACATTTGTTTTACTATGTCGATTGGCAAATACCTAGCATGAATGTTGCTAGTTCCCCACTGGGCCTATGACAGACATCACTAAGGAACTACAGCACTCTTTCCCAGCCCACCCAAACAGAACCTAGGAGCCCCCTGAATAGACTACCACTCCCCAGAGATCAGAACTGGCTGGAGAGTGAAGCGCACCTGCCCCCCCTGTTCTCAGCCTCTCCGTACATTGTGACATCACATCAATCTCCAAGGCAATCCGAATGAGACCCCTGAGAAAATAATGTGCCTCCAAAGCAAAGCAAATTCCTTCCCTTCTCAATGATGCACCTAGAGTTTAGGGGCAAATGTGTAACATTGTTAATTTGCATCATAAGGGCCATATTAATATATCTGAGCTACCCAACAAGACAAGGCCCTGTAGTGGATGAACTTCCTCCACAGTCTCTTCCAAATACCTCAGTCTGAATTCATTATTCCCTGCACACTTGGTTAGGTCCTATTTGTGCCCATGTCCACTAAGAGACTGCAAATTTTTTGCCAGAAATCCTTGAAGCCAGTCCAAGAATGTAGATATGCATTCTTGACATAGAAGCAAACATAAAGCAATGGGGGCTGACCTCATTGTCCTCATATATGTCAAATGGGAGGTGAATCAACAACACAGAGGTAACAAGGACTGGAGACATGCACCCTGATCTTTGTCACCCTGAAGGGGAAAGGTACATATACAACGTATGGTCTTCTGGGCCATGCAGGGCTGTCTTGGCTGCACAGCCTAGACGAGGCAAGTAGCATGTAGGTGCTCACCAGGAACACACATCAAACACTGCAAGTGTGTTAGTTCTATTAAATCTTTATTTGGTACCTGGAGCTCCCAGGCCCATAATGTGCCAAGTAGTAGTATATTTTAAGAAAGCACTAGACCTCACAACCAAGAGCCATAACCAAATGGAAACCGTGTTGGCACAAAATTAAAATGAAAAAATAATGGATGTTTTATAAGACCTATATACTACCGACATGAATAAGAACCGACAGAACATTTACTTCTAAGCAGTGGCTCATTCATCCTGTATGATGTGAAAGGGTCTGAAAACCAGGGAATCCACTGAGGAGCCAGCCTCCAGATATAGTTCCGTGCAGAGAAGGCAGCAGAAACGTGGGAAGTGGGAATATACAGCTTGAAAAATGATTAAAAATTCAAAGACTGAGCTGAGGGCTTGAGCCAAATCAAAGAAAGCAGGATCCCAAGTGCAACTGTCCAGTTCCTGAAAGAAGCTATGGAAAGGGCTGGCAGGAAACTCCTAGTAAGTATCAGCTAAAACAAAGGTACCTGGTTAGTGTAAACCTAGTGCCAGTGAAAGGCCGGTGGCTCTCAAGCTGAGAGAATAAAGAGGATGAGACATCCAGAAGTCACCCACTCTCACTTCCTAGAGTTGAAAAGAGCATTATAATTAACAGGCTATAACCTCAGTAAAAGGTGTTAAGTTCAGCAAAAGGTACCTACCCTGGTAAGTATTCCTAAATTCTAATCACTAAAAAAAAACCATATTTTCTATGTTGTAAACTACATGACTTTATTCTAATCATCTATCTCAAACCACTGCTAAGACAAGCAACCCTAAAGGTCTTTTTGTTTCTCAAGGGAATAGCATTAACATTTCAATCAGTCTATGAAGATCAGCAACGGGTAACAAAATATGGAGAGATGGCAGTTCTAACATGCTTCTTCTCAATCCTGAGCATTTTACTTTCTTTCAACATCCCCCAATCCAAACAGCACCAAAGGAGATGTAATACAAATATTTCAATGTGGATATCTGCGGTTTAACAGCCTTAATAACTGTAGCTATAAAATGTTAAGAGCTATCGTATTTTGGTGGCAATTAAGAGTTATTGATATTTCTGAAATTCATTTGAGATTTTACTGTAGCTTTAACAAAATATTGGCTTATGATATGGCTCTGGAAATAATAAATTGTTTTACAATCTTAACATTATTAAGAAAAACTTATTGCCATGAAATTAAACTAACCCCACATTTAAAATTCAATCAAAATAAATTGCTCTTGATCAAAATACTAATATATTTAAAACATATTTAATATTGACTCAATTTAGTTGGAAGAATATATACTGCTCCATTTATAATCAATATGTTGAGATTTACACTTTTATTAATCCTTTGCAGTACTTAAGAAAAAGTCGGACACTGTTCACTGTTCAAGAGTACTAGGCAATATTCCTCCAAAATCCTTACAGGTAATAAACACAAACAGAAATGAAAGTTGCGCTGAGGAATGACAAATACAAGCCACTCCTCAACTGTGCATTACTACATAAGGTGCTACAAGAATGTGAGTGCCACGGCTCTAAACAGGATTTAAGTCACAGGTCCTCAGATTATTCTTTAAAAGAACTCTGATGCATCTATTTTGGAAAGGTTATGGAATGCGTGTAGTGTCTAGACAGGGGTAACGAGCAGTTCTAAGTAATAAGAAAACCACCAGGTCAACCTTCACTCATAAAGGCCAATAAATACAACAAACTAGGTCTCCTCACCTTGAGAAATAAGAAAAAACTGTTAAGGATTGGGAAAAAGTCATCCCATTGTCAAGTATTTTAACAATAATAAGGTTCCTTTTTCCCTTTGACTTCCTTAGAGCTAAGTGAGCTAATGCAGACTTGAAATGCGTGGCAGTAGCACCATGCTCAGTGGGCCACCGTAGGGGAGGCCTGAGACGCACAGATTAGTTTTCCTGGCTCATAAAAAATGTGTGGCAATATGCAATTCAGACTTCATGTTTCACATGTTCACCTTCCCTTTTATGCTGCTTGCATCATACAGTGACAAAGTCATGGAGCTAAAAGCCAAAGTCAGTCTCTAGCATAAAAAAACAACAGTGAAAAGAAAGGTATGCTGTGCGTACAAAGTATACTTTTCACATGATGGTCATTTATAATTATGCAGATGACTATTTCCCCAAGGCAAAGGAAGGATTTACAAAAGTAAGCTTATTCTTTCTATGCCAAAGCTTAAGTTTCAGCTTTTTTAGGAAAAAGTTCTCCAAAATTACTTTCCTGCTTCGAAAGGGAAAACAGAAACCCCTATCCAGTATGCATGACATAATTCACCCTTTTCTTTTTCCTGACACTTATTTCAGAGCGAAGGCTGGTATAAAGGAGACACAGCTCACACTCAGCCCTCTGTATGCCTCTTGACGAAGGTGTCATCTGGCCAGTGCGAATGAGCTCTTCCCAGGCTGCCTCCTGGACAGGCATGAG
This sequence comes from Saimiri boliviensis, assembly GCF_048565385.1. NCBI lineage: Eukaryota > Metazoa > Chordata > Mammalia > Primates > Cebidae > Saimiri > Saimiri boliviensis. Next base: position 25,851,452 of record NC_133460.1, on the reverse strand, counting down.
CATGCTGCTGAGACTGGATGGCCCCAGCTCTGAAAGAACAATAGTTCTTTTTCTTTCCCTTAAGTTTTTCATCTTAGACTTGCCTCCAAATCCAACTAGAGAACTATAAACATGTCAGGCGCAGTGGCTCGCGCCTATTATCACAGCACTTTGGGAGGCCGAGGCAGGCAGATCACAAGGTCAAGAGATCGAGACCATCCTGGACAACATGGTGAAACCTCATTTCTACTAAAAATACAAAAACATTAGCTGGGCGTAGTGGCATGCACCTGTAGTCCCAGCTACTCGGGAGGCTGAGGTAGGAGAATTACTTAAACCCGAGAGGCGGAGGTTGCAGTGAGCCGAGACTGTGCCACTGCACTCCAGCCTGGAGAGAGCAGGAGACTCTATCTCAAAAAAAAAAAAAAAAAAAAAAAAGACCTAGAAGTACATGCATGTGGGGACAGCTCCATTAAGGACTTAGCGGCCCCACTGCTTCTAGCAGGTTAAGGCTAGAAGAAATCCAACCTCTGTGTACTCAGGGGTCTAATATATTAAGCTGCATCTAGAATGTTTACACAGTAATAAACCTGTCACCTAAAATAAAGAAAACAGTACAATGTATTTATGATCCCTGCAGACTGACCTTAACCGCTGCTTGTAATAATCTTCATCTCCATCATCTCGATATCTCCCTACTTTCCGCCCTCCTCCTCCTCCTCCTCCTCCTACAGGAGAAGCTTCAGCTTCTTCTCCAGAACTTGGGAAAAAGTCATCATCAATCTCCTGCACTGGGACTTTCTTCTGCCGTTTCCGGCCCTTGGGCAGAGGCTTCAGTTCATAGTCTTTACCATCTCCAGACAGGTCCGCCTCCACCCCCTCCACCTCATCATCTTCCTCCTCCTCTGTGGGGAAGTACTCAGACTCTTCACCCCCAGAGTCTCCCTCTACTTGTGGCCTCATGTCTGATTCCCAAGGTCTCCTTGTCTTTGGCAATCCCACCTTCCCCTGGAACTGCAGAGCCCTCTTCTGGAGTTTCTTGATGTGCTTTTTCAAACGCTCCTCTTTTTTCGACAGAACTTTGGTTTTCTTGCTTGGTTTGTTTTTATTTTGCATTGGGGCCGGAGACATGACTGGAGCTGGAGCTTTTCTAGCTGCTCTTTTATTACAAGCTTGCTTCTTCCTTTCAAAAGACAGTTTTGCTTGATCTGCCAAATACTTTTCGAAGCCTGATGCTTCATTGAGCATGATTTTTCTAGGCTTTTTCTCCTGTTTCTGAGGGATCCGCGTACCAAAAGGTGTCATCTGGCCAGTGCGGATGAGCTCTTCCCAGGCAGTCTCCTGGACAGGCATGAGCATGCTGCCGAGACTGGAAGGCCCCGGCTCTGAAAGAACAATAGCAACGCGTTTCACACTAGCATGAAACTTTCCCAGAGTACAAAAGAAATGCTCACTCTTTCAAGAAATATTAGGCACCTACAAGTAACTCATATAAAAAAAATCATCCATGTACTAAAGCATGTTACACATGAAGGACAGAATAAAATGTATTATAGCATCATGCTATATTTAATATATTCCCATTCAAAAATATGATTTCTCAATAACTTTCCTCCAAAATATTTCACTATAAATATACTCTCTGCCATCCAAGAACAGGCTTATTACTCTACAGAGTTATAAATAAACAAGTTTAGCTGTGTTTCCTTATCAGCTGAAGAACAGCCCATGAGGAAGCAAGCTCCGAAGTTCCCACATCATTGCTAAAACCAACACTCAGATGGACTTAAATTCAAGAGAGTAAAACTGAAAACAGGCATCTGAGGGACCATGTGCCTAAACAGGAAAAACATAAATGTCAGTTCTACGCTGCCCAGCATGGCAGTTACCAGTCACCTGTAGCTATTTAAATTTAAATTACATTAAGTTAAAAACTCAGTTCCATAGCTGCACTTGCCCTTTTTCAAGTGCTCAAGAGCTATACGTGACTAATGGCTACTAAATGGACAACACAGAGGATGTTTTCATCACTGCAAAAAGGTCTATTGGACAGCAGCACTGTGTTAGATATGTGAAGTTAACTGACTTGAAGATATGAACTACAACTGGACGTTACGCCGTAAGTGTAAAGTCACCCAGAAAGAATCCCTCTTTCATTAGTTGAAATTCATCTCTGGCAAAGTTACCACATAACCAAAATACCAAAAAAACCTAAGGCTTAATAGAAAGGAATCCATATTCTAAAATCTACAATTCTTGTAGGCCAATGATACCCAGTTTTTCATTAAACTTGCACTGAAATAAAATACGTATCTGAATGTGCACAAATTATTAAAGTGTAGAGCCCAGTGAATATTCAGAAAAAAAGTGTACTCATAAACTAGCACCCATATCAAGTAAAAAGTGTACTCATAAACTAGCACCACCAGATGAGCCCTTCAGGCCACCTCCCAGCCTCTATACCCATCCCCAAGATAATGACGGACCTGACTCCTAACATATAGACAAGTTGTGCCTGTCTCTGAACGCTATGTAAGTGGAAATGTCTGTGCTGTGTCCACCTTCTTTCACATAACATAATGCTTTTGGCCGATATACTTACTGTTGAATATAGCTGTGGTTTGTTAACTGCCATTGTTAATGCACATTTGAGTGGCTTCCAGGTTTTAGTCACTAGGAATAATGTTATTTGAATATTCTGATATTTTGGTAACATGTATAGATAAATAAATCATTATCTGGGTATGCTAAGCTTTAGTAGACACTGTCAGTTTTCCAAAGTGTTACCTTCCAAAGTCCCAACTGTGTCAGGAAGTTCCAACTGGTGCACATTCTTGCCATTCCATGTTAGCTATGCTGGTAGATGTGTATTGGCACCACATTGTGGCTGTAATTTACATTTCCCTGATGACTAACAAAAGAAGTACCATTCATGAATTTATCTTTTAGACAGCCTCTTTTGTGCAGAAAATATTCAAGTCTTTTGCCCCTTTTTGGTCTATTTTTTTAAATGATTTCTAGGAGTTCTTTATACATTCTAGATTTCAGTCCTTTGATTCACACATGTATGGCATAGATCTTCTCCAGCTCAGTATCTTGCCTTTTCACTCTCTAAATGCTATCTTCTGATGAACAGAAGTTCTTAGTTTTATCTATAGTCCATTTAACAAATCTTTTCCTTTACACTGAGCATTTTGCCTCAATTCTCAAGTATTGGCTGGTATCCAGACAGATATAATAGGAACTAGGAGCTCAAAAAAGGGAAAACCAGACGTCTACAGATCTGTATAAGATACTAGAAGAACCTATGTGGCTACAAAAGCCATAGGAAATAGACGACATTATTCAAGGAGAGGCAGTAGAACAAAAAGAGGGCTCAGAGAAATCCTGAGAAATATCAACATCTAAGATAAGGCCAGAAATAACTGTGCAGAAGCAGTCAGCAGGCCAAAAAGAAAACCAGGAGAGAAGCAGGGATCCCAGAAGGAACAGAAGTGTCAGCTACTGTAGACAGGCAGAGTGACCAAGGATAAAAAGGGGCTCTTGGATTTGAGAAGGCAGCTATTAACCCTAGACAATGTAACTATTAAGCCTACTACCAAAGTCACAGTAGGAGGTGAAAGACAATAACAGCCTGACAGGAACAAACATCTGTTAGCAATGAGAAACATAGTGCACAGCAGTCAAAAGCACTGGTCATTGGCTTAATGACTTGTGAGAGACTGAATTTTAAAACCATGTATTTTTGGGTCTGGCGCAGTGGCTCACACCTGTAATCCCAGCACTTTGGGAGGCCAAGGCAAGCGGATTACCTAAGCTCAGGAGTTTGAAACTGGCCTGGCTAACATGGTGAAACCCGGTTTCTACTAAAAATAAAAAAAATTAGCCAGGGGTGGTGGTACACACCTGTAATCTCAGCTACTCGGGAGGCTGAGGCAGGAGAACTGCTTGAACCTGGGAGGTGGAGGTTGCAGTGAGCCAAGATCGTGCCATGAACTTCAGCTTAGGCAACAAGAATGAAACTTTGTCTCAATAAAAAGAAAAAAAAAAAAAAAAAGCACGCATTTTTCTAATATTTTTTCTATTGCCTCAATTAATTCTTCATAACAATTCTCATCTTACTGAATGAACTTCTAAAGCTGGTAGAAAATAGTTGCTCAGAAAATTTAATCCTGGCCGGGCGCAGTGGCTCAAGCCTGTAATCCCAGCACTTTGGGAGGCCAAGGCAGGTGGATCACGAGGTCAAGAGATCAAGACCATCCTGGTCAACATGGTGAAACCCCGCCTCTACTAAAAATACAAAAAATTAGCTGGGCATGGTGGCACGTGCCTGTAATCCCAGCTACTCAGGAGGCTGAGGCAGGAGAATTGCCTGAACCCAGGAGGCAGAGGTTGCGGTGAGCCGAGATCACACCATTGCACACCAGCCTGAGTAACAAGAGTGAAACTCTGTCTCAAAAAAATAAAAAAAAAAAAGAAAATTTAATCCTAAACAGCTTTAATCTATATTTCAAATAGTCAATGACTAAGCAGCCAACTTCTATATACAGACACACACACACACACACACACACACACAAAATGACTGCAAAAATAATTTAGTTCCAGAGCTTAAGAATTTTCCCAAAAGGTTTTCCAAAAGACGACCATCCAAGACAGTAATGGCACAATGAAATACTGGCTATAGTATAAAGTGAAAAAGATGTCTTTTCTTAAACAACAGAACTGATGCTTGGAAAGCCTGACAAAAAGCCTCCTAAAAGACATGTGAGAACCATTCTATAAATGCGATTGATGATGTTGGGCTTCCAACATGTAAACTAATCATGATGTTACTTGTCTTTATCAAGTTAACAATATAAGAATATTTAAGATTTCCAATAAATGTAAAAATAAATGTGTACCAGCAGCCTCCAGTGAGCTGAGTTAAAAATTTACTTTCATTCTCTTTGAAAGGGATTTGGCTCTGCAGATGTAGAGAACAGAATTTTCCTAAATCTGTTTTGACACTAAGGCAAAGAAGTGTGTTTTTCTCAAAACCCAGGCAAAAACTAAAGAGACACCATCCACTGACTACAGATATCAGGCATCTATTCAAGAACACAGAGAAACTGTTCCCAGCATCCTCACCTGCATCCTCCTCCTCCAGACTGGCATGATCTAATTCAACTTTCACCTCTGCTCCTCCAAGGATGGCCTGGAGACGCTTTTGTTTTGCAGTGATCTTTTTTAGCTGTTGTTCCTTGAATGGTAAATATCAAACACAAAAAACATCAATGAAGCGATTTACTGTTAAATACAAAAGATAGCATTACGAAATTTTAAACTTCAATCCAAAGGACAATACAAATAAAGTATACATTACATAAAAATTCCATACATTACTATTACTAGAGAGCCCTATATGAGAAACTACCACTTGTCTAGCAGCAAAGGGGTCTTGAGCGTTCCCAGCAGACAGGCAAGCCTGCACCCCTATGCTCTCCTGAGGGCGGCAGACAGGCTTCTATGTGTCCGAGCCCTTAAATACATGGGCACTGACCTGAAAGGTGGATGACTTCTATTTGGTTTCCCCATTATACACTGGGAAAATCCCTAAACCGCTCTGTGTTTCTCATCTTAGGAGCCAATGGGCTATGGAAGTCAATAAGCCGTAAGATAAGAAATAAAAGTACAAATGTTCAGTTGAAAAAGTCAATCCCCTTTGATAACCTACCATATTTATGACTGTCCTTTTAGTATTCTACCCTATCAAAAAGCTTTAAGATAAAAACATATTTTGCCATGCCTCTTCATCCTGACTCCTCTTTGTCTCGTTTCCTTCCACATCACCAGAACTCTGAGGCCCTTCCTGGGCCTCCCCAGTGAACTAGGCCTGGGGTACCTGGTTCATCTTCCCAAGGTCAAGAATGTTTCCACTTTAAATGTCAGTGTGGGGCAAGGGGAAACCCTGAACATAAATGCCACATTGCAATGACTTGCAATTTGTTTTTTCTCAGTCTTTCTCTCAGCAACATCCTGTTTAAAGCATTTTCCCTCTGAATAGTCTACCTCTAACCATCAAAGAGCTGCTGAAGAAAGACAAGAATGCATAACTAAGTTAGACGAGGACTTGAAGTGGTCTCAAGTTTGGTCTTCTATATCCTTAAAATTCTAGCCCACCAAAAACCCAAGAAGGTCTCTGCACATCGATTTCACATGCTCCCACAAGAGACCAGATGTCTCCTTTCTGATTTGGGAGGACCCCACCTGCCTTGAGCAACTGCTAGCTTTGACCTTTGGACTGCTATTCTGGAAGCAAGTTAGAAAAGATGGGGTGGTGCAGATAACAGACTGGTGAGTGGGAAGTATAAGGGCCACATGAACTGGGTCTATGCACAGCCGTACCCCTGGAGAGCTTAAAGAAAAGATGCAAGGACTCTACTTGATGCAGTGAATCAACTGTAAGCACAAGGACATCTGCTAGTCATTTGGGATGGCAGAAATGAAATGGTCACAACTAGTCTTTCCTATCTATTGCAATATATTTTAACAAAGAGGTACATAAATCCTAAAAAATGTTTCAAACCTCACAAAGCTGTAAATAAATCGTTAAAAAAAGGTTTCAGGCCGGGCGCAGTGGCTCACGCCTGTAATCCCAGCTCTTTGGGAGGCCGAGGCAGGTGGATCACGAGGTCAAGAGATCGAGACCATCCTGGTCAACATGGTGAAACCCCGTCTCTATTAAAAATACAAAAAATTAGCTGGGCATGGTGGTGTGTGCCTGTAATCCCAGCTACTCAGGAGGCTGAGGCAGGAGAATTGCCTGAACCCAGGAGGCAGAGGTTGCAGTGAGCCGAGACTACACCATTGCACTCCAGCCTGGGTAACAAGAGCAAAACTCCGTCTCAAAAAAATAAATAAATAAATAAAAATTTAAAAAGGTTTCAAACCTCATAAAAATAATATTATAAGTAAATATTCCCTACCCTTAATTTCTCTGAACCCAAGTACAGCCCCAGTGTGGCTGGGTGCTGACTATAATGCCCAAGGAGGGAGAAAGGGCCAGGCTCTCGCAACAATGAGCAGAAGTATGCGAGGATCAACAATTCCACAGCCAGGAAACAGAGTGGAGACAATCAGAGAAAGCAAGGGCTAAGCAGAAAAAAGAATTCACACAAGACCAGGAGACGGAGCAAGAGGCCAGTGTGACCTTAAGCCGGGCCAAAGAAATGGTGATGCAGGAAGACTAGGGAAGTTCACTCGAGTGAAGCAAACAATGCCAAAAAGGAACTTTTCTCAAATACACAGATGGTCCCTGACTTATGATGGTCTGACTTATGATTTCTCAACTTTAAGATGGGTTTATCAGGGCATATTCCCACCGTAAGGTGAGGAGCCTCTGGACTTAAATATGGTTTGACTTACAATACTTATTACTTTAAGACAGGTTTCTCAGCGTATTAAATGCATTTTTGACTCACAATATTTTCAATTCATGATGGGTTTGTTGGGAGGTAACCCTGTTGTAAATCAAGGAGCAACTGTATACATATGGATGTGTGTATGGATGGATGTGTGTGTCTATGTATGTGTGTTTTTTAAAATGTGACAGAATGGGATGTTAAAGCGAACCAGCAGAAAGATTAAACATACAAAAGCAGCCCAAAATTTTTCTACGGTAATTCAGTATTTGCTCCACATCTTATAAGCACTTTTTTAAATACCTCCTAAATTCTTCAGTGGGCCTACATGATGACTTTTTTAAAAATGCAATATTGAATACGTTATTCTGAATCACCTTATTATACTTCTGTCGTTTTACAGAATCTAGTTTCCTGTTGATGTCTCTGCTGGTGGCAGCTTGAGGGTTAAGTTGTTCAATAATTTTATCGATTTGCCTTAGGGATGTCGTACATGACCTGAAAAATAAGATAAATTTCTATTTTCCACTCTGATAACATTTTTATAGCATACTATAAAGAGAAAAATGCTAAAAACATGTCCCTTTTACTTCTTATTAACTAAAAGATAGAAGAAACTAAATCAGAGTACATTATCTTTAGTGGCCACAAATAAAACCTGAAGGATCATTAGAGTTTTAAGATGACTGCTAGTGTCTTCTTTTAACTAGCTGATTTAAATCAGTTCATTCCCATTTATAAACTGATTCATTCTACAAGCATTATTTAAGTACCTACTTTATTCAAGACACTACGCTAGAACAATGTGCAGTAAGTTGTCCTTTTACAAGAAAAAATGCATACATGGGTTTTTAAGCCTGTTATGGAAGCCTTCTAAAGTTTGGAAGCATTCTAAAAATGCTTAAACATTTTCTTACATAAATCACACATCTGTGACAATATTTTTCTTTTACATAAATGGAAGATTCACTTACTATAACATTAAGTTTTGTGGTGCAAAGAAAACAAATCCATTTAAAATAAATTACTCCTAAAATAGACACCATAGAATCATAGCTTCCAATTTTCAAAACACAAATTCAATCTCCTCGATGCTTGTGTAATTTCTTGTTTGTAACCTCTGTGGATTACAGGATAAACAATGCATATTTCTGGCTGAGGCACCACATGCCACCAGCCATCTAGCATCATTCTGCATGGAGACTCCACAACTCTCCTTTGTCACCTCTGTGGAAGGAGGACACATCTCCAAGATCAAATGTAAAGGTGTCATTATAAAGAGTTGATGTCCTCAACACTCAGACTATAACTACCACAAGCACCTGCTATTAAGGAGGCCAAAAGAACACACTAGGGAATGGTTAGCAGAAAACATGTCTTCGAAGTACCAACAGCCACATTCATGACAGCCTCAGCCACGGGCTCCACACTCCACCCTCCCCAGCTATGCTCTGTGACACGGCTCCATCCTCCATCCAATTCAGCACTCACCTTCTTTCTTGCTTACCTGATACTGCCCAGAACACTGCCCAACAGGGGGCCAAGCAGCAATGATAAGTGAGCTCAACTCTCCCGCTTCCCTCTCCTGTCTTCACCTCCCACCCCGGCTCAGGTCCATAGCTTCCCCTTTTTCCCCACTAATGTGCTATGCTCAGAAGAGTTCAAGTCTTCCCTCTCTCTAAAACACAAATGAAATCTCCATTCCTAGCGTAAAAACTAGGATGGAAGAAAGGAGTACCAGGGAGTCTTTCTTGTTATTTCTAGAAATGTAAATCTGAAAAATCGCCAAAGGACTGTCTAGTTTGGGGACACCAAGCTAGAAAGAAACTACTGCACAGAGAAAAATGTAAAGGATGCGGAATGTATTCCTGGGATCTCAAGTACGAAACACCAGAATTTTAGGTGCACTTCTGAGATCACTTTGTGCATATGCTGGTGAATAGCCCTTCTCTTCTGGACATTATGGATGAAACTGGCTTTCATGAGCTGGACGAAGACTCTTTCCATGTACAATGCTGCTCCTGAGGGGAAGGTCTGGGGCTCAAAGACAAGGCTGAGGACTGCCCTTATTGACTCTGTACTCCAAATAAAAGGTTCTACACAACTCAGTTGGCCGGGCGCGGTGGCTCAAGCCTGTAATCCCAGCACTTTGGGAGGCCGAGGCGGGTGGATCACAAGGTCAAGAGATCGAGACCATCCTGGTCAACATGGTGAAACCCCGTCTCTACTAAAAATACAAAAATTAGCTGGGCATGGTGGCGTGTGCCTGTAATCCCAGCTACTCAGGAGGCTGAGGCAGGAGAACTGCCTGAACCCAGGAGGTGGAGGTTGCAGTGAGCCGAGATCACACCATTGCACTCCAGCCTGGGTAACAAGAGCGAAACTCTGTCTCAAAAAAAAAAAAACCACAAAAGGTTCTACACACCTCCTAAACTTCTGGAATACTAGAGCTCCCCATTACCTGAATATCCCTATCATGTTTAACCACAACTTTGAAAGGGAGAAGATGGGCCACACTCACGCGAGGTCATCCAGGACCGACCGATACTCCTTCTCTGCATCAGCGAGCTGGGAGGCACAGCTGGCCTCATGGATGGCGTTGTCCACCTGCTGAAGCACACCCTGTTCCAGCACATCCTGGTCATAGACGTCCACACCCAAACCCTGCAGCTCAAGGGCCTGGGCGCTAGGCTCCACTGCCTGGATCTGATGTCGGTCGATGTGCAGCAAGGCTGGCCCTCTCCTTGGAGCTGCTGATGCGCACCCCTCAGCAGAGGTGAACAGCCCGTCACCCACGGAATGAGAGTGCAGGTATTCCTCCATCTCCCCATCACCACTACTTTCTTGCTTGATTGCCATTTCTTCATTATTACTGACAGGCTGACTCTGTAAACAGTCTTGCTCTTGAGTTTGACTTGAGTGGGGGATTCCCTCATTTGGCATTCTCTACAGACTAACTAAAAGGAAAAAATGAAATTTATAAGCCATTTCGTTACGTAGGATTCACTGTAGTTCTTAAATATTGAATAATTAGAGCAGACTGATTTATCAAAAGATCAAGTAATAATCTTCCAATTATATAAATTCAAGTTTCTAAGTATTAATTTACTAAAAAGGCACAAATGATGTAGTTTCTTGAGTTCTGATAATACGAAAAATGAACCAAAAAAAGAAATGCAGTATCAATTAGGCAGCCAGCTAAGAAAGCCAGCCACCAAAATCCTGGGGTGATGGCCATGGAATGTTCTTCAAAACAGCCAAGTCATTTGGCTGCTGCTTTCCAAGTCAGCATCTTCATTTCATTATGACACAAATGATTTATATTATAGTGGCAAGATCAACTGTAATGTATAGGAAACAGTGATGTTAGGAAAGAGCTTCTGTATGAATATGAGACTAGAAACTCCTAGGCAGAACACCTATCCAGTAAGTAGGAACTCTGAATAAATCAGAATCTCAGAAGACTAATTAGGCCAAGTACATTGGCTCACTCCTATAATCTGGGCACTTTGGAAGGCCAAAGCAGGAGGACAGAGACCAGCCAGGGAAACACAGCAAGCTCAGTTCGAGACCAGCCTGGAATACATAGTAAGACCTTATCTCTACAAAAAATTTAAAAAATTAAGCAGCATGGTGGTGTGCACCTATAGCCTCAGCTACTTAAAGGGCTAAGACAGGAGGATCGCTTGAGCCTGGGAGATGGAGGCTACAGTAAGCAATGATAGCACAACTGTACTCCAGCCTGGGCAACAGAGCAAGACCTTGTAAAATAAAAGTTTTTTTTAAAAGATTAATTAAAATATTCTCAAAAATAGGCCAGGCACGGTGGCTCACGTCTGTAATCCAGCACTTTGGAAGGCTGAGATGGGCAGATCACTTGAGGTCTGCGGTTTGAGACCAGCCTGGCCAACATGGTGAAACCCCGTCTCTATTAAAAATACAGTTATTGGCTAGGCATGGTGGCGGGCACCTGTAATCACAACTACCTGGGAGAATGAGGCAGGAGAATCATTTGAACTCAGGAGGTGGAGGTTGCAGCAAGCCAAGATCTTGCCACTGCATTCCAGCGTAGGCAACAGAGTAAGAGTCAATCACCAAAAAAAAAAAAAAACCCTCAAAAATAACTCCATTTCAATATACAGTATAATTTCTCACCCATCAGGTTGGCAAGAATGTAAAGCCTGATAAATCCAATACAGACAAGGAGGAGGATCTCCCCTTACATGCTGCTGCTGAGAATATAAATTAGTAAAGCCCTTTAGGAGGACAACTTAGCAATATCTATCAAAATCTTAAATGCACATGACTTTTGTCAAGCAATTCTAGGTATTTACTTCAGAGAACTAGTCACACACAGGTGCAAGGATGTTTAGTGGAGCACATTTTTAATAGTTTAATATAGCTACTAAGCATATTCTGTAGTACTGATACAAAGGCCATGTTAAGTGAAAAAATTCATGGTATGAACACATTTAGGTTGAAAAACATACCCTGCACACAGAATGATCTGGCAGGATACAAACTAAGCCTGCAAGTCAGGAGGAGGAACAGAAGGCACAGGGAAAAGTAAGTGGGAACTTTCACATTGTACTCCACATACTCAGGACTTGCTGCTTTAAGTATAATATATTCACTTTATTACCTATACGACTATCACATCTAATAAATATATTAAACACAATAACCAAGAGACCAGTCTTGCTGTTCCTTTAACTGTGAATAAACTAAGATTTCTTTGAGCACTATAACTTTTCTGTGAAATGACGAGTGCCCCCAATGGGCCCCACTCATTACTCATTAAATAAAATAAGCCCAGCAATAAAGCACTGGGATACAAAGAATTCAGAATCATCTACACCCAAGTGGCTATCTACTGGAGAAGTAGTATGTCAGTAACCACAGAGCAGGGCAGGTCAGCTAGCCCAGGACACAGACAGGAGGTCACATGAGCATTGAGGGAACTATATACAGTGTCCCGGGCCCAAGAAATATGACAGAGGAGCTAAGATTTGAACACATCAGCCATGCATGGTCTGATATATAGGAGGTGCTCAATATCTACTGAAAGAAAGGGAGGTTCAGAGCTAAGTCTAAAATAATAAAAAGTTTGGTATGGACAAATGAGTCACTAGTGAATTCAGTCACAAAAATGACTCTCAAAAAGGAACCAGATGGGAAGCAGGACTGGCAAGCAGCTTACATGTAATCAGTACCGTGTGCAGCACCCAGTCAGAAATGCCAAACTGAGCACACAGGAAAGTCTGGGTGACACGTGGACACATCAGCAGAGTGAGAAGTTCCAGGGTTCCCTAGGCTCTAACAGGTACCCGAGGTCATTTTAGAGGGCAGGAGGAGGCCAACATTGGAAAGGTCAAAAAGTAAACTACACAGTGAGAAAGTTCATCCTTTGGGGCCTGCTGATTATTTTCAAGAGGAAGGCTCGGCACACCTCTGTTTCCAAGAGAGGGAGCAGGATTCCAGCTCAGTCTCTGTACTAGCCGGCAGTTAACATTTTTCTTATTTGTACACATATGAGAATTTTTCTATTTTCTATTTTCATTTTTCTTATTTGCATACATATGAGAATTTTTTAAGAAAAAAGGATGTCGCTGGGCGCGGTGGCTCAAGCCTGTAATCCCAGCACTTTGGGAGGCTGAGGCGGGTGGATCACAAGGTCAAGAGATGGAGACCATCCTGGTCAACATGGTGAAACCCCGTCTCTACTAAAAATACAAAAAGTTAGCTGGGCATGGTGGTGCGTTCCTGTCATCCCAGCTACTCAGGAGGCTGAGACAGGACAATTGCCTGAACCCAGGAGGCGGAGGTTGCGGTGAGCCGAGATTGCGCCACTGCACTCCAGCCTGGGTAACAACAGCGAAACTCCGTCTCAAAAAAAAAAAAGAAAGAAAGAAAAAAGGATGTCAGTTCAACCAAAAATATTAAGTAATCAATTTTTTTATTTTTGTAAATTAATATCAAAAACAATAGTACTGTAATGTAAAGGCAAGGTTAAAAGTAATGAAGTTTGGGGAAAACTTCAAATAATAAAAAAGGAGAAAGAGGGTCCAATGAATTAGAAAGAGCTGAGTGAATCTGGATACTAACAGGTCACCATTTATCTTGGTAAAAGAAGTTTCAGGCCAGGAGCGGTGGCTCACACCTGTAATCTCAGCACTTTGGGAGGCTGAGGCAGGTGGATCACCTGAGGTCAGGAGTTTGTGACCAGCCTGACCCTGTCTCTACTAAAAATACAAAAATTAGCTGGGCGTAGTAGCACATGCCTGTAATCCCAGTTACTCGGGAGGCTGAGGCACAAGAATTGTTTGAACCCATGAGGCACAGGTTGCAGTGGACAACAAGAACAAACTCTGCCTCAAAAAAAAAAAAAAAGTTTCAGTGGAACAATGGGGCCAAAAATCATACTGTAGTAGTTGAAATGTAGTTGGTGTGAAATGAGTGGATGAGGAAATGGAAGCCACAGGGAGTGGCCTGTTCTTTAAGGAGCTTGCCTGTGACAGGGAGACAGCTAGAGTGATAAAAGTAATTATGGCACGGGGAGAGAACTAGGGGAAGAAAAACTAGAGCATATCATGGCTAGAGGGAGAGAGAAGATAACCCACACAGAAAGGCGCACCAGAAGAGACAGCAGAAGGGGAAGGTCCCGAACAGAAATGAACAGGAGGCACAACACATCTTTCTCAGACTCTGGCAGAAGGAGGACTCCTGATAGATCTAAATTTGTATGTGGAAAGGAGGGAAGCTGAAGTGGATCATAGACAAAATAGCCCACAAAGTAGCAAGTTGGGCAGTTCCTGAGTCAGGAGATAAAGGTGGGACAGGGCCTGGAGACTAACAGTCTAAAATAAATGTCCTGTACAAGAGAACAGGGAGTTGACAGAGAACAAACACTGAAGATCGCTGTGGAGGACCTACCTGAGGATCTCCCCGCCCCACAAAGCCATGGATTGCCAACAATCTCCAGGGCTGTACAATCTCCTCTTTCAGTAATTGGCAGTCCTGGGGTATATGGCACTATTGAGGGTTTTCAGAGCAGAAGTGATAGAGCACAAGTGTCATGGGGTTGAAGATGCTGAGAAGTGCAGCTGAAGTAACTGACTTCAGGGTCCAAACTGGGCAAGATTTAAAAAAAAAAAAAAAAAAAAAAAAAAACAGAAGGTGCCTGGAAATGAAAGAAAGGGGTTAGAAGCTACTTAGTGTCTGGCAATGGCCAAAAAACCAAGTCTTCTGGGAGTAGGAGTTGGAAATCAGAAGGCTCTTATCAGGTTAAAGCATATCAGAAGTCAAATAATCATACATCTAACAAATAGCTACTGAGAGAGTCAATTACACCAGGCAATGTACTAGGTTAACTAATTCCTGTCTCCATAGAGCTTACAGTCTCTTGGGAAAGACAGACATTTTAAAACTACGTGTGTGTGTGTGTGTGTGTGTGTGTGTGTGTGTGTGTATGTGTGTACATACAAATATAATTGTGGTGACTGCTGTTAAGAGGAAAGTACAAGACTTTCTGACAAAATAAGAAAAACCTAATTGAAATTGTGGAGGTAGGTGTAGGGTCAAGGAGATCTCTCCGATAAAGTGACATCTGAGTCAGGAGTCAATCAGGTCGAATGTAAAGCGAACGTCTTGTAAGGAAACAACATGTGTGATTTTCTTTTCTTTTTTTTTGAGACAAGAGTTTCACTCCTGTCACCCAGGCTGGAGTGCAATGGCACAATCTCAGTTCACAGGAACCTCCACCTCCTGGGTTCAAGTGATTCTCCTGTCTCAGCCTCCCGAGTAGCTGGGATTACAGGCATGTGCCACCATGCCCGACTAATTTTTTGTATTTGGTAGAGACAGGGTTTTTCCATGTTGGTCAGGCTGGTCTCGAACTCCTGACCTCAGGTGATTCACCCACCTCAGCCTCTCAACAACTGGTGTGTAACTTCTTTTTTTTTTTTTTTTTTTTGAGACGGAATTTCGCTGTTGTTACCCAGGCTGGAGTGCAATGGCACGATCTCGGCTCACCGCAACCTCCACCTCCTGGGTTCAAGCAATTCTCCTGCCTCAGCCTCCTGAGTAGCTGGGATTACAGGCACGCGCCACCATGCCCAGCTAATTTTTGTATTTTTAGTAGAGACGGGGTTTCACCATGTTGACCAGGATGGTCTCGATCTCTCGACCTCGTGATCCACCCCCCTTGGACTCCCAAAGTGCTGAGATTATAGGTGTGAGCCACCACACCCGGCCTGGTGTGTAACTTTTAAGACTAGAAAGAGCTGGTGCATTTATGACAATGCAAGAAGCCTGGAACACAGACAGAATTTTTCACTTTGACAAAGAGAATTTACTTAACTTTTGAGTTAAGAAGAGCCAAGAAGAGCTCCGTTCCTAAGTCTTGCAGAGTATCTTCTAAGGTTTAATCATCTGGGACAATAGTACCCACCGTCCTCCCCCCAGCACTGGGGCTCCCACAGCCAGGGGCGAACTGGGTCTGGTTTGGGGAGCTGGTCGGACGCAGGCACAGCTAAGCTGAAAGGGGACAGGCAAGTGCCCGATCCCACGAGGCCTGGGAAAACACGAGCACGGATTCCACTCCCCATGCAATGGAATGACTCCGAAATTGCTAAGTAGGGTGATGATGGCATGACCTACTTTATGCCTGAGACCACTTGGACAACTGCGCAGATCATGGACCGGAGCAGGCGGAGCAGCAAGATGATGGGGACAGTTGAGGAGAAAAGCGAGGGCAGCCTGTCACAGGATGACAGCAGTGAAGACGCCGAGCCAAGTCCCGTAACAGCAGCTCTACAGGCGGCCTGCCTCATCCGCCCGAACTCTAACTTGACTCTATCTACGCCCAAAACGTCGGACGTACATCTAGCCCGACGCTCTTCACAACAACAGCTCCAGTATTTCAATCGAGATCAAACGGGACCCAACCGATCCTGCGCGCAGGGGTCTTATACAAAGCAGGAGAGGCTGCTGGATCGCTGGCCGGCCAGGGACTCCGGCCTTCCCAGGTGAGCGCTCAGCGGCGCTACTTCCGGTCGCAGGTGAAGCGGCCGGAAGCGGAGCGCCTGGCTTTAAGACCCGCTACAGTCTGCCCTCGCGGACAGGCTCAATCACCGCGGCGAGACCAAGCCATGGGGCCGCGGCCGCCCAAGGAGCCTGAGCCTGCCTCGACACCCCCCGCCCGAGGCCGGGCCGCCCGAACACTCACCTAGGGCCGCGCGGCCGCCCACACGGAAACGGAGACGCTGCCGCCACCAGCCGCCTAGGAACCCAGCTCGGCGGGCCGCAGCGCCTGCGCCCTCAGCCCGCCATAGACGCCGCCCCCAGTAGCGACTCAGACTCGGGCTTCCGCGGAAGGCCTGCGGCGCATGCGCTGGGCTCAGCGTTTGTTTTTATGCAAGAGCGAGACCACGTGGTTGGAGGGAAGGGCCTTTGTACCTGCCTGCCTGCAAACCTGGAAAGTTATCTCAGCCGCTGGCCCACTGGGCGCTTTGCGGAGGCCGCCTCACTCCCAGCGAAAATACCTCGCTAGTAAGACAGTTATGAAACTTAAGACATATTTCCAGGTGGGGGGGATGCGAGTGTGCCGTGCGGACGTAAATTCTCACAATTAACCTTGGACCCTCAAGAGAAAGTCAGCTTGAGCAGGGGAGTTAGCGGCACCTTTTGGTCGCCAGGCTGTGACCTCACCTGTCATCTGGCGCGACTGAACACGGTAAGAGAGAGTGAATGAATATGACCATATTCCTCATAAATGTGGAAAAACTCATGAAAAAAATTAGATGTATTGGAAGCACAATAAATATTTTCTAAAAATCATGTCAAAAAAGAGGTAAAAGCATACTCTTTAGAGTTACGTTGAAAACCACTAGAAAAACATATTAAATATATGTTGAATAAATAAACAAGCAGTCTTCAAAGCAATTAATGTATAAAAACCATCCATTGTGAACTGTTAACCGAAAGAGTTCCCGATCCAGACCCCAAGAGAGAGTTCTTGGACTTTGATCAAGAAAGAATTCAGGGCAAGTCCATAAAGTGAAAGCAAGTTTATTAGGAGAGTAAACGAATAAAGAATGGCTACTCCGTAGGTGGAACAGTAGCTTGGGCTGCTTGACTGAGAATACTTACAGTTATTTCTTGATTATATGCTAAACAAGGAATGGATTATTCATGAGTTTTCTAGGAAAGGGGTGGGTAATTCCCAGAACTGAGGGTCCTTCCCGCTTTTAAACCATATAGGGTAACTTCCTGACATTGCCATGGCATTTGTAAACTGTCATGGCACTGATAGGACTGTCTCTTAGGATGCTAATGCATTATAATTAGCATATAAGGAACAGTGAGGATGACCAGAGGTCGTTTTCATTGCCATCTTGGTTTTGGTGGGTTTTGGCCAGCTTTTTTACTGCAGCTTCTCTAATCAGCAAGGTCTTTGTGACCTGTATCTTGTGCCAACCTCCTATCTCATCCTGTGACTTAGAATGCCTGCCTTCTTGGGAATACAGCCCAGTAGGTCTCAGCCTTATTTTACCCAGCCCCAATTCAATATGGAGTCACTCTGGTTCAAATGTCTCTGACATAGTTGCCTCTTCCCTTCTACAAGGGAACCCCTAATCCAAAGGGTAGTAGAGGGAGGAAGATGCACCTTCTGTAATTTCTTCAGGCCAAATAAGGGCTATGCTATTCCTGCCTAACTATTATGGTCTCTTGTATTCAGGATAGAGAGGATCTCAGTCAGAAGGCATCACTATGGTGTGGGCCATTTATAACTCCTGAAGGCAAAAGTGGTATCTGGAAGATTAGTAAGTATTCAATTTAAGAAAACATTGAGTAAACTTATTCTGTACTTCCACACAAAGAGTACAACAGCAGTATATTCCACAACAGTAAAGCAAGGTAAGTAAAATTATCCCGAGTAAACTAAATTAGAAGGCTTTCCATGAACTGGGCAGCTATTGGAACCAAGCTGATATGAAGTTGCTGTACATGCTGTATGTTCCATTATGTGCCCAGAATTAGAATATTGATCCAGATTTATACATTACCCATTTCTGTTATTTTTTTCTGAGCAGCAGCCAGAGATCACTGGTTAGTTGGCAGTAGTAAAAAGGGTGAGTCTAAATTGAAGGGGGAAAAAACCGCTTAAAAATAACTGATGAGACTGAATCTAATAACAGGTGTACCATAGTTAAAACACAATTTTTTCTCTCTTCAGGCTCCCATTTTTACTAAAGACAAATCATAGACTGATTTGCTTCTAAAATAATCTTTAGTTTTATAGTTGGCCTGATTATTTGTAAAAAGTGCAGCAAAAAATATTTTTCACATAGGTTTTTTGTTGTGGTTGTTGTTATTGTTGTTGTTTAATTGGCTTTTATGAATTTTGTTCTATAAGGACTTATAGATAAGACTTTTTTTAAAGCTGAGACCAGCCATAGGTTGGTGCCATCAAATACCTATAAGTTGGGTAAATTCCTCTCCTCCTTTGGTCTCAAGATATTGGGGCTCCTAGGCCTGCCAGAAAGTTGCATTCTTTACTTATCACACAATAGAGAACCCTGTACAGGGACTGTGTAAACAAGGTATGAGGCCAGTTTTCACAAGGGGCTTTTGTTTTCTCTGTAAGTCAGATTTGATTCCTTAAAGCAATTTGCTTCTATTTGAAAGCATGCCATTCCATTCAAAGCCTTGGTAAAATAACTGGTTCTTCCAACTGTGTCCAGTTGTAAAAGATAACAGATTTTTATTGCACTTAAGCAACTATGTTGCCTTACGAATGCTTACAAATAGTTCACAAATTCTGGAGAAAACAAGTTGAGAGAAATATGCTTCAAATTTCATTTACAAGCGTACACTTTACTCAATTGCTACAAGTTGTAAATAAAAGAAAAGTTGCCTTACAGGATGAAAATGAGTATTAAAAAAAAAGTTTTCTTGATTGTGAAAAACAAAACAAATAATCAGCGACATTTTAAGCAAAATGTCGAAAAGGTTACTTCAGACTTCTATTAGTTTACTCCATTCAGTTGACTCCTGTTCTGCTTGATAGTCATAAATATTTCAGTCTCACAAATCTTTTATAACCCTTTACAAATTTTTGTTAAAGAGTAGATCAGTGCTTTAAGAAAAGCCTGTTTTGTTTTTATTCCAATGTTCAATTTATGAAAAAAACTGAATAATACCTCTTTAACTTAGCCAATATGTTCACACAGAATTTCTTGTACAACAAGCATTTTTCACAAACCTTCCACAACTTGCTCAAACCTTTAGCTTTATCTTATCTAACTTAAAACAATCCTTTAACCCTCTAAACTAGGCCCAAAAAAAACCCATATTCCCATGCATTCTTATAATATTTTACCAAAAATACATGTCACTTTGTTTGCATACCTTGCATGTAAAACTGTTTCCCTAGTAGTCCTTTTTCCTTTTTTTTTTTTTTTTAAGGCAAGGTCTGGTTCTATTACCCAGACTGGAGTACAGTGGCACAATTTCGGCTCAATGCAACCTCCACTTCCTGGGCTCAAGCTATCCTCCCACCTCAGCTGCCCGAGTAGCTGGGGTTACAGACAAGCACCACCATACCTGGCTAATTTTTGTATTTTTTATAAAGACAGGGTTTAGCCATGTTGCCCAGGCTAGTCTCAAACTCATGAGCTCAAGGGATCTTTCCACCTCAGCTTCCCAAAGTGCTTGATATGAGCCACCATGCTTGGTATATCTCTAGTAATCTTAATTACATGTTACAATGTTAACTCTTAGCAACTTTTACTTTTGGCAAAAAACCTGTTAAGCAAATGATTCTAATTATGTACCAGCTGTGGAGCTTAAGACACCAGACAGAAGTGTAGATAAGGTCTGACTCTTTATCGCATAGCCAGGAGGCATGGCTAACTAACTCCACATGTCCTCAGGCCTTACTTAGAATCTAATGGCTCCAAAGCAGGTACTAGAACAATTTTTAAAAGTCAAAGAAGCTTTTGACCTTAAAGCATGCAACAACCAACATAATTTAGACCAAATGTCTTTATTTTACCCATAATCTGTAAAACTATCTTTATTTCCCAAAGATTAAATCAAATAATCTTTGGGAAATAATATATACACATCACAGGTACAACACATTTAAATAAACTGCTCTTTCATATATACACATCACACATACAACACATTTAAATAAACAGACAAAAGATCCAGTAGTTGTAAGATTTTTCATTTGCCAGCTTTTAAGTTTCTTTTTAAAGTATGCAGCTTCCAGGGCCTCATAAGCAGTCACAGATGGAATGCAGAACAGATTCCCCAAAAATGAGGGTCCCATATTTATACCAGATCCTGGATCCCAAAAAGAGGGAATCAGCCCATTTCCCGTGGGAGTCTTATCTCTCAGTGGTGAGTGGGGATATTTCCATATCTTCCAGGGGGCCAAGAGCATGCCTTTCTGATCCAAACATGCAAAGAGTTGAGTATCCCTTTCTGCTAATATCTTCCTGGTGAACCACGAAGGGACTCAAGAGTGGCAAGAAGACAAAAATGGAAAAAAAACAGTTTATTCATCTGAGAAGAAAAAAAAAACTTTTTTCCAGAAAAAAAATGTTGCAAGAAGAGAAGAAATATAAAGGCCTTTTAAATAAATGTAGAGCTTGGCTACCCACTTTTTATTAAGCTGACTTTTAACCATGGCACTCTTTTGAAAAAGTCCTTTTAAATTTCTTATTACTGATCTCAGCCCAGCCAAATGGCCAATATTTCTGGCTTTTGAACTTTACCAACAATAACCTCACAGGCAAAACCAATAAGCCTATATTAAGGTTATTACTTAACCACAAGTTGACAAGGTTTTTTCAAAGAGATGGTTAGCAGTTTTTACAAAATCTAAAATTTCCAAAGGTAGCTCAGAGAAAGCAAAATTCAAGAAGGAAGTCAGAAGTTGTTCATGGAGGGGCAGAAAATCAACAAATGGCAAGATTCACACATATATGAACCAAAAAGTACTCATTCCCTAGGCCAGGAATTGAACCCTAAACTTGGGCACCCATTGTGAAAAGACAAACCCTTAGCTACTAAGCTACAGCATTGGGCAGTTTCCACTACTCTTCCTAGAAGGAGCCTAGAAGCACCCAATTTTTAGCTTGCAAAAACTTTTAACTGCTCAAGACAATTTTTAGGACTATCATATGAACAAAATTCCTATTCTCTGGATGGTAGAAACCAAGAGAAACTAATGCCCCATGGTTACAAGATCAAGCTTGTAGAATACAGAACAAGATGAGAGGGAAACATCATTCAGTTTTTTTTTTTTTGTTTCAGGGACCTGCAGCAAAGTTTGTTTCTGACCACTTTGCCGGAGTGTTTTAAACAGTGGTTTTATGGGATCCTAAGCACATGTTCTCCCCTGAGGTAGAATGATACAGAAAGACAAATTTATAGCACAAAGTATACCATATTCATTACAGCTTAAGACTAGTCTCAGAAATCCTTTTTCTCATTAATTAAAATTGCAAGAGATAATGCAAGAGATGGTGATTTTTACCATTCCTGCAACCAGTTTGTGCAAAGAGAGAGGGAAGGGAGAAAAGAATTGCCTGCAGCGGGGTAGGGAAAGCAAAGAGCTCATGGAGGCCAGAGAAAGACCCACCCATTCCAGTGACACTGAACCAGTTCAGGTGGCTGCTTGTCAGTCACAAAGGAGCCTTTTCCAGCACTCCTATCAGCTCTCAGTTGTCCCCCTTTGAGGAGAAAGAAGCTTTCCATGTCCCTGGTCCTGTACATGCTTAATTGTCTCATCCACAGCCATCACCAAAGAGTGCAACACAGATTAATCCAGAGAGAATAATAGTTAACATCCCATAGTGCCAAATCCATTTTTAACCAAGAAGAACTTTACTGAGAGGGGCCTCTAATCGCCTAAATCTTAGGAAGGACTCTAGCCTTCCTAAGTTGGGCCTTAAGTCCAAGTTCAGTCAGGCATCCTTGCCTTTTATTAAGAGGGGCCTTTAACACTCCCTGTGTTAGGAGAGACCTAACCCTCCTAAATTGGGCCTCTAACCCAATCTCATCCTTTACCTGAATAAAATGTGCCTCACCATGTACCCAAAGTTAGCCAATTGGTGCTGCAGTCTAGTTCCTTTGGGTCGGGGGTCTCCTCAGTATAGTCCCTTCATGGTTCATCAGGAAGATGTTACCAGAAAGGAAGGTCAGTCCAGACCCCAAGGGCGAGTTCCTGGATCTTGTTCAAGAAAGAATTTAAATCAAATCTATAGAGTAAAATAAAAGCAAGTTTATTAAGAAAGTAAAGGAATAGACCAGGCATGGTGGCTCATGCCTGTAATCCAGGCACTTTGGAGCCCAAGGCGGGTGGATCACCTGAGGTTGGGAGTTCAAGACCAGCCTGACCAACATGGTGAAACCTTGTCTTTAAAAAAAGAATAAGAAAAGAAAGTAAAGGAATAAAGAATAGCTACTCCATAGGCAGTGCAGCTCCGGGGGTTGTTGGCTGCCCATTTTTTTTTTTTTTGTTATTTATTGATTATATGCTAAACAAGGAGATTATTCATAAGTTTTCTGGGAAAGGGGTGGCAGTTCCCAGAACTGAGGGTTCCTCCCCTATTTAGACCATATAGGGTAACTTCCTGACATTGCCATGGTATTTTTAAATGGTCATGGTGCTTGTGGGAATGTCTCTTAGCATGCTAATACATTATAATTACTATATAATAAGCAATAAGGTTGACCAGAGGTCACTTCACCACCATCTTGATTTTGGTGGATTTTTGGCTGGCTTCTTCACTGCATCCTTTTATCTTTGTGACCTGTATCTTGTGCCAGCCTCCTATCTCATCCTGTAATTACAAATACCTAACCTCCTAGGAATGCAGCCCAGTAGGTCTCAGCCTTATTTTACCCAGACCCTATACAAGATGGAGTCGCTCTGGTTTAAACACCTCTGACATAACCACCCAGTGGATTCATCTTGCCTGCTGCCTAGACAGAGCCAACTTACAGGACAGAGGAACTGCAATAGAGAAAGAGTAATTCATGCAGAGCTGGCTGTGCAGGGGACCGAGTTTTATTATTACTCAAATCAGTCTCCCTAAGAATTCAGGGATTGGAGTTTTGTTTTGTTTTGTTTTTGAGCCACAGTCTGTCTCTCTTGCCCAGGCTGGAGTGTAATTTCAGCTCACTATAACCTCCATCTCCCAGGTTCAAGCAATTCTTATGCCTCAGCCTCCTGAGTAGCTGGGGTTACAGGCAAGCACCACTATGCCCAGCTAATTTTTGTATCTTCAGTAGATAAAAGGTTTCACCATGTTGGCCAGGCTGGTCTTGAACTCCTAGCTTCCAGTAATCTGCCCGCCTGGGCCTCCCAAAGTGTTGGGATTACAGGTGTAAGCCATTGTGCCTGGGAATTTTTAAAGATAATTTGGTGGGTAGGGGCTAGTGAGTCATGAATTCTGACTGATTGGGTCAGAGAGTCAATCACAGCAAGTAGAAGCTGTCCTCTTGTGCTGAGTCTATTTCCTGAGTGGGGGCCACAAGACCAGATGAGCCAGTTTTATCATTCTGGGTGGTGTGAGCTGATTCATTGAATGCAGGGTCTGCAAAATACCTCAAAAACTGAACCATTTCTAACCTTGCAGCTAATTTGTTAATCCTGCAAAGGCAGTCTAGTCCCCAGGCAGGAAAGTGGTTTGTTTTGGTAAAGGGCTGTTACCTTTGTTTCAAAACTACACCATAAACTAAGTTCCTCCCAAAGTTAGTCAGGCCTATACTCAGGAATGAACAAGGACTGCTTGGAGGTTAGAAGCAAGGTGGAATCAGGTCAGCTGTCTTTCCTGTAATAAGTGTCTCAGTTACAATTTTTGCAAAGGCAGTTTCAATTGCAGAACATGGAGCTCCATAGAGTAAGCCAGGGCAAGTGAGAGCCAAATGGACACTGGGAGAAATAACTAAACATAGGCAAAGAAGACCCTAAGATGATGAGAGGTGAAATGTCATCATATGCATTCTTTGTGCAAACTTGCCTGGAGGAGCAGAAGAAGCACCCAGACACTTCAGTCAGATTCTCACAGTTTATTGAGAAGTGGTCAGAGATGTGGCAGTCCCTATCTGCTAAAGGGAAAGGAAAAACCTGAAGACATACCAAAGGCAGACAAAGCCTGATATAAAAGAGAAATGAAAACCTGTCTTGCTCCTAAGGGAGAAACAAATAACAACTTCAGGAATTTCAGTGTGCACAAGAGGACTCCTCAGGCATTTTTCTTATTCTATTCTATTGCTCCAGAGTCAAAGGAAACCATCTGGACTATCCTTTGGGGATGTTGCAGAGAAGCTGGGAGAGAAGTGGAGTTGGTGTGAAAGGAAGAAGCTGAGGCACAATTAATACAAGTAGAGAGTTTATTTGGGCCAAGCTTGAGGACTGCAACCTGGGAGCACAGATTCAAGTTGCCGTGGATATACACTCTGTTACAAGTAGGTTTTTAAAGGAAAAGAAGAGGAAGTTTTTAAGTTGTTTGCCAATAATTTACATTAAAGTAACATAAGCTATTGATTGTCTATACATTGTTCTGTGCCTAGGAACATGAAGATAATTCAAATTCCAGGAACATGAAGATAATGGGTGAGGTAGATAGGAACAAGGTGTCTTTAAACAATTGCCCCCGGGCATGGGTGTACAGGGCGTGACTGAAGTCCCATACTTATGTCTCTGTGGACCGGATGGATTTTGCATACTTCACATAACTCAGAATGCTCTAAGCTGTTTTTCTTTTCTCGGGAATAATGATACTGCTGCAGATGACAAGCAACCTTAGGAAAAGAAAGCTGAGAAGCTGAAGGAAAAATACAAAAAGGAAATGACTGCATACCAAGCTAAAGGAAAGCCTCCCATAAAGGGAGTCATCAAGGCTGAAGAAAGCAAAGAAAAAAAGAAAGAAGATGAAGAGGAGGAGGAGAAATATAGAAAATGAAGATGATGATGATGATGAATAAATTGGTTCTAGCCCAGTTTTTTTTTCTTGTCTATAAAGCATTTAACCCCTCTGTATACAGCTCACTCATTTTAAAAACAATTGAAATACGTAAAATTTGTTTTTAAACTGTACAGTGTCTTTGTTTTATAGCCAACACACTACCTAATTTGTCTTTAGATAGCCCTGATGATATTTTCAATAGACTCTAACCTTGCCTGGTACAGTATGTAGGTTTTAAATCGGCATGGAAATTTAAAGCAGGTTCTTGTTGGTGCACAGTACAAATCAGTTACATATAGGGATGATGGTTTCTTCATCTTCGGTTTGCTTGGATGTGGCTTGTATAAAATAATTGTTTGTTAACTGAATAACACTCTCATTGAAAAAAAAAATGAAAAAGTTGCTGCATTGCTGCTAATTTGTAACTGCCCAATGGGTTTTTCTTGCCTACTATCCAGATGAAGCCAGTTTATCAAGACAGGAGAATTGCAATAGAGAAAGAGTTTAATACATGTAGACTCAGGTAAATGGGAGACCAGTTTTTTTATTGCTCAAATCAGCCTCCCCACAATTTTGAGGCTAGAGTTTTTAAAGATAGTTTGGCAGGTGGGAGACTAGAGACTGGGTCCTGCTGATTGGTTGGGAATGTAATCATACAGGTATGGGAAAATGGTCCTCATGTGCTGAGTCTGCTTCTGGTGGTGGCCACAGGACTGCCTGAGTCTTGACTGACAGATCTGAATGGAGCCTTCTGGTCATGAGAAATGCAAAAGTCTGAAACAGCATCTCAAAAGGCCAATCTTAGGTTCTACAAAAGTGATATAATTTGCAGGAATAATTGGGGAAGTTACAAATCTTGTAACCTCCAGAACACTAATTGGTGCTTGTTTAACTATATCTACATTTTAGCAAGATTCAGGCCACTCTCACAGTCCTAATTGTCAGGCCTCCATGCCTGGACCCAGAAAGTCTGAAGTCCTGCCTTCCTAGGCTGATCACCCTCCATCCCCTGCCTGCATTCGCCATTATCCCTGCCACCGGAGCTTACCCTGGACATTGAGCTTCTCTCCCCGCCCTGCCATCTTAACTGTCATTATGATAATGTGAGTACTCCTCACCCCACCCTGCCATCTTAACTGCTCTCACACCTTACCCCATCCACCATTGTAACTGAACTTATGGTAATATATGCTACTTGCCCCCACCCCCACCACCATAACTAATCTTACTCTGTAACAGCCCTACCCCCTAAAGTATTGCCTCAACCAATAAAACCAATTCCCACCCCTACTCCCTTCGCCTGTCCTTTCTCAGATTCAGCCGGCTTGCACCCAAGCATGAAATAAAATGGCCTTGTTGCCCACACAAAGCCTGTTTGGAAGATCTCTTTATTAAATGTGTTTAGTATTCGATACTATTGGATGCAAATAACACTAATCTTATGGACTTTTATTAGTTTTACAAAGGCAGTTTAGTTTTGGGAAGGGCTCTTACCAGTTAAACCATAAACTAAATTCCTCCCAAAGTTGGCTTGGCCTACACCTAGGAATGAACAAGGCTAGCTTGAAAGCAAGATGGAGTCAGCTTTGTCAGATTTCTCTTGCTGTCATGATTTTACAAAGGTGGTTTCAGTTTTGTTGACATTCTGAATGCTTCTAAGTAAATACAGTTTTTCATTAGTTAAAAAAAAAAATTTCATTGAATCGTGTGTGTGTCTGTGTGTGTGTGTGCACCTGTGCTCATGTCTATAGTGGGAGGGTGAAAGGTAGGAGTGAGGAACAGTCTCCTAACTTTTTAGTCCCACCTCTACCATGGTGTTCTGTGCCTTTTTTACACTTTTTCTCATTGTTTCCTGTGTTCTGTCCAACTTTGTCTCTGTCCTGACTTTTTGTCAAGATCCTCCCTGATTTATTTTGGGCATTGCATTTTTGGTAATCTTTTAGGGTCATTTTGATAATCTCCAAGAATCATCTTACTCTTCAAAGCTGATCTAAAAGATGGGTGAGCAAAGTTCTGCTCAAACTTTAGAAGAAGATATGAGCTGTTCTCAGAATGCCTTAATTTCAACAGCTCCATTGTTTCAATCTGTTTTGTCATTAATAACCAGCGTTGTGATTAATATATGCAGTTATACATAAAAGAGGTTTTGAAGATACATGAAGAGATTTTGAAATTGTAATGATTCTGAATACAAGAGGAAAAGTTATTGCTGATCTGTTATTCATATAAGAGGAATACGATTGCAAATGTGAACATAAATAAGAATGCAGCAATAGTAAAGAATAACTTGAGGGCATGGACATGTTTTCAGAATATCTATTTCCAGACAAAAGCCGTAGAAATAAAAGAGAATCATATCTATCTGTATTAGGGTTCTATAGAGAGATAGAACCAATAGGATAGAGATAGAGAGATGGAGATGGAGATAGAGATAGGTAGAGATAGAGATAGGGGCAGGGGTAGGGGTATGGGTAGGGATAGAGATAGAGCTAACTGAGATAGTGATAGAGCTAGAGAGAGACATAGAGTTAGAGATGATAGAGTTAGAGTAGGGATAGAAATAGAGGTGTATGAGAAGGGATTGACTAGGGAAATGGATTCATGTGACTATGGAGGCTAAGAAGTTATGCAACAGAACATCTGCAAGATGAAGACCCTGGGATGTCAGTCTAAATCCTAAAACCTCAGAACCTGGAAGCCAATGATTAATTTGCAGTCTGAGGCCAAAGGCCTGAAAACCCAGGGGGGCCACTGTTGTAAGTCCTGGAGTCCAAAGACTGGAGTTCTGATGTCCAAGTGCAAGAGTGTCCCAGCTCCGAGAGAGAGAGAGAAAAAAAAAATTCCCCTTTCTTCTACCTCTATCCAGGTCCTTAGCTGATTGAATGGGGCCCACCCACAGTGAGGGGGGGATCTTTCCCATTCAGTCCACTAACTCACAGCCAATCTCCTCTGAAAACACCCTCATATTCACACCCAAAAATGATGCTTTACCAGTTATCTAGATATTTCTTAATCCAGTCAAATTGACCTAAAATCAACTATCACATGATCTTAATATGCTTTACACCATGGAGCAATTGTACTTGTTTGTTCTTTGTCAGTGTGACTCCCTTTAAAATTAGCCTGCTCTCAGGGATTGCTATTCAGCAAATGGCCGTGAGAGAGACCAGAACACCACCTAAGAAATGTGGGCATTTTCCATTTCAACAGATTCATTTTATTGAGTGGCTACTTGGAGCTAGGTACTCTGTTGGTTGTGGGAAACATGAGCTGAACAAGGCAGACAAGGTCCATACTGTCATGGTATTTGCATTCTAGCAGAGGAAGAAAATTAAAAATGCAATAAAATCAAATATATAAAGTAATAAATGCTATTGAGGAATGTAAAACAGGTTAACAGAGAGCAAGTGGGCTGCCTTTTTGGTGGGTATGAAGTGGTATCTTAACAGGAGACATTTCAACTCCGGTCTGAATAACAGGAGGAATATAGCTGTAGGAGGATCAGGCAGAAGAAGATTCTGACAGGAAGCAGTAGTGTAAAGAGGGTAAGGCACAAAGTTGGCAAATTTTCAGACTAGAAACTGGGACTCTGGCTGAAGCCAAGATAGAAAGGGGCCAAATATCTAGAGCTCTGTAACCGAGGCATGAAATTTTATTCTAATTGTAAATCAAATCTGCTGGAGGGTTTTAAGTAAGGAAGTGACATGATTGCATTTACATTTAAAAAGTATTGTTGCGTAAGGGTAGTCATGTAGATCAATGGGATAGAATTAAGAGTTGAGAAATAAACTCATCTGTCTATGCTCAGTTCATTTTCAACAAGGGTGCCAGGGCCATTCAATGGGAAAATAATTGTCTTTTCAACAAATGATCCGGGAGCAAGTAGATGTCTACATGCAAAATAATTAACCCTACCTCACACCATATTCAAAAATTAATTCAATATGGATCAAACTCCTAACTGTAAGTGCTCAAACTCTTAGAAGAAAATCTAGGGGTGAGTCCTTATAACATGGGGTTTGGCAATGGATACATTTCTTTTTATTTTTGTCTCAAACAACCTATATTTATTATCTGACAGTTCTGTAAGGCAAAGTCCAGCACTGGTCTCATGGATATCAGGTCAACTCAGGGTATGTGACTGATTAAGAAATACCACAGAACTTTCTTACTTTCTCCCCTGACTCATGCAAAAAGAAGAGTTCATGTGAACACATAGTGAGAGGTGGCAGCCTGCAAGTCAAGAGAAGAGACCTCAGAATAAAATCCACCTTTCTGGCACCATGATCTTGGACTTCCCAGCCTCCAGAACTGTGAGAAATAAATTCCTGTTGTTTAATCTGCCTGGTTTATAGTATTCTGTCATGGCAGACCATGCTAAGACAAATTTTGACTTTTTATTGAAGTGGCTGTCCTCAGCCTTCTGCCCATCATCCCAGCTTTCTTTTGATTGTATAGATTGAGCAATGCCTTCACTGACTGCCCTCCTGTCTTGTTCTTAGGAATTCCATAAATACCACCTCATGTCCATACCTCTCTGCAAGTCAGGCCACCTGTCCACACTATCAGCTTCTGTTGGTATATGGTGGCTAGCTCTTAAGGGCACTAATCCTATCATGATAGCCCCACCCTCATGACCCCATCTAATGCTAACTACTTCCCAAAGGCCCCATCTCCAAATACCATCACATTTGGGTTAGGGCTTCAACATACGACTTTGGGGGTAGAAGACACTAATGTTCAGCTCTAACATAAATTTTTGCCCAGTTTCTGGTCCTGAGACACTTTTGGGACCTGAAATCCCTTGACTGAAAAAGAGGCCAGGTCCTCAGAAAGAAGGACCCCTGCAATCACACGTGATCTCCCAAATGTAACGGACTATTATCTCGAGTGTTCTATATCAGCCCCAGAAGTAGAGGCCGTTCCTTATGTCTGCCAACCCTGTGCTCTTTAGCATTCTCTTTATTTTTTGCTACCCAATCTCTCCATTCCTCAGTTATGATTATTTATATTAAACTCCCTGCATTCAAATTATTGTGTGGTTTCTCCCTCCTGACTTGATTGAGCCCTGACTCATACTGAAATGGCACCTGGAATGGTTTTATCTCCTACCCTCTAATTTGCATATATGTAACTAAGGCATCGAAAGAACTTGCTACTTCCTGCTCCTCAGATCTCATCAGCACAATGCTGTCAATGCCGTGGGCTACGATGATGTTTCATCAAATGTCAAGGTGATCCAGACCTCTGTGGACTGTTATGTGGCAGAGAGCAGCAGAATTGACTAGCTCTGAGGCAAGAGTGTCAAGGTCTCAAGAACTTGAAATAACATCAGAATGTCAGGTATAAAGAGCAGCCACCACCCCTGGGGCTGAGATGAAGTGGCCAGAGAAGAGGTCCCTCAAGCTGAGATGCAGACTTTATAGGAGAGGGCTTGGCCAAGGGTCTCTGAATGGCAGAGAAGACACAGTGGGGCTGCAACTGGGAGGAAGAGTTCCTCATGGAGAGAACTTCCTAATAGGAGCTGTCACATGAGGCAAACCTGCCAAGAGAGTAAAGACCCTGGCCTCTTACCTCAAAATAATGAGCCATTTATGACAAACCCACAGCAAACGTCATACTGAATGGTCAAAAGCTAGAAGCATTCCCCTTGAAAACCAGCACAAAGCAAGGATTCCCTCTCACCACTCATATTCAACACAGTATTGGAAGTCCTGGCCAGGGAAGTCAGGTGACAGAAATAAATCAAGGGCATCCAAACTGGAAGAGATGAATCCAAGCTAACTGGAAGAGATGAATCTAAACTATCCCTGTTTCCAGACAACATGATCCTACATCTAGAAAACCCCCTAGTCTCTGCCCAAAGGCTTCTTAAGCTGATAAAACAACTTCAGCAAGTCTCAGGATACAAAAGTAATGTACAAAAGTCATTAACATTCCTATACCCACAGCAACAGTCAAGCCCAGAGCCACATCAGAAAGGCAATCCCATTGACAACTGCCACACACACACACACACACACACACACACACACACACCCCAAAAAATGAAAACCTAGGAATACAGTTAACCAGGGAAATGAAAGAACTCTACAGGGAGAACTACAAAACACTACTCAAAGAAAACAGAGGCGATACAAATGGGAAAACATTCCATGCTCATGAATAGGAAGAATCAATACAGTAAAAATGGCCATACTGCTCAAAGCAATTTATAGATTCAATGTCATTCCTATTAAACTACCATTGACAATCTTCATGGAACTAGAAAAGACCCCAAATAGCCAAGGCAATTCTAAACAAGAGGAACAAAGCTGGAGGCATCATATTACCTGACTTCAAACCATACTACAGGGATATAGTAACCAAAACAGCATGTTACTGGTACAAAAGCAGACACATAGGCCAATGAAACAGAATAAAAAAACCCAGAAATAAGACTGCACACCTCCAACCATCTGATCTTTGACAAAGCTGACAAAAACAAGCAATGGGGAAAGGATTCCCTACTCAATAAATGGTGCTGGGATAACTGGCTAGCCATACGAAGAAGATTGAAACTGGACCCCTTCCTTATACCATACACAAAAATCAACTCAAGATGGATTAAACACTTAAATGTTAAACCCAAAACTATGAAAATCCTCTAAGGCAACCTAGGCAATACTATTTAAGACGTAGAAATGGGCAAAGATTTTATAACAAAGACACCAAAAGCAATTGCAACAAAACAAAAATTAACAAATGAGATCTAATTAAACTTAAGAGCTTCTATACAGCAAAAGAAACTATCAACAGAGTAAACAGACAGCCTACAGAATGGGAGAAAGTTTTTGCAAACTGCATCTGACTAAGGTCTAATATCCCCATCTATAAGGAACTTAAACAAATTTACAAAAAAAAGAAAAAAAAAAAAAAAAAAAAAAAAACCTCAGCAATCCTGTTAAAAAGTGGGCAAAAGAAGACATACAAAATTAATGTACCAACATGCAGCCAACAAACATGAAAAAAAGCTCAGCATCACTAATCATTAGAGAAATGCAAATCAAAACCACAATGACTCACACAAGTCAGAATGCCTATTATTAAAAAGTCAAAAAATAACAGATGCTGGTGACATTGTGGGGAAAAAGGAACGCTTACATGCCATTAGTGAGCGTGTAAATTACTTCAACCACTGTGGAAGAGTATAGCAACTCCTCAAAGACCTGAAAACAGAAATACCATTTGACCCATTACCAGGTGTATACCCAAAGGAATGTAAATTGTTCTTTTATAAAGGCACATTCACACATATGTTCACTGAAACAGTATTGACAATAGCAAAGACATGGAATCAACCTAAATGCCCATCAGTGATAGACTGGATAAATAAAATGTGGTACATGTACACCATGGAATACTATGCAGTCATTAAAAGGAACCATATCACATCCCTTGCAGGAGCATGGATGAAGCTGGAGGCCATTATTCTTAGCTAACTAACACAGGAACAGAAAACCAAATACCACATGTTCTCACTTATAAGTGGAAGCTAGATGATGAGAACACATAGACGTGTAGAGGGGAACAATAGACACAAGGGTCTCTTAGAACATGGAGGGTGGGAGGAGGGAGAAGATAAGGAAAAATAACTAAAGGGTACTAGGCTTAATACCTGGGTGATTAAATAAACTCACAACAAACCCCCATGACACAAGTTCACCTATATAACAAGCCTGCAAATGTACCCCTGAACTTAAAATTAAAAATTTTTAAAAGACCCTGAGCTGGCTCTTTCCTTCATGTTATCTCCCATTAGGGGTGCCCATTGGCCAAGACTTGCTTGCTGTGGTTTTGACCCTCTGAGATCTTGGTTCAGCCCTCGTCATTCATCCTTTGTTGTGAAAGGTGGCACAACTGAGTGCAGTTGACCCTGGAGCAATGTGTGGGATGGGGCACAGATCTCCCACACAGTCAAAAATTTGAAAATCCACGTATAATTTTGGCTTCTCCCAAACTGAACTATTAGGAGCTTATTGGCTGGAAGCCTTACTGGCCATGCAAACCATTGATTAACACAACTGTTTTGTATGTTATATGTGTTATATACTATATTCTTACAATAAAATAAGCTATAGAAAAGAAATTTTTTTTTTTTTTTTTTTTTTTTGAGACGGAGTTTCGCTCTTGTTACCCAGGCTGGAGTGCAACGGCGTGATCTCGGCTCACCGCAACCTCCGCCTCCTGGGTTCAGGCAATTCTCCTGCCTCAGCCTCCTGAGTAGCTGGGATTACAGGTACGTGCGACCATGCCCAGCTAATTTTTTGTATTTTTAGTAGAGACAGGGTTTCACCATGTTGACCAGGATGGTATC
Organism: Saimiri boliviensis; assembly: GCF_048565385.1. Classification (NCBI taxonomy): domain Eukaryota; kingdom Metazoa; phylum Chordata; class Mammalia; order Primates; family Cebidae; genus Saimiri; species Saimiri boliviensis. The sequence continues at coordinate 25,817,724 of NC_133460.1, read as the reverse complement.
GATCTCTCGACCTCGTGATCCACCCGCCTCGGCCTCCCAAAGTGCTGGGATTACAGGCTTGAGCCACCGCGCCCGGCCGAAAATATTATTAAGAAAATCATCAGGAAGAGAAAATATATTTACTATTCATTCAGCAGAAGTGGCTCATTATAAAGGTCTCCATCCTCACTGTCTTCACATTGATTAAGTAGGGGGAAGTGGAGGAGAAAGAGGAAGGGTTGATCTTGTCTCAGAGGTGGCAGAAGTGGAAGAGGTGGAGGAGATGGAAGCAGGAGCAGGAGAGGCAGGACACCCAATGCAACTTTTACTGAAAAAAATCTAGCTGTAAGTGGACCCACACAATTCAAACTCACATTGTTCAAGGATCAGCTGTAGTTTTCTCTTGCCCTGCTTCCTGCCAGCAGTTTCAGGGGTCCAGCAGGCTTCTTTTGTTTTACACTCTCTGTCTTTTATAGGACTCTTTTAGTCCAAGCTGATAGTGTTTCTGCTGAAATTATTTTCTTAAGAATTTCATAGTCTTGTGTATTATATTAGGGTTCCTTCCATTAGACAAAACCCACACCCACACATGGTTAGAGGATAACCCCTTCTCTATTTTTGTCTCTTGCTGAGACTTCTAAGGACATCAACCTTAAGTCTAGAAACCCTCCAGTTTGGCCCAGAAGATCCGTGAGGCACACCCTTAACCTCAACTTGAAAAACCCCCTTGCATGACTGAATACTCTGACCTTTTGGTCTTTCTGAGGTTTTGGCAGAAGTTTGTGCAGTCACACCCTTGGCTTTTTTGCTCTGCCAGACTTTCACATGCAGTCTTTTCTCTTTAGCATTTTTGCCACCTGGATAAAGTGAGAATTTCCCAAATCAAGCACAGTGTTTCTGTTTCACTGTTCTTCTCTCAATTTATCTCTCTTTTCTGGCATTTTGCTGTAAGTAGCAAGAAGGAACCAGGCTGCAATTCAGGTTCCCTTGGACATCTCCTCAGCTAAATATCCAAGTTCATCACTTAGAAGTTCCACTTTCCAAGGAGCTAGAATAGATAACTCTGCTAAGCTTTCTTCCACTCCATAACTAGGATTCCTTTCCTTCCAATTTCCAATAAAATGTTCCTCACTTCCTTATAGCCCTCACTGGCAGCACCCTTAAAGACCAGATTTTTACTAGGTTTGTTCAAAATGACTTCAGTTTTCCCCATCATGATCTCCAAAATTCTCCTCAAATTCTCTTCAGCCTCTGCCCACTCTCAGTTTCAGAATAATTCCCTCATTCTTTGTGTAATCACCTGACCGGTTCTTCCTGCCCACTGCACATATAGAGCTGATTCACTGAGACAGTGGTATTGCAACAAAGAACATTTAATAAACACAGCTAGCCAAGCAGAAGACGGGAGTTTATTACTCAGATCAGCCTCCCACAAAGCTCAGAGGCCAGGGCTTCTCTAGGATAGTTTGGCAGGAAGGGGCTGGGGAATGGGGAATGATGATTGTTTGGATCAGGGATGAAATCATGGGCGGGGAGGGGGCCAAACCTGTCTTCTTGCACTGAAGCAGCTCCTGGGTTGGGGGCTGGGCACATCACAGAAGACACTGAATTCATTCCATGGTGTGAGTCGCAAGTGCAGGTAAAGTCACCAGAATGCAAAATCTGAAAAATACCTCAAAGATCAACCTTAGGTTTTGATAATAGTGATGTTATCTATAGAAGCAATTGGAGAAGTTACAAATCTTGTGACCTCTGGCTACATGACTCCTAAGTCATAATCCTACAAAGACAGTTTTGGTCCCTGAGTAAGGAGGGGGTTAGTTTCTGGAGAGAACTGTTAGTTTCTGGAAAGAACTGTAATCATCTTTTTAACTAAATGCCTCCCAAAGTTAGTTTGATTTAGGCCCAGAAATGAGCAAAGATAGCTTGTAAGATTAGAAGCAAGATGGAGTAGGCTATGTCAGATTTCTCTCACTGTCATAATTTTTGCAAAGGTGGCTTTAGCAGTGCCCCACTCTATAGTACCAAAATCTGTCTTAGGTCTCTATTGCTGCACTACAAAGTATCACAAATTTAGCCATTTAACACAACCATTTATCAGCTCACAGCTTTGCAGGTCAGAAGTCCAGGCACAGCGCAACTGGGCTTTCTGCTCAGGGTCTTACAAAGTTAAAATCAAGGCATTGGCCAGCACTGCATCCTCATCTGAGCCCAGGGTCCCTTTCCAAGGTCATGTGGTGGTGGCAGAACTCAGTTCCTTGCAGCTGTGGGATGAAGGTCCCCTTTCTTTGCTGGCTGTCAGCTGGGAGATACTCTGAGTCTTAGAGGCCACTTGCATTCCTTGCCACATTCCCTCCTCCCCATCTTTAAAGCCAGTAATATGGAAATCACTCTCATATCAAATCCTTCTCACACTTCAAATCCCTTTCATCAGGAAGAGCCCAATCCCTTTTAAGGACCCTCGTGATTAGGTCTGGCCTGCCCAAAATCATCTCCCTATTCTTAGGTCAATTTTTTGGTGATCTTAATAACATCTACAACACCCCTTTGCCGTATAATTTAACGTAATAATGGGAGTGAGATTATGTTTACAGGTTCTGCCCATATTCAAAACCAGGTGATCATGCAAGGGCGAGAGTCACTGGCGATTATCTTAGAATTCAGCCTACCACCAGCACCTACCCCACAGCGTTATTTAGTAAGGACTAAATAAGTTGATATATATAAAACACTTAGGACAGTGGCTGGAACATAGCCGTTGTCGATTCTTGGCCCTTATTGTTGTTGTTAAACACAGATTCCTAGGCTCCCTTCCACCACTGGAGCCAGAACCCTCAGCATGAGTCAGAAAGGAGTCTGTCTCTCCAGATCCTGGGGTACTTGGTGCCCACTGAGACGTGGCCTCCAGGATCCAGACCAGGCGGCACATTTCTAACATTGCCTTCCTCAGGAGGCACCTCTCCACCTCTGCTGCTCCCTAGTGTGGCTGATGTTGCTTCTTCTTCTATTTGCCTCCATCTGCTGGTTATTTCCCTGCCATCAGCTCGGCATGTCTTGCTCCCCAGAATAACTATCATGGTGTCCAATGGTAATGTTTTTTCCAAAAGTCACAGTTCACATTATCCACTTCAGAAATGTGGTATTTTATTTACAGTTGGCTATTCCAGCCTAGGGGGTCAACACAGAAGGGCACAGGTAGAAAGCAGGAGCCAGGGTGCAGAAATCAGCAACTATCCCAGGAAAAATCCCAGTAGAACAGAATAATATTCAAGAAAAGAATGCAAAACTTTCTCAAACAATTAACACCTTGGGATCATGGCTTTGATCAAAAAATTTTAAATCCTTATTGGGGATGAGGGCTGGGAATCGCAGCCAGTGTGGTGTGTGGTGTTTTCTGACTGATAAAGGAATCTGAGGCTCTTGGTCCAGCTGAGAAAATGCCAGGCTCAGCGAGTTCCCACAGTGGAAGCAATTTGGAAGTGGTTTGGAGGAGATCAATTCTCTGCCCAAAAGGTCTAAACAAACCCAAACCAGGGCTTTTTACACAAATGATTAGAAATGAAAGCAAAATTTCATCAAAACAAAGGTGCGTGTGCAAGATATTGGCCCCTTGGTGTCATTTGAAGGAAATTAATGTGGAGAGACAAAGAGATGGAGTCTGCAATATGCAATGCTCCAGAGACCTGCCTGTGAGTTTGTTCCTAGTGTAGCAGAAATAAATGCTCCCAGCAAACCTTCAGGGAGAAATGAGACGTGTGCATAAGTAAGATTAATCAGTAAAGCTAGCATCCACCTAATGAGTCATCTTTGACATCATAAAACTTGAAAAATACAAGGTTGTGGCCTGTCAGATCTCCATACTCTCAGCAAAAGTAAAACAGTCCTGCTTTAGTGCACAGCTCGGGGTGTGCTCTGGAGCACACTGGACTCAGCAGAGAGGAAATGATAGAAAAATGGGCGTGTCCTGGGTTTTGTTGACTTAACATGTGAGGAGACTCGGGATGGAGTGCTGGGGTGGAGAAAAATGGAGGTGTAGGGCTCATGCACCTTCACCCTTCGGGAACCCTCTTTCTATCCCAAAGAAACACAGAGGGACTGTGTTTCCATCCGAACAAACCGTCCCTCAGGTTTTTTCTGGAACACAGTTCCAGCTTCCAAGAGGCTAGGAGCAGGAGAGGTGTCGAGCATCCCACACACACCGGCTGCTCTGCGTTCAGATGCAGGCCCGGCACTCGCGTGTTCAGGGCCTGCTGGGGCCAGACTGCTCTGCATCCTTGCACATCATGTTTTCTTCTTGTGTCTTGGTAGTTCTGCATTCTTCATATTATTCCCACTTTTCAGATAGACAAACTGAGGTTCCAAGTTACGCAGCAGGTACTACGTGAAGCTGCGGTTCTGAGCTCAGGTGTCGGCTCTTAGCAGAACCTCCATGGGGCAAGACATTCAGAAGTTTCCAGTCCTGCAGGAGGATGCTGGAGTGGCCTTCTGTCCACCCATGCTGCCAGTTCTCTGCCCCCATCTGTTACCAGGTCTTGTAAGCCAGCCCCCACCTGGAATGAGCTCTGCTTCTCTGCTGTCTACCCAAACCTGCTCACACACCTCTTCTACTTCCCTTGAACCTGAACATCTCTTTGTGTCCCTGAAGAGACCTAGATTTCTGCCACCCTAGCCATCAAAATGCTAATCTCTAATCCTGGAAACTCAGAGGTTACAAGCAAGTCAGACTGTGGTTGCCTGACCATACACTCCCCTGGAACTTCCCAGTTTTGAAAGCTTTCTTTAAACATTTGGAATGCTGAAACCCACCTTTCCCTGATTGACTGATTCCATCCAGATGGGTGACAGCAGGCCCCAAGAACCCTAAACAGTTCCTCTGTGGTTAGAACCTCCTGAAAGAACATCCAGGCCCCTCTGCTGTGCACAGTCAGATTCCATGGGAGCAGCATCCTCCCTGCAGTGACCCCACCACCTGGCACCACTGCTCGCCCCCAACCTGCACCCAGAACACACCAGCCTCATGTGGCTGGCTCCCTGGCTTATTCCATAAGACTTAATGGCAGCATCTCACAGCCTGGACACACAGCACCCTGTCCCAAGTGACTGATCCTGACAGCCTTCAGCAGGGGAAAGATCAGGCTCTCTCTCTCTCTCAGGCCATCGGCGTGCTCCCTGTATAGCCTGCAGGGAATGAGAGAGGAGGTTTCTGGGACTCTTCCTCATGATAGCCGTTGAGTGTGGATCTGACAACACACCTGGACTGGTGCCCTGGTGTTACCAGTGGAGGGTGTTCAGATTCTTGGTGTTTTGAACAAAGAATTGGACAAAATGCACAGAGCAAGCAAAGAATGAAGCGACAAAAGCAGAGATTTATTGAAAATGAAAGTACCCTCCACAGGGTGGGAGCGGTCCCGAGCACAAGGGCTCAAGAGCCCGTTTACATAATTTTCTGGGATATAAATACCCTCTAGAGGTTTCCCATTGGTTATTTGGTGTACACCTTATGTAAATGAAATAGGGGTCTGCAATCAGTATGATTCGTTGCGGAAAACAATCCACAATTTTCCATCAGCCATGCAGAAAAAGAGATGGGGGGTTGCAAAGGGAGTAGCCTCCAGTCCTTTTGTCATTTAGGCATGAAAAGTTGGGGTTTTCCTTTTGGTTTAGTTCTAGGAGGTCAGCGTGAATTGGCCTTAGGTTCCCTTCCTCCAGACCCTGTTCTTCTGCCTCATTGGCTCAATCCCAGAGTCCTATGCATCCTGATGAGCCAGTTAATCTCTCTGAGCCTTGTTTCCACATTCTTCACTCATTCAATGAGCATTTACTATGCCTACCATGGGCCTGTACTGTTCTAGGCACTGAAGATATAGCAGCAAAAAACAAAGATGCAATCTCTGTTTTCTTGGCACATACATTTTAGTAGAGAAAGAAAAACGATAAATGTGTAAGCAAATAAATAAATGCAATATAGTCAGACAGTGACAAATGTCTTGAGCAAAAGAGGAAAGTTCAGTGACAGAGAGACTATGGCTGCTCAGATAAGGGGGACTTGGCTAGAGTGGCCAGGGAAGGCATCTCTGAGGAGGGATCTTTGAGGTGAGGCCTGGTCATCACAAGGAAGCCAGCATGGGAAGACCTAGAGTAAGGTGCGAGGAGGGAGGAGCAGAGGTCAGAGAGGCTTGGGTTCAAGGAGCAGGGCAGGGTGAATGGCCAGAGCGGGTGGGAATGATCTGAGGCTGAGGTGTGAGTTGGGCTGGACTGCGTGAGGCCGGGGCCGGCAAGGCCCTTGTTTGAACTGCATTCTAGTCTTAATACAAAACCACTGGATGGTTTTTGGTAAGAAAACCTAAGCTATAACCCATGTAGCGTGTTACTGTACTTAATACCATCAGCAACTGTCGCACATAGTATTTGTATATCTAAACATAGAAAAGATACAGTAAAGAGATACAAAATGGCACACCTGTATAGGGCACTTACCATGGCTGGAGCTTGCAGCCCTGGAAGTTGCTCTGGAGGGTTAGTGAGTAGTGAGTGCATGTGAAGGCTTAGGGCATTATTGTATACTGTAAACTTTATACTGTACACTTAAACTACACTAGATTTCCTTAATTATTTTTTGCTTCAATAATAAATTAACCTTAGCTTATGTCAGCTTTTTTGCTTTAGAAACTTTTAATTTTTAAGAAACTTTGACTTTTGTAGCAACACTTAGCTGAAAACACAAACATAGCCAGGCACAGTGACCTTTGTATTTGATCATGGTTGTTATCCCAGCACTTTGGGAGGTCAAAGGGGATGGGTTGAGCCCAAGAGTTTGAGACCACCCTGGCCAACATAATGAGACTCTGTCTCTACAAAATATCCATAATTAGCTGAGTGTGGTGGCAAATGCCTACAGTCTCAGAGAGTTGGGATGGCTTGAGCCTGGGAGGTTGAGGCTGCAGTGAGCCCTGATTGTGCCAGGCTGGGCCACATAGTGAGACCCTGTCTGAAAAAAAAAAAAAAAACCACTTTGTACATCTGTACAAAAATATATTCTTTCTTATATTATTATTCAATAGGCATTTATCTATTTTTAATTTTTTTTTTTACTTTTTAAATATTTTTGTTAAAAGTAAAGAAACAAACACACACAGTAGCCTAAGCCTACGTGGGGTCAGGACCATCAATATCACTGTCTTCCACCTCCACATCATGTCCTACCAGAAGGTATTCAGGGGCATAACACACCTGGAGCTGTCATCTCCTGTGATGATAAGGCCTTCTTCTAGAATATCTCTGGAAGGCCCTGCCTGAGGCCACTTTAACTGTTTTGTTTTTCTTTTTTTTTTTTTTAAGTAGAAGGAGTACACTCTAACATAATGATTAAAGTATGATATAGTAAATACATAAGCCAGTAACATAGTTGTTTATTATCATGATCAATTATTAAGTACTGTACATAGTGATGTAATCCTTTTTTTTGAGATGGAGTCTTGCTGGGGAATACAATGCTGCAATCATAGCTCACTTAACTCTCCAATTCCTGGGCTCAAGCAATCCTCCCACCTCAGCCTCCTGAGTAGCTGGGACTATAAGCATGTGCCACCATGCCTGGCTAATTTTTTCCGCCTTTTATAAAAATGGGGTCTCACTGTGTTGTTCAGGCTGGTCTTGAACTCCCAGCCTTAAGCAATCCTCCCACCTCAGCCTCCCAAAATGCTGGCATTGCAGGTGTGAGCCACTGCACCTGGCCCTGTTCAAAACTTTTCTATGACCAGCAGCATGGCAGGTTTGTTGACACCAGCATCACCATAAGCTCACGAGCCGTATGTTGCACTATGAAGTTATGACAGCTACGATGTCACTAGGCAATAGGAATTTTTCAGCTCCATTGTAATCTTAATGAAACCACTATCATCTGTGTGGTCCCTCATGGACCAAAATATTATCATGCAGCACGCAATGGTATGTGGATGGAACATGAGTCATGAGACCAGGTGAGAGCACCTTGAGGCAATGTGTAAGAAGAAACGACGGGCCAAGCTCTGGTGCCTCCGCCATGGGGAGGATGAGCACAAGCAACCAGCAAAGGAGAATGAGATAGAACAGGCTACTGGGGTATGAGGCCAACTGAGAATGAGAGAAGGCCACAGAATGCAAGAAAGGACACATGTCAAGAAGCAGGGAGTGGTTTGATGTGTTTACGCCACACACTGCCTAGGACCACTTTAAAAACTGAACAAAGTGAGAGCTCCTATGGGGCATGATGGGGCATGCCCGGTGTGCCACCATTATTACTACTGAAAGGTTGTGGCTGGGCACAGTGGTCACACCTGTTATCCCAGCACTGTGGGAGGCCAAGGCAGGAGGATCACCTGAGTTCAGGAGTTCAAGACCAGCCTAGCCAACATGGTGAAACCTGTCTCTACCAAAAATACAAAAATTAGTCAGGTGTGGTGGCTCACGCCTGTAATCCCAGCTACTTGGGAGGTTGAGGCAGGAGAATCGCTTGAACCCAGGAGACAAAGGTTGCAGTGAGCCAAGATCGTGCCACCACACTCTAGCATGGTGACAGAGTGAGATTCCATCTCAAAAACAAACAAACAACAACAACAAAAAAAAACACTGGGCCTTCAGGGCCCACTGTTCTCATGAAACTATGTTCTGCTGTGGGCCTTTCCGTTACAAATTGCCAGTGACCTTTTTCTTTTCTTTTTTTTTTTTAGAAACAGCATCTTTTTCTGTCATGCAGGCTGGAGTACAGTAAGCACAATCACCTCTCACTGCAGTCTTAAACTACTGGGCTCAAGTGAGCCTCTTGTCTCAGTCTCCCAAGTATCTGGGTCTACAGACATGTGCCACCATGCCCGCCACTTTTATTTCCATTTTTTGTAGAGATGGAGTCTCACTATGTTGCCCAGGCTGGTCTAGAACTCCTGGCCTCACACAATGCTCCCGTCTCAGCTTCTGAAAGCACTGGGATTGTGGGCATGAATGACCATGCCCAAATTGTTGGTGACTTTTAACAAAAGAAAGAGCAATATGGCATCATTTCTCTCAAAATCTTATTGAAATTGGAGTGGCCATTGGATACTGAGAAAATTCTAATGAAGTGGACCCAGAAGGATCAAATGGGAAAAGAAAATGAAAAAAATAAAAGGCACAAAGAGTTTACAAACATCATGCCTGAGGGCCAGAATTTTCCCTAAGCATGCAGAAAACTGATTGCCAGAGGAAGAGCAGAGGATCATCCCAACCTTATGAGGACCGCAGACTCCAACATCACCTAGTTAGTCCTGGCCACACATTGGTTGATAAAAGGGATCAACCAACATTGTGGATCAGCAGAAAGAACTGAGTAACTTTGGGGATATTTATAAAAGATCAGGCAGTATGAAACCATTGTTTCAAAAGGTAAAACAACCCAGTCATTTCTAAACATCTCTATGCTTCTCCATGTCTTGAGCAAGCCACAACTAAACAGCTACCCGACAATAATGAGCTTCTCTGGTGCTTGACTCTGTGATGTGTGTGTCTGTGTGTGTGTGTGTGTGTGTGTGTGTGTGTGTGAGAGAGAGAGAGAGAGAGAGAGAGAGAGAGCAAAAGAGACAGAGAGAAAGGTACAGAGATTCCCATATGCCCCCTGCCCCCACACATGTATAGCCTCCTCCACGTCAACATCTCCCCCCACCATTTGTTGTAACTGGTGGACTGCAGTGACACATCATTGTCACTGAAAGTCCACAGTTTACATCAGGGTTCACTCTTGGTGTTATATACTCTATGGGTTTTTGTAAATGTATAATTACATGTACCCATCATCACAGTGTTAACACAGAGTTGTGTCAGTACCCTGAAATCCTCTGTGCTCTGCCTATTCATCCTTCCCTGCCACCAACCCCTAGCAGCCACCAATCTTTTTACTGTCTCCACAGTTTTGCCTTTTTCTGAACATCCTATGACCGGAATCATACAGTATGTAGCCTTTTCAAAGTGGCTTCTTTCTCTTAGTAATATGCATTTGAGGTTTCTCTGTGTCTTTTCATGACTTAATGGCTCATTTTTTCTTAGTGCTCAGTAATATTCCATCATCTGGATGTAGCACAGTTAATCCATTCACCTACTGAAGGACATTGTGATGGCTTCCAATTTTTTACGATTATAAATAAAACTGCTGTGAACATCCATGTGGTAATGCTTTTCAATTCCTTTGGGTGAATGGAATACTAAGGAGCACAGTTACTGAGTTGTCTGGTATGTTTAGCTTTGTGAGACACCACTAAGCTGGGCTGGGCACAGTGGTTCATGCCTGTAACCCACACATTTTGGGAGGCTGAGATGGGAGAATGGCTTGAGACCAGGAGTTTGAGACCAGCCTGAGCAACATAGTGAGATGTCGTCTCTACTAGAAATTAAAAAAAAAAAATTTTTCAACAAGGAAACCACCTGTATTAAGCCATTCTTGCATTGCTGTAAAGTAATGTCTGAGGCTGGGTAATTTATGAAGAAAAGAGGTTTTAATTGGCTCACAGTTCTTCAGGTTGTACAGGAAGCACCACCTACTGGGGCCAGCATCTGCTTAGCTTCTGGGGAGGCCTCAGGGAGCTGTTACTCATGGCAGAAAGCAAAGCTGGAGCAGGCCCTTCACATGGCCAGAGCAGGAGCAAGAAAGAGGGTGCCGGGGAGATGCTGCACACTTTTAAACAACCAGATCTCAATTACCAGTGCTCACTTACTATCAGCACTAGGACAGCACCAAGCCATGAGGGATCCGCCCCCATGGTCCAAATACCTTCCACCAGCGCCCCCTCCAACACTGGGGGTTACAATTCAACATAAGATTTGGGAAGGACATATATCAAAACTGTATCACCAAAAAACTGCCTTCCAAAGCGCCAGTTCCAGCTGGGCATGATGGCTCACACCTGTAATCTCAGCACTTTGGGAGGCTGAGGCAGGCAAATCACTTGAGGTAAGGAGTTTGAGACCATCCTGGCCAACGTGGTGAAACCCCATCTCTACTAAAAATACAAAAAGTAGCCAGGCATGGTTGGTGCAAGCCTGTAATCCAGCTACTTGGGAGGCTGAGGCAGAAGAATCGCTTGAGCCCAGAGTCAGAGGTTGCAGTGAGCTGAGGTCATGCCACTGCACTCCAGCCTGAGACACAGCAAGACTCCGTCTCAAAAAAGAAAAGAAAAGAAAAAGAAAGTGCCTGTTCCTGCACTCCAGCCTAGGACAGAATAAGACTCCATCTCAAAAAAAAAAAAAAAAAAAAAGAAAGAAAGAAAGAAAAAGAAAGTGCCTATTCCCTGTTGCATCCCCACCAGCAATTAATGACAGAGTTCCTGTTGTTCCACCTCCTCACCAGCATTTGGTATTGCTGTGTTCTGAAGTTTTGCTGTTCTAGTACGTGGATAGTAGTCAAAACCAGATTTTGAAATGAAGTAACAAGGAACATATTTACCTTTTCACTGGAACAATAGAAGATCCAGTCAAAATATACGAAACCATGTATTTCAACACATTGGACATCAGGCAGTGGAGGACTGGAATACCAGAGAGACGGGGGACAATGAGATTAGCACTAATTTACTCAGCTTGGCACCTTGAGAGTTTCCAGCCTGCCGAGGGTCTGGCAGGGTCGGGGACTGCACCAAAGAGAGCTGGAAGACTGGTTTTAGAACACGGAGTTGAGAGTTTGAAACAGCTAAGCTAGAGTTCAGAGGACAGAGTGCCAAAGAAGGGAGCACTACACAGAGATACAACTGTGGAGACTTACGGAGGCTTAGAGCATTTAGCAGACTATTGATCTGCATGTGTGTGTAAGGAAGTTACCCAGCTCTGGGGAAAGAACTATCCAAAATGTTTCGAAGGAGCAATGCCCAATGCTCACACAGAGAGAAGAATAGGGCCTTTTCCTACCAGGCAGATGGAAAAAACCTCGTAATTTCACAGTAGGAGACTCAGGAATGTCTTGCCTCAGTAATGCAAAATAATCAGATTGAGACTGGGCACTGATCCACACCCACCAAACAAATCATAAATCGACACTTCAAAGATCAAGCTGTCTCTGAATAAATTAACTGCATTCCAGAACTAAGCTCTAGAAGATTTATAGGAATGGAAAATATTTAGCACCTAGTAAGACAAACTCTCAAGGTCTGACATCCAAAAAAACAAACAAAGAAAAAGGATTAACAGGCATTCACAGAGGCAGGAACACATGATTCATAATTAGAATAAGGAAGTTATTTTTTTAAAAGACCCAAATCAAATTCCTGAGGTGAAAATTACATTCTTGGGATTAATGGCAGAATAGGCACTGCAGAAGAAAAGATTATTGAACTTAAAAACATTGTGATAAAAACTACCCCAAATGAAGAGAAAAATAAATTTTAAATTGAAAAAAATATCAGTGAGAGTTTTAGGACAACTTTAAGCATCCTAATAAATGTGTAAGTAGAGTCTCTGAAAGGACAGGGTCATGAAGAAAATATTTGAGAAATAATGGCTGACAAATTTCCAAACTTGGTGAAAACTATGAGTGCACAGACTCATGAAGCTCACCAAACCCCAAGCATAGAAACATGAAGAAAACTACACCACAGCATATTGTAACTGAATTGCTTACAACCAGTGATAAAGAGAGGATCTTAAAAGCAACCAGAAGAAAAAGACATGGTATGTACAGAGGACAAAGATAAGGATGACCGTTGTTTTCTCTTTGGAAACAGTGCAATCAAATACATAGTGGAGGTATCTTTAAGCACTGATAGAAAAATAATAATAATTTTGATTTCTAAACACCCCAAAAAGTCTTTCCAAAACAAAGGTGAAATAAAGACTTTTCCAACATTTGGAAGCTGAAATAATTCATCATGAGTAGACACAAACCACAAGAAACAGTAATGGAAATTCTTCAAGCAGAAGTAAAATTATACCAGATAGAAATCTGGATATACACAAAGGATTGAAGAGCACCAGAAATAGTGACTACATGGGTAAATGTATAAGACATTTTAATTACTTAATTTGCTTTAAAATATAAATTGTTTAAACAAAATAATGACGATGTATTGTGTAAAATGTGAAATAGCATAAAGGCCAGAGAGAGAGAGTACCATAGAAGGTTCTCATACTCTATGTCAGAGTTTCTCCAACACAGGACCATTGATATTTTGGGCCAAATAATTTTCCACTGTGAAAAACTATCCTGTGCATTATAGGATTTTAGCAGTATCCCTGGCTTCTACCCACTAAAGGCCCCTAGTCTCTGCATATTGTCAACTGTCTTCTGGTGGACAAAACTGTCCTCTGGCTGAAAATCAATGCCATATGTGAAAAGTGCAAGGTTCTTTGAACTGACTGCACCATGGACTACACCATACTCAAGCCGTGGTGACCCCTGTGACCCACAGGTACACCTCCAGATGGCCTCCCAGAGCCAGAAAGTTTAAGGTAACAGAAAAACTGCAAAAGGAGAATAGCTAGCTCCTGTAGTGCCTGAGTAACCAACCTTGTGACATTCCACCATTGTTCCTGCCTCAACTGATACATCAACCTTGTGACACTGGACCCTGTGACCTGATTAACCAACCTGTTGACACTCTACCACTGTTCCTGCCTCAACTGATAGGTCAACCTTGTGACATTGGACCCTGTGACATACCCCCTGACTTGTATAAATACCACCCTAAACTGTAAATTTTCATTACCTACCCCCAACCTATAAAACCAGCTCCTATCCCACTACCCTCTGCTGACTCTCTTTTCGGACTCAGCCCACTCAGACTCAAGTGAATAAACAGACTTGTTGCTCACACAAAGCCTGTTTAGGTGGTATATTCATTCAGAGCATGCTTAACAAAAAGGTTTAATATCACTTAAAGATCAATGGTGTTAAGTTAAAAAATACATAATAAACCCTAGAGTAAGTACTAAAATAACAAAATAAAGAGATAATAGGCCAACAGATAAAACAAAATTGAGCATTAGAAAACATTCAATCCCTGGCTCAAGCCTGTAATCCCAGCACTTTGGGAGGCCAAGGCGGGTGGATCACGAGGTCAAGAGATCAAGACCATCCTGGTCAACATGGTGAAACCCCGTCTCTACTAAAAATACAAAACATTAGCTGAGCATGGTGGCGCGTGCCTGTAATCCCAGCTACTCAGGAGGCTGAGGCAGGAGAATTGCTTGAACCCAGGAGGCGGAGGTTGCGGTGAGCCGAGATCGCACCATTGCACTCCAGCCTGGGTAACAAGAGCGAAACTCCGTCTCAAAAAAAAAAAAAAAAAAAAGAAAACATTCAATCCAAAGAAAGCATAAAAAGGGTTTAAAAGGAATAAAGAACACATTAGATGGGATACACAGAAAACAAGGAAGGGTGACAGTCTTAAACCTAACTATATCGAAAAAAATCACCTTAGATGTGTATGGTTTAAATACCCAATTAAAAGGTAGAGAGTGTCAAACTAAATAAAAAATCAATACTAAATGTCATGTTGCCTAAAACAATTGCACTTTAAATGTGAAAACAGAAATAGATTAAGATTCAGGATGGAAAATATATATATATATATAACACTAACACTAATCAAATAAAGCTATAGTGGCTATATCAATATCAGACAAAGATTTCAGAGCAAAAAATAATATTAGGGATGAGAAAGGTCATTTCATAAAGACTAAGGGGTCAATTTACCAAGAGGACATAACAATAATAAACACATATGCCCTAATAAGGGAGTTTCAGAATATATGAAGTAGCAGCTGATAGAACTGTCGTGAAAAATAGTCAGATCTATAGTTATAAATATTAATACTCTTCCTCAATAATTGATAGAATAAGCAGACAGGAAATCAACAAAGATATAGTAGAGTTGAGTATTCTTAGTCAAGTTGACCTATTTGACATTTATGGAATGCTCCATGGCAAAGTACTCTTTCTTTTCCAGTAGTTGCAGAACATTTACTAGGATATTCCGGAATACGAAATTGGTCTCATCAAATCTCAAAATATTCCAGTCATACAAAATATGTTCTCTGAACAAAATGGAATTAAATTAGGAACCACTAACAGAAAGATGTCTGAAAACCTCTAAATATTTGAAAATTATATAACACACTTCTAAATAATCTGTGGGTCAAGAATAAATCAAAGAAAAGGTAGAAAATATCTTGAATTTAATAAAAATGAAAACACAACATATCAGAATTTTTGGGATGCCAATAAAACAGTACTTAGGGGGTAAGAAAAGTCTCAAATCAGTGACCTCTGTTTTCATCTCAATAAAGTAGAAAAGTTTAATTTAGGTCAAATTAAATTCAAAGCCAAAGAGGAGGAAAGAATAAGGATCAATGGAGAAATCAATTACAATTGAAAACAGAAAAACGAGAGAAAATGAAACTAAAAGCTGGTTCTCTGGGAAGATCAATAACCTTGGTAAACTTCTAGCCAAACTGATCAGGAGAAATGAGAGAAGGCCCAAATTACCAATGTTAGAAATAGGAGTGCTGATATCATTACAGATTCTACATGTATTAAAACAATAAGAAGATAATATTATGAATAATTTTATGCCAATAAATTCATGACTTAGATTAAGTAGACACATTTTGGCTATGTTTCTGCTATTACCTTATCATCTTTCAACTTCTAAATGTTGGAGCACACAAAATTGCCTTTGGCAATCTTCTCTTTTCAGCCCAACCAGCAAATAGGTCCCTAAAAGCCACAGGGAAATTTGAAATGAAAACATAAATACAACATATAAAAACTTATGGGATGCAGAAAACACAGCACTCAGAGAGAAATGTACAGCCATATACACCTACATTAAAAGAAAAGAAAGATATCAAATCAACAACTTAACTGTGTGCATTAAATAACTAGAAAAATCAGAGCAAACCAAACCAAAGCTAACAGAAGAAAGGAAATAATAAATACAGAGCAGATGAAACAGAGACTAAAAAACAACAGAAAGAATGAACAAAACAAAAAGTTGATTATTTGAAAAGTACAATATTGACAAACCTTTAGCCAGACTAAGAAAAAGAGACAATGCAAATAATTAAAGTTGGTACATTACTACTGCTTTACAGAAATAATAAGGATTACAAAAGAATACTACGAAAAATAGTTGTATTAATTCGTGATATAAAGATTGCATTATACCTGCTATAAAGAATACCTGAGAGTGGGTAATTCATATAGAAAAGAGGTTTAATTTACTCACAGCTCCACATGACTGGGGAGGCCTCAGGAAACTTACAATCATGGCAGAAGGTGAAGGAGAACCAAGTACCTTCTTCACGACATGGCAGGTGAGAACAGCATGGAGGACACTGCCCGCAGGATCTAATCACCTCCTACCAGGTCCCTCCCTCAACACGTGGGGATTACAGTTCAAGATGAGATTTCAATGGGGACATAGAGCCGAACCATATCAATTATACACCAACAAATTTGATAACCCAAATGAATGGGACATAGTGAAATTACCGATTATCAAAACAGGCTCAGGAAGATCTCACAAAAACAATTTACATAATCAATAGACCTATAACAAGAAAAGAGATTGAATCAGTAATCAAAACCTCCCCAAAAAGAAAAGCCCAGGACCATCACCATCTTCACTAGTGAATTCTATCAAATATTTTAGGAAGAATTAATATCTTTTTTTTCTCAAAATGTTTCCCAAAAAATAGAAAAGGGGACACCTCCTAACTTATTTTATGAGGTCATATTTATGCTGATACCAAAATCAAACAGAC
Source organism: Saimiri boliviensis (assembly GCF_048565385.1). Lineage (NCBI taxonomy): Eukaryota > Metazoa > Chordata > Mammalia > Primates > Cebidae > Saimiri > Saimiri boliviensis. The sequence goes on along the minus strand of NC_133460.1, from coordinate 25,800,987 downwards.
ACCGCAAAAAAAGAAAACCACAGATCAACATTCCTTATGAATATAAATGCAAAATTCTCAACACTACTAAACCAAACCCAACAGCATGTCAAAGGCATATACACCGTGACCATGTGCAATATGTCCAAGGAATGCAAGAATGTTTCAACATAAGAAAAATCAAGCAATGTAATAAACAACATTATGAGAATACATGGGAAAAACCCCACATGATCATCTCAGTTGTTGAAGAAAAAGCATTTCACCAAATCTGGCACCATTTCATGATAACAACATTAAGAAAACTCATAATAGAAGGAAACTTCCACAAAATAATAAAGCGCGTTTATGAAAAATCAACAGCTAACATCAGCTTCATGGTGATAAACTGAAAACTTTTCCCCTGCTGTGATTTAAAAGCACATGTCCCTTTCAAAGACATATATTGGAATTTAACACCCAAAGTGATGATATTAAGAGGTGAGGTCCTTGGGGTGATTAGGCCAAGAGCAGTCCAGCCTAATGAATGGGATTAGTGACCCTATGAAAGGGCTTGAGGGAAAGAGTTTCTCCCTTCAGCTCCTCCCACCACGTGAGGCCACAACAATTGTCCCCTCTGGACAATGCAGGAACATGGCACCATCTTGGAAGCAGACTGAACCTGTAGCAGACACCAGATTCGCTTGCATCTTGATCTTGGACTTCCCAGCTTCCAGAAGTTTAAGAAATAAATTTCTGTTCTTTATAAATTGCCCAGTCTAAATTGTTTTGTTATTCTAGCTTGAATGGACAAAGGCACCCACAAAATCAGGATCAAGACAAGGAACACCCTTTCTTTTCTCTCTTTTGGCACTGCTGTTCAGCATTGTCCTAGACTTTCCAGCCAGAGCAAGTAGGCAAGAAAAAGAAATAAAAGTTATCCGTATTGGAAAGGGAGAAGTAAAAGTATACCTATTCATAGATGACATAATTCTATATATGAGAAATCCCAAATGATCAATTGTTAAACATACTAGAGCTAATGAATGCAGCATAGTGTAGGATACAAGACAAACACACAAAAATCAGTGGTATTTTAAACACCAGCAATGAACAGTCTGAAAAGAAAATTAAGGAAACATTCTGCTATGACTTAAATGTTTCTCCCATCCAAGACTATGTTGAAACTTAATGCAACAGTACTAAGATGTGGGGCCTTTAAGAGGTGATTGTGTTGTGAGGGCTCTGCCATTAACCACTAATGGGTTAATGGGTTACCTTGCTATTACAGGGGTGCGTTAGTTATGACGAGAGTGTCTGTTATAAAAGCCACTTTGGCACTCTAGCTCCCTCTCCATGTGATGTCCTGTGCTGCCGCAGGAGTCTGCAGAGTCCTCACCAGCAAGAAGACTCTCACCAGATGTAGCCTCCAGAACAGTAAGAAAATCCAGCAGTCCTACTACCAAGTATATATCCAAGAAAAATGAAATTAGTGTGTTGAAGAGTTATCTGCCCTCTCACATCTATTGCAGTGCTATTCACAATAGCCAAGATATGGAATCAACCTAGGTGTCCATCAATTGATAAGTGGATAAATAAAATGTGGTATAAATACACAATGGAATACCATTCAGCCATAAAAATGAATAATATTCTGACATTTGTGACAACATGGAGGGACGTGGAGGACATTATAGTAAGTGAAATAAGCCAGGCACAGAAAAAACAATACTGCATGTTCTGACTCAAATGGAATCTACAAAATGTTGATCTCATAGAAATAGCAGAAAAGTGGCTACCAGACGATGGGGAGGGCAAGGGGATGGGGAGATGGAGAGAAGTTGGTCCACAGGTACAATGTTACAGTTAGACTGAAGGAATAAGTTCTGGTGTTCTATTGCACAATAGGGTGACTATAGTTAAGAATAATATATTGTATGTTTCAAAATAAGAGGATTCTGAATATCCTCACCACAAATAAATAAATGTTCAAGGTAATAGATTTGCTAATCACCTTGATTTGGATATTGCACAACGTATGCATGTATCAAAAGAGTACATCATGTCCCATAAATATGTGATTATTATATATCAATTAAAAATAAAATACATCTTTTAAAAAGTACTAAGTACATCATTTAAAAATACATGAGCCAGGTTTGGTGGCCCATGCCTGTAATCCCAGCACTTTGGGAGGCCAAGGTGGTTGGATCACTTAAGACCAGGAGTTCAAGACCAGCCTGGCCAACATGGTGAAATCCCGTTTCTACTAAAAATACAAAAATTAGCAGGGCGTGGTGGTGTATGCCTGTAATCCCAGCTACTCGGGAGGCTGAAGCAGCAGAGTCACTTGAACTCGGGAGGTGGAGGTTGCAGTGAGCTGAGATTGCGCCACTGCACTCTAGCCTGGGCAATAGAGTGAGACTGTCTAAAAAAAAAAATTATTATAAAAGATAAATATATTTTCTTTATAAATTACCCAATATCGGCCTGGTATGGTGGCTCATGCCTGTAATCTCAGCACTTTGGGAGGTTGAGGCAGGCAGATGGCCTGAGATCAGGAGTTTCAGACCAGCCTGGCCAACATGACGAAACCTCATCTCTATTAAAAATACAAAAAATTAGCTGGGTGTGGTGGTGGACGCCTGCAGTCCCAGCTACTTGGGAGGCTGAGGCAGGAGAATCACTTGAACCCAGAAGGCGGAGGGTGCAGTGAGCTGAGATCATGCCACTGCACTCCAGCCTGGGCGGCAGAGTGAAACTCCATCTCAAAAAATAAAAAATAAATAAACAAATTACCCATTCTCAATTATCCAGTTACAGGAACAGAAAACAGACTAAGACAAATTCCATTTACAATAGCATCAAAAAGAATAAAATACCTAGGAATAAATCTAACCAAGAACGTGTACAACTTGTACACTGAAAACTCTAAAAACATTTCTGGAAAAAATTAAAGAATACTTAAAGAAAAAAATTCCACATTTAAGGATTATTGTCAAGATGGCAATATTACTCAAAGTTATCTACAGATTCAATGTAATTCCTGTCAAAATTCCAGTGGCCTTTTTTTTGTAGAACTGGAAAACCTGATCCTAAATTTATATGGACTTAAAGAGCCCCAAATTGCCAAAGCAATCTGGAAAAAGAAGAATAAAATTCAAGGACTTACATTTCCTGATTTCAAAACTTACTATGAAACTACAGTCATCAAAAGATTGTGGTAATGCCAGAAGTAGAGACATTTACACCAGTGGAATAGAATTGAGGGTCTTAGAAATACAGATATGTCTATGGCTAACTGATATTTAACAAGAGTGCCAAGACTATTCAATGTGTAAAGAATAGTCTCCAACAGTGTGCTGAGACAACTGGATATTCACATGCAAATGAATGACGTTTGATCCTTACTTCATACCACATGCAAAACTTCACTCGAAAATGGATGAAAGACCTATATGTAAGAGCCAAAACTATACTACTCTTAGAAGAAAATATAGGTTAAATCATCATGACCTTGGATTCACATTAGTTTCTCAGATATAATACCAAAAGCATCAGTAACAACAACAACAAAAAAAAAAAAAACAGATAAATTACACTTCATCAAAATTAAAAATGTTCACATTTCAAAGGACACCACCAAGAAAGTGGCGACAGTCCTCAGAAGGGGAGAAAATATTTGCAAATTGTATCTCTAATAAAACTCTAGTATCCAGAATATATAGATAATTTCTACAGTTCAATAAGAAAAAGACAGACAACCCGATTTTCAAATAGACAAAGTACTTGAATACACATTTCTCCAAAGAATACATACAGATAGCCAAAAGGCACATCAAAATATGCTCAACATCATTAGTCATTAGTGAAATGCAAATCAAAAACCACAAAGTGGCCCCACTTCACATCCATTACAGTGAGTACAATTTTTTTAAAACTGGAAAATACTAAGTGTTGGTGAGGATGTGAAGAAATCGGAACACAAGTGCATTGCTGGTGGGAATGTAAAGGGTACAGCTGATGTGGAAAACGGTTTGGTAGTTGCGGAGGAAAAGTTAAATATTAAATTTTAACTCAGCTGAGCGTGGACACAAACAATGGTCACCAAGTCTCGGAACAGGTTGTGTGAGCCCTTGAGGCGTTCATCCAGCACTCTTTCAGAGAAATCTCTATTTCAATCTATTCCTATATGTTACTTATTGAAAAACAACAGACAATCGCAAAAACAAATTGACCCTTTTGTGTTCCTTAAGCCCAGTTGCGAAGGGCCCTCATGACTGGGCTTCATGCCAAACAATTCCTTACAAAAAAAGTTAAAAGTCCCAGACCACACCATAGCTTCATGAGACCTCTCCTCATCTGTGCACGAACAAGGGGCCGAGTCTGGAGCTCAGGCTGTTGCTTCCCAATCTGGTGATGTATCCTCTGTAGTTTGATTAGTGTGTATATATATAAATATATATTCCCTTCTCCCCTTCCCATTGCAAATTTGCTTATTATATCAACCTGCTTATTATATCTGCATTGCCATTTACATGAGATAAAGGTTGTTTACCCTTAAAGGTATTGTGTGTGTGCCTTTTTGTTTCCCCTCGCACGTTTCCTGAACAGAACAGTAGTTCCTCAAAAATTCAAATGCAGAATTCCATATGACCTAGCAATTCAAATGCTAGTTTTATACCCCCCAAAATTGAAAGTGGTACTTAAACAAATACTTGTATACAAATATTCATAGCAGCACTACTTGCAACGGCAAAAGGTGGGAACAACCTAAATTGTCCGTCAATGGAAGATGGATAAACAAGCAGTGGTGAAGGGATAGAGAGTGACAGTTTAATAGATACAAAGTTTTTGGGGGAGAAGATAAAAATATTTGCCATGTTACAGAGTGTTGGTTACATAATATTACGAACATACTAAATGTCACTTTTAAATGGTTTCTTTTATGTTATATGAATTGTGACTCAGTAAAATATCTATTTGGCCAGACTCGGTGGCTCACACCTATAATCCCAGCACTTTGGGAGGCTGAGGCGGGTAGATCATCTGAAGTCAGGAGTTCGAGACCAGCCTGACTAACATGGTAAACCCTTGTCTCTACTAAAAATGCAAAAATTAGCTGGGCGCAATGACAGGCACCTGTAATCCCAGGTACTTGGGAGGCTGAGGCAAGAGAATCGCTTGAACCTCGGAGGCAGAGGTTGCAGTAAGCCCAGATCATCCGACTGCACTCCAGCCTGAGTATATGACATTTAAATTTGAAATATTATAAGCTATCATAGTGTAGCTGTTGAATAGAAAACTAAATATACATGTGTTGGAGTTCAAAAGACAGGTCAGGCTGCAGAAAAAAGTCAGCAATCGCAGCATTTAGATCACACTGATATGAATATAGGCTGTTGTCATGAGTTCATCTTGAGTCAGTTTGGGTAATTTGTATGCATATTAGTCCATTTTCACACTGCTATAAAGACATACCTGAGAGTGGGTGATTCATAAAGAAAAGAGGTTTAATTGGCTCAGTGTTCTGCAGGGCTGTACAGGCTTCTGCTTCTGGGGAGGCCTCAGGAAACTTACAGTCCTGGCAGGAGGCAAATTGGAAGCAGGCACATATTCACGTGTCCAGCAGGCAAGAGAGAGCAATGGGGGAGGTGCTACACACTTTCAAACAACCAGATCTTGTGAGAACCGTATCATGAGGCAGCACTAAGGGGATGGTGCTAAACCACTAGAAGCCACCCTCATGGTCCCACCAGGCCCCACCTCCAACACCCGTGATTACAATTCAACATGAGATTTGGGTAGGGACACAGAGCTAAACCATATCAGTATGTGTCCCTTTCGTCTGGGTTATCTAATTTGTTGGTGTACAATTGTTGATAGTATTCTCTTATAATCCTTTTTATTTCTGTAAAGCAGTAGTAATGTACCCATTTTCATTACTGATTTTAGTTATTTGCATCTTTTCCTTTTCGTTTTTGTTTTTTTGTTTGTTTGTTTGTTTGTTTTTGAGACAGAGTTTCACTCTTGCACTCCAGGCTGAAGTGCAATGGCACCATCTCGGCTCACTGCAACCTCTGCCTCCCAGGTTCAAGTGCTTCTCCTGCCTCAGCCTCCAAAGTAGCTGAGATTACAGGCACCTGCCACCATGCCCAGTTAACTTTTGTATTTTTAGTAGAGACGGGGTTTCACCACATTGGCCAGGCTGGTCTCGAACTCTTGACCTTAGGTAATCCACCTCGGCCTCCCAAAGTGCTGAGATTACAGGTGTGAGCCACTGCACCTGGCCTCCTTTTTTTTTTCTTAGACTAGCTAAAGGTTTGTCAGTTTTGTTGTTCTTTTCAAATAATCAGTTTTTTGTTTTGTTGATTTTCTGTATTGTGTTACTAGTCTACTTCATTTGTCTCTACTCTATATTAATTATTTCATTCCTTCTATTGCTCTAACTTTTCTAGTTATTTAATATATTACAGTTAAGTTGCTGATTCTCTCTCAGTGCTGTTTTTGCTATATCCTCTACATTTTGTTATGTTGTGTTGATGTTTTTCATTCATCTGTAAGTATTTTGTATTCCTCATGCTTTGGAGGGATCTATTGGTTAAAAGTATGTTGTTTAGTTTACAAATATTTATGAACTTTTCAGTTTTCCTTCTGCTATTAATTTTTAGTTTTATTCCATTGTGGTCAAAGAAGATATTTTGTATGATTTCCAACCTTAACTTATTGAGAGTTGCTTGCTACCTAACATGTTCTATTCCGGAGCACAGTCAAGTGCACTTGAGAAGAACATGTGTTCGTCTGTTGTTGGGTAGTATCTGTATATGTGTTAAGCATAGTTAGACCTCTAGTGTTGCCGAAGTCCTCTATTTCCTTAGAGTTTTCTATCCATTATTTAACGTAGGTATTCAGAGTCTCCAGCTATTATGGAACTATTTTCTTTTAAATTCTTTTAATGTCTGCTCCACCTAATTTAGGGTTCTTGTGATCGATGTGCATGTTTAGAATTGTTACATTATCTTGATTAATTGACCCCTTTATCAATGCATAATGATACTTTCTTTGTTCCTTGTAATGATTTTTTACTTAAAGACTATTTTTTCTGATATTAGTGTAGCCACCCTCGCTTTGCTTTGCTTATTATTTGCATAGAATATCTTTTTCTATCTTCCCATGTTCAACCCACTTGTGTCTTTGGATCTAAAGCAAGTTTTCCATACACAGCTTTTAGTTGAATTGTGTTTTCTTAATTCATTCTGCCAATCCCTGACTTTTGATTGGAGAATCAATTTACATTTAAAGTAATTATTGATAAGAAAAAACTTATTTCAGCCATTTTGCCATTTTTTTCTGTATGTTTTATCTGTACCTTTTTTGTCACTTATTTCTTCCATTACTGATTTCTTCTGTTTAGTTTATTTTTTGTAGTGTACCTCTTTGATTCCTTTCTCATTTTATTTTATTAACTATATATTATACATATTATATATATGTGTGTATATGTGTATATGCACACATATATACACACTACACACACACACACACACACAACACACACACACACACATATATATACAGAAAAGTAATATACATATTCCTTTTGCACCAACTGGTGCTATTCTGGAACTAGAAATCCCATATAGTTCCAGAAGTGAAATAGCACAAGTTGGTGCAAGCTCATAGCAATGACCGTGGGTTTGAGCAGTCACTGCATAGTACAGATGGAAGCCTGCGGGGTCTGGGAAGTTGAGTTGCTGTGAGGCAGTAAGGAGGATAACATTCATTTTTTACTATTCTTGTATGTGTGTGTGTGTATATATACACGTATATAGTAGTTACAATGAAGATTAATACTAAAATTGTAAATTTAGAGCAATCTAATTTGAATTGACACCAAGTTAGCTTCAATTTCATTAAAAAATCTTTGCCTCTGTATGCCTCTGTCTGCTTCCTTTTATGTTGTTATCGTCATAAATGTATACATGTATGACCATTATCATAGATGTCTAAGTATTGTTTTATGCATATGTGCTTTAAATCATATGGGAAACAACAAGAAGAGTCACATATAAGAAATACAATAATGTTAGTTTTTATATTTACCTGTGTAGTTACCTTTGCTAGAGTTTTTTATTTCTCTATGTGACTACGAATGACTGTTTAGTGTCCTTTCAGTTCAGCCTGAAGTACTCCCTTTAACGTTTCTTGTAGGGCAGGTTAACTAGTGACAAACGCCTTCATTTTTGTTTATCTGGGAATGCCTTAAGTTCTCTTTTACTTTTGAATGATAGTTTTAATGGATACAGAACTCTTGCCTGATAGTTGTTTTTTCTTTCAGCAATTTAGAGATGTCTAAAATGTCCCCTGATGATTTTAATGTGCAGTCAAGGTTGAGACCAACTTACCTGTCGGATGATGGAGAATAGGATGAAAAGAACTTAGATTCCTGTGTGACTACATGGAACAGAACCTCTTGCTGACTTGGAACGTTCACTTAGCACCTTAGTATGAAAGAGAAATGAGAAATGTCTCTGTTATTTACTTTTCCCCTTTAAAGAAAAAAATGCAGCTCACTGCCGGCTCTCATTTAATTTTACATAAACACACTCTTTGAGGCTGAAGCATATCTGATTAATTTTCATTGTAAAAATAAAATATAAAAACTGCTCTTGGAGTTATTTTTAAACAGAAGTAACATCATAATCACCTGAATCATCTGAATCATCTACTTCTAAAAAATCGGATTCACCAAATGACTCTTCAGCCAACAACTGTCCCAGAGCAATGTTAACATCACACATAGAAATGCTACATTTTCTAGGATTTGACATTTTCAGGGATCAAGAATTACTATATTTTGTAAATGGAAATACTACTACTAAACACAGAATGCTACAAATAGATGACTTATTTTGTTTCTGAAGTCCATATACTACAGTGATGCAAAAATAAAAACAATGAGATACTTTGTTGTCTTGGGTAAATGCTGTAGCCACAAGTGCCACCGGGGGGTATTCTCAGGGCAAACAGGTGAAGAGTTAGGTCATACAGTTGTTGATGTCCTCTTTTTAGGCTGACTAATATAGAACACCCCAAGGATATGACCCAGACTTGGTGGTTCACCCTACTCTGTCCCAGTATTTCCTGTCTAGATCCCTTTAGATGAGTTGCCCCACCCCAGATTAAGCTCTTGGGACCCAAACCCTAGCTCAGGACTACCTGATCCACCTCAGCCACCCTAGCAAGAGCTTCAAACTAAGGGAGTGACTGGCACACTCGGAGACAAGGAGGGACAGGTCTCAGTGAGCTGAGAAAAGGTGAAACAATAGGGAGTAGGAGGGTTCAGGAAATGGAAGGTTCTGCTCAGTAAAAGGGGCTTCTGGTTGCAGAAGTAGAATAGCATCCATTGCTGCAAGCTCGTAGTAATGGCCGTGGGTTTGAGCAAGCACTGTGTGGTACAGATGGGAGCCTGTGGGGTCGAGGAAGTTGGGCTGCTGCAAGGCAGGGAGGAGAATAGCATTCATTCCTGACTATGCCTGCCTCACCCCATCCAGTGGTTGGGAGTTTGAGACCTGCCTGGCCAACAGGTGAAACGCCATCACTACTAAAAATACAAAAATTAGCTGGGCGTGGTGATGTGTGCCTGTAGTTCTAGCTACTTGGGAGGCTGAGGTATGAGAATCATTTGAACCCTGGAGGCGGAGGTTGTGGTGAGCCAAGATCATGCCACAGCAATCCAGCCTGGGTGACTGAGCGAGACCCTGTCTCAAAAAAGAAAGAAAGGAAAGAAAGAGACAGGTGGGGAGGGAGGGAAGGTGGGAGGCAGGGATGCATCAGACATCTAAGCAGAGGGAATCTAAGGCACTCTCTCAACAGAAGAATTCCTGAGAGCCAAAAGCAGCCCAGAAGGAGGATGGGAAGGAGGGAGAGAGGGCGGGAGGGAGGGAGGGAGAAAGGAAGGGAGGGAAGGAGGGTTGCATCAGACATCTAAGCAGAGGGAATTTGAGGCACTCTCTCAGCAGAATTCCTGAGAGCCAAAAGCAGCCCAGAAGGAGAAGGAAGGTAGCCAGCCAGACCCTAAAAGGTCATGAGGTCACACAACAGGGATGAAGGATACCACCCTCCCCACCCCATGACATGCACAGACAAATGACACCAAGAAGCAGCCGCCCTCTCTTCTCCAAATTCCAACCTCAGCTATAAGAAAGAAACTTCTGTGTTGGATTTGGATTTCTGCACTTTTTCAGAGTGGGGCTGGAATTAGAATAAAGAAAACTTCTTTTTTTTTTTTCTTTTACTTAACATTCTTGAAGTGTAAGAATAAAGAAAATTTCTATTTCCTGCATGCCTGAGTAGTGGCTGCAATTTCTGCTCGTTGCTGCAGAGAGCAAGACAGGCAGCAGAGGCAGATGTGAGAGGATGGAGGCAGGCTGTGCACTGGAGAGAAAGACGTGGCGGGGCAGACAGCACCAGATCCTCCAGACTCCACCAGCAGTGCCTCCCCAGAGTTACACACCTCTCAGGGTTTTCACAGCCTGTTGGAGTGGGGTGACACAGGCAGGGATGCTCTGAGCATCTGGCAGGTTGGCATCCGGTCTCAGCTCTGAGCTGCAGAAGGAGAGCGCTGCTGCCAAGACCTCCTTTTTGTTTCTTTTTTTCACATTTCCTTGAACTTCGTCAGAGTGGGGCTGGATATGAATGGATCAATGCAGTGAAATAACCAGGAAGTGACCACTCCTGGCTCATCCATTCATTCAAGGGATGGTATTCCAGGCAGCAGTGTAGGGAGCTGCTGATTCTGCCTGGCACCACCAGGGGGAGCTTCACCGAGGAGCGCTTCATTGAAAGGGGAACCTCGAAAGGTGGATAGGATTTCATGGAGTAGACAGGGTAGGGTGAGTGCCTCTAAATCCAGACACGTGAGAAAAGGCTATTGGATCTGGAATCTGGACCGAAGGGCCATGGCCCATTTTCCTCTGTGTTCCCATCACCCAGCAGATAAATCGACCCAAGGAGGACAGATGGTCAGACAGATGAATGGGTAAAGGAGTCAGTGGATGAATGGTTGCATTGTGTCTATTTCAAGCAAGGTGAAAAAGACTCAAGAAACACAAGAAGCAAGTTCAAGTCTCTCATACAGTAAGCCTAGGTGCCAACTCACCCTCATTTCACGCTTGGCCCTCTGTGTGCAATGCCCTGCTCCATGGCTCAGTGCGATGAGCTCCAGCTGAGGCTGAGAGCCAGCGTGGTATGGTGGATGAACAGCCATCAGCTCAGCCCAGCCTCCCCTCCACCCCTCGCACCATCACACCCAGCCCTGCTCAACTCCGCGTGGGTCTTGAACCAGCAGACTCCCTTCCTATGGGCCGTCCCTCCTCCTGGAAAAGCATTGCCCTCTCCATGTCCAGTGAACTCTGATTTATTCTTAGATCCATTTAGGGACCCAAAAAGGAGTCTTCACTCTATTGCAGGGTGCTGCCTCCCTGCCACTGCCTGGTTGTTAGGGGATTTCTTCTCTGCCTTTGCAGCTGTTCTCTCCTCTCCCCTCCAGAACATGTGTGGTTATTCTACATTTCTGGGGATAAACAGCTTAGCCATCATTCCTTGGGAAACCTTCCTTGATTCTCCCACACTGGAGGAGTTGCCACTTCCTGAGTGCTCAAAGAACAACCTTCATTTCCCACATTCAAGTGTCTGTCCCACCACACCCAAGTCACATCACTGTGAGTGGCATGGCCAGGATATGGACAGCAGCGGGTCTGAGATGAGGGCCCAGGCTCTCGGTCAGTGAGTGACAAAGCTCTCTGCCCTATCTCCAAGGACCAACAGGGAGCAGGGTCTGTGTTGTCAGCTGCCCCACCGTCATCCTGCCTACAAACAACCCCCAGCACATTGGCTTACAGCAACAAGCATCTGTGTCTCTTTCCTATCTGTGGGTCACTATGGTCTACTGGGCTCAGCCGGGGTGGGCTGGGGAGTCTTCAGGCTGGGACCAGTGCCATGGGACGTGACCTCAAGACAGAATAGAGAAAGTGGTAAAAGATTCTCAAGCACACCACCCAAGCACACAAAAGCCTCTGACCACCATTCTATTGGCCAAAGTAAGTCACACCAAATCCAGTGGGACAGGTCTTCCAACTCTGATGATTTCTCCTTTCTTGTTTCTTCTTAGAAAGAGGTGAATTCATAACCCTGAAGCAACTTCCACACAAAGTGAGATGCTTTTTTAATGCCAGTGACATTTGACCAAATTGCCTTAGGTGGAGGAGCTGAAAGGTGTACTAGAAATGACACTGTCCAGGTGCTGTGGCCCACACCTGTAATCCCAGCACTTTGGGAGGCTGAAGCAGGTGGGTCACTCGAGGCCAGGAGTTTGAGACCAGCCTGGCCAACATGGCGAAACCCCATTTCTACTAAAAAGATGAAAATTAGTGGGGCATGGTGGCATTTGCCTGGAATCTCAACCACTCCATGGGCTGGGGCACAAGAATCTTTGAACCCAGGAGGTGGAGGCTACAGTGAGCTGAGATCGCACCACTGTACTCCAGCCTCAGCGACAGAGTGAGACTTCATCTCAAAAAAAAGAAGAAGAAGAAAGAAATAACCAATACAAAATGCAGTAGGTAAATAAGCACAGATAAATTTTTTAATTGACTAAACCATGGATAAAGTAAGAGTTCATAAAGAAACCTTGCAGAGGCAGAAGTTACATTGGCAAAATTTGACGTGGATTTTTAAGGCCCAATGGATAAACCAAATCTTCACTGAGAGATCTATAAGAAAGATAATTTATCCCAGTGCAATAAAAATTAAAATGACCCACCAGATGGATGGACGCAATGGACGCTGGCCGGAGAAAGAGCACGGCATTCTCAGGAGTGACCAGATGATGGCAGCAAAGACCAGTGATGGAGTCGGCCCGCTCAGCGTTCTGGAGTGTGGTCTCACCACTACCGGAAAGTGTAGAATCATTCTCGGCAAGGACAAACAACACACTGCTGCGAATGCCAGAAAGGCAAATCCCTAGCCCACTGAATCAGTAACTGCTGGGAGTGAGGCCAAGCAATCTGCATTTTGAGAAGCTCTCCGTGGGATTCTGGGGCACTCTCAGGTTTAACTACCCTGAGAGCAGTTAAGCCCTGCAACCAGGCACAGGGCGATTTTCTCCAACATTAGCAGGCGCTACTGGAGGAGTTGATTACGTGCTTCTGCACTTTGCCAAACAGCTTCTGCCTAGCCACTAAACTGCTTGTCTTTGAAAGAAACAAAATGCAGGCACCTCCGGGGTGCCTGGAGGGAAGCGAAGCAATGATGACATGGCCCCAAAGCCTTAGAACAGAAGTCTGGGTACAGCAGCTGACAGAGAGCACGGGCTATGGAGGAGAATACACCGGCCCAATCTCCGTCTGTCACTTTCTGCAGGGTTCGTCCAAGTCACCAAACCTCACCAAGATGTCATCTGCTGAGAGATGGGCCTGGGGTCCTATGCCCTGGGAAGCTACAAAGTTAAGATCAGTGTGGAAGGTTGTGTCTGAAGCCCCTTACCTGGATTTCTGCAGCTGGATTGTAAATGGAGGCTGTTTCTCTGAACCACAGTGAGTCCCTGGCTTGGGTCCTCCAGAGACGACTGGGAGGTCCCACTCTCACTTAGGATTCCAAGCAGCCCAATCTCTGCCTGTCTAAGATTTCACCTCAGCACCTTGTCCTCCGTGGTCCTACAGATGTGGGGTCCTAACACCAGCCGGTGCCCCTCCAGCACCGTCCGGGTTCTCCTCTCAAAGCCGCACAGTCAGCTCAGCCCACTCCCTCCTGCTCCTGCCGCTGTGGGCAGCCACCATCTCTGTCCCCCACCTCCCCAAACCGGCCCTGTATCTCTGGGATTTCCTGGATCCTGGATCTCCTTTCCTGTGTTTGTTTGTTTGGTTTGTTTTGTTGCTTTTCGTTTTTCAGAGATAGGGTCTCTCGCTGTCACCTAGGCTGGAGTGCAGCGGTGCGATCACAGTACATCACAGCCTCAACCTCCTGACCTCAAGTGATCTGCCTACCTCAGCCTCCCAAGGTGCTGGGATTACAGGCGTGAGCCACCATGCCCGGCCAGGATACTGGCTTTCTCTGGGGACACCATCCCTTTCCTGCCCTGTCTCTGAGTTAATTCAACATCTCCAGAGCCTCTGAGTACAAGCACTTGCCACCTCCAGGTCCCTGTCAGAGGGGACCATATATCCCACCTTGGCTACATGTCATAGAATGGATGGCCACCCAGCTCCAGTGGAGGTAGAGAACACCCAGAGGCCTCCTCTGCATTAATGCATGGGTCTCTGGTCGGCGTGCTTCTTCCTCCTCTCCCCCTTCCCGAAAGCAGCAGAGAGTCAGACACCGGAGGCGTCGCCACCTCTTCTCCCACCCTCCTGCAGGGTCCTCAGGCCCTGCCCACTCTAGCCAGCAGCCGGTGCTGGGCCCCTAAGGCTAGACTCCCCCTTCTTTCCAGCTGACATCCAGCTTTGTATCTTCCCCCATGCCCCCTTTGTTCCCTCCCCACATGGACCCTCATGGGGCGTCCATTCCAGGGAGGGGGTATAGACAGTAAACATAGTCCATAAACTGTGTCACACGTCAGATGGGGACACACGCTGGAAAAAACTAAAGCAGCCAAGGGGGCTAAGAAGTGAGTGCTGGGGTGGTGTTCTAGACAAGGCAGTCCTGGAAGCCCTTATTAACGAGGACAGATGACAGGAAGGTAAGGGAACGAGGTGGCAGATGGGTTCCCTTCCAGGCAGAGGAAGGGCCCAGGCGAAGGACCAAAAGTGGACAGAGCAGGGTCTGCTGAGGAGCTGCTGAGAGAGGTGAGGGCAGGGCAGGGCCCGGGAGGGAGGGGCAACACTGCCAACAGTCACAGGGTGGTCACCAAACAGGTTGGCTGGAATCTCGTGTTAGCTTGTTGGTGCTTTAAAGGTGATTATCTTAAAGAGGTCCTTTCATGGTGGGTGACGTGGAGCCCAGCATCGTGCTTTTAGAGGGCATTTGGCTTTCTGCACTAAGAGGCATAAAAATTGTCCTGCCTCTACTTTTTAGACCATTCATTCCACATCTGGGACTATATCCTTAAGAATAAGCCCAAACATCAGACCCCTCAGCTTGATCCCTTTAATGAGCCATGGGAAGCCAGGTGGCTTCCTGGGCCTGGCACACTTCCCCTCCAATCCTCAGGGCTCTGCAGTCCTGCGTCACCCTCCCCACACTTGGCCTCCCATCTGGACCTGAACTGCCTGCCTGGGGTGTGGCGTAAATCTGCTCTCACCAACGCAAGAAAAAGTCGTCTTCCTCTTTCTTCTCTCTTAAACACCCTCAGTCCTGGGCCAGGTGCCCTCTCTGACATCCCTTTTACTGGGCTCTAAAGATGGGCCCGTCTGACACAGGAGAGGGGACAGCTTGGGCCAGCCTCTCGCTCCCGCCATGAGTAGCAGTTCTTGTCTGGAAGTCCTCATGTGTGTAAAGCCTGGCCCCGGTGCCTGCTCAGTGGATCCCACCCCTCACCAAAGACAGCGGAGCAAGGCTACTCAGGGCCAGGCCTGGCCCTGCTGGTCTCCCTCCAACCACCAGGGAAAGGATAGTCTTTTTTTGAGACGGTCTCGTTCTCATCCAGCCTGGAGGGCAATAGCAGGATCGTAGCTCACTGCAACCTACAACTCGGGCTTAAAGGATCCTCCCACTCAACCTCTTAAGTAGCTGGGACCACAGGCACATGCCACCACACCTGGGCAATTTCTTAGTGATGGGGTCTTGCCTTGTTGCCCAGGCTGGTGTCAAACTCCTGGCCTAAAAGCAATCCTCCCACCTCAGCGTCCCCAAGTGCTGGGATCAGGTATGAGCTACTGAGCTCGGCCTGAGGCTTTCTGAGCTAGTAAACCACCATGCAGACTAAACACTGCACAGAGAGTCTGGAATCTGCTTCTTATCTGGAGTCAGATGAGAAGAATGTCCCAGGTCATGCAGTCTGCATCCAAATGGCATCTGAGATGTTCAAACGAGGAATGGCTCCTGTCCATTTATCACTTGGTCATTTACAAACCCGTGGACCGCCCACTCTGTGCCAGCCTGGCAGGGCATGGAGCCCACCCATGCTCAAACACGTCTCGCTAGGGCCTCACAGCCCAGGGGAAGAAAGTACACTCCTTCATGAAAGATACATGTGTGTGTCATAAAGAATTAGTCTGAAACTAGCTTTAAATGCAGTTTAGTTAATAGCATCTTAATTACCCAGGAAAACAATGCTCTGGTAATTATTCTTGGCACTCCAAGCAGATCATGTTTTCAACTGGGTTGGAGTGCCTGGTTGATCGGCCCTACAGGCATCCCCCCACACCTGTTGCCCACACACCTGTGGGGTGCACACAGCTGAAGGCTGCACCTGAATTCCTATCTCTAGCTACAAAGTCTCCAAGTCCCTGCCATGTCACCATCTGGAGCTCCAGGCCTAGCTAGAAGATGCCCCTCCTTTGCTCAGACAGCAGATGTCAGGCCTCCGTGCAGAACTTGACCAATGTGGATAGTTGGCCAGAATTAGAGTCAGTCAGAGATGTCCCTCACACCTGCCCACACCCCAAGGAGCCAGTTCTTCCCATTACGATATAGGCCTTTTTCCCAGGTGCTCTCCTTGACATCACCAGGAGGTTAGGGTCTGGTTCTCTCAGGCTGTCAGGTCAACACCCAGACTTTTTCTCTCATGGAGACCTCATCTTGCCACGTGGACACTGTGTAGGCCACCAGCTTCCTCAGATGTTTTAACATCCTGTATCTCAACAAGAGAGAATCAGAACTCTGGTCACTTGGCTTCCTGAGAGACCCTCCAAACGGAGCCACCTTTGATGTGTTCCTTCTGCATGGGCCAGGCACAGCACGGGGTGCTGGGACACAGTGATGACCCATCTGAGAGGGTCACAGACCATGTATTGACACACTATCGGAGCGTGATCATGCGTAGTGATAGGGGCGGCATTGCCCGGCAGCCCGCTGTCCACACCCCAGGACTGCCCACGTGACCGCCATGCCTCCTGGATGCTGCTCTTTGGCCTCCCTGCTCCGCTGGGGTTCTTCCAGCTTCCTGTCTGAGCCCCAGCCCTGGCCCGGAGCACAAACCGCAGATGAGGTTAGGACCCCAATATCCCTCGTTTCAGCACAAGACCACTGTCCCCTGGCTCCTGCAGGGGTGAGAGCAGGGCTCTGGGCAGAGCCACCTGCAGCTGAGGCTGGATGGGCCCTGGAGGGTAGGGTGAGTGCTCCAGCTCTTTCTTTCTGCTGCCACTTCCCAAAGGTGGGGAGGAGCTGGAGGCCACCCCTGAAGCCACTCAGTATGGCTTCCTGTGCTATAAGCCACCCAACTTCTGGAGCCCTGATCAATCATCAAAGCTACGTTTGTGGGAGCTGCGCACATAGGCTCTGGGACCACCTGCCTGGGGTCAGATCCTGGCCCTGTCACTTCCTAGTGGTGCAGTAAATTACTTCATCTCTCTCTGTGTCAGTTTCATCACATATAAAATGAGAGAGAATATGGACATGATAAGGGTATTGTGAGGAAGTGCAGGTTATAAAACCAAATTAGTGGGTTGTGAACAGCATTTGACAAATCTAATGAATAAAAGAGCATGCCTCACTTCAGAGGGGTTGGTTATGTATGTGTGGCACAAACCATTCCAGGTGTTTTTCTGCCTGCGGTCCCATTGTTTGGGCTTGGGAGCTGTGAGATGGATTCAACACAGGCCAAGAGCCCTTCGTGAGGAGGCTGGGATGGATGCATGTGCACGGGGGCCAGCACATGCCTGTGCTGAGGACCCCATTCTGCTGGGAAAGGGGGAAATAAAACACAGCAGTGGGACCAGGACAGCAGGACACAGGTGTCCTGGGCAAGCACCCTTGTGTGTGACAGAGAGTGCAAGGACTACACACCCAGGGCCTCAAAAGCCAAGCTGAGCTGGTACGTTTGACTCCAGGCAATGAGAATGGAAAGCAGGAGGATGATCATTAGACAACTATCTAATGAGTTCCTACTATGGGGAAGAGCTACATTTCAAAAAGTTGACTTGGGGGCAGTTTGGGAGATCAGGAGCTGGTGTCAGCACTGGGTGAGGGTATTTGCCAACAGGCTACTGCAATAGTCCCCACAAGAACTCGTAAGGACACAGGTCAGAATGTCTGGAGAAAGAGATAAAGGGTGCCCAGCCCCCTGTACTTGGGGCTGAAAGGTCTCCCTTACCCAAGGGAGGACACCTGCATTGACCCTGCACACAGGTCGGAGGAACTATGGAAAGAGAAGCACTTTGAAGGCCACAGAAGAACCCCTCAGACCTCCCAGCACCAAAGCCACATGGCCAAGTGGATGAAGAACTCATGAGCGTGAGTCAGATGGCCTGTGTCTCAGCACATTACTCACCCGCCTGTGCTGCCAATTTTCAATTGATAAAATGGGGCCCAGAAGAGGACTGACCTCACAGGGGTGTTCTGAGAGTGAAAGCTAATGACAATAAAAGCCTTCCGCCGCGTCTGGCACTGTCACATCTCCTGACCTCTCTTCTCTCACATCAGACTTGCCTGGACACGGCGGTGGCTGACCGCCTGGGAAGACACACGTCATTGAAACTGGAGACTTTGCAGGCACTGCTGCTCCTCTCCAGGCCCAGCCTGCAGTGCCCATGCAAGCATAGTGTGCATGCTCTTCAGGGCTCAGCCTTGCCACTGGATGGGGCCTCCTCCTTGTGTCTCCGCACAACCGTCCACATCCAGGAGCCCCTCTCAGTAGGAGCCTATTTACTCCAAGAGAGATGATTTTGAACTCATGGTTTCATGAACCAAGCACACAAAGTAGTTGGTTGCTTTCTACCCATCCAGAACAACTGGCTCCAAAGCAAGCTTGTCCACTGGATTTTCACTTAGCCCCCCTGTGCCACTGTGTGCCAGGCACTGGGATATATAGCAGAGACACAGCAAGCGTCTGCCCGGGCATCCTTCCGAGGCAGTCCCCTATGCACGGCCCCAGCCTTCCTCTGCCCTGGTGTCCTAGGCCACCCCTGCACCAAACCTACACTTTTCCAGTCTGAAAATGGAAGTGATCTAGCTGATCAGTGCACACCTTTCCAATCACGACAAGCCTCAGAACTCAAGAGAGATGGCTGGTAGCCAGTTTTCCCAACAAAGCCAACTGCCTGTAAAATGCAGTTTCCCATAAACATCTTTTCTGCCTACCCGACTAGTCAACCAGGGGAGCTGTTTCCTGGTCTCCCCAGGGTGTGTCTGGAGAATTTGTCAAGAATACTTCAACTTCCTTCTAAGTGTCCCTCCATCCACTCCAAGCTCAGTAGAATTTTGGCATAACGAAAAAGCCCTAATTCTTTTCAAAACTGACAAACAGGCTTATGCCTCCATTCCACAGTTATTGATTCAAAGTGTTCTGTACCAGGCAGTGAGCCTGCCCACCTCAGCCCCCATCCTGCACTCAGGGTGAGGAAACAGCCATGTGAACACATCCCCACCATGCAGTGTGATGAGTACAGTAGTGGATGTGTGGTCACAGAACAAACGGGTGGGTGGCGAAAACAGCTCAATTTGATCATAAAAGATGAATAGAAGTCATCTAGGTAGACAGGAAGTGGTATAATTAACAACAGTACTCACTTACCTTATAAGTAATCTCATTCCATTCATACCAAACCCTACAAGGTATTGTCAATGCACCCGTTTTATAGATATGTAAGTAAGGTTTGGAAAGGTTAAGTAACTTGCACAAGGTCAGAGTTAGAAACTTGCAAAGAAGGGACAACTCTGTAAGATTTTTTTAATGACAGACCCTAGACCCAGAGCATGAAATTAAATTTGTTCAAGGTTAGATAGATAGAAAGTGATGGAATTAGGAATCAAATCCAGGCATCACATTGAGAGCATGGAGGTAGACAGATTACAGAGAATCTTTTATGTTGAGAATCTAGACTCTCCCATTGATGAAGAAGAGGCTCTGAAGGGTTTAATTGATGCAGTAACCTCACATCCACTTTTAATTCATCCAACCCAAGAAGTATTAGCCATAGAATCTATTAGTAAAGAAGTAGCAATAATTTTCATCCACAATGTAAGTATCTGGGGCAAAGACATTCTATTTTAAAATGTTGAGAAAAAGACTAATAGAGAAACAAGTCACAGGCAATTCTCAAAAGAGAAAATACAAATTACTAATAAACATATGAAAAAGTACTCGGCCAGGCCGGGCGCGGTGGCTCAAGCCTGTAATCCCAGCACTTTGGGAGGCTGAGGCGGGTGGATCATGAGGTCAAGAGATCGAGACCATCCTGGTCAACATGGTAAAACCCCATCTCTACTAAAAATACAAAAAAATTAGCTGGGCCTGGTGGCGCGTGCCTGTAATCCCAGCTACTCAGGAGGCTGAGGCAGGAGAATTGCCTGAACCCAGGAGGCGGAGGTTGCGGTGAGCCGAGATTGCGCCATTGCACTCCAGCCTGGGTAACAAGAGCAAAACTCCGTCTCAAAAAAAAAAAAAAAAAAAAAAAAAGAAAAAGTACTTGGCCAATTAAACAATTAAATGATTTAAATGATAATAAATACCCTTCTTCTCCCACTAGATTGACAAAAGGGAAAAAGATAAGCCCGTGTTGGCATGAGTGTAGGGAGTTGTTTACAAACATCCATGACCAGTATGTGGTCTGACTTATGATTTTTCAGCTTTGCAGTAGTGCAAAAAAGATATGCACTCAGTAACAGCCACACTTCAGATTTTGAATTTCATCTTTTCCGGTCTAGTGATATGCTATACTATACTCTCAAGATGCTGGGGCATGGCCACGAGCCACAGCTCCCAGCCAGCCATGCGAT
This sequence comes from Saimiri boliviensis, assembly GCF_048565385.1. Taxonomy (NCBI): domain Eukaryota; kingdom Metazoa; phylum Chordata; class Mammalia; order Primates; family Cebidae; genus Saimiri; species Saimiri boliviensis. The sequence continues at coordinate 25,780,155 of NC_133460.1, read as the reverse complement.
TGCATCGGAAAACATTTTGTACTCCATGCTGTGTGACCAGGTGATTTAACCCAACTGTTGTTAGCTAATGGAAGCTTTTTGAGCATGTTTAGGGTAGGCTAAGCTATGATGTTCCGTGAATTAGGTGTATTAAATGCATTTTCCACTTAGCAATGTTTTCAGCTTCCAGTGGGTTTATCAGGACACAGTCCCATCATAAGTGGAAGGGGATCTGTACTCCCATGTGCTGTTTGTGGGAGGACAAGGGGGTTACATTTACACTGCCACTTTGCAGGGCCATTTGGAGATTTGAAGTTTAAAATGTGGAGACTGCTATAATTGACCCAGTAGTCCACACTGTTTTTGTATCACTTGGGGAAGCACCTCCACACAAGTACAAGGAAATCCATCTCAACACTGTAACACCTAGAAATCAGACCTGACCCAATGCTCATCCATAGGGGACAGCTGAAAACACTGGGGCATTTTCATAACCAGAAATATTCTGCAGCAAGTGAGAAAATCCAACTATTTCTTTATAGGCTAAAGTAGATATAATGTAGAGTGGGGAAGGAGAGAAATATAGAATGATACACATATAATAACATTTATGTGAATATATTCTTATTTAAGCATAATGTTACTTATTGTAAATTTTATATGAGCTCATATGTATATATGGAAACAAATTTAGAAAGGGTTTGGAAAACACACATCAAAATAGTAAGGATGGTGACATCTGAGAGGTGGCTACCACTCAGACCTTTCATAGCGCTCTATTTCTATATAAAGAATGTGTATATGTATGACTTACATGACTAATTTTCATTCTAATAAATGTAGAGATGGATTTAAAAACCACTGACACATCAGTTCTCATGCAAAATGCTATGGCCAGTACTGTACAGAATGCCTAACAAGCAGAATACAGATCTTGTCTTCAAGGGGCTCTGAGGTGTGTGGGAACACCTCCAACGTTGTGTGGGATACATTTCAGAAGAAGAGTAGAAAATTGGAATGGAGGGGGGCATGTTCACAATGTATCAGGAATCAGGGAAGAATATGGCAACCAAGGAGAGACAAAGCTGGGCAGGAACCGAGGCAACACTGGTTCCGAGGTACAGAGGCAGCAGCTCCTGGGGCCTGTCAGGGAAGATGAAGATGGGGAGAGCAGGAAGGGTGGGAGGCATTGTGGAAGGTCACCATGTGGGGAGAGGACACTGACTCCAGTCCCAGGCAGCAGGGGTCCCTGAGAGGTCTGTGAACAAGCTGGGAGCTTGCCTGAAACTTTACAGAGAAAAGAAGCTTGGCATCCCTGCAAGGGTGGATTATCAGGGTCAGGAGGCAAGGGACAAGTAAAGGGATTAACTGTCCCAGTATGGGGGAATACGTAGGATCTGGGCTGGAGGTAGGCAGGGAGTGGTCTCAATGGAGGAGGGAAATGAATCTGACACATTAATTGGATTGAGATAGAAAGAAAGTAGAGAGAACAGAAACCAAAGGCATTTGGAGGCCATGCTTCCAACCAGAGATTCATGGTGTCAGGGAGCTAGAAAAAAAGTGAGCAAGGTCCTGTGCCTGGGAGCTGTAGAGAGGGGCCCTGAGGCCCACCTACAAAGTAGTCTCTTTCCCTATAGAAGCCCAGCTATGTTGTACATAAAGCAAGTCTGGGCACCAGGGACAGGCCAGCCAAGGGCAGGCAGGGAGGCACGTAGTCCTCTGGCTTCCAGCCACCAGACTCACAGGTTTCTGGGAAAGGCTGACTCGGGCCACTCCGTTCCTTTGAATCTGAGAATATATGACTGGGGAAGCCTAAATTAATTAAGTGATGCTGAGGCCCTGAGGCCCGCCTGAGCCAGTGCCCAGGGGACTGGTTATGGAGCCCTGAGCAAACTGCACCCTCAACCCCCAGTGCTGGAATCCAGAGATGCTCATGAGCTTCATTGGAATGAAGCCTGTACTTAAGTGCTTCCAGAGAGACAAAGAAATAATAAATCAGGAGCCGACGCCCCGCCCACACACTGCCATCACCAACACCAGCCTGCTTCTCCACAGAAATACAGTGGCTTCACCTCTCTGGAACCAGATGTTTCAGGGAAGCGACAAATAGCAAAGCCCTGGAACTGATATGGCCCCATGACCTTCTCAGAAATGAGGCCAGGTTGGGCTGGCACCTCCCTTCACAGCAGGACCCCCCACCACAACCAGCCAAGACCTCCAAATACCCCCTACACCTCACCCAGGCACTGGTGCATCACGGCTCTCCTTCCACACGCCCCCACCCCCAAACTCCCACAAACCAGGACTTCTCTATCCCCAGCAAGCCTCCCCCGCCCCATGGCATTGGTCCAGCAAGGAACAAATTTTAGCCCATCAGACTGGACACAGTTCTATCTTGTGGATAAAATGAGAGGAAGTGTTGTCAGCTAAAATCACCAATTTGTCCCTATCCATGCAAAATAATAACAATTAAGCTCCCACTAGGTATCAAGCATTGGACTAGACACTTTCAAGTGAGTCATCTCACCGTCTTCAGCCATCCTGCAGCAGGGCCACATGGTGGCTGGGAGCAGGATGCTGGAACAAAATCACCTGCATGTGAATCCCATCTTTACCACTTGTGAGCTCTCTGACTCTGAATACATTACTTTACCTCATTGTCCTTGCCTATAAGAAAGCAATATGAACGTTAGTGAGAGTTAATACTTGCCAAATGCTTAGAACAGTGCCAGGTACCTTATAAGCTCTTCTCTGTGTCTACTAAATACGTTCGTTCCTTCCCCTACTCATTGAACTTTCATTGAGTACCAGATAAGAACGCTGCCGCAACAGTTGCTATTTCTGGTTGAGAAAGGAGAGAAAAATGCTTCGATTTTCTCCTATAGAATTGAATGGGAAGTTCTCTGTTGCCTGCAAGTTATGCTCAGATAGAGGAGTCCGGAAAGGAATTTACAAAGCGTACAGGTGAAGGGGAAGCCAGAGGGGCGGGGCCTTCATGGGAGGCTTCTTGGTTCGCGGTGGGGCCAGGGCCAGCACCCTGGACAGCTCCCCGCAGCCGGCGGTGGGAGGAGGCTTTTGCCAGGTCCTATCTCGGCTCAAACCCTCCCTAGCCATTTGCTGCAGAGGCCTCTGGCCTCCCTGCAACCCGGACACCCCAGTCTTTGGAGCCATGATGGATTGGGAGGTGGCTGTCCTCTGCCACCTCATTAGAGAATGAGGGAGTTTAGTGTTTTTAGAATGAGAGAGTTTAGTGTTTTTAGAGGTCCAGCCCAGGACCTTTCTCCTTTCATGAGTCTTTATCTGCCCCTCACCTCTACACTGCAAGGGTGCGGCCACCTTGGAGATGGAGCAGCAGGAACACAGCGCAGTGCGGGCAATAGGGAAGCAGTGTGAGCACCACAAGACAGGTCCCCCGGTCTGGGTTTAAATCCCGGATCTGTTGCTGGGAGTTTGGGCAAGCAACCCAGTGTCTCCATGCCCAGCCTCCTCACCTGTTATGACCAGGAGAATAGCACCTACACTGTACCAGGATTATGGAATAATAGAGTAAAACAGCACACACAATTCTCCTGGCACAAAGCAAGTAATAAATGAATCTGCCTCCTGCCATGCAGGAACTGAGTACTGGAGAGTTAGTTAGGCATCAGGAAAAGCCATGTGAGCCAGAGGACTGGAGATGTGGTCTGCACCTTGAATGCCCTGAAAAAGAAGTTTCTCTCCTCTAAGATTCCTCTATTCTTCAGCCACTAGAAGAAAAAAAAAACAACAAAAAAAAACACCTCCATAAAAAAGTCCTCCTTCCTCTTTTTTTTTTTTTTTTTTCCTGAGTTTCACTCAGTTGCCAGGCTAGAGTGGTGCAGTGACATGATCTCGGCTCACTGCAACCTCCATCTCCTGGGTTCAAGCAATTCTTCTGCCTCAGCCTCCCACCCGAGTAGCTGGGACTACAGGCACAAGCCACCATACCCAGCTAATTTTTCTATTTTCAGTAGAGATGGGGTTTCACAATGTTGGCTAGGATGGTCTCGATCTCTTGACCTCGTGATCCACCTGCCTCAATCTCCCAAAAGGCTGGGATTACAGGTGTGAGCCACTGTGCCCGGCCCCTTCCTCCTTTTTTTAATCAGACAGGGAAAACATCATGTGCATAAATAATGGCTTTGTAGCCTGGGAGACTGTCTCTTTAAGAGCCTCATAATGGGAGCATCAGAAAAACCCAAAAGTCTCAAACTCAAATGACTGGAGAACCAGTAAGTGGCATAAGTGTGTGAAGTGTGTGAAGTCAGCTGGGGGGAGACTGGTATGCACTGCAGAGTGGCATGTACTGACAAAAGCCATCAAATAAAATTTAAAATAATTAGCCCACTCCAAAGAGCCCTTCTGTGGCACACACTTCTGCTGAAGGCTGCAGTGAGTGGGCTCTCACCTAAATCTGAACCAGACAGATGCTAAGGCTAGGCCCTACTGAGGGGCTGTGACTCACCCAAGGTCATCCAGGGCCAGGCCTGTGCCCACACCAGGACTCTTTTCCTCCCTCAGACAGAAGGCACATCAGCCGCTGCAGAGCAGGTGCCAGCAGCCGTTCTGTGGGTGAGTTTCTTCTCCTTTCCCAGGGTGCCTCGGTGGGTGAAGGGATTGAGCAACAGGTGGTCGGGCGGCCGCCTCTCACCCTAACACCCTGATCCCCATCCTCCCATCCCACAGTCATCTCAGGGACAAATAGAGACGTTCCAATGCCCTCCGCAACTTCCACCAACCCAGACAGAGCCTGCAATCACAATGCCCACCTAACCAGAGGGACCAGCCAGCTAGCCAGGTGCCCCGTCTTTCACCTGTTCTTCACAAGACCCACAACTGAAAAATGAGTATAAACCACACATTCTACACATGATAACAACAGAGCAAGTCCTTACACCGCTCTTACTTGCCAGGCCCCCTCAGCAGTAGGTACTATTATTATTCCATTTTACAAAGAAAGTAACTGAGGGGCAGAGAGGCAAAGTAATTCCCTGCAGGTACTCTAATGAGTACGTGGCAGAGCTAGGAGCCATTCTGGTTGTCTGCCTCCAAAGCCCACACTGTTTGCACTGCATCGCGGCACTTCCTGCGGGGTGGGGGGGCACGTTGGGAGAAGCATCTGTGTCTAGTGCTGCTTTGCTTTTGAGGCCAGAAAAATGGGAAGGCTCCCCTGACTCTGGAAGACAGAAGCAAACGGTAATCTCAACAACACAATCCCCACTCGAACCTCAGCCGCCCCGGAGCCTCTATCCCACCAGTCCGCCCACTGGAACACCAGCTCCATGTGCCACCCAGGGTCAGCGCTGCTCTGGGGACGCGTCACAGCTCGGCCTGTCAGATGAGCACGGGCGCCTCAAGGGGTGCGGCCCTCTTGGAAGGAAGGTGAGCCTCTGTGGAGCCTCTGACGACAACAAAGCTGCTGGGCTCTCTCCGGGGAGTGGGTGCGGCACCCAAGAAGGGTTTCACACAGTTCCAAGAGAGGACCCCAGCCACTGTCACTCCCAAGCCCACCCGAGACTTGGAGGAGGCTCTGGAAAAGGAGTGATAGGGGAGTGTGTAGAACAGGAGGCGGAGGCTCGCAAGAGCCGAGGGAGGGCTTGATCGGGTGAGCAGAGTGCCTGGGAGGAGTTAGAGTGGGGAGGGGGTGCAGCATTGGAGAGGGAAGAGGCGGAGCTGGGGGACCCGACCGCTAAAGCGGAAAAGGGGAGTCCAGGCAGCGGGAGTGTGGGGGGAGCGGCGAGGTAACTTCTCTCCTCAGTCCCCAAGGGCTCTCGGGCCGGGATTCGCTGCGGAGAAATTCTGCGGAGGGTCCGGTGGGTCAGAAACAGCCCGGCGGTTGCTGAGCCTTCCCCGCCCCCCAATCCTGGTGGAGGTGTGTGTGTGTGCAAGGGGCCAGGGGGCGGAGTCGGAGAAAGGATTGGGGGTGTCCATGTCCAGCGCTCCTCCAGACGCGGCTCCACAATCCAGCTGCGAGAACAGATGGACGCAGCGGTGGCTCACCTCGGGGGCTTCCTGCCCGCTGTGCGCCGAGGTCCAGGCTGAAGCGCAGATCTCAAGCCTCTGGCTCCCTCTTCTCCCGAAGGGCCGCGGGGAACCTGCTGCCGCGCCCCCCTTCCCAGTAGGAGAAGAGCGGGAGCTGACCCCGTGGGTCCTAGAACCGTGGGCGGAGGTCGGGCAGAGGGCTGGCAGAGGGCCGGCACCCGGCAAGGAGCACCCATCCCGAGGGCTGGTTCAGGACTTCCACACCGAGACCCCATCCTGGGCCTCCAGCCCTGGCGCATCTGAGGAGAGGACCCCTGCCCAACCACGCCCCGCCCCCGGCCCCCGCCCCGCCGACGTCGTATTAGCATAGGCAACGCAAGTGGCCCGGGCACCACTCGGGGGCTGGGACTCGCCGCGTCACAGCCCCAAGTGGAAGAGAAAAAAAAAAAAGAGGAGGCGGCGGAGGAGGCAAGAGCCGACGCGAGGGGAGGGGAGCACGGCGGTGGGGCTAGCGGGCGGGCTGGCGGGCGGCAGCAGCATGCCCCTCGGCCAGCGCGGGCGGCCTCTCAGCGCGGCTGGGGCTGTTCCAGGCGCGCCCGGGGAGCAGTGCGCCCAGTCTCCGGCCCCGGCCCCTTGGCGTGCCCGCCTCCCCGGCCGCCCCTGAGCCCAGCAGCCGTGGGTCCCGGGATCGGCTAAGAGCAGCGGCAGCGCCTTGCCAGACGGAATCCTTTCCCTTCCCGGGACGCTGAGCCATGAGCCCCGCGGCCTCCTGAGGCACAGGGTGGTCTGCTCCGCGAGGACCGCGCCCCCGAAGTCCTGTGCCCTCGTCTCTGCACTGCGGGACGCCCGCGCTCGGCCCTAGCGGAGGCGTCCTCGGAAGAGCATCTGGGTGGGGGCATGGAACCCTCGGCACCGGCGGGCCAGGCCCGGGCGGCTGCCACCAAGCTGTCGGAGGCGGTGGGCGCGGCATTGCAGGAGCCCCGGCGGCAGCGGCGGCTGGTGCTGGTTATCGTGTGCGTGGCGCTGTTACTGGACAACATGCTGTACATGGTCATCGTGCCCATCGTGCCCGACTACATCGCCCACATGCGCGGGGGCGGCGAGGGCCCCACCCCGACCCCTGGGGTGTGGGAGCCCACCCTGTCGCTGCCCACTCCGGCCAATGCCAGTGCCTACGCAGCAAACACCTCGGCGTCCCCGACGGCTGCGTGGCCAGCCGGCACGGCCCTTCGGCCCCGCTACCCTACGGAGAGTGAAGACGTGAAAATCGGAGTGCTGTTTGCTTCCAAGGCTATCCTACAGCTGCTGGTGAACCCCTTGAGCGGGCCCTTCATCGACCGCATGAGCTACGACGTGCCGCTGCTGATCGGCCTTGGCGTCATGTTCGCCTCCACGGTCATGTTCGCCTTCGCCGAGGACTACGCCACGCTGTTCGCCGCGCGCAGCCTTCAGGGCCTGGGCTCAGCCTTCGCGGACACGTCAGGCATTGCCATGATTGCCGACAAGTACCCCGAGGAGCCGGAGCGCAGTCGAGCGCTGGGCGTGGCGCTGGCCTTCATTAGCTTCGGAAGCCTGGTGGCGCCGCCCTTCGGGGGCATCCTCTACGAGTTCGCCGGAAAGCGCGTGCCCTTCCTGGTGCTCGCTGCAGTGTCGCTCTTTGACGCATTGTTGCTCCTGGCGGTGGCCAAGCCCTTCTCTGCGGCTGCACGGGCTCGGGCCAACCTGCCAGTGGGCACTCCCATCCACCGCCTCATGCTGGATCCCTACATTGCCGTGGTGGCCGGCGCGCTCACCACCTGTAATATTCCCCTTGCCTTCCTCGAGCCCACCATTGCCACGTGGATGAAGCACACGATGGCGGCTTCCGAGTGGGAGATGGGCATGGTCTGGCTGCCGGCCTTCGTGCCTCACGTGCTGGGCGTCTACCTCACCGTGCGCCTGGCGGCGCGCTACCCACACCTGCAGTGGCTGTACGGCGCGCTCGGTCTGGCTGTGATCGGCGCCAGCTCGTGCCTCGTGCCTGCCTGCCGCTCCTTCTCGCCACTAGTGGTATCGCTCTGCGGCCTCTGTTTTGGCATAGCCCTAGTCGACACAGCGCTGCTGCCCACGCTCGCCTTCCTGGTGGACGTCCGCCACGTCTCAGTCTACGGCAGCGTCTACGCCATCGCCGATATCTCCTATTCGGTGGCCTACGCGCTCGGGCCCATAGTGGCGGGCCACATCGTGCACTCGCTGGGCTTTGAGCAGCTCAGCCTTGGCATGGGCCTGGCCAACCTGCTCTATGCTCCCGTCTTGCTGCTGCTCCGAAACGTGGGCCTCCTGACGCGCTCCCGTTCGGAGCGCGATGTGCTGCTTGATGAGCCCCCGCAGGGTCTGTACGATGCGGTGCGCCTGCGTGAGCGTCCAGTGTCTGGCCAGGACGGCGAACCTCGCAGCCCGCCTGGCCCTTTTGACGAGTGCGAGGACGACTACAACTACTGCTACACTCGCAGCTAGCATCCCCACGCCTCCTCCAGTACACCCACCCGCCTGGGGTCAAGGTGGCTGCTCTGCAAGCGCACTGGCCAGCTCTGGCTCAGGGTCCACCTTCCCCAGCGAGTACCCCAACCCCCCCTCAACCTTGACTTCTGCCCGAATGCCCTCCTTGTGACCCATTCCATATCCTCTCTCTTGTCCATTGGGGCTTGGAGCACCGAGGCAAGCAAAGCCAGAGCGCTCCTTACAGAGTGAAGAGGCGCCCACCCCAGTCCCCACCTGGGGCTCCCCTGTGTAGAGCCTGCATCTGTCTGTTCTTCCTTCCATTACTCCCAGTGCCAAACTTGGGCCACTGCACCGCGGTGCCTCTGCCCAAATCAATAAACCGTGTCTGTCCCAGGAGGCCGAGTCTCTTTACTGGTGGGTCAGTGCATGGTGGGTGAAGGGCCAGAGCAAAGGGGAGGGTGAACTGGGTCTTCAAGTTCCAATCTAGGCCTGAGCCAAACTAGCATGCAGGACACTGTAGCTCTTTTTCTACCTGGAAAAGGGCATAGGAAGGAAGCAAACACAACAAAGGCTAGACTGTCACCCACGGTCACCAAGGAGCACCACTCCCCTCAACCCATGACAACCCCTCCTTTCCAGGCCCAGCGCAGAGCCTGGGGGTGCCACCCGGGGGAGCCTGAGGACCCGTTCCAGCTGAGCAAGCCAGGCTCCGCCCTTTGAAGACACGCCCCACACCAGCCACTGAACTCTAAGGCCTTGAGCCGAGCTTCCCTTCAGACCGGCATCCCGCCCAGTCCAGGCTTTGAGAAAGGAGTAGGAGCTGAGCTTTCCTGCAGAGGAAGAAAAACGGCCTGTCTTTGGTGGTCCGACCTCTGGAAATGCATGTATGATGTGATGCCTGTGTTCGCCAGAGAACTAGGCTCTGTCCTAACAGCAGCAGGGGAGTGGTGGTTGGTGTTCTGTGTCCGGGTCAGCCCTGAGGGTCTGAGTCTTGAAGGGAGGGATGCAAGTGTGGAACCTGGTGCCAACCACCACCACCACCTTGTCCTGAGTGAAAGCAGCAGCCCAGGACTGTCAGGAAAGTTTCCCATCCTTAGTCCCAGCCCTGAGAGCCTCAGGCAAACGTTAGCACAATACTCCCATGTCCTAGAGACCGTGGTCTGATGACAGAGGCAGAGACTTCCCATCCTAGCATCAAGAGGCGGCTGGTTGGGGTCGCCTGTGTGTTAGCTGCGTCTGTGGGGGTCTGCTCTGCTGTTGTGCGCATGTCTGTCTTCGGTCTGCGAGTCGGGCTGTGTGTGTCTGGGCGGAGTCTGCCTTTGTCAGTCTGTCTGTGCTATTTGTGTGTGGGGGTCTCTACCTGGGGTGGGGGATGCTTTTGTCTGAAAGGAGAGTCTGCCTCTTGCCGCAGTCCTTAAGCATCCCCAGGTCTGCCACCAGGATGGTCCCAAGTCTGTAGCACGCCACCTCTCCTCTCTACCCCAAAGTGCCAGCAGGAATGGGATGGCAACAGAAAGGGAAGTCCTGCAGTGGACATTGAACCGAGTTATTGTTTCTTATTATTATTTTGAAAGATGGTGTAGTAGGATTTGAGACTGGCCCGGATGGGGGGGCGGGCAGAGAGCAGAGACGTCCTCGGACCTAACCCTCTCCAGGACTCTGAGCAGCAGCACCTTGGCTGGCATAATGGGGTTGGGGAAGTGCGGTGACTGGGGAAGGCTGAGCTATGAGCAGGGGGCATGTGCTGGGCAGTGTTCTGTGCCCCCTTCTAGAGCCTAAATTTGTTGCCCTACCTCCTCCGGGAAGCTCTCTGGGTGGATTCTGGAGACCTGGAGCTGGGATCGCTGAGCAGGGAGAGGGGAAGGGATGGGGGACTGAGGACCGAGAAGAAGAGAGAAAAAGGGGGGTGTTGAGGGCGGGAGGAAATGGGAGAGAGGGGAGGGAGGAGGAACAAGAGGAAGGAGAGAAGTGCGGCCAGCTTGCTTTCTCCAGTCGGGTGGCCGCGGGGACCCAGGCGACGTCGGAGGCTCTGCCGGGAACCCAGGCGGCAGCCCCCACCCTGCGCTGCTGACACGCCCCGCACCCCTTCCGGCTCACACCCCCGCCCATAGTCCTGAGCTGTGCGGTGCAGCGGCGGCCGAGGCAGCAGAGCCGAGGAGAGCAGGTGAGAAGGGCTGGGCTGGGCTGGGCTGGGCTGGCCAGCGCGGTGCCGGGAGCGGGGCGGGGAGCGAGGGCGGCTGTCAAGGGCTCTATCCAGGGACAGCACCCGGGCCGAGAGCCCCCAGGACTGGCGGAGTCCGACCGAGTCCTGCGCAGCAGGGGCAGCGGCCGTCGGGGGTCACTAGGAAACTGCGGGATTGAGCTGCTTTGGTGCTTGGACTTGGGGAGGCTTGACCATCTGGGCTTCGGGACTCCAAGCGCATGTTCTCACTTCACTTGGCCCAGCATCTGCTAAGTGCCCAGGTCTGCGCTTTCTGTGTCCAGTCGGAGGGTCCGCGGATCCGACCCAACTCGCCCGAATTGCCGGTTCGCACCGGTCTCTCTCCAGACCTTCCCGGGAGCAGGGGGGTGGGAAGGAGGAGCAGCCGCTGGTGGCAAGTCTGAGCCAGGTCACAGCTGAAGACAGCCTGTCATGACCGGCCAGACTGGGGTGGACCTTCAGAGCAGAGCAGGCAGCCCTTGGAAAGCCAGGCTGGCAGGAGCATGGGTGGGAGGCACAAAACAGACAGACATATCCACACATACATCTTCCTGGCACCCACCCAGGAGTGATGGAGGAAGAAGAGCTGGCAGGTGGGACCTCCAGGAAACCATCTGCCCCGCTCTGCCCTATTCTACCAGCTCAGGGTCCCCGAAACCTGACTAGTGTCTCCCGAATCAGCAGGGCTCCCAGCCAGAGCAAGAGGAGGCGTTGGCTGCATCTTCTGTAGGGCAACCAACCTGACCTTGTCCTTTTTGTCCCCTCAAAAGACTGCCATGCTCCAGTGAATCCTCACCAGGATGCCACCTCAATCACTTTGCAGTTGGGGGCAGCCCCTACGAACCCACAACACTGGTAGGCTTGGGGACCAGCCAGTTGAGAGTGCCACTGCACTGTGCCAGCAAGGGCTTTACATTCTCTGCCTAGCACTGCAAGGCAGCCCCAGGCTCCTCCATCCTTGGGCCTGGTTCATCCATCTTTCTGGACTCTGTTCCTGGCAACAACCCTGCCATGTGCCCATATCTGGGCCATGCTTGCCTCTGGGTAGGGGTGGTGTTGAATGGGGAGAGGGGCGGGGAAATGAGCTAAACATCAGCTTTAGACTTTTTATTTTTATTATGCTTTAAGTTCTAGGGTACATGTGCAGAGCGTGCAGGTTTGTTACATAGGTATACATGTGCCATGGTGGTTTGCTGCACCCATCAACCTGTCACCTACATTAGGTATTTCTCCTAATGCTGTCCCATAGCCCCCCATCCCCCAAAAGGCCCCAGTGTGTGATGTTCCCCTCCCTGTATTCTCATTGTTCGACTCCCACTTACAAGTGAGAACATGCGGTGTTTGGTTTTCTGTTACGTTACTTTGCTGAGAATGATGGTTTTCAGCTTCTTCCATGTCCCTGCAAAGGACGTGAACTCATTCTTTTTTATGGTTGCATAAATTAGTTCAACCATTGTGGAAGACAGTGTGGTGATTCCTCAAGGATCTAGAAACAGAAATACCATTTGGTCCAGCAATCCCATTACTGGGTATATACCCAAAGGATTATAAATCATTCTACTATAAAGACACATGAACAAGTATGTTTATTGTGACACTGTTCACAATAGCAAAGACTTGGAACCAATCCAAATGATAGACTGGATAAAGAAAATGTGACTTTAGACTCTAGAGAGAACAGGAGGTGCACTGGTGGAAAACATGGGTATGTGCTTGTACACAGGTTCAGAGGGCTCTCAGAGTGTAGCAACGGTGACCCACAGCCTTATAATAACAGCCTTTGACCTCTTTGGCCTGGCTCACTTCTACTGCACCTTCAAAATTAATCTGCCTCTCCCCAGACTAAAGCAGGTGACCCTTAGGGGCCCTGGCTGCCCAGCCTCCCTGCATACTTCCCTGGCCAATTCCCATAGCATCTACACTGGCAGCCTGCAGACTTAAGACTACCTAGATCACAACCCCTCCAGCAGTTCCAGAGTCCTCCCTGCCCTGGCCACAGGCCAGGCTCCCAATTAGCCCAGATACATCCTGAGCACAGGGCCTTAAAGGCCTCAGAGCTATTCATGCACATATCCTTTCACCCACACATGCATTCCTTTCCCTTGGCCAATTGACTGAAGGAATACACCCTACTCCACACCAGACTCCAGGCCAGGCCCCAGAGATGAAGCACTGAGCACAGCAGGTATGGTCTTACTCTTGAGAAGCTAGTGGGAAAGAGTTTGATCAGCAAAGTACTTATCTACTGGGTTCCAGGCAGGAACAAAGCCAACACTGCCAGCGACCCTTGCCAATTTGAATTGCCCTGGGGTGGTCAGCTGGCCTTGGGTGCCAACAGCCTCGTGAGAGCAGACCCTCACTTCTCCCATATGGGGGTCCAGAGAGAACACTGTGGTCAGCACATACAGCTGGAAGTCGACACTGGGACCAGGCCTGCAATGAGACCCTTATACACAGCTGTCAGGCTCTGGCCTCCTCATGGGGCGGGGGTGTGGGTCCAGTGGTGGGAGGTGAAGGGTTTGTGGCAGGCCTATGTGGCTGCCGTGTTGATGCTTCCCACTTCTTGCTCCCCAGGTCTACGCCTCTGCATCCCTGGACCAGGACTCACCAAGATGCCCATCCTGGAAAAGGTCCCCCATAAGATGGCAGCAAAAACTCCCAGCAGTGAGGAGGAGTCTGTGAGTGACTTTTGGAGCTCTCTCTCTCTCAACCCTGCTTTCCCTACCCACATGCCCTTGCTTCCAGAACAGTCCTGAGTGGGACCAGCCCCCAGCATTTGCCTGGCCACAGCGCTGCCCTCTCTTGGCATGAGGTCTAGGCTATAGCCCTGCCCCCAGCTTGCTGAGGATCCCAGAAGGGCCTGGAGGAGCTGAGAGGGGTCTCAGGGTACCAAGGGAATGCTGAGAGCTAAACTTCCAAATCCCCAGACTAAGCTAGGCACTTTCCATAATCCTCTCTTCATCCCAGCTTCCACTTCTGTTAGCTTTAAGTCCAGTGATTTTGCCTTAGGATAGGGCTGAATTCCTACTCCAAGCCCTGCAAGTCCAGCTCCAGCTGGAGTCCCTAGTTCAGGCTTGGAGCCTTAAGTGCCATGTTCTCCACTGGCCTGAGATAATGCCACCCTCCCTGGGCAGGTATCCTCCCTCCCACTGCAGCCAGCCTTCGGGTGACAGAGTGTCACACCTGATTTCCGATTGCTGCATGTGTTTGCAGAACCACACTTGTCTTTTTGCCACTCGTCCCCCGCTTTCCCCCAGCCCTCATTTGAAACCCTGAACAGAATTTTCTGGCTTCTTCCCAAGAAGTTGCTCACTCCATTGCCCTGACCTCTACAGCTGACAAACATCTGTTGTCACCTCTGGTCCACTGGGATGCTCCCCCACCCACCCCATTGGGCTGTGGCGACCTTAAGAGCAGGCTCTGTTTCTCCATCATCTCGGAGTCCAGCCCAGGACCTGATTCACATGAACTGCCCAGGAAACATGGAGTTTTGAAGTATTGACCTGAGACTCCCAGGTCCAAAGACCTTCCTTAGTACAGGGCCAGAAGTCCAAGCGAGTCTGGGGAGGAGCCTGGGGGTGGGGGGCGGGGCGGTGGGCCTAGATGTCTGAGCTGAGATTTCCTGCTTTATTCCCTTTTACGCACTGCTGATTCCCTGTTAGCCAGGCTAAGTTGCAGCGCACTGTCAAAGCCGGGAAGAATGGGGAGCAGTGTCTGGCAGAGGCTCTAGCTAGACTTGCAAGCCCTTTTGGCCAGACCACTAACTGGGCTGGGCTTTCTGTTGGTGCTCACCTACCCACCCATCACACAGACTGCTCCCCACCACAAGAGATGGAGGAACCAGAGCAGCTGGGTGGGGGGCTTGGACCTAGCTAGCTGGGGTTGGGCAGGGCAGCCTGGGATGCTGCCCGTACCGGTCCTCACGTCATTCCCCAGGGCAGGAGCAGCCCGGAGTTGGCACTGACACCCCACCCCTGCCAGAGAAGTGAATAATGCCCCTAACACCCGCATGAAACAAAATTCCCTGCCTGGGTTTTATAAGTAGGAGGGACTTATATGATGCTCAGGGCATGAATCATCCTCCGAGGAACCACCTTACAGAATGTTGGTTATAGAGGCAGGATCAGGCAGGATCAGACAGGCAGAGGGCCGTCATTCATCAATCAGCAGCAGGGACAGAGAAGGAGGTGCTTTTAAGGGGCCCCTTCACTCCACAGCCTACAGGTAGGAAACCTTTGCTGTCTCATGGAAACTTATCACAGAGGAGAAGCCCCTGCAGGAAGGCACCTCACTGTGTCCACCAGTGTGTCCCAGGAACCATCTGCAGAATTCTGGTCATTAGGGCAGTACTGAATTTTGTCTCTCATCCAAAGCCACCTTTTATCCTACCAAATAACTTCATAAAAGTATACCCTTCAGGTCCAGAATCTAACCTGGAGATTAGATTCTGGAGCCCCAGCTGAGAACAATTTATAAATTAAGAGTGACCAGCAGCCAACAATATCAATAACAGGACAATTTCATCTTAGAGCCATCCTTTATGGCTTGTAAGCACTTTCACATGCATTAGATCTTTAATCCTATGAGAGGTAAGGCTTACTACCTTCACTTTACAGGAAAAGAAACTGTACAACTTAACCCATATTATTAAAAGTTCCACCTTCCTATTGTCACTGGCCAAGTGAGGGACAAGAAGAGGAAAGGGCTGGGCATGGTGGCACACGCCTGTAATCCCAACATTTTGGGAGGCCAAAGTAGGTGGATCACCTGAGGTCAGGAGACCAGTTTGACGAACATGGAGAAACCCCATCTCTACTAAAAATACAAAGTCAGCAGGGTGTGGTGGCGCATGCCTGTAATCCTACCTACTCAGGAGGCTGATGCAGGAGAATCTCTGGAACCCACCAGGTAGAGGTTGCAGTGAGCGGCGACACCACTGCACTCCAGCCTGGGCAGCAAGAGCAAAACTGTTTAAAAAAAAAAAAAAAAAAAAAAAAAAAAAAACGAAAAGGAAAGGAATGGAAAAGGGAGTGAAAAGGAAGTGAGAGAACGACCCAGGAGAAAGAAGCAGAGTGGACATGGAAGGCTGAATTTACCTCCCAGTTCTGCCATCAGATTTTTGTGTGACCTTGGACTAGCCGCTCCACTCTCTGGGACTCAGTTTCCTCATTCATAAATGGGAAGTCACAAAACGAAGTCACACAGAAGCCTTCTGTGGTGAACGCTGCTGGTGAACTGGGAGGCAGGGCAGGGTGGGGGTGGTGTTCTTCCCAGACTCTAGCCATACTTTGCGGCTCCCAAAGAGGACGGGTTTCCTCTTGGGAATTCCTCTGAAAGGATAAGACATCGAGGTCATAATATTTTAGATGTGCTTATTTGAGGCCAATTGTTTCTCTGAGGTAGGAATTGTTATTTATGTCCTCCGGATGAGGAATAGAGGTTTGGAGGGCTTCGGAGAGGAAGGGCATCCACTGCATCCCCACCCCTGCCCCTAACACCCACATGAAACAAAACTCCCTGCCTGGGTTTTATAAGTAAAAGGCACTTAGATGATGCTCAGGGCATGAATCACCTTCCAAGGAACCATCTTGCAGAATTCCAGTCATTAGGGTGGCACTGAATTATGTCTCTCATCCAAAACCATCTTTTATCCTTCCAAATCTCTCTGTAAGAGTGCACCCTTAGGTCCAGAGATCAATTAGATTCAGGAACCCTAGCTGGGAACAATCTCTAAATTAAGAGTGACCAGCAGCCAACAACATCAATAACAGCACTATTTCATCTTAGATCCATCCTTTATGGCTTATAAGCACTTTCATATCTATTATCTATTTGATCCTATGAGAGACAGGGGTTACTAATCCCGTTCTATGGAGGAAGAAACTGAGGCACAGAGGGAGGATGACTTGCCCAAGGTTGCAGACCTGGTCAGTGGCAGGGTGAGGGTACAAACCCAGGTCTGTCTGGTGCCAATATCCTGGTCTTTTTCTCTGCACTTTGTCTTTCTGGGGGCAGAGAACAATGAGATCAGGGACACCGAACAGGAATTTTTCTGAGCTGAGCCCTAGAAATGGACAGGTCGCAGGACAGAGAACAAGGATAGGGACAGAACGACACAGATACTAGGAACCAACCTGGGGACAGGCATGGGGCGCACATATGAGAGGCACACTATAAACCCTGTCTTCCAGGGGCTGCCCAAACTGCCCGTGCCCCCCCTGCAGCAAACTCTGGCCACGTACCTGCAGTGCATGCGGCACCTGGTGCCCGAGGAGCAGTTCAGGAAGAGCCAGGCCATTGTACAGCGGTTCGGGGCCCCTGGTGGCCTCGGTGAGACCCTGCAGCAGAAACTCTTGGAGCGACAGGAGAAGACAGCCAACTGGGTAAGAGGGGCTGACCAGGAACCCGTAGAAGACGGGTAGGAGGCAGACCTAGAGACAGAGGGATTTCAGTGAGAGGCATATAGGGGACAATAGCAGGGCAGAAGAAGAGACGAGGGACAGGGATGGGGACAGGAATGGGAACAGGCAGGTGGTATGGACTGGGGGACAGGAAGGGACAAGGGTGAGAAACAGACAAGGTGAGGGATGGGAAATGTGGATAGAGAAAGAGGGGGGCAAACCAGGGACAAAAACAGGGGACAGAGATCGCATTGGGAAGCAGAGGGGGTGAAAGACAGGAAGGAGAAACCCGTAAGGACAGGCAGAGGACAGCAATGTAGCACCAAACCACCATGATGGGGGCTGGGACAGAAGAAAGGAGATGGAAGGGGCAAAGGGGAAGGACAGGCCTGGTGACTGGGGAGCTCCCAGGCTCTGACACATACCTGGGGTTCAGCGTGTGTTTGTGGAAGAAGTATATTAATGCTCTGGTGAAGGGTCCTGATTTTGTCTCAGGGCTGTCAAGATGGGCCTGCTTGGTAGGGGTGTGACAGCCTTCCTTGCCCTCCCTGCAGGTGTCTGAGTACTGGCTGAATGACATGTATCTCAACAACCGTCTGGCCCTGCCCGTCAACTCCAGCCCTGCCGTGATCTTTGCTCGGCAGCACTTCCCTGGCACCGACGACCAGCTGAGGTGAGGCCTTGGGGATCCTAGCTCATACCCTAGGGACCCACCCGAGGCAGGGGCCCTTGCCCCAGTGCCAGCAAAGAAAGGCCAAAGCCGGAGCTTCCGCTGAGCTTCCTGGGGCCAAATGCCCCGAGACAGTGGATGTCTGGGCCATCAGGTCAGGAGCCAGGTTAGGTGTAGCTGCACTCAAGTGACAATCACATGGTCAGCATTAGTCCATATTTATCTTGCAGTGGACTGGACACTCATGGAGGTGATGGGTCCAAATGTCACCAGGGCCTCCACCTGAGGCCCTGGGAGGAGGCGTGTGTCCCTGGACCCCACCAGTACTTGTCCCTGGGATACACTGCCCCAGGCTGTCTGAGGGGGCCTCTGCTTTCCTCCAGAGCCTCCAGCTCTAAACAGAGGTCCCAGAAGGGTAGAAACAATTCCTCCCTGCCAGCAGCCAGAGCCTGTGCCATCTGCTGCAATTTCAGAGCTCACTGAGCCGTTGGAAGGGCCTCTGGGCCACTTATGACAATGGAGGATGGGGGCAGGGAAAAAGGGTCTCCCTGCTGGAGTCTCTCAGAGTCCGGTCTTAAGACCTGAGTGAGGCAAATGCTGGGGATAGTTTAGAGGGAGGGCAGGCCAAAGTGGCCCAAGGAAAAGAGGCAGGGCCCACCTCACTTCTTCACAGGGCTCAGCCTTGCCGGGAAGACCCCCCACCTCCATCTTACCAGGTGGCAATCCTCCCCTCCCATTGTAGCTGGGGTCTCCCCAGGGTAGAAGGAAGGCAGGGACAGATGAATGACTTCTGAAAACAGCTGTTGCAATTTCATCTGAGGGGGTATTTTTCTCTGGGTGCAATTAAGCCAGGTCCAGCATCCTGGGATGATCTCAGCTCAGTTCTTGGTGTTTTTCCCCCAGCACTTGATTTCCTTTTCACTAGTACTTGGGGGTGGGGGGAAGGGGACCAAATTACCGGCTTTTCCGGGGACACAATTTTTCACAAGGCTGGGGGTCCCGCCCTGTCCAGCCCCTTCACCATCCGCCCCTTCCTGCCTGCTCTGTGGCCTCTCCTGGCTTCCTTCTCCCTCTCCGCTCCTCCTCCTCTTCAAGGTGATTCCAGTTCCCTCTCCTCTACCCAAGAGCTGCTCCACCCCCAGTTCTCACCAAAGAACCATTTTGAATCCAAGGCTTGTGGTGGGCTCACAGCATTGGGCTGTGGGGTGCAACCACATCTGATTAGTGCACACTGCAGCCGGGGATCACAGTGTTTGTTGGGGGCTGGGGAGAGGGAAAGGAGGGAAGCAGAAGGAAATGGAAGGAAGATGGAAGCGGGAAAGAAGGCAGAAGGGAGGGAGGGAGGGAGGGAGGGAGGGAGCCAGGCCCTGGGAAGAAGGGCTCAGGACTCCCTTCTCCCTGCAGGTTTGCAGCCAGCCTCATCTCTGGTGTACTCAGCTACAAGGCCCTGCTGGACAGGTAGGACTGGGGAGGTGGTGCCCTGTTACAGCACAGTCTGCCTATGCGTCATCTCCTTTGCAGGGACCTTGTCTTTTTCCAGCTCTGTATTCCCATTCCTGGTTCCTGGCAAAGAGCAGGAGTCCCCCGGCCCCTACCTACTCCCTCACCATCAGAATGACCTTTAACCCAGCTGGCCTGACTGTTAACTGTTCCTTTTCCTGGGGTAAGCACCATCCTTCCTTGATCTTTTAAAAATGCCTCCTCCCTCCACACGTAAGTGCCCAGGTGGCATGAATTCATTTGTAGCTGGAGAACACATCGGTAGGCAGGGAAGGAAGAGTTGGTAGAGTAAGGTGATGGGGAGTTCTGCTTTGCCCCCTAGGGGAATGGTCTCCCTAGCCGGAGCTTCTAGGTGGGATTGTCCTCAATTCCACCAAGCTCATGGACACGAGGCTGTTCTGACAGATAGAGAAGGCTGCTCAAGTACCTCTCCTGGTTGAGCTTGGGAGAGCAGGAGGGTGTCTGTGAGCAACAGGGAGAGTAAGAGGGTCTGGAGGACCCAAGTATCTCAAGGTAGAGGCTATAAGGGCATTAGAAGCTGGAATAAGAGAGAGAGGCCCAAAGAAGCATACCTTGCACAGATGAGGAAGCTACAGCTCAGAAAGGTTAGGTAACTTGTCCATGATCACACAGCTGGGAGGTGACAGAGCAAAGAGGGGACAACAGGCAAACTTCACTCTCTGCTCAACTTGATCCATCTCAGTCTTTACTCAGCCTTGTGACAGAGGACCAGACCCACATCCCCTCTAGGGCTGTTCCCTCTGGAGAGGGGTAGGCAGGGCTCCCATGCTCTCAGGGTGGAGCAGCTCATGCTGTCCAGGGCATTCCTGCACCACGTGCTCATGGACGCTCTGCTCACTGCTCTCTAAATGCCATGGATCACTAAACCCTGGGCTGCTGTCCCCTCATGGTGTATCTTCTGTTCTCTCCCTTCCTCGTGGACAGCCCTCTATTTCCTCCCAGAACTCACCCCTCCAGCTCACTGTCCTGTCTCTGTTTTCAAACAGCATTTTTCTCGCTGGGCCTGGGGACTTGGTACCCATTCATCACTGACTGCCCTTGTGAGACATCACTTTCCTTTTGATCCCAGACTTTCACATGTGCGTGTGCACACTCACACAGACATGAATACCCATGCATATCCATGTGGAGGTTCCCATGTCCAATGATCGAGAACTTTTGCCTGAGTGCCTGTTTGAACCTTTAATTCATTCATTCATTCATTCATTCACTTATTCACTTTGCAACATAGTTATGCTGGGAAGATGAAGAGAAATAAGGCCTCATCTTTCCCTCAAGCGTCCTTAGACTATTGGGCGAGATAGTCACATAAATAGACAAAAAATACAGCTGTGCTCTTCCCCTGAGTCCCACACTCACTCATCCAAGCCCCAGCCATCCCCCCGGGGTGTCTCTCAGTCATTGCAAATGAGCCCAGGAGAGCTTTGCCTCTCTCTCCTTGCTCCCCAACTCGCCCCTCACCTTGTCGAGCCATCTGTCAGTGCACCAGTGCACGCCCTGTTGGTGAGTCTGGGAACCTAGAAGTCTCCTGTGCTTGTTCTGCTTTCTCCCTTGCACCCTCAAGTAACCTATGGTGCTCAGATGTGGTCATTCTCCCTCCCTACCATGTCCCCAAGCTCCCTCCTGCCTCCCAGCTGCCCCCGTGAGAGGTCACTTTCCTTCTCAGCTACAGCCTCCTTCCTTGCTCTTCCTGTGACACCTTTCAGTCCATTCTCCCCATATAAGCAGGGTCAATAAAAAAAACAAAATGTAAACCCAATCATGCCCCTGTGTGCTAAAGCCTCCTGAGGGTTTTCACTGCACCAAGAATACGGTGACAGCTCCTCCCCACCGCCACTGCAGCCCTACAGGACCTGGCCCGTCCACCTCTCTGGCCATGTCTTCTCTGGGCCTCAGCCCTACTGGCTTCTCTCTGCCTTTGACCAGTGCTTCTCAATCTCCCTCTGGGAAAGACCAATATATTTTCTTTCATTTTGTAAAATTTGTGTAAAACAACAAAAAATGGATTACTAGAAAAACGATACTAAATATGAGACCAAATGTTTTATTATTGGATTCAACAGACAAAAAATTCTCATCACATTACTACAGACATTTCTGGGTTCAGGCATTACACCAAGTCGTGAGTCAGTCACAGCAGTTCAGTGCAAAACTCATACTTTGAGCTGTCGTGCCATGGGACACAGCTCCATCAACCTGTCTCAGTGAGACTGCCCCCTGGTCACCATCTCCCACCCCCGCCAACACTCTGTCCCACTACCTGAAAACCTGAAAGTTCCCCAGTTTGCTGCTTGTGGTCTACTCTTCACCTACACATCCCAGGACCTACACCCCAGTAGAGCAGGAGCTTCATGTCTTATTGGCTGCCATATCCCCACATCTCAGAATGGTGTCTGGCCTATACAGAGGAGATGCTTCACAAATATTTGTTGGCTAAAAGTGTGGAAGGATGGATGAATGGATGGATGGGTGAATGGATGGTTGGATGGATAGATGGATGGATGGATGGTGGATAGATGGGTGAATGGTGGGTGAATGGGTAGATGGTAGATGGAAGGATGGGTGGATGCTTGGTGGATGGATGGGTGGATGGAAGGATGGATGGATGCCTGGTGGATGGATGGGTGGATGGAAGGATGGATGGATGCCTGGTGGATGGATGGGTGAATGGAAGGTTGGATGGAAGGATGGATGGATGGTGGATAAAGGGTGGATGGTAGATTGATGAGTGAATGGGGGATGAATGTTTGGTGGTGGATGTATGGTAAATGTATGGATGATGATGGATAGATGGATGGGTGGATGAATGGAAGAAAGGAAGGGAGAGAGGAAGGATAGAAACAAGGCATGCTGAGACCACAGGGAAAATGAACTTCTTGAGTTGACCTCAGAGGAGGCTTCTAAAAGTGAAGATAAAGGAGTAGGCTCTTGAAGAAGGGAAAGGAGTTTTCTGAATAGAACAGTTGAGTGCTGGGGTTAGGGCAAAGGCATGCTGAGAGAAGATCAGCCTAAGTGAAGGTGCAGAAGGCTAACTGGTAAGGCTTGCACACGCTGTGTGTGAGACAGAGGTTTGAGAAAATTCTGAGGGTCTCCATGGGTTGTGGAAATGGAGCCCTCCACTACTTTAAAAAGATAATTGAGCTCTGCAACTGCCATTGTGATGCAATTCTTGGTTCTGCGCCCCATTTTTCCTGATCAAGTTATAATAAAACCCATTTTCTGTCTCCCCTCAACCCCTGCCATTCCCTCGTGGCATCTTCCCTTCCCGCTCCTCTCCTTCAGCCATTCCATTCCCACTGACTGTGCCAAAGGCCAGCTGTCAGGGCAGCCCCTTTGTATGAGGCAATACTATGGGCTTTTCTCCTCCTACCGGCTCCCCGGCCATACCCAGGACACGCTGGTGGCCCAGAACAGCAGCATCATGCCAGAGCCCGAGCACGTCATCGTGGCCTGCTGCAACCAGGTAAGCAGCCCCTTGTCTGTCTTGGTGAGGGAGAGCACAGGGCACCCAGTGGCTATGTGCTCGCATTCGAGGGTGCTCAGCCTTTTTCCCTGAGTCACACAGGGAGGTGGGGCACTGTGTCTCCAAAGTGAGTTTCCTACTTCCAGTCAGTCCCATGTCTCTCCACCACTTGGCTTCTAAGAATGAGAGCCATCAGTCTGAGAATATCCTCACTGGACTCTCACTTTAGCCCTGATGCACTGAGGGTCACAATCGAGACCCTCCACCTGTACATCTGTTCTTTTCCATGCAGTCACGCAGGCCCTGACCTTACTGGAGACCACACACAGATAGACAGTGTTACAGACTAACAACTAGGATCTTTCATGTGCCAGCCTGTGGGCTCAGCACTTAGCATGTATTCATTCCACTTAATCCTCACAGTGATCCTGCAGAGGGGGCCTTAGGATCTCCGTGTGACAGATGAGGACATGAGACTCAGACAAGTTAAGTGATCTGTCCAAGAGTGGGAAGGACACCCAGGTCTGGTCAGTGCCCCAAGGTCACGCTCTACCCCCTGCAGCTCAGGTCCTCAGATTGGGTTCCACAGAGCCAACAGGCCTGGGGGACAGGCTGAGCATGAGGGCTCCTGACCTCTTCCCAGTGCCCACCACACTATATATTCCCTATATTGAGCTTCACATAAATATTTCCTCTGACAAACAGTTTTTTATTTTTGCTTTACTAAAACCCAAGTTTGGCCACCATCCCAGGGACTCCCCTGGGACTTGCTTTACAGTGTGATCTTCTTGGGCTCACCTCACATTTGTAGTAAGTTGGGAGCTCTGTGGAAGCTTGACATCTGAGGGCAGCTGTGACCTCTGTTCCTAAATTCAAAGGCCAAATAGGAGGCCTTGCAGCCCATCTGACACGTTGGCCACAGACCGAGGATGTTTCTCCATCTTCATTCAAAAGTCAAGCCCACTATTTCCCAGCTCCCAC